>NC_073627.1:151141696-153641696 GCF_029407905.1 Bubalus kerabau
AGCTATTTCAAATCCTGAAAGATGATGCTGTGAAAGTGCTGCACTTAATATGTCAGCAAATTTGGAAAACTCAGCAGTGGTCACAGGAATGGAAAAGGTCAGTTTTCATTCCAATCCCAAAGAAAGGCAATGCCAAAGAATGCTCAAACTACTGCACAATTGCGCTCATCTCACACGCTAGTAAAGTAATGCTCAAAATTCTCCAAGCCAGGCTTCAGCAATACGTGAACCGTGAACTTCCAGATGTTCAAGTTGGTTTTAGAAAAGGCAGAGGAACCAGAGATCAAATTGCCAACATCTGCTGGATCATGGAAAAAGCAAGAGAGTTCCAGAAAAACATCTATTTCTGCTTTATTGACTATGCCAAAGCCTTTGACTGTGTGCATCATAATAAACTGGAAAATTCTGAAAGAGATGGGAATACCAGACCACCTGATCTGCCTCTTGAGAAATTTGTATGCAGGTCAGGAAGCAACAGTTAGAACTGGACATGGAACAACAGACTGTTTCCAAATAGGAAAAGGAGTTCGTCAAGGCTGTATATTGTCACCCTGCTCATTTAACTTCTATGCAGAGTACATCATGAGAAACGCCGGGCTGGAAGAAACACAAGCTAGAATCAAGATTTCCGGGAGAAATATCAATAACCTCAGATATGCAGATGACACCACCCTTTTCTTATGGCAGAAAGTGAAGAGGAACTAAAAAGCCTCTTGATGAAAGTGAAAGAGGAGAGTGAAAAAGTTGGCTTAAAGCTCAACATTCAGAAAACGAAGATCATAGCCTTGACTAGATGGACCTTTGTTGACAAAGTAATGTCTCTGCTTTTTAATATGCTGTCTAGGTTGGTCATAACTTTCCTTCCAAGGAGTAAGCGTCTTTTAATTTCATGGCTGCAATCATCATCTGGAGCCCCAAAAATAAAGTCAGCCACTGTTTCCACTGTTTCCCCATCTATTTCCCATGAAGTGATGGTACTGATTGCCATGATCTTCGTTTTCTGAATGTTGACTTTTAAGCCAACTTTTTCACTCTCCACTTTCACTTTCATCAAGAGGCTCTTTAGTTCTTCACTTTCTGCCATAAGGGTGGTGTCATCTGCATATCTGAGGTTATTGATATTTCTCCCAGCAATCTTGATTCCAGCTTGTGCTTCTTCCAGCCCGGCGTTTCTCATGATGTACTCTGCATAGAAGTTAAATGAGCAGGGTGACAATATACAGCCTTGAAGTACTCCTTTTCCTATTTGGAAACAGTCTGTTGTTCCATGTCCAGTTCTAACTGTTGCTTCCTGACCTGCATATAGGTTTCTCAAGAGGCAGGTCAGGTGGTCTGGTACTCTCATCTTTTTCAGAATTTTCCACAGTTTATTGTGATCCACAGTCAAAGGCTTTGGCATAGTCAATAAAGCAGAAACAGATGTTTTTTGGAACTCCCTTGCTTTTTTGATGATCCAGCAGATGTTGGCAATTTGATCTCTGGTTCCTCTGCCTTTTCTAAAGCCAGCTTGAACATCTGGAAGTTCACGGTTCACTCTCGACTATCTAAAAGCCACTTGCCACTGGTAGATTTTCCTCACATTCTTTAAAAAAAAATTTTAATAAAATGCCACACTGCCTCATGGGACAAGATGCTCAGCATTCTTAATTATTGCAGAAATGACGACTAGAAATCAAACCCCACCATTTCAATGGGCATCCTCACAAGTTCACAAGTTCACAAACAATAAAGCCAGGAGAGATCCTGGATGAGAGGGAACACCGCTGTCTGTGGGTGGGAATGTACACTGACAACATCCTCTATAACAGATAGTCTCCACGTGCCAGGGAAAAACTATTGAGAGAGCATAGCCTTGAATCTGAACTCATATTTTCATAAAGGAAATATAGAAAACTTTTTCACATGTGGAAATACGCACCCATATTTCAAACAGAAAATATAAAACTTTTATTTTCTTATATGGAAATATACACCCAAATTTTCATACATGGAAACATAGAAAATTTGATTTTCATATACGGAAATATTCACCCATAGTTCATATAGGAAATATAGAAAATTCAATTTTATTGTATGGAAATATGAACCAATGTTTTCACATATGACATATAGAAAATTTGATTTTCATATATGGATATATGCACCCATGTGTTCTTATATATAGAAAATCCTATTTTCATATATGGAAATATTCACCCATAGTTCATATAGGAAATATAGAAAAGACTTTCAGACGCATAATCCCAAAGGTTATCAAAGTGAAGTAAGTCAGAAACACAAAGACAAATACCATATGATATCACTTATATGTGGAAATTAAAATATGATATTATCTGTGAAGGAGAAACAGATTCACAGATATAGAGAACTAATATGGAAAGTAGAAGTGGGAGAGGCAAGAAAGGGGTAGGGGATTAAGAGATACAAACCACTATGAATAACAATAAATAAGCTACAAGGATATAGTATACAGCAGAGGGAAATATACCCATTGTTTGGTAACAACTTTCAATGGAGTAGGGTTCCTAAAAACATTGAATCAGTAGGTTGTACACTCAAGGCAAATACAGTCATGTAAATTAACTGTACTTCATTTTTAAAAAAATAGTTAATGGCTAGCTACAAACAGAATAATCAATAGGAAAAAATAAGCAAAATAAAAATAGGAAAATTTTAAAAATAGAAGATTTAATAAAAAACTAATTATTACATGATTTTTTAAATCACAAAAGTAAATTTACTCTTTTTATTTTTTGTTTCACAAAGAACGAATTAGTCAAATCAAGCAATTACTCTAACTACAGGATACATATAGTTTTTTAACTTGCTTTTGTCTACGTTCTCTGAGAAAACATTTTACTTAATGTTATTTTTGATGCTTACATTTTGATTTCAGTTCAGAATGCCCTAATGAAGAAGTCATTTAGAAATCTTCTTGTTTCAAATGAAGACTCTTATGCCTGTTAAGATGTAAGACAGTATTCTTGGGTTAGAAGAGTTATCTTAAATAAAAAGCCATAATGATTTTCATTATGGTTCCTAGACTGGTTTGTGCAACTCTACTAAATCAGAACCTCTGGTCCTGCAGTCTGACAATGTGAGTTATTAAGCTGTCGACTAAAAAATGTAGTCACAACCTAAAAGCAGAGAGTTATTTTATTTGGTGGGGAGGTTTAGGACTCCAAGCCCAGGAGACAGCATCTCGGTATCTCTGAGAAAACTGCTCCAAGGAGGCAGGGGGGAAGTCAGGCTATATACAAGTTTGTAACACAGGGAACAGGCAGTCTGAACATCAAAGATCAGGTACCAAGTTAAGGAACTTACCTTTCTGTGTATGAGAAGATGCAAGCCTCTGGGCTCACTGAATTCATTCCTTTCGTATGCACCTCAGCTATCTGGGGACCATCCATCTCCTTGTTCACCTTGCTTCTTGCATTCCCCCAGCTCCTCAGCAATCTCCGTGGGGGGAGGTGGCAGCACCCCCTGGACTGCAGTTTGGGGGGCTCTTATTCACATTTGGAGGCCAGAAATCACTGATGGCTGTGACGTTTTTTGTTTATTAATATTGCAGGAGATATTCTCATTTCACAAAGCTGTCCAGGTGATTCTGAAGCACATTGAAGTTTGAGAGCCATTGCGCTTACAAGTCCATGTGAAACTCACAATTTCCCAATACAGAGTTGTAAGAATTAGTGGCATTATAAGTTATAGCAAAATATTGGTTCTTCTCTTTAAAGAACAATAGCAAAGAAGTTCACTCTACAAATGTATATGTCCATATTTTCATATATGAAATAAAGGAAATTTGACATTCATGTATGGAAATACGCCTCCATATTTCCATACATGAAATATAAAAAATTCTTTCATGTATGAAATGTGTCCCATATTTTAATACATAAAATATAGGGATTCTGCTTTCATAAATGAAATATGTCCCCATATTTTCATACATGAAAGAAAAGTCTACATATGAAATACACACCTATATTATAATACATGAAATATAGAAAATTCTATTTTCATATATGAAATATGTACCTGACTTGGGCCTCTGTTCTATCCCTGGAGCCTGGGCAGTTGTGGTTTTCATGGCTGGGCTGTAATGGGGTTGAAATGACCAGACAGGGTGCCCTTAATTAAGTGACCTATTAAACCTCTACTATCTGCTTTGATCTGGTTGGGACCACAGTTCCTAGTGCACCCACAGGATGGTGTCCTGATCCTCTGGCTTTGAGGACCTTGGAAAAGTCACCTACCCTCCAGGTCTCCTGGTGCTGGGGTTCCCAGCTCAAGCCTTCTTACTGGGAGTGCAGCCTCCTAGGCACTTTAGCACCCTCAGCTGGATGCTGTGGTCCCGGTTGGGGTTATTCTGGGGCTTGGGGTGCGAAGCTTTATGGGGAAGAAGTAGTGAGACACAAGCCGGTAAGTGTTTGCTCAGGCACATTCCACTTTAATTCACAATTCCAGAAGTCCACTTTCCCTAAAGCTCTGGTTGCCCCAGCAAGCAGAGTTGGGTATGAAAATGTGTTGCCACCTTATGGACGTTTTCTGTAACTACAACTTGACCACCAGGGCTTACTGGCACTTCTAATTCATAAGACCTGAGGTTCTGTTAATGACAGCTCCCCTCAGGAAAGGGCATTGCAGAAACAAACTCCAAACACAACCAACATTCAAGTCGGTTTCAATTATATTTCAACATATATTTAAAAATCTGTAGCTGTAATAGATAATCCAAAAGGATTACCTCCTTCCTTTCTTCCTTCTATATATACACAGAAATCTGTATCTCGAATAGATGCTCAAGAATTTACTGTTCAGGATGTGGAACTTTGCTTAACCTTCTGCAATAACCTCTATGGCAAAGAATCCAAAAAAGAGCAGATATGCTATATGTATGTGTCATAACTGAATCAGTCGATTGTATCCCGACAGCACGCACAAAACTGCACATCAACTAAACTCCAACATAGCATGAGATTAAAGAAAAGGAAAAAAAGCAGTGCCTAGTTTATTCCCTTCAACCTCCCTGATTAGGCTGCTATCCCATCCCTGGAGCTTGAGCAGGTGTGTGCCTCATGTCTGGACTGGGGTGAGGTTGAGTCAACCAAAAATTTAAAAGAGACAGATAACCCTGCGATTTCAGCCCCACTACATAAATCTAGTTAATTATACAAGCACAGATGAATGTATACAGACAATAGAGTGCATATACACAATGCAATATTTCTCAACCATAAAGAAGTAGGAAATAATGCCAAGCAGAGCCACGGGAAAGAAAGTAGAGATGATCATTCTGAGAGAAGTAAGGGAGACAGAGACGTGTCATATGATATCACTTCTAGGTGTCAGCTAAAAATGGATAAAAATGAACTTCTTGCCTGGAGATATAGCCTCACAGACTTAGAAAATATGCTTTCAGTCACTAAGATATAAAGATGAGGGGCGTGGAGAAATGGGCTGCTTCAGACTATTACAGGCACACTACTGTTTATAAAATAAATGACCAGGACCCTCTGTTTGACACAAGGAAACTTACTCCACACTCTGTAATAATCTATATGGAAAAAAACAAATATATATATACGTATAATTATATGTCTATGTATTAAGAAAAGCGAAACAAGCTGTGGCAGAAGGAAAAGAAAAAAAAAAAAAAAAAACACCCACAAGATTGTAATTCACCTATATGCATGCTAAGTTGCTCAGTCGTGTCTGACTCTTAGGGACCCTATGGTCTGTAGCCCTCCAGCCTCCTCTGTCCATGGGATTCTCCAGGCAAGAATACTGGGGTGGGACTTCCTTTTCCAGGGGATCTTCCCAACGCAGGAATCGAACCCATATCACTTTACATCTCCTGTGTTGGCAGGCGGATTCTTTACCACAGGGGCCACTTGACTCCAATTCAAATGATGGGATAAAAACAGGAAAAAAAAAAAAAAGAAAGAAAGAAATACTGACTCTACATCTCTCAGGACATAATGACCTAGGCTGGTGTCACATACCTGGAACCTGATTGGCTTGGGTCCCAAGTTTGGAGTATCCTGGGGCTGAGGGAGATAGGAGCATGGGGCAAGCAGTGTGCCTCCAAAATGGACCTGGAGTGCCTGTTGTCCTCAGCAGAATGCCAAACCTCCAAATACAGGTGGAATAAATTAAGAGATTGGAATTAACATATGTGTTAATATATAACAGAACGATCAAGTGTATATAACAGAATGATCAAAAATTATCTACTGAATAGCATAGGGAAGATTATGAACATGCTGTAATCACCTATATGCAGAAAAGAAATCAAAAGAGAATAAACATCTATGCATTATTATAACTGAATTGGGTTCCTGTAAACCTGAAACAAACACATCAGAATTCAACTATATTCCATTAGAAAATAACAAGGAAATTGCAGGGAGAAAAAAAGCAGTGCGGCAGGAAGAAGTGCTGCCGCCTTGTGGCCATTTTCTGTAACACCATGAAGAGCTGAGGTGCTGGGCATTTAATATTCAGGAGGATCCAGGTTTTTGCAGTCATTCAATGGCTAAGTCGTGTCCAACTCTTTGAGACCCCATGGAATGCAGGATGCCAGCTTCCCTCTCCTTCACTCTCTCTGGGAATTTGCTCAAACTCATGTTCGTTGAGTGGGTGATGCCACCCGACCATTGCATCGTCTTCTGCCCACTTCTCCTCCTGCCCTCAATCTTTCCCAGCATCAGGGTCTTTTGCAATGAGTTGGCTATTCGCATCAGGTGGCCAAAGTATTGGAGCTTCAGTTTCAGTCCTTCCAATGAATATTCAGGGTTCGTTCCACAAGGAATTTGGCTCCAACACATACAAACCACTAGTAGAGTTCAATTTAAAAAAAAAAAAAAAACAATAAAAAATCAGCCAAAGATCTAAATGCATATTTCTCTAAAGACATCATGTTGTTTCAGTCGTGTCAGACTCTGTGCGACCCCATAGACGGCAGCCCACCAGGCTTACCCATCCCTGGGATTCTCCAGGCAAGAACACTGGAGTGGGTTGCCATTTCCTTCTCCAATGCATGAAAGTGAAAAGTGAAAGTGAAGTCGCTCAGTCGTGTCCGACTCCTAGCGACCCCATGGACTGCAGCCTACCAGGCTCCTCCTTCCATCGGATTTTCCAGGAAAGAGTACTGGAGAGGGTTGCCTTAGAGATGGTCATAAAGCACATGAAAATATACTCTGCAGCACTAGCTCTTTGAGAAAGGCAAATCAAATGTACAATGAGGTATCAGTTCAGTTCAGTCACTCAGTCGTATCTGACCCTTTGCAACCCTATCGACTGCAGCACGCCAGGCCTCCCTGTCCATCATCACCTCACATTGATTAGAATGTCCACATCAAAAACCTACAACAATAAATTCTGCAGGGGGTGGGGAGAGAAAGGAGCCCTCCTACCCCGTTGGTGGGAATGTAAATCAGTACACCCACTAGAGAGGACATTATGGAGGTTCTTTTAAAAACTAAACAGAGAAGTACCCAGTGACCCAGCAATCCCATACCTAGGCATAGATCCAGAAAAAAACAAAATTTTAAAAGACAACTGCATCCCAAAGATCATGGCAGCACAAGGTACAATAGCCAAGATAGGAAAGCAACTTATTTGCTTTTAT
Source organism: Bubalus kerabau (assembly GCF_029407905.1). Lineage (NCBI taxonomy): Eukaryota > Metazoa > Chordata > Mammalia > Artiodactyla > Bovidae > Bubalus > Bubalus kerabau. The sequence goes on from NC_073627.1 coordinate 151,149,333, forward strand.
TTGTACAATAACAGATGAATAGATATAGAAAATAGGGTAGATATATACAATTCAATATTGTTCAGACATAAAGAAGGATGAAATGACGCCATTTTCAGTTACAGGGAAAATGGCAAAGGTGATCATACTAAGTGAAGTAAGTGAAACAGGGAAAGACAGATAATGTAGAATATCACTTCTGGTAGAATCTAAAAATGGATACAAATGAACTTCACTACAAAAGACGAACAGGTTCACAGACTTAGAATTACCAAAATAAAAAGGTCGGGGCGGGCAGGGAGTAATTAGCTGGTACAGATCAGTATTTATATGTTAAAACAGGTGCTGCTGCTGTTGTTTAGTCACTCAGTTGTGTCTGACTCTTTGGGATCCCATGGACTGCTCCTCTGTCTATGGGACTCTCCAGGCAAGAATACTGGAGTGAGTTGCCATTTCCTCCTCCAACGGATCTTCCCCACCCAGGGATCAAACCCAAGTCTTCTGAAAATCTCCTGAACTGCAGGTGGATTCTTTCCCACTGAGCCAGCAGGGAAACCATAAAACAGGTGCTGAAGGGCTCTTAGTAGTCACAAATTTGACAGGGCTTTAAATTACACCTGCCCTCAAGAAATGTCTTGGGATAAATCATCAGAAAAGAATACCAAACAGGGCCAAGTTTCAAGAGGTAAATTGTACTCACAAGGTATAAAATAATAAAAGTACATGGAAAGACACTCCACATCAATAATTATTAAATCAATGTGAATCAAAACTATAATAAAGTATCACCTAACACGGGTCACAATGGCAATCATTGAAAAGATCTACAAAGAATAAAGATAAAATAAAAAGAAAAAAATAAAAACCTGCACAGAATGTATGGAAAATAAAATCCTACAATCTGGGTGGGAATGTAAATAGTGAAGCCACTATGGAAAACAGCATGGAGGCTCCAAGAAACACAAGACATAGAGATATCATATGATCCTGCAATCCCGTTCATGGGCTTAGGTCTAGAGAAAATCACCATTCAAAATTACACATGTGTAATAGAAATAAAAACAGAAGTAAACAAGTGGGACCTGATTAAACTTAAAAGCTTTTGCACAGCAAAGGAAGCTATAAGCAAGGTGAAAAGACAACCCCTAGAATGGGAGAAAATACCAGCAAATGAAACAACTGAGAAAGGATTAATTTCCAAAATATACAAGCAGCTCATACAACTCAATGTCAGAAAAACAAACAATCCAATCAAAAAGTGGGAAAAAGACCTAAACAGACATTTCTCCAAAGAAGACATATAGATGGCTAACAAACACATGAAAAGATGCTCAACATCGCTCATTATTAGAGAAATGCAAATCAAAACTACAGTGAGATATCACCTCACACCAGTCAGAATGGCCCTCATCAAAAAGTCTACAAACAATAAATGCTGGAGAGGGTGTGGAGAAAAGGGAATGCTTTTGTACTGTTTGTGGAAATGTAAATTGATACAACCACTTATGGAAGACAGTATGGAGATTTATTAAAAAACTAGGAATAAAAGCACCATATGACCCAGAAATCCCACTCCGAGGCATACATCCTGAGGAAACCAAAATTGAAAAAGACACATGTAACCCATTGTTCATTGCAGCACTATTTACAACAGCTGAAACGTGGAAGCAACCTAAATGTCCATTGACAGATGAATGGATAAAGAAGTTGTGGTACATACACACAATGGAATATTACTTGGCCATAAAAAGGAATGCATTTGAGTCAGTTCTAATGAGGTGGATGAACCTAGAACCTATTATACACAGTGAAGTAAGTCTAAAAGAAAAAGATAAATATTGTATTCTAACGCATATATACAGAATCTAGGAAAATTCTGCTGAAGAATTTATTTACAGGGCAGTAATGGAGAAACAGACATAGAGAATAGACTTATGGACATGGGGAGTGGGGGGAAGAGTGTGAGATAAATGGAGAGTGTAACATGGAAACTTGCACTACCATATGTAAAATAGATAGCCAATGGGAATTTGCTGTATGGCTCCGGAAACTCAAACAGGGGCTCTGTATCAACCTAGAGGAGTGGGGTGGGGAGGGAGATGGGAGGGAGGTTCAAAAGGGAGGAGATATATGTATACCTATGGCTGATTCATGTTGAGGTTTGACAGAAAACAACAAAATTATGTAAAGCAATTATCCTTCAATAAAAAAAAATGACACATGCACCTTGGTTGTCAGGGCAGCACTGTCTATAATAAGCAGGACATAGAATCCACCAAAATGTCCAGACAGAAAAATGAGGATGAGGTGGTGCATCTATACACCGGAATACTACTCAGCTGTAAAGCAGAGCAAAATAAGAATACTGTCAGCAGCACGGATGGACTAAGAAATTATCATACTAAATGAGGTAAGTCAGAGAGAAAAAGACAAATATCATGACTTATCACGTGCAGGTGGAATCTATAAATACATACCAATGACCTAATGTACAAAACAGATTTGCAGTCTGAGAAAATCAAATTATGATGATCAAAAGAAAGTCAGAAAGGAAGGATAAATTAAGAGTTTAGGATTTAAATATGTAATACTATCAAATTGATAATCAAATAGGACCTCGTGAACAGACCAAGGAACTCTACTGAAACAAACTGTAATAATCTGTACGAGGAAAAAAACAAAAATAATAGATATACCTCTGTGTAAAATCAAATCAAGCTCCTGTACATCTAAAACTAACAAAACAATGGAAATCAACTTGACTCCACTATAAAATAAAAATTAAATGACAAATGACGTGAGGTCCGTCTGGGGACATCAGACAGTGGTGACCCTACAGATTAGATATGTGATATGCTATGACATTGATATGACACTACCAAAGGTTTTCACTCAGCAGAACTCAGAGCAGCAACACACTCAAGGTGCCTGACCGCATGTGAATGCACTAGGTGAACAGAAGGAAAAGGACCGCAGGTTAATCAGGGCAATACCCTCAGTTCTGATGTTGGAAATGTCCAAGGGGACAAGACACACTGAGCAGATACAGGGTCCCCAGGTACAGGATCCTGACCCATGTGTGGGGTGAGACCCACACAGTCTCCAGGCCCTGCACCTGGGCTCACATGACCCTTGGTTAGGACACCAGTTTCTGCTGGTTGGGCCCCTCAGGAGTGGGTCCCTGCAACCACCTGGGATGGTAGAAAGAAGTGTAAGGTCGGTCTCCTCTCCCTACTTGCCCCAGAGAAGTCTTCATCCCTTCTCTTTGCTTCTATGTGATTTTAATTGTTTTTACAGGTGTCATGATAATGCTGGACACACTACCTTGGTTCTGGCAGGCTTGGTCCTTTCTTACCCCACTGAGGTGTTGAGAAAACACACCAGATGCAGGGCTGGAAGAAGAGGGCCAGGTCTGTTCTCTGCTGAGCAGGGACAGATGACTGGAAGGAGATCATAGCAGCAACCTCACGTGCTGCCCTTTGGCCTTTTGTCTGACCCACGTGCCCTGCAATCAGTTTTCCAGGTAAACCTGCTCCCTTCCCGCCATGCTTGTCCTAGTGAATTAAAATGAGTACGAGGTAGCCCACCTGAAATGGAGAAGGCAATGGCACCCCACTCCAGTATTCTTGCCTGGAAACTTCCATGGATGGAGGAGCCTGGTGGGCTGCAGTCCATGGGATCGCTAAGAGTAGGACATGACTGAGCAACTTCACTTTCCCTTTTCACTTTCATGCATTGGAGAAGGAAATGGCAACCCACTCCAGTGTTCTTGCCTGGAGAATCCCCAGGACAGGGGAGCCTGGTGGGCTGCTGTCTATGGGGTCACACAGAGTCGGACACGACTGACATGACTTAGCAGCAGCAGCCCACCTGAGAAGTCTCCAGGAGCCCCAGGGATGGTGAACCTTGAAGGGGTAAAGACGCAAACAGGCACATGTCTGTATAAAGTGAATACCGTAAGGTATTAATTCCTAAACACAAATGCAGTTCACATGTATTCATCCCTTTTTCTTAGCTTTGTGTGTGAGGCCTCCCTGTACACATGATCCTGACCCACACAGATGGGGTGAGATTCACACAGTCCCCAGGCCCCCAAACCTGGGGTCAACACATCCCCTCGGTTAGGACACCAAGGCTATGGTCAGCGGGCTCCCAATGTGAAAGCAAGCCAGGCCCCTGCGACCTTCCGAGACCCTAGGAAGAAGTGTAGGATCTGTCTCCTCTGCTCACAATGGTCACTGAGAAGTCAGGCCTCTCCTGTTTTCACTTTAGGTCTGTGACTTTTTGCTGGTTTGAGAGTTCATGCTAGAGTTGAACATACTACCTTGGTTGTGGCAGGCTGTGTCTTTCTTGTCCCGCTGAGATGTTGAGAAAACAGAAAAGCTGGGCTAAAAGACGAGGGGCAGCTCAGTTGTCTTCAGAGGACAGCAAACTCATCCACTGCCCATTGGCCATTGGCCTGGAACCAATGCCTCAGGAGCACATGCCTCCCTACTCAAACTGAATGTACTGGTAAGTTGGAATAATGACCTAGAAGCCCACCTGAGACGTCTCCATGAGGCCCAGGGAAGGTGAACCTGGCAAGAAGAAAGACTGTGAGCCCTACTGCAGCAGTGGCCCCTGGGAGGGCCATGGAACCCCACTCAGAGGACAGCACACTTACCCAGAGAAGCCCACCTCAGCTCCAGACCCCAGACATCTGAGCACTGACGTTCAGAGGCAGGCACGGAGTTTTCCAGGACAGAGGCCCGGCCAGGTCTCTACCCAGGTCTCCATGTCCTAGTGCACAGAGAACACCGTCAGGTGTAAATGGTCTCATCTTAGAAAGCATGCGGTCTCATCTAAACATAATCAGTGTAGACAGGACTTTGAAAAGTGAAAGTGTTAGTTGTTCAATCATGTCCAATTGTTTGTGACCCCATGGACTGTAGCCCTCCAGGCTCCTCTGTCCATGAGATTTCCCAGGCAAGAATACTGAAGTGGGTTGCAATTTCTTTCTCCAGGGGATCTTCCTGACCCAAGGATTGAATCCAGGTCTCCTCACTGCAATGGCACCCCACTCCAGTACTCTTGCCTGGAAAATCCCATGGACGGAGGAGCCTGGTAGGCTGCAGTCCATGGGGTTGCTAGCAGTTGGACACAACTGAGCGACTTCACTTTTACTTTTCACTTTTACACAATGGAGAAGGCAATGGCAACCCACTCCAGTGTTCTTGCCTGGAGAATCCCCGGGATGGGGGAGCCTGATGGGCTGCCGTCTATGGGGTCGCACAGAGTCTGACATGACTGAAGCCACTTAGCAGCAGCAACAGCAGCTCCTCACTGCAGGCAGATTCTTTACCATCTGAGCCACCAGGGAAGCCGGTAGACAGGACTTAAAGTGGTCTGAACCTACCTTGTATGATAGAAGTTGGTCAGGTTTAAACTGGCTTAAAACTGCTCTCCCAGGAGGCACAAGTCACACGCATGCAGGGTCTCTCATCGTTGGACAGGCAGCTCACCCTTGTGTGGGAACTACGATGCACATTTCTTAAAGAAGAAATCATCACTGGGCTCCACACGTCACCCACATCAGGAAACTGAAAGAACCTTAGTCATTAAACACTTCAACAGGCAAAGCAAAACTGTTACCAATATCTGGCCACATGATGGTCAGGATCCAGGGAAGAGCCAGGGAGTTCTCGAGTTCAGCCCCGTGTCCTGTAAAGACAGACAGGAAGTGCCCTGATTCCATCATCCCAGGCTTCCAGCAGGAGGCAGCCACATTGGAAGCCTGCTCAAAAAGGATATTCTTTATCGGAATAAAAATGTATTGTTGAAACTGCAAGCACACAAGTTATTATTTGCCAACCTCAAATATTCTTAAAAGCTTAGTCCCCTGATCTTTGTGGATCATTGGCTCCTTTGTGTTCAGATATTTGGGGTAGAAACAAGCCATCATTTCAAATTAGTTTCTTATAATTCTGTTATTTGCTGTTATATGAATGAAAGGTCACACTTGAAAAAATAAATAAGAAAATCCCTGGAAAAATCAGAGTCAAAGAAGCCGTAAGCTGCATGCATTTTGCCTTCTAACAGTTTCAGCTTTCTCTCTGAAGAAACCTGATAAAATAGGCACCCTGATTTTTTCGCTTCTCTGTTCAAACTGCGCTAAAATGAAATGATTTTCGTATCAACAAGTAAGAATTTCTGAGTTTTGAGATGTCACATCAGGGTAACAGGTGCTGGAGAAAACAGAACACTCCTATGCTACCGGTAGGCAAACCAGATCTTTAAAATAAGCTTAGTTTCAAAGTGGATTTAATTACGACACTACATGATTACATGAAGTATGAAGCAAGAAGATCGCAGGCAATATGTAACGACAAATTTGATACCACATATGTGAGAGTAAAGCTACTGGTTTTTCCAGTATTCATGTATGGATGTGAGAGTTGGACCATAAAGAAGGTTGAGCACCAAAGAATTGATGCTTTCAAACTGTGGTGCTAAAGAAGACTCTTGAGAGTCCCTTGGACTCCTAGGGGATCAAACCAGTCATTCCTAAAGGAAATCAACCCTGAGTATTCATTGGAAGAACTGATGCTGAACCTGAAGCTCCAATATGTTGGCCACATGATGCAAAGAGCCAACTTACTGGGAAAAAAAACCCGGATGCTGGGAAAGATTGAAGGCAAAAGGAAAAGTGGGTGACAGAGGAAGAGATGTTTAGATGGCATCACCAACTCAATGAACAAGAGTTTGAGCAAACTCCAAGAGATAGTGAAGGACAGGGAATCCTGGAGCACTGCCGTCCATGGGGTCACAAAGAGTCAGACACAACATAGCAACTGAACAACAACAGTGTAAGAGCAAGTGTTTCTTGTCAGATCTGCAGCTGGTATGCACAAATTGGCTTAGAATACTCTCCAACAGAGAGTAAGTTGATTTTAGTAAGTAGGGCTTAACTAAGTCTGGTTAAGTGTGTCCCAAGTACATGCATCAAAAGGTGATGTATTTGTTCCAGGAAGGAATAGAATGTTACTTTGAACAGTCTGTAAAACTTATATGTAATCCACTCAAGATTTAAAATAATAAAACATTTATCTGAAATTTACAGCCTTTTGAAAAGTTGTGTTCTATCTATGAAAACATTTCCTCTCTGCCTTTCTGTTAATTGAGGCTTCCCTATTGGCTCAGATGGTAAAGAATCTGCCTGCGATGCAAGAGACCCGGGTTCGATCCTCACGTTGGGAAAGTCCCCTGTAGAAGGGAATGGCAACCCACTCCAGTATTCTTGCCTGGAGAACTCCATGGATAGAGGAACCTGGCAGGCTACAATCCATGGGTTCACAAAGATTTGGACACAACTGAGCAACTTTCACTTTCTGTTAATAATTTTTCACAGATTTAACACTTTAACCCCTCAGTTGCAGATGTTATTACCAAAATAAACTTGTCGTCATGGTTGAGGGAGGCTGAGTTGACCCATTGTGATTGCTGTATGGTCAAATGACTCTCCCAATTTCTAATCATGTTTCTACATTCAAAATATTTCTTTTTATATCCATCAAAGTCTACTTCTCACATCTTCATGTACACCAAATACATGAAGATAAGAAATAAGAAATATCTGGTGAGTTCAGATTATATTAAACACTCTTTTCATAGCTTTTCCCATGTCAGTTGAGTCAGAACAGGGTGAAGCAGGGAGAAGTGTTGAAATTTTAAATGATTTATAAGGCCCCTAAAAATATATACATTAGACAGAAATCCTAGCCTTCACTTGTCTATATGAATGAATTACAATGTGTCTTTCTTATGACATTGCAAGACATGACTAATGAGAGTTGCAACAAATTGGAGTTAGGCTTGGAATGATTTGAGCTGAAACAGTTTGGATGAGGGCATATGAAGATGTGTGGGATGACACATACTTAAGGAGGTATCAACAAGTATGTATCATTAAGTTGATAAGGTATATTTTGTAAACAAAAATGAAACATTTAACTTTTTTTCACTACCTGACCTTTCCAGAATTTTCCATCACCACCTGAATCTCCTGGGACTTGATGGCTTATTTACATGAGTCCTGGTTAGATTTGTTTTCTTTGCTTTGAAATTCTTTATGTTTCTCTCTCATAATATGATTTTCTAAATGCCACTATCTGTATCACTTATTTTATCTACCTATAAGGTTGTCTCTCACACTGTCCACTGTGTAACCATCTTCTGTGTATATAGATATTTATATATCTGTGTATATATACATTGGAGAAGGCAATGGCACCCCACTCCAGTACTCTTGCCTGGAAAAATCCCATGGATGGAGGAGCCTGGTAGGTTGCAGTCCAAGGGGTCGCGAAGAGTCGGACACAACTGAGCGACTTCACTTTCACTTTTCACTTTCATGCATTGGAGAAGGAAATGGCAACCCACTCCAGTGTTCTTGCCTGGAGAATCCCAGGGACAGGGGAGCCTGGTGGGCTGCCGTCTCTGGGGTCGCACAGAGTCGAACATGACTGAAGCAACTTAGCAGCAGTAGCAGCAGCAGTATATACATATATCTACATCTATATGTATGTATAATAGATATTCACATCTGTATGTACATAGATATTTATGTCTATATGTACATAGATATTTATATTTATATTTCTCTTTATGTAGATATTTATGTCTCTGTGTACCCTGGCATTTATAATCTCTATGTATATAGACATTTATGATAATGAGTACTGTCATAAGATGCATAAAAATTTTGATGATTTTTTCAAAAACAATTCAAAAGGTGTTAACTCTGAAGATGTATTTCCCATATTTTTATCTAAGCCCCAATTTTTCTGGATGAAATGTGTAGAATTTCCTATTTCAGGCAGGAAAATCTGCACCCCAGCATTCCTGGATGAAATATGGAGAATTTCACATTTCAGGTAGGAAATTCTGCACCCCAGTTTTCCTGAATTACATACGGGGAGTTTTACACTTCAGGCAGGAAAATCTGTGCCTCAATTTTCCTGCATGAAGTATGGAGAATTTGACATTTCTTGCAGGAAAATCTGCACCCCAGTTTTCCTGGATGACGTATGGAGAATTTCATATTTCAGGCAGGAAAATTTGAACCCCAAGTTTCCAGGCTGAAATATGGAAAATTTCATATTTCAGGCAGAAAACTCTACACTCCAAGTTTCTGGGCTGAAATATAGAAAATTTCATATTTCAGGCAGTAAACGCTGCACCACAGGTTTGGGGCTAAAATATGGAAAATTTCGTACTTCAGGCAGGAAACTCTGTGCCCCCAGTTTCTGGGCTGAAATATGGAGAAATTCACAGTGTACCATTCCATGAGAAAAGAGGTCGGGGAGAGTGTTCTGTGAGTGTTGACTGCCATAGCTGTTGTTACCCTGATTAGTGAATCTGTCCTGTCAGAGGACGTCCCAGGAAGAAGTGGCAAGCAGCCTGTTTCTTTCAGAAAATAGAAAACTAGACCAAAGCTGTTGTTATAATGAATAGAGAAGAGAACCAGTGTGATTTTCTGGCAGGACTGAGGCTGCAACTATTGAGCTCTCACAGTTGGAAAATAATTCTTTAGCCATTAGACCCCAGGTCCCAGGTTTAAAAAAAAACAACAACATATTTTCCAGCATTTTAGAGCTTTGTAAAACACATGTAGGAAACACTGTACCACTCCATGAGAAAAGAGTTCAGGGAAGAATGTTCTGTGTTCTTTGAGTGTTAACTGCCATAGCTGTTGTTACGCTGATTGGGTGAAACTATACTGTCAGATGACTTTCCAGCAAGAGGTGGCAAGCAGCCTGTTTCTTTCATTAAACTCAAAAATTTTTCCAAAGCTGTTTGTGAATGAAGAGAAAAATGAACCAGTGTGGTTTTCAGGCAGGTTGAGGCTGCAATTATAGCGCTTCCACAGGTGGAAAATATTGCTTTTACCATAAGGGCACAATTCCCAGGTTCACAAAGGCATGTTTTCTGGCTGTTTCAGAGTTGTGTAAAGACACAGGTAGGACTCAGTGTACCATTCCAAATGAGATAAGATGTCAGGGCAGAGTGTTCTTTAAGTGTTGACTGCCAAACCTGTTGTTACCCTGATCAGAGAATCGGTCCTGTCAGAAGACTTCCCAGCAAGAAGTGGCAAACAGTCTGTTTCTTTCAGAAAACTCAAAAACCAGACCAAAGTTGTTGTTATAATGAAGACAGACATGAACCAGTGTGTTTTTCTAGCCAAATCGAGGCTGCAACTATTCAGTTTTCACAATGAGAAAACACTTTTGCCATCAGGTTCACAAAAACATGTTTCCCTGCGTTTTCAGAGTTCTGTAAAGACACTCCTATGAAACGATGTACCATTCCTTGAGAAAAGACGTCAGGGGACAGTGTTCTATGGGTGTTGACTGCCATACCTGTTGTTACTCTGATTAGGTGAAATTTTACTGTCAGATGACTTCCCAGCAAAAAGTTGGAAGCATGCTTTTTATTTCAGAAAACTCAACATTGTGAACAAAGCAGTTGTAATGAAAAGAAAAATGAAGTATGTTTTTCTTGCAAGTTTAAGGCTGCAACTATGCAGCTTATACTGGGAGAAATACTTCTTTTGCCATAAGTTCCCAGTTCCCAGGTTTACAAAATCATGCTTTCCTGTAGTTTCAGAACTGTGTAAAGACCTCATAGGATACACTGTACCATTCTATGAGAAAACAGGTCAGAGGAGAGTGTTCTGTGAGTGTTGACTGCCATACCTGCTTTTACCCTGATTAGGTGATTCTGTACAGTCAGACAGCCTCCCAACAAGAAGTGGCAAGCAGCATGTTTCTTCTGGAAAACTCAAAAACTTAACCAAAACTGTTGCTGTCATGAAGAGAAAAATGAACCCGTGTGTTTTTCTGGCAGGTTTGAGGCTGGAATTATCCAGCTTATAAATGTGGAAAGTACATGTTTTACCATAAGGGCCCAATTCCCAGTTTCACAAAAGCATGTTTCCCGGCAGCTTCAGAGTTGTGTAAAGACGCACCTAGGACACACCGTACCATTCCATGAGAAAAGATGTCAGGGGAGACTGTTCCCTGAGAGCTGATTTCCATACCTGTTGTTATTCTCACTGGGTGAAACAATACTGTCAGGTGACTTCCCTGCCTGAAGTCGGAAGGAGCCTGTTGCTTTCATAAAACTCCAAAACTTTACCAAAGCTATTGCTTTAATGAGAAAAATGAAACTGTGTGTTTTTCTGGCAGCTTTGAGGTTGAAACTATCCAGCTTTCACAGTGGGAAAATACTTCTTTTGCCATCAGGCCCCAATTCCCAGGTTCACAAAATCATGTTTCCCTGCAGTTTCAGAACTGTGTAAAGACACTCCTAGGACACACTGTACCTTTCCATGAGAAAACAGGTAGAGGAAAGTGTTGAGTGTTGACTGCCATACCTGCTGTGACACTGATTCAGTGAAGCAGTAGTCATGGGGCTTCCCAGCAAGACGTGGCAAGCAGCCCGTTTCTTTTCAGAAAAATAAAAAACTCAACCAAAGCTGTTGCAATGAAAGGAAAAATGAACCAGTGGGTTTTTCTGGAAGGATGAGGCCACATATTTCCAGCTTCCTAAGGTGAAAAATACAGGTTTTAGCATCTGGGCCCAATTCCCAGGTTTACAAAAGCATGATTCCTGGACATATTGGACATATTGTACCATTCCGTGGGTAAAGATGTCAGGGGAAAGTGTTCTGTGAACAAACTGACTTGCAAACAATGCTCAGAATGGAACTCATTCATAAGTAGGGGACTTACTGTAATATATAAAGCTTAACTAGGACTAGAAATTCAGAAACTATGAAAGAAGAGACGGGCATATTCAAACATGTAAAAAAAAAATTACTAATGAATGAGAACTATCATATACAAAGTCAAGAGACAATAAGTTTTTTTTTAAGTTACTATGTTTAGTATATAAAGAGCTGTAACATACTGACAAGACAATCCAAAAAGCAAAATTTATAAACAGTTTATAAAGACAACCTGCAAATTAGCAAAGTGGTAAAGGAACTTTTAAACAGGTATATCAATATGTCCATTAAAATAAAACTAGTTATCACTTTGAAATCATAAAATTCCTCAAGGTTAAAGAATAATAGCTACTTTTAATAGAGGGGAAGGGCACATTTTTATACTATTAGAATTATGAAATATTAGTCTTATTCAAGAGAAATCTGGCAACCTCTGTTAATATAGTTGAAGTGAAGTCACTCAGTCATGTCCGACTCTTTGTGACCCCACGGACTGCAGCCTACCAGGCTCCTCTGTCCATTGGATTTTCCAGGCAAGAGTACTGGAAGGGGTTGCCATTTCCTTCTCCAGGGATCTTCCCGACCCAGGGATCGAACTCAGGTCTCCTGCATTGCAGGCAGACACTTTACCCTCTGAGCCACCAGGGAAGCTCTCCTGTTAATATAAGAAAACACAATTCAATCCATCAATCTCATTTTTACAAGGGAAAAGAAGGCTCTGGTAGGTAAGAGCATGATTATACTGTCCTCTAACCTGTTTTCTGTGCCGCCTCTTGAGGATGGTGGATCAGTTTTCCTCGTGGCAAAACTGTCAATAAACAGTGGCAAGTGGTTGAAAAAAATATAGCATATCCACACCATGGGCTCTTCAGCTGGTTAAAAGTACTATTGAGTGCAAAAGATGCAAAAATGCATGTATAATTCTATATTAAGATAATGAAAACACACATATGTGTGCACAAATAACATATTAGTGTGTCCATATGTGATCATGTGTAAAAAGAAAAATATAAGAAGCTCATCAACATCGCTTATCTGTTGACAGACTGTTGATGGCTGGAGTTATTGAGAATGGAGAAAGTATAAAATTCAAGAGACAAAATATGTCACACTTAATAAAGTTTTGCATGTATGCACATGTGTGTGTGTGTTTAATTAAAAGAGAGGCAATTTTTGGACTAGCCTATTTATCCTCACTTGTTCTACAGACATGAGCATGAAATCTAAGAAATAAACAAGATGAAAAATTGCTTCTGGAGGAAGACTTCTTCCTAGTATTAATTTTGTGGCATTTTAAGAAAATGATATATTCTTAGAAGATTTACTTTTCTTAGTTATTTATCTGTTGTCAGTAAGGTGTAACTCATGGGCAGAGACATATACAAATTACAATAATCATAGGGCCTTTCTATTGTGTATGCTTAGTCACTCAGTTATGTCCAACTCTTTGCATCCCCATGGAGTAGCCCACCAGGCTCCTCTGTCCATGGGGATTCTCCAGGCAAGAATACTGGAGTGGGTTGCCATGCTCTCCTCCAGGGGGCCTTCCCAACCCAGGTCTCCTGCATTGCAGGTGGATTCTTACCTATCTGAGCCACCAGGGAAGCCTTTTTAAAAATATAATTATAAATTACATAAATTATAAATGAATAACTTATAATTCTGACTTGTGTGAGAAAACTTTCTCACTTTTAAGAAATAGACAATTTTACTTGTGTATAGATACAGAATAGTGAAAACTGATTTATGAAAGAAAACATTCCATTTAGTGCATTAATCTTCCTCTAACAGAAATTTTCTGGTAACTTCCAACTGTGGAGTTCTCTAGTTATTGCTTTTATAGGGTTTTCCCTCCAAAATGAGTTTCTCCAGTGAAGTATAATTTGTGAATGCACTTCTACTTAAATTTAATCAGACAAAGTACTCTCCCCTATGAATTATCTGATGCATAAATATTGGTTTGTGTGAAAGCTTTCTCATACTTACTGAATTCACAGAACAAGATTCTTTTTTGAAAAATTAATATAAACTGCAGTTTAACTTAAAATTTTACAGTTTAAGCTGTCTTAAAATAGTTTTGCTGTAAATACAAATGAATTGTATTATAGTACTGTCATAAAAAGATATGGCTAACTCACACTACTTTCCCTAGTCAAGTCTTTACCCTACACTTCCCTCAATCAGTTTATACTAATCTTGGGATTTACCTACTTAAGATTTAGTTCTCATATTCCACTGATAATTTTCCATCATCCATTCCTCAGTTAATTCCCAAGTATTCCTTGAGATACAGGGAGGCCCACAAAACAGTCTTCCTTTGTCCTAGCTAACAGTATATTTACAAAAGGAAAAGTGTTTTTAGGGGGTGAGGGTCTTAGTAATAAAAACTGTATTTTTTTTTTTATGTATCGGAGAATAAAAAGGTTGAAAATAATCTTTCTGGGTTGATCAAAAAGTTCATTTGGGTTTTTCCATACTAACGCATGGAAAAACAAACATTTTGGCCAACTCAATATTTTTAAGTCACTGACTTCAACACCAGTTTTCATTAACTTAATTTTTTATTAATCATCCAAAGAAAATAAAAACATACTCTCAAAAAAGAAATCTAAGAGACTCCTTGCCAATCTCCTTCTTTTGCTAAAGTTGGACAGTTACTATAACAAAATTTTATACCACCAGAAGTAATTTTCTCATATTAGTTTATAAAGTGTTTAACACAAGAGTGAATGACAATTTCTAGCAACAAAAATTGGGAGTAAAGTCATGTTACAAATCACAACACTTTTATTTTTATGTTAGTTGGAAAGTTTTGATAATTTAAAATATATATATGTTTCTGGACTCTGCATTCCAGGAACAGCTATCTCAGTAAATTGAAATTTTGTGCTAATGACAGTGTAGGTAGTCTGTACCAGCACTCCCTCTGTGAATTAAAAACGGTGGAAGAAAATACTAAATAGTCTTAATTTTGTGATACTATTGGAGAGCTACAAAGGAAGTGAGAAATTGCAGGAATTAGAGATAAGATGTGTGTGTGCTAAGTCACTTCAGTTGTGTCTGACTCTTTGCAACCCTATGGACCATAGCCTGCCAGGCTCCTCTGACCATGGGATTCTCCAGGCAAGAATACTGGAGTGGGTTGCCATTTCCTTCTCCATGGGATCTTCCTGACCCAGGGATCAAACCCTCATCTCCTGTATTTCCTGCATTGACAGGTGGGTTCTTTACCACCAGCACCACCTGGGAAGCCCTGAGATAAGACATAACCTCTGGAATTTGGAACTCTTTAAAAGAGGTGTTTGTTAATTCTTAAAGCAAATACTGGACAACAGAAGATTAACACAGCTTTTTGACAAATTTATGTGACTTGGATCATCAAAAAAGCAAGAGAGTTCCAGAAAAACATCTATTTCTGCTTTATTGACTATGCCAAAGCCTTTGACTGTGTGGATCACAATAAACTGTGGAAAATTCTGAAAGAGATGGGAATACCAGACCCCCTGACCGGCCTCTTAAGAAACCTATATGCAGGTCAGGAAGCAACAGTTAGAACTGGACATGGAACAACAGACTGGTTCCAAATAGGAAATGGAGTACATCAAGGCTGTATATTGTCACCCTGCTTATTTAACTTATATGCAGAGGACATCATGAGAAACTCTGGGCTGGAAGAAGCACAAGCTGGAATCAAGATTGCCGGGAGAAATATCAATAGCCTCAGATATGCAGATGACACCATCCTTATGGCAGAAAGTGAAGAGGAACTAAAAAGCCTCTTGATGAAAGTGAAAGAGGAGAGTGAAAAAGTTGGCTTAAAGCTCAACATTCAGAAAACTAAGATCATGGCATCTGGCCCCATCACTTCATGGGAAATAGATGGGGAAACAGTGGCTGATTTTCTTTTGGGGGGCTGCAAAATCACTGCAGATGGTGATTGCAGCTATGAAATTAAAAGACACTTACTCCTTGGAAGGAAAGTTATGACCAACATAGATAGCATATTTAAAAGCAGAGACATTACTTTGCCAACAAAGGTCCATCTAGTCAAGGCTATGGTTTTTCCAGTGGTCATGTATGGATGTGAAAGTTGGACTGTGAAGAAAGGTGAGTGCCGAAGAATTGATACCTTTGAACTGTGGTGCTGGAGAAGACTCTTTAGAGCCCCTTGGACTGCAAGGAGATCCAACCAGTCCATCCTAAAAGAGACCAATCCTGGGTGTTCACTGGAAGGACTGATGCTGAGGCTGAAACTCCAATACTTTGGCCACCTCATGCGAAGAGTTGACTCATTGGAAAAGACCCTGATGCTGGGAGGGATTGGGGGCAGGAGAAGAGGACGACAGAGGATGAGATGGCTGGATGGCATCACTGACTCGATCGATGCACATGAGTTTGGGTGAACTCCGGGAGTTGGTGATGCACAGGGAGGCCTGGCATGCTGTGATTCATCGGGTCGCAAAGAGTTGGACACGACTGAGCAACTGAACTGAACTGAACTGAACTGAAAGGAATGAAGAGCTTTCCAGGCAGCTCAGTGATAAGAATCTGCCTGCCAATGCAGGAGACACAGATTTTATCCCTGGGTCAGGAAGATCCTCTGAAGAAAGAAATGGCAACCCACTCCAGTTATTCTTACCTGGAAAATCCCATGGACAGAAGAGCCTGGCAACCATGGGGTTGCAAAAGAGTCAGACATGACTTAGCGACCAGACAACAAATGGACAAAAGTAGAATTAAGGTCTTTCAGTGGAGGAGAGGCCTGATAAATCTCTCAAAGACCTAAGTCTTAAAGAGCATCCTCTAAGAATAAGAGTGAAAAAAATAATAATAATAAATAAAGAAGCCTTCACAGGGACTGAAACCCAGTTTCAAATAATCTCAATATATGATTGGATGAGGGCAATCAGGGATTACTCGTGTTCTTAGACTGTTCACCTGTTAAAAGCAAAGACAAACCCTCTCTGAAAGATGGTATCATCCAGACCATCTAATTATATCTACAGTTTTTAATATATAGTGTCTAAGCTGTTCATCTACAATCACAAGTTATATGAGAAAACAAGATACCACCAAAACCCAAGAAAAACAACAACCAATAGAAAAGGGCTAACAAGAAATCTAGACAATGGGGCCATCACTAGGAGAAGAAATGGAAGATAATCAAGTAACTGCATAATTTGAATAAATAATAACTAAAAATTTCCCCAAGGGTGCAAAAAAACCCACTAAGCTACAGGTTTTTTAAAAAACTGCAAATCCCAAGCAGAATACATATAACATCGTACCTAAGCATATCACTGTCAAACTGTTGACAGCCTAAAACAAAGACATAGATTTTCAAGGAGTGAGAGAAAAGAATTTTAAAAAGAACATAACCTTCAAAGATAACTAGATTGAAAGCTTAATTTTCAACAAAACAATGAAAGACAAATCATAACAAAGTCTCAAAATACTAATAGAAAATAAAACTTAGAATTCTAAACTCAGTAAAAGCATCTTTTAAAAATGAAAGCAAAATTAATACATTTTCCAACAAATGAAAACAATTTGTCACCAGCAAACATACACTAAAAGAAATACTAAAAGCTGTTGTTCAGTCAGAAGAGAAAAGACTCAAGAAGCAAAATTAAAGGACAAGATAAGTAACAAAAAGAGTAAATATATGCATTAATTTAAATGAATATTGAAAAAGTAATGATTAATGAAATAGTAATGATTGAACATGTCAAATACATATAGAATTAAAACATATGACATCAATACCATATAAGTCAAAAAGGAAATAACAATGTTCTATTCATCTTACAAAGAAAATGGTGAGTACTAATTTACATTAGTCCTTAATAAGTGAAGTATACATAGTGTATTAATATCTTACATAGTAAAATTTGAGACAAAAAGCATGACTAGAGATAAAAAGGAACATTTTATAATGATTAATTTCAATTAACCAGAAGGAGTATAACAAGTCTAAATGTAAATGGATGTAGAACCAAAGATTTAAAATATATAAAATGAAAATAAGGAGAAACAGATTCACAATTACTGTGGAAGACTTAAACACACTTCATTCAGTACCTAATAGAATAAAAAAAATAATAAGTTTAAAAAAAATAGAGGATTCAAGATCGAAATTGATTAAGATCAAGAAAATGAAGATCATGGCATCCGGTCCCATCACTTCTTGGGAAATAGATGGGAAACAGTGGAAACAGTGTCAGACTTTATTTTTCTGGGCTCCAAAATCACTGCAGATAGTGATTGCAGCCATGAAATTAAAAGACTCTTACTCCTTGGAAGGAAAGTTATGACCAACTTAGATAGCATATTCAAAAGCAGAGACATTACTTTGCCAACCAAGTTTCGTCTAGTCAAGGCTATGGTTTTTCCTGTGGTCATGTATGGATGTGAGAGTTGGACTGTGAAGAAAGCTGAGTGCCGAAGAATTGATGCTTCTGAACTGTGGTGTTGGAGAAGACTCTTGAGAGTCCCTTGGACTGCAAGGAGATCCAAGCAGTCCATTCTAAAGGAGATCAGCCCTGGGATTTCTTTGGAAGGAATGATGCTAAAGCTGAAATTCCAGTACTTTGGCCACCTCATGCAAAGAGTTGACTCATTGGAAAAGACTCTGATGCTGGGAGGGATTGGGGGCAAGAGGAGAAGGGGATGACAGAGGATGAGATGGCTGGATGGCATCACTGACTCAATGGACATGAGTCTGAGTGAACTCCGGGAGTTGGTGATGGACAGGAAGGCCTGGCGTGCTGCGATTCATGGGGTCGCAAAGAGTCAGACGTGACTGAGTGACTGAACTGAACTGAAATGAAAGCCTTTGTTTGTGTGGATCACAACGCAACACACTGGAATATTCTTAAAGAGATGGGATTTCCTGACCACCTTACCTGTCTCTTGAGAAAACTGTATGTGGGCCAGGAAGCAACAGTTAGAACCAGACATGGAACAACTGGTTCAAAATTCGGAAAGGAGTATGACAAGGCTGTATATTGTCACCGCGCTTATTTAACTCATACGCATGCAGAGTACATGATGTGAAATGCCAGACAGGATGAATCACAAGCTGGAATCAAGATTGGCTGGAGAAATACCAACAATCTCAGATATGCAGATACCACTCTAATGACAGAAAGTGAAGAGAAACTAAAGAGCCTCTTGATGAGGGTGAAAGAGGTTTCAAGCCAGCTTGAACTCAACATTCAAAAAAACTAACATCATGGTATCTTGTCCCATCATTTCATGGCAATTAGAAGGGGATAAAATGGAAGCAATGACAGATTCTACTTTCTTGGCCTCCTAAATCACTGCAGACAGTGACTGCAACCATGACATTAAAAGACACTTGCTCCTGGAAAGAAAGCTATGACAAACCTAGACAGCATATTAAAAAGCAGAGACATTACTTTGCCAAAAAGGCCTGCTTAGTCAAAGCTATGGTTTTTTCAGTAGTCATGTACAGATACGAGATTTGAACCATAAAAAAGGCTGAGCGCCAAAGAATTGATGCTTTCAAACTGTGGTGTTGGAGAAGACTCAATCTTGAAAGTCCCTTGGACAGCAAGGAGATCAAACCAGTCAATCCTAAAGAAAATCAACCCTGAAGATTCAGTGGAAAGACTGACACTGAAGTTGAAGTTCTAGTACTTTGGTCACTTGATATGAAGAGCTGACTCACTGGAAAAGACCCTGATGCTGGAAAGATTGAAGGCAAAAGGAAAATGGGTTGACAGAGATGGTTAGCTAGCATCACCAACTCAATGGACATGAATTTTAGCCAATTCTGGGAGATAATGGGAGAGAGTGGAGCCTGGTGTGCTATAGTCCATGGAGTTGCAGAGAGTGGGACATGACTGAACAACAACCACAACGAACTTAGTATGTAATAAATAAGTAGAGGATGCATTAACAAAATTGGAAGGAAAGAATTCTAGGTTTTAAAACTCACTTTCTTAATTTATCTCTTTAGAAAAAGAAATCATTCAAAAAGTAGAGGTTTCTGTAAAAGACAGTGAGAATCCAGACTGCCAAATCTGTAACCTGTGGCTAACTTTCATGATCTCAGAACCAGCTATAGTGTAACAGGTAATCTTTGGGGCTGCTGCCTACATCAATGATCACTTTTGGGATATAGTCTGGGAGCACTTTATACCTCTTGGGCATGAGTTATCTGCTGCCATGGTAGGGAATTAATAAACAAGGAAACATGTTAGTTACCTAAAGATGCCTGTGAATATTCAGGTAAGTCTGTGGTTTTTGTCAATCTCGAAGTCAAATTTTAAACTTTTTAATCCAAATTTCCACACACTAATAAACACTGTAAGCTATAAATAATAGTGACATCCCAAAGAAAAAAAGTAGAGTCCATCTTTGTATCTTTAATGTCAATTTTCACAAAAACTTCTAGATTCTTTTTATTATGCATCTGAATTGTCTACACTGTTGCCTTGATTTTAGTGTCCATAGAGTGCTTGGACAATGAAAAATTTTCTTGGAAATCTACTCAAGAAGTTCCTTTGGTCAACATTGAATATTTTTGTTATACAGGGCATGAACAACTCAACAGCCCTGATTTATAAAGCTGCTTATCCAAAACGTGAAAAAGAACTATTGCCAAGTCCTCTCTTTGCACATGTACTATTATTTGCAGGTGCTTAAAAATCCCAGTATCTGTCAAGTAAACAAGCATGCCATTAATCACTGCTTAAACACTTTCTCCAAAGTGTCTGCCCATATGTATAAAACTGGACATAAGCTATGAGATCCAGATATTCATACTTCTGACTAGAGGAAAATTGACTTGGGTTACCTCCTGCTTCTTAGTCAAGCTATAGCTCCTCACAACTTTGTATCCCTACCCCATGATTGTGGCACTGGGCATTCTACTTCCTCAGTATTAGATTTCTGATGTACACTGAATTGTGCTTTCCAGTTAAAGTCTTTCCTAAAGTCACTAGATTTATAAGGTTTCTGTTTAGTATGAATTTTCTGGTGTTTAATAAGATTTGATCTGATGGAGAAGGCCTTTCCACATTCAGTACACATATAAGGTTTCTCTCCTGTGTGAATTCGGTGATGTTCAAGGAGTTGTGACTTCTTAATAAAAGCCTTCCCACAGTCACTGCATTTATAGGGTTTCTCTCCAGTATGAATTCTCCTATGTCGATTTAAATGTGACTTCTGGATGAAAGACTTCCCACATTCAGTACAAATATAAGGTTTCTCTCCTGTATGAATCCTTTGATGCATAATGAGTGTTGATTTTCGTGCAAAGGCTTTCCCGCATTCACTACACTCATAATGTCTTTCTCCAGTGTGAGACTGCTGATGTATATGGAGGCCTGACTTTCGAGTGAAGGCTTTTCCACAGTTATCACATTTATAGGGTTTCTCACCAGTATGAATTTTCTGGTGTGTAAAGAGATTTGATCTGTCCGTGAAAGCCTTTCCACATTCAGCACAGCGGTAGGGTTTCTCTCCTGTGTGAATTTGCTGATGTACATGAAGCTGTGACTTCTTTGTGAAAGATTTCCCACAGTCACTGCATTCGTAAGGTTTCTCTCCAGTATGAATTCTCTCATGTGTAATAAAATGTGACTTGTGGAAGAAGGCCTTCCCACATTCAGTGCAAACATAGGGCTTTTCTCCTTTATGAATTCTTTGGTGCATACTCAGTGTTGACTTCTGAATAAATGCTTTCCCACATTCATTGCATTCATAATGTCTCTCTCCAGTGTGACATTTCTGATGTATCCTGAGCCGTGACTTCCAGGTGAATGATTTCCCACAGTCACTGCATTTATAGGGTTTCTCTCCAGTATGAATTTTTTGATGTTTAATGAGATTTGACCTGTCAGTAAAGGCCTTCCCACATTCAGTACATATATAGGGTCTCTCACCAGTATGAATTTTCTGGTGTATAATGAGATTTGTCCTGTGAGTGAAGATCTTCCCACATTCTGAACATATGAAGGGATTCTCCCCTGTGTGAATTCGCTGATGCACATGGAGTTGTGACTTCTTTATAAAGGACTTCCCACAGTCATTGCATTCATAAGGTTTCTCTCCAGTATGAATTCTCTCATGTGTAATAAAATGTGACTTTCGGATAAAGGCTTTCCCACATTCAGTACATACATATGGTTTTTCTCCTGTGTGAATTTTCTGATGCATACTTAGTGTTGATTTTCTTGTGAAAGATTTCCCACACTCAATACATTCAAAGTGCTTCTTGCCAGTATGAGCTTTTTTGTGTATACTGAGATTTGAATTGTGAGAGACATTTTTTCCACATTCACTGTAATCATGGGTTTTTTTCCCTCCAGTAGGAATTCTCTGGAGTCTGAACAGATCTAATTTCTTGATAAAGGCTTTTCCACGTACACTGCATTTATAGTCAATTTCCTCAGTATGAGGAGTTTTCTCATGGTTTGAGTTGAGGGAAAATTTCTTCCCATATTCAGTGCCTACATAGGATTTTTCTCTTGTATAAACCTGAGGCACAGCAAATTGGGACTTCTGAGTGAAGATCATCTCACATTTGGTGCACTCAGAATGTTTCTCTTCAGTATAAATCCTTTGATGTGCAAAAAGGTGTGTCTTATGGGTGGAGAGTTTTACACAATCAGAAAATAAATGGAAGTCCTCCCCAGTATGGTGTTTTTGACGCTGAATGAGAGCTTGCTTACTCAGAAGTTTCTTACATTGATTATATTCACAAGCATTCATTTCCGTATGAGAATTCATATAAGTATTACCATGTCCAATAATTTTATCAAAATTTTCTGTTGCATTGTTTCTATTACAATTACATAAGCTTACAATAGGCTTCAAACTCTTTTGAAATGAGTCATAGTTATGGAGTCTTTTTCTTGAAGGAACAAGGTTTGTGTTTACATGAAATTTTTCCCCAATGTCTTTTTTATAGTCACAGTTCCCCTTATTAGCTAGTGTATCCTTGTTGGTGAAGATGATAGGACTTAAATGTTTGTTCTGGTTTTCTGTATCTCTTCCTGTCTGTTTATCATCTTGCCAAAATTCTTCTAAAATGGAATATAGGTCATCTCTTGGGAAGAGACGTATTCCCTCAAAGCAGACTGAAACATCTTCAGATATTCCCTGTTGTGATGTTTCAAAACCAATATCCTGATCTAAAAAATAAAATACACAAAGAACAGTTAGCAAAACACAGAAGGGATGATAGAGTGGATACAAGATGAACGCAGAGAAATGGGAGAGGTTCTATATACATGTAATAATAAATATAGATAAATATATAAAATAAGAATAAATATATAATAATCTCTTTATATGAAATAATATGCAATAATAAAATAAGCCCTTACATTTACTGTCTGATAATAGAATTTAGATGTCTCAGGCATTGTTCTAACTCATTTAAACATCAACATAACCTTTTGCTATTAATGTTATTATTTTCCCTACTTTACAGATGAGGAAACTGAGCCACAGAAGAGTTAAGTAATGTGCCTAAATCAAATGCTTAGTAATTGGGGAAGACGAGATTCAAACTGAAATATGCTGTTCTGAACATGTAGCACAAGTACATAATAGGTGTTAGAAGAACAAAGTGACAAACCAGGTGGCTAAAAAATATTTCTGAGTCTAGATTCTCATTATCCTTCATCTATAAATCCTAATCTCTCTGCTTTCTCTATTCCCTATTAACCACTGTTTCCTAAATACAAATTTATGTACAGAAATCTATTGTAGCCACAGTCATCCTGAACTAGCTTTAAGATTACAAACGGTAAATATATATCTATGATTCAGTTCTTTATGCCTGGTTTTGGGGTGCAGATACACACACTTAATAAGGAAGAATATAACAGCAAAAAGGGCCAACTCTGAAGCACAGACAGAAGTTGTTCTTTAAAATCTGTCCCCTTCCTTCAACAGTCTTAAGCTTGTAGCCAAGCATGTGTCTGTCTCAAAACAACAGGCATATACAGCCTCATTTGTAGGTAAATCCAGGTAATTCACCTATCACCATTCAAATGAGAATAGGAATTATATTTGTGGTAATCAGGTCAATGTTTTAAGGAAGTAAGTGTGTCTCCCATAACTCTCTTCCCACTGGCTATATTACAGACTTGATAGCTCAGTTCTATGTTGCTGGTGATGCCCAAGACAAGAGATTAGAAAACTACAGCCCTCAGGCTAAATCCAGGCCTGGTTAATGTTTATGTTCTCTAAGTCACTGTTTCTTGGGGTCTATCAATGACAGGAGGTGGGTTTTACTCCAATATACCATTCTTACCTACAACAAGAATCACTAACATCCCCAACTGTGGAATAGTGTATAAGACATAGCAGAGTCAGTTCTGATGAGGTGGATGAACCTATAACCTATTATACAGAGTGCAGTGAGTCAGAAAGAGAAAGATAAATATCGAATTCTAATGGAGAAGGAAATGGCAACCCACTCCAGTATTCTTGCCGAGAGAATCCCAGGGATGGGGGAGCCTGGTGGGCTGACATCTATGGGGTCGCACAGAGTCGGACATGACTGAAGCGACTTAGCAGCAGTAGCAGCAGCAGCAATGCATATATACAGAATCTAGAAAAATGGTTCTGAAGAATTTATTTACAGGGCAACAATGGAGAAACAGACATAGAGAATAAACTTATGGACACAGGGAGAGGGGAGGAGAGGGTGCTGCTGCTGCTGCTAAGTCGCTTCAGTCGTGTCTGACTCTGTGCGACCCCACAGACGGCAGCCAACCTGGCTCCTCTGTCCCTGGGATTCTGCAGGCAAGAGTACTGGAGTGGGTTGCCATTTCCTTCTCCAATGCATGAAAGTGAAAAGTGAAAGTGAAGTCGCTCAGTCGTGTCTGACTCTTAGCGACCCCATGGACTGCAGCCCACCAGGCTCCTCCATCCATAGGATTTTCCAGGCAAGAGTACTGGAGTGGGGTGCCATTGCCTTCTCCAGGAGAGGGTGAGATGTACGGAAAGAGTAACATGGAAACTTACATTACCATGTGTAAAATAGATAGCCAATGGGAATTTGCTGTATGGCTCAGGAAACTCAAACAGGGGTTCTGTATCAACCTAGAGGTGTGGGATGGGGAGGGAGATTCAAAAGGGAGGGGATATATGTATACCTATGGCTGATTCATGTTGAGGCTTGACAGAAAACAACAAAATTCTGTAAAGCAATTATCCTTCAATTAAAAAAAAATTTTTTAAGACATAGTAGATTCTCAGTAAATACTTACATAAAAATCAGATTACTCTTTAATATAGACACAGTGCAACCTTGTATCCATTTCATTCTATCTCTAGGATCTTATAATGTTTGTAATATCCCCAAACACATTCTTTTAACTTTTATATTTTTGGGCTTCCCATGTGGCGCTAGTGGTAAAGAACCCACCTACCAATGCAGGAGACTTAAGAGACATGGGTTCAATCCTTGGATTGGGAAGAACCCCTGGAGAAGGAAACAGCAACCCATTGCAGTATTCTTGCCTGGAGAATTCCATAGACAGAGGAGCCTGACAGGCTATACAGTCCATGGGGTTGCACAGAGTCGGACATGACTGACGTAACTTAGCACACATTACAGTTTTACTCACACATATTAATGTTTTCATTAAGCCTGAGGACCTCTAATACTAGATTCCTAAACATGGCTTTCACCTTTTGCAACTTTTCACTTTCTTTAGCTTATAAACCCACTGCTATGCCTGACAGTATTTACATTATTATCAATGATGTCCAATGTAAAAAATTTGCTCCTGTGGTAAAAAGTTTAATTATTCATAATTCCTCTGTCACAAACTGAATTATCAATTCAATAAAATACAAAGTCATAATTCAGGCCAATAAAATGAATGCATGTAAGCTATCTTTCCACCAGTCGCTAAAGTCTATTTTATTACTGAATCTAAACATATATTCTTTTCCTTTTCCCCACTAAGCTTCCTTTTCCTGATCCTTTATTCCTTTTCAAAATTCATTTCCTTCATGGATCATTTAGGGTTGTATGCTGTGAAAATGAATCTCAAACCTCAGCAAAACTCTAGAAAGGCTCTCTTTTCTCTTAACTTAAAAATAAATACAAATATTCTGGGCCTTACAAAGTCATATTTAATTGGCATAGATGTACACAATAATAAATGCTTCATGCTCAAAGGCTTAAATTTTAAACATTTCTTTCAGTTGTCTCCCCTTTCCAATTACAATTATTGGTCCTTTAAATTACTCTTAGCAGAAAAAATTTCAAATCCCTCTGAAATAGAGCAAAATATCACCTCAAGAATTTAATTTCACTAAATATTCTCTAGAGAAACATTTTTGAAATAGGTAAAAGAGTTGTCATTCAAATTAATGTCATTTTCCCTGAGTTTTTGTAGGTCAGAGAATTAGAAAAGGGAAAAAGCAATGTATACTGTAATACGTCCAATAAAAGAAGTAAGTGAAACATGAGAGCGAAGTATAAGTATGTAGATTATCTGAATAGGCAGACAAATCAGAAAAAAAAGGGTCAGATACAGCGGAATAATTAAAGAAAATGTTAAAATGAACCAAACATGATTATGGAAACTAAATAAAGATAAATGTGAATTGCAAATATGAGGCATGTTTTTCCTGTAGTTTATTAATCCATTGAGAAAAGAATTTCTCATATGTTAGGTAATATTTTGCATCGTATAGTTACAACAAGATAAGCACAATATTTTAACCAGTAGCACCTAGAAAAAAAAATTTTTTTAAACATCAAAACAGGGTTAGAATAATTCAAGCATAAGTAAATATAGACATGGTCTTAGGTTTTACTTTTCACTGGAAAGTAAAAGGAGGAGAGCATCTAAATGATACTTTCTAAAAAAGAAAAATTAGTAGAAAGAGCATAAAGAATTGTTTGAGAAGATGAGTCACAGGGAAAAGCAAAAATATGACAACATTAAAACAATAAACAACAATAAAATATGACAACATTCAGAAAAGTGGTTTAGCATGCTGCATTGTAACTACTCTTCCTTCACACAAGTAGCTGCCTGATGGGCCCTTATATGCATAAGGTATCAATTGTTCCCCTGAGAGCTTTATACAATGAGAGCCAATCTGATCTGTTTCCTTAATTCTGGTGTCAGTCATGGCTTATGCCAGAATTGAGACAAATGATTCAATTTGAGACACATACATAGGTCTTAAGCCACTTTATGGAGGGCCTAGTCCTTTACATCTGTCCCAGAATACCAACAAAAACTTCCAACTTCAATTGGAAGTTATATTTGGTGTGTGTGTGTATATATATATATATTCTCTGGCAGTAAAGCCAGAGAACAAGAGAAAAAAGACCCCCTTGGTGGCGGTCATCATCCAAAGATCCTGCTTACTACACAAACTGTTAAGTCACCTGCAGAGGAGCAATGGACTCCCACACCAAATTTGGTTCGGATGCCAAGAGTGATGATTTGACACACAACCAATAAGATATGAAAAAGTTCATTACTCATTTAATGAGGCTTTTGAAGGGAAAGCTCCTAAGCAGGTCTAAAAGTGGCTTACAAGAGTGAGAAAAGGAAACTGGCTTGGGTTTTTTATAGTAGTTGGGGGGTGGTGCTAAGCTGACTGATACAGAGCAACTTCCCACTAGCACTAATGGAAAGAGCATCTGAGTTTTCTTGTAGTTTGCCCAGATGTGGGCAGAAGATGAAGAGAGTGGTGAAGTTTGGAAGGTGTCAATAGTCAAATACCAAAAATGAAATCAGAATCTATTACAAGGTACATGATAAGATGTTCAAAACATTTTGTTATTAGAGAAACACAAATTAAAACAAATGGTTAGAAATTAAAATCCACTAGATTATGAGAAATTAATAGAAATATGGGCAGGGATGTGGAGAAACTGATGCCTTTGTATGTTTAGAGGACTGTAGACCAATACATCCAATCTAGAAAACAATATGGTTATACTTAGTGAAATAAAGCATTCATATATTCATTAATAAAACACTCCCACTACTCTTCCTTAAGAAATTCTTGTTTCCTATAAGAATAGTTCTTGAAGAAATTTATTATAGTACTAGCTATAGTAGCTAGAAAGCTGGACAAGTAAATGTGGCATATATATATATACTATGGAATGTATGTATCTCTTAGAAGCAATGAGCTAGAAAAACAGTGTAACATGAACCAATTTAGTGCTGAGAGGAAAGAAATAAACTAAGGATATATATATATATATATAGGATATATAGCACAGTACCATTTTTAGAAATTAAAATGACCAACAATTTAAATTTTACAAATACCCAACAAATTCAAGAATAAATTGCAAGCAAACATATAAAATACAGTAGAGCAACTGCCTCTGGGAAGAATAAAAATGAGTAGGGAGTGAGGATTAAAAGGGATAAATAAAAAAATTAAATAAAACTTTTTTAAAAATTGTAAAATAGGGGATTCCCTGGCTATCCACTGGTTAGGACTCTGAGTTTCCACTGCAGGGCTTGCAGGTTCAATCCCTGGCAAGAGGAACTAAGATCCCGCATGCTGTGGGGTGTGGTCCCCTCAAATTATAAAGAATTAAATAAGAAGCTATCCCCAAATGTAAGTAATAGAAATCTCAAAGCCAACAGTTGAGGGAGAGACATGTGAGATGATATAATATGGCCATCTCTAGATGACAATTCTGAAGCACCTTAAGGGAAAAGAAAGAAAATGAAGAGAAATAAGCAGGTGAGTGACCCAAAGTAATTTTTTTAAAGGCAATTTTATGAGTACCTGAATGTGTAAGGAAAGGATTTAAGACATTGACAGAGATTAAAAAAAATTTTTTTTAATGCTATAAAAAGGGAGGAAAAGCAAAACAGCAGGATCCTACAACCAATGTACCAGTAACTGTAGCATATCCCTCTTAAAGAGTCAAACAAAGAAGACACTGATATTGGAAGGGGCCTTAAATGGGAATGGCATTTAGATGTCTAAGAGACCAATATCTACTCTATCCATGCAGTTTCAAAAGTTCAGAATGTTAGAGAAATATCATATTAAAAGCACTTCAAAGTTGCCAAACTCTGCCAGCAAAACTGATTTGGTTATACGATCTCCTATGCTTTTGGTTCCTACTCACCTAGACAGCTCTGGCTTGAGATTTTGCCATTCCACATATATGGTTCTTCTCCCCACTCCAAGTTGAAAATGACTTCTGCTTTGGGAACTTGACACCCTGATGATAGGAAACAACAAAGCCCTCCATTTACTTTTCAGAAAAGTTCATGGGGAACAGACGTATATTCTTAATGTCCAAAAGAGATTGTTAAGAACATAGAACAAAATAAGGACAAAACTATTACACACTTCAGATGTCCTACAGGCTTTAGAAGTCCCACATACCTTAGAAACACCAGATTTCAGAAATTCCACTAAGGAGGAAAAAAAAAAAAATACGTTCAGTTAGGTACAGCCTTACCCAGCAGAGCTGTGCTTACCCACTGAGATCAAGTTGAAATAGTTTTCCAGCATTACATCCCTGTATAGACTTTTCTGAGCAAGGTCCAATTGTTGCCACTCCTCCCTGCTGAAGTCTACAGATATATCTTTGAAAGACACTGATCCCTGGAAAAACACATGTTTATTCAATGAAAAGTATCAGGACTGTAGGATAAGAGCAAGATATTTATGAACTTATTTTTAATAATTTTTAACATGATACAACATATAAGCTTCTCACTAAATACCTAAATTTGACATTATTATTTCAAGGGAAAAATAAATATTAAAAGTATCAGGTCATTCTTTCTGTGGCTCCAATAACATTCTGAGGTTTTGTTTTTATCTGCGTGCTGGTTACAAAAGAATAAAGTGAAAACTCATCAAGCTGCAAACCTGATTTCTGCATTCTTTTCCATGTATGCCATATTTCATTAACACGTCACTTAGAAAAGCAATGATTTTTCAGATATAAAATCAGAAGCACAAGAAACCAAAGGAACAAATAGATAAATTGGACTTTATCAAAATTTAAAACTTTGCACTAAAAAGGATACCATTAAGAAAGTGATAATAAGGGACTTCCCTGGTGGTCCAGTGGCTGGGGCTCCACCCTCTCAATTCAGGGGGCTCAGGTTTGATCCCTAGTCAAGGAACTAGATCCCCCATGCCGCAACTAAGAGTTCACATGCTGCAACTGGACCCGGTGCAGCCAAATACAAACAAATAAACAATATTTAAAAAAAAGAAGAAAGTGCTAACATAAGGGAATTTGCTGACAGTCCAGTGTTAGGTCCCTGCACCACCACTTCAGGGGGCATGGGTTCAACGCCTGGTAGGGGGACTAAGATCCCCATGCTATACCCAATGGCCAAAAATGAAAAATAAACAAAGAAAAATAACAACAACAAAAAACCAGAACAAACAAAATGTTTACTTAAAAAAGAAAGTAAAAACAACTCAAAGACTATGGGAAAATGTCTGCAATTATATATCTGATAAAGGATTTGTGTAAAGAATATATAAAGAACTCTTACAACTCAATAAAAAGATAAATGATCCAATTAAAAATGGACCAAGGGGACTTCCCTGATGGTCCAGTGGCTAAAACTCCATGCTCCCAATGCAGGGGGCCTAGGTTTGATCCCTGGTCAGGGAGCTAGATTCCACATGCAGTAACAAAAGATCCTGGATTCTGCTTACAAAGCTCGAACATCCCTCATGCCACAGCTAAGACCTGGCACAGTCAAATAAACAAATGGACCAAGAAAGAATATACATATCTCCAAGGAAGATATACAAATGGCCAAAAAGCACAAAAGGTTCTCAATACAGATCAATATAGTCAAAAGGGATATCAAAATTCAAAGAGATCAATATAGTCAAAAGGGATATCAAAATTCAAAGAGATACCCCTTCAAATTCACTAAGATGATTATAAAATAAAAAATGCTCTGCTTGTGTGTATTTGTATTTTTATTATTTTTGTAGCAAAATAATAAATGCAATTAAATCTTGAATTCTGAAATTTAAAAAATGCTCCAGTCATTAGTTATTAGTCATCAGGAAAATGCACCTACTAGGACGGCTATAATAATAAAAAACAAAAGGACACATAATATCAAGTGCCAGTGGGGAAGTGGAGAAATTGGAACCCTCATATAGTAAAGGTGGGAAGGTAAAACAGTCTGGCACTTCCTCAAAAGGAGTAATATGAGCTAATGGTTCCACTTCTAGGTATATACCCAAGAGAAATCAAAACATTCATTCACATAAAACTTATATAGAAATGTTCATAGTAGCATTATTCTTAATAGTCAAAAACAGAAACAACCCAGGGTATCAACCAATGATGAATTTCAAAATGTGGCATATTCATAAAAGAGATTATTCAGCCATAGAGAGGAATGAAATACTGATTTATGCTATACTGTGAATGAATTTTGAAAATATTATGCTAAGTGAAATAAGCCAATCACAAAAGACCACATATTATATGATTCCATTTACATGAGATGTCCAGGACAAGCAAACCTATTAGGACAGTAAGAAGATTGCTGGTTTCCCAGGGTAATGGAAGGATGTGGTGGGGAGGGAGGTAGGAACAGCTTAAAGGTATGACTTTGGATAGGGGAGGCAAAGAAAGTGTTCTAAAACTGGATAAAGATTGCACAACTCCATGAATATACTAAAAATGATTGAATGTACACTTTAAATGGACAGTACATATGATACGTTTAGGTGACCCTTTTGAGGCACTGTCATATCCAGATGGCATACAAGAGTTTGTGATGGTCCAGGGTTTCTTCCAGGAATAACTATACTTGCCAGATGAAATACTGAAACTATCTGTTTGAAAATACTGGAAGCAGTTAGGTGCTAAGACTCTACAGACAACATTGAAGGTTTAAGTTGATGTATGTAACCACTTTTACACTAGGAGTATTTATCAATTCTGGGTGTGGTAAAAGGTGAAAACCCAGGCTTTGAACCAGCAGAAGACTAAAGTTGGGTGACAGAGAAACCAGAATTCAAATACATGGACGGTTTGCCCCCTAAGACATCTGCCAAATTCTAGGGCTGTATGAGCAGAAGACTAAACACTTAAGCAGATAGCCTCTGAAAAGTAAGGCAAAATGTTAGTAGTCTGATAAGAAAACACTGTTGGCACTTATCAAGAGGAGGGTCCACAGAGGGCAAACTGGGCTCTCAGCTGAAAATCCTGGATGGTCAGAGTGAACCAGAGGTAGACTATTATCAGGGCTTCAACTTAGTCTTGATTCAACCTAACACTGCTTGACTAGACAAAGGTGTTCGTCCTCCACTCTATCTGCTAAGGGAAACAAGAATCCTCTCCTGACAAAGTTTGTTATTGTTCAGTCATTAAGTCGTGTCTGACCCTTTGTGACCCCATGGACTGCAACAAACTACGCTTCCCTGTCCTTTGTTATCTCCTGGAGTATGCTCAAACTCATGTTCATTGAGTCAATGATGCCATCCAACCATCTCATCCTCTGTCGTCCCCTTCTCCTCCTGCCCTTAATCTTTCCCAATGAATATTCAGGATTGATTTCCTTTAGGATTGACTGGTTTGATCTCCTTGCAGTGCAAGGGACTCTCGAGAGTCTTCTCTACCATCACCACTCAAAAGCAACATTCTTTGGTGCTCAGCATTCTTTATGGTCCATCTCTTACATCCATATATGACTAATGGAAAAATCACAGCTTTGACTATTTGGACCTTTGTCAGCAAAATAATGTCTCTGCTTTTTAACACGCTTTTTAACGTTCTAGGTCTGTCATAGCTTTCCTCTCAAGGAGCAAGTGTCTTTTAATTTCAAGGCTTTAGTCACCATCTGCAGTGATTTTGGAGCCCAAGAAATAAAATCTGTCACTGTATCCATTTTTTCTCATCTATTTGCCATGAAGTGATGGAACCATATGCCATGATCTTAGTTTTTTTTGAATGTTGAGTTTTAAGCCAGCTTTTTCACTCTCCTCTTTCACCTTCATCAACAGGCTCGTTAGTTCCTCTTTGCTTTCTGCCATTACGGTGGTGTCATCTGCATAGCTGAGGTTATTGATATTTCTCCCAGTAATCTTGATTTCAGCTTGAGCTTCAGCCAGCCCAGCATTTCATATGATGTACTCTGCATATAAGTTAAATAACTGAGAAAGATATCATAATCTAGATCCTCAACAATGTTTTATACATGTTTTGATATAATAAAAGAAATGCCTATCAAAAAACAGAACAAAATATCTAAAGCCAGAGGAAAAAAAATTCAATAGAAACAGTCTTACAGAATTTTGGAGTTAGATGAAAAGGTGGAGAATTTCATCAGAGAAATGGAACTTATACTAAAAAAAAATGAAAATTGAAAAATTAAGTATCTAAAATTAAGAACTGAGAGGGGTTTAATAGCAGAAGAACAGAATTACTGAAATGGAAGACAAGCAAACAGAAGATATCCAAACTGAACCACAGAGGTTTTTTAAATTAAAAAAGCACAAGAGCATGTGATGTATCACATGTACAACACCCTGGAAAGGAAAAACATATTGTTGTCTGAGACAACAAAGAGGACGAACATGAGGCAGAAGCAAAATTTGAAAAGGAAAGGTGAATGACATCAACTCAAAGACTCAAAAAGTTTCTCAAATCCCACTTTATAAAACTGTAAATACTGACTATGCAAAAACAGTAGTAATAATATCTTGTAAAGTTTAAAACATATGTAGAATTCAAATGTATAAAAATAATAATGTAAAAATGAGAAGCAGTAAATGGAATTAAGATGTTTTAGCATCTACTAAGAAGGGGGTAAGATAATAATAAGTTAAAGATGGATATTATAATATCTAGGGAAACAAAAGAATGCATCACAAACAAGCTAATAAAATAAAAATTAAAACTTTGACTAATCTAAAAGAAAGTCAAGAAAAGAGTGGGAAAATAGTATTAAACAGACAGTTCAAATATGAAACTAATAAAACTGGATATAAATACAAATATATCAGTAATTGCATTAAATGTAAATAAACTAAACAGTCAAGTTAACACCAAAGACTGAGACTTTCAGCTAAAAAAATTTAGTAAGGTGCATTCTACCCTGTTCATCTTGCTAAACACCTAAAAACCTAGAAAAATATTCATATATAAAGCATCTATCCACACCCTTGACTTTCTCTCAAGAACATCCTTTCCTACAGTGAAACTAATTATAGCATCTTTTGTAATCTTGATAGCCCCCAAATATCCCAAATCATCAAGTCTAGTTCCTTTTTGCTTAACAGTTCTTCCTCCAATCTATCATTTAATATTCATATTTTATTGTAAGCAGGAAAAAGAAACCAGGCCACATCTCCAATCCTCTGCTTGAAATCACCTCAGAGAAAAACACAAGTCCATCACTGACAAATCTGCTTTCCATATAACTACAGGACAAAATCCAGCTAAGCTTTCTGCTACTATATACCAGAGATGTTCCCTCCCCTACTTTCCAGTAACACATTTCTCATTTCCATCTGAGTCTTCACCAGAAGCACCTTTAACACCCGTATTCCTGTCAACCATCTGTTTAAAATAACGAGATATTCTATAAAACAATATAGTTTTTTTCCTACTGTGCTCCTCACTAAGTTCTCTAGCAGAGTTAACAACAATATTTCTATTATCGGTCTGTTCAAGGAAATCTAGGCTCTTGCTATTATACACTTCAAATTTTTTACAGTTTTTATTCATTACCAAATTCCAAAGTCTTTGGACATTTTGGGGTATTTGTTACAGCATCATCCATGTCCAGGTGCCAAACTCTGTAATGGTGTTCTATTGCTGCTGCAACAAATTACTGCAAACTTAAAACAACACAAATTTATTATCTGGATCTTCCTATCACATCCAGTAAGAAAAGGTGGGATGATTAAAGTAGAAAGAATGTCTTAAAATTTCTGAGTAAAAATGACTTACATCTAGAATTAGCTATGAAATTACTGAGGGTCAAATAAAAATACTTTTAGACATGCAAGGTCTCAAAAAACCTAATTCTCATACAATACTTTCTGGATAATATTCTCTAAAAATGAAAGCACGAATCAAGAAAGAGCCAAAAAACAAGAGATCCAATACTTGAGAAACATGAAAGGAATTCCTAGCAGCATGCCAAAGGAAGACCCCCAAGTCAGTGCATGAGAATCAAATAGAGAGCAACTTTGGTAATGTCAAGAACTCCAAGGGAAGTTTCTTTCAACTGCTGAAATAAAGAGCCTGTATTCTGGAGCCAAATCGCTTGGGTTTTACTCCTGGTTTCACCACTTACTAGCAGTGCAACCCAGAGCAATTTGCTTAACTTCTCTGTGGACCTACTTCCTTCTCTGTAAAATGAGGGTAATGATTATAGATACCTCAAAAGGGATGTGATTAAATCAGTTGAGAGAAAGAGTGTGTGTTTACAATGCATAGCATACAGTAAGCACTATATGAATATTTATGATTGGTGTTAACTGTCATTACCTAATATATTTTAACATATTGTAAAGATATTTATATTGCACTCATTTCACATGCTAGCAAGGCTATGCTCAAAATCTTTCAAGCTAGGTTTCAGCAGTTCATGAACCAAGAACTTCCAGATGTACAAGCTGGGTTTAGAAAAGGCAGGGGAACCAGAGTCCAAATTGCCAGCATTCACTGGATCATGGAGAAAGCAAGGGAATTCCAAAAAATATCTACTTCTGATCTACACTAAACCCTTTGATTATGTAGATCACAACAAACTGTGGAAAATTCTTAAAGACGTGGGAATACCAGATCACCTTATCTACATACAGAAATCTGTATGTAGATCAGGAAGCAGTCATTAGAACCAGACATAGAACAACTGATTGATTCAAAATTGGGAAAGGAATACGACAAGGCTATGTTCACCCTGTGTGTATAACTTATATGCAGAGTACATCATGAGAAACGCTGGGCTGGAAGAAGCACAAGCTGGAATCAACACTGCTGGGAGAATTATCAACAACCCCAGATATGCAGATGATACCACTCTAATGGCAGAAAGTAAAGAGGACTAAAGAACCTCTTGATGAAATTGAAAGAGATCGAAAAAGCTGGCTTGAAACTCAACATCAAAACAGCTAAAATCATGGCATCTGGTCCCATCACTTCACGACAAATAGAAGGGGAAAAAGTGGAAATAAGGACAGATTTTATTTTCTTGGGCTCCAAAATCACTGTGGACAATGACTGCAGCCATGAAATTACAAGACACTTGCTCCTTGGAAGGAAAGCTATGACCAACCTAGACAGCATATTAAAAAGCAAAGACATCACTTTGCCAACAACGGTCCTTTAGTCAAAGCTATGGTTTTTCCAGTAGTCATGGACAGATGGGAGAGTTGAACTGTAAAGAAGAGGGAGTGCCAAAGAACTGATGCTTTCAAATTGTAGAGCTGGAGAAGACTCTTCAGAGTCCCTTTGACTGAAAGGTAATCAAACCAGTCAGTCCTGAAGGAAATCAACCCTGAATATTCATTGGAAGAACTGATACTGAAGTTCCAATACTTTGGCCACCTGATGCAGAGATGACTCACTGGAAAAGACCCTGATGCTGGAAAGATTGAGGGCAGGAGGAGAAGCAGTCAACAGAGGATGAGATGATTAGCTAGCATCACCAACTCAATGGACATGAATTTGAGCCAACTCTGGGAAATAGTGAAGGACAGAGGAGACTGGTGTGCTGCAGTCCATGGGGTTACAAAAAGTCGGATATGACTTACTGACTGAAAAACAATGGCAACAAAACACCTAACCTTCTGAAAGTGTTCCACAAAATTACAGTTGTAGGAAAACTTCCAAACTCATTCTCTGATGCCACCATCACCCTGTGATCAATATCAGACAAAGATACCACAAAAAAAAAAGAAAATCACAGGCCAATATCAATGATGAATGTTAGAGGCATAAATCCTCAACACAATACTAACAATCCAAGTCCAACAATACATTAAAAAGATCATTCACTATGATCAAGTGGGATTCATGTACGGATGCAAGGATTTTTCAATATCTGCAAATCAATCGATGTGACACACAAACTGAAGAATAAAAACCATATGATTATCTCAGTAGATGCAGAAAGACAAAATTCAGCACCCTTTTATGATAAAAACTCTCCAGAAAGTGGGCATGGGGGGAACATTCCTCAACATAATAAAGGCCATATATGACAAATCTACTGCTTAACATCATACTCAATGTTGAAATGCTGAAAGCTTTTTCTCTAAGATCAGGAATAAGACAAGGATGTTTGCTCTCACCACTATTATTCAGCATAGTTCTGGATGTCCTAGTTACAGCAATCAGAGAAGAAAAAGAAACAAATGGAATCCAAATAGAAAATGAAGAAGTTAAACTGTCACTGTTTGCAAATGACATGATACTACTCATAGAAGACCCTAAGGACACTACTACAAAACTATTAAATCTCATCAGTGAATCTAGTAAAGTTGCAGGTAACACAATGAATACACACAAAAAAAAACTGTTGCATTTCTATACAATAACATCAAAAGATCAGAAAGAGAAATTCAAGAAACAATTCCATTTACCATCATATCAAAAGGATAAACTACCTATGAATAAACCTAGCTAAGGAGACTAAAGACCTATACTCTGAAAATTATAAGGT
Organism: Bubalus kerabau; assembly: GCF_029407905.1. Lineage (NCBI taxonomy): Eukaryota > Metazoa > Chordata > Mammalia > Artiodactyla > Bovidae > Bubalus > Bubalus kerabau. The sequence continues at coordinate 151,186,752 of NC_073627.1, forward strand.
GTAGATGAAGGAAACTGAAGAAGACACAAACAGATGAAAAGATATATCATGTTCGTGGACTGGAAAAATTAATATTGTCAAAATGAATATACTATCCAAAGCAATCTACAGATACAATGCAATCCTGATCAAATGACCGATGGCATTTTTCACAGAACTACAGCTTTCCCAGTGGCTCAGACGGTAAAGAATCTGCTTGTAATGCAGGAAACCTGGGTTCGATCCCTGAATTGGGAAGATCCCCAGGTGCAAGGAGTGCAACCCTCGCCAGTGTTCTTGCCTGGAGAATCCCCATGGACAGACGAGCCTGGTGGGTACAGTCCATGGTGTTGCAAAGAGTCAGACATGACTGAACAACTAAGCACAGCACAGCACAGAACAAAAAAAATCTCAAAATCTGTATGGAGACACAAAAGACGTTGAATAGCCAAGCAATCTTAAGAAAGGAAAATGAAGCTGGAGGAATCAGACTTCCTGACAAAAGTAGAAATATAGATCAATGGAACTGAATACAAAGCCCAGAAGTAAATTCATACACCCTTGGTCAGTTAATCTATGACAAGGGAGGCAAGAAAATACAATGTTGGACAGACAGTCTTGACAACAAATGGTGCTGGGGGAACTAGACAGCTACCTGTTAAAAAAAAAAAAAATCATTCTTTAATACCATACACAAAAATAACCTCAAAATGGATTAAAGACCTAAACCAGACACTATAACACTCCTAGAGGAAAACATAAGCAGTACAATCTTCAACATAAATGTAGCAATATCTTTTTTATCTGTCTCCCCAAATAATGGAAATAAAAACAAAAATGCACAAATGGGGCCTACTTAAAAGATTTTGCACAGCAAAGAAAACAAAAAACAGAATGAAAAGAAACCCCACAGATTGGGATAAAATGTTTGCAAATGATGTAACTGACATGGGATTAGTCTCCAAACTTTACAAACAGCTCATGAGGTTTAACATAATCAAAACAAACAACTCACTCAAAAAAATGGGCAGAAGACCTAAATAGACATTACTTCAAAGAAGACATACAGATGACCAAGAGGCACATGAAAAGATGCTCAACATCGCTAATTACTATAGAAATGTAAATCAAAACTACAATGAGATATCATTCATACCAGTCAACGTGGCTATCATCAAAAAAAATCCACAAAGAATAAATGCTGGAGAGAGTGTGGAGCTAAGGGAACCCTCCTACAATGTCGGTGGGAATGCAAATTGGCATAGCCACTATGGAGAACAATATGCTGGCTTCTCTAAAAACCTAAAAGTACAGCTACCATATGACTTTGCAATCCCATCCCTGGGCAGATTCCTGAAGAAAATCATGGTCCAAAAGGATATATGCACCCCCAGAGTTTGTTTCAGTGCTGTTTACAATAGCTAAGACATGGAAGCAACCTAAATGTCCATCTACAGAGGAATGGAGAAAGAAAATATGGTATATATATACAATGGAATATTACTCGGCCATTAAAAAGAATGAAATAATGCCATTTGCAGCAACATGGATGAACCTAGAGATTGTCATACTTAGTGAAGTAAGTTAGACAGAGAAGGATAAATAGTGTACGATACCCCTTCTAAGCAGAATCTAAAAAGAAACTGGTACACACGAACTTATTTACAAAACGGAAACAGACTCACAGACTTAAGAGAACAAACCTAGATGCCGGGGCGGGGTGGGACGGGGGAAAGAATACAGGGAAGGAATAGTTAGGAAGTTTGTGATTGACATATACACACTGCTATATTTAAAATGGATAACCAACAAGGTCCTACTGTATAGCACAAGGAAGTCTGCTCAATGTTGTGTTGCAGCCAGGATGGGAGCAGAGTTTGGGGGAGAATGCATACATGTATATGTACAACTGAGTCCCTTTGCCGTCCACCTGAAACTATCACATCATTGTTAACTGGCTATACTTCAATATAAAATATAAAGTAAAAAAAATCTATCAAAAATTTTCTCAAACATCAAGAACCAGGAAGTAGTTATTATAGATGAAATAAATTACTTTTTAACAATATAAAGCAAGTATTTCATTTCCATTATTGCTGTATCTTTCATGAAGATCAGAGACAATTTTGTGGTTCAAAGTTCATAACTGTTAAGTCACACAACTCACATATACCTATAATCCAAGCTTGACTTGGGGCTGATAGTCTCTTTTTACTGTCTTTGATCTTAGTTTTTATTTATTTACACTTGTCCATTCACTATATGGGTTAATAGATACCTTGTAAAACTCACTGAAAAGTAAAGAAATAAATAAACGAACAAATAAGAACTTACCAGGGACTTGGTCATTTCTGGCTCTTCTGGGAAAGGGGCAGAGATCTGAGAAAACAGATTGACAGAGGGACACGAGAGAAGGAAATGTGTCAATGTCATTTACTGTCCATGAACCTGACCCAAAAACTTATTTGTAGAACCGTATCACAAAAAAATCATCCTGTACTATACAAAGATTTAATTGCAGGAGTTTTACCACAGCATGGATAATACCAAAAAAAAGAAAAAGAAAATTAGAAACATCTTGATGCCCAGTAATTATGAACAACTTAAATACTTTACGGGGCATCCATAGGATACAATATTATGTAAATTTAAAGTACTATAGAAAAATAAAATGGTAAGTAAAAATAAAAAGATGTACCAAACAGTATGAGTCTATTTTCATTGAATAATATGTGTGTATGTACACATGAACACATACATGAATGCATTCATGCACACAGAGAAAATCATCTGGAAGGAAATATACTAATATGTTAACAGATACAACATTTGGATGATGGGAAAATTATAGGTAATTTTCGGTATAGACCATCTGGTGATGTCCATGTGTAGAGTCTTCTCTTGTGTTGTTGGAAGAGGGTGTTTGCTAAGACCAGTGTGTTCTCTTGGCAAAACACTATTAGCCTTTGCCCTGCTTTGTTCTGTGCTCCAAGGACAAATTTGCCTGTTACTCCAGGTAATTTTTGACTTCCTTCTTTTGCATTCCAGTCCACTATAATGAAAAGGGCATCTTTTTTGGGTGTTAGGTCTAGAAGGTCTTGTAGGTCTTCATAGAAGCATTCAACTTCAGCTTCTTTAGCATTACTGGTCGGGGCATAGACTTGGATTACTGTGGTATTGAATGGTTTGCCTTGGAAATGAAGAGAGATCATTCTGTTGTTTTTGAGTTTGCATCCAAGTACCGCATTTCAGACTCTTTTGTTGACGATAATGGCTACTCCATTTCTTCTAAGGGATTCTTGCCCACAGTAGTAGATATAATGGTCATCTGAGTTAAATTCACCCATTCCAATTCATTTTAGTTTGCTGATTCCTAGAATGTCGAATATCACTCTTGCCATTTCCTGTTTGACCACTTCCAATTTGCCTTGATTCATGGACCTAACAACATTCCAGATTTCTATGCAATATTGCTCTTTACAGCATCGGACTTCAGTTCCATCACCAGTCACATCCACAACTGGGTGCTGTTTTTGCTTTGGCTCTGTCTCTTCATTGTTTCTGGAGTTATTTCTCTACTGACCCAGTAACATATTGGGCACCTACCGACCTGGGGAGTTCATCTTTCAGTGTCCTATCTTTTTGCCTTTTCATACTGTTCATGAGGTTCTCAAGGCAAGAATACTGAAGTGGTTTGCCATTCCCTTCTCTAGTGGACCACGTTTTGTCAGAACTCTCCTCCATGACCCGTCCATCTTGGGTGGCCCTACATGGCATGCCTCATAGTTTCATTGAGTTAGACAAGGCTGTGGTCCTTGTGATCAGATTGGTTAGTTTTCATCCCCATCCCTGGCACTCAATTCCTCACTCCCACACCTAAACTTTATTTTCCAACTGCCAATCACTGCACACTGACCTCACCCCAGCCGCCATTACTCACAGATCAGAATCACTGGTTCCCATGTTCTACTGCTCACAGGCTCCCCCTGAGGCAGGAGATAGATGGGCTCCAGGTTAGATATTTACAGCCAGCCTCCTATTCACACTTCCAGATAGAAATAACAACAGGAACAAGTTAAATACCTGCACTTTGCCTCCAGTGGATACTTTAAGATAGCAGTCCTGGCCATGGCAGAGAGCTGAGCCCTGCTCAGATAAAGAGACCACATATTTCTCATTCTTGAGGTGAAGGATACCTCCCTAACTATACATATACAGAAAGTTTCCTCAGCAGTCAAAAAGGGAGGGAGCACCACCCCATAAGAGGTGGTGTCAACCTTCCCATAGGTTGCTGCACTGGAACCCACCTTGGCAAAAAGATGTGCACACATATGAGGGAGGACCTAGGTCAGGTCAGTTATGAGGGAAAAAAGTGAGATAACTGGCCAAAGGCAAACAAAAATCTAGAACTGCCCTATGTAAAAGATTTAACTGTCTATTTACTGTGCTCCTCCTCACTAGTAGGGATGCCCACACTCTTTCTCTCCAGGCATGTATCTCTACCTTGCTATGTCTTAACTAAACAAACTCTACCACATGTTATGCTGTGTCTCTAATAATAAACTTTATACTGGTTTTTGTTTTGTTTTTTACAGTTTTTGCCTCCTTAAAACATTTTTGCTTTCAAATAGGGCAAAAGCCAGGGAAACTTTGCTTCTGGCTCTTGCTGGAGGAGTGGATAGGATTCCTGGTTTTCACCCAGGTTCAATTCTAGGGCAGGGAACAAAGATCTCACTTCAAGCCACCATTGTTCTCTCTACAAGATCATAATCATTCATTCTATAGTCCCTGATCACAGAGCCTCCAATAACTGTACCCCATGGTCCTGACTCGACATCAATCAATCCCATGTGCTGAAAAGGAAAAACTCCTCCTGTGTGTTTTTCTTCTATTCTCACACCATCTACTTAGAGTCTTAGCATTATTCACACAGGTTAGGGGCTCAGTCCTATAAGACTGTCCCCACCCCAAATTCAGATGCCAACCACAAGTTCAGGTTCTTACTTGTGTTTCTGACCAACTGGCTACAATTAGATGTTCCCATGAGGTTCCCTCATATTACACTAATTTTCTAGAGTAGTTCATAGAACTCAAGAAAATATTTTACTTATTAGATTACCAATTTATTATAAGAGAATATAATTCAGAAACAGCCAGGTAGAAGAGATGGATATGCAAGATATGTCAGGAGTGCATTGCTCTCCCAGAATCTCCACATGTTCAATCTAGAAACTCTCCAAACTCCATTCTTTTGAGTTTTTGTGAAGACTTCACTATGTACAGATGACTGATTAAATAACTAACCATTGGTGATTCAACTTCCTACTCAACTTCAAGCTCTAAAACTTTAAGAACTTGCTTGCTTTCCCTGGCAAACAGCCCCCATTGAGTGATTCACTAGGGGCTTTCCAAACATCATTTCATTAAAATAAACTCAGAGGTGTTTCAAAGGAACTTATTATTTATAACAACAACAACAAAAACCTCACTAATTTCACCTTTATCCCTCTGGTGCTATGTCAAGAGACAGAAATAAAAGAGCCCCTTATAACTCTTATCACTTAGGAAATTAGGTGTTAGGAGCTTTGTGCTGGGGACTGTGGATGAAAATCAAAATACATATTTATTATATCACAATCCCGCATGCACCAATAACTGGCATCCACACCTTTATTACTACTGTTGACTGAAAAACAATTCTCACCCTAAAAGATGAGGATTATTTTTATTCAGTAGACTTACTGAGGACTTAAGTCCAGGATACAGCCCCTCAGACAGCTAAAAGGGACTGTTCTGAAGAGATAAGGGAGGAGCCAGAGTAAATGGGAGCTTTTGCAACAAAACAAACACCAAGTATTTGGAATATCAAAAGATTCAGTTCAGTTCAGTCGCTCAGTCATGAACAACTCTTTGCAACCCCATGAATCACAGCACGCCAGGCCTCCCTGTCCATCACCAACTCCTGGAGTTCACTCAAACTCATGTCCATCGAGTCGGTGATGCCATCCAGCCATCTCATCCTCTGTCGTCCCCTTCTCCTCCTGCCCTCAATCCCTCCCAGCATCAGGGTCTTTTCCAATGAGTCAGCTCTTCGCATGAGGTGGCCAAAGTATTGGAGTTTCAGCTTTAGCATCAGTCCTTCCAGTACTGTCTGTCAACTGAAGAAAATCCAGGCATCTCAAGTTAATGAATTTAGCATTTTTCTATATATGGGACAATGCAAGACTTTGCATTCATTAGAAATCATTCCTTTGATGAGCACTGTAACAATCTGGGACCAATATCTTATTTTTCTCCATTCTGAACTCCCCTAAAGGTGAACAATTGGGGGTAGCAGCAGTGGCTGATGGCTTGATGGTCACAACCTCTTTTGTTTACTGAAATGGCAGGCCACATTCTTTGTCCACACTACTCACCATACATCTCCATTGGTAATCCCAAGTCTCCAGTTCCAGACAGGACTGCACCTTAGCGGGCCGTGAAAAAATCACCCAAGGACTCCTCTCACTATCCACACACAGTAGACCTATACCGTTAGTTTTCCTAACAAATTTACATACACACACAAACTATTGGGAACTCAATCAGTGAACAAATCTATGAATATTCCTGAATTTTAAAGATAAATTTTAAAATCTAAAACACATCCAAATCTAAAGTGCAAGTGAATGAACAGATTATTTACAGAGAAAGAATTAAAAAAATCAAGATGCCTTATCTGCAGTAATGAACGCTAAGTGACATCAGAAGTAGCATCTAAAGGATGACTTCTTTGTTAGGGCCAAAGACATTTTCAAAAATGAAAGCACTTACAAAGTATCTCTTACCATTATCTGAGGAAAAAACCCCACAAAAGTATTCCAAATAAATGTAAAATAAATCAGGTGAGAAATAGCAAACAGAAATATATTTTTCAGCAATAACTTTTGTAAGATAGATAATTATTAAAAAGGACAATGATGATGATATGATAAGAATGTAATCAAAGGGAAAAGTAATAACATTATCATATGAAAACATTTCAGGAAAAAAACAGAAGTTATCTGGGGTGTAGAATGGAAACAATGAACAAAAATTTCATCATTCCAATGAAAAAGGAAAAGAAAAGCAGAAAACAGTGAGTTAAAATAAATAGTAAACATTAAAATGGAAGGTATAAAATTGGGTAAATCATTATTACACTAAATTGAAAAGGTAAAATTATCTATTGACAGACTAGATTATAGGTTAGATTTGGAAAAACCAAAGTGTATCTATTGCAAGCAGTAGATTTAAACAATGAGAGCAATAGAAATACAAAATAAGGCCCTGGGCAAAGATAAATCATCCAAATGAAAGTGAAAGCTGGGATAGCAATATAAATATCAAAATGAAATTCAAGGTTGAAATTGCTTTTCACTGAAAAGACAGATCCTATAATAATAGCATCCAATACATTTTTAAAAATACAAAATGCATTAACCATTAGATTTATGCATGCCTTTCCCCCATATACATGCAAACAAAACTAGTAAAAAAAAGCACATAGAACTACAAAGTGAATTATTAGTAAAAAATTATTACTGCAACTCTGGAAATATGATGAATCAAGTAGACCAAAAATAAGAAAAGAAAGACTTGAAAAATACCAACAAGCTATATTTAATATACATTAGGAAAGGTTTATACCACACACACAGAAAATGTGCTTTCTCTTATATCCATTGAGCAAAGTTCACTGTAACTTGTGTAGCTTGCCTTCAAGTCACAAAGAGAAAGAGAAATAACACACATATATAGAAATATATAATGCTTGTCTGTATATATAGAAATAACACACATATATAGAATCTAGAAAAATGGCTCTGAAGAATTTATTTACAAGGTAGCAATGGAGACACAGACATAGAGAACAGACTTACGGACATGGGGAGAGGGGAGGAGAAGGGGAGATGTATGGAAAGAGTAACATGGAAACTTACATTACCATGTTTAAAATAGATAGCCAATGGGAATTTGCTATATGGCTCAGGAAACTCGAACAGGGGTTCTGTATCAACCTAGAGTGGTGGGATGGGGAGGGAGATAGGAGGGAGTTTCAAAAGGGAGGGGATATATGTTTACCTATAGCTGATTCATGTTGAGGTGTGGCAGAAAATAACAAAATTCTGTAAAGCAATTATCCTTCAATAAAAAAAAATTTTTTTTAAGAAAAAGCTTGATAAATTGTTAAAAGTTGAGACTTTGCAGTCTACAGTCTATGAAAATACAATATAATTAAAAATAAACAAAACATAGCAATAATTCAGGAATAAAGAAACTCAACTCAGGATCAAAGTGGAACATCAAACTGAAATTATACATTTCAAAAATAAAGATGCATATAAAAGAAATATCATACCCCTAAATGTATCCAGTATGGGAAAGAATGACAGTTACATAAAATGGGGGAAAATGGGGGAGTGGGGAGAAAACATTTTTTAAAAAGATAAAATTAATATAAAAATAGTAGAGAGTATAAACATAATGAATACTTCAAAATGACCGATAAAATAAATCTTGAGATTCCTGATAATTAAACAAAGGAAGAAAAATGATACATAAATAACTAGGAATGACAATGTAGCTCCTAACCGGGATACAAAGCACATAACAATATATTTTTAAATCTCTAGCAAAGTGTACCATGAAGAAAACTTTCACATATTGAGGCACGGAGAAGTCGTTTTGGCTTACACATGGTTCAGACTGAACTTTGTGTGAACACACACAGCACATCTTTTTTAACCATTAAGGTGTTTGGAAGATAAGAATAAGTAACTCCCTTCTTATAGCATCCCCTTAACAGGAATCATGGTCCTGCAGTCTCACTGTAAAAGTATTAAATCTAGCTGCTTTAAAACGTTGAAGGAATGTATCCCTGTCGTGTTTGATATATGATCTTTGTTCTGATAAGTTTATAAGACTAAGCTGAAAACCATACTCCAACCCAGCAATTCCTCAGAGCCTCCTAGCTGTCTCCTGGGCTACAGTCCCCAGTTTGGCTCAAATAATACTAACAAAACTCTTTTCTACTCCTATTATGATTATTTATTGTTTATTTCCATCAATAATTTTTTAAAAATCAGAAATAGAAATAGCCTAGTAAGCAGAAAAAAAGAGAGGATATTAATGACCATCTACCATCTCTCCCCTTCAGATCCTTCATTTCTCAGGTCCCACAGTTACCCTCCCCCCACAGAATCCAGGAACCTGCCCACCGATCCAACAACAAAGATCCCACAGATCCCATCACTCCGCCTGGAGTTCCACCATCCACTATCAGTCCCACCCCATGTCTCCAGGAATTCACCATTACAGACCCCACCAATCCTGCCGGAAGCCACCATCAAGACCACACCGACCTCTATTATTCCATCCACTGACCGCCTCCCCATTGTTCATCACGGACATCAGCGACACTTTTCACTAAATCCCCACCCCAATGCTCCCTGCACTCACCAGCCCCTCACCCATGCTCTTTCCAGACAGTGGTCATTTAGATGTCGCAGTGGTAAAGAATCTGCCTGCCAATGCAGAAGGTGCAAGAGGCATTGGTTGGATCCCTGGGTGGCAAAGATCCCCTAGAGAAGGAAATGGCAACGCGCTCCAGAAAATTCCATGGACAGAGGAGCCTGGAGGGCTACAATCCAAGGGGTCGCAAAGAATCGGACACGACTGAGCGACGGAGCGCCCGCGAGAGAGCGCGCGCGCGCGCGCGCGCGCACACACACACACACACACACACACACACACAGTCACAGGAAATACAACTCCACCTACTTCCTTTTTCTGGATTCCCTCCTTGCCCTTGTGGAATTTCTTAGGCTCCGACTCCATATGCCCATGCTCAACAGTGGCTTCTCTGCGGAAATTTGCCAGTATTCAACATGGCGCTCTCCTGAACTCTGCTGCTGCTGCTGCTGCTGCTGCTGCTAAGTCGCTTCAGTCGTGTCCGACTCTGCTCTTCTCTAAATGATTTAAATTTGATTCAATATGGCGGCGCCCATGTAGTCACTCAGTCCTGTGGGCGGCCATGTTGAAATGAGGTAGACTTGTGTAGTAAAGAGCTGCTAAGTCACTTCAGTCGTGTCCGACTCTGTGCGACCCCATAGGCGGCAGCCCACCAGGCTCCCCCGTCCCTGGGATTCTCCAGGCAAGAACACTGGAGTGGGTTGCCATTTCCTTCTCCAATGCATGAAAGTGAAAAGGGAAAGTGAAGTTGCTCAGTCATGTCTGACTCTTAATGACCCCATGGACTGCAGCCTACCAGGCTCCTCCGTCCATGGGATTTTCCAGGCAAGAGTACTGGAGTGGGTTGCCATTGCCTTCTCCGTAGTAAAAAGCTGTCAGGAGGAATGGGGGAAACGAGGGATGTATCCTGGAATTAAGCCAGGAACAACCAGAGCTGATCACACAAAGCAGCCCCAGGCATCTTCCCTATTCCTGTGGAATTGAAGCACCTCAAACAATAATATCTAAGCAGCAATTATTAAGCACTCCATCCCCAAGTAGCAGAATAAATATTCTGTCCAAGCATCTAGGGAGCATTTACCAGGGGATACCATAATCTGTGGGCTTCCCTGGTGGCGTCAGTGGTAAAGAACCTGCCTGCCAATGCAGGAGACACAATGAGATGTGGGTTTGAAAAGAACATGAATGAGAGACCTGTAACCTAATTGGCTTTGGACTTGAACAGCAATAATGGAACCTAGAAGATAAAAGAGCAATACATTAAAAATTTGTGGGAAAATTATTTCCACTTGGAACTGTTATACTATACAAAATTATTAATTATGTGTTGGTATAGAATACCAACATTTTCAGACGTGCATGGTCTCAAAGTAATTGCTCTCCTATTCATACTTTTCTTAGGAAACTACTGGCGAAAGAAACGTGAAATCAAAATAGCAGGATCCAGCAAAAAATCACAGATGTGCAGGAGTTCTAGAGAGCTTTCATTACAGATCTGAACAGCTCAGAATAAATATCTTCGAGAATATGACACTGTCAAAATCAGTGTTACTGTGAATGCATTAGGAATTTATGAGGGGAAAAAAGACCTTTGAAGGTAGTATGAAGAGGTTGGAAAAAAGTATTGTTTCAGAGCACGTTACACTAGTTTCTCCCAGATACATATCCTCACACACATACATTTTCAATAAGTAGGCAAGAAGAAAAGCAAGCCAAGAAAAGCAATTCAAGCAGAGGGGCATGTATATATACACAAACTAGCAATAAACATGTCTTTGTACAGGATGATTAGCATTCTGATCCTACTGGATTTGATTTAGGACATGCCTGAATGGTCTGGTGGTTTCCCCCATTTTCTTCAATTTAAGTCTGATTTTGCAATAAGGATTTCATGATCTGAGCCACAGTCATCTCCTGGTCTTGTTTTTGCTGACTGTATAGAGTTTCTCTGTCTTTGGCTGCAAATAATATAATTAATCTGATTTCAGTGTTGGCCATCTGGTGATGTCCATGTGTAGAGTCTTCTCTTGTGCTATTGGAAGAGGGTTTTTGCTAAGATCAGTGTGTTCTTTTGGTAAAACTCTATTAGCCTTTCCCCTACTTCACTCTGTACTCCAAGGCCAAATTTGCCTGTTACTCCAGGTATTTCTTGACTTCCTACTTTTGCATCTCAGTCCCCTATAATGAAAAGGGCATCTTTTTTGGGTGTTAGGTCTAGAAGGTCTTGTAGGTCTTCATAGCACCGTTCAACTTCAGCTTCTTCAGCATTACAGATCAGGGCAGAGACTTGGATTACCGTGATATTAAATGGTTTGCCTTGGAACTGAACAGAGATCATTCTGTCATTTTTGAGATTGCATCCAAGTATTGCATTTCAGACTCTCTTGTTGACAATGATGGCTACTCCATTTCTTCTAAGGGATTCCTGCCCACATTAGTAGATATAATGGTCATCTGAGTTAAATTCACCCATTCCAGTCCATTTTAGTTCGCTGATTCCTAGAATGTCGAATATCACTCTTGCCATCTCCTGTTTGACCACTTCCAATTTGCCTTGATTCATGGACCTAACCATTCCAGGTTCCTATAGAATACTTCTCTTTACAGAATCTGACCTTGATTCTATCACCAGTCACATCCACAACTGGGTGTTATTTTTGCTTTGGCTCCGTCCCTTCATTCTTTCTGAAGTTATTTCTCCACTGATCTCCAGTAGCATATTGGGCACCTACCGACCTGGGGAGTTCATCTTTCAGTGTCCTATCTTTTTGCCTTTTCATACTGTTCATGGGGTTCTAACGGCAAGAATACTGAAGTGGTTTGCCACTTGCTCTCCAGTGGCCCACATTTTATCACTGGAAAACCACTAGATCATACAGGTATGACCTAAATCAAATCCCTTATGATTATACAGTGGAAGTCACAAATAGATTTAAGGGATTAGATCTGATAGACAGAATGCCTGATGAACTATGGATGAAGGTTCATGACATTCTACAGGAGACAGGGATCAAGACCATCCCCAAGAAAAAGAAATGCAAAAAAGCAAAATGGCTGTCTGAGGAGGCCTTCCAAATAGCTGTGAAAAGAAGAGAAGCCAAAAGCAAAGGAGAAAAGGAAATATATTCCCATCTGAATGCAGAGTTCCAAAGAATAGCAAGGAGAGATAAGAAAGCCTTCCTCAGTGATCAGTGCAAAGAAATAGAAGAAAACAATAGAATGGGAAAGGCTACAGATCTATTCAAAAAAATTAGAGATACCAAGGGAACATTTCATGCAAGATGGGCTCAATAAAGGACAGAAGTGGTATGGACCTAACAGAAGCAGAAGACATTAAGAAGAGGTGGCAACAATACACAGAAGAACTGTACAAAAAAACCTTCACGACCCAGATAATCACGATGGTGTGATCACCGACCTAGAGCCAGACATCCTGGAATGTGAAGTCAAGTGGGCCTTAGGAAGCATCACTATGAACCAAGCTAGTGGAGGTGATGGAATTCCAGTTGAGCTATTTCAAATCCTAAAAGATGATGCTGTTCAAGTGCTTCACTCAATATATCAGCAAATTTGGAAAACTCAGCAGTGGCCACAGGACTGGAAAAGGTCAGTTTTCATTCCAATACCAACGGAAGAAATGCCAAAGAATGTTCAAACTACTGCACAATTGCACTCATATCACATGCTAGTAAAGTAATGCTCAAAATTCTCCAAGCCAGGTTTCAGCAATATGTGAACCGTGAACGTCCAGATGTTCAAGCTGGATTTAGAAAAGGCAGAGGAACCAGAGATCAAATTTCCAACATCCACTGGATCATCAAAAAACCAAGAGAGTTCCAGAAAAGCATCTATTTCTGCTTTATTGACTATGCCAAAGCCTTTGACTGTGTGGATCACAATAAACCGTGGAAAATTCTGAAAGAGATGGGAATACCAGACCACCTGACCTGCCTCTTGAGAAATCTGTATGCAGGTCAGGAAGGAACAGTTAGAACCAGACATGGAACAACAGACTGGTTCCAAATCGGGAAAGGAGTACGTCAAGGCTATATATTGTCACCCTGCTTAATTAACTTATATGCATAGTACATCATGAGAAACACTGGGCTGGATGAAGCATAAGCTGGAATAAAGATTGCCCAGAAAAATATCAATAACCTCAGATATGCAGATGACACCACCCTTATGGCAGAAAGTGAAGAAGAACTAAAGAGCCTCTTGATGAAAGTGAAAAAGGAGAGTGAAAAAGTTGGCTTAAAGCTCAACATTCAGAAAACTAATATGGCATCTGGTCCCATCATCATTGGAAATAGATGGGGAAACAGTGGAAACAGTGGCTGACTTTATTTTTTGGCGGGGGGGAGCTCCAAAGTCACTGCAGATGGTGAAGTTGACTGCAACCATGAAATCAAAAGATGCTTACTCCTTGGAAGAAAAGTTATGACCAACCTAGACAGCATATTAAAAAGCAGAGACACTACTTTGCCACCAAAGGTCCATCTAGTCAAGGCTATGGTTTTTCCAGTAGTCATGTATGGATGTAAGAGTTGGACTTGTATGAGTTGAGGTAGTTTTCAGCTAGCTATTTGATGTCCTATTTAAGAAAACCTACTTAAGTTGGACCATAAAGGAAGCTGAGTGCCGAAGAATTGATGCTTTTGAACTGTGGTGTTGGAGAAGACTCTTGAGAGTCCCTTGGACTGCAAGGAGATCCAACCAGTCCATTCTAAAGGAGATCAGTCCTGAGTGTTCATTAGAAGGACTGATGCTGAAGCTGTTAACTTCAATACTTTGGCTGCCTGATGCGAAGAGCTAACTCATTTGAAAAGACCCTCATGCTGGGAAAGATTGAGGGCCAGAGAAGAGGATGACAGAGGATGAGATGGTTGGATGGCATCACTGACTCATTGGACATGAGTTTGAGTAAACTCCAGGAGTTAGTGATGGACAGGGAGGCCTGGCATGCTGCAGCCCATAGGGTCGCAGAGAGTTGGACACAAACGACTGACTGAACTGAACTGAACTGATCCTACTGGAACAGAATATATTTGTGGGTACTAGTGAAATGCTGTAGATAATTGGATCTGTTGGCCTAAGAGTGTTACATGTGTGCTTTGAGCACAGAAATTACATATATAATTTGAACATTATCGCAGCATTGTCTATAAGGTTACATTGGTTGATTTGTTTGTTTTGAGGAAATGAGAATAAAATTTGAGAAAAGCTTAAGTTTATGATGTCACAGTAAATGTAAGCCTTAAGTGCTAAGATTTAACATTAGAGTTAAAGGGAAGTGTTAGAACTGGACATGGAACAACAGACTGGTTCCAAATAGGAAAAGGAATATGTCAAGGCTGTATATTGTCACCCTGCTTATTTAACTTATATGCAGAGTACATCATGAGAAACGCTGGACTGGAAGAAACACAAGCTGGAATCAAGATTGCCGGGAGAAATATCAATAATCTCAGATATGCAAATGATACCACCCTTATGGCAGAAGCCACGGGCTTCCTTGGTGGCTCAGAGGTTAAAGCGTCTGCCTCCAATGCGGAAGACCTGTGTTCAATCCTTTGGTCGGGAAGATCCCCTGGAGAAGGAACCAGTAACCCACCCCAGTATTCTTGCCTGGAGAATCCCATGGACAGAGAAGCCTGATAGGGTACAGTCCATGGGGTCACAAAGAGTCAGACACAACTGAGCGACTTCACTCACTCACTTATGGCAGAAAGTGAAGAAGAACTAAAGAGCCTCTTGATGAAAGTGAAAAAGGAGAGTGAAAAAGTTGGCTTAAAGCTCGACATTCAGAAAACTAATATGGCATCCGGTCCCATCACTTCACGGCAAATAGATGGGGAAACAGTGGAAACAGTGGCTGACTTTATTTTTCTGGGCTCCAAAATCACTGTGGATGGTGATTGCAGCCTTGAAATTAAAAAATGTTTGCTCCTGGGAAGGAAAGTTATGACCAACCTAGACAGCATATTAAAAAGCAGAGCCATTACTTTGCCAACAAAGGTCCGTCTAGTCAAGGCTATGGTTTTTCCAGTGGACATGTATGGACGTGAGAGATGGACTATAAAGAAGTCTGAGAGCCAAAGAATTGATGCTTTTGAACTGTGGTGTTGGAGAAGACTCTTGAGAGTCCCTTGGACTGCAAGGAGATCCAATCAGTCCATCCTAAAGGAGATAAGTCCTGGGTGTTCATTGGAGGGACTGATGTTGAAGCTAAAACTCCAATATTTTGGCCACCTGATGCAGAGAGCTGACTCTTCTGAAAAGACCCTGATGCTGGGAAAGACTGAGGGCTGGAGGAGAAAGGGACGACAGAGGATGAGATGGTTGGATGGCATCACCGACACAATGGATATGGGTTTGGGTGGACTCTGGGTGTTGGTGATGGACAGGGAGGCCTGGTGTGCTGTGGTTCATGGGGTCACAAATAGTTGGACACAACTGAACTGAACTGAACTGAACCGAAAGGGAAGTGTAGCTTCAGCAGCAAGACAAGAAGTACCTAGGGATGAGGACAATAGGGAAAGGAAATAATGACCAATACAGATTCAAGTAATAGGTGCTTAATAGGATAAGACCCTGATGTTCTTCACAATTGCTTATTAGGCACCAACTATGTGCCATGAACTCCTAATTGCCAAATTCAGACTTAAATTGAAGAAAGTAGGGAAAACCACTAGACCATTCAGGTATGACCTAAATCAAATCACTTATGATTATACAGTGGAAGTGAGAAATACATTTAAGGGCCTAGATCTGATAGATAGAGTGCCTGATGAACTATGGAATGAGGTTCATTCCATAGAACACTTTTTCACTCTCCACTTTCACTTTCATCAAGAGGCTCTTTAGTTCCTCTTCACTTTCTGCCATAAGGGTGGTGTCATCTGCATATCTGAGGTTATTGATATTTCTCCTGGCAATCTTGATTCCCGCTTGTCTTTCTTCCAGTCCAGTGTTTCTCATGATGTACTCTGCATATAAGTTAAATAAACAGGGTGACAATATACAGCTTTGACGAACTCCTTTTCCTATTTGGAACCAGTCTGTTGTTCCATGTCCAGTTCTAACTGGACGTGGAGACAGGGATCAAGACCATTCCCATGGAAAAGAAATGCAAAAAAGCAAAATGGCTGTCTGAGGAGGCCTTACAAATAGCTGTGAAAAGAAGAGAAGTGAAAAGCAAAGGAGAAAAAGAGAGATATAAACATCTGAATGCAGAGTTCCAAAGAATAACAAGAAGAGATAAGAAAGCCTTCTTCAGTGATCAATGCAAAGAAATAGAGGAAAACAACAGAATGGGAAAGACTAGGGATCTCTTCAAGAAAACCAGAGATACCAAAGGAACATTTCATGCAAAGATGGGCTCGATAAAGGACAGAAATAGTATGGACCTAACAGAAGCAGAAGATATTAAGAAGAGGTGGCAAGAATACACAGAAGAACTGTACAAAAAAGATCTTCATGACCCAGATAATCACGATGGTGTGATCACTCACCTAGAGCCAGACATCCTGGAATGTGAAGTCAAGTGGGCCTTAGAAAGCATCACTATGAACCAAGCTAGTGGAGGTGATGGAATTCCAGTTGAGCTATTCCAAATCCTGAAAGATGATGCTGTGAAAGTGCTGCACTCAATATGCCAACAAATTTGGAAAACCCAGCAGTGGCCACAGGACTGGAAAAGGTCAGTTTTCATTCCAATCCCAAAGAAAGGCAATGCCAAAGAATGCTCAAACTACCGCACAATTGCACTCATCTCACACACTAGTAAAGTAATGCTCAAAATTCTCCAAGCCAGGCTTCAGCAATATGTGAACCATGAACTTCCAGATGTTCAAACTGGTTTTAGAAAAAGCAGAGGAACCAGAGATAAAATTGCCAACATCTGCTGGATCATGGGAAAAGCAAGAGAGTTCCAGAAAAGCATCTATTTCTGCTTTATTGACTATACCAAAGCCTTTGACTGTGTGGATCACAATAAACTATGGAAAATTCTGAAAGAGATGGGAATACCAGACCACCTGATCTACCTCTTGAGAAATTTGTATGCAGGTCAGGAAGCAACAGTTAGAACTGGACATGGAACAACAGACTGGTTCCAAATAGGAAAAGGAGTTCGTCAAGGCTGTATATTGTCACCCTGTTTATTTAACTTATATGCAGAGTACATCATGAGAAACGCTGGGCTGGAAGAAACACAAGCTGGAATCAAGATTGCCAGGAGAAATATCAATAACCTCAGATATGCAGATGACACCACCCTTATGGCAGAAAGTGAAGAGGAACTAAAAAGCCTCTTGATGAAAGTGAAAAAGAAGAGTGAAAAAGTTGGCTTAAAGCTCAACATTCAGAAAACGAAGATCATGGCATCTGGTCCCATCACTTCATGGGAAATAAATGGGGAAACAGTGGAAACAGTGTCAGACTTTATTTTTCTGGGCTCCAAAATCACTACAGATGGTGACTGCAGCCATGAAATTAAAAGACGCTTACTCCTTGGAAGGGAAGTTATGACCAACCTAGATAGCACATTAAAAAACAGAGACATTACTTTGCCAACAAAGGTCCGTCTAGTCAAGGCTATGGTTTTTCCTGTAGTCATATATGGATGTGAGAGTTGGACTGTGAAGAAGGCTGAGCGCCGAAGAATTGATGCTTTTGAACTGTGGTGTTGGAGAAGACTCTTGAGAGTCCCTTGGACTGCAAGGAGATCCAACCAGTCCATTCTGAAGATCAGCCCTGGGATTTCTTTGGAAGGAATGATATTAAAGCTGAAACTCCAGTACTTTGGCCACCTCATGGGAAGAGTTGACTCATTGGAAAAGACTCTGATGCTGGGAGGGATTGGGGGCAGGAGGAGAAGGGGACGACAGAGGATGAGATGGCTGGATGGCATCATTGACTCGATGGACGTGAGTCTGGGTGAACTCCGGGAGTTGGTGATGGACAGGGAAGCCTGGGGTGCTGCGATTCATGGGGTCGCAAAGAGTCGGACACGACTGAGCGACTGATCTGATCTGATCTGATCTGATGTGCCAAGTCTAGACAAGCAATCAGAGTAGAACATCTCATTGTGGGCTATAGAGATTGGTTTCTGTCTGATTTTATATGTCCTGTTGAATCAATTTTATCTCCCTTCTTCTTTCAGATGAAGAATTTAGACTTGAAACCACAAAAATTGGAATTTCTGAAGAATATTTCTTCCTTTTTGAGATGTTAGATCAGTGTGTACATGTCCATTTCAAACTCCCTAAATATCCTTCCTCCCATCCTTCTCCCAGGCAACTATAAGTTTATTTTCTAAATCTGTGGTTCTGATTCTGTTTTGTAAGTTTATTTGTATCATTTCTTTTTCCATTCCACATATAAGGGGTATCACTTGTGTCTTTTTTATTAATTTATTTTAATTGGAGGAGTCATATGACATTTCTACTTTTCTGACTTACCTCACCTGACACCTGCATTTAGAATATAGGAAAATAAATGAGCATTCAAGATTGCACTCAGGACTATGGAAAAAAGAAGAGAATGGAATAGAATGGACAGAGCAAAAGTGAGCATTTGCTTTACCCAAGTGGCCATGAAGGCCCAGATGGGTGGATGCCATCTGGGCAGAGGCTGGAAGAGATCAGCAAAGCAGAGGTGCCAGAAATAGGAACAAAGACTAAATATATGTTGATTATAAATCACAATATCAAGAGACCGAAGTAACAAAATGGTGGTCATTTATTTGGGTTTTCTTTTTGTGTTGTACATCCTGCACTTAGAACTGAAGAGGCCAACAACCCAGGGATGCCAAAGAGTGCAGACAGACAAACAAACAAACAAACACACAAACACACACACAAAAGCTCTAGCCAAAGGACCAGAAAAGAGAAAACCTAGCAAGACAGAGAACTTTTAGAGAATAACCTCTCTATTCCAGCAAAATACCATAAAATACCATTACTAGGAGCTTCCCTGGTGGTTCAGACGGTAAAGCGTCTGCCTGCAATGCAGGAGACCCGGGTTCAATCCCAGGGTCAGGAAGACCCCCTGGAGAAGGAAATGACACCCCATTCCAGTACTCTTGTCTGGAAAATCCCATGGATGGAGGAGCCTGGTAGGCTACAGACCGTGGGGTTGCAAAGAGTCGGACTCAACTGAGCGACTTCACTTTCACTTTCACCATTACTATGGCTGCCTCCCACCACACCAGCAAAGTCCAGACCTCTACCCTCAAATCACTTTGTTATAACAAAGTATTCCCAATCATCCCCTTTCCTGACTGACTAGGATGGTGTCAGAGAAGGCTGAGTAGGGTTAAGGTTTATTTCTTTCAACTCCTTGGTAAAACTTATTCTTTTTTTCATTCTTCATTTTTATTGGAATATAATTGCTTGACAATGTTGTGTTAGTTTCTACTGTATAGTAAAGCGAATCAGCTATACATATACATATATTTCCTCATTTTGGGATTTCCTTCCCTTCTAAGTTACCACAGAGCATTGTATAGAGTTCCTTGTACTATATAGGTTTTCACTAGTCATCTATTTTATACATAAATTTATTCTTAAACATTTTATTGGTTTTGATACTATTATAAATATGGTCTTGGAGAAGGAAACAGCAACCCACTTCAGTGTTCTTGCCTGGAGAATCCCAGGGATGGGGGAGCCTGGTGGGCTGCCATCTATGGGGTCGCACAGAGTCGGACACAACTGAAGCGAATTAGTAGTAGTAGTAGTATAAATATGGTCATTTTCTTTATTTCTTTTTCATATAATTCACCATCAGCTTATAGAAATGCTAGCAATTTGTGTATGATAATTTTGTATCCTGTAACTTTACGGAAGTCATTGATGGGTCTAGTAGTGTCTGGGTGGAGTCCTTAGGATTTTCTTGTCAGAAATTCCATTTGTTTAAACTTGGTCTTGGTGTCAGTGATTCTTTTGTCATGAGTTTTGATTTTCTTATTTCTTAGAATAAAGATTTTCTGTTGTTAAGAGGTTTAGGCTCCTATTTAAATCTTTTATTTTCACAGGCAGGCATCCTGTTGTGTTTAGTGTGCAGGTCTTAACCTCCTTTTTTAGATAGTGGTTCCACTGACAGTTTAAATTTTAGCAGCTTTGTGTCATTTTGGTCAGATTTTGGAAAAGGAAATGGCAACCCACTCCAGTACCCTTGCCTAGAAAATTCCATGGATGGAGGAGCCTGGCGGGCTACAGTCCATGGGGTCGCAAAGAATCGGACACGGCTGAGCAACTTCACTTTCCGTCTGCTTTAACTGGTGCCACGGGGGCTCACTGCTAGTGCTGCCTGAGGGGATAAAAGGAGTCTTCCTAGGTTGGGGTGCCAGGTCTCTCTCTGGGATGAGAGGTTTTTGGCCTCAAGCAACTAAGAAGCTTCTCTGTTCTAGAGCTGCCTTATCTTTGCACTACAGACCACATGCTTATTACAGTGAGACATTCCTCTCCCCCCAAACCCTGGCCCTCTCTCCCCTCCCACACACACTGGTTACCCTAGTCACCCTGGTGTCTCTGGCAAGAGACGGGTTACTCAGGCCAATCAAAACAAGAGGCTGCTTTGTCTGGGTGCTTATGGTAGGATGCCCTCCACTGGTTACCCCTTGTAATACCTGGTCTCTGGGAGGAAGTGGGGCTTGTTGTTTAATGTTCCAGAACTCCCTTGTTGATGGTGTTGGGTTTGTCTCATACACAGGAAGTCCCCTACATACAAATGATTTTCGTTCAGAGAGCTTGTTCATATGTCCAATTTGTTTTAAAGTGCAACGAAGTTAGACTGGGTACCTAACTAACACAGTAGGCTATATAGTACTATACCATAATAAGTTTATAATACTTTTCACACAAATAATTTGGCTGGCATACAGGATCTGTCAACTCATGAAGGGTTACTGACTGGAAGGAGAGATGGGAAATGGTAGAGCTGAAGGATTGTCAGCAACAGGAGATGGAGGGTGAGCTGCAGTTTCACTCACAGCTGATGTTGCTGGCACAGGTTCTGGTTCCTTGCAGGATTCAATTTTATCTACCCTCTTGAAAAAATGATGCAGTGATGTCTGGGTGATAGCTCTTTTTTCCTCATCATAGATGGCAAGGTAGCATAGGTTGCATTCTGAATGGCTGCTGCAAATTTCATGTTCCATCCTATGTTCCTGTGTCTCAAAAACTAACTGCCTCCTCAAGGAATTAGTAAGCTCCTCGTGTTGCACAACAGTACTGTCAAGTACACAAAAGCACAACCACTCATAGAGCATGCGTGCAAGGGACAATGTACGCCAGACACATGAACTAGCATGGTTGGACATGCAAATATGTGTCACATCTCTGAAAGTTTACAACTTGAAGGTTTGTATGTAGGGGACTTATCATAGTTTGAGGGACTTCTGTTTGATCTGTAAGAGGAACGGACTACTTGACTCTCTTCTATGGCTAGGTTGGATCACCATCTTCTGTTCAGTGGGGAAATTAAATCCTACCACTTAGGTTGTCTTTCCAGTCATAAGGTTCCAAATCAATTCACCTCCCTCTTAACATTTTTGAGAGTTTTCCTTTGGTTGCCTCCTTCAGTTCAGTTCAGTTCGGTTCAGTCGCTCAGTTGTCCGACTCTTCGTGACCCCATGAATTGCAGTACACCAGGCCTCCCTGTCCATCACCAACTCCTGGAGTTCACTCAAACTCATGTCCATCGAGTCGGTGATGCCATCCAGCCATCTCATCCTCTGTCATCCCCTTCTCCTTCTGCCCCCAGTCCCTCCCAGCATCAGGGTCTTTTCCAATGAGTTAATTCTTCGCATCAGGTGGCCAAAGTATTGGAGTTTCAGCTTCAGCATCAGTCCTTCCAATGAACACCCAGGGCTGATCTCCTTTAGAATGGACTGGTTGGATCTCCTTGCACTTCAAGGGACTCTCAAGAGTCTTCTCCAACACCACAGTTCAAAAGCATCAATTCTTTGGCACTCAGCTTAGTTATTTCCATAGTTTATAGAGGAGCAAAAACAAACAAACAAACAAAACAGGTCTATGCTCTCTTGTACAGACCTGAAGTCTATGTTTAACTTTTAAGAAACTGATATTTTCCAAATTAATGGTATCATTTTATATTCCCAACGACAGTGTATGAGGTCTAGTTTCTTTCACATCCTTGCCAACACACGATATTGTCTGACTTTTAGTCATTCTAGTCATTCTAGTGGGTATGTAATGATTGCCATTATAGCTTTAATTTCCAATTACCTGATGACTAATGATGCTGAACAACATTCATATGCTTATTTGCCATTTGTATCACTTCTACAGTGAAATGCCTATTCATCTTTAGCCAAATTAAAAAAAAAAACTGGGCAGTTTGTTTTGCCATTGTTTAAGAGATCCTTATATATTCCAGGTTCAAGTCCTTTTCAGATATATTTTGCAAATATTCTCTCAGTCTGTGGTTTGCTTATTATTATCTATAAAATATCTTTTGGAGAAGTGAAGTCTTTAGTTTTCTAAGTCCTACTTACTCACATTTTCCTTTATAGTTTGTGCTTTTTGTAACCTATTTAAGAAAACTTTTGCCTTGCTCTAATAAATTATCACAAACTTAGGTTAAAACAGCACAAACTTATTTCATATAAGTTGGTAGGTCAGAAGTCTGGTGGACTTTGATGACTTCTTTGCCTTGAGACTCACAAAGCCAAAGTGAAGGTGTTGACTGTCTAGGCTCTTATCAGGGCCTTCTGGGAAGAATCTATTTCTAAGGTTGGTCAGGCTACTGTTAGATTCTAGTTCCTTTCTGCTGCAGGACTGAGGTCTCTGATTCCTTGCTTTCATCTGGGGCTGACCTTAGCTCCTAGAGGCCCTTCTCCAGTTCTTGTACATGGACCCCAACATCACTGAGCCAGCAACAGAATAGCAAATCCCCATATTTGAATTTTTTTTTAATTGGAGGATAATTGCTTTACAACATTGTGTTGGTTTCTGCTGTTCAACATGAATCAGCCATAAGCATACATATATTCCCTCCCTTTTGAGCTTCCCTCCCACCCACCCCCAACCCAGCTCAGCATCAAGCCGAGCTCCCTGTTATACAGCAGCTTCCCACTAGCTATCTATTTTAAACATGGTAATGTATATATTTCAATGCTACTCTCTCAATTTGTCCCATCTTCCCCTGCTATGTCCACAAGTCAGTTCTTTACGCCTGTCTCTATTCCTGCCCTGGAAATAGGTTCATCAGTACCATTTTTCTAGATTCCATATATATGCCTTGTTAGTTACTCAGTTGGGTCTGACTCTTTGTGACTCCATAGACTGTAGCTTGCCAGGCTCCTCTGTCCATGGAATTCTCCAGGCAAGAATACTGGAGTGGGTAGCCATTCCTTTCTTCAGGGGATCTTCCCAAACCAGGAATCAAACCTGGGTCTCCTGCATAGCAGACAGATTCTTTACCATCTGACCCACCAGGGAAGCCCCCAATATGCTTACATGTATATTTGTCTTTCTCTTTCTTCACTTGTCATGTTTGGAATTTATTACCTCCCCTTCTGTCAATTTCTTTTGCCTCCAGAGAGAAAGTTCTATGCTTTTAAAAGCTGTGATTAGACTGGGCCCACTCAGATAAACCAGGATAATCTCGTTAAAGTCTATAACCTTAATCACACCTGTAAAGATGTGACCCTGGGTATTTAATATACTTACAGGTTCCAGAGATTAAGGTGAGGACATCTTTGGGGGACCATTTTACTTACCATACAAAGTCACTAAGGTTTTCTTCTAGTTTTATAATTTTAGCTTTACTTCTGTTATACATTGTGGTAAAATATATTTTGCCATATTTTATATTTGTTGTATTTACATGTTTTGACTTATGAGTCCTTTTGTAAATGGAGAGGTATAGAACAAGATTCTGTGTATGTGTGTCTATTACAATCCACTTGTTACAGCACCATTTTCGAGAAAACATTACCCCTTTCCCATTGATATCCTTGGCATCATTAAAAAAAAAAAATAATTGAAAATACATAGATTTCTGGATTCTCTATTCTGCCCTAATGCTCTATTTCTTATCTTTCTGCCAATTCCAGTCTTAATTACATAGTTTCATAAATCCTATAATCAGATTGTTTAAATCCTCCAAGTTTGTATTTCTCTTTGAAAATTTGGGTCTTAAATCCTCTGTATTTCCATATAAAATTTAAAACCAGCTAGTTAAGGTTATAAAAAAATCCTGCTGGGATTTTGATTGGTATTACATCGAATCTTTAGATTAACTTGGGATAACTGTCAGCTTAATATTATCTTCGGATCTATGAAAATTATAAACTGAGTTGTTTTCTTGAAATTCAAATGTTGACGTTCTAATGCCCATGTGATTGCATTTATATTATAAAGTTAATTAAGGTCACAGGTGCCAACTAGCTTCAGTCGTGTCCAACTCTTTGCAACCCTATGGATTGTAGCCCGCCAGGCTCCTGTCTATGGAATTCTCCAGGCAAGAATACGGAGTAGGTTGCCATTTCCTACTCCAGCGGATCTTTCTGACCCAGGGATAGAACTTTGTCTCTTACTTCTGTCTCCTGAATTGGCGGTTCTTTACCACTAGCAACAACTAGGAAGCTGAAGTCATGGGGTTGTGTCCCTAAATCCACAGGACTAGTGTCCTAACAAGAGACACCAGGAGTTCACACACACAAAGAGGCCATGTGAGGATGCAGTGAAAATGTAAGAGCCCTCAGGACAGACTAAACCTGCAGACTTGGTGATATTGGACTTCTAAACTCCAGAATTGTGAGACAATAAACTTCTGCTGTTTATGACACCTGGTCTGTGGTATTTTGTTATGGCAGTGCTATCTGACTAATATGAACATGACATATCTCTTTCAATCATACAGGCTTTATTATCTCTAAGCAATATAATTTTCAGGATACAGGTACTACACATCTTTGGTCAAATTTGTCCTTAAAGTATTTCACAGTGTTTGATGCTATTACAAATAATTTTAAATTTAATTTTCTTCCACTTATTAACAGAGTTTCCATACACTCTACATCCAGCTTACCTTATTGCTAACTTACATCTTACATTTATCATGGTACATTTTCACAGTTATTGAACCAACAATGATACAATACTGTTAACTAAACCCCATAATGTATTTGGATCTCATGAGTTTTCCCCTTCAGATTTTTTTCTGTTCCTGGATAACATCAGGATGTCACATCATATTTAGCCTTTGTCTGCTTTGTCCCCTTTGATCTGTGAATATCTCAGATATTCCTTGTTTTTGATGACCTTGACAGTTTTGAAGAGCCAAGTACTGTCAGAATGTCTCTCAGTTTATGTTTTTCTTATGGTTAGTGTGGGGTTCTAAGGGCTTAGGAAGACAACAGAAGTAAAGTAACAGTCTCATCAAGTCCCATTAAGCATATATGCTGTCATAACTGATGATGCTGACCTGTCCGAGGCAGGGTGTCCCGGTTTTCTAACTGCGAAGTTGCTTTTTGTCCCCTTTCCATACTTTATACTCTTTTGATGTAAATCATGAAGTACAGCCCACTCTCAGGGTATGGAGAGTTAAGGCATACCACCTTGAGAGGGAACATCTATATAAATTAAGTGGAATTTTACCAAGATCTGTCTCACCTCTCTATTTACTCAATCATTTATATCCGCATGTACTCATTGATGTTTATTTTATACTTTGGGTTTTAATTCAATACTAAGTTACATTTTTGTTCAAACTGTTCCAGCTTTGGCCACTGGAGGCTCTTTTCACGTTGCCTTCTGACCCTCTGACATTCAAAAAACAACTTAGCTATTTTTAAGGATCAAGCTTAGTATGTTAATTATATTCACACTGTGCAAAAGACCTCTAGAACTTTGCAAAACTTGAAAAACTAAAACTATTCCCATTTCTCCCTCTCTGTAGCACCTGGTAACCATCACTGTGTTGTGTTTCAATGAATTTGACTACTCTAGATATCTCATACAAGTGGAATCACACAGCATTTATCTTTTTCTGACTGGCTTATTGCACTTTGCTTAATGTCCTCAAGGTTCATCCTTCTTTTTCAAGACTGCATAATGCTCAATTGTATGTATACATTACATTTTCTTGCTTCATTCATCCTTTAGTGGACATTTGAGTTGCTCCACCTCTTGGCTACTGTGAATATGTTGCAAAACCTGGGTGTGCAAATATTTCTTCAAGACCTTGCTTTTAATTCTTTTGGATATATACCCAGAAGTGGATTGCTGGATCATAGAAATCATACTAGTTCTACTTTTAATTTTTGAGGAACCTCTATACTCTTTTCCATAGTGACTGCAACATTTTACATTCCCACCAACAGTGCACAAGGGTTCTAGTTTCTCTGATCCTTGCCAACATTTGTTACCTTGTGTGGTTTCCTCCAACTTTGTGGGTTTGGATTTGAATGCATTTATTCTAGTGGCTAGAGCCACATGATTCAGAGTTCCTTTCAGGAGAATCTGATGTAGGGAGTATAGCTGATCTAGCTACTGGATTTTCAGATCAACGGATATTATCTGTGCTGAGGCCACAGTCCCCTTCAGCCACTAAGCAAGACATGGTCCAAAGTCAGGTCATTTCTGCCTAACTCTGGACTCCTTCTGAAGGCTCTACCTTTGTCTTAAACCCTCCCCATTATCTTTTGTGTATTAGAAAGATACCCTTCCCCTAATAGGTTCTTGCACATCTAATTTTGTCTTGGCATCTACTTCTCTGACACAGCATTTCTGGGAAGAAGTGAAATTAGATATTTAGTTTACTACCATAATTTAACTATTAGGACAATTGCTTCAAATCACCCTCTTTAGTTTGCTGACATTAACATGGTCATAGCCCTGGAAATAACTTGGTGCCAAATGTGTTTCACAAGTAATCTGAAGAGTTTTAGAAATAAATTTCTTTCAATGAAAAGAAAAAAAAGATATTTAGTCTAGTGTCTTAATATGGAAGTGACTATTAAGTTTTGAGTTCTTTAAAGATGGGAGAATGAATTACTTCTAATGTATTATCTGAGAGAAAGTTTATTGTTCTCATTTACTGAAACTTGAAATATTCCATCAAATTACCCAGGAAAATCCAGGTAGCAAAAAATATACAACACTGTCCATTCCTTTAACAGATTTCAAACAAGTTTTAAAAGGCCACAGAACTATATATAAATATATGAGTGTGTGTGTGTGTGGACACACACACTATACCATTTAAACTACTTCTATATTCTATACTTAAAATTTCAAGTGTAGAAGCATACTTTTTAGAGCTGAGGTAACACCAACTTTCCCTCAACATAACTGCATAGGTGTGTAAGGTTAAGTGTGAATTCAAGTCACCTGATCAATTCCATTTTGATTTTAGGTAAAAAGCAGTACATTATACATGCATCTGAACGAAACATCTTCAATACGTCTGTGTCCGTGTGTCTGTTTCAGTGGAAGGGGGAAGAACAGGTATATGCCAGGGAAACGCTGACTGAACCACAGGTAACTGAATGTTAGAAGTCTGCTGTAGTTGGTAACACAGAAACATACACAGTCTTCGTATTCAAAGTCTTCATAGGGATTTCTTCTGTAATTTCTAGAATGGAAAGAAGAAGTTTTAAGGAAATAATTTTTCTATCTATTCTGGATGATATTAAAAAAAAAATGTTAACTGCCTGGATAGCAAGATATTCGGCCTTACCTTAAGGGAAGCCTAAACTTTGTCTCAGCTACTGGGTGGGGGGGAGGTACTTTTTCCTGAATGACAGGAGTATCTTTTGTCATATATTGTGAACACACCTGGTAGTTTATGCTAATGAGATGACAATGAGATGACTCAGGGTGGAGCTGGCCACACCAGAAAAAACAATCATATGAGCAATTATACCTATGTAATGAAGTCTTAATATAAACTCTGGACATCAAGGCTCAGGTGAGCTTCTCTGGTTGGTAATACACTGTACCTGCTACTGTCATGCTCTGGGGCTAGGAGGAGGAAACACTGTCCATGGCTCCTTGGGGAGAGATGATCTGAAGTTACATACTTGGACTCTCTTCCAGATTTGGCCCTTTGCATCTCTTCCCTTTGCCTGATTCTAGTTTTTTTTTCCTTTCCCTATAATAAATATGGCCATGAGTACAACAGCTACCATAAGTTCTGTGAATTCTGCTTGTAAATTATCAAACCTGAGAGTGATTTTGGGAAACTCTCTGAAATGTGCAGTTGGTGTCAGGGTGACCAGAGTCTTGTCCGAAGTCTTTTGTCTGCCTAACTCCTAATACTTGGGGTTAGAAGTTTTAGGTAGATTTCTCGAGGACTGTGCCCTTAACTTAACTAATCTGAGTACTGACTAAGATGTACCTACACCCTCACTCAAATAGTATTTTCTTTTTTTTTGTATGCATGAATTCCTTTATTGAAAATATTGGGCTAGCACTGCATTACATACACTCAATATCCATAAATGAAGGGCTACACATGTCTGATGGACAATATTGTCAAACAGTATTTTCTATGTCTACAGAAAAGGCCTAGACTCAATTCTAAGCAAGTAGCTCAGAGTTGTGGTTTCTAAATACTAACACCTTACAATAGGAAGAACAATCAGTTCCAAGTTTAGGGAAGAAAGAGTATATGATAAGCCAAGGACACTTACAATGTCAGAAAGCAAGAAGTTATCAAAGATCGAAGGCTCAGGTCAAAAGATACAGGAGACAATATGACTAAAGATAAAATATTTGAGCATCCAAAAGTATAACACAGATGTTATAGATCAAAACACACTGAATACATAAAAGCTCAAAGAAAATGGGGACAGAAAGGACAGAGAGAAAGAGAGAGAGAACAAAAGAAAGCCACAACTACTGAGCCTGTGAGCTCCGGAGCCCACAGGCCACAATGAAAGAGCCCATACATGCCAACTACTGAGTCTGTGTGCCACAACTAGAAAGTCCGTCTGCTGCAACTAAAACCCAACACAGCTAAATTAAAAACAAACAAAAAAAAGTGTCCCTGTATACTGGATAATTTAGAAAGCCACATGCATGCCCAGAGCAGTATGCGTACTTAGAGAGACCTGAGAAGACCCTAGGCATTCGATTCTGATAAAAATAAAAGGCTTTTGTGGCCAAAGGTGGCTGACTTTCAGGACTCGGTGCAAAAAGAAAGAGAAGCCTAAGGCAGGGCCTGGCAGAGTTGAAGGAGTGGCCCAGAAAAGACCCAATCTTTAAAGACTAGGAGAAGTGGGTATTTTGTTTTTAAACTTTTAGTTCCTGGAAGTCAAAAAAACTCTTGTCAAAATATTAATAAAGGAACTATTTTTAAAAATAATTTGGAAAAGTCATAGACAGCCTTCAATCATTAAAAACAGCAAACCCTGGGGAGGAGAACCTGATTTCCAGAGTCACCACATTCAAATATCCAGTTCTCAACAATCAAAAAATTACAAGGCATACAAAATATAGGAAAGTACGGCCCATGCACAGGAAAACATAAGTAACAGAATCTGTCCCTGAGAAAGTGCAGATACCTGAACTTAACAGACAGTCTTAATCAACTTTCTTAAATGGAAAACAACAGACTAATGGAAAGGCCAATGGAAACCACAGACAAAGAACTAAAAAACCACGAAAACTATCAACAAAATGAGAATATCAATAGAGAAATTATAAAAAGGAATTAAACAGAAATAGTGGAAATGAAAAGTACAATAACTGAAATTAAAAGTCACTTGCGGGACTTCCCTAGCAGGCCCCTGGTCCCTTCTGATGCAGTGGGTGAGGGTTCAATCCCTGGTCAGGGACCTAAGATCCCACATGCCTCACGGCCAGAAAACTCCAGAAAACATAAGACAGAATGATACTGTAACAAATCCAATAAAGATTCTTAAATGGTTCACATCAAAAATTCTTAAAAAAAAAAGTCACTAGACAAGTTTAACAGCATAGTTTAGCAGAAAGAAGAATCAGTGAACTTGAGGATAGGATATGTGAAATCATCCAGTCTGAAGGAGAAGAAAAGAGAATGAAGAAAAGTGGACAGAACCTAAGAAGCCTGTGAGACACAGGCCAAGTGACCAACATACATTTTATGGGAGTTTCAGGAAGAAAAGAATATAAAGAATATTTGAAAAAATAAAAACCAAATCATGAAAGCAGCAAAAGAGATGGAAAATACCAGGGATACTCAGTAAGATTAAAAGATTAATTTCTAACCAGAAACCATGGGAGCAACAAGGCAAAGGGGTAACATATTTAAAATGCTAAAAGAAAAAACTATCAACAAAGAATTCTCCATTTAACAAAACAGAGTTTTTCTTCTTAATTTTTTCTTCAAAAATTAAGGAACAATTAAGACATTTCCAAGTAAACAAACATTGAGGGAGGAGATCATTACTACCAGCTCTGACCACAAAGAGACGCTACATGGATCATTCAGGTTGAAATGAAAGGGTGCCAGACAGTGAATCAAAGTCATGTTGCTGCTGCTTTTAATTTTCAACCCCACTTTTTGTTTTCTACATGATTTAAAAGTAAATACATAAAACACAATTAAGAATTTATGTTTGGGGGCACATAATTATAAAGATATAAATCCTGACAAGAATACAAATGGGGACAGAGCTGTATAGAAGCAGAGTTTTTGTATGTTATAAAAGTCAAACTGGCATCAATTCAAACTAGACTGTTATAAATTTCACATGTTAGTTGTAATCCCCATGGTAAACACTAGCATCTTAAGAGAAAAAAACACAAAAGGAAGTGAGAAAATAGTACAATAAAAAAAAATCAACTAAACACAAAAGGTGACAATAATGGAGGAAATGAAGAGAAAAAAGGCACAAGGCTCCTAGAAAAAATTTCCCAATAAAATGTGAGAGCTTCTTCCTTATCAGTAACTATTATTTTTCTTTTTAACCAGAGCCTAACTGACCTGGAGAAAGAGAAATACCCATCTCTAGGCCCCTTCAGCCTTCCTTTCTACCTAAAGAGGAAAAATTAAAAAGCTGAATAAACATCTGTGAAGGTCATAGCTCAGAGGCATAGGCCCACTCAAGACTGAAAACTAACTTTAAAATTATAGAACACTTCTGCCACTTCTCCTCCCCTCATACTCTACTACAACATCAGAAGGGCTCCTGTATAATAGGGTATTACAGCTGAAAGGATGTGCAAAGCTCTGACCATATTTAAAAAGGAATCTCTAGGGAAACCATAAAACAACAGAAGGAAATTGGAGCCTCTGGAGCCTACAGCAACAATAAACAATTATAGCCTAATTCCTAGAAGATAAACATAAAACTTTACAATGAAGGCCTACCTTACCTCAGTTCCCTTTCCCCAAAACATCATGTACTGTTATAAACCAAATATCACAAGTTATTCTAAAAGGGAACACAGTAGGAAGAGATGAAGCAAGCATCACCACTAGACTCAGATGTGACAGAGATTTTGAAATTATCAGACTGGGAATTGAAAATAACTAGGATTAATGTTAAGGATGCTAATAGAAAGGGTGGACAACATTGAAGAACAGATGGGTATGTAAGCACAAAGATGGAAATACTAAGAAAGAATTAAAAGGAAATGTTAGAAATCAAAACACTGTAACAGAAATGAAGAATGCATTATACCAAAAAATTTATACTCAAGAACAGCATATTCAAACTTCAGAAAATCAAAGATATGACTACTTTGGGAAAGACAATGTCTAATAACTTTCCACCAGTGCTGGGAGACACAAATCTTGATTTAGAAACTCCAATAAATCCCACGCTATAAGGCTGTAAAAATAAAAGGATGAAGTGACAAAAGGTTTTTGGGATGATAAGAAGGATGGCTATTAATCAGAAAAAAACCAGATCCCATTAAGGGAAGCTATTTGAGTAAATGATTCCAGTAGCATCAGCATTAAAATGAACACCCATGTGAAACAGGATTATAGAAAAGAACACAAGGGGAGGGCTAAAAAGTCAATAGAGAAAGTGTCGGAACAGCCACAGAAGCTGAAATCACAGAAGTGGATGATGTAAGTGAGTAAGAGAAAACCTATCTTTAAAGGATGATGTAAGGGAGTAAGAGAAAACCTATCTTTAAAGACACTAGCCTGTGTCTTGTCCTGACTCTCTGTCTTCTCAATTATGGAATGCAGAATGTCAACTAATGACCTAACTCTTCACATTTTTATGCAGCTCACTGAGAAAAGGCATGCTTTATAAGTTGTAAAGGAGGAGGCACATAAAGTCAGTTATGTTTCCTTTAAGCTGTTATTTTAAGATACAGTGATCATTTTGATTCTCGGGGAAGAGGACAATTTTGGGATCAGCAAACAAGCTAACTTACCTAGAAGCGTATGTTTTTAATAATATACCATTATATATTTTTAGATTTATTTCCAAAACAAAAAGTAATCATCATTTTAATTATTATTAACATTCACAATATGGCAAATTTCTGGAGATAGCAAAAAAGTAAAAGAAAACAATAGCATAATCTCTTACACATATAATCTACAAATGATTGATGGTATCAAAATCTATTTTCAAGAAAATAAAAACAAAAATGAAAAAGATTAGCATGTTCTAAAATCTCCTCACCTTCTGTTTGAGTCTCATTCAGAAACAGCTTTAGCTTCCTGCTCCGGAGGCCAAACATCTTGGCAGCTTCATACAGAAGACCTTGGTGGGTAAGCCCATTCTGTCCAAGTGGATTTTCAAGCAGAAGAGTGCCTACTGTTCCCATTAAACACTCTACAGAAAAATAAAAAAGATTTAAATCCTGAGAGTTCACCCTCTCGCTGGTGGATCCCTACTGGAGGTGGTGACCAGATATCTCTACTGGGCAGAGCTACAGGCTTGAAAGCCAGAAGTGGGTACAAGAGTGGGATTCATTGTAGAAATAGAAAATATTCCACTGGGGGAAAGAAGAAAGGGAAGAAAAAAAATTAGTATAAGAGCCCAGGAGTTTAGGGAAGAGATATTCAGTAAACAGTCAATCGAAGCACATGAAGACAGTAATAAATGTGCACAATGAGGATCTTAAAATATCAAGGAAAAACAAGTATCGATCTAGTCTGCTGATTAAGGTGTGGATACTTACAACAGTTCTCAGAACATATTTCAAGAGAAAAAGGGGAAAAATTAAAAATTACAATGGTCTGGCATTTAAACAATTCAGCT
The DNA here is from genome assembly GCF_029407905.1 of Bubalus kerabau. NCBI lineage: Eukaryota > Metazoa > Chordata > Mammalia > Artiodactyla > Bovidae > Bubalus > Bubalus kerabau. Next base: position 151,220,416 of record NC_073627.1, read on the forward strand.
GCATTTAGCTGTGATTTTTACCTAACCAATTTATCTTATTTCCTAACCATGTTAGATGGATGGGTGTTCTACATAAACGCACCAAAGAAACAGGCCATGAGTGTCCCCCAAAGAAATGTGGGCGTCTACATTTTAAATTACTAAGTTGAAACTGACTTGAAATATCCATATAAATCAGAAAGATTGAACATTAAAGGAATCTTAACACCTAGCATTCCATTACCTGCCCGCTGAGTGTTCACAACTGGGGGAGGTACGCACCTTGTGGATCTGCATTCAAGAGCTGTAGGTTGATGTACTGACAGAGAAGAGTACTAGGACTGTCCATCACAGACAGCGCTGATCCTGCAGTCACACACAGTGTTTTTCCACTAAGATTCAGTAAGTTGGTTTGGTTTTTTATTTCTAAAAATAACAACAACAACAAAAAACAATCATTCTTTAGGGACAACAGTTCAGAGCTGAAGTCATTCACTTTTTCTTAATTATTAAACTATCATGTACCTTTACAGTGATGCTTTCCACTTAATTTACATTTATTAAAGAACACTGCCTTTTCTATAAAATTAGACATTAATGACATACACATAGTAGGAAATCTTAATGTTGCAAAATAGCATAATATTCATAACTTATAAACAAAGCAAATTAATTTCCCCCTTTAGTATTTTTTCCTCCATACTATGCATGTGCTCAGTTGCTCAGCTGTGTCTCTTTATGACTCCACGGAGTGTAGCCCGCCAGGCTCCTCTGTCCATGGACTTTTCCAGGCAACACTGGAGTGGCTGCCATTTCCTACTCCAAAGGATCTTCCCAATCCAGGGATTAAACCTGAGATTCTTGTGTCTCCTGCATTGGTAGGTGGATTTTTTATCACTGTGCCGCCTGGGAAGCCCCATAGTATAGGTTCCTTTTAAAATTTCTTCTTACATAAACTTACCATGAAAAGAAACCTTATGTCAAAAAAATTATGGTCAGAAGGTAAACTGACTAATGAATATAGTCAACTATAGCAAGACACACAGAACAGACATAGTGTAATTTCATTTATATACAATTAAATATTGTTCCAATAGTAAAGAACCTGCCTGCCAACGCAGGAGACGCAAGAGACGTGGGTTCAATCCCTGGGTTGGGAAGATCCCTGGAGAAGGAAAGGGGAGTTGGACACAAGGAACTGGATACAACTGAGCACACCCATGCTAAACACTGCTTGAGGTAGAAGATTAGTTATAGTTACTATGTTCCTAAAGGTCAATGTGGGGCCCAGGCACGCCTAGGCTTTCACAGGCTGTCACTTGCTGGGTCAGAGGGGACAGCAAGCAGCCCACACTAACCTTTCCTGTAACCTCTCAACTTTCGAGCCAGGTACAAGAGCAACTCTCTGGCAAAGCTCTTCTGCAAGTCCACAGACTGTCAGTGTTAGATGTGGCTAGACAGATGTGTTCCAGTTTTTTTCTTTCTTATTTTACAATGACTTGAGACAGAGATCCAAGCTGTCCACTGACTGACTTTTCAGCTTCCCTTGGTGGATCTGGGTCAGAGATTTTTCCCCAGATCCTCCAATGAACCATCTGTCTTTTAGACCTTACTTTTCTAAGTTTCTCCCATATCAAGTTTGTGTCCCTTACTCAGCCTTAAATGATACAACAGCAAATGGTTTTCATGTTGCTTCTATCAATTTATAATCCAACAGTAAATGACAGTTCCTATTACATAATATCCCTGACAACATCTGATATTATGAAATTTTTCTGGTTTTTTGCCAATCTGGTTGCATGTAACAGTACCTCATTGTGGTTTCTACTATTGAGGTAGAGCAGTGTTTTCTTTATTGGCCACTTAGATTTCTTCTTTTAAGCTATTTAGACATTTCACAAAATGAACATTCAAATTTGTTAATTGAGTGTATTAGTTTCCTATGGATGTTGTAAGAATCACAAACCGAGGAGGGGAGTAGTGGAGGGTGAGGTAAGCAAGACAGCTTAAAACAACAAAAACGTATTGTCTCACAGCTTCCTGAAGGTGACACGTTCAGAATCTGTCAATAAGGCCATGCTCCCTCTGAGGCCTGTAAAGGAATTCTTTCTTTTCTCTTCCTAACTTCTAGAGGTTCCCAGCAATCTTCGATGTTTCTTGGCTTGCAGGTTTGCCTAATTCCAATTTCTGTCCCTGTCACCACATAGCCTTCTCTCTGTTTCTGTCTTCACATGGCCCTTTTCTTATAAGGACACATACTGGGGTAGTGCCCACCTTACTCTAGTATTATGTTAACTAATTCTAATACATATGCAATGAACCTATTTTTCAAAGGTCACATTTGAGTGCACTGGGGATAGGGAAGAGGACTTCAACATATCTTTTTTTGGGTAGAGATGGTGGGGTGCTAGTACCACAGTTAAACCCAGAAAGTAGGAGGAAATGCACTTATAATTCTTTAAAATTTTATGTAGGCTTGTCTTATTGAGAATTTGGATTTAAGATGCAGATACTATGTCTAATAAAGTTAAAACTCAAGAGGGAAGTCTCTGAAGCCTAGAATACATCACATGGCTAACAGGAAAAACAGCAGATTAGAATCTTCATCTCCTATTAAGTTCAGTGTTCTATCAGCCATATCACACAAAGGAGGCACAAAGAGACAGGGCAGGCAGGAACTACTGTAGAGGCCAGCCCTGACTCAGAGTTAGGAAAAAGGCAAAGGTTATGTATCATAACTGTTACCAAATTAAGATCTTCACTGATTCACCTCATGTCAAAGGACACAGGTGAATACCTTTGACTTCCCACATACCTGTTTCACCATGGAAGACAGCCAGCTCCGTATTTTTTACACCAAAAATGCTAGTAACAACATTCTTCAGTTTTACAAGGTCCAACCTATTATCTCCTTTTGGATTTTCCAGAAGTAATACTCCACCTAAAAAGCCACAAATATAAGTGAAACTGGAAAAAAAAAAGTTAAATTTGAATGAAAAGTCAAGGGGAACATCATCTATATATTTTCTTTGGTCAATGTCTATTCATGTCTTCTCATTTTCTAATTAAATTTTTAAAAACTGCTGACTTTTAAGAGTTAATTATATATTCTGCATACATACATCCTTTGTTGTATACGTGGTTTGCAAAGATCTTCTACTAGTCTGTGGCTTTTTTTTTAATCATTTTCACAGGATCTTTCACAAAGCAGGATTTAAAATTCTGAAGAAGTTTGACTTCCTAGTTTTTCTTTTTATGAATTGGACTTTTATTACTAAGTCTTAAAAACTCTTTGCCTAATCCTGAATCCTAAAAATTTTGTTTTCTCCTAAATGTTTCATAGCATCATACTTACGCCTGTAATCCCTTTTAATTTACTCTCTGGACAAGGTGTAACACTTAGGTCTAGGACAATTTTTGCATATGTATGTCTAACTGCCTGGTACCATATAATGAAAAGACTAGTCAATTAAATCGCTTTTGCTGACCTATTGAGTGCAGCATTATAACAACATCATCTTTTTGGATTTGAAACAGCTCAGCTGGAATTCCATCACCTCCACTAGCTTTGTTTGTAGTAATGTTGCCTAAGGCCCACTTGACTTCACAATCCAGGATGTCTGGCTCTAGGTGAATGATCACACTGTTGTGGTTATCTGGGTCATGAAGACATGTTTTGTACAGTTTTTCTGTGTATTCTTGCCATCTCTTCCTAATATCTTCTGCATTGTTAGGTCCATACTGTTTTTGTCCTTTATCATCCCCACCTTTGCATGAAATGTTCCGTTGGTATCTGTTCACTTAAGAAGGCTTTCTTATTTCTCCTTGCTATTCTTTGGAATTAAGCATTCAGCTGGGTATATCTTTCCTTTTCTCCTTTGCCTTTCGCTTCTCTTCTCTTCTCAGCTACTTGTAAGGCTTCCTCAGACAAGGATTTTACCTCTTTGCATTTCTTTTTCTTGGGGATAGTTTTGATCAGCACCTACTGTACAATGTTACGATCCTCTGTCCACAGTTCTTCAGGCACTCTAACAGATCTAATCCCTTGAATCTATTTGTCACTTCCACTGTATAATCATAAGGGATTTAATTTAGGTCATACCTGAATGGTTTAGTGGTTTTCCCTACTTCAATTTAAGTCTGAATTTTGCAATAAGGAGTGCGTGGTAGTGGAGCCTAGTTTATTCTGTATAATTGGTTGGAGTAGAGCAGTTAATGGTCTAGAAGTTTTTTTGTCTTGCTAGGTCGCCACTCTCCTGGTCCCCCCGAAGAGACAGCAGGATTTTCTGTGTGCGTGCTTAGTCGTTTCAGTCATGCCTGACTCTTTGCGACCTCACGGACTGTACCAGAGAGGCTCCTCTGTCCATGGGATTCTCCAGGCAAGAACTGGAGTGGGTTGCCATGCCCTCCTCAGGGGATCTTCCTGACTCAGGGATTGAACCTACATCTCTTATGTTTCCTGCATTGGCCACAGGGTTCTTTACCACTAGTGCCACCTGTGAACATTTTGTTGAGGTGTTTATATTCATGCCCGTTGGTCTTTCATGGTTGCCGGCTTCTTCAGCTCCGAGTCTGGGATACATGAAGCAAAAAGAAAAACTAGGGAATTTTCCATCTTCTTACTTGATCCCAAGATTCTTAGTTGGTCTGCCTTCTTCCCTCTACCATTAAGAGTCTTCTTATGCTTGCTTTTATATATCATGTCTAGGGTGTTTAGCTGTACTTTGTGGGAAGAACAGGGAAAAGTATGTCTACTTCACTTCCTAGAAGTGGAAGTTCAATCATTTACTTTTTTTTAACCATTTCTCTTATAATAGCCTTAAAAACATTCACAGGTTTAACTAAAAAATAAAATAAAAACTATGGAATTCATTTACTCTTACCTTGCTCACTGCCATTTGTACAAATGTTAAGATTGACATATGCACAAGCAGGGCCAGGCATGGAAGATCCTTTGGTGAGTGTAATTTCCAGGTCAGACCCTTTTAACTAAGCATATGAGAAAATGTGACTGGGTAACTACAGCATCTGATCAGTGTCACCAACTAAGAGAGCAACTATTCAGCAAGAATAAGAGCTCTACACAATTCTGAGAGCATGTTTAATCTAATTACTAAAACAGCCAAGAGCTACATTTCTCCCCGCTTTTATCTTGTTCTTTCCCATTGAAAAGACAGTCACATTCAGGGCCTGCTTGTCTGTTCCATTTGTCCCATACAAAATAGGATCGACACAAGGAACATATGACTGAATATATGACTAACTGATATAGAAAAGAATTTTCTTCTTTCAGATATACTTCTGAATTACTGGCCAATATCTTTCATATCTTGGTCAGATTTCACAGTTACATCTAAAATGTACCAACAAGAAATTAAATTGTAATTCTATGTATAACTTACTACCATAAAAGTAAACTGCTTTTCAAGTCAATTGCTATTCACACAATACTAATTTTTATAGTTTTAGATAAGACAGCACCATAAAGTCATCTAACAATTCTTATGTATGTCTTGGTTACCTTTTCCAAGAGAATAGCTCTAATTTTCTTTCTTCTCTTTTAGATCTCACTCTCTAATCCTATTCACTATTCTCCAGAGCAATACTTCAAGACTAAGTACTATACTAATTGCTACCAGGGGAGAGAACATCAAGCTATGACTACAAAAACTTAACATAAAATTTAATCCTAAATCACTTACTAGTTCAAAAGAATTCAGAACTTACCTGCATTTTTTCTTGAATAAGTATTTCATCTGATATAGGAACTGGATATGGTTTCAAAGGAGACTTTACGGTGGCAAATATGAAGTCTGTGTGGCTTTCGATAACATTATTCAGATACTTTCCCTCAGAAGTTGCTTTATAATAAACTGTTATTTCATCAGTTGGAACCAGATTACACTGAAAACACAAAAAGAAAATTTAAAAGGGAAGCACACTTGTCAATTAAAACATAAAACACTGTTAAACAGAGCTGATGATTCCACACTGAATCATTATGGAAGGGTATGATATCCGGACAAATTCTCTGGGAAAAAAAGCAAGAATTCACAAAGCTTTTAATTGAGACATAGTTCATAAGCACGCCATTATCTGTTGGAGTGGCTACCTCAGACCCTGAACTCAGTCTCAAAAGCCTGACCAGATGAGGACAACTTGTGGGGGGCCCTCCCTGAGATAGAAACTCTCTGGCTCTCTCACCCAGTAAGGGCAGGCAATGGGTTTTGTGCATTTGCTCTGGCTCTCAGCTTCTTGAATGAGGAAGAACCACCTCATTCCATCCAGATCCAACAGTCTCTCTCTCCCCTGAGCTAAGAACCCTTCCACACTGAGTGCACCGCTACTCTTCTTCAGAGGTGTTTGCTGTCATCTCTGATAACCATCTGTGCCAGCCAGGAGGACTACCTATCCAGAAGACGGTTTTGTGGACGCCCTAAGGAACTGAAAAAGGAAGACAAGGAGCACATGTCAACAAAAAGCTTCCGATCAGAGAAACAAGAGTCACGATTAGCTTGGGAGTGAACAAGGAAAGGGAAAGGAGGCCTAAGAAGTATAATCTGAATGGATTGTAGATCAATGACAATCAGTAATAAATTACTGTGGTTTATATTACCTGTGTCTCCTCTCTTTCCCAACAAGCAAAACAAAAACCAAAACAAAACTCTAAACAGTAGCTTATCTTTAATTTCACAAACTGACCTTTTTGCGAAGTTTCTGGATACGATTGATGACTTCCCGAGCCATTCCTTCATCCACCATTGACTGGTCAGGGGTGACATCTAAGAGAACCAAAACCTGTAGGAATGAATAGTGTACACCATGACAATCAAACATAGAAAAAACAGTTTTTTCAAACTCAGCAAAATGGTGTTTAAATTCTTCGAAGTCTATAATGCAGCACCATTCAATCACAAAACTGAGTCAAAGACATGAAATTAGTCTCTTTATAGTTTGAGTCCTCCATTGTAAACAGTTATTTTCTCATCTGGAGAAAAAGGTGCAACTTTTCATTTTTCTTCTGAAGGGTGTTGCTCACAGGAGATGTCCTGAGACCAACTTAAACCACTTCAGTATTCTTGCCTTGAGAACCCCATGGACAGTATGAAAAGGCAAAAAGATGTAACACCGGAAGATGAGCCCCCCAGGTCAGTAGGTGTCCAATATACTAATGCGGAAGAACAGAGAAATAGCTCTAGAAAGAATGAAGAGGCTGCGCCAAAGCAGAAACAATGCTCAGTTGTGAATGTGTCTGATGGTGAAAATAAAGTCTGATGCTGTAAAGAACATATTGCATAGGAATCTGGAAAGTTCGGTCCATAGGTCAAGGTAAATTGGATGTGGTAAAAAAGTAGATGGCAAAAGTGAACACTGATATCTTAGGAATCAGTGAAGTAAAATGGATGGGAATGGGAGAATTTAATTCAGATGATCATTATATCTATACTGTGGGTAAGAATCCGTTGGAAGAAATGGAGTAGCCCTCATGGTCAATAAGAGTACAAAATGCAGTACTTGGGTGCAATCTCAAAAATAACCAGAATGATCTTGGTTCCCTTCTAAGGCAAACCATTCAACATTATGGTAATCCAAGTCTACGCCCCACCACTAATGTCAAAGAAGCTGAAGTTGACCGCTTCTATGAAGACCTATAAAACCTCTAGAACAAACACCAAAAAAAGAGGTCCTTTTCATCACAGGGGACTGGAAAGCAAAAGTAGGAAGTCAAGAGATACCTGGAGTAACAGGCAAGTTAGGCCTTAGAGTACACAATGAAGGAGGGCAAAGGCTAACAGAATTTTGTCAAGAGAACACACTGGTCACAGCAAATACCCTCTTCCAACAACACAAGAGACAACTCTACACATGGATATCAACAAATGGTCAACACTGAAATCAGATTAATCATATTCTTTGTTGCCAAGGATGGAGAAATTCTATACAGTCAGCAAAAACAAGACCTGAAGTTGACTGTGGCGCAGATCATGAGCTCCTTATTGCCAAATTCAGACTTAAATTGAAGAAAGTAGGAAAAACCACAAGGCCATTCAGGTATGACTTAATCAAACCCCTTATGATTATACAGTGGCAGTGACAAATAGATTGAAGGGACTAGATCTGGTAGACAGAGTGCCTCAAGTACTACGGATGAAGGTTTATAACACTGTACAGGAGGTGGTAACCAAATCCATCCCTAAGGAAAAGAAATGCAAGAAGGCAAGTGGTTGTCTGAGGAGGACTTACAAATAGCTGAGAAAAAGAGAAGCAAAAGGCAAAGGAGAAAGGGAAAGATATACCCAACTGAATGCAGAGTTCCAAAGAAGAGCAAGGAGGTAAGAAAGCCTTTAAAAATGAACAATACCATGAAACAGAGGAAAATAATAGAATGGGAAAGACTAGAAAACTCTTCAAAAAATCAGGTACCAAGGGAACATTTGATGCAAAGATGGATACAATAAAGAACAGAAATGGTAAGGACCTAACTGAAACAGAAGAGATTAGGAAGAGGTGGCAAGAATACACAGAAGAACTATAGAAAAAAGATATTAATGACCTGGATAACCATGATGGTGTGATCACTCACCTAGAGCCAGACATCCTGGAGTGTGAAGTCAAGAGGGTCTTAGGAAGCATCATTATGAACAAAGCTAGTGGAGGTGATGGAATTCCAGTTGAGCTATTTCAAATCCTAAAAGATGATGCTATAGTGCTGCACTCAATATGCCAGCAAATTTGGAAAACTCAGCAGTGGCCACAAGACTGGAAAAGGTTGGTTTTCATTCCAATACCAAAGAAGGGCAATGCCAAAGAATGTTCAAACTACCATACAATTGTGCTCATTTCACGTGCTAGCAAGGTAATACTCAAAATCCTGCAAGACAGGCTTCCACAGTATGTGAACCGAGAAATTTCAGATGTACAGCCTGGATTTAGAAAAGGCAGAGGAAGCAAGAGATCAAATTGCCGACATATGCTGGATCATAAAGAAAACAAGGGAATTCCAGGAAACCATCTACTTCTGTTTCATTAACTATGCTAAAGCCTTTGATTGTGTTTATCACAACAAACTGTGAGAAATCTTAAAGAGATGGGAATACCAGACCATCTTAGCTGTCTCCTGAAAAACCTGTATGCAGGTCAAAAAGCAGCAGTTAGAACAGGACATGGAACAATGGATTGGTTCCAAATTGAGAAAGGAATATGTCAAGGCTATATACTGTCAAACTGCTTATTTAACTTATATGCAGAGTACATCATGTGAAATGCTGGGCCAGATGACTCACAAGCTGGAATCATGATAGCCAGGAGAAATATCAACAACCGCAGATGATGCCACTGTAAAGGCTGAAAAATAGGAAGTAAAGAACCTCTTAAGGATGGAGAAAGAGGGTGAAAAGCTGGCTTAAAACTCAACATACAAAAAACAAAGATCATGGCATCCGGTGTCATCACTTCCTGGCAAACAGATGAGGAAAAAGTGTAAAGAGTGGCAGATTTTATTTTTTTGAGCTCCAAAATCACTGTGCATGGTGACAGCAGCCACGAAACTCAGAGACACTTGTTCTTTGGAAGAAAAGCTATGACAAACCAAGACAGCATATTAAAAATAGAGACATCACTAGGATGACAAAGTTCTGTATACTCAAAAGCTATGGTTTTTCTAGCAGTCACGTACGGATGTGAGAGCTGGACCGTAAAGAAGGCTGAGTGCCAAGGAATTGATGCTTTTGAATTGTGGTGCTGGAGAAGACTCTTGAGAGTCCTTTGGACAGCAAGGAGATCAAACCAGTCAATCCAAAAGGAAATCAACCCTGAATATTCACTGAATGTACTGATGCTGAAGCTCCAGCACTTTGGCCACCTGATAAAAAGTCTAATCATTGGAAAAGATCCTGAATCTGGGAAAGATTAAGGGCAGGAGGACAAATGGGCAACAGAGGAGGAGATGATTGGATGGCATCACTGACTCAATGGAGATGACTTGGGTCAAATTTTGGGAGATAGTGAAGGACAGGGAAAGCAGGTATGCTGTAGTTCATGGGTTGCAAACAATAAGACATGACTTAGCAACTGAGCAACAATAACAACAACATGTAACTCTGCTTTCTAATAAATAATATCAACTCTGCTCATAAATAAAATCACCAATCATGAAGCTATTACAGCAGCATAACTTTTCATAATAGATTCACCACAAACAAGTGAACCTCAAAGCAGCCATCTCTGTTGTTTTCTTTAACCATGACCTATTCTATCCACTGGTTTGTCTGTGCAATTCAAGACACAATTTCTATAATGGGCCACAATACTTTTTAAAATTGCCACCTTCCTGTCAACTTTATCCACTATTTCATCTTCTCTGTCATAAAGGTTGTCAATGATGATGTGGTAATAATGACAGTATCACTTCTATTATAGAGGGGAATACATTAATACATACATATATATATATATATATATATATATATATATATATATATATATGAATTAGGCACCATCCCCATTTACATTTCTGAGGACACTCAAAGATAACAAACTTGCTCCATTTTATGAAGATTCATAGGAGGTAAACTGAAAATGGATAAGTCACGGCAGGGTAACCATGGCCCACAATACACAAATTACATTAAGAAACTCAGAAGTATCACAAAACAACATTTCCTTAAGTATAGACAAGCTCTTCTGGCCTTTCTTATTTACATCTTCTTGCTGGTTACAAACCTTCTTCCCTGGCCCCAATTCCTTCTTTTGTAGTTTTCTCACCTTCAGCTCCTTACACTGTCTGCCCACGTGGAGTTCTGTCTACATCATATTTAAGACTCTGTGTATGGCAATTCCCCAGCAGTTCAGTGGTTAGAGCTCAGTGCTTTCACTGCTGGGGGCCCAGGTTCAATCCTTCATTGAGGAATTAAGATCCCATAAGCTGCATAATGTGGCCAAAAAAAAAAAGACCTCATGTAAAGGTTGACTAAACGCACACAAGGTATTCTCCATCATCCCCCACATGTGGAATATTAAGCACAGAGGAACTCCAGCAGGTCCCTTACTCTCACATTAGAGATCTTACAATCTATCTGTCTGGAGAAGTCTGGTCAAGAGTGAAGAGAGATGCTGTGATCCATCACAACAAAAAAACCCAGACCCCAGAATCCACAACTGTCTGTACATCCTCTTCAAGGGATGCTCTCTAACCACTCCCACTTCTACCCCAGACTTAGCCCTTCCCTGTACTTATCTCTACCAGATAACTTACCAAGTAGAATAATAAGAACAGATTTACTTTTCTATCTCCATGACTGACCCATTCCTTGAAGGGTAGGATTACATCTTCCATGTTTTTGTATGACCCAGCACTTATTGGCATGCATAAAGTCACAAAATATTTATTTGTATATCCATTAAAGAAATGCATATGTCAAGAAGCTATAATAGAGAAGTTTAATAAAGCCAATCTAAAATAAAAGCCATTTTACCCTGAGACAAGCTGCCAATACTGTCAGGAGGAGCATGCTGCTGCTGCTGCTAAGTCGCTTTAGTCGTGTCTGACTCTGTGCGACCCCATAGACAGCAGCCCACTAGGCTCCTCTGTCCCTGGAGGAACATCGGTGAGTATTTTTTTCCTCTGATGTTCTTATTTTTTGGTAAATGTTCTAGGGAATAGACAAATACCTGGGCATCCGAGTGTGCTTCAAACTGTGTTGTTCCACCTGTTGCCTGATCAAAGGTGTATATGAGACGGATATCTTCTTCATGCAATTCATGGCCTTCCACAACAATGGTCCCTATTGGAAAAGCAACTGTCACTGTTACTCAATCAGTAGCCCACTCCCCAAGCTGCCCTGCTACCAATATACTGTGCCACTCTCTAATAAAAACTTCAAATCATCAAGCTCCAGTCTTTAGGAGATTATGTCTTACTGACTGACTCTTACTGACTCATGACTACTGTTGTAGTCAAGGATGAGATAAACTTTCCTTAGACTACACCACGCTATCTTAAGGCCATTTATATCACCAATATCTACTGCTGTATATAAGGTCCTAGATCCAAAAACATGTGCCAGAGGCAACAAATGAATCCCCATCATAAACATAAGTAGCAAGCTACAATGAAGAAAGCACAGTCTGTAGAGTCAAGCTAGACTTAGGCCTACCACTCAAAGGTGGTAAATACCTGGTGTTCTTCTACCTGCCTATCCGGGTACAGTCAGGGTGAAAAGAGGTAGCGTGAAGGTCTGAGCATCATACCTATTCATGGTAGGCAGAACATGTAAACAGCTGAGGATGGCAATTCCCATTTCCCATACCATTTACTATAGTAATTCACAAAACAATCTTCTGGATCTTTGAGCAATGGGCTGTCATTTTCACTTTATGTCACTGTATTCTGAAAACTGCTTTCCATCAATATGGAACAGTTCACTCAGAAACTACAGTTTAAAAACTACAGGCTTTCAGTTTCAAATAAAGCTTATTTCAAGAATTTTTAATATTTTGGCTAAATGGTGAAACAACTTGAGATTTATGACCTGAAGGCTGATCAAAGATTTTGTTAATTTAACAAATCAAGCTGAATTAGTACTGATTCAACTTTTAGTTGCTAGTCTCTAATGTTTTGTAAATTTTATCTAAAAATTTGGGGAATCTTATGGACATTTCCCCCAATTTCCATAACTACTCATCTGAGTTATGAATCCTTAAATCTTTCTTCATGACATTTCCATGCTTATGATTTTCAATTTCAGAGGGAACCCAAACATCAAACACCTTGTACCCTAGGATTGCTGCAGGAAGTCAAATAGCTGTAATTAGACCATATATGATTCTAATCATGGCAGAGGTCAGAACTCCTGGGCACCTGGAACAGCTTCCTAAAGATTTCCTTCAGCACGCTTATCAAAAATATGATTATATTCATACATCTTTAGCGTCTACCAGCACCATGAGGGTAAGGACAATGTCTGTCTTATTCAACTCTATGTTCTCAGTGTCAACAAACAGAAGGGCTTTAAAAAATATTTGCTGAATGAATGACTCCACTCTTGCTCAACTGAGAACAAAATATGTATTCTAGATATTTTAGAGAAACATTTTAAGTTCTGACACAGTTTTGGAAGAAGCTCCAAACCTCAATGCTAAATCCCTTTCATTAAAAATACTTAAGTGTTTAAAAATTACAATTTTGAATTAAAACTAAAAGATAACTTTCTTCTTTGAATATCTTCTGGTCTTCCTTCTGGCAACTCAAGTCATCTTTTTGTCTACAAGCAACATCTGACAAGGGTAACACTCTATACCACTGGCTGGTGAATCTGAAGGGTTTTGCTCTCTCATTAGGGTAGATTTTTCCAGGCCCATATTAGCACTTATAGAATTCAATGGTAACTTATGGTTTACCCATCTGACTCAATGATTTCAAGTAGAAACCTAGCTGAAAGTGAAAGTGAAAGCCACTCAGTTGTGTCCGACTCTTGCGACCCCATGGACTGTATAATCCATGGAATTCTCCAGGCCAGAATACTGGAGTGGGTAGCCTTTCCCTTCTCCAGGGGATCTTTCCAACCCAGGGATCGAGCCCAGGTCTCCTGCACTGCAGGCTGATTCTTTACCAGCTGAGCCACAAAGGAAGCCCAAGAATTCTGGAGTGGGTAGCCTATCCCTTCTCCAGGGGATCTTCCCGAACCAGGAATGGAACTGGAGTCCCCTGCATTGCAGGCAGATTCTTTAACAACTGAGCCATGAGGGAAGCCCCTAAACCTAGCTAGAATGAATCAATTCTACAAAACATCTACATGTGAGAATATTCACTGAAATATTAGTTATACTGTTAAAAGAATGGAAACACTGAAAGCACCAACAATAACAGACTGGTTAAAAAAATACCAGGCATCTACATGTGAGAATATTCACTGAAATATTAGTTATACTGTTGAAAGAATGGAAACACTGAAAGCACCAACAATAACAGACTGGTTAAAAAAATACCAGGTATCCACAGGAAGGAAAATTTTTGCAACACTTATTGAAATAGCATTTTAAAGACTGACAAAACACAGAAATGTTTATAATGTAAAGTGAAAATGCAAAATAAAAAGGTAAATGAAAACCAAATAATGTAAATATAAAAAAGTGAAAAATGTGAAATAAATTATAGGGTGATTCCCATTTGTAAAGCTATAATTATATGACTACATATGTATGTAGGATGAACTAAATCAGAATTTTAACAGTGAACTAAATCAGAATTTCAATCTACATTAAAAGGACGGGTGATGGGTCATTTTTATTCTTTGTACTTAAAAAAAAAATTAGCAGAATTATTCATAATAAATATTTTTATGAACAGAAAAAAAAAGTTCTAATTTAAGGGAAGGCTGTAATAGTAGAAATCAAAGAGGAGGCTAAGTACGAGATATCCATCAGGTTGAGGACACAAATGGTGCCCCCCAATGAAACAGATGCCCACCATTTTCCTGGAACCGCTCCAGCTCCTCATTGCTCAGCTGTTTGATGGATGTCATTACCATCTTGAAAGCTCCTTTCAGACGCTTCCCCAGGACCATGTGATCTGGCTCTGCCCTTAGGCGAATGCCATACTTGTTTTTATCTGTAGATAATGTAACTTTTCGAACATTCAATTCCTGTATTTGATAGACATGCAAAAACAAAAATGAAACAAATGAAAATATGTCCACAAAAATTTGAATATAAATATTTATAGCAATAACCAAAAAGTGGAAATAACCCAAATGCTGATCGACTATGAAAGGATAAATAAAATGTGGTATATCCACCTAATGGGCCATCATTTAGCAACATAAAGGAAAGAAGCATTAATACGTGCTATAACATGAATGACCCTTGGTGCTAAGTCACAGAAGCCAGACACAGAAGCCCACATATTGTATGATTTCATCTACAGACAATGTCCAGAGTGAGCACACCCAGAGACAGAAAACAGATTTGCGTTTGCCAGAGGACTGCAGGATCCTGAGGGGAAATGATGCATGAATGATAATTTGGGGTCTCTATTTGGGGTGATGAAAATTCTACAAAATTGTGGTGATGACTGCACAACCCTAAGTCAGTTAACAAGGACTGTAGCATTAGAAATATGGACTTCATGTCTCAGGGGTAACCTTCGCCCGAGCAATTTAACTGTCAATTAACCAGAAGAATCAGTTAATTGCAGTATTTCATGTCTCCCTCATGCTAGCAAGTTAAGGATTACTAATGTAGCAGGAAATGGTGACTACACAGTAGGAAGTAAGAAAATGAAGTATCATGGAATTGTCAACTGAAGTAAATTATATGGAAATATTTTGCCATTATACATTACTATATTATTTGATCTCAGAGTGCTCAAGATATTTAAGTATATTCTATTTTTATCCTTATCTTAAGCATTCTTTACAGAATTTATGTCTCCTTAGTTATAACCTTTTAAATTTCTAAAGAGTTTTATAAACTCTATTTATCCAGAATTCTCAAGTAATTCAAAACCAAATATAGAAATTATTTTCTATCCTTAAATATTATCTGTGAAAGGAATAAAAATGAAATTTGAAATATATGTTTCATTTAAAAACACCACAGGATAAAGCTTTCTGGGAGGACAACTGACAAGACAGTTTAAACTTCTGACCTCAAAACTCCACTTTTAAGAACCTATCCAACATCCACACTGTCAACTAGCAATTGGCACCTGCCATCAACTTATCTGGGCTTCACAGGTGGTACTAGTAGTAAAGAACCTGACTGCCAACAAAGGAGATGACTCAAGAGACACAGGTTCGATCCCCTTGGGAAGACCCTCTGGAGGAAGGCATGGCAACCCTCTCCAGTATTTTTGCCTGGAGAACCCCATGGACAGGTGAGCCTGGTGGGATACAGTCCATAGGGTGGCAAGGAGTGGGACGTGACTGAAGTGACTGAGCACACATGCATCTACCTATACCTGTACAATGGCACCCCACTCCAGTACTCTTGCTTGGAAAATCCCATGGACAGAGGAGCCTCTTAGGCTGCAATCCATGGGGTCGCTAAGAGTCGGACACGACTGAGCGACTTCACTTTCACTTTTCACCTTCATGCATTGGAGAAGAAAATGGCAGCCCACTCCAGTGTTCTTGCCTGGAGAATCCCAGGGATGGGGGAGCCTGGTGGGCTGCCGTCTATGGGGTCGCACAGAGTCGGACACGACTGAAGTGACTTAGCATAGCATAGCATACCTGTACAAGGATTAAATTGTGTTGCTGCAGCTGCTGACCTTCACTAACCCCCTGAAAGGAGTTCAGGGTAGACAGCAGAAATGAGACATTCTGTGCTTGGGGAAAAACTGGCAGGAGAGGTCTTCAGATAGGTGTTTTCAGGAGCTGATTTTATAAGCCCAATTCTTGAATCTCCCCATGGAAAGGCCCCCAAAAACCTTCATGGTGGTAACTGTTCCTCGTGACTAGCAAGGCTTCACAAGACTAGCAGAAACCTTCTGGAAAAAAATGTACTTGACTGCATGTATTCCCCCTTTACCAAAATCACATATATACTGACCTTTTCCCACTGCTTCTTAGGAGCAGCTTCTCAGAGCTATCTGAGGTGCTGTCTCCTGGGCTGCATCCTCATTAACTCGCATAAGAGTTAACTCGCAACTCTTATGTTGTGCATTTTTTAAATCTACAGTTAACGACATATTTGCACAAGCGCACACACACACAAACTTTTATTTATAGTCTGAAACATAAATTTCCAACAATACTAGAGTAACTAAATAAATAATGATGCAGCCAGAAAGTGAACACTATGCAGCTGGCAAAAAGAATAAATTAGATCCCTAATGTTTCGTTTTTAAAAATATTTATTTAAAAATTTTATTTATTTATTTGGCTGTGCTGGGTCTTCGTGGTATGCAGGATCATTAATTGAAGCACATGGAATTTAGTTCCCTGATTGAACCTGAGCCCCCTGTGCTGGGAGTGTGGAGTCATAGCCACTGGACCAACAGGTAAGTCCTAGGGCTCTATGTTTTAACATGGAATGTTGTTTAAGTAATACTATGAAGTGGAAACAATTATTAAAAAACTACATATATGATCACCTCTATTCACAAATAAAACCAGTGATGTGCATATTTGATGTTTAGTTGCTAAGTCATACCTGACTCTTTGCAACCCCATGGATTGTAGCCTGTCAGGCTCCTCTGTTCATGGGAGTATCCCGGCATAGGTTGGGAAAATACTGGAGTAGGTTGCCATTTTCTTATCAAGAGGAATCTTCCTGATCCAGGGATCAAACTCAAGTCTCCTGCAGTGGCAGGTGGATTCTTTACCACTGGGCCACCTAGGAAGCCTGCATAGGTGTAGATGTATGTACAAATGTGTCTACATGTATGTAAAATGCTAGGAACAACCCAGTAGGAGATACCGTAGTGAACATCCCTGTAAGTGGGAAATGAGACACAACAGAGTGGCCAGGGTGAGAAGAGACTTTGTCTTGTACCCGATGCTAGTGTTTATTTACAACCAGTGTTTACTTTATACTTCGGTAATTTGAAGGACTAAGCTTTTTCTTTTTGTTAATTACCAAAAATTACCTTGGGGAAGAAAAGTGGATGAAGGGATAAATGATCCAGTGAAGGTGAACAATTCATGGACCTTGAAATCACTGTTAAAGAATTATAATTACAGGGACTTCCTTGGTGGTCAACTGGTTAAGACTCCATGCTTCCAATGCAGGGGGTGTGGGTTTGATCCCTGGTAGGAAGAACTAAGATGCCACATGCCCCCAGCATGGCCAAAAAATAAATACAAATTCTTCAAAAAAATTTTTTTTAATTACATTGCAAAAAATTCATGATGAATCAAAAAGCAAACTGTAAGATTTCACAGATGGTTACATTTATGTATATACTGATAAAGAATACTAATCAAAATAATCTTCCCAAGGACAGAAGCCTGTTTGGACCAAATTACACAAATCAACTGTCTTACCTCAATTATATATTTCTCCAAAGACTTAACTTCATTAAGAGCTTCCTGATCTTGATGGATAACAACAATTTCTTTCAAAGGATACTAGAAAGAAAAGGGAAGGGAAAGTTCACTAAGCATCCAGTCTTCTAAACTGCAGAAATATGAATGTTACATGTTCTATCTGAATTTCAAGCTCTAGACTAAGCAGGCTTAACTAGTATTAAGTCATTCACAGCCTTACTGCAAAAAGAAATTAATGCCATTGCTGGAAGCCCTTTATATTAAGAAAATACTCCAAAGACATAATTCTCTAGGTGTGTGCAATTTAAAATAGAAATAAAATCTCAAACCTTTATTGGAATAGTTTTGCGGTCTCGAATCACTCGGCCAAGTTCAATCACAGACTGCATTCTAGATACTGCACTCTCAGTTTTCTGGTCGATCAATTCCTCACTGATTGGGAGAGGTAGGAACATAAAAGATAATAGATTTAAAAAGAGAAAATCTCAAAGAAGAAACGTGCTTCATTGAGGAAGAAAGTTGGATGAGAGATGTGATGGTGTGGTTAGCTTCCCAAGGGAGGGTCTTGGGAACACAGCGTGACTGTTTTGGGGGCTTATAGTGAGAGGCAGGGAGAAGGCAATGGCACCCCAGTACTCTTGCCTGGAAAATCCAATGGACAGAGGAGCCTGGTAGGCTGCAGTCCATGGGGTCACAAGGAGTCGGACACGACTGAGTGACTTCACTTTCACTTTTCACTTTCATGCATTGGAGAAGGAAATGGCAACCCACTCCAGTGTTCTTGCCTGGAGAATCTCAGGGACGGGGGAGCCTGGTGGGCTGACGTCTATGGGGTCGCACAGAGTCAGACACGACTGAAGCGACTTAGCAGCAGTAGCAGTGAGAGGCAAGCTTGAGCCTGATGCTCAGTGCATAGCAGCTCCCCAAAATGATACCAAAGGCCTACCCACACCCTGCATGCCACAGATCTACAGTGGATTCCACCCTAAGTATCCCTCTTATACTCATTCTGTAGCCTGAGGAATAGCTCAACTGGAAGGCATAGCATGGGTGAGCTGGAGCAGGGAGCTGGGGCCCCCACATGAGTGCATTTCTAGCAACTCTCCTTTCCATGGCGCAGGTGACGCTTAGGTATATTTGATTCTTACCGAACATGGGGCAGCATGAGGTAGTGAATACTGAATGTGTCCTTGTCCTGGACAGAAACAGGGTCAATCAGTGTCTTCAGATTCTGATACATCAATTCAGTAAGAAAAGGGGTATAGGGGGCCTGTATAAGGACAGAAAACATTATGTCATTCATATGTAGCCATCATTAACTGATCTCAGAGTTAGAAACAACTAAAACATTTTAGAGAAATGACAGGGGAATATGCACAGAACTGGACATGAGGTTAATACAATATGCCCTAAGAAAATGACCTCATTTTGAACTTGGTGAGACACACTCACGAAGCAAAGAAGTAGGACTAAAGACAGAAGTGTCCAAAACATCCTTGAAGATGTCCATAATAAAAACAGGAGCCGATGACCACATGCCAGTTAAGTCAATTGCAGAGGAATGAATATTCCTAAAATCTCAGAAACCTCATCTGTAAACTGGGGAAATACTACCTGCTTAGCAGGAAGAAGGAATGAGCTCATACATGAGACACCAGGTAGAGGACCTGGGATAAAGCAGGTTCTCATTCCATGTAAGTTTAGGAAATAAATAGAAGGCTTGTAAGATTAAAGTGAAAGAGCAGAAATAAGACACAGGAAACTAAGGGTGGAATTTTTACTTATATATCATTTAATGAATATTTCAATTGGTAGGAACATGTCTCAAGTGAAATACTGTTTGCAATATATGTATTTGTTTGGTTAGCTGTTAGCTCAAGACCTTCCCTGATACTCATAGATGATTACAGGACTTTAAAATGTAGAAAAAATAGAGAACAGATAAAAACAGAGGACAGTGCAGCAACTGGGCACCACAAGCAGCCCACAGGGCTAGAGCTTTAGAATGGGATCAAGCATCTTACCATAAGTCTGCACAAAGAAAGCAGAACACTAAACAAGGTCTCCAGGGCCATAACACAATCCTCTACTCCATTTTCACCCTAAGGATAAAAACCACACACAGTAAACTGTTAAAACCAGTAGCTCACTACAGAGAAAAAAAAAAGGTAATAAAAAGGGGCAAACTCAGCTATAATTAAGTTATCCAGAGATAACATAACTACTTTAAACATTTTAATGTTCTGTTAAATATATGTGCATACACACACATACATGCACGTGTATGTAATATATTTTAACAAAACAAAATTACTGTTTTGTTACAGGATTTTATCATTAACACATTTGAAGGTAGTACTGATGGGCAGTGGTCTGGGTGCACCTCACTCCCTGTTTTGGAGCACTGCTGTTTATGCATAGCTTAAGTTCTGGGACAGGCTCCATGCTTCACTCATCCTATATCCCCAAAGGCTTAATGAAGAGTATCGTCAATAAGTAACTGTCCCTCTAGTGTTAGAAGCGATGAAGTGCCCATCTGAAGGTCACAGCTGTACCGAACAACATTTGCAAAATACCTGCATGAATTATTTGATTTTAACAGGTCTGTTCAGTACAGTCCTAAATGGCCTGAGACTTTGCCTCTAATATGATGTCTATAATTGTGTTTTGAAAACATGTGAGATGACTTTTAAACTTAAGGATTCCCCTATTCAAAACATGGCAGTACAGTTAATATGCAAAGGAAAAGGAAAAAGATAGCTTCAAAAAGTGAGAGCATTTGAAAACACCCTTTTTCCTTTTGGTTGTTCTCATTTTTCCTCAACTCTCATACTTCTTGCACTTTCTGCTCTTCCCAAAAGAAGCCTGCACTTACCTTTAATCTTCTACGGTTCATCCGAACATACCAATTGGTCAAAATATCCACAAACTTGACCAGGCGAGGAACCACAGTATAGAGCCTGTAAGCTGAAAGTAAGACAACCAATCGGACCGTGAGAATATATAAAAGTCTTGGGAGCTTAAGACAGGGCTGGATACAAGAAGAGCAAGTAGGCCCTGCTATTCAAGGGCTATCACATCTATTAGAGAGATAGGTCAGTTTTCATTCCAATCCCAAAGAAAGGCAATGCCATTCAAGGGCTATCACATCTATTAGAGAGATAGGTCAGTTTTCATTCCAATCCCAAAGAAAGGCAATGCCAAAGAACGCTCAAACTACCACACAATTGCCCTCATCTCACATGCTCGTAAAGTAATGCTCAAAATTCCCCAAGCCATAATTTAACAGTAGGTGAACCATGAACTTCCAGATGTTCAAGCTGGACTTAGAAAAGGCAAAGGAACCAGAGATCAATGCCAACGTCTGCTGGATCATCAGAAAAGCAAGACAGTTCCATAAAAACATCTGCTTTATTGACTATGTGAAAGTCTTTGACTGTGTGGACCACAACAAACTCTGGAAAATTCTTAAAGAGATGGGAATGGGAATACCAGACCACCCGACCTGCCTCTTGAGAAACCTGTATGCTAGTTGGGAAGCAACAGTTAGAACTGGAGATGGAACAACAGACTGGTTCCAAATAGGAAAAGGAGTACGTCAAGGCTGTATACTGTCACCCTGCTTATTTAACTTATATGCAGAGTACATCATGAGAAACACTGGGCTGGAGGAAGCACAAGCTGGAATCAAGATTGCCAGGAGAAATATGAATAACCTCAGATATGAAGATGACACCACCCTTATGGCAGAAAGGGAAGAAGAACTAGAGAGCCTCTTGATAAAAGTGAAAAAGGAGAGTGAAAAAGTTGGCTTAAAGCTCAACATTCAGAAAACTGAGATCATGGCATCTGGTCCCATCACTTCATGGCAAATAGATGGAGATACAGTAGAAAGAGTGACAGACTTTATTTTTGGGGGGCTCCAAAATCATTGCAGATGGTGACTGCAGCCGTGAAATTAAAAGACACTTGCTCCTTGGAAGAAAATCTATGACCAACCTAGACAGCGTACTGAAAAGCAGAGACATTACTTTGTCAACAAAGGTCCGTCTAGTCAAAGCTATGGTTTTTCCAGTAGTCATGTATGGATGTGAGTATTGAACTATAAAGAAACCTGAGCGCCAAAGAATTGATGCTTTTGAACTGTGATGTTGGAGAAGACTCTTGGAAGTCCCTTGGATTTCTCAAGAGGCAGGTCAGGTGGTCTGGGATTCCCATCTCTTTCAGAATTTTCCAGTTTATTGTGATCCACACAGTCAAAGGCTTTGGCATAGTCAATAAACAGAAACAGAAACAGATGTTTTCTTGGAACTCTCTTGCTTATTATGCATGTTTAAAAGTGGGCATGTCCTTTAGGATGACTGATAAAACATTCAAAATTTCCTGGACTAAGCATCCAATTATGCCAAATACAGAGGCATCAACTTTTCCATGAAGAGCTATGTATCAGCTGAGGAACTGAAGACCCCTACATGAACCACCTGATTGCTCTGGCCTCTTAAATCCACTGGAGTGCTGTACCTGAGTAGCAGCACCTGTCAACCACAGGATGCTGTGGGAGGGTGGTTTATGTTACCAGGGTGCATACAGGGATGCCATTTTTTCTCCACTGGCCACCGACTTTATCAGACCCATAAACAGTCAGACCCATCTCAGGTATCCTGGTTAATAGTTTCTTGAATTTCTCACCTTGACTTATGGTTGTCTATCTCTGACTTTAAGGAAACCAACATTACCTACCTTTTCAACCTCTGTCTAAAAACAAATTCATTGTTGTTAGGTAACAGAAATGTGGGGAAATGTTGATTTCCTTACTGTGTTTCTGAATTTCCTAATTTTTCCAGTCTACTTATTTAATAAAGTAGACCTAAAAATAAATTAAAAACATATTAGTAACAAGTACTACTTATTAAGAACCTGCCTGTTATCTGCTAGCTACTGTATGTACACAGTTTCTATCTAAGTCTTATAAAAACTATTACTAGGTACTTTTTGGAGATAGAAATGGAGGCTCATAGACTAGACGATGCTTCCCCCAGGGAACAAGTGGTGTACAAGTTGGGATCTGAACCCACAGGCATCCACTACTGAAGCCTGTGATTCCGTGGGCCTGTGTGGTGTCTGCGTGTGCTGGGTAAGGCCACTAGATATCCCTTCAAGACAATCTCTCAGGCCTTGGAACAATACATTTCTACAACAAACAAGCCTTAAAATTATATTTGAGAGGTAAAAAGAAACATTTATTCATCTAGTGTTCTGTCTCTCTCGAAATTTCTATAAAATTTCCTCTATGTTTAGAAAACCACACACCTATGGTGAATTAATCTTCCACAAAGGAGGCAAGAACACACAATGGAAAAAAGATAGTCTCTTCAGCAAGTGGTGTGGGAAAACCTGGACAATCACATGTAAATCAATGATATTAGAACACTCATTTACACCATACATAAAAATAAACTCAAAATGGCATAAAGACTTAAGACATGACACCATAAAACTCCTCCAAGAGAACATAGAAATGGTAACAAATACAAACGGGATGTAATCAACCATAAGCTTTTGTACAGCAAAAGAAACTATGAATAAAACAAGACAATGTGTGGACTAGGAGAAAATATTTGCAAACAATGTGACTAACAAGGGCTTAATTTCCAAAATATACAAATATCTCATACAAAAAAAATAAAAACAAGAAAAAAAAAATGGGCAGAAGACCTAAACAGACATTTTTCCAAAGAAGACATACAGATGGCCAATAGGCACATCAGATGATGTTCAACACTGCCAATTATCATTTACACCAGTCAGAATGGCCATTATTAAAAAAGCCCTCAAATAACTAATGCTGAAGAGGGTGTCTCCATACGCAGGAACCTTCCCCTACACTGTTGGTAGGAATGTAAACTGGTATAGCCACAATGGAAACAGTATGGAGGTTCCTTAAAAACCTGAAATTCTAACTTGAAAAGAGGCATGCACCCCAGGGTTCACTGCAGCACTATTTACAATAGCCAAGATATGGAAGCAACCTAAAAGGCCACCAACAGAAGAACAGATAAAGAAGATGTGCGTGTGCACACACACACACACAGAGGAATGCTCCTCAGCAATAAAAAGAATGAAATAATATGAAATAAAGCCTTTGCAGCAACATGTATGGACCTAGAGAATATCATACTAAGTCTGAAAGAGAAAGACAAATACCGTAAGAGATCACTTATACGTGAGATCTAAATAAACTATGATACAAATGAACTTATTCACAAAATGAAACAGACTCATGGACATTTAAAAAAACCAACAAACAAAAAAAAACCTTACAGTTACCAAAGGGGAAATGGGATGGGGGAGGGATAAATCAGGAATTTGGAATTAACAGATACAAACTACTATAAATTAAATAAACAACAAAGTCCTATTGTATAGCACATGGAACTATATTCAATATCCTATAATAAACCATAATAGAAAAGAATATGAAAAAGAAAAAAAAACATATATATCTGAATCACTTTGCTGTACAGAAAAAACTAATGCAACATTGTAAATTGACTATTCTTCAAAAAAAAAAAAAGTCTATGTTTATAAAGAAAAAAAATTAAATACTAAAAGAGTAATTATAAAGAGAGAATCTTTATTCCTGGGAGGAAGGCTAAAAGAGACATACCTGCCATTTCGGTCTCAAAGAACCCAACGAGCGACTGCATAAAGGACAGGACCCACCGGTCTGTGATGTTGGTACTTTCTTTAACCATGTTCTCGTTGTAAAGGAATTCCATTTCTTCTTCCTAGGAAGTGACAATTATTGAAACTTTTTGCATGCATGGGGGAAACCACTGTAAGGAAATGAACTCTTTAAATGATTTAAACTGAAAGAACTAGCCAAACCAAAAAAAAAAAAAAAAATCACAAAATACAGACTCTATTGGCAATCTAAATTTCTGATTCTTAACAATATTTTCCAAGTAAATGCTAAATTTGGAACATTAAGTCCTCAATTAATGAAATACATTTCTGAATGAACTAAAGAGAATTTAGGAAAAAATGATTCCTATCATCAAAGAGTAATTATGAATTCAGAAATATTTCAAAATCCTGTCAGTAAATATAGTGTTTAGTTACCTTAAATCTGAGGAAGGATGGACAGTAAAACTGGGTAGGAAAGTACAACTATCTATAAGCTGAAAATGAATACTAGGAGTTAATGTCTTTGCTTAATTTATTTTACCCAGAATGCTCTATTTACCTGCTGCTTTTTCCTTTGCAAATCCTCCTTGATCCTTAAGGCCCACTTCACCTGTCCCTTCTCAATAGTATCACCATCAGGATGGCAAGGGAGCAACCATACTGACTCTTGCCCTGATTTAAGCACCCAATGCTGTTGTCTGCATCTTTCTGCCAGGCCCAGATAAGCCCCAGAGATGAGTGGTTTAACCCAGTCTGTTTTCTTGAGTTCCACACAGGCAGAGGTCTGCAAAGTAGGTCCACTTAATGACTACTGGCCTGAGAGGTGGTGGGATCAAAAAGAGGAACAACACTAGGGCCTGGAGAAGACCCTGTTCTTCCTGGGAGGGGGGCTTCATTAGCAGACAAGATGAACCAGAGGCAGCAAAATATATGGGGGCTTCTCAGAGGATGCTTCCCAAGTCAGCAAGTAACTGCTCTGAGACACCTTCACGTGTATCACAACCACTGTTTTTCATCCCAGCAACTCAATGAGAATTTTTCTTGGAGTCTCAGCCCAAATGCACTCATGAAGTGGCCCTTCTTGACCACTCATAGGCAGCAGCCTTTACGAGGCACTCACTCTGACAGTAGCTGACCCTTTACTTGCTTGCTCATCATGAATTTGGCTGGCTAAATGAATATCCAATGCAACTCTTCTTAAACAGGTGAAGCATCTGTGTCTTGCAGAGGTGAGCATCTGCCCAAATGGCAAAGCTCCAGTCCTGTTCTCCTTGGCTCAGCACAGTCCCCAGACAACTGTTGCACCTTCATCTATGGCCTCTCCAATGGCTCCGAGCCCCCACCCATGGGGCCTGCTCAGCCGAATCTCTCATGGAACTCCACCTCACAGCTCACCCCTATCTTTTACAAACCCAGCTCAGCGGGGCAGATCCCACTCCACAGCACTGCAACCCATACCTTCTGTAGCCTTAGTACGTTCTGGATGAAGAAGCGATAGGCATTGTACCAAGGGAGCAGTACATCCTTCAGGACATCTCGGACACCCTCTTCCTTAAAGCGAAGGTTTTCTGCTCTTACCACAGGGGAGTTAATCAGATATAATCTGGAAGAAGAAAAAATTACATGGAAATGGAATGAAGACAGTAAACCAAATATTACTGACATGTTGACAGGGTAATACCCATATCAGCACTTTTTCTGCAAAATGGGGACATTATAAATACTTTTCAAACAGTCTGCTTAAAACTGACAAAGTTCTCACTTTGTGTAAGAGACCTAGAAAATTCTAAAGGGGAGACCAAGAGTGCCACACCAAAATATGGCACTGGACTAACCTAGAATCATGTCCTGGGCTGGTTTGGCACAGGCCCCAGAAGGCATGGCAGCACCAAGAGGAAGTAACCAGGCCCTCCTCCCAGGACTGTATGTTTAGGCATCAGGGATTCACAAGGAACAGCCACACAAGCATTTTGTCAACACAGAGGGACTCAGAGGGCAGAGGTCAGGGACAGTGTTAAACATCCTGCAGGACAGCCTTCAATACAAAGAATAATCAGGCCAAGTAGTCAGCTATGCCAAGGTTGAGTCTAACAGATAACTGGGATTGCAGGACACTGAATAAACTGCTCCCAGGCAACATGGGAACCGTGAGTATGCTTGCCCAAAGGCCCTGGGTGTGGGTCTCCTGTTAGTAACAGGAGGATGCAGAACAAGATCTCCATGGTTACTTTTAACCTGAGCACTGAAAAGTTAATAGCTTTATTTCAAGCAGTGTCTTTCTCTAAACAATTTTCAGTATTTTTATTTGCTCTAGCATAAATGTACCTCATATGGCTGTCTGAGGAGTAAGTGCAAAATAGAAATAAATGATATAAGAGAATTTTAATACCAACAAGACAGGGAATCTATAGGAGTAAAGGAGAGGCACCAGCAACTAATTTGAAGTACCTGTGCTACTCAATAAAATCTAACTCAGAGTCTCATATTCCAAAAGACCTCTAGATTTAGAAACATTTTTACAATTTAGAAAACGATCTTGGGGATTTAAAGTCAATAACATATCAATACAATTCCATATAATAGACGTGCATTTTTAAAAAAGAGCTAATTATAAACCAAATTAATAGAATGATTAGCATCACCGAAACCATGACTGTATCACTGAATGTAAGATGCTCACATAAGAGACGACAAATACACACAAGGCAGAGCACTGGTCTGTACCTGAGGGCATCAGCACCATATTTATCAATTACTGAAAGTGGATCTGGATAATTCTTTTTGCGTTTGCTCATTTTTTGACCATCACTTGAAAAACAAAAGGGAGACATCAATTAAATAAGTCAACATCACAGTTTATATATGGCTACAGATTATCTATAATTTGGAATAATTATCTACAGATTATCTATAATTTGGAATAATTATCTACATATTATCTATTATTTGCAAATGGGACACAAGCTACTATTAAGGCACAACAATAAGGTTGTTTTGTTAAAATCTGTGTAAGCTTCTTTCAGACTACTGTAGTGAGTAAATGGAGAAGTTTCAGGATAAATGGCAGCAGGAAGATGTAAGAGTATAACAATTCAAAAACACAGCTTTTGTATTTATCCCAGAGAAATGAAAACTTCGATTCACACAAAATCTATGAAGAAAAGTTCACAGTTTTATTCATAGTTGGCAAACACTAGAAACAACCTCAATGTCTTTCAGCAGGTGAAAGATCAAACTGCGGGTCATCATGGAACACTGCTCAACAACGAGAAGGAACTATGGATACATACAACCACCTAAGGGATCTCCAGGAATTACACCGAACAAAAAAAATCAAGCACAGAACTGGATACAAATCCATTTATGCATCATGCTTGAAATGATAAAATTACAGAGATGGGGAATAGATTAATGGTTGCCAGGTGTTGGAGATTAGGGCTGAAGCTGAACTTGGTGGGGTATGAAGGGGTAGAGAAGGTATGGTTATAAAAGGGCAATAGAGACATCCTGTGATGCTGAAACAGGCCCAGTATTTTGACTGTGCGGGTGGATAGAGGAACCTATACATGAAATATTGCATGCAATAGCAAATGAGTGTAACTGGGGAAATCTGATTAAGATTGGTGAACTGATTCAACAGCCTGATCTTGACGATGTGCTATGGTTTCAAGAAACATGACCACTGGGGAAACCAGGCAAAGCACATAAGTGGTCTCTATTAATTTTCACAACTATAATTCAATAAGATTTCTATTTTTTTTTTTTTGAAGCACAGACTGTAGAGCCAGACTGCGTAGGTACAGAACTAGAATTTATCACTCTGTTGCAGTGTAACCTTACTTCTTCTGCACCTCAAATGCCTCAGATGTTGAACCGGACAATTAAAGGACCCATTTCAAATGGCTCTGGGAGTAAATGAGTAAAGATGTATAAATGCTCAAAACAGGGCCTGGGACAGTGCTAGGTGTCATCCCTCACTTTGAAGGGCACATGAAGCAAGATATCTATGTATAATAATTAATTTTCTTGTTTTTGTTTTTACTTTTAATGACTAGAGGCAACAGAAGCAAAGGAAAAAATAAGAGTTCTCTATTATAAGCCTCTAGAACTAATAGGTTCTTCATATATTAAAAAGAGGACAACTAAAAGTACATTAAAGGACCAGTTCATAGATTAAATAAGAGCTATAAGCAAAAGTACTTTATAAAATTCTAAATGACAAATGCTATTTTATCATTAGTAGTATAATGGGACACATGTCCCCTCCTTGGTCCGCCTCCATTAGGCTTAGTTCTTAAAGAAGTCCTTCTCATAAGATAGAGGGATATGTAGAGATAGAATGCTACAGGTGGAGAAGGACAGAAGTTGGATGAAAACAGAAAACAGAAAGAAGTATAAAAGTAGAAGGAAGGAAAGAATAGGAACAGAACTGGTGCATTTCTAAATTCCTCTATTCACAAAGAATGGTTAGATCCAACCAGAAAATGCTCTAAGAACAGAGAGGAACTGGAACTCATCATTGTACAAGGGAGTGCACCTGCCTTGCCAGGACAAGTCCATTCACAATCACATTTTTGAATGGTGGCCGTCCAAAGAGAGATGTGGCTAGCACCAGCAGAGTGTAAAACCTGGGGGGAAAAAAACACACAAAGAAACAGTTCAATAAAATAAGAAATAGAATTTAAGCATAGGAAAGAAAACTGTGTTTACTTATTGGACTGAATTTCTATTTTAGGTAAGTTACATTTCTTGATAAGCACTTAAAGCAATGGTTCTTAATCCTGGTGATATATCAGGATCATCTAGGGAGCAGTAAAAAAATTAAGGACAGGACCCACTGTAGACCAATCATACTAGAGCTTTTCACTAGGAATAAAATGTACTTTATTTAAAGCAAATAAAACTCTGGAGTGAGGTACTGACTCTCTGCTGGGGACAGTACTATCACCTGCCTTGGGGAGCTAGTTGGACAGCCACAAGGCAGAGGTGGGCAATGCTGGGTGTTCTTCTCAGGACCTCCCAGAAATGCCAGGCTGAAAATCCAGAGATGTATGTTGCCTTTAGTACAAGGTCATAGGGGACAGCCTGATGACAAAAGACGCAAAAAGCACTCTCATTCAAAAGTCAAAAGGTAGACTGTAGGAACATAGAAAATGTTTTTATTATATCAGATATCATGCATGCCATTTGTTTGCTAGCTAGATTGTTTCCTAAAAGAACCACATCACACCCATGTAAGCTGTCGCAGTGTCATCTAGGACCGGATTTTGCAGTCGAAGAACATCACCAGACATAACTGATGGAGATGGGAGACCTGATCCCTTGAATAAATGATCAGATACCCCTTCCTCTGAGGGCAGGTCAATAGGACCATAGTTCTTAGGAGAGGTAGACCACGCCTGACAGAAGGGGAGGGAGGCAGTGTGCATATGTGGACCCACATGACAGCTTTTAACAGTTGCCAGATCTGGAAATTCCTCAGAGAAACAACTTATTGGTCAATCATCTGGCTTTCTCTTTAAGAATAGCTGTTCCTATAGAAAAATGGATTGAAAGCTAAAAATAGTACATTCCAGAACATTAAGGCTGGAATTCCAACAGTTTGTGAAGACTACTAGCAGTAAAGACAGAAAATGACCCAGCATTCCTTAAATATTCCTTCAGAAACATTACAAATGAAAGTACAATAAGAACGTGGGTCAGTCCAAAAACATTGTTTTTTGTTTTTTTTTACTTTATTTTTATAGAATCTGAGCTGGCTTTAGAGTGTCAGTGTTCAGCAACAGCTCAAGGAAGGATGGAATTATCTGCTGGTCCTCACCTCCCCAGGTTAGGGTGAAGGAGATTTCATGCCAACAGCTGTAACTCCTCTCAGCTTCCAATCAACGCCCATGGCTCAAGCAGGGGGATAAGGAGTGGGGAGGGGGAAGCTCCTGAGACTCACACATGGCTTGCTTCTCCCTCCTCCCCTTTCCCTTTGCTCCCCAGCAGAGCACAGCTGACCTGAGCCAGCAGTTGGAGGGAGGTGGATGGGACAGAGCACCAAAAGGAAGGAGCCCTCAGCCCAAGGAGGAAGGGACCTAGCGTCCCTCAACCCTGCACCTACCCATGGGAGGAGAAGATGGGACAACTGATATTACTGTTAGTGGTCACAACATTCAGTTCCCACCTGATGTCATGGGGCAAACAGGACTGGTCCAGGTTATACTGAATCACAGCCAGTTTGCAGTCTTTAGATTATGGCTGAAGTCCAAAACGTGTAAGTCAAAATGATCTATGAGGTCAAATCCCAGGCTCTCCACAGGAGACAGACTGATACCCCCAAAGAGGACAATCTCGTCACCAGCAATACAGCAGGGTGGGTGGACAGTCCAGCCAGGCCTCAGTCCTCGTGAGAAAGACTCAGATAAATCTCACTGCTGGAACGGAATGGCTCAAAATGGTTGGCAGGACCCCTAAAGACATACATGTAACTATCCAGCATTGTGGCCCAGTAATTCATCTTTTTCTAATTAAAAGGATGAGGGCACCACTTTCAGTAAGGCACCAGATAAAACCAGGGTCCTCCTGACCTGCCCTCAGAGGAAGGGGTATTTGGTCTTAATTGTAGCAAATGGGATCTTTGATCTTCCTTGTGGCATGTGGGTCTATGAGTTATGCAAGCAAACTCTTACTCCCATCATGGGCTTTGTTTTTTTTTTTAGATTTTAAATCTGGATTTTTCACAAAGTTATGAGGCTAGCCTTAACACCTGAGTACATTTTCAACTATTCCTCAATTTTGTAGCAACCTCCCCAGTATCTTGTATGTAAATACCCACTAAATATTTGAGTGAATGATTTGAAGTAAACTAAGAGGGACATATATTGTTTTGTATCACTTAAACTTCCAATATAATGAATCTCTGTATTCAAAAATGTCAAAGAAATAATTCAAACTCTAAAACTACTGCAGTAATGTAGTGAGAGATACCTTCTCAAAAGACACTTTTATGGTATGTGGTGGTAAGGTGCAGAGGGCAGAAGCAGAGCCTATCTTGTCTGACACAATCTCCCCAGCACCCAGCTGATTAATACAAAGTAAAATACCTGCTAAGTTAAATCAAATCAATAAATCACTTTAAAGAACAAGGAACATACCATCCTCTGGTTTGGTCAATGCCTTCAGCAATGAAGTCTGCAGGAAATGCATCCTCAAACTCCCTCTTGTTTTCAAACGGATAATGAATTTGAGCATATGGCATGCTGCCACTCTCGAACCAACAGTCAAACACTTCAGAGACACGATGCAACAATCCCTTTCCACAGCGTGAAGGAATGGTCAGATGGTCAATGCTAGTAAACAAAGAAGTAAATGAAGAAATAGCTGCTTCAATTAACTTTAAGCAAAACAGAACACACGGTTTAATTGCCAAAAGGAAACACAATGCTCTCACAGCTCTTTTACATGCAAACAGAAATATTGGCAATTATCACAGGCTTTCAGAAAGTGTCATCAGTACTCAGTCTGGAAGGTTATATATCAAAGTCCCCTGACATCTAACTCAAGGACAGAGGCCACCTTTCCTCAAGATGAAATGAATCATCTACAGCAAAGTAATTTAGCAAACTAGTGTTTGATCTCTTCATGGAGCTCTATGACCTGCAACAGAGACCATGTCTTAATAGGCTAGGACCTAACCCCATACTCTCTGAATGACAGAACTGAAGTGAATCAAACGTGCAGAAACTGACCTCTCTCTGTGGAGATCTGAGATTTTTGTTCCTGATAGTTCTTCCAGTTCTGCTATTGACCCAATACATACTACCTGTCAAAGATAAAAGGCCTCAGAGTCAAAGTTCACATGCAGTTAATTTATGTAACATTTATTTTTAGATTTAGAAACCTTTCATCTTCACAACAGTTATCATCAGTGTGGCTCCTCATGAAAGACTGTGGGAAACTGAATAGGTGAGCAGACTTCACTTCTTCGCTACCTATCCCTGTACCAGAGAAATTCCCGACAGAGAGAGAATTTCACAGCCATCGTCTCAACAAGTATTTCCTGAGGATTTACTATGTCCAAATCTCTGCCAAAAGTAATAAGCGTAAGTGAAATGCCTAGACTATTGCTCTAAGGCATCTTAGTTTATTCCTGGCACCTGAATTTGGCTTTTTAATCCAAAATCTTCTCAAGTCAAAGCTGGAACTAATTTATTGTGTATGAACTGGACCAAATAATTAGATTGAAAGATATCAGGATTATGTTCATGCAAGGAGGCTGGGAAAGGGACTTGGCAGGGGATGTTCATAATGGGGAGTCATCAAACAGGAGCCCAGTTCCTACTTACACCAGTAGGAGCTGCTGTAGTTCACACCCAGAGGACATCTGCTATCTAATAAACATACACAGCCTTCTTTCTCTGCCCTTCCTGCTCAGTTCTGAAAAGTCCTCTGATACAGTTATTTCACTCTTGCCTTTCAGGTTCCTATCAGAGATTTACTGAGGTCCCTGGGCTGCTGCTCTTCATAACCGTTCTAATGCTCTTAGCATTCAGCACAGGAAATACATCTTTATGTCTGTTATTATTAATTTACACACACACACACACACACGTTTGACTTTATAGATTAAAGGTCTGTAATCCTTTGGTAATTTTAAGTTGTCCTTTTTATCACTAAAAGGTTGTTTCAATATACTGCCACTTAGTGCAGGGCGTGGAGTCTTTTCTGTTCATCAAAAACTCCGAGGAAAAAAAGAATCTAAGTAACACAAGATAAACAAGGATTTCCCAGAGACAAATACAACTTGCATTCTTCACTTTTACACAAAGGGAAATTTAAAACTATATTTAATTAAAGAAAATATAATTTAAAATAAATTAAAAACATATTCTTATTTATGTCATGATTTTAGGAAGGAATAAAGAAAAAAAAACCTGATGAAATAAAGGAATGAAATAATAAAGAAACCATATTCTTTTACCCCATACTGAGATACATGAACGAGGTGCTTCTGCAAAAATCAACACGAGGATACATGGCCCTCCTGCCCTTCCTCACCTCCTCGAAGTCACTGCTGACCCACAGTGGGATAGGAGTGCCCCAGTATCTGTTTCTGGAAATTGCCCAGTCACGTGCATCTTTCAGCCAATTTCCAAATCGCTTTTCTCGCACAAACTCTGGGACCCTGCAATAAACATATCAGATAATCACATCAAAACATTAGTAAGTAAACTTATAAAATTACATCTGCATAAGCCTTTGTATAATCCTTTGTGAAATTAACACTCTGGAATCTGTGCACTCACTTCTAGGAGAATGTTTTCTACAAGGACAGTACCAAAAAACCTACAGTGGTTGTTTCTGCTGTGAATTCATCCCAGGGAAGATGCTCTGTAATATGAAACTCCACAGAACATAAGCTTCCCAGTCCTGCTCTCCAACTGCAGGACTGCTGCAATTCTTTAACTAATTACCCTGATCCTACTCAGACCTAGTCTTCCGGTCAACCACACAATAGGGCTTTTACTAAAAGTCACTAGGTAAGGGCTCTTAATCACCTATAAAGTAAGAGTGCGAACAAGTGGGGCTGTTTGTAGTCGGTGGGTAGCTGCCTCTCCAGGCTCACCTGCAGTCCCCCTGCCACTGCGCTTCAGGGTCCAGGAATAAGGCAAGTACTTAGAACATAGCTGCTTACCTCACTGCCTTTGCCTGTGCCATCCCTCCACTTTGATAACCTTCAACTTGCCACCCTCCTTCCCCAAGGTTCCTACAGCTTCTGACTGGTAAATGACTCCTTATTCTTTAAAGTTCAACTTTGCAGAAAATCTTGCCAAGCTTCAAGCCTGAGTTAGGTCAATTTATAGGCCTGTACTCTCTCCCCACAATTCCCAATAAGGCAGCCACACTAATTATCCATACTGAGCACTCCACTAGGAAACTAAAAGGTATAAAAATGAAAAAAAACTACTTTCTCTTGAGAAATCAGGGTCAACTTACTAAGAAATATACAATTTCCTCTTACTGCCCAGAGAGTCTCTCCATTCTTCC
Source organism: Bubalus kerabau (assembly GCF_029407905.1). NCBI lineage: Eukaryota > Metazoa > Chordata > Mammalia > Artiodactyla > Bovidae > Bubalus > Bubalus kerabau. The sequence goes on from NC_073627.1 coordinate 151,255,104, forward strand.
AAAGTCAAATGCACTATTTCTTACTTCCCCCAAGAACTTCTTGGAAGAAGTAAAAACTAGTGATTACCCTCAAAACTCTCCGTAAAAAAATGTTCTTCTGGAATACAAAGATTTAGACTTAGATCATTTTTGCACCTACAGTGTACCTGCTTCGTCACCCAGACACATCCGACTCTTTGTGACCCCATGGACTGTAGCCTAGCAGGCTCAGTTACCAAGTCAACTGTTGACTACTTCAGTGCCTGTGTTCAGATAACCCTTATTTTTACTTAATAATGGTCCCAAAGTACAAAAGCAGTGATGCTAGCAATTTGGATACTCTTATTGTGCCTAGTTTATAAATTAAACTTCATCACAGGTGTGTAAATATGTACAGGAAAAGCACCGTATATAACGTATAGGGTTCAGTTGTTGTTTTGTCACTAAGTTGTGTCCAACTCATGACCGGTAGCCCACCAGGCTTCTCTGTCAAGGGATTCTCTAGGCAAGAATACTGGACTGGGTTGCACTTCCTTCTCCAGGGGATCTTCCTGACCCAGGGATCAAACCTGTGTCTCTTGCACTGCAGGCAGATTTTTTACCACTGAGCTACCAGAGAAATACATTTAGGATTCAATACTATCTGCGTTTTCAGACATCCACTGGGGGGGTCTTGGAACACACCCACCATGGCAAAAGGGAAAAACTACTGTAACACCTCTCTGCAATTTAGATATTAGCTGAGAAGAACAAGGATTCTATCCTTGCAGTGTTTATCTATGAAGCCAGAGTACACAAGGCATCACCGTATTTTAGGAACTCAATAAGTGTCAAAAATAAAGTATTAAATGGCTTCTGTAGTACCTCCAAAGATAAATTTTTATCCTGAAAATGACTATCACTTAAAGCTAGGGGATTCTGACAGTTTTCCAAAGTCATTCAGATCAAATGAATGGCAACTTCTCATTTTCACTGGGTTAAGAAAAATATTCCCCTGTATGTCTTATCATGAGGTATGACATATCCCCTATATGTCTATCATGAGAGGGATTCTGCTTCTGTTATACAAAATTATTTAAATTATTCTGTGTTCCTGAATAAACAAAATAACACACAGCTATTACTATACAATTAAAGATGGCTTTTAAAACAATTATAATTTGGAGGAAGTGTAAACCAATATTAACTACTGACAAAGGACATTATGAAGACACACAGTTAACTGCTCACCAGTAACACAGGTCATTGTTCCTCAGCAGCTGATCCACCATGTGCTCCACCCTAACGAACCAGCTAGGCACTGCTTTGTAAATGAGTGGAGTGTCTGACCTGGGAAAGCAAAAATGCAGAATGTGGCTGGTCAGACTGAGGTATGCAGGGACCCAGGGTAAGACTGACCTTTAGTTTCTTAGTCACATGACCATCATGTATTAGGTCTTCTACTGCAAATACTAGTGTCTATGTCATCTCCCTCCACAATAGGTGGAAAATGAAAGTTAACAAGAGAAAAACTGTAGTTCTGCTTGTGTGACAGCTGTCTAAGAACTGATGTCAACCTCAGCAAAGAGGAAACAGGAATGAAACATGATGCCACTGAACATTCCATTTTAACCCACATCTTCATAGTATGATGTCGGACATCACATGATATTTCTCACTAAATTCCATTAGAAAATTGTAGAGATATATCTCATCCTAGAGAAATGTGATCTCAACACAAAAGATACTGGTACAGATCTATTTTTCTAACATCTAAAGATAAAATAACTATATATGTGAATTCATAAAATTCTCATTAAAACAAAAATGAAGTTTCCACACACTAACTTGAAAGGATACAAATGAGATGGGAACCATGAAATGATGAAATGGGTTTACATATCAAGTATATTCACAAATCTGAAGCTCTAGCTGTATTTCATCTCACCTCCAACAAAAAGGGTAGCTATGGGTGAAGGTGCTGGCAACAAGAAGTCGACCTTGTTCCTTTAGAGTCTTGATGATATTTTTGTCAGCCTCCTATTTTTAAAAAATTAAAATCTAGCCATTAAAATATCCCAAATAATTACTAATACAATATAATTAAGTATATTACTAAAATCTGTTATTTTGTTTCCTTTACAGTGAATAAAACACATAAATAACAAAAGTATTACAAAAATACTTGGTCTATATGTCAGCTACTGTATAACATTAAGTACTTTTAAAGTATGTTCCAGATCATTTAAGAAATTAAATTTTCAATTAGCAGTGATTACACAAGGTCAAAAAGCTGCTTCCTGAGTCACAAACCAGAGTTCATTTTTTCTGATTCCTACCCTTGAAATTACAGCATGCATCCTCTGAAGATATTAGACCTTGGAAAGCAGCTGATCTGATTTTATATGCTGAAACAAAACAAAACCAACTTCCTGGGGAAAAAAAAATATCCCAGATATGAAAGCTATTTAACAAAAACTAATTAATGAAAGAAGTAGGATGAAACTGACACCTTTCGAAGTCACACAGATACAAACCTTCACATACTGTCCTGCAAAATCTGTCACTTCAGCTGTAAAACAGCCTGAGGCATCCACAGGGCAAATAGGGAGAGAGTCTTTCTGAATGATGTTGAAATCCATACAGATCCGATAATCGTCCTAGGGCAAAGGAAAAAGGAGGAAGGGAAGTACAAAATAGTTATGTGTGGATGTGGCAGGAGAAAAGCATCTCAGGCAACAGATTTATAGAATTTTTCAGTATCATGACCTATAATTGTAACCAACTTTTGTTATTCTCTCAACTGAAGTTAACTCAAGGATCATTCAGAGACTCCAGAGCCCTACAGCAGCATTTTAGATCTGGTAGACAGAGTGCCTGAAGAACTATGGACGGAGGTTTGTGACACTGTACAAGAGACAGGGATCAAGACCATCCCCAGGAAAAAGAAATGCAAAAAGGCAAAATGGCTGTCTGAAGAGGACTTACAAATAGCTGAGAAAAGAAGAGAAGCAAAAAGCAAAGGAGAAAAGGAAAGATATACCCATTTGAATGCAGATTCCAAAGAATAGCAGGGAGAGATAAGAAAGCCTTCCTCAGTGATCAATGCAAAGAAATAGACGAAAACAATAGAATGGGCAAGTCTAGAGATCTCTTCAAGAAAATTAGAGATACCAAGGGAACATTTCATGCAAAGATGGGCTCAATAAAGGACAGAAATGGTATGGACCTAACAGAAGTAGAAGATATTAAGAATAGGTGGCAAGAATACACAGAAGAACTATACAAACAAGATCTTCATGACCCAGATAATCACGATGGTATGACCACTCATCTAGAGCCAGACAACCTGGAATGCAAAGTCAAGTGGGCCTTAGGAACCATCACTATGAACAAAGCTAGTGGAGGTGATGGAATTCCAGTTGAGCTATTCCAAATCCTAAAAGATGATGCTGTGAAAGTGCTGCACTCAATATGCCAGCAAATTTGGAAAACTCAGCAGTGGCCACAGGACTAGAAAAGGTCAGTTTTCATTCCAATCCCTAAGAAAGGCAATGCCAAAGAATGCTCAAACTACCGCACAACTGCACTCATCTCACACACTAGTAAAGTAACGCTCAAAATTCTCCAAGCCAGGCTTCAATAGTACGTGAACCATGAACTTCCAGATGCTAAAGCTGGTTTTAAAAAAGGCAGAGGAACCAGAGATCAAATTGCCAACATCTACTGGATCATCGAAAAAGCAAGAGAGTTCCAGAAAAACATCTATTTCTGCTTTATTGACTATGCCAAAGCCTTGGACTGTGTGGATCACAATAAACTGTGGAAAATTCTGAAACAGATGGGAATACCAGACCACCTGACCTGACTCTTAAGAAACTTGTATGCAGGTCAGGAAGCAACAGTTAGAACTGGACATGGAACAACAGACTGGTTCCAAATAGGAAAAGGAGTACATCAAGGTTGTATATTGTCACCCTGCTTATTTAACTTACATGCAGAGTACATCATGAGAAACGCTGGGCTGGAAGAAGCACAAGCTGCAATCAAGAATGGTGGGAGAAATATCAATAACCTCAGATATGCAGATGACACAACCCTTATGGCAGAAAGTGAAGAACTAAAGAGCCTCTTGATGAAAGTGAAAGTGGAGAGTGAAAAAGTTGGCTTAAAACTCAACATTCAGAAAACGAAGATCATGGCATCTGGTCCCATCACTTCATGGCAAATAGATGGGTAAACAGCGGCTGACTTTATTTTTTGGGTCTCCAAAATCACTGCAGATGGTGACTGCAGCCATGAAATTAAAAGACGCTTACTCCTTGGAAGGAAAGTTATGACCAACCTAGACAGCATATTAAAAAGCAGAGACATTACTTTGTCAACAAGGTCCGTCCAGCAAGGCTATGTTTTTCTAGTGGTCATGTATGGGTGTGAGAGTTGGACTATAAAGAAACCTGAGTGCAGAAGAATTGATGCTTTTCAACTGTGGTGTTGGAGAAGACTCTTGAGAGTCCCTTGATCTGCGAGGCGATCCAACCAGTCCATCCTAAAGGAGATCAGTCCTGGGTGTTCATTGGAGGGACTGATGTTGAAGCTGAAACTGCAGTATTTTGGCCACCTGATGTGGAGAGCTGACTCATTTGAAAAGACCCCGATGCTGGGAAAGATTGAAGGTGGGAGAAGGGGACAACAGGGGATGAGATGGTTGGATGGCATCACTGACTCAATGGACATGGGTTTGGGTAGACTCCGGTAGTAGGTTATGGACAGGGAGGCCTGGCATGCTGCCGTTCATGGGGTCACAAAGAATCGGGCACGACTGAGCGACTGAACTGAACTGACCCTGGGAAAAATTTTAAGTTAATCACACTGCATAGCTCTGAAGAAAGAAATCAAAGTCTCTCTTCTGATCATATAGTATGTAGTCAACAACACAGCAGAGGTGATGGAACTTTTCTTCATTTTGATGGCTGTGGTGACTGTATAACTCAATGTGCCCTTGTCGAAACTCCCAGCTGCGTATCATAAAACGCAAAGGACAGTCCCTCAGTCTGGTCCGACTCTTTGTGATCCCATGGACTGTATGTACCTCACCAAGTTCCTCTGTCCATGAAATTCTCCAGGCAAGAACACTGAAATGGATTGCCATTTCCTTCTCCACATAAAGCACAAACTGTATAGCAAATATTTAAATAACAAATGGATAAAACACTGCATGCCTTTTAGAAAGACAAAATGCCTAGCAACGCTCAGGATTTAGCCTACCATTTTCAGAACCAGCTCAGGATGGAAAGGAATTTCAGATGCAAGTTTTTTCTCTTTGGGAGGAGGTATCTCCACAGTCTGAACAACAGTGAGAAACATCTTTCTGTGATACACATACACACACACACAACTTAGTGGCCAATGACATTTACTTCTCATAAGTACACTTGCAAGATTTATAGTACTCACAGCACCGAAGTAAGGAGCTTGGTGTACAATCCCAGTGCCTTCTTCCTCTTTCACATAGTTGTCAACAAGCACAGTAAAAGCACCACTCTCTTTACACTGGAAAAGAAAGGTTATCGGGCTTAAAGAATAAAATAAAACCATATCATAACATTAATAATAGATTTTGGTAAGACTCTGAAAAAATTTTAACACTTAATTTTTGGAAACAGAATGGACAGAATAATTCAGATTGGGAAGAAATGTGCCAATTCAAATCATTTCCATGAATAACAACAGTTCACCATTTATAAATGAAATCGTTATCCAAAGACTTACAGATAAAAATTTCTTCCTTAGTCACAAAACTTTTCATCAGTTCTTCCAACCTCACCCCTGCCCCAGTAAGCAGTTTATCCTAAAATGTCTCAGAAGATGTGCTCCCTCAACAATTCCCCTCCTGCTGTATTTCCAATCACTGAAAACACTTTGCTGCTGCTCCTTTTCCTTTCAGGTCAGCTCAGGTTTTCAGTAATAAAAGGCAAACTTTGAAAGAATCAGGATGGGAGCCAAGTTACGAGTTCTAGATTCAGGTACTCCAAGTACTGTAACACTGAGGGGAATTGCTTTCAGTTTGATTTTTTTGGTAACAGCTGAAGTCAGGTTTATACATATAAGACTACATACCTACTTTTCCTACCTTCGTCTCTTAGTATTTCTTTTCACATACCCTTTGTTTCAGTCAAACTGACCCTGTGCTTTCTTATCCCTCTGCCTTTGTAAAATGTACTTTCAGAAATGATTTTCACATTGAATCCTATAATACTGTCAAAAAGGCATTGGCAGTCCCATGTTTTAAAAATATTCTGGTTGTATTTCAATTTCACAGGTGAACAAACTTTGGACAAAGATGGAATTGTTTGTCCAGATTATACAACTAAGTAATGATGAAGCCAGGCCTCCAGTGATGAAGGCCTTTGGGTTCCAAACACAATTTTATATTCAACCACAACACAGCTCTTTAATTCTTTGGCATTCACTTAAAATTAAACTTGAAAAATAACTCTGAATTTTTAATTGCTATAACCCAAATCACCTGGAAACATTTTTGGTGTGGTGTAATAGGTGCTTTTCAATAGTTTAAACTTGGAGAGATAATATGTGTATCCTCAGAATCAGACGTAAGAAGAGGGAATACAAAGGATCCTACTGTTTTAACTGTAGACAAAGAAATGCTGCATTGCATTCCTATTTCTTGAAGTCAAGTTTGAGGTATTACCCCTGCTGAATCTTAGGGGGCAGGGTCTGAACTGGGTTAGCATTCACACAGAGAGCTATAGTGTTGCACTTCACAGACAGCATCTATTCTCATAGCTCCCACTTAAAACTTCAGAACATGGGTATTTTACGTATACACCAGATGATTTTTGTTTTAAGTCAAAGAACTTGCAGCATCGTTCTAAAACTTACCAAATGTTCTAGAAATTTTATGAAGATAACTGAACGCATATTCCAGAGAGATTCGTGACTTCACCCAAAGTTCCTATCTATTGTGTCCATGTACATTTTCTGAAAGGGCTCAACTTTCCTTAGGGTCTCAATAGGGTCTTCCCAATAGGGTCTATAATTCAGAAAGGTCACTGATACAGTGCAAGGGTTTTAAGACAAATAAAAACAAATATTTTAAAAAAATGTTAAGATACAGAATACTGGAGTAATGATATTTTTCAGAGGGAGAAATCAAAGAAATGTTTCAGAAAATGCTTTTCCCAGAGGGCATCTGAGTTTACTGTTGAAGAGTGTCAAGTTGATATGACAATAAAGAAAGGTGAAGGTTTTTTAAAAACAGGAGGAAAACTTACAAAGGCAGGGAGAGAGGAAAAGAAAGGACAAGTTTGATGGAAGCAAAGGGTATGTTTAAATCAACATTAGGAGACATGGTTAGAGAGCGGGACTGCCCTGTATCGAGTAGAGAACGCCTAGTGAAAGACCAGGTAAAGCATTTGGCAATCCATTAGCGACAACACGCTATGAGGAAGAATGCCTTTAGTCAGGAGATAAGAAATACAGGAAAACACTCAAGTGCACAAACGTATAGACACAGGTGTTGCTGTGGACAAAGCCCTCCTGCATTAGTCAAACTTATTATCTCCACACTGAACCAGATCAGAGGTAAGTGAATATTTTATCCCAGCCTGTGATGTAAGCTTTTGCTGGCTAATGCACGTCCAGCTGAATATAATTTCCAGTGTGTAAAACCAGGTCTGAGGGTGTTGCTCAGTATTTCGCTCCAAGACCTATAAATAAGAACCAATACAAGAGGTCTCCCCTGGTGGCTCATATCTGCCAATGCAGAAGATACGGTTTCGATCTCTGGTCCAGGAAGATCCCACATGCCTCAGAGCAACTAAGCCACAACTACTAAGGCTGTGCTCTACAGACCAGGAGTCGCAACTACTGAAGCCTGCACACCGAGGGCCTGTGCTGCTCAACAAGAGAGGCCCGTGTGCTGAAACTAGAGAGTGGCCCAGCTCACCGCAACTAGAGAAAGCCCGTGCGGCAACGAAGACCCAGGAAAACCATAAATAAACAGATTAAAGAATCAACAGGAAATTCCTATTGTTTTCATTTTTTTGTTGTTGCTGGAGTTTACAACTACAGCCGTGGATTCTGTTGACAGAAAATGAAAAACCACATAAAATAGTTCTGTGACTCGGATGAAAATTAAGTTACTAAATGTCTGAGCTTAAAGAACTTACCTCACAAATTCCTTGAAATGAACTGTTACTTTGACACACAGTTTTATTCTGAGTACTATTTTAAATTTGTAAAAACAAATCCCAAACAACACCTGACCTCAATGACTTTCCTGGGTGACAATAAGCAATACAAAATATACACATATAAATCTTATCAAACATAACTGATTTCATACATAATTTGAGAAAACTACTTAAAATTTTATATAGTATTTTAATTATTAAAACAAGAAGGCAATATGAACAGAATTTAATTTTTTAAATACCTAAACAAAAATTTTTTGGATTCAGGCACACTTATATAAACAATATAACCAATAAGACAACATGAATATCACTCCAGTTATCAAACACATAGGTTGTGGAGAGTGCCTGTGGTAGAGGGCTCTAAGCTTACCTTTACAAAATAGTCAAACAGAGGCCTGTATTTCTTGCCTCTGAGAGAGGCACCAGGAAATCTAGAAAAAAAGAGAAGTAAACTCACAATTAAAATCAAAGAAATGAGGCTGCAGCCATATCAAATTACCATTTCCTTCTGATTTCCTTGTTCCTAAGTCATTAGTGCTAGAACATGTGACTTGAATATATTTGATTAAGCTTGAATACTATATATAGCTCTTGGGCAATAAAGTATCTCACTTTTTAAAACTAAAGACACACACACACACACACAGATGCACACATGTATACATCAATGATTTGTATATTCACCTTTCAAGGATCTCATAGTCACTCTCCGATTTATAGAGGGCTGATAATCTGGCTTCCATTAAAATGTATAATTTTCCTCTGACAGCATCTATGAGAGCAAGGGAAAATGTGGACTTCAATGACATGCATTGATATTTTCTGAATAAAAAACAGAACACAGGGTTCACCAACCAGAAAAGTTGTATATAGGCAGATGAGTGAGTGACGTGACTGGAATCTTAGACAAAGGGCCTTCAAGGGTGTCACGTTCACTGCACCACGGCCATGACCCAGAGGTGACACCAGTACACTTATACAGACAGAAACGCACTTGCCTACAGAAGTAGAAGTAGACACCACAGGTAGCTTCTATGGTGGAAACAGCTCCTTTCTGACAGATAGCATTAGAAACTAACTGTTGGTTCTTAGATTCTCCTAAGGCATAGCTAAATAAAGGTAAAAGTATCTGTTTTCTGACTACCAATCCTTTTCCATTCCTTTCTCAATATTATTTCTTGATAGTACAAGCTACTGAGAATCAAACTGTCTTATAAGATGAATTTCTTTCTGGCTATGAGCTTTTCCTTCTTTCCTTAGCTTCCCCCTGCTCTCCATAAACTGCTGAAACCTGGTCATCTGAATTATATTCTCCCATTCCTGTTCATTTTAATTCACCAATAATAAGAAATATATATTTGGTCTTAGTCTCTGTTCTGGCATGGGTGCCTGCTCTGTCACTTCAGCTGTGTCAGACTCTTTGCGACCCTGAAGACGGTAGCTCACCAGGCCCTTCTGTTCATGGGCTTCTCCAAGCAAGAATACTGGAATGGGTTGCCATTTTCTCCTCTAGGGGATCTTCCGAAACCACATATCAAACTCATGTCTGTCAGTATCTCTTCCATTGCAGGTGGATTCTTTACCTACTGAGCCACCTATTCTGGCAGAGCTCTTATATCTCTTGGAATTTCTTAAGTTATGGGAGCCATAAATGTGCCTTTTGTTGATAACAAAACATTCTATGAGGTAGTACATCCCAGTTCTGGAGACAGAAACTTGAGACCCTTCCAGATCTCTCTGTGCACTTCACTTGGCCATTTGAGTGTATCCTTTACAATCCCCTTTTATACTTTAACTGGTAATCTCAAGAGTACAATGATCTCTGAGTTCTGTGATTTACTCTTTGGACCCAAGGAGGAGGTCATGGGTTGGTTAGAAATCTAGGTGACAACTAGAACTCATGACTGACATCTGAAGTGTGGGTAGAGTAGCCGAGGGCTGTTTTGTAGGACTAAGCTCTTAAACTGTGATACCTGACTCTTCTCCAGACAGCTAGTGCTTAAATTGATTTAACTGTTTGGCAGTGTTGAGAAAACACATATTGGAGATTCCTAATAGCAATGATATGCCACTTCGTTGAATCTCAGGTTCCTGGGCTGCTGAGTAAAAGTACAATAATCTGAAAATTACAAGAAAATTTTACTTTTCATCTCTATGTATAATTTTAATTTTTTTGTGTTACTTTCAACTTGTTAATTTTTTGATCAGAAAAACACTCGAGGATGTTTTTCCGATTATGTCTAATAGTTTTTCAAAAACGTTTTTATTCCAAAAAGAAATGTAATTTTTTTTCTTTTTTAACCATTGTGTCAAAAAGAATAAAAAGCTAGGAATAAATCTACCTAAGGATGTAAAAGACCTTTACTCCAAAAATTATTTGACTGATGAAAGACATCAAAGGTGACACAAACAGATGGAAAAATATACCACATTCTGGGACTGGAAGGATCAATGTGGTCAAAATGATTATACTACCCAAAGTAATCTACAGATTCAGTGCAATTCCTATCAAATTACTAACAATATTTTATCAGATCAAAAAATTTTAAGATTTGTATGAAACACAAAAGATCTCAAATAACCAAGCAATCTCAAAAAATGGAGCTGGAGGAATCAGGCTCACTGACTTCAAACTCTACTATAAAGCTACAGCAATCAAAACAGTATGGTACTGTTATTCTTTATTTATTCTAGAGTAGGGAAATGATGTCAGACAAAAACCAAATTTGAGAGACTTTCTCATTCAAGTTCAAAATGAGTTCAACAAGCAGCAGTTCAAAAAGCAGCAGAGACAACTTACAACCTCAACAACAAATTTGGCCCCGGAACTGCTAATGAATGTACAGTGCAGTGGTTGTTCAAGAAGTTTTGCAAAGGAGACAAGAGCCTTGAAGATTAGGAGCAGAGTGGCCAATTATCGGAAGTTGACAATGACCGACTGAGAGCAATGATCAAAGCTGATCCTCTTACAACTACATGAGAAGCTGTCCAAGAATTCCAAGGTTGACCATTCTATGGTCATTCAGCATTTGAAGCAAACTGGAGAAGAGAAAAAGCTCAATCAGTGGGTGCCTCATGAGCTGACGGCAAATAAAAAAATTGTCATTTTTAAGGTCCCTCTGCCCAGGAAAGAGTCAAATCATTTCCAGTTTTAGAAATATACTGGAAGCTAACTGGCTTTGTTGTGCTGTTTGAAACTCATTATAGGATTCTCCTTTCAAAATATATCTTGGTATATAACACCATACCTATGTATTCACCACTAGACAATTATTTCTTAGAGGCTTTCTGGGTTTCTAAGAAATTTTATTAATAGGCAAATTTCCCTGGGGTTATTAGCACCTAAAAGTGATTATGATATACCTAAGTACAGATTCTCAAACAATAAATTGTAAGACATGTGACCAAAGAGTTCATGCTACCTCCCAGCCCCAACAACTTTACTGATTCTAGTAAACATTTATTTCTTATATAACATGCAGTATGTTAATTTAAGTTATAATTTTAAATCATGCCCTGATTACTAATAATGATGTCTACTTAAAAATCAAATATTTTTTAAACTGTAATACATTTAGGCATGACAATTAATTTCCTAAAAAGTTTTAGACATTATCTAACATTGTATCCAACTCAGTTTTCTTAATGAATTAACTGTGTGCTGTTTCTAGTGTGACCCATCTACTGTTTATTTATTTATTGAATACTTATCTTGTTCCAGATAATGGGATATAAGGGCATGCTGCTGCTGCTGCTGCTAAGTCGCTTCAGTCGTGTCCGACTCTGTGCGACCTCATAGGCGGCAGCCCACCAGGCTCCCCCGTCCCTGGGATTCTCCAGGCAAGAACACTGGAGTGGGTTGCCATTTCCTTCTCCAATGCAGGAAAGTGAAAAGTGAAAGTGAAGTCACTCAGTCGTGTCCAACTCTTCGCAACCCCGTGGACTGCAGCCTACCAGGCTCCTCTGTCCATGGGATTTTCCAGGCAAGAGTACTGGAGTGGGGTGCCATTGCCTTCTCTGGTATAAGGGCATACCCCTCAACAATACCTATCCAGGTCCTGCCTTCCACAAACTCCGGGAGTTAGGATTTTTTTTGTTATTTGCTAATAACAATACCCTTGGGAACTCCAGGGCAGTACAGTGATCAGGACATGGTGCTTCCATTGCCAGGGCCCAGGTTTGATCCTTGGGTCTGGGATCCTGTAAGCCATGTGGCATGGCCAAAAAACAAACAAACAAAACACCTCAACTGTATCCTGATAATCTCTCTCTGTAGCTAAATGAAATTACTCTAATAAATGCCTTTTAGAGGAAATATACTTCAATATAACAAAGGCCATATAAGAGAAGTCCACAGCTAACATCATATTTATGGGGAAAAAGCTGAAAGTGTTTCCTCTAATATCAACAAGATGAAGACACCCACTCTCGACATTTTTATTTTAGTACTGAAGTCCTAGCCAGAAGAGTTAAGTAGGAAAAACAAAAGAAATCCAAATTGGAAACAAAGAGGTAAAGCTCACTATTTTCAGATGACATGATATATAAAACCCAAGACGCCGTCAAAAACTTAGAACTAAAAAATAAATGCAGTAAAGTTGTAGGATACAAACTCAACATACTGAAATTCACTGCATTTCTACACACCAATAATGAACTATTATAAAGAAAGAAAATAATTTCATTTACAATTGTATCACAAAGAATAAAATACCTAGGAATAAGCTTAAGAGTAAATGAAAGACCAAGACACTGAAAAGTTTAAGACACTGATGAAAGAAATTGAAGACACAAATAAATGGAAAAGAATTCCATGTTCAGGGACTCGAAGAACTAACAGTGTTAAAATGTCCATACTACTCAAATAATTCTAGATTCAGTGCAATTCTTGTCAATATTTCAATGGCATTTTTCACAGAAATAGAGTCAACATTCTTAAAATCTATATTGACCCACAAAAGATCCTAAAAAGTCCATTCACTCTTGAGAAAGAAGAACAAAGCTGAAGGCAGAACACTTATTTATTTCAAACTATATTACAAAGGTCCAGTTATCACAACAGTATGGAACAAAACAGAGTCCAAAAATAAACTCGCATATATATAGATAATTCATTTACAACAAAGGAGCCAAGAATATACAATAGAGAAAGGAGAGTCTCTTCAATAAATAGTGCTGGGAGAACTAGATCACTCTCTCATTCCATGTACAGAAATTAACACAAATGAATTAAAGACTTGGACATAAGACCTGAAACCCTAAGATTCCTAGATGAAAACATAGCTGACTGGACTTCCCTGGTGGTCCAGTGGCTAAGACTCTGTACTTTCACTGCAGGGGGCATGAGTCTGATTACTGCTCCTAGTTGGGGAAGTTTCACATGCTGCTCAATGTGGGGAAAAAAAAACAAATCCCCACAAAACATATTTGATAAACTCCCTGACGTTGGTCTTGGCAATGTTTTTGTTTGTTTTTGACCTGACAACAAAAGAAATCAGAAGCTAAAAACAAAAAAGTGGGACTATATCACACTAAAGCTTCTGTATAGCAAAAGTAATCAACAAAATGAAAAGGCAATCATGCAAGAAAATATCTGTATATCAAATATCTGATAAGGGGCTAACATCAAAATTATATAAAGAACTCACACAATGCAACAGCAAATGAATAAATAAATGGGTAGAAGATCTGAATAGATATTTTTCTAAAGAAGACATACAGATATCCAACAGGTACATGAAAAGATGCTCAATATCACTAGTCATTATGGATACGCAAATCAAAACCCTAATAAGGTATCACCTCATACCTGATGGAATGGCTGTATTTATAAGAGACAAGTGTCGGCAAGGATATGGAGAAGACAGAACCTTTGTACACTGCTGATGGGAATGTAAACTGATGTAGCCACCATGGAAAATAGTATGGCAGTTACTCAACAAAGTTAAAAACACATATGATCCAGTCATTTTACTTTTGGGTATTTACACAAAGAAAATGAAAACACTAACTTGGAAAGATATCTGCAACCCATGTTCACTGTTGCATTATTTACAGTAGCCAAGTCTTAGAAACAACCTGTGTCCATCAGTGGATGGATGGATGAAGAAAATCTGGTGTGTGTGTATATATATATATATATACACAATGAAAAGCTATTTGGCTATAAGAAAGAATGAAATTTTGCTGTTTAAAACATCATGGATAGATCTTAAGGCCATGAGGCTAAGTGAAAGAAGTCAAAAAAAGACACTTATCATCTCACTTTTATGTAGAATAAAAACAAAATCCAAACAAAAATAAATCTCATGGATACAGATAACAGACTGGTGGTTACCAGAGGCAGGATATGAGGAAGAGGGGATGACAAAATGAGTAAAGGAAGTCAAAAGGTATAAACTTCCAATTATAAAATAAGGCATGGGGATAAAATTTATATCATGGCAACCACAGTTAATAATACTATACTGCATACTTGACAGTTACTAAGAGAGCAGATCTTAAAAGGTCTCACCACAAGAAAATAATTCTGTAAGTATGTATGGTGATGGATATTAACTAGACTTGCTGCTGCTGCTGCTGCTAAGTTGCTTCAGTCGTGTCTGACTCTGTGCAACCCCATAGACGGCAGCCCACCAGACTCCCGCATCCCTGGGATTCTCTAGGCAAGAATACTGGAGTGGGTTGCCATTTCCTTCTCCAATGCATGAAAGTGAAAAGTCAAAGTGAAGTCGCTAAGTCATGTCTGACTCTTACTGTGATGTTTATTACCCAATGTATACAAACATCTAATTACTTTGCTGTAAACCTGAAGCTAATATGTGCTACGTTGTTTCAGTTGTTTCAGTTGTGTCCTAATCTTTGCAACCCTATGACAGTAGCCTGCCAGGCTCCTCTGTCCATAGGATTCTCCACACAAGAATACTGGAGTGGGTTGTCATTTCCTCCTCCAGGGAATCTTCCTGACTTAAGGATCAAACCCAAGTCTCTTGCTTCTCGTGCACTGGCAGGCAGGTTCTTTACCTGGCAAGGGTGTTCCTTACCACTAGTGCAACCTGGGAAGCCTGAAACTAACATAATGTGTATCAACTATACTTCAATTAAAAAAGTTAAAAAAAAAAAAAGGAAAGAAATGTCAGCTTTCATTCATTAAAATTATTTTATTCATATCAATCATAAAGAACGAGGCTCACACTTACCTTTAATCTTCACATATTGCAAGTCGGGATTAACACACAGGGCAAGGTTACTAGGAAGAGTCCAGGGAGTAGTTGTCCAGGCAACCAAAGAAATATTTTCATCTTCCTCCAAAGGGAAAGTTACAAATATTGAAGGATCTTGAACATCCTGAAATCAAATGAGATAAAATATTCTTTTATAAAATTCGTAATAGTAGACTTGCAAGAAAAAGGAACTGATCTTAAAGAATACAATAATTTGATTTTCAGAATAAACTGAGCTTTAAAAAAAATTTGCCATATTTGTAACAAGACAATACAAAGCAATAAATTCCAAATACATTTTTATATAAAGAAATGCTTTAATAATTACCTTAGTAGTCACAACTGAAATATTTAAAGTTTATCAAGAGGGATACATAATGGAGATTTCACTATTACAATGATCTATTTTATAAAGTCCATAAAAAGTTAGGTCAATAAAATAACTATTTTGGAAAACAGCTATTATTTATTCAAAAATATATTAATAAAAATTTCACTGAAGGGTATATGAGAACTGTGTTTTCAACTTTTCAGGAAATCTGAAATTATGTCAAAAATAATCCTTAGTACACAATTAGAGTATGACCAAAGCAAAAAAAAAAAGAAAATATTAAATGTTGGCAAGGATGCAGTGTAATCATAACAGTCTAGTGGAGGTATAAATCAGTATAACCACTTTGGAAAAGTCTTTAAGAGTGGGAGACAATGAACCATGGTCCTTGAGTCAAATCTGGCCATTACCAGTTTTTTGTACAGCCCAAGAGCTAAGAATGGTTTTGACAGGACTGACAGACCATGTGGCTTACAAAGTCTAAAATAATTATTATCTGGCCCTTCACATAGTTTTCCAACTCTAGCACTAGAGCTAAATTTAAGTATATCTTACACACAATAATTCCACTCCTGGGAATGTAAGCAACAGAAATGTCTGTATACACTCCCCAAAACTCAAGTTCTAGAATATTCATTAACAGCCAGTAACTAGATATTACCCAAATGGCAATCAACATTAAAAGGGATAAGGACTTCTCTAGTGGTCCAGTGGCCAAGACTCTGTCGTGCAATGCCAGGGAAGCACGTTCAATCACTGGTCAGGAACTAAGATCCGACATGTCATGGAACAACTGAGCCCACTTGGCAACTACTGAAGCCCATGTGGCACAACTAGGTAGTAGTCTGTGAGCCTCAAAAAAAGATCTCACACGCCACAACTAAGACCTGGCACAGCCACATAAATAAATACATTTAACCATTAGAATAGATAAGTTAAATACTTAGCAGTAACTAAAATGATCTACAACTACACACAACATGGATGACTTCCAGAAACACAATCTTGAGCAAGAGAAGTCAGACAGACAAAAAAGAACAAACTGTACTATTGTATTTATACTTAGTAGAGAATCACTGAACAATGAGGTGGAATGAGGACAGTAGTAACTATAAAGGAGTAGGGTGATACATACTAAACTGAAAGGACCATGAGAAGGGAGAGCTCTTGATAGATTAATTGATAAGGCTCCTTTTGAACTTTATCAGGGTGTTGGCTTCAAATATACATTCATTTTGTACAAGTATATGGAATAGAGCAAGGAAATGGAAGAGCAAAAAAAAAGCTGTCTTATTAGGTCAGGAAATAGGTACAAAGGTGTAAAAATATTAATTTTAATATATATAGTAATGAACATAAAAAACTTAAAAAATAAAAAAAGCCACTAAAGAGAAACCTAAAATAAAACATTAATAGTGATTTCCTTTGGGTACTGGGATTATAATTTTCTCCTTCTTCTTAATATCTTCTATGGCTTCTAAATTTTCCACAATGAGCATAAGCTTCATAAATAATCACATCAACCAGACTTCTAGAAACTAAAAATTAAGACAATATAAAAAACAAGTATTTTTACATACCATCATTTAGTTTGCGTGTGTATGCTCAATTATCTTTCGGAAAAGTTTGGAAGCATTTTCTTCATTAACTCAATTTACTTCCCTACAGCTTGCTCTTTCCCAATAAGAAAATATATCTATTTACTATATAGATGAGTATAAACTTTGAAAACTCTAGGACCAAACTACTATAGGAAACTAACATGTAAAAATTTAGTTACCAAAGAAAACTGCAGCACAGTACACAAGGATCTGTATTACAAAATGTTTGGAACAACACTTACCATTTGAAAAAAGAAGAAAAAAAACAAAAAACCCTAGCCCTCTGAACAATTCAAATATCTATCGAAAGAATTAATAGATAAATTGTAACCTATTTGTTATATGAAAAGATCCAGGAGACGTAAGAGATGGGGGTTTGATCCCTGGGTCCGATTCCTGGGTTCATAAGATTCGCTGGAGGAGGAAATGGCAAACTACTCTAGTATTCTCACCTGGAAAATTCCAGACGAAGGAGAGTGCTGGGCTACAACCCATGGAGTCACAGAGTTGGAAACGAATGAACACACACACATGCAGCAGGGGTCCCAAACCTCTGGGATCTAATCCCTGATGGTCTGAGGTGGAGGTGATGTCATCAGTTCAGTTCAGTTCAGTCACTCAGTCAGATCCAACTCTCTGTGACCCCATGGACTGCAGCATACCAGCCTTCCCCATCCATCACCAACTACCAGAGCCTACTCAAACTCATGTCTATCACGTTGGTGATGCCATCCAACCATATCATCCTCTGTCATCCCCTTCTCCTCCTGCCTTCAATCTTTCCCAGCATCAGGGTCTTTTCCAAGGAGTCAGTTCTTCGAACCAGGTGGCCAAAATACTGGAGCTTGAGCTTCAGCATCAGCCCTTCCAATAAATATTCAGGACTGATTTCCTTTAGGATGGACTGGTTTGATCTCCTTGCAGTTCAAGGGACTCTCAAGAGTCTTCAACACCACAGTTCAAAAGCATCAATTCTTCAGCACTCAGCTTTCTTAATAGTCCAACTCTCACATCCATACATGACTACTGGAAAAACCATAGCTTTGACTAGACGGACCTTTGTTGGTAAAGTAACATCTCTGCTTTTTAATATGCTGTCTAGGTTGGTCATAGCTTTTCTTCCAAGGAGCAAGCGTCTTTTAATTTCTTGGCTGCAGTCACCATCTGCAGTGATTTTGGAGCCCCCAAAAATAAAGTCAGCCACTGTTTCCATTGTTTCTCCAATTATTTGCCATAAAGTAATGGGACTGGATGCCATGATCTTAGTTTTTCGAATGCTGAGTTTTAAGCCAACTTTTTCACTCTTCTCTTTCATCAAGAGGCTCTTTAGTTCCTCTTCACTTTCTGCCATAAGGGTGGTGTCATCTGCATATCTGAGGTTATTGGTATTTCCCCTGGCAATCTTGACTTCAGTTTGTAGGTCATCCAGCCTGGCATTTTGCATGATATACTCTGCATATAAGTTAAATAAGCTAAAAACTAAAGGTGATGTAATAATAACAGAAATAATGTGTACAATTAATGTAATTGTGCTTGAATCATCCCCAAACCATCCCCTTACTTGGTCTGTGGAAAAACTGTCTTCCACAAAACCAGTCCCTGGCTCCCAAAAGGCTGGGCGTCACTGCTATGTTGTTGCTCATTCGATAACTTGTGTCTGACTCTTCGTGACCCCATGGACTGTAGCACGTCAGGCCTCCCTGCCCCCTCTATTACAGTTTGCCCAAGTTCACGGCCACTGAGTCAGTGATGCTACCCAACCATCTCATCCACTGCTAAACAGCAGTTAAAATTAAACTTAAAGCTACATGTATAAATGAGAAGGAATTTTAAAACATAATGTTTATTTTAAAATGCAAGGTTCAGAAAAAGAATAATGGATGATACTCAGAAACATATATAAAAACAGTATATACTGTTAATGAATATTTATGTACATAGTAAAAATATAAAAATATGCATAATTAAGAACCCCCAAATTCAGCACAGTGGTTCCCTATCAGGATGTAAAGAAAGAAATGGAAAAGAGAAAGGTGGTGTAAATAAACTGTGGTATATTTACCTACACAGTAATTAGAACAAAAGATCCATAACTCTACAAAACATGGATGACTATCACAAGAAAAGCCAGAAAGAAAAGAATACATAGTATATCTTCCCATTTCTTCAAAGTACAGAACCAGACAAAACTAATCAACTGTTATCTGTGATATTTGATGTATTTGAAAAAAATAGATGCATTTAGTGAAACCAATTTTATTTTTAATTCTTTTGGCCATGGCACAAGGTTTGCAGGATCTTAATTCCAAGACCAGGCACAAAACCTGTGCCCTCGGCAGTGAAAGCTCAGAGTCCTAACCACCGGATTACCAAGGAATTCCCCAATGCAACCCATTAGTTGGTATGCTTAAGATCTGTGCATGTCCAAATAAAAAAAACAAATACTGACCTCTATTATATACGTTCAAAGAAAAAACAAACACAGAAACAAAGTACTTATATCTATAAAATGCAGAGGACAGAGAAAATGTTAAATCAGATTATGAAGTTGTAATCATTAAAATTCAGATCATGGGAAACTCTACAAAGCAAAACCTGTTACCCAAACAATGATTTGCAAAGGTGGGGGGTGGGCGGGGGCGAGGGAAGCAAAAGAAAAACACAAAAACAGAAATGGAGGCCTACACATTAAAAAAGATCTAAGAGACAACTATTACTGAGTATGAACTTTCCTTAGGTCTGGATTAAAAAACAAACAACTAGAAATAACCTTAGGGGAAAAAGATGCTATTTAGAGACAAACAGAAATGTGAACACTGATGATATCCAGCAGTTAAACAATTACAAAATATTTAACACTAAGAATATTAAAAATGATTGATGATGACTTTTTAAGGTGTGACAATAGTACTATGGTAATATTAAAGAAAGATTAATTTATTAAAGGTACATAATGGATTACTTATCAATAAAATGACATGTCTATTATTTACTTTTGAAAAAGCATCTGGGAGAAATAAGTGTCGTGTGCAGATGGGGCAGGACTGGCTATAGAGACTGTTGGGGATACATGATAGGCACAGGAGAGTTAGCTAATTATTGTCTACTTTTGTGCATGCTTGAAATTCTTCACGTTAAAATGTTTTTAAGAAGGAAGAAAATACAGCAATATAATCAGACCTGAGAAAGTTTAAGCCTTTGGTACTCAACAGATATTATATTAATCTCTACATTTTTGTGTCTTAATATATTTTATTAAAAAAATACAATAACAGGAGTCCCTAAGAACAATCCAATGAGATGTTAAAAGCATTCTCTAAGATGGAAAATGCATCTGAAGTGCGAGTTTTAATAATTTCCAAACCTAGCCATGAAATAAGAATTCTGAACAAATCGAAGTCCTTTAAAAACAAAGAGGGTTAAATAATATCAGAAATAAAACCACCACTTGAATACAAACACGAGAACAGATACTTCTTATTTCTAAAGACTTACAGTCTTTACTATCTCTCTGGATAAGGTAAAGCAGTACACTGAGTCCCTTGGATTGCAAGGAGATCAAACCAGTCAATCCTAAAGGAAATCAATCCTGAATATTCACTTGAAGGACTGATGCTGAAGCTGAAGCTCCAATACTTTGGCCACCTGATGCAAAGAGCTGACTCAGCAGAAAAGACCCTGATGCTGGGAAAGACTGAAGGTAGGAGGAGCAGGGGACGACAGAGAACAAGATGGCTGGATGGCATCACTGACTCAATGCACATGAGTTTGAGCAAGCTCTGGGAAATGGTGAAGGACAGGGAAGCCCGGTGTGCTGTAGTCCTTGGTGTCGCAAAGAGTTGGACACAACTGAATGACTGAACAAAGTGCACTGTGTAAATATAAGACATGTTTAAATTCTTATACCAAACATAGCAAGTTATTTCATTCATCAAAGAAAAGATCATAACACATCACTAACTGCAAATAAGATTTTCTTCCAAATACTTTTAACAAATAAATGATTTTACAAGGTCTGAGACAAGGCATAAAATAATCCTAAGCAATAAGCCTTATGAAACAGTGACTTGAGGAAAATAGAGCAGAGCTGGCCTTACTCAACAAAGAGAGGCATAAAAATATGGTTAAAATAAGCAAAATCTATCAATCAAAATCTATCTATTAAGACCAGCCAAGGGATTCCCCAGTGGCTCAGTTCGTAAAAAACTGCCTGCCAATGCAGGAGAAGCAGGAGACATGGGTTTGATCCCTAAGTGGGAAGATCCCCTGGAGAAGGAAATGGAAACCCACTCCAATATTTTTGCCTGGAAAATTCCATGAACAGAGGAGACTGGCAGGCCACAGTCCATGAGGTCGCAGAGTCAGACAAAACTAAGAGCACTCATGCACACATCACATTAAGATACATCATTTACATCACTCCCCAGGCTTAACGTTCTACACTGGGACTAAGTTACCATGATCATACAACCATTTAACTTCTGATTACATAACTTAATGTCCAATGCCATCTCACATACCTTGTAATTCTGGTGAGATTCAAAGTTGGAGAGTGGAGTATTGCATGCAGTGGAGAAGGGCATGACTTTCACACCTCTATAAACAAGGCCTTTATCATAGAGTTGTTTGAAGATCCACCTGGCAAGTAAAGAGAAAGAATTTTTAAAAAATTACATCACCAGAATCCTGTTTTCCCAAATACAAACATTTATGCCAGTCTAGTTTCCGTTTGCAGAGTATCTGATAGCAAAGACGTAGAAACACAATGTCTCTCAACTGGTGAATAGCTGGTAAATTATAACAGATCAGTATAATGAGATTTTATGTAGACATTAAACCTGGAAAGGGAAACAATAATCCACTCCTGTATTCTTGCCTGGTGAATCCCATGGACATAGGAGCCTGGCAGGCTACAATCCATGGGGTCGCAAAGAGTCAGACACCACTTAGCAACTAAACAACAACAACGTAGACATTAAAAGTGCTAATATCTGTTGGCACAGAAAGATGCTCATGACTTGATGTTGACTGAGAAAGGCAATTGACACCATATTGTACAATGAGGTACCAATTATGTAAAACTATACATATCAGTATACATATTTATATTTTTAGAGATGCTAAAAAAAAAAAATAGGTTTCCATCAATGTATTAACTTACAGTTGGGATTTTAGGTTTTTTGTTTTTCTTCATACTTTTCTGGTGTATTGTTTAAATTTCACTATAATGGACAGTTTTACAAAGGCTTAAGTAGAAATAATTGAGATTAGGATCAGATATCTCTCCTATAGTCAGTCAAGAATGTTTATTAAACACTGAAACATGTTGCTTTATGCTAAATACACCAAGACACTACAAAACAGTCATCCCAGGTTCTGTGGTGACCAGTCACCTTTCCCAGACGGATACAAGAATGCACTTGGTGGGAATCCTTACTTAATTCTGCCTTTATTTAACTCATTTTTGTAGTTTGAGTCCTAAGTACTTGGAACAATAAATGAATTAAATTCTCTCCCATATGCTAAAATACATTTTTGTGAAAAAACTGCACAAATTTTCATGGTAATCCTTGACTTTGAATAAAGTCTGAAAGCCTGGTGTCTTGTAACAAATATCCCAAGTTCAAACTTTAAATTATATACTCTGATTCAAGTACATTCACAGGAGACCAGAGGAACTGTCAGATTTGATATCATTAAGATCCAGATTCAAGCCTAAGAGCCATATAACTCGCTGAGTGATCTCAGAGAAATCACAATCACTTGCCTTTACCTCCAACAGGGTCTGACCCCAATTCACAAGACTTTCTGAATCATCTGGGAAAATGGATATGGAAGTACTTTATATATACTCAAAAGTACCAGCTCAATCTAAATTATCATCATTAACATTATCATTGTAAATGTATCACCTACTATTATTTTTATATTCACACTAGGTTTATGTGCCTTATTTATATGCCAACATGTTCCTCAGGAATAACTAACATTCTAATACTAAGAGGCTTTGAATGGTTTTCCCCTGACTGAAATATGTTTTAATGTAAATAAAGAAGTATGATGTAAAGCTGCACTGTCTACTGTGGTAACACTAGCCACAAGTGCTCATTTAAATTTATTAAAATTAGAAACTCATTCTCAGTCATACTAACCACGTTTAAGTGCTAAATACTTAAATGCTGATCTAGAGCATAAAGAATACCTTCTTTTTCAGATATTTAACAGAAACCCTGCTTTTTTACAATGCACTAGTCATGAGAACTCCAGCTTGTCAGCGAAATAGGAAGAAAGTTCCTGTCCAAAGTTCCTGCCTTGTCAGACAATTTAATCAACTTCTACCCTTGGATACATGGGTCTGGAGATGCACTCACAGGGGTACATTAGAGTCAGGGGGTCTGAGAACTGCCCTAGGTATCTAGCTCTTCAAAGGACATGTGCCAAGCATGTGCAACAGATCTTGACTGATAGAAATGTAATCAGGGAGACAGGAGACAGTAAGAAGCACAAGCACTTCAGTGTAGGGCCAAAAAAAAAAAAAGAATCCTACAAAAGATCTCTGCAACTCACCTGTAATTATACATAACTTAACAAAAGCAGGACTTCCTCAAGGTCTGAGTTATGTACACAGGGCATTTTGTAGCCATAATAATTGTTTGCCAACTAATGATATGTAATGATTCTCAGACTACTGTAGGAAGCTCAAATTACCTATCAAAACTGGCATTGCAACAATTCTTATTTACAGTTAAAGGAAGCAAAATTAATTTTGAATCTGTTAGGAAACAGTGACTGCATATATAATTTCTCTCAGTAAAAAATTCAAGTACACATCAAAAATTCAAGTATCATTAATACCTTCTTAGAATCTAAAATATACTGAATTTAAAAATAAATTTTGGAGTGGAGGGAATGAATAGTACTGTAGAATTTCAGGGAATATAAATACTCTGTATGATAGCAAAATTATGGAAGTATGTCATCACATTATCTGTCCAAATCCAAAGAATGTACAAGAAGAGGGAACCCTAATGGAAACTCTGGACTTCAGTTGATTATGATCCCTCAATACAGGTTCATGAATTGTAACAAATGTACCACTCTGGTGGGGGATGTTAATAATAGAGGAGGCTCTGTATGTGTGGAGGCACAAAGCATGTGGGAAATCTCTGTATCTTCCTCTTTTTTCATCTTTTTAGAGCATTTTTAGGTTCATAGCAAAATTAAGTCTTTAAAAACAAAGAAAAAAACAAATCAATTCCTAAAGATTTCAGGTAACTATGAAACAAGCTGATTCATACTAGAGCATCTCTCTACTAACTAATATAATAGAACAGTCATTATAGTTATACCGTCAAATAAACTTACCAAACAGATTCCATGAATTGTGGATACAGAGTTTTGTAGTCATTGTCAAAGTCAATCCATCGGCCAAGTCTGGTAATAGTAGACTTAAGACGTGAATATTAAAAAAATAGGAATATTAGAGTTTTTAGACAATGACATGTTATTACATAGCAATTATCATCATTATATATGATGATTTTGGAAGAACAATCAATGGTTCAAGTAAATCTATATTGTAAACAACTCATAAAAGTCTACCAAAGCTACCAAATGTCCAACACTGCAGATCTAACTGTTGCTGGCATGAATCATCAATGGCTGCTAAAATTAATGAGTCACAGTATGATAAGAAACAGGGTACTTACTAACTACAAAGGAAAACCCGAAACTTGACAGTGGAGAAACTTCACAGAATCACCTTAGTGAACAACATTAAAAATGCCAACGAGACATATCAGCACTGTGTGCCTTCTGGTATGACAGACTAAGAGGGCTTGATGTTACTTCTTAGGCATTTTTGCCAAAAAAGTATAACCCAAACTGTATCATGAGGAAATACCAGACATTGAGGGAATTTCTGTATTCTTTAAAAGTGACATGGTCAGGAATACAAAAGACTGAAGGAATGTCCCAGATTGAAAGAGACTGCAGAGATATGACAACTAAATAAAATCTGTATTCCTAGACTGGATCTTGCATCAGAAATAAGAATTAGTGGACACTGGTTAAATCTGAATAGGTGTATAATATTGTATCAATGTTAATTTCCTGATTTTGATAGTTATACCATAGTCATTAAAGGTTAGCTTTTGGGAAGTGGGTGATTGGTACAGAGGCTCTTTATACTATTTTTGGGGGGGGAAAAAAGCCCACATGTATATTATAATCATCAGGACTTTCCCCTATTAGTGACCAGGCAATAAACGTAGATTCAGAAAGTTAGGTTAGGAGAAAATTAAGGAGCTTTGACTTTTAGGTTGGTGAAATCAAATTTCATTAAACAATAAAAATAAGTTTTGAGCAGAAAGAGCACAATAAATAGTCTTGAGAGAAATAACTTGGCAAGCTAAGTGGAAAGAACATGAGAAAGAGACCAATTATTAGACTGTTACAGAAATGAAGACAATGGTGGCTGAAAGACTAGGCTGTACGAATGAAAAGAAATGTCTAGATAAGAGATTGGAGAAGGCAATGGCAACCCACTCCAGTACTCTTGCCTGGAAAATCCCATGGATGGAGGAGCTTGGTAGGCCGCAGTCCATGGGGTCACTAAGAGTCGGGCACGACTGAGTGACTTCACTTTCACTTTTCACTTTCATCATTGGAGAAGGAAATGGCAACCTACTCCAGTATTCTTGCCTGGAGAATCCCAGGGACAGAGGAGCCTAGTGGGCTGCTGTCTATGGGGTCGCACAGAGTCGGACATGACTGAAGTGACTTAGCAGATAAGAGATATTAAGAAAAGTTTGCTCGAATTTGACATTTGAACAGGTCATGATGACTAAAATTTGAAGTCTGGAAGACTGATACCACTGGCAGGAACAGCAAATTTGAAAAAGTGGTAAGATCATGAAGATGGAAAAAAATAAGAGCCAGACATGTTTTTGAATTGTACAGGTATCTGTGAGGTGAGGTGAAGTGAAGTGAAGTTTCTCAGTCATGTCTGACTCTTTGCGACCCCATGGACTGTAGCCTACCAGGCTCCTCCCTCCACGGGATTCTCCAGGCAAGAATACTGGAGTGGGTTGCCATTTCCTTCTCCAGGGGATCTTCCCGACCCAGGGATCAAACCCGGGTCTCCCACATTCCAGGCAGATGCTTTAACCTCTGAGCCACCAGGGAAGCCCATACAGGTATCTGTAGAGTTGTACAACAATCCGAGAGGCAGGGAGGAAAGGGGAAGTTAAAGACCTTTGTTTCTAAGCCCATCAGAATTAAGAGAAAATAAGAGCTCTGCCAGACTTGACAGTTATTATACGTAAATGCATCAGCTGTGGGAGCTCTATGACTAGAAAAGCAGTGGGCAAGATGGGAATCAAGCTAATATAACAACCATGAGTCCAAATGTGAATTATTTTTAACATCTGAATTTTAAAATTGCAACATTCTAGTTAATCTGTTTACTAGGACAGCATGATTCCTGTCATACACTGTGGGTAGGTAGGAGATTAAATTTGGAAGATCAATCAGGAACACAGAAATCAGAAAAGAGAGGGTTCAGCTTAACAGTTTAGGTAATGAAGTTGAAGATGGAAGCTAAACAGTCTTTTAAAGAGAACAGTCAACTTTGGGTGCATGTCATAAAAAGCACAAATGATCATAAAGTATTTCAACTCCCCTTTAAAAAACTAGCTTTTTAAAAAAATTCTACTTAAAACAACAAACTATACCTTCCATTCAGTAGAGTATCGCATCACAATTGCTCGGCACTGACTGTTATACTCTGCAATCCCCAATTTGGCTACATCCTCTGGTCCTCTGATTCCCAGGGTCTTATCAATTTCATATTCCTGAAAATTTGCATTAAGATTGTTAACATCCCTGCCCTATGACATAAATGCAATTCAACAAAGCTAGAAAATAAAAGGGATTTAAAAAAATTAGTTCTCAGAAAATCTATGGAGAAAATGAACTGTACATAATATTATAGAAATAAAGTTGAAGAATATCTGATTATAGTAAAAATTCATATTTTAACATATTATATATTGAAATATAATGCTTATTTTAAAATATCAGAACATAATATGGCTGATAACTCAAACATACCACAGGTAAACCATGACAATCCCAACCAAATCTTCTGTCAACGTGAAACCCACTCTGGTGAGCATATCTTGTAACTATATCTTTAATTGTCCCTGCAAGTATATGTCCATAGTGAGGCAGTCCAGTTGCAAAAGGAGGCCCATCATAGAAGGTAAATCTAAAAGGTAAGAAAAATTTGTTGTTACTTTAAAATAGACAGCAAAAACTAAGACAGCATTTTACTATAGACCGCAACTGTTACAGTAGAGTCTTTGGGGAGAAGAAAAGCTGCAAGGCTAGGAAACTCAGACGTAACTGATTAGATATCTACCGGAGGCCTTGCATTCAAAAAGGCTAATTATGACCATTTGGAGAGACTTGCATTAGACCATCCATTCTTCATTTATTAGTTCTATGATCTAAAGGAAGTTATTCATCCTGATCCTAAGTTAGATTATCTGTAAAATAGGCCCAAAAACAGCTATTATAAGGTTTTTTGAGCAGAAGAGACACATGATGAAAACAGTAATTAAAGAAAAGACTGGTTTTTTAGGTGAATGAAGACTAGAGGTAGGAAGAACCCCAACAGGAAGCTACTACACTCTGCTTGTCTAAATGCTTAAATGAGAATGGTAATAATAAGAAAAGTGGAAAGGAAGAGACTTGACATATAAACTATTTGGAAGACCTCTTTAAGAAACTAAATCTACCTCTAGTAATTAAGAACTCATTCATTCAACATATATCTACTACTGAGATATATAAAGAGGTAGGAGATTCTGAGAAATGATTATTTTTAGACTATACCTTTACCAAAGAAATTCACATACTTTGGCCTATGTTTTGATTGCTTTAAGCATTCCTGGAAACAATTAAAGTCAGACCAAAACTGCAAGATTTTCTCTTCTTCAGCAGGAAAATTGATGTTTTCTGGAACTTGTTGAACCATTTTTGTCACTGCAAGAGAAATCAAATTTTTTATTCTCAAAGGAGAAGTCTAGGAATAACAGAGTACCATACATTAAAATGAATGTTCCTATCACTAGCCATGATACTACACGGTACTTTAAACTTTTTAAAGGTAAAGTTCACAAACCATAAAGTTCACCCTTTTAAAGTGTACAATTCACTTTTGCCTTTTTCTTTTTAAAGTATATACACAAGACTGTGCAACCACCACCACTCTCTAATTTCAAAACATTTTCATCACTATTCCCTCTTCAGCCTTCCAAAAAAAAATGCAAACATTAGCAGTCATTCTCCATCCTCTTCTTCACTAGACTTCTGGTGAATGTTCTGCCTCCTTTCTAGATCTTCCTATTTTGGACATGTCACATAAATGAAATTACGTATATACAGACTACTGGGTCTGGCTTCTTTTACTTAGAATTATGTTTTTGAGGTTCATCCATGTTGTAACACGTACTCGTACTTCATTTTTCATTTATGGCTGAATAATAATTCATTTTACAGATATGACACTTTTTCTTTATTAATTCCTCAGTTCATGGACATTGGCATTGTTTTCACTTTTGGACAGGGCAGCTTTTATGTGGACATAAGTTTTCAGCTCTTAGGTAAATACCTAGGAGTAAAACTGCTGGGTTATGGCAACTGTGTTCAACTTTTTGAGAAACTGCCAAAATGTGTTCCAAAGCTGCTGTGTCATTTTACATTCTCCTAGCAGAGAATAAGATTCCAGTTTCTCTACATCCTCACTCCTTATTGTCCATCTTTGGATTATATGAAATCCTAGGTGGTATAAAGTACTATCTCACTGTGCTTTTAATTTCCATTTCCCTAATGATTAGTGATGCCGAGCTTATTGGTCATTTTATACCTTCTTTGGAGAAATGTCTACTCATCTTTTGCCTACTGTTTAACTGGGCTGTCTTTTTACTGCTAAATTGTAAGACTTCTTTATACAGTCTAGATACAAGCCCCTTATCAGTTACAGGATTTGCAAACAAAATTTTCCCATTCCACAGCTTGTTTCTTATTTTCTTCATGGTCTATTCTTTGAAGCACAAACACTTTTAATTTTGGTGAAGTTCAGTTTATTTACTGGTTTTGTTACTTGAACTTTTAGTGTTGTATCTAAGAAATCACAACCGACAACAAGGTTGTGATGTTTTAGCTCGTACGGTTAGGTCACTGATCCATCTTGAGTTATTTTTGTATATGGTATGAAGTAAAAACATATGGTACTTTTAAATTTCAAAATTTATGTCCAATTCATACTCATTTATTCTTCAGCTACAGTATAACATTTAGTAATCACAGACCACACATTTCTTAAAAGAAAAGAAAACCCTGCCAATTGTAATGATACTAAAAATTCATTAATAATCTGGAAAAATAAATCTCAAAGTAGGTAAAAATTCTTACCTACATTCACTTTTGTTGAATCAACCTAATCTGAGGAAAACAGGCAAAACCTTAAAAAATGTTCAAGCTAAAAAATAAGAATTACATTCAAATAATTCCAAGATTATTTTAATTTTACATTTTATCAATTGTGCTACTTACTCATGAATTTTGTAAAGGACAAACCCTATGCCTCTCTGATTTAGTGCCTACTGAGAGGTCTTAGTGTCTTTTTCAGAAGTTAACAACCTCATTCAGAAATACCTGATCAGTCTGGGTTTAACTATCTAGTGGTTTAACTATCTACTGAGCATCCTTGAGTCCATTTTTCCTCAAAGCCTATTTATTCTCACTTTATAATTTTAATAAGGTTGGTGATCAGATTTCCAAGCCAACATCAGATTACAATGGGATAGGAACGCTAATAATGAGAAAACAGAGAAGGCGGAAAACCTTAAGAACTCAAATAACAATCTGAGATAATTGACTCTAGAAGCTCAGAGATTGACATACTTCAACCAATTCTGAAAAATCAAAGCCTAAGCACCATAACTGAACTATGCCATAAAAAAAAAATTTTTTTAATTAAAAAAAAAAAAAGCTACGTATATAAAGCAATGGTAGAAATTATGGAATTTCAAAGATACAGTCTTCACTATGTTAACTCATTTTTATTCTATTTTATTTGACAGAGAATGTGAAGAGACTAACTAAAGGACTGATCACGAAATGGCAAATACACAAACAGATTAAAAATAAAATTAGGGAATCAAATTAAAATTATATGGAAATTCAAGACCAGGGAAAATTTAAATCATGCAGATCCTTGGTCTAAATTACCAACACTGATTCAAGATATGACTGTGAGCTTCCTGGCAGCCAAGACAAGGGATTAAAAAGTCAAAAGGATATTGATTTTGCACATAAGTGAAAATCTGTAGAAAATGAGATTTATGCCACAGAAATCTGAGTCACACACGGAAATGAGTGATCTGTTTAATTAATATTTTTAACATTAGAAAAAGTTGTTTTTAAAGTTTGTTACAAGCAGTATTTCTCCTTTTGTCCCTCTGTCATTCATTTTTGACATGTGAGAGTGCCTTTGAGTTTTATACAGGAAAAAAATAAGGAAGAACATGTGTGCCATTTAACTCTACTATCCATTTTCTGATTAGAGTAAGCCATTTGCATGCATGTGTGCGTGCTAAGTCGCCTTAGTCATCCCCAACTCTGTGCAACCCTATGGACTGTAGCCTGCCAGGCTCCTCTGTCCATGGGATTCTCCAGGCAAGAATACTGGAGTGGGCTGTCATGCCCTCCTCCAGGGGATCTTACCAACCCAGAAATTGAACCTGCATCTCTTATGTATCCTGCATTGGCAGGCAGGATACATACTTACTACTAGTGCTACCTGGGAAGCCCCAGAGTGTGCCATTAAATATTATTAAACGAAAGTTGAAAGGCATTTTGGATCTTCAGCTCTTGTCATAACTCACAGACTTTCAAGGATGGAGACAGGCGTTCAAGTCTGTGCATTTACTGATGTAGTAGGAGTCCTATTGGATCAGTGACAACCTTATAAGAGGCCAGTTTAAACTTAAAGAGGTTATATCTGAAGACTAACAGATCGTCAGATATCAACACATTTATTATGTCTGTCACTCTTAATGCTCGTCAAGGCTGGTCCTATTATTCCAGCATCTATAAAAGTTGACTGGAGTAGACTCATCAGCCCTTCCTCAAATTAAGGAGTCCAAATCTACATTTTAACAAGATCTGAGGGGATTAGAATGCACATCAAAATTTAAGTCCTTCTCTTAAACTGTTCTGTTATTTTATTTATCTGAACATTTTTCCTTTTTTTTTTTTTTTTTTTTAAAGAAAAGGAGAGTTAAGCTTTCTGTGAAGATGGCTTTAGAGTTTTATAAAATTTCCAGTGAGGCTCTACATCTCCAGAGATTAAGAACCACTGCATTATTAGGCCAAATACAAAGACCCCATGTAATGGCGCTGACTATTCGAGGAACTAAAAAGCCTCTTGATGAAAGTGAAAGTGGAGAGTGAAAAAGTTGGCTTAAAGCTCAACATTCAGAAAATGAAGATCATGGCATCCGGTCCCATCACTTCATGGGAAATAGATGGGGAAACAGTGGAAACAGTGTCAGACTTTATTTTTCTGGGCTCCAAAATCACTGCAGATGGTGACTGCAGCCATGAAATTAAAAGACGCTTACTCCTTGGAAGGAAGGTTATGACCAACCTAGATAGCATATTCAAAAGCAGAGACATTACTTTGCCAACAAAGGTTCGTCTAGTCAAGGCTACGGTTTTTCCTGTGGTCATGTATGGATGTGAGAGTTGGACTGTGAAGAAGGCTGAGCGCTGAAGAATTGATGCTTTTGAACTGTGGTGTTGGAGAAGACTCCTGAGAGTTCCTTGGACTGCAAGGAGATCCAACCAGTCCATTCTGAAGGAGATCAGCCTTGAGATTTCTTTGGAAGGAATAATGCTGAAGCTGAAACTCCAGTACTTTGGCCACCTCATGGGAAGAGTTGACTCACTGGAAAAGACTCTGATGCTGGGAGGGATTGGGGGCAGGAGGAGAAGGGGACGACAGAGGATGAGATGGCTGGATGGCATCACTGACTCGATGGACGTGAGTCTGAGTGAACTCCAGGAGTTGGCGATAGACAGGGAGGCCTGGCGTGCTGCGATTCATGGGGTCGCAAAGAGTTGGACATGACTGAGCGACTGATCTGATCTGATATGATTCCAGGAAGTGTCATGTATCAATGACCGGGCTATGGCGGCTGCTGAGGAGAAACAGCCCCCATGCATATATCACAGGATTGCTCTAGCCCCTCATATCCACTGGAGAGCTGTACCTGCACAACAGCATCCAGTAACCACAGGGCTTGTGGGTGAAAGTGGGAGCAGAAAGAGGAGGGGGATTAACCTTACCAGGTCATGCTCAGGAAAGCAATCTCCTCTTCTTCCTTTCAACTATAATTCAAGGTCTCCACTGTCTTCCCTATTCCATGACTCCTGACCTCTTTAGCCTCAACATCCTATTCAGCAATTTCTAGATACCCTCCTTGGCCTTTACTTGTGTTTTCCTCAACATATCTTGGAAAAGCCCACCAAAAAAATTTAAAAATAAATCTCATGATCTTCTTTACCACACTTGCTCCCATTTTTAATATCATGTTCTAGTAGTTCCACTATTTCTTCCCATTACCTGAAATTTCTGAGTCACCTTTAATACAACCAGATGATCCCCACATCCAAAAGATCACCAAGTTACATGGGTCTGACTTCTAAGTCTATTTCTCTATTCAGTCTTCCTCATTCCCAGATCTTCATAACCTGTTACATTAAGTCAAATTTAACCCCAATGGTGGGTCCATCTCCAGTCTTTTTTAAAAACAACTTATATCTTATTAACATATAAGCCAGAGAGGCATGCATTGGAGAAGGAAATGGCAGCCCACTCCAGTATTCTGGCCTGGAGAAGCCCAGGGACAGAGGAGCCTGATGGGCTGCCGTCTATGGGGTCGCAGAGTCAGACACGACTGAAGCGACTAAGCAGCAGCAGCAGCAAGCCAGAGATATACTTACGCAAATGTATAAAATATGTACAAAGATATCAACTGAAGTACTTCTATAGACAAATATCTGAAAACAATTTAAATATCCATGAATAGGTAATAGCCTAAAATAAATTATGGTACATCAATACCATGCAGGCAGTAAAAATAATAAACCAAAATATGTAAGCATACATATTACTTAAACATGCTGAAAAACAGTGAGTCACAGTTGCTGATAGTAATTTATACTATATACAAAATATTATTTTCAAGTGATTAGAAAATATACATATATATACTAAGTTTATGTTTAAGAAATTTTGTACTTAATTTAGAAGGCTACCCACCAAACTTAACAATGGCTACCACCAGAGAATAGGATATGATGGGGAAAGTGTGAAGGAACAGATTTTTATTTACTTCATGTTACTGTTTTGGTTATTTTTGAGTATGTCATTAACTTTATCAAGTTTCCCTGGTGGCTCAGAAAGTAAAGAATCTGTCTGCAATATGGGAGACCCAGGTTTGATCCCTGGGTAGGGAAGATCCCCTGGAGGAGGGAATGGCTACCCACTCCAGTACTCTTGCTTGGAGAATTCCATGGACAGAGGAGCCTGGCAAGCTACAGTCCATGAAGTCACAAAGAGTCGGACATGACAAGAGAAAAACAAATACTATATATCCTGCACACTACCTTCCTAATGGAAAAGTTCTGGAAGTACCATTTCTGTATTAAAAAAGAAAAAAAATCCAGTGGTTCCTTACTCCCAGTGGTTTCTGTTCAGGCTTTTCACTGGGGCACCATGATCTTACCTACAATTCCTGCTCCTGACCTTTTCTTTACTCTTACAAAACTCGAGCTCCAAATTATATCACATTCTTAGATACTGCTGAGAAACAAAACTTTTGGCTGACATAACTGCTTTCCAGTTTCAGGCCCTTTCTCTTAAATACTCTAGCACTACTTAGCATAAATGTACTCTGCTCTATGGGAATTTACCAATCCACCTTTTTCAAAATTAAATATCCCCCGTCCCCAGGATCTGTTCCTCTCCTACACATCAAGGTTTACTTATATTGCATGTCTCTCCAATTCAACTGTAAACTTGTTGCTGGCAAAAGCATTTCACTAACCTCTTACTATTTTATGTCTTACTGTGTGCTTACACAGCATAGGTGCTCAAAAATATTTAAATGAATCCCTTTGTCAGCATCCTTAGTGATACTCCTCCCAATTGATTTTCCAATCTATCCCACTCCATGGGCTTCTCTTGGCAAGAATGATTAAGAGGGTTGGCTTTGGAATGTGATGGTTTTGGTGCCACAACTTAGTATGTGGCTTATAGGAAAAGTTATTCAACCTTTAAACTTCAATTCCATCATCTGTAAAATAAAAGTTGTAAATACTCGCAATGCTAAATCACAGCAATCACTTGCCATCTATGGAAACTATTACTACTTCTTTGTTCACAAATGCTACTCTTACTGCTTTTGCCCAGTCACTAAATCATCTTTCCAAAAATAATTAGAGTGCAATCTACATAGAGCTGCCTCCTGTTCCCTATAATTCACTCTTTAATAATCACTTATGAAAAGGATATTTTGTCCACTATTTTACCGATAATTTTTAAAAGCTCATCTTATTTACTAAAATCCCTAAATCAACTGCTTTGCCTCTAGTTTCATCCTGCCTTTCTTCTCAGCAACTCCTGAATGAATGCAAAAACTAATACTGTCCCACCTAAAAAAGAAACCTCATCTTCCTTCATGTATTCATTTCAAACACCACTTCACTAAAGAAGAAAATCATAAATTCATAAGGCTGGAAGTTAAGCATCGTCTCCCACTTGTTCCTCACACGAAGCTACAGTGAATACAGCAATTCCTCATCTCCTGAATCACACACAACGTAAAATCCTGCTATACATTATACTACAGTCCTCTGCACCTACTCCTCCAGTTACTATTCATTTTCAGGGCCAAATCCACTGCAGTTCCTGAGAAGCCTTCTTCTCCCACCGAAGAACTGGTCCTCATCTGGGCCCTTGAATTATTGTATTAAAGACTGTTAGACGGGAGACGCCGCGCTTACTTACCAGCAATACCCCAGACACCCAGCAATACATGCTCATTATGGGAACCTAAGACTTGATTTGTTCTTATGAATACCTAGACTTTCCAGTAATTTCATCCACCTTCTGAACTTCTCCAGTGAGCTTGATCACACCAAATTCTCTGAATCACTCAACAGCGCAAGTGTTAGTTACCAGGATCCCAGGCTGAAGCTGAGTAACTTGCAAGGTTTGTAACGCTCGGTCGAACCGCTGAGCCAGGATTGGTATCTGGTTGGATTCTTTCGCCCCATTTAGACCGTCTCCCAATCTTTTCCTTGGAAACGGATATGCACGTACTAACCCATGGCCCCCAATAAACATTAAAAAAAATTCTTGTGAACCAGAGGGGACCATGGGTCCCCAAGGGCAGGAAGGGGCGTATCTGAGGGGCCCGTGGACAGGACAAGATGACCTGAGGAGCCCCGCGGGCAAGACAGGGAGTACCTGAGGGGCCCCACGAGCAGGACCGAGCGTACCTTAGCGGCCTGCAGGACGGCGTAGCTCGGAAAGAAACGAGTCTATGTCTTGGCCGGGTGATGCAATGTCCA
Organism: Bubalus kerabau; assembly: GCF_029407905.1. Classification (NCBI taxonomy): domain Eukaryota; kingdom Metazoa; phylum Chordata; class Mammalia; order Artiodactyla; family Bovidae; genus Bubalus; species Bubalus kerabau. Next base: position 151,291,147 of record NC_073627.1, read on the forward strand.
CACAGCGTGAGGCTAAGAGGAAGAGCCCTGGTTTGCTACGGCCAATCAGAGCCCGGCATTTGACACCCATCAACAAGCCGGGCGCGGATTGGCAACGTGGGGCACCAATCACGCCCACCGGCCTTTCCTAGGTGTGCACTGGGAAGCTTGCAGTATAGTCCCGGGCGTGACCGCTATACCTTGCGTTTTTCACGCAGCTAGGGCAATGGTGGAGGACGCGACCGTTTTATAGAACGGAGACTGATTGGGAGAGGCACACAGGAAACATGTTGTGCATCTTGACAGGGCGTTGTTACACAAGATGTTTGCCTTCATCGGTGTTCACCTCACTACACGGAACAGATGTGCATTTCCCCACGGGTAAACCAAATGCAACGCCAGGGCCTCAGTTACGGTGTGGAGCCGTTAGTGCTCATTGTCAAGGCTGCTTTACTAGGCGATATTAAGGAAAGCAAGCCTAGGCATTAAGGCAGTATTTTTTTTTTTTTTTGGTGTAATGGAGACCTGCACCAAAGCACCTTGGAGTCTGCAAATATGCAGAGTCCTGGAGCAAAGCCTAGGCTTGCTAAATCTCTGATATGGGTCACAAAAATCTCCCTGTGGAATGTTCTCAGGTCTGTGCAACTTTTTGCGACCCCATGGACTGTAGTCTGCTAGGCTCCTCTGTTCATGGGATTTTTCAGGCAGAGGAATACTGGAGTGGGTTACCATTACCTCCTTAAGGGGATCTTTCCTACCCTGGGATGGAACCTGTGTCTCTTGCATCTCTTGCATTGGCAGGCTGATTGTTCACCACTACCACCACCTGGGAAGCCTATTTTAACACACATTCTGGATAATTATGCTCCTCACTAAAATTTTTGACCTGCCTATCTGAAGAGACCCTCCTATATCGCAGGGAAATACAGAGGCCACAGAACGGTCTGAGAGGAGCTGAAGCATTAGAGGTCAATGCAGTTCACAAAAACCTTTCCTTTCTCCTTGAGTGCCACGCAGAATTCTCATGAATTGTACTGCAGAAATAATGGTAAACAAACATACAGAGAGATATAACAAGAAAGGAAGAAAATGCCTGACAACCAGCTTTGTAAGTATTGCATCTTAATGTTTCTTGTATTGAAAACAAAATTATTTGCCTATTAGTCTGCTTTCTTATGTATTTTGAGTCTCCCCAGCACCCTTTGGGTATGTTGATTAAAAACCAAAGGGAATTCAAAGCCATGCAAAGGACAGTTGATTTCAGGATTGGAGCCTTGACAAATTGAGAGTCCCTCAGTGTATAACTGCTTAGTATAGCCAGTAATATATCCTGGACTTGCTTGTGGGTGTCCAGGAGTCTCCAGTAGAGGCCTGGGTCGGTGGTGGCCTGCTGCAGGGTTGGGGGCACTGAGTGTAGCAGTACATGCTGCTGCTAAGACACTTCAGTCGTGTCCGACTCTGTGCGATCCCATAGATGGCAGCCCACTAGGCTCCTCTGTCCCTGGGATTCTCCAGGCAAGAACACTGGAGTGGGTTGCCATTTCCTTCTCCAATGCATGAAAGTTAAAAGTGAAACTGAAATCGCTCAGTCGTGCCCAACTCTTCGCGACCCCATGGACTGCAGCCTACCAGGCTCCTCCGTCCATGGGATTTTCCAGGCAAGAGTACTGGAGTGGGTTGCCATACATGCATGGGATCTTTTGAGGGAGGTCACCATTATCTGCATTACCTCCACCAGTTTGCTTTCACATAAATAGCAAGGAGGGAACACAGCTCCACCAGAGGGAACACAGCTCCACCAGAGATAACCCAGCTCCTCCATTAACAGAAAACTGGGTTAACGATTTATTGAACATGGCCCAGCCAATCAGAACAAGACCCAGCTTCCCTTTCAGTCAGTCTCTCCCACCCCAAAGCTTCCATAAACCTCGTATCATGTTCCATCAGAGGGCAGAAAGACTCAAAACCACAGTCACAGAAAACTAACCAATCTAATCACATGGACCACAGCCTTGTCTAACTCAATGAAACTATGAGCCATCCCATGTAGGGCCACCCAAGATGGATGGGTCATGGTGGAGAGTTCTGACAAAATGTAGTCCACTGGAGAAGGGAATGGTAAATCACTTCAGTATTCTTGCCTTGAGAACCTCATGAACAGTATGAAAAGGCAAAAAGATAGGACACTGAAAGATGAACTACCCCATATTGGGTAGGTGCCCAATATGCTTCTGGAGATCAGTGGAGAAATAACTCCAGAAAGAATAAAGAGACAGAGCCAAAACAAAAACAACACCCAGTTGTGGGTGTGACTGGTGATGGAAGCAAGGTCTGATGCTGTAAAGAACAATATTGCATAGGAACCTGGAATGTTAGCTCCATGAATCAAGGCAAATTGGAAGTGGTCAAACAGGAGATAGCAAGCGTGAACGTCAACATTCAGGAATCAGCGAATTAAAATGGACTGGAATGGGTGAATTTAACTCAGATGACCATTATATCTACTACTGTGGGCAAGAGTCCATTAGAAGAAATGGAGTAGCCATCATAATCAACAGCAGTCCTAAATGCAATACTTGGATGCAATCGCAAAACAACAGAATGATCCCTGTTCATTTCCAAGGCAAACCATTCAATATCACAGTAATCCAAGTCTATACCCTGACCAGTAATGCTGAAGAAGCTGAAGTTGAATGGTTCTTTGAAGACCTACAAGACCTTCTAGATCTAACATCAAAAAAAAGATGTCCTTTTCATTATAGGGGACTGGAATGCAAAAGTAGGGAGTCAAGAAATAACCTGGAGTAACAGGCAAATTTGGTCTTGGAGTACAGAATGAAGCAGGACAAGAGCTAATAACGGTTATGCCAAGAGAATGCACTGGTCATAGCAAACACCATCTTCCAACAACACAAGAGCAGACTCTACACATGGACATAATCAGATTGTCAAAACCAAAATCAGATTGATTATATTCTTTGCAGCCAAAGATGGAGAAGCTCTATACAGTCAGCAAAAACAAGACCAGGAGCTGACTGTGGCTCAGATCATGAACTGCTTATTGCCAAATTCAGACTTAAATTGAAGAAAGTAGGGAAAACCACTAGACCATTCAAGTGAGATCTAAAGCAAATCCCTAACAATTATACAGTTGAAGTGAGAGATAGATTTAAGGGACTAGATCTGGTAGACAGAGTGCCTGATCAACTATGGATGGAAGTTCGTGACATTGTACAGGAGACAGGGACCAAGACCAACCCCCAAAATAAGAAATGCAAAAAAGCAAAATGGCTTTCTGAGGAGGTCTTACAAATAGCTGTGAAGAGAAGCAAAAAGCAAAGGAGAAAAGGAAAGATATACCCATTTGAACGCAGAGTTCCAAAGAATAGCAAGGAGAGATAAGAAAGACTTCCTCAGTGATCAGTGCAAAGAAAGAGAGGAAAATAATAGAATAGGAAAGACTAAAGATCTCTTCAAGACAACTAGAGATAGCAAGGGAGCATTTCATGCAAATATGGGCTCAATAAAGTACAGAAATGGTATGGACTTAATGGAAGCAGAAGATATTTAAGAAGAGGTGGCAAGAATACACAGAACTATACAAAAAAGATCTTCACAACCCAGATAAGCACGATGGTATGATCATTCACCTAGAGCCAGATATTCTGGAATGTGAACTCAAGTGGGCCTTAGGAAGCATCACTATGAACAAAGCCAGCGGAGGTGATGTAATTCCAGTTGTGCTATTTCAAATCCTGAAAGATGATGCTGTGAAAGTGCTGCACTCAATATGCCAGCAAATTTTGAAAACTCAGCAGTGGCCACAGGACTGGAAAAGGTCAGTTTTCATTCCAATTCCAAAGAAAGGCACTGCTAAAGAATTTTCAAACTACCACTCAATTGCACTCATCTCACATGCTAGTAAAGTAATGCTCAAAATTCTCCAAGCCAGGCTTCAACAACATGTGAACTGTGAACTTCCAGATGTGCAAGCTGGATTTAGAAAAGGCAGAGGAACCAGAGATCAAACTGTCAATATCCACTGGATCATTGTAAAAGTAAGGGAGTTCCAGAAAAACGTCTACTTCTGCTTTATTGACTATGCCAAAGCCTTTGACTGTGTGGATCACAACAAACTCTAGAAAATTCTTCAAGAGATGGGAATACCAGACCACCTGACCTGCCTCTTGAGAAATCTGTATGCAGGTCAGGAAGCAACAGTTAGAACCAGACATGGAACAACAGACTGGTTCCAAATAGGAAAAGGAATACGTCAAGGTTGTATATTGTCACCCTGCTTATTTAACTTCTATGCAGAGCACATCATGAGAAACGCTGGGCTGGAAGAAGCACAAGCTGGAATCAAGATTGCCAGGAGAAATGTCAACAACCTCAGATATGCAGATGACACCACCCTTATGGCAGAAAGCAAAGAACTAAAGAGCTTCTTAATGAAAGTTAAAGAGGAGAGTGAAAATGTTGGCTTAAAGCTCAACATTCAAAAAACAAAGATCGTGGCATCTGGTCCCATCACTTCATGGCAAATAGATGGAGAAACAGTGGTAGACTTTTTTGGGGCTCCAAAATCACAGTAGATGGTGACTGCAGCCCTAAGATTAAAAGATGCTTACTCCTTGGGAGAAAAGTTATGACTAACCTAGACAATAAAGCAGAGACATTACTTTGCCAACAAAGGTCCATCTATTCAAGTCTATGGTTTTTCCAGTAGTCAAGTATGGACATGAGAGTTGGACTATAAGGAAAGCTGAGCACCGAATAATTGATGCTTTTGAACTATGGTGTTGGAAAAGACTCTTGAGAGTCCCTTGGGCTGCAAGGAGATCCAACCAGTCAATCCTAAAGGAAATCAGTCCTGAATAGTCACTGAAAGGACTGATGCTGAAGCTGAAACTCCAGTACTTTGGCCACGTGATGCGAAGAGCTGACTCACTGGAAAATACCCTGATGCTGGGAAAGGCTGAAGGTGGAGGAGAAGGGGACGAGAGAAGATGAGATGGTTGGATGGCATCACTGACTTCATGCACGTGAGTTTGAGTAAACTCCGAAAGTTGGTGATGGACAGGGAGGCCTGGCGTGCTGCAGTCCATGGGGTTGCAAAGAGTCAGACACAACTGAGCAACTGAACTGAACTGATAGCCAATAAAAGGACAGAAAAAACCTGATAGAATATGTGTAGGGCATTCCTGAGATAGTTTAATTAAGAACATTTAGCTTATTAACTAGAAGTTGGAATGTGTTTGAATTTTCACATTCCTCAAAATGCCATATTGTTCATTTTATCATCTGTCTGGACAGGCCAGATTAGAGCAGAACAGAGGGTTTCCAGACAGACGTGTCCATGGGGAAAAAAGGTTGGGATTATAGGTCTAATTATTTTAAAATGATGTCTAAATTTAATGTCTAAAACTGAAAAACCAAGAAATCACAGCATAACATGTTAGGTAGAAATTCGGAAATAATGTCAGAAGAAACAAAATTTCTGAAAATGCATATATCTGGGGAGCACGAATTGGGGATGCACAATGCTACTTGATGTTACATTTGTCTACTCTGGAGATGGAGGGTATAACAGATTTAAACACAGCCACAGATTCTGAACACTCTTTGCACTGAGACGTGAGCATCTATGTCCCCTCACTTTTGAGTCTCGGTTGGCTCAGTGTCTGTTTTACCCTATAAAATAAAGTGGAAATAACTGAGCCAGTTTCTGGGTTAGGACTGAAGACATCTGCTTCCTGCTCCTAAAATAGGAACAGGAAGAAAATTGATTGCTATGAAACTGAAAGTTATGTTGCTATGCTGTGAGGAAACTAATGGACAGGCACTGAGTGAACAGGCCATTTTAGAAGTGGATCCTTTAGTGCCAGCTGGGCCACTCCCATGACATACATGGAGTAGAGATGAGCAGTCCCCAAAGTCCTGAAAAAGTTGCTTATCTGTGAGCAAAGTGAACGAGTGTCAATAGGATGACTTGTTATGCAGCAATAGGTAAGATGGTACAAATATAGTCAACATCAAGAAAAGGTGGAGTTATTTGTCCTGCTGAGGGGTGGGTGCCATCTTTCATGAAGTCTGAAGCCTTGGAAACAGGAATTCTGAATGACTCTTCAGTTACTTAGCTCCTCAGACCCTGTTTACTGAGCACCCAGTTAAAGCCAGACATAGTTCTAGGTAGTACCGACATAACAGTTAACAAACCAGGTGATATCCCAGCCTTCACAGAGTTTATATTTGATCAAGGTGTAAATCAATAAATATGTAATTTCAGATACACCCACTATGGTTCAATGATAATCTCCTGGGACTTTATTATATAAAGCATAATTTTGTACAGAGCCCAGTTTGATAGAAGCTTATCTATAGTGAATCCTAGCCACGTTAATTTAATGAGGTATTAAATCTGTTTCCTTATCTGGACCCAGGGCACTGACTCCTAACTGTGACTATGTCATCTTTCAGGCACTTCAATTTTTCAAAAACTTATAATCTAACTAGAATTTGGAATTGATGAGTCTGCCTCCATCAATTCCTGGAGGCTGAGGAAAGGAAAACTCTGCATTTAGCATTCTTTTCTGGTCCTCACAGAACTCTCCCATGAAAGTTGGTCTGAAATGTCCTGCATTTCAGTTAGCTTATTCAAGAGGACACAAATATAGAACTCAAGGTTGACTTGTATTCAACCTCTCAGAAAAAAACCACAAAATGGAGGTAAGGTGTATTTAGTACAATCAGAAATATTTCAAGTATAATTTACATGAAACATAATTTGAAAAATATAAGTGCTCTGATGCATATATTTTAAAACCTCATGTCAAGAAATGTCCATTAGTTATTGAAAATGGGGGCAAATATATACCAAGTATTTTGAGGGACTATCTTATGCTTCATTAAAACAAATGTTCAGGTTGTTTGAAGTAATTTGTAAGAACAAATAGGAAATGTACGGAAAAAGAAAGCAATCAGAATGATATCCACCAGATAAGATTTAGAATATTCCTTCACTCTGAATTCTTTGCCATCTAAACTCATTTTCTAGATCACTCCAATATCCATGGTAAGACTTCTTTACATTCAGTATCAAAACTAATGATGACATTTATTATTTTAGCTTCAATCTCCTTTTGGCATCTTTATGTTTCTTCCGACAGTCCTAGAAAAACATAAAATCAAAAGCCCTCGTTAGGTGTGGCATGGCAGGTTCATAAATAAGACAGAGTGTGCATATTGTTATTTTGAGAATAGACTCTTTAGTCAAAGTCTCCAATAATTCCCTCATGTTATTTATATTCTTTCTTATACTTCCTCCATTTTCCAATAAATTATTGGAAATTCATGAAGCCATAAAATTAAAAAGAAAGTCTTTGTTAAAAATAAAATAACTTTCATAAAAAAATAAAATAAATAAAATAAAATAACTTTCACAGTGTTCAGTAACTATATAAAGTAAAATTTAGATTATTCAGTGACTGGGTCGTAGAAATCATTTTGGAAGTGCTCACATGGATGTGGAATATTCAGACTTTTGGCTTTAAGTGCTTACAATGGAAACTGTAATTCAGTCTTTCAAAAATTTCATCATTTCCTGTTCCTTAATAAGCATGACGAGAACTCAGATCAGTCACTCAATGGAGCCACTCTTTAGTCTCCTTTCTGCACATGGGTGGATTGAGTTAAACAATTAAAACTTCCCTTCCAGCACTATTAATTGTGAGCATTTAAATCATGTTTTCAGTTATCTCAAGTTTCATGCCTTCCTATATTCCTACACCAGGAAAATATTAACACAAAGGTAACATCATATCTATTTCAGGAGACAATTAACATGGCGATACTCACCATTCGCAAATTGTTTGTTCTGATCTCCCAAGAATTCCTGCTAATATTACTTCCCACTCCTCTCCAAAATAAGTCAGAACCTAGAAGGAAAAACAAAGAAAGGCAAGGCAGCACAGTAATATTAAAACAGACAATATTTTAGTGCTGGCATTATCAAGGTCTTCAAGTTAACATGATTCCCCACCCGCAGTTTATGCTAATTTTCAAAAATATTTTATTCTTTTAGAAAATGAAAATGTAGAATTGCTAGGATTTTTACTGTTTATAAACCATTTACTGTGATGTAACTTAGTTTCTGTTTGTGTTAGGCTTCAGAAATGAGTTCAACAGCCTCAGCATTTTCATGTGAACTTTTTTTTTCTATTTTTGTTTTACTGAAGTATAGTTAATTCACAATGTTGTGTTAGTTTCAAGTATACAGCAAAGTGATTCAGTTACACGCATACATTCTTTTCAGGTTCTCTCCCATTACAGTTTATTACAAGATATTGAGTATACTTCATGTGAACTTTTTAGGGTACTAAAAACTTGCAAATTTTGTATGTCTAGCATCTCAGCAAGTCCCTGGAACAAGACAAGCCCTTGCTGAGGATAGCGAGTAAGCTGAGGTGATGAATGGGAGCTTTCAGTTTTCCAGAGCTTTATAAGTCAACAAACTTCTGTCTAACAAGAGGGGGCTAAAGCATATCACATTGCAAAGAATCAGAATTTTTCCCAATCAGTATGTATAAATAGAGATGTACTATATATACCATTTAATAAAAAAACTGACTTACCATGAAGTCTCTCATCATTCTTAGAGAAAAAGAAAAATCTAGTAGTCTCTTTCTCATGTAATGGTACTTCTCTGAAGTGAGAAAGACAGAATTGGCCACTTAATTTCAACATTTAAGAAATGTTCACATTGTAAATATAAATGAACTATGTCTTAAATATCTGTGCTTTGTGTCTTGCTCATTTTTGACCTGAGTCAAAGTAATACCACCCTTTCTCTATTCAACATTCTTCGCTTCTACCTGTAACTTTGGTAACAAAGATTTAAGTACAAGCTCTATCTTCCCCATGCTGATTGTTAAAACTCTCACCCAACCACTGCTACCCATTTTGCCAGTGTTTCCTATGAGGTAGCAGCCAACTAGATGAAGCATCCTCTTCCAGACCAGGGACTTCAGTGGCAGGCTTTCTTCCCTATATGCAGCATATCCCCCACCCAGTGCTATCCAAATCTCAAGGAAAAGAAACACGCTCCCAATGACAAAAAGACTACAGAACTCTCTAAAGGAGCAAAAAAAAAAAAAAAAAGAAAACTGTCTTGAAAAGCTAAACTTAAGATACTTTTATAATATCTCTAAAGCATGTCCAACTCAGATTTTATAAATTATGAAATATATCTGGACAGAAACACATTACTTACTCAGGGCTCTGCTTTTTGTCATCTGTTTCTTCAGTAACATCTTCCTCTTCTGAACTGCTGTCTTGGAAACGAGGGTCTCCCTGCCAGGCGACCTTCCCAGGTTTTACTGCTTCAACTCTATAGGTCTCTATGTCATCAAGACAATGAAAGATGACACAACTGTGACCTAAAGCCCAAGTACTTATGGACACATTCACTTGTTTACTTTCACCATGCATACATATTTCTACATTTTGAATATCTTAATCATTAACTCAAAATGTGTAGTATCTTTTTGATTTTCAAATATTGAGAGAAACTTTTATTTTTTGGCATTGCTACAGTGATCTCATAAGGAATACAGTAATACTATCAAAAGATATAGAAGCTGAAGGTTTATAAATGAGCAACACAATTTACAAGAAAGATCAAAATAAGTGTGACACCTGAGCTAGCATTGAGCAGTCTAATGATGCAGTGAAACCGGTTTGCCTTCCTGCTTATTCATAAAGGAGAAAAGGAACATATCTTTACGTTTTCAATTTCCCAAATTTCCTTCTAAAACTGCTGAAAAAGCTGCTGCTAAAAGATGTGGATGATCACCTCACAAGTCCTCATAATTGCCAAAGCACATAAAACACATCTCCCAGGTTGCTCGGGTGTCTTAGCAATCATTTCAAGGCCAACTTCTCACACTTGGCTCTCAAAGTTAGAAAAATTAAAATATCTATATCATACCAACTCTGTTCAACAGTTCAGGACTGACCTTGGTACTCAAATGGACAGCACAGGCAAGAGAATGAAATAAGCAGAGCAATGATATATTGTATCTTATTTAGGACAATTTTGGAAAAACTACTTGATTGTTGTACCTCCTTTTGTAGCACCACAAAGCTGGAATCTAATACCTATCTGCTAAACACAAGGATGCTATTTTAACTGCTGAGCTTTCAAGTAGAACTTATTGTTAGGTGTATTCTGTATAGGTATACCTTGCTTTTACAGTGAACTTTCAGAAAAACTACACTTACATCTTAAGGTGAGAAGCAACTTCCTAAGGAATATTTGTTTCAAACTTTTAGACACGTAGGACTTCAGAGGTAAACCTCCTGAAGTAGAATGGAAAATTGTATATACCAGTGCTATACTTTTCTCTGCTGCTAAGTCACTTCAATCGTGTCCAACTCTGTGCAACCCCTAGACGGCAGCCCACCAGGCTTCTCCATCCCTGGGATTCTCCAGGCAAGAACACTGGAGTGGGTTGCCATTTCCTTCTCCAATACATGAAAGTGAAAACTGAAAGTGAAGTCGCTCAGTCGTGTCCGACTCTTAGCAACCCCATGGACTGCAGCCCACCAGGCTCCTCCGTCCATGGGATTTTCCAGGCAAGAGTACTGGAGTGGGGTGCCATTGCCTTCTTCGATACTTTTCTCTAGGTTCTGGCAAATCTCCAAGGATAAAGTTTGAAACAGCTGGTATATTGATGACACAGCATATTTGTTTAGAGGCAGGGTTACATATTTCTTCTCCTAACAAATAACACTGGCTTTCCTGAAGTTATGGCTTCTCCAACTGCATCAAAGATGTAAAGCTATTTAAATATATGACTTCTTAAACATATTTAAATATATGACTATTTCTACTCAACAGAAGAAGGAATGTTGCATAATTCTCTGGCTTGCCTTCATATGGCAGCTATCTAGAAGTTTGCTTCCAAATTCAAGAACAATTTCTTACTGTGTTGAACACAGCTCTAGGCATGTTACATTTATGGTTATGTAATGCTGACTGAAATACTGTTTATCTAGATAGAGAAGAGAATACTGCCTTCAGCTAATGTTAAATCATCATACTTACAGTAGACTCAATTAAATTCAAACTGCATGAAATGAAAAAGTAAAAACAAACAAAAATATACCTTCTTTTTCATCTTTGGCATCAGACTCAAAAAAGGAAAATGTGAATCCGCCGGTTTGCTCATTGCGAGTCATCAGAGCTGGAGTGTCCTGGACTACCTCAGCTTTCTCTCCATCAGAGTCCTCATTCCAAGGTGTGTTATCTTCCTTTTCACTAGTATCTTTTACACTTTGGAATATTTGTTTCAAATCCGTAGCAATGTTATAATACATTTCTTTAGACACCTCAGGTAGTTTCTCAGCTTCCTCCCTTTTCTTCTTTCGTTTTGCTTTACTGCATTGACATATATAAAGATCACAAAAAAGTCAATGTTTGGAAAAATTCCAGAAATCAGGAAATAAAAATACCTTGGATAACATTAGTCCCATTGTTTCAACCACCAAGAGGATCCACATATACAACTCATAAGGACAGAATCTTAACCAAAAAGCTTTTAATAGCCAAAATTATTTCAAACAGTTCCAAGTATTAAACATGAATCATATTGTCCTCTCTTTTATCCTCTGAACTACACTTCAGAAATTACACCTAAGATATCAGCTATGAGTAAGACAATTACTTAACTGCAATGGGCCTCAGTATCCTCATTTACAAAATGAACCAGGTTAAACCACATGACTTTTAAGACTCTATCAAATTGTAAAATGGTGAGTTTTATGATACTGGCATTAAAGGATTTAGTCATAATTCTGTTGTAGAAATGCATTATAAGTATGTCTGGGATGAAATTTTTCTGTTTCCATCAAACCTGCTCTATATTTAGGAATATGTTTTTGTTTTTGTTTTTAACCAGAGTTACACAGCAGTCTCCAATACTGAGTTTTTAGATAGTAAAAGATTCCTCTTCCAACAACACAAGAGAAGACTCTACACATGGACATCACCAGATGGTCAACACTGAAATCAGACTGATTATATTCTTTGCAGCCAAAGATGGAGAAGCTCTATACAGTCAGCAAAAACAAGACCGGGAGCTGACTGTGGCTCAGATCATGAACTCCTTATTGACAAATTCAGACTTAAATTGAAGAAAGTACAGAAAACCACGAAGCCATTCAGGTATGATCTAAATCAAGTCTGTTATGATTATACAGTGGAAGTGAGAAATAGATTTAAGGGACTAGATCTGATAGAGTGCCTGATGAACTATGGATGGAGGTTCGTGACATTGTACAGGAGATAGGGAACAAGACCATCCCTATGGAAAAGAAATGCAAAAAAGCAAAATGGCTGTCTGGGGAGGCCTAACAAATAGCTGTGAAAAGAAGAGAAGTGAAAAGCAAAGGAGAAAAGGAAAGATATAAGCATCTGAATGCAGAGTTCCAAAGAATAGCAAGGAGAGATAAGAAAGACTTCCTCAGCGATCAATGCAAAGAAATAAGAGGAAAACAACAGAATGGGAAAGACTATAGATCTCTTCAAGAAAATTAGAGATACCAAGGGAACATGTCATGCAAAGATGGGCTTGATAAAGGACAGAAATGGTATGGACCTAACAGAAGCAGAAGAGGTGGCAAGAATACACAGAAGAATTGTACAAAAAACATCTTCACGACCAAGATAATCACGATGGTGTGATCACTCACCTAGAGCCAGACATCCTGGAATGTGAAGTCAAGTGGGCCTTAGGAAGCATCACTATGAACAAAGCTAGTGGAGGTGACGGAATTCCAGTTGTGCTATTTCAAATCCTGGAAGATGATGCTGTGAAAGTGCTGCACTCAATATGCCAGCAAATTTGGAAAACTCAGCAGTGGCCACAGGACTGGAAAAGGTCAGTTTTCTTTCCAATCACAAAGAAAGGCAATGCCAAAAATGCTCAAACTACCACTCAATTGCACTCATCTCACACGCTAGTAAAGTAATGCTCAAAATTCTCCAAGCCAGGCTTCAGCAATATGTGAACTGTGAACTTCCAGATGTTGAAGCTGGATTTAGAAAAGGCAGAGGAACCAGAGATCAAATTGCCAACATCCGCTGGATCATGGAAAAAGCAAGAGAGTTCCAGAAAAACATCTATTTCTGCTTTACTGACTATGCCAAAGCCTTTGACTGTGTGGATCACAATCAACTGTGGAAAATTCTGAAAGAGATGGGAATACCAGACCACCTGATCTGCCTCTTGAGAAATTTGTATGCAGGTCAGGAAGCAACAGTTAGAACTGGACATGGAACAACAGACTGGTTCCAAATAGGAAAAGGAGTATGTCAAAGCTGTATATTGTCACCCTGCTTATTTAACTTCTATGCAGAGTATATCATGAGAAACGCTGGGCTGGAAGAAGCATAAGCTGGAATCAAGATTGCTGGGAGAAATATCAATAACCTCAGATATGCAGATGACACCATCCTTATGGCGAAAGAGAAGAGGAACTAAAAAGCCTCTTGATGAAAGTGAAAGAGGAGAGTGAAAAAGTTGGCTTAAAGCTCAACATTCAGAAAATGAAGATCATGGCATGTGGTCCCATCACTTCATGGGAAATAGATGGGGAAATAGTGGAAACAGTGTCAGACTTTATTTTTTTGGGTTCCAAAATCACTGCAGATGGTGATTGCAGCCATGAAATTAAAAGACGCTTACTCCTTGGAAGGAAAGTTATGACCAATCTAGACAGCATATTCAAAAGCAGAGACATTACTTTGTCAACAAAGTTCCGTCTAGTCATGGCTATGGTTTTTCCAGTGGTCATGTATGGATGTGAAAGTTGGACTGTGAAGAAAGCTGAGCGCTGAAGAATTGATGCTTTTGAACTGTGGTGTTGGAGAAGACTCTTGAGAGTCCCTTGGACTGCAAGGAGATCCAACCAGTCCATCCTAAAGGAGATCAGTCCTGGGTGTTCTTTGGAAAGACTGATCTAAAGCTGAGACTCCAATACTTTGGCCACCTCATGCGAAGAGTTGACTCATTGGAAAAGACTCTGATGCTGGGAGGGATTGGGGGCAGGAGGAGAAGGGGACGACAGAGGATGAGATGGTTGGATGGCATCACCAACTCAATGGACGTGAGTTTGGGTAAACTCTGGGAGATGGTGATGGACATGGAGCCCTGGCATGCTGCAAGTTATGGGGTCGCAAAGAGTCGGACACGACTGAGCAACTGAAGTGAACATCCTTTTTTTCTATTAGAGTCTATTTTATTTATTAGGCCAAATATTCTGTTTTACCTAAAATAATAATGTCCTAAATGATCATCTTACTGGTGGAGACTATCTTATACTGAGAAACTTTTAATACTTCATTAAATAAACCATAGGCTATAAGTCAAATATGCCTCCTATGAAACTGAGCTCCATGATCAATGAAACACAAGGTAGTGGTTTTAAAGGTGGTCCAAAGGTCCTCTGATACTTCAAGAAGTGGAAGTTAATTCCTCCATCCCTTTCAGTGTGGGTTGTTCTTAATGACCTCTTCTAAGGAACAGAATAGGGCAGATGTGGTTGTGTTCAACTACTGAAACTAGGGCTATAGAGTGCACTGTGGCTTTCTCCTTGCTCTCTCCCCTTCCCTAATCACCGGCTTTGGGAGAAGTCAGATACCATGTTCTGAGGGCACCCAAACACCCAAAAGGAGAGGTCAGCAAAGCAAGGAACTGAGGCCCCTGCCAGCGGTCAAGTGTGTGAACCATCTTGCAAGCAGGCTGCAAACTTTCAGAGACTATAGCCCCAGGTGACATCTTGACTACAACCTCTTGAGAGCCCAAACCAACACTACCTGGTAAAGTGCTCCCAAATTCCTGACCCACAGAAATTGGGACCTAATAAATTTTTAGTTGCAAGCTCTTCGTTTTGGGGGCAATTTTTTACATAGCAATATCTAACTGATACATATTTTGGTGCCTAGAAGTGGGATACTGCTATAAAAGCCCAAAATGTAGGAATGACTTCATAGCCCACACAGTAAGCAGAAGTTGGAAGGTCAGTGAGGAGGGTGTTAGCAAAAGCATGAAAACTCCCTGAAGAAACTGTTAGTAGAAACTACATGCCAATTGAGGCTTCAGGTAAGGCGTTGCAGAAAAGTGAAGTAAACGCTATTGGAAAATGGGGGAAAGGAGATCATTGTTATATAGTGGCAGGAGGCTTAGCAACACTGTCGCCTTTATTAACTGGTAAGTAGAAAATGCACCTAATGAATGGGTGATCTAGCAATGGAGATGTCCAGGAAGGTGTTGAAGGCATTTTCTGATTTCTTCTTGCTGCTTACAGTAACATATAAGCAGAGATAGTGAAACTAAAGAAAGAAGTTTTTTTTAATAAGGCGCTAGGACCTCATGGCTTTAAAGACTCCTATTCTCTAGAAGGCAAGTAACATAAAATTTAAGAAATATCTTCTAAGCAAGAACAAATCTATTTTTTCAGGAAAATATAGTGTAAAGCAGGTTTTGGCAAAGTAAACCCATGGATGAGATCCAAGCCACTGCTTATTTATGTACAGATTGCAAGTTAAGAATAATTTTTGTAGTTTGAAGTGACTGGTAAAAACTATGTAAAAAGATGGCTTCATAATATGTACAAATTACATGAAATGCAAATTTCAATGTCCTACTAATAGTTTCATTAGAACACAGCCTACCTTATTCATTTTATGTATTATGTATGGCTCTGTTTCTGTTATAAGGACAGAGAAGAGTCACTGCAAGAGAGACCATCTGGCCTGCAAAGCCTAATATATTTACTATTGTACTCTGAAGAGAAAAACTTGTACACCAGGCTAATTATTAATATAAAGCAAAATCCTTTGTTGAGAGCCTAGATATAGCTCAGAAACTCCAACTGTTCAAACAAGAGGGCTTCTTATGAGTTTAAAGGTATTATTTTTCAGCAGTCCCGGCAGAACACCATGGTGGAAAAAAAGCTTATCTTACACTGAATTTTGGTTTTTGTCTAATGAACTGAACCCCAGAAAGATTCACAGGAGACCCAAATACTTTAAGACAATTAAAGGAACAAAAACACCACTAGATTTGATGGGTAGGTACAGAGACATTCCACAGTGAGGAGGCTTGCATGGTCTGAATGTGATTCTTTTTAAAAGAAACTTTTAATTTTGTAATAATTTTAGATTTACAGAAAAACTAGAAACAGATTTACAGAAAAACTAGGAATAACCTTCACCTAGTTTCCCCTCATAGTAGCATCTTACACAGATATGAAACAATTGCCAAATCTAAAAGATTAACACAGGTACCTTACTAGTAACTGTAGCAGTTTACCTTTCTTTTGGTTTATCATCCTGCTTTCTTTCGTAAGTCGCATGGTCATGCCTTGTTGGATCATAATGTATGATGTCCCTATTTAAAAAAGGAGAGTGATAAGTTTGAAGGGACAAATCAGAGTATAAATCCAAAAAACTAATAGCAAAACATAATGCAAAACCAGGACAATTCCACTTTTGAGCAAGACAAAGGCATAAATATCAAGTAAGTGTATCAGGAGCTCCTTAGAAGCAATTATATTTTAAATTACCCACTTCTGAGAGGATCTTTGAAAAATTTTTAAATATTATTTTAAAACAGGAAAATATATATAGATAAAATGATATACTATTTGGATTTGTATAAAATATTTCAGTGGTGACAGTAGGGGGGAGTGAGTAAAAGTATAGAAGAGAAAACTGGTCCCATGTTAGTGATTGGAGAAGTTGGGTGATGGTACACAGGGGTTTCATTACACTAGTCTTCCTAAATTATATATTTTCTATAATAAACTGTTACATTTATTAATATTTAAACAGTTGTCCATTTTTTCAGTAGTAATAAATACAGAAAAAATTTTAGATTAGTTTCTTGAAGTGAATCACTAGGTAAGTATAATATTAAGAGTCTGATACATATTGTTAACTGCTCTCCCCAAGAAGTTGAAAATGGCCTAATTTTGTGGCAAAGGAAGAGAGAAGAGTGAGATGAAACATAAGACATACTTAAATTTCTTAGCAGCTACTGATCCTTTACTTGTAGAATTGCTTAAGCTGATCTGCAAAACACTCTGCACAACATTCAGGGCTTTCAATTTTTCTGCAGCAAGTTCTTCCTCCTCAGGAGTTTTCTTTTCATTTATTTCTTTGAAGGAAGAGGATAATTAGTAATCTTTTGGCAAATCTAACTTGAGAAATTTCAGTAATCAAATATTTATCAAGCACTTAAACATGTGCAAAACACATTAAGACAGGAAGAACAAAAGTTAAACCTCGTTTTGCTAACCTCTCTGTCCCTAAGCCCCTGATGTCACAGTGAATCCAGAAATTGCATGACCAGCAAACAAAATTCCCATTTCTACTTATAAAAATGAAATATGAAATTAATGGCTTTCAGTGGCAAGTCTAAGTTTTTAAGGTAAAGATTGACAAATGTAATAGAGCAAGATAGTAATTAAAAACCTAAAGTGAATAAAGATTCTTTGATTTTTGGCAACAATCTAGAAATTAATTTAAATTACATGTAAGTCTAAAAGTGAAAGAAAGGTGGTAATTTTACTGACTATTAACATGATATGTTAGCAGTTACTTTAGCTTTTAAACTCAGTAATAAATATCCCAGGAATAGAGCCTACACACAGGGCATTGTGGAATCCTATAAGCTGGCTTTCTTATTTACTAAAAACAGACAAACATCAGGGAACAAAGTTAAACATTTAACAGCCAGTTTGGATTATAAGAGAAAACATAAAAGAAGTCTGAGCCTTAAAGACCTTTTCAAATTACTGTAGGATATAAACAACTAAATAACAGAAATTAACAAAATAAAACACTGCTTTGCATAAGTTTTCTATAGAGATGGCCCAAAAGTGTCTAAGGGTTCAAAAAAGATAGGGATTATGTTCAGTTGGATTAAGAAATGTTTTACAAACCAGGTACAGTCTAAGGTAGGAAAGACAAAGTAGTTCCCTGAGGAAGGAAGAGAGCACGCTAGGAAACAAAATGAATATGTACTGAAATAAGAAACTGCAAAGAGTTTACATTGCATTAGGCTAAACCATATGAAACTGCTCATATGAAACTTTCTGACTTCAAAAAGTGGCAATTTTAATTTTATCCTAATACTGACAATTAGGAAGTAGAACAGAATGTTAGAAAGGGCTCAGTGTATTGGTAGGCTGCTTATCTGCAGGATGGTCTTTGTGCAACACACAAAAAACTCAGTCTCAAACGTTCCCAAGAAACCTCTGATACAGGCTCTTCCCAAGGTTCTGTAAGACCCTCTGGCTTTAGCCTTTTTTTATACATGAATATTTTCCAAATGTAGGTAATCTTTGCTCATGACTACTCTGCTGAGCTCCCAAATATTCTTTCCTCAATGCCTGGTGGATATTTCTCACAGGTGTATCTAAAGTTGAAAAGCAGAACAGCCAGGAGCAAAGATGACCCAGATTTGGAAAATATTCATGTAAAAATGAAGGCTAAAGCCACACGGACTACAGAACCTTGGGAAGAGCCTATATCTCAAAGCAAAGGGAAAATTTAGGAACCAAGAATTATGAAGAAAACAAGGAAGTTATAGTGCAATAGAAGCAAAGGGAAGAGAACATTTCAAGAAGGATGATCAACAGTAACAAATGCTATAAGCAGGTTGAAGGGTGAAGCTTGAGAAGACGCCACTGCATCTGGTAAACCAGTTATTCACAGCTTTGAGGGACCGCACGCTAAAGAGTTGTAAATATGAGACAGACATAAGTGGCAGGAGTTAGAAAGCAACATCTATAGTTTCTTGACTAATCCCAAGGTTCTATCCATTCCTATGTTATCAACATGGAATTCTGAGTGAAAAGTTCTGAAACAATAAGTTGGTATGGATCCTGGAGAATTTACTCTCGGAATACTTGTTTTCAGAAATGTATAATATACAGAATAATCACTTCAAATAATTTAAAGTATCATATCCAGAGATTGTACTTTCAATAAAATCAACTGCTTCTAAATTGGATGCAATCTATTTTTTCATTTCAGGCTTAGAACTGAAAAAAAAAAAAAAAAGGGAATGGCAACTTAAAAACTGGCAGGGTTGAAGAATGGCTTTTTGAACCTATGAGACCGAATTATGTCTGCAGAAAGAACGAAGAGATAGAAGAAAGTTAAGTGTGAAGATGCAAATGAGAAAAAGGAGTGAACAGGAGGTATAAATGGAGAAGATCAAGATGCGGATTAGATAAACTCAGGAAAGAAGAAAAAAGAAAGGACAGAGTAGTTCTGAGATTGGAAAGGAAAACAGGGAGCTACCTGAAGTGACCATCGTCTTGGTCAAGTAGGAGGTGAGGTCTTTTACAAAGGATAAGAGTAGAAGATCTTGTAAAGAAAGTTTGGAACCACTGCCGATGCTTCCGATAGCATCAATGCTTTTAAATATATTCAAATAAGAATGAATTTAAGTAGAGTGATATTCAGTGGTACATTGCTTTGAAAAATCTGCACCGAGCATGAACACTTTCTTTAAGTAAACCAAGTGGGATGTATCTGTCTTACACAACCTCACGAGGACCTGTTGACCTACTGCCAGGTAGGTCCTTGACTTATAATACCAGGATGAGGGAAGATGGTACCTTTGGCAGATGCTACTTATTCCTATCTTTTCTGGCAGCTTCAGGAAATTAAAATTTTATAAATAAATTAATATGTACAAGTGTTACATGTACATGTAACACACCATGTACACATAACACTATATGTGTTATATATACATAAAACACTTCTCTATGTGTTAAGTGAAGATGCTAGACAAGTTGATTTCTTGAGGTATGCCAGCTCTAACATCAGGACTGTTTGTTTGCACAATGAGTCATTTACCTTCATGATCATCTTCACTATCACTTTCTAGAAATCGGGAGTCCATGCGAAATCTGTCATCAGTGCCAAAGTGAGACTGCAAATTCATGAGCTAAAGACAAAACACAAAGACAACTGACAGTCGCATTCCCAAGAAATTACTTATGAAGAAGACCCTCCAAGTATACTTCCATGCTGTGAAATTTACTACATTAATGTTTGCATAACCTCACCCACTCATGAACCAAACAAAGAGGGCCATGGAGGATCAATCTCAAAAACCTTAATGTTAAGAGTATGGGCAAGGTCTGCCTTCATTAACCTAGATTTAAGGACTATGCTGAAAAAATAAGAGCATGTTGCAAATTTTTTTATTTTCAGTCTTCACTAACCTTCTGTCCAGCTCTGCCCTCAAACTGAGGTTTAATTCTGAACCTGTTATTGTCATCTTCGGAACAAGATTCCTCATCATCGCTGCTGTCAAAGAGCTTCCCAGAGGCTCTACCCATGGACTCCTGTTACATAAGGACAGAAATGTTTATTAATAACCAAGACAACCCGTATTTCCCTCATTATGCAATTTTCCTCCTTACACTTAAGAAACAACTCAGATGCATATCCCAGGAAACAGTGTGGTGGTTATAATAGAAACTCTCGACTCAGTGATATTTACATGGCCCCCTGGGTCTCCAGAGGCTCCTAATGCAGCCTGAAAGGGGGGCAGTTATTACATGTAAGAACATTTTCTGCATGGTTTCACTAATATTGATGTCACTTTGCAGAGGACAGATTTATGTGGGAGAAAATCTTTAAGGCCCCTGTAGCATCCATGCGTGGTGGTCTGGGGAGTTTTCTGTTTCATTGTGGCTCTCAGAGGAAATTTTATGTTGAGCCCAGCAGCTGGGGGGAGGTTTTGGTATGCAATATGCAGAAATGGATCTGTACAAGTAGAGGCATGCCCATATGGACATCTTAAATTTCTTACTTTTACCAGTTCCTCTCCTGGATGGCTTTGCTCCCGAGTGGATGTCTCCTCTGTTTCGCTTTCACTATTGGAACCAAAGATGATGTGCGTCGGCTTGTCCTCTGGATGACCATCCTACAGTGGTCATCAAAAGCATTACCTTTAAGACAACCTCTCATCTCCTTCCCCAAGTAAGTCTATTTCCCACCCTATTCATCCCAAGATAGAAACTTCTCACTTTCCATTTGCAGTTGATCACCAAGTCCCATCAGTTGGGCCTTCCTGCTATTTTAAAAATATATTCCCATAGTCACTGCCTTGGTTCTGGCTCAAAACCTCTCAAAAGCTGTCTATCCTTGTTCCCTTGTTTGTCCCATTTGATTTGTTGTTCTCAGCACGTCCTGAACCATTTGCCCCAAAGAGAAGTTGGCAAACTTTCTCTGTCAAGGGCCAGAGAATAAATATTTTAGGCTTTGCAAGCCACATATAGTTTTAGTTCTATATTCTTCTTTTTTAAACTCTTTAAAAATGTAAAAACCATTCTTAGCTAGGAGGCTCTTTTAAAACAGGACATGGGCTCGTTTGCCAATTCCTGTTCCAACACAACTAATTTTTACTCCCTTACTTCCAGTCCTTAAGTTTTTTCCCAGACTTAAGAATAAACTCCAGCCCTGTAGCCTACTTATCTCTCTCACTTCTCATCACCTTGTACTCTATTTAGTCAGTTATTGCAAATATTCCCTTTTGTACAAACTGCTGCCTTATCTTAAATGCCTTTTCTCTCTCTTCCTACCCTTTTGCCTCTGCCAGACCAATTTCTACTGAGCCTTTCCCACTAGACTCAGGTCAGCTGGGGAAGTACCCACTCCCCGGTAATGCCAACAAACTTGTCTGCTTCCTGTCAGAGCACGTAGGCATACTTGTTTCCCATTGCATGGAACTGAACTGTGACCCTCTGTTCACCACACTGTGAGCCAATACTGCCTGATAGTGATCTTTTCTATAAATCGAACACTTGCTGCGAAGGACTGGAACTTTGCAGGAACGTAATAATTCTTGAAAAAATGAATAAGGTCCCATTATAGTAAATCTTCATAAGACACTACTCACTTGACAGGTGATATATATGGCAACTGAGATGTATTAGTACACATCACTTAACTATATCAGTAATATCTTCTAAAGCAATATCCAGATATACTATATAGACACAAGGACATAAAACACAAACATTCAGCTCTAAAGGGGCCTGCCTACCTTTGTGGGCAAGAAAGAGACTAGACCTGGAGAGAGTTCTTGGTAAATTCCTAGACTGAAAATATACTCACCAAATTTGCCAGAGCATTGTGAACCAACTTCTTTTGGACTTCTTTGGCTTTCTGCCTTGCCTCTAAGGCTGCCAAACGTTTCTGATTATCTTCAGCATGCTTATCTTTAGCGTTAACATCTGATGAACTATTAAAAGAAAGTGGGAAGTCAGTTTTGCTTCCCTGGGAGTCTCTCCTTGAGAAAACCTCTGGTGATTTCTCAGGGGCCTTGGAGCTGCACAGATCAGGCCTCCCTTCAGAGCTCTCTCCTGACTTTCCAGTCCCGTGGCAACAGTCTTCATCAAGGCCTCTGTTGAGAGTCTTAGCACCACAACTTGAAGATTTCTTATCTTTCAGTGGCAACAGACTAGAAATAGGATTTCTATTTCTCTTTTCTGAACTGTTAGGGGACACCACTTTGTGACCCTGGCTCGCAAAAGACTGTCTCTTTTGAGGCTGAATTTGGTTTGAGTCATTTGCCTCCTTTGCATGTTGGAAAGGAGTCTGTTCACTTGATAGGCCATTAGCACACAGGGACCATTTTCCCATGGACACGTTCCTCGGTTCCTCAAGTTTCAAGGAAATTTGATCTTTATTAATATTATTAGAGGCAACACTCTCTTGCAAGGATTTTTTCACTGATTCCTTTCCATAGAGACAGCCCACTCCTTTGAAAGCCTGAAATTTTGGCTTTAAGGTATTTTCCTTTGTTTTCTGTTTTCCACATGGGTTCTCTCTTCCTTCTAAAAGAGAAGCCACAATCTCCTCAGGATGAATACACTGCTGGCCTCTGCGGAGGTCACCTGGAATCCTTCGGCTCTTGGAGGCCCTGTCACACTTGGCAGTGGTTTCCTGGCCACTGCTCTCAGTCTTTTCTTTTGGAGCCTCCTGGTTACCACCAGCCAGCTGTTCCAAATCAGCCAAAGTCAGATTCACACGGAGACAGTTTTCCATCAAGGTGTTATACTCCTTATCTCCTTCACACTCAGTTGATTCTGATACAGAATCAGCATCTTCACTGCTACTGGACTCAATCAGAGATTTACAACTAAGAGGCTTAACTCTGTGACTGAGGGCTACCTCTACTTTGTTTTTTCTTTTTTGTTCTTTAATACTGTCATCAGAAAGATCATACTTTTTTCTGCTTTTCAAATAAGTCTTCTTGTACATAGACTTTTCTCCTTGTGAAAAATCTACACCGTTTTCGATCTTACCAGAACTTTTTTTCATTGCAATGATTTCATCTGTATCTCCTGAATCAGAGTCACAACCATTTTCTGTAACATTATTTTCACTGTTTTTGAGGCCTAAACCTGTTGAAGTATGAAATTTGTGAAAATCAGATTTAAAGTCATCTCTTACAACTTCAAAGGGATCATTTTCAAATTCATTTGAGGACCATGTAGTTTTCTCTAAGTTTTCCTCTCTTGCAATCATTAGTCTTAATTCATCTTCAGAATCAATATCATCATCAGATATGCTATTTCTCTTTTTGGTAGTTTCTAAACCAGAAGTCTGAAAAAATACATTTTTAAATTTCTGATGATCAAAATCAGTTATATACGGTGCTTTAGGAGTAATGGAATTATGAAGTGTTTTTTGTGCAACCTGTTGTATTAAATGTGGACTCTCCATTATGCTACTAGGTTTTGATCTTATGGTAGGAAATGCAGTAGAATCCTCATTCTTCTGTACTTTTATTATCTTCTTGGCAGGGTTGTGAAAGTCAGAGAATTCTC
The DNA here is from genome assembly GCF_029407905.1 of Bubalus kerabau. Taxonomy (NCBI): domain Eukaryota; kingdom Metazoa; phylum Chordata; class Mammalia; order Artiodactyla; family Bovidae; genus Bubalus; species Bubalus kerabau. The sequence goes on from NC_073627.1 coordinate 151,315,054, forward strand.
CTCGCCGTTTCTTACTCATAGGATCATTCCCTCCTTCCAGTTCCCAGGTGAGGTTGGATATAGGGACAGCATTTGTGAAATCCTCCCCTATCTTCTTTAAGTTGTGGCAGTATTTTGAGGGATCATACTTTATGATGTCACCAACAGTCAAGGAACAAAAACAGGCACTAGGTTTTAGAAAAACCTATCAATCTGATTAAGCAAAAGAATACTATTTAATCTTGAGCAAATCATTGACTCATTTTACCCTCAGTTTCCAATCAAACAAAAAAGGACTTCATTAGGTAACTCAGGATCTTTGGAACTGACATGTCCATGGCATGTCCAGAGTGAAAACCAACGATCATCACTATTAACTGGAAGAAATTACTTGGGTTTATATGTATATTACAACAAACTGATTTAAGATTATATTCTAGGTACTTTTCTATGTCTGAGAAATCTACTCACTGCTAACATCATAAAGCAGAGTATAGAGGGGCAGTCAGAGGGGGAACAACTAGACTCTGTGTTGGTTATCTCAAACCTGAGAAATAAAGATTCTCCAACATTTTGACCACTCCTCTTTTCAATGCTGGCTCATCCTAGACCTGATTCTCTTAGCTCAAACATCCACTTCACATTTCACTCACTCTCTGAATTTTTGCAGGTCTTTCTTAGAAGGCTAATACTTATCAGATCTGTTCTGTTGCTAACCCTGTCCAGAAAGATTCCAGTCAATGTCAATGGCATTGGCTGATTTCCTAAAACATACGAATAGACAAGTATAAGTTGCTTTAATCTCTCACTCCTGAAAAATTCCTTTGTTCGCTTAGCAACTACTGAATACCTGGCTAATTATATGTGAAGTGTGTCAAATACTGTCTATTTTCTCTTGGCTTTACACTGTCCTTCCAAATCCTCCTCTCTGCTGTCAAAAGGCTACTTTTATGACTGCACTGTTTTCCCTTGCCCTTCCTTAGTTCCTCTAGAAATGGCTTTGAATCCATGTCAAACGAGAGGAATGATATATAAATTAGTAAGTAAAAGTGCTTGCTTAATAAGCTTCATTTGTATCACTTACTTGTATAAAATGTCACTACATTTTCTCATCCTCTAATTGTTTCATACATGCAGGTAAATGGATCTTACCTTATAGAGAAATTGGGAACATAAAAACTCTTAAACATCTAAAGATTTACTGACAGCAGCAGTGAAACTCCGAAGATACGAAGTTAACTTCTGCAAGTATCCATCACCGTAGTCAACAATAATTTCTCTGAAAGGCCAACTGCTAAGGATATTTTACGTTTACGTTCATTCTTTAGATGAAGGACAGGTAAGACTCTTCCAAATTTACTCACAACCCAATTCTAAAAGAAAAAAAAAAAAGGATATATTTATTATACTTGTCACGAACAGAAAAGATTAACCATTCTGCATAAATATAACTTAAGAAAAAAAGAGTATAGAAAGAAGAAGGAAAATTGAGGCAGTTGTTGATTCCATAGAAATCACATAAGATGGTACAGAAATAACAGCCATTAAAAAGGCAAACTTGGGACCTGTTTGGACTCCTCACCACCTCTATTTCCCTCAGGAGACTTGCCTCCATGTGGGTTTTTATTTCTCTTTCTAAAATGGGGGAAACCTGTGCTTTCCCAAGAGCTGTAAATGCACTTGGAAGATCATAAAGCACTATTTATGTTAACTGCTTCAAAGCAAGAGAGAAAAAGCATTTGCTTTAAACATGATGTTCATGGTCATTTGGTCTCAGGAATTGGTTCCGAGGCTACTCAGGCTACCAGGGGTGACTTACTTTGTGCCCTGGTACTTCTGTTCCCGGCACAGCTTTCACATGGAAATCCACTGTTTTCATCTTTTCTAACAAGCTGGTGTTGCCTGTTGTTGATTTTCCTTTCTTTGCTTTTGCTTCTTCTCTCTCTTGGGCCAATCTGAATCAAAGAAAAAATACAAATAAGAGAGTTAAAATAACCAATCACACTATTAACCATGCTTCTGTCTTGTTTTTTCATACTATAAACCTGTTTAACTTCATAGGTATCATTTGGAATCTCTCAGCTTTTCCCTTTCAACTTATGTACTTTTGGTATTTTAACTATTCTTAATCCCTTCTCTTTGTTATGAGGAAACGGTCTCTTCTTTCAAAGTCTAATCTGCTAAATCTTGAATATTACTACTCTCATAATGAAGAGAATGCAGAATAGAATGCCAACTAAATCTTCCAATTCAAACTCCCTATCTGATTTGGGCCTGGTTAACTGTGCTGACCAATTCTCATTGGCCTCTGTCTCTGGTGTGGCTCTTTTCTGAGCGCCGAAGAATTAATGCTTTTGAACTGTGGTGTTGGAGAAGACTCTTGAGAGTCCCTTGGACTGCAAGGAGATCCAACCAGTCCATTCTAAAGGAGATCAGCCCTGGGTGTTCTTTGGAAGGAATGATGCTAAAGCTGAAACTCCAGTACTTTGGCCACCTCATGCGAAGAGTTGACTCATTGGAAAAGACTCTGATGCTGGGAGGGATTGGGGGCAGGAGCAAAAGGGGACGACAGAGAATGAGATGGCTGGATGGCATCACCGACTCGATGGACATGAGTTTGAGTGAACTCCGGGAGATGGTGATGGACAGGGAGGCCTGGCGTGCTGCGATTCATGGGGTCTCAAAGAGTCGGACACGACTGAGCGACTGAATTGAACTGAACTGTGGCTCTTTTACATTTCAACTTCCAAGATTCATGCTCCACAGGCAGATGTGCACAGGTACTCAAAGGCAGCAGCACTGTGTGCTCACCCTGCTCAGGATGAGAGCCCCAGTTCTTGCCTATAATAGGCACAAAAGTACTGCTGAATGAAAGTCTCATCACTACCCTGTTCACAGAGGCCCACAGCTGAAGAACAAAATCCTCACCTTCGTCTCTAGACTAGTTCCACAAAATTTGATTTAGACCTTATTTTTCCTTGTGGCATTTCTTTGCCTGAGAACAATCTTAAAACTCTCTTGGTCACTTAATCTGTACATTCCGAAAATGTCTCCTATTTTGAAAGCACCCAAATGCATACAATCTTTTCTCCCTAAGGATACTTTTCGGATCTTAAAATGCTTTAATCGTTTTTACATTGTCTTGTTCTTAAATCTTAGGCATAATAAATTTTATGCGTCTCTTACAGGGATCCCTATTATCTTTAAGTTTTTGTATGATGCTTTTATTAACAGTTTAAAGTTAACATAAGCAATTTGGTATCATCTATTAAAATTTTAAGTGTGCTTAACTCCATGACATAGCAACTCCTTTTGTTGACATACACATCAGAGGGACCCTTGTACATATATAGAAGTTATCTTCAAGGGTCATCTGTTATCAAGAGAAAGTGGAAATGGTCTAAAGGTCTATGAGTAGGAGATGATTAAGTAGACTATGGGACATTTTCTAAAATGGTACTAAATAGGTATTACAAAGAAGGGGGAAGACCTACATCATCATAAAAGTTTGTGTCTAAAAAGCTGCAAATAGCTCTACTTATAATGCATAAATTTGTTAAAACTGTAATAATATGATAGTTTCAAATCAATTAAGTGAACATATAAAATCACTTACAATATTAAGAAATTAGTGTGTTAATGTTTGGATTAAATCAAATACAGGCAAAACCTTACCTGTGCAAAAAACTTTCCTTTGCTAGCTGAATTTGCAGTGTCCCACCTTTCCATTTTGTTTTATTTAAAACAGACATACCTATAAAGCAAAGAATTAGTACCCAAGTACATAGCAATGCAAAAATATATTTCAGCATGTGCTTTTACTAATTAGTACCAAAAAAAGAAAACTTGTTTATCACAAACACACAGAGGAAAGAGAATAAGGAAAGTGAGACCAGAAAGAGGAGGCTTAGGTCCCATTCTTATCTTGACCACTTATTAGATTCTTACATTCCCTATTGTCTCATGTAACTGGAAGATTTGAATGAGGCAAATGTGCAAACCTTTAAGCAAAATTTGTCATTTGTTGATAAAGTAATGTCAGAAATCTCTGGCAAATGGTTGGTATTTATTTAACATGTCACTGTTATTTACCATACTAAAACTATAGAATATTAATGTAATCTTCTTAGGGAGAATCAGAGGACACTGGAATCCTACAGCTCCTCATCCTTATTTATCACCTCATACTAATTATCACTGCATAACTTGCAAACATATTAGCACAAGCAACTAAACTGTGTTTGAACTACTGTACCCTAGTAGCTGATTTTTCTCAGTATCTGCTATCAGCTTCCTTAATAATTATCACTGAGAGAAATTTCTATGAGACAGGTACTATGCTAAGTACAGAAGTATTATTCAATTTCATATTCACAGTAATATTATGAGCCAAGCTATATCTTGGTCATATATCAGGTAAACAAACTGGGTCTTCTACTTTAAATAGAATTGCTAGGTCACGCAGCAGAACTGTGTTCTTAACTGCAATGTACTTGTCATATGTTTCCCAACTGGACAGATGATATTACAAAAGGCCAATGGCCTTCCTTCTCTATTAGCATGTTTCCTACTCAGTGTCTTTTGATTTTTCAGTCTCCAAATAATTAGAATGCATTTCTACATTAGTGGCAGTATGAATTACATCTCGCTTTTCACTGAAGGCCACAGCTGGTCCTCAGCTTTCTTAAACTTATTGATAGATATTTCATAATTTCAAGGATATGATCTTATAAGGGCATAATGTAAAGCCCTCTTCTAATAGCATTTATTAACAAGAATTATTTACCTGAGAAATGAACACCCTGAGGAGTGGGGTATGGCATAATATCCAGTGGGATATAGGTAACATGCAGTTTCTATTAAAGCGTGATCCTTTGTCCACAATATTTGAGAATGCCACTTTTGAGCAAACTTGTTGGTAATGTGCTACCATATGTCATGCATTATGGAATGAATCTAAATCTCGAACTGTAGAATATCAGAATTCTATTCATCACGGTTGTCCCTCTCAATGACGTAAAAGTGGCTGTTTAGATTTAGAATCAAAGTTATTCCAAATAACATAGTGACATGAAATGGTAAATAGTATAGAAAACATTCATTACATTTCTTCAGGTCTGCTTCTGTTACTCTGATGTTGATATATGCAAAGACTTTCTGTGGGTTTCCTAAAAAAAAAAAAAAAAAAAAAAAAAAAATTTAAATTCTTACGCAGAGAATAATGTAAAAATGATTTCTAAATTTTAAAAAAGACCTCTTAGAAACTTACTCTTTCAAAGAAAAAGCTTGTTTATTTTTCACTGGATACAAAGATTGCAAATTTTTAAGCATGATTATCTAAATATTTTATGAGAAAAATGTCAGTCAGTCAGTTAAGGAAACATTTTGCTGTTTATATGTTAGAGATATGCTAACAGGACATTTACTAATTATTAGAATTTTAGCTCTGAAAATTTAAAGCAATATGTTTCAGAAATTGGATGTTTGGGAATTCCCTGGAGGTCCAGTGTGAGACTTTGGGCTTTCACTGCAGAGGGCAGATTCAATCCCTGGTCAGGGAACTAAGATTCTGCAAGCCACATGCTCCCTCCCCACTACAAAAGGGGAGAGGGGATGTTTGGGAATTTAGAATTTTTTTATTTCACACATAACACCTCCAGGGCATATGTGCTGGGATGGGGTTAGTACTATACTATCATAATGAAATAACATCACTTTCAGTGTTCAGGTGAATGTTTCACATTCATCTTTGGGGGGTTCCTTTATTTTGTGATATTTGACTTGAGTTATATTTGCTTTAACTACCCATGAAGCACTTTAAATTTACCTTGATCATCTTTCCGAGTGATGATCTCCACATCAGAAACTTCTCCAAATCTGCCGAACTGATTCTGCAGGTCTGCCTCAGAAATATTCTGCCCAAGACCACCCACAAAAAGGCGTTTCATTTCTCTATTGGCTTTCATCAAGGCTGGACAAACACTCAGGGTATTCTAGTGGAAAAAGACTTCTACCTAGAGTTCTTTCCCTTAAATCTAAAACAAACAAACAACAACAACAAAAATAAAACTCAAACCAACCAACAAACAAAAAAACCCTCAACTCCTTTCCCTGAACCTTCTATGCCAATTGGTTGCCTGGATTTGTGCTTCCCTTCCTATTGTATTGTTCCCAATTTTATTCCTGAAGGCTCTGTTCACATACTACATCCCTGTTCTTCATGAATGCATTTTGGAAAAGAACCGCTACAGACAGACACAGGTGCAGGTGGACATTTTTCCCTCTAAATGACCACAATATACACTCTACTCCCCCTGAGTTTACTAATCCATATTGTTAGGTGTTTCTCCTTTATTCACTCACTTTAATAAACTGACAGAAATGGGACATATTAACATCTACGGGATCTTCCCAACCCAGGGATGGAACCCAGGTCTCCCACACTGCAGGCAGATTCTTTAAGCTCTCCATCTTCAAGCTTCTCACAGTCAAATGAGAAGTAAGCAAATGCTGCAATTGCAATACTACATTACAACAGAAATACATACAAAGTGGTTTTCAGGCACAAAAAGAGCAATGGATATCAAAATACAGATTTTTTTTTTTTTTTGACACTATGCGCCAGCGTTGTACGAAGTAGTTTGCAGGCGCCTTTTTTCATATTAGCAGGAGAGGTGAAGTCACTTTCCCAATGCCATTAAGACAAATAGCGGTGAAGCTAAGATTATAACTCAAATCTAATTTCAGAACCCGTAATTCTAACACTGTACTAGGGAGGCTGTTGGAATAGAAGGGACTCAGGAAAACTCTTCCAGAGATACTAGGATTTAAGGCCTATAATGCCTATATCGCTTAGTGCCCAGCTGGTGCTGAGCTCCTAACAAGCCCCTCCCCCCAAGTTGACAGACTCCGCACACACGAAACCCCAACACAACGCCAAAATGCCGGAGCATGGGTCGAGATCTAAGCTTGAGCCACGGCCTATATCTTAATGGTAGCTTCCTCTGTCCCAAACCTACCCACCCCATCCTTCTTTCTCTGAGAAGGCTTGAACACAAGCACGGAGAAGTTATGCCAATTAGCCCCTTCCCATCCCAGGCCCCAAGCCCCGGGCTCACCACTTCTTTTCCTACATCCAGCGCGGCGTACAGTGCTAAATTCTTGTCACGTGTCCCAACAAGTACCCTATCTCTTTCTTCCTACTGGATTTCCAACCCAGCCTCCTCAGGTTCCATTACTACACTCAGTTTCCCAGTGTTCTTTATTTCGTTTCCAGTCTTCCAGGCAATCGCGATGACCCCGTCCCCTGCCTCTAAGTCCGCAAAAGACTCCAAACAAAAATTCCCTAATTCATACAGAAGAGGGTTATCACTTTATCTCCTGGATACGGTCGGCGGAAATGAGGAAGGGGAAGAAATACAAAGAAGCTCCCTCTTCAAGGGCTCGCGGAACCGCCTCTTCCGTGACTGGGGCTCCAAGCCGCCACCAGGTCGGGGTGGGTAGCTGCGCCCTTGGGCTTCGAGAGGGATTTCAGCTCTCTTGAAGCGTAAGGACTGCTGGAGGACAGCTGTGGAAAAGTGCGCAGGGATGGCAACTAGCCGGAGACACTTGCGTGACCGAGTTATAGGCGCGGGAATTGCGCGTGGTTCCCTTGCCTCCCCCGCCGAGTTCCGGAATGGTTCGCTCCAGGAGCGCGCGAGGCTTGAAGAGCCAGACCTTGCGCGCCTAAGTCAGGCAGCTTCACGTCAGCACAGCTCCATGGATTCCCAGCGGGCAAAGGCCCGCGCCTTGGAAGCCGAGATCACTGCCTTGAGGCGGGCGTGCATAGAGACACAGGCGCCCGGAGACGACGACTCTCAAGTTCGGTACGTGGCATTCCCCAGACCTGGTGAGGTGGGTGACAGTCTCTTTACTAGAGGCGCCCCGGACCTCCCAACAAACTTTTCCCGAGCACTTGACGTGGGCTGGAACTTATCTGTCTGTAACAACAGGGGTGAAAGTGATAAGTCCACGCATGGACCCCTTTGTAAACATATTACCATATATTATTTAAATCGCAGTCATTTCATTTCAAAGAATTCTCTTTCTCTTACTAGTAACACTCAGGGTGAAAGTCTTGGTTGTCTCCTTAGAAATCTTCCCTTTACTGATGATGAGCAGTATCTAATTGTTCAGTCCCTCAGTCGTGTCCGACTCTTTGCGATCGCATGGACTGCAGCACGCCATGCTTTCCTGTTCTTCACCAACTCCTGGAGTTGGTTCATACTCATGTCCACTGAGTCAGTGATGCCATCCAGCCATCTCGTCCTCTGTCGTCCCCTTCTTCTCCTGCCTTCAGTCTTTCCCAGCATCACGGTCTTTTCTAATGAGTCAGCTTTCTCATCAGGTGGCCGAAGTATTGGAGCTTCGGCTTCAGCATCAGTCCCTCCAATGAATATTCAGGGTTGATTTCCTTTAGGATTGACTGGTTTGATCTCCTTGCAGTCCAAGGAAGTCTCAAGAGTCTTCTTCCGCACCACAATTCAAAGACATCAGTTCTTCCGCGCTCAGGCTTTTTTATTGTTCAGCTCTCACATCCATACATGACTATTGGAAAAACCATAGCTTTGACTATATGGACCTTTGTAAGCAAAGTGATGTCTCTGCCTTTTAATATGCTGTCTAGGTTTGTCATAGCTTTTCTTCCAAGGAGCAAGTGTCTTTTAATTCCATGGCTACAGTCACTGTGCACAGTGATTTTGGAGCCCAAGAAAATAAAGTCTGTCACAGTTTCCACTGTTTCCCCATCTATTTGCCATGAAGTGATGGGACCGGATGCCAGGATCTTCATTTTCTGAATGTTGAGTTTTAAGCCAGCTTTTTCACTCCTCTCTTTCACCTTCATGAAGAGGCCTTTCAGTTCCTCTTCACTTTCTGCTTTAAGGGTGGTGCCCCCTACATATCTGAGGTTATTGATATTTCTCCTGGCAATCTTGATTCCAGCTTGTGCTTCATCCCACCTGGCATTTCTCATGATATACTCTGCATATAAGTTAAATAAGCAGGGTGACAATATACAGCCTTGACATACTCCTTTCCCAATTTTGAAAATTGTTGTTTTCAAACAACAGTCTGTTGTTTGGTGTCTGGTTTTAACTATTGCTTCTTGACCTGTACAGGTTTCTCAGGAGGCAAGTAAGGTGGTCTGGTGTTCCCATCTCTTGTGAACCACACAGTCAAAGGCTTTAGTGTAGCCAATCAAGCAGAAATAGATGTTTTTCTGGAATTTTCTTGCTTTGTCTATGATCCAATAGATGTTGCCAGTTTGATCTCTGATTCCTCTGCCTTTTCTAAATCCAGCTTGAACATTTGGAAGTTCTCGGTTCACTTACTGTTGAAGCCTGGCTTGGAGAATTTTGAGCATTTCCTGGCCAGTGTGTGAAATGAGTGCAATTGTGTGGTAGTTTGAACATTCTTTGAATTGCCCTTCTTTGGAATTGGAATGAAAACTGACCTTTTGCAGTCCTGTGGGCACTGCTGAGTTTTCCATATTTGCTGACACATTGAGTTCAGCACTTTCACAGCATCATCTTTTACGATTTGAAATAGCTCAACTGGAATTCCATCACCTCCACTAGCTTTGTTCGTAGTGATGCTTCCTAAGGCTGACTTGACTTCACACTCCAAGATATATGGCTCTAGGTGACTGATCACACCTTTGTGGTTATCTGGGTCATGAAGATTTTTTTTGCATAGTTCTTCTGTGTTTTCTTGTCACCTTTTCTTAATATCTTCTGCTTCTGTTAGATCTATGCCATTTCTGACCTTTATTGAGCCCATCTTTGTATGAAATGTTCCCTTAGTGTCTCTAATTTTCTTGAAGAGATCTCTGGTCTTTCCCATTCTATTGTTTTCCTCTATTTCTTTGCATTGATCACTGAAGAAGGCTTTCTTATCTCTCCTTGCTATTCTTTGGAATTCTGCATTCAGATGGACATATCTTTGCTTTTCTCCTTTGCTTTTAGCTTCTCTTCTTTTCTCAGCTGTATATAAGGCGTCCTCAGACAACCATTTTGCCTTTTTGCATTTCTTTTTCTTGAGAATGGTTTTGATCATCACCTCTTGTACAGTATTATAAACCTCCATCTATAGTTTTTCAGGCTCTCTGTCTATTAGATCTAATCCCTTGAATCTATTTGTCCCTTCCACTGTGTAATCATAAGGGATTTTATTTAGGTCATACTTGAATGGCCTAGGGGTTTTCTCTACTTTTCAATTTAAGTCTGGATTTTGCAATAAGGAGTTCATGATCTGAGCCACAGTCAGCTCCCCAGTCTTGTTTTTGCTGACTGTATAGAGCTTCTCCATCTTTGGCTGCAAAGAATATAATCAATCTGATTTCAGTATTGACCATCTGGTGATGTCCATGTGTAGAGTCTTCTCTTGTGTCATTGAAAGAGAGTGTTTGCTATGACCAGTGTGTTCTCTTGGCAAAACTCTGTTAGCCTGTGCCCTGCTTAATTTTGTTCTCCAAGGCCAAACTTGCCTGTTACTCCAGGTATCTTGTGACTTCCTCCTTTTGCATTCCAGTTCCCTATGATGAAAAGGACCTGTTTTTTTGGTGTTAGTTCTAGAAGGTCTTGCATAGAACTGTTAACTTCAGCTTCTTCAGCATTAGTGATTGGGACATAGACTTGGATTACTATGATATTGACTGGTTTGCCTTGGAAATGAACAGATATCATTCTGTCATTTTTGAGATTGCACCTGAGTACTGCATTTCAGACTCTTGTTGACTCTGAGGGCTACTCTATTTCTTCCAAGGTATTCTTGCCCACAGTAGTAGATATAGTGGTCATCTGAATTGAATTCAGCCATTGCTGTCCATTTAGTTCACTGATTCCTAAATTGTTGATGGTTTCTCTTGCCACCTCCTCCTGTTTGACCACTTCCAATTTACTTTGATTCATGAACCTAACATTCCAGGTTCCTATGCGATATTGTTCTTTACAGCATTGAACTTTACTTCTACCACCAAACACATCCACAACTGAGCATTGTTTCAGATTTGGCTCAGCCTTTTTATTTCTTCTGGAACTATTTCTCTGTTCTTCTCTAGTAGTATATTGGGCACCTCTTGACCTGGGGAGTTCATCTTTCAGTGTTATATCTTTTTGCCTTTTCATACTGTTTGTGGGGTTTTCAAGGCAAGAATACTGAAGTAGTCTGCCATTCCCTTCTCCAGTGGACCGCGTTTTGTCAGAACTCTCCACCATGACTTGTCCATCTTGGGTGGCCCTACATAGCATGGCCTATAGTTTCATTGAGTTAGACAAGGTTGTGATCTATGTGATCAGTTTGGCTAGTCTTCTGTGATTTTGGTTGTTTTTCTCTTTATGACTTACTTCGCTCTGTATAACAGGTTCTAGGTTTATCCACCTCACAAGAACTGACTCAAATTTGTTCCCTTTATACTTGAGTAATGTTTCATTGTATGTATGTACCATGTCTTCTTTATCCATTCATCTGTTGATGGACATCTAGGGTGCTTCCATGTCCTAGCTATTGTAAACAGTGCTGCTCTGAACATTGGGGTGCATGTGTCTTTTTCAGTTATAGTTTTCTCAAGGTATATATCCAATAGGGAGATTGCTGGGTCATGATAGTTTTATTCCTAGTTTTTAAGGAATCTCCATACTCTTCTCCATAGTGGCTGTATCAGATTACATTCCTACCAACTGTGTAAGAGGGTTCCCTTTACTCCACACCCTCTCTAGCATTTATTGCTTGTAGATTTTTTGATGATGGCCATTCTGACTGATGTGAGGTGATACCTCCCCATAGTTTTGATTTGCAGTTCTCTAACAATTAGTGATGTTGAGCATCTTTTCATGTGTTTATTGGCCATCTGTATGTCTTCTTTGAAAAAGTTTGTTTAGGTCTTCTGTCAGTTTTTTGATTGGGTTGTTTGTTTTTCTGATATTGAGCTGTATGAGCTGCTTATATGCTTTTTGGAGATTAATCCTTTGTCAGTTGTTTCTTGTTTGCAATTATTTTCTCATATTCTGAGGGTTGTCTTTTAATCTTGTTTATTGTTTCCTTTGCTGTGGGAAAGCTTTTAATTAGATCCCATTTGTTTATTTTTGGTTTTATTTACATTATTCTAGGAGGTGAGTCAAAGAGGAATTTGCTGTGATTTATGTCAAAGAGTATATTACCTATGTTTTCCTCTAAAAGCTTATAATTTCTGGCCTTACATTTAGTTCTTTAATCCATTTTGAGTTTGTTTTTGTGTATGGTCTTAAGAAGTGTTGTAGTTTCATTCTTCCACATGTAGCTGTCCAGTTTTCCCGTCACTAGTTATTGAAGAAGTTGTCTTTTCTCCATTGTATATTCTTGCCTCCTTTGTCAGAGATAAGGTGCCCATAGGTGCTTGGGTTTATCTCTGAACTTTCTGTCTTGTTCCATTGGTCTCTCTTTCTATTTTTGTGCCAGTACTAGACTGTCTTGATGAATGTTGCTGTGTAGTATAATCTGAAGTCAGCAGGATTGATTACTGCAGCTCCATTTTATTTCTGATGATTGCTTTGGCTATTTGAGGCTTTTTGTGTTTCCATACAAATTGTGGAATTTTTTGTTCCAGTTCTGTGAAAAATAATTTTGTGTTCTAGTTCTGTTGGTAGTTTGATAGGGATTGCATTGAATCTGTAGATTGCATTGAGTAGTATAGTCATTTTCACAATATTCATTCTTCCAGTCCAAGAATATGGTGTATCTCTCCATCTGTTTATGTCATCTTTGATTTCTTTCATCAGTGTTTTATAATTTTCTGCATACTGATCTCTTGTCTGTTTAGGTAGACTGATTTCTAGGTATTTTATACTTTTTGTTGCAATGATGAATGGGATTGTTTCCTTAATTTGTCTTTCTAATTTTTCACTGTTAGTTTATAGGGATGCTGGGAATTTCTGTGTGTATTAATTATATATTCTGTGCTTTTACTAGTAGCTCTAGTAATTCCAGTTGAGCTATTTAAAATTCTGAAAGATGACGCTGTGAAAGTGCTGCACTCAGTATGCCAGCCAATATGGAAAACTCAGCAGTGGCCACAGGACAGGAGATGGTCAGTTTCCATTCCAATCCCAAAGAAGGGCAATTCAAAGACTGTTCAGACTACTGCACAGTTGCATTCATTTCACATGCTAGCAAGGTAATACTCAAAATCCTTCAAGCTAGGCTTCCATTGTACACAAACCGAGAATATCCAGATGTTCACGCTGGATTTAGAAAAGGCAGAGGGGCCAGAAATTAAATTGCCAACATTCATTGGATCATAGAGAAAGCAAGAGAATTCCAGAAAAACATCTATTTCTGCTTCATTGACTACACTAAATCCTTTTACTGTGTGGATCACAACAAACTAGAAAATTCTTAAAGAGGTAGGAATAACTGACCACCTTACCTGCCTCCTGAGAGAAGCCTATATGTAGGTCCAGAAGCAATGGTTAGAATGGGACATGGAACAACAGACTGGTTCAAACTTGGGAAAGGAATCAGTCAAGGCTGTGTACTGTCACCCTGCTTATTTAATTTCTGTGCAGAGTACATCATGCAAAATGTAGTCTGGATGAAGCAGAAGCTGTAATCAAGATTGCTGGGAGAAATATCAATAACCTTAGATATGCAGATGATACCACCCTTAAAAAAAAGAGGAACTACAGAGCCTCTTGATGAAAGTGAAAGAGTGAAAAAGCTGGCATAAAACTCAACATTGAAAAAACTAAGATCATGGGATGTGATCCTATCACTTCATTCCAATAGATGGGAAAAAAGTGGAAACAGTGACAGACTTTATTTTCTTGGGCTCCACAATCACTGTGGATGGTGCTTAGCTATGATATTAAAAGACACTTGCAAAAAAAAAAGATAGAAAAGATACTTCTCCTTGGAAGAAAAGATATGACAGAGCTAGACAGAATATTAAAAAGCAGAGACAGCTGTTTGCCTACAAAGGTTTGCACAGTCAAAGCTGTGATTTTTCCAGTAGTCATATATGGATATGAGCATTGATCATAAAGAAGACTGAGCACTGAAGAATCAGTGTCTTCAAACTGTAGTGCTGGAGAAGGAAGACTCTTGAGAGTCCCTTGGACTGCAAAGAGATCACACCAGTCAATCCTAAAGGAAATCAACTCTGAATATTCACTGGAAGGAATGATGCTGAAGCTGAAGCTTCAATACTTTGGCCACCCGATGTAAAGAACCAACTCATTGGAAAAGACCCTGATGCTGGGAAAGATTGAGGGCAGGAGGAGAAGGGGGTGACAGGATGAGATGGTTAGAAGGCATCATCAACTCAATGAACATGAGTTTGAGCAAACTCCGGGAGATGGTGAAGGACAGGGAAACCTGGTGTGCTGCAGTTCATGGGGTCTCAGAGTTGGACATGACTGAGCAACTGAGCAGCAACTAGTAATTTTCTGGTGGCATCCTTAGAGTTTGCATATCATCTGCAAACAGTGAAAGTTTTACTTCTTCTTTTCCAATCTGGACTCCTTTAATTTCTTTTTCTTTCCTGATTTCTATGACTAGGACTTCCAAAACTATGTTGAATAATAGTGGTGAGAGTGGGCACCCCTGTTTCTGATCTTAGAGGAAATGCTTTCAGTTTTTCACCTTTCAGAAAAATGTTCGCTGTGGGTTTGATGTATATGGCCTTTATGATGTTGAGGTATATCTTTCTGTGCCTATTTTCTGGAGAATTTTCATCATAAATGGGTGTTTAATTCTTTCAAAACTTTCTCTGCATCTGTTGATGTAATCATATGGTTTTTATCTTTCAGTTTGTTAATATAGTGTATCACATTATTTATTATGTATATTGATGAATTCTTGCATGCTCAGGATAAAGCCCTCTTGATCATGCTGTATAATCTTTTAATGTCTTGTTGGATTCTGTTCACTAGACTTTTGTTGAGGGTTTTTGCATCTATGTTCATCAGTGATATTGGCCTATAATTTTCTTGTGGTGTCTTTGTCTAGTTTTGGTATTAGGGTGATGGTCCAGTACTCTTGCCTGGAAAAATCCCATGGGCGGAGGAGTCTGGTAGGCTGCAGTCCATGGGGTCGCTAAGAGTCGGACACGACTGAGCGACTTCACTTTCACTTTTCACTTTCATGCATTGGAGAAGGAAATGGCAACCCACTCCAGTGTTCTTGCCTGGAGAATCCCAGGGACGGAGGAGCCTGGTAAGCTGCCGTCTATGGGGTCGCACAGAGTCGGACACGACTGAAGTGACTAAGCAGCAGCAGTAGCAGCAGCCTTGTAGAATGGGTTGGGAATTTTCCTTCCTCTGCAATTTTCTAGAAGGATTTAAGCAGGATATATGTTAGCTCTTCTCTAAACTTTTGGTAGAATTAGGTGAGCTTTTTGAATTCATGTCACTCGTCAAATATCAACATTTTTCACCATTATTTCTTCAAATAGTCTCTCTTCCCCTTTTCCTCTTGCTTTTCCTACTGGTACTTCCATGATGCATACATTGGTCCTTATGGTTGTGTCCCCGCTAGTCCCTTGGGCTGTGTTCGCTTTTCTTCAGTGTTTTACTTCCTGTTCCTCAATCTCCATATCCATTATCTTCTCTTCAAGTTCACTGATTCATGCTTCTCTACTCTTAAATCTGCATTTGAATTCCTCTAGTGAATTTTTCATTTTATTTATTATAGTTTTCAGCTCCTGAAATTCTTTTGGTTTCTTTTTACACACCATTTTCTTAACTTTCTCCAGATTTTCCTGTATTTCTTTGAGTACCTTTAAGACTTCTATTTTAAAGTCTTTGTCTGATATATCTGCCAATAAGTCTTTTTTTAGGGACAGGTTCATTTGAATATTTTTTTTTCCTTTGAGAGTGCCATACTTTTTTTTTTTTTTTTCTGTATGCTTTGTGATATTTTATTGAAAACTGGACATTTTAATTTAATACTGTAGTAACTCTGGAAATCAGATTCTCCCCCCCTTCCCCAATATTTATACTTTTTTGTTATTGTTTTAACTTTTTTTTTGTTATTTGTGCCTTATACTGTATTGAGCCATATCATTAAAAAACATAGAATGCCTCACGAATTTGTATGTCATCCTTGTGCAAGGGGATTACTAGTCTTCTCTGTATTGTTCCAATTTTAGCATTTGTGCCACCAAAGTGAGCACTAATTATGTCTTTTCTGAGCTTTTCCTTCAGTATGTACATCATTTTCTAATTTTTTCCATATATTTAGTTGGATTTTTGCATGTCCTAGTCTTTAATGTCTGAATCCTAAAAAGGTAAGATGATGAAGATGGGAAACAAAATGCAGCAGCTCTTTTAGTATCCTTAAAGTTATCTCAGTCAGAGGGTAGGGGCTTGAAACAATAACTCCCCACCTCTTTGTCTGCATCTCTGTAATCAGAAGCAGCAATCAGCAATTGGAGCACATGTACCCAGTATTTGGGGGACAGTCCTTTTTTGCCCACCCTTGCTCCCCTAAGCTGTATGCAAACTGCTCCCAGAATATGTGCACAGCACCCTGCCATGTTTTTCGAGTAGGCATGGGTACTTACTGTACTAAGAGCTGAAATTGCCCCAAATTTATTGTACCTTATTTATTTACCTTTAAGCATTCTCTGTGAAGTTGCAAGCATTCAGCAGTCTCCTGAGTTCTAAAAAAGTTATATTAGACAGATTCTGCCTTGCAATTGCTGTCTGACTGGGGAGTAGATTACTGGTTCTTCCTACTTTGCCATCTTCATAGAATCCTAGAGCATCGACTTTTAAACGGAAGTCTCTGGGTAGATTTGCTTTGAAAGAAAAAAAGCTTCTTGTGAACACCTAGTTTTGAACAAAAAATATATGCTACTAAAGCAAATAATAAACTACAAGACCATAAAGCCTATAATCCCAGTTCATTCAAAATAACATCATTAATTTCAATGGACCAATGGTATTTTGTTCAAAACAAATTACTATTATGAATGAGTCTTTTTTCAGTTCAGTTGCTCACTCGTGTCTGACGTTTTGCGACCCTATGGACTGCAGCACACTAGGCTTCCCTGTACATCACCACCTGCCAGAGCTTGCTCAAACTCAGTGTTTTCATTGAGTCGGTCATGCCATCCAATCATCTCATCCTATGTCGTCCCCTTCTCCTCCTGCCTTCAATCTTCCCCAATATCCGGGTCTTTTCCAAGGAGTCAGTTCTTCACATCAAGTGGCCAAAGTACTGGAGCTTCAGCTTCACCATCAGTCCTTCCAATGAATATTGAACACTGATTTCCTTGGACTTACTGATTGGATCTCCTTGTAGTCCAAGGGACTTTCAAGAGTTTTCTCCTCACCACAGTGCAAGAGCATCAGTTCTTCAGTGCTCAGCTTTCTTATAGTCCAACTCTCACATGCATACATGACTACTGGAAAAACCATAGCTTTGACTGGACAGACCTTTGTTGGCAAAGTAATGTCTCTGCTTTTTAATATGCCGTCTAGGTTGGTCATAGTTTTTCTTCTAAGGAGTAAGCGTCTTGTATTTCATGGCTGTGGTTACCATCTGCAGTGATTTTGGAGCCCCCAAAATAAAGTCTCTCACTGTTTCCATTGTTTCCCCATCAATTTGCCATGAAATGATGGGACTGGATACCATGATCTTAGTTTTTTGAATGTTGAGTTTTAAGCCAGCTTTTTCACTCTCCTCTTTCACTTTCATCAAGAGGCTCTCTAGTTGTGCTTCACTTTCTGCCATAAGGGTGGTGTCATCTGTGTATCTGAGGTTATTGATATTTCTCCCAGCAGTCTTGATTCCTTCTTGTGCTTCATTGAACCCGACATTTTGCATGGTGTACTCTGTATATAAGTTAAATAAGCAGGGTGTCAATACACAGCCTTGACGTACTCAATTCCCAATTTTGAAATAGTCTGTTGTTTCATGTCAGGTTCTAACTGTTGCTTCTTGACCTGCACCGATTTCTCAGGAGGCAGGTAAGGTGGCCTGGTATTCCCCATCTCTTGAAGGATTTTCCAAAGTTTGTTGTGATCTGTACAGTCAAAGGCTTTGGTGTAATCAATAAGGCCAAAGTAGATGTTTTTCTGGAACTCTGTTGCTTTTTCAATGATCCAGCGGATGTTGACACTTTGATCTCTGGTTCCTCTGTCTTTTCTAAATCCAGCTTGAACATGTGGAAGTTCATGGTTCACATACTATTGAAGCCTGGCTTGGAGAATTTTGAGCATTACTTTGCTAGCATGTGAGATGAATGCAACTGTGCAGTAGTTTGAGCATTCTTTGGCATTGCCTTTCTTTGGGATTGGAATGAAAACTGACCTTTTGCAATCCTGTGGCCACTGCTTCCAAAGTTTCCAAATTTGCTGGCATATTGAGTGCAGCACTTTGACAGCATCACCTTTTAGGAGTTGAAATAGCTCAACTGGAATTCCATCACCTCCTCTAGCTTTGTTGGTAGTGATGCTTCCTGATGCCCACGTGACTGCTCGTTCCAGGATGTCTGGCTCTAGGTGAGTGATCACGCCATCGTGGTTATCTGGGTCATGAAGATTTTTATTTCTTCTGTGTATTCTTGCCACCTCTTCTAATATCTTCTGCTTCTGTTAGGTCAGTAAGATTTCTTCCATGAAGATCTTTTTTGTATAGTTCTGTGTATTCTTGCCACCTCTTCTTAATATCTTCTGCTTCTGTTAGGTCCATACCATTTCTGTTAGGTCTTTTATTGTGCCCATCTTTGCATGAACTGTTTCCTTGGTATCTCTAATTTTCTTGAAGAGATCTCTAGTCTTTCCCATTCTATTATTTTCCTCTATTTCTATGCATTGATCACTGAGGAAGACTTTCTTATCTCTCCTTGGTATTCTTTGGAATTCTGCATTTAGATGGACATATCTTGCTTTTCTACTTTGCCTTTAGCTTCTCTTCTTTCTCAGCTGTATATAAGGCCTCCTCAGACAACCATTTTGCCTTTTTGCATTTCTTTTTTTGGGTATGGACTTGATCACTGCCTCCTGTACAATGTCATGAACCTCCATCCATAGCTCTTCAGGCCTTCCGTCTATCAGATCTAATCCCTTGAATCTCTTTGTCACTTCCACTGTATAATTGTAAGGGATTTGATTTAGGTCATACCTGAATGGTCTAGTGGTTTTCCCTACTTTCTTCAATTTAAGTCTGAGTTTTTCAATAAGGAATTCATGATCTGAATCCACAGTCAAACCCTGGTCTTGTTTTTGCTGACTATATAGAGCTTCTCCATCTCCATGTGTAGCTCTTATGTTGTTGGGAGAG
The DNA here is from genome assembly GCF_029407905.1 of Bubalus kerabau. Lineage (NCBI taxonomy): Eukaryota > Metazoa > Chordata > Mammalia > Artiodactyla > Bovidae > Bubalus > Bubalus kerabau. Next base: position 151,334,335 of record NC_073627.1, read on the forward strand.
TGTGTTTGCTATGACAAGTGCATTCTCTTGGCAAAACTCTGTTAGAAGTGAAAAAGAACTAAAGAGCCTCTTGATGAAAGTGAAAGATGAGAGTCAAAAAGTTGGCTTAAAACTCAACATTCAGAAAAGTAAGATCATGGCATCCAGTCCCATGACTTCATGGCAAATAGATGGGGAAACAATGGGAAAAAAAAAAAGAGAGTATTCACTCTCAAATGACATAGTGCTATTTTCCCTTAGAAAAGAAGAGACGCCAAAGGCAAAGAAGAAAGGGAAAGATATACCCATCTGAATGCAGAGTTCTGGAGAATAGTAAGGAGAGATAAGAAAGCCTTCTTAGGCGAACAATGCAAAGAAATAGAGGAAAACAATAGAATAGGAAAGCTAGAGCTCTCCAGGGAAATTGAAGATACCAAGGGAACATTTCATGCAAAGGTGGGCCCCTTGAGCCAGACATCCTGGAATGTGAAGTCAAGGGGTCCTTAGGAAAGATTACTATGAACAAAACTAGTGGAGATGCTGGAATTCCAACTGAGCTATTTCAAATCCTATAAGTATGCTGTTAAAGTGCGGTATTCAGCATGTCAGCAAATTTGGAAAACACAGCAGTGGAACAGGACTAGTAAAAATCAGTTTTCTTTCCAATCCCAAAGAAACAGAGTGCCAAAGAATGTTCAAACTACCATACAATTATGCTCATTTCTCATGCTAGCTAAGTGAAAGTCACTCAGTTTTCCAACTCTTTGCAACCCCCTTGGACTGTATCTCCCCAATATCCTCTGTCCATGGGATTCTCCAGAAAAGAATACTGAAGTGAGTAGCTATGCTCTTCTCTGGATTGGTTGCGTAAAAGGATCATTAAATTTCTGGTTAATTTCTCCAGGCCACATACTAGAGTAGTAACCATTCCCTTCTCCAGGAGATCTTCCCAACCCAAGGATCAAACCCAGGTCTCCTGTATTGCTGACGGATTCTTTTCCATCTGAGTCACCAGGGAAGCCCAAGAATACTGGAGTGGGTAGCTTATCCCTTCTTGAAGGGATCTTCCCAACCCAGAAATCAAATCAAAGTCTTCTGCATTGCAGGCAGATTCTTTCCCAACTGAGCTACCAAGGAAGCCCACATGCTAGTGAGGTAATGCTCAAAATCCTTCAAGCTAGGCTTCAGCAGTATGTGAACTGAGAACTTCCCAACATACTGGCTGGATTTAGAAAAGGCAGAGGAACCAGCGATCAAATTGCCAACATTCATTGGATGATAGAAAAAGCAAGAGAATTCCAGAAAAACAGCTACTTCTGCTTGCCAATACACATAGATGTTACGCAGGTTTGATCCCTGGGTCAGGAAGATCCCTTGGAGGAGAGTATGACAACACACTCCAGTATTCTTGCCTGTATAATTCCATGGGCAGAGGAGCCTGATGGTCTATAGTCCATAGGGTTGCAAAGAGTCAGACAGGACTGAAGCAACATAGGACTGGAGCACTCTGCTTCATTAAGTACACAAAAGCCTTTGACTGTGTGGATCACAAGAAACTGGAAAATTTTTAATGACTTGGGAATACCAGACCACTTTTACTTGCCTCCTGAGAAACATGTATATAGGTCAAGAAGCAACAATTAGAACCAGACATGGAACAACAGACTGGTTCAGAATTGGGAAAGGAGTCTGCCAAGGTTGTGTATTGTCACCCTGCTTATTTAACTTAGATGCAGAGTACATCATGCAAAGTGCCAGTCTGGATGAAATACAAGCTGGACTCAAGATTGCTGGGAGAAATATCAGTAACCTGAGATATGCAGATGACACCACCCTTATGATGGAAAGCGAAGAGGAACTGAAGAGCCTCTTGATGAAAGTGAAAGAGGAGAGTGAAGAAGCTGATTTTAAAACTCAGCATTCTAAAAATGAAGATCCTGGCTTCTGGTCCCATCACTTCATGGCAAATAGATGGGAAAACAATGGAAACTGTGAGAGACTTTATTTTCTTAGGCTCCAAAATCACTGTAAACATTGACTGCAACCATGAAATTAGAAGAGGCTTGTTCCTTGGAAGAAAAGATATGACTAACCTAGACAGCATGTTTTAAAGCAGAGACATTACTTAAGTCAGTCCTTAGTATTCATTGGAAGGACAGATTTTATTTTTTCTTGGACTCCAAAATCACTGTGGATGGTGATTGCAGCCATGAAATTAAAAGATGCTTGCTCTTACATAAATCATAGCAAGATCCTTTATGACCCACCTCCTAGAATAATGGAAATAAAAGCAAAAATATATAACTGGTACCTAATTAAACTTAAAAGCTTCTGCACAGCAAAGAAAACTAGAAACAGGGTAAAAAGGCAGCCCTCAAATTGGAAGAAAATAATCAATATGAAACAACTAACAAAGAATTAATTTCCAAAATATACAAGGCGCTCCTACAACTCAATAGCAGAAAAACAAACAACCCAATCAAAGAGTGGGCAAAAGACCTAAATAGGCATTTCTCCAAAAAAGACATACAGATGGCTAATAAACATAAGAAGAGGTGCTCAACATCACTCATTATTAGAGAAATGCAAATCAAAACTACAATGACATATTAGTTCAATCCAACATTGGGAAGGACCTTGGTGCTGGAAAAGATTGAGGGCAGAAGGAGAAGAGTCTGTTAAGAGGATAAGATGGTTGGATGACATCACCAGGTCAATGGCCATTAGTTTGAGCAAACTCTGGGAGATAGTGAAGGACAGGGAAACCTATTGTGCTACAGTCCATTGGGTCACAGAGACTCAGACATGACTGAGCAACTGAAGGATATCAAGTTCAATCTACCTTGCAGATAGAAGAGAGATGATTGGAAGTCTGATTTACAAGTACTGGCCTGAAAGAGCTGAGATTAATCATCAAACATTCTTCTAGAATGAGAGGATGCATATTTCAAAGAGCAGAGGCAAGATTTAGAAGATTTTCTTCTGACGTTGGAGACAAGATGCATGGACAATAAGAGACCCAAGATGCATGGACAATAAGAGACCCAAAATGTAAAATGAGAATCAAGATAATCATGCCCCAGAAGGCAAGGAAAGTATGTTGTAAGACAGTGGAAGTCAACAGTGTAGAAATGTGGCTGAGACCATGATGGCAATAAAGGATTACAAAAAATAAAATATAATTTAATGCAATTATTTGCTGAAATTTTACTCTTTTTCAAGGAAAATAGAGCTACATATTCTTAATGAAGAATATCTGAATACAGTGTTGTTTAGAGATCATGCTGTTTGTTATTCTTCTGGAATTTTTACTCCCATGCTCTTCAATGTCCCAAGAATATCTTTCTTATTATAAAATGCCCTGTGATACTGCACTTGTTTAAGAAGCTAAAGATTTATTATTTCATCATATCTTTTTAAATAGTTTGCAATGTCCTGGGATAGCAGATACTTAGGTTAGAACACTTAAAATATTCCAACCTAAACAGACATTTTAATTCTGTAAAGTATTCCTATTATAATTTATTTTATCAGTTCAGTTCACTCAGTTGTGGCCGACTGTTTGTGATCCCATGGACTGCAGCACTCCAGGCTGCCCTGTATATCACCAACTCCTGGAGGTTACTTAAACTCATGTCCATCAAGTTGGTGATGCCATCTGACCATCTCATCCTCTGTTGGCCCTTTCTCCTCCTGCCTTCTATCTTTCCCAGCATTAGGGTCTTTTCCAGTGAGTCAGGTCTTCGCATCAAGTGCCCAGAGTATTGGCGTTTCAGCTTCAGCATCAGTCCTTCCAATGAATATTTAGGACTGATTTCCTTTAGGATGGACTGGATGGGTCTCCTTGCAGTCCAAGGGACTCTCAAGAGTCTTCTCCAACACCACAGTTCGATAGCACCAATTCTTTGGCGCTCAGCCTTCTTTATGATCCAACTCTCACATCCATACATGACTATTGGACAAACCATAGCCTTGACTAGATGGACCTTTGTTGGCAAAGTAATGTCTCTGCTTTTTAATATGCTGTCTAGGTTGGTGATGGTTTTTCTTCAAGGGAGCAAGCATCTTTTAATTTCATGGCTGCAGTCACTGTGCACAGTGATTTTGGAGCCCAAGAAAATAAAGTCTCTTATAATTTTCAATGTTTCCCCATCTCTTTGCCATGAAGTGATGGGACCAGATGCCATGATCTTAGTTTATTTTATAGTCGTTTCTAATATATAGAAATATGGTATTAAAACTTGGATCAGTTCATTTCAGTCACTCAGTTGTGTCCAACTCTTTGCGACCACATGAACTGCAGCATGCCAGGCCTCCCTGTCCGTCCCGGAGTTTACCTAAACTCATGTCCATTGAGTCGGTGATGCCATCCAACCATCTCATCCTCTGTCATCCCCTTCTCCTCCTGCCCTCAATCTTTCCCAGCATCAGGGTCTTTTTCAGTGATTCAGCTCTTTGCATCAGGTGGCCAAAGTATTGGCGTTTCAGCTTCAACATCAGTCCTTCCAGTGAATACCCAGGACTGATCTCGTTTAGGATAGACAGGTTGGATCGCCTTGCAGTCCAAGGGACTCTCAAGAGTCTTCTCCAGCACCACAGTTCAAAAACATCAATTGTTCTGCACTCAGCTTTCTTTATACTCCAACTCTGACATCCATATATGACTACTGGAAAAACCAGTAGTCTTGATTAGATGGACTATAGTTGACAAAGTAATGTCTCTGCTTTTTTAATATGCTGTCTAGATTGGTCATAACTTTCCTTCCAAGGAGTAAGCATCTTTTAATTTCATGGCTGCAATCACCATCTGCAGTGATTTTGGAGCCTCCCAAAATAAAGTCAGCCACTGTTTCCACTTTTTCCCCATCTATTTGCCATGAAGTGATGGGACCGGATGCCATGATCTTAGTTTTCTGAATGTTGAGCTTTAAGCCAACTTTTTCACTCTCCTCTTGCATCAAGAGGCTCTTTATTCTTCTTCACTTTCTTCCATAAGGGTGTGTCATCTGCATATCTGAGGTTATTGATATTCCTCCCAGCCATCTTGATTCCAGCTTGCGCTTCATCCAGCCCAGCGTTTCTCATGATGTACTCTGCATATAAGTTAACTAAGCAGGGTGACAATATACAGCCTTAACATACTCCTTTTCCTATTTGGAACCAATCTGTTATTTCATGTCCAGTTCTAACTGTTGCTTCCTGGCCTGCATAGAGTTGTCTCAAGAGGCAGGTCAGGTGGTCTGGTATTCCTGTCTCTTTCAGAATTTTCCACAGTTTATTGTGATCCACACAGTCCAAGGCTTTGGCATAGTCAGTAAAGCAGAAATAGATGTTTTTCTGGAACTCTCTTGCTTTTTCGATCATCCAGCGGATGTTGGCAATTTGATCTCTGGTTCCTCTGCCTTTTCTAAAACCAGCTTGAACATCTAGACTTCACAGTTCACATATTGCTGAAGCCTGGCTTGGAAAATTTTGAGCATTACTTTACTAGTGTGTGAGATGAGTGCAGTTGGGTGGTAGTTTGAGCATTCTTTGGCATTGCCTTTCTTAGGGATTGGAATGAAAACTGACCTTTTGCAGTCCTGTGGGCACTGCTGAGTTTCCAAATTCGCTGGCATATTGAGTGCAGCACTTTCACAGCATCATCTTTTAGGATTTGAAATAACTCAACTGGAATTCCATCACCTTCACTAGCTTTGTTCATAGTGCTGCTTCCTAATGCCCACTTGAGTTCACATCCCAGGTTGTCTGGCTCTAGGTGAGTGATCACACCATCGTGATTATCTGGGTCGTGAAGATCTTTTTTGTACAGTTCTTCTGTGTATTCTTGCCACCTCTAACTTGGTTAGGATGTTTTATATTGAGATTAATGGCTGCAGTGTTAATAACCACACTCATTTTAAGAAAACTCCTACTAGTGTTTTAATGGAAAGAGAATAAGAAAGATAAAACGGAAATGATTTGAAGAAATTTATAGATGTTAGGTGAAACACTTGTTAGTAGTTTCTTCATTGGAGTAATTATTTGTGTTTTGTGCTTTTTAGGAAATCATTTCAAGAAACACACCAATCAGATTCTGAAGAATGGGGATTGTCAAAAGATCTGAGAAGTCATCTTGGAAGTTTAGAATCCGAACTTCAATTTCTAAGTAGACTTACTGGTATCAGTATAAGAAATTACTGCAAGAACACAGAAGACCTAACTAGCACTGAGATGGCGGAAAAGAGTAAGCAGTTTTTTTTTTCTTTTGGCTGCACCAAATGGCTTGCAGAATATTAATTTTAGTTTTCCAACGAGGGATTGATCCTGATTTTACAGCAGTGAAGGTGTTGAGTCTTAACCATTAGACTCCCAGGGAATTTCCAGAGTAAGCATTAATTTCAATCAGGAAGTAGTATTGAGGTTTACCTTATTATGCATAGAAAATTAGTTTTCTTATCATTGAAATAAATTCTCCAAGGTAACGATTTGAATGTGTGGTTGTGGTAAACTTGTTTGTCACGTGTCTATTGAACTTTACAGCGTGTGTAATATTCTTAAAAGCTGCCTGATGTAGATATTAAAGAAGACATGGTCTCTCGTTATGTACCTGAGTAGTCAAGTAACAGAGATAAGTGATTTTAAGGAAAACAGCACTATTAGTTTGTAAATCTTAATTGTTGTTCACTACTGATATGAGAAGTGTGTCATCTCTCATACTCAGATATTTCAAGAACTGGATCATTTGGCAGAGGAGGATATCTGGTCCCAGTGACTAATGCTATATTACTAAGAATCTGTGATACGCTAACAAGTAAAGAGAAGCTCATTCAGCTCTACAGTTGTATGTTGGGATCTTTGTTTAGAAGAAGGAATCATTTTAGGAAATGCTTCCTGATTCGTACAAAAATAACCCTCCTGACTGGGGAGAGCGAGAGTGAATGCGTTTAGAATGGGCTTGTTTCAGAGCTTTTCCCATTGCTGGTTTAGATTTCAATTTTCCTGGCTCTGCCAGGTTACTTTCAATTTTTCACATAATATCCAGCTGATCCATCTGATTTTCATCTTATAAAATTAGTTTACTCTCATCTTTTTTCTCTACATCCTTGTAGAGTTGTGCCCTTCTGGTAGAAAGGCCAATACAGGGGTGGATTAAGAGGTACAAACTATTAGGTATAAAATAAGCTATAAGGGTATATTGTACAATATGGGAATATGGCCAATATTTTATAGTAACTGTAAAGGAGTATAACCTTTAAATATTGTGAATCACTATGTTATCCACCTGTAACATATATTGTATAGTACCTATACTCCAGTTTAAAAAAAGAGCGAATTGTGTCCTTCTAAAAATAACTTCATTAGAAAAATATAATAAAGTCAAAATCATGGTTATCTCCTTTCTGAGACATATTGTATAACTTGGAAAAGGCATGAGGAACTTTATGCGATATGTTAAAATTTCTGTATCTTGATCTTGATGCTGTATACTTAAGAATAGGGCATTTTTGAGTGTATTCGTGTTATACCTAAAAAGTACTTTTGCTATCATTTTAGTAACGTTTTGAGAGTTAACTGAGATAATTGCATGGATTTAATTTATTGTCTAACTGGAGCCAGACAATGTTGAAAATATGAAAAATACCAACAATTATCATAATTCGAATTTGTCTAGGGTTATACTATCATATTTCTATTTCTTACTTTAATCTTTGGTATCATTGAGAACTAGAAAATACAAGTTATCTTTAATCATATTTCTCAAAGGTGCACATCCTTCCAAGTATTTTCAATGCAAATGCAAACACTCTCACACATAAACCCATGTGTATTATAGATAGCCACACAAAATTAAATAATTGATATTTAAAGAAAATTGTTATTTGCAAACAAAAATCTTTGTTTTTCTGATTTATAGGTATTAAAAAAGTTTTGCAGAGACACAGATTATCAGGAAATTGCCACATGATTACGTTTCAGCTTGAATATCAGATTCTGGAAATCCAGGTAAATTAAAGAACATGTTGTGGTGGATAACACAGATTCTGCTGTTATGAAATAAAAATACCCTACACCCCGGTCTTCAGCAGTGGCTGAGTTGAGGAGACATTCCTGAGCAGGACCCCTTGTAGCATGTTCGTACAAAGTGGTACCATTAAAACATTTTTTTTGTTTTTAAATATGAATACCCCAGCAACTGCATACGGTGGTATTATTGCTGAGAGCATAGTCTTTATTGGAATAGACGTAACGAGATGTTTGTGGAATTCCAGTGTGAGCCCTGAGGTCATGTGAACAGTCTTGGATGCCCTCAGTAGTCATCAATCATCTGTTAGTTATTTATTGCTGCTTAACATTTTCTCCCAAATTGAACAGTTTAAAACAACAAAAGCCATTTATTATCTCACCATTTTCTGTGAGGCAGGAATTTGTGAGTAGCACAGTTGGTGTTCTTCCTCTGGCCTCTCCTATAGTTGTGGTCATGTGGGACCACCACAATCTGAAGACCGTTCAGAGCTGAAGGATTAGACTTCAGGATGGTCATGGTTATGCCAGCAAGTTATACAGGACTACTGAGGCACAACACTGGAGGAAGATAGTCTTGGCTAGGATTTTCACATAAAATCAGAAAGCAGACAGACAGAATGTTAACATGCAACCCCTGGCCAGCATAGGGAGAACAAGACTCAGAGATCTTCAAAGTCTGGCTCCAAGAAGGGTTGGATCCAGGCATAATTTTGAGAACTAACCAAGTCTGGACATGTGCTTTGATAGCAAAAAACCAGTTTCAATCAGTTTGTTTTATGAGTTTGGGCCTATAGGGAGAATGTATAGAGGAGAGAACAGATAAGGACAGGCAAGTTGCCTTGGCCTCAGTTCATCAGATAACTAACGTGAATGTAGACCAGTTGTCACAGCCAAGTCATAGGGATAAGCTGCTTGCTTGCAGTCACAGTACTGTGCCTGGATTCCTCATGCTTATCCTCAGCGACAGAAATAGCCTCAAGTTGTCCCTTTTTGTATAGGGATTGATGCCAGATATTAGAAGTTACCCCCAACTAGTCATGAGTGATTGGGTCTAGGTATCTGCACTGGAAGTTTTGCCTCTTGAGAACTCTTTGCAGTCTATGTCCCTGGTGGTCACCACTGACCCTGGCAGGCGGAGAACTGACTAGGTCTCTCATCTGATGACAGAGTTTCCAACTTGCTCCCACCTCAGGGTATCTCTCTTTAGTCTGTCAAAGTGACACAAGAACATCCACAGTGTGGCATTACCAAAACCAATTGAGCAGGATGTCAGGTACATGGGTGATGAGTATCTTTGGAAATACACTGCTGGCAGGTTGGCACCAGGTCTTGAAGCCATGCAAAATTCTCAGGATGATACTATAGTTCTGCATGACCTCAAAGATCATCTGCTGAAGACTAGAATAAAATATGGACCCAATTGAGTTGATCTCGTTTATGATGAACAGCCCATTCCGGGACTCCAGACTCCTCAGAATTCCTGGATGTTGTCCCATTGCAGAAGGATGCATAGTTGGACCAACTGCCTTTTCTTTCTGGTTAATGTGATCCTAAACTCAGAGTGGTGATATACCAATGCTTACTTGCATTCTTGCCTCCATTAATGGCCAGGCCTATAGATTGTGTCAGGTTGGCAGAATCAGACCTCTGAGACCTAGTTCTGTGTCTTAAAACATCTGCACTATCAGTGTATACATGTCCAGGAAACTGCTCAGGGACATCCTATTAGGTTGGTGCAAAAGTAATTGCAGTTTTGCATTGTTGAACTTTGCTGCTTGATATTGGAATACCTTCTTAAATATGGTTATGTTATACATCATTTTAATGTGCATTTCTCACTTTATGTTTCTTTGCTAATTATTACTTGCTGTTTATTTTATATTTATTTTAGACTATAGAAATGATATTAGACAAAAAGCAAATTTGAGGAGTTTTTTTATTTGTGTTCAAAATGGGTCGTAAAGCAGAAGATACAACTCATAACATCAATAACACATTTGGCCCAGGAACTGCTAACGAGCATACAGTGCAGTGGTGGTTCAAGAAGTTTTGCAAAGGAGACGAGAGCCTTGAAAATGAGGAGCCTAGTAGCTGGCCATCATAGGTTGACAATGACCAACTGAGAGCGATCATCGAAGTTGACCCTCTTACAACTACATGAGAAAGTGCCAAAGAGCTCATTGTCAACCATTCTATGGTCATTTGGCATTCAAAGCAAATCGTAAAGGTGAAAAAACTCAGTAAGTGAATGCCTCATGAGCTGACCGAAAATTTAAAAACCGTTGGTTTGAAATGTCGTCTTGGCTTATTCTGTGCAACAACAGCGAACCACTTTTCAATTAGATTGTGATGTGTGATAAAAAACTGGATTTTATACAACAACTGACAGTGACCAGCTCACTGGTTGGACTGAGAAGAAGCTCCAAAGCACTTCCCAAAGCAAACTTGCACCAGAAAAAAGTCATGGTTACTGTTTGGTGATCTGCTGCCTATCTGATCAACTCCTGCTTTCTAAATCCCAGCAAAACCATTGCATCAGAGAAATATGCTCAGCAAATTGATGAGATGCACCAAAAACTGCAACACCTGAAGCCGGTATTGATTGACAGAATGGGTCCAATTCTGCTCTACAACAATGCCTGAATCCATGTTGTACAACCAATGCTTCAAAAATTAAACGAATCAGACTACGAAGTTTTGCCTCATCTGCCATATTCACCTGACCTCTTGCCAACTGACTACTACCTTCTCAAAGCATCTCAGCAGGCGCCGAGGGGGCCTGCAGTGGCGGTTGGGGCGGCGGCCCGGCGGCGACCTTGACCCAGCAAGGCGCGGTGCTGCAGAATTACAACAACGAGCTGGTCAAGTGCATCGAGGAGCTGTGCCAGAAGCGGGAGGAGCTGTGCCGGCAGATCCAGCAGGAGGAGGAGGAGAAGCAGAGGCTGCAGAACGAGGTGAGGCAGCTGACGGAGAAGCTGGCCCGAGTCAACGAGAACCTGGCGCGTAAGATCGCCTCTCGGAACGAGTTCGATCGGACCATCGCGGAGACAGAAGCCGCCTACCTCAAGATCCTGGAGAGCTCGCAGACTCTGCTTAGTGTCCTGAAGCGAGAAGCGGGGAACCTGACAAAGGCCACAGCCTCAGAGCAGAAGAGCAGCGGAGGCAAGGAGAGCTGATGAGGCCGCGCGGGTGGGGGTCCTGCCTGTGGTCAGCGCCCCCCGCAAGCCTGTCTTCAAAGCATCTTTGTTCTTCAGGGAAGCAGCTTTCTCCTTTTGTTGTCTTTGGTGCCAAGAGAGGCAACTGCCAAGCTCCATTGGCTCTGGGTGACAGGATGGCCCTGGGCGTAGCCCACCCAGTGGGGGGTCCTAGTCCTGCACTCACACAGGCTCTGGGGAGGGAGGGAAAATGTTACCATACAGAATTCCACAATATCCAGGAATTCTGAGGAGTCTGGAGTCCTGGAATGGGCTGTTCATCATAAACGAGATCAACTCAATTGGGTCCATATTTTATTCTAGGGAAAACTTTTGGTAGGGAAAATGTTACCATACCCAGCAGGAGGCAGAAAACGCTTTCCAAGAGTTTGTTGAATCCCGAAGAGTGAATTTTTATGCTACGGGAGTAAACAAACTTATTTCTCATTGGTAAAAATGTTTTGATTGTAATGGTTCCTATTTTGATTAATAAAGATGTGTTTGAGCCTAGATATAATGATTTAAAATTCACAGTCTGAAACTTCAGTTACTTTTGTATCAACCTAATAGTAGCCTTGGGCTTCTACAGGCTTTTTCTTCCATTGTTATTCATCTTTTTTATAGTCACTCCCTGGGTTATCTGTAGAGAAGCCAGATTGCTGGTAAAATTAGGCTCATCCTTGGGAAGTTGTTGTTCAGTCACTCAGTCATGTCTGACTCTTTGCAACCTTGTGGACTGTAGCATGCCAGGCTTCCCTTTCCTTCATCATCTCCTGGAATTTGCTCAAACTCATGTCCATTGAGTTGGTACTGCCATCCAACCATCTCATCCTCTGACATCCCCTTCTCTTCCTGCCTTTAACCTTTACCAGCATAAGAGTCTTTTCTAATGGGTAGGCTCTTCGCCTCAAGTGGCCAACATATTGGAACTTCAGCTTCAGCATCAGTCCTTCCAGTGAATATTCAGGGTTGATTTCCTTTAGGATTGACTGTTTTGATCCCCTTGCAGTCCAAGGGACATGTATGGGAAGCTGTACATGAGTCCAGTTGTAAAAAAGACAATACTCTGAAGTTGAGATGAACAACCTACCCGGTGCAGCTGTACATTCCAGGATAGGCTGTGGCCAAAAGTTGTTGGTGTGCTCATTAGTGGGGCTTTGGTCTGAGAGATAGAATAGAATATTTTAATTTCATTTTGTTGAAGTTGCATACTTGTGGTCACTTTAATCCTTTGAAGGAAAGCATCAAGTGGCAATTTGATCACATCAGAAGTCAGATCACACATAAGGTTTCAATTTAGGGGCTTTTTTTAAAATAATGTGATATGCTTCTGAAGAATGGCTATTATTTGACCAGAGGCATTCCTAGCATGAACTGGTACTGCAGTTCCCACAGTGGCTTGACTTGAATGGTCCTGGGTGACCACCATGAAGTCAGATAGACAGGACCAGAGCCATGTGGGGCCTGCCATACAGGGCCTGCTACCCATACTATAGTGACTACACTCCCTACCTCCTACCAGACAGTAGTGATACCAGCCCAGATCTCGCCTCCCTATCAACAGTACTTTAAGCTAATATTCTGATCCTCATACTACCAAAGCATGATTGAAAATTTTGTAACCGTTTTGTAATGCCTGCAGTTACACTGTAAGCTCATATGCTTAACTAATTAAAATTAGTTGTGCTCCATATAAGAGAAAACTTAAAAAAAAGGAAGATTCAGAATACTAGAAGTTTATTTCTCTGTTGTTTAAACAAAATTGCAAGATCTGTTTTCAAGGGCTAGTATCGTGGTTTTATGATTATCAGGCTCTGCCATCACCCATGTGGCTGCCACATTGTGGTGCAGTTATCACTTCAGCATTTCAGACATTGGGAAAGGGCTGGGCAAACAGGGGCTCACCTTTTCCATTGAACAGCATTTTTTAGAAATTGTAATACCCATCATTTTCACCTGCATTCTAATGGCCAATAAATAAGTGCAGAGGAGGCTGGAAATTTAGTCTTCATTATGCATGGCCATGTGGCCAATGGAAAAATTGGAGCAAGAAAGAAGTCCACATATTGGGGACTACCAGCAGTTTCTGTCCCATATACTTTAGGGGATGCAGGGGAAAAAATCTAAGGAGAAGAACAATTTATACAATTCGAAAGACCTAAAACTCAGTAATCACTGAATCTCTAAAGGGACATAAGTTGTTATTATATACATTTCAAAGTATGTAGGTGCTTTTGAACTGCTTGGTTTTACCTAGTTTGCTATAGAAAGAGCATGCTGTCCCAAGCTATGTTAAGAACACTGTTTCTCTCTATACCTTAGAACTAGATCTCTAGTGGAATTGCCAGGTTAAAGGAGATGTACATGTAAATTTTGATTGATAGTACCAAACTGCCTTCTAAAATACTTTTACCATTTTACATGTTGGGCAGATTTTTATAGTTGAGACTGATAGAAAAAAAGCAGTGGTAAAGAAATAGCTATACTTCATGTTCTAAAACATTTTTAAAAAACAAAATTTCCACTAGAGGGAGATGTTTAGCTATCAGAAAGTTTAAAAGTAATCTAACTAATAAATCTGTCTTACTTATAGAATATTGTTATTATGAAATCATGGTAGTACAGTGTTAGTAACCATAGGTGACCTAAAATCGTATAAATCGGATGTTGGGACCAAAAGTAAACTGATAGATTATCTGGCTCAACCCTCTTACTCTGTAGGGAAACACACCCAGAATGTTTGAATGATTACCCATGTTGGCACAGTCCTTCTTGTCATATGCAATTGGAGCATACAACTCTTTTCTCCAGATTTACTGTCTGATGTTGTTAGTGTTGTTGTACTGTTTGTGAGGAGTTGGAAGAATATTAGAATTAACATGTATCAGCATTCATAGTCCATGTAGTACAATAAATCAAATGGGTGGCAGTTTGTGGAATAAGAGACAAATTGAATGTATTTTTGTAATTGCTCTCCCTGAAACCCAACGAACTGGAAAAAATAATCCAAAAATAGGGGACTTTTTAAACTAAAAAGAATATTTGTCTTGGTACAAGTTCAACTACTGGGAGCTATAAAAAATAAAATTGACAGCTTGGGTAATCACAAAGTTATGTGAGACAACCAAGAACAATGGCAGGGTTGAACAATAAGGTTCACCTCCTACACAGAGCCAGCCCTTCAAAACTGAAGAGGTGGCTATTTCATCTAATGCATAGAAACAAACAAAGACAATCAGGTAAAATGAAGAGAGTAGTATGTTTGAAACAAAAAAGAACAAGATACAACCTCAGGAAAAAAAAAAACCTTAATGATGCAGAGATAAGTAATTTACCTGATGAAGAGTTCAAAGTAATAGTCACAAAGATGCTAACCAAACTCAGGAAAAGAATGCATGAATACATTAAGAACTTCAACAAAGATATGGAAAATATAAGTTCCAAACAGAAGTCCTGGAGCTGAAGAATACAATAACTGAATTGAAAAATATGTTAGAGAATTTCAACAGCTGACAACATGAGAGAGAATAAAAGATCAGTGAACTCAAAGACAGGGCACAGAAACTCACCATTTCAAAGCAACTAGAAGGAAAAAGAATGAAAATGAAGGTAGCTTAAGGGATTTATGGGATAAAATGAAGCATACTAACATTCACATATAGGAATCCCAGAAGGAGAAGAGAAAGGGTACAAAAACATACTTGAACAAATAATGGTGGCAATTTCACTTTCCTAAACTGTAAAAACAGTTCTTCAGATCTAGGAACCCCAGAGAGTTCCATGTTAGAGAAACCCCCCAAACCCCCACACAGAGACACATTAAAATCAAAATACCAAAATTTGAAACCAAGAAGAGACTCTTAAAAGCAACAAACAAGAGAAAAACAATTGTTATATATAAGGGAACCCCTTAAAGACTTTCATCAGGTTTTTTAGCAGAAACTTTGCAGGTCAGAGGAGAGTGGCAGGATGTATTCAATGTGCTGAAAGAAAATAATTTCCAACCAAGATTAAACTTGGCAAAGTTATGATTCAGAATTGAAGGAGAGATAAAAGAGTTTTGCAGATAAGCAAAAGCTGAAGGAGTTTATTACCACTAAACCAGCCTTAAGAGAAATGTTAAAGGGATTTCTTTAAGCTGAAAAGAAAGGTCAGTAAATTGGTAACAGGAAAACACGAAAGTATAAATCTCACTGGTAAATGTAAATATATAAGTTTTGTTGTTCAGTTGCTAAGTTGTGTTCGATTCTTTGCGACCCCATGGACTGCCGCAGGTCAGGATAGGTAGTGAAGTAATCACTTATAAAGCTAGTATGAAGGTTAAAAGAGAAAAGTAGTAAAAACAACTAACTACAATAATTATTTATGGGAGTATGGCTGAGTCCCTTTGCTCTCCACCTGAAAATATCACAACATTGTTAATTGGCTATATTCCAGTATCAAATTAAAGATATGAAACCCAAAGATACCAGAAGGAAGGGAATAAATAACATAGATCAGCAGAATTGCCTGGCAGTCTAGTGGTTAAGACTCTGCACTCTCACTGCTGAGGGCCTGGGTTTGATCCCTGGGAACTAATACCCCACAAGCCATGTAGTATGGCCAAAACAAGGAAAACTCTGAACATAGATCAGAGCAGAAACAAATGAAATAGAAACTAAAAAGACATTAGAAAAGGTCAATGAAACTAAGAGCCGGTAATTTGAAAGGATAGTCAAAACTGAATAAATGTTGAGTTAGACTCACCAAGAAAAAGAAAAAAGACTTAAAAATCAGAAATGAAAGAGGAGTCATTACAGCTGCTACCACAGGAATACATAGGATCATAAGAGACTATTATGAACAGTTATGCACCAGCAAATGGATAAACAGCTAAAAACAACCTTCCAAGTCTGAATCAGGAAGAAATAGAAAATCTGAACAGACTAATTACTAATAGATTGAATCAGTAATTTAAAACCTCCCAACTAACTGAAATCCAGGACCAGATGGTTTCACTGATGACTGTACCAAACATTTAAAGAATTAATACCAGTGCTTCTAAAACTATTCCAAAAAGCAGAGGAAGAGCACTTTGAATTCACTGTATAAGGCCAGCATTACCCTGATACCCCAAACAGACAAGGGCACAAGGAATAAAATTATAACCCAATGTCCCTGGTGAACATAGATGCAAAAATCGTTAATAAAATATTAACAAACTAAATTCAACAATGCACTAAAAGGATCATACATAATGATCAAGTGAAATTTATTTCAGGGATGCAGAAATTGTTAAAAATTTGCAAATCAATTGATGTGTACACCACATTAACAGAAAAATAAGGATAAAAAATTAATGTGATTATCTCAATATATGCAAAAAAAGCATTTAATTAAAGTCAACAACCATTTAGCAAATTTAACCATTTAATAATTTCAACAAAGTGAGTATAGAGGGAATATACCTCAAAATAATAAAGGATATATATGGTAAGCTCAACAGTGAAAATAACTCTTCCTGTAAGATCTCACTGGAGTAAGAAATGGCAACCCACTCCAGTATTCTTGCCTAGAGAATCCCATGGACAGAGAAGCCTGGTGGGGCTACAGTCTGTGGGGCCACAAAGATCAGACATGACTGAAGTAACTTAGCAGTAAGATCTCAGATAAGACAAAGGATGCCTACTCTTGCCATGTTTATCCAACACAGTATTGGAAGTCATAGCCAGATCAGTTATATTTTTTTAAAAAAGGACTTTGCTAGTGGCAGAGTGGCTAAGAATCTGCCTGTAGTGGGCATGGGTTCTATCCTTGGTTCAGGAAGATTCCATGTGCCACAGAACAACCTAAATCCATGAGCTAAAACTGCTGAGCCCACGTGCCCTAGAGCTGGTGCTCTGCAGCAGGAGTCACTTCAATGAGAAGACCACACAACACAACTAGAGAATAGCCCCCACCTGCTGCAACTAGAGAAAGTCCACACGCAGCAAAAGAAGACCCAATGCAGCCAAATAAATAAATAAATAAAATTTAAATAATAATGAAAGGCATCCAAATCAGAAAAAAGGAAGTAACAATGTCACTATTCATAGGTGATATATGTTATTATTTATAGAAAACCCTAAAGGCTTCCTCCCCACCAAAAAACTGTTAGAATAAATGAACAAATTCAGTTAAGTTGTGGGATACAAAATCAATTAATCTGTTGCATTTTATATGCTAATAATGAGCTACCAGAGAAATTAAGGAAACAATTTCATTTACAATAGCATCACAAAGAATAAAATACCTACAATAAGTTTAACCAAGGAGATGAAAAGCCTATGCACAGAAAGCTATAAGACATTGATGAAAGAAATTTAGAACAGAAATAAATAGAAAGATATTCCATGCTTGTAGATAGGAAGAATTAACATTGTTAAAATGTCCACACAGCCGAAAGCTATATACAGATTCAGTACAATGCCTACCAGAGTTCCGATGTGTTCTTCACAGAACTAGAAGAAACTCCTACAATTTGTTTGGAAGCACAAAATATCTCAAATAGCCAAAGCAGTCTTGGGAAAGAACAAACCTGGAACCATTACACATCTTGATTTCAAATTGTATTACAAAGCTATAGAGATCTAATCAATATTGTCTTGGCATAAAGCGGACGCATATGTCAACAGAACAGAATAAAGAATCCAAGAAATAAACTCATACATTTGAGTTAATTTATGTCTGCTTACCTGATAACTCAGTTGGTGAAGAAGCCGCCTGCAATGCAGGAGACCCCGGTTCAATTCCTGGGTTGAAAAGATCCACTGAAGAAGGGATAGGCTACCAACTCCAGTATTCTTGAGCTTCCTTGGTGGCTCAGCTGGTAAGGAATCGCCTGCAATGAGGGAGACCTGGTTTCGATTCCTGAGTTGGGAAGATCCCCTGGAGAAGGGAAAGGCTACCCACTCCAGTATTCTGGCCTGGAGAATTCCATGGACTATAGAGTCCATGGGGTCTCAAAGAGTCAGACACAGCTGAGTGACTTACACTTTTATGTCAAAAGAGCCAAGACTATAGAATGGGGAAAGGATAGTTTCTTCAGTAAATGGTGTTGGGAAAACTGGATAGCCACATGCCAAAGAATGAAACTGGACCACTCTTACATCATACACAAAACCTAACTCTAATTAACAATTAACAATATTAACTCAAAATAGATTATAGATTTGAATGTAAGACCTGAGACCATAAAAATGCTAGAAGAAAGCATAGGTGCTAAGCCTCTTGACATCACTCTGACAATGACTTTTTAGATTTGACACCAAACGCAAAAATAAACAAGTGGAACTATATGAAACTAAAAAGTTTCTGCACAACAAAGGAAACCATCAACAAAATGACAAGGCTGAATGGGAGAAAATAGTTGCAAATCATATCTAGTAAGGTATTAATATCCAAAACATGTAAATCATAGGCTTTATAATGACAAGATAATTTGCCTATTCTAATGGGTAAAAGGCCAAAATCCAACACACACACACACATACTCAACAAAGACAAGATATTGCTCTGAGATTTTTTCTTTCCTTTCTTTTTCTTTTGTCTGTGTGGGTTATCATAGCTTTATATGAGATGTAGTTCACATAACATATAATTTATCCATTTAAGGTATACATTCAGCAGTTTTTAATCTATTCAGATTTGTGCAACCATCACTGCATCCAGTTTAGAACTTTATTACCTCAGAGAGAAACTTCATGCTCTTTATCACCCCTCATTTGCCCTTCTTCTGCCCAAACCTGACTTATCCATATATCTTCTGTCTCTATAGATGTGCCTATTCTGGGCATTTCATAAAAAATGGAGTTACATAATTTTTGGTGTTTTTTTGACCAATTTCTTTTACTTAGCACCACTATTTTCAGGATTCATTCATTCATGTTATCACATGTACTGTTACTTCATTCTTTTTTTCTAGCTGTGCTGTGAGGATATATCACATTTTGTTTCTTCATTCATCAGCTAAGAAACATTTGGCAGCTTGTTTTTTCCTTTTGGCTGCTATGGATAACACTTCTGAAACTACTCATGTATAGGTTTTTCGGTGGACATATTTTTCATTTCTCTTGTGTATATCTACATAGAGAATTACTATGGGGCTTCCTTGGTTGCTCAATGGTAAAGAAGACACCTGCTGAGCAGGAGACCGCCTGCAATGCAGAAGACTTGGGTTCAATCCTTGGGTTGAGAAAATTCCCTGGAGAAGGAAATAGCAACTCACTTGAGTTTTCTAGCCTTGAAACCCCATGGACAGAGGAGACTGGTGGGCTACAGTCCTTAGAATCACAAGAGTTGGACACAACTTTGCGACTAAACCACCAGCACCAGAAAATTACTGGGTCAGATGGAAGTACCAGATATGACTAGTATGTTGAGCATTTTTTCATAAGTTTATTGGCCATTTGTATTATCATCTTTGATGAAATGTATGTTGAGATCCATTTCCCAGCTTTTAATTGGGTTATTTGTCTTTTTATTATTGAGTTGTAAGAGTATTCTGGAAATTTGTTTCTGATTAGATATGGTAGTAGATGCCCACAGTCTACTTTAACTACAGCTGCTCCTAATAATTCCCACTATATTCTTGAGCAGCTGAAAAACTAAACAAAGATTACAAGCCATTAATACCCATTTCTCCAGCAGCTGAAAATACTGAAAAGTCAGATACACCCAGACAAATGGGGAAGAGTCAGTCATTTATCTGCTCATCCTATATCCTTAGGAAATAGCAGAAATTGCTGGATCTACTCCTGTAAACAAAAAAGATCCACAGAATACACAGCACAAAGATGGTACAGAGTTTGTTCATCATCATTTAGGATTCTTGCCATGAAAGGAATTAGAAAATGGAGTTAAAGTCTCTTTGAAAGAATGAATCCAGGAAATGCAAGAACATGCTATATTGTAACTGTTTACATTCTCAAATGAAAACATTCAAAGAAAACTGAATAAAAGGGAAAGACAGCTGAGAGAAAGAAAGGAAGGAAGAATAAAATGATTATAGTGCTGAAAGCTAAATTAGGAGGAGAAGGCAATGGCAACCCACTCCAGTACTCTTGCCTGGAAAATCCCATGGACGGAGGAGCCTGGTGGGCTGCAGTCCATGGGGTCACGAAGAGTCGGACACGACTGAGCGACTTCACTTTCACTTTTCCTTTCATGCATTGGAGAAGGAAATGGCAACCCACTCCAGTGTTCTTGCCTGGAGAATCCCAGGGACGGCGGAGCCTAGTGGACTGCCGTCTGTGGTGTCGCACAAAGTTGGACACGACTGAAGCGACTTAGCATAGCATAGCATAGCATAGGAGTAGAATATAGGAGAAGGCAATGGCAACCCACTCCAGTACTCTTGCCTGGCGAATCCCATGGACAGAGGAGCCTGGTGGGCTGCAGTCCATGGGGTCGCTAGGAGTCAGACACGACTGAGTGACTTCACTTTCACTTTTCACTTTCATGCATTGGAGAAGGAAATGGCAACCCACTCCACTATTCTTGCCTGGAGGATCCCAGGGAGGGGGGAGCCTGGTGGGCTACTGTCTATGGGGTTGCACAGAGTTGGACACGACTGAAGCGACTTAGCAGCAGCAGCAGCAGGAATAGAATATGGAGGATAGGCTTGAGAAAAACCACAAGTGCAACTGAAAAGAAGAAAAATCTGGGAGACAAAATGAAGATTTGTGTGATTTTTTTCCAAAAAACAACCAAAAGAAACAGAAATGATAGGTAAATATATAGCATGAGAAAATTTACTAAAGAAGAAAACCTTGATTTTGCACCTCAAAATATTTAACAGTTTATTTAACAATCCTCATTATTGTATATAGTGTTGTTTTGGATTTTTGTAGTAAGGAGCTGTTAGGCTTTGTCTTCATTTCATATTTCTTTAAAATACAAATTGGTGCAGATGGTAAAGATCTGCCTGCAATGCAGGAGACTGGGGTTCGATCTCTGGATTGGGACTATCCCCTGGAGGAGGAAATAGCAACCCACTTCGGTATTCTTGCCTGGAAAATCCCATGGACAGAGAAACCCGGTGGGCTACAGTCCATGGGGTTGCAAAGAGTCAATGATATATTAGAATTCAAATTGCTGAGGCAGAGAGTATAAACTTTTTAAGTTATGCATTATCAAAATGATGTTATAGATTAACATGTCATCTCATTGTTTTATATTTACATTTATCCTGTCAGAGTGAACATTTTTTTTCCATGTAACTTGTCATTTACCTCTAAGTTTTTAGTTCATGTTCTTTGCCTTTTTCTCTTAAGTTTTCATATCTCCTTGTCATGTTTATAGAACAAATTTTCCTTGTTTATTACTTTTCTTTTAGTTATGTCATTTTATAGCAATAGTTTGTATTTTTATGTAATCATATTTGCTATTTTGTTGTTGTTGTTTACTTAGAAAGTTCTTTCTCACTCAGTAATCAGTTAAATGTCTATACTTCTTCCTCATATTTTATGGCTTCAGTGTTTACATTGAAGTAAGTAATTCACTCAGCGTTCATTTTCATTTTGTTTAGATTTGGAGTGAGGATCTGAGGCATTCTTTTAAGAAATAACCCAGATCTTCCCTAGTGGCTCAGTGGTAAAGAATCTGTCTGCTAATGCAGGGGGCACAGGGTTGATCCCTGGTCTGGGAAGATCCCACATGCTGTGGGACAGCTAAGGTTTATACCACAACTACTGAGTCTGTGCTCTAGAGCCCAGGAGCCGCAACTGCTGAGCCCATGTGCCACAGTTACTATAGCATGAATGCTCTGGAGCCTGTGCTCTGCAGCAAGAGAAGCCAACTCAGCGAGAAACCCGTGCCCCCACTTACTGCAACTAGAGAGAAAGCCCATGCAGCAATGAAGACCCAGTGCAGCCAAATAAATAAATAATATTTTTTAAAAAGAAGTAACCCTTTTGCACAGTAAAGAAAATCATAAACAAAAAGACAACCCACAGAAT
Organism: Bubalus kerabau; assembly: GCF_029407905.1. Lineage (NCBI taxonomy): Eukaryota > Metazoa > Chordata > Mammalia > Artiodactyla > Bovidae > Bubalus > Bubalus kerabau. The sequence goes on from NC_073627.1 coordinate 151,356,491, forward strand.
GGGAAAAAAATATCTGCCAATGAAGCAACTGGCAAGGGATCACTCTCTGAAATAAACATACAGCTCATACAACTCAATACCAAAACAATGAACAATCAAGAAGTGGGCAGAAGATCCAAATAGACATTTCTCCAAAGAAGACATAGAGATAGCAAGAGGCATATGAAAAGATGTTCAACATCACTAATTATTAGAAAAATACAATCAAAACTGCAATGAGGTATCACCTTACTGATGATTCTGGTGATGGTCAGAATACCCATCACCAAAAAATCTACAAAAAGCAAATGCTAGAGTGGGTGGAGAAAGGGAACCCTCTCACACTGTTTGTGGGAACGTAAATCAGTACAGCCGTTATGGAGAATAGTATGGAGGGTCCTTAAAAGACTAAAAATAGAGCTGTCAATCCCATTCGTGGGAATAAATCTGAATAAAAACATGGTTTGAAAGGATTTTTTATTGTTCAGTCACTAAATTGTGTCCAACTCTTTGTTGTTTCACTGTTTCCACTTTTTCCCCATCTGTTTACCATGAAGTGAGAGGATGGAATGCCATGATCTTACTTTTTTGCATGCTGGATTTTAAGCCAGCTTTTGCACTCTCCTTATTAACCCTCAGAGAAGGCAATGGCAACCCACTCCAGTATTCTTGCCTGGAGAATCCCAGGGACGGGGGAGCCTGGTGGGCTGCCATCTATGGGATCGCACAGAGTCGGACACAACCGAAACGACTTAGCAGCGGCAGCACCAGCATTAACCCTCAGCAAAAGTCTGTTTAGTTCCTCTTCGCTTTCTGCCATTAGAGTGGTATCCTTGAAAGGATAATGTACCCCAGTGTTCATTGCAGCACTGATTACAATAACCAGGACATGGAAGCAACTTCAGCATCCATCGACAGAAGAATGAATCAAGAAGATGCGGTACAATGGAACATTACTCAGCCATAAAAAGGAGGAATAATGTCATTTGCAGCTACATAGATGGACCTAGAGATTGTCATACTGAGTGAAATCAGATAGAGAAAGACAAATGTATATCACTTATACGTGGAATCTTAAAAAAAAATGGTACAAATGAAATTATTTACAAAACATAAAGAGTCACAGATGTAAAAAACAAACTTATGGTTAATAAGAGGAAGGGGGAAAGGGATAAATTAGAAGATTGAGATTGACATGTTGTTGTTTAGTCACTAAGTTGTGTCCGACTCTTTGTGGCCCCATGGACTGCACACTAGGCTTCTCTGTCCTTCGCTATCTCCTAGTTTGCTCAAACACATGTCCATTGAGTCAGTGATACCATCCAACCATCTCATTCTCTGTCGCCTTCTTCTGCCCTCAATCTTTCGCAGCATCAGGGTCTTTTCCAATGAGTCTGCTCTTTGCATCAGGTGGCCAAAGAATTGGAACTCCTACTTTAGCATCAGTCCTTCCAAAAAATATTCAGGATTGATTTCCTTAAAGATTGACTGGTTTAATCTCTTTGCTGTCCAAGGGACTCTTAGTCTTCTCCAGCACAACCATTTGAAAGCATCAGTTCTTCAGCATTCAGCCTCCCTTATGGTCCAGCTCTCACATCCATACATGACTACTGAAAAAAACATAGCTTTGGCTATATGGACCTTTGTTAGCAAAGGATATCTCTGCTTTTTAATACACTGTTTATGCTGTCTAGATTTGTCATAACTTTTCTTCCAAGGAACAGGTATCCTTTAATTTCATGGCTGCAGTCACTGTCCAGAGTGATTTTGGGGCCCAAGAAAATAAAGTCTTTCACTATTTCTATTTTTTCCCTGTCTATTTGCCATGAAGTGACAGGATCAGATGCCATGATCTTAGTTTTTTGGATGTTGAATTTTAAGCCAGCTTTTTGACATATATAGACATTTTACATATAAAATGGATAACTAATCAGGGCTGTAGCACAGGGAATTCTACTCAGTACTCTGTAATGATCTATATGGGGAAAGAATCTTAACAAAAAAAGACTGTGAATGTCTGTGTATGTATAACTGATTGACTTTGCTGTGCATGTGAAATTAGCACAACATTATAAACCAACTGTACTCCAATAAAAAAAATTTTTTAAGTAACCCATATTTGCAGTACTTTTTATGGGTTACTTTTCCTATAACTTAGTGACATTTCATTTGGCGTATTTTGAAAGTAGTTTTTTCTCCTTATTTAAAAGTTGACTGTGCTTTGATACAAAAAAAAAAAAAGCTTTATTTTTTTGTTCTTATTTTAGGATAAGGAGAGTTTATCTTCTGTTATTACTGACCTCAGCATAATAATGGAGCCCACTGAATATTCAGAATTGAGTGAATTTGTGTCTAGGTAAGATATCTACTTCTTTTTATAAAGATATTTCTTTCAGCTTACAATTTTAAGTTTACCTGTTCTTTTTCTTGATAAGTAAATATCAAAATACCTCTAAAAGCGTAACACCAGTTTTGGTCCTGATACGTAGGCACTGTGCTAAGGGGGAAGTGAAGTGAAGTGAAGTCGCTCAGTCGTGTCCGACTCTTTGCGACCCCATGGACTATAGCCAACTAGGCTCCTCTGTCCATGGGATTTTCCAGGCAAGAGTACTGGAGTGGGTTGCCATTTCCTTCTCCAGAGGATCTTCCTGACCAAGTGATCAAACCCAGGTCTCCCGCACTGTAGGCAGATGCTTTACCCTCTGAGCCACCAGGGAAGTTAAGGGGGAACATGACATCTGTTAGCAACTGACAGGAGGGCAGAGTGACTGGGGGAGTGTTGGATAAGATGCAGTTAGCAATGTATGTAAGGTCCACATTATGGATTTTGGAGCTTGACCATAGTCCTATGACAAATGTGAAGGTATGGAAAGATTTTAAACAGAGCCTAAGCAAGGCAAAATTTTGACATCTCGGAAAGGATTGTTCTTGATGTTGCAGGGAGAAGGGATTTAAGGGGTGCAAAATTGGATACAGGAGGATCGGTGACTAGCCCATTAAAACAGTTCAGGGAAACAGAAATTTGTAGTTTGGACTAGACAAATGGTGGTTGAGATAGAGGACTGGGTAGATGGGGTATATTTAGGAAGCACCATTGAATAGGCATGATATTGGTTGAAAAAGAGGGGTCAGGAATCACTGACAAATGATAATTCCTTGATGATGGTGATTGCATTTGTTGAGATAGGAAAAGTTGCAAGAAGAGCATGTCAAATGAGATTGTGGCTTCAGTTTGGACATGTTGAACATAAGTGCCTTTGAAACACTAAAGTGAAAATAAGAAGTAGGCAGCTAAGAAGAGATAAGTAGTAGATATAAACACTGGGGTTTTCCACCAGTGGGTAAAGTTAAAACTTTGAGCAAGAATGAGATTGCCTGTGGAGAGAATATAGAAAATAGAGAAAGGACTGAAACTGAACCTTGACGAATTCTAAAATGTATGTTGAATAGATTTGAAGGATCCTGCAAAGGATTTAGAAAACTGAAAGATGGGAAGGCAAACCAGGAATTTATTGTTGACCTTTGACAATTGGATTAACAATTTTTCTTACACGTCTTTAAAGAAATTCCTCCAGTGTCTACTGGAGTACATAGGTTGTGAAAAGAAGTCTGCTATATTGTTTTTGTGTATGCATGCATTTTGGGGGCTGCTTTCCTATCTATTTTTTTTTTTTTTTTTTGACAGTTTCTGCTATTTCTAGAGAGTGTTTATGTGAACATTTCTAGCCATATCTTTTCAGGTACTTTTTGTGTCCTGTTCTCTTTATTCTTCTCCAACTCTGATTACTTATATGTTAAAACATTTGATATATTATGTCATCTTCAAGTTCTGAAGACCAGTCTGCAATGAGCTCACTGAAGGGATTCATCATCTCTAAAGTAATGTTGTTTTTATTTCTAGTGTTTTCATTTGATTCTTAATTTTTTCTCTCTGCTTAAATTCCCCATTTTTTCATGAATATTATCTAGCTTTCTTACTAGATCTTTTAATCTATTAATCATAGTTATTTTTTTCTTTAATGTTTATTATGGACATTTTCAAATATAGGTTCCTCCTGCTTTCCAAAAATAGAGCATTCCTATGAAACCTTTTGTAAGTCAAAATAGTGTAAAGCAAAGAAGCTGTTACCTCTGGACAGTTTCTGCTAATAGATGTGCAGAATAAATCAAGATATAGCACAGATAGTCACAGACACAGTTCAAAGTTTGATGCTGAGATGCTGAGTGTGGTTTCTGGGGAAGGAGCTTGATGGTACCAGTCTCGCTGCTCAGGGTGCATGTTGGCTTGCTGCAAAACAAACCCTGAATCCTGTTTTCACTTTTCACCTTTTTTCGTAAAAGTGAAGATTCTTTTCAGATTTCTTTTGATTAGCAAGAAGAGGTAATAATATAGGTCTTTGGTAGAAGTAAAGTGATGTGAGTATTCCTTGCTGGCTCAGTGGTAAAGAATCTACCTACCAAAGCAGAGACATGGGTTCTGGTTTGGGAAAATCCCACATGCTGTGTAGCAGCTAAGCTCGTGCACCGCAACTATTGAGCATGTGCTCCGGGGCCCAGGAATCACACCGACTGAAGCCCATGTGCCCTAGAGCCCATACTCCACAAGAGAAGCCATTGCAATGAGAAGACTTCACATTGCAATGAAGAGTAGCCCTTGATCCCTGCAACTAGAGAAACGCCTTCATAGCAAGGAAGACCTAGCACAGCCATAAATAAATGACAAGTGAAAGTGAAAGTCGCTCTGTTGTGTCCGACTCTTTGCGACCACATGGACTATACAGTCCATGGAATTCACTAGGCCAGAATACTGGAGTGGGTAGCCATTCCCTTTTCCAGGGGATCTTCCTGACCCATGAATTGAACCGGGGTCTCCTGCATTGCAGGAAGATTCTTTACCAGTTGAGCTACCAGGGAAGCCCCATAATTAAGTAAATAATTTAAAAATAAAAAGTAAAGTGGATTGACTCAAACTTTTGAGAAGTGGAGGGATACATGGATCTATAAAAATAATAGTATAATTAACCTGCAGCCACATTACTCTGCCAACAAAGGTCTGTCTAATCAAGGTTATGGTTTTTCCAGTGGTCATGTATGGATGTGAGAGTTGGACTGTGAAGAAAGCTGTTCAATCCCTGGGTTGGGAAGATTCCCCTGGAGAAGGAAATGGCAACCCACTCCAGTATTCTTGCCTGGAGAATCCCATGGACGGAGGACCCTGGCAGGCTACAGTCCATGGGGTCGCAAAGAGTCAGACACGACTTAGCGACTGAACTGAACTGAACTAGCAGCCACCATTCTTATTCTTTCTCTGTGATTTTAAATCATAGTTATTTTAAAGCCTGTATCTGATATTATCAACATTTGAGTCATCTTTGAGTTCAATTCTGGTGACTACAGAACTATTACTATTAGTTACCATTAACTAATAATAATAATAATATTACTATCACTATGTTACTGTTGTCACTATGAACTATTGTCTACAGTAGTTCATCTTTTCTTGAATTTCTGTGTCTCATAATTTTTTTATTGACTGATGGACTTCAGTAAATGTCCATCTATTGAGGGACATTTCAGTAGAGACTGAGACAAATAGTATTTATGCCCAGAAATGAGCACATTTCACTTATCAGGCTGTTAGTATGGGGTTTAATTCAAGGTAGTCAGCAATTGAGCTGGTTTGGGGTTTTTTTTTCTTTTATTAACTTTAGTCACTAAAGATTTCAAATTCTTCCAACAGTGAATTCAAACTCAACTTCAAATTTAGTTCTTCCTTATGTTTGGAATAGATCAGTGTTCTAGCTTCACTCTCAACTTTTAGTAATTCCTGTACGTCTGTATCTCAGAGGGGAATGTTTCTCCCTGCACTTGACACTCTCCAACAGTAGGTGTCGATACTTGTTACTTGGTGCTAGGCTCATGGTGGGAACAAAGGGAGATTTATATTCCATGGTTCATCCTTAGTATTGGGCAGATCCTATGGACCTGCACCTTGGGGATTGGGAACACAAGTTTTCCTGCTCTTCCCAGTGCAGCCAAACTCATCCTGGGTCTGGGGTTGGTCTTGGGTGGGAGAGAGTTCCTTGTCCTTCCCCCTCCCCACTCCTATGGTGACAGGATTATGCTTGGTTTTACTGTAGGATCCTGCACCCAAAAGATTTTGTACCCCTCCCATGGAACAGAGGTATTTAATTTCTGTCTTTCTTTACAAAGCAATGGATCTTTCTCTATGTAACCTGAGCATTTTCTGCCCTTCCCCCAGGGTCAAATGGGTTTGACTTTTATTCCTTCCTTGGAAAAAAGGGATTTTTTTTTTTTTTTTTGCATTGCTTTCCTGCTGCTTCTTTAGCAATTTATAGTTTTGGCTTCCTACCAGAGAAAAATTCTGGCTTCATTTTGAACCCCAGCAGCAGCTGATCACCTCTTTGTGCCTGTGCCAATGAGGGGAGCTCTTGCTGGGCTCCTGCCATGATCTTTCTGGTGGAGTCCTTTTGTGCCTGGGGTTCCCATCTGTTCCAAAATGACATCTACCCCACAATTGTCCTTTGAGAATTCACTGGAATTTTAGCTAATTTCTTGTTACCCGCTTGTATGGTGGCTCCTTCCCTCCCATCTGTTTAACCAAGGGTGAATAGTTTATGTGTCCTGTTTCTCCTTTGAGGAAGAAAAATGTTAATTTATTTGGTTGCCTTGTGATTCAGATCTTTGATGGGCTCAAGAAAGATTATGATTTTATAGATTATTCAGATTTTCCATGATTATGGCCCTCTCTGCAACTTTTTACGTTTTTCGTAGAAGTGGTTCAGTTTTAATTTTCTCTGATTCTCAATCTGGAATTTGGGACATTCTATCTTTTTATCTTCTGTATCTATCTTACTCTTTATATTTTCTGTCCCTTCATATCTTTGTGCTTATTTCTGATTGTTCCTCAGATATGTATTTTGGTGCAGTAATTATTTCTTAATTTTCTGACTAGTCTTTTTTAAAAAACAATTATTGGAGTGTAGTTGATTTATAATACCAGGCTCCTCTGTCCAGGGGAATCTCCAGGCAAGAATATTAGAGTGGGTTACCCTGCCCTCCTCCAGGGAATCTTCCTGACCTAAGGATCAAACCCACATCTCTTACATTTCCTGCATTGGCAGATAGGTTCTTTACCACTAGTATCACCTGGGAAGCCCATTTTATATATAGGAGTGTGTATGTCAATCCCAGTTTCCCATAATCTGCTCTTAAACCCCTGTCCATTGAGTCTTTTATTAAAATTGAAATATAGTTGATTTACAGTGGTAAGCCAATCTCTGCTGTACAGCAAAGTGACTCATTATACACAAATATACATTCTTTTTTATATTCTTTTCCATTATGGTTTATCACGGGGTATTGAATATAGTTCTCTGTGCTATGCATTAGGTCCTTGTTCTTTGCATCTACTAACCAACTCCCAGTCCATTCCTTTCCCTCCCCTCTCCCACTTGGCAACTGCAGGCTGTTCGTTACGTCTGTGAGTCTGTTTCTGTTTTGTAGATAGGTTCATTTGTGCCATATTTTAGTTCCCACATATAAGTGATATCATGTGGTATTTGGCTTTCTCATTCTGACTTACTACACTTAGTATTATGATAATCTCTAGTTGCATCCATATTGCTGCAAATGGCATTATTTCATAATTTTTTGTGGCTGAGTAGTACTCCCTTGTATATGTATATCACATCTTTATCCATTCATCTGTTGATTGATATTTACATTGTTTCCATGTTTTGGCTATTGTGAGTAGTGCTGCTATGAACACAGTGGTGCATGTATCTTTTTTTAAGATGCATTCTCATTTATTTATTTTTGGCTGGGCTGTGTCCTCATTGCTGTGTGGGCTTTTCTAGTTGCAGCATGCCAGTCAACTCTCTTGTGGTGTGCGGGCTTCTCATTATGGTGGCCTCTCTTGTTGTGGAGCACAGACTCCAGGGTGCGAGGCAGTTTTGGCTCTCCCATTCTAGTGCACAGGCTCAATAGTTGTGGCACACAGGCTTAGCTGCTCCACGGCATGTGGGATCTTCTCAGGTAAGGAATCAAACCCATGTCTCCTGCATTGGCAGGCAGATTCTTGACCACTGAGCCACCAGGGAAACCCCCATGTATCTTTTTTAATTATAGTTTTGTCCAGGTATATGCCTAGGAATGGGATTGTTGGATCATATGGTAATTCTATTTTTAGTTTTCTGAGGAACCTCCATGCTGTTTTCCACAGTGGCTGTACCAACTTACATTGTTACCAACAGTGTAAGAAGGTTCCCTTTTCTCCACACCCTCTCTAAGGTTTGTTATTTGTAGACTTTTTAATGATGGCCATTTAATGATGTTGTGAGATGGTACCTCTTTTAATTTTTATTTGCATTTCTCTAATAATTAATGATGTTTGAGCATCTCTTCCTATGCATTTATCCATGTTGTTGTTTAGTCACAAGTCATATCTGACTCTTGCAACTCTGTAGTCCACCAGGCTCCTCTGTCCATGTTCTTGCTGGATTTCCCAGAAAGAAGTGGGTTGCCATTTCATTCTCCAGGGGATCTTGCCGGACCCAGGGATTGAACCCACATCTCCTGCAGTGACGGACAGATACTTTACCACTGAGCCACCAGGAAATCTCTTTGCTTATCCATTGAGTCTATAACTTCACTGACAGTACTTGTCATTTATAAAAGTTCTATGTATCTGATTTTCAAATTTTCTTATCTTTTTTAAAAATAATCTTTTTTTAATTATTGCTTTTCCATGTAATTATTCTTGGTGATCTCCTTACTTGTATATTCCAGTAAAGGAGATAATTATTGTTTCAAATTGTCTAACCAAGTATTAAAGCCGTCCACTCACCGATCTTTTAACCTCATTGTCAGGACCAGTCATTCCTCAAAGTTCTCTGTGTGACTTCTTTCATAATTTTTCTCTTTTCTCTTCTTTTCTTTCTTCCGTTTCTGTCTTTCCTTTCTTCCTCTCCTTTTTGCTTCCTTCCTTCTTCCATCCCTCCCTCCCTCTCTCCTTCCTTCCCTCCTTTTTTCTCTTCTTTCATAATTTTTTTAGTATGTTTCAATTATCATACAATAAAATTGACTTTCTGTCATAGAAGTCTTGTCAATTTAGCACAAATATAAATTCATAAAACTGTCACTATAATCAGAATAAGGAACAATTCCATAATACTAAAAAACTCTCATGCTGACCTTTTTAGATATGACCATTACTCTTCCTCCTAGGCACTGACTATCTTTGGTATGTTCTTCATCAGTAGAATTTAGCCTTTTCCAAGTGGAATCACATGGTATGTAAACTTTTGAGACTAGTTTATTTCACTAAAGCTAATTCCATTGAGATTAATTCATATTTTTGTGTGTATCAATAGCTTTTTCTTTTTATTATTGAGTAGTATTGCATTACATGTATATTCCACAGTTTGTTTATCCTTTTACTCACTGAAGGACATTTGGGTTGTTTGTAGATTTTTGCTATTATGAATAGAGATGTTCTAAACGTTTGTGTGAAGGGTTTTGTGTGAGTGTAAGTTTTCATTCCTCTTAGGCAGAGATGGGCAAATTTTGATTCACAGACCATTTGCTTATTCTTTTTTAAGAGTCAGGTCAATTTTATTTGGCTGTGCACCATGCAGCATGCAGGATCTTAGTTCCACAACCAGAGGTCAAACCTGTGCCCCCTGCACGGGAAGTGTGGAATCTTAACCACTGGACCACCAGGGAAGTCCCCAGCTACCTATTTTTATAAGAGAGGTTTTATTGAAACGTAGTCGTGTCCATTTCTTAAGTATTGTCTGTAGTTGCTTTCATTGTAAAATATCAGAGTGAATTAATTTTACAGTGTTATAATATAGACCACATTGTCTGCAAACTTGATGTATTTACTATCTGACATTTTAAGGAAAGTTTACTGATTTCTGCTCTAAGATGAATACTTGGGAGTTGGACTGTTGGGTCATATGATAAGCACATGTTTTGTTTGTTTGTTCTAAGAAATTGTCAAGCCATTTTCCAGAGGCTTTTACCATTTTGTGTTCCCACCAGCAATGTATGAGAGTTCCTATTGCTCTGCAAGGTCTCCAGGACTTCGTATGCATGTATTTTTAAATTTATCCATTCTAGTAGAAGTGTAGTAGAATCTCATTTTCCTGCAAATGCTTTTTTTTCTTATATCGCTTCTTTAGGTTGTTTCTCACTATTGTTTTGAGAGTTCTTTACATATTCTGCATACCTGCATACAAGTCCTTTATCATATATGAAATTTCCTAATATTTCTCCCATTTCCATAGCTTGTCTTTTCGTTTTCTTAACAGTATCTTTCAAAGAGCACAATATTTTGGTTTCAAGATCACATTTTGCCTTTATTTATTTATTTTTTTGCTCATGTTTTGATATGATGTCGGAAAACTTGTTGCCTAACCTCAGGTCATGAAGGCTATCTTCAAAATCTTTAGAAATTTTTATATTTTCACCTTTTACATTTAGATCTTTGATTTATTTCCATTTAAGGTAATTGTTGATCTGTTTGGATTGGGCTCTACCCAGCAGTATTTGTTCTCTTTGTTTTTTTCTTGTATTTTTCCCTTCTGTATCTTTTCTGGATTCTTTGAATACTTTTTAAAATTCCACTTTAATTTGACTTTTTTCTATATCTCTTACATATTATAAGTATATATATTAAAATAATATATCTAAATGTGTATTATGTGTATAATATATATATGTATATAACTGGTTGATACAGGGATCACTGTCTACTTAGAATTAATATTTTACCACTTCAAATAGAAATTTTGTACTAAATAGGTTCCTTTTCATGCCTATCTCTTCATATTATAGCCATCATTTACTTCCACATACATTTTAACCCCATCAGATAATATTACAATTATTATTTTCTAGGTTTTAATATATTTTAACAGTCTGATATAGCTATGCAGATTTTTATGATTTGGGTTGTTTTTATTTATTTCTCATATTACCAAATTTTGATTCACAGACCATTTGCTTATTCTTTTTTAAGAGTCAGGTCAATTTTATTTGGCTGTGCACCATGCAGCATGCAGGATCTTAGTTCCACAACCAGAGGTCAAACCTGTGCCCTAGCCAAACCTTTTCCTCTAGAATCATTTCCTTTTGAGTAGGTTGAGTTAGACAAATTCTTTTCATCTTCTTTCTAAGAATATCATTATTATACCTTCATTTATTAAAAATTTTGCACTAGATATTGAAATCTGAATTGACTTCCTTCTGGCCTCCATGGTTTCTGTTGAGAAATCTATTCTCTTTGAATCTTTGTTACTCTATATGGCATGTGTCTATTTTCCTCTAACTGATTCATGAAGTTTTCTTTTTAATTTTCAATAGTTTGGTTACGATATATTTAAGCGTGGATTTCTTTGAGTTTATCCTCGCTGTGGTTTTTCTGAGCTTCTTAAATTTGTAAGTTTGTATCTTCTTACCTAATTTGGCAAGTTTTCAGCCATTATTTTTCCAAATATTTTTTTCAATCAACATTCTTTCTCCTTTTCTTCTGGGTCTCTGTCAACATAATTATAAAATCTTTTGGTGTTGTCATACATGTCCCTGGGACTCCATTAATTTTATTTAATTTTTTCCTTCTGTATTATTCCAATTAGATGGTTTCTGTGTGCTCACTACAATCAGGATATTAAACACTTCCATCAATGCAAAAATTCCCTTATACTGTTAACCCATGGCAAAACCTGCTCTGGTCTTCATTACTGCAATTTTTCATTTTATGAAATGTCAAATAAGTGAAGTCGTGTAACCTTTTGAGATCGGCTTCTTTCCTTAGCCTAATGCCTTTGAGATTCATCTGTCTTTTCATTTGTGAGTAGTATTCTGTTGTATGGATAATATTTTATTTATACATTCATCTACTGGAGGACATTAAAGTTATTTCCAGTTTTGGTGATTATGAATAATACTGCTCAGTAGAGGTTTTTATGTGAATTTAAACTTTCTTTTTTCTAGAGTAAAAACCAGAAGTGAGGTTGCTGGGTCACATGATAAAAATATGTTTAAATTTCTAATAAACTGCCAAATTGTTAACAAGAGTGACCATGCCAATTTGCATTCCCACCAGCAGTGTATGAGAGTAACTGATAGTATTTTAGTGAATTAACTTCTGATAATCATTGATTTTAGACCTAGTACTGGCCACCCAAGACAGACAGGTCATGATGGAGAGTTCTGACAAAACGTGGTCCACTGGAGAAGGGAATGGCAAACCACTTCAGTATTTTTGCCTTGAGAACCCCATGAAAAGTATGAAAAGGCAAAAAGATAGGACCCTGAAAGATGAACTCCCCAGGTCAGTAGGTGCCCAATATGCTACTGAAGATCAGTGGAGAAATAACTCCAGAAAGAATGAACAGATGGAGTCAAAGCAAAAACAACACCCAGTTGTGTGATTGTGACTGGTGATGGAAGTACAGTCCAATGCTGTAAAGAACAGTATTGCATAGGAACCTGGAATGTTAGGTCCATGGATCAAGGCAATATGGAAGTGGTTGAACAGGAGATAGCAAGAGTGAGTGTCCACATTTTAGGAATCAGTGAACTAAAATGGACTGAAATGGGTGAATTTAACTCAGATGACCATTATATATACTACTGTGGGCAGGAATCCCTTAGAAGAAATGGAGAAGCCATCATAGTCAACAAGAGTCTGAAATGCAGTACTTGGATGCAATCTCAAAAACGACAGAATGATCTCTGTCCATTTCCAATGCAAACCATTCACTATCACAGTAATACAAGTCTGTGCCCTGACCAGTAATGCTAAAAAAGCTGAAGTTGAACACTTCTATAAAGACCTGCAAGACATTCTAAAACTAACACCCCAAAAAGATGTCCTTTTCATTATAGAGGACTGGAATGCAAAAGTAGGAAGCCAAGAAATACCTGGAGTAATGGGCAAATTTGGCCTTGGAGTAAAGAATGAAGCAGGGCAAAGGCCAACAGAGTTTTGCCAAGAGAACACACTGGTCATAGCAAACACCCTCTTCCAACAACACAAGAGAAGACTCTACACATGAACATCACCAGATGGTCAGTGCTGAAATCAGATTGATTGTATTCTTTGCAGCCAAAGATGCTTTATACAGTCAGCAGAAACAAGACATGGAGCTGACTGTGGCTCAGATCATGAATTCCTTATTGCCAAATTCAGACTTAAATTGAAAAAACTAGGGAAAACCACTAGACCATTCAGTGATTTGACCTAAATCAAATCCCCTACGACTATACAGTGTAAGTGACAAATAGATTCAAGGGATTCGATCTGATGGACAGAGTGCTTCAAAAACTATGGACAGAGGTTTGTGACATTGTACAGGAGGGAGTGATCAAGACTATCCCCAAGAAAAAGAAATGCAAAAAGGCAAAATGGTTGTCTGAGGAGGCCTTACAAACAGCTATGAAAAGAAGAGAGTGAAAGGCAAAGGAGAAAAGGAAAGATATACTCATCTGAATGCAGTGTTCCAAAGAAGATAGCAAGGAGAGATAAGATAGCTTTCTTCAGTAATCAATGCAAAGAAATAGAGGAAGACAATAGAATGGGAAAGACTAGAAATCTCTTCAAGAAAATTAGGATACCAAGGGAACATTTCATGCAGAGATGAGCACAATAAAGGACAGAAATGGTATGGACCTAACAGAAGCGGAAGATATTAAGAAGAGGTGGCAAGAATACACAGGAAAACTATAGAAAAAAGATCTTCATGACACAGATAACCACAATGGTGTGATCACTCACCTAGAGCCAGATATCCTGAAATGCGAAGTCAAGTGAGCCTTACAAAGCATCACTATGAACAAAGCTAGTGGAGGTGATGGAATTCCAGTTGAGTTATTTCAAATCCTGAAAGATGATGCTGTGAAAGTGCCACACTCAATATGCCTGCAAATTTGGAAAATTCAGCAGTGGCCACAGGATTGGAAAAGATCATTTTTCATTCCAATCCCAAAGAAAGGCAATGCCAAAGAATGCTCAAACTACCACACAATTGCACTCATTTCACACATTAGCAAAGTAATGCTCAAAATTCTCCAAGCCAGGCTTCAACAATACATGAACCATGAACTTCCAGATGTTCAAGCTGGATTTGGAAAAGGCAGAGGAACCAGAAATCAAATTGCCAACATCCACTGGATCATCAAAAAAGCAAGGGAATTCCAGAAAAACATCTACTTCTGCTTTATTGACTTGCCAAAGCCTTTGACTTTGTGGATCACAACAAACTGTGAAAAATTCTTCAAGAGATGGGAATACCAGACCACCTTACCTGCCTCCTGAGAAATCTGGATGCGGGTCAAGAAGCAACAGTTAGAACTGGACATGGAACTATAGACTGGTTCCAAATAGGAAAAGAAGTACATCAGGGTTGTATATTGTCACCCTGCTTATTTAACTTATATGCAGAGTACATCATGAGAAATACTGGACTGGATGAAGCACAAGCTGAAATCAACATTGCCAGGAGAAATATCAATAACCTCAGATATGCAGATGAAACCACCCTTACAGCAGAAAGCAAAGAAGTACTAAAGAGCCTCTTGATGAAAATGAAAGAAGAGAGTAAAAAGGTTTGCTTAAAGCTCAACATTCAGAAAACTAAGATCATGGCATCTGGTCCCAGTACTTCATGTCAAATAGTGGGGAAACAGTGGAAACAGTGACAGACTTTATTTTTTGGGCTCCAAAATCACTGCAGATGGTGACTGCAGCCATGAAATTAAAAGATGCTTGCTCTTTGGAAGATAAGTTATGACCAACCTAGGCAGCTTATTAAAAAGCAGAGACATTACTTTGCCAACAAAGGTCCCTGTAGTCAAAGCTGTGGTTTTTCCAGTAGTCCTATATGGATGTCAGAGTTGGACTAGAAAGAAAGCTGAGCACTGAAGAATTGATGCTTTTGAACTGTGGTGTTGGAGAAGACTCTTGAGAGTCCCTGGACAGCAAGGAGATTGATCCATCCAGTCCATCCTAAAGCAAATCAGTCCTGAATATTCATTGGAAGGATTGATTGTTGAAGCTGAAACTCCAGTACTTTGGCCAGCTGTTGTGACAAACTGACTCATTTGAAACGACCCTGATGCTGGAAAAGATTGAAGGCAGGAGGAGAAGGGGACGACAGAGGATGAGATGATTGGATGGCATCACTGACTCAATGCACATGAGTTTGAGTAAGCTCCAGGAGTTGGTGATAGACAGGGAGGCCTGATGTGCTGCAGTTCATGGGGTCACGAAGACTCTGACACGAATGAGTGACTAAACTGATTCCTAGGATTTTTTTTTTTTTAAGTTTAAAAATTTTAGTCCAAATTTTTCTTTGTACTTACTTTATCCTTGCTTGAGAAAGAGACATTTGGAGTTACTTTACGTTTTTGACTATCATAGTTGCAATTGAAAGGCACCACTGCCAACATTTAGTGAAGGAAGTCCATAACATCTGTTTTACATTTAGTGAAGTTTTAACTGTGCTTGGGAAAAATAGATAAAACGCAATAATTCCTACAGCTATAAGAGCCAACACATGCATGCTCTCTTTCTCTCTCTCTCTCTCACCCACACACGCACACTTTCTAAAATAGTATACTATGGACATATAAAATGGGAGTGAGGGAATTGTGACTTAATCCACTTTAAATACAGTTCTTTTAAAAAGTTATGTAACAAAATTATCTTTTTCTTTTTCTCTCTTTCTCCGAGTATCGTGTGTGTGTGTGTGTGTGTGTTTAAACTTTGGGCATTGTAGTTTTTATTTTTTATTTCTTGGCTCACTCCAACATCACATGATTGAGCGCATATTTTTTGCTCCCTTGCTTGATGAAGATCAAAATGTCTTATCAGTTTGACCTTGGAAGCTCTAATGAAATAACTACTGCTTTTTATAGGTTTCCCTTGATGGTTCAGTGGTAAAGAATCCGCCTGCCAATGCAGGAGATTCAAGAGACTCAAGTTTAATCCCTGGGTCAGGACGATCCCCTGGAGAAGGAAATGGCAACCCACTCCAGTATTCTTGCCTGGAAATTCCCATGGAGAGAGGAGCCTGGCGGACTTCAGTCCATGGGGTCGCGAAAGAGTCAGACATGACTTTGTGACTAAACAACAACAACTGCTGTTTATAAGCCTTTGTTCTTTGGAGAGTAATTTCATCTCTCAGGCATTAGAAAAGTATTGATAATATTATTATTTTTATTGTCTGTCTGAGATATTTCAACTACATAAGGTAACTTTTAACAGTCTACTTAGATTTAATACTTCACCACTACAAGTACTGTCTGGAAATACTTATAGCCATATAGATCTCTTTCTGTCTCTTCGTGTTTCAGATTTTATATGAATTACATTCATATGTATGCACTGAAAACCCCATCAGACAACGTTATAGTTTTTTACTTTTCAACCATGATGTATAACTTAAGGAACTAAAAAGTGGTAGACTGTTATATTTAACCAGGTTTTTACCATTTCTGTTGTTCTCTTAGGTACTTTGGTGTACAACCTAAGAATAGAGGTGTTCTCTTCTGTACTCATAGTGCAGTGAATGACTCTATAAATTGACATTTTTAAAAATAATTTCTGGTTTTTTGTATTTATTTATTTGGCTGCATCAGGTCTTAGTTGTGGCACACAGGGTCTTTGTTTCTTCGCGTGGGATCTTCTGTTGCAGCACAGACTCTCTAGTTGTGGTGTGCAGACTCAGGAGTTGCAGTGCAGGAGTACCAGAGTGTCTGCAGGCTTGGTTGCTCCATGGCATGTGGGATCTTAATTTCCCAACCAGGGATCGAACCCACATCCTCTGTATTGCAAGGTGAATTCTTAACCACTGGACCACCAGGGAAGTCCTCATAAACTGACATTGATACAATACTTTTATCTATTTTGCCATCCATATTTCAGTTTGGTTAGTTGATCTAATAATGTGCTCTCTTGTGTTTTCTTTTCCTCTGCAGTACATGAACTAGTCTAGGGTCAAGTATTGCATTTAGTTGTCGTGTCTTATAGATTTCTTTAATCTGGAACAATTTAAGAGCACTTTATGACTTTGCCATCTTTACAAAATACAAGTCTTTCACCTCCCCCCAGTCCTGCCACATATAGAAATGTTTTTAATTTTATCTTGAATTTTTTTCTCATCAATTGCTCTTATGTTAGACAAAATACTGTATAGGTGATGTTTTGTCTTTTTCAGATATCTGTTACTCAAAGGTGATGTTAATTTTAATCATCAGCCAAACTGTTACTTGATTCTCCACTATATCATCACTGCTTTTTTTTTAACCTCACAACTAATAGGCAATCTGTGGGGAGACATTTTATGACCATGCAGATGCTACTCCTCATTAAAATTTCTGCCTATATTTAGCACCACCTGGTGATTCTTATCTAATCTGCTCTTTACTATGGTGATTGCAAACTGATGATTTTTCAACTCCAGCACTTCACTTTACATTTCTCAATAAACACTAGACCTTGCTTAAGAAATAAATCACCCTTCACCCTGTGTGTGTGTGCATATGTGTACATATCTATTTATTATAGATATTTTATCATTCTTATTTTTCTTAAAGATGTACAATTCCTTACTCCTATATTTTTGAACACTTCCTTACATTTTGGCATAAAAAGACTTTCCAGTCTTAAAAGATACCTCTTCTGCCCCAGAATGAAAATTTAAAAATAAATAAATACATAGGTGTTGAATGTGTATTATGTACTCTGTACTGTATTAGTCTCTCATAATATAATTGAACAATATTAGATAGTGAAAAGTGGTATCAGGGATAATAAAGCCATGTCCTCCTCCAAGTAATCTTCCCAACCCAGGGATTGAACCCAGGTATCCTGCATTGCAGATGGATTCTTTACTGTCTGAGCCACCAAGGAAGCCAATAATAATATAATTGAACAATATTAGATAGTGATAAGTGGTATTGTGGAAAATAAAGTGGGATGGGAAATAGGGAATATACGTGATAAATGAGAGCTATTCACTTTTAAATAAGGTGGTCAGGGAAGGCCTTATTTAGAAGATATTGTTTTTGTTGTTCCATCACTTAGTCATGTCCAACTCTTTGCGACCCCATGGACTGCAGTACACCAGGCTTCCCTGTCCACCATCTGTTGGAGTTTGCACAAACTCATGTCCGGTGATCCCATCCAGCCATCTCATCCTTTGTCGTCTCCTTCTCCTCCTGCCTTCAATCTTTCCCAGCATCAGGGTCTTTTCTAATGAGTAGGCTCTTAGCATCAGGTGGCCAAATTATTGGAGCTTCAGCATCAGTCCTTCCAATGAATATTCAGGGCTGATTTCCTTTAGGATTGACTGGTTTGATTGCCTTGCAGTCTAAGGACTCTCAAGAGTCTTCTCCAACACCACAAACTGAAAGCATCAATTCTTCTACAAGGTGACATATGAGTAAATCAGGGAGCTAACCTTGCCTTATTAGTTATATAGTTATATAGTTATTATAGAGTTGATACCTCGCTGGGTATCAACTCTAGGTACTCTCTAAAAATGAATCATATGTTGCCTTGTATTATAATCATCTAGTGTGTATATATGTGTGTATATATATATATATATATATATGTTATCTTTAGTTTGCAAATATGTGATAACAAGGACAGTGTACCAGTATATAACACATTTCATTGGTTTTAAACTAATGACTAACACCTCTGAATTAGGAAAAATATTTAAACTCTGTGGAGCTCTTTCTTTATCTGCAAAATGAAGGAACTGGATAAAATTATTTGCAAGCTTCTGCACCATTCCAGAAGTTTATATGAAGGATAACAAATCAAAGAATAAAAATATTTCTGAGAAATAATGGAACTTATTGGAGTTGGATTAATAGAACTATGAGAAGAACATCCTTAAGCTATTAATAGGTCTCTCGTTTACAGCATGGAGTGAGCAAATATTTGGGGAATGCATCTCAGCAAAACTAAAGCTACAGTTTTGTATTCCTCTGGGCCACCCACTCTACATAAAATTACTTCATCTAACAGATCGCCTATTGTTTGATATTACTTGTGGCATAGATTCCTAAACTCCTTCAGTAAGAATATGTGCCCACCACTATTTACAATACACTCAACTGATCTAGTTACAGGGACTCTTTGAGAATGAAATCTATGTGCCAGATGACTTCTTTGCTTTTTTGCTGTTGTTTTTGAAAAAGCAAAAGCATAAAAAGTTCTAACTGGAAGAGATTTAGGATAAAACTACTCAGATTAATCATTTTACACATAAGCTGAATGGTTATTACATAAGCATGCTCTTTTTTCGTATGCCTGAGACAATTTTAGATCATTTTCCAAGAATCAATTCAATTAATCTCCATGCTGACTTCCATAAGCTACTTGCTCTATGGAGTTACTTACTATTCCAAATTTTAATAAATTCACCAAGATTACTCTAAAAGTAGCTTCAGTGATCATTATTTTTTACTCAGTGATCAAGACATGCCACAAATTGGTCACTTTCATAGAAATATCACTAGCTTCCATGAAGACTAGGTTGGTGAGATCACTCTGAGAAGCAGTTCCAGTGTGTTCTTTAACTCATGGTTACAGGGTTATTTGCCTGAATGACCAAGTATGGAGAGAATAAACCTCTCTACTGCTGTTTATATAGTCTCAGTTCAGTTCAGTCACTCAATTGTGTCCGACTCTTTGTGACCCCATGAATTGCAGCATGCCAGGCCTCCCTGTCCATCACCAACTCCTGGAGTTCACTCAAACTCACGTCCATCGAGTCAGTAATGCCATCCAGCCATCTCATCCTCTGTCGTCCCCTTCTCCTCCTGCCCCCAATCCATCCCAGCATCAGAGTCTTTTCCAATGAGTCAACTCTTCGCATGAGGTAGCCAAAGTATTGGAGTTTCAGCTTTACCATTAGTCCTCCCAAAAGAACACCCAGGACTTATCTCCTTTAGAAAGGACTAGTTGGATCTCCTTGCAGTCCAAGGGACTCTCAAGAGTCTTCTCCAACACCACAATTCAAAAGCATCAATTCTTTGGTGCTTAGCTTTCTTCGCAGTCCAACTCTCGCATCCATACCTGACTACTGGAAAAACCATAGCTTTGACTAGACGGACCTTTGTTGGCAAAGTAATGTCTCTGCTTTTGAATATGCTATCTAGGTTGGTCATAACTTTCCTTCCAAGGAGTAAGCGTCTTTTAATTTCATGGCTGCAGTCACCATCTGCAGTGATTTTGGAGCCCCCCAAAATAAAGTCTGACACTGTTTCCACTGTTTCCCCATTTATTTCCCATGAAGTGATGGGACCAGATGCCATGATCTTAGTTTTCTAAATGTTGAGCTTTAAGCCAACTTTTTCACTCTCCTGTTTCACTTTCATCAAGAGGCTTTTTAGTCTAGGGTAGTCTTTTTCCTGTCTACAGGAAGCAACAGATTACATGTGAAATAAACATCTATGTTCATATATACTACCTGGCTAATGTTTAAAGTTAGTAATAAATGCACAGGAAACTATTTTAAAAGATTTTTTAAAATTATTTGAGTATGGTAAGTACATCAGATCAGAAAGATGATTACGATTGGAAAGATAGTTTTTTTCTCACATTTCCTGCAAGGAGGGGTACATCATGCCACAGGCGCCACTAGAATAGGTCAGGAGTCAGTGGGAGAGGGGGAAACTGGTCATCTGTGGTTTCTGAGGTAAGGAAAAGGTAAGTCAAGGTGAACAGGCTTACACTGGCTAGTTTGAAAAATTTTAGAAGGCTCTGGGTCATAAGAGCTGTCACTAAATGCCTCTGGTACCTAAGCCTGGGCAAGTGGATAAGGGTATAGCAAATATAAAGGAGGTGGTTGAGATACAAGTTCTGGACTGGTTGGATGAAGTTAGAAAAGCACACTCAGGAGCAAGTTGTTTACTATCTCTAAGAATGGGCTAACCTTGGGAGGCATAGTTTGCTCAGGGTTATCAAGACTCTAGATGTCAAAGCATCAGAATACAGAAAATAAAAAGACATGATTAATGCAGAGCCTTCTCTGAGTCCTTTTAAAATCGAAGGCATAGATGTCAGTGAAACTAACAGAGTAAGTAAGTACCTTTGAAGATTCTATCCTCTCTAAAAGCAGCAAGAAAACTGGCCAAAACTGTCATGATCAGATTTTTTTGGAATTCTAGAAATGAACCATCTTTGCATGAAATGTTTCCATTTTCAATTTTCTTGAAGATATGTCTAGACTTTCCCCATTCTATTGCTCTCTGTTTCTTTGCATTGTTCACTTAAGATGGTTTTCTTATCGCTCCTTGCTATTCTCTGGAAAGATTAGTCTGAAGTCTGAAGCCAGGAAACCTGATTCCTCTAGCTCTGTTTTTCTCTTTCAAGATTGCTTTGGTTGGCTATTTGGGATCTTTTGTGTCTCCATACAAATTTTGAAATTTTTTTGTTCTAATTCTGTGGAAAATGCCATTGGTAATTTAATAAAGATTGCATTGAATCTGTAGATTGCCTTGGGAAGTATAGTCATTTTGATAATAATGATTCTTCTAATCCATGAACATGGTATATCTTTCCATCTCTTTATGTCTTCTTTGATTTCTTTCCTCAGCATCCTACACTTTTTGAAGTATAGGTCTTTTGTCTTCTTAGGTAAGATGCAACGGTAAATGGAATTTCTTCTTTAATTTCTCTTTCTCATCTTTCGTTGTTAGTGTATAGAAATGCAACAGATTTTTGTGTATTAATTTTATAACTTGCAGCTTTACCACATTCACTGCTGAGTTCTAGTAGTTTTCTGATACCATCTTTAGGATCCTCCATATATACTGTCATGTCATCTGCAATCCAATTTGGATTACCTTTACTTCTTTTTCTTCTCTGATTGCTGTACCTAGGCCTTCCAAAAGTATGTTGAATAAAAGTGGTGACAGTGGACATCCTTGTCTTTTTCTTGATGTGACAGGGAATGCTTTCAACTTTTCACCGTTGAGTATAATGCTATCTATAGGCTTGTCATATATGGTCTTTATTATGTTGAGGTATATACCCTCTATGCCCACTTTCTGGGGATTTTTTTTTTTTATCATAAATTGGTGCTGAATTTTGTCAAAAACTTTTTCCACACCTATTGAGATGTCCCTTGGACCGCAAGGAGATCCAACCAGTCCATCCTAAAGGAGATCAGTCCTGGGTGTTCACTGGAGGGACTGATGTTGAAGCTGAAACTCCAATACTTTGGCCACCAGATGCAAAGAGCTGACTCATTTGAAAAGACCCTGATACTGGGAAAGATTAAGGGCAGAAGGAGAAGGGGATGACAGAGGATGAGATGGCTGGATGGCATCACTGACACAATGGACATGTGTTTGGGTGGACTCCGGGAGTTGATGATGGACAGGGAGGCCTGGTGTGCTGCAGTTCATGGGGTTGCAAAGAGTCAGACATGACTGAGCTACTGAACTGATTGAGATGATCATATGGTTTTTATTCTTCAATTTGTTGATATGGTTTATCACATTGATAGATTGGCAGATGTTGAAAAATTCTTGTGTCCCTGGATGAATCACACTTGATCACAGTGTATGATCTTTTTAATATATTGTTGGAAAAGAATTGCTAGTATTTTGTTGAGGATTTTAAATCAATGGAGTAGGATACAAAACCCAGAAATAAGCCCATGCACCTATGTTCAGTTGATCTATGACAAATGAGGCAAGACTGCACAATATTCCTTCTCTTGTGTTCCCTGCCTAGAGAAGTTCCTTTAGCATTTCTTGTAAAGCTGGTTTGGTGGTGCTGAATTCTCTTAACTTTTGCTTGTCTGGAGAGCTTTTGATTTCTGCATCATATCTGAAAGAGACTCTTCCTGGGTAGAGTATTCTTGGTTGTAGGTTCTTCTCTTTCATCTGCATAGACTCTTCTGTTGACCATGATGGCTACTCCATTTCTTCTAAGGGATTCCTGCCCACAGTAGTAGATGTAATGGTTATCTGATATAATTCACCCATTCCAGTCCATTTAGTTCGCTGATTCCTAGAATGTCAACGTTCACTCTTGCCATTTCCTGTTTGACCACTTCCAATTTGCCTTGATTCATGGACCTGACATTTCAGGTTCCTAGGCAATATTGCTCTTTACAGCATCAGACCTTGCTTCTATTACTAGTCACATCCACAACTGGGTATTGATTTCGCTTTGGCTCCATCCCTTCATTCCTTCTGGAGTTATTTTCCACTGATCTCCAGTAGCATATTGGGCACCTACTGATCCAGGGAGTTCTCCTTTCAGTATCCTATTATTTTGCCTTTTCATACTGTTCATGGGGTTCTCAAGGCAAGAATACTGAAATGGTTTGCCATTCCCTTCTCCAGTGGACCACATTCTGTCAGATCTCTCCACCATGACCTGCCCATCTTGGGTTGCCCCACAGCCATGGCTTAGTTTCATTGAGTTAGACAGGGCTGTAGTCCTAGTATGATTAGATTGACTAGTTTTCTGTGATTATGGTTTCAGTGTGTCTGCCCTCTGATGCTCTCTCGCAACACATACTTGGGTTTCTCTTACCTTGGACATGAGGTATCTCTTCATGGCTGCTCCAGCAAAGCACAGCCACTGCTCCTTACCTTGGACGAGGGATATCTCCTCATGGCCGCCCCTCCTGACCTTGAACATGGAGTAGCTCCTCTCGGCCCTCCTGCTACCGCACAGCCGCAGCTCCTTGGACGTGGGGTTGCTCCTCTTGGCCACCTCCCCTGACCTCGGGCACGTGGTAGCTCCTCTTGGCCGCTGCCCCTGACCTCGGGTGAGGGTGAGCTCCTCTCAGCTGCTGCCCCTGACCTCAGGCATGTGGTAGCTCCTCTCGGCCACCACCCCTGACCTCGGACGTGGGGTAGCTCCTCAATCTCAAAATAGAATGATCTCTGTTCATTTCCAAGGCAAACCATTCAATATCACGATAATCCAAGCCTATGCCCCAACCAGTAACGCTGAAGAAGCTGAAGTTGAACGGTTCTATGAAGAACTACAAGACCTTTTAGAACTAACATCCAAAAAAGATGTCCTTTTCATTATAGGGGACTGGAATGCAAAAGTAGGAAGTCAAGAAACACCTGGAGTAACAGGCAAATCTGGCCTTGTAGTATGGAATGAAGCAGGGCAAAGGCTAATAGAGTTTTGCCAAGAGAATGCACTGGTCATAACAAACACCGTCTTCCAACAACATGAGAAGACTCTATATATGAACATCACCAGATGGTCCACACCAAAATCAGATTGATTATATTCTTTGTAGCCAAAGATGGAGAAACTCTATACAGTCAGCAAAAACAAGACCGGGAGCTGACTGTGGCTCAGATCATGAACTGCTTATTGCCAAATTCAGACTTAAATTGAAGAAAGTAGGGAAAACTACTAGACCATTCAGATATGACCTAAATCAAATCCCTTATGATTATACAGTGGAAGTGAGAAATAGATTTAAGGGACTAGATCTGCTAGAGTGCCTGATGAACTATGGACTGAGGTTCGTGACATTGTACAGGAGACAGGGATCAGGACCATCCGCATGGAAAAGAAATGCAAAAAGGCAAAATGGCTGTCTGAGGAGGCCTTACAAATAGCTGTGAGAAGAAGAGAAGCGAAAAGCAAAGGAGAAATGGAAAGATATAAGCATCTGAATGCAGAGTTCTAAAGAATAGCAAGGAGAGAAAAGAAAGCCTTCCTCAGTGATCAATGCAAGGAAATAGAGGAAAACAACAGAATGGGAAAGACTAGAGATCTCTTCAAGAAAATTAGAGCTACCAAGGGAACATTTTATACAAAGATGGGATCAATAAAGGACAGAAATTGTATGGACCTAACAGAAGCGGAAGATATTAAGAAGATGTGGCGAGAATACACAGAAGAACTATACAAAACTTCATGACCAAGATAACCATGATGGTGAGATCACTCACCTAGAGCCAGACATCCTGGAATGTGAAGTCAAGTGGGCCTTAGGAAGCATCACTATGAACAAAGCTAGTGGAGGTGATGGAATTCCAGTTGAGCTATTTCAAATCCTGAAAGATGATGCTGTGAAAATGCCACACTGAACATGCCAGCAAATTTGGAAAACTCAGCAGTGGCCACAGGACTGGAAAAGGTCAGTTTTCATTCCAATCCCAAAGAAAGGCAATGCCAAAGAATGCTCAAACTACCACACAACTGCACTCATCTCACACGCTAGTAAAGTAATGCTCAAAATTCTCCAACCCAGGCTTCAGCAATACATGAACCATAAACTTCTGGATATTCAAGCTGGTTTTAGAAAAGGCAGAGGAACCAGAGATCAAATTGCCAACATCCGCTGGATCATGGAAAAAGCAAGAGAGTTCCAGAAAAACATCTATTTCTGCTTTATTGACTATGCCAAAGCCTTGGACTGTGTGGATCACAATAAACTGTGGAAAATTCTGAAGGAGATGGGAATACCAGACCACCTGACCTGCCTCTTGAGAAACCTATATGCAGGTCAGGAAGCAACAGTTAGAACTGGACATGGAACAACAGACTGGTTCCAAATAGGAAAAGGAGTACGTCAAGGTTGTATATTGTCACCCTGCTTATTTAACTTATATGCAGAGTACATCATGAGAAACGCGGGGCTGGAAGAAGCACAAGCTGGAATCAAGATTACTAGGAGAAATATCAATAACCTCAGATATGCAGATGACACCACCCTTATGGCAGAAAGTGAAGAGGAACTCAAAAGCCTCTTGATGAAAGTGAAAGAGGAGAGTGAAAAAGTTGGCTTAAAGCTCAACATTCAGAAAACGAAGATCATGGCATCTGGTCTCATCACGTCATGGGAAATAGATGGGGAAACAGTGGAAACAGTGTCAGACTTTTTTTTTAGGGGGGGGCCTCCAAAATCACTGCAGATGGTGATTGCAGCCATGAAATTAAAAGATGTTTACTCCTTAGAAGAAAAGTTTGACTAACCTAGATAGCATATTCAAAAGCAGAGGCATTACTTTGCTAACAAAGGTCTATCTAGTCAAGGCTATGATTTTTCCAGTGATCACGTATGAATGTGAGAGTTGGACTGTGAAGAAAGCTGAGTGCTGAAGAATTGATGCTTTTGAACTGTGGTGTTGGAGAAGACTCTTGAGAGTCCCTTGAACTGTAAGGAGATCCAACCAGTCCTTTCTAAAGGAGATCAGTCCTGGGTGTTCATTGGAGGGACTGAT
Organism: Bubalus kerabau; assembly: GCF_029407905.1. Lineage (NCBI taxonomy): Eukaryota > Metazoa > Chordata > Mammalia > Artiodactyla > Bovidae > Bubalus > Bubalus kerabau. Next base: position 151,382,738 of record NC_073627.1, read on the forward strand.
GTTGAAGCTGAAACTCCAATACTTTGGCCACCCCATGCGAAGAGTTGATTCATTGGAAAAGACTCTGATGCTGGGATGGATTGGGGGCAGGAGGAGAAGGGGATGACAGAGGATGAGATGGCTGGATGCCATCACTGACTCGATGGACGTCAGTCTGAGTGACCTCTGGGAGTTGTTGGTGGACAGGGAGGCCTGGCATGCTGCGATTCATGGGGTCACGGAGAGTCGGACATGACTGAGCAACTGAACTGAATACAGTGGATGGTACATAGTAAGACTTCAGCCTAAGGAATGAATGAACAAATGAATTGGCACTGTCCTAATCTCATCTCTGATCTTTTCCTCTTTACTTGTCTCCTCCTACTCCTCACTGTAGCCATTCTGAATACCTTGCAGTTCTTTGAACACAGTGTTCTCTTAACAGGGACCAGTCTTTGCCTGTACACCTTTCCTGTGTGCTTCCCCAGTAATGGAAAGTAGTGTCATGACTACTGTGTAAGCATTATTGTATAACTGAGTTCATGGGGTCGCAAAGAGTCGGACACGACTTAGCGACTGAACTCTGCAAAGAATTAGATAAACAGGGTGACAGTATATAACCTTGTCATACTCGTTTCCCAATTTGAACCAGTTCATTGTTCCATGTCTGGTTCTAACTGTTGCTTCTTGACTTGCATCATGTTTCTCAGGAAACATGTAAGGTGTTCTTGTATTACCATCTGTTTAAGAATTTTCCACAGTTTGTTGAAATCCACATAGTCAAAGGCTTTAGCATAGTCAATGAAGCAGAAGTAGATGTTTTTCTAGAATTCCTTTGCTTTCTCTGTGATCCAATGGATGTTGGCAGTTTGATCTCTGTTCCTCTGCCTTTTCTAAATCCAGCTTATACATCTGGAAGTTCTCAGTTCATATACTGTTGAAGCCTAACTTGAAGGATTTTGAGCATTACCTGGCTTAGCACATGAAATGAGCACAATCTGTGCTCATAACTGTCCTCACCATACAACTACTCTACAGGAGTTTGAATATTCTTTGGCATCATGTCTCTTTGGGATTGGAATGAAAACTGACCTATTCCAGTCCTGTGGCCACTGCTGAGTTTTCCATATTTGCTGGCATATTGAGTGCAGCACTTTTACAGCATCATCTTTTAGGATTTGAAATAGCTCAGCTGGAATTCCATCACCTTCACTAGCTTTGTTTGCAGTAATACTTCCTAAGGCCCACTTGACTTCACACCCCAAGATGTCTGGCTCTAGGTGAGTGACCACACCATAGAGTTTTCGTGATCGTTAAGACTTTTTTTGTATATTTCTTACATGTATCCTTGCCACCTCTTCTTAATCTCTTTTTCTTCTGTTAGGTTCTTACCATTTTTGTCCTTTTTTGTGCCCATCCTTGCATGAAATAATGACTAGGAACTAGTAACTAAGACCAGATATATTCTTTGTTATACCACGGATCATCAAATGAGGTATCAAGGAGGATGTGGCATTTGTGTGATATCTTGAAAGATGGGTAGAATTTAAACATTTGAAAATGGAGAAAAGTGAATTCCAGTTTGAGAAATCACACATGGGCACATACTCAAAAATGCAGAGTTTGATACATAGAAATATATCAAGCAAGTACTTTTTAAGCTTTAGTGTCAGGTCTTAAAAAGCAATAATAAGATAAAGCCAGATTGGGGGGGGGTTCATTTAATGATATTTATTAATCACAGAACCTTGTATTTCTACAGAGCAGAAGAAAAAAGAGATCTGCTTATGTTTTTCCGAAGCCTACGTTTCTTTGTGGAGTGGTGTGACTATCGTAAGCGCACATTTAAACATTTCAAGGTAGAGTCTAAAGTCTTTCAATTTAAACATATATGGAAAGTGAAGCTGATGTCATTTTGGGGATTTAAGATAACATTCTTAAAGTTTTCAAACAATAGAAAATATTTTTATTGGCTTCCGGGATTTGCATTTGTTTGCAATAAATAGAGGAGGAATGCTTCTGTAGAAGTCAGTGAACCATTTTCACTGAAAGAAAAATAATTATAGTCATATTTATTTTATAATATACATTTTGAAAAATTAATCTGTCAAGGATACTTGAAGTAAAATGCCAAATGCTAGTAAAGAATATAAGCGTAGAAGCCTTATAATGTCATAATGTAATCTTTACATCCTGAATCACTCTCTGTATTTAAGCTTCTTATTTATTGTATATTTCAAGTTTAAATATTGAGGTCTGATTCTTATAAAGTAATGCTTCTTAGGCCTAATGCAGATACATTCAAAGACATTTTTAAAACTCCCTGTTTTTGTTTGTCATAGCTAGAATTATGTTTGGCTACGTTGTAATCCTCCGACTCATGCTTAGCTGGATAGGATCAAATTACTGACAGCAGGAATCCACACAGAAATCAGTTCTGAAAGAGTTCACATGAATAATATGGCAAGGTTCAGGTTTCCTCCAAATCCTGAGTCATGACTTTTGTCATGACTATTGTTTCTATGACTGGTGCTAACACTCATTTATTTTGGATTCTTTCTTTAAATCATCGTCATCATCATTTGCATTTTATTTGGTTGAGCTAATCTGTCAAGCATAGGATTTTCTTTTTTTTTTTTCTTTTTTTTTTTTTCCCTCCCGCCGCCCCCGGCTGTCCCGGCCAGGATTTTTTTTAGAACGAAGCATGCTGATATCTGTACTGTACTGTGGTCCCTTGAGGTGTTCTCAGGATCATGTTGTTTACTTGCAGGTGCTCTTGAACAAGAACAGTTAAATAGCTCTTCTTCAGAATTGGTAAAATAGAGTAATGATTGAGGAGCATGCTGGCAGTTATGATAATAAATCATATCATATGGCCATTTACTTATACAGTAGGATGAGCTGTGGGAAATGTGAGCACTAGTTCCATTTTCAAGCTGACTTTCCTTGACATGTTTTTAAGGCAAGTGGAGAAGTATAATTGGTGTGCTTTTCCTGTAGCAAATAAAGTGCTTATTTGAGCTGGTCTTTGCTGGTGACAAGGTTGTTAGAATGGAAAGAAACAGTCACATGGTTGTGCAGGCATCACCAGTGTTTATCTACAGAATGTTTTATTCATCGCAAACTGAAAACCTTGTCCCCTTTAAACACTTAATTTGTCATTCCTCTGTCTCCCAGCTTCGGGAACCATGACTCTATTTTCCATTTCTGTGAATTTGACTAAGTATCTTGTTCAAGCAGAATCATAAAATTTGTTCTTTTTGCCAGATTATTTCACTTAACATACTGTCCTCAAGATTTATTTATATTGTAGCATGTGTCAGAATTTCATTCCTTTTTAGCCCTGGATACTATTCTGTTATATGCACTTACCAAACTTTGTTTATTCATCTTTAATAGACTCTTAATTGTTTTTACCTTTTGGCTATTGCGAATAGTCCTTCTCAAGTCATTGGTGTACAAATATCTATTCAAGTCTCAGTTTTAATTCTTTTAAGTATATATACCTGTGAGTGGAATTGCTGGATTGTATGGTAATTCTTTCTTTCAGCTTGCACCACTTTACATCCCCAACAGTAGGGCATGAGGCTTCCAATTTCTTCACATCCTTGCCAACATTCATTATTGTCTGGGTTTTTGTTTTGTTTTTTTTTGTAGCCAAACTGTTGGGTGTGAATTTCTATCTCTTTCTGGCTTTGATTTGCATTTCCTTCCCTAATGATTAGTGACCTTGAGTATCTTTTCATGTGCTAATTGTCCATTTGTATTTCTTCTTTGGAGCAATGTCTGTTCAAGTTCTTTGTCCCTTTTTGCATCAGGTTTTTTGTTGTTGTTGAGTTGTAGATATTTTTTTATATATTTACCTCATCAAATATGATTGGCACATATTTTCTTCCATTCACTGAATTGTCTTTTCATTTTCTTGATAGTGTTCTTTGATGTATAGAAATTTTTAATTTTGAAGTCCAATTTATCTATTTTTTTCTTTTTTATCCTGTGCTTTTGGTGTCATATCCAGGAAATTGTTGCCAAATTCAGAGTCCTACAGAATTTTCTCTTTATTTTTAGTAGGAGTTTTATAGATTAGCTCTTAAGTTTAGGTATTTAATTCAGTTTGAGTTAATTTTTGTGTATGTTGTAAGCCTGCAGTCCAACTTCATTCTTATACAAGTGAATATCCAGTTTTCCTAGCACCACTTGTTGAAGAGACTGTCTTTTCCTAATTGAGTGGTCTTGATGCCTTTTTCAAAAATCATTTGATTGTACATGAAGTTTTGTTTCTGGTCTCACTATTCTATTCCATTGGTCTATATGTCTGTCCTTATGCCAGTATCACACTTTTAATTACTGTAGCTTTGTAGTTACATTTTGAAATGAGGAAGTGTAGAATCCTCCAGTCTTGTTCTTTCTTTCAAATTTCTTTTGACTGTTTGGAATTCCTTGAGATTCCATATGAATTTTGGTGGGTTTTCTCAGTTCTTCAAAATATTACATTGAGATTTTGATAAGGATTATTTTGAATCTATGAATTGTTTTGGATAGTGTTGACATACTAACTTTTCCATCTTTCATTCATGAACACAAGCTGTCCTTCTATTTATGTGTATCTTCTTTAGTTTCTTTCAGGAATGTTTGTAGGGTAAAATATTTAAAATTTTAATCTTCTGTTTCTTTCATTATCAGTGTCAAAAATAAAGCATTATCTATTTAAGATAATGGAAATGAGCATATTTTTACTTTTATTATTTTATCATGAAATGAAAAAACACCAATATTTGTTCTGGAAATAGGATAGAGACCAACTTGATTCTAATTTATAATTGATGTTAGAAATAATGTTGGTAATTTTTATATACGCCCTTCAGACTTTTATTTCTAAAGCAGTGATAATTTTATATGCAACCCCAAAGAAGTGTGGAAGCTAAGAATTTTGAATGGGATTTGGGCAAGAGGAAAGTAATTTCAGGAATTTCAGTCTGGCAGCAGTGCCATTATAAATCATTACCATTAGATTAGAGATAATTCTTATCTTTAAACATATCAGTTAATCGTGGATCTTTAGAAAATGTTTCTGAGATGCTTTCTTGTGAATATATGGCCTATTTTCATGAACATGAATGTGTATGGGTGGTTGGGAAGGTGGTGCGCAATAGTAATGCCACAGAATTTGCTTTGTTTTCATATCTTATATTTGGATAAATTTATTGATAAGATTCATTCCTATAGTATAAAAAATATTTTGTTGATATGTCATAACTGAAAGACTTTACAGTGGAGAACTTTATGGCTATATTCTGAGAAACAGAGTGGACTCTCAGTTTTTTTAATAAGCATACTGATTTTGATGTGCCTAGCTTCCTAAAATGTTTTGTGGTGGACTTAGAATGTTGATTATTTAGATTAAATAAATTTTTGTACTACTTTACTAAAGCTTTTAATTGTATGACCACAGAACAGAATAATTGAACATTACTATATTAGCCCTTTGTCAAGAGAGTAAAATTATGCTTTATTTGGAAAGTTTTGCTTAGGTATAAGACTATACCCTATTTCTCAGGCTAAGTAAAAATATAGTAGCTGCCTTAAAAGAAAGAAAACAGAGTTCCTACTTCATAATGAATAATGTATAAATCATAAAAGAAAGAAAAGTGAGAGATCCTTAGAAATATTCAGCTTTTCAAAGTCTTTGGAACATATGCCTTAAAAGGTTTAGGGATCCAGTGGAAGCCAGGAAAGACAGTTGAAAGTTTCTTGGACTTATCTTTTAACTTTGTAACACTTCTTAATTTTGGGTATTTATATAAAAACATACCTTTTAAGTGGTACTCTATTACTAACTACAGGGATTTTGTAATTCTGTTCAAATATTTTCACATTTCTGTTTTGAACTTAGAGATTCAATCTTACTTTTTACTTGTTATATATAAGACTTTTTTTTTAACATCCTTGCTTAAAGCATAAGTTCCTTCAATAGTCAGATGCAAAATTAATATTAAATATTTATGCTCCTTTAGACATTGTTGAGACAGATTATAAGTATGTGTGTACTTTAGCTATGCTCCATTGATAGTGGTTAAATGTATGACCCTACAGGCAATCTTTTTAAGCAGATAAAACTGTTGGGATGTTTTCCCAGGATGATGGGGTTGCCCTCCAAGCGTATCTCTTCAATGCGGTCCCGAATATAACTGGTGTCATTAGCCTTGCAGAATGTATCATCTGTAATTGAAGTTATGTTGTTAAACTGGAAAACAAAAGGGAAAAATTGTTTATAAACTCCAAATCATTCTTTTGTATGCTATGTAATGAGGTCTGGCAGAATATTTTATCTGTCGATAAAAAGTGATTTTTAAAATACTGTACATACTGTATATCCATCTTCATGGTAATAAAAAACCCTGTCTGAGCAATCTGAGCCTCCCTTTTTAAAGTCTACAGTATTACTTTGAAAGAACAGACTACTTGCTTTTTCTAAGAATAAAACTCATGTATGTAACAAATTTCTGAGTACAAATAAGATTATACTAGCTGGAAAATGTATCCTGTTGTAGAGTGTCAACTCAAAATGGGTACTGTGTCCTTAAATGTATTTTAAAGAAGTAAAAAGAACAAATGAGAATTCTTGTGATGGTGAAAGACTACTTTTAGTTTCTTTTTATTCCCTCTTCACTTTTCTGTTACCCTTGATGTTGGACAATAAAGTCAGCTGGGAAGTCTCCAAAAGCAAGTGTTTACTGCTATTTGGAGAAAGAAACATAAACCACGTCTTAGTGTCCCCTAACTTCAAATCCACATGTCGGATTAACTAGGAGATGCCAGGTACACACCTGGAGACAAGCCATCCTATAAGAGCAGACCTCATACCTGGTGTTACTGATCCTTTGGCTTTGCTCTGAATAGAACTGTGGCTTCTGGGCAAGAGAGAGCATTTGACTAAATATTAATGCTTTTGATGGACAACATTTACATATAAGTAAGTGAATTTCCTAATGAATTGTAAGATTGACCCATAGTAATTTGAATTAAAGTCTGATACTGTGAAAGGAGCAATCATACCTGAAGATGAATTACACGCAGACTTTCTGGTAAATTAAGAGGCACAGATTCCAAAGCATTGTGATCCAAGTAGAGGAAGGAGAGGTTATGCAGTTTCTGTAAGGAAAAGGTGCTTTTGCTTGAGTTGATACCTGAGATCAGTGCATTTCTTCACGACTCAAGCTATATACACATATATATAAATATACATATGTATAAATACATAGATATAGTCATGTATCAATACTATTAATCATTGGTATGGTAGTTTTTGATTTGGTGGGATTTTTTGTTTGTTGTTTTGGTTTTACAAGTAGTGTATTTCAGTCCTTTACAAAGGGCAATAGAACCCTAATGCATCCCCATGTCTGTCTACTCATCTCACATCTGAATACCCAGTCATAGCCAGCCTCAGCCCTCATGTCAATTTCTGGGGCTCTTTATTTATTTTTTTTTTTTAATTTTATTTTATTTTTAAACATTACATAACTGTATTAGATTTGCCAAATATCAAAATGAATCCACCACAGGTATACATGTGTTCCCCATCCTGAACCCTCTTCCCTCCTCCCTCTTTAAATTTGTCTTTGGAATAGGTGATGATGTTAATGCTTATGCGGGATTGTATTTGGATCCTGGTACTGCTATAACCTCTCTTGAACCTCCAGAACTTCCCATTTCAGCTCCACTAACTTGTAGTAGAATGAATATTCCTAAGAGATGTGTGTGCTTGTTAGTAAGATATCTTCCAAAGCAATGTATTAAATACGTGGCTGGGTATGATTTTTCTTTTTACCCCGCTAAGAGGTCTACATTAGATTACTCTTCATAATCAATAACCCATTATTGTGTATAATTCTGTAGTTTCAAGATATAGTTTCCCCTGACAGTAATGTTTTACCTTACTTTTGATATACATCCTATGGCAGAATTTGGATTCTTTTTTTTTGTTTTTTTTTTTAGAATTAATTTGTTGTTATTTTAATCCTTTCTTAAGCATCCTACGTGTGTGCTTAGTCACTCAGTCATGTCCAACTCTGTGTGACCCATGGAACCCACCAGGCTCCTCTGTCCATGGGATTTTCCAGGCAAGAACAGTGGAGTGAGTTGCCATTTCTTACACCAGGAGATCTTCCTGAACCAGGGAATCCAACCCAAGTCTCCTGCTTTGGTGGATAGATTCTTTATCACTGTACCACCTAGGAAGCCCTCTTAAGCATCCTACAATCCATTATATAAGAATCAAGCTCCTGTCTTCCCCAGTGGACCTCTTTACATGGATTAGAGTGACTTGATTTTACGTGGCTTTTGCAGCCTTGGGCATTAAGCAAAACTAGAAAATAGCTGACTTTATCATTTTGATGCCAATTTGTCATTAATCCCTTCTGTAATCCATGTGTAAAATAGTCAAATACTTCTTTTGTAAATGTTGACCAGCTCCTGTAGGTCTTTAACATACCAGTTATTCAAAGGTTTACCTGCTCAAATTGTGTATGTTCAAATTACAAGCATTTTTTTTGTTTGTTTTTAAAGTAAGTCCAGTTTCTGCAAGTCCCCTAAGAGTTCCTTAACTTCTGAGGAACTGTTAGAAATTGTCAAAAGGAGCTACAATCCTGTATTTTGAGCAAGGTCTTCTGTTGCTAACCAGTAGCAGGATTATCTCAACCTTTTATCTGGGGTTTCTTCCAGGACTGGGAATGAGTACTTCAGATCTATGGAAATCCTGGGCTGAGGTGATTACTTCTCTGTAGACTGCATTTTGAGACAACCTGGCTACCTAAATCAAAGTAAATCGCCTTCCCTTTTTCCTGAGCATTTATTTTCTTGAATGATTAAATTAAGAAATATATTTAATTTTTACTACATACAGAATTTTGTATTAGGTGCCATCATGGAATTCAAAAGAATATTTCCCTACAGAATTCTATGGGCTAATACTTTTAAGTATTAAAAATAAAATTCAGTCTTTACAGCATGATTTTTCTGGTGTTTATGAATTACTAATACTGTAGGGAAGAAGAAACACAGGAAAACTTCCATTTTGAGGTTTTGGAGACTCTTGGTACCATGAGTCTTTGTCTATATAAATAAATATTTGCTGTGTGAACAAAGGAAAGAGATGTGACACCAGGTAGTCCCATGAAACCAAATAAAGTTATTTTAAGTGAGGTACAGGCATAAGCTAGACTTGAATAAGCCTAACAATATCACTATTTATTATGTAATAGTTTTAAAACAAAATTCTAGGCTATAGTTTCTTCTTCTTTTATCATGTTATTATTGGCTGTATAACAATGATATTATGCTCAGTCATACTATAAAATACTTACTTTGAATGTATTTGCTTTGATTCCTCTACTCTTGATTTTGTTATATTTTGCATTAAATAAAGTAAGCTTGGGAGGGAGAACTGGAAGCTTCAGTAGTTGATTTTCAGCTAATGTAAGTTCTTCTAACAGAGAAAGTTTTGAAAAAGTACCGTCTTCTATGTCTTCAATCAAATTTCCCGTAAAATCAAGTCGTCTTAAGTTAGCTTGAAGGAAAAATATACAAACAATACAAAAAAATTTGTTTTAAATACATGAAGTTAAATTCTTAATTGTGTGGACTGAGGAAAAGCATTTATTTAACAGGTAATTCAAATTTCTTCTATGTTTAGTGCTTTGCAGAACATGTACAATTAATAGCTCAGTAAGTTTTATTGAATGAATACTCAGCATGTACTCAGTGCTTGACACTGATGGCGTTTCTCACTGGAGTTCTAGAATTTCAGGTTTGGAAGGGAACTTTAAGTTAAGAGAGTCCTTCCATCCTTTTTTGTTTGAATTCTGAGTATGTTCAAGTAATATGAAAGAAATTTTTTGTTGCAAATTATGGAAAGCAAGCATTATGTTTGATTGAATAGAATCATGTAAATATTTGTGAATTTCTTGCCATCCTGTTGCGTTTTGATTATGGGTTTGTTTTGTTTGCATTAGTTGCTCAGTTGTGTCTGACTCTTTGCAACTCTATAAACTGTAGCCCACCAGGCTCCTCTCCTCTGTCCCTGGAATCCTGTCCAGGCAAGAATACTGGAATGGGTTGCCATTCCCTTCTCCAGGGGATCTTCCTGACCCAGAGTTTGAACTCAGGTCCTCCTACATTGCAGGCAGATACTTTACCATCTTAGCCACCAGGGAAGCCCCTGTGATTGTGGGTATATTATCTTAATCTTTCCATGCCTTATTGCTTAAAAACAACAAAGGCAAAAAAGTTCCCTATTTTGTTAACGTGGAACATACTGAGAGAGAAATTCAATACGTGTGTGTATGTATGCATCACTTTTGTTCTGTCTAGGATGATAAGGAGATATGGTCACTTCTCACTATTTAAGGTAGTCACCTATAAAGTCGACACAAATGCTGATTTAGTGAATATGGAACTATTGCTCCTAGGGAATATACGGATTCGAGCCTTTCATCACACATTTTCATCAGCCAATCAGAAAATTGTATGTGTGTTTCTTTTTTAAAGGCATCTTATTTAGTATATATTGTTGCTACATTAATATTAAACTCACGGCCAACAGCACTGTAACTCACTTAAATGAAGACTACTTAACACGTATTTTCTCTGGAAGGCACATCACAGCCTTCTTGCAGTTAGAAATAATATACAGCACTTCAACACTATATTTAGGGAGTGTTTCAAACAGCAAAAAAAAGCCAAAAAATGAAAAGTGAAAAATATTGCACTAAGTAGACTGTAAACGAAGTACTTGTTTAAAGCTGAAATAAAAGACAAAGCATCTTGTTCTACCTCACCTGGATGACTCAGATTTTTTGCCACTGTGCACATGCCTGTGAATAACCCTGAAAGTGCTAGAAGTATTTATTTTGGGGTTACAAATAAATTTTATAAAGTAGGTGAGTTTGAAAACATAAAATCCACAAATAATGAGAAACAACTGTATTCAGTCAGTTGGAACTACCAGTGACAGCATGAATTCAGGATGGTTAATCTCGTCAATGTGTAGTGGAGCCAGTGTGCATTTCTTGGTATCATTTTCTTCAGAAGCCCTCGACAAAATTGGAATATAGGAAACTTTTCTGTAATGAGTGATCCAGGACTTGGACTTGACTGCAGAAGTAGTTGCTGTGTGTGGTGCTCATAGCAACACCCTCCTGGCAGGATACTTAAAATACCCCAACAGTGACTATCCTACGTGTGACCTAGAAACTTGTGTTTATATGAGTTAAATAACTAACATGAGTTAACACTAATATTTTATTTAAAATTAGCTTACGTATGTCTGCAAAATCTTTGGCGGTCAGCTTTTTAATTTTGTTGAATCGTGCATAAAGATAGGCTGATTCCTTTGGCAAAGGTGGTACAGCATCAATGTCAACTTCTTCACAGTATACAGAGCCACTTAAACAAACACATAGCAGGCATGTAGGCATTTCTGAATTGGGAAACAAAATCATAAAAATCAATAATTTAAAAATATCTGACCTCTAGTATTAAAATTCTTGCTATGATGAATGTTATTACTAATTTGAAAAGATACTTTACACAATTATAGATGATAACAGGAAAGATGTTATGGCCATATTAGCTAGTGATCTATATTGTATCTGGTAACTCAGCATAATTTTATTTTAAATTCTGTAATACACAATCTCTTTTATTCTCCTGTCTGTTTTGGCAATGATCATTTATTTAATTGCTGAATTGGTTGACAGTTACATTTCTTCATTTGCATATCAAAAAATCATAAAGCTGGACTTAAGGTAAGCACAAGTTTGATTTATCACTTGGGGTAGTGCAAACACATTTCTAATGAGTTTGTTGTTCAGTTGCTAAGTCATGTCCTCCTCTTTGCAACCCCATGCACTGCAGCACACCAGGCTCCCGTCTCCTTCACTGTCTCCCGTAGTTTGCTCAAATTCATGTCCATTGAGTTGGTGATCCTATCTAACCATCTCATCCTCTGCCACCCCCTTCTCTTTTTGCCTTCAATTTTTCCCTGCATCAGAATCTTTTCCAGTGAGTCAACTCTTCACATTAGGTGGCCAAAGTATTAAGAGGTTCAGCCTCAGCATCAGTCCTTCCAATGAAACTAATTAGTGAAAGTATGAACTTGGAATCATAGAGAATTTTGAGTTTTAGCTTCATAATAATCTCCTCCAATCTCCCTTAAACTTAGATTCAAGTAAAAGTCATTTCCAGCAACAACAACAGCAACAAAAATTTGGAGTCATTGTGGGCACTTTTAGAATCCCATTGCACGCTGCATCATTTTTTTTTAATTTAAATTTATTTATTTTAATTAGAGGCCTGTATCATTTATTGTACTTACTTGTCATGCCTTCATCCTGGAAGAATTCCTTAGTCTTTGTTTTTTATATCTTTTTACTGTTTTGGAAATTTTTGAATTTTTTAAAAATTTATTTTCAGGGCATTTATTTTGCAGAATGTCTTTCAACTGGGGTTTATAAAAAAGGTTCCTCATTTTTGGCAGGAATACTACAGAAATAATGTTTCATCCTCTGTGTTATGTATCTGTCTCATTCCTTACAATGCTGTCTTGGGTAACTTGGTTCAGTTGGTGTCTGCCATGGTTCTCACCCTGTAAAATTACTGTTTTTCACTTTGTAATGAGTGTGTACCTTCTAGAGAAGTACTTTGAGATTCTAAACATCAGGTTTGTTATCAAACTTTCATGTTTTAAAACTCTAGTTTTCATCTCTTGATGAGTCTTACTTGAATCAAATTGTCCCAGATTAGTCGACAAGAACTCCTAAACTCTGTTTATCATCCCATAGCCTTTTTGTGATTCACTGTTATACAATAAGTTGCACATATTTAACTTGTATAATTTATAAGTTGGATGTCCATCACCACAATCAAGATAATTATCATATCCATCACTCCAAAAGTTTCCTCATGCTCTTTGGTAATTATCTCTCCCTCACAGTAACCACTAATATCCTTTTCTGTCATTATCTTAATATGTTAATATTATGAATATATTAAGGACCAGAAACTTAATATATTATTTCTGAAACTTTTATATCAAAAGAATGCAGTATATACTCTTTTGTCTGGCTTCTTTAACTCTGCATAATTATTTTGAGGGTCATCTATTTTTGCAGTATCAGTAATTCATTTCTATTTATTATTGAGTTCATTCCAATTTATTCCATTCTGTCAGTAGACACAGTTTATACAGTCATCTCTTACATATATTTGGGTTGTTTCCAGTTTGCAGCTATTTCAAAGAGAGCTGCTATGAACGTTAACATATGGACTTATCGCTTTCATTTCTCTTCTATAAATACCTAAGCATAGAATGGCTGTGTCTTATTATACATATATATTTTACGTTTTGGAAAAAGTGCTACTAAACTGTTTTCCAAAGTCATTGTGCCATTTTAAATTCTCGTTAGCAGTGCATGTAAGTTCCAATTGCTCCGCATTCTTTCCAACATTTGGTATGTGTGGTTGGACTTTTTGATTTTAGTCTTTCAAGTAAGATGTGTTGTGGTATCTCATGTTTGAATTTACATTTTCCTAATGACTAATGTGCTGAGCATCTTTTTATATACTTATTTGCCATCCACATGTTTTTGTGTGTGTGGTGAAGTGTCTACTCATGTCTTTTGCCTGCTTTTTAAATGGGTTTTGCATTATTAGTTTTGAATTATATATATTATATAGATATAAGTCATTTGTCAGAATATGTTTTGGAGAAAATGTTTTCTCCAGTTTCTGGCTTTTTTTTTTTTTAATTTTCTAATCAATGTCTCTTTAAAGAGCAAACATTTTTTATTTTAATAAATAATAATTGATTCCCTTATAGTTCATGCTTTTTGTGCTGTGTTTAAGAAATCTTTGCCAACCACCAAGTTTTTATCCTGTTTTCTTTTAAAAGTTGTATAGTAAGTCTTGATATTAGGTAGTGTAAATTCTCCAAATTTATTCTTCTTTAATGTTAACGTTTCTTCTAGGTTCTTTTCATTTTTATATAAATTTTAAACTCAGCTTGTTAATTACTTAAAGCCTGCTAGAATTTTAATTGGGACTGCATTGAATCTACAGATGAATTTGGGGAAAACAGACATTTTAATGATACTGAGTTTTCTGGTCCTTGAATACAGTGTATCTCTATCTATATATTTAGGTCTTTTTAAATATCTCTCCGCATTATTGTCTGGATTTTAGTGAATAAATCTTATACATCTGTCATACATTTATACATATTTTTTTTTATATTTTGATTGAAAAATTAAATGTCTCTACTATTCTTTGAGAGCTTACTTATTTTCTGGCATGCTGAGATGTCCCATACCAATCCTTGCCCTTTCCCTGCCCCAGGTCTGAAATCAGCTATTACTTTAAGAAGTACTGGTCCATTTCAGTGGAGAATGGTATTTAGAAACCAAGATTTGGGTGTGCATGTGCTCATTGCTACTGGGATCTCATTGTTCCTAGGATCTTTCAGCAAAGAGGACTGGGAAATATATTTATTTTTATTTTGCTCTCTTTTCATATATAATACAGAGAAGGAAATGGCAACCCACTCTAGTATTCTTGCCTAGAGAATCCCATGGACAGAGGAGCCTGGTGGGCTGCTGTCCATAGGGTTGCACAGAGTCGGACACGACTGAAGTGACTTAGCATGCATGCATGCATTGGGGAAGGAAATGGCAACCCACTCCAGTATTCTTGCCTGGAGAATCCCAGGGACAGAGGAGCCTGGTGGGCTGCCATCTATGGGGTCGCATAGCGTGGGACACGACTGAAGCAACTTAGCAGCAGCATGTATAATACATACATACACACGTATATGTTTTTATACATGGACACACTACACATGGACACACATGTAAACATATATAATATATATGTACCATATGCTCATATAAAACCATAAACATATCATATGCATATATGCACATACATACTCATACAGGGAAGCAAACATGTTTATATCTTTTTCTGTATATCTGTATACAAACCAGGAGTTGATGCTGATACCTTTCATTCCAGTCCATTCCACTCCATTTCCATAGTGTTCCTTCTAGCCTTCCCCCTGACCATATCTTTTAACACCCTTCTCTGATTATGAGAGACCTGACTCTCTGATCCACTTTGTATTTACTTTGCTCAATCCTAGAACACACGTTAAGTAGTTTCATTATTGTTAACCTATAACACTATGGAAAACAAACCTACTCATTGGAATTTTAGTATTTGTCTACTGAAAGTATACATCAAAATACTGAGTTACTTCAGTTAGATTTCCCTTCCTGTAATGTGTTATGTTATTCATTTGAAATACAATTAAGTTTGTATTTTTCTGTTTGTTTGTCAGTTTGGGTTCTTTTTATCTTATCCTTGTTGATTTTATTTATGAATGTACTATATTTATTTGCTTATGTGAATATAATGTTCTAAAATCAAATATGCACAAAAAGTGTGCTCAGAGAAGTTCTGCCACCTTTTCCCTGTACCTGTAGTTCCCGTCTCTCCCTCCTTCCACCCCTAGTCCATCTGTAACCCATAGGTAACTAGTCTCAGCTTAATTGCCCTTCTTGAATTTCTTTCACACAAGTGTATCTTCTCTTATATCCCTTTCATTTTTAGAAGAGACAGCATAATGTAGATACTCTTTTGCACTTTGGTTTTTTTCACATAATCTCTTCTAGAAATCAATCCATATTCGTTATAGAAATCTTCCTCATTCATTTTTACCACTGCATAGTATTCCCTAGGTAGATGTACCATACTTTATTCAACCACTCTTCAATTTATGAATAATTAGATTGTTTCCAATATTTTGCTGTTGCAAGCAATCCTTCAGAGATTTTGCATATGTATTTTCTTACTTTTGAAGATATATCTTTAGGATAAATTCCTAGAGGTCAGTTGCTAAGTCACAAAGTAAATGCATATTAGGCTTCATCAAATATTACCAAATTCCTCTCTGTTCTACCAATTTGCATTACTATCAGCAACATATGTCAGTGTCTGATACCCCACAGGTTTTGCCAGTGGAATATATTAATATATTGTCACACTTGTGTCAGATAGGTTAAAAAACTTTATCTCAATTTAAATTTACATGTGAGATTGAACACCTTTTATGTGTTTAAGGGTCATTTTTATGTCATTTTGTGAATTGTCTGTTCATACCTTTTGCCCATTTTACCCATGGATTTTTTATCAGTTTCTTTTTCCCAGATTTTTACTTGTTCTTTATAAATTAGAGATATTAACTCTTTACAATGGTGTATATTGAAAATATTTTTCTCAGTTTTAAGTTGTCTTCAGCTTCATTTATGATGATTTTTGCCATGCAAATGTTTTTCATTTATGGAGTCAAACTTACTGGTCTTTTCTATTATCATCTCTGGATTTTGAGACATCCCACAGTCAAGTTATCTTCTACTATTTAAATGGTTTCACTTTTTACATTTAGACCCTAATTTATTTGAAGTTTATTTTTCTGTATAAGAGGGATATAATTGTATCCCTTTTCAAGGTTGTCCCAGACTCAGTTTTTAAAAAGATCATCTTTGGGACTTCCCTGGTGGTCCAGTGGCTAAGAATCCATCTGCCAATGCACGGGACATGGGTTCGATCCCTGGTCTGGGATGATGCCACATGGCACAGAGCAACTAAGCTCCTGAGCCACAGCTACTGAGCCCACATGCTACACCTATCAAAGCATGAGCACCTAGAGCCTGTGCACTGCAGCAAAGGGTAGCCCCATCTGCAACTAGAGAAAACTCACAGATAGCAATGAAGACCCAGAGCAGCCATACATAAATAAATAAATATTTTTTAAAAATAAAAACATCATCTTTGCTTCAGTGATTAAAGATGGTCCCTTTGTTATTTACTAAATTTCTATATTTATTTCTTTCTGTCTGTGGACATTCATTCATGCACCAGTATTATACTTATTTTAAGTACGGAGGCTTTAAAGTATGTTCTGATAGGTGATTTCATGCAGATCTGATTTTCCATCTGAACTTGAGGATCAACCTTACCCAACTCTTTAAAGAAGTTTATTGTTACAGATTTAGGGAGAACTACCATCTTTGTAATATTAAATCATCCTATCCACGAGCAAGAAATGTCTTTTAATTTCTTCTAGTCTATTTTCACTATGATGCTTTTCAAATTTCTTGAGATATATTTTCTGTTTTGTTTCATTTTAACTTTATTGTAGCACTATAGAAATTAGTGTGTGGTTTTTTTTTTTCATATTGTCACCTGAAATAATGGTCTGTGAGAGAGCAATAATAAACCAAATAGAAACTAATAAGTAGTACTTTGTAATTTGTTATTTTAAAAGTTTTCTATTGTTTTAATTGAAACATACATTATAATTATGTATATAACCATTTCTCCTGTGAATTTCTTAAAAGCAAAAATAATATTTTATTTACTTTATCCTCAGACTACATGTGAAAGTGAAAGTCGCTCAGTTGTGTCCAACTCTTTGGGACCCCATGGGCTATACAATCCATGGAATCCTCTAGGCCAGAATACTGGACTGGGTAGCCAGTCCCTTCTCCAGGGGATCTTCCCAACCCAGGGATTGAACCCAGGTCTCCTACATTGCAGGCAGATTCTTTACCAGCTGAGCCACCAGGGATTTGCAACTAATTGGAATTTAACAAGTATTTCTTGAATTGATTTTATATAGATAGAAGCACACACTTTATAGAGGCTAAACCCAAACTGAACTTTGGTTGTTCTTGAATGTTCCTATTACATGTTTTTCACTCATAATGTGGAATGGCAAATGGTGAAAATTCACAATATACCTGTTTGACTTTATCATTGGAGATAAAATTCCACTGTTCGGATTTACTGTATCCTGATGCAATTTTGAACTATAGCAAATAAAGTTCCATTGTAACCTACTTTTTAAGGCTCCTTTTAAAAATAGGATAATAGAGTATTCATACTTACCATCATTTTCTTTCTTGGGGGATAATGGCGTTATATTCTCATCTTTTTGTAATTGAAAACTTTTCTTATCGGGTACCATTATCATAGTTTCTTTTTCCTATTGGAAAAATAAACGTTTATTTACAATTATTTACAATTTGGTAATTTTGGTATTATTTGCAATTTGGACTGTAAAACTGAGGGATTACAGACAGCATTCTCCCATAAATGTTCTGGTTGAACAGTCCTTCCCCTCTCCATTTGTCTATTAAGTGCTGTTGAATTCTGCTCCACTTCACAAATATCTTGGTCCCTGTGTTTAGAGAGACTCCTAAAGCAATGTAAAGAGAAGAAGCAGAGAACTTTTTTACTTACTACTTTTTAGGGACCAGGAGATTTTGAAAGTATCCTTTAAACTGATTGATAAGATTGAAATCAGCCATGTGAGCCGACAGCTTGTTATAATAGGCCTTTTTTTGTTTTTTCCTAAGCACCTGGGAAGTGCTGGGACTATTTATACATATATTATTAATATATACATATATGATAATAATAATACTAGGATATTAGCCAACTTCATTGAAAGAAATTGTAGTATTAACATTTGCTCATCTGTACTGAAAAAAAAGAATCTATTATAACTGTTCAGTCTTAAAATACTTATCATCTTATTTATAGTAGAGAACTTTTGAAGAAATCAACATTGTTAAGTATTTGGCTGCATCTCTTATTTTCCATTTTGCGTGTGTGTGTGAGAGAGACACATATAGACACTGTAGGCAGGCAACAGATCCTTATGTGCTGTATTAACTTTTTCTTTGTCCAGTATTCATTTCTGTGTTCCAGTAAAACCACAAGTAATTACTTAGTCCCTGTACAAGCAGAATATGAAAAATGTGGTAGGAAAGTCATCTCTGTAGACAATGACAGTGACAGTTACTTGGTAAAATGGTAGAGCCTAAATTGTGAAATTGATTGAAAATCATGCTGCATATTAGTAGTTTTAATTTTTTGATACTGTATAGTTGACATACGTGAATTATTATGAAATCCTGTAGATACAAAATAAGCAGTACTCTTCTATTTATGTACTTGAACTACTTCTTCCTAAAATAATAAACCTTAAGCTGGTAATCCATCTTTATTTTTCCTAATACACATTTCTCCTATTTTATTTTAATATGCAAATAAAAGGCACTATGTATCATGACTTAAATGTAAATCTCTGCTGATAAGAGATCATCTTTAAATTGAATTTTCCTTAAATTTTATATTTCAAATTTTAGTTTTCCTTAAATTTTATGTTTTGGTTGTTACAGATACTATTTGGTTATCATAGAGTCTATTTATTAATTTGGGAAGCATGCATACTTTAAAAATATAATTTAGGGACAGTTATTTTGAATTGTTTTGAATCATTTCAAGTGCTTTTCCTTTCCTCTTAACCTTATCAGACACATTCAGAAAAAAACAAAAACATGCATTTAAATGGGTGACTATTTTAGAAATTAAATTTAGAGTAGAAATAAAATACCTTAGTACTTTTTCCATCCAGGTATTTATCCTCATAATCTTGGCTAAAAAAGGTTTCTTCAAGATTATCTGTTCCATAATCATAGATAATGCGTGAATCCTGCTGAGATGGTGGTGCTGGCTTTATCAGAGGCACAAACAGGAACAGGAGAAGTGTAGATTGCAGAGTCTTCATTTTAATAGAAATTAAGGTGACTGAAAACTAATAAGCTAGTGGCCTGCTGACTGTGGGACAATACTCTCTTTTTCCCTGGAAATAAAAATGCAGACCATCGAAGCAATATTTAAAAGCTTAGAGGACTTTTTGGCAGGGTATACGCAGCAGGGGCCAGCGAACAGTATTTAACCCTTTGTGATCTTTAATTAGATGCTAAAAGTTTTTATGTATCAGTGATGTTCTGAAAAATAGTTTCAGAAAATGGTTTTAGTTCTTTTTCTATCAAAAATCCAAGCAACGTTGATAATTTCAGTTTTTTAATAATTAGGTACCTTGAACAAAGGTATGCAATTGAAGTCTTCTTAGAATACCTGTAATATAAACAGTTAAAATGAAGACCCATGATCCTGTCTCATGTGAGTTAAAAATATCATATTTCAGCTTTGCTACTTTATAAGAACTCCTGATTTGTATTGGTATGAGCAGAAACAAGTTCCAGGAACAGTTTTAAAACTTAAACTTTAAATTTAACATTATGAAAAATAGTCATTAGCATTTACTTTTAGGTGATACAGAATATTGAAAAACCCATAATTTCAAATTCCTCAGTTTCATAATTTCCATAGATATATTATTTTTAGGTAATAGCATTTCTTTTAAAATTTAAGGTATGAAAAATGCAAAAAGTATTGCAGACTAGAAAAATAATAGAACTTTAATCAAAGATTTCAAGGGAATGAAATGGGAAAGATTCTTTTAAGCTCACCACTGGATTTTATCTGGTGGTACACATTTTCTACTTTTTCTTAAGTAACTTCAGACAGAATCACTCAGAATTGCTGGTGCTGCATTTTAGGTACTAGTTTGTCAAAAAAGTCAGTGGTTGAAATTAAGCATAACATGGTTTTGTGACTTTTGCAGCACGCTGTTCTTGCCTGCATGGACATGCAAGTTATGCGGTGATATACTTAAGTGCTTGTTAAAAAATAGTTATCCGAGGTAACTGAGACTTAAAAAGATTAAAGATTGCCTTTATATTTACTAAGATTGTTATATGTCACATTTTAACAAACAATATTTAAAATAATATGTGAGAAAAGAGCCTACCGTTGTAGCTGTTTTGAAGTTTTTTGTGGTTTTCCTCAATAGATGGTCATGGCTTGCATTAGCCCCAAGTGGGAGGGTGAATGAGAAAAGCTGTGGAGTGATTTCAAACTGTTGAGTAGAATTTCAGGGCCCAACAGCTTTAAAAGCAGTTTCCATGTGGTAGAGATCTTTGCCAACATTCTTTCTGCAGGGTGAAATGTAGTGTGTTGTACTAGAGAACTAAAATATTTGTAACTGCTGTACTCAGATTGCTTCCACTGATTATCATAAACTTCTGTTATTTTTTACCTTGTGTAATAAATAATCATAGCACAAATTATTTTTTAGTTTAGTCATTTGAGGCCCACTTCCCCCTTTATTTTGTTATATGTAACAAAAACTCAACTGTCAGAATCAGCTTTTTAAATATAAATGTTACAATTTGGGATTTGATAGTAAAATATGTTTTTGTTTGCTGAATGAAGAAAATAGTATTAATTACCTTAATATTATTTTTTTTGAAGTTGAAGTGGTATCTAGATAACTATGTGAACATCTTTAAAGATTAATTTTATCACTGGTACTTTTAGCAATCAAAGTAACCTTTCTTTCTCCTCTCAGCTGAAATTTCAGTAAGTGTGGATATGAATATTTTGTAAAAAAAAAAAAAAAATAGAAAGTGAAAGAATACTGGTTTGTTTTCTTTTCTATTCAAAATTGGCTTTGGAGTTTTTTGAATTAAAGCTTGAATAAACTAAGACGTGAATACTTACATTTTTACTTGAATGTGAATTAGTTTAAATTTAGTTGTGATATTCTCTGATTTGGGTTGATTTTATGACTTTAAAGTCTTTGAAAATATCTAATAATGAAATAGCAGATATTGATTTGTTTTCTGTTGTGTGGCAGGTTTAACGGGATGTTGAGAAGTGAACTGAATAGATGTTGAATAGATTTAGAGAATCTTAGAGGTTCATAGTTTACTATGGTATACACAGTTTGGTACTTTGTACTACAGAAAATTATTTTGTGGATTATAACTTTTTTTTTCCTTGATGGTTCTGACCAATGTGTATAGTTTTATTGGCATTCATTCATTTGTTTTTATTGTTCAGTCCCCAGTCATGTCCGACTCTCTGCAACCCCATCGACTGCAGCACGCCAGGCCTCCCTATCCCTTACCACCTTCCAAAGTTTGCCCAAGTTCATGTCCATTGCATCGGTGATGCCATCCAGCCATCTCATCCTCTGATGCCCTCTTCTCCTCTGCCCTCAGTCTTTCCCAGTATCAGGGATATTTCCAGTGAGTCGGCTGTTTGCATCAGGTGAGCAAAATACTGCAGCTTCATCTTCAGCATTAGTCTTTCTGATGAGTATTCAGGGTTGATTTCCTGTAAGATTGACTGGTTTGATCTCCTTGCTGTCCAAGGGACTCTCAGGAGTCTTCTCCAGTACCACGGTTTTGAAGGCATCAATTCTTCGTCTCTCTGCCTTCCTTACTATTCAGCTCTCACAACCATATGTGACCACTGGGAAGACCATAGCCTTAATTATACTGACCTTTGTCAGCAGAGTAAATTCATTCATTTAGTAGAAGTTTACTGAGTGCCACTTCTCTGCCAGTACTGTAGAAAAATAAACCCAGACAAGCAAAACTTGTTTTTTCCCTTCAAGGAGGAAGAGTTTGTAAGTAAGCAAGAACGGCAGCAAATAAGCGTTAGAAGGCACAGTGAGCAACCTGCTACACAAAAATATTCTGCAGTGATCTGGGAAAGGGTAAAGCCACTGAGGTGGCACCAAACTGACTTCTGTAGAGAAAATGAGGGGGTAGTCAGGGCAGGAGCAGACCAAGGGAGAATTGCTCTAGGAATGGAAACAGCACATAGGTGGGGGAGGATAGATCATTAAGATAATTTATAATTAGTTGTATATGGCTAGAGCTTAGAGAGAGAAAGAGAAGAGGTTAGGGGGGTGGTATATATTAAGAGATCAGACAGGGTACTAGAGGTCAGATTAAGGAAAAGTCTTTTATACCTTGCTGTGGTGTTTGACTTTTATTTGTATTCAGTGAGAGACCACTGAGAAATTTTTTTTAAGCCAGCGAGTGGCATGATTCTATTTTCATTTTAGAGATAGCTCTCTAATGTTGCATTTCTGAAGAATACTACTAGTTACCTAGTTTATTGGTTATTTATTACAGGTATAGTGATCTAAAATAACACACCTTTATTATCCCACAGTTTCTGTGGCTCAGGAGTCCAAATACGGCTTTGCTTGTGCATGAGTGCCAAGTTGCTTCAGGTGTATCCGACTCTTTGCAACCCTATGGACTGTAGTACTCCAGGCTCCTCCGTCCATGGCTTTGTTTATGTCTCATTTGCAATCAAGGTGTTGGCTGGGGCTGTACCCTCTTTTCAAGAGTCAAGTAAGGTAAAGGTGTATGAGCCCATGTGGTTGTTGGCCACAACTCCATTCAGAATGTAGGACTAAGCCTCAGCCTTGCTTGATGTTGATTGAAGGCCACCCTCAGTTATTTGCAACGTGGCCTCCACCATTGGGCAGCTCATATTATGGCAGATTTCTTCTTCATAGCCAGAAAGGAAGATTAGTGTTCCAACAAGATGAGCAGTACAGTTTTTGTAGCAATCATGTACCTGTAATCATATATGCCATCTCTTTGTAGTATTTTGAGATCAGAGATCATATCCACATTGAAGGGGAGATGACTGCACAAGAAAGATTCTAGAAATATTCAGAGTTACACCAAAAAATATGTATGTTCCCTCCCAGAGTTAGTCAGACTAAAGTTTGAGAGTACAATTCCAAAGACCATCCTCATTTCTTATACCAACTGCAAGTTTGAGAGTTTCCCAAAACCACCCTTACATTTGATAATTTGCTTAAAGGACTCATGGAACTCACTGGAAGCCATTATTTCATGGTTATGGTTTATCACAGAGAAAAGATACACATAAATATCACCCAAAGGAAGAGAGGCAGTAGTCAGAGACTGGGAGGGTTCCACATACAGAACTTGTATTGTTCTGAGGATGTTCTCATCAGTGCCTTCCCAGCATTGATGCATGACAAGGAACATGGGTATTGCCAACCAGGAAAGTGCTACTGAACCTCATGGTTCAGCTTTTACTGGGGCTTCATTACATAGGCATGATCAATTAAGTATTCCACATGGTTGAACTCTGCCCCAAGTTTGACTGATTCTACATGACCCATCCTAAACCACATGGTTGTCTTTCTGGCATGGCCAACCTAAGACTGTTTGGTTTGGCCTGTCCCATCCTAAAATCTGTTGTTGTTGTTCAGTTGCTAAATCTTGTCCAGCTCTTTGCACCCCCATGGACTACAGCAGTCCAGGCTTCCCTGTTCTTCACTGTCTCCCAGAGTTTGCTCAAACTCATGTCCATTGAGTCAGTAATACCATCCAGTCATCCCATCCTCTGTCGCCACCTTCTCCTCCTGCCCTCAGTCTTTCCCAGCATCATGGTCTTTTCCAATGGCTGTTCACATCAGGTGGCCAAAGTTCACATCAGGTGGCCAAAGTATTGGAGCTTCAGCTTCAGCATCAGTCCTTCCAGTGAATGTTCAGAATTGATTTCCTTTAGGATTGACTGGTTTTATCTCCTTGCTATCCATCAGACTATCAAGAGAATTGTTATTGTTGTTCAGTTGCTAAGTCATTTTGCGACCCCATGAACTGTAGTACACCAGGCTTCCCTGTTCTTCACTATCTCCTGGAGTTTTCTCAAATTCATGTCCATTAAGTATAACCCTCATTTTAAACAAAGATATAGATTAATTCCTAGAAGCTGAACAAAGCCCAGACTGCTCTTTGGAGTCAAAGTCTTTACTACCCCATTTCCAGTGTAAAATATGTTTCAAACTTAGATTGTTTTCTACTCCAGAAAGAACTATTTAACTTTCACTGCACGGTAATAAAAGATGAATGCCGTCAAGGCTCAAGAGCAGGCATATATCCAAAATCGAGAGGGTTATCTCTGTGGAGTTCTTTTTGTTAACCCTACTACATTATCCTTGGTATCTTTGTAGGGTTTTATGTCTTTGAAGGTGTATCAGAATTTTACCTTGTGTAATTGTTGCTCCTTCAGTGTGGGAAAGACCTCTGACTTGTTTCTAACCAACATTCTGGGCTTTTTGTGGGATGTCTATGATTTGAATCTCCATACCAAATACCTGCTTATACCTAAAGCCTAGTCATTTGGTCAAATGAAATAAAGATGGGAACCCAAGTACTTTCTGGACTAGAAGGCTAAAACTTAAAGGGAGGGGAATTATGACTCAATATAAATAAGAGTTAATGTTTAAAATGGGGCATATTTGTGATTTTAATTTTTCTGAGTAGTATACATAAGTCTCTGTATAATAAGTTTGCAACCTAAACATGCAACAACAGACATATCCAGAAATGCTGTGATATTTATCTACTGGGTATAGCAGTTTATATTTATTTAGGAAATTGGAACATAAAAGAAACTGGATTTTTAGCTGTTATGATTTAATTTTGTTTCCAGCTGCTGTTATTCTTCATTTCCAAGGTTTAGAAAAGATGGATTTGGAATCAGGAAATTAGAGTTTTAGTTCTAGCTTTCCTTGGACTTCTTTGCTACAGTAAAAGTATACAGAAGAAACAGGTTTATTTTTTTGGCTTTCATACCATAGAATCGGTTAAGTGTGTTACATGATATGCATATATCTGCGTTTTGGTTTAGTGGTTCCAACTTGAGGAATAAAGTAAAAAATGTATAGTTTTCAGGTTATACTTAAATACATGCTAAACATTCTCAACCAGTATATTGTAAGCAAATTTATTGACTATTCTTTATTTTTATTTCCTTTTTAATATATTTGTTAAGCTTGGGTTCATGGTGTCATTTGAATTTATTCATTAATAGGCACAAAGACAGAAAGTTCAACCTCAGAGCTAATATAGCTAATATTTTGAAGTGTAATGAGAAAATTGATGAATTTTCATCTTTTTCTTTCCTGATATATCACCTAGTTTTGTCTGTAACTCTGGTAGGAGGTAGAACTTTATTCTTCTGTTCTGCAGAAAGCATTGGTGGTTATTTGTTTTGTTTTCTTTTTACTGAGAACTACTTGGGGTATGAGTTCCTCTGGGTGTTTTTGATTAATGTAAGATGGTTATTCATCTGCCTCCCTCTGGGTCCTGCAGTTGGAGGACATTTTGTGGCGTGTTTATATGTACTTGCCTTTAAAGGGAGAGCAGAGTTGGCCTCTTTGACCTCTTCTACCTAATAGACAAGAAGAGTTTCACCTTACTCTGGCCAGAGGAGCCAGGAAGCCAAATGCCTCGTGAAGGGCCTGGGAAACTCTGCTCCCCATCCTTCTAGGCTATCTAGAGGTGCTTTGGAAAGCTAAACCATCAAATAATGACTTGGAATATGTTTGTTGTGAGTATATGATTTTAGATCTCTCTTCTCTCTCCCTAATGAAACCTTTAGTAAATTCTCTCTTGTTTACTAATCTTTTGTACAGTAGAAGGTACAGTACTTCTGTACTGTAGAAGGTACAGTAGAACCTTGGAAGGAACCTGAAAGATGGTATAGTACTTCTGTACTGAAGAAGGTACAGTAGAACCTTGGAAGGAACCTGAAAGATGCAAACTCCTTTCTAGAGGGTCCACTGAGGCATGTGAAGCACAGCTGATGGCTCAGGGCACATAGATCCAGCGGGAGGTTGGGCTGGACATGCTGCAATAATAGTTACTGCTTGTAGGATACCTGTAACTGGCATGCATGTGGGTGCATGCTCAGTCGCTCTTTGTGACCCCCTAGGCTGTAGCCTGCCATCCTCCTCTGTCCATAGGATTGTCTCAACAAGAATACTGGAGTAGGTTGCCATTTCCTCCTCCAGGAGATCTTCCCTACCAGGGATCGAACCCGCATCTCCTTCATCTCCTGCATTGCAGGCATTCTTTACTGCTGAGCCACAGGAAACCCTTGTAACTGGCATGTGCTTTGTTAAATGCTGTGGTATGTATTGGACTAACCTGGTGGCTCAGATGGTAAAGCATCTGTCTACAATGTGAGAGACCTTGGTTCAATCCCTGGGTTGGGAAGATTCCCTGGAGAAGGAAATGGCAACCCACTCCAGTACTCTTGCCTTGAAAAATCCCATGGACGGAGGAGCTTGGTGCAGGTTACTATTCATGGGGTTGCAAAGAGTTGGGCATGACTGAGCAACTTCACTAACAGCCCTGTGAGAACCACCTTCCTTACAGAAATGCAGAAAGAGAGACTTCAAGAAGTAACTCACTCGGAGTCATCTTGCTTAGTTACATGAGTGAAGTCAGGCTTCTACCAAGGTATATCTGATTTCAAATTCCATGTTTCCATCAGGTTTTTTCTTCGCTAAGCCTGTTCTTAAATGTATTTTCTTTTGTCGGTTTAGGAGGAGATAAAAATAGGTGCTCCAGAATTCTCAAAATTTGGAGTGTTTTAACTGTACAAGAAGTGAAATAACTAATTACCTCATCTTTATGTTAATCTCACCTTGGGACCTTATTTTCTTCACTCCTGCCAGTCAGTCACTATTCACACATCAAAGTGCCACCTCTTCCTTGAAGCCTTCAGTCGCTTCACCACATCCTGGCCAGAAGCAAAGTTAATATATCTGTGTTCATATCATTTTTCAGTTACTGCCACATTTTCTTTCTTTCTTCCTTTTGTTAGAATGAGTTATTACATCTTATTTTCTTTGTTAAATTTTAAAATAACAGCTTTATTGAAATAATTCACATCTCATACAACTCACTTTTTTAAAGAGTGCAATTCAGTAGCTTTTAGTGTTTTCAAACTTGTACAGTTATCACTACAGTCAATTTTAGAATATTTTCATCACCCAAAAAGAAATTCTCTATCCATTATCAGTCACTGCCTCAGTTCAGTTCAGTTCAGTAGCTCAGTCGTGTCCAACTCTTTGAGACCCCATGAATTGCAGCACGCCAGGCCTCCTTATCGATCACCAACTCCCAGAGTTCACCCAAACTCATGTCCATCGAGTCGGTGATGCCATCCAGCCATCTCATCCTGTCATCCCCTTCTCCTCCTTACTGCCTAATTCCCCTGTTTCTCTTGCTCCCCAACCCCAGGCAGCCAATAATCTTTCTGTGTCTATAGTTTTGCCTGTTTTAGACATTTCATATAAATGGAATCATACAATACATGTTCTTCTCTGACTGACTTTTCACTAACTAGCATAATGTTTTCATGGTTCATCTGTATTATAACATGTATCAACATCCTTCCTTCTTTTGACTGAATAATATTCCATTGTGTGGATATACCACATTTTGTTTATCC
Organism: Bubalus kerabau; assembly: GCF_029407905.1. Lineage (NCBI taxonomy): Eukaryota > Metazoa > Chordata > Mammalia > Artiodactyla > Bovidae > Bubalus > Bubalus kerabau. Next base: position 151,410,839 of record NC_073627.1, read on the forward strand.
TTTCATCAGCTGAAGGACATTTGGGTGGTTTCTACTTTTTGGCTATAAATGGATAATGCTGCTATGAACATTTGTGTACATATTTTTGTGTGACCACATGTGTTCAGTTTTCTTAGGTTTATATCTAGGAATGGAATTGTTGGTTCATAGGTGACTAACTGAAGGACTGCCAGACTGCTTTCCAAAGCAGCTGTACAATTTGACTTTGTCACCAGTGGATTCCACTTTCTGCGTCTCCTCACTAATGCTTATTGTTTGTCTGCCTTTTTTGATTTCAGCCATCCAGTAAATGTAAACTATCTGATTGTAGTTTTTTATAATTTGTATTTTCCTGACAGTGCTCATTACATTTTAAATAGTCTTCTCTTTCTCATCTCATAAAACATCCACAGTGTTTTCCATATGTTACATCATAATAAATGTTTACATTTGTAACCCTGTTTTATAAAATGTCAGTAAAGTGGGAGATGGTCCTTAAAGTTTTTACCTCTGTTGAAAATGTGCTTTACCCACATCACTGACATCTTCACTCTTTACCATCACAGCTGTTGTCTTACAGTGTCACAGATGCACAATCTATTCTGTTTGACCTCTCATTGCTAAGCCCTACATGCCTTGATGAATGTTTATTAAGTGAATGAATGGAGTATTGTTCATATTCATTCTGGATTGTTGAGCTAGCCCCTAGGACACACGGGTAGTCTGTTTCTGCTAAATGTTAATAACCTGCTCATTTTAAACTGTCATCTCCAGAAAGTTAGACTCATCGCTAGAAAACTGCTTCTAAAATATTGTTCTAATTGTCTGGTCTTTTTGAATACTGTTTAAAAAAAAATTTTTTTTAGGAGTTTCCTATATAGGCAGTCCCAGATTTGTGTTTATTCCTTACCTGAGGAATTCTATAAAATACTAACCTGGTAAATCAAGAAAGTTCATCATAGAAGTTATACTTCATTATAGGCATATTAAAATGCTTCAAAATATGTGATTATTAAGGTTTTAAAGAAGATATCAAAACCTGTTATTCAAATTTCAAAGGAACTCGATTCAACTTTAGCACTATGTACATAAACACTGGCTGATATACATACATGTTTCTAATATATTGTGCTAGGAAAATAGAAGTGTTAATAATGCTGATATACTTTCTTGTGCTAACATTGACTTAATCTTATAAATAGAGCAATTATTTATTAGCAAGTTTTTATGTAACTAAAACCTTTCTCTAGTGAATTTATTTTAAAAATATTTATCCCAATTAAAATGGAACATAGAAAAGATTGTGTTGTATAATAGCTGAAATTTGCTAAAATAACCAATTTTGCTGTTTTTCTGGCATCCAAATGGGCATCCCACATGGTGCCAGTGGTAAAGAACCCGTCTGCCAATGTGGGAGACATAAGAGATGCGGGTTCTATCCCTAGGTCAGGAAGATCCCATAGAAGAGAGCATGGCAACCCACGCCAGTATTCTTGCCTGGAGAATCTCCGTGGACAGAGGAGCCTGGCCGGCTACAATCCATAAGGTTGCAAAGAATCAGACACGGCTGAAGCATCTTAGCATGCACGCATGCAGACATCCAAATACAAGGTTTAAGTTTTTGTTGCTTTTGTGCTCTGAGAGAAAAGTAAGATGAGTTGATTTCAAAGGCACATGTATCCCATTTTTCACTGCAGCACTGTTTACAATAGCTAGAACATAGAAGCAACCTAGATATCCATTGACAGATGAATGGATGAAGAAGTTATGGTACATATACACAATGGAATGTTACTCAGCCATAAAAAGGAACACCTTTGAGTCAGTTCTAATCAGGCAAATGAACCTAGAATCTATTATACAGAATGAAGTAAGTCAGAAAGAGAAAGATAAATATCGTATTCTAATGCATATATATGGAATCTAGAAAAATGGTACTGAAGAATTTATTCACAGGTCAGAAATGGAGAAACAGACATAGAGAATAGATTTATGGTCATGGGGAGAGGGGAGGAGAGAGTGAGATGTATGGAAAGAGTAACATGGAAACTTACATTACCATGTGTAAAATAGATGGCCGACGGGAATTTGCTGTGTGATTCAGGAAACTCAAACAGGGGCTCTGTGTCAGCCTGGAGGGGTAGTGTGGGGAGGGAGATAGGAAGGGGGTTCAGGAGAGAGAGGATATATGTATACCTGTGGCTGATTCATGTTGAGGTTTGACAGAAAACTGCAAAATTCTGTAAAGCAATTATCCTTCAATTAAAAAAATAAATAAATTTAAAACAAACAACAAAAAAGTAAGACTAGTTGATTTCATAAATTTGTGCCTTGGATCCTTAGTTAGGATAACCTCTTTTGAAAATCAAAACTATCATTCTGTGCTCTAAGTGGTAGGACCAGGGTGGGTGGCTGTCATGGTGATGATAGTCAAATAAAAGTATGAAAGCTTTTCTGGAGATTAGACCAAAGAAAATAGTCTGTTCCTTAAATGAGTTGCTGCCTGTTACATTAATATAACCTCTTGGCATTTAAACACTATACTCATAGTGATTTAAAGTGCGTGGTTTACAATTGTTAGCTTCTAATGCTACTTCTTTCATCATTTTCAGAAAAACTACTGTTAATATAAATGAGCATACTTGTTTTTTTTCTCAACATGATAATTGTATGTTCAAAGTGTAGTTTTTTGATCCTACTTGTCATTCTAAATTTATATTTCTACAAGATTTGTATCATTTTTAGTAAATTCTAATCCTATATAATGATGCAGATGTTATCAATAACCTAAATTCAATCTGATCTTAGTATACTAAGTACTCAATTCTAACTATATTACTATGAGCTATGCATAATTAGCTAAATTTATATGAATAATAAGATCTTATGAAGTTATAAATGTATACCTATATAGTTTCTTGCCATTCTTGACTTCCATAATAGTGAGCATCAATGTTTTCTTCTGTTCCTTCTTCTTCTGGGCCTTCATGATGATCATCATGATCTTCACTATCACCATCATCTTCAAATCTCCTGAAAACTTGGGTCTTCAGTTGTATCGTTTGACCGTTAGTGCTTTGTTGTTCACCATAATAAATAGTGTGTATATGAGGGAAGCAGAGGAAAATGTATGAGCTTATTGGTGCTTTCAGCCTATTTTGATCTACGCGAATGTATGTTAAATGGTGGTAATGTAGTGGATCAACTGATGGACACATCACTGTGACATTGACATCTGAAAAATACAAATTAAAAATTAATCCTTCTGTATTATATCCATAATACTATAATGGATTTTATTAAAATATTTATTAGGTTTAATTATTTTATAGTAATCAAATAATAAAATGAACAAAATGAAACTATAAATGAATTTTATATTATCAAAATAAATGATGGCTTCATTGGCTATTAAGTAATTATTTAATTATTAAATAAATTATTTAAGTAATAAAGTCTTAGAAACAATCTCAGAGGAAAAAAATGAAAATCATGTATAGTTCTACTATTCAAGATCTCATATTTCTTTGTATACTCTATAGTATTTCATATTTTTTTCATATACTTTGTAGTACACATTCTTAAAGTTCAAAGTGATAACATTTAATAGAAAAGACTATAAACCTTGAAGTACAAATTTCTCTGGGGACCATTTTCTGCCATTTCCCTAGCCAGCTTCAAAGCAACCATTTGTAATTTGTAGCACCATGTAAAGCATGGGTTTTTAAAGATCTGTTCTTTAAAAGAACAAAATAAGATTTTTTATATCTTTAAAAGACAATAATGGACTTCCCTGGTGGTGCATTGGTTAAGAAGCTGCCTGCCAGTGCTGGGAACACAGGTTCGATCCCTGGTCTGGGAAGATTCCACGTGTAGTGGGGCAACTAAGCCCCTGCACCACAACTGCTGAACCCACACTCTAAAGCCTGTGTGCTACAACTCGAGAGTAGCTCCCGTTTGCAGCAGCAAAGACCCGGTACAGCCATAAATAAATAGATAAATAAAATAGGTAACCAACAAGGACCTACTGTCTAGAACAGGGAACATTGCTCAATATTTGGTAGTAACCTAAATGAGAAAAGAATTGAAAAAAATAGATATTTGTATATGTATAACTGAATTCCTTTGCTATACACCTGATCCTAACACAACATTGTTATTCAACTATGCTCCAATATAAAATAAAAATTATAAATAAATAGTAAAACACAGACATACACAAAATGAAATTTTACATACTTTCAATTTCATTATTTTCTAGGTATAGGTGTTCTAAATTCCTTGGAATATAGAATGCTTGCTTCAGTTTGTTGTGTCCAACATTGAGCTCTATAAGGTTGGAAAGATTAAAAATATTATATGGGATGTCTTGTAGTTTGTTGTGTGATATTCTTAGAGCGTGAAGTTTCGGAAGTTTGTTGAAGTAATTTTCTGGTATAGAAGATATTGAATTATTTTCTAAAGACAGATACATAAGTGAAGAAGGCAAACCAGGAGGCATTGATTCTAATCTATTATTACATAGGTTGAGCTGCATTAATTTTTCCATTTTGGCAAGTACCTTTTCTTGTAACATAGAATCATCAATTTTATTAAAACAGAGATCAAGCATGGTCAAGTTTACAAGCCCATTCACAGCATTTGTCTGCAGTCTGGAGATTTCATTGTAACCTAGAAAAATCCTTTCCAAAGACTTAGGGAGAGGAAATGGAAAGTCTTCTAAATTGTTATGCTGTAGGTGAAGCTGTAGTAGATTTGGCAATTTAGCAAACACACCATGATCAATCTTTTGAGATTTGATTTTGTTGTGGCTGAGGTTGATTTCTTTAAGATGAGTGGCGTTGATAAATGAATCTGCAGTCACAGCCTCAATTTCATTGAACTGAAGATAGACTTGCTGAATGTGTGCTGGAATATTTGGGATAGTCTTTAATTTGCGATTATCACAGTACATTGATGATGGAAAGTTAGGTGGACAGAAGCATTCACTGGCACAACCTAAAGTATGCTGATGGAATGGAGCTTCATAGTTTATATTTTGTTGAAATTGGAATTCTGTTTGGTAGACATCATCTGGTTCTTGGTCATAATCTTCATCCCATTGATAACTTTCATATTGACAATATACTTGGACTCCAAGAAAGAAGAAAAGGACACATACTGAACTTGAAAAGCCCATGTTCCTTTTTTGTCCTATTACAAGGCAAAAGGAAATATATAGTGGAAAAAGTGAGTGAAAAATGTAATAACTCTTATATAAATTGACAGTTATCTAAAATGCACAATATTTATGTCTGATTTGAAATATGTAAAAGAATGTCCAGAATTAATGGCTGCTGCTCAGAACAAAATTAATATTTAAGGTGATATTTTTTAAAAAGCCTCATACTGCATTGAACCAGACTAAGTAATCATCTTTTTAGAGGATCTCGATTTGTCTGGCTTACTAGACTGTGAATTCACAATGATAGCATGACATCTTTCTACCCCAAAACTGAGTGCTTTTTCCGTATGGATATTAGATGTTCTCACTATTTGGCCCCTTCAGTGATGTTCACTACCTATGAGAAGAGAGACCCTATGTTTTAGTTACTTAGGAGATTATTAATACTGACCAAAATTTGCCCACTGTAACTCCTGTTTGCTGATGTTCTTTTCTGTTCTTTGGAAAAACATAGAACACTCCATTTTATGTGAAAGCTTGAGATATTAAAAATAAGTATCATGTTTCCTCTTAGTGTTTTCTGTCCAAGTCTGACTATCACTTCAAATTTTCCCTGTGAAATAGTTTCCAGAATCCAATTATTTTGTCTCTGACTCTACTTGAATAACTGCATCAAATCCTAGATATACACAATATTTACATTCTATAAAGTTTTAGTTTCTAATTGGTTTTTCTATACATTTTTCCTAATTACCCTCCTAGCTTTTTTCTTTCCACTAATTTTTTTTTTAGTTAATTTCTAGATACACAGGTGTTAAAAACACACTCTCCTTATTTCCTAGGAGTTTAGGTCTAGTGGAGAATCGGACGTGCAATACAGTGAATAGGAGGGTATGTGTGGGGTAGGATTGTAAAGGAGGGAGTGCTCAGCTTGCGAAAGAGACAAATGACAACAGTCGTGCTGAAACTTGAAGTTGTAGTGAATGATAGGATATGTGAACTGGATGAGGAGTCTGAAAACCTTCATTTCAGTCCTATCACTTACGACAGTCGAATCACTTACATCTGCCTCTTGCCTCATCAGTAAAATAAGAACTATAATTACTTGCCTGCTTATCTCACTTGGTAGTTGTTATTGTCATAAATGCATATGAGGTATGCATGTTAAAGTACTTGGCAAATTAGAAAGTGATCCAGATGGAATAAGTATGTTATTTAGGGAAAGTTAAAAAAAATCATACCTTTTATTCTAAGGCCATTTTTCTCTACCCTTCTCATCCAGGATTTCATGAGAAGATTAATATTCTAATAGAATTAATACCCTACATCATTGTATGTAATGAAACAGCTTATCTCCTGTTCATCTAGAATAGTATTATTTTTCATCATTGGATAAATGAAAAAATAGTTACTTAAATCATTTTCTCTGACAGAACCCTCCTTGAGAAAGGCTGCCCTAGATCCTAACAACTTAGTTTCTTAGTCTGTTTTCTTTTCTTGTCAGAATCTGAATAGTACAGAATGTAAATATTCCTCTAGTCTCCCAGGTGCTGCTAGTAATGAAGAACCCGCCTGCCAATGCAGGAGATGTAAGACACGCAGGCTTGATCCCTGGGCTGGGGAGATCCACTGGAGAAGGGCATACCAACCCACTCCAGTATTCTTGCGTGGAGAATCTTGTGGACAGAGGAGCCTGGCAGGCTACAGTCCATAGTCACAAAGAGTCAGACACAATTGAAGTGACTGAGCATGCCCTTATGCACCCACATGAAGGGCCTTGCCAAGGGTACTGCAAGTCCTTTGCATACTGACTGCTATCTCCTGTCTTTATAACTTACTTCATGTAGTAACTCCAACTGCAACAATTTTCACTTTCATTGGGACCTAAAAATTATTGATCCAACTGTTTTTCACTGCTCCTCATTCATACCTCTCAGTATACTCAGGTCCTACCAACCTAGATCCTATAGTGCATCATGGCCATCACTGCACATGCCCTCAATTTGCTGGCCCCTTGACTCTTCATAGTCCAACCCTGGTTACTCCAGTTCTCCATCCTCCCATAGCCTGACTCATGCAGCTGACAGCATGAGAGAAAATAGGACAGTGCCAACTGGCTCACTTTAAAGTCATGGCCATTCAAGTGCTGCCTGTTGTGACCTCTCATTAGTCCATTCCTTTTCCCTTTCTCCTACACAAGCCTCTAAAACCTCACCATTGATTTTGGATGATGACCCTGCTTCCTTTTTCACTCAGAAACTATAATAGATAATCATTTACTCTAATATATTGTCTTGTATTTAATCCTGTCCCTTCCTACAGAAGATGCCAAAACAGTAATGATTTGATCTTTTTAAACAATTTTGACTTTGAAATTTGTAGTTTCCTTTTGATAATCAGTTAGATTCCTGCCATGTAGGACATGGCATTTAAATTAGACTTTGAAGGAATATGAGGGTTCCTCCAGAGGGAAGTAGAGAAGAAAATTTGCAGATAAAAGAAATGAGCAAAAAACATATAAAGCAACAAAGGATGAGATGTTTGAGAAGTTGCGGTTAACTGTTGAAATAGCAAAATAAGATTGTACAGCTAATCTGGCCCAAAACCTTGAGGCCTAAATTGTGATCTCAGGAATTTGTACATTGGGAATGAACACCTAGTTCATTAATATAGTTGAGTCATGATCTTCACACTGCAGTGTTCATGCATCAAGTAAGAGTCCTGGGAGGGGAAGTGAAAGAGTATGGTCTCATCCCAAAGGACAGTGTTCAGTGCTGGCTGATCCAGACTGGGGAGCTCCCAGTGGGTATGATTAAGAGTGCTTTTTCACCTGCTAGAATTAGTGCCCATGTACTAGGTAATTGTGTTGCCATTATTAACAAAGCAGCTTACAAATATTACTGGTGATTTATTTAGTTTGATTTGGTTATTCAGTGATTGTCTTGAATTTTAGGGGTGAGGCACTGTGATCGGTGGGGAACACAGACTGAAAAAAACATGAAGACATGGCTCCTTCTATAAAGAGCATTCAATTTAGTGGACTAGAGAGTCACAACACAGTGAACTGATTCTCAGACAAAGGGAAATATGGCTTGCAGCAGAGATATCAGTGCTGTGGGAGCCAGTGGCTTAACCCTGCAAGAATGAGACAGGGAAATCTTTGTAGACATCATTCGGCCAAGATTTAGGGAGATTAGCAGGAATGGATAATAGAACATAAAGTACTGCTCCATGAAGTTGAGATGAAAGTAGAAGCAAAGAGGCAGAAACATAACAACTATCCAGGATCAGGCCATGAATATTGTCTCAGAGGTTGACTGTTACACAGTCAAACTTCAAAAACAGCACTACTCATCAGAGCTCTGAATTTTACCCTTGTGTTAAGAATATCAATAATTATCAATTAGTAACCTTATATTTGAGAATTAAAGTTATGACTATTCAATAGTTATGAGAAATTTGGGGGGAAAAAGAGACCTGAATGATACTTTTTAGTTCAGCCTTTAGTTTTGACTTGGAATCCAGACCTGAAGATGGAGGCCTTTCTGAAAATGAGATTCTTAGTATTATCTGCTTTTGATCTTTTTGGCCAACTAAGAAGAAAGGTCTTTCCCTGAAGACAGTTTGTCTTCTGAATCTGAGCTCATCCATTGAGCCCTCATTCATGGAAGACCTTGGCTCTATAGCTCAACTTTGTCCCACTCCCTTTTGACTTACTGCAGTTTTCTGTTCAGAAATCCACTCCGTCTTCATGGATATAGCCATTATTTTCTATTCCTCTTACTCCTCAACTTCACCCCTGATCATTTTACTTGTTACAGTGATCTTGTTTCTTTTCATCCAAATTTTTCATTCAGCTAATTGTTTACCAGTCATTTGTTAAGCATATTGTTATTACTTCTGCCTTTGATGTTCAGCAGTTTATGCCATGTTTCCTATAGGATAAGTCATAGTGAAACATTATAGCTCACTGTCAATCATCTTATATCCCAACTTCTAATTTTTGATAGGCTATAGTACAATGAACATTGTGGAAGTGCTCAGAAATTTGCTGAATGAATGATTGATTAATTATAGATTACACCTTGTTGGTGATGTTTATTACTACTAATGTTGATTGTTTCTAGGCATTTATTTCACCACAGTGATTTCTCTAAAAGAACATAGTCACAGAGAGCATGGCTGTTTTCTTTTCTAATAGAAAAGAAAATATTTCTGTCACAATATACTATATATTCACTTCTCTATTACCTTGTTTAGTAGAAAAATAACAAATGTGAAACAGAAAGTTTATAAAGCAAAGTGAAACATGTTACCAGGCTTTTAAAATTATTTGTTAATGTGTATTTTTCATATTATAGCTAAAAAAGTTTCTATATCATAACATTTCTCCTACCTGGAAAAAAGCACTCTACTTTCATCAAGAAAGTTCTAATTTAAATTACTAATCAAATTGAGATGGAATTTTGTTCTGAAAAGTTTAAAGTAATTTGAAAGCTTCATAGCATTTAATTATTTTAAATATTTGTCTCATTGGTATGCCATAGAAGCTAAAGTAATAAGAGACCCAACTATTAGTATATAATTCAGAATATTTTCCAAACCAGTTTTAAATTTAAGTCTGTAAAATTAAAGTTGTAGACATCAGTATCACACCCAAGGCCTAAAGAAGTAAGACTCTTTTGCTATTAAAAATATGAAAGTCTCAAGATTATTTTTAGCCATAATACATTTGAATCTTAGTTAACTGAAACCCAAGAAACTAGATCCTTTAGAGCTACAGTACTTATATTTTCTCTTTGAGGAAGAGGCAAACACATTGTAATATTTGGTTAATAGAGAAATTTTGAGAAAATGTCCAGTGAAATTTATACAAATACCCATTTCTTTACAACCAGAATCTCTAGCATTGCTCAGATGTATGACTCAAAGGTGTTTGCTGATTTTTTGTCAGCAACTTTTTTGGTCAAAGTTGAGAAAGAAGAAGAAAGAGAAACAGAAATCACTGTATTAACCTGAAAATCTTTCATTCAAAGTAAAAAATAAAAATCTAAACAAAGATTATTTATTGGGTAAACCTTAAGTTAGAAAATTAAATTTCCTGCATTACTTCTTTCCCTAAATATTTTGGCTAATCCAAATTTAATGTAACTTTTACCAGATATTGCTTACCAAAATTATGCATTTATGGTGGCTACAATCTATTTTAATGTTAAATCAAATATACTTTATTTTTAACAGCAGGAATATTTTTTAAAAAATTGAAAATTATTTTATCATCATACCTGTTGAATTTGCTTTAGTTTTCAGGGGCTGATGAATTTGCAAATCCTGTGAATGAATCAGAAATTCCTGAATTCTTAAACTGAGTCTCTTAAAAATCCACAGTAACTGTTGTGTTCAGGCAGGGCTGTCCCTTGAATTGCTATAGCAATTTAAGCAAATATAATCTGCTTGGAAAATACTTGGGTTGAATTAAAATTATGTATTTCTTTTCATTATCTGAAACTTTGTGGACTGTTAATTTAAATGCTTGTGTTCTTGGTCAGATTTATGTGGCTTACTTCTTTCTTTCCCCCTTAATTTTGGTTTGAGGAATGGCAAGAATTTCCTCTAATATGAAAGGCAAACAGAACTAAATGAAACAGCATGTACTGATTACTGTTTTTATTTTCATTTTCATGCCAAAGAATTCTTCAAATTAAGGTCCACAGTAACATGGAGCTCAGTGTCTTGGCATTTTAAGGTGGAACTCAGAGTCATCTTGAGACTTCGGTTATCTGATACCTTGTGTTCTCACCAGTGCTTTCCTTTATTAAGACAGGGAATCAGGATTAGAAATATACAGCATTTCACTTCTAGTTTATTTTAAAAATGAAATAGATTGTCATTTGTGACACAGATTAGATATATTGCTTTTCCATAAAAAGAATTATACCTTCTTTTCTATCAGCTTTCTCACTTTCCTCCCAAATATATCCACTAGCATACCTTCTAATAAAATATTTGAAATAGAATTATTCTCTTTGTTATGGAATTTACTCAGAAGGTATATCTCTAATTTGTCTATTTTTACTAGTAGAAAAAATAATTTTATAATATTAAATAAGATGGAGTTAGGAACTTCTGTTGACCAACCATTTTTGCCTTTATTTTACAGATGTAAGAAATTTACAAATTTCACTGAATAGTCTCTCCTGAAGAGTAGCAATTAACTACTTAAATGCTATATTTTTATACTAATGTTTTCATATTTTAAACAGAGAGTTAACTTGTATCTCTTGGCAGTGAATTTTGAGTTCATTCTTTTGGGAGATTCTTTCAAGCTTGTACAAACTAATAAGATAAAGTGATTATTGAAATTTGTTTTTGTTTCCTCAAAATAGTATTTTCCATTAAGTTTTTACAAATAACTCACAAGATTTATTTGGTTATACTTCAGACTTTTAAAAAGTGTATGGTGTTTCAGGAGATGTTCTGGCAATATTATAAAAATCTTATCTGTTATTTGAGACACTGGTCTGTAAAACGTGGCAAATCATATTTGGGCCAAGATTTCATCCCGTTACTGATCTTTTCCATATGTTTCCTATTAGTGTTTGTTCTTAAACCTCAGGCTTTCACACTGTATGTACTTTATCCAAAAATTATTCTATATGCCCTGATGGTTCTTTTGGAAGATTAATTTAAAATTAGCAGCTTAATTTTTCTTTAATTCTTTACTTAACTCTGAGACTTGAACTTGTGATAGTGATTATATTTTCATGTTCTTAACAAATGTGAAAATATTTATCAATAAATAGCTAGAACACTCAGAATTAAAAGTAGTATCTAGGAAATTTAAATAAGGTTGATGATGTCATCGAGTTTTAGTTTGGTAGGGGATGGGAGAGTTGGTTTGAGTCAGACCTTAGAGGGAAAATAGAAGCTGCAAGTAATTGTGATAGTTCACTGTTTCAGTTGGAGTTTATTTTATTTTTTAATTAGTTAATTTATTTTGGCCATGCTGTGGAGCTTGCAGGATCGTAGTTCCTCTACCAAGGACTGAACCCTTACCTGCAGCAGTGAAAGCACAGAGTCCTAACCAACTGGACTGCCAGGGAATTCCCTCAGTTGATGGTTATAATTGTAGCAGTTAGGGAGAAAAGTCAGTTGAATTGGTGAAAATCTAAATTACATTCTACGATTATAATTTGATTGAAGTAGATTCAAAATGTCAGAGCCAAATAATTAGTGCTGGCTAGGAAAGGTCTGACTGAGACCTAGTAATTATAGTAATAAGCCATAATAAACATTTTGAATTCATTTATTCATCCAGCTAGTACTTGTTGAACACCTACTTTATTCAAGGCAGTTTTAGTTGCTGAGGAGCTAGCAGCTAAAATAGTCTCCTTTTATCATGGAAGAGGAAGATAGAAAATAAACATATATCAAGTGGTGTGGAGTGCAATGGAAAAATGAATGAGCACAGAGGTATAAGTCAATAGTTCTCACACTACTGTGATGTATGCTGGTAAGGAATGGTGGTGTAACTGGCAGAACTGCTGGAGGGAGCTTACAGATAGGCAAGTTGAGGTGGTGGGAATGAAAGGCAACAGTTGTTTTAGATCTCATTAACACTTGACATTATCTGACTGTTTCCCCAATTTATTTGGTATATGAATATTACTTTTGATTTTAATTTCCATTTCCCTTATTACTAAACAGGTTGAACATTTTTTCAAATGTTTTTCAGCCATTTGGATTTTCTCTTCTGAGATATGCCTGTTAAATTTTTTTTTTTTTGGTTCATTTTTCTATTATGTTATTTGTCTTTCTGATTGATTTTTAGCGTTTCTTTTTTTATATATTATGGCTACCTATATGCATGACTGTGTCATTTTTCAGTTGATTGTCCTGGGTTTTTCAGGTACATATGAATCATATGCAAATGATGTTGTAACTTCTTTCTTAATATTTTTGAAGGGATAGCTTGTATTTCAAGAAGACATTTTGCAAATCGTTACTATTCAGACAACTAGACTGTTGATTTGTATTTCTCTCAGTTAACACCTAACTAAACCATGCGAGATAAAAATACAATTCAAATCAATAAACCACACAATAACAAAACTGGGAGATACCATAGAAACCTCATCATATAAGGAAGTAAAGAAAAGAATTTTATTTTTCTTTTAAATTAATTTCTTTATTTTAATTGGAGGCTAATTATTTTACAGTATTGTGGTGGGTTTTGCCATACATTGACATGAATCAGCCATGGGTGTTCATATGTGCCCCCATCCTGAACCTCTCCCCCTCCCCCCGTCCAGGGAATGTAAAATATGTATTTCCACAAAGCATGAGAAATCCAGAGCCTAAACCATTTAACTAGAAATTGGGGGTTAAAATAAACCAAATTCTCACCAAAAAAAAAAAAAAAAAGGAATTTTAAAGGCCAGTATACTATTAGCCACGAATGGCAGAGAGTACAAAGGAGCACTCAGAGGCATCCAGTACTCTCCACCCTCACACAAATTTCCAAAATAGTATATACAATTAAAAAGTAGTTGTGATGGTACTGATGAACCTATTTGCAGGTCAGCAGCAGAGATGCAGACATAGAGAACAGACTTATGGGCGTGGGGTTGGGGGTGAGGAGGAAGGAGAGGGTACGATGAATAGAGATAGGGGCATGAAAGCATATGCAGTACCAAACAGATAGGTAGCCAATGGACATTTGCTGTATGACTTAGGGAGCTCAAACTGGGCCTCCTGTAACAACCTAGAGGGGTAGGAGGAGGGAGGGAGGTTCAAGAGGGAGGAGACATGTGTATACCTATGGCTAATTCATATTGATGTATAGCAGAAACAAAAGTCATGTTGTAAAGCCATTATCCTTCAATTAAAAATAAATTTTTAAAAAGTTGGCTTGCCAATTCAGGAGAAGCAGAAAAATAAAGTTGTTGTTTATATAATCCATTCAATGTTTTGTTTTGTCTTTATTTTCACTGACTGGGAATAAAGTACAAAGCAATAGCATTTTCAGATTCAGGAAAAAGTGATAAGATGTGTTTCCCTTTGCCAAATTAATGAGAATGTTTTGTTTTGTTTTGTTTTGTTTGTTAAAGAGGATGGGATATGTGGATCCAGGGAGCAGAATTACTATTACTTATGTTTACTGAGTTCAGTTCAGTCACTCAGTCATGTCTGATTCTTTGCGACCCTATGGACTGCAAAACTCCAGGCTTCCCTGTCCATCACCAGTTCTTGGAGCCTACTCAAACGCATGTCCATCGAGTTGGTGATGCCATCCAACCATCTCATCCTCTGTCGTCCCCTTCTCCTCCCGCCTCCAATCTTCTCCTTCTCCTCCCGCCTCCAATCTTTCCCAGCATCAGGTGTTTTCCAATGAGTCGGTTCTTCACATCAGGTGGCCAAAGTATTGGAGTTTCAGCTTCATCATCAGTCTTTCCAATGAATATTCAGGACTGATTTTCTTTAGGATTGACTAGTTTGATCTCCTTGCAGTCCAAGGGACTCTTAAGAGTCTTCTCCAACACCACAGTTCAAAAGCATCAGTTCTTCAGCACTCAGCTTTCCTTATAGTCCAACTCTCACATCCATACATGACTACTGGAAAAATCATAGCCTTGACTAGATGGACCTTTATTGGCAAAGTAATGTTTCAGTTTTTTAATATGCTATGTAGGTTGGTCATAGCTTTTCTTCCAAGGAGCAAGTGTCTTTTAATTTCATGGCTGTAGTCATCATTTGCAGTGATTTTGAAACTCCCAAAAATAAAGTGTCACTGTTTCCATTGTTTCCCCGTCTTTTACCATGAAGTGATGGGACTGGATTCCATGATCTTAGTTTTCTGAATGTTAAGTTTTAAGCCAACTTTTTCACTTTTCTCTTTCACTTTCATCCAGGGGCTCTTTAGTTCTTCTTCGCTTCTGCCATAAGGGTGGCGTATCTGAGGTTATTGATATTTTCCCCGGCAATCTTGATTCTAGCTTGTGCTTCATCCAGCCTGGCATTTCTCGTGATGTACTCTGCACAGAAGTTAAATAAGCATGGTGACAATATACAGTCTTGACGTACTCCTTTCCCAATTTGGAACCAGTCTGTTGTTCCATGTCCAGTTCTAACTGTTGCTTCTTGACCTGCATACAGATTTCTCAGGAGGCAGGTCAAGTGGTCTGGTATTCCCATCTCTTGAAGAATTTTTCACAGTTTGTTGTGATCCACGCAGTCAAAGACTTTGGCATGGTCAATCAAGCAAAAGTAGATGTTTTCCTGGAACTCTCTTGCTTTTTTGATGATCCAGCAGATGTTGGCAATTTGATCTCTGGTTCCTCTGCTTTTTCTAAATCCAGCTTGAACATCTGGAAGTTCATGGTTTGCATACTGTTGCAGCCTGGCTTGGAGAATTTTGAGCATTACTTTACTAGCATGTGAGATGAGTGCAGTTGTGCAGTAGTTTGAATGTTCTTTGGTATTGCCTTTCTTTGGGATTGGAATGTTTACTCAGGTTAACAGTTATTAAGGAAATTTTTAGGAGATGGTTATATTGCCAGTGGCAAAGTTCTGGGATGGGTATGTCTGCTTGGTGCAGTGAGTGAATGAATGAATATTTGCTGGATGAAGTGGGAGTATGAACTAGAAGGGAGCATGGAAGAACCTTCTGGAGTGATAGAAATCTTTTATATCTTGATCTCCTTTGAACAAATGGTGCTAAGACAACTGGGTCACATGTAAAAATTTAGTGAAAATGGAATAAAGATCTAAGTTTCAGAGCTAATACTATTACATTTCAGAAGAAAAATTAGTCATTATGACCTTGGGTTAGGTAGGCATCAGTTTCTTAGATGTGACCCTGAAAGCATAAGAAACAGAAGAAAAATAGATAAATTGGGTACCTTTAAAATTTAGATTTTTTTTTTTCTGTACCAAAAGATACCACAAGAGTGGGGGGGGGGGGAACAACACCCACACGTGGGGAAAAAAGTTTGCAAATCATATATGTGATTAAGAACCTGTGTCTAGAATAGTTAATAAACTCATACAAGTCAATAATAATGATAATGACCAATTTTAAAATGACTGGAGGATCTAAATAAATGTTTCTCCAAAGATAACAAATGATCAATAAGTACATGAAAAGATGCTTAACATCACTGATCATCAGGAAAATGCACATTAGAACCACAGTGAGGTACTACCTCATGTTTTCTAGTAGCTGAAGTAAAATATATGGACAACTGTGAGTATTGGTGATAATGTGGAAAAATTAGAATCTATATATATTGCTGATGAAAATTTAAAATGGCACAGCCGCTTTGGAAAACAATCTACAGTTCCTCAAATAATTGAACATAAAGTTGCCACTTGACCAGTCAGTTTTACTCCTAACTGTATACCCAGGAAAAGTGAAGATATATGTTCACACAAAAACTGTGTGTACATAATTATAGCAGCATATTTATAATAGCCAAAAGGTAAAAACAAATGTCCATCAACTGATGTATGGATGAATTAAAGTGGTCCATTCATACAATGGAGTATTGCTGCTGCTGCTAAGTCGCTTCAGTCGTGTCCAACTCTGTGCAACCCCATAGATGGCAGCCCACCAGGTTACCCCGTCCCTGGGATTCTCCAGGCAAGAACACTGGAATGGGTTGCCATTTCCTTCTCCAATGCATGAAGATGAAAAGTGAAAGTGAAGTCGCTCAGTTGTGTCCGACTCTTAGCGACCCCATGGACCGCAGCCTACCAGACTCCTCCATCCGTGGGATTTTCCAGGCAAGAGTACTGGAGTGGGGTGCCATAGCCTTCTCCGTATGAAATGTCCAGAATAGGCAAATTGATAAAAACAGTGGATTTGTGGTTACTCAAGAAAAGTTATGACCAACCTAGATAGCATATTGAAAAGCAGAGACATTACTTTGCCAACAAAGGTCCATCTAGTCAAGGCTATGGTTTTTCCAGTGGTCATGTATGGATGTGAGAGTTGGACTGTGAAGAAAGCTGAGCACCGAAGAATTGATGCTTCTGAACTGTGGTATTGGAGAAGACTCTTGAGAGTCCCTTAAACTGCAAGGAGATCCAACCAGTCCATTCTGAAGGAGATCAGCCCTGGGGTTTCTTTGGAAGGAATGATGCTAAAGCTGAGACTCCAGTACTTTGGCCACCTCATTTGAAGAGTTGACTCATTGGAAAAGACTCTGATGCTGGGAGGGATTGGGGGCAGGAGGAGAAGAAGATGACAGAGGATGACATGGCTGGGTGGCATCACTGACTCGATGCACACGCGTTGGGAAAACTCCGGGATTTGGTGATGGACAGGGAGGCCTGGCGTGCTGCGATTCATGGGGTCGCAAAGAGTCGGACACAACTGAGTGACTGAACTGAACTGAACTGAAGGCTGGGAATAAATGAAAAGTGATTTTAATCAGGACAGGATTTCCTTCTGAAGTGACAAAAATGTTCTGAAATTAATTTTGTGATGACTGCTAACCTTGAATATGTTAAAAATCTTTGAGCTATATGCTGTTTTTTGAACTGTATGCTTTAAATGGTGAATTGTATGATATGTGAATTATACCTCAAATAATGCTGTTATTAAAAATAGTAATAATGATGAGAGTGTAAATGAATATAATTGGCTATGAGAATTCCCAGATTGCTCAGTGGTAAAGAATCCACCTTCCAGTGTAGGAGCTGCAGGAGATGTGGGTTCAATCCCTGGGTCAGGAAGAGCCCCTGGAGAAGGAAATGGTAGCCCACTCCAGTATTCTTGCCTGGAAAATCCCCCGGACAGAGGAGCCTAGTGGTCTACCATGCATGGGGTCCCAAAGAGTTAGACATAACTGAACATCCTTACACACACGTAAGTTGGTCCTTTTAAAAATTGAGTCAGATGTACATGAAAGTTCATTTTAGTGTTTTTCTGCTTTTGCTTCCATTATAAATTTTCCTTATTAAAAAAAAAATCTCCAAACCATAATTCAAAGTCACACTTATCCCAATGTTCATTGCAGCACTATTTATTAGGTTGGTGAAAAAGTAACTGCTGTTTCATATTATTAATTTTAAATCATTATAGGGCTCAGACACATCTTTATTAGTCAAAATAGGAACCATTACAATCTAACCCTTATGGCAGAAAGTGAAGAGGAACTAAAAAGCCTCTTGATGAAAGTGAAAGAGGAGAGTAAAAAAGTTGGCTTAAAGCTCAACATTCAGAAAACAAAGATCATGGCATCTGGTCCCAACACTTCACAGGAAATAGATGGGGAAACAGTGGAAACAGTGTCAAACTTTATCTTTTTGGGCTCCAAAATCATTGCAGATGGTGACTGCAGCCATGAAATTAAAAGACGCTTACTCCTTGGAAGAAAAGTTATGACCAACCTAGATAGCATATTCAAAAGCAGAGACATTACTTTGCCAACAAAGGTTTGTCTAGTCAAGGCTATGGTTTTTCCTGTGGTCATGTATGGATGTGAGAGTTGGACTGTGAAGAAAGCTGAGCACCGAAGAATTGATGCTTTTGAATTGTGGTGTTGGAGAAGACTCTTGAGAGTCCCTTGGACTGCAAGGAGATCCAACCAGTCTATCCTAAAGGAGATCAGTCCTGGATGTTCTTTGGAAGGACTGATGCTGAAGCTGAAACTCCAGTACTTTGGCCACCTCATGTGAAGAGTTGACTCATTGGAAAAGACTCTGATGCTGGGAGGGATTGGGGGCAGGAGGAGAAGGGGACGACAGAGGATGAGGTGGCTGGATGGCATCACTGACTTGATGGACGTGAGTCTGAGTGAACTCTGGGAGTTGGTGATGGACAGGGAGGCCTGGCGTGCTGCGATTCATGGGGTCACAGAGTCAGACACGACTGAGCGACTGAACTGAACAATCTACACATTTTTGCCAATGATAAATAGTTTTCATGTAGTGTAAAAATCTATGCTTTAGGATTCGCTGAACTTTTGGAAAGCATTTTCTATATGCTGCTGGTTGTGGAAGCATTTTCCCTGCAAAAAGTGTTTGAGAGGCTTGAAGAAGTAGTAGTCGGTTGACGAGCGGTCAGGTGAATATGGAGGACGAGGCAAAACTCCTTAGCCCAGTTCAATCAAACAAAGTATTGATTGTGTGATGTGTGGTTGAACGTTGTCATGGAGAATTGAGCCCATTCTGTTGACCCGTGCGGGCTGCAAGCATTGCAGTTTTCTGTATATCTCATTGATTTGCTGAGCATATTTCTCAGATATATGGTTTTGCCAGGATTCAGAAAGCTATAATGGACCACTCTGACAGGAGATCACCAAACTTTGACCATGATCTTTTTCTGCCGCTGGTTTGACTTTGAGAAGTGCTTTGGAACTTCTCAGTTCAGCCACTGAACTGGTCACCACTGGTTGTCGTATAAAATCTACTTTTCATTGAATGTCACAATCCAATTGAGAAATGGTTCATTGTTGCACAGAATAAGAGAAGCCAACACTTCAAAACAGCCTTTTTTTTTTTTTTTTTTTTTTTCAGTCAGCTCATGAGGCAACACTGAGTTTTTTCAGCTTTCCAATTTGATTTAAGTGCAGGCTGTAGAGAGGTTGACATTGAGTTCTTCAGCAACTTCTCATGTCGTTGTAAGAGGATAAGCTTTGGTGATTGCTCTCAGTTGGTCGTTGTCAACTTCTGATGCCAGCCACTGTGCTCCTCATCTTCAAGACTCTCGTCTCCTTTGCAAAACTTCTTGAAACACCACTGCACTGTACGTTCATTAGCAGTTCCTCAGCCAAATGTGTTGATGTTGCAAGTTATCTCTGCTGCTTTATGACCCATTTTGAATGGAATAAGCAAATCACTTGAATTTGCTTTTTGTGTTACATCATTTCCCTAGTCTAAAATACATATACATTGAATTTATATTATGTGTAATATAAATATAAAGCAAGTAATAAGTAATTAGCAAAAAAACTTAAAGTAAGAAATGCACATTAAAATGGTGCATAACATAACCACATTTACTTAAGAATGTATTCCAATATAAAGCAGCAAAATTCAACAGTATAATACCACAATTACTTTTGCACCAACCTAATACAATAGCCAATACAATTTTTCATTCCAATCCCAAAGAAAGGCAATGCCAAGGAATGCTCAAACTACTGCACAATTGCACTCATCTCACACGCTAGTAAAGTAATGCTCAAAATTCTCCAAGCCAGGCTTCAGCAATATGTGAACCGTGAACTTCCTGATGTTCAAGCTGGTTTTAGAAAAGGCAGAGGAACCAGAGATCAAATTGCCAACATCCACTGGATCATGGAAAAAGCAAGAGAGTTCCAGAAAAGCATCTATTTCTGCTTTATTGACTATGCCAAAGCCTTTGACTGTGTGGATCACAATAAACTGTGGAAAATCCTGAAAGAGATGGGAATACCAGACCACCTGATCTGCCTCTTGAGAAATTTGTATGCAGGTCAGGAAGCAACAGTTAGAACTGGACATGGAACAACAGACTGGTTCCAAATAGGAAAAGGAGTTCGTCAAGGCTGTGTATTGCCACCCTGTTTATTTAACTTCTATGCAGAGTACATCATGAGAAACGCTGGACTGGAAGAAACACAAGCTGGAGTCAAGATTGCCAGGAGAAATATCAATAACCTCAGATATGCAAATGACACCACCCTTATGGCAGAAAGTGAAGAGGAACTAAAAAGCCTCTTGATGAAAGTGAAAGAGGAGAGTGAAAAGGTTGGCTTAAAGCTCAACATTCAGAAAACGAAGATCATGACATCCGGTCCCATCACTTCATGGGAAATAGATGGGGAAACAGTGGAAACAGTGTCAGACTTTACTTTTCTGGGCTCCAAAATCACTGCAGATGGTGACTGCAGCCATGAAATTAAAAGATGTTTACTCCTTGGAAGGAAAGTTATGACCAACCTAGATAGCATATTCAAAAGCAGAGACATTATTTTGCCAACAAAGGTCCATCTAGTCAAGGCTATGGTTTTTCCTGTGGTCATGTATGGATGTGAGAGTTGGACTGTGAAGAAAGCTGAGCACTGAAGAATTGATGCTTTTGAACTGTGGTGTTGGAGAAGACTCTTGAGAGTCCCTTGGACTGCAAGGAGATCCAACCAATCCATTCTGAAGGAGATCAGCCCTGGGATTTCTTTGGAAGGAATGATGCTAAAGCTGAAACTCCAGTACTTTGGCCACCTCATGCGAAGAGTTGACTCATTGGAAAGGACTCTGATGCTGGGAGGGATTGGGGGCAGGAGGAGAAGGGGACGACAGAGGATGAGATGGCTGGATGGCATCACTGATTCGATGGATGTGAGTCTGAGTGAACTCCGGGAGTTGCTGATGGACAGAGAGGCCTGGCGTGCTGCAATTCATGGGGTCGCAAAGAGTCGGACACGACTGATCGACTGATCTGATCTGATCTGATCTGAATACAATAGCCAGGAAATAAAGGCAACCTAGATGTCCATTGACAGATGAATGGATAAAGAAGTTGTGGTACATATATATATATATACAATGGAATATTGCTCAGCCATAAAAAGAGATGAATTTGTGTTAGTTGAACTGAGGTGGATGAACCTGAAGCCTGTTATACAGAGTAAAGTAAGTCAGAAAGAGAAAGACTCTTGAGAGTCCCTTGGACTGCAAGGAGATCCAACCAGTCCATTCTGAAGGAGATCAGCCCTGGGATTTCTTTGGAAGGAATGATGCTAAATATCGCATATTAATGCATATATATGGAATCTAGGAAAATGATACTGATGAAACTATTTGCAGAGCAGGAATAAAGACACAGGTGTAGAGAACGGACTTGTGGACAGAGCAAGGGAAGGAGAGGGTGGGACGAACTGAGAGAGTAGCATTGAAATATATGCATTACCATATGTAAAATTCATAGCTAGTGGGAAGTTACTGCATAACACAGGGAGCTCAGCCTGGTGCTCTGTGATGACTTAGAGGGGTGGGATTCCCCCGACTATGGAAGGGCTCATTTTCAAGCAGTTGTCTTTATTTTCTTTCTTTTTTTTTTTTTTTTTTTTTTTGATGTCCTTTATTTTTTTTTTATTTTTTAAATTTTATTTTATTTTTAAACTTTACATAACTGTATTAGTTTTGCCAAATATCAAAATGAATCCACCACAGGTATACATGTGTTCCCCATCCTGAACCCTCCTCCCTCCTCCCTCCCCATTCCATCCCTCTGGGTCGTCCCAGTGCACCAGCCCCAAGCATCCAGTATCATGCATTGAACCTGGACTGGCAACTCATTTCATACATGATATTTTACATGTTTCAATGCCATTCTCCCAAATCTTCCCACCCTCTCCCTCTCCCACAGAGTCCATAAGACTCTTCTATACATCAGTGTCTCTTTTGCTGTCTCGTACACAGGGTTATTGTTACCATCTTTCTAAATTCCATATATATGCGTTAGTATACTGTATTGGTGTTTTTCTTTCTGGCTTACTTCACTCTGTATAATAGGCTCAAGCAGTTGTCTTTATTTTCATATTATTATTTCACCAAGGGAGAGATGTTACTGCTTACCTTGTTACAGCACTGTTCAGAGCTAATTGGGTGGGAGGATCTGTTTCATTTAGAGTTCTCCAGAGCCTGTGATAGACACTATAATGAATCCTTTCGATAACACTGAATACATTGGGAGAAAATGCCACCTGCCCCTGTTTCAGAGTGGTGTGGGACACACAATGCACCTGTATCAGGTAAGTATACGTCTGTGAGAGAGCTGCAGGTGGGGGGGGGGGGGCGCGCATCTAGGATGAAAAGAAAGACATGTAGGATAAAAACACATTGCTTTGTTAGAGTGAGGATAAAGGCTTTTTATTTCCATTCAATAAACACCCTTTGTTGATTCCAGAAGTATGTTTTGAGGTAACAAAGTGTGCTACCCTTTGGTGGGAGAGAGAAAAGGGATGCAAACCTAACTAAAACATAATACTGGGCCTTCCTTGGCAGTCCAGTGGTTAAGAGTTTGCCTTCCAACTCAGGGGTTGCTGGTTCGATCCCTGGTTGGGGAAGTAAGATCCCATGTGCCTCTTGGCCAAAAAACCAGAACATTAAACAGAAGCAGTATTGTAGCAAATTCAATAAAGACTTTAAAAATGGTCCATATAAAAAAAAAATCTTAAAAAAGAATACAGTGCTTACAATCAAGATATTTACAATTCTGTAGAGAATATGAAGGGAAAAAGCCCATATTTAAATAGCCACAATAAGTTAAGATTATGATAAGTGCAAAAGATAAGCATATTAAAATACTGGGAAGGTTCTGGAGATGGGATGTGAGAAACCACATCTGTTTGTGGGAGAATCAGGAGGATGAACTGAGAAGGGTGAACTTTGACACAGACAATTGAAGTTGGAAAAGATTTTGACAGATGCATATGATGTGGTATTAATAAAGTCACAGAAGCCAGAAAATACAGAGCATATTTGAGAAATAGCAAATAATTTTCAACTGGAGTATAAAAATATGTAAACATGAAATAAAAACCTCAAAAATCATAGATAATCTTGAAAGGTGAATTAAGCATTTTTTGTAATTTTATAATCAATGGGAACTATTATAGTCTTTTGATAAAGGACTGACATAATCCAGATAGCACGTAAATCTGTTTGGTTAGTCATGATAGAGTTGAATTGGCAAAATGAGGCCAGGAACTTATTTTGATACTCCAAATAAAAAATAAAATGATTTGTGGTATGGTGAATGAGAATAAAAAGGAAGGAATGGATGCAAGTAACATGGGAGGTAGAGCAGGAATGGCACTTGCTGAAGTTTAAAACTAGAAAGATTGGGGGAAAGAAGAGCTCAAGAGAGTCTGTGTAGGTTTGAAAGAAATTGTTTTTGATGTTGATTTTTATTGAATTTTATATCTCCCAACTGTTTGGATTTTGAGAGTTTGTTACTCCCCAGCAAAATCCTCTTTTGAGAGGTGGATTTCAGAGGCCTCACCTGAAACATTATGGCTAATGTTTAGAAATGCATCAGTTTATCAGGAGCAAAGTGAAGAGGCCAAAGTAGTATTGAGGAGGAACACTAGCCATTAAAGAGCAACCTGAAAGGCGTGGTGTGTGGGAGCCAATAAGCGTAGAATCTCCAGGAGGAAGCACTGTCCACTATTTTATATGCTTGATCTCACTAACTAAAACATTAGTGTGTTATCATGGTTAGAAGCTTTGAGCTAGACTGCTGGGATCAAATTGTAGATAGGTAAAGGTACCTGCCTCATAGGGCTGTTGTGAGGATTAAATGAATAAATGCAAGTAAGGCATTTGGAAGAATATCTGAAAATGTTCTTTACACACCGCCAAGATAAGACAATTCTTTTACCAAAAAATGGAATTAGAAAGGAAAGAAAAATAATGCTGTAGTTTAAGGAGAAACAAAATTGATTTTTTTAAAAAAGCTTTTAGCAACTTCAGGTGATTTTCTAAAAGTATTACATTTGTTTTGTAAATTCTGTGATCTTTTTTACTGTAGTATTTGGAAGGAAATAAAGGTAGATAGCCTCTGAGATTTTTTTTTCTGCCTGGAAGCCCTTAGTAAACTCAGTAAGTTGCAGTAATTCATTTGCTTCCAAACTTTAACAGATTTTTAGTGGGTAATATTTTGTATTTACCATAAAATATGATTAAGAAAACTTAATACAGTTTTGGGTGGTTATGCTTTTATTACTGATTTGCTTTTTGCAAACTTACAACCAAAAATGATTAACACCTGTGGGATGAAAAACACAGACATTAACTACAGGAAATTAATTTTAGTGGTTTCAGGAATCATTTCCAGTAGTTCGAAAATTTTGCTGCCTTTCCTTTTTAAAAAGAAAAGCTTCTTTCTTTTAAGCTTTTCTATTCAGATCACAGGGCTTCCCAGGTGGCTAAGTGGTAAAGAGTCCTCCTGCCAATGCAGAAGCCACAGGAGACATGGGTTTGATCCCTGTGTTGGGAAGATCCCCTGGAGGAGGAAATGACAACCTGATCCGGTATCCTTGCCAGAATAATAGCGTGGACAGAGGAGCCTGGTGAACTACAGTCTATGGGGTCCCAAAGAATCAGACACAACTGAGTGACTGAACAAACATGTTCAGATCATAGACTAATTTATTTGTTTAGATGATTCTAACCTTAGCACTAACTTATACATTTAATTATTAATTCCCAAAGCTGGATTATTACAATTTCAGTGAATTTCTACTTATGTTCTCATAAGTGGCATGATGTCACATCTTATTTTTATGATATATTGTAGAAAATGAATTTTATTTGTTAAAACTATTAGAACTTTAGAACATTTTAATTTTAAGATGATTGTTATTGTTATATATCCTTTTTAAAAGATTTGTTTATTTTTTGGCTCTGTTGGGTCTTCATTGCATGCAGGCGTTCTCTAGTTGCAGTGAACACAGCCTACTCTTTGTTGCAGTGTGCAGGCTTCTCATCGCTGTGGCTTCTCTTGTCGCAGAGCGCAGGCTCCAGGTGCATGGACTCTAGAGTGTTGGCCCAGTAATTGTGGCGCATAGACTGAGTTGCTCCACAGCATGTGGGATCTTCCCCAACCAGGGATTGAACCAGTGTCCACCACATTGCAAAGCGAATTCTTAATCATTGGATCACCAGGGAAGCCCTGTTATGAATTTTTTTTTGCTTTTAGACCTCATAATCTTTCATTTTTCTTGTCAGTAAATTATTGTCCAGTATAATAGTTAAGCATATTTCATGAATCTTTATGGTTTACAGAGCATTTTTCATACACTTTTTTCATTCAGTTCTTACAGCAACCTATCAGATCAGTAGTGTCATCCCTACCCTTTTTAGATGAGAAGACAGGTTCAAAGAGATGGTGATTAGCTCAAGGCTATAAATGGAACTGGATTTCTGGGTATATATTCTCAACTCAGACCTCTGCATCCCTGGGCTCTTTCTGTTATATCACTACTGGTGGTATTATTTTAATCACACTTTGATCTTGCCCTTGCAGTTTTCAGTTCAGTTCAGTTCAGTCACTCAGTCGTGTCTGACTTTGCAACCCCATGGACTGCAGCATGCCAGGCTTCCCTGTCCATCACCAACTCTCAGAGCTTGCTCAAACTCATGTTCATCGAGTCAGTGATGCCATCCAACCATCTGATCCTCTGTCATCCCCTTCTCCTGTCTTCAATCTTTCCCAGTATCAGGGTCTTTTCCAATGAGTCAGGTCTTTGCATCTGGTGGCCAAAGTATTGGAGTTTCAGCTTCAGCATCAGTCCTTCCAATGAATATTCAGGACTGATTTCCTTTAGGATTGACTGTTTTACCAAACAAAAATAACTATTTTCTTTCAGGTTTGCAAACTTGTGCCAGAATTTAGAAATTAAGTAAATTTTCTATAAATCAGTGGTTCTCAACCAGCTACAGTTTGGCTCCACCCTTTCCCCCTGGCACATTGGCATGTTTTGGAAAAATAGTTGATTGTCACACTGTGGTGCAAGTGCTACTGGCATCTAGTACATACAGACCAAGGAGCTGCCAGACATTCTGGAAAGGACAGGATAGCACCCCTTCTCTGTCCCGCCCTGGCCCCATGCCGCCCAGAATGATCTAGCCTGCAGTGTCAGCAGTTGGGTAACCTCACTGTGAAGAACAGATCTATTTACTCTTTCTTGATCTGGATATCCCAACCCTCCACCCCTTTTTATGTGTCTGTAACGTACGGCTCTCCCCATTGAAGTCTAGTTTTTGAGGTGGTTTACTATAAAGGTGGTTAGCTCCCATAGCTCAGGTATGATTTGGGTTGTTTCAATACTATTATTAAGAATAAGCATTAACACTGTACTAAAAGTGTCATATATAAGAGTTTTATCAAAGATAGTTTATTTTTCTGGGTGGGGGAAGAAAAACCAAAGCACAAATATTTTATTTCAAGCCAATATTTTAATGTTTTCCTTATTTTTTTTAGTTTTATTTATGTTGAACACCAAAAAATACATATGTAAGTACTGTTAATTTTTATACAGAGCTAGTTTCTATTTAATGATCTGCCTATTCAGTTATACAAGATGTGTTCTTCAGAGTTATCCAGTCTGTGCATATTTAAGGAGACAGTTTGGTGTAGAGTTGATAGTATCCAGTCTCTTCCAACCAAGGTCTTACAAAGGGACATCTTGAAAATATTCATTAGCATTGAAGTGACAGTGTTATATAACCTAACAATTGACACACTGTTAAAAGCTTATAATAACTGTAATAATAAAAAAAATGTGAGATTTTATATAAACACTCACTATGCGTTTCTATAGAGAGTTTATAACCAGGTAATAATAATTAAAGAGAAAAGTACATGCTACAGCTTGAAAAACAGCCGTATGAATAGCATCTGTTTGAGTTGGTAATAAACACTTATTGAAGACTTTATTATAAAGAAGTTTTAAACATAAAGACAGTAAGTCTTGAAGTTGTGAGAATTTGAATAAGATTATATCAAACCATACTTCAACATTATTAGAATATTAGAGTAATATCCAAGTTTTTAAAGAAAGAATAAGAATAGTATAATGTATTCTTTATATAACCGTACTTGTCGATTTTCTTTTTCTAATAGCAAATGAAAGAACACAAATTTTGCTAAGTCAAGCATTCCATTTACAGTACAGTTCTTTTTAAAATGCACTTGATAACAAAGTATTAAATACAGAATGTCTTTATTTTTTGTTACTGAGAAAGAACGTTCAAGCATGAAATTTATGCAAAATCATTTACATGTAAAAGGAAACTGCAATAAATGCCTATTTCCTTTAATCCTGATGTATCAATAGTTTTTGCAAAATTCTGTTGAAATTTATTGTCATACAATAAGTCAGTGGACTTAAGCACATGGGAATAGATTTTTGCATTGATGCATAGTACAACCATTATTAATAGAGTTCAAGTATTCCAAATGTAACAATTTTTGAATTTTATATTAAATGTATATTGCTAATTACTAATTATCACTTTCTGAAGTTCCCAAGCTGAACACTCATTCTGCTCAAAACACAGCGAAATGTTGCAGGTTGTACCTCCCAATACTTTACCGGGTTGTTGGATAAACTTATTGCACTGTATAAAGATTTCTTCATCTTTGGCACTGTTGGGCAGAAATCATTCACTCCCACTTTTGTAATTGAATTAGAATGAAGAAAGATTATCTGTTGTAATGGGGGAAAGAATGGATTAAAAATTCTTGATAAATGTGCAAAAGAAGATATTCTGTTTGTGGTCAGCATTTGTTCTTGGCTTTGTCTGTTTTGAACTGATTTGGACATATTTTGCTTAAAATATATGTGCTCATTTATGCCTGTTAAATATTTATTATAAAGACTCAAGCTCCTGTATTATACAGAAATTAGCTGTATTTTTTGTTTTATAGAAATTTTTTGTTTTATAGAAAAATATGTCTATTGACATCTTAAATACATATCTGTAATATAGCATCAATAGTTGAATCTTTATTTGCACCAATGGACAAAATACAACTTTATAGGCTGTGTATATGTCTTATTAAATTATTACTCAGAAAAAAAATGGAAAATATAAGACCTTCCATTCATTCCCTTTAATAGCCCTATAAATTCCTTCTTTGGACTCTTTTGACAACTGAGATTTCTAGGAAGTGAAAGCAATCTATTTAACTAACAAAGTTTTGGCATATTATAAAGAAAGAGCCTTTTGCTGGCAGGTTAGGATACCAGTTCTAGCTTTTGTTACCTCTGCATTTTGCTTTGGTGAGATTGATCTGAGCCAGTCCTGAGAACTGTAGGCATTGCTAAAACCTCTTAAGTTTTGTGGGTTTTTTTTTTTTTTTTTGATGTTTTAAGTGTTTTTTTTTTTTAATTTTATTTTTTAAACTTTACATAATTGTATTAGTTTTGCCAAATATCAAAATGAATCCGCCACAGGTATACATGTGTTCCCCATCCTGAACCCTCCTCCCTCCTCCCTCCCCATTCCATCCCTCTGGGTTGTCCCAGTGCACCAGCCCCAAGCATCCAGTATCGTGCATCAAACCTGGAGTCGCTGCTGCCCTCTATTAATCTTGGGGGCTTCATGGCAGATGCATTATATGGTTTCCTAGCAGCTCAGCAGCAGTGCAAGATGTAGTTTACCACAGCATTGACCTCATTGGGAATGGAAAACATTGCTGGACATGGGTGTGTTTGGTTTGTGGACGTTTGTTGAATGTGTCCTTATGACTATGTTTGTGTTATAATTCTGTTTAATTTTTTTAATGCTAGCAATAGTATGGATAGATTTAAGATGCTCAGACTCTAGGATCAGTGTTGTGGAGTAAAGTACTGAAAGACTGGACAGCTTAAGGGAGGAAAGACCCCACTTGTGCCCAGTTTTTTTTTGTTTTTTGTTTTTTTTTTTTAAAAAAAAAGGTTATACACAACAGTTGAAAAAAAATCAAAGCAGAAGTCGTAATCTTAATTGGCAGATTAGCACCTGCCAATGTCACATGCATTTTGATTGCTTCTAGGCCAAAGGGTTCTTTTTGTGTAGTGAACAAAACTTATTTAAAGAAAAATTAGAAATATAGAAGCAAGTGGCTCAAGACCCATTTTGTTCTCAATGTGTTTTTCCTTGGATGATGAGGACTTTGTACAATATATCAAGGAAAGCACATGAGAAAAATGGACTAAAGGTGATTCAGATTAAGTAGAGATGCTTAATTTGAGGTCCATAAATGAAAATCGGGAAGATCTGTGAAATTCCTAAAATTATGTGAAAAGATTTTCTTCATATTTTTTCTTGGGAGTATCTAAAGCTTTATCAGATTCTCCAACAATTCTGTGGCCCCTTCTGGCTAGTCAAGAGTTGCCAGATTAGAAGGGAAAGTTTTTCTAATAATTAAGAACAAGAAATGTGAGCCCTTAATGTTCCAAACACTGACTTTTGATTATATATTCTGGCCTGAGTTTTTTGAAAAGCATGCACACTTTTAGTCTGGCACCATATCGATAGTGAAAACACCTCGGACTTTATCCACATGCTCTTCCTTCATAAAATGTGTACAGAATGAAAGGTTATATAATCCTACTTCATTGCCTCCTGACCAGTCCTGCCTTTACATAGTTATTGCCACCCCAGAAACCTGAAATTAGCTGTCAGCACCTTAACCACAATGACCTTGACAGTTTCAGCAGAAGAAACTGAGGGTTAGAAGTGGGTTCCTGAGTGTTTTAGCTTATACCTTAATAGAAACTGGCCTTCTAACACTCTTGCTGCATAAAACATGTTGCATAATCTGGAGGGTCCTTAGGCTGTGAATTAGGAGGGTCATTAGGGTGTTAGGAGGATCATTAGGGTGTGAAGCTACTTGCTGCTTTGCTTCAGATACTAATATATTTCATAAAAACAAAGGAAAGTATTAATATCTACAAAACACAAGTAGAATGTTTTACCTGGAGGTATTTCAACTCTTGTAATCCTGAAGGCACTTTTTTTAGTTTGTTGTTTTCTAGGTGTATTTCTCTCACACGTGGTATGTTAGCAAGACTTCCGTTTTCAATATCTGTGATCCTGTTGTTTCCTAGACCCAGCCTAAAAGTGATATAAAATGCATCAACTCTTGAGCAGATGATATGATTCAGTTAGCTGAAAACACAACTAAGTTAGAAATATTTGTATATATGTTCAGAGAAAGGTATTCCATGCTTTCTTTTAATAACCTATTTCAGGATGTAATAGCCCTCTCCTCTACTGTCAGGAAATTGTCTAACCTGTTTGCAACTAAAGGAACATTTGGAAAGTGTCCTTTTACTCATTCCCTCTTTCATTTCTGAGACAGAATGATAGCAATCCATTCTAGTTTTCCCTTAATTTTGATTGTGTCCCTCTCTATACATTCTCTTAACAAGTTTCATTAATATTGTCATCATATGGACTACCACCTACAAGTTGGATAGGATTTGAGAAATATTTACCTTTGCAGATCTTTGTATCGTTTAAAATCCTCAAGTTCCACAACTGAAATTTTATTATAATCTAAATGTAGCTCCAGTAAAGTTGAAGGTAGTTCTAATGATAAGAAAAGAAATATGTATGTTAGATCAGGCTAAGACCAAGCCCTATTGAGTATTTATTTACTCGTTAAGTTTCACATTATAGACTTAGGCAGTTTGGGGGATTTGCTTTTTTTTAACTATTATTATTATGGAAAATTTCAAACGTAGAAAAATAGAAACTAGAAACCTTGCTGGTTGCTTGGCTTCAACAATTATCTCCATTTTTCCAATATTGTTTCATCTACCTTAGTAGTTATGTGTTATCGATTTGTTTTTATTAATGTATTTTTTTGCTAGAGTACTTAAAATCAAATTTCATATATAGTGTCATTTCATTTGTAAAGACTAGACATCTCTAACCCATAAGGTCATCTGTTTTTTCCCCTTACATAGTCATCATGTCTGTATCACGTCTAACGAAATTAGCAATAATTCTTTCCTATCATCTAATAATCAGTTCCCTAATAAGTATATTATTATTACTATATTATTTTACAGTTGATTTGTTCAGGTCAGGATCCAAATAAAGTGTACAGAATATATTTGAGTCTTGTATCTCTTTAAATCTCTTCTTCTGTTACATACTACCTCCTCTTTCTCCTTCTGTTGATTGTTTCAGATATTAAATTGTTTGAGATACTCATTTGTAGATTGGGCTAATGGCCTCCATCTAGGCCCTTTATTTCTTATTACCTAGTAGAAAAGCTGACTCATTTGAAAAGACCTTGATGCTGGGAAAGATTGAGGGCAGGAGGAGAAGGGGACGACATAGGATGAGATGGTTGGATGGCATCACCGACATAATGGACATGGGTTTGGGTGGACTCCGGGAGTTGGTGATGGACAGAGAGGCCTGGCGTGCTGCAGTTCATGAGGTCACAAAGAGTCGGACACGACTGAGGGACTGAACTGAACTGAACTGAGTAGTTAGATCTAGAGACCAGATTAGATTCAGTAAATTATTCTTTCATCTGATAGTCTTCACACTCATTCATTGATTACTGCTACTTAGACTTATTATTTCATTAACAATTGGAAAATGGTGATTTTCTGATTTCATCATTCATTACGCATTTTTTAGGTGAGATTCTTCTCTAAAGAATTTTCCTTCATTAATTATTTAGTTACTTTATAATACAGTTTTTATAGAAAAAGCAACATAAATGTTTGATTTCATTAAAGTAATAAATTGGTACAATACCCAGAGGTGACCAATGAATTTTTTTTCTAATTTTTGGCCACATCCTTCAGCTAGTAATTGGGGACCTTACTTCCCCAACCAGGGATCAAACCTGTGTGTCCTGCATTGATTGGATGGTGGAGTCTTAACCACTGGACTGCTGGGGAAGTCCCAATGAATTTTTTTTAATATCATTATTTTCCTGGGCTCCAAAATCATAGTGGGCAGTTACTGCAGCCACAAAATTAAAAGATGCTTGCTCCTTAGAAGAAAAGCTATGATAGACCTAGATAGCATATTAAAAAGCCGAGATGTCACTTTGCCAACAAAGGTCTATATAGTCAAAGCTATGGTTTTTCCAGTAGTCATGTACAGATGTGAAAGTTGGACCATAAAGAAGGCCGAGCGCCAAAGGATTGATGCTATTTAATTGTGGTACTGGAGAACCTCTTGAGAGTGCCTTGGACAGCAAGAAGATCAAACCAGTCAATCCTAAAGGAAATCAACTCTGAATATTCATTGAAAGGACTGATGCTGAAGCTGAAGCTCTAATACTTTGGCCACCTGATTTGAAGAGAAGATTCATTGGAAAAGACCCTGATGCTGGGAAAGACAGGGCAGCAGAAGGGGACAATAGAGGTTGAGATGGTTGGATGGCATCACCAACTCAATGGACATGAGTTTGAGCAAACTCTGGGTGATAGTGAAGGCAAAGGAAGCCTGGTGTACTGCAGTCCAGGGGTTGCAAAGAGTCGGACAAGACTTAGAGACTGAACAGCATAAACACAAGAATTTTTTTCCTCTGATATGTTTGGATCCCTGCAGTTCTGATCCTAGCTTTCTCCATTTAACTGAAGCTGGAATGAAAGAGACTAACCAGTGATTCAGTCAGACCTCATTTCATTAATCCTACACATAATGTATTAGTTTTCAATCAGAATTTCTTGTTGCCTAGCTAGGAAATGCATTCTTTTTTTCAATTCTTGCTAAAACATTTCCTTACTTTATTAGTATTAAGACTGTTAAAGATAATTTTCAAATCCTTATGAACAGCAATATTAATCATGGCTGAATTTATATTGATTTTATAATGTACTTTTATTTTTAAAAATAAATAAATTAGAGAGCAGGAAAATAATTCTAAACTGAGAGCATCCTAATTTCTTGAATTCTGATCAGTTGAGCTTACTCATATTTAAGGAATGACTATACTCACATATAAAAAACATAAAACTCCTTCATGGTTTTTTGTTAATGACATTACTTGTTTATTTTATATTTATTTTATAGTATGGAAATAATGTTAGAAAGCAAATTCAAGCAATTTTCTTATTTGAGTTCAAAGTAGGTTATAAAGCAGTGTAGACAACTCACAACATCAGCAACTCATTTGGCCGAGGAACTGCTAACAAAAGTAAAGTGCAGTGGTGGTTCAAGAAGTTTTGCAAAGAAGACAAGAGCCTTGAAAATGAAAAGTGTAGTGGCTGGCCATCAGAAGTTACAGAGACCAACTGAGAGCAATCCTCGAAACTGATCCTCTTAAAACTAAAAGAGAAGTTGCCAAAGAACTCAGCATTGACCATTCTGTGATCATTCGGCATTTGAAGCAAATTGAAAATGTGAAAAAGCTTAGTAAGTGGGTGCCTCATGAACTGACCGAAAATCAAAAAAATCATTGTTTTGAAGTGTTGACTTCTCTTATTCTGTGCAAAAACGATGAGTCGTTTCTTGATTAGATCATGACATGTGATGAAAAATGGATTTTATGTAACAACCAGCAACAACCACCTCAGTGGCTGAACTGAGAAGAAGCTTCAAAGCTCTTCCCAAATCCAAACTTACACCAGAAAAATGTCATGGTCACTATTTGGTGGTCTGCTGCCAGTCTGATTCACTGTAGTTTTCTGCAAAACCATTATATCTGAGAAGTATGCTCAGCAAATTGATGAGATGCATAGAAACTGCAACACCTGCAGCTGGCCTTGGGCAATAGAATGGACCAAATTCTTCTCCATGACAATGCCCAACTGCATGCTGCACAACCATCACTTCAAAATTGATCAAACTGGGCTCCAAAGTTTTGCCTCATCTTCCATATTTACCTGACCTCTTGTCAATCGACTACCAATTCTTCAAGCATCTCGACAGCTTTTTGCAGGGAAAATGCTTCCACAACCAGCAGGATACAGAAAATGCTTTCCAAGAGTTCGTCGAATCCTAAAGAATGGATTTTTATACTACAGCCGTAAACAAACTTATTTTTTGTTGGCAAAAAATGTGTAGATTGTAATGGTTCCTATTTTGATTAATAAAGATGTGTTTGACCCTAGTTATAATGATTTAAGATTAGCAATATGAAAGCACGATTACTTTTGCACCAACGTAGGATATTTCTGTATCTACTCTATAGTCAAACAGGTCTCTATTCCACTCCACACAATTCCATTATATAACAAAATTTTCCAATTGAATATGAAGGAAAAACAGTTTTCAGTCTACTTCTTTTTTTTTTTTTTTTTTTTTTGGTATGGCCATTTTTATTTTAAAGTCTTGATAGTTAACATTACTTCTGTTTTATGTTTTGGTTTTTTGGCTACAAGGCATGAGGCATCTTAGCTCCCCGACCAGGGATTGAACCTGCACCCCTTGCATTGGAAGGTGAAATCTTAACCACTGGAGACAAGGAAAACCGCTTTTCATTCATCTTACGTTGTCCAGTCTAGTTAAGAATCCTCTGGACCTCTGCCTAATTCACCCTGTTGCAATGGGTAGTGATGATTGAATTATAACATTTAGGCAGTCAACCTTAACATTTGAGCAAATAAGGCATAGAAACAAAAAACTGTCTTTTGAATGTCATAAGGATTTTAGTGTCATAAGCTTCCCTTGTGGCTCAGCTGGTAAAGAATCTGCCTGCAATGCAAGAGACCTGGGTTCAATCCCTGGGTTGGGAAGATCCCCTGGAGAAGGAAAAGGCTACCCACTCCAGGATTCTGGCCTGGAGAATTCCATAGACTGTGTAGTCTATGGGGTTGCAAAGAGTCGGACATGACTGAGATACTCTCACTTATTAAGGATCTTAAAGAAGTAGTTATGTAAATTTAGAGATTTGAAATTTAAATTTCTAAATATAGAAAATGTTCCTTTAGACTTTGGAAAAATCTTGAGAACTTCATAAGAAGTTAAAACTTCATTTAAAGATACACTTTAAAACTTGAGAATTACTCTCAGCATGTTTTGTAGTAAAGAAAACTGCTAATATAAATATAAAGAGTGATGGTAACTGCAAGACCTGGAAGCCACAGCTCTGGGATGGTGCCCCGCTCTTCTGCTCTAGTACATCCTCTTCCCGTCTGCGTCAGCTTCCAGCTTATGAAAGTGATTTTATTTAACTTGTTAGGTAGAGTATGTATTTTTGTTGTTGTTGTTCTAAAGATTAGATGGTAAATATAATATTTTAGCTTTCTTGTGGAAAAACAGCCCGCTCCTTGAAAACTAAATTAAGGTTGTTTTTAATTGTGTAAGTTCTGAACTAAACTGATTTTTCCTATGCTAAATGAAATGTCTTTCCACTTTAGATGAAATGAAAGATCAGTAATAGTAGCTTTGCTTGATTTTTTAAATTATCAGCTTATGTTTGTTTTGTTAATCTGGATCTACTAAGTAATATAGAAAAGGAGTTAATGATAAAATAGAAGAAAGAAAGATTATTGCTGATTTTACTGTGGATACTGAAAGACAGGGCTGTTTGAAAGGAAAATATGTTATTAATCATAGGGGTTATTTCTGATCCAGGTATTAGCATAGGAGAGAGACTTTGTCAAGGGGGAAGAAGGTTAGACTTTAAGCATGGGCTTGGAGAAAAGTAAATGCTATCTAGTTAGTCATTAGTCTGGGATCTTGTAAGTAATGATTTAGAAAATTGGTCCTGTGGCAAACTTAAGAAACATTTTACTTGGAGGTACCAGCTTCAGGTCACATGATGGAGCATGGTGGTCATTCTGGTACTGGTTATGTCTTGTAAGAGTGTTTAGAATGTGCCCAACATTGTCTTCAGACCTTTCTGTGCATTAGCCTGTTAATGTACACAACTCAGCTGTAAAAAAAAATGAGGTGTAGGGTTCCTTGCCCAGAGTATACACCCACCCCCACCCCTGCCACTGCCAGCATCTGCCAGTCTCTCCTCACAATTCCCACCCTGAACTACTGCTACAAGCCTGGAGAAAGGTCTCTGACCCTGTGCATTTCCTTCTGCTTTCTTCTCTACAGAATTCTCACCTCTCTGAGACACTTCACAGAATGACAGGTATAGACGAGTAAATGTCAGGAAAGACAAAATAAAAAGTTCATTGCTTCTTAAGTTTTATTCTCCCTGGGAATAAAGATTCTGGCTTCAAACTATCAAAAAAAGGAGAAAAAAAACCTCTACATATGGTTCGTTTTGTGTATGTGAGAAAACACTAAATTTCATACTATACTGACCAGATATACCGGTTAAAAAGAATTTTGTGGTTTTGACAGTGTTTATAGCATTACATTTAATAGTCATTTTAAGATGACAATTTAAAAAATACTATACAAATACAAACCTTTTGGAATGGAGGTCAGTTTTGCTTCTGCAATTCTGATATGGAACACTGTTACCCCTTCAAATGCCCCTGGTTCAATCCCATTGTTATCCAGAGGGTTTGCACTCATTTCTGTTGGGGGTAGAATTATATAATTTAGTACACATATGTTGTATATTGAAGGAAATTCAGAATACAGAGATACATGTCCCTAGAAGTGTGAGCATTATTGTTCAGACTCTTCTTTGCTCAGTGTATCTGTTTCTGTGTCTATCTACTCTCCTTTCTGTTAGTCTCAGATGACAGAATGCTTTGTATTACATAGGCTGGACTATATAACAGCTTTACTCTTTTGCTTTGAATTACTAAATCAATAACTTACTTACTCTTTTCCAACCATGAGCATGATCAAAATTTTGTTACAGTAATACTACCTTAGGAAGAAAGACCATCATTCATATAATTCAAAATCTTTGTGTTTTCCAATGTACATTTATTTGTCACCTAAACTTTTTAAATTGCAAGTCAATTAAAAATTATTTGTTAACAGAAATATAACTGAGGAAGTACCAGATAGTGAAGCTATTTGGTAAGTGTCTGGCACTTGGTTGAATTAAATGCATAAATGAATGAGAATATTGGTTAGGAATTTTGAATAGATATTGTGGGGGAAGATGGCATGGTTATACCAGGAGTGTTAGAAGTAAAATACTGCGTAAAATTTAAAGTATATAGTAAAAATGCCATAGTTCAATAATCTTAAAGAAATAATGAAAAGTCAGCTGTACATTCTAAATAATATCTGAATTAATTTTGTAGGTTATATTTAAGTAGTTTTTACATTAAAAATGATATCTTTAAACTAAATGAGAGTAACAAATATTCACCAGTTAAGGTACAATCAGAAAACAGAAACCACATTAGGGAGTTCTTGAGAGTGCATGTGTATTTATGTACAAAAGGTGTATTTCTTTTTTTTTTTTTTTTTTTTTTTTTTTTTTTTCACTTTTATTGAGTTACTACTGACATACAAAACTGCTTAAGTTTAAGGTGTACAGCCGATTCACTTGACTTAGGTATATTGAAAAATGATTGTCACAATAAGTTTATTTAACATTCATCATCTCATAGTCAAAAAAATAAAAAAGGAAAACCATATTTTAGGATTTACTCTCTTAACAACTTTCAAATATGCCATAGCAGTGTTTTTTCTTTTTTTTTTTCCAAGTCTTTTTTTTTTTTTTAATTTTATTTTATTTTTAAACTTTACATAACTGTATTAGATTTGCCAAATATCAAAATTAATCCGCCACAGGTATACATGTGTTCCCCATCCTGAACCCTCCTCCCTCCTCCCTCCCCATTCCATCCCTCTGGGTCGTCCCAGTGCACCAGCCCCAAGCATCCAGTATCGTGCATCGAACCTGGACTGGCAACTCATTTCATACATGATATTTTACATGTTTCAATGCCATTCTCCCCAATCTTCCCACCCTCTTTTAAGTGCTATAAATTTTGTTTGATACTTTATTTTTGAATGGTTTATCTAGGTAAAGCTTATTAGATTCAAAAAATTAATTTTAGAAATTATCAGTCCTAAATTTGTTAATGATGATAAAGATCTCTATATCTGCATATTGCATATAATTTCAAAATGTCCCATTTATTTGCAAAAACTTACCTAGAACATGTAAAGCATTCATTCCTTTGAATGTTTCCTTTTGTATTTTCTTAACTTTATTGTCATGAATTCTGAGTTCTGCTAATGATTTGGGAAGATTAAGCGGTATTTCACTTAGTTGATTGTGGGACAAATATAGCCTTCGCAACTTCTTTGTGCTTAGAAAGGCTTTTGGGTGAATCTTTGTTAGCTTATTGTTGTTCAGAATCAAAGCCTAGATAAAGCATAAAAAGTTGTACTGAATCAGGAATTTTATTTACCAATATTTGATTACCAATATTCAGTAGTGATTGGAAATCACAGAAATCAATGCAAATTGTGTCATTCATATACTTTATTAACCATGTAAATAATTCTCCAGTCCAATCTAAGCTAATATACATGCGCACGTGCATGCGCACACGCGCATGCGCGCGCGCACACACACACACACACACACACACACACACACACTTGCCACTGCGTTGAAACAGTGCAAAGCTTTAACAGTTGGTTTCATGCCTTTGATTTATCTTGAGTTGGTGAAGTGTTCCTGTGTTTAAGGTTCCCCTCTCCTATTTCAATTCATGGAAGTAATGAATGTTATTATCTTTATCTTATCTTAAACCTGTTCACTCTACAAAGTTCAGTTCAGTACACACCAAATACATTTTTGCATGATTTTATCTGCTCTTAAAACCTCATTTCTGTCTTGTTTACTAATGTTTACTGTTTTCTCCAGAATAGAGACTTGTAAGAATAAATTCCTACAATGTGCCCTCAGCATTCTGGCATACTGTAGACACTGGGGAGGTGGTAGTAGGTTCTGAGGAATGACTCAACCCCTTCTCAGTTCTGTGGCTATTTCTTGGTGCAACGTGG
The DNA here is from genome assembly GCF_029407905.1 of Bubalus kerabau. NCBI lineage: Eukaryota > Metazoa > Chordata > Mammalia > Artiodactyla > Bovidae > Bubalus > Bubalus kerabau. Next base: position 151,450,335 of record NC_073627.1, read on the forward strand.
CAAAACTCTTCAGAAGAGACACAACCCCAGAAAGTGAACGAACTTATGCAGCCTGAATCTGCGTTCCCCACAGTCAAACCCTTTATGACACGTTGAGGGTCTGACACAGCCATCTAAGTCTACTGAGGTGCAGAACTTCAGAACCAAAACTGGGAAAGTCCTTGGTACCAGGGCTTGCCAGTCATATAGTAACTATTTTCACAACATGCCAGATTTTGCAGAAAGAATTTTCAATGTTTCCCAAGGGCAATGGCAAGTGGTTTAGCATTCCTAGAATCTACTGGGGCGCAGAACTTCAGAACCAAAACTGGGAAAGTCCTTGGTACTAGGGCTTGCCAGTCACCTAGTAACTATTTTCAAAACATACCAGATTTTGCAGAAAGAATTTTCAATGTTTCCCAAGGGCAATGGCAGGTGGGTTTAGCTTTGCTAGAACTTTTTATTTCTCTCTGCTAATCTGGATCCTCTCATTCTTTTAGGGAGCAGATCAAGATTCTTTCCTTTTGACTTCTGTCTCTGGTACCATTGTACAATAATCTTCCTTGTTTCCAGACTGACTTAATATGCCTTTATCCTGTTATTTACACTGTTGTTGTTTCACAGAAGAAATACAAATACTTTGGCAGTTAGAGTCCCTTTATTATCATGTCTACTGGTTTCACTGCAGGCCTTTGCTGTCTCCTTTTTCTTACCCTTCTTTCAGACATCACTAATTTTAATAATTTCAACTAAAAAAGGTTAAACTGAGAAGAATTTAAACTACATTTTGTTACCAACTGGTGAAATATACTCCTTTCTGTGTGCTGCCAAATTTAGAATGTGTTCTCTTTTCCTTTGGTTATACTGAAAAAAATGAGAGGACAGGGAAGATTGAACAACTTGACCAACTCACTCAACCCCCATGAGGTAAATTTAACAGAAGTTATTTCTGTCCTCTTAGTGACCAGGACATGAGCACAGTGAAGAAAAGTGATTTGCCCCCCTGCCTGCCCCCACCCCTCAGCCCTCCATACTTTGCTCTTCCTCTTGTGTGCACTTCCTGTGGGCTGCCACTGTCAGGAGCCCCAATGGGAATATGGGCCTCAATTAGATCCAGCCATCACAAATGGGGTTTTGTTTGTTTTTTCCCTCTGGTTAAGACATGCAGTTGTCATACTGCATAAAAGGAAGGATAAGAATACAAAATGGGGTAAGACTTTTAAACCCTCAAATGCTGCCCCAGCAAGTTGAGTTAGCACAGTGTCTCCATTTAAGCAGTACTTTCAATGTTGGCTTTCACATGAAAATTCCAAACATAGCAGTCACAGAGCCCCAAACAATGTGGTTATATGTAAGGGCAGAGGATGAGAAAAGTATAGTCTTTCAGTGGTAGGACAATAAGTCTTCATGATGAACGTTTCTGTAATAACAGGCTGGAAGTGTACTTGGAATATGTGCGTGTGTGTGTGTAGCGATCTCACTTATTCTCTAATGCTTCATTGTTCTCTGTGCAAGAATCAGAATGCCAAACAAGCAGCTAAAACATACAGAGGATTTATAGGATATCTAAAAAAATAATTTTAGTTCTCTTTAAAGACCAGTGCCATGTAGATGATACTATAATTAAATAAGTGTTTTGAGATATACAGCATGCTAACAATTTAAGTATAAAGTGTGCTTTTAAAAGTACTTAACATTCATGCATTGACCAGTCTAGAAACAATAAGCTGGTAGCAGTAATAGCTGGCAGCTGGACTCTGAGCACCTTATATGCATTCACTCGTCTAAATAACCATTCTGAATTCCATACTATTATCACACTTCTTTTAAAACTGAGAAAAGCCAGACTTAGAGAAGTAAGTCACTTTCCCAACGTTTCTAATTCTGTTAGACCAAGATTTCAGCCTGGGACTGCTGAACTCCAGAACACTCCAATACAATGCCATTTAAAAATTGACTAAAAGAAAGTTAAGGAGGCCTAAGACAGCTCCTGACACCTTTTTGATTCTCATTTCTCAATGAATAACTGGAGTACTTGTAGGTTAAATCCCTGGAATACTCCTAAAATATAATAAAATAATGATGTGACAAAGACTTAATGATTCAGAGTTAAATATGGCATTAATGATTGTGGTTTTATAGATAAATATAGGTTGAAGAAGTGGTAGAAGCATTCACTATATTTCCAACAACTGAGGCTAAAATAATGTCCTTGCTCTTCTTTAAAAGTCTTTGTAGACTGGAGTTAGTGGGGTAGATTGGACAGATCCTATTATGCTATTTCTGACTGTTTAAGTGAGGCCTCAGTTATAAGATATATATATGTGTTCTTCCATTTGCTCTTTTCTTTTTAACATGGAAACTTTATTATGTATGGAGCCCAGCAAATCTGCACTGTATATTTGAAAGGGAAAAGAGCAGTCAAGGCCCCACAAGCCCAGCCACCAGGCAGTGCAAGGGAGAGTATGGCTTCGCAGGGGGTTGACTGGGCTCTCTCTGGGTGCCATCCGTGCCAGGCCTTATCAAGGGGATTTAGCAAGAGAGTTGAGTAAAACACCCCACGTGGTGTCTAGAACACAATCTTCCAGCTGACATTTAAGCACTGGTTTCGTAATGGGATTTGGTAGTCTCCTTCCCTGCCTGCTAGGGTGGTTCAGCAGGGTTCATGTGGGTAGAGTGGCCTCAAGCCTCTCAGACATAGGAAGAGAACAGGGCTATATGGGTGGCTACATAGCAAGAGACTGCTATGGTCATATCTCTCCCATTGCCTCTTGGTGCCTTGCAGGTAACAGGTTTACTGTCTTCTCTCCAGTGTAGCATGAGAATGTGGAAAAACAGCCCAGAAGAGCAGTATTGCCTTACCACCATAGCCTGGTGCAAAAAAGAGGCTGTTCCACTCTAATATTACTCTGAGGGGAAGAGATGACACCCCATGTCTGTGACAGTGTAGAATCAGGTTCTTCCCCAAAACCAAATTTCAAATAGCATTCAAAATTTTACCTGCTAAAATCTAGAAGCCCAAAATGTTAAATAGAGAAATAAGAATCTTTTAAATTTTAGAAAGCTAAAATATTAATCAGTATAGTAAGAAAAGTTCTTTTTCATCTTCAGAAGTCTAGAAAAAAAACTATGTAGATATATTTAATCAATTATGTATGTTGCACATGCTGCTCTTAGAGCTTTATGGTTTCTTAAGTCAGTGGGTTTACATACTGCTTTTCTTACACTATACATTAATAAGGTGCTATAAATAACCATAGTTTCATTGTTTTAGTGTGTAATGACTGTGATTACTGAAATAATCTCATCTAAGGACCATTTACTTGAATTCTTAGCCCACTGCCTTTCAGTGGTCTATTATTCAGTAAACATCAGTTGAATCAAATTAATAATTGAATTAAATCTATCATTTTTCATTAACTAGAACAATGCAAAATAACAGGATTTTGTCATTCATCACACAGAGTAAATAAAGACTTGTTTATACAAACACAAATACAAGTAATCATTTTAGCAGTGATAGAGATTTTCACTTAAATATTTGAAAATATGAACATGTATTCTTACATAAAGTGAGATGAGTCCTTTAAAGTCATTTTCTTTGATTTCCTTAATTTTATTGTTTTGAAGGTCAACCATTCGAGTATCAAATGGAATGTTGCTTGGGACGGAGGACAGACCTGAGAAATAAACACATTGCGTACATATTATATCCTAAAGATAAGATTGCTGATATTAGTGTGCTTTTTAAGAAATCCGTGATTGCCATTAAATAGTAGATGACTTAATGTGTAGCAGATGACAAAAACATTGGTCTTTGGAATGGCCTAATGATCTTATCAAGTAACTTTATTTTTACAAGGTGTCTAGCTAGGTCTAGCTATCACTTCAGTCATAGTGACATTAAATGGAGCTAAGTTGAAATGCTCTAATATGACTACAAGGAGGAGACTAACAGTGGAGGCACAGATTCTGCTCATGCACTTTTGACTAAAGAATATTGACATTCTTTGCAGATTTTCAGGCAGTCATAGTGCTAAATTGGAGCCTGTGGGTTTTGATCATTTTAAGAAGCATCAATATGTAGAAAGTTATGCTTAGAAAATAGATAAATAAGTTTATTTTCATGTATACTATTAAAAACCTTACCACCCATTTATTTTAATAATGAGCTTCTCTAATTAGTTGTAAATTATTTGATTTACAAAAATTTATTCATCTGTTTGTGACCCCATGGACTGTAGCCTGCCAGGCTCCTCTGTCCATGGACTTCTCCAGGCAAGAGTGGAGTGGGTAGCTATTCCCTTCTCCAGGGGATCTTCCTGACAGAAATGTCAAAACTGTGTCTCCTGCATTGCAAATGGGTTCTTTACCATCTGAGCCACCAGGGAAGCCCTAATTAAATTATTTAAAGATGTAAATGTGTTTTTTCTTTCTTAAAGAAGCAAAAAACCAGCAGGAGCAGTATGTGGTACATTTCTTCCTTACTTTCCTTGTTTTCCTTGAATGGCTGAAAATGTGCACCCCTGATTGTTACCAGACATTCTATATGATACTTATGCTTGATGCACATGGGGCCTTCTTGATTTTCTTCTATATTTTATTATTGAAACATTCAAATATACAAAAAAGTTTAAAGAATTTTCCAGTGAAAACTAATATTCCTTTTTCTCCCATCAGCATTTTGCTATACTATACTTACTGTCCATCCATACATCAGTTTATCTTTTTTATGTATTTTAAAGTGAGTTTCAGATATTACTACACTTTTAGTGCAGCCATTGTTACTCCTGAAGAGTGTTGTTTTTCATTTAGTCGCTAACTCACATCTGACTCCTTTGTGACCCCATGGTCTGTAGCCTGCTAGGCTCCTGATGAGTAATATTAATATTATATTTAGTAGCCCAAAATTGAAGAATTAAATATTAAAAAATACTATGAATGTCAACATTCCACTTGACAGCCCTCGATACTTCCTCCTTTATACTTTAAAACTGACAATTCTTTGAAGAAGTTTGACATAGTTGGAAAGAGGGAAAAGGGGGTAACTTGATGGGTTACCAAGGTAGCAGCAGTTTTGGTAGGAGATTACTTTGATTTTAGAAAATAAGTGGAAGGTCTTGTAGGAAGCTAGAAGTTCTGCAGACAGGACCTATAACATAAATTTTGACAAACCGTCCCTTACCCTACCCCTGATGAATTTGGAACCCTCATTTTCTGTGGTCATGGGGTAGGTGACATTTATGCTGCTAACAGTGCCGTGTCATTTTAAGATATGTGCCTGTATATTCCATTAAGACTTTCACAGTGATTCTAGCTGATAATAATATCCTCGTTTTCTGGATGGTTTTTGTTCACCTTTCTCATTGTATCCCATAATAACACATTTTTAAAGTCTCTGGAATTCACTGTAGCAAGTTTTGCATATTGCCACAAATGCTGTGACCATGGGAAATGAATCTAAAGCTTGCAGAGGCATTGTCTGCTCATATATACCCTCCACGTGGCCTTGATGAGCTCCGGGTCCAGTATGGGAAATGTGAACTATACCTTTGGCTTCCCACAGTGGGTCAGGTCTGAGTCATTCTGTGTTTTGGAAACAGCTGACTACAATTTCAGTGTGCATTCCTGTTGTACCTCTCCCTGAGTATGCCCTTCTGTTTGACAGCACTCTTATTAGAAGTATTAAAATAATAAAATACTCAGCAGAGAATTATACGTTTTTAAGAGACTTTAGAAAGTGACTTGCATTTCAGCCACTTCTTTTCTAGATAGTTTTAAACCCAAATCATTCAAAACACATAGAGTATTGTCTGTTTGGCGAAACTAATACAATGTTGTAAAGTTTAAAAATAAAATAAAATTAAAAAAAAAAAGAAAAAAAAGTGTCTAGATTAGAGATTTCACAAACTCTATAACCTATTCATTGTTCTGGACAGACAACTACTTTGTTATTGTAGAATTTTGCTAGAAAGCACAGTTTAAACCAGTTGACACTCTATAAGATGAAACCGCAGTGACATCCATTCTCTCTGAAGGAAATTAAAGTGAAGTATTGATTGAAATTTGGAGAGAGAAGGAAATGTTCTGTATATGAAATTTCCAATGTTTTCCTCAGATTTTCTGGATTTTTAAAATAAGTTTGGATGGACTTTGGGGTTTGTTATACTTTTCAAAACTTTAAATGAAAAAATTCCTTTACAATTAGCTGATTTTTAAAATTTCAGTGAGGTCTTTCCCTATCCTTTAAATTTTATCAGAACAACATAATTCTTCAAAACAAATTGGTGTATGTTCTTACCTAGATCGGAACAGTGTACAACTCTCGAATAGCATTGACATCCAAATGGACATGTTGAAAACAGATCAAATGGGAAGAAGGGGTTAATTGGCTCTCTTGTTGGAAAGAGAGAGTTGTCAGCATCACTATCACCTTCGTCTTCCATGTCCTTCAGCATCAAATTCTTCAGTGTCATGTACGAAGGGTGAAATAATGGTTTGGCAGAGCACAAAGTCAAGAACACTAGAAGCACATACTCCTTCATGTCTTCCTATGTAGAGGACCGATCTAGAAGTAAGTAGACATTGAGGATTAAGTTCAAGTTTAAATAGATATAGTTCCTGCTGCTATATAGTTCCCAGGGCTGGCAAGAATACAATGAAATGGCATTCTTATTTGTTACTAATGTGAGAGTAAGTTTATTAAAAGTTTTTGGAAAGCAGTGCAACAATATGCATTGGACACTTTATGAATATCTTTATTTTTTCATCTAGTAATTCTACTTTTGGCATCTAGTCTCAAGAAACAATTCTAATGTGCATAAAGGTGTTCATCACAGAATTATATAATAACAAAAGATATTTTAAGATTATACTAATGGTTAAAGGGAAATACTCAAATAAAATAGGGTGTATTTATTCTCTGAAATACTTTGGAACTCACAAAATATTTGCAAATATATTTAAAAATAAGAAATACTGTTTTTTGAAAGAAAATATTTTAAAAATCTATATGTAGTATACTTACACACACACACAAATCCTGGCACAAATATACCTAATTGATGATATTATCTGGGTTGTAGAGTCATGTCATGTCTTTTTTCCTTCAGTTTCTATACTGAGCAATAAGAACTATATTTATACCTAGGAAATTAATGTTTTGTTTTGTTTTTTAAAAAAAGGTTATCATATTCCCTTATTCCTAAAATCTTTCCATTGCCTTAATGTCTATGTCACTTTTAAAGTAAAATCCTTCATGTCCCATTAGTACATCTGGAAGTTTTCTTTAACTTCTATCCCACCAGCCTCCCTAGCCTCATTCTCAGAGTTAGTTACTTTTTCCATAGTATTACTGGATTTCTTCCTTCCAATCTGTTCCATTATCCAAAACATCTGATGTCCAGGCTATTCTTTCTCAACTCATCATTCCACTGAGTTTCCTTTTGTTTAGTTTTTCAGAGGTGGGGGTGCTATCATTTGCATTTTTCTAAAGCCCGCACAGAGCTGGAATGTACAAGTGAGAAACTTGTGAGAGTTTATTGTCATATGATGGCAGATCTTCCCACAGGTATGTTTATATATCATGGTTTCTTAACTATGAACTGTGAAACATACAGTTTTTTTGGTGAATTTTCAAAAAGTAAAACCATTATGATATCATCTAAAATAGACTTATGCCTGTCTTCCCTTTGGGGCCTTCAGTTAGCCGCACATAAATCCATTGGTGAGGCTGTAGCCTGGCGGGGGGTAGTCCACACGCAGCCGAGTCACCCAACAGTGTGGCTGGGCTGCTGTGCCTGAGCGTCAGACAGCACCTTAGTCACAAAGGACTTCTAGAGTCACTTAGAATTGACCCAACCTCAGGAAGATCTGGCTCCCTGAATCCTTGAATTATGCCAGCTTCTTACAATTTTCCAGAAATTAGGCTTAATGTCTCTCCACCACCTTGCTATTTCTGGACTTGAAAATCAGAAATGAATTAACTAATTTAATTAAAATATTCATATATATGTGTATATGTTTTAATCATCAGAGGAAGATAAAAAAAAAATACCTACTGTCATCAGTGATTAACCTGATAATTAATATTATTTAACTCTTAGAAATCTATATGGCAATATGCACATTTTGCCCAGTGGACATCACCAGCCTTGTCAGATTTCCCTATGATAACTCACACTCAGTTGTGCTAGGTAAGGGAGAATATAAGGCACAGAACAGTAAAAACTTTTTTATTTTTATAACCTTATTCTGAATCCCAATCCAGGAACAGTTCTGCCCTCCCATCTCTGCACTGCCTTGTGGAATTGTCAATTCAGTTTATTCTAGATACATCTCTCAGATTAATCAGGAGGAATAGGAAGAACAAAGAGCTTCAGTGGCTTCCCCAAGGCCACATGACCAAATTGAACCAGAACTTGAGTTAGAGCTCATGTGTTCTGACCCATCCTTGCATCTTCTGCTACAACCCACACAGGAGCACTCTCTTTTATCTTCTTTCAGCTAATGGCTTCTGTCACCTCTTCCTTTCCAGCCAGTCCACACACACTGCTATCCAGCATACATCTCTGCATAAAGCAGTGCACTCACAGCTTTCAGAGGGTGGAAATGGGGGTGGTTGGGTAGTCAGATTTGTATAGTACAGAGAGAAATTGTGCTGGCAGCTCACGGCCCAGCAGCTTCTGTCAGCAGGTTACCTTCCAGTCACCCTGGAATCCTGGCACCGGCACCTGATTATGGTCAACTGGGCTTCATTTCCAACATCAGTTTTTGGCACATCATTTCTGCTTCTTGGCTGCCTGCCTAACTGTGCTCCATTATGTTTCTTGACCACAGGTTTCTTTGTGGTTCCTGGCTCCTTAATGCTTGGTGCCCTGCCTTGTCTTGATTTCTAAAATTCTCATTCTTGAGCTAATTTAGCTTTTGGTCCTTATCAAAACCAAAGCTTGTCCCTAGTACCAATTTATTCTTTAAGATTGTTCTGCATTGCAGCCTTGTTTGACCTTGGTGGAGAAGTTAGTGGTGGTGAAGAATTAAATGTCATTTGATGTCCTGTCTCTAGCTTTCTTTGAGGTTGCTGAAGTTTTCCATTGGGCATTTATCAGTACGCACTATGTACTAGGCACAGATGCAGAATCCATGAAGTAGAACGTATTTGGATGCTTTCAATGGACTCTCCCTATGCACTTCTCCCACGCTTCCTTGCTCAAAAAGCAAAAACATACCTTCTAATTCCCTACTCTCAGGTAAGTGTGGAATTATTGTAGAAGTGAATGCTTAAATGGCAGGTGCACTAATAGAAAAAGTAAAAAATAAATGCTCAAGTTAGTAAATAGAACTAAACTGCAAGTGATCAGTGTCAGCTGTGTACACTGTGACTCTAATGTTTTGGAAGAATCTCCACATGTGTGGTTCACAGACTCTGAAAGTAAAATTCTTCACCATAAGTCTCTGTACTCCTCATAACCTTCAGTTTACTATTTAAGACCAATAGAAATAAAGATGTCAATAAAATATACATACACAAAAAAATGGTTGAAATAGAATATACAAACCTAATAAAAGGGATAGTGGGATTATGAGTTAAAGGTTATTTTCTTGTCTATAGTGCATATTTTGTAAATTATTATTTTGCTTTTTAAATATTTTAAATAGCAGTCTGCAACAAAATTGTCTTTGCTCTGGTCCTCCATGTACTTTTGTCTTTTCTTACCACTTTAGCATTAGACAGTACAGTTAAAGGTTTCCCATATACTACCCCCTCAAAAGTCAACCAACAATGCTGCAAAATAGTTTGGAGCTACAGTTTTTGGTAGGACTAGCACTATTTACTCTGGTCCATGGGAGGCAGAGAATTTTCATAAGGTTATTTTTGGGTTAATTGGTTGTTTGAGTTTCATTGGTTTTTGTTTTTTGTGGGGTTTTTTGGTAGAAACTTAGAGATAAATAGGTTGTAGTTTCCCTGTCTAAACCAGAAAAATCTAACATATAATATCCTAGAAATATAGACCTAAGAAAGCCAGAAAACTTTTTAAAAAAATACATGTAACAAGAGGAATATGTTAGAGATCCAAAGTGGGAAGCCATACCACATCTTGGCCTTTCCCTGTAACCTGGCAGCAGGCCAAGGACTTGCCTTCATTCCTGCAAACCCGATTTCCCGCTGCACTCATGTTGCCCTGTGACATAGAAGAGCCCTGGAGTGGGATGCAGGCTGGGATGAGGAAGAGAAAAGCAGTTGTGACAGACTTAGAGGGATACTGGTGTGAAGGATGCACAGAAGGGTGGTATACAGGTGAAAGAGAGGAAGGAAGCCAGGCATGAAGTGGGCCGGGGGGGCTTGTTTCTCTTCTATGTCTCTCCCAGTGGGCTTTTGATCAGCCTACTTGCAGAGTCAGAAGGGGCATCAATCAGTTTCCTTTCCTCTCTTCTTATACTGGTGAGCTACATAAGCTCCTCCCTGCCTTGGATGAGATGGCAACTCTGGCTTGCTAGATGAGGCAGTGGCTCCTCTGTGGTATTTGGGAAGCTTTCCTTTGGCTGGCTGGTGGGGGCAGCCACCTGTCATGCCTTCCTGGACCCTTCCCTTGTGAGTGAGAGAGGAGACATGCGGAAGCAGGAAATGTCATTTAGTTGAAACTCCCTCCCAGTGTTGAAGTTTCCTCCAGAACATTGTGGACCAGATGGCGTGTCCGCTCTCTGATTGCATGACTCCAGTGAGAGGACTCAGGGAGCACACCTCCTCAAGAGACATCCAGTTCCACTGTTGTCCATCTGTGGTTGATAGGAAATTCTTTATAGAGACCAAAATATCTTCTGTCACAGTGTTCTCTCCATGCTACTTCTGTCTCCTATTAGTCATATGAAATTAATCGGATCTTTTTGCATTCTCTTATCCTGGTTACTTGAAAAGAGAAGTCAGGAGAACCTTGATTCCATGAGGAATTTACCAGTTAGTCCCTTCATTTGAAATAGCAAAGCCTTGATAAAAACAAGTGATTATAGACCCTAAACCTCTCCCTATTCTAGTTAAGCACTTTTTATCAGTAGGAAAATACTGAAATGTCCAAGAGGGAACACCAAACAGTAGTGTTTTTCTATTCAGTGTGGAGTGTAGAGAATATTGTTTCTCATTTAAATGATGCGCCTTTTAGTTGTTTATCTTATTTTGAGATTTTGAGCTTATTAATATGGATCAAACTCTTATTTGTTTAGTTTTGGCAGTATTTAGATTGTTATTTTTAAGACCTTTTAAAGTGTTTATGTCTTGTTCTCAAGAAAACTCAGTACTTCCCTGATTTAAACCAGTTTTGCCAGAGTTTCCTACTCATAGAAAGCTTTGAATTTGGTTTCAGGTTTCTCTGAGTAGTATTTGAAATATTATTTCAATGCTACTGCTGTTATTACTAAGCCATTACATATTAGAGCCAGGAGAGGCCTTTGAGACTTTGCTACCGTGCCCTCTTTTAAAGTGGAAGAACCTGAAGCTGGCCTCCTCATTCCTGCATTGTCCACCCTTCTGCTTAGCCTTCTCTAAATGTGTCTTACTCTCACAGTGACTTCCAGACAGTAACCAGACTCCCCTCGGAGAGAATGGGGCGAGAGGTTTGGCCAAGTTCTTAGGATTGGAATTGTAGCTAAGAAGTGTCTTTCTGAATTTACATAAGCTCCTATTTTCTGCTTAAATGTTCCACAAACTTAGAATGGAAAATCTGTCTAAGTGAAATGGTATTTCCTCTCAGACACTATTATTAGGAAAATAAGCCACTGTGCTTTTAAATCCTATCCTTAAAGATCCGCTTGGCTGAAATGTTCCTATAAATTCACATGTACCAATAATAGTTTTCAGTATATAAATGTGACCATTCTTTGTGTATTCACAAAAGGAATCCAGACTAATTTCAGCTGGAATCAAGGTACTTGTAAGTGAACAAGTTAAGTCAAACATCCAAACATGCATTTGGAAACTTAATCACAGTACCTTTTGGTCATGGAAACAGATACTTTTAAAGCCTACGATTTCCTTAAAGAAATAATTAACTTTACCTCAAAAGTATAAGTAGCAGCTGATTGAAGAACTTGCTGGCTGCTTTTCTCTTTATATGTTTTGTCCTTCATCAGTTTTTCAGTGCATCCAGCAACCTAGCTGCTTTTAAAAACAAAAAACTCCTACCTCTTCATTTTTCTAATTTTTCCTATGCTTCCTTAAAACTTGTGCTTGTAAAGTTAATCTATTCTGTCTCAAACCTCAGGTCAGATATCTGAATATTCTTTTTTAATGTAGTAGTTGTAACAGAGGACTGCATATTCCCTCTTCTTTCCACCAGTATCCTATTTTTCTAAATACTGAAAACATCAAGATGCTTTTATGTGTGTGGGGGCTTATGTTTTTTTAAAAAAAAAACTCAATTCTTAGTGGGATTTTTGAAGTCTTTATTTTTAAAGACATATAGACTCCCTCAGATTTCTTTGTAACTTAATCCTATACCATGTGGCTATTGTTTATGACTGCCACACCTCCAAATAGATTGAACAAGAAAGAAAACTATGCTCTATTAGATTATGAGGGAGTAGGATATCAAATACATTGTTTAATCTTTTAAGAATTTACTTTGAGAGGGGATAAAGGAAATCTTTATTTTACATTCTGACTGGATTTTGTGAAGTCTCTAATCTTTCATATTGAATATAGAGCTTATTAAAGTTTGCTAATAAATATTCTTTCTTAGACTTATATGAGTCTCCATTTTAACTGTCCAGTGCCATTTCATTACATAAGAATAAGGAAGACATTTATCAAGGAAAAACATGAATATTCAAATGTATAAGTAAAAACATTTGAATAACTCATATATTTTTTAAATGCCTTAGAAAATAACATAGTTTCACATTTTGGAAAAAAATTTTTTTACTATTTTCACTTAATGTATTTTTAATATCCCCAAGCTTTTTTTTATCATTAATGTAATTTTTAAAAGAACATATTCATACACTATTTGTTTAAATGATTTTAAAAATCAGCCATGTTAACTTTTATGGCAAAGCATAGTGACAGGTTATCATCATCTAGCTGTTTTAAGAAGTCACAGTTATGTTGAAAGTAAATCCATTATATATAAAACATAAAAGCTAGAGTAATATTACATATGTGTCTAAGTGCTGTTTTTTAAGAAATTATACAGATAAACTTTATATTATATAATTTACAGGCATTTATGTTAATAACATTAATGTCCTCTTAGTATTGACTAAAATAATTGTACACTAGTGCATGAAAAAAAGACATGAAAACATACCTTGTAAGAAGAGAGTAAGTCCTCTTGAAAGTAGAATTTTCCACCATGTACTACAAATCTATAACGTAAATGTCCTCAGCTACTATTTAAGAAGAAAATATGAGAAGGTATTACATTTAAAAGAAAAACACCCTTCTACAGAGCCTGGTGTGGCTGCACCCTGGGTGACACTGGAATAAGCTGCTTCCACAGATTAGCCCATGTTAGTACTGAGAAGCGAGATTAAAACTTGTTACTGCTCATGTGTTTTCCATCACTGTTTGTATCATAGCCAAGACTTCTAGCTAAACTCTAGACGTCTACTGGAAGATTCTGAAGAAAAAAAAAAAAGAGTCTAATAATTCATGGCAACTGGCCATTGAAAGTACAGTCAAAGTCATCCAAGAAATACCTGATTAAAAAAAATACTTTATGAAATTCTTAAATGAATGAATACTTATACATTACAGATTTAAACCTCACTCTATATAGACTAACAAAATATTTATCCATTTTAGAAAGGGGTACTGAAAGAGTACATTATTGAAATATAAACCCAATCTGCAGATGTACCTAAGAAAGGAGCCATGCTGTTAATTTTCTTCTGATGACTGAAGCTATTACATCAAGCATATGTCTCAAGATTGTCTTTAAAAGCTTTTACTCCTGCCATAGGCATGTCAGTGGAACTGCAGACCAGGCCCTATATAATCCTTCTAGCCTTTATACTGTGATACAAACATAGACTCAAGGATACAGGTGATGCCTCCTTGGACTTTACTTTTCAAGAGAATATCACCTATGACCACATAGAGTTTAGGGAGGATGTGGGAGCAGGAAAGCAACATTCTCTGTTACCCTGAAAGAGTGCCCAATTTACATTAGTTAAGACACCATCCTTCAAGAGGACATTTTTCTAAGTCTGGTGAGAAAGACTCACCAGTACTAGGTAACACCAAACTAGCATCTTCATGATGTGCAGATTTGGGGGCCAGCCTGTTTGCAAAGCGTGTTTCTACTAGTTAGTAGAATTTCTTCTCTCCTCCCACAAAGAAAATCTGACTGTTGTTTGTTCCCAGTTCCCAGAGAAATGGCACATGTTGAAGCAAGCCATAGAAAGAGTACTGTGCCTCCATTGTACAGGGCAGCCAGCCATCAGTTAAATAAAATATCCTTCTGTGGCCCTCACATCAAAGAGTTCCATATGCTGGACCTCCCTCTGCAGAATTTTAGGCCTGTCCTCGGTACACCACCTGAGGTTTGGCAGGCCTCCTGTTTGAATATAATGCTCATGTCCATATTTATTCAGTTATATTTAGTTCAAAACATTTGTCTGTTATCTTGATGAATTGGGACATTGTAAAGGTTGAACTGGATTTTATTAACCTGAGTTCCATCAAAGCAGCGACCATAAATGGGAAGCTCCTTGGGCAGAAATCTGTGTCTTTCACAATGTTTTGTTTTTTTAACTTTAACTGGAGGTAAAGTTTAGATTCCAGAAAAATAAACATCATAATGGTACAGCTCAATTAGTTTTCACAAACACCTAATCAAGAAATTCCAGCACTCCCAGACCCCTCTTCCAAATCACTCTGTCTTCAGAGGAGGCCGCTGCCTGACTTCAAACACTGTAGTTCCCTGAACGTTCCATGTATATGGGTCATACATTGCATTCTCTTTTGAGCCTGGATTTCTTCATCCAGTGTTATGTTTTAGAGATCCATCAAGGTCATTGTGGTTAGCAATAGTTTGCTTATTCTCATTATAAGCATACCTTCTTGTGCTTCACTTCATTGCATTTCTTAGATCTAGTGTTTTCTTTGTGTTTTTTTCACGAACTGAAGGTTTGAGGCAACCCTGTGTCAAGCGGAAACTATTGGCCAATAGTTTCCAATAGCATTTGCTCACTTCATGTCTCTGTCACATTTTGGTAATTTTTGCAATATTGCAAACTTTTCCGTTGTTATTATATTTCTTATGACGACCTACGGTCAGTGGTCTTTACTGTTACTACACTTTACTGGCGGCTCAGGTGACAGCATTTTTAGTAATAAAATCTTTTTAATTAGGTACATTCTTTTAAAGACATAATGATATTGCATGGTAACACTTGACTGGGGCTGAGTGGCAGCCTCTCATTGCCAGGGAACATGTGCTTCCCACCCTCTCCTTTTGCCTCTGTGCACACAGGGCCCCTCTCCCGTGTTACTCTTCCACCCTTTCCTCACCTCACCTCTCCTCTCAGTCATGGCATCTGCCCCACCACCACCCTTCTAAGCTGGGTTCTGCCACCTTATCTAGAGAACTGGGAAGCACGTCATGTGAGATTGTTTTTCTAAAGATATGTTGCAGCCTCTCTCCTCTCCCCACTTGTGAGCCCTGAGCTTGTCTTCCTCCAACACGCTGTGATCTTTAGTCAGAGGCTTAGGCAAAGAAATTGGCCTTGAAGTATAATGCCAAAATGTGAGTGGTCTTTTTGGCTTATTCACCCTATTCTGCTGACACTGTGACTAGCGGTACAGCCCAGGACCCACAACCCCTCGCCATAGTCTTGGAGCTGCCAGTGGGAAGATTTACTTCACAACTACACAGACAGCCCAGCATGCACAGACACACCGTTTGGATATAAACTGGAGTTTTTTCTCCACACCTTTGCACATTGTCATTCTAGACACATCAGTGTACTTCCTCTTCCCTAAAGTATTGTGAGGAGAATTTCTTCCATTCTTGGTTCCTATGAGGGTCCTCTGAAGGGGACCTATTTCTTTTCTACATGTCTGTTTTTTACTGTTTGGGTTTTGCCTTATCTAAATTTGTCTTGGTCTAAATATTGGAGAATTAGCATTACTATTTATAGTCTTTAGGAATTGTGAATAATCTGCACATTATTATCTTGTAAACAAGATAAGTTTCAAAATTAGAAAAGCATTACTCGCTTTACTTACATTTTAGGAAAAGAAGCATTGGTTGCATGTATGTGTATGTGTATATTCAGTTGCTTCAGTCGTGCCAACTCTTTGTGACCGTTTGGACTGTAGCCCACCAGACTCCTCTGTCCATGGGATTCTCCAGGCAAGAATATTGAAGTAGGGAATTCCCTGGTGGTCCAGTGGCTAAAACTCTGTGCCCAAGATGCAGGGGGGCTAGGTTTGATCCCTGGTCAGGGAACTAGTTCCCACATGCCACAACTAAGACTCTATGCAGCCAAATAAATAAAAATAAATATTAAAAAAAAAAAAAAAAAAGAATATTGAAGTGGGTAGCATGCCCTTCTCCAGATTGGGATACTGGAAAGGACCTTAAAAATCATTTTATGAAAATTAAGACTCCAAAGGGTGAGGAGTAGGGCTGATTGTGACCACATGAGACACCTTCCTGAGCTTGAGTATCACTAGAATTAATGAATTTTATGATGTTTGTCAGCTGATATCTTGTGTCTACTCCTATGTTTACGTTAGTTCAGTTCAGTCGCTCAGTCATGTCCAACTCTTTGCAACCCCATGAACCGCAGCACGCCAGGCCTCCCTGTCCATCACCAACTCCCGGAGTTTACCCAAACCCATGTCCATCGAGTCGGTGATGCCATCCAGCCATCTCATCCTCTGTTGTCCCCTTCTCCTCCTGCTTTCAATCTTACCCAACATCAGGATCTTTTCAAATGAGTCAGTTCTTTGCATCAGGTGGCCAAAATATTGGAGTTTCAGCTTCAACATCAGTCCTCCAATGAACACCCAGGACTGATCTCCTTTAGGATGGACTGGTTGGATCTCCTTGCAGTCCAAGGGACTCTCAAGAATCTTCTCCAACACCACAGTTCAAAAGCATCAATTCTGTGCTCAGCTTCCTTTATAGTCCAACTCTCACATCATACATGACTATTGGAAAAACCATAGCCTTAACTAGACGGACCTTTACATTAAGTACATTTTAATGGATTGTGTAACAGTCTCTTATATTAGTAATCACAAGGAAGATTTTGGTCATCCATTTATTCAAAGAATGGTGTTAAACTCGGTGAAAAAAGGCAAAATGGGGTGGAGGATTGTCAGGGAAGCCCTGAGGAATGTGAGAGGATGTGCCTTGTAAATACCTACTTTAAGAATGTTCTAGACCATCAAACACTAACATGTAAATAATGTATTTTATTTATGCATAACCAAGTTTGTATATAGCTCTATTCAGTTCAGTCGCTCAGTTGTGTCAAACTCTTTTCGACCCCGTGGACTACAGCATGCCAGGCTGCCCTGTCCATCACCAACTCCCGGAGCTTGCTCAAGCTCATGTCCATTGTGTCGGTGATGCCATCAAACCATCTCATCTTCTGTCATCCCCTTCTCCTCCTGCCTTCAATCTTTCCCAGCAACAGGGTCTTCTCCAATGAGTCAGTTCTTCTCATCAGGGGGCCAAAATATTGGAGTTTCAACTTCAGGATCGATCCTTCCAATGAGTATTCAGGACTGATTTCCTTGGACTGGTTGGATCTCCTTTCAGTCCAAGGGACTCTCAAGAGTCTTCTCCAACACCACATTTCAAAAGCATCAGTTCTTCGGTGCTCCACCTTCTTTATGGTCCAGCTCTCACATCCATACATGACTACTGGAAAAACCATAGCTTTGACTAGATGGACCTTTGTTGGCAAAGTAATGTCTCTGCTTTTTAGTATGCTGTATAGATTGGTCATAGCTTTTCTTCCAAGAAGCAAGCATCTTTTAATTTCATGGCTGCAGTCACCATCTGCAGTCATTTGGGAGCCCAAAAAACTAAAGTTTCTCACTGTTTCCATATCTATTTGCCATGAAGTGATGGGACCGGATGCCATGATCTTAGTTTTCTGAATGTTGAGTTTTAAGTCAGCTTTTTCATTCTCCTCTTTCACTTTCATCAAGAGGCTCTTTAGTTCTTCTTTGCTTTCTGCCATAGGGTGGTGTAGCTGAGGTTATTGATATTTCTCCTGGCAATCTTGATTCCAGCTTATGTTTCATCCAGCCTGGCATTTCTCATGATGAACTCTGCATATAAGTTAAATAAGCAGGGTGACAATATACAGCCGTGACATACCCCTTTCCCAATTTTGAACCAGTCTGTTGTTCCATGTCCTATTCTAACTGTTGCTTCTTGACCTGCATACAGATTTCTCAGGAGGCAGGTCAGGTGGTCTGGTATTCCCATCTCTTTCAGGATTTTCCACAGTTTGTTGTGGTCTACACAGTCAAAGGCTTTGGCTTAGTCAATAAAGCAGAAATAGATGTTTTTCTGGAGTTCTCTTGCTTTTTCAATGATCCAGCGGATGTTGGCGATTTGATCTGGTTCCTCTGTCTTTTCCAAATCCAGCTTGAACATCTGGAAGTTCATGGTTCACATACTGTTGAAGTCTGGCTTGGAGAGTTTTGAGCGCTACTTGACTAGCGTGTGAGATCAGTGCAATTGTGTAGTAGTTTGAACATTCTTTGGCACTTCCTTTCTTAGGAATTGGAATGAAAACTGACCTTTTCCAGTCCTGTGGCCACTGCTGAGTTTTCCAAATTTGCTGGCATTTTGAGTGCGACACTTGCACAGCATCATCTTTTAGGATTTGAAATAGCTCAGCTGGAATTCCATCACCTCCACTAGTTTTGTTCATAGTGATGCTGCCTAAGGCCCACTTGACTTCACATTCCAGGATGTCTGGCTCCAGCTGGATGATCACACCATGGTGGTTATCTGGGTCGTGAAGATCTCTTTTGTATAGTTCTTCTGTGTATTCTTGCCACCTCTTCTTAATATCTTCTGCTTCTGTTACGTCCATTCCATTTCTGTATATAGTAGGTATTCCCAAAGACTCCTGAAAGAAGTGAATTCTTGGGTTTGATATGACTTCATGGGCTGTTTTGAATGTTCAAGCATCTCTCATGGTTCAAGCATCTCTCATACATTCATGAGAGATGTGGTTTATAATGAATTGACTTTATACAGTAGGTCATAACCCATGGGCAGTTTTGAGCCCACAGCTGTGGTTTGTTTGGAGCATGTGTTATTTTTAAAAAACAGGAAACTTACATCAAAGGCCAGATTTACCATATTTTAAAAGTTCAATTTGGAAAAGACTGCACTGAATTTCTGTGCCATTCCAGCAAATGGGTGAGCTCTCGGCGGTAGTCTTCTTCAGATGAGTTTCCAGTCCCTGGCTCTCACCTGCCATTTTTCTATACCCAGTGCTATAAGGACTCACTTCTACAACCTGCAGGTTGAGCTACTGCCATCATCCTGTTTAATGTTTTCCTCTAAAAATGAATTAATGCCATAAATAGTCATTTTAAATGAATTGAGTTGGATTTATAAAAATGTGGGTATCAAATATTTTCAGATAATGCTTCATAGGTCAGTTTGCTTTCAGGAATGAGTATAAGTAGTGGTTTTCTTTTAAATAAATTTTCTACCACTTTCCTCTGAGAAGACTGGAAAACAGTGAGTGCATCTAACTTCCAAATCTGTGTTGCCAAGGTCCACTTTTCATTAGGATGAGCAAGGCTTCTGAGAAAAATGTCAAGTAACAGATCAGGACCAGGGAATTTGTAAGGTATGCCTGAAACATCATACCAGCAGGCACAAAAGCACACAGAGATTACTGCGGACTTGTGAACAGTACATAGAAGCTTGGGTAAAGGCATAGTTTGAGTTCAGTTCAATTCAGTTCAGTCGCTCAGTCATGTCTAACTCTTTGCGAACCTCATAGAATAAGGGTGGCAATGGATTATAATACATCAAATGCAAAATCCTTTTTATTGTAACAAGGAAAGAGGGTCAAAAGGGTCACAGCTTCTTCTGTAGAGGAATGCCAACTAATGAGTACAGAGGAACCATAGAATTAGAAAATCACCACTGTGAAACTTACAATGTAGTCACTGATTTAGGCAAAGAACTTCAATAGGAGCTAAAAGCCACTAAATGAAAAGTTATTGGATGGCATGATATTCACACAGACCTTACTTTGCAGGATATTTCTTAATTACAAGGAGATGAAGATACCACCTTAACCAAATGTCTCAGCATCACCAATTACAGGCCAGCCCAACATTTTGTGCTTCCTGATGTGATACAAAAGGAAGTACATGATATCAACTATGTGGGATTCTTGCCAAAAGTATTCTGCCTAAATCTAAACAATGAGACAAATGTATATTAGGGGACATTCTACATGGCAGCTGGCTTAGAATCCCTTCAGAAAGTGAAGGAGTGAAAGACGTAGACTGACGGCTGCTGCTCTAGATTGCCAGAGACTAAAGGCAAGCGAACTCTGATTGGATCTTGAGCCATTAGATCTGCACCACACACAGTGATTTGGACATTGTTGGGACAGTTGGGGAACTCTGAATATAGACAGGATGTTGATCCTGAATCAATATTAAATTTCTGGGGTTTGACAATATCAGAGAATGTGACATTGTTTCATGGTTATGTAAGAAAATGTCCTTGTTCTTAGGAGATTTGTATTGAAGCACTGGGGCAACAGGTTATATCTGCAACTTACATTCAAATGGTCCAGCCCCTGTACCCCACAAATGCATATATATGTATAGATATGAATGTGGAACGAGTGAAAAAGATAGAATGAAGATGACAAATATTAATTGGTGAATATAGGTGAAAATATATAGATGTTCATTGTATTCTTTCAACTTTTCTATGACCATTAAAAATATGCTAAATATTTGTGGGAAATAAGGGAATAAGTTGTGGTAAATAAGTTGCCTTAAATTAATTTAAACTCTGATTTATCCTTAACTGCAGTGAAATATTTACATGAAAAATTTAAGTTGATTAAGGTCTTATTCTACATTTAGGGTGGGTTTTATGAGTCTGTTGATACATGCGAAGTGTTTGTATATTTTTCTGCATAGAAGAGCCATCAGAGCTTCGATCATATCTTCAAAGGGTAGGTCCATTCTTCACATAGTTTAGAACTACTGACCTAGAATAGATTTACAGTTTTCAATGCATTCTTTATTCTGAGTATCACACACTATTAATATTTCAGACAGTTCATATATAAATTTGGTAATTGTGAATGTAATTCTCAACTTATGTAAAGCAAATGAACTTTCAGCAGTTTCCAATTTATAAAAAGATTTTCTTGTATCTTACATTAAGCTGTTAGTTTAATGTAAGTTTATTTGACCACAGAGATTCTGTTACTTAGAAACACACCATGACATTCTAGTAACATGATGTATTCCTTTTCTTTTCCAAACTAATATGTGTTTAGTGCAATCACATGTTATTTTTAATACAGTCTACTTTCCCTTGTGTGGATTCACATTCTTCACATTTTGTGCAAAGGGAAAAATACACTAGACTGTAAGGTTTTTTTTTTTTTTGTAAGTTTTTTTTAATCCGTTTTCTTGTAGAAAAGGAAACATAATGTCAAAGAAGAAATAATCATGCCATTTATTCTTTAGTTGTGTAATCACTAAGCTCTATTGATCTAATTAGAAATATTCACCTCTTTGCCAATAACAGTGTGTGACAGACCAAATTTCAATGTGACTTATAGTTTCAGCTCTTCCTGTTCAGCATGTTGAAGCAAAGGCATGTAAGTAATATGTTATAATATGCCAAAGTGTTGTTTAAGACATTATAGGATGAAATGTACACTAACACATAACTACACTATTTACGTAGGTTGTAGTTCCTCTAAAAGTCTTTCACCAATGCTTCTGGGTCTGTTGCAGTAGGTTTAATCAGAGCTGATGTTCACAAGAATGGTAAATACTTAAACACCCCAGAACCATCTGCCCAGAGCATGCCGCACCTGGCCAAGGCTTACACGCAGACTCTTACTATATCCCTGTAGACCCACTTGCGGATTATCTCTATGGTAGAAATCCATCTGCAGGACAGGTTTATTGATCAGGTAGTCTTCTCATTTGGCTGTTTTAAATACAGTTTCTCTCTCTCTCTCTCTCTCTCTTTTTTTTTTTTTTTTTTGGTTTTATGTTATTATAGTGAATCACACCTGTAAGTCAAAATTACTCTTCTTTCCTATAATCAGGATTTTTAAAAATCTGCTTCTAATCTACTCCCATATCTATGACAATAAATAGTTTAGCTTCTTTGAGTTCTGGTTTCACACTGCATTTATAACATGTTCTAAGCTGGTTTCATTCTATTCTGTGCAATGGATGTGAGCATGCAGTGACACAGCACAAAGGCCACCAAGCTCAAGAGAGCTACTGACATGGCTGCAGCATCCCACGTGAGCCCAGCCCTCTACAGAGAGCATTATCTGACCCCTGCTCTACTGTAATAGGCCCATTCCTTTTTCCAGTATATATCACAATCTAAGGAATCATTTCCTTAAATTATTAATATCTACCATATTATGAGACTTGGCAGCCTTGAATAAGTCACTGAACTTTCCTACCTTCTGGTTTCCCAGCACCTATCCTTAAGGGAATGGATAGTCATCTGATGTCCACCCTGTGCTCAGTACTGTTGTGAACATCACCTTATTTAACCTTCACAGATGCCTTGGTAGGCAGATACTCTCCTCAATTTCATGGGCAAGGAAACTGGAAATCAGAGTCTAAGTAACTTGATCATGTCCACAGCTAATAAGGATTCCAGTTTCAGACCCAAGATACTCATTCTTGTTTTTTCATTGCAAGAGATGAACTTCATTTTTCATAGACTTCTAGGGTTTAAAGCCCCCTGGAATCATCTGGTATAGGTTAGAGTTGGCCAGAAACATCTATTTTCATACATATGTGTGTGTGTGTTACTTGCTCAGTCGTGTGCAACTCTTTGCAACCCCAAAATGCTTTTAATGTTTTTGAATTTTAAGTTGAATTCATATTCAACTATGGACAAATGAATAATTCAGTCATTACCAATTTATAAATACTTCTCCTATGAGGACACTTTCTGTTTTCTAAATAAGGGAAAGAGGTGAAATAGATATCATAGAGGGTTTACCCAGTCCTTTGAGGTTTCACTTAAACAGCAGAACTTGAGTATTTTATTCTTTTATGTCAGCATCTATGAACCTAGTAATTCATGTTGTTTAAATGATGGCTTTGGAAAACATTGTCAGTGTTGCTGTTATGGAAAACAATCAGTTGTCAAAGCATGACTTATTTTTTTTATAAAATATACTCTGCCTTCTAATGTCTATGTCAGAAAATATTAATAAGAGAAGTTATTCCTTACTAATTATATGACCGTATATAAATCTTTATCACTTTTCCTTTAAAAATCCTTAAATTTTGCACATTTCTCTTTGTTTTGTTTAGGGATAGTATTAATGTCAACTTTGGACAACTCATGAGCTGATCGTTTAGACTGAGGGATCAACAATTATATTAGTACCTACTCTATACACAGAATATAGGGATTCAAGAAATGAATTGTCTCTTATTTTAAGTTTTACAATCTTTTAGGAAAACATGGTATACCGTCTACCAATCTACTGTACTACATCCTACAATGCAAATAAATAATCAATGCAGACCTAACTCATAAAACCAGACCTGTCTGTCAGGAGGTTGGCGGAACAGATGCCAAGTACCGAAGGGAGGAGGCACTTGCTGAAGAGCTGGGCTTCTAGGCACAGCTTGCCTTGTGCCTTGGAAGCTCCTTGAGGTCAGATCATATGGCTCAAGTCAGATGCAGCCATATAGTAAACTTATTCCCCTTGAAATTGAAAGTCGGTACCCATTAGGGTTCTGCTCCTGCCCTTCTCTTCATCCACCCCTCATTGTAACCTTTCCTTTGGATTCCCCTCCAGCTGAGTGCATTCCCATCCTCCTGCCTAAATTCCATGATGACACCTCCAAACTTCAGCATATTCTCACCCAAACTGTCTCTTTCTCTAAGTTTCTCAGCAGCATCACTGAGACTCAGAGCAGTTCTCCTTTTTATCTGCTTTTCTCTTCTTTGTATCTCTTGCCTGGTAGATCACTATCCCTTTTCTTTTTTTCTTTGTATCCCCTGCATGGTAGATCACTACTTCCCTTTTGTTTTTTCTTTTCTTCTCTTCCTTTTTACAATCAATCAGTTCATTTTGTAAAATTTATTTATTTTTATTTGGAGGATAATTGCTTTACAATTTTGAATTGGTTTCTGCCATACATCAGCCATAGGTATGCACATGTCCCCTCCCTTCTATCAGTTCATTTTATTCTTAATATATTCTCTATTGGACTTCCCGGTGGCTCAGTGGTAAAGAATCTGCTTATGATGCAGGAGACACAGGTTCAATCCCTGGGTCAGGAAGATCCCCTGGAGGAGTGCAAGGCAAGACATTCCAATATTCTTGTCTGGAGAATCCCATGGACAGAGGAGCCAGGCGGCTACAGTCCATAGGGTCACAAAGAGTTGGACACAACTGAAGCAACTTACCATGCACGCATGCATATTCTCAGGTTTTGATGGTTCATAGTGTCCTTCTGATATCGAGCCCCTCAGAAGATGACAAATATGGCAAGCTTGCCTTCAGACTTAATCTACAGCAAAGAGAATGTAGGGTTTTTTTTTCTTCTTCTTTCAAAGTCTCTGTCGTACCTATCCCTGTTTTTGCTCGTTCCTCCTGTCGCCTATACTGAGTGGGTCCCTGTTATTCTGTTTCTAGATTATCAGAGTGGTGGCTCTTTTCCCTTCATTACTTCCATGCACCTCTCTTCAGAGTTTTTTGGTGGTGTCCTATATTTCTCATTGCAGTAAGTATGGTCTCCTCTTATGGGCCTTCCAGGCCACCCCAAGCCTCTTATTTCCTGTATGGTCTCTCTTCCCCTGGTGAACCTCAACTATGCTTGGTTCATGCCTCTTTGTTTCAGTCAGTTATTCCTTCCCCCTCAACTGATTCAAATTTCAAGCCCCAGTTTAAGCCTAGGGATCTTTTCTCCCCCAAACTCAGTGCTAGTTATTTCCTATACCATATATACCACAGACTTCTTTGTTACTCCTGATCTAAATTTGTCAACTCAGGGAAACCATTTTTGCCTGTAGCACACTGTAGCACCAGTAAAAATTTGGGATTTTATCCTAATTTAGCTATATACCCATCATCTGTGGCTAAATTTCCACATACCAAATCTAAAAATATCTTGAAACAAGCATTATAGTTTATTAACACTTTCCAGTGAACTTAAAGGTTTTGACTACACAGTTTGAACAGTTACTGAAATAATCACATTCTTCTGTGTGAATGAGGTGATCATCCTTACTGCTCTTAGTGGTGTCAATGTGGGATAGAGGCACATTTCAACTCGTGTTGTGGGTGGTGTTTTCCATGTTAATAGAAGAAGTCATCCCTAGGAATAGTTAACTTTAACCTCTCAAGGCCAACTCCTGAGGGATGTATGTAGAGTTACTTGACAATAAAAGCCCAAGGAGACAGTGTTGTATCTTCTCAATCTTGTTGGCAGCACCCGCCAGATTTATGGGTGCGCCTACCCACTCTCAGGTGTCCAGACTTTCCACTTTCGGGACTGCATTCAGCAGATGCATGTTAAGTCCAGGCTCAGTCACCTATTCCCTGTTGTTCCCAAATGCCACACATCCACCCTTAGGGTGCTGGGGGCATCCTAACCTGCCTGCTCCACAGGGAGTCACACAGTCTGGCAGAGACAAAGATGTGATCCCAATCTCTGTGTGCGGCAGCACTGCCATGTTGTCCCCATCCTATAGAACATGCACTCACGCTAACTGCCTTTCAGGGTGTTTTAGGTCAGAGGTCAGCAGTCTTTGGTTGTGGCAGAGGTGCTCGGGGCTGATCCCCACTATGGTGCTGGAGCTCCAAAGGAACAGACACATCTACTAAGCTTCCTTGTCCCGGCATACCCAGAGGTTGGCTCTGTTCAGGCAGCTGTAATCCTCGTAAATGAGAAATGTTTCTTCAGGCCAAAGCTCTCCAGTGAAGTTCTCTGAAAGTATAGGAGGAGCTGAGGAGAGGATAAGGACCAGGGACTTTGGCTGAATGTTCTTTATGACTTTTAGAACTTGATGTGTGATTTATATAGTACCTTGTCTATTGGTTTCAAGAAATAAGGGGAGCTGGGGAGGCAGACAGGAGCAGTGTCAGCTAACCCTTTCTGATGGTAGCAGAGCTGTTTTGTCTGAAGGGAGTACACAGACTCTGTGTACTTCCTCTCTCAAGGACGCTTCCTCCCCAGGGCACCATGAACTCCTGATGAGCCATGCTTGAAAACCATTGATGCGTTCCAAGAATGCTATTTTGTAATTGAATCAAGTGATCTCAGAAAAGTAAAATGACTGCGTAATTACTAGAGACCAAGATGGATACCCGGATGTCCTGATTCTTGGTATAATTACTTCCTTATAATTCTAGGCTAAAAGTTTCTTTAACCACATCATATCTTTAATGCTTTTTACAAAATACCTTAATCTACAATAAGCCAAATCTCAAAATTGAAAATATAGTTAGTATTTCCTGTACATATGTGCAAAGATGACACACTATTAAGTATTTTCAGACCATGACTGGGCCAGGATTTCCTTAGTGTACATCTGTGTTAGTAATTACAGTATACTTCTGAAGCCAAACAGAACACCTCTTTGTTACACATTATATAAACATTATATATCATGAACAGTGTTTGCTATATGGACATTTATCACTTCTCTAAAATGAAATTAAAGCTTCTATCCAGAGCATTATGAAGTTTCAAAGCAAACAAGTTCAGTGCTAGAATATTTTATATTTTAAATTATATAATCAGTAGATATAAAAGCATCTTCCAACTTAAGAACAAAGCTTCCATCAGTCATTCTGATTTTTCACCTTTCTAGAGATTCTTCTCCCAATTCTCAGTGCACAGTAGGGTCTCAGTGCGTGCCTGGGTCTAGTGTTACTCCAAGCCTCCTGGGGATTGCAATGTCTTATTGCAACTTTTGCTATTTGCACACTCTAGAGACCCACAATCTGGGAATACCCCTAGGCCTAGGCACAGGGGCTTTGGGACCCCAACATACTTTATTACATCACCACCCTGTTGTGCTGATTTCATCACACATGACTTGTTGATTTGATTGTCTGTTTGATTTCCTGCTTATTGCCTCTAAACCACCACACATTCCCAGAGAGCAGAGACCTCATCTGATCTCTTCATCCCTTTCTCTCTAAAACAGCATCTGGGACACAGCTGATTAAAATCATAATGACAAATTAATGCAAGAATGCTTCAGTATTCATCTCTGTTGTCTAGGGTGCTAATTCTTTTGACTCACTTTATTTGGTTTGAGTCCCCTCTAACAGTAATTTTTTACTTTTTAAGTTTCTTTAAATCATTTACATTGATGCATTTATATTCAAACAGCACAAGGGTTCTTGTTAAGTTAAACAGATACCCGTATCTTCTTATTATTTGTCTCTTTCATTCAACTTGGCCAATTTAAATTAGTAATGCTTCTACATACCCAAACTGGTTATAAATCTGAACTTTTTGTTCCATAAGATTTTATTTCTCTTCTTAGCCACCTGGTTTAAGCCTTTGATGCTTGATTCTAACAGTTTGTATCATATTATTATTCTTGTTAAATCAAACTTCTACATCTTGAAAGCTGCCCAGGTGATAATTAACTTTGACTGAATATGCTGTTTACTGTCAATTTTATATGAAAGGTTGGCAATATTAAGTGTACGCACTATGCATATCACACTTCCCAAATACGTTTTATTCTTCTCTGGTTCTCATAACAGCCCTGTGAAGTGGGGCTGAAAGGCTCTGAGAACTGTGGGAGAACTATTAAAAGATTAAATAACTAAAGTTTGAAAAATTAGAGTAATCTGCCGAATGGGGCCAAGACTAGAAATTAATCTAGTGTTTTAATTAATTAAAAACACCTAATCTGGTGTTTTTCCAAGGTACAAAACTGAGAGTAACAAGAAAAATCAACATGGTTTCTATATGTGTCTTTTAAATATTATTTTAGAAATAAAGATAAGATGTCATTATATGATGAAAATTTTAATACATGATATGATTTTGTTAGGATCTACTACATAATGAATACTAATAGCTTTTATGTTGTATTGAGTAAAAAGATACATTTGAGCAAATTAGGACAAAGACAAGAGATGTTAACAATGACCAGAGGAGCAAAAGTTTTTTAAATGTATGCATTAGGTTTATATTTACAAGGTTTAGTCAAGGGTAGTTAACTTATATTTTAAGCAAACTCTACTGCTTTCCATAAATCTTTTGATCTTGAGCAAATAATTATGAGGGTGATCTTCAGATCAGATCAGATCAGTCGCTCAGTCGTGTCCGACTCTTTGCGACCCCATGAATTGAGCACGCCAGGCCTCCCTGTCCATCACCAACTCCCGGAGTTCACTCAGACTCACGTCCATCGAGTCAGTGATGCCATCCAGCCATCTCATCCTCTGTCGTCCCCTTCTCCTCCTGCCGCCAATCCCTCCCAGCATCAGAGTCTTTTCCAATGAGTCAACTCTTCGCATGAGGTGGATGATCTTAAAATACTGTTAAACTTTTTAGACTTACAGATAAATTAAAAAATCATACAGAATTCACATATACCCTTCTCCCAGCTTTCCCTAATGTTAATAAGCACATACTTAACCATAGTATAGTTCTCAAGATCAGGAAATTAACTTTATAGTAATTATATTTTAATTCTATTCATGTAATTAATAGAAGGAACTAAAGCTAAGCCAATGATTAAGTTTATTTATATCAATAATTGTATTATAGGGTCTTAATTACTTATAGAAAATTAATAAAGTTTTGCTTTAACAGAATAATAAACAGAACATTAGTTCATAAATTCTACCTATTATTTTTTCCAGCTGTCCACTTCTTGGGCTTGAACCATAACATACATACTTTTTTAAAAGACTTAGGGAGTTCTTAGCTAATAGAAATTCTGTGGTCTGTTGTAAAGGTCATATTTAGTTTCAGATTTCTCTCAGTCTACTTCAGCAGCACACAACATCCTATTCTTGTGAGAAAAGTTTGCAACAAGATGGCTTCTTCCTAGAGTGTGAAACTGAAAGTTTCACTAAAACTGTTAAAAGACTAAACCTTGTAGATATGTGTTTGGTTGTCCTGTGCATTGGTGAATCAGGTTGACTAGCATAATGACACTTTAATATGACATTATATCTCTTATTGAGGAAAATGCTACTAAAACAGATATATGAGTATGATTTACAAATGACAAAGAAAAACTCAGAATTACTTGATATTTTGTGGTTTAAGAACAATACTTGAATATGATCTTATGCATGAAAATGCATAGGATGATATTTCTCTTGTTTTAATGTAGTTGTTTTCAAGATGAAGATGTTCTAGATTTGAATCATCATCTTCTTCAGCATTGCAAATTTGTTCTGGAAGAATATTCCTGAGGAAAAATAGACATGCAGGTCATAAAGGATTGAAGTAATATTCCACCTTCATAATTTAGGAGTTAAAATAAAATTAGATCCTTGTCTTACATACCAGAAAAAATTCCATATATGTCAAGATCTACATATGAAAAAATGAAGTCATAGAAGTGATAGAATAAAGCATGGTTATACCCCGGGATGGAGGGAGAAATCTTCCTATGTGTGACTCAAAAACCAGAAGCACTAGAAGAAAAGATTTAAAAATTGGCTACAGTTTTTTTTTTTTTTAAATGCAAAGTTCAAAGATAAATCGCAAACTGGGAGAAAGTGTTTGCAACTTAAATAAAGGGCTAATATACAAAGACCTAAAAATCTAGGAGGCAAGGGAAATCAAAGAAAAAAAAAGATACCTGGTGACCAGTTTACAGAAGAGAAAATGAAATGATATGTGAACATAAAAGGATGCTTAATTTCATTTATGATAAGAAAAATTAAATTGAAATGATACTGGCATGCCACTCTAACTTATCAGATTTTTCCACCTCTCCACAGAACAAATCAAAGTTCATTCACATGTTCTGATGATAAAGTTGTATAGGATCAAGCATCACTGAAGGGAATTCAAAACTGTTCAGGCCCATGGAAAGGAATCTGGCAGTATATAACAAAATTACATATTCATTTTATTCCTTTCAATCAGCAATTCCATTTCTACGGATTTATCCCAAAGTTAGATTGGAAAATACAAAATTATATTTGAACAGAGTTACTTATACACACAGTTGCACTCATCTCACACGCTAATAAAGTAATGCTCAAAATTCTCCAAGCCAGGCTTCAGCAATACGTGAACAGTGAACTTCCAGATGTTCAAACTGGTTTTAGAAAAGGCAGAGGAACCAGAGAGCAAACTGCCAACATCCGCTGGATCATGGAAAAAGCAAGAGAGTTCCAGAAAACATCTATTTCTGCTTTATTGACTATGCCAAAGCCTTTGACTGTGTGGATCACAATAAACTGTGGAAAATTCTGAAAGAGATGGGAATACCAGACCACCTGACCTGCCTCTTGAGAAACCTATGTGCAGGTCAGGAAGCAACGTTAGAACTGGACAAGGAAGAACACACTGGTTCCAAATAGGAAAAGGAGTACTTCAAGGCTGTATATTGTCACCTGCTTATTTAACTTCTATGCAGAGTACATCATGAGAAACGCTGGCCTGGAAGAAGCACAAGCTGGAATCAAGGTTGCGGGGAGAAATATCAATAACCTCAGATATGCAGATGACACCACCCTTATGGCAGAAAGTGAAGAAGAATAAAGGGCCTCTTGATGAAAGTGAAAGAGGAGAGTGAAAAAGTTGGCTTAAAGCTCAACATTCAGAAAACGAAGATCATGGCATCCTGTCCCATCACTTCATGGCAAATAGATTGGTAAACAGTGGAAACAGTGGCTGACTTTATTTTTCTGGGCTCCAAAATCACTGCGGATGATGGTTGCAGCAATGAAATTAAAAGACGCTTATTCCTTGGAAGGAAAGTTATGACCAACGTAGACAGCATATTAAAAAGCAGAGACATTACTTTGCCAACAAAGGTCCGTCTAGTCAAGGCTATGGTTTTTCCAGTGGTCATGTATGGATGTGAGAGTTGGACTATAAAGAAAGCAGAGTGCCGAAGAATTGATGCTTTTGAACTGTGGTGTTGGAGGAGACTCTTGAGAGTCCCTTGGACTGCAAGGAGATCCAACCAGTCCATCCTAAAGGAGATCAGTCCTGGGTGTTCATTGGAGGGTCTGATGTTGAAGCTGAAACTCCAATACTTGGGCCACCTGATATGAAGAGCTGACTCATTTGAAAAGACCCTGATGCTGGGAAAGATTGAGGGCAGGAGGAGAAGGGGACGACAGAGGATGAGATGGTTGGCTGGCATCACCAACTCAATGGACATGAGTTTGTGTGGGCTCCGGGAGATGGTGTTGGACAGGGAGGCCTGGCATTCTGCGATTCATAGGGTCGAAAAGAGTTGGACACGACTGAGTGACTAAACCGAACTAAACTGAACACATTGTGGCATTATTTATAGTACAAAGAAGTGGAAACAATCAAATGTCTATCAGTAAGAAGCTGGTTGAATAAAGTCCCTACATAATAGTACTATTCAGTTGTTAAAAAGAAAGAGGAAGTTTTCTACATACTGATTTGGAGTGATATTCAGGATATACTGATAATTTTTAAAAGTAAAGACTAGAAAAAAGAAAAGAATAATACTTATTCTTCTTATTCACAGATGAATAATACTTCTGTGAGATAATTTGTATAATAATTCTGAGGGGGTATGGAATATAAATGTGTATGCTTCAGATCAGATCAGTCGCTCAGTCGTGTCCGACTCTTTGCGACCCCATGAACTGCAGCACGCCAGGCCTCCCTGTCCATCACCAACTCCCGAAGTTCACTGAGACTCACGGCCATCAAGTCAGTGATGCCATCCAGCCATCTCATCCTCTGTCGTCCCCTTCTCCTCTTGCCCCCAATCCCTCCCAGCATCAGAGTCTTTTCCAATGAGTCAACTCTTCACATGAGGTGGCCAAAGTACTGGAGTTTCAGCTTTAGCATCATTCCTTCCAAAGAAATCCCAGGGCTGATCTCCTTCAGAATGGACTGGTTGGATCTCCTTGCAGTCCAAGGGACTCTCAAGAGTCTTCTCCAACACCACAGTTACAAAAGCATCAATTCTTCGGCGCTCAGCCTTCTTCACAGTCCAACTCTCACATCCATACATGACCACAGGAAAAGCCATAGCCTTGACTAGACGAAACTTTGTTGGCAAAGTAATGTCTCTGCTTTTGAATATGCTATCTGGGTTGGTCATAACTTTCCTTCCAAGGAGTAAGCGTCTTAATTTCATGGCTGCAGTCACCATCCGCAGTGATTTTGGAGCCCAAAAAAATAAAGTCAGCAACTGTTTGCAGTTTCCCCATCTATTTCCCATGAAATGATGGGACTGGATGCCATGATCTTCGTTTTCTGAATGTTGAGCTTTAAGCCAACTTTTTGACTCTCCACTTTCACTTTCATCAAGAGGCTTTTGAGTTCCTCTTCACTTTCTGCCATAAGGGTGGTGTCATCTGCATATCTGAGGTTATTGATATTTCTCCCGGCAATCTTGATTCCAGCTTGTGCTTCTTCCAGCCCAGCATTTCTCATGATGTACTCTGCATATAAGTTAAATAAACAGAGTGACAATATACAGCCTTGACGAACTCCTTTTCCTAATTGGAACCAGTCTGTTGTTCCATGTCCAGTTCTAACTGTTGCTTCCTGACCTGCATACAAATTTCTCAAGAGGCAGATCAGGTGGTCTGATATTCCCATCTCTTTCAGAATTACAGTTTCAAAAATAACACTGTAATCATCAACAGGAAATTAATTTAAAAATTTGATCAAAGGAGAAGGATGGAATACAGTATAAGGAACAGGCATAGAAAAATATTATGTAGAAAGTAGCAATTCCTAAAAAACTTTTGAACTGTAGTGTTGGAGAAGGCTCTTGAGAGTCCCTTGGACTGCAAGGAGATCAAACCAGTCAGTCTTAAAGGAAATGAAACCAGTCAGACTTAAAGGAAGTCTTAAAGGAAATATTCATTGAAACGACTGATGCTGAAGCTGAAGCTCCAATACTTTTGCCACCTGATGAGAAGAACTGACTCATTAGAAAAGACCCTGATGCTGGGAAAGATTGAAGGCAGGAGGAGAAGGGGACGACAGAGGGTGAGATGGTTGGATGGCATCACTGACTTGATGGATATCAGTTTAAGCAAGCTCCGGGAGTTGATCATGAACAGGGAAGCCTGGTGTGCTGCAATCCATGGGGTCACAAAGAGTTGGACACGACTGAGTGACTGAACTCTAAGCAAACTAAAGACCTATCTGAATATTAAATTGTTGACATACTGTTACAGAGAAAACTTCTGTGCTTAAGCTATACATCCTCCATGGAACATATTCAAAGGACAAATAGAACTACCAAAAACATAATAAACTTAATTAAATACTTTTGCTGTTAGTTGTAATAATGGTATACATTTATTCTTACAAAATAGGTTTATATTGTTGGCAATGTAGAATTTCAATTTAAGATAAGTCTACATCAGAAGGATTTCTCTATAATGGTAAATTTTTTTTTCTTTTGCTTTTTTTGTTCAATTGGAGGATAATTGCTTTACAATATTGTATTGACCTCCACCATATATATCAGCCTATAATGGTAAATTTGATTTGGGAATATCAGTATGAACTGTTTTTGTTCTTGTGTGTGTGTGTGTGTGTTTAACAAAAATGCATATTTCTGGCAGTCCACTGAAAGGCCTTGAGACTAAAAATACATTTGAAAGAAAGATGCCTGGTGCCCAGACTGGGGCCTCTGAACACTATTCCCCAGTGAGAGGAGCTAGGGCTCTTTGGAAGAAGGCTGGCATTGGCCTATAGTGGGGAATGTAAAAGTGAGCCATCCAAGATCTCTGGAGGCCAGTCCAAGGACTCAGGAGCCAGCTCGAAGGGCTCCATCAGCTGAAGATGAGACAGTTAAGAACAGTAATTGCAACTGATGGAAACATTCTTAATATATAAAGCCATAAGTTCATATTGAGTCTCCAGAGAAAGAGAGAAGGCCAGAAACAAAGTAATAAAGCAAAAATATTTAGGCACCATCTTCTTTTTTTTTCCTGAGACAGCCACTATTAAAATTTTTAAATCTTTTATAGTCTTTTTCATCTGTGGTTAATGCATATGTATAATTTTTTACAATTTTATAAAGATTGGCATAACATTGTATTAGTTTCAAGTATACAACATAATGATTAGATGTGTGTGTGTGTGTGTGTGTGTGTGTGGTTGAAATGATGACCGCCATAAGTTAATTTGCATCACCTCACATAGTTACAAATTTGTAACCAACTTCTTACCATGATGGGCAATTAAAAGGAAAGAACAGAGCGTTTATCTTACCTTTCAGAGTAAGGAACTTGCCCTTGCTGATAAGAAAATATTATTTACAGAGGAATGTGCTTAGTCAGTCTTGTCTGACTCTTTGCAACCCCATGCATTGTAGCCCATCAAGCTCCTTTGTCCATGGGATTCTCCCAGCAAGAATACTGGAGTGGGTTGCCATTCCCTTCTCCAGGTTACAGAGGAATTCCATTTAACAAATGTGGAAAGAATGACAAAAATAGAAATTCACCATTTTGTTACCCCTAAGGAAATAACAGATGCAAGCAAGAGTCATCATGAGTAAAAAAAAACCATTGGTTCAGTGGTGGAGGAGAACGGTTATGATGGAGATATCATACCATTGCCACCTATATCCTACCAGAAGTGGGATAATTTATGCCTCCTGATGAAACACATAAGAACCGTATGGCACAACGTAGAAATTATCTTCGCAAAAAAAATTATACTCTGAATATTTTCAAGCCCTCCCCATCCCCACCACTTCCCCTATAAACTTGACTCTTTGTTTTATTTTTTAGAAGTTTGTGTTTAGAATTTTAGAGATAGGTAAAAGAATAAAGAGTATAATCTTCAAAGACCAGACCACAGAGCTCAAGGATCTGTTACCCTCACTGGCTGCACTAAGAATGTGTCCCAGGTTAATCCTGAGACATTCATACTTTTTAGGCAGGGGGATGACTCAGTCAGCAAACAGAACACACACAGAAAAATGTGTCCTCAGAAGTGAAGAAACTGAGTTTTAATAAAT
This sequence comes from Bubalus kerabau, assembly GCF_029407905.1. NCBI lineage: Eukaryota > Metazoa > Chordata > Mammalia > Artiodactyla > Bovidae > Bubalus > Bubalus kerabau. The sequence continues at coordinate 151,485,698 of NC_073627.1, forward strand.
GTTTCCAGAATTTTGTTTTCAGAAAAATCTAGATAGAAGCAAGCAATTTTTTTTTTTTTTTAGAAGCAAGCAATTTTAATGTTAGCATACACTTTGGTTTTGTGCTCTACAGAGCAGTGTGTTTGAAATCACATATGGTGGTAGGAACAGCACCATAACCTGCGGCCTTGAAGTCTCACTTGAAAGTGTCTCTAAGATTCTAGATATTATGTAATCATACTCTATTTTTTTAAAAATTTACATGGAAGTTTGCAAACATAGAAAAGTAGGGAAAAAACTATAATGAATCCTTATGTACTTATTATCATCCAATTTCAACAATCATTAACATTTGCCAGTGTTGTTTGATGCAACCTCTTGTCACTTTTTCTTTAAATTCCAGACATTATGTCATGATCATTTAATCATATTTTTTCAACCATAACAATTTAAATGGATACTTGAGAAAGTAAAAATTTACCGTATCTTGTTGTTGTTCAGTCTCAGGAAATGTAGTGCTTTCATTTCTTGTACCCCAGGTGGTATAGATTTTAATTCATTATGATCCAGAAACAGCTCTCGCAGAGAATGGTAAGCTCCATAGAAGGAGACTCGGTCTATGCCATCATCCACAAGCTTATTAAATGACAGGTACAGGTATTCCAGGCCTGGTTCCATGTGACCAAACACATAGCCAGGGATGCGTTCGATCTGGTTCCCGATGAGTACGAGGTGCACCAGCGACTTGGGTAGATAGGAGGGGACATGGTAGAGCTTGTTGTAGGAGAGGTCTATCGATTCTAGATTTCTAGAAGAGAGTAAACAGTGTGGGTGCATCAGGGCAGTGACTGTTAGCTCAAAGTTTTGACAAGCCAGTCAGGATGCTTGTCTGCTTTCGTGCCAGTGTTTAGTAATGATTCCCAGTGCAAGTGTGGCTATATGGTGGCTAGCTGCAAGGTTAGTGCTCTTACCTGGGTAACAGCTGCTTGAGTTCCTGTCTTATGGAGAAGCACCAGAGTTGAGAGAGAAGAAACTCATATCCTAGAGGTAATGCTGAGACCCAAAGAGGGCCCACAAATATCTCTGAGGCATAACTTACATTGGAAATAAAGTCCGAAGTTCTAGCTGACATCAAAACCCTATCCCTACAATCATCTTTGGTTCCAGCAAGGAAGTAGCAGTAAGAGGTCTATGCATTCTTCTTCCACATTTGATCTGATAACTTGGGATCTGGGACTTGGGGTAAGAATGAGGGATCTAGAAAAAGTTGATAACCAATCAGAAGATCTGGGAAATGTGGTGAACTCCCTGGCTTTTTTCAGGAGCCTCACCTGCAGCTTCTGCCCACCGCATGAAGATTTTTCACTTTCTGAAGACTCAGTTGCCTTGCCACTGCCACATCCTGCTATACCTAAAGGGCCCTCAAGGTCTCTTTTCATCTCTGTCCTGCTTCTGAAACATGCCTATCCCCACAGTGCTACTCAAATCCCTCATTCCCTCACGACATGACTTCAGATCTTCTCTGATGGCACCTGCTGCCGGGGCCTGACCCTGCTTCCCTGTGTAGCTAATCATCTCCCTCCTGACAGGCAAGGCCTCAACATTTTGCACTTCCCTGAGAGCTACAGCCTGGGACCATTGATTCCTCTCAAGGAAAGTGGTCTCTGTCTTTTCCTTCCTCTATCAGGTCATGCATTCTTCAGTCTCTTTTGTAAGACTTGAGATAGAGAACTAGTATCATGGAATGAAGACAGTGTGGTATAGAATCTAGTGGTGAGGGAGGAGAAAAAGGGAGAAGGGCAGCTTGCTTCCTTACTGTATTGTTGTTATTGTTGTCTCTAAGTCATCTCTGACTCTTTGTGACTCCATGGACAGCAGCACACCAGGCTTCCCTGTCCTTCACAATCTCCCAGAGTTGGCTCAAACTCATGTCCATTGAGTCAATGTTGCCATCCAGTCATCTTATTCTCTGTTGTCCCCTTCTTCTCTTTCCTTCAGTCTTTCCTAGCATCAGGGTCTTTTCCAATGAGTGGGCTCTTCACATCAGGTGGCCAAAGTATTAGAGCTTCAGCTTCAGCATCAGTCCTTCCAATGAATGTTCAGGGTTGATTTTCTTTAGGACTGACTGGTTTGATCTCCCTGCTGTACAAGGGACTCTCAAAAGTCTTCTCTAGTACCATAATTTAAAGCATAAGTTCTTTGGAGCTCAGCCTTCTTTATGGTCCAACTCTCACATCCATACATGACTACTGGAAAAACCATAGCTTTGACTATACAAATGTTTGTTGACAAAGTACTGTCTTGGCTTTTTAGTATGCTGTCTAGGTTTGTCATAACTTTCCTTCCAAAAAGTGTCTTTTAATTTTCTGGCTTCAGTCACAGTCTGCAGTAATTTTGGAGCCCAAGAAAATAAAATCTGTCATTGTTTCCACTTTTTACCCTTCTATTTGCCATGAACTGATGGGACTAGATGCCATGATCTTAGTTTTTCAATTAGAGTTTTAAGCCAGCTTTTTCACTCTGCTCTTTCACCTTCATCAAGAAGCTCTTTAGTTCCTCTTCACTTTCTGCCACTAGAGTTATATCTGCGTATCTGAGGTTGTTATTTCTCCCAGCAATCTTGATTCCAGCTTGTGATTCATCCAGCCTGGCTTTTCACATGATGCACTCTGCATATAAGTTAAATAAGCGGGATGACAGTATACAGCCTTGACGTACTCTTTCCCTATTTGGAACCAGTCCATTGTTCCATGTCTAGTTCTAACTGTTGCTCCTTGAGCTGCATCCAGGTTTCTCAGGAGGCAGGTAAGGTGGTCTGGTATTCCCATCTCTTGAAGAATTTTTCGCAGTTTGTTGTGATCCACATAGCCAAAGGCTTTAGTGTAGTCAATGAAGCAGAAGTAGATGGGGTTTTTGGAATTCCCTTGATTTTTCTATGATCCAACGGATGTTGGCAATTTGATGTCTGGTTACTCTTCCTTTTCTAAATCTAGTTTGTACATCTGGAAGTTCTCAGTTCACATACTGTTGAAGCCTAGCTTGTAGGATTTTCAGCATTACCTTGCTAGCATGTGAAATGAGCAAATTATATGATAGTTTGAACGTTCTTTGGTATTAGAATGAAAACTGACCTTTTCCAGTCCTGTGGCCGCTGCTGAGTTTTCCAAATTTGCTGGCATATTGAGTGCAGCACTTTAACAGCATTCTCTTTTAGGATTTGAAATAGCTCCACTGGGATTCCATCACATCCACTAGCTTTGTTTGTAATAATGCTTCCTAAGGCCCACTTAATATCATGTGAGTCACCACACCATCATGGTTATTTGAATCATTAAGACCTTTTTTGTACGGTTCTATATATTCTTGACATCTCTTCTAATATCTTCTGCTTCTGTTAGGTCCTTGCTGTTTCTGTCATTTATTGTGCCCATCTTTTTTTTTTTTTTTTGATTTAATAAAGTTTTATTTTTCAAAATGTACAGCTGGTGGGACCTGTTCATGCATCTTCACCAGCAGCTGGGGCATCTCCACCCTTGGTGTTTCTGGTGTAAATCACTTGAGCTCTGTGCTTTGAAACCAGTTTAATAAGTCCTTTACTAAGGAGTTCCTGAAGGGCTGCTCTGGCCAGGGAACCACGAATCTTCAGTCTCTCAGAGACGACAGCTGGAGTTATAAGCTTATAGTTGGGAACTTCTTTACAGAGTTTGTCATATGTTGCTTTGTCAAACAAGACTAGGTTATTGAGTTTGTCCTGAACTTTGCCTGTGGACCACTTCTTTTTGGCCTTACCCCCAGATTTGTTCACTGGATCTTTGTCTTTCTTGGCTGACTTTCCAGCATCTTTCTTCTTCTTGTCGTCCTTGGGTGGCATAACGAAGCCCGGAGAGCAGCTACAACCACTGCAGCCTCGCTAAGATGTCGGACAAAAAGGCTATTGTGCCCATCTTTGCTTCAAATGTTCCCTTGGTATCTCCAGTTTTCTTGAAGAGATCTCTAGTCTTTCCCATTCTGTTGTTTTCCTCTATTTTTTTGCTTTCCCATTCTGTTGTTTTCCTCTATTTTTTTGCATTGTTCACTTCAGAAGGCTTTCCTATCTCTCCTTTCTATTCTCTGGGACTCTGGATTCAATTGGGTATATCTGTCCTTTTCTCCTTTGCCTTTTGCTTCTCTTCTCAGCCATTTGAAAGTCCTTTTCAGACAACTACTTTGCCTTCTTGCATTTCTTTTTGGGGGGATGGTTTTGGTCAACATCTCCTGTGCAGTGTTACAAATCTCTGTCCATAGTTCCTCAAGTACTCTGTCTATCAGATCTAGTCCCTTGAATCTATTTGTCACCTCCACTTATAATCATAAAGGATTTAATTTAGGTCATACCCAAATGGCCTAGTAGTTTTCCCTACTTTCTTCAATGTAAGCCTGAATTTTGCAATAAGGAACTGATGATCTGAGCCATAGTCAGCTCCAGGTCTTGTTTTTGATGACTATATAGAGCTTCTCCATCTTCAGCTACAAAGACTATAATCCTCTCTGCAGGTAGAGGATTATCAAACTTAAAGTTCATGACTGCCTGTGAGGTCAACAGACCAGCACAGTGATCAGACCTTAGGTCATGCTGCTTGGGCTTGGCACCTGTACATTGTAGGTTATCCACAGCAGCAGTGACCATAGCTATCCTAACATCAGTTATATCATGAACAATTTGAACTCTGAAAATAACCAAGTTTTTGGTAGGGGGAGGTTCACTAAGAATGCTGTCATCTTCCTCACTCACTCATTTTCATACCCTGTTTAGTAATGGCAAAGGAAAAGAATTCATCTATGAACATCAAATTGTAGCATGTACTTACTCTTGATTTATCCAGGCTAAAGGAGCAATTCTATTTTCTTCAATTTTATTAGAACGTAATCCAATGACATTGATCTTTCTGGTATGATTAAAAGAAATTTCAGTTATTTCTTCAATTTGGTTATTTTCTAGGTATAATTCCTATAATTAAAAGAAAAGACTTATTTTTCTTCATATTACTTGATATGATAAATATATTCAATTTCACAGAATTAAAATATTCAGTTTCACAGAATTAAAATCATGTTATAAACTGTTGTCATTAGTGTTAGTTAATGAAAGAGTCTTGCAGCTCTTCCAAATGAGTTAATTTTTTACATTGTCAGATTTTCTAGCTAGCAAAATAAAGTGTACTGTCTGTCATGGTTATGGAATTAAATGAATTTAATTATTTTTAACCATAAAATGATATGATATAGCATATCATGATAATTGTATAAAGCTTTCTAATTTATAAAACTTATTCACATAAATTATTTCATTTGGGCTTCAAAGACCTAGAAACTAAAAAATAGGTAGAAATTATCCCCATCTAGTAGTGAAAAAACTCAGGCCTGGAGAGATGGCAAGGTGTTTGCAAACTTAAACAGCTGATACATGAGGGAATGCTGGCTGGCCCCAGCTTAGAGTCATCCTGTTTCCTGCCAGTCCATGCTGTCTGTAATTTTTTTAGGCTCACATTTTTAAGGTTTGTTTGTATTATAATTTCTTTAATTAAAAGTTCATTAAGAGCCTTCATTTAACATCAGGGTGAAGTTAGAACTATTAGTAAGTTGTCAGTAGCTAGCTGCCTTCAAGTTAAATTCATTTGACTTTACAAGGAATTTGTCACTCAGAAATCTTATTGGAATTCAGAAGTATGATTTGTGTATATATAGTTGGAGTAATTCCTATTGTCGTAATTTCCCCCTCTTTGTCATTTAATTTTGGTATTGTTGGAACTGTGTAAAGTAAATTTTAGTGTTCTGCTTCATACCTATTTAGGGGTGAACTATATTAGTGGCTCCTAAACTTGATTGTAGGTTAGAATCACTTGTCAGCTTTTTAAAGTATAAATTCCAACTTAAATTAACAGAGCACGCTCATTTATACATTGAAACTGCACATGTGAAGTGGTGCGTTGAAAGGGTTCAGAGTGTATGTACATGCATGGACAACAGCTCCCAAGAAGCTAGTAAGAGGGTCTTTGGAAAGAGAAACCAGGGATGGGAGTGTCAGACATAGAATGGAGACACACTGCTCTTTTGTACTATTCAAGTGTTGTGTGTGTGTGTTTTACTGTGTGCATGCATTATCTATTTAAAATTTTATTAAAAAAAAAAAAAGCCAATAAATTGTTGACCCCATTCTCCAAAGAACCTGATTTAGCATGTCTGGTATAAGCCCCAAAATCTGTATTTGTTTAGAATCCAAGTAATTCTGAGGTAAAGCTAGGTTATGAGTGCAACCTCAATTTTTACAGTTTTGGTAAATTCTAAATGCCTGTCTTAATCTACAAATAGGAGGAAGGGGAAGCATGGTGGCTGTGTAGCAGCAGTATCAGACTGAGACTGATGGCCCTCTTTTGGCTCACTGGGTTCACAGCCATATGAAGCTTCATCCTGCTGGCTGATTGTTTATGGGACAGAAATAGAGCTCAGAGGAAGTAAGCTAAGGGTCACCTGGATCTGCTAAACCTCAGTTCTTAATGCGGAATGTCAGGGTGTACACTTAGCAGGGAAGGCCCCACCAGAGTACCCCCATAGTAAAGTGTGTCCTGTGTTGTAGCAAGGGAGACCACACACTTGGGCCGCAGGAAGTCTATCCAGAGGGGACGGACACAGGACAGTGCTAGTCAAAACTAGTAAGCTGTGAGAAGGGAGTGAGGGGTGGACTGCTCAGCAGCCTTCTCTGCAAATCTTGTCCATCCTTACAGGGTCACTGCTAGCCTAGGTGGGCCTCTGAGTGGAACAGACTGAGATGAACATCACATTTCCAGTTTGAGATAGTTTAAACTACTTTGCAAATCAAGGTGCTTTTTGCAAGTTGTACTTTCTGTTTGAACTTTCAGTTCATCTTCCCTATTCTCTCCCCAAGAGCTGTCAGTAAGACCAATTTTCACTTTACCAAGATTCTCTACTAGTAGTAATAATTCTGATTCATAATTTTGTTTGTTTGAAAACAGTGCTCAAATTATAATAAATTTTATTTATAGCACCAGAACGACTCAGTTTAATATGCATCATGATAATCTTTTAAAATATATTGTTTGTTTTGTCATTGTGTGCTATATTTAAAGTATAAAACATTATAAAGAAAATATTGGTACCTCAATAGAAGCAGGAAGACCCTGTGGTATAATTCTAAATTTATTTCTTCCCAGACGCAGGTAGGATAGGCTCTTCAAAGGTTTGAAAGCCAAGGAATTGACATTGGTTTCACTGAGATTGTTTCCTTCCAATTCTAAAGTGACCAATTGATTTAAGTCTATAAAAAAAAAAAATTGTGATATTGTGATTTAGAAACATGCAACTTCTATAGGCTTTCAAAATTTCATGTGAGATGTTCACTTTATTTGAACGACTAATGTTATAGCTTCTTTCTTTGAATCCCCCCATAGAGCCTTTTCCCAAGTACTCTTCACATTTGCACAACAAATGTTCAGTTCAGCCAGGACTCAGTGCTGACTGCATGGTCCAGGAGAGACAGGCCTGTAGAGAAATCACTGATGTGTTGTATGATGAAAGTTTGTAACCCTCATACAAAAGCCAAAAAACACCACAGAAAGAAAGAAAATTATAGGCAAATATCACTGAAAAACATACATGCAAAATAACTTTAACAAAATACTGGGAAACCAAATTCAATAATACATGAAAAGGATCATAAACTGTAATCAAGTGGGACTTGTTTCAGGGATGCTAGAATGGCTTAATATCCACAAATAAATCAGTGTGATACACCACATTAACAAATTGACAAATAAAAGTCATATGATCACCTCAATAAAGGCAAAAAAAGCTTTTGACAAAATTCAATATCCATTTATGTAAAGACTCAACAAAGTGGGTACAAAGGGAACATCCCTCAACATATATGACAAACCTACAGCCAATATCGTACTCAAAAGTGAAAAGCTTCAAAGCATATCCTCTAAAATCAGGAATAAGACAAGGATGCCCAATCTTACTGCTTTTATTCAACATAATGCTGGAAGTCCCAGCCATAGCAATCAGACAAGGCAAAGAAAGGAATCCAAGTTGGGAAGAAAGAAGTAAAATTGTCACTGTAGACAACATGATACTATATATATAGAAAATTGTAAAGACTGCCTCCAAAAAACTATTACAACTAGTACATGAATTCAGTAAAGTTTCAGGATACAAAATTAATATACAGAAATCTGTCGAGCTTCTATACACTGACAATAAACTATCAGAAATAGAAGTATTAAGAAGACAGACCCATTTCCAATTGCATCAAAAAGAATAAAAACTTAGGAATAAATGTAAACAAGGAGGTAAAAGACCTGTACTCAGAAAACTATGAGACACTGATGAAAAAAATGATTGAAGGCAACACAAACGGAAAGATATGCCATGTGCATAAACTAGAAGAGTTGATACTGTTAAAATTACTATACTGCCTAAAAAGACAGTGTACAGATTCAGTGCAATCCCTATCAAAATACCAATGGCATTTTTCACAAAACTAGAACATGTAAGTGTAATATTTGTATGGAAGTGCAGAAGATCCCAAATAGCGAAAACAATCGAGAAAGAAGAACAAAGCTGGATAGATCACACTCCCTGTTTTCAGGCTACAGTAATTGAAACAGTGTGGTACTACCACAAAAACAGACCCGGAGACCAATGGAACAGAATAGAGAGCCCAGAAATAAACCCACACGTTAATGGTCAATTAATCTTTGAGAAAGGGAGTTAAGAATGTACAGTATGGAAAGGAGTGTTTGTATAATGAACAGAAGTCAGAAGAAGGAGGTGGGGGAGCAGGACACCACCCAGAGGTGGCAATGAAGTATTTGCAAAGACAGATAGGTATGAAATGGTGGCATAACCAGGGAGGTACAGGGAGTGTAATGTAATGGGTGGTTCCTTTTTTCAGGACACAGAAGGAGCACTCTTGCCTGGTAAACCCTCAGTCTTTGAACAAGGGAATTACAGCAGTAAATTCCCATTGCAGTGTTCACTTCCTGGCAGAGTGAAGCCAGATGGACATTTTGAAAGAATGACTAAAAATTCCACACATTCAGATTGAGCTACCAAGAAAGGCCTTTATACAAACAAGTTTCTTCCTAAATTGTTTCTTCAGGTCTCTGGAGTGGTATGAGCAAATCAATTGGAAACTTAGAGGAGAACGGACAGCTTAGCAGTGATGGTACCCAGAGGCATCTGAGTCAGACACTCAGGGTGTAACTTTGGAGTTTGTTCAGTGGCCAAAATTTTCAGAATAGCGGATGTTTTCATATTCAATTCGAGTCATGGATATTGCACTGATATGCTCTGTGCAACTTAGATCCTACTCTTAGGCATGCAGAGAAGTAAGACATAGTCTAAAGTGAAACAAAAGACACTGCCATCACAAGTACCTCATAGGTTCTAGAACATGACAAGGAGAAGATGGCAGTGTAGACTTGAGGGGTACAGAGGTGTGAGTGGGGCTAGACTCTCAAGATAGAAAGACATAGGTAGAAATGGGAGGGTGAGGCAGCCAGGTGAACACATGGAGGTATGAACCCACATGGTTGTGCTCAGGAGTAGGAAGGAGATCAGCCCTAGAGTGGCCCATCTGTAAGAGAGGATGAAGGTTGTGGAGAAGACAGAGGTAGGCTGGGCAGGGCCTTCATGCACCAGAAAATAAGGTGTGACTTTCCTTCGGGGCAGCGAGAAGCCTCTGGACAGGGAACAGCATGACAAAATACTAATCTGCTGGTATTTAATATCAACTGAAGGGCAGAAAGGAAGTATGGAGGCCAATTATTAAATTATGATACATGGTTCTATTTCTTTATATAACCAATTCCACAACTAAAGCATATTTATCTAGAACATAGCTGAGGTTTTGGAATGGAGAATTTTTTTCAGAGAAAAATAGATGATAGAAGTAGACTAGTGGTTATTACATGACCTCACAAGAGAGAGAAACACAATAATGCAAATTCATGATCTTATGCATTAATTTACAGTTGTTCTGAGTGGATAGCCACACACCATCATTGCTAGAAATGACACCATGATCATGGATTTTGGTTTGTTGTCATCATTAATGAAGACAGGAACATTTTTTAGCATGTCCTGTTTTCTTCTGCTCTGCCCCCTTCTAGCTTCACCTTCCCTTTTGATGGTGTTGTTTAGTCACTAAGTCATGTCCAACTCTTTTGCGACTCCACAGACTGTAGCCCACCAGGCTCCTCTGTCCATAGGATTTCCCAAGCAAGAATACTAGATTGCCATTTCCTTCTCAAGGGGATCTTCCCAACCCGAGGATCAAACCCATGTCCCCTACATTGGCAGGCAGATTCTTTACCACTGACCTGCCAGGGAAGCCCCACCTTCTCTTTTCAGACCTTCCTTTTCTCTAGAGTGGGTATGCAGGTCTCCCAGTGGATCCTGGATAGCCTCCTAGAACCTTGGCATAGCGTGTATAGCCCTCCGTTGTGTGGTTCTTTCTCATCTTTTCACATCATCTTTTGTTCTTCACTCCTTATCATAGCCTGCATCTAAGATTTATGAAACTGAATGTTTTTCCCATAGCATCCAGATTATTTTTTACACTTTTGCATGTATTACTTTCCATGGAGTGCTGTCTTTCCCACTTCCCTGGAACTATACATTAATATATAAAACCTGGAAAGGTCGTGAGGGAGGTAAGAGAAGTGCTGCAGGCCACTGACAGTCAGCCCAGGGGCTTCCACCCAGAAAAGCAGTGTCACAGCCTGGCAGTGGCCTTTGTTTTGGGCTTGCCTTGCTCACTGCCAGCCAGCCTGACCATCCACAACAGTGGGACTCATAGGAGCTGAGGAGCTGCAACGGCTGCAGCAGTTGAAAGAGAACTCAGTACCAAAGGTGCCAACACTGGAGCCCAGCTAAGAAGCCAGTGCCGAAGGACCAGCACTGGAGTGGGGCTAAGAACACAGGCTAAACAGAAGAGGAGTCTTCAAGACACAAAGCCTACAGAGGCTTTTCTGGGCAAGATGACAGTGCAGAGCCTCCTCACTGGTCACCTGCAAGGAGCTGAGGCATATGAGGTACTCAGACTGTGGAGATGGGCAGGGGAGGCTAGGTCACTGTGGACTACAGTTAGCCCTCTGGGAATATGGAAACTTTTTCATGAGGGAGAGGTGCATGTGAGTGGAGAAGCAGTTATAGGAATGCGAGAGAGTACTTTCCAAACAAGGACTTATAGCATGCCATTTTGATAGCTCTGCTAGAAATACTATCTCACATGTAGTTAGTTCACATGTAGCCCATTAGTACACTTGTCCTAAATTGTGTTCCTTTGGTCTGTTTCACCTCGCAGCTAGAAGTTGAACTTTCTAATGTCTTTTCCATATGACAAAAGCCCTTCAAATTTTGTTAATGTTTTTCATGTGTACCCTGAAATCCATCTGGAAATAGAGTATTTCCATAACTCTGTCATCCTCAGATTTGGCAATTTTCGTTATTGTTTTTTTCCTATCACCAGAAGTGTTTTGTCCTTATGAAATTTTTTGAGGAGTAAATTCCCCCTTTTAAAGGAATAAAGGTTGGGTGATCAACACTAACATCATAAGTATAGTTCAGATCAAATAAACAAAAGTTAAGCACTATAGCTCCATACCTCAAGAGCTACACTAGACTGGTAGGAAGATAAAAAGAAAAATTAGACAGTCTTTGTCTTAAAGAAGCATATAATCTAATCAACAACGTTAGCTAGAATTCTTGAAAAGGCAAATGTAATACTACCTTATTTATCTTGAGTTCATAATATGACAATCTCAGTTATCCAGCTCAGTCCAGAAATAGTCTTAAGAAGAGTGAATTCCAGTTGTATCAAATGAACAAAATGTGGGGCACCTTCACTTCAGCCCATCCATGGGAAAGCCAGGCTGACATGGCAACCACATACCCATGCACATCATTTGTCTTGCCTTGTGGGGCACATGCACCTCGATAACACAGAAGTGCCAGAAGTGACAGAGCAACTCTCGGGGGAACAAGACTATTAAAGCCAAAGTGACTGCTGTATATAGTACATGTGCTAAAGTTTATGTTTACTTTGATTTTAGAATAGCCCCTCAAAACTTCACATCCCCATTTACTTATATTTTATATGTGATTCTCATGTGCCAAACCATGACATGTTAAAATAGCAAAATGTTTGGATGTGATGGAATTGTGGATGGGGTATATTGAGCATCTAAGGGTGATAAAGGAGACCCTTTAAACAAGCCATGGTATTATCACCATTAACACCATGGTGCTATCGCCAATACCAAAAACAGTACAAATACAGGATGAGAACACATGGCTATTTGGGGAATGTTAGCATAACTCTTAGGACATTATGGATTTTAGTTCAGTTATTGTATTATAAATGATGAAAACCTGAAATCATTGAAAGTTTATTTATAGAATACTTTTTAAAGACAACAGGCAGTTTAAAATACATTTTTTTAAGTTTCACAATCAATAGTTAAAATAAGTTTTATCAACTTAAATGGTAACATGAACTAAAAAATGTTTATTAGCTATTCATTTAGCAATATTGCAAATAAAATTTCCATACAACTATAGAAGAAAGATTATAAGGACACATGTCATAAAGTCAAATGTTAAGTACCTGATAAACTTTCTTCATCGATAACCTGCAGCTTGTTCTCATTGATTTTGAGTTCTTCTAATGTAGATGGTAGTTCTGAAGGAATCGTTACCAAATTGTTTCCATCCATATTTAAGCGCATTAAATTCTTTAGAAACTTAAATAAAGGCAAATCTCAAAATTACTTTTTTATCTTGTCACAGAAATGCAGTCATATATATTATTTAATAGTCAGTTTGCAGTAGTTACTAAAGTTTCACAAACTTTCAGTTTATTCAGGCTTAGGCATGAATCCCCAATTCTCCCTGCCAGGTAGATGTTGATCCTGTTAATAGCATTTATTCCCTGGTATTTTCAGCAAACCACATTTGGTGATTTTGTATCATACTCATCCATATTTTTACTGTAACTTATATTTTAAGTCATATTTTACTGTGACAGGAGAAAGTTCCTATCACCACTGGACCAGCCATATTTTCCTAGATCTTAAGTTTTTACCTTCTCAGCAGTAGAGTCAAAATTTATTAAATCATGCAGTAATCTGAATCTGTCATCGATACTAACAATATAGCAGTTTGAATCCTTTCAGTGTGTTTGTAAACCTCAGTTTTCTATCTGTACTAAGCAGAAACAGTCATGAAATAGCACTAACTATTGTGGAAATTCATCAAAATTAAATGCCACAAATATCACAAACTATTTCTATATGGTACCCAAACTGTTTTGACAGTCTGGAGAGTGTATTTCCACATTTGTAGTTACATGTTTGTTGGCCAGACTAGCCCCCACTACCAAAGTTGCAGAGTGATTTATTTCAAAGATGCTGAAAGTCAATTTCAGCAGTTTGGAAATGAGGTAGAGAATCCCAAAAACAAACAAACAAAAAAACAAGTTATTTCCTACAATGTCCTCTTTTTTGATCAAATAGAGAAAATGTACAAGTCCCAATTATTGTTCTATCAGAAGGACAACTAGCATGTAGCAGGACTCCAGGTCTTTCACATGAATGTGGACACCAAGTGTCTGGAACTCTCTCATCTGCAGCCCAGAATGTAAATAAGAACCAGGAACTAAGCTTGTAAGAGGCCAGTGACTTATCCAAAGAGTGGAAGAAAACCATCCAAGGGGATAAAGTTTGACTTCCTGGCATATAACATGTTTTACTTGGGCTTCTTTAACCACACACAATTTTGAGTAATTGTTTGCACACACAAATTCCTCCTTTCTTCTGCCTTTGTTTTTCGGAAAGTCCTTGTTACTCTCTTTTCTCCCTTTTAGAAAAAAAATTTAGTTAAATCTGATTCTTTCCAAAGTTTACTCTATGCTTTTCTCTTTCCCTCTCTGCCCAACCTATCCCCAAGCTAATTTTCTTCTGAGCCTCTTTGTTCTTGCAGAACCCCACCTGCTGAAGTATTCTTTACCAGATTTTGCAGACTGCACAAAATAAGGAAGCTTTGTCTTGCTGGCCTGAAAATGTTAACAGTTTCTACATAAGCTCTCCTTTTTCCCCAGAAATACCTCACGTACTAAGAGACCATATTTCAACATGTTTTCAGGTACTTGGGAAGAAACTCTTCCATAAATTCTAAACATTAGTTTTGTCATTGATGCAACTGTGGGTGCGTTAAGGACAAAGCATAGAAAAAACAGAAATTTGTAAAACAACCAAGTATATTCAAGATATAACTTGAATACAGTTTAGGGATATCAGAGAAGAAACTATCTTTGACAAAAACTCCTTTAAAACATTTTACTGGGACTTCTTTGATGGTGCAGTGAATAAGAATCCACTTGCCAATACAGGGGATATAGGTTCAATCCTGGTCCAGGGAGATCCCACATGCTGCATGGCAACTAAGCCCATGCATCACAACTACTGAGCCTGTGTTCTAGAGCCCTTGAACCACAGCTGCTGAGCCCATATGCTGCAGCTGCTGAAGTTCGCGTGCCTACAGCCTGAGCTCTGCAACAAGAGAAGCCAGCACACCACAACAGAGTAACCCCTACTCACTGCAACTAGAGAAAAGCCTACATGCAGCAACAAAGACCCAGTGCAACAACAAAAAGGAACGTACTTTTCTTTCCTTCTCCATCTCCACCCATTATCAGTACAGTTAATGAGAAAGCCATCCAAGTGGCCTTTTAGAAATCATAGTACATATTTACCTTGAATGCTTTTGGACCTATGCCTGAAGAGGTGATATTATTTTTGCTCAGATCAAGCCTTTCCAAATTCGGTAATCCATTAAATGCTTCATCCGGAATGGAGGTGATGGAATTGTCTAGGACACACAGCAATTATGTTTTAGGCCTATGTGCCTGTAAATACATATATACATGTACATGCATAGATAGCAAAAGAGAGCTTTATCTAGAGGAAAACACAGTCCTTAGAGCATGGACAATGTTATATAATAAATGAGTATTTAGAGAAAAATAAAAGACTGAGACTAGACTATTACATACGGTCAAAATTTTCACTCTGAGGACCTGTCTTGCTCTAGTACATCATGTTTAGATGAAGCTGCTTAAAACAGCCAGAATGTGGGTTGCCAGACAATTCTGTTAGCAATATGCATTTTACAACAAAGATGTGTTATGGAAGGTACTATAGAAACTGAATTTTATAGTTCTTCATATTTTCCTATTGACACTTCTTAGACCCTGGACCAGAAATATTTTTTAATGAAATCTTGGGCAAGTAACTTACCTTCTCCAAGCATCAGTTTGCTCTAAATAAGAAGTTTGAGATTATTTCTCAGATTGCTACCAGATCTAATGTTAAAATTCTATGACTTCAATCTATAGAAGTTCCTGCATGCTTTAATTTATGGGGTTTTGTTTGACATTTAGTTAAATATAGTAGTCAGTGATTTTATACCCAGAGAATGAGCTTAACAGAAATGGTGGTGGTTTAGTCGCTAAGTCGTGTCCAACTCTTGTGACCCCATGGACTGTAACCTGCCAGGCTCCTCTGTCCATGGAATTCTCCAGGCAACATTACTAGAGTGGGTTGCCATTTTCCTTCTCCAGGGTACCTTCCCAACCCAGGAATCGAACCCACGTCTCCTGTGGCTCTTGCATTGCAGGTCAGTTCTTTACCACTGAGCCAATAGGGAAGCCCAAGAAATAGTGAGTACTATAAAAACCATGTGGTAGCTTTCTTACAAAACCAGGATAGAGTAACTGAGCACACATCATCTTTCGTAAGATTTTCTACCTTCACAGATTATTTGTTTGTCTAATGGCAGAGCACACCTAGCAGTTAGGCTACATAAGGAGGGGGCGTTGCTAAAAAAGGAAGCTCTTGGCATAAGAGTAATTCCTTAGGAGATCATATAAGCCTAGCATCAGGAAGGCCATAATACCTGAAGTGTCCTATTGTAGACTGGCTGTCCTGACTAAGGAGTCAGGCTGTGTCAGTTGAGTATTTATATGATCATTTATTATTTCTGTGGTAGTTTATTTCTGTTACTTCTCCCAAAACACATCTGTAACCCCACTCAGATTCTCTCAGCCCTCCATCTTAAGAGCCATGCCCAGCATGGGCCTTATTGCCAAGACTCATTCACTGCCCCAGTCTTCACACCAGCCAGCCTCACACACATATCTGTCCTGCTGGTCCTCTACTCAGAGCTCTTCTTGACCCTTTAAGAACATGAGCAAACGGTCTGGATCACGTCCTGCCTACCAAGTAGCTAAAATCAGGGGGAAAGCAACAGGACGCTGTGATATTGCTGGAAGGAGTCTCACAGCCATTTTAAGGAAGTCTGTCCATTTCTTATAAAGGTAAACCTGCTTTTACTGTATCATTCAGCAATCCACTCCTGGGTATATGCCCTAGGAAAAAGAAAATTTAAGTCCACACAAGCATCCATATATGGATCTTTATAGCAACTGTTGCATAATTGCCCCAAACTGGAAATAATCCAGATGTCCTTCACCTGGTACGTGTGGTCCATCCAAACAATGGAATGCCACTCAGAAGTGAGGAGGAGCAAGTTGTTGATAAACACAACAACCTGAATAGCTCTCAGAAGTTTTATGGTAAGTGAAAGAAGTCCAATTGAAAAGTCTCCACACTGTATGCATTTCTGTGACATCCTAGAAAAGCTACTGTAGAGACAGAAAACATCAGGGCTGGTGAAAGAAGGGACATGAGAGAATTTGGTGAGGTGATGAAAATGTTATACCTTGAATGTGTGACTGTATGACTGTATGCATTTGCCAAAACTTAAAGAATAACACGCTAACGATTTTTTACTGAATATAACTTATACCTCATAAAGCTGATTTTAGAAAAAAAGTCAATGGGGCATCATGATTTGATTTGGAGGAATTTGCATTATACCTGATGATGCTTTTCTGTAGTAAACACCTATCTCTTCTGCAAAGTTTTTATGTTTGAAGACTGTGAAATTAATCTGTTGGGGTCCATTTATATTATGAAATTATACTATCACATTCATAGGGCAATGAGAGGTAACCACAGAATCAAACAGACATCCACATCTTACCTATGAGCTCCAGACTTGTTATCTCTGGTGCTGTTAGCGGTGGTATTTGTGTGAGGTCAGCGCTGATACAGGAGATGGTTTTGTAGGACAGAGAGCACATGCTTGGCAGAGACGGTATGCCTCTGGGGGTAGCTGGGATTGGGAGCCGAGGGGGCATCCTAAATGTGTCTCCTCTGATGGTCTCATCCTCATCCTCATCTTCATTGTCTTCCTCCTCACCTTCATGGTCTTCCTCCTCATCGTCATCGTCTTTCTCATTCTCCCTTGCTGGGTTTCTGTGTTGATGGGCATGCCTCCCCTCCTCTTCAGGCCTCTGCACTTTCCCTTCTCTGCTCTGTCCCTCATTGATAGGTCTCCCCCAGTCTCCAGGTCTAAAAGTCTTTTTCTTTTGCTCCCTATTTTCATCTTGTTTGAATTCTTCTTCATCCTCCTCAAGTTGAAGTTCCTCTTTTCTCAGTGCTCGATTCATTTCCACCCAAGGAGGTGACTGTTGCTTATGAGGTAAATTGGTAGGTTCTCTTTGTTCTGAAGAATCACCAGAAAATTCAGTTCTGTCATTTAATGCTGTACCACTGAGTAGCAAATAGGAAGCTACTGACCACGAAAGAAGACAGCAAGGGCAAGTTGTGGTATTAATGAAAGGAAAAATCATAGTGAAAATTAGGTTAGTAAATATTATTCCCTCCAGGAATATGAGTGCAATTTAAACATGAAATGCATCTTATAGTTTTTGCTTGAGTAATTTTAGTAGAAATAAATAAACTTTGTGTTTTGTAAGATGTTATAGGCAATTCTTGTTTGCTTTGTGAGCCTTATTTTACTAAGGTATCGTGCTATCTGATGACTAAAGAGGGAATAATATTACCATATGTTACAAAATGGTAAGCAGTCCTATTGTGAGATTATAAAATAATCAGATGTGATGCCTTTATAATAGATACTATTCAGTTAATTGGGGTTATTGATAATGTAAGAATTTGTACACTGTCAGACATAAAAACATGAAGCAGGTGTATATTTTACTTGTTTATGATAATGAAATCGGCTTTTATTATATTTGTCTGATTTTCTTTCAGCTCCATGTGCCTAAAAGTATCCTCTAAAATTCAGAATTATAGAAAATCCTCTTCTCTTTTCCTCCCAGACTGTACTTAAATCATGTTTACTGCTTGAGATCTATGGAAGATGTCCTGTACTTAAATGATATTTTCTTAACCTAGACATATGCACAGAGTATTTTTTATTATTTCATGATGATAACATAATATATTATAGTTGAAAGTTTATCTACATTTGTATTTAACTGTTATTATCTTTGGCAGAGAGCAGGGAAGACTTGACACAGACTAGACCCTCTGAATGAAGAGTTTTTTAGGGAAAAATAAGCTCAGTACATAGATTTTCTTTCATCAAAATATAAAAATTTACTTAATCATTTCCATGATTTTATTTAATACCATGTGTAAATCACCCCAAAAAAGAACTCAAAATATAATTATTTGAAATAATTACTTGAAATTTCAATTCAGTATATATTATAAAGTCTGTGAGTTATTTTTTTCACATCTCTTGACAAACATGCAAAAGGAGAATAGGAAAAAATTAGCAAAAGGAAACTAAAGCTATCATATTGAAACATTTAAAATCTTTCCTGTGTATCCAAGTTTATTTTTCCAAAATAACCACAGTATTTCAAGAATAGTAGTTCAAGTTTTGAAAAGTATCTGAGGATTTCTGGATCTTGCCTTTATAAACCTTGTGTTTCATCTCCCAAGGTGTCAGTTTCATTAAACACTTTTACTTTCTAACACTTTTTTAAAAGTTATATTATCTTAGTAAAACAATTGGGGCTTAGTCACTCTGTTGCATCCGACTCTTTGCAACCCTTTGTAGCAAACCCAACTGTAGCCCACCAGGCTCCTCCGTCCATGGGATTTTCCAGGCAAGAGTACTGGAGTGGGTTGCCATTTCCTCCTCCAGGGGATCTTCCCAACCCAGGGATCAAACCTGCGTCTCCAGTGTCTCCCGCATTGCAGGCGGATTCTTTACCCAATGAGCCATCAGAGATTTTCAAAGCAGTTGATACTCTACACCAAATACAGTTCCTAAATGTCCTGAAGTTCTTGGAAGGAGACTTCCGTGGATAGCTACCCTGTGATCATCCTGTGTGTGTGGAAACAGTCTACCTTAATCATAGGCAACAGAAAACATCCCTATTCCCTATCCCTTCCCATCAAATTATCTAACACACATTTATTTCATAAGCTACTAACTAGGCTTTTCTTGAAGGAATCCTGAGCCTGCTTCTTGAGAGTCCTCTACCCCATCAGTCTCACAGGATAAGGGACAGTGAGCAGCCAACAAAACCTCATAGCATAATCTTTCTCTGCACAGCAGTACCACAAAAGAAAGCCACTGCTCTTGGGCCATGGCCTTTATTTCCCAAGGATTACCTGAGCAGTAATAACTGCACATAGACTGAGAGAATTGGCTTTGTTCTCTCTAGATGCAAGCCCCTCCCCCCCTTCTTCACCTTGAGTTCTTTATTTGGGTTGATAACTGTAAGTACATTGAGTTGAATTGAGACAACGCATATAAGGAACTAAACAGAGCTCTTCACACCTACTAAGAATGTGGGAGCTGTTTACTGTGTAAATTCTGTCACTCCATCTGTAAGGCTGAGTCAAATGTGGAATGTGATCTGGGCCGAGTTCAAATTGAGCTAAAACTCTAAAACCACTGTCTTTTATTTCTCTCCTCTGATATAATCTCCCAAGTAATTTCCTTGTTTATCATCACTGTGCCGATCTTAAAGTACCCTGCTGACTAGTTTATCATAATTTAAATTTTAAGATAAAGACTTCTGTGGTGGTCCAGTGGCTTAGACTGCACTCCCAGTGCAAGGGGCCCAGGTTTGATCCCTGGTCAGGGAATTAGATCCCACACACTGCCACTAAGAGTTTGCATGCCATGACTAAAAAAGATCCCTCATTGCAGGAGCAAAGACTACAGAACCCACCTGCTGCAACTAAGACCTGGCACAGCCAAATAAGCAAGTATTTTTTTAAAAAAGAAATATCCTTTAAAAAAAATAAAGTTTAAGGTAGTGATGAAATAAAAGCAAATGAAAGTTAAAGACTAAATCACGTGTGATATTTTGTTTGGGCTAAATATTTGTACCAGTATCAGAGCAGACAGGGCAGCATTCTCCTTCAGGTATAATTGTATGGGGGCACATCTGAGGGTGGCACTTGGTCTCATCACAAAGCACTTTTCCATTCAAGCAGAGGCAGGTAGTACAGGGCTCCGGAGACCACACAGCTTTGTTATACATGATCATCCCATTTGCCAAACAGTGACCTTTCTTTCCTAGAAGAGAACAGTAACATTTAAATTCCTTGTCTGATCACTAGCACCTTTGAATGGAAGTGAGCCCAATGTGAAGCCCAGAGTGATAGAGCCACACAAGAATAACATTATATGTTCATTCATACATAGGGTAAAAGTATCTTACATATGTAACCCCTTGAAGTGCTTATCACATGTACTCTCAAGCCCTCTTACTTCTCTGAGTGGACCTGAGTGGACTTCCTCATGGTAACTTGACTCTAAATTGTGCTTTCCATCCTGCATCTGTCAGGACGGCTGAGCTATATAATGGCGACAAATAACCCTCAAATCTCAGTTATTTCTTGTTCATGCTGGATTATCCAATGTAGATATTGTTTGTCAAGACAAACGATAGGCTTCGTCTCCAAGCAGGCTACCCTGATGGCCACAGCAGTGGGAATGTGAGGTTGCAAATTACACACAAGCTCTAAATGTATCTAATTACATTGAACCAAGGCAAATTATATGGCTACATCTAACTTCAGAAGAGAAAAAGCAGTATAGTTCCATAACATGCCAGAGAACAGAGAACCAGAACAGCACTAATGATGAGCCAGCCCACACTGTACCCTTCCCAGTGTGCAGATGGAGAGGTGAAATTAGGCTATATGCTTGTGGTGCTTCTGGCATTGAAATCTCAATGATACATTGCAGCTATCTCTGCTTTTAGAATTATTGTGTTGTTGAAATACAGTTCTAATACCCTTTTAAAGTGCACACAGTACAGTGGGTTTTAGTATCTTATTCTGTCTTCATACATGGATAAGTGTGTCAACTAAGCAGGCCATTAGACAGCCAGTTTGAATATTAGAGGTGATGTTTTCCTTCTAATCCTAATGTTAGTCCTGATAACTCTTCTCCATTTGATGAGCCACTGTCCCCTCAAGTGAGAGCTCACATTTGTCTCCTTCTCTCCCTCACCACTGTGTTAGCCCTATTCATCTCTAGGTTTATATCCAAGGGAACAGGAATTCAGATAGAAACTTGTACACAAATATTCATAGCTGTCCTATTCACAGTAGCCAAAAGGTGGAAACAGCACAGTTATCCATCAGTGGATGAAAGGATAAACAAAATGTGGTGTTTCTCTGCAGTGAAATATTATTCAGCCATAAAAAAGAATGAAGTACATACTACATGAGTGAACCTTGAAAACACTAGGCTGAGTGAAAGCAGTCAGACACAAAAGGCCACATATTATAGGCTTCCTTCCATATTAAATATACAGAATAGACAAATTCATAGAGACAGAAAGATTAGTGATTGCCAGGGACTTGGTGGGGAGGGGTGGGTAGAAGAAAATGGGGAGTAAGTGCTTAATATGTATGCAGTTCTCTTTTAGGGTGAAGAAAATGTTCAGGAACTAGGTAGTGGTGATGGTTGTATAATATTGTGAATATACTAAATGTCATTGAATTGTACACTATATAATGGTTAAATGATAAGTTTTATGTTATGTGTGTTTTATCACTATTTTTTAAAAGTCTGTTTTCCAGACCACTGGAAAACATTTTAGGACAGTTTAGAAAAGTTTAGTATACACTGTCTGTACTTTATATACATCACCCTATATTGTATATTTTTAAAACAGATTTGAGATCACATTATGCATACTGCTTTTCAGTCTTTTTATTTTCTGTTATTATAGCTTAGATATCTTTCCACATAATTAGAGAAATTGACTTCATCATTCTTTAAGAGTTATGGGTACACTATAATTATCATTTTAGATTGCCTGCCTTGAGACTCTTTCTTCTCTCCAATCATGTTGTAAATATGACCTAAATTGTCTATTTTCATCATAATTGTATGTTATTTCTGTTAGCTTCATGGAAATAACATCATTTAAAAGTATTTGGTTCTCTTGAGACAAATATGAAGTATTGGTCACAGAACATTATGTGGTGATATTTTCTTTTGTCTTCTGAGAGTTTTATGTAATGATAACATACGTAAAATATAATTACTTTTTCCTTCCAAACCTGGAAAAATGCGGACCATTACATATTAGTGTTTAAAATGCCTAGTTGAAATCTTTGGAAGAATTTCCAATCTTTTCAAACTTTAAAAATTCAGGAAAAAAATTCTGTAATTTTATCTATATAAAATAAATTCAATGGCTTAACTTCATATTTGTTTGAAAATATTTAATAGCCATGAGCTCATAGACTCATTTGAATCATTTATTTCTATATCCTAGATAACCTATCGTGATAAGTGACATGTATATTACTATAGTAGGATTACAACTATTTAAAATACATGGCATAGTAAACAGACTGGAAATAATAAACCAAATAGTAAGTATGGTTTTATAAATATAGTTGTGGAATAAGTAATGTTTTTCTTTTTTCCAATAATTTTATAAGTATATTCTATAAATGATTTTTTAATTACTTCAAAATTTATCTTTATAGATTAAATTAAAAGATAATAACTTGAGTTTTTAAAAATTTTCTTCATGGAGGTTCTCTCTCTCTTCCTCTCTCCTACTATTTTCTTACCTGGTAACACGTTATAGCTTGATTCTACTCCAGGAACACTTAAAAAGGATTCAAAATTTTCCTCAGTACTGTAATCCAAGTTAATTATGGGAAGTTTTGCTGCAGGTGTAGCTGTCTTCATCTGCTGAATTCCAAGCTGTCTAACAGATCTGTGGGTGGGCAAGGAACTTTTCCTCAGTCTTCTATGATACATCTTCCTTCTTTGCCTCCTAGAAGTTTCTTCATTTTGTCCAAAGTCAGTTTGAAAAATGAGAAGCAGAAGAAAACAATACAAGCTTGAAAACTTCATGCTTTCTTTTTTACCATTTGATTCCTAGGATGAAAATGAAATGGAATTTTGGAGTTAGTGACTAAATTTTTTACCTCTGAAAATTGCCTTATAATTGCCTATATCCCTCAGCAGCAAGTCTCTGAGAAATAAAACATAGATATATGGGCTCAATGCTATACTATTACTGCCAAGTCAGAATTTAGAATTTTTCTGTCATAATCAAAGGTTTTTGTTTTTGTTTGGCTACACTGGATCCTCATTGCTGCATGCAGGCTTTCTCTAGTTGCAGGTGAGCGGGGGCTACTGCTCATTACAGTGCACAGGCTTATCATTGCATTGGCTTCTCTTGTTGCGAAGCACAGGCTCTAGGTGCTCAGGCTTCAGTAGTTCCAACACACGGGCTCAGTAGTTGTGGTGTGCAGGCTCTAGGGAAGGCTCTAGGGAAGTTGTGGCTCGTGGGCTCTAGAGCACCAGCCCAGTAGTTGTGGGATGCTGGGTTAGTTGCTCCTCGCCATGTGGAATCTTCCTGGTCCAGGGATCTAACCCATGTCCCCTGTATTGGCAGGCAAATTCTTACCCACCGTACCACTATGGAAGTCCAAAGAAATTTTAGTATTTTATCTTTATCTTTATAGACCAGGCATGAGCAAACCTCTGTCTATAAAGAACCAGATAGTAAATATTTTAGGTTTTACAGGCCATGTATTCTTTGTCATAACTACTCCACTCAACTCTTATAATATGGAAGCAGACAATATGTATGCAAGTGGGTATGGCTGTGTTCCTATAGAACTCTATTTCCAAAAACAGGCAGCGGGTCAGACTTAGCCCCTAGGCAGTAATTTTCCAGCCCCTTTCTGGACCGCTGTGTTGTAGGTTTCCAGAGGTTACTTGGGAGATTTCTCTCCACCTGTCTGCCAAGTCATTCTGTGACTAACGTCATCCACAACTTATTTTCCCAGCTCTTCTGTTCTATTCTTTTATTGTCTAGTATTATAATTTTCTTTGTTGGGAAGGAAGCAGCATAATTTCATCATATAAGAATAGTAGCAAACTAATACCAGACCACCTGACCTGCCTCTTGAGAAATCTGTATGCAGGTCAGGAAGCAACAGTTAGAACTGGACATGGAACAACAGACTGGTTCCAAATAGGAAAAGGAGTACGTCAAGGCTGTATATTGTCACCCTGCTTATTTAACTTATATGCAGAGTACATCATGAGAAATGCTGGACTGGAAGAAACACAAGCTGGAATCAAGGTTGCGGGGAGAAATATCAATAACCTCAGATATGCAGATGACACCACCCTTATGGCAGAAAGTGAAGAGGAACTCAAAAGCCTCTTGATGAAAGTGAAAGTGGAGAGTGAAAAAGTTGGCTTCAAGCTCAACATTCAGAAAACGAAGATCATGGCATCCGGTCCCATCACTTCATGGGAAATAGATGGGGAAACAGTGGAAACAGTGTCAGACTTTATTTTTCTGGGCTCCAAAATCACTGCAGATGGTGACTGCAGCCATGAAATTAAAAGACACTTACTCCTTGGAAGGAAACTTATGACCAACCTAGATAGCATATTCAAAAGCAGAGACATTACTTTGCCAACAAAGGTTCGTCTAGTCAAGGCTATGGCTTTTCCTGTGGTCATGTATGGATGTGAGAGTTAGACTGTGAAGAAGGCTGAGCACCGAAGAATTGATGCTTTTGAACTGTGGTGTTGGAGAAGACTCTTGAGAGTCCCTTGGACTGCAAGGAGATCCAACCAGTCCATTCTGAAGGAGATCAGCCCTGGGATTTCTTTGGAGGGAATGATGCTGAAGCTGAAACTCCAGTACTTTGGCCACCTCATGCGAAGAGCGGACTCATTGGAAAAGACTCTGATGCTGGGAGGGATTGGGGGCAGGAGGAGAAGGGGACGACAGAGGATGAGATGGCTGGATGGCATCACTGACTCGATGGACATGAGTCTGAGTGAACTCCGGGAGTTGGTGATGGACAGGGAGGCCTGGCGTGCTACAATTCATGGGGTCGCAAAGAGTTGGACATGACTGAGCGACTGAACTGAACTGAACTGAAACCAGTTATAAAGAGGTAAGAGAGACAAACTAACTTTTAATCAGCTGGTCTTAAGAGCAGCACAGGGCCCAGTACATGATAAAGCTGAAAAACAAGTTTGAGAAATGAATACTTTTTCAGACCATAAACATGGAGTAGCACAAAACAGAAATCTCTGAGAGGGGGAAAATCCAAATTAACCTCCTGCACACTGCCTAAAGGGTGTGTGCCCAGGCTGAAGCCAAGGAAGAGCCTCACAATCTCCTAGAGCTGAAGAAACAAAACCTGGGGTCCCAGAGAGGCAAGAATTTGCAGAGCAGAGCACAGAGAGGTAAGAGCAACCCTGAGAAAGCCTTCCAAAGATGCCAGTTCTTCAACTTAGTACTGATTAACACATTTGTATGAGTAGACTACTCAACACTGAAGAAAGAACTACCATGAATGACAAAAAAAAAAAAAATTCTTTGGGCTAGAAAAGACTGGGCAGACTCTGTATGTCCACCAGTCATAGCAGAGAACCTGTACTGCAAAGGGCATCAGGCAGAATGCTCAGAAGGGCATTGGCACATCAAAGAAAACAATTTACTCTGGGCTGATGGCTGATCTGATCACATTTAACAGAACTGAACAGCAAGCCTTCTGGAAAGGATCAAACTATATGCAACAATTTAACCATGTCCCAGAGCACCCAGCAAGGGTTGGGAAAGTCAGCAAAAATTTACCAGGCACAAAACAGGAATTGTTGACCCATAATGATGAGGAAAATCAATCTATTGAAACACATCCATAGCACAGCTGACATAATTATTAAATAGGTCATTAAAAGTTATAAAAACTTTAATTTCAAAGTTATTAAAACTATAATTTGTATGTTCAGGAAGGTAAAGGAAAGATATTTAAAAGAAATTCAAATGAACTTATAAAGATATAAAATAAAATGTGAGAGAGAATAAACTATACTGCAAGAGATGAGTAGGACATTAGACACCATAGGAAAAAATTAGTAAAGTGGAAAATATAGTCATAGAAGTTACTCAAAATGAAACACACACACACACAAGACCAGTAAAAAAACACGAATGGAATATCATCAAATTGTCAGGCAACTTTAAGCAGATCAGTTTACATCCAGTTCCAGCTCCTGAAGGACTGTGTTTGAAGAAATAAAGCCTGGTCTTTTCCCAAATATGAAGAAAATTATAAAGCCACATATCCAATATCAATAAACCCCCAAAATAAGAAATACGAAGAAAATTATGTCAAATATTCTTCATAATCAAATTGCTTTTAAACCAGTAATAAGAATATCTTAAAAGTAACCAGAGAAAAAACATAAGAATAGAATAAAAGACTTCTCATTCAAAACAGTACAAGCCAGAAGACAATGGAGCAATAGCTTTTAGGTATTGGGGGAAAAAATAAATAGACTTAGAGTTCTTTGGGGGTTTTTTTAAGATTTTTCTTTTCTTTTTTTTTTTTTTTTTGATGTGGACCATTTTTAAAATCATCATTGAATTTATTACCATATTGTTTCTCTTTTATGTTTTGGTTTTTTGGTCACGAGGCATGTAGGTTCTTAGCTCCCTGACCAGGATTTGAGCCAACACCCCTTACATTGAAAGGCAAACTCTTAACCACTGGACTGCCAGGGAAGTCCCTACTTAGAGTTGTATACTCAGTGAAAATGTCTTTCAGAAACACAGGCAAAATAAAGACTTTTTCAGACATAGAAAAGCTGAAGGAATTAATCACCAGCAGAAATGCACTACAAAAAATGCTAACATATAAGGAAAATTATATTAGATGGAATTATGGCGCTACACAAAGGAATGAAGCCACAGGAAATGACATACAAATGGATAAGTACTCTTTTATTTTAAAATCTCTTAAAAATTATTGTTTAATACAGTCATCTGTTTAACAGTTGTGTTAATATAATAATACCATATTGTGGGATTTCTATCTTAAGTGAAAGTAAAGTGTATGACAACAGAAGCAGAAAGGAGAAAGTGTAAATATACTGTTGTAATGTACTTATAAGTAAAGAGGAATATCAATTGAAGGTAAACTGTAATAAGTTAAAGATACATATTATATGCCCTGTGGCTTAGAGGGTAAAGCGTCTGCCTGCAATGCAGGAGACCCGGGTTCGATCCCTGGGTCGGGAAGATCCCCTGGAGAAGGAAATGGCAACCCACTTCAGTATTCTTGCCTAGAAAATCCCATGGATGGAGGAGCCTTGTAGGCTACAGTCCATGGGGTCACAGAGTCGGAGACGACTGAGCGACCACACTTTTTTTTTAACCACTAAACAAAAAGAGTTATAGCTAATAAGCCAATAAAGATGATAAAGTGGAATAATAAAAATAATCCAGAACATTACGTGTGCTGTGTGTTGTGCTCACTCAGCCGTGTCCGACTCTTTGCAACCCTATGTACTGTAGCCCACCAGGCTCCTCTATCCTTGGGATATTCCAGTTAAGAATACTAGAGTGAATTGCCATTCCCTTCTCCAGAGGATCTTCCCAACCCAGAGATCAAACCAGCGTCTCCTGCATTGGCAGGCGGATTCTTTACCACTGAGCCACCTGTAAATCATATCGAATGTGGATTCGTTAACTGCTACAATGAGAAGGAAGAGGCTATCCAAGTAGAATTTTTAAAAATTAAGACCCAACTCTATGCTGCCTGTAAGAAACTCATGCTAAATAAAAATACAAATAGGTTAAAATTATAAGGATGGAAAATATACCTTGGTAACACTAATCAAAAAAAAAAAGTAGATGGAATATATTAGCAATAAAGTATTTTGCCACCAGGGCTCCCCTGCTGGCTCAGTGGTAAAGAATTCGCCTGCCAATGCAGGCAACACAGGTTTGATCAGTAAGATCCCCTGGAGAAGAAAATGGTAACCCACTCCAGCATTCTTTCCTGGGAAATCCCATGGACAGAGAAGCCTGGAGACAGTCCATGAGATCTCAAAGAGTCAGACATGATTTAGCAACTAAACAATAGCAATATTTTTTTGACATAATGCTGTTTCACACTTAATAGACTACAGTGTACTGTGAATATAACTTTTATGCACTTGAAAACAAACAAAAGAAATGTGTGACTCCTCTTACTGGTGGTCTAATCAAATCCTCAACATCTCTGTATTATGCTTGTATGCTCATTTAATCAGAATTGCATGTTCCTTTATTTATGATCCTACTTTCAGTTTTTATTTTCATTGTGCTCGGGTGATGCTTGTTTCCTTGCAATCTGTATCATTTATAATGGTGCTTCACTCTATAGAACTTAGATTTTGAATGAATCTTTGAAGTCATCTGCTTTTCCATTAATGGGAAATTCTTTATCATCCATGTTCAAACTGCTCTGCCAGAGAAGTCTTCCTTAGATTGAGCTACAATTTGTTGTTGGTCACATCATGGCTCATAAGAGGCTTAAAGATAAAAGCCACATTTACACAGTTATCTTTCCTCTGAGTTCTTAATCTTTTTTATCAATGCTTTTAAAGATGTGTTTAAGTTTCTAAAAATAGTACATAGTTCTTAAAAAACTCAAAATGATATGTAGGCATAAAAGACAAGTTGCTTAACCATAATTCATAGTTTATTACAAGGGTAGGCATACTTTTTCTTCAGGGTCCAGAGAGTAAACATTTTCAGCTTTGCAAGACAACAATCTCTGTTGAAACTACTCAACTTTGTTATTGTACCCCAAAATAGCAATGGACAAGAAGTAAATGGGTGGCCACAACTATGTTCTGATGGCACTTTGAAAAACAGGATTTGGCCTGTGGGCCATAGTTTCCCAACTGCTAGTTTAAGAGTATCTTTCAAGATGCCTCCTAAACATGTATGAGCATATATATTTAAATATAAATGAATTATTCTATATATGTTTTAGTACAACCTGTTTTCTTTCCATTCAGTAATAAATTATAGTCATATTGACATATATAGCAGTGTTTGTAAATGCTTATGGTCTGTGCACTCTATTTTCATTCCATAAGTTATGTAACAATTTGGTGATGGATATTTTTTTTTTTTCATTTTTATTTTATTATAAACACTCCTGTGAGAATTCCTTGGCAACCCAGTGGTTGATATTCCACCCTTTCACTGCCAGTGGTCCATGTTCAGTCCCTCATTGGTTAATATATTTTTGCATTATTTTACTTTCAGCCTTTCATATTTTCAATATACTTTCTATTAGCATATCATTTTTAGTGTCATATGACAATTTTTATCTTTGATCTTTTAATTGAATATTTTGTCTATTTGTATTTGTTGTAAGGTTTGATATCTTTGGATTGAAATCTATTTTCCACCTGTTTTCTAGTTGTCCTGCATGTTCTGTGTTTTTAATTTTTTTTCATTCTTGCTTACTTGGTTTTTGCTGCTTTGTTTTTATTATTCCATTAGTCATTATATACTTTTTCCTTTTATGTTCTGAGATTACCACATACATCCTTGACTTATCAAGTCTAATATAAATTAGTACCTTTACCTATTCCCAGACAACTTTAACTTTACTTACCTCATTCTAACACATCTACTACTTTTGTTACATATTTTAGTTCTTTATTCAAAAGACGATGATGATGATTTTATGCTCACAGTTCATTTAGATCAGGCTCTCTAAATCTTAGCACTATTAACGTTTGTTTCAGATAATTCTTTTTTGTAGTGGAGGGGGGAGCTGGCCCTTGTATAGTTAGTAGTATCCCTGGTTCTACCCAGATACCACTACCACCTTCCTCTCAGTTATAGCAACCAAAAATATCTTCAAATATTACCATATGTGTCTTGGGAGATGGAAAGAATCAGTCTGCCTCCAGTTAAAAACCACTAGTTTAGGTCTATGTAAATATTTATCCTTTTTCTTTCTCATTTCTTCCTGCATCTCCAGTCTTCTATCAGGATTATTTTCTTCCTAATTGAAGAATACCTTTTAGTAATTCCTTTAGTGCAGGACAACTGGTGATCAGTTCCTTTGTATGTTTGTTTATATGAAAATTTTCATATCTTATGTTCATTCTGAAAGAATGTATTCACTATATATGGAATTCTAGGTTAGCAAGTGTTTTAGCATTTTGAAGATTTCACTCCAATGTCTTCTTTTTTCCATATTTTGTATTGAGTAGTCATCTGTCAATCTAATTATTTTTCCTTTAAAGGTAACTTTTTGGGAGCTGCTTTTAAGATATTCTCTATTGGGATTCATAGCACTTCTTGAATCTGTGATCTTATATTCATCAAATTTGGAAACTTCTTAGCCCTTACCTCTTCAAATAATTCTCTTCTGCTTCTCTCTCCTTTTTATTTTAGAACTAAAGGACATGTATGATGTGTTAGTCACTCAGTCGTGTCCACCTCTTTGTGACCCCATGGACGGTATGTAGCCCACCAGGGTCCTCCGTCCATGGAATTTTCCAGGCAAGAGTACTGGAGTGGGTTGCCATTTCCTTCTCCAGGGGATCTTCCTGACCCAGGGATCAAACCCGGGTCTCCTGCATTGCAGGCAGATGCTTTACCGTCTGAGCCACCAGGGAAGCCCACATGTATGACAGTCTTCTCGTTGTCTTTAATGTCACTTTCTCTCATATTTTTCATCCTTCTGTCACCCTGTGATTGATCCTGGTTATTCTACTAACCTCTTTCCTTCTGTTCAGCTGTGGTTTATCCACTATTGACTTGAATCCATCCATTGACTTCCTTGTTTCTATTTTTGTGGTTTCTTAGCTTTTCGGGTTTTTAATGGGTTTTTATTCTTTCTGATTCTCTACTGAAATTTTTAATCTTTCATGTTTTCCACATGGTAATCACATTTATTTAAGTCTGAGTCTGACAGCTCCATTTTGGGACCATTTATATGTCTATTTCTATTGTCTGTTATTTCTTTTTCGGTTTTTAGCCATTTTCTTCTGTTTCTTCTTATGCCTGATGGTATTTGACTGCCAGCCATTACATATGAAAAATTATGAAAATACTTTGAAGCCTATAATGATGTATTATTTATCCTAAAAGAATTTACATTCAAACATGAAATTAAGTGTACTATCAATCATAAATTACATGATTTGAAGCTGAGTTTCACTATATCTAGTTAATAATTATATTTTAGGTCCCAAACCAAAGCCTGGTGATTTCATCAGCATCACTTTTTCCTACCACCCCTGCTACTTCCTGCTCCTTTCCTTGAGTTTTGTTTCTGTCATGACTTGAGCAGCTGCTTTAAAGCTATACTAACCTTCTCAGTCACCTCTTTCGGTTCCACAGATGCCTCCAGAAGAAAAGATCTTTGGGTTTCAGTTTTGTCCTAAATATTGGCCCTGTTATTTTTCCTACTTTTAAAAAAACAATTCTCAGCAGTCTAAATTGCCTAGACTGCAGTTATGAGAAGCAGAAGTCACCTCAGATTAGTTTTATTTCACTGAAAATATATCCTCTTTCTTTGAGCGAATGTTTTGGGTTGTAAATTTTAATTCTTTTATGTCAGAAAATATCATTTTGTTTAGTTGGAAGTAGAATTATGATTTTAAAATCATTTTCCTTCAATACTTTATATGTATTGTTCCATTTGTTTTTTTATACTGCTCTTATTGATGAAAAGTTTAACTTGAATCGGATTCTCATCTCTTTGTAATAAATCCTTTTTCCTCTCTCTGGAGAGGTTCTTTTCAGATCTTAAACTTATTTTTAATATTCAGAGGTTTTAATATAATGTACAGGGTTTTTTGTTTGTTTTTTCCTTCTTTATGTATCCTTTTTGGGATCTTTTACTCCCAAGTAAAAGATATATTTCTTTTCCACATACGTTCTTTAAACTCAGTTCTTTCCTATACCTATTCAAGGCTGTGTTTTTCCTCTTTAAATTCATTCACATCTTCTCTTTGTATTTGAAGGATTCCTCACGGTTTCTGTCTCACCACAAGTTTCCCTTCTTATTTCCTACATAGCTACATATCCATGTGTGTATTTATTTGTAATATATCTTCTCTTATTTCTAGGTATTTGGTGAGAGGAAAGGAGTGATATCTGCTTAGCTTGCCGTCTTGAATCTCGGTAGTTCTTTTTATAACTTTATCCACCAGAATTATCCTCCTCTAGTCAGGTTGTACTTAGGTCACATGCTGACTTGTCACCACTTTACATTGGCTCAACAAATGGCAGCCTCTAAGGTATTTTCATGTCAACTAACCTCAGCATGCAATCTTTTTTTCAGTATATATGTACATTAATTACTGCATTTCAAACCCTTTACTGTAGGTCATTGAGATGAAACTATATTAGAAGAATGTTTTGTAATCTACATTAGTTTTTTAAAAAACTAACTTGCAAAATGTGAGGGAGGAACAAATTCCCTAGTTGACTGGCAGCTGAAATTGTAAAAGTCAATTCAGAGAACAAGCTAATATGTTGGGAAGAAATGATAACAGCAGTAGGGGAAAGCAATATGAAAAGTTGGCCCATGAGACAGGGTAAAGGTAGAATTTGCTAAGTGGCAGGGGAGGTGAACTGTGATAGTGTAAATTCTGTGTTCTACATAAAATCTGTACATGGAGTTTTCTTGCTTTGACAGTTGACAGTTGGATATGTAACTCTCCATTCTATGGTAGGTGAGAGTTATGAGGAGTCAGGCCCTGGACCTAAGGGCTCTGGAGGTAAACTTAATGAGTGTCTCAGGCATCATGTTGTCCCTGAGCCTGTTAACTCAACAAGAGTACTGCCCAAGCTCACCCTTCTCCCATTATCCCTACCTCTCTCTCTCTGCCTCCCCCGCCCCAAATTGGCTCATTTTTTGCTTATACAGAAGCCTAAATAGGTATATACAGAAATAAATTTACAGAGCTATCTTAATTTTAACAAAATCAGACTCTATAAATAGTCTCATTGAAATGTTTAAATAAGTTTTATGAAATGGCCTCTCAATAATAATTTTATCATTGATGCCTACACCTTTGTTATTTTCAGTGATTTATAAAATTTCACATTGCATTTTTTTTTCACATTGCATTTAATATTTACTTTATAATTGAGTGAATATGTTTCTGGAGGTAAACTTTTATGATACAGTCGGTCTAACCACTGTAGGCATTATTTTGATCAAGTAAAATTGTCTTTCTTTTTAGTATTTTTTGTGTTTATCCCAACATTAAATATCATCTGTAAATCTTGATTAACTTATTTTTTTATTAAAAGTTTTTCATCAGCTGTCTTAAGTAAGCTTTAAAAGGGTTTAAATTCAATTTTAATCTTCTACACAAAGCCACAAGATACCTATTATCCCTTTTAACTTCGCTTAGTAAGCTTAAAATGAAAAACATTTTTAATTAATCCTTTATGCTCCTTAGGACTGTAAAATAGAAAAGAATGAAATTTTCAAACCAACTTATACTTCTATTGAACAAGTAACTCTATTTAAACATATAAAAATATATTTAATCCTAATTCATAAAGTTTTAAATACTTCAGAAGTAGTCATCCTGGAAAAAAAAAAAAACAAGTAAACAAAATAATGTACACTTTAAACTTTAAAAACCTATTAGTAAGAGCTAATTTCCTCAAGTGCTAAACATATTTGCAACACAAAACACCCAAATATTAAAACCATTCCACACGCTTTAGTAGAAACTTAAAATTTAAAACATTTTACCTGGAAATCTAAACTAAGTAGGCTTTGCTTGGTGTCATTTAAGTCTCCGGATGAAAATGAAACAAAACCAGAGCTTTCTTTAAGACAAAGAAGGGAGTGTTGAAAAATGTTAACTGACTTCTTTGTAAAATCTAAAATAACTGCCTCCCTTGGGGTTACATGCCTTTCTCTTCTTTGTGCAGAAAATCAGCCAAGAGAGTAACTAGGGAAAATGGTTACCAAGGCAAATATTTGTTCTAAATCACGGGAAAATGGAAAGCAGCAGGGGGTGGGGGCGGGAAGCTTTAGTCTGTAGGCTGAGAAAGTGGAGTTAGAAACAACAAAAGTGGAGCTTAAGAAATGTGTGATTTTCACAGACGAATTGCATTAAAAATGTTAACATTCATACTAGCCTGCGTGTCACTTGAGCTTTATCAGACTCCAGAGATGCTATTGTTGCCAAGTTAGAGGACTATACATTCCTGGGATGCCTTAATTGGGTTAATGTTATTTAAATCTCTAATCAGCTCCCTACCAGCCATACCAGTCTCCCACACAATATTGTTAACAAAACAGGGCTTCCCTGGTCGCTCAGTGGTAAAGAATTCGCCTGCAGGCAGACCCGGGTTTGATCCCTGATCCAGGAAGACCCCACATGCCGCCACACACAGTAACAAAGACCAAGAACAGCCAAAAATAAATAAATTTTTAAAAAGCTGTTATATATTAGTGTCACTGAAATTATATAACTTCCAACCTTAAGCAATAATAAAATAGGCAAGAGAGCTGTGAGGCTTCTGATTAGGGCAAATTGTTTATCTAGTTCAGCCTCAGTTTCTTCATCTGCGAATGAGCAGGTCACAGTCAGATCAAGGTTCCTGGCCCACAGTGCTCCTTATGGGGGACCTTGGATGAATTACTGCTGTTTGTAACTGTTTATTCTTTATACAGCTGGGATGGTAATACCTACCCTTCAAATTTTTGTGCAAATAGAATGAATTGCAATACAAAATGCCTGTCATAGGCTAGGTAATTTTAATATCTGGTTTTTTTTAATTCTTAATTTACCTCAGGGGTCTAAATTGCTTGACAGAGAAGAGCTACATTTTTGTCTTTCCAAAATCTTAATGTGACTTGGATAGATCAAATCAAGATGATAGATTGAGCACATGGGCCACCCAAATTCCTAAAACTAAAAACTACATTTTCTTTTAAAAATGTAGTACTGCATCACAAAATTATTAGTACTATTAGAAGACAAAATTTTTGATAAATTCCTTAAAGACTGAAGACATATAGGCTCTGACAGATGACACTATAGCCCAAACAGGTGTAAAACAGGATAATTTTGTGAGTGTTCCAAGCTTAAAAATTATAGATCTTAGGGATGGTGAGATTCATTGGGAAACTGCACTCAGCAGAAGCAAGGTATATGACCCCAATCCTCCTGATGTCTCCATCATTTGTTCCAAGTATTATGCATTTACCTCCAAATTGACCCATGTTCTCATCTACTTGGTTTTGCGTGTCTAATAGAAAAGGGATCCAAACTAGCTCAACCGAGTACAAACACTAAGTTGACTATCTCTACCCACACATTCTGAGCTTTTGGTCAGTGTTTCTAACATAAGTAGATAGCCCAGGATTACCAAATATTTGAGAAGATACTAACATTAGAGATAGGAGTTCCCCTCGTCTATTCCCCCAGAATACCTACACACAATCTGAAAAGAGCTTTGGAGATTAAATCAAGAATGAGATGCCACTAGACACCTATTGCTGCTGCTGCTGCTAAGTCGCTTCAGTCGTGTCCGACTCTGTGCGACCCCAAAGACGGCAGCCCACCAGGCTCCCCCGTCCC
The DNA here is from genome assembly GCF_029407905.1 of Bubalus kerabau. NCBI lineage: Eukaryota > Metazoa > Chordata > Mammalia > Artiodactyla > Bovidae > Bubalus > Bubalus kerabau. The sequence goes on from NC_073627.1 coordinate 151,521,566, forward strand.
TGGGATTCTCCAGGCAAGAACACTGGAGTGGGTTGCCATTTCCTTCTCCAATACATGAAAGGGAAAAGGGAAAGTGACACAACTCTTAGCGACCCCATGGACTGCAGCCTACTAGACTCCTCCGTCCATGGGATTTTCCAGGCAAGAGTACTGGAGTGGGGTGCCATTGCCTTCTCCGAGACACCTATTAGAATTGCAAAAACCAAAACAGTGAGGATACCAAATGCAAGTGAAAATGTGGGGCAGTAGGAATTCTCGTTCACTGCTGGTGGCAATACTAAATGATAGACTCTTTTGAAGGTAGTTTGAAGGTTTTCTAGAAAAATTCTGTAGTCAAGCTCCTTGATATTTACCCAAACAAGTTGAAACCACAAAAACCTGCACACACATGTTGACAGCAGCTTTATTCATAATTACCAAAACTTGGAAGCAACCTTCAACAGGTGAATGGATAAACTGTGGTACATCCTACAATGGAATATTATTTAGTGCTAAAAAGAAATAGGCTATTAAGCCATGAAAAGACATGGAGGAACTTTAAATGCATATTGATTAGTGATTCCAGCTATGTGACATTCTGGAAAAGATAAATCTGTCAAGACAATGAAAAGGTCAGTAGTTGCCAGGGGTTGTTGTGGGGGCAGGTGGTGGGGTGGGTCAGAGAGAAGAATAGGTGAAATCACAGAGGACTTTTAAGGCAGTGGAAATACTGTATATGATATCATAATGATGAATACATGTCTTTGTACAATTATCTAAACTCAGAATGTGCACACCAAGAGTGAACCCTGCTGCTGCTGCTGCTAAGTCGCTTCAGTCGTGTCCGACTCTGTGCAATCCCATAGACGGCAGCCCGCTAGGCTGCCCCGCCCCTGGGATTCTCCAGGCAAGAACACTGGAGTGGGTTGCCATTTCCTTCTCCAATGCATTTGTAACTTATAAACCTGAGTGATTATGTTGTATATAGGTTCATCAGATGTAACAAATGCACCACTCTACTGGGGGAGGCTGTGTGATGAGAGTACTAGGGATATATGGAAAACTTCTGTACCTTCCTCTGTTTTTCTGTGCATCTGAAACTGCTCTTAAAAAAAAAAAGTCTTTAGGCCTTCCCTAGGAACTTCCCTGTAGCTCAGATGGTAAAGAATCTGCCTCTAATGCAAGGGACCCAGGTTCAATCCCTGGGTCAGGAAGATCCCCTGCAGAAGGAAATGGCAACCCACTCCAGTATTCTTGCCTGGAGAATTCCATGGACACAGGAGCCTGCCTCGCTACAGTCCATAGGGTCGCAAAGAGTCAGACATGGCTGAGCAACTCACACACGCACACACCCAGGCCTTCCCTGGTGGTCCAGTGATTAAGAATCTCCCTGTCAGTGCAGGAGACATGGATTCAATCCCTGGCCTGGGAAGATTCCACATGCCATGGAACAAATAAATCCTTATAACACAGCTACTGCAGCCTATGAGCCACAACTACTGAAGCCCACACACCGAGAACCCATGTTCTGCAAGGAAGAGTGGCCCCTGCTTGCTGCAACTAGAGAGTCCATGCATCAAAAATAATAAAATAAAAAAAATTTTTTTAATAGTCTTTAAAAGAGAATGTGGCTTGATTTGAAATATATACATTGTTTTCGGAAGAAAAAAATGTGAATAACATGCAGTATTGGACACATTCCTTAGAGCAAACAGAAACTCATTCTTTTCAGAACAACTTAGCAATAGCTATGTTCTGTCCCAGCCTTCCACTTCTAGGAATCCATTATAGAAACATGTCTTTCTCTGCACAAGTGTACCTCCAGGAAAGTACTTTAAAGCATTGTACCCAGGTGTAGAGGGTAATTAATCAGTTGTATACTGACAGGGAACAGTAGGCTGTTATAAAGTTACATCGAGAGACTGAAGTAACTATTATACAGACATCATAGTTGTCCACAGTATTACCAAGAAGAAGAAAGAAACTTTAAAGCAGGGCATGTGCTATTATGTTACCTTCTTTTAACATATACAATTTAGTATCTTCCTAGAGAAAAAAATGGAAGAAATAAATAACAAACTGTTAGTTATCTTTGGGTGATGGAATTATGAGAGGATTTTTAGTATGTAATTCTGTATTCTTATAATGTTTTGAGCTTTTCATAACCAGGTCAGATAAAAGGAATCTTTTAAAAAAAAAATTAAACAATTAGAAAAAGAAATAATTTAAATAGCCACATAGAGGAGTAGCCAAGACTGGCAAAATTGCAGAGAACCAGATTATACAGTTTCTGAGGTCCCTGCTCTAAAATCTTGTGAGTTAATGGACTGTTACATGAGTCCTTCTGCAGAAACTGTTTTAACCACAGTAGTATCAACACATGGAAAATGCTGGTATTAGTGTTCTCCTCCCTTTTATTATTGCAGCCATAACTATGTTCTAAAGCTTGGCTCTGACGGCTGCTCTGCAGTTTGGTGTTGGTCACCAAACAGGATGTCAACAGGTCCTTCAGCACTCGGGCTATAAGCACAGCCAGTGCAGGTACCAACTCCTTTTCGGTATTTTTACCTCTGTGGTAGAAAGTGCCAATGACTTAGTTTTTCTTTTAAGGTTGTAGTTGCTTATGACAACTTTGTAGATAACAATCAGATAAAGCTAAACTTTGAAAATTTTAAGTAAGGGTCCTCTCAGAAATGGGAGTCTTATCTTACCTCATGCCTATTCTATATCCCTTCCTAGTGTCATAGTCAAATGCCTTTTCAGCTACCTCATACTGAAGTTGCTTCATCTTCCCACAAAGAATACTACACACATCTTTTGGCCACATCACATGTGGGAACACGTGCTCCAGGCATTCGAAGTCCAGAATCTCAACCAGTGGACCACCAGGGAAGTCCCTAGTACAGGCCTATATTAATCAACACATTCTTCTAAACAGTTCTTTAAGATCAGCATAACCATACTATAACCTGACAAGGAAATTATAAAAAAGGGTAATTACAAATCAGTCTCACAAATGAACATAGATTTTAAAAAACTAAAATATTAGCAAACCAAATCTACTAGTATATAAATAGGATAATATATCATGATTCTACTAGGCTTATTCAACAAGTACCTGGTTGATTTAAGGATAAAATCCAAACATTATATGATCATCTCAATGTTTAAAGAAGGAAGAAGGAGGAAAAAAGCTTTTACGTACTAGAAATAGAAGAGAACTCATTAGTCTGTCAGAGTATCTACAGAAAATACCTTGCTTCCACTCCTAGCTATATACCCAAGAGAAGTGGAAACATAAATCCACATGAAAACTGTACACCAATTTTGAAGCTACACTCTTCATAACAGCCAAAATGTGGGAACAACTCAAATATCTAGTTGATGAATGGAGAAAGTAAGTATAGTCTGTTTCTACAGTGGAGTATTATTCAGCAATGAAAAGGAATGGTATGACACATGCTACAACATGGATGAACCTCAAACACATTATGTTCAGTGCAAGAAGGCAATCACAAGAGGCCACATATTGTATGCCTCTTTTGTATGAAGTGTCCACAGTAGGCAGATCCACTAGGCAGAAAGTAGATGAGTGGTTGCTGGGATGAGGAGACCTAGAGTGGGGTGACAGAATGGGGGGTGACTGCTACTGAGTACAGTGTCTCTTCATAAAGCAGCCCAAATGTTCCAAAAATAGGCATTAGTGATATCTCCCAAATATGAAAATACTGCTGCTGCTGCTACTGCTGCTAAGTCGTTTCAGTCATGTCCGACTCTGTGCGACCCCAGAGACGGCAGCCCACCAGGCTCCCCCGTCCCTGGGATTCTCCAGGCAAGAACACTGGAGTGGGTTGCCATCCCCTTCTCCAGTGCTTGAAACTGAAAAGCGAAAGTGAAGTCGCTCAGTCGTGTCCGACCGTCAGCGACCCCATGGACTGCAGCCCTCCAGGCTCCTCCATCCATGGGATTTTCCAGGCAGGAGTACTGGAGTGGGGTGCCACTGCCTTCTCCGATGAAAATACTAAACCCCACTAAATTTGTACTCTAAAAGGGTGAATTTAATGATATGTAAATTATATCTCAGCAAAGCTATTATTAAAAAATAATGTTGTAATACTGCAATTTTTCCTTTTCTGGGAACGAGACAAGCAGGCTCACTGAAAATTCTGGCCAGTGCAGTAAAACAAGAAAAGGCGGGGGGGGGGGGGGGGGGGCGTGGAATTTAAGTGGAAAAGTAGAAAATTGGGAATTCTCTGGTGGTTTAGTGGTTGGGACTTTTGCTGCCAGGGGCCTAGGTTCAATCCTTGGTCAGGAAACTTGAGATCCAGCAGAACATGTAATGCAGTCCCCCAAAAAGTGTAAGAAAATTAAGGAAGGAAAAAACTTATTAGACAGGTGAAATGCTTTCTTTGCATAGGAAATCTAAAATGAGGGGGTGGTGAAATGAGTAAAGGGACTCAACTGTATGGTGAGAGATGGAAAATAAATTTTTTCTGGTGAGCATATTACAAGTGCTTAGGAAGCATCACTACAAACAAAGATAGTGGCGGTGATGGAACTCCAGTTGAGCTATTTCAAATCCTAAAAGATGATGCTGTGAAAATGCTGCACTCAATATGCCAGCAAATTTGGAAAACTCAGCAGTGGCCACAGGACTGGAAAAGGTCAGTTTTCATTCCAATCCCAAAGAAAGGCAATGCCAAAGAATGTTCAAACTACCACGTAATTGTACTCATCTCACACACTAGCAAGGGAATGCTCAAAATTCTCCAAGTTAGGCTTCAACAGTACATGAATCAAGAAATTCCAGATATTCAAGCTGGATTTAGAAAAGACAGAGGAACCAGAGATCAAATTGCCAACATCCATTGGACTGTAGAAAAAGCAAGAGAATTCCAGAAAAACATCTACTTCTGCTTCATTGACTCTGCTAAAGCCTTTGTGTGGATCACAACAAACTGTGGAAAATTCTTAAAGAGAAGGGAACACCAGACCACCTTATCTGCCTCCTGAGAAATCTGTACGTAGGTCAAGAAGCAACAGTTAGAACCAGACGTGGAACGACGGACTGGTTCCAAATTGGGAAAAGAGTACATCAAGGATGTATATTGTCACCCAGCTTATTTAACTTATATGCAGAGTACATCATACAAAATTCTGGGCTGGATGAAGCACAAGCTGGAATCAAGATTGCCAGGAGAAATATCAGTAACCTCAGATATGCAGATAATACCACCCTTATATCAGAAAGCAAAGAGGAACTAAAGAGCATCTTGATGAAAGTAAAAGATGTATCTAGTCAATCCTAAAGGAAATCAGTCCTGAATATTCATTGGAAGGACTGATGCTGAAGCTGAAGCTCCAATACTTTGGCCACCTGATGTGAAGAACTGACTCATTAGAAAAGACCCTGATGCTGGGAAAGATTGAAAGCAAAATGAGAAGAAGGCAACAGAGGATGAGATGGTTAGATAAATAACATCACCAACTCAATGGACATGAATTTGAACAGACTCTGGGAGATAGTGAAGGACAGAGAAGCCTGGCATGCCGCAGTCCATGGGTTACAAAGAGTAGGAAACCATTTAGCAACTGAACAACAATATTCCATTGTATATATGTACAACATGTTATTTTTCCATTCCTCTGTCAACAAACATTTATGTTGCTTCCATGTCTTGGCTCTTGTAAACAGAACCGCAGTGAATACTGGGGTGCCTGTATCCTTTTGAACCATGGATTTCTCTGGATATATGCCCAGGAGTGGGATTGCTGGATCATATGATAACTATTTTTAGTTTCTTAAGGAACTTCCTGATTGTTCTCCATAGTAGCTGTACTATTTTACATTCCCACCAACAGTGTAGGAGGCCTCCCTTTTCTCCATACCCTCTCCAGCATTTATTGTTTATAGACTTTTTTATGATGGCCATTCTGACTGGCATGACGTGGTTCAGTTCACTTCAGTCGCTCAGTCATGTCCGACTCTTTGCAACCCCATGAATCACAGCACGCCAGGCCTCCCTGTCCATCACCAACTCCTGGAGTTTACCCAAACTCATGTCTGTCAAGTCGGTAATGCAATCCAACCATCTCATCCTCTGTCGTCCCCTTCTCCTCCTGCCCCCAATCCCTCCCATATCAGAGTCTTTTCCAATGAGTCAACTCTTTGCATGAGGTGGCCAAAGTACTGGAGTTTCAGCTTTAGCATCATTCCTTCCAAAAACACCCGGACTGATCTCCTTTAGAATGGACTGGTTGGATCTCCTTGCAGTTCAAGGGACTCTCAAGAGTCTTCTCCAACACCACAGTTCAAAAGCATCAATTCTTTGGCCCTCAGCTTTCTTTACAGTCCAACTCTCACATCCATACATGACTACTGAAAAAACCATAGCCTTGACTAGACGGACCTTTGTTGGCAAAGTAATGTCTCTGCTTTTGAATATGCTATCTAGGCTGGTCATAACTTTCCTGACGTGGTATTTCATTGTAGTTTTGATTTGCATTTCTCTAATAATTAGTGATGTTAAGCATCTTTTCATGCATCTCTTGGCCATCTGCATGTCTTCTCTGGAGAAATGTCTATTTAGGTCTTCTGCCCATTTTTTGACAGGGTTGTTTGTGTTTTGGATGTTGAGCCACATGAGTTGTTTATAAATTTTGCAGACTAATCCCTTATCAGTTGCAGTTTGCAAATTTTTTTTCCCATTCCATGGGTTGTCTTTTTGTTTTGTTTGTGATTTCCTTTGCTGTGCAAAAGCTTTTGAGTTTAATGAGGTCCCATTTGTTTATTTTGGTTTTATTTACACAACTCTACTCAGAAAATGGCTCAGAAAAGATACTGCTGTGTTTTATGTCAAAGAGTGTTCTGCCTATGTTTTCCTCTAAGAGTTTTATCCAGTTTTCCCAGCACCGTTTATTGAAGACACTGTCTTTTCTCCATTGTATAGTCTAGCCTCCTTTGTCATGTTAGTCACTTAGTTGTGTCCGACTCTTTACAATCCCATGGGCTGTAGACCACCAGGCTCCTCTGTCTGTGGGATTCTCCAGGCAAGAATACTGGAGTGCGTTGTCATTCCCTTCTCGAGGTGATCTTCCCGCCCCAGGGATTGAACCCAGGTCTCCCACATTGCAGGCAGATGCCTTACCGTCTGACCCACCTGAGAATGCCTTCTTTGTTGTAGATTTATTGACCATAGTTCGTGAGTTTATTTCTTGGCTTTATATCCTGTTCCACTGATCTGTATTTCTGTTTTTGTGCCAGTACTGTACTGTTTTGATGACTGTTGCTGTGTAGTATAAAGTCAGGGAATGTGATTCCTCCAGCTCCATTTTCCTTTCTTAAGATTGCTTTGCCTATTCAGGGTCTTTTCTGTCTCCTTACAAATTTTAAGGGGTTTTTTTCCTTGTTCTAGTTCTGTGGGAAATGCCTTTGTTGATTTGATAGGGATTGCATTGAATCTATAGATTGCCTTGGTCAGTATAGTCATTTTGATAGTATTGATTCTTTCAATCGAAAAACATGGTAGGTCTTTCCAGCTGTTTGTTCATCTTCAATTTCTTTCATCAGCATCTTATAGTTTTCAGTGTACAGGTCTTTTGTCTCCTCTGGTATGTTTATTCCAAGACCGGGCTAACATCACTAAACACTTGGACTTGAATGTCACACTCTGGAGATAGTTGAGTCATTCAGGCTTAGGTCATGAACACAAAAGAATGGAGAGCTGGGATAGCTTAATATTCACAACTCCCAGCTCTCCATTCTTTTGTGTTCATGACCTAAGCCTGAATGACTCAACTATCTCCAGAGTGTGACATTCAAGTCCAAGTGTTAAGTGATGGCACTGACTGTGTCTTAGTGGAATCATAGGGCCGTTGAATCAGCAGCATGGCATTTTGCATAACTGTAATTTGTTCTTCTTTGTTTACTAATATATTCAGTCCTGTCAGTCAGAATCTTCCTATATCCTGTCTGGATGTCCTCAAACTACCATCTATTCCATCTTCCTATTCTCTCCTTGATTTCTTGAAATAATATCTACAGAAAATACCTCCACGTGTTTGGCCTCCCATTTGTTCCTTAATCTACTGTGACTCAGCTGTGGCATAAGGTCAGTGTAAAAGTGCCCTCTCAAACATTCAGAGGCCCACAGAAGCCGTCTATCAGCCTGCTTTTTTCTTATTGTCTTACTGATCACCCTATTCTTGGAAGTCTGTCTGTCTTTCCTTCTATCCATCTTTCTTTCTCTTCATCTTTTACTGACTTCATCCCACCCACTTCCACATCATAAGTATTCACGTTCTCCATCCTCCATAAGCCCTCTTCTATATCTGTCCTTGCTTGCCCTCATAATATTGTTCATCCAGTAAGCAAATGTAAAGGAGCACTAACCACATTGCTTTAACATACGCCAATGAGCTACAGATCTATTCTAAGCTCTTAACTGTTTCCTGAGCTTTATATTCAAATTGCCAACTTTCATTTGTTCAAATTGGTTTGCATCTCTCCCACGCATTGTATCAGCACATACAGTAGAACAAGATGTACCGTCTACTCCAAAACTTGTTATTCCTCCTGTATTCCTTATTGTGATAACTCATGGAAATTCAGAAATTCAAGATTTACCTAATTACTGGTTTTACTGCTCAGAGGGGTTTTAAATTTTGGTTCCGTCTCTCCCTTTTATAGCTATTTATTTAAGTTTAGGCTTGAAAGGAGATGTGAGTTTATATCATGTCTTCACAGCCAGGATATAGTTTTGCTTATCCAAACCAACTTATATTAACACTTGCAATATTCTGACAAGTGTTTCAAGAGGTTTTGGTTAAATTTTTTGGAGGAGAAATTATGTGCAAAGAAAATCACATTTGGTATTTATGGTTTAATTTCCATTCTTAAAAACTATAGTAATTTTTTTTTTTTTGCCATAAGAATATACATTCAAGGGTAAAAATATAATGCATGTTATTTTAGCAGTTGGTTTTATAGAGTCTTAAAAATAACCTAAGAACAGACATTTTTTGTATGTCCTTTGGCAGAATCAGGTCCTCACTTTTTCCTACATACCCTGTACATGATGGGGATAGAAGAGAAACAAAGAAACTGGCAGCATTAACTAGCTCCGCTATGTGCCAAATATTCTCTGGCTAGGGACAGTGCTCAATAAATCCTTCAACCCAATAATATACCTTGTTATACTCCAGTTTTCAGAGGAAGAACACTGAAGTATTACAGTCTAAATGAGGAAACTAAAGCTTCACAGAGTTAAATAATTTGTCTGACTTGCTGAGAAATGGAAGAACTGAGTGTAACTTCATGTTAGTCTGATTTCTTTCTTTTCACAACAGTCAGGCTACACACTTTTCAGCTCACCCCTACAGTGCTTCTTCTCCCAGCAGAAATGGAAGGATGGGTAGAATATATTCTGCAGCCCACATCAGCAGAAACTGACTCTCATCACCATTATGACTCCACATGTCCATAAACCATAGGAGTCAGATGCCTTCAAGATGAAAACCAGATTGCCTGAGTGTTTGGGGAGCAGACGTGATGAAAGTCACTGCAGAGGCATCAGGGCCAGAATTCATCTTGGCCTCTTGCCTGCCAGGAAGAACTGGATGAGTCCTACCCTCCCCTGGGACTAGGTTCTTATCTTTAAAAAAGACCACTGTTGACAACCCAGGTGTTTCTCTCTGGCATTCTGGATGTGTCATCCCCACTTGGGGATGGACCACCACAGCCACAGCCTCCAGAACTGCTCTTTGCCTGTAATTTTCCTCCTGCCAAACTCTGAAACCTACACTTAGCGTGAGGTTTGTGAGATGATTACACATATGGTAGTTTTAACGTTTGTTGGGAATGGGATTCTTTTCTACTGATACACTGTCTAAAGGCAATGGCTATAAATCAGAGCAACCACAATATTTACAAAGGTATTTTGTGAAAAAGAAGACTTTGGCAACTGGTTAAGCCATCACTCATGGGGGATAAAGTAAAGCTCACTTGCAGTTTAATAAATCAAAACATAGTGTGTTTGTCCATGGCCTCATTTTTTCCCCATTACTGGTGGGTGATATCATCTTTTTCATTTCCATTAGAATCTTTCAGCATCCGAGAGTAGGAAAAAATTAATGCTAGCTTCATCTATTCCATTTTTAAACAAATTTAATTTTAATTCTAGCAGATTTGTAAGTGCAATTTTCAAACTCTTCTAGGGTTTATGGAATTTTTATGAATAGTATTCTGGAAATTACTGACTTTTTTCTGTATGTGCAAAGATATTGTTTTTGAATTACATTCTTTTCTCAATTTGCCCAGATGAAACTCTGATCTTCAAAAGAATAAAACTAAACTCCTCCCTCCAAATTACAGCAGAAGAGTAAATTTAGAAATTGATAAAACAATGTGTAACAAAGACTAAAATTATCCATGATCATACCCTGTTGAGACAACTAATCCATAAATAATAGTATTTTTAAACACAATGCTCACCTTTACTCTGCATTTCTCTGCTAGAATGAAAAGTTTGAATGTTCCCACTCACATGCACATAGGTATTGAAAGCAAACAGCTGTTATTGTTTTAAAAACTCAAGACTCCACTTTCTGATAGCCTGATCTTTTCTTCAGTCCCTAACTTTAATATCATCTTTTCCAAGAAACTGCCTCTAGTTCCACAGTTCACCCCGGTAGCACATTGGCTTTACTACTTTGCCAGGACTGCTTAACTCTGTTTTATATTATAAATAGTGGTTTCCATATGTTTTCCCCAAATCTATATAAATTCTTTGAGGACTCACACACATGTGTGCTGCTAATTAAGTCATTTAAGTTTGGTTTTTTTTTTTACTGTGTGCATCTTCAGCTCATTGTTAAAATCTGTAAAAATAAATAAGGTTGACAAAGGTCTTACTTACATTTGGTTATAGTCAATTCTTGTGACTGTGTGGATCACAATAAACTGTGGAAAATTCTAAAAGAGTTGGAAATACCAGACCACCTGACCTGCCTCTTGAGAAACCTATATGCAGGTCAAGAAGCAACAGTTAGAACTGGACATGGAACAACAGACTGGTTCCAAATAGGAAAAGGAGTACATCAAGGCTGTATATTGTCACCCTGCTTTATTTAACTTATATGCAGAGTACATCCTGAGAAACACTGGGCTGGAGGAAGCACAAGCTGGAATCAAGATTGCCGGGAGAAATATCAATAACCTCAGATATGCAGATGACACCACCCTTATGGCAGAAAGTGAAGAAGAATAAAGAGCCTCTTGATGAAAGTGAAAGAGGAGAGTGAAAAAGTTGGCTTAAAGCTCAACATTCAGAAAACGAAGATCATGGCATCTGGTCCCATCACTACATGGGAAATAGATGGGGAAACAGTGTCAGACTTTATTTTTTTTGGCTCAAAAATCACTGCAGATGGTGATTACAGCCATGAAATTAAAAGACGCTTACTCCTTACTTCCAACTTGCACATCCATACACGACTACTGAAAAAAAATCTATTGATTAAACAGACCTTTGTTGCCAAAGTAATGTCTCTGCTTTTTAATATGATGTCTAGGTTGATCATAGCCTTCCTCCCAAGGAGCAAGCCCCTTTTAATTTCATGGCTGCAGTCACCATCTGCAGTGATTTTGAAGCCCAAAAGAATAAAGTCTGTCACTGTTTCCATTGTTTCCCCCATCTATTTGCCATGAAGTGATTGGACTGGATGTCATGATCTTAGTTTTCTGAATGTTGAGTTTAAGCCAACTTTTTCACTCTCCTCTTTCACTTTCACCAGGAGGCTCTTTAGCTTCTTCACTTTCTGCCATAAAGGTGGTGTCATCTGCATATCTGAGGTTATTGATATTTCTCCTGGCAATCTTGATTCCAGCTTGTACTTCATGCAGTCCGGCATTTTTCATGATGTACTCTGCATATAAGTTAAATAAACAGGATGACAATATGCAGCCTTGATGTACTCTTTTCCCTATTTGGAACCAGTCTGTTCCATGTCTGGTTCTAACTGTTGCTTCTTGACCCACATACAGGTTTCTCAGGAGACAGGTCAGGTGATCTGGTGTTCCTATCTCTTTCAGAATTTTCCACAGTTTGTTGTGATCCACACAGTCAAAGGCTTTGACATAGTCAATAAAGCCAGAGATAGATGTTTTTCTGGGACTCTCTTGCTTTTTTGATGATCCAACAGATGTTGGCAATTTGATCTCTGGTTCCTCTGCCTTTCCTAATCCAGCTTAAATATCTGGAAGTTCATGGTTCACATACCTTTGAAGCCTGGCTTGGAGAATTTTGAGCATTACTTTGCTAGTGTGTGAAATGAGTGCAATTGTGTGGTAATTTGAACATTCTTTGGCATTGCCTTTCTTTGGGATTGGAATGAAAACTGACCTTTTCCAGTCCTGTGGCCACTGCTGAGTTTTCCAAATTTGCTGGCATATTGAGTGCAGCACTTTCACAGCATCATCTTTTAGGATTTGAAATAGCCCAATTGGAATTCTATAACCTCCATTAGCTTTGTTGGTAGTGATGTTTCCTAAGGCCCACTTTACTTCTGCATTCAAATGGGTATATCTTTCCTTATCTCCTGTGCCTTTTGCTTCTCTTCTTTTCTCAGCTATTTGCAAGACCTCAGACAATTATTTTACCTTTTTGCATTTCTTTTCTTGGGGATGATCTTGATCCCTGCCTCCTGTATAATGTCACAAACCTCCATCCATAGTTCATCAGGCACTCTGTCTATCAGATCTAGTCCCTTAAATCTATTTCTCACTTCCACTGTATAATCATAAGGGATTTGATTTAGGTTATACCTGAATGGTCTGGTGGTTTTCCCAGCTCTCTTCAGTTTAAGTCTGAATTTGGCAATAAGGAGTTCATGATCTGAGCCACAGTCAGCTCCCGGTCTTGTTTTTGCTGACTGTATAGAGCTTCTTCATCTTTGGCTGCAAAGAATATAATCAGTCTGATTTCGGTTTTGACCATCTGGTGATGTCCATGTGTAGAGTCTTCTCTTGTGTTGTTAGAAGAGGGTGTTTGCTATGACCAGTGTGTTCTCTTGGTAAAACTCTGTTAGCCTTTGCCATGCTTCATTTTGTACTCAAGGCCTAATTTGCCTGTTACTCCAGGTTATCTCTTGACTTCCTACTTTTGCATTCCAGTTCCCTGTAATGAAAAGGACACCTCTTTTAGATGTTAGTCCTAGAAGGTCTTGTAAGTCTTCATAGAACCCTTCATTTTCAGCTTCTTTAGCATTACTGGTCAGGGAATAGGCTTGGATTACCATGATATTGAATGGTTTGCCTTGGAAATGAACAGAGATCATTTTGTTGTTTTTGAGATTGCATCCAAGTACTGCATTTCAGAATCTTCTGTGGCCTATGATGGCTACTCCATTTCTTCTAAGGGATTCCTGCCCACGGTAGTTGATATAATGGTTATTTGAGTTAAATTCACCCATTCCAGTTCATTTTAGTTCACTGATTCCTAAAATGTCAGTGTTCACTCTTGCCATCTCTTGTTTGACCACTTCCAATTTACCTTGATTCATGAACCTAACATTCCAGGTTTCTATGCAATCCATCACCAGTTACATCCACAACTGGGTGTTGTTTTTGCTTTGGCTCCATCTCTTCATTCTTTCTGGAGTTATTTCTCCACCGATCTCCAGTAACATATTGGATACCTACTGACCTGGGGAGTTCATCTTTCAGTGTCCTATCTTTTTGCCTTTTCATACTGTTCATGGGGTTCTCAAAGCAAGAATACTGAAGTGGATTGCCATTCCCTTCTCCAGTGGACCATGTTTTGTCAGAACTCTCCACCGTGACCCATCCATCTTGGGTGGCCCTACATGGCATGATTCATAGTTTCATTGAATTAGACAAGACTGTGGTCCATGTGATCAATTTATTAGTTTTCTGTGATTGTGGTTTTCATCATGTATGACCTCTGATGGAGACGGATAAGAGGCTTATAGAAACTTCCTGATGGGAGACGGATAAGAGGCTTATAGAAACTTCCTGATGGGAGAGACTGACCAAGGAGGAAACTGGGTCTTGTTCTGATGGGCTGGGCCATGCTCAGTAAATCTTTAATCCAATTTTATATTGATGGATGGGGCTGTGTTCCCTCCCTGTTGTTTGACCTGAGGCCCAACTATGGTGGAGGTAATGAAGATAAAGGCTACCTCCTTCAAAAGGTCCCGTGCAGGCACTGCTGCACTCAGTGCCCCTGACCCTGCAGCAGGCCACCACCGACCCATGCCTCCACTGGAGACTCATGGACACTCCTGGGCAAGGCTGGGTCAGTCTCTTGTGGGGTCACTGCTCTTTTCTCCTGGGTCCCAGTGTGTACAAGGTTTTGTTTGTGCCCTCCAAGAGTCTGTTACCCCAGTCCTGTGTAAGTTAGGGCTTCCCTGGTGGCTCAGAGGTTAAAGCGTCTGCCTGCAATGAGGGAGACCTAGGTTCGATCCCTAGGTTGGGAAGATACCCTGGAGAAGGAAATGGCAACCCACTCCAGTATTCTTGCCTGGAGAATCCCACGGACGGAGGAGCCTGGTGGGCTACAGTCCACTGGGTTGCAAAGAGTCGGACACGACTGAGCAACTTCACTTTCACTTTCTTTCACTTTATGGTGGGGTTAATGGTGACCTCCTCCAAGAGGCCTTATGCCATACCCAAGTCTGCTGCACCCAGAGCCCCTGCCCCTATAGCAGGCCACTGCTAACCCTTACCTCCACAGGAGACACTCAAACACAGTTCTGGCTCAGTCTCTGTGGGGTCTCTGGGTCTTGGTGTGCACAAAGTTAGTTTGAGCCCTTCAAGCATCTCAGGTGGGTATGGGGTTTGATTCTAAATGTGATTTCGCCCCTCCTACTGTCTTTCTCGGAGAAGGCCATGGCACCCCACTCCAGTACTCTTGCCTGGAAAACCCCATGGACGGAGGAGCCCGGTGGGCTGCAGTCCATGGGGTCGCTAAGAGTCAGACACGACTGAGCGACTTTACTTTCACTTTTCACTTGCATGCTTTGGAGAAGGAAATGGCAACCCACTCCAGTGTTCTTGCCTGGAGAATCCCAGGGACAGGGGAGCCTGGTGGGCTGCTGTCTATGGGGTCGCACAGAGTCGGACACGACTGAAGCGACTTAGCAGCAGCAGCAGCACTGTCTTGCTGGAGCTTCTCATTTGCCCTCGGACATGGTATATCTTTTTTTGGCAGGATCCAACATTTTCCTGTTGATGGTTGTTCAGCAGCAAGTGGTAATTTTGGAGTTCTTGCAGGAGAAGATGAGCGCACATCCTTCTACTCCGCCATCTTGAAACTTTCTAAGTATATTTTCAAAAGAAATGTGTGCACATGTATATTCAGAAACGTGCATAAAACTATCACAGCACTGATCATTTTGCAATTTGTACATTTATCAGATCATTGTACATCTTATGTAGTATTATGTCAATTATATCTCAATAAACTGGAAAAGTGAAAGTCATATAAATAGAAACTGATAGATTTTACCTCTAACATATGTTCATTTTAGAATTAAAGGATATTCTTCAGGCAGAGGGAGAATGACCCAGGAAAGGATTTGAGATGTAATAAGGAACAGAGAATATGGTAAATACAGAAAACAGTTTCCGTATAAAGTCATAATAATGTCAAGTGAGGTGTTTTTTTTAAGCTAGAATTCAGACTGAAATTAAAACATTATAAAGCCCTTTGTTCATGAAGAGCATTGAGACATGGATTAATTTGGACTTTGATGAGTATGCGTGAGAAAATATCTAATGTCTATTTGACATACAGGAATAGATCATGTGACATCCTATCTAGTATAAGGGAAAGCAAAATTTTTAAAAGCTAATAAAAGGGAAGGCAAAAAGACAAAAAAATTTTTTAAGAAAATTGTAAAAATCAGTTGTGGTGGAACTTTCAACTGTTGCAGAATGATGAGATCATTGAATCTTCTCCACAAAAAAATACATGTAAAACTGGGAAAATTGTTCAAAAGACCCATTTCAGAACTGAGGAGATTGATCAAGGCAAAGAACAAATAATTCAGAGCTTAATTCTCCCCTGTCTTTTAATATCTATGTTCTCTCATGATGTCCTAGATAGGACATCTAAATATCTCCTAAATATCTCCCTTACCCATCCCATACTTTTTATTGTCAATAATGGAATTGAAATGGCCATTTTGTTTGTGAATACATTTCAGTTGCAGGTAATTCAATTACAGAAACTCACTTCAAATAAGCCCAAGAGCAATGTGGGTATATTGGAAGGACACTGAGAATACCCACTTATTGAATGGCCTTAGAGATTTCCAAGGCCCTGGGACCAGGAATGAGGTGGTTCTCCTGGTCCAGGCAGCCCTCAAGGACTCTTACCTTGCTTTCTTTTTCAGAGTTGTCTCATCCCTATAATTTTCTGCATGTTCACTTCATTCTGCTCTCAGTAGGTCTTGCCTTCTGCAGGACAACTTCTTCTGTGTTGACACGCATATGGCCAGCCAGTGGCCCATCTCCAAAAACACAAACCTGTTTACTTTCAGTTCAAGCTACTTCCCAGATTGGTGGTATGGCCCTTAATTTCAGATTTCTCCAAAGAACCTGATTTAACCAGCTTGGATCATGTGTTCACCCGCTGGTCCTATCAACTATGATCTCTAGAGGAAGCAAGGTCACAAAAATTTTCCTGGGTATTGGTGATAAAATGTAGTACAGAGGTAAACATATTCAACAAAAAAATTTTCATATTGACTATCACATGTAAAGCTTTTGTGAGAAAGAGAAAAGTCATTAATATTTAATATAACCTTCTTCAATCAGCCTGTATTTATCTTCACTTCCTGAACAGAACATCTTTATACTGTTGTAATACTCTATTGTATAGCCCAGGGCAAGCTTCTTACCTATTAATCTGTCAGTAAATATTTACTGATTATTTCTTTTTAGATTGTTTCATTTATACAATACTTATAAGTGAGTGTTGAGATTTTATACAATTTGTAAATCTTTCTCATGAGAATTGTCCTTTAATTAGTATATACACATTTCAAAGACTATGGCTGCTTAATTTTTTTCTGAATATATACTTAAATTACAGAGAGGTTTCTTTTTTTCTATTTTAGAGGGTGGTTAAAAACCATTTGTTGTACAAAAAGCAAAGTCCTCTCTGGCTAAGGAGTTTTTTTGCCTTTCAGTTCAGTTCAGTTGCTCAGTCATGTCTGACTCTTTGTGACCCATGGACTGCAGCACGTCAGGCTTCCCTGTCCATCACCAACTCTCGGAGCCTACTCAAACTCATGTCCATTGAGTCGGTGATGCCATCAAACCATCTCATCCTCTGTCATCCCCTTCTCCTCCCACCTTCAATCTTTCCCAGCATCAGGGTCTTTTCAAATGAGTCAGCTCTTCACATCAGGTGGCCAAAGTAATGGAGTTTCAGCTTCACCATCAGTCCTTCCAATGAATATTCAGGACTGATTTCCCTTAGGATGGACAGATTGGATCTCCTTGCAATCCAAGGGACTCTCAAGAGTCTCCTCCAACACCACAGTTTAAAAGCATCAATTCTTTGGCGCTCAGCTTTCTTTATACTCCAACTCTCACACCCATACATGAAAAACTACTGGAAAAACCATAGCCTTGACTAGATGGACCTTGTTGGCAGAGTAATATCTCTGCTCTTTAATATGCTGTCTAGGTTGGTCATAGCTTTTCTTCCAAGGAGTAAGCGTCTTTTAATTTCATGGCTACAGTCACCATCTGCAGTGATTTGGGAGCCTAAAAAATAAAAGTCTGTCACTGTTTCCATTATTTCCCCATCTATTTACCATGAAGTGATGCAAAGGGATGCCATGATCTTAGTTTTCTGAATGTTGAGTTTTTAAGCCAACTTTTTCACTCTCCTCTTTCACTTTCATCAAGAGTCTGTTTAGTGCTTCTTCGCTTTCTGCCATAAGGGTGGTGTCATCTGCATATCTGATGTTTTTTGCTTTTAAAACTAATTTCAAGCAGGCTTTAGTGAAACAAACAATATTTTCACTATGAAATCACCAGTACGATAGCAGGAGGAGCCATGCCGTCATCTATTTATGATGGCGTGCCATTTGGTATCTGTGATTCAGAGTAGTGAAAGTAAATTTTAAGTGTTTTCATGCTGAAAATGGTTTATTTATGTCTTTTGAAGGGAGAATTAGCAATGATCAAGCACTTAGCAGTGATCATGTTTTCTGTCTACAATTTGATGGCTCCCCTTAGGTCAGTATATTTAATACAATTTTTAAAGGTTACTTTCCATTTATAGTTACTACAAAATATTGGTTGTATTCCCCGTGTTGTGCAATATATCCTTGGGCCAATGTTACTTACATCCAAAAGTTTGTACTTCCCACCCCCCACCCCTGTATTACCCCCTTCCCCCACCCTCACTGGTGACCCCTCATTTGTTCTCTGCTTCTGTGAGTCTGCTTCTTTTTTGTTATATTCAGTAGTCTGTTATTATTTTTTAGATTCCACATGTAAGTGATATTATATAGTATTTGTCTTTCTCTGTCTGATTTCTTTCACTTAGTGTAAAGCCGTCCAACTCCATCCATCTTACTGCAGTTTCTTGAACCATCACAAGACCTATGCAAGTATTATGCTCCATGTCAAATAGGAATAAAAGACTAAATCAAACCACTGTAATTAATCTTGCTTCCTCATATTTTCTCAGAGACTCTTTTTCAGCATTCCATTGCCCCTCCCCAGTACCATCTTGGCCAATTTCATGACTGTAACACACAACTGGATGCCAGTTCCTTCTAAACAAGCTGCTAGCAGTGACTCCCAGCATGCATCTGCTTTGTTCCAATTCCTCTTTGCCTCTCAAAATCAGATGCAGGTCTTGCCTAAGTATGTGTTTCATATACTTTTGGCACAGAGTTAGGTGCTCAGCATTTTATTTTTTGGTTTCTGTTTGTTTTAACCAACTACTCATATTGTTTATTCACCAGGCACTTATGTGCCAGGAATTACAGTAGTTGCTTCTGTCTTGGACCAAGTGTCTTTCCTGAAGTTTTTCAGATTTTATACTAAAACATCTAAGAACTTCTCTGTATTTACTTCCTTATTTAAAGCTTTGTTTTTCAATCATTCTTCTATAATTCTCAGTTTCACTACATTACTTTTGTTTCCTTTAGCTTTTTTACTTGTAAGTCATGTGCCTTCAATGAATTCAACAAATGTTTGTGAAGCCTACTGTATGCCTTGGTACATAGCCTCTTGCAATGAATGGCGCCATCCGTGTCAACATCTGACCCGAAGTTTTGTGGGGGTGTCCGTCGTATTCTGTGGAATGGTCCTAACACCATACTTACAGTATGTAGCAATGAGTGACTGCTAGAACGTGGTAGAGGGTGGACATCAGTTGTTTGGTGCCCAATAACTTCCCTTCCTTCTGCTAAAAGCATTCCTTTCCTTTGAGGAAATTTTCCCTCATGGGCTGACACACCCTTGAAAATTATTCACAATGGAATACTACACAGTGATTAAATACTACACAGCAATTAAATACACAATGAACTACTACACAGCGACCCCAGATAGAAACTCTATCTTCACTGAGAAAGCTCTTCAATACCATTGTTGAGTGAAGAAAAGAAATGAGAAAACAATATGGTGTAATATGATTTTATTCACTAAATTTTCTCTTTTGAGGTATTTTTCATTGAGATGTAATTTCATATCTTCTGTGGGTCTGTAGAGATCTGTAATATGGGAAGAGATCTGCAAGATACCTGGGGACAGAGGGGTGGAGACTAGAATTGGGGTTATGTCAAAGAAGACTTTAACTTAGCTTTTACCATTTAATATTTCTTTATTTATGGCTGCACTGGGTCTTTGTTGCTGCACACAGACTTTCTCTAGTTGTGGCGAATAGGTGCTACTCTTTGTTGGGGTGCTCCAGCTTCTCAGTGTGATGATTTTCCTCTTGTTGTGAAACAGAGACTGTAGGCGAGCAGATTTCAGTAGTTGTAGCACATGGGCTTAGTTGCACCACGGCATGTGGGCCCTTCCTGGATCAGGGGTCAAACCCATATCCCCTGCTACGGTGGGCAGATTCTTAACCACTGGACCACCAAGAAAGTTCCTTTAACCATTTAATTTTCATAGTGAGGATGCATGTGTTAATTATTTGTATAATTAAAGAGAAATGAAAATGTGATATTGCTCACCAAAAAGAAAGCACGTGGAGACTTAAATATGTCAGGAACTAACCTGGTGGTTAAGATTACACAATTCCACTGCAGGCGGCACAGGTTCTTTTCTGGTTGGAGAACTAAGATCCTGCATGCCTCATAGCTCATCCAAAAAGAAAAAGAAAGTAAATATGGCAGGCTAAGATGACCATGTGTACCCTTTCCCACCATTTTAATTGTTCAGAAATTCTGGATTAAGTACAACATGTCTTAAGTATTATAGTCAAGCTCAAAAGAAAGAAGTAGAAATGTCCCAAGAGCCATAAATAAGGAGACAAATCAAAGCAAGAACAGGAGCTAATGCTGGGTAGAACACAGATTTGGGCCCTTGGTCTGGAAGACAGCCTGGACTGTATCAGATGCTAGGGTGAACCCTCCTCCCAGAGCCTGGGGCCTCAAAGATTTCTGTTAGTTGACAGAGGAAGAGGAAAACTGCCAGCCAGGCCAAAGAAACTGCAGGGAACTTAGGTGGAGAAACTCATGTCTCCAGATCCCTGGCATAGATATATACTGGATCTCAGTTTATACTGCCTGTGTGGTTTAGGTAGAAGCCCAACTCTGGAAAGGAATATAAATTGTAAATACAGGGACTTCTCCAGGCTCTGGGAAAAGTCACCTTGAAACTGCTAGAGGGGGAAATTCTCACACAATTTCACAGAACTGTCACAGAAAAATATGACCCCAGATGAAACAGTGTTAGTCACTCAGTCACATCCAACTCTTTGCAACCCCATGGACTGTAGCCTGGCAAGCTCCTTTGTCAATGGAATTCTCCAGGCAAGAATACTGGAATGGGTAGCCATTCCATTCTCCAGGGTATCTTCCCAACCCAGGGATCAAACCCAGGTCTCCTGCTTTGCAGGCAGATTCTTTACCATCTGAGCCACCAGGGAAACTTGTAGATGAAGCAAGTATACATTTAAAAAATTATGCATTAATTGCATAAAACAAACTTCTATAAGTGAGAATTATAAAACAATCTAGACAAAAACTACAAGGTACAAGGTTAAAGATATCAAAGAAGTACCTAAAATATAAACCTAATTTAAAAATAAGGGACAGTTTCTTAAAATTTATTTATTATGTTTGGTTGCACTGGGTCTTTGTTGCTGCATGCGGGCTTTCTCTAGTTATGGTGAGCGGGAGCTACTCTTGGCTGTGGTGTGCAGGCTTCTATTGCAGTGGCTTTTCTTGTTGGGGAGCACAGGCTCTTGGAAGGCTGTTTCAGTAGTTGTCATACCCAGGTTCAGTAATTGTGGTTCTCAGGCCCTAGAGTGCAGGCTTGGGCTCAGAAGTTATGGCACATGGGCTTAGTTGCTCCACGTCATGTGGTATCTTCCTGGACCAGGTGATCCTTGCATTGGCAGGCAGATTCCTATCCACTGTGTCACCAGGCAAGCCCCAGAGCAATTTTTTTTTTTTTTTTTTACAAAAACCTATTGGAAAAAGAAACAAATTTACATCTATACATTTTTTCAATGTCATTAGAATTTTTAAAATTTAGAAACCAGTGGATAAATGAAACAACAGGTTAAATATTAGTAAAAAAATTAGAAGATGTATTTGAAGAAGTCAGACAAAGAACTTCTAGAAAGATAATTAGATGGAAAATAAGTGAGTTCAGTTAAGCATAGAATTAGGTGGTTTAATGTAATCCAATAAGAGTACCAGAAAGAGAGAATGAAATAGATGCTGTATTTAAAAAGAAAGAATGTTGTTTTGTCAGACCTCAGGTGTTTGTCCCAGTGCAGAAAAATCTGAATGACAGGATCCTAGGTGAAAATAGGGACTAGGTTTAAAGGGACAATTAAAATTTCATAAATGAACGTATCATCTCAGAATTTATCAGTTCGGTTCAGTTCAGTTCAGTCGCTCAGTCATGTCCGACTCTTTGCAACCCCATGAATCGCAGCATGCCAGGCCAGTGTGTGTGTGGGGGGCGGGGTGGGGGAGGGAAACAGCCAAACTCTTAAGTGGCTATACCATTTTACATCTCACCAACAATGTCTGAGGTTTGCATTTGTCACATTCTCACCAACATTTGTCTTTTTATTGTCTGTCTTTTTTATTAGATATTCTAGTAGATCTGAAGTGGTTCTGTGTGCTTTTAAGGTAGATTTCAAATTAAGCATCCTGCAAATCTATTTTTTACACTAAAGTATTACATTCAAGCTATTTATGACAGTTCACATTGTTGTTGAATGCCTTTTTAAACTATCTTACAGTCTAGTTGTAATTTAAATAGAAAATAATATATTCACATTTCCTCTTTATTCATTCAGTCTTTTATAGTCTTTATCCAGTCTTTGATTACAATATTTTTAATGTGTTTTAAATAGTGTATTTTTCTGATAAACACAAACCAGACAGTATTACCATCACTGCCCACCCCACCACCCCACCCCCAGTACCCACCCAAAAGAAAAGACTGATTATATTTTTGCCTCAAGAACTTAAAGACTGGTTACTTAGGGAAAGCATGAGGTAATAAATCACCTTCCTCTTGTAAGTAGTTAAATGATTTCAGACATCCATAATCATGTTTTCATAAATCAGGGTCTGCAGGCCAGTCATTTAGGATCATCTTACCAGAACATTATTATCACTTTCACGCAGAAAGGTGTGGCAGAAAAGCCCAGCTATTTGCTAGTGCTCTTGGAAGAAACAGGAGGGCCCTGCTTAAGTTCACTAGTAGTATTTCAGTGGAGGCATGCTTCAGCAAAGGGCTTTCAGCTACTCAGTTCTGTTAGTAGGACAAATTGTTTTAATTGTTTTATACTTGTTTTAAGATTTTTTTTTAAACTCCAACTGTCGTTTCTTCTCTGTATGTTTTCTTGCTTTGTAAGAGGCAGTAAACCACATCTGGTTAGTATTCAGTGCTTTTGGCACTTATAAATAAAGGACCCTCTTTCTGTTGCAAATGTATAAATACTGTGCTTACAGCTTTTGATATTTAAAACAGGATGGAATTTATATTTATATGAGGCTGAAGTATGACCTTTAGGAAAATGGAATCTCCTTCAACTGTCTTGTCTTTAAAAAAAAAAAAAAAAGCTCGACTTTGTTGGCTCACATCCTCTGTTTCCATTTTCTCTTGTTGCTGGGCCACATGATCCACCTTGGACTGTTGTTGGGCAAGCCTCTGGGGTCCTGGGGCCTGAGTTCCCCTCCAGCCCTTCATCATGATGTCTTTCTGTTCCCAAATAAAGATAAGTTTGTACAGGCCTTTTCCATTTCTTTGGTCAGCCTCAGCCTCTGGAAATTAGTATGTTTCTTCAAGTATTATTTAAATGTACAAATTGGCTGAACTTTAATATAAGGAGATTAGGAAAGATAAGTAGAAAGTTTACAAACATTCAGGACTTCCCTGGTGGTCCAGTAGTTGAGAATCTACCTGCCAGTACAGGGGACATGGGTTCTATCCCTGGTCCAAGAAGATTCCATGTGCTGCGGGGCAACTAAGCCCATGCACCACAACTACTGAGCCCATGCTCTAGAGCCCGTGCTCTACAAGAGAAGCCACTGCCATGAGAAGCCTGGGCACCATGACTAGAGAGTAGCCCCGCTTGCTGCAGCTGGAGAAAGCCCACGCACAGCAACAAAGACCCAGTGCAGCCAGAAGAAAAAGAAAGTTTACAAGCATTCAAACAAACATTTTTATGAGTAAAATTTTCATGTAACAAAAAAATTTTAAGCTGCAGCTTTTGGCCCACTTATCTCAAATGTGGTTCAACTAATTCCAGTTTAACAAAGTCACGTGGATTCAGAATAGAGAAGTGTTAAGCAATTGAACTGTTATAAAATGAGCCAAGAAGAAGTCAACAGTAAAATCTCCATATTTTCAGAAAACTTTAAGCCTTTCCACATATTGAAATACCAAGAGAATGGGAATGCAGTGAAAACATTAGTTAGAGGACACAAAAAAATAATAAAAATTTATTGTGCATAAGATAAGACCTTCAAGGAAAAAGAAATCCAGAAAATACCTATCAAAAGATTGGCCCTTGGGGACTTCCCTGGCAGTCCAGTGGTTAGGACTCCATGCTTCCCCTGCAAAGGGTGTGGATTTGATCTCTGGTCAGGGAATAAGAT
This sequence comes from Bubalus kerabau, assembly GCF_029407905.1. NCBI lineage: Eukaryota > Metazoa > Chordata > Mammalia > Artiodactyla > Bovidae > Bubalus > Bubalus kerabau. The sequence goes on from NC_073627.1 coordinate 151,545,893, forward strand.
CCCACATTGCAGTGCAGCATGGCCAGAAAAAAATGTGGCTTTGGCTATCAGTAGTGACCCCAAAAAAGGCATATTACTACTTCTCAAAACAGTATTTCAGATACCTCAGCATCAAGAAAGGCTTGCAGATTGTTAGCCTTAATTCAGGATGATCAGGTAAAAGAAAATAGATTTTATGTTCTTTGTCCCAAATCCTAGAATATCTGTACATATTTCATGCTTAGGTTTGGCTCTTCAGGACAGATATGATAGAGCTGAAGACCCAAAAAAGATAACAAAGTAGTTGAGATGGCTACTGGGCTTCTGGATGAGAAAAAGAACAAAGCTTTCTCCACCCTGGATGGCAGAGGCAGAGGGGAAGCATTCTGTGTTTACTTGCTTATTGTCTGTCTTCACTAGGTTGTATACTTCATGGGCTGAGGGGTTCTGTCTTTTGTATTTTAATTTTTTGTTGAAATATATAGATACAGGAAAGGACACACACGTCATAAATGCACAGTTGGATGATTTTTCACAAAATTACAGAACCATTCACTGGAAGAGGAAGCAAAGCAGGAGCAGCCCCAGGGCCCACCCACCTGCCACAGGTGCTGCAAGACGGGGTTGGTGCTTGTCACCGCATACACTGTCCCTGAGATCCATCCATGTGGAGTGTAACTGGTGATCATTCATTTCATAGCCCTTGAGCCTTCTGTCACGTGGATGAGCCACAAAGCATTCACCCAGGGCCCTGTCCCTGGCCCTTTCCAGGTCCTGGCAGTTGTAAACAGTGCTGCTGTGTGCATGTCTTTTGGTGATACAGGTACATGTTTATGTTGAGTAGAACTGCTGAATCTTAGGGTAGATGTATGTTCAGCTTTTGGAGGTGTTGTCAAAATAACTGTGCCCATTTACACTCTCACCAGCAGGGTGTGAGGGTAACAGTTGCTCATATCAGTTTCAACACTGGTTTTTCAGTTGTTTGTAGCCATTCAGGTGTGTATGTTGTGGTATTCCATTTGTAGTTTTTATTCTTACTTTCCTGATGCTCAGTGTTATTTTGTTCCAAGACATACCCAGCATTTAACAAAGTACCCAGTGTTTTTATAGGAGCTCTTTCAACACAGACAAATGTAAATTCACATTGGCTTAACAAAAAGCAAAGTTAGTCACTCCAGTTGAAGCAAAGAGCTGAAGTTCAGACAATTAAAGAAAGGGTAGCCTGCATGTGGGGATCACATCAAGATAGAGGATTTTCCCTCCTGTTGTGAGGCCCTCATTTCTGCACGATTCTCTGCTGGTTGTCTATCAGGGCAACACACAGGCCTCCCACAGCCTGGAAGAGGCTGACCACTGAACAGCCCCTGCTGGAAAAGGTTTTGTCCTCCCAGCATCTGTTATTTGGCCCAGGGTACATTATATGCTCTTCGTGAGGAGCTAACAGTCTATGATGACCTGAGCCAATCCTATGAAAGGGACAGGTCTGTTGCCAGAGTAAGGGTAATAAGAAAGCTTGCCAGGCAAAGAAAAACAGGTCTGACAGTCCACAATAGTTCCACACAATAGCCACGCTGCAAATCATTTTGAGTGATGAATTATCAATCCAAGTTCATCATGTGTGTAGGTCTCATTGTGTGTTAGAGGATGAATTTGAAATACTTTTACTTAAGAATTTCTCTAGGAAAATAAAGCAGTTTCAGGACAAGGCAGCAAAGAAAATCCTCTGCCCTCAATCAATTCAAGAGCTAGTCCATGCTGAAAATTTGAATTATTATAAGATGCATTTTGCCAGTTCATGGATGGTCTGTAGGCAGATGCATATGTGAAAGCGTTTTCATGTTTGCTCCTCTCTTATTACCTGTTTTGAGTCTCAAGTCAAGCCCAGGATCAGCTGACCCCTTCTTCTGGCCTGGTTCTAAGGGCACTGCCAGATGTGTTACTCTAAGACCCAAAGAACAACTGTGCATTTTCTCTTAAGAGTCTTATGTAAAAAAAAAAAATGGGAGCCCCTTATTAGAATAAGCATAATACTTAAACCCATGGCAGAACATAAGAAGGTGTATATAGAGTAAGGATCTAGGTGAATTTTCCTACCTCTCACAAAAATGTCATGTGGGATCCTGAGTGGAAATTCTGAAACAGAAAATGGACATTAAGTAAAAACTAAGATAGCTAAATAAAATATAGACTTCAGTTATAAAAGTGATATCTCAATATTGGTGCATTGATTGTAACAAATTACCACACCAATATTAGATGTTAATAATATAGGAACTCTGTACTATCCTTCCAATTTTTCTGTCAGTCTAAAACTGTTCTAAAAAATTATTTGTTTTAAATTCAGTAGAGGGGCTTGAAAGTAGCCCATGTACAGGGAGGGAGTTGTTGGTCCCTGAAGCATAAGCCTTATTGGTTTCAGGGTGAGTTTATCTGAGCTGGACCATGGGTCACCTGAAATTTGCTTCAAGAAAGCCATTGGAGTTAGGAAGCCAGCTCAGCTTGGCTTCTTTACATTGGGCTCAGGGTCATTGGAGCAGCCTTGCAAATCTCTGAGCTTTTTTCCTTATTTTTAAAGTGTGCATAATTGTATATCCCTGATTCATAAAGGTATCCTGTGAATAAATATGTAAAGATCTGGCAAAGTTAGAACTATTGTGCAAATAGAATACATTATTATTGTCCTTTGGATTATTTCACCAAGACCTGTTTCCTCTCTCACATTTTAATTCTCTTGCCTAATATTCATTTTGTTTTATGAAAATAAAGCTATCAGGACTTGATATAGTACAAGATTTGAACCATTTAAAATTTTAGCTACATGGAGAAGGCGATGGCACCCCACTCCAGTACTCTTGCCTGGAAAATCCCATGGATGGAGGAGCCTGGTAGGCTGCAGTCCATGGGGTCGCGAAGAGTCGGACACGACTGAGCGACTTCACTTTCACTTTTCACTTTCATACATTGGAGAAGGAAATGGCACCCCACTCCAGTGTTCTTGCCTGGAGAATCCCAGGGACGGGGGAGCCTGGTGGGCTGCCGTCTATGGGGTCGCACAGAGTCAGACACGACTGAAGCGACTTAGCAGCAGCAGCAGCAAAATGAATTTTTTACTTTTGACTTATATTTAAAAAGAACTAAGATCTTTTTACTTATATTTCTTTTTACAATAAAAATGGATTAATTATGCCTTAAAAAAATAAAATAAAATTTTAGTTACAAACATTACTTATGCCCTCTTTTATTTTGTCCCAAGGTGGGGATTTCCTCTATTTCTAAGGACATGAGTTGACTTAATTATTTATTTATTTTCTTTCCATTTTGACATACTGAAAGCATTTTATTTTATTAATTTTTTAATTGGAGGCTAATTACTTTACAATATTGTAGTGGTTTTTGCCATACATTGATATGAATCAGCCATGGATTTACATGTGTTCCCCATCCTGAAACCCCCTCCCATCTCCTTCCCCATTCCCATCCCTCTGGGTCATCCCAGTGCTCCAGCCTTGAAAGCATTTTAACATAGGACTCTAGAATACAAGTTTGGACATATATCATTAGCTTTATATATAAAATAATTTAAATACTATTTAAACCTTAAATTCTATACCCAAACTATTCAGCAAGTATGAGGGAAAATTGAAAATAGAAATGTAAAAGGCCTCCAAAGTGGACCATTGAAACATACTACCTTCATCAGCCACTCTGCTAAAATTCTTCAGAAATGACAGTAGAGAGAGTTTTAAAAGACATAATACACAAAAATGAAGAATAGGCCAGAGGAAGGCAGCAGTACATTCAGGAAGCAGATAATTATAGTTTGATGAGGCCCAGACAAAGCTGAGACCTAACCCCTGAAGGGAACATGCCGGAACAGTCGTTTGGAGGTTGCTTTGACTTTCCCTGGGAGTATGGGAACCGTCCCTGGGGGCAGGGCCTCAGGGGCCATTGCCACTGAAAAATGACCTCCAAGCCAAAGCTTTCCAGCTGTGTGTGACTCTCAGCACGCAGGAGACTGGGAAAGCTATCTTCCTTGGAGGAAGGAACAAATCAACCGATTTGTTCTCTGGAACCTCTGAAAGAGGGACTGTGGGTAGAAGAATTAGTAGAAAGTCTATATGAGAGGCAGTCCATCCTCGCCCTGACAGAAGGCCTGTGTGAAAAAGCTTGGCACTGCTAAAAGGGGCCTGGACTCTGCAATGCAACCTCACTCCTCTGGAGAGAAAACTAAGAATCTCTAATAAAAAATAGGTACACAGGAGTTCCTTGGTAGGCTAGTGGATAGGATTCTGGGCTTTCACTGCCATGGCCTGGGTTCAGTCCGTGGTCCAGGAATGAGACCTAGCAAGCCACATAGTGCAGCCAAAAAATATACGCACAGCAAGTTGCTCGCACTAGATCAGGAGCCCATTACCATTAGGGACCTAATAAGTCTTATACCATATGGAATATGTGAACAAACCTTTAGGGGCTATTGTGTTTCCCAATCAAAATGGTTTTGTTGGTACCTTCAAAATCAGTTGCCAGCATGAATTATGTTACAAGTTGATTGTAATCACACTTGGCCTCTGTATTACAACTATAGTTGAATTTAGAAATGTGAAATGGTAGTATTATTTATTAGCTCAGGTTTTGGAATCTGATTGCCTTAGGTTTGAATCTGTTTACTAGTTGTGCAATCTTGAGCACATATCTTAATTTTTTTAAGCCTCAGTTTCATTTAAATGGGCATTATACCAATGGCTTCATATGACTTCTGTCATCTTTGAATGAGCTAATGCATGTTAAGGACATGGGGCCTATAACTGTTAGTTCAGTTCAGTCACTCAGTCGTGTTTGACTCTTTGCAACCCCATGAACCGCAGCACTCCAGGCCTCCCTGTCCATCACCACTTCCCGGAGTTTACTCAAACTCATGTCCATTGAGTCGGTGATACCACCCAGCCATCTCATGCTCTGTTGTCTCCTTCTCCTCCTGCCTTCAATCTTTCCCAGCATCAGGGACTTTTCCAGTGAGTTAGCTCTTCATATCAGGGGGCCAAATTATTGGAGTTTCAGCTTCAACATCAGTCCTTCCAGTGAACACCAAGGACTAATCTCCTTTAGGATGGACTCGTTGGATCTCTTTGCAGTCCAAGGGACACTAAAGAGTCTTCTTCAACACCACAGTTCAAAAGCATCAATTCTTCGGCTCTCAGCTTTCTTTATAGTCCAACTCTCACATCCATACATGACCACTGGAAAAACCATAGCCTTGACTAGACGGAACTTTGTTGGCAAAGTAATGTCTCTGCTTTTGAATATGCCATCAAGGTTGGTCATAACTTTCCTTCCAAGGAGTAAGCATCTTTTAATTTCATGGCTGCAATCACCATCTGCAGTGATTTTGGAGCCCCAAAAATAAAGTCTGACACTGTTTCCCCATCTATATGCCATGAAGTGATGGGACTAGGTGGCATGATCTTCGTTTTCTGAATGTTGAGCTTTAAGCCAACTTTTTCACTCTCCTCTTTCACTTTCATCAAGAGGCTCTTTAGTTCTTCTTCACTTTCTGCCATAAGGGTGGTGTCATCTGCATATCTGAGGTTGTTGATATTTTTCCTGGCAATCTTGATTCCAGCTTGTGCTTCTTCCAGCCCAGCATTTCTCATGATGTACTCTGCATGTAAGTTAAATAAGCAGGGTGACAATATACAGCCTTGATGTACTCCTTTTCCTATTTGTAACCAGTCTGTTGTTCTATGTCCAGTTCTAACTGTTGCTTCCAGACCTGCATACAGATTTCTCAGGAGGCAGGTCAGGTGGTCTGGTATTCCCATCTCCTTCAGAATTTCCCACAGTTTATTGTGATCCACACAGTCAAAGGCTTTGGCTGTTAAATTTTATGTGCCAGTGTGGATGTGTAATGTGTCTTTTGAAAGAGAAAACACCTTAAAAGCTCAAAATGTCTGTGAATCTATGAAAAAATTCAAATTAGACCATAGTAACTTCTCTTAACTTTTAAAAAAGTATTTTTTTTTCGGCTGTGCTGGCTCTTAGCTGTGGCATGTGCAATCTTTAGTTGCAGCATGTGGGATCCAGTTCCCTGACCAAGGATTGAACCCAAGCCGCCTTCATTGGGATCACAGAGTCTTAGCCACTGGACCACTAGGGAAGTGCCCAGACCATAGTAATTTTAAATTATGATCAGTTTCAATGCTTTGCACATTACTTTGAGATACATAAAATAGTGAGTTTTATTAGTAACAATAAAATTACCAGTGAATAGCTGAATATTACTTTCATCATCTGCCTGCATTTCATTATTTTGCTGGCACGATTACATGTTAAAAACTGTATGAAGAGAAAGTTGTGAAATTTAAAGAGTTTCTAGCGCTGATTATTACACGTATGTGTGTGTGTGTGTGTATTCAGCTTCTTAATTATCATTTCTGACTACTGTAAAAGAAACCAACTTGCCTTGCTTTTTAATTATTAGTCTAGAAGGGAACAGACTACATATAAAAATACAATTGCTACCCAATTAGTTAGAATGAAAATGACAATCTTAAAAATCTTAAGAACTACTTCTTGGACTTGTATCCCCACCTGAAGTGATGTTTATTGTCTAGTACTCTTAATGGAGTAGATCTTTTACGGGTACACTTGCCTTCAGATTTATTGCAGGGTGTATGTTTCTTGGCTATATATTTGATTGATTTTGCTTGCCTAAATTTCCCCTCTCCATTCTAAACAGGGAAGGTATAAAGGGATTATTTGTGTAAGCTCTCTTCCTTCCTAGGAGTAGAGTGATTTTATAGCTGCAGAAGGAAGAAGGCTAGAAAATTCTGGGGGGTGGATAGAGGTATTGAGGTCATCGCCTGCTTGTTTGTTAGTATGTGTGTGCAGAAGGATTCCCAAAGGGCTGTGGTATGTGCATGCTCGTGCATGTGTCACACCAACCTGTCTTACCAAGCTCTTCCCCCTGAGAGAGCCTGTAAGCCACCAAAGTCCCAGGAGCAATGAGCCTAGGTCTTGGTTTCTAAATACCATCAGCTTCCTAAAGAAACACTGATATACGTAGAATAAATCAGTGATTTGTGAGTCAATGCTGATAGAAAATAAATAAGGGAAAAGTAAAAGCTCGTTTTTCTGGTGAAAATCTACTTGCCAGTGTGGAAGGAATGATGGAGACAGTCACCCTTTGGCACCCCTCATGTGGTTGACTCAGCTTTGAGGCACCAGCAGGCCCAGGCTGATGAGTGGATGTCTGAGGAGCCAGACAGTGGCCTGGTCTCATGATGTCCCCTTGGAAAATTCCAATAACAGGGGGGAAAGGGTGGCTTTTGGGTCACCCCACAAGCACAGCAGCATTTCTGGAGCACTCCCAATGTGGCATCATGAGGAGACATCAGACGTGGACTGAGGCCCAAGAGGCCTCATTTTCCAAACTGCCAAAACTGCCTGGGGCAGCTGGGGCAGGGAGAGTGTGATGGTCACAGGAGGGAGCTGGGAACATCTGAAAATTTCTGGTTAGAATGTTGTTTGGTAAAGCAGGAAGATGGCCCTGTTTGGGGAAATGCCACTGAGTGTCCAGGGATGAGGGGGGTATCATGACTACCACTCACTCTAGATACCTATGAACACTCAAGGATACATTTAAACTCAAGATTCAAGGTTTCCATTTATTTAAGTGGCAGGGGGGAGTAAACTAGGATAGTATGACTAATCCGTCATACATGGTTGGTTTTCTCTAAAGTTCTGTTTAAAATTCTCTTCCCTTTGGACCAGCATCCAGCAGCCATTCCAACAGTAAAGTGGGTCTCAGGTAGAAAACTGGGATGAATAACAAATTCCCAGCTTTCTCAAAGCTACCATTTTTTCTATCATAAACACCAGGAGAGTTCTTGACTGCAGACTCCAGGCACATGGCAAGCAGCTAAATAAACACACACACAACCCCCACCCCTTTTTTTTGGCTGCACTGTGTATCATGCGGCTTCCCTGGTGGCTCAGATGGTAAAGCCTCTGCCTGCAATGCAGGAGACCTGGGTTTGATCCCTAGGTCGGAAAGATCCCCAGGAGAAAGAAATGGCAACCCACTCCAGTAGTCTTGCCTGGAAAATTCCATGGACAGAGGAGCCTTGTATCATGCAGGATCTTAATTGGACCAGGGATCAAACTCATGCCCCCAGTATCGGGAGCATGAAGTCTTTAATCACTGGACCACCAGGAAAGTTCTAAACATCCATTTTTGAATCACCACTTAGGACAAACTTCCTGTGAAAGACTGACAGGCCCAATGTACGTACAGGATCAGCACAACGCAGCCTGTTCCCAGCCTTCCCAACAACACTGTGAAGCACAAGGCTCCCATTTGCTCCCTTTAGGTTCCAGGCCCGGACCTTAGTTTTTACTAGTGGTGGAATGTGAAGTGTCTAAGGTGATTTCCAAGTCAGGCTGATAACTTTCCTGTCAACCTTTTTTGTGTGTGTGTGCAGCTATTTTTTCATGTTAAATATTCTAAAACACACTGGCCAGATGGCTGCCTTATCTGAGTTCATCATCTTAATCCTTTCTTGGTGATTCTGTTGTCTTTTTTGAATGTCAAATACAGTAATATGTAGAACTTTTAATTGCTTTTGAAATGTACTGATATTTGGCAGCCTCTTGATGAAAGTGAAAGTGGAGAGTGAAAAAGTTGGCTTAAAGCTCAACATTCAGAAAACGAAAATCATGGCATCCGGTCCCATCACTTCATGGGAAATAGATGGGGAAACAGTGGAAACAGTGTCAGACTTTATTTTTATGGGCTCCAAAATCACTACAGATGGTGACTGCAGCCATGAAATTAAAAGACGCTTACTCCTTGGAAGGAAAGTTATGACCAACCTAGATAGCATATTCAAAAGCAGAGACATTACTTTGCCAACAAAGGTTCGTCTAGTTAAGGCTATGGTTTTTCCTGTGGTCATGTATGGATGTGAGAATTGGACCATGAAGAAGGCTGAGCACCGAAGAATTGATGCTTTTGAACTGTGGTGTTGGAGAAGACTCTTGAGAGTCCCTTGGACTGCAAGGAGATCCAACCAGTCCATTCTGAAGGAGATCAGCCCTGGGATTTCTTTGGAAGGAATGATGCTAAAGCTGAAACTCCAGTACTTTGGCCAGCTCATGAGAAGAGTTGATTCATTGGAGAAGACTCTGATGCTGGGAGGGATTGGGGGCAAGAGGAGAAGGGGACGACAGAGGATGAGATGGCTGGATGGCATCACTGACTCGATGGACTTGAGTCTGAGTGAACTCCGGGAGTTGGTGATGGACAGGGAGGCCTGGCGTGCTGCGATTCATGGGGTCGCAAAGAGTCAGACACGACTGAGCGACTGATCTGATCTGATCTGAGCTGATCAGACCCACTTTGCATTTAGTTGTATCACTTTTTCCAATTTTTCTGTCTTCTCCCTCCAGGCCATCTGTATGCGTACACTCTGTCGATGAGACCCACACTTTGTATTTCTAACTATCAGCAACAGTATCCAGACTTTGCTGTTTATGTTGTGTCTCTGGGCTCCTCTTCAGCCTTTAGTTGCTTTCTTCCTGTCAGCTTTGAATATTTGAGGTCACCAGGCAAGTGAATGAAGCTGGATAAATGGGGCAATATTATTAACTTGTATAAAAGGAAACTTTCCACACAAGTCCCTAAGAGCTCTCCAGAAATGCCCGATCTCTTCCTAATGTCAGCATTTCTACTTTTGGTTTTTATTTTAAAAACTAAAAGGAGTACATTTTATTTTATTTTTTTTTTAGTGAAAGCTTTTAATCTAAACCTTCCTTTTGCTCATGAGAAGAAGGCCTAGAGAGGCTGAGGTCTGCTTGGAGGCAGACCAAGCCCTTGGGCCTCACGCTGGAACTGGCCCAGGCCACGTGCTTTCAGCTCAGCCTGGAAGTTATACTGCCACAGTCACATGTTCTCCTTTACATTCCTCATACAGTTGTTATTAATTTAGAAGAGCCTGAGGTTTAAAAACCAGCCAGCACTTTCCATTTAAAAAATTTAGGTATACATTTTCTCATAAAAACTGTTTCTCTGAAATTAGAAGTCATCTGTAAGTTTAAACCAGCCCCCCCCCCCCCCCCCCCAGCCTTTGGTCAGAATGGCTTGGTGTTTGGATGTGTTCTTGCTCCATCAGCATCTTTCACACACGGGTCTGGGAGCACTGGCCTCACACGCTGGCAACAAGCTCACTGATACGTGGGCTAGTCCTTTGAAAGTTGTGACACAACTTTGTCCCCACAAGACCTCATTTGAGGGAGCTTATTTTGTTCAGCCCATCAAGTACCTGTGGCCTCAGGAAGGCCCCATCCTCTGAAGCCCATAGGTTCTGCCCACACACAGTTCCAGCCCTGTCCCTTGTCTTGCAGGGGGAGGGGGGCTGTCTGACTGGCTGCTAGACCAAGCATTTCTCAGATGAAGCTGCACCTCACTGTCCTTCCATGAGGCTTAGGGTGGCCCTCAGGGCAGGGTGTAGGTTTGGATTTGGGACGTGGCAGGGCTTACATCTGATCTCAGCATCAGCCCAGGTGTCCGTTTCTATAGCAAGAGCTGTAAGAAGAGGGAAAGAAAATATGTCTTTCAAAAGCTGTCCCTTGTGGAACTTGAAATCTCACTGTGGAGCCTACTTTAAGTCTCTGTCATATCACCCCAACCCCACAATCTGTTCTTAAAAGAACAAACAAAAATTTTTCCAAGAACTGAAGACAGAGCCACTCATTACTCTGTTGTAAACATTCTGTTTGGATTCCTGCAAAGCTTTGTTGTTCTAATGACATACAAGTCAAGTCTAATACTGGAGGTTCCCAGGGCCCACTACAAATAACAGAAAGAAGCAGACAATTCCAAAACTATTACATGGGGTCAGGGGGAGTCAACCCCTAGAAATTTGTGAAATTCTACTTCATTTTCGTTTAAGAATACTTTCGACTCTAAAACGGTACATGATCTCATCATGAAGCTGACCTCTAGCAGAGCATGCTTTCTGAAAACCTATTACCCAGAATTGCCAGACACCATGCCTGGTGAGACCCGTAGGTCACTAGGAGAGCTCAGGTAGCCCCACGCTGGCTGTGCAGGAGCCGTCTGCATGCAGTTACCAGTATGCGGACCAGGGCCATTCAGCAGCAAGTGTGAAGGCAGGGTGGAAGCACCCACTGTTGGAGCGGCAAGCCCACGGACCTCAGTTTGAAAGGCTTTTGGGCCAAATGTTAAAGCTCTGAAGAAAAACATTTGCTTTACAATAAGAAACCTGGCATGTAGCACCTCACTTCAGTCATCAGGATCAGCATCACCTTCATGAGGCAGCTGGCCAGCATGTGTGACCAGCCTCCTCAAGCTGTCCAGGTCACGAGACAAGACAGAGGAAGTATGTTGGCCAAATGCTGCAGGGCCCTGGGTAGACAAGCCAGGAAAATCAGAATGCAGTCGTGTAACTTGTTAACACTGGGTGGTTGTCAGTGTGGAATCCAGGAGGCTGTGTGACAGTAGAGATCTAGATCAGGCAGGGCTGATGAGCACAGAAGCCAGGAGCGGACGGCCACGGCTAGGATGCCATGATGAAAGTGGCACGCCTGATAATTAAGATTTTCAGGGAATGCAATGACCACAGGGAGATACTGTTTTGTGCCCACTACATGTTAATGTGACCCCACAGATTTCTCTGTTTCTTCTCCCCACAGGAAAAGTACCCAGAAGCTGTGCAGCTCTCAGAGGGGGCCTCCTCCAACTGCATGGGTATTAGGAACCCCAGTCAACCTGGGTGAGTGCACAGGCCCCACCAAGTCCCTCCCCAACCCAGACAGTTCTTTCCTGTTAAAAACGATTACAAATAGTAGAAAACAAATGTAAACCACCTAACTGACATCTTGAGATGTGTCTGTGGAGTTATAACAGATAGCAGCGATGGCAGGAGAGCACCAGGGGGAGCTTGCTGGGTGAGGGAGAAGGGGAATGTGGGGACTGTAAACACAAATGGGATCTATGAGGAAAAGTCCAGCAGGTGCCGGTCTCACTGCTGGAGTCCTTAGGGAGGGGAGGCCAGAGGGGTGGAGTTCTATTTTCATCGACTTATTTCAAGAAAGGTGGGGAGTCTGCAAGTACTGAGTGAGGGGAGAAGTCACCCAGGTCCCCTTCCGCCCACTGTGGGTACCTTTATGTGCACGTGGGCAGGATGTGCTTCTGTGACCTGCGCCTACAGATGTTTCGTTCCAAGCCTTAAAATGGTGTGGTTATGTAAGCCTCTGGAACATGCCTTGTTATTCAACATTATTTCCAAAATTCACCTATGGTGGTGCCTATAGCTATAGCTAATTCATTTTCACTGTTTACACTCCATTAGGTGAATATATGTATTTCTGCATTCTTCAAGTCTTGGGCCTTTGGGTTATCATTATCTTCCACTATTTCTAACATTCCTGTTTATGTCCTTGGGCACACAAGTACACAGGCTTCTCTTGAGTATATACTTAGAAATGAAATTCCTGGGTCATAGGGCAGATTCAGCTATCACTGCCAAATTCCTTTTAAAGTAGTTTATCAATTCGTATTTCCCAGGAGTAATCTTTTAAGTTCTCATTGCTGGATATCCTGTACTTCACTTGTACGGTCACATTAACATGTAGTGGGCACAAAACAGTATCTCCCTGTGGTCATTTTCCTGTATGTTAATGATGCTGAATATCTTCTCATGTTTAACTGGCCATACTCCCTCTTCACTTGTGGGTCTTTAAGATCAAGGGAGTCTGAGCACAGCCTTGGGGAAGGGCAGCAACTCCAAGGGTGACTGGGAAGAGAGCAGCATTCCTGCCCATGTAGGCATCCTCTCCTCTAGAGAGAGTCAAATGCTGCATACAGTTTAGTCTGATTTTTAAAGCACTCAGCAATGCATCTTACCTCTTTCAGATTTGAACTAGTCATTGTTTGGAGGATACAAATAGATGAAGAAGGGAAGGTTTTACCAAAGCTGGATCTTCTCACCAAAGTGCCGTTGCGAGGTAAGGATGTTCTGGTGATTTCTCACTGTGTTCAACACAGACACCTGCTCATTTCATCTGGTTTTATATGGCAAGAATCAAAAGTAAAAAATCTCACTGATGTACTTTTAAAATAGGTTTTCAAAATATTTTTTTGTCCATAATCCCTCAAAAAGCACATGGAAGTGGGGTTGCCCCTGTAAGGCCCCCCCAGGCTGTGAGGGCCTGATGTCTCTGCCTCAGGAACACGGGGAGGGGCCTGGGTCAAGGTGATTCAGTTGTCCTGGCTTCCCTTCAGTGCAGCCAGTTGAGAATGAGGGAAGTGTCTTGGTGAAGTGTCTTACCCGATTTATTTTCTTTACAGCCCTGGAACTGGACAAGAACAGAGTCATAGAAACTGCTCCTCTCAGCTTCCGAACCCTACTGGGCGTGCTGGGCATTGAAGCCACTCTAGAAAGCCTGATTAAATCATTTTGCACAGAGGAAAGCAGCTAATTCCCAAACAGTGAACAACTACACGTAGGAGTAAGATGCTGCACCTGGAGGTGTGTGATTTTATTGAATATAAACATTTGCTCTTTTCCACTTAGAAACCTTACCTTTAGAACATGTTTATGCAATTATGGCACATTATATTTAAGTTGTCAGGACAGGAAAAATAAATACAGTTATTTAAATTCAAAATACCAAACAAGTGACACATATAGTGTATTTTTTAAAGTAAACTCAACATCCGAGAAAGTACAGAAGTGGCTATCCATCCTGGGATATGGGGAGCCACCGTGCCCCTACCTTGGTATGAATCTAAGGGCAGAGGCAGCACCAGCCCATCTCAAAGGTTGGCCCTCCTCCTACCATCCACCACTGAGGGACTCCTGGAGGGCTTACCAGTGCAGCCTCATTTCTTTTACATTCCTCAGACACCTCAGGGGAGCCACACCGCCCTCCTCACCTCCTGGCTCTAGAAGCAGCACTGGAGGCTTTCACAGCACCTCTCAGCAGCAAGTCCTCTGACATTCACTCTTCATGGTCTTTCACAAAACAGGAGAGTGGTTAACATTAACAAATGCAGTAAGACAGCAAACAGGGCATTGCCCCTTCACACAGGGCCTTAGTCCCCGGCCCCTCTGCACAGAAGAAACAGTGTTTCCATTAAAGTCCCCCCGAGTCCTAAGTGCTGCACTGACCTGAGTCGCCAGTTTAAAGTAGAATGGGTGAAAACACTGTTTCCATCAAATGAAAGCCTCAGGGAAGGGGCTGAGGTGGAGTGTGAGAAGTGCAAAGGGTTGAGTCAAGACCCTCTAGCAAGAGATACTCATCTTTAATTTTTTTCCCCCAAATAGAGGGTGATTGTTTTCAGACTGTTCACTCCAGTCAGAATAGGCAACAGGAGGCTGCCCAGCCTACCTCCTTGAGGGGCTGGGGTTTCAGAGCTCCACACACAAGAGATTCAGGGTCCCCTGCATACCCTGGTGCTGGGCAAGACCATCCTCACCCCAGGCCAGCAACAAGGAACAACCTCAGGCCAAAACAACTCTGGCAGCTATCTACTTCCATGCACTCTGGAGCCTGCAACTTGACCATGAGAACAGGGCTGCATGCACACCCCTATGTGTGGAATCTCCAAAGCCCTGTACCCAGCATCCCACATGAATGAGAGGCATGTGTTATTTGAGTGTCTTTTTGAACCTCTGAGTGAAGAAGTAAGAAGTAAATGGTAGGACAGGACTGAAGAATAAATTCTAGAAGAGCTGGCTTGATTCAAATAAGCATAATTCTCAATTTATCACAAAATTCCCCACAAAAATTATAATCAGCAAAATATTCTCATTTTTTGTATAGTATTTTCATACAATCTCATGGTTTCACTATTATATTACAATAAGCCTTCATTAGTCCCTCAAAATGATGATATAAATAATCTATTACAACCTACCATAGAATAAAAAACTGAAGCCAAGATTCCCAACAGTTTTCATAGCAGCTGGGCATGCTTTTGGTGACCCCCAACAAGAACCCTCTTGGTGCCAGCCAGGAGTCGCTCATCATGCAGAAGCAGGGCCCTGGGCAGCCCCGATGGGGAGGCGGTCCAGAATTACTCAAGGCCACCAACACCACACATCTTAGTGAAACCCGAATCAGGATGCTGGCCCTGGCAGAAGTAGCTGAGGTTTCCCAAACATCCAAAAATGTCAGAACACAGAACTGGCAGACGCACAGGCACCCCACAACACCCACCCTGGGCATAGCAGCTCAGAGTTACAGCTCTGCTTTCAGCTTCCACAGCAGCAATTTCAGGTGGGAAAGGATACCTTGTTTCCCCTAAAGTTAAAGATAAAATCATTCAACACAAAATAGAAAGTCAGTGCTCGCATGAGTGGTGTCTACCCCTGCCCTGAGTCCCACGCTCCCTGCTGACCCTGAGCAGAGCAATGGGTACAGCACCTCCACACGGACTGTGAGTCCGCTGCTCAGAACTGACGTCCACATCAGCAACTCAGCGCTCCCCACAGCAGGGAACTGCTAAACCCGTGCTGACACACGGCTTGTGTTGGAAGAGTGACCAGGTAACTCAGCTGGGAACGTTCCAGTAGTATCTGTGTTTTCTTCAAAGTCCAAACTGTAAGGTGTATGTGACAATTCAAGTTTTCTATGTTAGGATTCTGGTGGTAGGAAATCCAAACCTGGGGTCTTATAAGGCTTTTTAGAGATTAGATGTGAACCCTGGGTGGAAAGGGAGAACTGCCCAGGGGGGCCTCCAGGGACACAGCACACTGCTGGGCTCATGTCCAACATTCCTTGTCCTGGAAGCTGTCTCTAAGGGCATTCCATGTCTCCTAGAGGCAGTCCCACCTGAACAGGGCTTGAAAAGCAAAAACATTCACAGCCAGAAGTCACCCAACACAACAGAAAATAGCTCTATCATTCAACCTTCACATTCTGTGTTCAAGTTTCAAAGCCACTACAAGAAAAAGGTTAGACCTTATGGAGAACTAACGTGCAATCTTCGCTTTCCTTGAACCTTGTCGACATCACGGTGGCATCTTTGGCATGTACAGTCTTTAAATAGTAGTTGACTATCTTGCTATCCAGTTTATACTGATGAGGAATGCTCTCGTAGGGCTTGAGGTCCAGGTCCAGCACAGACACAGAGAAGGCAAACCTAGATCTCGATGAAGGGACAACAGGCCTTTGATCGGAGCTGGAAGCAAAAGAGCAATTTCAGAATACACAAACCTCCCAAATCCTTTCAACTCAGCTCACAAAGAGCACCCATTCTGTGCATCTATATGCATGCCATCTCTATCTATACCAGCTGTATGCCTCATGCTTGAAGCTTCTGCAAGAGAGGCACCTACTGTGATACCTACCAGCACACCAGATAAGAAAGAGTTAAAGTGCAGAAAGATGGAAAGGCAATTAAGTAGACTATGCAATTGATATTCCCCATATCCCAGTAGTATAAACAAAGCTAAAAATGTTACTTATCATGAGCCAAGTATTACAAAACCTAAGAAAAAGAAAGTAGATCTAGCCATACAACAGCCAAATGCATAAAATGTTAAGAACAGACTTCTCTTTACATATCTTTTCCCATGTCTGGTGAGAAACTCTTGCTCCTCTATGCTTTTTCACATTAGGAAAGAGAGATCTGGTTTCATGTTTTATTCTCAAATTGTGTCTGTAGTGTTTTCTACTTTATTTCTTAGGGTTTAGCTTTGTGGTTTTTCTAAATATTGGAATAGTTGTATGCTTATAACAAAATATAAACAATTACTTGTACTTAAAACCCTTGATGCGAAGAGCTGACTCACTGGGAAAAAACCCTGATGCTGGAAAAGATTGAGGGCAGAAGAAGGGGACAACAGGATGAGATGGCTGGATAGCATCACCAACTCAATGGACATGAATTTGAGCAAATTCCAGGAGATAGTGAAGGACCAGGAAGCCTGGCATGCTGCAGTCCATAGGGTCACCAAGAGTCAGACATGACTTAGAACAAAAGCAACAATCAAAACACTTGCAGGCTAGTTCTGAGTTTTGTACTAACATTTCTGTATATACCACTTAGCTCTCAAAGTGCTCTCAGTACGCATCCAAATGATTGGTTAAATACATTATACAAGCTTGGTTTAGCCCAAGAGAGAAGTATTAAGGAGTTCTGGTTTCTCCATGCATACTATTCTAGATTTAGACATTATTAAAAACAAATAAACAAAATACCAATTTCTAAAGGTCCTGCCTGGGAGAGGGAAGGCAGATAAAAACATTCCTATCTAATAACCTAATTAAAGCCTAGACTCTCATTCAATTCCTGCTCAGAAATACTGTTTTATAGGAAAAATGAATCCCTGGCTCAGTTGCTGGGGTCTTAGCTACTCCCTCCTGAACAGCAGAGAACATATATACAAATTAAGGTCTTGCTTCTGAGTCTCACTCTCAGGGCCTAAAACCCAAGCTTCATGCACCTGGGCTAGGACAGTGAACATCTCTGGCCCTCACCAAGGCTGCATATTTTATAGGAAACCACACATCACATCAGAACCAACACCCGACAAGATGACATGGATCAAGAAAGGAATCCATCACACAGAGTCTGGTGAGAGCATGGCGCAGGCCACTCCTGAGGAGCCTACTGGTCAGCCTCAAGCTCCCAGTAAGCCCAGATCTGAGTCTTCTGATACCTAAAATGCTTCTCTACCCTGTGGATGACACAGGTGCCCACATGGTTCAGAAGTTTCTGGACACATATCCTCACTCCTCTCCAAACATGTCAATTTCTGTTGACCAGCTGTGGTCAAGGGTGTCAGGACTTCTGGCCCCCACCCCATCACATTTCTGTATCCTGACTATATCCTTCCTTCAGGAAGGGCGATAGATAGTAACATTTGTGTGCTTTTCTCTCATCTAACAACACTAGCTTAATCCAAATGGATTCCTGCTGCTAAGCACTGGGAGCATTTTCTTAGGGGATAATGAGAGATTTCAACTAAACAACTCTTTTTAAAAATATTTCAGTTATGCCCGATAAATGTCCCTCCGTGTTTCCTATCAGAAAGTGGACAATCCTATGCCTGCCAAGAAGCAGGACTCTTAGGAATGTTTAGTTCAAAAGCATCAAAAAACCGAGTGGCTGGCAGCCAGTTACAAGGTCACCTTGACCCAGGAACACCCATCAGATTATGGAACATTCCACAAAACCGTGTGTGGGGTTTGGCACCCTGAAGATTAATGCTATCAACGAGAGAAGATTATCAGGTTCATCCTGAATTCCTAGGCAGAGATAGGATTGGATAATGATGCCCTGGGAGAGATGCTGCAAAGAGAAAACAGAACAATGGAATGTTGTTTTAAAGGCTTTGAAATGACTATAAAGGTTGGCACATCAGGACCTGGAAAAAGGAAGGAAAATAAGGCCTAGAGTAACCTACAGCTTCTTGGGCCTCTGAGCCATGACGGAAACTTGGGGTTTTCTTTGACAGAAAAGTATTCGCACCACAACATCTAAACTGCTTCTAAAGTCCTTGAGATATTTTCTTAGAAAACAGTAGTAATCTTGAATTTAATAGAACAAGCTTTTAAAATTATTCTCAAAAATATCTTTTTGACTTGTTACAATCTTCTAAAGAGCAAGAGTTAATAATCCCCATTGTATTAAGTAGGCCTTGGAAATTGGCCTTTGTTTATAGACGTGATCCTTCAAGGGCCTCTCTAACTATAAGGACACCAACTCTCTTGCCAAGCCACAGAATCTTACTAGACCAAGGACATGTGACATAGCAGAAGGTACCTCACCTTGCATCCTGCAGACAAGGAGAGAGTGCAATCATGATGGAGCAGTCCTTCGCAGTCATGGCAACCCGGTACTGCTGAACCTGCAGGGAAGGAGAAGTCAGTTCCATGGCACCACCACACATACCTTTCCCAACTGGAGAGGTCTGGGAACTTGTCCCAGATCAGGGGTGGGTTAGGAAGACCCAGGCCCAAAGGGCTCCTTAGAGGCCAGTCCTGCCCTCTGACCTCTCACTGTAGGCAATGTATGGACCCTGATTCCAGAGACCTAGGACTTCAGCAAGCAATCAGTCCACCTTGTAAGAAGAAGCAAAAGCCACACTGACAGCAGTGAGTATCACCCTGGGCCTTTGTTGCTGCACGTGGGCTTTCTCTAGTTGCAAACAGTGGAGGCTACTCTCTAGTTGCAGTGCAGACTTCAGTAGTTGCAGCACAGGGGCTCATTAGTTGTGGCTTGTGAGTCCTAGAGCATGCAGGCTTTAGAAACTGGCACGTAGGCTCAGTAGTTGGAAGTCTCGGGCACTAGATCTTGGGTTTAGCTGCTCCATGGCAGGTGGAATCTTCCTGGACCAAGGATCGAACCCATGCTGTCTGCATTGGCAGGAGGATTCTTATCCACTGTGCCACCAGGGGAGTCTCATTTGAATTTTTTAGACTGAACAGCTCTCACTTTTACAGAAATAAACTAGTTACAATAAAGTGGGCCCTACACATTATCACTAGCCTCAACATCTGTGTGATGGCAGATCATAACTTCTTGTCTCCCTTTCAGTCATTTCCTTCAATGAAACACATCAAGAGGACTGCCCTGAGACAACATTCAAGCTTCATTCCACAGGGCAGGAATGTGTGGGAAAGAGGGGAGAACCCCAAGTGTGGGTTACACAAGTGTGGCCCCAAGTGTGGCCTGCAAAAATCTTTACAGTAGGAGGAAAAAGAAGCTCTTCTCCTAATACTCATTTAGCTAAGAAATCAAGTATTTTACAATATATACACACACAAAAATCCAATCTAAAAGAATTACAGAGATAAATATTAAAAACAAAATATAAAATATTACATCCTAATCTGAAAGACTTAAAACATAAAAACCATGAAAGACAAAGACATCTGAATACCTAAAAATAAAAAGCTTTTATTTGATACAGTTATAATCCAAATATAAAAACTTGTTGAAGAATAGGAGAAAATATCTGCAGCATATAATAATCAACATCAAGAATATATACAAGATCTCCCTAGTGGTTCAGTGGTTAAGAATCCACTGTCCAATGCAGGAGGTTTGATCCCTGGTCGGGGAACTAAGAGCCCACATGCTGAGGGTCAGGTACTGAGCCTGTGCCCTCTGGAACCTGCGTATCACAAGTAGAGAGCCCATGAACCACGATGAAGACATCTGTGCTGCAAATAAGACCCTACACAGCCAAGATACATTTAAAAATATATATATAAAGTGCTACTATTCACAATACCTAAGACATGGAAACAACCTGAAAGTCCATTGACAGATGAATGGATAAAGATGTGGTACATATATACAATGGAATACTACTCAGTCATAAAAAAGAATGAATGAAATAATTCCATTTGCAGCAACATGGATCCAACTAGAGATTATCATACTAAGTCAAGTAGATCAGAAGGAGACAAATACCATATGGTTTATTACTTAACACATGGAGTCTAAAATATGACACAAATTTATCTATAAAACAAACAGATTCACAGACATACTGAAGAGACTTGCTGTTGCTAAAGGAGTGGGGGTTAGGGGAAGGATGGACTGACAGTTTGGGATTAGCAGATTCAAACTATTATTAAAGAATGGATAAACAACAATGTATATCACAGAGAACTATATTCAATATCCTTAATAAGCCATAATGGGAAAAATATGAAAAAGAACCTATATACATTTATAACTGAATCACTTTGCTGTATAGCAGAAATTAACACTATATAAATCAACAATACTTCAATAAAATGCTAGGTCAATATGTAAAAAGAAAACTAATCAAAAAAGATATGGACCAAAGAAATTGACAAGATAAAAAATTGCCAATACATATATAAGATGTTCAAATATACTACTAATCAAGGAAATGCAAATTATAACTGAAAATTTTTGCTTTCATCACAAAAGTGTGTTTTATATATATATATATATATATATATATATATATGAAAGGTCTAGACTTTCACTTCAAGCAATGCTGGAGTATAATCAGGGCCAACTCAACTGCTGAAGTAGAAAAAGCTAAACAAAATATCAAAAACACCTGCTTGAAGTCAAAGGTCACAAGACCAGCGAGAACTGCTTAACTAGGGCGAGGACAAAGACCTTTTCTGCCTAGGGAATGAATGACAATTCTGGGAGGCCAGCCAAGAGACACTTTAACCTTCAGGGCCATGGGACAGGAACCATGATGAATCCCTGCTCTGGGTTAGTATCCAAATGTTGCAGCTTTAGACAGGGTGAGCCAGAAGTCAACAGGCCTTACCAGGAACTGCAACTCTGCTTCAAAGAGAACAGTCACCAAAGCTGGATTAAGATGGCCCCAGCCTGCTAATGCTTCCCAGGTCTCTGACAGAAGCAAACCTAAAATTCTCTCTAGAAGAAGATAACATCCTAGGCCTCAGATTATCTCTAAACTAATTATACAAATACAGTTTCTGACACACAGGCAAAACTACCCAGGCACAAAAGATGATGCCATGAGAGAAAACCAGCAAAAAAAAAAAAACACAAATGAACCCTCCCAAAACCCACAATGGTAGAAAGAGGTATCAGGTATCATGGACTCCAGGTATCAGAGGTACCACACACACACATGCTGCTCGGCTCAAAGAAATAAAATTGAGAACTTCAGAGAACTGGAGACTATGGGGTTTCCCTTGTATGTTACTTGTCGCTTGTCCCTTGCTGCTTTTAATATTCTTTCTTTGTGTTTAGTCTTTGTTAGTTTGATTAGTATGTGTCTTGACATGTTTCTCCTTCGGTTTATCCAGAATGGGACTCTTTGGGCCTCTTGAACTTGATTGACTATTTCCTTTTCCGTGTTGGGGAAATTTTCAACTATAATCTCTTCAAAAATTTTCTCATAGCCTTTCTTTTTCTTTTCTTCTTCTGGGACCCCTATAATTTGAATGTTGGTGCATTTGATATTGTCCCAGAGGTCTCTGAGACTATCCTCACTTCTTTTCATTCTTTTTTACTTTATTCTGCTCTTCAGAAGTTATTTCCACCATTTTATCCTCCAGCTCACTGATTCATTCTTCTGCTTCAGATATTCTGCTGTTGATTACTTCCCTGGTGGCTCAGACGGTAAAGTGTCTGTCTACAATGTGGGAGACCTGGGCTCGATCTCTGGGTTGGGAAGATCCACTGGAGAAGGAAATGGCAATCCACTCCAGTACTATTGCCTGGAAAATCCCATGGACAGAGGAGCCTGGTAGGCTATAGTCCATGGGGTCGAAAAGAGTCAGACACGACTGAGCGACTTCACTCACTCACTCAGAGTACTTTTAATTTCAGTACTTGTGTTGTTTGTATGTTTATTCTTTAATTCTTCTAGGTCTTTGTTAATTGATTCTTGCATTTTCTCCATTTTGTTTTCAAGGTTTTCGATCATCTTTACTATCATTATTCTGAATTCTTTTTCAGGTAGTTTGTCTATTTCCTCTTCATTTATTCCTCTTCTGTGTTTCTAGTTTGTTTCTTCATTTGTGTAGTATTTCTCTGCCTTTTCATTATTTTTTTTAACTTACTGTGTTTGAGGTCTCCTTTTCTCAGGCTTCAAGGTTGAATTCTTTCTTCCTTTTGGTTTCTGCCCTTCTAAGGTTGGTCCAGTGGTTTGTTGTAAGCTTTGTATAGGGTGAGATTTGTGCTGAGTTTTTGTTTGTTTATTTGTTTGTTTTTCCTCTGATGAAGGCTGAGTGAGGTGGTAATCCTGTCTGATAATGACTGGGTTTGTATTTTGTTTGTTGTTTAGATGAGGCATCCTGCACAGGGTGCTACTGGTGGTGGGTGATGCTGGGTCTTGTATTCAAGTGGTTTCCTTTGTGATACTCCCCAGGGTTAGTTCTCTGGTAGCCCAGGATCTTGGAGTCAGTGCTACCACTTCAAAGGCTCAGTGCTTGATCTCTGCCGCTGGCACCGCACCAGAGCTGTAGCCAGAGGGAGCAGGGAAAGAGCCAGGAGGAGCTGGGAGCCAGTGAGCAAGCCGGAGGGGCAGGACGCAGGGCACGGATGTGTTTTTTCACAAATTGGTTTGTGGCAACCCTGCATCAAACAAGTCCATTGGCACCATTTTGCCAATAGCATTTCTTCACTTCATGTTCTGTTACACTTTGGTAATTCTCACACTATTTAAAATTTCATTATATTATATTTGTTATAATGATCTGTAATCAGTGACCTTTGATGTTATTATTATAATTGTTTTGGGGCACCAGGAACTGGAACGACATAAAATGACAATCAACAAATGTGTGTTCTGACTGCGAATACCGACTGGCCATCCCCCCATTTCTCTTTCTTCCTCAGGCTCCCCATTCCCTTAGGCCAAATCAGGCCAATTAATAGCCCTACAAATGGCCTCGAAGAGTCACAGGTCTCTTACTTTTAAATCAAAGACTGGAAATAATCAAGCTTAGTAAGGAAGGCATGTTGAAAGCTGTGATAGACCAAAAGCTAGGCCTCTTGCAACAAACAGCCAAGTTATGAAAGCACAGGAAATGTTCTTGAAGGAAATTAGAAGTATTGCACCAGAGAACACACAAATGCTAACAAAACAACTTATTGCTGATATAAAGTTTTAGTGGTCTAGATAGAAGATCAAACCAATCACAGAGCATGAAAGCATTAGTCGCTCAGTCATGTCCAACTCTTTGAGAACCCTGCCATGACTGTACCCTGCTAGGCTCCTCTGTCCATGGAGTTCTCCAGACAAGAATACTGAAGCAGGTTGCCATTTCCTTCTCTAGGGGATCTTCCCAACCCAGAGGTCGAACCTGCATCTCTTATGTCTCCTGCATTGGGAGGCAGGATCTTTACCACTAGTGCCACCTGGGAAGCCCAAACCAATTACAACATTTCCTTAAACCAAAGTCTAAGCCAGAGCAAGGTCATAACTCTCTTCAGTTCTATTAAGGATGAGAGAGGTAAGGAAGCTGCAAGAAAAATTTGAAGCTACCAGAGATTAGTTCATGAGATTTAAGGAAAGAAGCCATCTCCATAACATAAAAGTGAAAGATGAGTCAATAAGGGCTGATGTAGAAGCTGCAGCTAGTTATCCAAAAGATATAGCTAAGATAATCCATGAAAGTTAAGCTACACTAAACAACAGATTTTCATTGTGGATGAAACAGATGTATCAGAAGAAAATACCATCTAGGACTTTAATAGCTAGAAAGAAGTCCACGTGTGGCTTCAGAGGGCAGGCTGACTCTTGTTAGGTGCTAATGCCACTGGTGACTTTAAATTGAAGCTGGTGTTTGGAGAAGGCAATGGCACCCCACTCCAGTACTCTTGCCTGGAAAATCCCATGGATGGAGGAGCCTGGTGGGCTGCCGTCCATGGGGTTGCTAAGAGTCGGACACGACTGAAGCGACTTAGCAGCAGCAGCAGCAGTGTTCATTTACCATTCCAAAATTCCTAGGGCCCTTGAGAATTATGCTCCATCTACTCTGCCTTTGCTCTATAAATGGAACAACAAAGCCTGGATGACAGCACATCTGTTTACAACGTAGTTTACTAAATATTTTAAGCCTGCTGTTGGGGACTACTGCTTAGAAAAAAAAGATTCCTTTCAAAATATTACTGCTCATTGACATCCAAGAGCTCTGATGGGAGATGTACAATGAGATTACAATGTTTTCATGCCAGCTAACAAAACATCCACTGTTTCCCCATCTATTTCTCATGAAGTGATGGGACCAGATGCCATGATCTTAGTTTTCTGAATGTTGAGCTTTAAACCAACTTTTTCACTCTCCTCTTTCACTTTCATCAAGAGGCTTTTTTTGGGCTCCAAAATCACTGCATATGGTGATTGCAGCCATGAAATTAAAAGATGCTTACTCCTTGGAAGGAAAGTTATGACCAACCTAGATAGCATATTAAAAAGCAGAGATATTATTACTTTGCCAACAAAGGTCAGTCTAGTCAAGGTTATGGTTTTTCCTGTGGTCATATATGGATGTGAGAGTTGGACTGTGAAGAAGGCTGAGTGCCGAAGAATTGATGCTTTTGAACTGTGGTGTTGGAGAAGACTCTTGCGAGTCCCTTGGACTGCAAGGAGATCCAACCAGTCCATTCTGAAGGAGATCAGCCCTGGGTGTTCATTGGAAGGACTGATGCTGAAGCTGAAACTCCAATACTTTGGCCACCTCATGCGAAGAGTTGACTCATTGGAAAAGACCCTGATGCTGGGAGGGATTGAGGGCAGGAGGAGAAGGGGACGACAGGATGAGAGGGCTGGATGGCATCACCAACTCGATGCACAAGAGTTTGGGTGAACTCTGGGAGCTGGTGATGGACAGGGAGGCCTGGCGTGCTGCGATTCGTGGGGTCACAAGTCAGACACGACTAAGCGACTGAACTGAACTGAATACAACATCCATTCCATAGCCCATGAATCAAGGAGTGATCTCAGCTTTTAAGTCTTACCAGTTACATTTTGTTAGGCTGTAGCTGCTACAGACAGTGAATTCTTGTGATGGATCTGGGCAGTCAACTGAAAACCTTCTGGAAAGGATTCCCCATTCTAGATACCATTAAGAACATTCATGATTAATGAGACAAAGTGAAAAGATCAACAATAACAGTTTAGAAGAAGCTGATTCCAGCCCTCATGGATGTCTTTGAGAGTTCAAGACTTCAGTGGAAGAAGTAACTGTCGATGTAGTAGAAACAGCAAGAGATCTAGAATTAGAAATGAAGCCTCAAGATGTGACTGCACTGCACATCATAAAAATTTTATTTTTATGATAAAATTTTACTGGATAAGAATTTGTTTCTTATGGATGAGCAAAAAGAAATTGTTTTCTTGAGATGGAATCTACAAGTAAAGATGCAGTGAAGATTGCTGAAACAAGAGAATATTTAGACTATGACATAAATTTAGTTGGTAAAGCAGTGGCAGAGTTTGAGAGGACTGACTCCAAGTTTTGAAAGAAGTTCTACTGTGGTAAAGTGCTCTCAAAGAGCATTTCATGTTTCAGATAAATCATTCATGAAAGAAAGAATCAACCAATGCATCAAATTTCATTGTTATCTTAAGAAATTGCCACAGCTACCCCAACCTCTAGCGACCACTACCCTGATCAGTCATTAGCCATGAACACAGAGGCAAGGCCCTCCACCAACAAAAAGATTACCTGCTATAGGCTTAGGTAATGGTCAACATTTTTTAGCAATAATGTATCTTTTAATTAGTTACATTCTTTAGACATAACGCTATTGTATACTTAATAGAGTATAATATAGTGTAAACATAACTTTAATATGCACTAGAAAGCCAAAAAATTCACATAACTCACTTTATTAAGATATTTGCTTTATTGTAGTGGTCTGGAACCAAACCCACAATATCTCTGAGGTATACCTGTAACCACATTAACAGAAAATAGAAAAGTCACATGGTCTTCTCAATAGGAATAGAAAAGGCATTGAATAACTCAACACCCACTCCTAAAAAATCTCCTAACAAATCAGGAATAGAAGGGAACTTCCTCAATTTGATAAAGGTTATTTATTTTAAAGTAAACCAGGGCTTCCCTGGTGTTGCAGTGATAAAGAATCTTCATGCCAATGCAGGAGACATAGGTATGATCCCTGATGCAGGCAGATCTGACACGGTGCAGGGCAGTTAAGCCCGTGCACCACAACTATTGAGCCTGTGCTCCAGGGCCTGACAACCAAAACTACTAAGCCCATGTGCTGCAGCTACTGAAGCCCATGCACCCTGGAGCCCATGCTCAGCAACAAGCGAAGCCACCACAGTGAGAAACCCATGCATTTCAACAAAAAGTAACCCCTGCTCGCTGCAACTAGAAAAAGCCATGTGTGCAGCAACAAAGACACAGCACAGCCAAAATTAAAATAAATAAATAAAATTATTAAAAAAAATAATAATAAACCAAACAACATCAAAAAAGCCTACAGTAAACAATTTAATGGTAAATGCTTTCTCTTTAAGATTGGGAACAAAACTAGAATTTCCACTATCAGAAATTAGTTAGGCAAAACAAATAAGTAAAACGTATACATATCAGAAAGAGGAAAAAAATCAAATTCACAAACAATATTTTATATATATAGTTAGAATTAGTGGCTTCAACAAGTATGACAGATAAAAAACACATCAAGGTAGAAAAATCAATTGCATTTCTATACATCCATATAAACACTTAAAGTGAAACAATAAGATACAATCTATATCTAAAACCATCAAATATCTAGAAATATATCTAGTAAAATATATGATCTCTCTAAAAAAAACTATAAAATGTTTTTATCAGATTTTAAATAATACCTAATAAAAAGAAAATGCCCATGTTGGGGACTCAATCTTGTATCAACTCTTTTCATCATTTTAGTGCCAAATCAATCAAAATCCCAACAGGTCTGTTGTTGCTTTCCCGTGTAGAACTGAACAAGTTGACTCTTTTTTTTTTTTTTTTTTTGAGGTACAGTTGATGTACAATGTAAGCTGATGTAAGTTTCAGGTATACAACATAGTGAGTCACAAACAACTGAAAAATAATTAATCTTCCAAATATACAAGCAGCTCATGCAGCTCAATACCAGAAAAAGAAACAACTTAATGAAAAAGTGGACAGAAGACCTAAACAGACATTTCTCCAAAAAAGACATACAAATGGCTAATAAACACATGAAAAGATGCTTAACATCACTCATTATTAGAGAAATGCAAATCAAAACTACAATGAGGTATCATCTCACACTGGTCAGAATGGCCGCCATCAAAAAGTCTGCAAAGCATAAATGTTGGAGAGGGTGTGGAGAAAAGGGAACCCTCTTGAACTGTAGGTGGGAATGTAAATTGACACAGTCACTAGGGAAGATAGTATGCCTATGGCCAACTCATGTTGATGTATGGCAAAAACCATCAAAATACTGTAAAGTAATTATCCTCCAATTAAATTAAAAAAAAATTATACCCCATTTATAGCTATTTTTATAGCTATTATTATCAGCTATATAACCTGTGTTGTACAATATATCCTTGTAGCTTATTTATTTTATACATAGGAGTCTGTACCTCTTAATCCCCACCCCTACCTTGCCTGTCCCTCATCTCTCTCCCCACAGGTAACTACTCATTTGTTCTCTGTATCTGTGGGAAGTGTTTCTTTTTTGAACAAGTTGATTCTAAAATTTATATAGATAAGCAAACGGTCAAGAAGAGCCAAGGCATTAATTAAAGGAAAGACATTCTTTTAGAAGAAAGTATATAAGAATTTACCCTATTGGGTATCAAAGATTTATTATGACTCTATAGTGATCAGGACAATTCCTACGACTTTAGGACAATTCCATATGAAAATAAAACCTTACCTCATGCCACACCAAAAATCAACTGCAAAAGTATCTACCAAAAAAAAAAAAAAAAAAAGTATCTACCAAATGCGAAAGGCAAAACAATAAGGTTTCTCAAATATCTGTAGGACCTTAAGGTAGATAAAACACAGAGAAAGACTACTAAAGAAAGAAAAAGATGTAAATTAATCTTAAACTTATGACCTTCCCTTCTGAAAGGGACAAACTTCATTAAGAGAGTAAAATGGCTAGTGGAAGAAGGTATCTGTAACACATATATCTGACAGTGGACTTCTTGACTTCTTTCCAGAACACATAAAGAATTCCTTCAAACCAATAAGAAAAAGACAACCCTACCAAAAAAAAAAAACTGGGAAGAGACTTAAGTAGGTGCCTCATGGAAAAGGAAATAGACCAATAAACATATGAAAAGGTGCTTAATCTCATTGCCCAATAAACCACTATTAACCCACTCACCAGAATGACTAAAATTAAAAAGACCCACAAACAAGTGGCAGAGAGGGTGTGGGGCCACAGGAACTACCCTAGCCTGTCAAACTACCTTAGCCAGTTGTAGGGAATATAAACTGTTTCACGGTATCTGCTAAAGCTGAATATGCTCACATCTCTGGCCCAGAAATTGCACTCCTAGGAATATACCCAAGAGAAATGTATGTGCATGTTCACTAAGAGATCTGTACAAGACTGTTTTGCAAAACCTTTATTTGTAACAGTCAAACTGGGAGCAACTCAAATATCTGTCAACCATAGAATGGGTGAACTGCAGCATATCCATTTAAATACATCACTATAAAACAATGAAAATATGGAAATGCATGCAATAATATTAGTAAATTTCATACATGTCATACAGAACTTTAAAAAAAAAGAGATATACTTGATTCTGTAATTATAAAGTTCAAACACATAAACTAAAATATAGGTATGGAAGCCAATACAATAGTTAACTTGAGGGAAAAATGCAAGAGTAATAACTTACAGGAAACCAACAGGGATTCTAATTAGCTGCCAGTATTTCATATTCAAACCTAACTGGTAGTTCTCCAAGAGTTTTCTTTATGACAAATAATTGAACTGTACATCTTTTGCTGTGCACTTTTATATGTTGCTGTATTCCACAATACAAGTGGTTAACGAATAAAAAGCTTAGAAAATTAAAATTGTAAATACTAAAAATATAAATTATTTTTATGTGGAAAAACATAGGGCATGTGGAAAACAGGGCCCTCGACAGTTACAGGAAGGAACATAAATTGGCAAAGTCTTTTTCAGGAGGACAATATGACAGGATCTAACAAAAATAAATCTAGCATTTTAACTTCTAAAAATCTCACTGGCAGATTATGAGTAAGTGCACAAGGCTTAAAGTAACAAAATGTAAACATTATTTTTAATAGTAACAAAGATAACACTCAAACAAATTACAATTAGTTATATGACCATACTAACAAGAACAACACTTTTGGGAGTATGGAGAACTTCCAAGGTCCCTCCGACAAAACAATGGTATCCTATTAACACTGTTAATGCACTGCTAGGCTTGCAGAGGTAAGGGAAATCCCCAACCCAATCCCCTCTTCTCACTGTCAGTCCCAAGAGGATCGAAACTAGAGGTTTGAGCAAAGAGCAATAGAGAAGGCTGAGCTGCCCTATAGGCAACGTCAGTGTAGGTATGGTTTCTAGGAATAAGCCATAGAGTACAGCGTCTAAACCTGAGACTTCCCCCTTAAGCCAAAGATCCATATTTTCTCTGGAGAAAAGCATTCCCTATTTAGGTCCCCAGGATTCTCATAGATTAAGGTCAAACAAACATGAGCTCATGATCATACAACTTTAAAAACCCAAGCAGCATGGATGAGCTGGCCAAAATAACAAGAGATTATTATTTTTTTAACCTCCAAGGTTTTATTGTATCTTTTAAGATACAGAATATAAAATATCTATTCATTAAAGAAATAAAAGATGGAGTTTAAAAATGGGCAAGCAACAAGGAACTATGAAAAATACCAAGCAGATGTGAAAATCAACCAAACAGAACTCTGAGAAATTAAAAGTATACCTACTGAAATGGAAAACTCAGTGATCAAATAAATTAACAGATTAGACAGAGATGAAGACAAAATCATTGAACTGGAAGGCAGAACTAAAGAAAATGATAAAATGAGGTCTGCTATATATCTAATTATAGAGTCTAAGAAGAAAAGAATAGGATAATGGAGAAGAGAGAATATCTGATGAGAAAATGGCTGAGAATTTCCCAGAACTAATAAAAGACATATCCACAAATAGAGAAAGCACAACACAAACCAAGCAAAATAAATTAAAAGTACACCACACTGAATCACACTGCATTAAAATGTCAAATTAAATAAATAGACTTTAAAAGCAACTATAGAGGAAAAAAATCACCTTTGAGAAAAGGCAGTTAGACAAACAGAAAACATCTTAGCAGCAACATCCACAGTCAGATAATATTGCATAAAATGATTAAATGCTAAGAGAAAAACAATCAAGCCTTTCTTTAAACCCAGAAAAAAATTACCTTTTAAAACTATGACAAAATACAAATACTATATATCCAGATAAACAGATACAAAGATAATTTACCAAAAGATATGCACTAATATAACTTCTAAAGGATATACTTCAAGAAGAGGAAAACTGTAAACTATATGCCAATAAATTAGACAACTTAGATAAAATGGAAAAATTCCTTAAAAGATATGAAATAACAAAACTGCCTCAAGAAGAAATAGATAGCAAAATTATACCTATAAGTAGTAAAGAGACTCAACTGGGTATCAAAACATTACCAACAAACAAAAGCCCAGACCCAGATGGCTTCACTAGTGAATTCCATCAAATAAAGAATTGCCATCAATCCTTCTCAAATCCCCCCCCAACCCCCAGAAAAAAACAGGCTGAAAAAATACTTCCCAATGCATTCGACAAGGCCAGTACTACAGATCCATACCTCTTATGAGTACAAACACAAAAAGCCTCAACAAAATAATAGCAAATTGAACCCAGCAATACACAAGAAGACTTATATGCCATGACCAAGTGGGGTTTATCCCAGGAATGCAAAGTTGGTTTTAATATCCAAAAATGAATATGTCATATCTATAGAATAAAAAAAAAACCACACGATAATATCATAATAAATATCAACTGATGCAGAAAAAACGTTTGACAAAATACAACGTCCTTTCATGATAAAATCATTCAACAAATTAAGAAGGGAACTTCTCCAACCTGATCAATATACAAAAAGCCCAAAGTTAACATTATACATAATGATGAAAGACTGAACACTATCCCAGAAACCAGGAACAAATCAGACAGGGATGTCTGTTCTTACATTTAACACTGCACTAAAAGTTCTAGTCAAGTGCTATTATGCAGGAAAAAGACGTAGAAGGCCACCAAATTGGAAAGAAAGTAGAAAAACTATCTCTAAATGATCTTATATAGAGACAATCCTAAGGAATTCACTAAAAACAACTCATTTAAAACCTAATAAACTTGGCAAGGTTGTAAGCTACAAAATCAATATTAAAAAAACAAACAACTTCATTTACAACAGCATCAAAAAGACAACATTCAGGAATAAACTTAATAAAGTACAGAATGTATCTCTGAAAAGATTGTTCAAATAAAAACAAACATCTAAATAAATGGAACCGCATCCCATGTTAACAAACTGGAAGACTTACTGTTGTGAAGATGGCCATACATACCATGCAAGCAAAGTGCAGACTCACACAATCCCTATCACAGTCACAGCTGGTTTCTTTGTAGAACTTGGCAAGCTGATTCTAAAATTCACAATGGAATCCAAAACAATATTGGAAAAGAGCAATTTCAAAACTTACTAAAAAGCAATGGTAATCAAGAGATGTACAAGCATAAGTATAGATATATATATCAATGGCACACAAATGAATATCAAGAAATAAACCCATACATTTAGGGGTAAAAAAACAGTCTCTCAACAAATGGTGCTGAGATAACTGAATATCCACATACCAAGAATGAAGGTGGATCCCTACCACAAATCATATATAAAATTAACTCAAAATGGATCTAAGAACAAAATTTAAGAGCTAAAACTCTTTGAAGAAACAGGAAAATAATCATGACCTTTGATTTAGCAATGAATTCTTAAATATGACACCAAAAGCATGAACAACAACAACAAAAAACAGATAAACTGGACCTCATCAAAGTTAAAAACTTTCTCATTTCCTACTCCAGGAGATCTTCCTGACCCAGGGATCAAACCTGTGTCTCCTACATCTCCTGGATTGGCAGGTGGATTCTTTACCGCTGAGCTACCTGGGAAGCTCACTATGCAGTATACTTGAAACTAACATAATATTGTATGTCAAATAAACAAATAAAATTTTTAAATTGCAGATATTTTGTAACAAGGAACATGATCAAAAAACTGAAAAGGACTCTGACGGAAACTTCATATATTTGCAAATCATATATCTAATAAGGGCCTAATATCCACAATGGACAGAATTCTTACAACTCAACAATGAGACAACACAACTAAAAAGTGAGCAGAAAGAAAAACACCAATACAGTATACTAACGCATATATATGGAATTTAGAAAGATGGTAACAATAACCCTGTGTATGAGACAGCAAAAGAGACACTGATGTATAGAACAGTCTTATGGACTCTGTGGGAGAGGGAGAGGGTGGGAAGATTTGGGAGAATGGCATTGAAACATGTAAAATATCATGTATGAAACGAGTTGCCAGTCCAGGTTCGATGCACGATACTGGATGCTTGGGGCTAGTGCACTGGGACGACCCAGAGGGATGGTATGGAGAGGGAGGAGGGAGGAAGGTTCAGGATGGGGAACACATGTATACCTGTGGCGGATTCATTTTGATATTTGGCAAAACTAATACAATTTTGTAAAGTTTAAAAGCAAAATAAAATTAAAAAAATAATAAAAGTAAAACCAAAAAAAAAAAAAGTGAGCAAAGGATCTGAATAGACATTTCTCCAAAGAAAAATACAAATGGGCAATAAGCACAAGAAAAAATGCTTAGTCTTCAGGGAAATGCAGGCAATAGCACCCCACTCCAGTACTCTTGCTGGAAAATCCCATGGATGGAGAGGCCTGGTAGGCTGCAGTCCATGGGGTCGCTAAGAGTCGGACATGACTGAGTGACTTCCCTTCACTTTTCACTTGTATGCATTGGAGAAGGAAATGGCAACCCACTCCAGTGTTCTTGCCTGGAGAATCCCAGGGACGGGGGAGCCTGGTGGGCTGCCGTCTATGGGATCACACAGAGTCGGACACAACAGTAGTGACTTAGCAGCAGCAGCAGGGAAATGCAAATCTAAACCACAATGAGATACCATTTCATACCCATCAGGGTGGCTAAAAACAAAAGGGCAGGTAACAAGTGTTGTCAAAGACAGAAAGGAGCTGGAACCCTGTATACTGCTGGTGGGGATGTAAAATGATACAGCCATTTTGAAAAAAGGTCTGGCAGTTCCTAAAAAGTTAAACATAAGTTACCACTTGACCCAGCAACTGCACTCTTAAGTATATGCCCAAGAAAAGTAAAAATATGCCCACACAAAAATTTATACACACATATTTATAGCAACATTATTCATAATAGCCAAAAAGTGAAAACAATCTAAATGCTCATCAAACTGATGAATGCTCATCAAACAAAATGTAGTAGCTCTATAGAATTAAATATTGTTCAGTCACAGAAAGAAATGAAGAACTGATATCTGCCACAACAACAGAAGCAGAAGATATTAAGAAGAGGTGGCAAGAATACACAGAAAAACTGTAAAAAAAAGATCTTCATGACCAGATAATTATGATGGTGTGATCACTCACCTAGAGCCAGACATCCTGGAATGTGAAGTCAAGTGGGCCTTAGAAAGCATCACTACAAACAAAGCTAGTGGAGATGATGGAATTTCAGTGGAGCTATTTCAAATCCTGAAGGATGATGCTATGAATGTGCTGCATGCAATATGCCAGCAAATTTGGAAAACTCAACAATGGCCACAGGACTGGAAAAGGTCAGTTTTCATTCCAATCCCAAAGAAAGGCAATGCCAAAGAATGCTCAAACTACCGCACAATTGCACTCATCTCACACGCTAGTAAAGTAATGCTCAAAATTCTCCAAGCCAGGCTTCAGCAATATATGAACCGTGAACTTCCTGATGTTCATTAAATTATTTGTTTGAGATAATCGTGGGTTCCAAATACACTTTACCCAGCCTCCCTCAGTGGTGACATCTTACAAAACTATACAGTACAATATCACAGCCAGGATAGTGACATTAATACACTCCATGATTTTATTCCAGTCTGCCCTGGACCCCTCGGTACAGCTGTCCCAGTCCTGACAATGTGTCTGTGGTTCTCTCTTGTTTTGAGTCCTCGCTCCTGTCTCCAGCCGGGGCTGAGTGTACCCTCCTCTGTGGCTGTGTTGTGTATGTGGACGTATTTCATCACACACGTAGGTTCATGCATCATCTGCCACCACAGTTAAAACACAGAGCAGCTGCATCATCACAAGATTCCACTTGTTGACCTTTTATAACCACAGCCCCTTCCTTCCATCTCCTCCTCATCCCACAGCAACCATTCATTCATCTTTGTCATTTCAAGAATGTCATATAAACAGAATCATTGTATGTGATCTTTTGAGATTGGCTTTTGTCACTCAGCACATTTCTCTGGAGATTCACTCAGGCTGTTGTGTGTATCCGCTTTGCTCAACAGTTCCAGCTTGTGTAACCTAGAGTAGGTCACCTGCTGACAGGCACTTGAGTTGTGCCCAGTTTCCAACAATTACAATTACAACAATTACAACCCAGGCTGCTGCAAACTCTTCTGTATAGGGTTTTGGGTGAGCCTAAGTCTTCCCTTCTCTGCAACAAATGCCCAGGAGCACAGGTGCTGGGTTATAGGGCACGTGCATGATTAGCTCTGCAATCTAGGTTCTCGGCATCAGCATTCAGCGTTGTCTCAGTGTACTTCATTCAGTCATTCTGAGAGTTGTGTAATGATCGCTCGAACCTCTTAGCAGATTCCATTTACATATGAAGTAAGAAATTGCAATAAAGTTAAAAAGTAATCCATCCTTATTACAATTTTGAAAAATACAGAAATGTGTAAAAAAGGAAGTAAACGTCTATGCTTCTTCTCTCGATAAAAGGAATACTGATATTTATTCCTAAATCAATGTACCCAATTTGCAGACAATGTAGGGCAGTCCATCGCTTTATTCTGATAGAGGCTTCCTTTTGGATTTCTCCCCACCATGAGGACAACTCCACCCCCAGACACCTCAGTTAATTCCCTCCGGGCTCTTAGCTTTGGAGGGGACCTCCTCAAAAACTGAATGGCCACAGAGGAGGGTACACTCAGCCTTGGCCAGAGACAGGAATGAGGACTCTTAACAAGAAAGAACCACAGACACATTGTCAGGACCAGGACAGCTTAATCAAGGCTCCAGGGCAGCCACCCAGAGGAGGCAGAGGAGGGCATGCTGTTTTATTCCCATCTTTTCATCACTTCGCTCCCACTAGAAGAGTGTTCCTTAACCATTTCAGCATCTAGCAAAACCTCTGACAGCCTAGTGAAGCTTATGGATCCTTCTCAGAAAAACATTCTCAGGAGTGACAAATATATAAAGATATCATGAGATATCTATAGCAACTACAGTGCGAAATCAAAAGGTCAGATTTCTCCTAATGGCAAAGGTGGGGGTCCTGTTGACGCTACAGTGGTTGCTGCCACATTCTTAATGGAAGGAAACACTAAACTCAGAGATTATGAAAACAAACATGTAAATTTTTTTCCTATCCAAACTCATGGAGGCCCTGAATGCCCTGATTTCACAGAATCAGAAAGAATAGATCAGGCCTCTTCCCTAAGAGATTCTCCCAGGGTGCTGCTTGGCCTGAGGTAGAGGAAGGAAGGAAGCCAGCCACACACAACCACAGGCGGGGGTCTGGGCCCAGAATCCCCCCTGAGGGCTATAGGAGAGATGGTCGGCACGTGTCTGCTCTATGGCTGCTAAGAAGGAAGCACAGACCCAGCAAGGAGAGGGTGGAGAGAGGACTGGGCTCAGGGTGGCCTGGAGCCAACTGAATAAAGGGAGCTCCTTCCTAGAAGCTAAAGTAACATGTCATCACTGGCCCAGTCTATCTGGGGGAAACTTTAGCCACATTTAAAAAAATTTTTTTAATTGGAGAAAAATTGCTTTACAGTGTCGCACTGGTTTCTGCTGTACAACAATGCAAATCAGTCGTAATTATGTATCTCCCCTCTCTGGGGAGCCTCCCTGCCCTCCCCACATCCCACCCCTCTGAGCTGTCATAGAGCGCCAGGCTGGGCTCCCTGTATTATAAAGTAGCTTCCCACTAGCTATCTGTTTTACACATGGTAGTGTATATATGTAAACTGGCTCCAGGCCACACTGGGCCCTCCCCTCCCTGCTACCTTCTCAATTTGTTCCATGTTCCCTACCCCCCGCCCTGTCCACAGGCCCATTCTCTATATTTGCGTCTTCATCCTTTTCCTGCAAATAGGTTCATCAGTACCATTTTTCTAGACTTCACATACTGCATTAATATATAATATTTGTTATTCTCTTTCTGACTTACTTCACTCTGTATAACAGGCTGTAGGTTCATCCACCTCACTACAACTCAAATCTGTTCCTTTTCATTCAGCTCAGTTCAGTCGCTCAGTCATGTCCGACTCTTTGCTACCCCATGAATCACAGCATGCCAGGCCTCCCTGTATATCACCAACTCCCGGAGTTCACCCAAACTCATGTCCATCGAGTTGGTGATGCCATCCAGCCATCTCATCCTCTGTTGTCCCCTTCTCCTCCTGCCCCCAATCCCTCCCAGCATCAGGGTCTTTTCCAATGAGTCACCTCTTCACATGAGGTGGCCAAAGTATTGGAGTCTCAGCCTCAGCATCAGTCCTTCCAATGAACACCCAGGACTGATCTCCTTCAGGATGGACTGGTTGGATCTCCTTGCAGTCCAAGGGACTCTCAAGAGTCTTCTCCAACACCACATTTCAAAAGCATCAATTATTCGGCATTCAGCCTTCTTCACAGTCCAACTCTCACATCCATACATGACCACTGGAAAAACCATAGCCTTGACCAGACGAACCTTTGTTGGCAAAGTAATGTCTCTGCTTTTGAATATGCTATCTAGGTTGGTCATAACTTTCCTTCCAAGGAGTAAGCATCTTTTAATTTCATGGCTGCAATCACCATCTGCAGTGACTTTTAAGTCCAAAAAAATAAAGTCTGACACTGTTTCCACTGTTTCCCCATTTCCCATGAAGTGATGGGACCAGATGCCATGAACTTCGTTTTCTGAATGTTGAGCTTTAAGCCAACATTTTCACTCTCCTCTTTCACTTTCATCAAGAGGCTCTTTAGTTCCTCTTCACTTTCTGCCATAAGGGTGGTGTCATCTGCATATCTGAGGTTATTGATATTTCTCCCGGCAATCTTGATTCCAGCTTGTGCTTCCTCCAGCCCAGCGTTTCTCATGATGTACTCTGCATATAAGTTAAATAAGCAGGGTGACAACATACAGCCTTGACGTACTCCTTTTCCTATTTGGAACCAGTCTGTTGTTCCATGTCCAGTTCTAACTGTTGCTTCCTGACCTGCATATAGGTTTCTCAAGAGGGAGGTCAGGTGGTCTGGTATTCCCATCTCTTTCAGAATTTTCCACAGTTTATTGGGATCCACACAGTCAAAGGCTTTGGCATAGTCAATAAAGCAGAAATAGAGGTTTTTCTGGAGCTCTCTTGCTTTTCCCATGATCCAGCGGATGTTGGCAATTTGATCTCTGGTTCCTCTGCCTTTTCTAAAACCAGCTTGAACATCTGGGTTTAATCCATAATTATTCTGCTTTAACCATCAGGAGTTGGTACTGGGAAACACTTCTTATGAAAATTCTGAGTTAGTATTCTGAGTTAGTATTAAGAGCCTAAGGAGCACATAGTATGTTTCTGGAAGAGTCTACCCACCTTTGTCAATGCAAAAGCCACTGTACCATCATCCTCAGTGGAAAGATCGAGCAGCCTCTGGTAAAATGCTTCATCATAAGGCCCATCTATTTGCAATGTTTTTCTGAAGAACAAAGCACAAAAAAACAGGATAGCAAAGCTGCCTGGAAATCATCTGTTAAACTCTTTGCAGTTTAAGAATCATGCATCTGTTTTTAAAGAACATTAGTGGATTCATCTCTTCCTAATGCTTAACTGTTATGAAGTGTGAAAGTTTTAAACACAGCTTGCAAGACCAGAAACCAGGAGAGCCTGAATGTCTCCTGTTTATGACAAATGGTGTTGAGGTCAGAGATTCTAGTGAAGGGGTGATAGAGAGGAAGCCAGGCCAGGCGACAGCTGCAGCCCCCACCACATGCCACAGGTGCAGATCCTTGCAACCCACATCAAGACGGTCAGGAAACGGAAAAGGAAGCGCCTGAAGGCCAAAGCCCAGCTGGGCTGAGTGAAAGCGGCTCACCGGCTGTGGAGCAGCACTGCCCCCTGCAGGCTCAGCTCCAACTCAGAACATGGAACTGACTAACAGGGTTGTCAGGACATACTCTCCTTTCTAGAAATGGGAAAGCGATCTCTGATCTGACAGGACCTTGGTCCTCCTTCACATGGCACTGAATCTCCGGGCTGGCCCTGCAGCTGGGGGCAGGGAGCGGGTAGCTGGGGTGAGTCATCCTCCTGGGAGGCCTATGCAGTCCTCCCACTGGGTCAACCTGCTACCCTCATCCCCATCTTGCCCTCAGGGCTGCTCGGGGCCCCATACAGGCCCAGAAAGGGCAGGGGAGCACTGGGTCTATGCCTCACCTCTCCTCAGGAAACTCCTCCAGGTACCGCTCAACCCGCCGGTACAGAGGGTAGAGGCCTTCGATGTCCAGCAGGTCCAACATCTGCACCTGGAGGGTTTTGTACAGAAGACAGCCCTTCGGTAACCCTGAGCGCTCCGGGGTGTTTTTTCCTACCAAGAACATCAGGGGAAAACGAGAAGTTTACTGTCAAGGACTGAAGAAGGTGGCGGGCACAGGCCGCACCCTGCCTCACGGAGCTGCTGGGGCTGGACGAGTGCACGTTCCCGGTTAGACACAAACGAGAGGCAGGCCCCACAGCTCACTGTGCGCATCCTCCTCCTCTCAACATCCTTCAGTCTCCATCACACCAGCCCAGTCTAGAGAGAGAACCCTCAGTCTACAGAAGACTAGGCCCAAAATGTAAAAGGACCACAGTAACATCCTCACATCTGCAAGACAGCATCTGCAGAGCCCAGGGAACAGCCTGTGTGAAGAGGTGTGACCACACTGAGCAGGGAGCCATGGGGGCAGGGACAGTGCAGAAATGAGGTCCATTCCACACTCAAGCGTTCTCAGGGGCCTTAAGGGCTGGGGAGACAGAGTCCTAGGTCACGTATCCCATCCTTTGAGCAAGCAGTCATGTCTGATGAATGAACATACATCATTGAGTCCAAGCCACAAGGAGCACCTGTGGCCATGTCCAGTTCTGACACTCTGACCTCCCACTTCTGGGAAAACATGCTCAGTCATCCAAGACAGAGTGAAAATGCACAGGTCCAGCTAAAAGGGATTTGTTACAATTACAGGTTATTCATATAGTAGAGTATCTACTTTATGGTCAAAAAATAAGTTAAAAAAATAGCATGTAGAATACATTGTACATCCCATGGGTCAGACTTGTGTCTGTGTACGTATGCAGGGAAGGTCTGGAAGAAGGTCCACAGGGGTCTCAGTGACCAGTGTCCACCCGTGTGTCCTTCCAAACAAGTTCTGTCTACTTACAAGCAGTTAAGTACCCAAACGCGGGCATGAGTTTACAAAAATTGTCTGAAATGAGTAGGCATCACTTTTGCAACAAGAAAAATACCCACAAAATTCATCTGTGCCATTGCATGGGGGACAAAAGGGTGACTTGTGCCCAGGTAGCTGCACGGGAAAACCACTGCACCTAAAATCCATGCAGGAGCAAAGCTGCCGTCTCCCTGTGTCACCCCCACAGCATCCTCAGAGGCTCCCAGAGACTACAGGACCTGTCAGCACAAAAACTGAATAATCTGAATCCTCCTAGTCAGCCCCTCAAAATAAGATCCTGGTTATGGCTCACATGCTACATACTTGAGCGTGTTGGTGAGCCTGCCAGCAGATGACAAAGGTGGCAAAGGAGGAGCCCGTGAACATTCATGGCAAAACCCAAATCAGTCACAAAGTCACCTTGAAGTTTGGATGCCCACTAAGTCAAAGCCAGCCCATGGCAAGTCTGTAAGGAACGGGGCCTAGAGTAGGAGACACCCAGAGTCACAGGTCTCATACATCTGTGTTCACAGCCTATCTGCAAACTGCCACCCACTGAGGCCACCCACCCTCCCTAAAGGGCCTTGCACTGGGAGTCCAATACTCTGGGCCTCAGTGCTCCCCATCTAAGAGAAAGGCCACGGAAAACCCACCTCCAGGGCTGCAATGAGATGGAACGATGTAGAGAAACCACAGAGGATGTGCAGACATGTCGGACGACATTTAGAGAGAATCTTACAGCCCCAATGTATGCTGCAATTTATAAACCCAGACAGGAGATGAGAACGGTAATGTCCCCACCTGGGCCTGAGATGATAGGGAGGCCCAGCTTTGGGGAGCCCTGACGGGACCAAGGCTGCTCCCACAGAAGCTCCGTGAGGCCAGGCAGGACCCTCGCAGGCCATGCCACAAGCTCTGCTTCCCCTGCGCCCAGCCCGCCCACCAGGCCTACCTTGGCAGCGCAGGCTCCTGCTGAAAGGGCTGGCTTCACAGACGGGT
Source organism: Bubalus kerabau (assembly GCF_029407905.1). Taxonomy (NCBI): domain Eukaryota; kingdom Metazoa; phylum Chordata; class Mammalia; order Artiodactyla; family Bovidae; genus Bubalus; species Bubalus kerabau. The sequence goes on from NC_073627.1 coordinate 151,587,157, forward strand.
GGGCCCCGCAGCCCAGGCCCCGACCTGAGGGCGCCCGCCCGGCCCTTGTCCGAGCCACTCAGTAGCACCCGTGTGATGACACGCACCAGCTCCCGGATCACAGCCCTTGTGCAGTGGGGTCCACTGGCCAGGCCATTGGATGGGAAGAAGAATGGCTTCAGGTGGTGCGCGAGCTCACTCCAGTCAGCCATGGGGCTGCGGGCATCTTTGCAGCCATAAATCAGCTCACCATTCTTCAGGAAGGGAAAGAGACAGGGCAACATCAACTCCAACAGGTTGATAGAAAAACACCTCCGTCCCCACCCACTAGACAGGTAAAGGTACTTGACATTTTATACATGCCCCCATTTAGGGTCTCTACCCACCCTTATGCACCACATTAACTGACCAAGTGGAAAATCCCACTGGAACATGAAAAAGAAGAAAAGTTCTCAAAAACCAAAGACCAGAAAGGCCCCAGACCTGAAATTCAAACCCTCAGACAGGAACACGTGGTATGCAGGCAACCTCAAACAAACTCAGCCCAAAGCACAAACTCCCAAAGATCCTAGCCTGTTACTGAAGAGGCCAAGTGACACTGTGCTACTGAGGGACACAGAGTGTCAGTCTGGCCCTGAGCAGACAAATTGCTCAACCACTGTGGGCGTACATTGGCAGCCAGCATCCCAGAGCCTTCTGTCCTCTGTGAAGGACTAAGCCAGGCTCCAGCCAGGGTGGTTAAGGCCATCAGCATCACTAATACAGAAGTCTTCATTTTGGAGGCCAATCCTGCCTTTTAAAACAAAGTCCAGCAAAGAAACTCCTCATGGCACCAATGATCCCAGGGCTACAGAAAGGGATGCTCAGTAGGTGCAACCCCATGACTTTTTACAGGGGTCTGCAATGTCCAGGAAAAAGCTTTATCAGCAGCCAATCCCAGGGGAGAGACATTTTCTAGTCTGTGAGAGTGTGGTCAGCACCCTCCAGTAGGTCCCCAGTGGCCTTCATCCCTTGATACTCACACCCCGTAGTTCTCTCTCCAAACAGTGGAGGTTTAGTCTGTGTGACTGACAGAATACAAGTAAAGCCAACAGCATACCCCTGGCAAGATTAAGATGCTGTGGATTCTGTCCTAATGATTCCCTTCTCAGATCATAGCAGCCATACTGAGCTGCCATGGAGCTGTGGGGTCTCCTGCCAATGGCTGTGAAGGCACCGTCCGAGCAGCAGAGCCTCTGGCCCCACAGCTGAGCCCTCAGATGAGATGCAACCTCGAGAGGCCCTGAGCCAGAACCAGCTATGCTGCTCCTTCTGGCCACAGAAACCGAGAGGATCAGTGGCTGTTGTGCAGTAGATGATACCACGAGGACGATCCCAGCTCTGCCCCCAGGTTGCAGATGGGGGTCAATTCAGTCCACTAAGAAGCGTGGACGGGGATTCAGCAGCATGATGCCTCCCTAGGAGTCCCCTGTCAGCACTGTCAGAGGGCGCAGATGCGGGTGCCCAGAGAGATGGGAACACAGCTGAGGCCGCTGCTGACCAAAGGACCAGGAGAAACCAACAAGAGATGCTGCCCCTGGAGATGGGCCTTAGAGAGGGAGGGTGGGTGTGCTAGGCAAAGGAAAAGCAGGAGCTTCTGGGAGGAAGGCAGGCCAAGACGAAGTACGGAGCCAAAACCACTCAACATGCATGGGCTGTGGCCAGAAGGTAGGGCCAGGGCTCAGCCTGCCGTCCAGTGCAGGGGCAGCCTTGGCCCACTATGAAGCTCTCTCCTCCAGGCCCATGAGCAGCTGAGTGACCCTGGACAGTAGAAGGCCTTCTCTCCCCAGTGTCTGGAATCCAGGCAGACAGGCATCTTACATATACACATACAGTTGCTAAGAACCTCATGTGACATGTGCAGAGCGTATCGTCCCAGTCTCCGTGACAGTCCCACATGGCCCCCACCACATCTCACAGGTGTCCAGTATTAGGGTGGACAGAGCCACAGGCTTGGAGTCTGTGAGCAACGTTCAGACAGACAAGGAGAAGGCGCCAACGGCAGAGAACATAGTGGCAGCATGGATCATGAGCCAGGAGACCTCTCCACACCTGGAACTTCACGAGAGAGAGCTTGCCAGCACTTGCAAATGTACTGCATTGCTCCTGTGTTATTTTAAAAAGCCATTCCATGTCACTTCTTTTAATCCATCTCTTTTGAAACTATTATCTCAAATCTCTGGATTTTCCCCTTAGCTGAGTTCAACAGAAGCAGGAAATAGCCAGGGTTCTCAGTCCCAGGTCCCAGGTCCCAGGTCCACTGATCCAGGGGCCCAGTCAGACTCACCACTCAGCTTATGTTGGCCTGACAGGCCAGCCTAAGTGAGGGCAGTCACAAAAGGGTCCACTTCAGACAAAATGCCAGCCTTACTATAGGTTCCAAATAAATCCCCACAAGAGAGGGAACTTATCTTTGGCATTTAAATATAAAATTCCTAAAGTCTTTATAAGAGTTAAAAACAAAAACTGATTTTAAACTATGTCCTCTTTTTCTTGATTTGGCAAGGTAGAAGGAGACAAGGTAAAGCTGATTCAACATGACCAGGTTTCTGAACCATACGGGGAGAAGTGAGTCAAGAACAGAAGCTCAGTATTCTAAGGGGCACCCAGTATGCAGAGCAGCACTGTCTGCTCTGAGGGGATTCTGAGGGGCATCCAGTATGCAGAGCAGCACTATCCACATGGAGCAGGATGCAGAGGGCACCAGGCTGTCCAGACCCAGCAGCCCTGCTACACCACACAGATCTACCGCCTGTAAACCTGGAGCCTGTCAGAGCTCTTGCTTATATGTCACACCTAGTAAGAACATAACCAGGACTGGGAGCAGTCAGTGGTAAGCAGAAAAGATGACAAGGGGGACCCCAGGGGACATATTTCCAACACAAACCCTTCCCCAGCTCTGGGCCAGCCCTGCCCCCTCTTCCTGCACCCCTTCTCCCCACTCCTCTGCCCCTCAGCATCTCCTCCATGTATGCCTGACAGCAGGTCAGGGACCACAGGGCCTGAGCAAGTCCAGTCAGGGTGCCAGAAGCAGGTGGTCATGAGGAAGCAGAAAGTGCCAGTGCCAGGTGGTGCGTATGCTGCGTGCAGAACCCTTCCCCTACACAATCAGGATGCAGGACGATCAGAGCTGCAGGCCTCTGAGAACTCACTCACTGACAAGGAGATCCCCTAACTGTAAGTTCCCTAAGTTAACCGGGAGGAAAGGCACAGGTGTGACCACCCTTTAGGTTGCCCTGCCCCAGGTCCTACTCCCATCTCAACCACAGAGGACACCTGAGACGCGGTCAGGGCCATCTTTACCCAAGAACCAGAGTCAGGGTCTGTGCCTTGAGTCTGAGGCCACCCAGTGGGCAAGGAGTTACCATTACACACCCCAGGAGTCCCAGGATGGCATGCGCTCATGAAATAAGGCTTGGAAAAAAGACCCAAGGGATCATACTGAGGCAGCCCCAGTGCAGATGCCCTTGTCTGCAGGTCACAGAGCCCTGTTAGGGACCATAGCACCAGGGCTTCATCCAGCTCAGTTCAGACACCCACTGGACCCACCCAAAAGCCATAAAATAGAAGCAACTTTTACCTTAAAGATCTTTAAGTTGTTCTGTGCCTCCTGTAACAAGCTTTTCAAAGCAAAGTACATTCTCTGTTTATTTCTAAAAAGAGAAAGTATTATTGACAATTAGAGCAGACTTTGCATTTACCTGCCTGTGGCTCAGGGGACATGCCCAAGAGTTGCCACTTGAGATCTCCAAGCTTTGCAGATTAAGGAGCTGTATTCTCCCCAGCCCTCTTCAGAGAGGCACCCCCATTACCACCCCTAATCCCCACCCTTCTCTCTGCCCCTTCCTCTGGCAACAACTCCCCAGCCACTGGTAATCTGCAGGAACCTATTGAGACAATGCTGACCCCAGGCAAGAAACCTGAGCCCTGCCCAGGGCCCTGCTTTCTGCAGGCAAGTAGCCCCTACCTCGCAGAATGCACCCTCCACCCCCCACTACAGAGAATGCCACACACCCCACCACCACCACCAAGGGAGGCAGCACTAGGGACAAAGGAGAAGTATTCTCTTACCCTGAGTAGAGATCGAGAGGGCAGTATTTACTTATCTGCTTCCACTTCCCAGTTGCTACCTGTTAAGAAATCACCACAGGGTGTCAATGATGGGACTGGGGAAGCACACTGGGCTAACTCTAACACACAAAAGGGCTCAAGGGACTGTGAGATAACCAAGGCAGCTGAAGGGCCCCGCAGATGACACCAGCTCCAGGTGCAGGGAGCTGGCGCAGGGAGCTGACTCTGACTCCAAGAAACCTCGGCCCTCCTCTGAGAGCCTCATGTAGCTGCCAGCCCCTCCACATGAGCAGAGAAATGGCAGCCAGCACCTTTATAAGATGCCATGGCTGAATTTTGGTAATCAGATGAACAAATCTTTACAATTATAATATCCAGGAAAGGTAGGTTGCACCCAACTAGCAATTTCATGTTGTCGGTGAGAAGACAAATTGGCACAACCTTTGAAAGGCAACTTGCTGGTTTCCATCACAATTTTAAAGATGGATGCCCCCTGATTTGGCAAATCTATGAGGAATCACTGGGTCAAGGATGTTCACTGCGACATGTGAAACAACCTGTGAAACACAGCAAGACCTAGAAACAACTAAATAAATCAAAGCACATCTGCTTTTATGGACTAGGACACAGCAAGCCACATGTTGAATGAAAGAACCAGTAAATAATATGCAGCCACTAACAGAAAGAGGCAAAATCACAAATATTTATTCAAAGAGAAAAGCAATTGGCAGAACAATGCATATGAAATAACTTGCTTCAAAAAGAAAAAAAGGATATGTGCATCTATACATGCATTATCCAAATACATAACAAAAAAGCCTTGACAGACACATGACAAACAATCTTCAAGGATTATTTAAGTGAAAAAAATCAATTAGCAGAATAATTGCTTATGGCAAGAAAAAAAAAAAAGACAGGACTCAAATGACTAAGAATGAAAGAAAATACATTACTATCAATCTTGCAGGAATAAAAATAAGTTTAGAGAAATGCTGTGAACAATTACATGCCAACAAATTATGTGAAATGAACAAATTCTTTAGAAACATACAGCTACCAAAACTGACTCAAGAAGAAATAGAGAATGTAAACAGACATAACAAAAGACTGAATCAGTAATCAAAAATCTTTCAACAAAGAAAATCCCAGGACCAGATGGCTTTGCTACTGAATTCCACTAAATGTTTAAAGAAAAATCAACACCAGTACTCAAACTCTTCCAAAAAATGAAGAGTAAAAAGATGGAAAATCTTCTGAATTCATTCTATCAAGCCAATTATCATCCTGGTACCAAAACTAGACAAAAACATCACTAGAAACTACAAATATCCCTCAAGAAAAAATCCTCAACAAAAACTAACAAACCAAAATAAGTAGCATACTAGAGATTACACACCTTCATCAAATGGCATTTATCTGTCAAACACAAGGGTGGTTCAACATATGAAAATCAATCAACATAATACACCATATTAATAGAAACAGGAAAATACCTCATGATCATCTCAACAGATGCAAGACAAGCATGTGACAAAATCTAACACTCTTTCACGATTTAAAAAACAAAACTCTAAAAAAAAAATTTGACAAACTTACAGTGAGAACATTACATTCTACAGTGAAAAACCAAAAGCTTTACCCCTCAAGACCAGGAACAAGATAAGGATAGCCACTCTTACTACTTCTATATAATACTGTACTTATAATTAAAACCAGAATTACCATATGACTCAGCACTACTGCTTCTGGGTGTACACCCAAAAAAACTGGGAGTAGAGTCTCAAAGAAATATTTGTACAACCACGTTCACGGAAGTATTATTCACAACAGGCAAGAAATGGGAGCAGCCCAGTGACCATCGACGGATGAATGGGATAAACCAAATATATTATACACGTTCAATGGATACTATGCAGCCTTGAGAAGGAAGAAACTTCTGATACAAGCTACAGTATGGATGAATCTTGAGGACATTATGGTAAGTGAAATAAGTCAGTCACAAAAGGACAAATACTGTATGATTCCACATATATAAAGTACCTACAGTAGTCAAATTCACAGAGATAGAAACTACAATGGTGGGTACCAGGGGCCTGAGAAAGGAAGAAATGCGTTATTTTATGGATGTAGAGTTTCAGTTTTACAAAACAAAAAACATTCTGGAAATGGACATTAATGGTAGTTGTACAACAGTGTAAACGTACTTAATACCTCTTAACTGTACACTTAATGGTTAAGATGGTAAATTTTATGTCATGTATATTTCATCACAATTAAATACCTATATTTATTTCAAAAAAGTAATTGCATTTCTATGCAATAAACAACTTGAAAATGACATTTTTAAAAATTCTATGTACAATGCTTAGTCGCTCAGTCATGTCCAACTCTTTGCGACCCCATGGACTATCGCCCATCAGGCTCCTCTGCCCATGGGATTCTCCAGGTAAGAATACTGGAGTGGGTTGCCATTTCCTTCTCCAGGGGATCTTCCTGACCCAGGGATCAAACCCAGGTCTCCTGCATTGCAGGCTGCTTCCCTACCGTCTGAGCCACCAGGAAAGCCTCTACTTACAATGGCATCTCCAAGAACAAGGCATTTAGGATAAGTTCAACAAAGGAAATATAAAACCTATATGCTGAAAACTTTATAACATTTCTGAAAGAAATTAAAGATCTAAATAAATGAAAAAACCCTGCATTCACAGAGTACTAGTACTGTTGAGGGGGCAGCACTTCCCACACAATGTGCAGCACAGTGATTCCCTGTCAAAATCTCAGCTGGTTTCTTGGAAATCATGAAGCTTAAAGACATCTATATTGGAAAGGAAGAAATAAAACTCTATTCACAGATGACAAAAGAATATACAAAGAAAGCTACCAGAGCTAATAAATAAATGCAGCAAAGTTGTAGGGTACAACACACATATTAGTTGTGTTTCTATACTCCAGCAATAAACAAACCAAAAAGGAAATTAAGGAAGCAGTTCTATTTATAACATTTACAATATTCCAAAAGAATAAAATACCTAGATATAAATTTAACCAAAGTGGCAAAAGACTAGTACACTGAAAACTAAAAAATGTTGCTGAAAGAAATTAAAGAAAACCTAAATGAGTGGAAAGACAGCTGTGTTCATGGATTATAAGACTTAGTATTATTAAGATGGCAAGGCTTCCCTGGTGGCTCAGATGGTAAGAGTCTGCCTGCAATGCAGGAGGCACAGGTTCGATCCCTGGGTTAGGAAGATCCCTGGAGAAGGGAATGGCCACCCAGTCAAGTATTCTTGCCTGGAGAACTCCACAGACAGAGGTTCCTGGCAGGTTATACAGTCCACGGGGTTGTAAAGAGTTGGACACAACTGACTGACTAACACTTATACACTATCCAAAGTGATCTATAGCTTCCTGTAATTTCTGTCAAAATTCCAACTGCAATTTTTTTGCAGTTACAAAAAATTCAACTCTCAAAATCATATGTAATTGTAAGGAGCCTCAAATAGCCAAAACAATCTTGAAAAAGAAAAACAAAGCTAGAAGACTAATACTTCCTGATTTCATACAAGAATGGCATAAGGACAGACCGATAGAAAGGTCAGAATTAAGACCTCACGTATAAGGCCAATAAATCCACCAACACCAGTCAATGGAGAAATGACAGTCTTTTCACAAGTGGTGCTGGAAAAACTGGATATCACATGTAAAAGAATGAAGCTGGACCCTTATCTAACACCAAATATAAAAACTAACTCAAAACAGATCAAAGACCAAAACATAAGAGCTAAAACTATAAAACTCTTAGAAGAAAACATATCAGAAAAGCATATGACCTTAGTTTAGGTAACGATTTCTTAAGAGAATATGAAAGCAAAGGCATAGGCAACAAGAGTAAAAAAAGACAAATCAGACTTTATCAAAATTTAAAACTTTTGTGCAACACTGTCAACAGAGTAAAAAGGCAACTAACAGAATGGGAGAAAATATTTGCAAATCACATATCTGATAAAGAGATTAATATCTAAAATATACAAAGAACCCCTAAAACAACTAAAAAAATCACAGCTCATTTCAAAAATGGGTGAGGAATTTGAATAGACAGCTCTCCAAAGAAGACATACAAATGGCCAATAAGCAAACGAACAGATGTTCAACATCACTAACCTTTGGAGAAATGCAAATGAAAATCACTTGAGATACTACTTTGTATCCATTAGGATGACTATAATCACAAACAGGGATAATAATTAGTGCTGGTGAAGCGAGGATGTGGAGAAACCGGAGCCCTCATGCATTTGTTGCTGCTGTTGTTCAGTCACTAAGTTATGTCCGACTCTTTGCAACCCTATGAGCTACAGCATGCCAGGCTTCCCTGTCCTTCACTATCTCCCAAAATTTGCATTTACGGTCTTTCTTTATGATCCAGCTCTCACATCTGTTCACTGCTGGGGGGAATACAGAATTATGCTACAGCTATGCAAAACAGTCTGCCATTTCCTCAAAACTTTAAACAGAATTTCCCCCAAGATCCAGCAATTCCACTCCTAGGAATATACCCAAGAAAACTGAAAAAAGTGACTCAAACATGTACATGTACACATACGTTTATAGCAACATTATTCACAGTAGCCAAAATGAAAAAGCCATATGTCCATCAATAGATGAATGGATAAACAAGATGTTCCCATACAATGGAGGATTATTATTCAGTCATAAAAAGAATGCAGTGCTGATAAATGCCACAGCATATATTAACCTCAAAAGTATTATGTTAACTAAAAGAAGTCACACAAAGCCATAATTTGTGTGACTCCGCTTGTATGAAATGTCCAGAATAAGCAGATCCACAAATTCGGTAGTTGCCAAGGGTTGGCAGGACAATGGGTGACTGCTAATGGACATAGGACTTCTTTTTGAGGTGATGAAATGTTCTGGAATTCGATAGTGGTGATGGTTGTACAATCTTATGAATAGACTAAAATCTGCTGGATTATACACTTTAAAAGGGTAAACCTTAGGATATGTATAACTATCTCAATTAAGAAGAAAAAGATGAACTACTTTTGAAATAAAAAGCAAACAGTATCTCCGTTTTATTTTACTCCTCTGAAAACTCGAGCTGACCCGGCCATTCACCCCAGGCTCTGTGCAGCAAGCGGGCCCAGCAGGCCAGCCCTCCTACCTTGAGATGCTGGTGCATGCAGTAACGACACACCTTGTGCTTCATCTCGTGCGTAACGTCACTGGAGAAGGGAATAAACCCACATTTGGGCTGCAAAACAGATAAGGAAGAAAAAACGCTCAGGGAGATAACATATACCTTCAGGCAGACATATAACTACAGGATGATCAAGTGCAATTCCCAGGAGAATCAGGAAGCGTTAGCTACAAACATTCCCAAAAGTTGCTTTTATCTTCAGTCTCCAGTGGGAATTGATGCCGCCCTCATTGTATCGTATAAATCTCTCTTTGCCCCTGGAGAATCCACCCAGAATTCTCACTGGAGAAGAACAACAAGGCCTCAGTTGCTCGCTTGACAAAGTGCAATACACAGTAACCCTGTGTTTTCATTATAGAACAAGACTGGAAAAACTAGGAGTGCAGATCTGTCCCACACTCTCAGCTCCAAGAAGCAGAACCCACGGTCTCTCTGATAAGACTGCGTGAACACAATGGTGCTCATCTGATGGTTCCTGGGATCCCAGAATGTCTGAAATTCTGGTTGTCTTTTAAAATCCAGAGTTCTGTGTCAGGGCACCAAATCATTTGTGACGCCTGAGACATTCGCCTCTGTTTAGAGAGGCAGAACATTGTCCACACTAAACATCCGGAGTGTGAATGCTCAGGGCCAAGAGCATGACCCAGAAGTCACCACCAGAGGTTTGGAGAAAGGAAACAACGAGATACCCGGGAGGCTTCCTGAGGGAGACTCAGGTGGCCACGCTGGACAGGGAGCCACAGAGTTGAAGCAGGGGAGTGACCCTTCTCCAGTAATCACTGACCTCCACTAGACAAGCAACATCCTTTGTAGCCCCCACCTCAAGGTGGGGAAAGTGCACTCCAGGCAGATGACCCATGGATTTACAATTTCTCCTTTTTCCCCAACACCATTTCCCTTTAACAAATATTCACCTTGATCTCTACACACAGAATCGGCCGGCGCTCTGCAAACTGGTAGGTCTGCAGTCTGGCTAGGTTGGGGAGGCACAGGGCATAGCCACTGAGCGTGTCCAGGTCCTTGTCACAGCGAGATTCTGGAGAACAGAGTGAGGAAGATAACTGAGGGTCAGCGAGAGCAACAAGACAACTCCATGGCAGCCTGGGCTCCTGTTGGGGGAAGGACCAACTCAGCCTCTGTTTTTGGGAGGTCACCTCTAAAGCTTGGGTTATCCTGCCTGAGAAGTCTCTGTAAGGACCTGGAGTCACACAAGGATAACACTGTGATTCCTGGTAGGAGTTTGGACCTTGTAGTACCAGCTCCACCTCTGGAGGGGCTGGAGGTTGAGGGCAGCCACACAGGTGGCCAGCTGTGTCTACATGCCCTGCTGCTGCTGCTGCTGCTAAGTCGCTTCAGTCGTGTCCGACTCTGTGCGACCCCACAGACGGCAGCCCACCAGACCCGCCCCGTCCCCGGGATTCTCCAGGCAAGAATACTTGAGTGGTTGCCATTTCCTTCTCCAATGCATGAAAGTGAAAAGTGAAAGTGAAGTCGCTTAGTCATGTCCAACTCTTCACGACCCCATGGACTGCGGCCTACCAGGCTCCTCCATCCATGGGATTTTCCAGGCAAGAGTACTAGAGTGAGGTGTCATTGCCTTCTCCAGTCTACATGCCCAAGCCCCAGCAAAAACCTTGACCCCTCTTCTCTCAGCCGGTTTTAATCTGTGTCCCTAAGCCATAACCATGAGAATAACAATGAGTTCTGTGGGTCCTCCTAGCAAATTATCAGACCTGAGGTTGGTCCTGGGGACCCTCAAATATGCAGCTGCCATCAAAAGTGAGAGTGATCTTGGAAACTGCCCCCCAATTCTGTTGACTCCCTTAACCCAGGAGTTCAGAGAAGAAGGCGGCAACAGCCACTACCTTCCTTCTAAAGCTTCCTTCAGAATATTCAAACATTAATATTTCCTCAGCTCTGACTACTAGAAGTTATACTGCAGACAGTCACATAAGATATGGCCTCTAGATTCCTCCTTCCACACAACAAGGCTGAGTATGAGTCACTGTTACCACGGGGGACAGTCTTATCACTGTTAAGTAGTATAACTGCTGATTATAAAACTAATGATGCCGCATGGCATGAGTAACTAGGAGGCAGAATCACAGCAGGCCTCAGTCTAGATGAGGAAAACAGAGCCAAGACACAGTCCGGGTTTTGAACAAGGCTGCTGCCTCCTTCCCCTTCGTTGGCCGTTTCCACCCATGAAGCCCTGCTCCTCACGGCTCCCCAAACCAGGGGCTCCAGGGCACAGTATCCTGTTTTCTTCCATTTTCCTAATCAAATACAAAAAAAAATTTCATATTGGCTTACTACACACTCTGACTGCCTGGCCGTGATTTAGCAGGAGACATTTCACTCCTTAACAACATAAATTTTACATCTCTGTCTCTGACTATGAAAGGAAAAGCTTTAACATGGTTAGTGTCATTACTGTGACAAATAAGTATAGGGAAAGTACCTGAGGTATGGAGGGAAAATACCTGAGCTGATGGGGGAGAAGTTATGTGAGGTGGGGGGTGGGGGGGGGCGCGTTATGAGAGGTGATAGGGGTGATATATGAGGTGATGGGACGGAGGGTATCTGAGGTAATGAGGGAAGATATGTGAGGTGATGGGGGGTGTGTGAGGAGATGGGGGTATGTGAGGTGATAGGGAGAGGGTGTGGAGATGGTAGGATGGTAGGAGAGGATGGGAGGTGATAGGGGAAAGGATGGGAGGTGATGGGGAGAGTATAGGAGGTGATGAGGAGGGGTGTGGGGAGGTGATGGGGGGATGTGGGGAGGTGATGGGGAGAGTATGGGAGGTGATGGGGGGGTGTGGGGAGGTGATGGGGGGATGTGGGGAGGTGATGGGGAGAGTATGGGAGGTGATGGGGGGTGCGGGGAGGTGGGGGGAGGATATTTGAGGTGATGAGGGAAGGTATAGGAGGTGATGGGGGAGAGTATGTGAGGGGATGGGGGAAAATATATGAGGTGATAGGGGATGTATGTGAGGAGATGGGAAGTATGTGAGGTGAGTGATGGGGAGAGCGTATGGGAGATAATAGATAGAGAACACGTAAGGTAATAGGGGAAGGTTTGGGAGGTGATAGGGGGTATGTGAGGAGATGGGGGAGGTATGTGAGACAATGGAGGAAGGTATGCGAGGTGATGGGGGTATGTGAGGAGATGGGGGAGGTATGTGAGACAACAGAGGAAGGTATGGGAGGTGATGGGGGTATGTGAGGAGATGGGGGAGGTATGTGAGACAACAGAGGAAGGTATGGGAGGTGATGGGGGTATGTGAGGAGATGGGGGAGGTATGTGAGACAACAGAGGAAGATATGGGAGGTGATGAGGGGTATGTGAGGAGATGGGGGAGGTATGTGAGATAATGGAGGAAGGTATGTGAGGAGATGGGGGAGGTATGTGAGATAATGGAGGAAGGTATGTGATGAGATGGGGGAGGTATGTGAGACAACGGAGGAAGGTATGGGAGGTGATGAGGGGTATGTGAGGAGATGGGGGAGGTATGTGAGACAACGGAGGAAGGTATGGGAGGTGATGGGGGAGGTATGTGAGACAACAGATGAAGGTATGGGAGGTGATGGGGGAGGTATGTGAGACAACGGATGAAGGTATGGGAGGTGATGGGGGAGGTATGTGAGACAACGGAGGAAGGTACGGAAGGTGATGGGGGGTATGTGAGGAGATGGGGGAGGTATGTGAGACAACGGAGGAAGGTATGGGAGGTGATAGGGTGGGTATGTGAGGTGATGGGGAGAGTATATGGGAGATGATGGTGGGAGGTATACAAGGTGATGGGTGAAGGTATGGGAAGTGATAGGGGAGGCATGGGAGGTGATACGGGGAGGTATGAGGAGTTTGGGGGTATGTGATATGATGGGGAGAGGGTATGGGAAATGATGAGGGGAGGGGATGGGAAGTGATGGGGGAAGGTATGAGAGATGATGAGAGAGAGTATGGGAGCTAATGGGGGAAGATATGTGAGGTGATGGGGGAAGATAGGTAATTGGGGGAAGGTATGGGAGGTGATGCGGGAGGTATGTGAGGTGATTGGGGAAGGTGATCGGGGTGGTCTGTGAGATGATGGGGGGTATGTGAGGTGATGGGGGAAGGTACTGGAGGTGATGGGGGCTGCTATGTGTGGTAATTGGTTTGATGGGGGAACATATTAGTGGTGATGGGGAAGGTATGGCCAGTGGGGAAAGGTAAGGGGGAAGGTGAAGGGGGAAAGTCTGGGAGGTGAGGAGGAACAAGTATATATTGCAGGGGTGGTGGGGGGTGGGGGGAGGCGGAGGGGGTGGTACATTTCTACTGCTAGGTAGAAATCATGTGTGGTGATGGGGGAAGCTATGTATGGTGATCCAGCTCCAGTTCAGTCGCTCAGTCGTGTCCGACTCTTTATGACCCCATGAACCACAGCACGCCAGGCCTCCCTGTCCATCACCAACTCCTGGAGTTCAGGGAAATAAGGTGTGGTGGGAAGTACAAAAACTCAAGTCTCCCAGCTTACCTCAAGAGGATAAGCAGGTTGGGTGGTGCTGGCTTCTGAAAGAAGGAACTCAGGACTGCCCTCCTCTAGGGCCTGGGCCACCCTCCACAGCTCAGGTCTGCTCTGGTTTTCTTTTGGACTCCTCCAGACCACCCTGAGCCTTCCCTTCCCTAACTCTCCTCCAACTCCTTCAGCTACCTTTTGCCCCTCAAAAGCATTATTTTTATGAATTAGTTCTTGGTCATATATTCCCGGCAGTGATCTGCATATTTGACACCCAGAATTGTATTCACAAACTCTTAGGATTTCTACCCCTGATAATGAAGTTCCTGGCAAAAAAGTTGCTAAAAACTGTATCTGCCTAACATCAAACACTTTTCAAACGGAATATTATAAATTTTGTAAGTTAGAAACCCTTACCTGGTCTTTCACATTGTATCTTTAAACAAAGCTGTTTCACAAAATCTAAAGGCAGCTGAACAACTTCCTGTAAGAACAAATAAGAAATACTCAGTGTGTGTTACACAACAAGGTAAACGTACTTAATGCCACAGAACTGCAGACTTTAAAATGCTTAAAATGGTAAGCTTTATGTTCTGTATATTTTACCACATTAAAAAAACACTCAGTATGTGAGTTTTGGGAATAAAAGCTGCTCTGTTATTTTAAGGACATGTCCAGATTATGTCCAACTCTTTAGGACCCCATGGACTGTAGCCCACCAGGCTCCTTTGTCCATGGAATTTTCCAGGCAAGAAATACTGGAGTGGGCTGCCATTTCCTTCTCCGGGGGATCCTCCCGACCCAAGGATCGAACCTACATCTCCTGTGTCTCCTGCGCTGATTGGTGGATTCTTCACCACTAACGTCTCTGTGCACTAACAGGAACAGGCCCTCCTCAGGGTGGCTGATGTCCACAATGGCAGTGGCTAGCAGCGTGCCCAATGTCACCCACAGTCTCCAGAGAATACTCCTCAGGCAGCTCCTGTGTTCTCAAGGCAACCTCATCCTCATTCTCCAGGGGTCTGTGGATGGCAGAGCAGGGACCTCAGACAGCCCTCTGCCTGCAAAAACTTCCTCACCAGCTGTCTCCTCGGGCAACCTGAGGCTTCTCACATTCCCATCTGAGAAGCAGCTCAAGGAACGGGGTCTGATCAAATATTAATCTCTGGGTAAGGGATTTCCCTCATGGCCCAGTGGCTAAGACTCCACACTCCCACATGCAGGGGGCCAGGGTTTGAGCCCTGGTCAGGAAACTAGATCCCATACGCCACAACTGCAAAGATCCTGCAAGGTGCAGCTAAGGATCCCACATGCCATGCAGGATCGGAGATCCCACGTGCTACAACTGAATCCCAGCACAGCCCAATAAAATAAATCATCTTTAAAAAAATAAATCCCCAGGTGGACATCCTGTGCCCCCATCAGCTACAGGATGGCCAATATTTGGTGCATTTGGGCAAGAAACAGAGAAGCAACTTCTTTCTGCTTTGCTGTTTCTTTGCAATCTCCCAAACTAAGAGTTTCTATTTAATCCACATTGCTCATCATCTTCTCTGTATTTCCAGGGTGGCAGAATTCTGACTTCTAAAGAATCCCAAGGGGATGGAAGAGACTGGCCTAGAAAGAGAATGCTGGGATCCTGTCCATTTACATGCCACACCTCCATCACGCCCTTTCCCACCTAACCTCCAACTCACATGAAGACAGGCCCAGATCAGTCCCCAAACCAGCCAGGCAGGGTTGGAGGCAGCATGGCACAAGGGGTGTGTCTGTCTCTCTATCTGAGCCTTGCTCTCACCAATGGGCTAGTCATTTCTCGTCTCAGGACATAGAAGAGGGAAACGCTCTTAACAGGGCCCCCCTCTAACCTAGCTCATGCCATCAGAAGGAGAAAACCATATCATTTACAAATGCGGACTTTGCCTGAATATGGTCTTATTTGGACCAGAGATGTCTCTCTATCCCACATTCAACAGTGCTGGGCCCGAGTGGCAGTCCTCTCACTACTATAGCCACCTGGAGGAAAAGCAGGTTGTGTTTCACTCTGGCGGTGTCTTCATGCAAAGGAGGTATGTCAACAGGGTGAATACTCCCAAGATGTGACTTTGTGAATCCACCTCACAGGCCCAGAGCCTTGTCCACTGTGGACAAACAGAATCAAACTCGGAGTTAGAGCATGCCCTAGGCCTTGAAGGGACAGCCCAGTGTTATTCCCACCTGCCAGGCTGCCACTGGCTGGAACCGCAAGCTCCTCACCACCCTTCTTCACCATTGGCCCCTCCTGGAAGAAAGGTCTAGAGCCCCTGAGTGAGGCAGAGCAACACTCCCACTTGGCCAGAAGAGCATGCTCTCGCCCCAGGAAGGACACTGACAGTCGGCACAGCTGCGTTCTCTCAGACACCGTCCAAGCCGAGAAGGAGGAGGCAGCCAGCACTCAGTCACTCAGGCTCTCACAGGAGGTGGGTTTTGGGCTTCCACAATTTAACAGGACAGCTGGGGAGGGGTGGTGCCAGCCCCCAGGATGGCCTCAGTGGCCTTTGCCTCTGTGTAGTCCCACACTGCCTAGAATTGATCTGCGAAGACCCCAGGATGCTGTGGAAGTGACAGACACAACTTCTTGACAGGTCATCTCTCAGACTGTGCACTGGAAGAGTCAGGACCGAGTCACAAGGATGCTCAGAGCCCTGCAGAGTCCACATGGGGAGCTGCTGGGCCCCAGTCAGCAGGGCAACAGCCAGCACCACACTGCAAGCTCTGTGGTTCTGGGCCATCCTGGAAGAGGATCCTTAGCCCCAGTCTTCAGATAAGACCACAGCCCTAAGGAACCCAGAGAGGCGCCACCCACAGTACATCCTAAGCTGTCAAAGGAGGACATTTTGCTGTCAGAGCCACTTAAAATTCTGCTTTGCTAGGCAATCCTTCTTGGCATCATTTTTCTCAAGATGCACACAAGGTACAGAACTTGCAAAACAGGCAGTACTACTCCCTCTGTTCAAAATGACAAATCTGATCATCTGTTCAGGGTTCTGATCTAAGACAAGCAGTAAGGCCAGCAGAAGCAGAGGTGCAGCGGTGATCAAAGCCAAGGCGTAGGAATGACTGTCCCAGATGTGGACCACGGCCATCTGCTCTGAGGGTTGCCAGGATCACAGGGCCACTCCATTGAGGCTTCTTATGCTGCCCGCTCCATGAGCATCCAAACAGCAGACCTTGCCTGTAACAAGTACTGCTCTCCGTAACTGAGACCAGAAGAAGCCAGCAACAGAGACCACCTGCAGGCAGGTGGAAGCCACCACCCCACGTGAGCTTCAGCTGGGGTCTCCCACGAGACCAGGTCACACCTCCCAGTACGGGGGCCCACTTTTCTCCTTACCTTGCTCGAAGGTGCCTATCAAAGATCCAGGCTGCTGCCTGGACCTCACTCAAGAGCTCTCACCAACTTGAATGCCCCCCTGAGGGTGGCGTGGTAGAGTCCTAGGAGTCCCAGCAAGTTAAGGTCTGACAAAGTATCTCGGAATCCCATGCTTCTCAGCTAGCAAATGAGAATAATAGGATCTGCTCTGCTACCTTATGGGGCAAAAATGAGAAAAGCACTTGGAAACTCTGTAACTAACATTAGGGGTTATTGTGAAGCACAAACTTTCAAACTATAATTGAGAAGTTGGTATTTTGATACAGAATGTGCTCATGAATTAAGACTACGTTTAAAAAAGATCACTTACCCCACAATGAACATAGTTCTCACCCAAAAACTCTTTCATGACATTTTTGCCAAAGTCCACTATGTTCTGCAGGTGCTGAAATATTTCTTCTGAGGTCTGTAAAAGAGAAGGACAAGAAGCCCTCAATGCCCGGGAGCTCCTAGAAAGCAGACTCTGATACCACCACGAGCCCCTGTCACATATAGGGCCGCCAGGTACGTGGCCACAGAAAACCACCAGTGGCCCTGGGCCCGGAGGAAGGTAAGCCCCACCACGGAGACTACCACACTCAATGGAGTTTCTGTCCCCAGGGGCCCCTGGGCCACCTCTGCATTCTACTCAGGGCCCCATGTGATTCCGAAGCTATAAGTTTAAGAACCATATCTGTGGCCCTGCCTTCCTCACACCAGGAACACAGGTGCATTCCACCTGTGGCCCGTGCACACCTTCTGAGAAATTTGACTTTAAAAATCTTTCCCATCCAAAAATTACTAGATATTTAGATTTTATTCTTCAGCCTCTAAATGTAGAAATAAAACACTTTTACCCCAATGGTTCTTAAAGAGTTGATAAGCTGTGAGATTTAGGTGAGACAGAAAGTCAATCTTGTATCCCTCACTCTGATCCAAGGCAAGAAGGACAAAAGGTTGATCACAGGTCTCACTCAGGAGCGAGAGGGCTGTCTTCTTCAACAGCGGGCTGAGAGGTGCCTGACACACGGCTCAGGCTATGAGAAGGTCTTGGTCTGAGCTGCTACGCAGGCACCATAACACAGGCAGACCACAGCCTGCATCCCAAGGCACTGCTGCGTTAGGATGAAGCCTGGCAAAAAACTCCAGAACACAGGCAGTGCTTCTGTAGAGCTGTGGCCACAGGCTTCTGACAAAAAGGTCTTAGTATTGACAGAATAAGACACAATTCCCCACAAATAATGCAGCTGGCATCACATAGAGCCATTTATATAACAACAACAACAACAACAAAAACAGCAAACTATTGCCTTGAAAGACATTACCTCAATAAATGTAAACAGGAAGAACTGAAAATAGAGGCATCCAGAGAACTCTGACCCTTCACCAAGGCTAGGCTCCACAGACCCTGAGTAGGGGACTGGGGGAGGGGAGAGGACTACAGGCAGCCTCTGAAATGTTTCTCTTTTCCACCTGGATTCCACAGAAACAGAACCTCCCTGCAGGATTCTCTTCAGCAGCTGCACCTCCCCCGCATCCTGAGCCATCTTTCTCTGCACCAACCACACCGGCCCCAGACCTCACTGCAGCCAGTCGCACTGTGACGACGGTCCTCAGCTTTCTCCCCTGGCCCCTCTTCTCATTCTATGAAACTAACCCCCAAGGGTGCCTTTCATTTGTACAATCAGCCACCGTTGGCACCCATAAGCCATCCACCTCACCATCTTTTCTGGCTGTTTCACCATAATTCAAATGAGGTGAGGTGGTGACTCATGTCTCCAACACCCTGATCTTGAGCCCAATTTCGACTCACCACCCAGCACCATGGCCCTGCCCCACTGTGTGGGTGTGACCTGCAACTCTGGCCTTTTCTCCCCTTTTAAGATAGAGTCTATGCTCATATCATGCCCTCCCCACTGACCATGAAAGACGAAAGGTTCCCACAGGGCTCCTGCATATTGACCTCTGCGACCACTTAGATAAAGACCACGGCAACATCACACCTCAAGGTAGATAGACACTGCAACTCGGGGGTCAGCAGGCATGCAGCAGAACAACAGTGGTTTTGTAAGGGTGCCCACAGTATTCTGCTTGGGTGACTCAGAGAACAGAAACCCAGTGCTCCATCTGAACTGCCAGCTGTGACTTGTAACACTGACTGTCTACCACAGCATTACAGACTTCATTTTCATAGCTAGACTTCCACAGATAGGGAAACTGAGGCAGCGGGGTGTAAGGAAATCGCCATGGCAAAGCGAAGGCCTGACCCTGGGTTTCCCAGTCATAAGCAGAGCTCTCTGAACTAGTCTGGGAGGCTCCTGACTCACTACCCAGGGACCAACCATGATGACCCAGCAGGCCAAAGCACTGGGTCCTGCAGGAATGATGGGCACACTGCTTTCAGCACTGAATGTTTATATCATATTCAAATTTCTAAAATTAGCATTAATACTTTTTTGCATCAGAAAAAAAATCAAAGTTTTCTTAAATAATTATTTTAACGATGGGGTGGCAAATCCACTGATCTTACCTTCTTCCTATTAGGAGGAAACTTCAGAAAACGAAGCACCACACAACGCTATTGGAAAATAAAACAGAGCCCGATTAGTACCCACACAAAGCCTGGGGGTGAGCGTAGACGGCTGTGCAGAAAAAGCTGTCCTCAGCAGTGCCCGGGACGCCCAGTGCCCCGGGGAGGAAGTGAGGCCATTACTGAGCCACATGTCTGAGGACACAGAGCAACCAGCAAAACCTATGCTCTCTGACCTCGTCAGGCAGCTCCCAGTGATTGATCTTAAGGAAAAAAGATGCACAGAAGATTTCAGCCACTGCATGTAGGACTGTTTACAATTCCACATAAAGTATAAACAACCTAAACGTCAACAACAGTAGGATGGTTAAATACAAAGGGACGTGTTCCAGACCATGGAATACCAGGTAGTCATTTACCAGAAAATACGGAAGATCCCTGTTTACAGACACAGAGGCATAGCCATCGTCACTGATAAGTGAAGAAGATTACAGGATGGGGCTTTCAGAGTGAACCTATTTTTATAAATATGTACATATATATGTGTGTGTGTAATCAAGAATGATGTATGGGTACAGTGCTATTTATGTAAAGCTCAAAAACAGGTAAGACTCAGATCTCTGGCACTTGGGATGGTCCCTGAGAAAGGTTCTAGAAGGAGCTGGTCATGAGAATACAGGTCCATGTACTTTGTCATAATCAAGCTGTGTACCCACATATGATGTTATCCCTTGTTTAAAATAAAGTATGTGCATGCTGAGTTTGTATGAACTGTGAGAAAACTTCAGAACAGATAACCGTGTGTCCAGGTAGCAACAACTGGGGAACTTAATTTTTTCAAGTTCTGTTTATTTGGGTTTTCCAACTTTTTACAATGTTAATATAACATACATTTCAAAAAAATACATACAAAAAATATAACATACGTTTCAAAAATTTTTTATAATGCTAACATACATGTCAAAAATTAAAAAAAAAATAACCTTTTAAACAAGTACAGCCTTTGAAAACAGCCATTCTTCAAGGAAATAACCGGGATGTGTTACGGAGTCTTGGTAATGGGGGAGATTAATTCCATATGGACAACTTCAGAAACCATTCCCATGGAGACAGAGAGTTCCAGGCAGAAGGGCTTGGGTGGGAACCTAGCCTGTAAAGCAGTGGCCAAGAGGAGGAGGGGGAGGTGCAGCAGTCTGGGTATTGTCTAGAGCACTGGGGTCCAGGTCGGGCAGGAGGGGCTGGTGATTGAAGAGACTCAGAAAGTATAGGTTTAGCACTCAAAACATGGCTGAGAGCAAGCAAGGCCCATAGAGCTCAGATCCATTTCCCCAGCCCACAGTCCCCCGACACTTCCTATCCCACTCTGATGACACATACTCCTCTCAAAACCCCAGACAACCATCACCTCCCTGAGCCCCAAGCCCAGACTTGGGGAAGCTAAGGTCAAGGGCATGTACCCGCCCCTCAGTTCAGTCGCCCAGTTGTGTCCGACTCTGCAACCCCATGGACTGAAGTACACCAGGCTTCCCTGTCCATCACCAACTCCTGGAGCTTGCTCAAACTCATGTCCATTGAGTCCAGTGATGCCATCCAGCCATCCCTAACCCCTCCCAAATCCAGGCAGACATTAGTATTCAATCATGGGAATCAACTGGCCAAGGATTCCATCAAACTTCAAGGAAAAACAAAAGTTGATAATGCAGAAACCCTAATTCTAGGCAACTTCCCAGAAACTTGGGCCCCTAAAAGTCACTCGCTTTTTACCTGGACTCCACTATTTCTCAAGACCTACTGAGAAATTCTGAGTGTCATGTTGTGTCTGCTTCAAGGAAAACTGCTTTCTCTACTGACCTGTTTAGCATTTAAAACTGTCACCAGAAACTGCCCCACAGGAGCTGCAGTGTCAGCCTTGAAGGCCAGTCTCCACAAACGCAGCACTCAGTGGGCACACCTGTTTTGGACAGCAAGCACTAACTGCCCCCATGAGGGTCTGACTGGGCTGAGTTGGTAGCCCTGTGACATGCCCCAAGGTCAGCCATGGAACCAGGTGACACCCATTCAAGTGGACAGAAGCGAAAAGATGAGAAATCAACCTTACCAGCCCTGGTTGGCATAAAGACATAGTTAGTTCAAGGGCCATCCATGGTGTGTAGCAAGACTGATACAACCGCCCACAGGGAGATTCCCATGAAGGAGCCCAAATTAACACCTAATCTGGTAAGCACCAGGGCCCTGCCAGCTCACAAAGTTCTAACCAGTTGTGAAGCAAACAACTCCTTTCCTTTTAAACATCTGAAACTAGATGTTTAAAGTATATCTCCTTCATAGTGTCTAGGATAAATGTTAAGAACATGAAGAGAAAGGAATGAAACTAAGAGGGGCTTAAGAAGAGTTTCTGCATGGTCCGGGGCAGAGGCAGCTCTTCCCTGTTCCAAAGTAGGACAGGGAATCTTAGTGGGGCCCACACCTCTTCTGCCCTTTAGGATAGAAAAGTGTGGTGTGCTCTCTTGCACCTTGAAACACTAGATGAAAACCAAAGATTTCAACAAGACTGAAAAAGTCAGTGAATGGAGAAATGACACATATAAAGACACACACACACATTAAACGGTCTCAAAATGTATATAACACTCCATTTACAAAAGAAGGAGATGGACTTGCCAGGTGGTCCTGCCAACGCAGGGGAAACAGGTTTGATCCCTGATCGGGGAAGATTCCACATGCAAAGGGGCAAATAAGCCCATGCACCACAACTATGGAGCCTGTGCTCTAGAACTTGCTCTAGAACCCAGGAGCCGCCACTACTGAGCCTGCATGCTGCCAACAACTGAAGCCTGCGGGCCCCAGAGCCTGCGTCCTGCAAGGAAGAGTAGGCCCTACTCCTTACAACTAGAGAAAGCCCACACACAGCAACAAAGACTCAGTGCAACCAAAAATAAATAAATTTAAAAAGAGTAGAAAGCATTCAGTGAGGGTCCCAGGCCATGGTGGGGGAGGACTGGCATGTTATGTGCCAGGACCTAGGACGTGCTCTTTGATCCCCCCTGAAAACCCATCCAAGTCATCCGAATATCAAGACATCAGCAAAGCCTGGCTCATAACAGCTCTAAAAGCACAACCATGTGAATGTCTGACAGCACAGGAACTCCGGCTGCCCGGTGCTCTGCAGCCTTGTGTGTGTGTGTGTGTGAAAAAGTATCTACATATTTATGCTGTAGAGTTGAGAGCAGAAAAGGCAATGGCATCCCACTCCAGTACTCTTGCCTGGAAAATCCCATGGACAGAGGAGCCTGGTAGGCTGTACTCCATGGGGTCGCTAGGAGTCGGACACGACTGAGCAACTTCACTTTCACTTTTCACTTTCATGCATTGGAGAAGGAAATGGCAACCCACTCCAGTGTTCTTGCCTGGAGAATCCCAGGGACGGGGGAGCCTGGTGGGCTGCTGTCTATGGGGTCGCACAGAGTCGGACACGACTGAAGTGACTTAGCAGCAGCAGCAGCAGCAGCAGAGTTGAGAGAAAAGGCAGGAAACAAAAGCAGACAGATACCATTCTTAAGTATTCAATAAAAACGTGTTATAGAAGGAAGTGCATCAAATGTTAACAAAAATTATTTTTACTAGTAGGGAAATGCTGGATGCTTTTTACTTTCTTCCTTCTAATATTCTGTATTTTCTGGGATGGTGAGAGGAACTAATGATTGGCATTAAATAGAAATAAAAGAATACAAAAACAATATAGTAAGAGGGTCACCTACCCATGTGAAGCCCAAAGGAGGAAATTCGTGGGTGGAATTAAGACTCCAGGACCTCTCGGCAAAGGTAAGGTATGATGTGATGAGCTGCTGAAGCCTCACTGCTGGAGGACAAGCTTAAGTCAAGTCTTCCTCCAGAGTGAGGATATTACCCAGGACAGCACCCCAAGAAAACCCCAGGGAAGCAGAGATCAGGTGACTTTCAAGGGAAAAGGAGACAGATAAACACAGCAACAGAAGAATAGAGCCTCAGGGTGCTGCCCCAAGCACCCCAAAGTGGCTCAGCTCTGCTTCTTGGTGAGGCCACCACTCACAGACACCCCACCAGCCACTGTCCGGATCTTCCAGCAGAATACCTAGGACAGCATATCAGGCCAGGCCACTTGCGCCCACTAAACAACCAGAAGCACACCGCAGTTCCAAAAGAGGGATAAGAGGGACAAGGGGTGGGACAGTGTGCAGCTGACAGCTTCAGGCAGAACAGATGGAGGGTGAGGTGAGACACTCCACAGGCAGGAGCCCAAGACTCTGAAGGGAGGCCAGACAGGAAGTGGGGACAGCAGGTGCCTGGACTAGGAAGGGCACTTTCCTTCCCAAGTTTCATCTGTCTGTATGGACCCACAGCTGC
Organism: Bubalus kerabau; assembly: GCF_029407905.1. Classification (NCBI taxonomy): domain Eukaryota; kingdom Metazoa; phylum Chordata; class Mammalia; order Artiodactyla; family Bovidae; genus Bubalus; species Bubalus kerabau. Next base: position 151,611,264 of record NC_073627.1, read on the forward strand.
CACAGGCCTGAAGCAGACACAGACACGAGTTATGAGGTGGGAGACAGGAGGGTGGAGGTGTAAGCCCAGTCGGCATTTACAGGCAGGACACCCAGGGACTGCGGCAGAAGAGGTGCTCAGAAGGTTTCTAAAGGATGGAAAATCCAACAGCAAGAAGAGAAGCAGAATGTTTTATAAAGACAAACCACAAGTTCATGGAAAGGACAGTGAGGGTGACAGAGAAGCACCCAAGTCCCAGGGGAGGCTTTGAAGTCCCAGGCCCTCCAAGGCCACATGGTGGCCACAGAGCAGGTGTCCAAACAAACCAAGGGGTGGGTGACCCAGTGCTGTGGTCTCGTCCTTCTGCAGCACGGAGAAACTTTGCTTACCTTCCTGGTAAAAGGGGCAGCTGTTGTCCTGACTGAGTTCTGACTGAGGACGAAGAAGGTTATCCTCAGGGTGGGGGAAGTGACCATGCCACCTTAGGATACCAGGCCTAGACTAGCAGACCTCCAAATGCCAGGAAGGCAGAGCTCAGCACTCACCAAGGCCAGGATTGAAAACCACCAAAGAATGTCTTGGAAGAACCAAATCCTAACCATTCAACTGCAGGTGATCCCAGGAATAAAGACAGGGCTACATGCAGAGTTCTTCAATGAGACGTCACCAAGAAAGAAGTCTCATCAGCTTTATCAACCTGTGTGAATACCATTAAAAACCTCAAATACAGAATAAGTTACTTGTTTAAAAAAATACTATAGGCAACAGAGCATTAAAATATCTAACTTTCTACTAGATTCAGGAGAAAATTAAGCCCAGGATTTGGGAATATGTCTTTAAAAAAAAAAAAAGAACAACTCTTACTTGTTTCCAATATCTCCATTAAGAAGTATGATCTACAAATCAGAAATCCTAAAACACAAAAGAGAAACACACAGCCCCTGACTGGTTGAACCCCACATCTTCGGGGCCCACACAAATATCCCAGGGCATCAAAACAATTGCAGAAACAATCTGAAGCCCAATCAGAATCTTAGAAAGGACATAAACCCTGACAGATCAGGAACAAACTTTTGCTAAAAGATCTCAGTTGCCAAGTCTTTCATGTTACCTCTGTCAATAAGGAGAAAAACATCACAACAGCTTAGTGTGATAAAGGGAGTTGGCCCCTACTTCCCCTGCATCCCAGAGGTGAGGGGAGCTGGGGGGCAGCTCAGTCCCTGGGGAGGAACCTCTGCCTGGCCTGCCCTGGGTGACTTCCCCTACTGAAGGCACTTAAGAGATCAGGTGATAAACCAGTCTTACAGTGACCTTCACAGGACAGGCCACCAGGCCAAAACCAACAAGACCAAGGTGAAGAAGGGTCACTGCAGATGTAAAAGCAACACCACCCGGAGAGAAATCCAACGTGGCAGCAGCGCACTTGAGGGCTGCCCTGGGCTTCATGACCATGACTCAGCATGAGCAGAGGTACCATTCTCTAGAATGAGTGACAGCACCTCAGGCTGCAGTAGAAAACGAAAGTATGTGCCCACAACGGAAATGCTCTTGCCTCAGACCCCCCACAGGGTTAGTGCCGGGGACCCCAGGCACTAGCATACAGAGCCAAGTTGGCCATAGCCTTTGAGCACAGCAGAGGGCTGGTGCCAGGGCCAAGGGCCAGTGCCTGGGAAAAGGTTAAATTGCACAGCCGGTCCCAAGGATGCTGAGCACTGGGCCATGGGAAAGTTGACAGCAACCTGTCAAGAACTGGCCTACCATTCAGTCATCTCTTACTGCTCAACCCTGAACACATCCTCACACTACAGCCCTCCTTGGGCCTGCACTTAACTCCTCCATATCCAGGTGGCATTTTCTGCAAGTCCTGTGCTCCCAGAAGCCTCCCAAGCCACCAGGCTGGAAGACTGACTGTGTCTCATCCTATGTTCCTTCACTACAGATGCCAGACCTTAGGACTGGCTGGCTGAAGGTATGTCAGGCTTTGACACTGGAAGGGACAGGGGATGGACTCGTCACTTTTTAGTTCAGTTCAGTTGCTCAGTCGTGTCTGACTCTTTGTGACCCCACGGACCGCAGAATGCCAGGCTTCCCTGTCCATCACCAAGTCACGGAGCTTACTCAAACTCATGTCCATTGAGTCGGTGATGCCATCCAAGTGGCCAAAGAATTGGAGCTTCAGCTTCAGCATCAGTCCTTCCAATGAACACCCAGGACTGATCTCCTTTAGGATTGACTGCCTCATCACTTTTTAAGGAACTTTCAATTCTGAAAGTAGATGATGCCCTCTCTGAGGAAGTGACCATCTCCCAGTCTGAATGAAGCCTGGTAAGGGTCACACTCTACTTCAGAATGAATGAGGTGGGTCTGGAGAGTCCATCCATGGGAGCAGGAATACATGTTCTCACTCATCCACCTTCTTCTATCCCACTCACACACACACCCTCTCCTTGGGCACAGTGGACCCTGAAAGCTGCCTTCCAGGGCTCCCTCTTCCTTCCTGGTCCTCAAGGCCCAAGCAAAGCCTAAAGGCTTCTCAATACAAGGGGCATAATTCTCCCTTTATTCAGTGTGTTCACTTGGTGGGAACATTTTCTTACAAGACCGCTTGTGATCATAATCTTCAAATGATAACAACCACCAAGCAGGAATGAGCACAGTAACAAAGATTTAGATTTAAAATAAAGAATGAAGAGAACAGGTAACAGAGTAGCCTGATGACTCCATCTAAAGGAATAAGAAACATGACCTTAACAACCAAAGCTGGGCAACAAGGGAAGGGGCAGCTGCCCTAGAGAGCGGACACATGCTTGTCAGGGACAGTGGAGAAGGCATCTGAGTGCCCAAGGCCCGGTGTCCTTTTACTCTGAGTCTGGAAATTGCTCCTTCATCTGATGCTATTTTTGAAACTCAGCTCATTAGCTAAAAGAAGTCTTAATTAGCTTTACATAAAATGAAGATATACCATGTAGTCTTACTGAGGAACAGGAATATGAATATTTGAATTGTGAAAGGATGCAGGGGGTCACACAATATTCAAACAAAAGGGACTCATGCTGGACTATCCGGGGCTTTGCACAACCCTGAAACACAATGAGGCCCAGCAGACTGACAGAGAAGAGCGGCTTCAGGTTAAGCCTTGTCAATTATTAATTATCCTAAAGATCTTCAGCAAAGCCTGCAGTCTCACTTCTTCAGTTTCCCAACAGTGCTAATGGGTAACAAAACGCAGAACACAGGGGCCACCTCGGTAACTGCAGCTTATCCTACAGCTGCCCCAGGGCACCCAGCTCAGGAACAACAGAGCAGGACATCACTCAGCTCCTGCGCCAATCACCCTGTAGGAGCTGTTGGGCTGGGTCAGAGCTCCTAAACCCTGAGCCAAGTGGGGATGATAGTTATCACTTGCATAACTTGTCCAGCTCATCTTTCTAGCAATTCCGCAAATGGGATTCTGTTACCAGTTCCACTGGGCAAATGCAGAAACTGAACCTAAGCCAGGCAGTGGTAGAACCGGGATTCCTCCCAGCTCTATGTAAATGCAACTCCCATCCTCTTAAGCCCTCAATGACACCTATTGGTTCCTCCCCCAGCCCAACACATTCCTGCCTGGTTGAATCAGACAGCAAGATGTCAGAGAGATCCGGGGCCTTTACACAAACTCACAAGCTTCTCTTCCTGGATTCAACTCACTGAGAGTCCTTACTGCATTCTCTGAATCTCTCATCCTTACTGAATAAAGAAAGGGAAATTCTTTAAATTCTAAAAGATTCTGGAGAAGAACCTGTAGATAATGCTCCACTGACATTAACAACAGCAGTAGGAGAACAGCAATTCCCTGCATTTCAGAGGCGTAACTCCCTCGGTGCTTGGGGAGTTCAAGCACTCTAAGCACGTTGCTTCTTCCTCCGGAGTTTGCCCGTAACCTCTATCTTGCCTAAGATTACACCGGGCGTCCTCACCGCGGCTGGGCAATCGGAGGCGGTCCCGTGTGAGACTAGGATGGGGGGCGTTGGGAGGACACGAAACAGACCCAGGGGGAGGAGATAACACTGGAGGAACTGGGAACCGATCTGGATGGAGGGGAATGCTGGGGAGACACGGCACCAACCTAGGGGGAGGAGGAGAGCGCTGGGGAGACGCGGAACTGATCTGGGGGAAGGCGGTGACACAAAGCGGAGGCAGAACCGACCCGACAGGGTAGTGATGCTGGGAGGAGGCGAAACTTATCTATCCGAGAGGCAGTGACACTCGAGGAACGCGCAACCGATCGGGAGAAGGGCTGCTGGGGAACCGATCGGGGGTAGTCGGTGCTGAGGGGATGCAGAACCGACCTGAGCTGAAGGGGCTCTTGGGGGACGCGTAACCCCCTGGGAGTAGGGTGAGGGCCCTGAACCTCGCCGACAGGCCACCGCTCACCTGCGCATGGGCCACCACTAGGCTCTTGTTGCCTTCACCGTGGTACCGCCATTCATTCTCGTCCATCTTCCCCTCGTCCATCCCACGGTGCGGCCGTGGAGCCTTGCGGGGCCGCGAGCTGGAGGCCGCTGGTTTGCCTGGGCACCAGCCGCCGCCGACCGGGCAGCAGCGCCTGTCACCTGCCACCTCCACTAGATTCAGCGCCGGGACTCGCAGGCGCGGGCCACCGGAAGCTACGCCCCCGAAGCTACCACTGCCTAGCCGGGCAACTTCTGGGCTCACGCCGGCTTCTCATCTATCGTCCACTGAAGCAAGTGGGGTGGCGGCCATCTTAGGTACTGGCACAGTGACTCACTTCCGGAGCGCGATCTTAGGAATCTGAAGGTTTCCGGCCTGGGCCCGGAAGTGAGGCAAGCGGGAGGAGCCGGCGGCTCGCGGGCGTCCAGAAGTGGCAAGCTGGTGAACGGGAGTCCAGGCGGGTTGTGGGTGGAGTTATACTGGCGGGCTAGCAGCCAAGGGGGTCCCAGCTGGGGTAGGAGCTGGGGATGGGGCGGTCCAGGTGGGCCTGGGGTGGGTGGTCTCTAAAGCTGGAGACCACTGGATCATGAGCCTCAGCGTTCTTTTCTGTAGAATGGGATAAATTTCTCACTCATCGGATTGTTAATATCTGATGCAGAATCACACCAGTAGCCCCAGGAAGTAGAAACATTGTGGTCCACACCTTACAAATAAGGATACGTGGTTTAAAGAGGCAAGTGGACTCCTAAATGGCGCTCTTGCCAAAGAGTTACCTGAAAACCTGGGTTTGCCTTTTGGTGGGTGTCAAGCCGAAAAGTAGGAGAAGGAAGGATTTATTACTTTCAACAAGTAAGGAGATCCACGGGGATCTTTCCCAAACCAGTGTCTCCCCAAATCGGACAACTGAGGAAGTTTTAAGCATAAAGGAGCTTTGGGCAGTCAGAGTGCAGACTTCCGCTGGATGAACTCATGAGAGGCAGAAAAGGTCTATATCATCCCTTGTTATCCAGCCACTAAGTCGTGTCCTACTCTTTGTGACCCCGTGAACAGCAGCATGCCAGGCTTCCCTCTCCTTCATTATCTCCCAGGGTTCGTTCAAACTCATGTCCATTGAGTCAGTGATGCCATCCAACCACCTCATCCTCTGTTGCCCCCTCTCCTCTTGCCCTCAATCTTTCCCAGCATCAAGTTCTTTTCCAATGAGTCTTTGCATGAGGTGACAAAAATATTGGAGCTCCAGCATCAGTCCTTCTGGTGAATATTCAGGATTGACTCCTTTAGGATTGACTGGTTTGATATCCTTGCTGTCCAAAGGACTCTCGAGAGTCTTCTCCAGCACCACAGTTCGAAACCATCAATCCTTCAGCACTCAGTCTTCTTTATGGTTCAACTCTCATGTCAATACATGATTACTGGAAAAACCATAGCTTTGACTATATGGACCTCTGTCAGGAAAGTGATGTCAAGGCTGTATATTATCACCCTGCTTATTTAACTTATATGCAGAGTACCTCATATGAAATGCAGGCCTGGATGACTCCTATCATCCCTTTGGTCCCAACTTACCTGGCACTTCAGAATAATCTTCACTGCTGAAACAGAACTGAGAGTCTTTAATACTGATAAAGTATCTTTCCTATTGTTACTTTTCATGCCTGATGACATTATTACCTTAAGATTATTATTACTGAGACCTGTTCAAGGGCAAGAGTTGTGGTCAGGCTTAGATAAAGAAATGGCTTATGCCAAAAATGGCTTCTTCTATGTCAAGAAAGCCATGCTTGGTTTTCTTTCTTTGGGGACTCCCTACCCCATTTGCCTACAGGAGGAGTAGGTTTCACTGAACCTTGAGGTATACACTTTAAGGAGGAGGTTTGAATTCTGCCCTTGCCACTTAATGACAGTGAAACAAAAGCCACATCTCTTCCCTCTCCAGGCCTCAGTTTATTCCCTGTTGACATGATGATCTCATAGAGGTGCTATGAGGATTAAATTAGATAAGTGAGTCTCAAACTCTTACTCTCAAGACCATTTTAAACTCTAAAAAAATGACTGACAAGAATTCCCTGGTGTGGTGCAGTAGTTAGGACTCTACACTCTCACTGCCAAGGGCTGAAATATAATTCCTGGTCAGGGAACTAAGTCCCACAAGTCATGTTTTGTTGTTCAGTTGCCCAATTGTGTCCAACTCTTTGGGACCCCATGGACTGCAGCACGTCAGGCCCCCTTACCCCTCACCATCTCCTTAAGTTTGCCCAAGTTCATGTCCATTGCATCAGTGATGCTATCCAGCCATTACATCTTCTGACACCCTCTTCTCCTTCTGCCCTCAATCTTTCTCAGCATCAGGGACTTTTCCAATGAGTCGGCTGTTCGCATCAGGTGACCAAAATACTGGAGCTTCAGCTTCAGCATCAGTCCTTCCAGTGAATATTCAGGGTCGATTTCCCTTAACATTGACTGGTTTGATCTCTATGCTGTCCAAGGGACTCTCAGGAGTCTTCTCCAGCACCACTGTTTACCATATTACAAATTTATATTATAATATGATGTTTATCATAAAACAAAGCTCTAAAAATTATTTTCATTTTAAAGCAATAAACAGTACCTTTTTATTTATTTTTTATGGAGGAGAAAGTGTGGCTTTATTACTTTGCCAGGGAAAGGGGGAACACAGTAGGCTAGCGCCTCAAGAACTGTGCCGCCCCTCCCCTGGTTAGTAGGGAGAGGTTGCATAGTCAGGTAAGGCTATGCCATAAGGATCAAGGAACATTACCTTTTTAAAAAGTGGTATTTCCCCAAAATACAAAGAAGAGTGGCAACTGTTTTACAATTTTGTTGCAAATCTCTTTCAAGTCTGGCTCCCTAGAGGATAGCCATAGTCTCACATCTGCTTCTGCACTGAATCAGTTGCTAGAGTCGAAGTGAAGTGAGAGGAAGATCCCCTGGAGGAGGGCATATCAACCCACTCCAGTATCCTTGCCTGGAGAATCCTGTAGACAGAGGAGCCTGGTGGGCTATAGTCCATGGGTCACAAAGAGCCGGATGTGACTGAAGCAACCTTGCACTAGCAAGCATGAGGTGAAGTGAAAGCTGCTCAGTCGTGTCCAACTTTTTTCGACCCCATGTATAACAGGAGGCAAAGGAGCAGGGCACAACTTTTGAAAGAATGACGTAGCCCAAGGACACAACATAAACCAATTAGAATCAAATGGGTCCAAGATGGCAGAAAGCCAACTAGACCTTGATCCTTAATCAGCAAGCTAAATGACACACACAGAGGGGCCATGATAGTCCCAAGACACTGTCAAAAGACCAAGGAGTGGGCAGTGGCTCAATTCCTGGAAATCTCCAAGCCTTCCTCAAAATGGATGAAATAAACCAAACCTCCCACTCATCAGCATATGAAATTCAATTCAGTCCCTCAGTCATGTCCAACTCTTTGTGACCCCATGGACTGCAGCACACCAGGCTTCCCTGTCCATCACCAACTTCCGGAGTTGCTCAAACTGAAGTCCAGCGAGTCGGTGATGCCATCCAACCATCTCATCCTCTGTCGCCCTCTTCTCATCCTGCCTTCAATGTTTCCCAGCATCAGGTTCTTTTCTAATAAGTTGGCTCTTCACATCAGGTGGCCAAAGTACTGGAGCTTCAGCTTCAGCATCAGACCTTCCAACAAATATTCAGGACTAATTTCCTTTACAATTAACTGGTTTGATCTCCTTGCAGTCCAAGGGACTCTCAAGAGTCTTCTCCAACACCACATTTTGAAAGCATCAATTCTTTCAAAAGTATCAATCCACTGCTGAGTTTTCCAAATTTGCTGGCATACTGAGTGTAACACTTTAACAGCATCATCTTTTAGGACTTGAAATAGCTGAGGTGGAATTCCATCACCTCCACTAGCTTTATTTGTAGTGATGTTTCCTAAGGCCCACTTGACTTCGGATTCCAGGATGTCTGGTCTAGGTGAGTGATCACACCATGTTTATCTGGGTCATTAAGATCTTTTTTGTATAGTTCTTCTGTGTTCTTGCCACCTTTTCTTAGTATCTTCTGCTTCTGCTAGGTCAATGCCATTTCTGTCCTTTATTGTGCCCATCTTTCCATGAAATGTTCCCTTGGTATCTCTAATTTTCTTGAAGAGATCTCTAGTCTTTCCCATTCTATTGTTTTCCTCTATTTCTTTGCATTGATCACTGAGGAACTTAGGAAGGCTTTTGTATTTCTCCTTGCTGTTCTTTGGAACTCTGTATTCAGATGGATATATCCTTCCTTTTCTCCTTTGCCTTTTGATTCTCTTCTTTGCTCATCTATTTGTAAGGCCTCCTCAGACAAGCATTTTGCTATTTTGCATTTCTTTTTCTTGGAGATGGCTTTGACCACATCCTGGACAATGTTACAAACCTCTGTCCATAGTTCTTCAGGCAGTCTATCAAATTTAATCCCTTGAATGTATTTATCACTTCCACTGTAGAGTCATAAGGGATTTGACTTAGGTCATACCTGAATGGTCTAGAGGTTTTCCCTACTTTCTTCACTTTCAGTCTGAATTTGGCAATAAGGAGTTCATGATCTGAGCCACAGTCAGCTCCTGGTCTTTTTTTGCTGACTGTATAGAGCTTCTCCATCTTTGGCTGCAAAGAATATAATCAATCTGATTTCGGTGTTGACCATCTGGTGATGTCCGTGTGTAGAGTCTTCTCTTGTGTTGTTGGAAGAGGGTGTTTGCTATGACCGGTGCATTCTCTTGACAAAACTCTGTTAGCCTTTGCCCTGCTTCATTTCATGCTCCAAGGCTGAACTTGCCTGTTACTCCAGGTGTTTCTTGACTTCCTCCTTTTGCATTCCAGTCCCCTGTGATAAAAAGGACATCTTTTCTTGGTGTTAGTTGTAAGTCTTGTAGGTCCTCATAGAACCGTTCAACCTCAGCTTATTCTGCATTAGTGGTTGGGCATAGACTTGGATGACTGTGATACTGAATGGTTTGCCTTGGAAACAAACAAAGATCAATCTGCCATTTTTGAGACTGCACCCAAGTACTGCATTTCAGACTCTTCTGTTGACTGTGAGGGCTATTCCATTTCTTCTAAGGGATTCTTGCCTACAGCAGTAGATATAATGGTCATCTGAATTAAATTCACCCATTCTAGTCCATTTTAGTTCACTGATTCCTAAAATGTCAATGTTCACTCTGGCCATCTCCTGTTTGACCACTTCCAATTTACCTTGATTCATGGACCTAGCATTCCAGGTTCTGTTGTTTACTGCATCGGACTTTACTTCCATCACCAGTCACAACCACAATTGGGCTTTTTTTTTTTCACTTTTGCTCAGCCTCTTCATTCTTTCTGGAGCTATTTGTCCACTCTTCTTCAGGATCATATCGGGCACTTACCAAGCTAGGGACTTCATCTTTCAGTGTCATATCTTTTTGACACTGTGGGTTTTCTAATGAAACACAGTTCCATTGATCAGTGTCTGTTTTTATGACAGAAGCATATTGGTTTTTTGTTTCTTCTTTTGCCGTGCTGCACAGCACATGGGATCTTAGTTCTCCAATCAGGGATCAAACCCGCATCCCTAACAGTGAAAGTGTGCAGTCTTAACCACTAGATCACCAGAGAAGTCCTAGTACCATGTCATTGTATCTTTGTAACCTAGTTTGAAATCAGGAAGTGTTAGTCCTCCAGCTTTTTCTTTCTCAAAAATACTCTGGGTACACAGGGTTTATTGTGGTTCAATACGAATTTCAGATTTTGTGTGTGCACGTGTGTATGTGTGTGTGTGTGCATGTGTATGTGTGTGGAAAATGGACTGGAACTTTAATAAGAGATTTCACTGAACCTATAGTCTGCTATGAGTAGTATGGATACTTTAAGAATAATTATTGCAAACATAACACAGGATTTTCTTTCCACTTATTTGTGCCTTCTTCAATTTCTTTCATCGGTGATTTATAGTTTTTAGTGTACAGGTCTTTTGCCTCCTTGGTTAAGTTGATTTGCGGGTATTTATTTTTGTAATTTTGCTGTTTTGGGGGTGTATGGGGGCTTCATGGCTGCACGTTGGTCTTCTCTAGTTGTGACAAGTGAGGTCTACTCCCTAGATATGGTGTGTGGGCTTCTCACTGTGGTGGTTTCTTGTTGCAGAGCATGGGCTCTAGGGTGTGTGGGCTTCAGTACTTGCAGCACGTGGGCTCAGTATTCGTGGTACTCAGGCTCCAGAGCACGGGCTCAGAAATTGTGGCTCACAGGCTTAGTTGCCCCCAGGGCATGTGGAATCTCCCAAGACCAGGGATGGAACCTGTGTCTCCTGCATTACCAGGCAGATTCTTAACCACTGGACCACCAGGGAGTCCAATATGTATTATTTTTGATGCTACTGTAAATGGGATTTCTTTCTCAATTTCCTTTTCATATTATTCATTGTTAGTATATGGAAACAAAACTGATTTTTGTGTAATGACTTTGTATCCTTCTATTTTGCTGAATTTATTAATTATAACAGTATTTTCTGTGACAATTTTCATTTTTTTACATATGAGATCATCTGCAGAGAAAATTTTACTTTATCCTTTCCAATTTGGATGACTTTTCTTCTGCTGGAACTTCCAATTCTGTTGCATAAAAGTGGTGAAAGCAGGCTTCCTTGCCTCGTTCCTGCTCTTAGAGGGAAAGCTTTCAAGTCTTACACCACTGCGTGTGGATTTCATATGGCTTTTTATTATGATGAGGTAGTTCCCTTGTGTTCCAGCTTGGCTGTTTTTATTGTGAAAGGATGTTGAATTTTGTCAAGAGGTTTTTCTGCCTCAGTTGAGATGATCGTGTGTTCTTTACCTTCATCCTGTTAATGTGGTATTCCACATTTACTGATTATTAAGGTGAACGGTTCTTACTTCCCAGGGATAAATCCCAGTTGAACTTGATGAACTTTTAATGCACTCTTGAATTTGGTTTGCTAGCATTCTGTTAAGAATTTTTGCATCTATCTTCATCAGGGGGTATTGGCTTATAATTTTCTTTTACAGTGTCCTTGTTCAGCTTTACTATCAGGGTAATGCTAGCCCTTAAGAATGTGTGCCACAAAGGAAGTCTTAAGTTGACTCTTTGATCATTACATGTTCTTCTTTGTCTCCTGTTGTCTTAATTAGTCTATTTAGTCTGATATTGGTAGAGTCACTCCTGTTCTTTTATGGCTACTGTCTGCATGGAATGTATTTTCCCATTATTTTAAATAAACAAGTATTTATCTAATTTGGCTGTGTCAGGTCTTAATGTGACGTGCAGGATCTTCACAGTGGCATGCAAGCTTCTCTCTAGCTGATGCGTGTGCTCAGTAGTTGCAGCACACACACACAATTGCCCCTCAGCATGTGGGATCTTAGTTCTCCAATCAGGGGTTGAACCCATGTCCCCTGGGTTGCAAGGCAAATTCTTAGCCACTGGACAACCAGGGAAGACCCTTTTCCCATTATTTTACATTCAACTGATTTTATATCTTTGGTGATGGTGGGAGAAATCAATGCAGTTTGGTAAACAAGTGTATGATAGGTCTGGGTCTCTATTGTATGCTTCCATTTATATAAGTGGGCTTCCCTGGTGGCTCAGATGGTAAAGAATCTGCCTGCAATGCAGGAGACCCAGGCTCAATCCCTGGGTCAGGAAGATCCCCTGGAGAAGAGAATCGCTACCCACTCTAGTATTCTCACATGGAGAGTTCCATGGACTGAGGAGCCTGGCGGGCTACAGTCCATGGGGTAGGAAAGAGTCAAACACAACTGAGCAACTAATGCTTTCAATTTCATTCATGTAAAGTACAGAAAAAGGCACAAGTGACCTGCACTGACAGACTCAGGAAGTTATCCCTGGGAGTGGGCGCAGAAAGAGGAGGGCTTTGGGAGACTGCCTGCCTGCATTTGTTTCTCATCTGGATGGTGGCTGCACGGTGTCCATTTTGGAAATATGCAGCCAATGGACACTTGCTTCACTCTTATGTATGTATACTGCACTTCACAAACACTTTAGGGTAAATAAAACAAACGTGAGTCCTTAAGAGTGAGACGAACAGATGGAATCCCGGTGTGTGTGGGTGCGTGTGCATGTGTGATCAGTGATTCCTACTGTTCTCACGGAGGCCTATGAGGTGGTGTGCTCACAGAGTCCATGCAGGGAGCCTTTTCTGTGGATAAGTTACCATGGCATTGCCTTTCACCTAGAAGGAGGAACTCTGTATACGTTTCAGGGAAGGCGGGGGCTCCACTCCAGGGACCTGAGCTTATAAAGGATCCAGTTCATGGGGACTGAGATGAACTCACAAGAGCCAGTTTACTTTCTCACAAAATGGTAACACACAGCTCTTCAGCTCTTCCAGCTCTGCTGTTTGAACACAACTGAAAGGTAAGCACAGAGGCAGACCTGATGGCATCCGGTCCCTGTCAAAACTTCACACCAAGTGATGTCAGAATGTAGGCATCTCTGTTTTCCCAGGAGGCTCCCAAAGGTAGGAGGCAAGGTCTCAAAGCTGGTGCTGTTGTTTATAGCTCTGGTAACGTGCTGGGTGTGAGGGTGAAAACCACTGTAGGGAGCTGGAGGAGGTGGTGGCAACAGGGACATTCCCTCGTGGAAAGCACAACCAAATGGAAAGCCTTTCAGCTCCAACTGCCCTCTCCCACAGGCTCCACGGGACCCCACCCACTCAGGAGGCTGCCACTCCACCTGTGAAATGAAGACGCACATGTGCAAGGACCCAAAGCACACTGAGGGGTAGGGAAGACCTCAGCATCTGCACTTGTGCAAATGAAACACCCCAACGAGCACGACTGCCATGTCAAAGGGCTTGTTCTGCTTAGCCCAGTGTCAATACCCCCTCCTCCAGATCTGCTGCAGGCTTTCTTCCCAACCTCTTCCAGAGGCCTGTTGGGATGACAGGCCAGGAAGGAAAGAAGATTTCTTCCAGCTACTGAGTTAGAAAAACAAGTCTCTTTTGAAAGAAAGTTTCAAACTGAACATGGGTTCACACTACCCAAGTAGGATGGATGGGGACTGTCAAAGGGAGGGGCCTCTCAGTGACCATGAGGCCAAGGGAGAATTCAGGTGGAGGGTGGGGTCACGGGGAGATGCCAGGGCAGCAGGACCCTGACTTCAGACAGCTTCCCAGAGGGAAGCCCTGAAGTTTGGGTGAAATCACCTGGGTCTGACTAAGACTGTCAGAAGGAGAGGTGGCAAAGCGTCCTCAGACTTTCTGTGCCTCAGACATGACGTGTGCCCTACACCCGCGGTCGTGAGCAATCGCTGGGGCAGGCTCAGAGGGCCTTGAGCACGTTCCTGCAGATGAACACGGTTTTGTGCTGACAAACAAGTAATCCCTGTTGCCTGTACCCATCCATGCCTGGGGTACAAAACCAGGAGTTTGGACGGCAGAGGACCCCCTTGTCATGTAAATCTCTTTGCTTCCTGACCAGGTCAGTACAAAGGCAATGTGCTCTCACTGCCACACTGCTGGGTACTCACAACACGTGATGCCCATCACAAGAGGCAAGCCATGTCTTCCCTCCCTCCCACGCCTCCTGAGATAGGTCTCCTGAGATAGGGTGCCTCCAGTTCCCACCACCAGGGTTACTGACTGCCTAGTTTTCTTGTTTTAGGTGCTAGAATTACAGTGCATTGCTGCATCCACAGTCATCTGGAGCAGGGGGTCAGAGCAGCCACAAAGAACAAGTCTTGTGCTTTGTCTTTTTATTATTTTTTATTTATTGGTCCTACCAAAATGACCCTTTACCCAGGCCCACTGTTCCTATATGCACTGGCTTTACAGACACTTGTGCCATATGTCTGTGTCCCAGCTGGTGACTGATTTCCCCTTCCTATTCCTTTTCCATGCAGTGCCTCATTTTCTCAAAATCTGAAGGCATTTTTGTTTGTTTGGGTCTGTGTAAAAGATCCTTGGCAGGAGAACATGCATATGATCTTAAAATAAAGACAACATTCTGACACTAAGGTAATGCACAGAAAAATACAGTACTCAGACATCATTGCAAATAAATACCCCATACAGATGAAGTTTTTGTAAATGTAACATTATTTCTTATGAATCAACACTGTAAGAGAAGGTAAAAACAGGGGTCCCTACAACTAGGAATAAAAATGCTTATTCCAGGAAACAGAATTCTTTCTTTCTTGCTACTTATATTATTATAATTTGTCCTGTATTTTGGAGAAAAGAGGACACTTCTTCTCATTCCTCCTCCTCGAGTACCAATTTGACCATTTGCATAACCTCACTTAGCAAATCAGGACAGGACAAAGATCTGGTTTGCTAAGGAGCTTCAGTGACTTCTGTTTCCTGAAATTAACAGTGATTAGTTACACCAAGCAAGAGAATATATAATGTCTCTTTCTCACATTTGCAAAGAATACTATGGCTAACCCTCACCCCAGTGCACGGGGCTGACAGTGCCAGCTCCCCTGCCACCTACCCCACTCTTCACAAACATGGCGTGTTGTTCACATAGCTTGCTTAGCTTGTCCCATAAAGTCCATTTGGTTCCCAAAGCACACACAAGGTTTGTATTCACTTTCATTTTTCAGCCCCTGAATTTGCAAGGATCTGCACAGTAAAGAATCACTGACTAACAGAATTTTGCACAATTGCTGTTTTCTTTCCCTCAATGAAGATGCCCAGATTTAGGTTCACAGGTGTGTGCCTATTCACACCAACTGGTCCATACCAGCCTTCAACATTTCCAAATAGCTCTTTACTGTTTGTTTTAGAGAATAGACTACGCTGGGCCACCTCCCTCAACTGATGAAGGCACTACTGGCAATGATTACTAACAAAAAGGCGTTGAAATAGAACACCCTAAAAATCGAAGACTGTAGGATTTTCTAAGTGTACCACAATTTGGCACAACAACCAGAGTAACAAAACAATTCCAATTTGGAATTTCACTGGTACAGTTGTATAAAATTCTGTTAATCAGTCATGCTTCACAATGTCCTAAAACCCAGAAAATTCTGGAATTTGTAGGTAATACTACTCATTCAATAATTTATCTTTTTGTTTTCAAGTGCCTTTTACTGTTTAACCAGAGCAAAGGTCAAGTTTTCTTCTTGTTACACTGAACTATTCCTAAGAATAATAATAATACAATATGAAAAACCCCAGAATCGGAATACCCTGGATTTCTTAATGAACATGGCATTTAAAATCTGTAATTTCAACCATGAACCACAATGCCGTATAATCTAAAAGGCTGCTGAACCACAGTGTGGATACATTTAGCCGGGCTCCTTACCGGGTTGAAGCCTTCACTTAAACAGTCTAGAGCTACACGCTAGGAGGACACATCTGTGCCATGTGCTGATATCAGACCAACACGCTGTTGGGAGCTACAGGACCACGAGACAGACTACGGCATCTGAGACCATCTCTATGCCAGGGATTAAGGAAGCAAATATAATATCAAAATATCAAAAGTGCACAGATTGATTGGGTAAAAAAGGAGTATCTGTAATAGGGAGACCCCAGTGGTGAGTGTTTCTAGAGGGTTCCTAAGCAAGCCTGGTGGTCGCTCTCCAAGCAGGTTCTTCAGCGCCTGTACAAAGGCCTTTCCAAGCAGCAGCTGGCGGTATTCTCAACATTAAAGCTTTTATTTCCTCTGCCATTAAAAACTTAGGGAATGCTATTTTGAAAAGAATTGCAGTGGCATATCCAAAAACGTTTCTAAGTGGACTTTTAGGCTGCCCTTCCTTCCTCTGCGTGGGCCCATGGGAGAGGAAGGGAGGGGGGTGCAGTGTGACAGGGCCGGCGGCCGAGTCCTCCCAGCAGCTACTCTACAGCTGAAAATGGGAGAAAACAAGACAGCGTTAGAACTGGTCACCTGTCAGACAACTAAGCTCTCACCGAGCTGTGAGGGCATGGGTGTGTTAGTTGGCAGCAGAGAAGACCTGCATGTGTTAGGGGGGCCGCTGGCCCCGAGTGCCTCATGAAAACCCTTTACAAGTATGGAGAAGCTGTGTGCCAGGTTCGGAGAGAAGGCAGAAGCAGTATGCGGGGCCAGCAGGCAGTCATGCCCCTGGGAGTCCAGCTTGCAGAGGGGAGATGGCCTGACATCTTCTCAAGTGGGAGGGGCATCAAGACCTGACATCCCCTCTGCAAAGCAGCCTGGAGCTAAAGACAGGCACACAGAAGGGACAGGTGTGGTCTATCCTGCGTATCTTCAATCCGGCAGTTTGCAAAACCCATACTGGCATCTGGTGGGAACTGAGACATGCTCGGGAACTAAGGGAAAAAGTGGAATGGGGCAGACAGAAGTGTGCAGGGGAAATGCAAACTCCCCCTCCTGGCCACAGAGAGAGAAGCAAGGAGCTATTCAAGGTCTGCAGCCTCACGGATGGTGGCCCCATGGATGACAGGGAGAGAAACACTGAGAGAAGTCCAGCTGCCAAAGCTCTGGTGTGGATGCAGCTCCTGAGAATGGGGGGAGTCCTGTGACTGCCTTTCTGGTCTGTTACCACCCCTGCAACTGCACTGACGATCAAGAACCATATTCCTCCTACTGTGAATCCTGAAACTTGCCCTGTCTCCACGCAAAGCTCCTTTCCCACACCAGGCAGGGCTTCAGCTATAGCTGTGGGACCGAGACCCACTGTTCAGCCTGGTCTGCTGGTGACTCAGGCTCAGCTTAGGGGTTTCCATAGCCCTGTTTCTTGGAGTCTGAAGCCCTGTGGGAGGAAGGCCTGATAATGGGCAGAGGGTGAAAAAATCCACTTGAAAGCTGGGGACACTGTTAAGTTCAAAAAGATGGGCTTCCTGTGAGGACAGAAGTCTAGCCAGGCACTTGGGAAGCTTTTCTTATTGGAAAAAACCCAAGCCTTTGGCCCACCAATTTGTCACCTTGCAGGCCACCAGACAAGCATACGAATCTCAGACAGAGAAGCTGAGACTGCTGAGCTCTGGTCTGGGATGTGGCTAGGCATGCCTGTGCCTCTTGGGCATGACTGGTCCCTGGGCTTGAGAACGTGGGGCTGCTCTTCCTCTGTGTTTAGGGGAAGGAATTCTGTAATTCTGTCCCAAATATAAACTGCAACGAGATGCTGCACAAACTTCATAATCTGCCAAGTGCAGAGTGTCCTCCATGGCTGCACCTGGGACTCAGGCTGGAACCTTTAACACTGGTTTCTGGGTGCTGGGGCAGTGTAACTGCATTAGACACATGCAGGGAACATGCAAGTTTCAATGCAAGTTCTGCCCCTCCCACTGGGAGCCAACAGCAACTGGGCCCTGGAAAGCCACATTTTTGCAAGGACGTGTGGCTCCAACCCCACCTTGACCACCCAACCAAGAGAGCAGCTGCTGTGAAGGGTGGTCCCGAGGGATGAGAAACAGACGCAAAGCTTGCAGCGTCCAGGTGGAGTGGCAGGCTGCCTCTGCTAAATTCTTCCCTCTGTGCATTAGTCACAGTTAAGACCAGCCTAGCACCACAGTCCCGCTGCTGCCAGGTTAGTTGAGGTGAAGCGACAGGTGACGTGCGGCAGGTTAGCTGCAGCGTGTGACCTTGCGGCCCTAATCGCAGTAAATGTTATACTTCTCGCCACAGAGCACCTGGGCAGCAAGCCCAGCACCCTCAGCCCTCTCACTAGCACAGGCGCAGGTATGACTTACACTCGGGGGGCCAGGCTTGGCCTTGGAGGTGGCCTTGGTGCGGCCCCTCCGGGTCTGCTCGTGGTCCAGCTCGAGCAGCTCCAGCCGCTGGGTCAGTGCCAGCTTCTGCTGGATGGCCATGCGCAGCAGTGAGTTGAGTGTCTTCTTCTCGTCCTCGGCAGCTGCCAGCTGCCGCTGCATCTCATCCAACTGTGTGATGTACTCGTCACATCTGTGGGGAGGCGAGAGGCAGAGCGTGGCTGAAGGACCTGGGAGAGCCAGCAGAGCACGTGACCGTGGTCCTCATGCTGAGAGCTCCAGGTGCTCGCGTGCTAAGTAGTTTCAGTTGTGTCCAACTCTGTGCGACCCTATGGACTGTAGCCCATCAGGCTCCTCTGTCCAGGGGATTCTCCAGGTAAGAATACAGGAGTGGGTTGCCATGCCCTCCTCCAGAGGGATCTTTCCGACCTAGGGATCGAACTAGCGTCTCTTAAGTCTCCTGCACTGGTAGGCGGGTTCTTTACCACTTGCACAACCTGGGAAGCCGAGCTCCAGGTGAGGGGACTGAGATAGGATTCATCAGCTTACTGAGCCACAAACGAAGAGGATGTGCCTTTCTGAGGTTTGGTTTTCTCTGAGACGGACTCTCTAAAGCCAGTTTTCACTAAAGCAGGCAGTGGATGGTGCCCTTGAAGACCTCCAGCTGCCCCAGGGGAGCAAGTTAGGGGTGTGATGTCACTTGGCTCTCAGGACATGGGGATAAACCCGAGGACAGGAATCTGTTTGTTCTTGGAACAGCCCAGGCACACAGCAGGTGCTTAGTAGTCTGGGACAAACAGCCAACGAGGGCCTAGGAAAAGCACACGTGGGCACCACAAACAGCCCCACGTTAGCATCTGCCAACTGACACGGGCCCTCTACCTGGGTAAGGATCTGGGAGAGAAATGCCCACTCTGGGTCTGCCCCTGAGGGAGGGAGTGTGGCTGGGGTAAAGGTGGTGGTGGGCACACCCACCCTACACCCCCATCCACCAAGGCCAAGGACCATCAGCACGTTTCAACCTTTGCCCAGAGGTTTGCCATCTTGGTTCCATCTGAGAAGTCACACTTTTAAATAATACAAGTTAAGGGAGCAAAGGTCAACATACCATGTGCTAAGGGACTAATTGAAATCTTTCCCAAACACTTTGCCCAGGAGGAGGGAGCTTTGTCCCTCTCCTCCCACTTCGCTGAAATGCAGGGAGTGCCCAGCACCTTGACACAAGGCGAAGCAGACCCTGAGCTCAGTTCCAACCTATTTAACCAGGAGTCTCAGCCTCCCAGCCCTGAGGACACACCAGGCCTATCCAGAGAACACTCCCCTGGTGCTTGACTGACTGTGGCCAGCAGATGGCACCAAGCCTCTCTGAATAGGGAGACACCCAGAACCAGGCCCCAAAGCAGCCTCCAGCTCCGCACTGGCCCAGGGTTCCTGGCCAAAGGACTGGCCTAAACAAAGATGCTGCCCACCACCCCCAACAAAGTCCACCTGGTAGGGTCAGAGTGGGAGCACTGTGACCGCACCACTGCTGGGAGGGGAAGCTTTCTTCTACAATATACGAACTTTCCACCAAGTTCTGGAAAGCAAGCTCCTCATTTGTTATCAGTGGCTTGCCCACTTGCCTGCTTCTCCTTCGAAGCTCAAGCCTCCAGCCTGGCCACTAAGGACCCACCCTCATGGCCTTCTGCTTCCAACTTCCTCATTTTACACAAAGTGGAGACAAAACTTGGGCCCCTGCATTTTCACAAATAGCAGAAATGGAAATTGCCCACAGGGCCAGGTTCCCGGGCTGCTCAGCAGCGACAGCAGTAAGCTTTACCTGGTGGCAAACATAGCGCGCAGTGAGGAGAAGGTGGCCGCGTCCTCCTTGAGGGTCTTGAGCTCATTGCGCAGCTTCATCATGGTCTCAGTCACCATTGCCTTCTCGTTCTCGTACTTGCTCTTTAGGTTGGCGAGGGCCACCTCTGCCGTCTGGGGGGGTCAGAGTTGTAAAAGACAGGCACACGAGGCATCAGGAGGGGTCCGCTGCCTTGGTGAGCACCACAGATCAAGGCCCCAACCAGCCCTGGGCCCCTGAGACCCAGCCCCTCCCCACAGCATTGAGGTGAGGTTTTCTCTCATCTTTTCTTCGAGCTGGGACAGGACAAGGTGGAAGCCAGGGAGGCTGAGAAAGCCCCCACCCACCTACCCACCCCCTGCTGGACCCGAGCGCCATGCACACCTGCTTATTGGCCTTGAGCACCATGCGCAGTGTGGTGATCTGCTCCCGCTTGGTGCTGAGCAGCGACTTCAGCTTCAGGATCTCCTCCATGAGTGCCTCCCGGTCCTTGTCTGCAGCTGGGCCCAGCTCCTGGGAGGCCAGGCGCTGCCGTGACAGCTCTGTGGTGCGGTCCACGGCTGCCTGCAGGTGCCTGATCTGATCACGGATGATGGCAATCAGATTGTAGATGTTCATGGGCTCTCGGCGTGGGTCACTCAGGGGTGAGGGCAGAGAGGAGCCAGGCGAGGGGCTGCTGTCCCTGGCCCTACCCTCTGCGGGTGGTGGGCCCTTGGGCAGGACAGGTGAGCGGCGCTCACGGGTCTCCGGGCTGCAGCTGCCGGTGCCAGCTGGGCCCTCACGGTAGTAGTCTAGCACCACACGCGTGGGTGTCTCATTGTTGCACATGCACACGTGGTGGTAGAGATTGGCCAGTTCCTCGCTGAAGGTCACCAGCTCATCCTGGGCCACGCTCAAGCTGCCTTGTGTCTCACCAGCAACATCGCTCACCTTCTTCAGCTCTGTCTGCAGCCGCGCCAGGAGCTCACGGTCCTGGCAGCTGGCTTTCTCCAAAAGGGAGACCTTCTCAGTCAGCGCCTGGTTCTCAGCCTCGTGCCGGCCCTTCTCCTCGGCGTGCTGGGCCTCGCTGGCCTCATGTGCACTGCGCAGGGCCTTCAGCTGCTCCCGGAGGTCGCCTGCCTCTGCCACGGCCACACGGTACTTGCAGGCCAAGATCTCGGGCCCGTTGATGTCCACCTCATAGTAGTCACCGTCTTCGTGGCTGTCCCGCTCCTTCTCGCTGTCCAGCGCGGTCCGCCGCTCCTTGCTGGCCTGCAGGCGCCGCAGAGCACTCAGGTTCTCCGTGAGGCGGCTCACCTCCGCGTGCTGCTCGGACAGGGCCCCTCGCGCCTGCTCCAGCTGCTTCTGTGTGTCCTGCAGTGTTGCCAGCAAGCCCACCTTCTCCCTCTCCACCTGCAAAGGCAGAGAAAGGGACCGTCAACAGCCCACAGGAGTCTCTGCCCTCAGAGAACCCCTGGTCAGTCCCAGTGAAGACCCTGTCCATGCCACATTCATCACCCTGCTGAGCTCTCTCTGATAAATCTGGGTCGAGGTGTCATGTGTGGGGCCATGATGGCTCCTCCCCCTGCCCAGCTGTTTGTGGGGCCAAGTGAGTCCCTCCTTAGAGACATGCAGCAAACCAAGAGGCTGTGATGCAGACCCTGGGGTTCTGTTCTGTTGGGGCAGGAAACCCTGACGTGTCTAACGGACACAGCATGGGAAACCATATGTGGAGACCTCAGAGAGATGTTAAACTTCTGGTGGTGCCCAAGCTCATAACCAGAAAACTATTTCTCTGGGCACCTTCCACCTATAATGCTGCAGTTCCACTTAGGTAACAATACAGAATTACCTACGTAGAAGAAATGTAAGTAAAGGACTGCATAGCATTTAAAAAATTCACAAAGTGTCAGGCAAGCACTATCCTGGTGAACAGCAGGTCTGGCCAACACCATCAAGGACAGCAGTGGAGGTGGGGATGGCGCACATGGGCCCAAGGCCCAGGGCTGCGGCACAAACCCGAAGGGGTGGGGTCCCAGCACCATCCACCTGCTCACCTGCATTAGCTGCTGCTTAAGCTTCTGGATCTCAGAGATGTTGAGCTCACTGAGCAGGTCAGAAACGAGGCTGGGAGGGGGTGGGGTGAGACCGTCCTTGGTGGGCGTGGAGGTCTTGTTGTCCAGCGGCACCTTGCCCAGGCCACCATGCTCGAAGCCATTGGCCAGGGCCTCGGCGTCGTCACCAAGCTTGAGGCCGTCCAAGGAGACGTGCAGGTGGCTGGTGTAGAGGGAGTCGTTGATACTCATGTAGTGCGACAGCTCCTTGCGCAGGCTGTTCTTCTGCTCCCGCTCCGTCTTCAGCGTCTCCAGAGCCTCCTCCAGCTGCCGCTCCGAGATCTCCTTGAGCCGAATGGCGTCCTCCAGCTGGCTGTTGAGGTATTCAGTCTCCTCCTCCAAACGCTTGATCTCATGTTTGAGGCCCTCAAACTCCACCTGTAAAAGAGAGGTCAACACTCTTCTATCCCCGTGGGATGGGGAAGAAGCACCATCGTGGTGACTGAACAACTGGGAGAACATGGATACTCAGAGGGTTGCAGGCATGAGGTGCACACAGGAAATGCTGAGCCCGCGCCTGGGACACGTGTGCACTCATGAGCAGTGCAAAAAAGCATGCGACTTGCTCAGCACCAGAGGTGCCCTCTGGTGGAATTCAGGACACACCCACACTGCCAATTTGTTAGGTCACTTAAAATGCTACCAAGTATATACTGACTTTAAATTCTACAAAACTTCTTCATTATCACTAAGAGTTGATTAAATACTTTTAAGATACAAAAAATACGTATCTAGATGTGCAATGTGACCATCACTTCTAATCACATTTCAAAGTGAAGGAACTACAGCTCCCACTGGAGTGGGATGTGCCCGCACTGCACACACCACCCTGCCTGAGAAAGGCCGGGTACCAGTGGGGAGGCGGAGTCCAGAGCTGTGCATGCCGGGACAGTATGTGCCGGTGGACAAGGAGAGAACTGACAGAAACCAATGCCTGGTGTGGGTACTCAGGGTCTATGAGCAACTTAAAAACAAACTGGTATTATTCTGCAATATTTGTGCAAGAAATGAGGCGTAAACCCCTCAGAGGCAGGTCGATTAGGGTCTCTGTGGAGTGAGGTCTAGAGTAGGGGAACCCCAGGGAGAGGCCAGACTCCATGTGCCATTAATGGTCTGGTTTCCCACTCCTCAGGATGCCTGACCCACAGATGAGCACAGCGTCACAGAGGGTCTGCCGAGCAGCCAGAGGAGGAGCTCTGGTGCCTGTGTTCCTGGGAGGAGATCCACTTCCTCTGGCTCCAAGGGTCAGAAGTTCTACTACCAGTGTAAACATATGGGCCCATACTTCCTTATGCTGGATTTAAATACCCGGGTCCCCAGTTTGGGGATTTCTGGGATAAAGGTCCCCCTAGTCCCCAACCTGTGCAGCTGTGGTTCTTGGACAGCTAGGTGACAAGGGCAGGCCTTGAAGGGCCTGGGTGTCTTGTCCCAGGTAGAAGTGACCCTCTTGTCCTCTCACAGGTGGAGGTGACCCTTCTGTCCCCATCCTGTCACAGGGGGGGAGAGGAGACCTCCTGTCCCTGACCTGTCCCAGGTGGAAGTGTTCCTACTCGTCCCACCCATTTTTATGTTCCTTGAGAACATCATATGACAGCCTGGACATCTCCACACTACTCAAGGGTCACTAGACTTCACCCCAAAGTCCAGGACCATATGGGGTTCAAAGGAGTCTAGAAAACATGATACAGTGGGAGGAGTGGGTACACTGATAGCTCTAGGGTTCCAGATGCATACGGACATCTCTGGTCTCCTGTTGGCACCTGAAATGAGATGGAGCCAGACACCCAGCCTCTGGGGTCTTTTGGTATCACATCTTCATCACCTCCATTTTCCTCCAATTTTTGCTGGCTGGAACACCTTGGTTAATCCAATTGCCAGCCAACAATACAGCCGGAGGCTTTGTTTTTCTGGTCTTGAAGGGGCTGGGCTCTGCTGCCACACCCTCGAACCACAGTGGCATATAACCCTCAGCCTGAGTGCAGAAGGAGGGAGGGAATGTCTTCTGACCATGGAGACAGCAAAGTGAGGGTTAGGCCTGGCTGTGGCCCAGAGCTAATCTACCTGTCCCACCTGTGCAGCCCAGATACTTGCCTGATTCTGCCTCAGCACAGACACCTGCTTCTGCAGGCTGATATTTTCCTCCTCCAACTCCGAGTAGTCCTGCAGCAGGCGTGCCTCCCGGAACTTGTACTCCTTGATGTCATCCCGCAGGCGGCCACGTTGAATCTCTACGTTCTGATTGATCTGCCAGGAGGAAGGTGGATGTGAGAAGCCTGCTCTAGTTGGTCTCACCACTCCTAAGGCAGAAGGAGCTCGGTGCAGCCAGGCCCACCATGGTAGCCACACAGCCAGCACTTGGAATCCCAGGCTTGCCGTGGTGTCCAATGTAGCCACCTAACAAGGAGCTGGGGCCGTGAGCTGTGTGGTATGGGGGTGAACAGCACAGGGTCTCAGCAGCTCTGACCCCTGGTTTCTTCATATGTCAAATGGGGTCTAAAGTAGTTCCTCTGTCACGTGCTGCTGGTAGCATGCACTGGTGCAATGCTGTGGAAACAGTCTGCAGATGCTCAACAGTTCAGCACAGGGTTAAAGCTGACCTAGCAGTGGGCCTCAGCAGGCACTCCAAAGAAAGGAAAACACATGTCCACACAAAACCTTGTGAGTGAATGTTCAGACACTATTCATAACAGCAAAGGCAGAAACAACCCAAATGTTCACCAACTGAAGAGATAAACAATATATGGTATATCTATACAACTGGATGTTACTACACATGCTGTAACACAAATGGACCTTGAAAACAACAGGAGTAAAAGAAGAGGTGTTAGTGTTCACGTACCTTATGACTTCACTTATATGAAATATTAAGAATAAGCAAACCCAGAGAGACTGAAAAAGCAGATCAGTGGTTGCTGGGGGCAAGGGGAAGATGGGAAGGAGAATGACTGTTAATGGGGTTTCTTCCTGGAGTGATGAAATATTCTAAAATTGATTTGGGATGGTGCATGAATCTGTAAATATACTAAAATCCACTAACAGCATATTTTCAAATGGGTGATTTGTAAGGGATATGAATTATCTCAATAATTCTATTAAAAAAGTCCCTGCCTCCAAGTTGTCTAGGGGATTCAAACATGCACGGAGAGAGCCAAGTGCAGACCTGGCATGAATTGTGCAATCAAGACTGTGGGGGATTCTCAACCAGCTACTACTCTGTGCCAAGGGCCAGGACCTGGGTCCCTTGGCCAACATTCTGGAGTCATTGTATACACTGTAGGATGTTTAGCTGCAGCCCCCATACCTGCTGTAACCACAGAAACTGCCTTGACTCAAGGTTGGTGCCCCTGGAGGCAGAATCGTCTCTGAGGCAAACTCTCCATCTCTCCTCACATTCTCGGTCCCAACATTCTAAGCAGCCTCCCCTAGATACCTGCAAAGATCTAATGCCCACCCCCTTCGCTAGAAGCACCATCACCCACTGGGCCCCAGAGCTCACTCTGTCCTTCTCTCCCAACACAGCAGCATCTCTGCTGGTGCTGAGGTTTCTTGTGATCACATTGATGCATACACTTTGCAGACAAGATTCTATGATTCCACATAGGTACACATGGAAAAGCAATGTTGGACTGATAAAGTGAAATAGGACCAATAAGAAAAGAAGAACACAACAAAAAGGGGAATGAGTTATCACATATATCAAGTACTCCTGACAAATGCTTACTACCAAAATCTGCAGCAAATGGACCAATGCAGTCCCCTCATTAAGTGAGCCAAGGAGGCACCCAACAGATGACATGGGGTGCAGGCGGAGCAGCGGCTGTGCAGCGCTGGCGTCTGAGGAGGCCTTACAAATAGCAGTGAATAAAAGAGAAGCGAAAAGCAAAGGAGAAAAGGAAAGGTATATCCATTTGAATGCAGAGTTCCAAAGAATAGCAAGGAGAGGTAAGAAAACCTTCCTCAGTGATTAGCGCAAAGAAACAGAGGAAAACAATAGAATGGGAAAGACTAGAGATCTCTTCAAGAAAATTAGAGCTACCAAGGGAACATTTCATGCAAAGATGCCCTCTAAAGGACAGAAATGGTATGTTAGGTATAGACCTAACAGAAGCAGAAGATATTAAGAGGTGGCAAGAGTACACAGAAGAACTATACAAAAAAGATCTTCATGACTCAAATAATCACGAATGTATAATCACTCACTTAGAGCCAGACATCCTGGAATGTGAAGTCAAGTGGGCCTTAGGGAAGTATCACTACAAACAAAACTAGTAGAGGTGATGGAATTCCAGTTAAGCTATTCCAAATCCTGAAAGATGATGCTGTGAAAGTGCTGCACTCAATATGCCAGCTAGTTTGGAAAACTCAGCAGTGGCCACAGGACTGGAAAAGGTCAATTTCATTCCAATCCCAAAGAAAGGTAATGCGAAAGAATGCTCAAACTACCACACAACTGCACTCATCTCACACGCTAGTAAGACAATGCTCAAAATTCTCCAAGCCAGGCTTCAACAGTACGTGAACCGTGAACTTCCAGATGTTCAAGCTAGATTTAGAAAAGGCAAAAGAACCAGAGATCAAATTGCCAACATCTGCTGGATCATGGAAAAAGCAAGAGAGTTCCAGAAAAACATCTATTTCTGCTTTATTGACTATGCCAAAGCCTCTGACTGTGTGGATCATCACAAACTGTGGAAAATTCTGAAAGAGATGGGAATACCAGACCTCCTGACCTGCCTCTTGAGAAATCTATATGCAGGTCAGGAAGCAAGTTGGAACTGGACATGGAACAACAGACTGGTTCCAAACAGGAAAAGGAGTACGTCAAGGCTGAATATTGTCACCCTGCTTATTTAATTTACATGCAGAGTACATCATGAGAAATGCTGGGCAGGAGGAAGCACAAGCTGGAATCAAGATTGCCAAGAGAAAGATCAATAAACTTCAGATATGCAGATGACACCACCTTTATGGCAGAAAGCAAAGAACTAAAGAGCTTCTTGATGAAAGTGAAAAAGGAGAGTGAAAAAGTTGGCTTAAAGCTCAACATTCAGAAAACTAAGATCATAGCATCTGGTCCCATCACTTCATGGGAAATACATGGGGAAACAGTGGAAACAGTGTCAGACTTTATTTTTTTGGGCTCCAAAATCACTGCAGATGGTGACTGCAGCCATAAAATTAAAAGATACTTACTCCTTGGAAGAAAAGTTATGACCAATGTAGACAGCAATTAAAAACCAGAGACATTACTTTGCCAACAAAGGTCTGTCTAGTCTAGGCTATGGTTTTTCCAGTAGTCATGTATGGATGTGAGAGTTCGACTATAAGGAAAGCAGAGCCTGAAGAATTGATGCTTTTTAACTGTGGTGTTGGAGAAGACTCTTGAGAGTCCCTTGGACTGCAAGGAGATCCAACCAGTCCATCCTAAAGGAAATCAGTCCTGAATATATATGGGAAGGATTGATGTTGAAGCTGAAACTCCAATACTTTGGCCACCTGATGCGAAGAACTGACTCACTTGAAAAAACCCTGATGCTGGGAAAGATTGAAGGCAGGAGGAGAAGGGGACAACAGAGGATGAGATGGTTGGATGGCATCACCGACTCAATGGACATGAGTTTGAGTAAACTCTGGGAAGTGGTGATGGACAGGGAAGGCTTGCATGCTGCAGTCCATGGGGTTGCAAAGAGTCGGACACGACTAAGCAACTGAAGTGAACTGAAATTACTGATTGGTGAAATGCAAGGCTTGTCAGGAAAGCAAAACTCCTGAGAGGCAAAAATAAACAAAATAACACAGTGTGAGCGGTAACCTGAGGAAACATATTTACTTGCTTCCTAACAAAATTCTACATACACCTTGACTCTGGCCATTTCCCTTGCTTACCACCCAACTGATTATTACGATTAATTTTAATGTCAGCTTATCTAGGCCCTGGCCTCCAGATATTTGGTCAAACACCAGTCTAGGTGTCACCATTAAGGTATATTTTCAGATGAGATTAACATTTAAACTCACAGACCCACTGAGTAAAAATGTGGATCCAATCAGTCGAAGGCCTTTAAAAAAAAAAAAAAAAAAAAAGATAGCCTTCAGACTGAAGCTGCGACATCAGCTCTTTCCTGGGTCTCCAGCCAGATGGCATAACCTGCAGATTTTGGATCTGCCAGCCACCACAACTGAGTGAGCCAATTCCCTACAATAAATTTCTGCCTTCCACCCCCCAACCCAGCACCCTGCAAAACACATACCTCTATCCATCTGCTTCTCTAGAGAGTCCTCGTTAACTCAATGATTGATATATAAGAATTGTGCTTTGGATATCAGAGAAGAAAAAGAAATAAAAGGTATCCAGATTGGAAAAGAAGTAAAACTCTCCCTGTTTGCAGATGACATGATCACGATACCACACACAGAAAATCTGAAGGATGCTACCAGAAAATTACTAGAGCTAATCAAAGAGACATAAGACCTGTAATGCAGAAAACGATAAGACACTGAGGAAAGAAATTAAAGACCACACAAATAGCGGAGAGATACACTATGTTCTTGGATTGGAAGAATCAATATTATGAAAACGACTATACTACCCAAAGCAATATACAGATTCAATACAGTCCCTGTCAAACTACCAATGGTATTTTTCACTGAACTAGGACAAAAAAATTCACAATTTGTATGGAAACACAAAAGACCCCAAACAGCCAAAGCAATCTTGAGAAAGAAGAATGGAGCTGGAGAAATCAATCTTCCTGACCTCAGACTATACTACAAACCTACAATCATCAAGACAGAAATATAGAAATATATTTCCATATATAGAAAACAAGAAATATAGGCCAATGGAACAGGTTGAAAGCCCAGAGATTAACCCATGCACTTATGGGCACCTTATCCTTGACAAAGGAGGCAAGACTATACAATGGAGGAAAGACAGCCTCTTCGGTAAGTGGTGCTGGGAAAACTGGACAGCTACATGTAAAAGAGTAAAATGAGAACACTTCCTAACACCATACACAAAAATAAGTTCAAAATGGATTAAAGACTTAAATATAAGGCCAGAAACTATAAAGCTCTCAGAGGAAAACATAGGCAGTATAATCTTTGACATAAATCACAGCAAGATCCTCTTTGACCCACCTCCTAGAGTAATGGAAACAGAAACAAAAGTAAACGGATAGGACCTAAATAAACTTAAAAGCAACTGACAAAGGATCAATGTCTAAAATATACAGGCAGCTCATACAGCTCAATATCAGAAAAACAAAGAGCCCAATCAAAAAAATGGGCAGAAGACTTAAATAGACATTTCTCAAAAAAAGACATTCTCCAAGTTGTTCAGTTGCCAAGTTTTGTCCGACTTCTTGCAATCCCATGAACTGCAGCACGCCAGGCTCCCCTGTCCTTCACAGTATCCTTGAGAGTGATGCTATCTGACCATCTCATCCTCTGCTGCCCCCTCTTCTTCTTTTTCCATCAGTTTTTCCCAGCATCAGGGTCTTTCCCAATAAGTTGGCTCTTTGCATCAGGTGGCCAAAGTATTGGAGCTTCAGCTTCAGCATCAGTCCTTCCAATGAATAATCAGGATTGATTTCCTTTAAGATTGACTGGTTTGATCTCCCTGCTGATGGCCAATAATGAAAAGAAGTTGAACACTGCTTATCATTAGAGAAATGCAAATGACAACTATAATGATGTATATCACCTCATACCAATTAGAATGGCCATCATCAGAAAAACTACAAACAATAAATGCTGGAGAGGATGTGGAGAAAAAGGAACCCTACTGCACTGCTGGGAATGTAAACTGATGCAGCCACTATGGAGAACAGTGTGGAGATTTCCTAACTAGGAATAAAACTACCCTATGACCCAGCAATCCCACTACTGGGCATATACTCTGAGAAAAACACAATTCAAAAAGACACATGTACCCCAATGATCACTGCAGCACTATTTATAACAGCCAGGACATGGAAGAAACCTAGATGTCCATCAACAGATGAACGAAGAGAAAAGATGTGGTACATATATATGCAATGGAATATTACTTGGCCATAAAAAGGAACACATTTGGGTCAGTTGTAGAGAGGCAGAGGAGCCTAGAACCTGTTACAGAGTGAAGTCAGTCAGAAAGAGAAAAACAAATATTGTATATTAGTACATATACACGGAATCTAGAAAAATAATAATGATGAACCTATTTACAGAGAAGAAATGGAGATGCTGATGCAGAGAACAGACTCATGGACACAGCAGGGGAAATACAGGGTAAGACAAATTGAGAAAGAAGCATTGACATACATACAATATCATGTGTAAACAGGAAACTGGTGGGGAAGCTGCTGTGTATCACAAGGAGCCCAGCCTGGGGCTCTGTGACAACCTAGAGGAGTGGGATGGGGAGGGAGGCTCACCAGGAAGGGGATATATACATATAATTATGACTGATTCATGTTTTTATACAGCAGAGACCAGCACAGCACTGTAAAGCAATTATGCTCCAATTAAAAAAAAAAAACTGCCCACTCAGTATGGCAAGGCACAGGAGTTAAGATGGTGAAACAGGGGCAGCAAGTGGGAGCTGTTGGTCAATGAAAAATGTAAATGGACTTTACTTAAAACTTAACAGCTCTCCTCAATGAAACAAGTGGTCCTAAAGTGGACAGAAAAAGGACAGAGGGAGAGACAAGACCACGGGCCAGCTTGACTGCTTAGTCGAAGCCCTCTGCACCCCAGAACCTGTGTGCCCAGGCTGTACCAGAAGCCTCTGCTGAGCTGCACCCTAGCACAGTCTGCCTGCACAGGAGAACCATTTTTGCTTTTTATTGAGATATGATTCACGTCCCATAAAGTTCACCCACTGACAGTGTACAATTCTGAGGTTATAGTTTATTCATAGTTGTGCACCATTACCTATTCTAGAATATTTTCATTACCCTAGAAAGAAACCACACACCAATCAGCAACCACCATTATGCTTTCAGTCTGTGAATCTGCCTTTTCTTGGCGTTCACAGAAATGAACCTGGACAACGTGTGGTCTCTCTGCATGGCTCAAAAAACCTTTCACTGACTCTGTCTCCATACTGGCACTGCTCTGGCAACCCTAGGGGCATGACCCATTCCTTCACTACTGAGTACTGTCTGTGCTGGGCGCTGTTCTAGGCTCTGTGTTGTTCACTGAGGCTCCCTAAAGTTGCCCACGTACAGCACACACATTGCCAGCTGGTGTTGGCTGCTGCTGAGGGAGGCCCTGATGAGGCAACGAGAGGTGCTATACTGAAGTCAGGTCTGGGAATCTGGACTGCAGAGAAGTCAGCACTCTACACTGCAGAGCCCCATCAGAGTGCGGCTGGAGCTCAGGCACAGGGAGGGAGCACCACCCTGCACAGGAGTGCTCCAAAGCTGGTCTGTATCGTTCCCCAGAGGAACGGGCAAGACATTTAGCCAGGAGGTCGCAGCCCAATCCCCAGGAAAAGCCTGTGGCCCCAAGGAAGGCCAGGGTGGACATGGGAGTAATGCCCCAGTCCTGTCAGACCTGCAGAGCCTGCAGAAGGAGGTGATGGCAGAGGCAGAGCCTGGAGCAATGTGAACACAAGACAAGGGTCTGCAGGTTGCTGCCACCCAGAAGCTGGAGAGGTTCCACGTGGAACATGGTCCTGATAGCACCTTTATTTCAGATACAGTAAATTTAAGAGAATAAAATCTTGTTGCTTGTGGCAATCTACTATGATGGCCCCCAAAACCAAATATACAAATTTAGGTTTAATACCAGGAAAAAGACGCCGCTGTAACAAATACCTGAAAATGTGGAAGTGGCCATGGAGTTGGGGATGGCCACAGGCTGGAAGAGCTTAGAGAGCAGGATAGGAAAAGGCCAGACTGCCTTGAGACTATTGGTAAAAAAAAAAAGTAATTGTTTCAGGTGACTCTGGTGAGGGTCAGAGAAGAGTCATAGAGAAAGATTCCATTGTCTCAGGGAATGCATGGACTATCGTGAAATAACACTAGGAGAGATGTGGATGCCAGTGGTGCTCCCAGAAAGGCCTTAGAAGGGAATGAGGAATGGCAGAAAGGCTTGCTGTAACACGGCAGAAAACCCAGCTGAGCTGTATTCCAGTGCTGCGTGGAAAGCAGAATTAGTAAGCAAGGAAGATGGATGAACAGCCTGGGAGATTCTGAAGCAGAAGGTTAGAAGTACAGCCTGGTTTCTCCTTGTTGCTTATAGCAAAGTGGGAGAGGAGACAGAAACCGAAGAAATAATTGTAAGCAAAACAGAACTAGAACTTGAAGATTTGGAAAATGCTCAGCTTGTCCTTATTGCAAAAAATTGAGAAAGCATTTTTCTGGAGACAGCACCAAGGGTATGGCTTACATCTCAGCCACCCGGCTGGGAGGCCAGCAGGCCCACTGCTCCCTGGGTTCCAGAAGTCAGAGGAGGGGGCCAACAAAGACTGTTCTCAGGTCTTGAAATGTGGGGCTTCTTACTTTCTGGGACCTGCAGCCCCTTTATTCTTTCCTTTTCTCCCTTCTGGAATGAGAGTAACTCTCCTTTGCCTATCCTAACATTGTATTCTGGAAGCACATAATTTGCACAGGGAGGAATTTCACCCCAGGATGGACCATCTCAAAGTGTCAGCCTTTCCTAATTTAGTGAATTTGAGATGTGATAAGGGATTTGAAGAGTTGATGCTGGAATGGGCTAAGACTTCTGGGAATGAGACGAATATATTTCACATGGAAAATATATGAATTCTGAAGGCCAGAGGGTAGAATGTTATGGGTTTTAACTGTGTTCCCTCAAAAGATATGCTGAAGTGATAAGCCCTGGAAGGGGTGAATGGGATCTGACTTGGAAATACGGTCTTTGCAGATATACCCAAGTTAAGACGAGGTAATAGGGGATTAGAGTCAGCACAAATCCAAGGGCTGGTGTCCTTCCAAGATGGAGAGTTGGAGACACCCAGGGAGAAGGTCACAGGAAGACGGAGGCAAAGATTCCCAGAGACTGCCAGAGGCACGGGAGGGACTCTCCCGCACAGCCTCCAGAAGCAGCCGCCCCTGCTGAGGCCTTGATTTTCTGCTGTCTTCAGCCCGCAGTTTGTGGTCATCTGTCACAGTGGTCACAAGAAATAAACACAGGTTTTGGTCTTATCCCACTGAAAGCTGGGGTCGGGCATGGGAGGATGAACCCTGAAGACACAGGGGGAGCCCAGAGCACCGGCACAGAGCTAAGTGAAGTGGAAGAGGAGCCCCCAGCGCTGTCAATACTGTGCCAGGTGACCCACCTCTCATGGGAGGGTGCTGTGGCTGCCCCCACCGGAAAGCTGCCAAGGGGCAGTCCCAGACAGGTGACTTCACTCACTTGGCACGTATGCTCCTGGGGCCACCAAACATCTGTACTGCAAGTGTGCTGTCACCCAGACAGAACCACACCTGGAGAAGCAGCAGGGAATCTGCAGTGAAGAGGCTCAGACTGGCTCAGGCAGGGGTAGGGCTGAGGGGCCCGTGTGGGAGGCAGCGCTGAGGAAGCAGTGACTCAGCCTTGCCTCCACATGGAGGCGCTGTGTGAGGTGCTCAGGAAAGCGAATGCCCTCGAGGGGTAGCCATACCTCGGCTCACCTCCCAGGGCCTTGTCTCCCCTCTGAGAATGGAAGGGATGGTAACTGGAGAAGCTGTGGCCCCTGTGCTTCCATCCGCAGCACCAACCCACTCTGCTGCAGGCCACACAGGCTGGCCACAGCTAACCAGTCTACCTAACTGGTCTTCCTGCCTCCAGTCAGATGGGACAGGCTCCCACAACAATTAGCTTTTGCTCTCTCATCTTGTCTTTCCCCTGCGTAAACGCTGGCTCCCACTGCTCTTGGCGTGCTGTGGCTATGAGCCCCTAGCCTTGCCCAAGCCCCTGTCCCAGTGCTTCCAGCTGCCTTCTCGCCCTCTGTGAATGCACTAGTGGGCGCACGCTCACTCCTCTGCCAGAATTCTCTGCTACTCCTCCCTCTTTCCCTGCTAAGTCACGCTGCTTGGGGAGGTGCTCAAACATGTGCGGCTTGATTTCACGTGACCACCCAACAGAGTGGAAGCCAAGAGGAGGGTCTAAACCTCACCAGCTCCCCACAGGTTTGCACATCAGGACTAACAAACCTAGAAAGCCCTCCAGGCTGCGGTGAAGAAACTCGGGTCAGCTTAGCTTCCCCCACGGCCTGGGCAGATTCCACCTTCTCAACTCAGAACTGGAACACAGCCTCCTGTCATAGCAGCGGAGCTGACAAAGGAAGTATGGGCCCTTACAGGTCTGCAGGAGAGCTTCTGGACAACAAAGCGAGGTGCACCCAGGTTACAAGCTGGCCTGGCAGGTGAGGGCACTGCCGCTGCCCTCAGGGGAACCTTTGCCTGGCACACACCCAACTACCAAGGGCTCAAACAAGCTCCCACTGGCCATTGTGGGGTTTGATTGAGAGAAGCACCTTTTCTCAGGTGAGCCTGACAAGAGCAGCCTTGATGATGCACAGCGACCAGGGACACAGGAGGCCTTGGTCCAATAGGGTATAAACCAGATAGTATGCGGGGTACCATCTTAGCACCCCCTGTAGGCCCTCCCTCACCAATCTGACCTCCTAGGGGGCTGCTGGATGCCGCATCTGAACCAGCTGGATCCAGCTCTGCTCCCTGAGAGGAATTTCCATTTCCTTA
The DNA here is from genome assembly GCF_029407905.1 of Bubalus kerabau. NCBI lineage: Eukaryota > Metazoa > Chordata > Mammalia > Artiodactyla > Bovidae > Bubalus > Bubalus kerabau. The sequence continues at coordinate 151,645,985 of NC_073627.1, forward strand.
TGGAGTCCATTCCCTCAGGACTCATCTGGGTACCCCCTCCAGCTCCTCCTCAGCTGCAGGGCTCACCCCTGACTTTACCCCTTACCTTTGCTGCTTTCTCTACAAACCCAGGGCCATTTCTCTTGACTCTGGACTGCCAACGTGACATTCTCCACTCAATCCCCTGGATCTGGAGCATAGGTGTCCTTCTGTACAGGCCTGTCCACACCACAGTGGAGAGCCCCCTAGTGCCTGGGGCTGCTGCTCCTGATCTAGCACCCACCACTTCAGCTTGTGGCCAAAACCCTGGCTTCCTTTCAGCCGTTCCTAGGGGCCCAGATGCCACCATAGAAAGAAACAAGTATTTCTGGCTCCTAGCCAGGACAAAGGAGATGGTAACAGATATGATTTCTCCTGGCACATCTTTGCCACTCACTCTTAGGCCTGTGAAGGGCCTGATACATGCAGAGTCCACCAGGAGAGCAAGGCCAGGGTCCACTGGGATGGTAATTTTACCTAAAGTGGTCACCCCCTGGGCTGATGATGCCCACCCCCTCCTCAACTCACAGTTCTGCTTCTCAAGGCAGCCCTCACCACCCGTCTCAACCCCTTCCCAAGGCAAATCTGAGGAATGTGCAAAAGACTTGACTCTGTCATCAGTCAGCTCGGTCTGATCCTTGGGTCTCTCTCTGCTTCTCTATGTGCAAAATGGGCCCTCGGGGCATGTCCCAGGGCAGAAGCTGGCAGGGCCCATTCACACACAGTGCAGAGGTCAGGACCCAGTGACCCTGGGTGTGCAGTCAAACCTTCTTCACCTTGATCTCCCAACCTGTGAGATGAAGGAAATAACTGGATGCCCACAGGGTCACCCAAAAGACAAGTCACAGAGTAGCTGGAACTGTCCCACACGTTGAGCATGTTTGCCATACGTGTCACATGACGGAGGCCTCGAGTTCCTCCTGGAGAGCTGGGCATGGGATGAACCCCTAAGCCAGACATCACAGGGTGGAAGGATGGGGGTGGGTCAGAGGGCACAGCACAGCTGGCCCATCAGTCACTGAACTGGACAGCAGCAGGAGCAGGCACCAGCAAGGAAAGGCCTGCGTGTGGAAGGGGCATTTCCTGTGGAGACTGTGCAGAGCCTGCTTGCCTGGATCACACCAAGACAGGTACAGGCTGGTGCGCCTCAGGGGCAGCGCTCAGTGTTGAGCTCTCAGGATCTAGGCTCCTCAGCCTCAGTACAGGCCTCCTGTAGGAGCGGGCCTCCAGGGCATAGCCCCAGAGGAGCTCCGCACAGCAGCTCAGGCAAAAGTGGCAGGGCCAGGACGAGCAGAAGAATAACTGGAGAGGGATGGCAGCAGAGCACAGGCAGAGCCAGCAATGGTGGGGACACTGACCAGGGCTCTAGTCTGAGTAGGCGGTGACAGACAGCCTCCACTCCAACCAAGAACCTGGCATGGCTCCATAGTGCCTGTCTGACAGTGATCAGGGGCACACAGGCAGGGCCTCAGGAGAAAATGTACTGAGGATGTATGGGGGTGGGGAGTCGAAGGCTTCCTCCAGAAGCACTAACAGGAACGGCAGGAAACCTGACCCCACCAGACCTGTTCTTCAATAGCAGCATGTGGGACTGGCTTAGTTCATTTCCTGGCGCCAAAGCCAGTAGTCAGCAAGTCCCCTGCCACTCCTCTGAGGAAGAGGGAAGCTGCAGAATGAGTCTGGGCTGGGGAGAGCATCTGCACTGACTCTTTTGGAAAAGGGCTCTTAGCTGGCCATGAGGCTGGCCTCCCCCTTAGGTGGTCAAATCTACAGCTCTGATAGTCCCTTCTCCCCACCCTAACCAGAGAGCTCCTGTGTGAAGATATGAGATCATGCACTTCTCCTGGATTCAAGCCAAGTTCCTCCCCAGCCCACAAGTCTTGGTGACCTCTGATCCCAAACCAGGATGGATGACCACTTCCCACTGCTGCCAGTTCCTGGGCTCTGTCCCAAACCTTGCCAGTGTCCCTCCCACCCCTGTGGAACCCTGATTGCCATATACCATCCCATCTGAGGTGTCAACCTCAGAGCTGACCACCACTCAGAACCATCTGCTGTTCTGGTCAACCCCTCCCCACCCCTATGGAGAACAGAGGCTAACAAGGCCCTTCCTGATGAGAACTTGGGGATTCTGACAGTAAGGTACCCTAAAGCCACGGCCAGGACTACAGCTCAGGTAGACGTCTGGTCATGCCTGCTCCCCTGCTGCTGCCGCCCCACCCCATCTTGGGAACACTGGCCCAGCCTCCCACCTCTCTCAGAGGGTCCTGGCTGCCCTCCCCTCCACCTGCCCAGGCCTCTGACGGCCAGGCCCCTGTTAGGGGCCAAACTGACCCTCGGAGCTGTTTGTAGTGGCCTCCCTCTGACTTTATTGTCCCAAGCTGGCAGGTAGACACTATAATTACACTGCTCACATGAGGAACCCACGACTCACATCACCCCAAATGCAGAGATGGGACTCTGCCATCCCCAGACCTTTCTGAACCACCATGGACCACATGAAGTTGGGGTAAAACAATCTGTGGGTGGCCCTGACCGCCCCCCCACCCCGACCCAGGGAGCACTTACTTGTTTTCCCACCACCCACCTAGAGTCAAGCAAACTGCCCCAGTTTCACTGGTTACCTCCTTCAGCTCCTGAGCCACTGAGGCCAGACGCTCATTCTCCGACTGCGTGTTGGCAAGCACATTGCGCAGCTGCTTCAGCTCTGTCTGCAGCTCTAGCACCTTGCGTACATAGTACTGCTCCTTGGAAGCTGACTCCTGGATCAGACTCTCCTCTCGGCTCTCGCCATCTGCAGCCACCTTCTTATGGTTCGTGTGGGCCTGTCCAAATGCCTGTAGAGGATGAGATGCTCTTGAGAGAGAGCCTGGAGGCAATCCTGTGGCCAGACACACAGGGGAAAGTGGGGGGACTTTTCCCACAGGAGAAGCAAGATACCTAAGTGCGATATGAGAGCTATGAAGTTACAGAAAATCTGGGGGTGGGGCTAATGAGGAGCCCTGGTAGGACAGGATGGTGGGAGCGGCTGGAGGAACTGGGACAAGGCAGGGATAGGAGGCCCCAGCCACTGTCTCTGCCAGTGTGGCCCCCATCAGCAAACAGACCCCTGTCCTGGGTCCCGGCAGGGAAGCCCCCAGCACTAGGGTGGGTCTGAGGTTCTCCCCCAGATATGGAAACCAAGGTTCAGGCAGTGCCCTTCCCTTGATTGATCCTGATTCACTCATCCTGGAAGACACCTGTACCAGGGGAGGCCTGAGAAGGTGAGAGCCCAAGCCCGGTACAAGTGAAGCTTGTGCCAACTGATCCCCACGTGTGTCCTAATTGGGAGACCCTGCCCACCTGCCCAGGACCTGGGCACAGAGCTGAAAATACCCTAGGGGAGAGGACCCACCATCCCCAGACCCAGCAAGGGCTTTGGGCTCTAAGAGCAAAGGATCTTGCAGTGGTTCAGGGAGGAGCCCCCACGAGCAAGTACAACCAGAACTGGTGCTGGTCTGCCCAAGTCCATGCCCCAGGTCCCGGCCAGCTTGGACGCACCATCATGCCCTGTTCATCCAGGTGTCACAGCCCCAAGCGAGCACCTTTGCTTTTCTTTCCCTCCCACCCTGCGTCATCACAGTAGCCAGGACACGGCCCACACAGGCCTCTAGTGTGCATCCTCCCCAGGGAGCCCCTCTTCACTGGCCACCCCACGCAGACCTCTGAGGGGGAGACCCTGTCTCTTTACAGGGCTCCTGGCTCACAGAAGGAAAACAAAAGAGAGAGGGCTATTAAAGAGCAAGGAAAATGATGCCTTTATTTCTTGAGAGAAATACAAACATTTTCATTAATTTATTATTTAATATGAAGTCTAGAAATCCAGTCTAAGAAAACAATTGGGAAAACATACAAAGCTATGAATATGAGCAAAGCTCATATGTATATGAGCAGGACTATTTGTAATATAAAAAATAAAAATGTAGAAAGCAACTTGATTCTCTATCTGAATAAAGTAGGGTAGGGTCAGGTCAGGGTAACTGCTCTCCCTCCCAAGAGTGGGCCTTGTTCACCTGCTCCCAGTCACTGACAACTTGCTCTGTGAAAACACAGGTTCCTTTTTAAATCAAGTCAGCTCAGCTCTCTCTCTGATTTCTGTTGCTGTCCTCTACTTCCTCCATCCTTGTCCCAGGGAAAGACCAAAGCACAAATCCGTGTCTAGGCAGGACCTGCCACATCCTGGGTGGCAACCCCAACTACCAGTTCGCATGCCACAACTAAAGATCCTGCATGCCACAACAAAGACTGAAGATTCTGCATGCCTCAACTGAGTCCTGGTGCAGCTAAGCAAATAAACAAGTAATTAGGGGGGCAAAAAAAGAAAAAAAGGAAGAGGTTTTCAATAAATTGTGCTAGAACCGATAGAAACCCACATGCAAAAGAATGAAGTTGAATCCCTTTCTTACATCATATATAACAATTAACTCAAAATAGATGAGAGATCTAAATGGAAGACCTAAAACTACAACTCTCAAAAGAAAATGTGGGTAAATCCTCATGACCTTGTTGCCAATGGGATCTTCCTTGTGGCACCAAAAGCACAAGTAACATTAAGAAAAAAACAGACAAACTGTACTTCATCAAAATTCTAAAATTTGTGTATCAAAGCATACTATCACATGAAAAGACAACCTACACAATAGTAGAAAATATTTTCAAATTTTTGTATTTGGTAAGCGTCTAGTATCCAGAACATATAAAGAACTCCTATAACTCAACAATAAAAAGATAAACAAATCAATTTAAAAAATGGACAATGGACCTGAATACATGTCTCCAAAGATTTTTAAAAATGGCCAATCAGCTTATTAAAAGGCACTCACCATCAGTAGATACGAAAAGGAAAGTCAAAATCACAATAAGATAGCGCCTCACACCCACTAGGATGGGTATAATCAAAATTTTTTTTAAAAGGAAAATAACAAGTGCTGGTGAAGGTATGGAAAAACTGAACCCACTGCTAGTGGAATATAAAATGGTATTGTGGAAAACAGCCTGGTAGATCCTCAGAGAGTTAAACATAGAATCACCATATGATTCTGCAATTTCACTCCTAGGTACAGACTCAAGAAAAATGATAATATACATTCACACAAAAACTTGTACACAAATCTTCATAATAGCAGTAAGCAGAAAAAAACCAAATGGCCACCAACTGAGGAAGGGATAAATAAAACTGGTCTACATATACAATGGAGTATTATTTGGTAATAAAAAGAAATGAGTTACTGACACATGGAACAACATACATGAACCTTGAAAATATTCTGCTATGTGAAAAGAGCAAGTCGCAAAGGGCCACATATTGTATGATTCCATGCATATGAAATATCCAAAACAGGCAAATCTAGAGATCGAAAGCATATGAATGGTTGCCCATGACAGGGAGTGGAGTTGGGAGGTTGGAGGGGGTGACAGTTAAAGGGGTATCTTTTGGGGCTAATGAAAATATTCTAAAATTAGTTGAGGAGACAAATGCACAACTCTGAATATACTAAAAGCCAATGAATTGTACATTTTGAGTGAATTGTGCGGTAAACTGAATTATACTAATAAATTGTTACAGTTGTTTTAAGTTAAAGCATGGAAGAAGATAAAGCACACTAACACATCTCAAAAGAAAGCTGGAATGTCTCTATTAATATCAGATAGAGTAGGTATTTTATATATCTTTTATATATTTTTCAATGCAAAGAATATCACCAGAGACAAAGAGGACCATTTCATAATAATTAGTCTAAGTCACAAAGAGAACCTTACAATTCTAAACATTTATGCACTTAATAACAGAGCTTCAAAATATATGAATAAAAAACTGGTAGAACTACAAACAAAAATAAGACAAATCCAAAATTATATTTGAGAGAGTTCAACACCCAACTCTCATTATTCCTCTCAATATTTCATAGGACAAGTAGACAGGACATCAATAAGGACACAGTAGACATGAACAGCACAATTAACTAGCCTGACCTAACTGGCATGTCTAGAGTCTCCCGCCCAACAGCAGCAGCACATTCATTCTTTACAAGGACACATGGAACATTTACCCAGACAGACCATACTCTGGGTTAATGAAACACACTCCAGAAGGATTCCGGCCATACAAAGATTTGTTTTGACCACAGGAAATTAAATAAGAAATCAATAATGGAAAGATTTCTAGAAAATCCCTAAATGTCTGGCAACTAACCAACACATCAAAGAAGAAACCAAAAGTGAAACGAAGTATTTTTAACTACATGAAAATGAAATGAGTATGAGAATTGGTAGGATGCCATTATGGCAAGGACTTAGGAGAATATTTATAGCATTAAATGACTATGTTTAAAAAAAAAAACTACCAATCTAATCAATAACCTCAGCTTCCATCTTAAAAATTACACCAGGTATTGGGCACAAAGCTCATGATGCAGCTAAAAGCCCTGTGAGGCTAAGCCCTTTTAAGAGATAAGAAGACTGAGGCTCACAAGGCTAAGAGCTTAGCCCCATGTACACAGCTGGTAAGAAACCCATGCTCACCCCAGCTCACCATGCCATAGTTTTCTCCACACAACACTCCTCCAGGCCTTTGCCCAAATGGTCTCTGGGCATTCTACAGGCCAAGGGACGAAGGCCTTCAAGTCCTGCCTGAGGGCTACCGTGTTTCTCACCTCCCAGACACAAGTTCTGTACTGAACACAGACCCTATAAACCCCACTGGAGCATGGTTTTAAACCCACCTCATAGGCTGTGTGTTACTTAAGGAAGGAGCTGTTTCTTGTATTTGGCTAGTTTTGGGCCCACATGGTATCTGATTAGAGCTGAGCCAACCCCAGTGAGAACTGCCTCTCCTTTCAGCTGTGTGCTTGTGTATTCACTCACTCAGCTGTTCAACAAACACTGGACAGCACGATGGTGTCTGGAACACATATTGTGTACACCCTGCCTGAAGCCCTCATGCACTCTGATCTTCTGGTAGCGGGAGCATAACTGGCACAACCACTCAGGAAAACTATTATCTACTAACACTAAGCACACATCTGTTCCACGACCCTGCATGTTTATAGGAGCATCATTTACAAAAAGACTCAAGCCAGAAAGTTCCCAAGGTCTGTCAACAGAAGGAAAAATTATGATACAGTCACATTACAAATACTACACAGAAATGAAACTAAGTAAATTGCTGTTATTTAAACAACATAGACGAATCTCATACAACATTGGGTGAAAGAAGTCAGACACAAGAGATATACTGTATGATTCCGTTTATATATACAACTCAGCTGGTAAAGAGGCAGTGGTCCCTTGGGTTGGGGGAGGGCCCTTGAAAGAGGCTTCTGGAGCTGAAGATGTGTCGATGCTTGATCTGGGTGCTCATTATGTAGGCGTGTTCAGCATGTGCAAGTTCACGCTTATGATTTGTGCTCTATATGTTTCTCCTCAGTAAAAAAGTAAAAGCAGAAACAAGAAACAAGGAGCATATGAAATTCAAAGGAAAAAACAGAAATAATAAGGATCAGAGTAGAAATCAATGAAATAGACAAAAAATAGATAAATTAAATCAAAAGCAAGTTCTTTAAAAACGTTAATCAAATGGATACACTTCTATTCAGAATAACTGAGGTAGGGGTAGGTGGAAGGAGCACCACAGGTATTAAGAAGAATAAGGGATATCATGAATAGTTTGATGCCAATAAATATGACAGATGAAATGGAAAAATTCCTTGAAAGATAAAAATTACCAAAGCCCACTCAAGAAGAAATGGATAACCTGAATAGTCCCAAATCTACTAAGGCAAGTGAATTTGTAGTTTAAAACCACAGAGAGAACATTCTGGGCTTCACTGATGAATTCTACCAAACGTTTAAGAAAGACCTAAATCCAACGTACACAGATTCATCCAGAAAACTGAAAAGCAAGGAAAACTTCCCACCTGACTTTATGAGACCAGCGTTAAACCAAAGACAGTACAAAAATCCACCAATATATAAAAAGGGTAAGGAATTATGATACAGAGGGGCTTATCCAAAGAATGTAATATTGATTGACAATCATTAGAAGAAAAAAAATAAATGAACTTGAGTATATTAAGACAAAAAAAAATCTAGGGGATCATCTCAAAAGCTGCAGGAAACTCTGACAAAATTCGACATTCATCCCTGTAAGCAGTCTCAGCAAACAGAAGGGAGAACCCTCAACCTGATGACATCTTCTAAACATCTGTCAGCTAACATTATTTAATGATGAAAAACAGTCACCTTGCTCTGGTCAACACTGCACTTTTTAAGTTCTCAGCCTACAGTGCCATGAAACAAGAAAAATCAAAGGGATCTAGCCTGGAAAGGAAGAAGTAAAACTGTCTTTACTTAGACATCACACAATAGTCTGTATAGAAAATCCAAAGAAATCTACAAAGTCACTAGAACTAATAAGTGAGATCAGCTAGGCTGCAAGACACAAGATTACTATATAAAAATCAAATCTTATTTCTGTATTTGTTTAGGACTAAACAATCGGAAAATGAAAAAAATTTAAACACTACTTACAACAGCATCAACTGTATTAAATGTTTATACTTAAGTCTGACAGAAGATATGCAAGACCTATACATTAAAAGCCACAAAATACTGCTGAGAGAAATTTAAAAATAGAGATATATCTATTCATGGGCCAAAAGACTCAATATTGTTAAGATATCAATTCTCCACAAATGGGTCTTTTAATTCATCATGATGACAATCAAAATTCCAGCATTTCTCTTTTTGGTGGAAATTGAACATCTCATTCTAAAATTTGTATGGAAAGCTAAGGGACCTAGAACAATCAGAATCACTTTGAAAAAGAAAAATAAAGCAGGAGGACTAACTAGCTGATTTCAACATTATAAAGCTATAGTAATTAAGAGAATATTGCTGTTGTTCAGTCGCCCAGTCATGTCCAACTCTGTGTGACCTCATGGACTGCAGCATGCCAGACCTTCCTGTCCTTCAACATCTGCTGAAGCTTGCCAAAGTTCATGTCCATTGTATTGGTGATGCCATCCTGCCATCTCATCCTCTAATGCCCTCTTCTCCTTCTGCCCTCAATCTTTCTGAGCATCAAGGACTTTTCCAGTGAGTCGGTGGTTCACATCAGATGACCAAAATACCGGGCATACTACCAGCATAAAGACAGACAAACAGAGGTACTGAACAGAATAGAGAATCCAGAAATAGACTCTTATGTACAGCCAACTGACTTGACAAAGGTACAAAGGCAATTTGGTGGAGAAGGGATAATCTTTTAATACATGGTGCTGAAATAAATGAATATCCTTATATTAAAAAATGAACTACCACCCATACCTTACAACATATAGGAAAATTAATTTAAAACGGATCATAGGTTTAAACATTAAAAGTATAAGATTTCCAGGGGAAAACAAAAGAAAATGTCTGTGACTTTGGACATGACCTACAGAAGGAGAAACTGGTAATCTGGACTCCAAAACTATAAGCTTATGCTGTTAGACAAGGTAAGAGAATGACATGATAGACTGGGAAAAAGTGTGTGCAAATCACACATCTTTTTTATAAAGGACTAAGATCCAGAATATAAACTCAGTAAGAAAAATAATCCAATTAAAATTGGGCAACAGAAAGTTTATGCCTCTTCTTGTCTTAACATGACAGAAGAATACCATGTTCAGTTCAGTTCAGTTCAGTTCAGTCACTCAGTCATGTCCGACTCTTTGCGACCCCATGAATGGCAGCACGCCAGGCCTCCCTGTCCATCACCAACTCCCGGAGTTCACTCAAACTCATGCCCATCGAGTCGGTGATGCCATCCAGCCATCTCATCCTCTGTCGTCCCCTTCTCCTCCTGCCCCCAATCCCTCCCAGCATCAGGGTCTTTTCCAATGAGTCAGTTCTTCGCATCAGGTGGCCAAAGTATTGGAGCTTCAGCTTCAGCATCAGTCCTTCCAGTGAATATTCAGGACTGATTTCCTTTAGAATGGACTGGTTGGATCTCCTTGCAGTCCAAGGGACTCTCAAGAGTCTTCTCCAACACCACAGTTCAAAAGCATCAATTCTTCGGTGCCCAGCTTTCTTCACAGTCCAACTCTAACATCCATACATGACCACTGGAAAAACCATAGCTTTGACTAGATGGACCTTTGATGGCAAAGTAATGTCTCTGCTTTTGAATATGCTGTCTAGGCTGCATATAACTTTCCTTCCAAGGAGTAAGTGTCTTTTAATCTCATGGCTGCAGTCACCAACTGCAGTGATTTTGGAGCCCATAAAAATAAAGTCTGACACTGTTTCCACTGTTTCCCCATCTATTTGCCATGAAGTGATGGGACCAGATGCCATGATCTTAGTTTTCTGAATGTTGAGCTTTAAGCCAACTTTTTCATTCTCCTCTTTCAACAAGAGGCTTTTTAGTTCCTCTTCACTTTCTGCCATAAGGGTGGTGTCATCTGCATATCTGAGGGGCTGCTGATAAATGAGTGGGTCACAAATCTCATGACAGGGAGATTTGTCCTAATAGTCCTATAATTCTCTACTCATTAAAAAATGTTACATCCCAAATACTAACCGCATTTATTTAAGCCACTTGTGACAGACGTACTTAATAAACTATACACTAAACTCTGATGCTTAAAAATGTAACTGATTTTTCTTTCAAAAAAAATTGGCAAACAACTATACTTCAATGAAAATTAATTTTAAAAAATGGGCAGAAGAACTGAACAAATACATCACCTGAGAAGATACACATATGAGAAAGAATCATATGAAAAGGTGCTGAACATATTAAGTGACAGTTCAGTTCAGTCGCTCAGTCGTGTCCGACTCTTTGCAACCACATGAACTGCAGCTCGCCAGGCCTCCCTGTCCATCACCAACTCCTGGGGTTCACCCAAACTCATGTCCATTGAGTCGGTGATGCCATCCAACCATCTCATCCTCTGTCGTTCCCTTCTCCTCCTGCCCTCAATCTTTCCCAGCATCAAGGTCTTTTCCAATGAGTCAGCTCTTCGCATCAGGTGGCCAAAGTATTGGAGTTTCAGCTTCAACATCAGTCCTTCCAATGAACACCCAGGACTTATCTCAAGGGAAATGCAAATAATAATTAAATGAGTTAACCACTACATATCTACTAGAGTACTGAAGATTAAAATGTCTGATCCTACTTACCAAGGCTGGATGAGTGGGAAGCAATTAGAATTCTCCTACACTGCTGATGGGGAATGTAAATGGTACAACCACTTTGGCAAAGAATCTGGCAGATTCTTAAAAAGTTAAGCATATATCTGACCTATGGCACAGCCATCCACTCTTAGGTATTTACCCAAGAGAAATCCAAGTATGTATCTTTGTACAGATACATATAGGAGTCTATGTATCTGTAACAACCAAAACAAAACAAACTCAAAACAGCCCAATGACCATCAATAGGAAAGTAGATTTTTTTAAAAATGTGGTAATAGCCGCACAATTGAATACTACTCCACAACCAAAAGGGACAGCTATTGATACACACATTAACACAGACACCTCTCACACCAAAAATACAGTATGTGTTGTATGATTCCATTTATGTAAAACTAGAAAATGCAAACAAATGTACATATCAGTGTTGCCTGCAGATGAGGAGGAAAGAAATTACAAATAGGGATGAGGAAACGTGGGGATGACGAATACCGTCATTATTTCAATTACACTGTCTACTTCATGAGTATGCACCCATATGAAAACTTGTCTAGAGCACAGATTCAAGAGTTGTGGCACACAGGCTTAGTTGCTATGTGGTACGTTGGATCTTCCTGGACCAGGGGCTGAACCTCTGTCTCCTGCATTAGCAGGCAAATTTCTTTACCACTGAGCCACCAGGGAAAACTTGAACACTTTAAATATATTCAATTTATTGTATTTCACTTATACTTCAATAAAGCTAAGAAAACAACTTGGATGTTTCTGAAGCATTCAACCTGGAGACCTCACCCTTGTGCTCACTGCCCCAGCTCACAGGCCAGGAAGCTGAGGGCTGGAGAGGTGGAGACAATCTATGCACCTGGTCACTCAGCCCACCTGTCTTTCTTCTGACCAAAGCATCCTTACACACCTCGCAACATCCTGTGGGGCTTGAATCTATCTCAAAACCTGACCCCCCAAACCCAGGAGGTTCTCAGAGCAGCTAAATGTACCATCTGACTGCAGTGTCCAGCTGTGGATATGCTTGTCTTTGCCTCCCCGCACACCTCCCAGGCTGGTGCTTTCTGGAGGGCCTCACAAGTTCCCGGGCAGCTTGGGGACCCAGCTTTGGTCTCCACCCCAGGCCTGCCCACGATATTCCCTGACCACTGACCTCCTGGATCACAGGCTGCCTGTATGGGCTCTGAGGTGGCAGTGGCAGTGCCTTTGTGATGTCCCCACAGGGCTGCGCCAGCTGTAAGCAGGCTAACGCTGTTTCGACACAGGATTGCAGACCACACCCTCCCCACTGCTGTGTATCTTCCCAGGTCCAGTGAATACAGATGTGAGGTCATGCCTGGCCTTGCTTCAAGTACATCCGCACTCACGTGGACACTTGGAGCCAGAAACAAACATAGTGGGGGAGGTTACATGTGCCAAATGGGGAGGGTGCCCAGGGCAAGCTTCAGGCCAGGAAGGGAAGTTGCAGGCCTCCAGAGGCAGATTTCAAAGCCAAACCTGGTGGCAAGAGAGGTCACAGCTCAGGAAGTAGTGTGAGCACATGCCAGGCAGGAGGTCCCAGGCTCTCCGGCAAGCATCAAGGGCCGCTTTCTGAGAAGGGGGCAGCTGGGAGACTCAGAGACCATGGGCACAGCCTGGGAAGAAGACCCAAGTGGGGAGCAGAGGAGCTGGGTGGGGATGGGAGTCAGGTCTGGGGGCTTCCCCAAGTGACCTGGCAGACCACCTAGCTTCTGTGGAGTGGGAACAGCGGTGAGAGCTCAGGATCAGGGCACGTGCACACTTGGGTAAATGAGACCTGGGTCACCCTGACCCTCCCGTCCTCAGGCCTGAAGTCTCACTGCAGGAGGCCTCAGAGACAAGACAGGATGAGTTCCTGTCGCAAAGTTCTGGCTCTGGGTCGGCCCGTCTTGCTGCCCAGTGCAGCCACCCACCTCAGTATGTTGAGGGCAGCATGGTTCAGAACACAAGCACCCAAAGAGTAGGACACAGAGGGGACAGAACAGGTGCAGGGCCCCTGAGCTGCAGTTTCAACTAGGGGCGTGCCGGGAGCGAGGCAACTAGGGGACCATTTATGAGGGTGGTGTCCTGGCAGGGATGAGACTCCCATGAAGACATTCAAGCAACAAGCCAAATCTTTGCTTCCACTAGAGGCTGGGACGCACCAGTGGACAGGTATCCCCCCCTCCTGCCTCAAGAGGAACCAGAAGCCTCCAGAGCCAGCACTTCTGACTAGCGTCAACATGCTGAGATGCCCAACAACCCCTGGCCCCATGCTGTGTTATCCAGGACCAGGTCCAAGTCTCCACCAGATACTCAGGCCCCCACTAGCCCGACAAGGCCAAGATTCAGAGACAGACGCAGGACAAAGAAGCAGAGATAACAATTACAGATAACAGGCTTCCTCTGACCACCTGATGAGAAGAATGGAAGTCAGCACAATGTAGCCCTGTGGCCCATGTTTGGTCCAAGTCTCGTTATGCTACTAAAGTTGTCTTGGAACAGAGCTAAATGGGAAAGCTGAAGCAGGCTAGCATGATGCTGGGGCCTCTGCCTCGAGTCCATGGATGTGAGGTCCACAGAGCTAGCAGCCTTCATGGCCTACACTAGGGTCAGCAACTAAAGCGGACTGACAGTCTGGTGTCTATAGGGGGTTCACGGACTTTCCAGGCAATAGGCTCCATCTGCCTCTCCCTAACCTGCCTGGCTAGAGAAGGCAATGGGAACCCACTCCAGTACTCTTGCCTGGAAAATCCCATGGATGGAGGAGCCTGGTAGGCTGCAGTCTGTGGGGTCGCGAAGAGTTGGACACGAATGAGAGACTTCACTTTCACACATTGGAGAAGGAAGTGGCAACCCACTCCAGTGTTCTTGCCTGGAGAATCCCAGGGATGGAGGAGCCTGGTGGGCTGCCATCTATGGGGTCGCACAGGGTCGGACACGACTGACGCGACTTAGCAGCAGCAGCAGCAGCAACCTGACTGGCTAAGGGCACCGGTCCCACAACACTGCTTTGGGAAAGATCTATGGTGTTCTACTTAACTTACTGGGAGTGACAAATCCTTCCTTTCCCATTCTTTGGCTTGGCCGAGTCTTTTGGCCCAACATCCACCAAGAGTTACCAGTTTTTCAGGTGACAATTTGATGTAGGAGATGCAACACATGCCAAGCCAGGAGAACCAGACTGAGCATTCCCAGGATGTTAGGTGTGCTTCCAGGAAGCAGTTTTCACAATGAAGCTCGGGTTTGGGATTCTCAACTTCCTTGTTGTTGGAATTCCTGGGCTGATCCAGCCCCACCCTCCCACAGCAGTTCCCACAGCTTCCTGAAGGGCTAGCAGCCTGCATCAGGGTGGGGGCATCCCGGAATTGCCAACTCCTATCAGCTGCCCATCCTGGCCCCTCTGCTGGGCTTGCTGCCTAATCCTTTTCCTGGGGTCAGGGACTGGGGACCGTCATTATGTGCCCACCCCGCCCTGTCTCCCTGTGCCACCAGTAGCTTCACAAGGACCTTTCAAGAGCTTCCTGAGTGTCTGGCCTCGGGAGGGTGCCGCTGGTACCAGGAGAGCCCACACCGTCAGGACCTCAGGAATGGTCTTGGTTACTGTAACAAGTGATCGTCAGCACTACATCCTCTCTATCCCCCAACCAGAATCAGGGGCCCCTAAAACATCCCTCACTTCTTTTCTGGTTCAAAGTGGTGTCCCTACCAGAACTTCACCCTGGGAAGCAGCTCCTCAGAGCGAGTATGTGCTGAGTACCCCAAGGGGCAGAGTGCCAGCCTGGGGCAGAGCTGGGCCACCAGCAGCTGGTGCTCAGGGAAGGAGGAGTCCCTCCAGTCATCACTCCACACGGTCACCATCTGCTGGCACACTTGGGCCTGCTGAACCTGTCAGCCCAGGCTCAGCCCCACCTCAGCCACAGAGCACTTACTAATCAGTTGAAAGCTGTAATTGTCTGCTGATCTGAGGAAGGGAAGAGCAGCCTTGGGAACTGGCCTCTCTCCCAAACCTTAATTCAGGGAGCTAGGCAGGGAAGAGGAACCAGTAACTCAAGTTCAGTGCAGGCTGTCGCAGTCAATATTCAACAGATATCGACTGCTGGTGGCTTCCTCTCTACCCCAAAACTAGTACATACAAACCACGGGGCTTAAGCCCTTGCTTGAGTCAAAAGGGCATCTGGCAACTCTGAGGACTGGAAAGAAGACATGATGGGGAGACCTGCGAGACGGGGCCACACGTAGGCATTACCCTACGGCCAGCTTCCTCTGTGAGGCTGTCAGCCCCAAGAAACCACATCAGCCTCACTCATCAACCTCAAAATGGGACTCAAGTCTGTGAATTGTATACAAATAACAAGTCCAATACTTTGGCCACCTCATGCAAAGAGCTGACTCATTGGAAAAGACCCTGATGCTGGGAGGAATTGAGGGCAGGAGGAGAAGGGGACAGAGGATGAAATGGCTGGATGGCATCACCGACCCGATGGACATGAGTCTGGGTAAACACCGGGAGTTGGTGATGGACAGGGAGGTCTGGCATGCTGCGGTTCATGGGGTCCCAAATAGTCGAACATGACTGAGCGACTAAACTGAACTGAGCAAGCGCTATGATATTATCACGAGATAAAGATTTTACAGCACCAACCAAAAAACACAGACTGGCTGGGCAGATGAAAACAGATGAAAAATGCATGTGCTCCAGTTACCACATCACTCTGCTTGATCCCCCCAAACTGTATGTAATTATGTCATACTGTTAGGTTAATCATGTCCCATTATGGCTTGCAACTGTAATTATCTTTTATTTTTTGTCTGGCGATTGATTGTGAAAACTGATAAACATCTTTTACTACAGTGATTATGTAACTATTACTTAACACCATTGAATCATGACTGGTCAACAGAAAAAAACAACTCTATATTACCAAAAGTGTGACTTAACAGAAAAACCTGTAATCACTTTTTAAAATCCAGATGCATATCAGAATTATCTTGAAAATTTTTGAAAAATACAAATGCCCACGTATTGCTTTTTTTCTTCCAGAGCTCCAGATACATTTCTAATGAGTAGCCATGTTTAAAACAACTCGACTATATAAGGTTCTTTTACTTTTATCTAGTTTTTCACTTTTTCTATTTCATAGTCAGTGCTCTTATTTCATTTAGCTTATGTTTTCCAATTTCTCCATCTCTTCTTTTTTTTAATGTTCTATCTCAAGCCTTTATCATATGTAGTAGAAAAACTCTTGCATACATATATATAAGTAATATGTATATGTATTTTAGAAAACTTATGAATTTTTTCCCAACTAAAAAACATATGACATTTTGATTCTACTTGTCTTAGTATGAATAGAATGCTAGATTCCTAATTTTTAAAAAATAGGTATGCCAACAAGCAACAAAGGTTTACTGTACAGCACAGGGAACTAATAGTCAATATCTTTTAATAATCTATAATGGAAAATAATTTCAAAATAATATATATGTATAACTGAATCACCTTGCAGTGCATCTGAAACACTGTAAGTCAACTACACTTCAATAAAATACATGTATTAAGAAAAAAATATATATCAGTATGCACCCAAACACATGGAATATGATCTCTTAAATAATGTCTGTATCAGAGAGGGTATACGAAACAACAGAAAACCAAGTAAACAAAAAGTAAAAACATTTCATATCAGAACTTGGGGATCACTGCCAAAGCATTACTGTGCTGGGGGAGGGATTATACTATAAATACATATTAATGATAAAAATAGCAACTGAACAAAAAGATGAGGCAAAAGTCTCACAAAGAGGAAGTGACATAACAAAAACCCCAAACAAAAGAAAAAAAGCCACCAAGTTAGTTTATTTTCTCAATCTGATGATGATTATATTCATATGCAAAAGCACAAGCCCCTAAACCAAGGAGCTGCAAGCCAGTCCCTTACCACCACCACCATCACCACAACTTCCCCCACCCCCAGCGGCTGCCCCACCCCCCGGGACTTTGCACTATGGCAGGGCTGGAAATCAGAACTTCTCTGTCCACTCACAGCACAAGACAGGATGTGGGGAGGGAAGGGTGGCTCAACAGACACCCTGTAACTCATAAATTCTTCTTTCAAAAGCCGGAGGTGGGGGAGTGTCCCAGGTCACCTGGGCTGACTATGTATGCAGAAACCTGGATGAGATCTCAGCAAACAGAAGTCAAGAGTTCACCTGGAAAAGCATTCACTTGCCCCAGGAACACAAAACCAAAGGCATTAACTTAACTCAACTTAAAAATATTGATTTGGCATCTACCTGCATAGTAAGTAAACAAGACAGTATGTCAGAAAGTGAACTATCAACATTTCTGCTGCAAATTAATGTGAAGAAAGGATGTAAGAATGTCATTTGCACTAAGATGCTTTCAACCTGTTCCTCAACATGAATCTTAGAAAAATGGTTGTGTAACTTTCTTTCTTAATTTCATAGAAAGAGCACCTACAGCTACAGTAAATCTACCTAAACAGATTTAAAATGAGAGCCAACTTAACAAAGAACAGAATGCATTAATAAAAAGTGGACAAGCACTGGAGTCACTCCACTTAAAAGGACAAGGCAAGATAACCCTAACTTCTTACCACACTTCAGAGACTGGAAGAAAGAGAAGAAAGGATTAATTCCATATTGTCTGTAAGTGATGATTTTATACAGACAATATGGAATTAATCCTTTCTTCTCTTTCTTCCAGTCTCTGAAGTGTGGTAAGAAGTTAAGGTTATCTTGCCTTAACTTGACATATCCATATTGTCTGTAGGTGATGATTTTATGGTCCATCTAGTCAAGGCTATGGTTTTTCCTGTGGTCATGTATGGATGTGAGAGTTGGACTGTGAAGAAGGCTGAGCGCCAAAGAATTGATGCTTATGAACTGTGGTGTTGGAGAAGACTCTTGAGAGTCCCTTGGACTGCAAGGAGATCCAACCAGTCCATTCTGAAGGAGATCAGCCCTGGGATTTCTGTGGAAGGAATGATGCTAAAGCTGAAACTCCAGTACTTTGGCCACCTCGTGCGAAGAGCTGACTCATTGGAAAAGACTCTGATGCTGGGAGGGATTGGGGGCAGGAGGAGAAGGGGACGACAGAGGATGAGATGGCTGGATGGCATCACTGACTCGATGGACGTGAACTCCGGGAGTTGGTGATGGACAGGGAGGCCTGGCGTGCTGTGATTTATGGGGTCGTAAAGAGTCGGACATGACTGAGCAACTGGACTGAACTGAACTGAACTGATGATTTTATCCAGGGGACTTACCTGGCGGTCCAGTGGTTAGGACATAGCCTTTCAATGCAGGAGATGCAGGTTTGATCCTTGGTCAGGGAGCTAAGATCCTAACATGGCTTGTGGCCAAAAAACACAAAACAGAGCAATACTGCAACCACTTAAAGACGTTAACCTTGAATACTAATTTAACCAGAAACCCAAGACTTATTCAAAGAAAATGATAAATAAGCTAATAAAAAGGGCTGAACCCAAGCAGGAGGGTCAGGTGCCTGAGCTGTCACTTGTAGCTCACATGTCAGGGATGCACAGCTATCAAGCTAAAGGAACCTGCCCCAAATCCTCTGGGATCACGTGAGAGCATAGTGTAGTTTATCCAGATGATTTAGCAAGCAAAGAGATTCTTCCCTTTGCTTCCACTGAAAAAACCTTAAGATATAATTTACATGCCATAACATTCACCCATTTTACGTACAATTCCATTCAGTAGTTTTCAACAGTCTCAAGATTGAGCAACCAATCATCTAATTTCACATTTTCATAACCCACACTTTCATTCCCCATTAGTATTCATTCCCCAGCTCCCTTTCTCCAGACCCTAAATAGTGTACTTTCTATCTCTGTGGCTTTGTCTATTCAGGATATTTCATATAAAGGGAACCATACAATTTTATCTTCTGTGACTTGCTTCTCTCACTGATCATAATGCTTCCAAGGTTCATCCATGTTATACTGTGTACCAGCACTTCACTTCTTTTTATTCCCAAATACTATCCCATTGTATGCATGGACCACATGTGTTTATCCATTCATCAGCTGATGGACATTTGGGTTGTTCCCCCTTTTGGGTTGTCATGAATACTACTACTATGAACACGTATGTACAAGTTGTGTGGATACATATTTTCAATTCCCTGGGTATGTATGTAGGAGTGAACCAGTGGTACATATATGGTACATATATATGATAACTTTATGTTTGACACCAAGAAACTGCCAAATGATTTGCCAAAGCAGCATATCATTTTCCATTCAAGTGTGGGTTTTGATTTCTCCACATCCTTGTCCATACTTGTTATTGCTGGTCTTTTGATTTTAGCCATCATAGTAGGTATAAGGTCTCCTACTATTTAAAATAATTTAGTATTAGCAACAATAGCTACCACTCTTAAAATTCTCCTTAAATCAATTATTTCACTTATTGCCTAGCTCAAAGTTCTCAGGAGAATTCTGGTTCCCAGTTGATGAATGAAGAAACTGAGTCCAAGAGGCCAAAGCCATGTCAAGGCCTCATCTATCCTGGTAGAGGCACAGCTGTAACTCTGGGCCATCCCCACCCTCTCAGCCAGCTCTTCTATTACACCAGTGGTGGACCTACTGCTGAAGGGCAGGAGGGTCCACATCCAAACCACATCACGAACTCTGACACATCAGGAGGAAAGAAGCAGACACCCCACAGAAAAACTGGGAAAGGTCCTGAATAGGCTCCTCACAAAAAGAGGGTCAACACAGGAGAGGTCTACTGGGAAATGAAAGCCAGCACCAGGCTGGCAACTAGGACATGGACCAGAAAGGCTGGAATTTAACATGGACACCAGTGCCCACCCTGGGTCTACCTACATGCATGTGCGGAGGCTCAGAATCCACCTGCCCAAACCTGGGGAAGCAAGCATGGTGTGTCCACATGCAACCCTACCAGCAATGAGTGCTATCAATCCACAAATCCGTGTCTCTAGACACAAAATTCAGAGTGAACACACAAAACCCAGAGTCTGTGGGACTGCCTATGCCAAGTTGAAAACGGGCATGATCAATTCATGGGGCAGAGTCTGAACAATTACCTCTGGACAAGCATCAGAGAACAGTCCCTGGGATGCTGACAACATGCTCCTTGCTCCATCTGTGGAGCTGCATGGGGACATTGAGCTGTATAAAGATGATCATGTAGTTTCTGTACTTTAATAAAACTAATTTTAATTTTAAAATAGTACTGTATGACCATTATCAAAACTATGATAAACAAGAGTTTATTGGGTTGGCCAAAAGGTCAGTTCCTTAACACTTTATGGAAAAACCCAAATGCATCTTTTGGCCAACCCAACAGAATCAAACCATTGAAAATGAAGCAGTATCTGAAATGTTATCTAAATGTACAATGCTAGAGGTGAGATGCTCAGTACCTTAGCTACCACCACTCTTGGTGATGAGAAATTACCAGAAGCAGGGTGCATATGTGCCCAGGGATGGTGTGTACATGCACTTAAAAGTCTGTGTTTTACTGCACCTGATTACAGTTATAAGATTAACAACTGGTGCTCAGTTGCTCAGTTGTGTCCGACTCTTTGTGACCCCTGGACTGTAGCTTGCCAGGCTCCTCTGCCATGGATCTTCCAGGCAAGAATACTGCAGTGGGTTTCCATTTCCTCCTCCAGGGGATCTTCCTGACCCAGGGATTGGACCCACGGTACCTGCATTGGCAGGCGGATTCCTTATCAACTGTGCCACATGGGAAGCCCCATACAATACCCAAACCAAATGTACCCCAGATCTGAATATAACCCAGGGAGATCAATTACTCTTTCTGAATGAAAGAGAAGTTATAGTACACACAATGAGAGATCAACTTTTCATAACTGCACTTCAGCAAAAACCTGATATCAGAATGTAAGGTCCAGCCAGAAAATGGAACCAAAAAAATGGACTGCAGGCTCACTGTGGGCCATATGCTTCCTTTCACCCCATACAGGCACACAGCCTTGTTGGTAGCTGGAGAGAAACAAGTTACAACAGCTACAAAGTACAGACTGGACCAGGGATGGGGTAAGGAGAGAGGGGCATAAAAAGGGCTAGAGATGGCAATCAGTGAGGATACATCCAGGACAGATGTCCTGGAGAAAGATGCTGAGGCTCACATAGCACTCAGAAACAGAGTGCCTCCAAAGCCCATTTTCTCGGGCCCTGCTTTCCAGCTTTGATGGGGGCCCAGGGAAGAGACAAAACAGTTGGGGAGAGGCCCAGGAGGGTTAACAATAACGTGAGGCCTGTGCACTTCACAGTCTGCACCAACAAGAGCCCATTCGCTTCTCTCACAGGAGGGATCTTCTTTCCCAGGTGAGAAACTGAACTCTGGGAAAAAGCAACTCCACATGACTTCCCAGGTGAAATTGCCACAGAAGGCAGGAAAGCAGTGTAACAGGTTGGAAGACAGAACCAGCATGGGACCCACAACTCTGTTGTTCCGTTGCCCACACCTAAGAATCACACCAGGAACCAGAACTGTCCCTTCCCAGGTGCAGGCCCACCTGCCTGCCAGTCAGTCACTCCTGTGGTCTCAGGCCTAGAGTCTGAAATGATTCAGCTTACTGGGGCAGTGCTTATTAATTCCCAGATCTGGCTGAGACTGGCTATGCTGGTTCCTGCTCCTACTTCACATGACTTACGGAGATTATCTCCCTCCTGGCAGAGCCCGGCCACCCTCAAGCATTAGGGTGAAGTGCAGAAGGGGCAGAGGCTGCAGAGGAGCTGGCCTTTTAGCCAGAGGACCAGGGTGGCTATCTGTGCGTATCTGTCCCGGACAAAAGGAGACGAGTTCTGTTCATGGGTATCACTGAGGAACCTGAGAATGCAGGTCCACACAGAGCCTGGAACAGGTGACTCTGGCATCCTCCAAGGGGAGGTGCTGGTGACTCAGGCACTACTGCTCAGAGAGAAAAGCAAGCACCACCACTCACAGCTCCAATGCCTCCTCTGGCTCACAGGAGCCAGACAAAAGGCCACCAGGGTGTAGCCCATCAACATGTAAGTCTAAAGCAGAACCTGCAGCAGCAGGCCAGCAGGGCTGTACTGGATGACGTGAGCTGGAAGGTATGTGAGGATGACCCTCAGGCAAGGCAGCCACAGGAGTGCAAACAACTGTGTCTTGTAATAAGTAAATTATGCCTCAATTTTAAAATGAGAGCTAATTGTAGATAGAATCACCTGGACAGCAGCCAAATTTGTTGCTCCAGAAGCATCTGTCAGAGGTGGACCTGAACAATACCTTCTGCCACTAGAAAAGAAGCTCAGCATCACCTCTCGGTGAATCAGCCAAATTCCAACAGGTGGGTAAGACCTAACTGGCCAGGAGGAGCAACTTCCAGGAAAAGAAACCAGGGGTGGAGGGGACACATGGCCAAGCTCTCACACAAGGACAGAACCCTCTGGAAGGCTGGACAGAGCCCTGTGACATCTCTGCTCGGTCCTCATCAAGCCATATCTCAGATCGGGGTGTCACCAGCGGTCAAGGGAGCCTGGATTGAGGCAGGGCATGAACTCAGGGCAATCAGTCCCAGGGATAGTAGGGAACAGGTAGGAAAATACAAGTGCTGGGGCTACCCTTGGACTTGCCACGTTCCCTACAGAAAGCCACCCTAGGGCTGGTGCTCTATCATTTCAGTTCACAGATGCAGAGAGCTGGGCTGGGGGAAGGCAGGGTTCAAACCCCTTGGATACATTAGTGTAGGCCAGGGTGGTGGGGGTGAGGTGGCTTCTCACACAGGGAAAGTGGGTGTGGCAAGTGGGAATGCAAGCAGTGGTGCACACAGGGCACCCTGTGCCTGGCAACTGAGTCTCTGCCTCCTCAATGGGGTACAGGCCTAGAGTCAGTTGGCAAGCCCAAGCCTGGCAAATGACTGGTGCTCAGTAAATATACGTGGACTGACTGGAGAACAGGGAGGATGTGGGGGCACTGCAGAGGGGTGATAAGCCCACATCGGCAATGGGTGGACAGGGACAGCAGGTCCAGTGAATGGACAGGTAGTAGGGATTCTGGGTGAGGCTTGGTGCTTGCGGGAGCTGGGAAACGGGCCTTGAAGGCATCTCCTCTCCATCTCCCCTCCCCAGCTAGCAGGATATACATCCCCAGTGACTTGGCAGCAGGAATCGCTCTGAGGCTCACCCCTCTCCCTAGGTCTGCCTGTGGCTTATGCACACTTTCCAGGACCAGCCCAGGGCAGCTGGTGGCCCACCACCTGGCCATGGGAAGCAAAGAGGCAGGCTTTCCCGCCAGCACATGAACACAGCCAAGGGCATTCCTGGGCCCTGACTGTGTACCAAGGTAGAGAGAGGCAATTAAATTCTGTATCCACAAAAGTACAGAATGACAGTCCACCCATGTGACCAGGGAAAGTTCAGATCCCTAACATAAGCTGCAGTGACACGATGGGTTTCTTAAACTCATCTTCCCACTGGGATCCTTCCAGAAGTATGAAAACTTCTGATGCCATGTCCTACCCTGAAGCTGTTTTGATCCTTCTGGGTGTGGCCAATGCTTTGGAATTTCTGAACATTCCCAGGTGACCCTGACATGCAGGAAATTCAATACACCACACCAGCTCCACATGAGCCGCCACTGGAACCAAGTCAGCTGAGAAACTAGAAACAGACCCATTCCCTACACAGGCCCTCACAGATCTGCAAACCTGCACAAAAGGACCCCATGTGCACTCCAAGAGACCTCAGCTCACCTCCTCAGCCAGCTTTTCCTATCTGCTCTTACCTTCCACTCCAAGAAGGACCTATCCCAGACCCACTCCCTCTTCCCGGGCTCACAGGTTTCCTGAACAGACAGGTGGTGGCAGGCATGGCCCCAGGCCCCTAAGCATTTTGGGAGGCAGCCTGGGAAGGCCTGGCTACCACCCAAAAGAGACAGAGATGGGTTTGAATCTCATTTGATCTTCACAAAGCCATGTAAAGTATAAACTTAACACTCCCATCTCAGAGGTGAGCAAACCATGGTTATGCGAAGTCAGATGATTCCCCCGAATGGCACCACAGGGCTTCTCACTCCAAAAACGACTTTACTTCTTTGCAGCAAAGTAGTTCCCATATATGGGGTGTCCTGGAAAAGGCAAGATATGCTGGAGAAGGGGTGGCGTGAGGGTGGAGCTGGGTTCCAAACTGGCCCAACAGCCTCATCTGGCAGGAAGGCAGTGAGGCACCTGGGAAGGCTGCACAAATCCCCCTGCAGGAGAGGGTGGGGGCCTCCTGGAGATGGGGGCCCCACCTGCGAACTGCAGTGGAACAGATGCTGCAAGCACACCTGTATACACCCTGTCCGGCAGACAATTAGCATCCATCAGACCAGCATGCCAAGGCCCACCCTTGTCCTAGATCCCCTCCAAAGGTCTAGGAGGGGCACACGTGTGACAGCTGTTCTCCACTGGCCTGCCCTTCCCACTGTGTGACTTCCGGTCTCAGTTTCTCATCAGAGCATCTGCACACTGGCTGTAGGGATCAGAAGAACTGGACTCAAGGATTGGTGCCCACGTAGGGAACACCCCCACTCCCCACGTCCGTCCCACCGGCCCACATCCATCCCATCACCAACCACAAACCCCAGCTGCCCTGGGCAGTGTCCAAACACTAAGCTGCTTTTAGAAAACTGAGAATCCACTCCTGGGCAGGAGGGATTTAGCCAGAATTGGGTGTCATTTAGAGAAGATTACACCCTAATTGCCCCAATGTCAGCAGACAGGCTTCTGGCCAGCTGAGCCCTGTAGTTGGTGGCAATCCCCATAGACCCTGGTTCATCTGCCAATCCTGGGTCCTGGGACAAGCTCTTGTCTTCCACGGCAGCTGGCTGCCAGATACAAACCCCTATTGAATGGCTTGCAGTTGGGGGGAGCTGTCCAGCTGCCATCTGTCCCAAGCCTCAGAAGACACTCAGCGGGCAGCACAGCCAGGACTATACTGGGCTGGAAACACCAGGAGAGTTAACTGGGGTTTCTTACCTCATCTCTAATCTCAACACGTCTTCATGTTATTAGCGCCATTTAGGAAGGGACATCCAACAAGGCTCACAGTCAGCAAGTAGCCAGAGACCCTGTAACTCAAGTCGTGTTCCTGCCAAGAACCCAGAGGTCTGCAGCTCTGGGGACGAGAGTGGAGCCTATGGAACCGTGGGCATGGCTGTAACGATGACTCGATGCTCACATCTGCCCTGGAAGGTAGACGGGCCTGTTAGTCGCTGCAGCAAGGTAAGATGAAAGGTCTTGGCCAAGTGTCCCCCATGTCCAGCATTCCATCACAATCACCCTTGCAGGGTAAACCTCGGATACTCTGAGGGCCAATGCCACTAAGGACTGGCACAGCCTGAGGAACCGAGGATGCTGACTGCTCATGAAAGGAGGTGAGAACCTGAGGCTCAGAGTGGGCAGCTGAGACCCTATACTGAAGCCGGGTGTCTTTTCCCTCAGCCTTGCCCCTCCACCCTCCACATATCAAGGTCACCCAAAGAGTGAGGCTGCAGAGATCCTTCCTGTGCTGTGACACACACACACACACACACACACACACACACACACACGTGAACACATGCACATACATGCACACACAGTTCACTTCATCATAGTTCAGGCACGAGAGCCCACTGCCTAACACAAGTGACTCATCCGGACACCATCCAGCAGATTACCTGGGGCCATTTCTCCGCCCAATCACAACAGCACCAACACTGTTTCAGGTTGCAGCAGCCACTGTGCAAACCGCAGCCAAAGAAAGCGCCATGTCAGGCCCTGACCCTCTGCCTGGTGCCTTTGGCCCAGGCACGCTCCCTTCTCCAAAGCCTCACAGCCTTCTGTCGGTCCTGAAAACAGATGTGATCCAGACTTCAACCAACACGGGCACAAAGGGGCATCCCACGGTGGAGGTGAGACTGATGCTGAGAGCACAGGAGGGAAAAGAGGTGTACTTGGCAGTGAGAGTCTGCAGGAGATGTAGATTTGGCAGCCTGGCGTGTGGAGCACCACCCACACCAACCGTAAATCTATCATGGGTCCCGAAAACCTGTCCTAAAGATGGTGAAGAGGGGGAGCAGGCATGGGGAAAGGCTGGCATCTTGAGGGTGGAGTTTGGCCCTAGCACCACAGGAAAGGCCAGACCTAGAGGCCTGGAAGGCTGGAAAAGGGCTTACACA
This sequence comes from Bubalus kerabau, assembly GCF_029407905.1. Lineage (NCBI taxonomy): Eukaryota > Metazoa > Chordata > Mammalia > Artiodactyla > Bovidae > Bubalus > Bubalus kerabau. The sequence continues at coordinate 151,672,436 of NC_073627.1, forward strand.
GGTGAACTAAGATAAAAGAGAAGGCATCTGAAGCCCAGAAAGGAACACGTCTGTCACACTTTTGGAGGAACCTGGCAGCCAGCTTCTGCCTGTGGGGCAAGCAGCTATTAAATGCCCAAGTGGGACTCAATCCCAGGTCTGAGCAGTGGCTGAGTCCACACCTCTCCCCTAACTCCTGAGTCAAACGCATAAGGCTAGTAGGTTAAGCAACTCTCCAGGTGGATTCTCAGGGGTAAAGACAACCCTAACTGAGCTGCTCAAACAGAAGTTCCCATGGACCATCTTAAAAAGACACAGAGAAGTCTCACTTCTCATCTTGTATCAAAAATCTAACCAACTGTACTAGTGATTTTTTGTTTTTAATAGTTTGCACTCTATTACTTTTCCTCAAGATTAAAGAAAAAAAAAGACTATCGATTGATTATGACCAGGACCAACCCTGTCAACGCAGGGCTGAAGACCCAGGCCAGCAGACACCATTCAGTTGTGCTGAGTCACACAACAAAAAACACAGGCCTTAAGGGGAAGATTCGCCACTAACACATAAAAAGGACACAAACCTAATAAAATCAGCAGCATACAATCAAGAAAGTAGAGTACTGGAAAAAGGATAATTGCACAGATCAATAGAACAGAACAGAACTCCCAGGAGTAGACCCACACACATAATAGGCTGATCTTTGACAAAGGAGCAAAAGCAACTTCATAAAGAAAGTACAGTCTCATCAACAAATGGTGTTGGAGCTTGTACATCCATGTGCAAAAACAAAAAGAATCTTGGACACAGACTATATACATCTCACAAAAACCAACCTGAAATGAACCAGAGATCTAAGATCTAAATATAAAAGGCAAAATTTATCAAACCTCTAGACAGAAACATAGGAAAAGATCTACATGACCTTAGGCTTGGTGATGACAATCTTAATATGAAAGCAAAATGGCACTAAAATTAAAAACTGCTCTGTGAAAGACACTGTTATGGGAATGAAAAGCCAAATCACTAGGTTACAAATTTGAAAAGTAGGACTTGTACCCAAAATAAAGAATTCTTAAAATCTATAAGAAAACAAATATTTCCATTTTAAAATGACCAAAAGATCGGAACAGACAACAAAGAAGATATACAAACAGCAAGCAAACACATGAAAACACATTCCACATCATATGTCAGCAGAGAAATGCAAATGAGAACTATGAGATGCCCCCACACACCTACTCTAGTAGATAAAAGCCAAAACACTGGCAATGCCAAATGCAGGTGCGGAGACAGAACAGGAACTCTCATTCATTGCTGGCGGGAATACAGACTCATGCAGCACTTTGAAGGTGATTTCTTACAAAATTAAACATACTCTTAGCCTATGATCCAAAAAGTTGCATACTCTTTGGTGTTTACCTAAAAGAGTTGATAATTTATGTCCACACAAAACGTGAACATGGATGCTTTATAACAGCTTTGTCACAGCAAACACCTCCAACTGGAAGTAACCAAGATGCCCAGTTTGAATGTATAAACAAACTATGGTACATCTAAACAATTCTGTGATTTTTTTTAAATAAAAAGAGCTATCAGGCCATGAAAACACATGGATCAATCTTAAACGCATGTCGCTAAGTGGAAGAAGCCAACGTGAAAAGGTTACATACTGTATGATTTCAATTATATGACATTCTAGAAAAGGGAAAAAAAACTACAGAAAAAGTAAAGGATCAATGGTTGCCATGGGTTCTTTTTGGGGGGTGGAGCAGTGTTGAATAGGTAAAGTACAGGGATTTTATAATGCAGTACAACAAGTCTGTAAAGCAACTAAGAACTGAACAGGGAAATCCAAACGCTGACCAGATAAAAGACAACATTAAGGAATCACTGTTAATCCTGTGAGGTGTAAAAATTAATCTGTGACTATGTTTTATTTTTTTTTTAAGTTATCTTCTCAGCACAACATATCAATGTACTTTCAGAAGAAGTGAGACACAGAACGCAGGCTGCCAAAGCTGGAGGCGCCAAAGTGGGTAGGAAAACACGCAGGCCAATGTCTCTGCTCTGGTTGTGCATAGAACATCCCCTCAAGATGGAAACCCTTTAGGAGGGGAACTGCTTTCAAAAAGCAAACCCATAAAACTCAAACCACAACCATTATTGCACATGACACAATAGACTGGACATGCACAGCAGCTTCCAAACCCATGGAAATCTTCATTATCTTCATCCAGTTGAATGAAACCTACTTTTCTGCAACTCAGAGAGTAACCCTAAACCCCGTCTCTTCTTAAAAACAACTGTTATAGATGCTCAAAGCACTTTCTGGTTTTTAGAATACCATATGCATCTCACACACACATAAAGGAAGAAAAAGCTGGCAAGCAGAAATACCCAGTAGTCCTCCATACATATTCCGTACTTTCTACAGAGACATGCTCATTTCTACTTTTTGATCTTGATGAAAGTGAAAGAGAATATATCATGTGAAACTGATGCTTTCGAGTGAAAAAGTTGGCTTAAAACTCAACATCCAAAAAACTAAGACCATGGCATGTAGTTCCATCACTTCATGGCAAATAGATGGGGAAACAATGGAAACAGTGACAGACTTTATTTTCTTGGACTCCAAAAATCACTGCAGACAGTGACTGCAGCCATGAAATTAGAAGACCCTTGCTTCTTAGAAGAAAAACTATGCCAAACCTAGACAGCATATTAAAAAGCAGAGACATCACTTTGCCAAAAAAGGCCCATCTAGTCAAAGCTATGGTTTTTCCAGTAGTCGTGTACGGATGTGAGAGTTGGACCATAAAGACGGCTGAGCACTGAAGAACTGATGCTTTCAAATTATGGTGCTGGAGAAGACTCTTGAGAGTCCCATGGACAACAAGGAGATCAAACCAGTCAATCTTAAAGGAAATCAATCCTGAATATTCATTGGAAGGGGGAATGCTGAAGTTGAAGCTCCCATATTTTGGCCACCTAATGGGTAGAGCCAACTCATTGGAAAAGACCTTGATGCTGGGAAAAATTGAAGGCAGGAGGAGAAGGGGGCAACCGAGGATGAGATGGTTGGATGGCATCACCAACTTAATAGACATGAGTTTGAGCAAACTCCAGGAGACAGCAAAGGATAGGGAAGCCTGGCGTGCTACAGTCCAAGGTGTTGCAAAGAGTCAGTCACAACTGAGGGACTGAACAACAGCAAAGGTAAATGAATAACTTTTTGAGTGAACTCCGGGAGTTGGTGATGGACAGAGAGGCCTGGCGTGCTGTGATTCATGGGGTCGCAAAGAGTCGGACATGACTGAGCGACTGAACTGAACTGAACTGAACTGAATCTCTAAAGAGGAAAGCAGTCTTCTCCTCCTTAACGCCATCGACTACCTGACACTGGACTGTCCGTTCAGCCACATGTCCCTGACACCCACCCTGCTCCTACAGCCCCATCTGTCAGCCCACCTCCCTGGGTGGTTTGATGCCCAGGACAGCAGCTAGAAGCTAGAAGGTCACACTGGGCACTCCTGGCTCTGGGGAATAGCTCAAGGGGCCACACTCCAAACAGTAGACAATATGGGGCCTGAGGTCCCGGAGGGTCTCATCTAGCCTCTGCCCACTGGCCACTTTCACTTCACTAAGAAACCAAATCTTTCTTTACCTTCAATGTGTGTACCGGCCCTTTATCCAGTGCACACATGTGGAGCAGCAGGTCTGACTGAGGAGTGGCTGCCCCAAGCTGACAAGGGTAAACTGAGCTCCCACTTCACAGGAAGGGGTTGGGCTCCCTGAGTGGGAAGGCCCAGCGGGAGTCTGTGTCTGCCTTGCCACAGCTCTCTCTGAGGCAGCTGCTCAAACACACGGACCCTCAGCCACTACCTGCCTAAGTGCCCCAGGCACATTGGCCTGAGGGCAGAGCCATTCCTCTGGGGCCACATAGCTCCTGAGGGCCCAGGCAGGGTCCAGTTGGCCCCATGGAGCCAGAGTGTAGAAACCACAGCCTTTGACAGCACAGGTAGCACCTCCTCACCTGCCCAGGCAGAGCCACTCTCAGGCCTGGAGTCCCTCCTGCACCAGTCATGGAAAAGCAGCTCCTTCTAAGTGTGCCCACCCATCTGTCCAGAGCCACGCCCCCAAAACACTGAGGTACACAGCTGCTCACCCACCATGGCCTGAAGGAAAACAGACTGCCAGGTGACATGGGAGTCTCAGGAGTTTTCAAAAGTGGAAGAGCCCTCAAGATTGCTTCACAATGCCACACCAGATACAAGCTCTACAGGCAGGAAAGTGGGGAGTGCCCAGCAATGTGGACACAATAGGCCACGTGGTCACTGCTTTTGGATGCTGGAAGCTGCCTCTCCCAACTATCAGATCCCTGGGAGCAGGGCCACCTCAGCACCTCTAGGACTTCCTGGAACTTAACTTCTATCCCAAGTCAGGCTTCTTCATGCTAACAGCAGACTACCACACAGCTGGCCCTGAGAGGCCCATAGGACTCCCAGAGCCTCCCAATCCCCAGTGGCTCTCTGCTCCAAGTTCGAGGGTGATATCAGATAAGTGGGATCCTCACAGGGTCTGGCCCAAATCAGGACTTTTCCTGTCCCAAGACAAACACTTGAGGAGGTTGAGCCTTGCACAGAGGATTCCCATTACCTTCCCTCCTCCGCAGGTGTCCGCTCTCTTGGGGACAGGTTGCCTGGGCTCACAGTCTTGAGTCAAAGTCAACTTCTTGGTGCTTTGGTTTCCACAGCAGTAAAACAGACCTAACAGAGTAGTGACCCCAAAAGTCAGAATGAGGACTGCAGGAGTTGGTGCGGCACAGGGAGGCTAGAGCCACTCATCAATAGAGGTGAAGCCTGGGCAACAGCCCTCACATCACCCTCCTCTGGAGCCAGCTCATGGCTGGAACTTCTACAAACCTGGACATGAACCTGGTGCCCAAGGACCACTTCCAACTTGGTCTGAGCTACTGGACCTTCCTCAGACACTCACACCCGTCCCTACCTTGGTTTCCCCATCCTCTGAGAGAGGAAATTATAATAAAGAGAGATGGGAAGGAGGAAGCAAAGAGGACAGAGCAGCTGCTCTCACCAGCTCTGCCACAGTTCTTCATGCGGCTGCTGAGCCTACAGGATGAGAGGGATACCCATGTGGGTCACCTGGGAGCTGGGCTCAGACAAGTCCAGAGGAGGCTTTGAAAAGCATCCAGGCCTTGAAGGGCAGGCAGGACTTCCAAGATCCAAGACTGGCAAGAGGCAGGGATAGTGAGGACCATGAAGGCAATTAGGAAGCAGAGGAGCAGTGCAGGCTGAGCCAGGCCAGTGGCTCAGGCTGCCCTCTAGGAGACGCAGTGGGGCTGCTCCAGATCCCGCAAGGAGTAGAGATAAGGCAATGAGAGGGACAGCAGGAAGGGTATCCAGGCTTGGGTGAGGTAGAGGGAAGGAAGAAGCTGAAGATACCAGCCAGCACACACTTACTGTGTGTGCTTACTGAGTAGGCACTTACTGTGTGCCAGGCACCAGTCCCAGCCTGTGACAGGTTGCAGCTCACCAAATTCCACCCTGGGTTCCCTGGGATGTAAGTATACTCCACAGCCAAGATCCTGAGGTAGCACAGAAGCCAGCAAGGGCGTCCAGACCTTGTCTTCCTGCTCTCTCTGGAAGCTGAACGAGGACGGGGCTGCGACTGCACTAGGACCCCCACCACTGGCCCTCACATTCCAAAGAGCTACCCACTCCCGGTACCTAACTGAGCCCTGCAGGCAGCAACTGTCAGCGCAGCACCCCTGCCCTCCTCAAACTGCAGCTGAGGACACAGGGCAAGACGTTCCATGGCCACTAAGAACAGGAAACACCACATGGCTGACCAAAATTTATCCGATTCTCTTCCCCACCATGGTGGGGAAGGGACACAGCAGAACTTGGGACAGACCGGGCCCTTACTAAGCCAGGCTCAATCACTAGCAAAATGGGCCATTAGTACCCCTCCTCCCTAACACCATGGTGTCAGCAGGACATAGACACACACACACACTTACCAAGCGAGAAAGGCTGCAGGGCCGGCACCACTGCCCTACACAGGACACTCTTCAGGTCTGGTCGCAAACCCAGTCACCTGGGATAGGCCAGTCGGCTTTCCTCCCTCAAGACAATACTATCTACAAATGCTAAACAGGAATACAGGTACCTCTGTGGCACAACTTGTTAGTGACTGAACCCACTTTAGTTAAAGAAATAAAGCTTTAAAAAAAATGAAGATGGCTCATCCCTCTACAGGAGAAAAAAATTTTAAAAAGATCCAACAGATATTGTCTCCTTAAATCTTGATTTTTTTTCAAATTATTTTTATTTATTTAGCTGCACTGGGTCTTTCTGAAGCAGCATTTGGGATCTAGTTCCCTGATCAGGGATCGAACCTACGCCCCCTGCATTGAGAGAGAGGAGTCTTAGCCACTGCACCACCAAGGAAGTCCCTAAATCTTTATTTTTTAAAATAAGAGTTAATACTTTGAAGTATAACAATACAAAGATTTAGAGAGGCTGACTGACTTTGCGTAAATGATGTGATGATGATGTGAGCTTTCTGGCAATATCTACTGAGGCTCTGATGCACCTTCCTCTAGCTTCTGCTCAGACTTCCATCTGAATAGACTCTGAGGGGAGGGGCGGGGGAAGGCCAGGCTCCCCTCTAAAGTGTAGAGAAGGTGAACCTAAGATGCTCCCACTTCATTTTCTCAAGGCCCCTAAGCCTCCCTGCATCATTGCCTGCCCCATGTAGTAAGATGAGGCTTTTGCCAGAGGGATCACATATCACCCCTCTAGTAGATTTAGTGCCAGATAAGGCTGGCTTGGAGGAGGTACCAATACCTGCTGACATATACAAGACCTCAAGTTGAAGGAGCTACAGAACCATCCTCCTCGGGCACCCTTATCTGTCTTCTACAGATACTAACAGGGCACTTGTTCCACCAAGCACAGATTTAAGTACCTTCATGCGTTAACTCCCTTCACTATCAGAAGGGAACCTGACTGGTCTCCCGAGTGAGGCATGGAGGCTCAAAACACTCCAGGGACCTGCCTGAGGCCACCGGGAGCAGGCTGCTGGGAGGTGGGCAGCTGGAGAAGCAGCAAATGTGGTGGATCCTGAGACCAAGGGCCAAGAGCCCACCTGGACAAGGGAAGAATCAAGTAGGGAAGGAGAAGACTATCTCAGACACTGACAGGCTAAATATCTGACACCTTCTCTAGCCTTTTAAAATATATCTCAGATGAACCTTTTCTAGGTGAGATGGTGTGGTGGGAGAAGGTTCATGCTCATAGCCCCATCACCAGGAAGGGGCAAGACCTGGGTCCAAACCTGAGTGTCCACCCAGAAAGCAACTTCTCCCTCCCCACCCCTACAACAAGGCTGGGAAGTCAAGAAGGACTGAGATAGGAATTGGTGTTTAAAATCATCTAAGAGAACTACTTCAGGGAAGGACTGCCTAGTTTTACCACTGCAAGATTTCTTGGTAGCCCAGTGGTCCAACCTGTTCATCCCAGAGTAAAAATATCACAGGAGAGATAAGGCTTCACCTGTGACAAAAATCCACAGACGTGTCCCTCAACTTTGGGAAACGGCCTGGATGGGCAACTAGGGCAGGAAGTGGACAGAAGACTGTATCCCAGAGAAGTAACCAGCGGGGTGGTCAGAGAGCCGAGCATGGGGAAGGCCTGTGGGATACCCCGGCCAGCTGTGATGGCCACATGCAAGGCAAGTCCCCAACTTGACCCTTTCCTGGTGTCCCGGCGCTCACATAAGACGCTGAAACCGCTGAAGGCAGCTGCGCCCAGAGACAGGAGACGATATACATAGAAATGATGGATACACACGCCTGGTGTTTCCCAGCCGGCCACCTGCATCTATCCCACGTCCAAATCCCCCTTACCCGAAAAGTCAATAACCGCAGAGGACACCACCCCCACCGTGCCCGAGACCTGCCATCAAAAGCAGAAAGGCTAACCACCAGGCTCCACCGCAGCCCTTGACGCGGAGGCCAGGGTTTCTAGAACCCAAATCGCCCACAGCACCTAAGGCCCGTCATCCACCGCAGGGCCGCCTCCGGGACGGCCAACCACACTGAGCCCGGGTGCTCCGGTGCTGGTCTGGTCGGCGCGGAGTCAGCAGTCGGCTGGTGGTCGACCTAGCTCGGGGTAAGGGGTCAGTTTGGCCTGGGTCGGCGGCTGCCTCGGGGGTCGCCTTCTTGGCTCGGGTCAAGGGCCGATTCTGGGGTCGGCGCGGAGGTCAGTTCGGAGGGATGAGGGATCCGGGTCCGGAGTCGGAAACGGCCGGGGGGCACGGAGGGCGTGGCGCCAGCCGCCCTTGTTCCTTACCTCCTTGAGCTGCTCCATCTCGCCGCGGATGGCCTCGTAGTCCACCTCGAGCTCTTCGAACTGCAGTTTGAGTTGGTGCTTCTCCTCGAGGACTGCCAGCCCGTACTCGGCCGCCTGGATCTTCTCACGCGTGGTCTCGGCCAGCTCGTGCGACAGCCGCTTCACCTCCGCGCGCAGCCACTCCGGCTGCGCCTCCATCACGAGCCGCGCGTACTCTTCTTCCTCGGACGGCGCGGACATGGTGGCCACGGTCCGAGTCGCACCACTCGCTCCGTCGGAGGCTCAGACCAGACTCCTGTCCGCGCCGCCCCGCCCGACGGCAACCCGGCCGCAGCCGCCTCCACCGCCGCCGCCGCCGCCGTCGCCGCCGCGCAGCCGCAGTGAGCTCGCGGTCGCGCGGGGCACTGTGGGGGCCATAGTCCCGCCTGCGGCAAGTACAAGGCCGGTCGTGCCCCGCGCCCGTCTTCCCCCGCCCGTGATTGGCCCGGGCTCCGTTCCGGGCGGCCCCTTCCAATTCCGTAGCCTCCGCCGCCGCCGCGCGGAGCATTGTGGGGGTCGTGGTCCAGTCGCCGCGCCGACTACAAGGCCCGTAGTCCCCCACGCCCTCCCGCCCCCGCCAGTGATTGGCCGGTGCGGCCGCCGTCGCGGAGCCGGAAACTGGTGTTTTCCGCTGCCAGTCCCCGGGCGTGGGAGGTGGGGGTCGGTGGTTAGGTGGGTCGCAGGGGAGGGTACGCACTGCGCTGCTCAGGGGAATGGGTGGAGCGGGCCACCGGTATGAACCACCTGAGGTGGAGCCCCGGGAGAGTCGGGGGAACCGCGGGCCGGGTGGCGGTGAGGATTGTAACCTGCTGGTTCGGGCCTTATCCAGTGGGAGAAATGGTCAAACCACTAGCAGAAGAGGCGCCTTCCATCCAGTTAAATACGAAATGCCGCGTGCGTGTTTCCTAAGAATTAGGCATCTCCATTCGCTCTACAGTGATCCAATTCAGGACCGTCGACACGGACGCGGCCTAACTCCAGCATAGCGTTCCTGCGCTTGTAGCACGGTTCCAGCCCAGGACCTGGTCCTGGGTCATTCAAACGGCAGTCAGCTGTCTTTACTCTGCTCTTTGTCTTTATGACCTTGACCTTTCTGAGGCGTGCAAGCCAGAGATGTATACACGGATGCATCTCCAGGGTTAGAGTAGATTATGCACTTGGGCTGGAATATCACGAGATGGTGCTAAATTTTCAAAGAATTCTGTCAGGAAGTTCGTAAACCCATCGCCGTGATGCTGCTGAACACTCCTTTGTAATCACTATCCTATGAGAAGACAATTTACACTTTTGGCAACCCACTCCAGTATTCTTGCCTGGAGAATCCCATGGACGGAGGAGCCTGGTGGGCTACAGTCCACGGGGTCGCAAAGAGTCGGACACGACTGAGCGACTTCACTTCACTCACTTGCGGTAGATTTGATTTATAATGTTTCAGGTGTACAAAATAGTGATTAACAATTTTTTTAAATTATACTCCATTTACAGTTATACAATATTGACTATATTCCTTGTGCTCTACAATATATTGTAGCTTTATTTTATACGTAGTGGTTTGTATCTCTTGATCCCTTACCCCTATCCTGCCCCTCCCCATTTCCTTCTCTGGCTAGTAACCACTAGTTTGTTCTCTTTATCTGTGAGTGTTTTCTTTGTTGTTGTTATATTCACTAGTTTGTTTTATTTTTTAGTTTCCACAGAAAAGATATAACATACAGTATTTGTCTTTCTTTGTGTCATTTCACTTAGCATAATATCTTATAGGTCTATCCATGTTGTTGCAGGTGGCAAAATTTAATTTTTTTAATGACAGTAGTATTTCATACCACATAGTCTTTATCCATTTATCTGTTGTTAGACATTTAGTCTGTTTCCATATCTTGGCTACTGTAAATAATGCTGCTATGAACATTGGCTGGAGAAGGAAATGGCAACCCACTCTAGTACTCTTGCCTAGAGAATTCCGTGGACAGAGGAGCCTGGTGGGCTGCTGTCCATGGGGTCGCAGAGTCGGACACAACTGAAGCGACTTAGCACGAGTTGTAGAAGGAAATGGCAACCCATTCCAGTATTCTTGCCTGGAGAATCCCAGGGACAGAGGAGCCTAGTGGGCTGCCATCTATGGGGTCGCACAGAGTTGGACACCACGGAAGCGACTTAGCAGCAGCAGCAGCGTGAACACTGGGATGAATTGTATCTTTTTGAATTAATGTTTTCACTTTCTTCGGATATAAAACCAGGAGTGGAATTAATGGATCATATACTAGTTCTTTTTATTTTTTGGGTTTTTGAAGACTCTCCATACTGTTTCCACAGTGGCCGCACCAATTTACGTTCCCACCAACAGTTTACTAGAGTTCCCTTTTCTGTATATACTCACCAACATTTGTTTTTTGTAGTCTTGATGATAGCTACTCTTTGCAACCCTGTGGACTGTAGCCTGCCAGGCTTCTCTGTCCATGGGATTCTCCAGGCAAGAATACTTGAGTGGGTTGCCTCCAGGGGATCTTCCTAACCCAGGTATCTAGACCCACATTTCTTATGTCTCCTATATTGGCAGATGGGTTCTTTACCGCTAGTGCCACCTGGGAAGCCCATTCTTACAAGTGTGAGATGATAGCTTATTATGGTTTTGATTTGCATTTCTCTAATAATTAACAGTGGAAACAATGTCAGACTTTATTTTTGGGGGCTCCAAAATCACTGCAGATGGTAACTGCGGCCATGAAATTAAAAGACACTTAACTCCTTGGAAGGAAAGTTATGACCAACCTAGATAGCATATTCAAAAGCAGAGACATTACTTTGCCAACAAAGGTTCGTCTAGTCAAGGCTATGGTTTTTCCAGTGGTCATGTATGGATGTGAGAGTTGGACTGTGAGGAAGGCTGAGCGCCGAAGAATTGATGCTTTTGAACTGTGGTGTTGGAGAAGATCCTTGAGAGTCCCTTGGACTGCAAGGAGATCCAACCAGTCCATTCTGAAGGAGATCAGCCCTGGGTGTTCTTTGGAAGGACTGATGTTAAAGCTGAAACTCCAGTACTTTGGCCACCTCATGCAAAGAGTTGACTCATTGGAAAAGACCCTGATGCTGGGAGGGATTGGGGGCAGGAGGAAAAGGGGACGACAGAGGATGAGATGGCTGGACGGCATCACCGACTCGATGGACATGAGTCTGCGTGAACTCCGGGAGTTGGTGATAGACAGGGAGGCCTGGGGTGCTGCAATTCATGGGGTCACAGAGTCGGACACGACTGAGCTACTGAACTGAACTGAACTGAATAATTAACAGTGTTGAGCATCTTTTCATGTGCCTATTAGCCATCCACATGTCTTTCTTGGGAAAATGTCTGTTCACGTTTCCAGCCCATTTTTTTATCATATTGTTTGTTTTTTTGATATTGACTTATATGAGCTCCTCAAACTTTTAGCTGACTAGTTTTCATTGATATTTCTTGCCTAAAGAAATTAGATTATTAACCAGACTATTCTATTTACCTCATTCCTGTTGCACTTACTAACTTTGTACTTTAGAGAAGATATTTCATTCGTTAGTGGTATGAATCTGTGGATCCTCATTTTACTTAATGAGTTATAATCCATTATTCTCCATATTCACTTAGATGATCAGATGCGGCACATCTGGCTAGACGAAGCTGCTCAGTTGAGTCTATGTCCTTTCAACATGTCATGATTTTTGAGAATTTTCTTTGATTACAGCAAAGTTGTTTCAGGATCATCTTATACTCTGTGTCCCAGACCTGGAATCAGCCATTTCTCTAAGGAGCCCTTATTCCTTTTAGTGGTTTATCGGTTTATTTGTCTAAGGAGAATATGTCATAATTTTACTTGTGAAATTAAAAAATTACTTTTAGGGCATTCAACCACAGTAGGAGTATGATGCCCAAACAGCCAGTCTGTCCTGGTCTTAGCACCGAGTCCCAAGTCCTGAAAAGCCCTAAGGCCTGTGCTCACCATTCAGTCTAAGTGGGAGAGATGATTGGGAAGAGAAGTGAGGAGGAACAAGCCTTGTTTGAGTGAGATTAACATAAGATGAAAGACTGATACCCTGGTGGCTCAGGGAAGCCCCGAGGTTAAAGCATCTGCCTGCAATGTGGGACAACAGGGTTCGATCCCTGGGTCAGGAAGATCCCCTGGAGAAGGAAATGGCAACTCACTCCAGTACTCTTGCCTGGAGAATCCCATGGAAGGAGGAACCTGCTATGCTACAGTCCATGGGGTTGCAAAGAGTTGGACACGACTGAGCGACGTCACTTTCACTTCACTTTGACCCAAGCTGTCCAAACTGCAAACCCCTACCCGACTCCACACCTTCATATGAGGCTGGCCTGAGGGAGGGAGAGAATAAAAGGTGGGAATCTGGTGCAGGCATTGACAACAAAGCTTAGGGTGGCAGTAGAAGGGGGTAGGCAAAGACTCTTACAGGTACTGGGGACAGAGTGCCTGTCCCTGGAAGAGTCATGATATGTAACAATATCGGGGGGATAGGCATCAGGAGAAGATTCCCTGCAGAGGTGACACCCAAGTGGAGACCCAGAAAGTGCACAGGAAGTGGCCAGTCAGGCTGATGGAATAGGGGATTGGCAAAGATAAGAGAGGTGGGGCCACTGCTTGTTGGGCTCCAACTGAGTCTCCAACATTGCCAGATACTTTACCTCCATTATCTCTTTGAATGCTCCCCTAGTGGCTCAGGCGGTAAAGCGTCTGTCTGCAATGCAGGAGACCCGGGTTCGATCCCTGGGTTGGGAAGATCCCCTGGAGAAGGAAATGGCAGCTCACTTCAGTGTTCTTGCCTGGAAAATCCAATGGATTGCGGAGCCTGGTAGGCTACGGTCCATGGAGTCGCAAAGAGTAGGACACGACTAAGTGACTTCACTTCACTTACAAATGAGAAAAGAAGCTCAGGGTAAAAGCCTCAGTGTCACCTCTGACTTTTTACACCCTTCATCTGATTTGTCAATCTCTAAGCAAATGACAGACCCAGAACTTGCCTTGGCCTCCTGCCTTCCTGACTGCTCCCTCTCTGAGCACTAGCATGAATCTCTTGATGAGCTTCTCTGGTTTCTTTAATCTGGCCTCAGGTGATCTCCTCTGGAATGCTAACATCTTCTACTTGGAGGTTTTAATTCTGCAAAGAACTCAAATATATTGTCATATGTATCTGTCCTGAGGTAGAACCAGGAAACTGCTCAAGGCAAACCTGTTGTTTCTTGGCTGCTCCTCTCTCATCTCTGCATCTCTTCCTTTCCCTGGTTAGCAGATGTTCAAATCTGAGGGAAGGTCTATTCCCTACAAGAAGTGGAGGACTCAAAATGCTCTGTGCCCAGGAGCCCCATGGGGTCTGTAAATCGTGGAACTCAGATTGGGACTTGAACCCATAGGTTTTTAATTGAGATCACACACAGGACATAATGAAGTTCAGGTTCCTGACATCTTATCACAGAAAGAATTCAGTGAGAGACAAAGTGATAGATAAGAAGTGGTTTTATTTAGAGAGAAATACACTCCAGAGACAGAATGTGGGCCATCCCAGAAGGCAAGAGTGGCACCAGGGTATGCAGGTTGTCAGTTTTTGTACTGGTGGGTAAATTCATAAGTTAATAAGTGGGAAGAGTATTCCAGCTATTTTGGGGAAAGGGTGGGTATTCCAGGTTTCGGGCCTTGACACTTATTTTTAACTTTCTAGTCAGCCTTGGAACTGTCATGGTGCCTTTGCGTGTGTTCTTTAGCTTGCTGATGTATTACAGTTGAGAGATGGAGTCAGTTCAGTTGCTCAATCATGTCCGACTCTGCGACCCCATGGACTGCAGCATGCCAGTCCTCCCTGTCCATCACCAACTCCTAGAGTTTACTCAAACTCATGTCCATTTAGTTAGTGATGCCATCCAACCATCTCATCCTCTGTCGTCCCCTTTTGCCTTCAATTTTTCCCAGCATCAGGGTCTTTTCAAATGAGTCAGTTCTTTGCATCACGTGGCCAAAATATTGGAGTTTCAGCTTTAACATCAGTCCTTCCAATGAATATTCAGGACTGATTTCCCTCAGGATGGACTCGTTGGATCTCCTTGCAGTTCAAGGGACTCTCAAGAGTCTTCTCCAACACCACAGTTCTAAAGCATCAAATCTTTGGTGCTCAGTTCTCTTTAGAGTCCAACTCTCACATCCATACATGACCACTGGAAAAACCATAGCCTTGAAGAGACGGACCTTTGTTGGCAAGGTAATGTCTCTGCTTTTTAATATGCTGTCTAGGTTGGTCATAACTTTTCTTCCAAGGAATAAGCGACTTTTAATTTCATGGCTGCAATCACCATCTGCAGTGATTTTGGAGAGAAGGAGTATTTCCTGCCATATCTGTAAAGAAAGATGTCCAGCCCTCCAAATGTGAACTTCTGAGCCCTGAGGGCACTCAGGAAGGAGAACAATACTTGTGATCTGGCAGCCATTAGACTGCAGTGCTCCCTACAGTAAGCACTGAGAAACTTAGACTGAAAAAATAGCTTAGATGCGCATGAAAGGAAAGATTTCAGTGGGCCCAGACTCTTGCACCTTCCCACACATAGAAAAGTGATTAAATTCCTTAACTTGAGATATCTGGTTTTCTTTAATTCACAAAAATACTTTCCACGTTCAGACTACCTGTCCTTTGTTGCAAACTTCTAAATAACCTGACTCCCCCTCTCCTCAACCCCACCCCACCCCTACCTCCTCAGAGCAGTTCTCTCAGGGTTACTTGAGATGCTGTCTCCCAGGCTTGAAGTCCTAAAAATTCCCACCAAATAAAACGTGTCTCAGCCTTTCAGATCAGATCAGATGAGTCGCTCAGTCGTGTCCGACTCTTTGTGACCCCATGAATCGCAGCACGCCAGGCCTTCCTGTCTATCACCAACTCCTGGAGTTCACTCAGACTCATGTCCATCGAGTCGGTGATGCCATCCAGCCATCTCATCCTCTGTCGTCCCCATCCTATCTTGCCCCCAATCCCTCCCAGCATCAGAGTCTTTTCCAATGAGTCAACTCTTCTCATGAGGTGGCCAAAGTACTGGAGTTTCAGCTTTAGCATCATTCCTTCCAAAGAACACCCAGGGCTGATCTCCTTCAGAATGGACTGGTTGGATCTCCTTGCAGTCCAAGGGACTCTCAAGAGTCTTCTCCAACACCACAGTTCAAAAGCATCAATTCTTTGGCACTCAGCCTTCCTCACAGTCCAACTCTCACATCCATACATGACCACTGGAAAAACCATAGCCTTGACTAGACGAACCTTTGTTGGCAAAGTAATGTCTCTGCTTTTTCGTATGCCATTTAGGTTGGTCATAACTTTCCTTCCAAGGAGTAAGCGTCTTTTAATTTCATGGCTGCAGTCACCATCTGCAGTGATTTTGGAGCCCAGAAAAATAAAGTCTGACACTGTTTCCACTGTTTCCCCATATATTTCCCATGAAGTGGTGGGACCGGATGCCATGATCTTTGTTTTCTGAAAGTTGAGTGCCGGGGTCCAGCCCCGGTGGATCCAGGGAATTCGAAGCGGGGACGGCGTCAGCGAGGATCAGCAAACAACTGCTTAATTAAACTTTAATTAAGGATATAAAGAATATTAGCATAAGGATAGCTCAGTGAGGAAATTCAGTGGAGAAAAGAGGCTGAATAATTCAGCCAGAAGATGAAAGAAAGAACGACATGGGGAGACCAAGTTTTGGTGAACAAGGCCCGCACTTTATTTTCCAAAGTAGTTTTTATACCTTAAGTTATGCATAGAGGATAATGGGGGAAGGGGTAGAGTCATGCAGTAAGCCAGGCTTTCTTCCTGCAAACTTATCATATGCAAAAGTTTAGGTGATTTGCATCATCTTCTGGCCCAGAGGCCTGTTAACATTTTAAGACCCTTTCTTCAGAAAACTTATTTTTCTCTAAAGGTGATTGGTCGGGAGCCACCCTCCAAAAGCATTAGATAAAGTTGCATTCCTATAGGGCAAAGGTGTGGTGGGCTATAACAAGTAAAAGAATTAACTCAAGGGTCCAAGATTACAAACATTAAAGCTACTACTTACACCAATTATATTAATCAATACACTGCCAGGGACACAGCAGGTAAGGGATATGGAAACTTAGCAGCAAACATTGGCCCAACAAGTGAAAAACCCTTCACCAATACAATTTCTAATCAATCTTTTAACTGCTCAAAGGAATCTGTATTCAGACAGTTTAGAACATCTCCTGCCTCTCACAGTTGGGAGGCTCTGAACAATCACATGTGGCCTGAAAAACCTATTCAGGCAGGCTAGAGGACTTCCAAAGGAGTTTGTAGGTTGAAACACTGTCACACCCAGGAATTATTAACTGGAGCTGTAAGCTAACTCTTTTTTCAGAGAGAGGTAGTGGGGGACAGCCCCCCGTAAAGTCAGAGGTGTAGGTGAAAGCACAAAGCAGAAAGTAGGCAGACTCTGGTTTTGGGGGTAGATGCTTGAGAATTTCCAGGGAGACTCCTGAGGCTTGATCCCGCCTTTGCGTATGCCAAGCCTCCTTCCTCATGACCTTTGCCAGGGGCGGAGCTTGCTCCCCGCATTTGAGCTTTAAGCCAACTTTTTCACACTTTCACTTTCATCAAGAGGCTTTTTAGTTCCTCTTCACTTTCTGCCATAAGGGTGGTGTCATCTGCATATCTGAGGTTATTGATATTTCTCCCAGCAATCTTGATTCCAGCTTGTGCTTCTTCCAGCCCAGAGTTTCTCATGATGTACTCTGCATAAACAGGGTGACAATATACAACCTTGACATACTCCTTTTCCTATTTGGAACCAGTCTGTTGTTCCATGTCCAGTTCTAACTGTTGCTTCCTGACCTGCATACAAATTTCTTAAGAGGCAGATCAGGTGGTCTGGTATTCCCATCTCTTTCAGAATTTTCCACAGTTGATTGTGATCCACACAGTCAAAGGCTTTGGCATAGTCAATAAAGCAGAAGTAGATGTTTTTCTGGAACTCTCTTGCTTTTTCCATGATCCAGCGGATGTTGGCAATTTGATCTCTGGTTCCTCTGCCTTTTCTAAAACCAGCTTGAACATCAGGAAGTTCACGGTTCACATATTGCTGAAGCCTGGCTTGGAGAATTTTGAGCATTACTTTACTAGCGTGTAGGTTGTGATTATTTTTTAAGTGGACACAATGAGTATATGGAGAAGGCAATGGCACCCCACTCCAGTGCTCCTGCCTGGAAAATCCCATGGACGGAGGAGCTTGGTAGGCTGCAGTCTATGGGGTCACTGAGGGTTGGACACAACTGAGCGACTTCACTTTCACTTTTCACTTTCATGCATTGGAGAAGGAAATGGCAACCCACTCCAGTGTTCTTGCCTGGAGAATCCCAGGGACAGGGGAGCCTGGTGGGTGCCATCTATGGGGTCGCACAGAGTCCGACACGACTGAAGTGACTTAGCTTAGCAATGAGTATATAATGAGCCTCAAGGTCTAGTGGAATTCAACTTGTCCACCATCTTGGACCTTTTGGTTCTAATCAGTTTATGTTGTACCCTCAGGCTATAGCATTCTTTTATTTTTTAAAAAATCTTTATTTATTTGGCTACATCGGGTCTTCCTTGTGGCATACAGGGTTTTCATCGCAGCATGCAGGCTCTTCGTTGTGGTTTGTGGGCATCTCTAGTTGCGGCATGTGGCCTTAGTTGCCCCATGACATATGGGACCTTAGTTCCCTGACCACGGATCAAGCCCAGGTCCCCTGCATTGGAAGGCAGATTCTTAACCACTGGACAAACAGGGAGGTCCCTGTGTCGTTCTTTTAAAGGTTATACCCTGCTCTCTTCTCTCTTGTTTCAGGTACTGCCTTGTTTCAGAAGTATTTTGTGATTTTCTTTTTAGATATCTTTCTAATATTTATTTCTAATGTAATTCTGTTATAGTCAGAGAATATACTTGGTATTATTTAAATTATTTTAAATTTAAATTATTTTAAATTGTTTTATAGCCCAGATATGGTCTGTCTTGGTAATCATTCCATGTGCACTTGAAAAAAATACATATTCTGCTCTTCTTGGGTGGAGTATTTTCTTAATAGCAATTGCTGCTAAGTCTGCTGCTAAGTCGCTTCAGTCATGTCCAACTCTGTGCAACCCCGTGGACGGCAGCCCACCAGACTCCCCCGTCCCTGGGATTCTCCAGGCAAGAACACTGGAGTGGGTTGCCATTTCCTTCTCCAATGCATGAAAGTGAAAAGTGAAAGTGAAGTCTTTCAGTCATGTCTGACTCTTTGCGACCCCATGGACTGCAGCCCACCAGGCTCCTCCATCCACGGGATTTTCCAGGCAAGAGTACTGGAGTGGGGTGCCATTGCCTTCTCCATAATAGCAATTAGGCCATTGATAATATTGTTCAAGTCTTGTTCAAGTCTTCTCTGTCTTTCCTGATTTTTCTGCCTACTCATTCTTTCAGTTGTTCAGAGGAATCTCTTGTGATTTGTCTATTTCTCCTTGCAGATTTCAACCTGGTATAATTTTGTATTCCTGAAGAACTTTAAAAAATATGTCCTATACTACAAATCTACTGAAGGTGATTCTTCACTATGTCTAAGAAAGTGTTTTGCCTTAGTTTTCTAAAAATTTTCTGACTATATTTCTGTATCTGTAGGTTTACAGCCCCACACTTAGACCCCAGTCCTTTAAAAATGTTATTGCACTACTTTCTGGCTTACATTGCTCCTGAAGAGAAGTTCATTATCATTCTTATCATTGTTGGTGTGACATAACATGCCTCTTGAGAAACCTGTATGCAGGTCAGGAAGCAATAGTTAGAACTGGACATGGAACAACAGACTGGTTCCAAATAGGAAAAGGAGTACGTCAAGGCTGTATATTGTCACCCTGCTTACTTAACTTATATGCAGAGTACATCATGAGAAACTCTGGGCTGGAAGAAGCACAAGCTGGAATCAAGATTGCGGGGAGAAATATCAATAACCTCAGATATGCAGATGACACCACCCTTATGGCAGAAAGTGAAGAGGAACTAAAAAGCCTCTTGATGAAAGTGAAAGAGGAGAGTGAAAAAGTTGGCTTAAAACTCAACATTCAGAAAACGAAAATCATGGCATCTGGTCCCATCACTTCATGGGAAATAGATGGGGAAACAGTGGAAACAGTGTCAGACTTTATTTTTCTGGGCTCCAAAATCACTGCAGATGGTGACTGCAGCCATGAAATTAAAAGACGCTTACTCCTTGGAAGGAAAGTTATGACCAACCTAGATAGCATACTAAAAAGCAGAGACATTACTTTGCCAGCAAAGGTCCGTCTAGTCAAGGCTATGGTTTTTCCAGTGGTCATGTATGGATGTGAGTGTTGGACTGTGAAGAAAGCTGAGTGCCGAAGAATTGATGCTTTTGAACTGTGGTGTTGGAGAAGACTCTTGAGAGTCCCTTGGACTGCAAGGAGATCCAACCAGTCCATTCTAAAGGAGATCAGTCCTGGGTGTTCTTTGGAGGGACTGATGCTAAAGCTGAAACTCCAATACTTTGGCCACCTCATTGGAAGAGTTGACTCATTGGAAAAGACTCTGATGCTATGAGTGATTGAGGGCAGGAGAAGGGAACGACAGAGGATGAGATGGCTGGATGGCATCACCGACTCAATGAACGTGAGTTTGAGTGAACTCCGGGAGTTGGTGATGGACAGGGAGGCCTGGCGTGCTGCAATTCATGGGGTCACAAAGAGTGAGACAGGACTGAGCGACTGAACTGAACTGAACTGAACGTGCCTTTTTGTTCTAGCTACTTTTAAGATTTCACTTTATCATAGATTAAGGCAATCCAATTATAACATGCCTAGGAGCTGTTTTTTCCTTCTCTCTCTCTTTCTGTCTATCTTTGTGCTTGGGGCTGATTGTGTTCTTGAACCCACATGTTTAGAGCTGAGTTTCTCAGTCTCAGGACTGTGGGGTCTGGTGGAGGCTGGCTATGCATATAGGACGTTCAGCAGTATTCCTGGCTCCTACCCCCTAGATTCTAGTATAACTTTCCTCTTGTGACAAGAAAAATGACTCCAGACATTGCCATACTTCCTCAAGGGCAGAATCATCCCCAGCTGAGCGCTACTGGTTTAGATTTTTAAAATCAGGATTTGGGGAATTGGGGGATGTTATTTTTTCAATAATGTTCCCCTTCTCTCTTTCTCCCACAGGGATTCCAATTACATGTGTTTTAGTCTGACTGAATTTGTCCCACAGCTCACTGGTGATTCATTAATCTTTTCAATCTTTTTTCTTTGTGTTTCACTTTGGATAGTTTCTGTTGCTGTTTCTTCAAGTTGACCCATCTTTTCTTCTTCATTGTCTAATCTGCTATTAATCTCATCCAATATTTTTTATTTCAGAAATTGTATTTGCATTTCAGATAGCTTGATTTTGGTGTTTTTCATATTTTCCTTATCCCTAATAACCTGTGCAATCTTTCTTGAACAGTGAACATGAGATACAGCTGCAATAATTATTCCAATTTCCTTATCCGATAATCCTAATGACTGTATCATTTCTGGGTTTATTTTTATTAGTTGATTTTTTTCTTCTCATTATGGGTCAGATTTTCCTAACATTTTGCCTGCCAGACACTCTGAGTTTTACCTTTTGGGTGCTGGCTAATTTGGATTCCTGTGAACATTAGTGAGTCCCTTGTACTGCAAGGAGATCCAACCATTCCATCCTAAAAGAAATCAGTCCTGAATATTCATTGGAAGGACTGATGTTAAAGCTGAAACTCCAATACTTTGGCCACCTGATGCGAAGAACTGACTCATTTGAAAAGACCCTCATGCTAGGAAAGATTGAAGGCAGGAGGAAAAGGGAATGACAGAGGATGAGATGGTTGGATGGCATCACCGACTCAATGGACATGAGTTTGAGTAAACTCCGGGAGTGGTGATGGACAGGGAGGCCTGGCGTGCTGCAGTTCATGGGGTCGCAAAGAGTCGGACACAACTGAGCGACTGAACTGAACTGAACATTAGTGAACATTGTTTTGGCATACAGCTAAATTACTTGGAAACAGATCTTTCAAGGCTTGCTTTTGAGAGGTGTTATGTAGGACCATGAAATGGAGCAAGACCGTGTGGGACTCTCCCTGGTACAAATACCTTATGTGTCCCCCATTTCTTATTTGATTAAAAAAGGCTTCAGCCTTCTTTCGTCCCATGAATTCTTAAGAGCAGATTCAAATAAATTCAAAGCTAATCAGGCAAGGGAGATAATGCAGAAAGAAAGGTGGAGCAGTCAAGAATCAATAGTGTAGCCTTGGGACAGGGTTCTGGTTCCTCACAATGAATATACATAATAATATCTTTGAGTTCTTCAGAAGAACTAAGGCCCCCACCCAGGTGGAGCATGGTAGTTCAGTTCAGTTGCTCAGTCATGTCAGACTCTGTGACTGCAACACGCCAGGCTTCCCTGTCCATCAAAAACTCCCGGAGCTTGCTCAAACTCATGTCCATAGAGTCGGTGATGCCATCCAACCATTTCATCCTATGTGATACCCTTCTCCTCCTGCCTTCCATCTTTCCCAGCATCAGGGTCTTTTCCAATGAGTCAATTCTTCCTATCAGGTGGCCAAAGTACTGCAGTTTCAGCTTCAGCATCAGACCTTCCAGTGAATATTTAGGACTGATTTCCTTTAGGACTGACTAGTTTGATCTCCTTGCAGTCCAAGGGACTCTCAAGAGTCTTCTCCAACACCACAGTTCAAAAGCATCAATTCTTTGGTGCTCAGCTTTCTTTATAGTCCAACTCTCACATCCATACATGACTACTGGAAAAACCATAGCTTTGACTAGACGGATCTTTGTTGGCAAAGTAATGTCTCTGCCTTTTAATATGTTGTCTAGGTTGGTCATAACTTTTCTTCCAAGGAACAAGCATCTTTTAATTTCATGGCTGCAGTCACCATCTGCAGTGATTTTGGAGCCCCCAGAAATAAAGTCAGCCACTGTTTCCACTGTTGCTCCATCTATTTGCCATGAAGTGATGGGACCAGATGCCATGATCTTAGTGTTTTGAATGTTGAGTTTTAAGCCAACTTTTTCACTCTCCTCTTTCACTTTCATCAAGAGGTTCTCCAGTTCCTCTTCGCTTTCTGCCATAAGGGTGGTGTCATCTGCATGTCTGAAGTTATTGATATTTCTCCTGGAAATCTTGATTCCAGTTTGTGCTTCATCCAACCCAGCATTTCTCATGATGTACTCTGCATATAAGTTAACTAAGCAGGGTGACAATATACATAAGTTCCATTCCAAATTTTGAACCAGTCTGTTATTCCATGTCTGTTTCTGTTTCTTCTTGACCTGCATACAGATTTTTCAGGAGGCAGGTAAGGTGGTCTGGTATTCCCATCTCTTGAAGAATTTTCCACAGTTTGTTGTGATCCACACAGTCAAAGGCATTGGCGTAATCAATAAAGCAGAAGTAGATGTTTTTCTGGAATTCTCTTGCTTTTTCAATGATCCAATGGCTATTGGCAATTTGATCTCTGGTTCTTCTGCCTTTTCTAAATCCAACTTAAACATGTGGAAGTTCACAGTTCACGTACTGCTGAAGCCTGGCTTAGAGAATTTTGAGCATTACTTTGCTAGCATGTGAGATGAGTGCAGTTGTGCAGTAGTTTGGACATTCTTTGGCATTGCCTTTCTTTTGGATTGGAATGAAAACTGAGCATGGTAACTTCAGGCTAAACACAAGATTCCTGGAACAGTGCCCTGTTACCTCACCACCAACCAATCAGAAGAAAGTCCCACACCCTGAAACCCTCACCCCAAATTTTGCCTATAAAACTTCTTCCTGAAAACCATCAGAGAGTTCAGGGATTTTGAGCATTAGCCACCCATTCTCCTTGCTTGGCCTTGCAATAAAGTTTTCCCTGCTTTAAACACCCATGTTGTGGCTTGTTTGGCCTCACTGTAAGGCACAAGAACTTGCATTTGGTAACAGTCAGAGTAACCTTTGTTCTACGGCTGATTCCACTATACCACTGAGGAAATACCCTCCTGAGTACTCTATCTGATGGCCTGAGTATTGCAGTGTTTTGTCTTGACTGGTAGAGCAGGAAATAGTCCCAGCCTTGCAAAGATCTGGTGATTCTTCTCTCACTTCTCACTTGTGGTTCTTTCCCTAGCCTCGAGTGGCACCTCCAGACTCACTCAGTACTCTAAGGGGACCTTCGGAAATGCTCTTTCTCCATGTAGATCTCTCCTCTCTGGCACCCTGCTCTGTGAACTCTAGTAACCTGGTTCTCCTCAGACTCTCAGTTTCTTGTCCTCAACTTACCTGGCCCATCTGTTCTCCCTGCAATCACCTCTTCCCACTGCACCCTGAATGATTTCTCCAGGTGGTGAGCTGGGGACAGTTTTAGCTCTCTGCTAATTTGCTTCTCCTCTCTCGGGGGTCACTGTCCCTCACCTCTGAGAGCTAATATTAGAAAATAATTGTTTTGTATACTTCATCTGTTTCTGTGTTACTCCATCTTAGAAGCAGAAAAAATTCTTTAAACACTTAATTTTAGCTTTATTTTCTATATTGTTTTTCAAAAGTTTTCAATTTCTACTTTTAAAAGTGTTTTCAGAGATTAGCTGCTAAACACACTTTAAAAATAATTTTCTATTTAAAAAATCTGACAGCTTTAGTATTTTTATATAAATGCCTAAAAACAGTAGGAGGAGAATATCCAATTAGGATTTGATATTCCTTAGTATAGGAGATAAATTATGAGTATTCATAGGTTGAATAATCTTTCTATGGATTAGTATATCCCATTTTAATGTTTCACTTCCATAAAAGAATTATAAATGAATTATCTGGTAATGTGCACCTTCTTTCTGAGATGCACACATTTAACTTACTTCTATTTCTCTAACATTCTGATAATTAAAATTGTTTTCCTATGACCTGATCTCATACAGAAGCTAACACATCATATTTGCCTTTGAAGTGGATCACGAAGGGAGAAAATATGACTTGGTTCTGTTTTACTTTAAAACTCCAAACCACATGTTTACTTTCAAGCTAAAATGTAGTGTCTTTGTGTGGGTTTTAATATGTATGGCTGAAGTATGACTCAATTTTGAAGACCACAGAAATTATAAGGAAACAAAAATAAAGGAAAAGGACTGGTCAGATCATTCTAGGATGGTTGGTAGTGTTCTTTCTCTTCCTCCTCCCTTCTTCCTTTTCCCCTGTCTCTCTCTTCCAGTTACTTAGTTCTTACATTTTACAAGCTATCTTTTCTGCCTAGATTTTGAGTAGTAGAGAAAAGAGTAAAGTTTCTAATTGGGTAGGAACTCTCAAGATGTTCCATTTGCCCAATATTGATAAAAATAATAATGTACAGCATGGGCCAAAAACAAACTTTAATTCAGATGCTGGATATTTTGTTTAATAAGAGCTGTTGACAGAACTTAACAGAAAAATAATCTTTAAGTTGGTAGTGTGACTAGTCTAATAAATGCCATCCGAATGGCCAAGTGTTGTAAGTAAAACCTGGAGGACTGCCCCTCATGGGGGTGCTGACTCCCAAATTCAGATGTAAGAACTTTAGGAATTTAGGCTTTTTCTGACACATAATGAAGCAGGATTTTTTTTTTTTAATACACCCCTAAGAGTTAAAGTCATTGAGGAATCTAGATTTTATACTCTGCTTTTTCCCCCCACTTAGTTCCAATTGGTAGATTTGTTATTATAGAGTCAACAAAAACCTCCATTGGATGATTAAAAAATAAATCAGGTTATTAGAGTTCTTTCTCAGAGTCACTAAGAAAATAGGTTCTGTTTTATAAATACAATATTTTAGTCAGTAAATCTTTTGAAGGGAGAGCAAGATCTCATTTACTTTGTGCATTGTGTGTAGTTCACATTCAGTGAATGAGTGTTGAGAGCAAGTAAGCATTATGCAAATACTCTGCTTTCCACGTGAGTGATCCCTCTCCACCTTTCTGTATAGTATCAGTGTTCCCTCTTTGTCTTTGACCTCTGTCCTATCCCTCATCACTTGTTAATTTCTTTTCCAACTTTAACACTAAATTCTTTCACTTTGTTGTTGTTCAGTTGCTGGGTTGTGTCTCTTTGCAACCGCAGGGACTGCAGCACACCAGGCTTCCCAGTCCTTCATTGTCTCCTGGAGTTTGCACAAACTCATGTACATTGAGTTGATTATGCCATCCAACCAGTTCATCCTCTGTCACCCGTTTCTCCTTCTGTCCTCAATCTTTTCCAGCATTAGTCTTTTCCAATGAGTTGGCTCTTCATAACAGGTAGCCAAAGTATTTGAGCTTCAGTTTCAGCATCAGTCTTTCCAATGAATATTCAGGGTTGGTTTCCTTTAGGATTGATTGCTTTGATCTTGCTGTCCAAGGGACTCTCAAGAGTCTTATCGAGCACCACAGTTCAAAAGCATCAGTTCTTCAGTGTTCAACCTTCTTTATAGTCCAACTCTCACATCCATACCTGACTACAGGAAAAACCATAGCTTTGACTATACGGACCTTTGTCGGCAAGGCGATGTCTCTGCTTTTTAATATGCTGTCTAGGTTTGTCATAGCTTTCCTTCCAAGGAGTAAGCGTCTTTTAATTTCATGGCTGTAGTCACCGTCCACAGTGATTTTGGAGCCCAAGGAAATAAAATCTGTCACTGTTTCCATTTTTTCTCCATCTATTTGCCATGAAGTGATGGAACAGCATGCCATAATTTAGTTTTTTGAACACCGGAGTTTTAAGCCAGCTTTTTCACTTTCCTCTTTCACCTTTATCAAGAGGCTCTTTAGTTCCTCTTCACTTCTGCCATTAGGGTGGTGTCATCTGCATATCGGAGAAGGCAATGGCACCCCACTCCAGTACTCTTGCCTGAAAAATCCCATGGACAGAGGAGCCGGGGGCTGTGGTCCATGGGGTTGCTATGAGTCGGGCACGACTGAGTGACTTCACTTTCACTTTTCACTTTCCTACATTGGAGAAGGAAATGGCAACCCACTCCAGTGTTCTTGCCTGGAGAATCCCAGGGATGGGGGAGGCTGGTGGGCTTCCGTTTATGGGGTCGCACAGAGTCGGACACAAGTGAAGCGACTTAGCAGCAGCAGCAGCAGCAGCAGCAGCAGCATCTGCGTATCTGAGGTTACTGATATTCTCCCGGCAATCTTGATTCCAGCTTGTGCTTCATCCAGCCCAGCATTTTGCATTATGTACTCTGCATATAAGTGAATATAATTTAAGATTACCCTGTTTGATTTGAAAACTTTAGGGAAAAAAGTAATAAACCTGGTATATGTTTTATTTGTTCATCTTAGGTATAGTAAAATTGGATTCTTAATTATTTAGTGTTCAACTTTCATCTCTTTCAGTTATTTTCTTATAAAAGTCTAAAATTTGTTATAGCATGACTTTAATCTTTTTCTTAGTAACAAAGGCTCTAATCTCTTGTCGTGTTTTGTTTTTCTCCTCTGCTGTGAGATATTAGATCACAACTTTAACTTTTCACTTATTTAACTTTAATATTCTTTTCACACACATACATTCATGTTGGTGATTTCCCCCTTACTCTCCTCCATGTGCCTTATTGGTCATGACTATCCTTCTCCATGTTTTATGGTCCAGCTCCTCACACTTATTGCAAGGTGTTGACAGGAATTCTTCCTTGTGGGATGCCTTCTGCCTTCTACAGAGAGTCCATCTAGCCCTTTCTTGAGGGTCTCTGCCTCTGTGGTGTGGTAATGTCCAGATTCTCTGGTCTCTGCTTCTTCTCTTTCCTCCCATGGTTTTTCCCTCTAACCCCCTAACAGAAGCAAGAGCTTGTTCTGTGGCTTTCCTTGCTTCAAGTTCTTGCCCTGGAGACTGCATTTGTTTCTGAATTGATGGCTGCCTAATATTTTATCTAGACTCTTTGTCTTGACTTTTAGTTCATGTCTGCCTAAAGGACTTTTTAAATCATCTCACTGTTATCTCACATCTCCCCTGTAACCAAACCAGATTTATTTCTTCTCTCTGGTACATTATTTTTGCCCAGTTCAAATTTTTGAAACTGGAGTCAATTTTGTCTCAACACTTTCTTTCCCTTTATCCAGTTAGTTACCAACTCTTATGGGCTTCCCTGGTGGCTCAGAGGTTAAAGCATCTGCTTGCAATGCAGGAGACCTGGGTTTGATCCCTGGGTTGGGAAGATTCCCTGGAGAAGGAAATGGCAACCCACTCCAGTATTTTTGCCTGGAGAATCCCTCTTATGGCTTCCACTTCACATCTTTCATCTGCCCCTTTAGGATCTCACATCTTGCTGGAATGACATATAGCCCTCCTGAAAGTTTTTGTGGCTTGGCTTCCACTTTAAGCCTATAGTTCAGATTGCAAATGGTACCACATTTGCAATCTGTGGTCAGGGTCTTCTTTTGCCCCTGACAAGACGCAGCCCACTCACCCCTCTGCTCTCCTTCCGTCCTCCACAGGAGCCTTTCTTGCAGAGCGGCTCTTGGCGTGTGTGGACACCGACCTCATACCCATCTGCTTGCCTTTGTGCGTGTTGTCCTCTGTGCCACTGTGTTCTTTCTTTATGTTCACCTGTGGTTGTTACTAAGTGAGAAGTAAAGATTCACCTTCTCTCGGGGTTTTGGACCGGTATGGACAAACTTTCTGTAAAGGGCCAGCTAGTAAATAATTAGGATTTGTGGACCTCAAATTACTCTACTTGTCCTTTTAGCACAAAGTGGCATAGACTACATGTCCGTGAATGGGTGTGGCTTTGTTCAAACAAAACTTCATTTTTTTCAATCATTCTAAAATGTAAGAATCATTTTACATCACAGGTAGAACCAAAACAGGTGGCAGGCTGGCTCTGGTCCTGGACTGTGCTTTGTTAACCCCTATTTTGGAGGAAGAAGCATCTGAGAGAGTACTGAAAATAGGAATATATAACTACCTGCCCAGCTTAGAAAGAAAGTCTACACAGAGAGAAATACTTGACAGCTCTGACCTACTGCAATCCTCAAGTACTTGTGGCACGCACAGTGCACTAACCACAGGATGCCTTCTCCCTCTTCAGTCTCCACTGCCAGCTCTTCAGCCAACTCCCCATCAAGGTCTCCTGCTCTGGCCCTTCATGCTTTCCCCACCAGGAGCTACCATGACCCACCAGAAATACAGCAGGTGGAGAGCCTACAGCCTCACATCCCTCAGAGTCCTCACTGCTCTTAGAGGAGCTCCAGGGTCTTACCCTCACATAGAGGTCCTGCCTGGCCCAGGCAGGGGCACTCTCCTTCTGAATGCCCCACTTCACCAGTTGCCACTCACTAAGACTAGCAGGATGCTCATCCCAACCCTTCTGATGGCTTCTTCTCTCTGTCCTCTTGACCCAGCTTCATGGGACCCTTTGCTGCTGACTCGTTCTCCCCTCCCCCTGCATGGTTTAGAGAAAGGTAGCACTGCACTTACTATGCTTTCTTGTTTATTGATTTTCTTTCCTCTCTCTTCTCATTGACCTCCAGAGAGGTCTGTTCTCTCCTGGCCCCTAGAGAACACAGGCCCTGTGGGAGCAGGACCTTCGTCATCTTGCTGACTGCTGCGTGCCCATACATAGCACAGTGCCTGGCTCATGAAGGGAAGGACAGGGCCAGACCCACAGAGGAGCCCACTTAGGGGACACATCTCTTGCCAAACAGAACAAGTCTGGAGAGGGCTTGGGTGCACAGCCAAAGGAGCCAAGTGGAGGGTATGATGTAAGCATGTGATGGCTACAGCTAGGTGAACTGGGCTTTGGGGACTGCCTGAAAGCCGCTTCAAGCAGAACTTACTTTAAACACAAAACTTGCTTCAAACGCAGAAGACAGTGTCTTCAGGAAAACACCAATGACCCAGGAGTCCTATAATTATGCTTTCTTATCTGTGCTACTTCCCCCACATTGGCCAACCACTTAGCTAAAAATGATGGCATGGAAGGAAAGGGGAAGACATGGCAACACACAGATGTTTTTTTAAAAGTTTTCCCTCACTCACTAGAAAGATGAAGGTGTTGACAGAAAGTGAGTATATCAAACAGTTGACCCAGCTTTGTGCAGCGTTTCCTCTGCCCAAGTAAGAATGGAATCTGTATGCATGTATGAGCAATGAATTATGCAATTTCAGTGATTCTACATATAAGCTGAATGTTCTTATGTTTGCATTTTAAATTGGCATCATGGTCTTCCCAGATGGAGCTAGTGGTAAAGAATTTGCCTGCCAATGCAGGAGACGCAAGAGATTCAGGTTCAATCCCTGAGTCAGGAAGATGCCCTGGAGGAGGGCATGGTAGCCCACTCCAGTATTTTTGCCTGGAGAATCCCATGGACAGGGGAACCTGGCAGGCTACAGTCCATGGGATTGCAAAGAGTCAGATATGACTGAAGTGACTGAGCACGCAATATAAAGGTAAATGGTAAAATTCATATGATAATTTAAAATATTTTTTTAATTATTAATTTTTTGGCTGGGCCAGGTCTTAGTTGTGGCACATGAGATCTTCGATCTTTGCTGAGGCATGTGATATCTTTAGTTGTGGCATGCGGGAACTAGTTCCCTGACCAGGGATTGAACCTGGCACCCTGCATTGGGAATGTGGAGTCCTAGCCAGTGAACTACCAGAAAAGTCCCTATAATTTTAAATTTTAATTTTTCTTTCCTCAGAATTACTTTAAGTAGCAAATAAAAGCAAGAGAGAAAGCAGAAGAAAGAAAAACACTTTCTGTATGAGTACCTTTCACAGCACTTTTTTGCTGCTTGCTGAGTAAGACGTCTTGCATTTTCATTTGTCCTGGGCCACAGTTATGTTGCAGATCATGTATGTGGGGGAGGAATAATACAGTTAGGAAAGCTACATTGTGGAGGTAACATTTGACCTGGGTCTTGAAAATGAATAGGGATCTCCAGGCAGAAGTAAGCAGAAGAAACAGCAAAAACTCCTGCCAGGGGATATACACTTGTGTCCTGGTCAGTTTCAACTGTGCGCTATTGTGATTTATAAGAAAAGAGAAAAGCCAATGGCCGACAATTTAATCACTAATGCCTATATAAGGAAGATTTCATATAAACCCAAAAGGAGGGGTTTGGAGAATTGAGTCTGGGGAACCAGAATGATTGCATTATGCCACCATGCTGGATCCCATACTCCACAGGGACAGAAGCTCCCTTATTTAAGATTTCACCTTATATATCTTTTCATTTGGCTATTGATTTATATCCTTTAATATCCTTCATAATAGGCTGATAATTCAGTGAGTAAGCAGGTTTCTTGAGTTCTGTGAACTACTCCAGCAAATTAATCAAACCTTACGAGGGAGTCATAGGAACCTCCAATCTGTACCCAGATGGTCAGAAGTATGGGTGACAACATGGACTTGTAATTGACATCTTAACTAGAGGGCAGTCTTGTGGGGCTGAGCTCCTAAATTGTGGAATCTGATGCTATCTCCAGGTACTATTTACCTGACACTGTTTGGGTTGATTTGTAGGTCACCCAGTTGATGTCTGAGATTTGCTTGTTGGTGGGGAAACCTCTCCTCCCTCCACACATATACTCATTGGAACTGTTTCAGAATTGTTAGGCTCTCATAACTAAGTTTCTTTGTATTCTTAAATCTTTTTACAGATTTGATCATGTGCTAACTAACGACTGAATGTCAGTTGCAGCAACTATTTTAAAATTTTTAAGATCTGTTTGTTGGGGGGATGGGAGAAATAGGGGGGAAATGTGTGTGAGTAATTATAATAATGTGAAAGTGGTATCTAGATTTTACAGCCTCAGTAATCTGCTCAAAGGAGAAGGCAATGGCACCCCACTCCAGTACTCCTGCCTGGAAAATCCCATGGGTGGAGGAGCCTGGTGGGCTGCAATCCATGGGGTAGACACGACTGAGTGACTTCACTTTCACTTTTCACTTTCATGCATTGGAGAAGGAAATGGCAACCCACTCCAGTGTTCTTGCCTGGAGAATCCCAGGGATAGGGGAGCCTTGTGGGCTGCTGTCTATGGGGTCGCACAGAGTCGGACACGACTAAAGCGACTTAGCAGCAGCAGCAGCATAACAAAATACCATATACCAGGTGGCTTAAACAGCAGAAATTTATTTCTTTACAGTTCTGAAGGCTAGAAGTCCAATATCAAAGTACAACATGGTTACTCTCTGGAGAGACCTCTGTTTCTGCTTTGCAGGTGGTTGCCTTTTCACTGTGTCCTCACATGGCAGAGAGAGGAATGCTCTGGTGTCTCTTTTTGTAAAGGCACTAATTCCATTGTGAGGGCCCTACTTATGAGCTCATCTAAATTTACTTATTTCCCACAGGCCCCATCTCCAAAACCATCATTTTGGAGGTTAGGGTGTCAATATATGAATATGAAAGAAGGCACAATCTAGTTATAGCAACATGCATGAAATGTCTAGGGAATATCGAATAGGTTTTTCCGGTAAGAGTAGGTACTGGATATAGGTAGAAGCTGGGACAAAGCTAGTATCAGGTTTCAAAATTCTTCTGCATTGTGCTAAGAGTTAAACTTTACATAGAAATTGGGAATTTGGAGCATAAACAGATGTGTGTTTTAGAATGATGCTCTGGCAATGCATGTAGGATACAGCTTTGTTGTTCAGTTGCTCAGTTGTGTCCAACTCTGTGACCCCATGGACTGCAGCATACCAGGCTTCCCTGTCCTTCACCAACTCCCAGAGCTTGCTCAAATTCATCTCCATTGAGTTGGTTATGCCATCCAACCATCTCACCATCAGTCATCCCCTTCTCCTGCCTTCAATCTTTCCCAGCATCAGGGTCTTTTCTAATGAGTTGGCTCTTCGCATCAGGTAGCCAAAGTATTGTAGCTTCAGCTTTAGCATCAGTCCTTCCAATGTATGTTCAGGATTGATTTCCTTTAGGATTGACTGGTTTGATCTCCTTGCAGTCCAAGGGTCTCTCAAGAGTTTTCCCCAGCACCACATTTCCAAAGCATTAATTTGGAGAAGGAAATGGCAACCCACTCAAGTATTCTTGCCTGGAAAAGTCCATGGATAGAGGAACCTGACGGGTTGTAGTCCATAGGGTTACATGACTGAGCACGCGTACATGAGGGTGGAGGGAGATGGGTTGGAGCAGTAAAATGGTAGAACTTAAAAAAAAAATTATTCAGTGCTCAGCTTTCTTTATGGTCCAACTCTCATATCTATACATGACTATTGGAAAAACCATAGCTTTGGCTAGACAGACCTTTGCCGGCAAAGTGATATCTCTGATTTTTAATACACTGTCTATGTTGGTCATAGCTTTTCTTCCAAGGAGTACGTGTCTTTTAATTTCATGGCTGCAGTCACCATCTGCTGTGCTTTTGGAGCCCAAGAAAATAAAGTCTCTTACTGTTTCCATTGTTTCCCCATCTATTTGCCATGAAGTGATGGGACCGGATGCCATGATCTTTGTTTTTTGAATGTTGAGTTTTAAGCCAGCTTTTTCACCCTCCTCTTTCATCTTTGTTAAGAAACTCTATAGTTCCTCTTTGCTTTCTGCCTAAGAGTGGTGTCATCTGTATATCTGAAGTTACTGATATTTCTCCCAGAAATCTTGCTTCCAGCTTTACTTCATTTAGTCCGGCATTGTGCATGATGTACTCTGCATATAAGTTAAATAAGCAGGGTAACAATATACAGCCTTGATGTACTCCTTTCCTAATTTTGAACCAGTCTGTTGTTCCATGTCTAATTGTTGCTTTTTGACCTGTATACAGGTATTGCAGGAAGCAGGTAAAGTGGTCTGGAAGTCCTATCTTTTAAGAATTTTCCAGTTTTTTTGTGATCCACACAGTCAAAGGCTTTGGTGTGGTCAGTGAAGCAGAAGTAAATGTTTTTCTGAAATTCTTTTGCTTTTTCTAGGATACAGCATAATGTGCATTATTTAGATGTAAAGGCTCAGAGAAATAGAGGCAGCAAAGGCTATGATTTGGTTTCCTGGAAGAGGGTGAGTCAAAATATTGGAGAAGGACACAAGGATCCAGATGGCATGGTCAAATCATCTGTGTATTTTAAATATTCTTCTGTAGTTTAGATTTTATTAGTTTCAAGATAACCTATCTAAAGACTTGTTTTTATCCATCAAACATTCAATATTACTGACTCTGATTGAACTTGAAAGCAGCAAAGGGTTGCTCACACAGGATCTAAAGGTAGTGAACACCCATGATACGTGTTGGTCTTGATGTTTTCCTGTGCTTTTAAAGAATGAAAATGATATCTGGCATTCTCGAAACTGATAAAATATCAATGATTAGAAAATAATCTTATGATAAAAATCTTTAACATAAATATCAGGAACTATACATGCTTGATTGTTTACTTTAAGCTATGGCAACAATCAGAACACTGGACTATAAGCATTTGGAAGTGACAGAATTGTGTACCTGGAAAACCCATGAAAATCAGATTTAACAATCAGTAAGGGAATTCTGTGCAAGTGCTTCACTCAATATGCCAGCAAATTTGGAAAACTCAGCAGTGGCCACAGGACTGGAAAAGGTCAGTTTTCATTCCAATCCCAAAGAAAGGCAATGCCAAAGAATGCTCAAACTACCGCACAATTGCACTCATCTCACACACTAGTAAAGTAATGCTCAAAATTCTCCAAGCCAGGCTTCAGCAATAGGTGAACCGTGTTCAAGCTGGTTTTAGAAAAGGCAGAGGAACCAGAGATCAAATTGCCAACATCTGCTGGATCATGGAAAAAGCAAGAGAGTTCCAGAAAAACATCTATTTCTGCTTTATTGACTATGCCAAGCAAAGCCTTTCACTGTGTGGATCACAATCAACTGTGGAAAATTCTGAAAGAGATGGGAATACCAGAGCACCTGACCTGCCTCTTGAGAAACCTATATTCAGGTCAGGAAGCGAGAGTTAGAACTGGACATGGAACAACAGACTGGTTCCAAATAGGAAAAGGAGTACGTCAAGGCTGTATATTGTCACCCTGTTTAACATATATGCAGAGTACATCATGAGAAACGTGGGGCTGGAAGAAGCACAAGCTGGAATCAAGATTGCTGGGAGAAATATCAATAACCTCAGATATGCAGATGACACCACCCTTATGGCAGAAAGTGAAGAGGAACTAAAAAGCCTCTTGATGAAAGTAAAAGTGGAGAGTGAAAAATTTGGCTTAAAGGCTCAACATTCAGAAAACGAAGTTCATGGCCTCTGGTCCCATCACTTCATGGAAAATAGATGGGGAAACAGTGGAAACAGTGTCAGACTTTATTTTTCTGGGCTCCAAAATCACTGGAGATGGTGACTGCAGCCATGAAATTAAAAGACGCTTACTCCTTGGAAGGAAAGTTATGACCAACCTAGATAGCATATTCAAAAGCAGAGACATTACTTTGCCAACAAAGGTCCGTTTAGTCAAAACTATGTTTTTTCCAGTGGTCATGTACGGATGTGAGAGTTGGACTGTGAAGAAAGCTGAGTGCCGAAGAATTGATGCTTTTGAACTGTGGTGTTGGAGAAGACTCTTGAGAGTCCCTTGGACTGCAAGGAGATCCAGCCAGTCCATTCTGAAGGAGATCAGCCCTGGGATTTCTTGGAGGGAATGATGCTGAAGCTGAAACTCCAGTACTTTGGCCACCTCATGCAAAAAGTTGACTCATTGGAAAAGACCCTGATGCTGGGAGGGATTGGGGGCAGGAGGAGAAGGGGACGACAGAGGTTGAGATGGCTGGATGGCATCACCAACTCGATGGACATGAGTTTGAGTGAACTCCAGGAGTTGGTGATAGACAGGAAGGCCTGGCGTGCTGCGATTCATGGGGTCACAAAGAGTTGGACACGACTGAGCGACTGAACTGAACTGAAGGGAATTCTGGAAGGTAGTGTGGTATGTTAATATATATGCACCAATGGCTTTCATAATATAACTAGTAGAATTATCAGATAAAAAGTATAACAACTAGTAGGAAGCTAAGCAAAGGAATTCAAGACTGATATTAGAGGTTAACTCAGAAGTCTTGGGATGCTTAAACCTAGCTTGTTCCAAAGAAAGGAGTGGTCTTTGACTGGATCTTGGCATGTAACTTCTAAGCACTTGAATTATCCTGTCTGATAAGAATGATTTCGTTTACCTGGGGTCTTAGGCCATGCTAGACAGTTTATACTAACAGTGTGTTTTATCAGATCAGATGTGAGATGAGTGCAATTGTGCAGTAGTTTGAGCATTCTTTGGCATTGCCTTTCTTTGGGATTGGAATGAAAACTGACCTTTTCCAGTCCTGTGGCCACTGCTGAGTTTTCCAAGTTTGCTGGCATATTGAGTGCAGCACTTTCACAGCATCATCTTTCAGGATTTGGAATAGCTCAACTGGAATTCTATCACCTCCACTAGCTTTGTTCGTAGTGATGCTTTCTAAGGCCCACTTGACTTCACATTCCAGGATGTCTGGCTCTAGGTCAGTGATCACACCATCCTGATTATCTGGGTCGTGAAGCTCTTTTTTGTACAGTTCTTCTATGTATTCTTGCCATCTCGTCTTAATATCTTCTGCTTCTGTTAGGTCCATACCATTTCTGTCCTTTAGTGTGGTTTATAGTGAATGCCTATTTTTGTTTGCCTGGGGCTCTGGGTTATGCTAGGTCAGTCAGATCTCTGGAGGGGCTGATGACTAAAGTGCTCTGTGCTTATGTCACAGGCGTTCAGTAGAATTCCTTGACAGAAGGCTCTGGTGAGCTTGCCTGACTGGCAACACTTCATACATGTTGTTACTCATTATTGCAGGGGTAATTAAGTGCTATCTGTGCACTTCCACTGAGAGAGGATGACTGGAAGCTTGCACCTGGTTTTTCCTGGTCTCTACCTATGTACCTATTTCTTCTGCTGATTTTAGTGTGTATCTATCTGCTGTAATAATTCATATATTAACTTTTCTGGGTCTTGTAAGCCCATCTAGAAAATCATCAAACCTGAAGATGACCTTGGGGAACCCCAGACACAGTGGGTGTCAGAAATGGGACTTGGGCTTTAGTGATCCTGACTTACTAAAACACTGTGAAAGCATTCTTTTGAGAAAAGGAATAATGAAGAAATGGGGTTGATGAAACTGATACCCATGGTATGAAACAGTAGCTATGCTGTGATCAGTTACTACAGGTAAAAGTTACCAATGGAATTGGTACACCCAATGCCTCAGACACTGGTTTAATAAATACACAAGAAAATGAAAGCTAATGAGAAAAACAAGTATATAATTCCTTGGTTATTGCTGAATGAATAGCTAAAATGAAAATAAAGGAGAGCGTTGAATGGGAACCTGAGGCCATTTTTCAAGCTTGTATTTCAGCTCTTCTGAGCTATGGGTAGCCTTAGTAACATGACCAAAGGGAAAAATTATGTTGGAACAACAAATAAAATAACAAGCACCTCTAAGAGACTTCTGGTCACCAAGAAGTAGTTCAGGTGGCAGGGGGACAAAACTGAGAAACTATTGAAATCAAGGAGAGTTGCCTCATCGTGTGTGATGGAGTTGTCCCATTATGTGGATAATGCCATCAGCTTCCCCTTATGGGTCTTAGAAAAACTAACAAAGTTAGAATAATTCACAAGGGAATGGGAAAGACAAAGAGGATAGTCAAGGGACTTTTCCAAGAAACATAGAAGTCTTTACACAGTTAAGAAATAGGATGAATAAAATGGACATTGATGGAGTTGAAATAAAAATCTTAATGCAGCACTAATGGAGGTTGGCTGGACCATTGGGAACCCCAGGTACTCCCTCAACTTTGAAGAGATCTAAACAAATATGCTCTATTTATCCTGCTGCTGCTGCTAAGTTGCTTCAGTCGTGTCCGACTCTGTACGACCCCATAGATGGCAGCCCACCAGGCTCCCCCGTCCCTGGGATTCTCCAGGCAAGAACATTGGAGTGGGTTGCCATTTCCTTCTCCAATACATGAAGGTGAAAAGTGAAAGTGCAGTCACTCAGTAGTGTCCGACTCTGAGTGACCCCATGGACTGCAGCCCACCAGTCTCCTCTGTACATGGGATTTTCCAGGCAAGAGTACTGGAGTGGGGTGCCATCGCCTTCTCTGCTATTTATCCTAGTTTGAAGGAATTAAAACAGAAGGCAAAGATGACTGAGAAATTTAATCTTGACTCACTTATGATGATGGTCCAGAAAATTATTCTGTATCTGTATTGATGAAGGAGTCAATGTCTTTTGGCCCAGTCCCCAGTCAGGGACTTAAGGTCACTTGGATATATGGGGGCAAATTGGCCAGGCATTGAGAAGAAACTTTTCTGGGACATCCTGACATTGGAACCCCAATGCACTGTGATTCCAAAACTTGGTGGTGAGGTCCTGATGAGGATTACAGTTAGATTGGGAAGATAGAGGAAGAAACGTTTGATAGATGAAAATTTGGAGGACAATTGGAATGTTTGAGTAGATTTTATGTGAAGTGGATGCATCTCTTTTACCTAAATGCATTAATCAATGGATATTATGTCTGACTAGAAGTCATTTCTCCTACCTAGTATTGTAAAGCAGAAGGCATAAAATTGTGTTAATGGGAAATACAGAGGGCTCAATTCTATCTGAGCCCATCAGTTCAGTCATTCAGTCGTGTCCGACTCTTTGCAACCCCATGAACTGCAGCACGCCAGGCCTCCCTGTCCATCACCAACTCCCGGAGTCCACCCAAACCCTGTCCATCGAGTTGGTGATGCCATCCAACCATCTCATCCTCTGTCATCCCCTTCTCCTCCTGCCCTCAATCTTTCCCAGCATCAGGGTCTTTTCCAATGAGTCAGCTCTTCGCATCAGGTGGCCAAAGTTTTGGAGTTTCAGCTTCAACATCAGTCTTTCCAATGAATATTCAGGACTGATTCCCTTTCGGATGGAGTGGTTGGACCTCCTTGCTGTCCAAGGGACTCTCAAGAGTCTTCTCTAACACCACAATTCAAAAGCATCAATTCTTCGGGGCTCAGCTTTCTTTATAGTCCAGCTTTCTTTATAGTCCAACTCTCACATCCATACATGACCACTGGAAAATCCATAGCCTTGACTAGACAGACCTTTGTCGGCAAAGTAATGTCTCTGCTTTTTAATATGCTGTCTAGGTTGGTCATAACTTTCCTTCCAAGGAGTAAGTGTCTTTTAATTTCATGGCTGCAATCACCATCTGCAGTGATTTTGGAGGCCAGAAAAATAAAGTCAGCCACTGTTTCCACTGTTTCCACTGTTTCCCCATCTATCTGCCGTGAAGTGATGGGACTGGATGCCATGATCTTAGTTTTTTGAATCTGAGCCCATACAGGTTGTTAATTTGAAACAGTATTGGATATCTGGTAGTCAAAGAGATGACCATTTTAATGACATATTAGGAGTTAGAGTTCTGGTACCTACAAATTCTCTGTACAATAGCTCTATGTGGCCCATGGAAAAGGAGAATGGCTTGCATGCCCATGAATATTTGCACAGACTGGAGTTCATGGCAAAAGCCCATGAGTGCCACCCAGTGGTGAGCGCTGGGATTTTGGACTGGAAAATTTCTAGCCATGGTAGTACCGTGTATCCTGGGTGAGACAGAATTACTAGCTTTTGATTGAGTATTGATCGAAACTGACCCTCTGAGTGAAGGTATAAAATGATTTTGAAACCTGAAATACCCATAATATGTTGGGTTAAATCAGAGACACATTCTGATATAAGGAAGTCAGTGCCAAGAAGATTTCCATAGTAATACGGAAATAGTTTTTCCAGGAACATGCTATTGGGGAATGGAAGGAAGTACTCATCATATTCATGTGTAGATGGCCTTGTTTCCTGTAAGGCAGCTTTGAGGATCTGCTGAATCCACAGCTCTCTATTGACTAAATGACTCTTTCCTGCTCAAAGATACTACAATTCTCTTGCACTGAGATTATCTCAAGGCACCAGTGTAAAGTTGATTTTCCCTCATTGCATGATCTGTTTATTCATTCCTAGGAAAGAGTCATTTAGTTTACAAATGGCAGTGCCTAGGTAGACAGACAACATCTTGGCTGGAAAGTCAGGGTACTATGATTGACTGATGAAAAATCTCTAGTAGAAAAACAAGTCAGCTCAGTGGGCTGGGTTGCATACTGTTCTCTCGCTGTAATGAAATAATTAAAAAACAAATGATATGAGCCCTTCTATGTCGATTTTTACTGACTCATGGATAGTGGCCATAACTTACCATACGGTCAGGCAGAAGGGCCATGGAAAACCAGACTATTAAGGGGATGTTCATGTAGGGCATGCGTGTGTGTGTGCTCAGTCACTCAACCAGCTCCAACTCCTTGAGACCCCATGGACTGTAACCCACCAGGCTCCTCTGTCCATGGAATTTTCCAGGCAAGAATACTGGAATGGGTTGCCATTTCCTTCTCCAGGGGATCTTCCTGATCCAGGGATCAAACCCAGGTCTCCTGCCTTGCAGGCAGATTCTTTAACATCTGATCCACCAGGGAGAGCTGAAAGGAATGAATAAACAGATCATGCAATGAGGGAAAGTCAACTTTACATTGCTGCCTTGAGATAATCTCAGTGCAAGAGAATTGTACTATCTTTGAGCACAATTATAGCCGACATCCAGAAGGGTAAACTCATATGTTTGCTCTAGGAACATGAAAAGATGACACAGCAGTCTGCAAACGTAGTGGACGTCACTATGGGAGACATTGTAGTCATATGAATAGCACTGATTCTTGACAGCCCAGTGAAATTCTAGTGATGTGCCAGTACTTAACTCCTATTTCTCAGATTATATCTACTACAGAAGATATCACTGGGGAAGGAATTTTTGGAGTCTACTACTTACCAGGCCTTCAGACTGTGTGACGTACAGCTCCCAGTAGACTGATTACTGTATAACTACAAACCTTAGTCGCTAAATCTTAGAAAGGCCCCTGGTTATCATGGACAAACAACAGCAGTGGCACCCTGCTGCCTGTAACCCAGCCCCGCCAAATACAGCCAGCAGCCTCTGCACAAGGCAAGGCCCCACACCAACTAGACCAAGGGCCAATCAAGCCTACCAAGCTGCCCATAGTAGTCAGCCCACAACAAAAGGACCCATGCAGTCCACATAAAGGACACCTCTATAGCATATGGCTCTGGTGATGAGGGGAGCATACTGCTGGGATACATAGGATGTCCCCTACAAGAGGCTACTTCTGCAAGGTTGGGGAACATAACCAACCTTCCAGACGTATAGAATTAAAAATGAGCTGACAAGGGTATATGTTCCAAACAAAGCAGCAAGATAAAAATCTCAGAAGAAGAACTAAGTGAAGTGGATATAGGCAGTCTACCCAAGAAAGAGTTCAGGGTAATGATCACAAAGATGGTCAAAGAACTCAGGAGAATGGATACACAGAGCAAGAAGTTAGAAGTTTTAAACAACTAGTCAGAAAATATGAAGAACAACCAAATGGAAATAATGAGTACAATAACAGAAGTGAAAAATACAATGGATAGAGTTAACAGTAGATTAAATGATACAGAGGAACAAAGTGGTGAGCTGGAAGACAGAGTAGTGAAAACCATTGCCGCTGAACAGAAAAGAAAAGAAATGAGGACAGTTTATATGACCAAAAATCTCCCCCAAAACAAAAGCCCAGAGCCAGCTGGCTTCACAGGGGAATTTGATCAAATATTTAGAAAAGAGCTAATGCCTATCCTTCTGAAACTCTTCCCAAAGGTTGCGGAGGAAGGAACACTTCCAAACTCATTCTATGCGGGTACAATCACCCTGATACCAAAATTAGACAAAGATATCGCAAAAAAGAAAATTACAGAACAATATTACTGATGAACATATATGCAAAAATCCTTAACAAAATTCTAGCAAATAGAATTCAACACCACACCATGATCAAGTCGTGTTTATCCCAGGGATGCAAGGATTCTTCAGTATACAAAATCAATCAATGTGATGCACCAAATTAACAAATTGAAAGATAAAAAATAAATGATAATCTCAATAGATGCAGAAAAAGCTTTTAACAAAATTTAGAACCCATTTGTGATAAAAAAAAAATTCTTCAAAAAATGGGCATAAATCCCTATCAAGCTACTAACAGTATTTTTCAGAGAACTAGAACAAATAATTTCACAATTTGTATGGAAATACAAAAAAACCTCAAATAGCCAAGGCAATCTTGAGAAAGAAGAATGGAACTGGAGGAATCAACCTGCCTGACTTCAGACTATACTACAAAGCAATAGTCATCACGACAGTATGGTACTGGCACAAAGACAGAAATATAGATCTGGAACAATAGAATATGGAACAAGATAGAAAGCCCAGAGATAGATCCATGTACCTATGGATACCTTATCTTTGACAAAGGAGGCAAGAATATACAATGGAGAAAAGACAATCTCTTCAACAAGTAGTGCTGGGAAAACTGATCAACCACTTGCAAAAGAATGAAAGTCAAAAACTTTATAACACCATACACAAAAATAAATTCAAAATGGATTAAAGATCTAAACGCAAGACCAGAAACTATAAAACTCCTAGAGGAAAACAGGCATAACACTCTCTGACATAAATCACAGCAGGATCCTCTATGATCCACCTTCCAAAATAATGGAAATAAAAGCAAAAATAAACAAATGGGACCTAATTAAACTTAAAAGCTTTTTCACAATGAAGGAAACTATCAGATCAGATCAGATCAGTCGCTCAGTCGTGTCTGACTCTTTGCGACCCCATGAATCGCAGCACACCAGGCCTCCCTGTCCATCACCAACTCCCGGAGTTCACTCAGACTCATGTTCATCGAGTCAGTGATGCCATCCAGCCATCTCATCCTCTTTCGTCCCCTTCTCCTCTTTCCCCCAATCCCTCCCAGCATCAGAGTCTTTTCCAATGAGTCAACTCTTCCCATGAGATGGCCAAAGTACTGGAGTTTCAGCTTTAGCATCA
This sequence comes from Bubalus kerabau, assembly GCF_029407905.1. Lineage (NCBI taxonomy): Eukaryota > Metazoa > Chordata > Mammalia > Artiodactyla > Bovidae > Bubalus > Bubalus kerabau. The sequence continues at coordinate 151,714,814 of NC_073627.1, forward strand.
TTCCTTCCAAAGAAATCCCAGGGCTGATCTCCTTCAGAATGGACTGGTTGGATCTCCTTGCAGTCCAAGGGACTCTCAAGAGTCTTCTCCAACACCACAGTTCAAAAGCATCAAATCTTCGGGGCTCAGCCTTCTTCACGGTCCAACTCTCACATCCATACATGACCACAGGAAAAACCATAGCCTTGACTAGACGAACCTTTGTTGGCAAAGTAATGTCTCTGCTTTTGAATATGCTATCTAGGTTGGTCATAACTTTCCTTCCAAGGAGTAAGCGTCTTTTAATTTTATGGCTGCAGTCACCATCTGCAGTGATTTTGGAGCCCCCAAAAATAAAGTCTGACACTGTTTCCACTGTTTCCCCATCTATTTCCCATGAAGTGATGGGACCAGATGCCATGATCTTAGTTTTCTGAATGTTGAGTTTTAAGCCAACTTTTTCACTCTCCACTTTCACTTTCATCAAGAGGCTTTTTAGTTCCTCTTCACTTTCTGCCATAAGGGTGGTGTCATCTGCATATCTGAGGTTATTGATATTTCTCCCAGCAATCTTGATTCCAGCTTGTATTTCTTCCAGTCCAGCGTTTCTCATGATGTACTCTGCATATAAGTTAAATAAGCAGGGTGACAATATACAACCTTAACATACTCCTTTTCCTATTTGGAACCAGTCTGTTGTTCCATGTCCAGTTCTAACTGTTGCTTCCTGACCTGCATACAAATTTCTCAAGAGGCAGATCAGGTGGTCTGGTATTCCCATCTCTTGAAGAATTTTCCACAGTTGATTGTGATCCACACAGTCAAAGGCTTTGGCATAGTCAATAAAGCAGAAATAGATGTATTTCTGGAACTCTCTTGCTTTTTTCATGATCCAGCGGATGTTGGCAATTTGATCTCTGGTTCCTCTGCCTTTTCTAAAACCAGCTTGAACATCAGGAAGTTCACGGTTCATATATTGCTGAAGCCTGGCTTGGAGAATTTTGAGCGCTACTTTACTAGCATGTGAGACGAGTGCAATTGTGCAGTAGTTTGAGCATTCTTTGGCATTGCCTTTCTTTGGGATTGGAATGAAAACTGACTTTTCCAGTCCTGTGGCCACTGCTGGGTTTTCCAAATTTGCTGGCATATTGAGTGCAGCACTTTCACAGCATCATCTTTCAGGATTTGGAATAGCTCAACTGGAATCCCATCACCTCCACTAGCTTTGTTCCTAGTGATGCTTTCTAAGGCCCACTTGACTTCACATTCCAGGATGTCTGGCTCTAGGTCAGTGATCACACCATCGTGATTATCTGGGAAACTATAAGCAAGGTGAAAAGACAGCCTTCAGAATGGGAGAAAATAATAGCAAATGAAGCAATTGACAAAGAATTAATCTCAAAAATATACAACCAGCTCCTGTAGCTCAATTCCAGAAAAATAAATGACGCAATCAAAAAATGGGCCAAAGAATTAAACAGACGTTTCTCCAAAGAAGACATACAGATGGCTAACAAACACATGAAAAAATGCTCAACATCACTCATTATCAGAGAAAGGCAGATCAAAACCATAATAACCATCTCATGCTGGTCAGAATGGCTGCTATCAAAAAGCCTACAAACAATAAATGCTGGAGAGGGTGTGGAGAAAAGGGAATCCTCCTACACTGTTGGTGGGAATGCAAACTAGTACAGCCACTATGGAGAACAGTGTGGAGATTCCTTAAAAAGCTGGAAACAGAACTGCCATATGACCCAGCAATCCCACTGCTGGGCATACACACCGAGGAAACCAGAATTGAAAGAGACACGTGTATCCCAATGTTCATTGCAGCACTGTTTATAATAGCCAGGACGTGGAAGCAACCTAGATATCCATCGGCAGATGAATGGATAAGAAAGCTATGGTAAATATACACAATGGAATATTACTCAGCCATTAAAAATAATATATTTGAATCAGTTCTAATGAGGTGGATGAAACTAGAGCCTATTATACAGAGTGAAGTAATCCAGAAAGAAAAACACCAATACAGTATACTAACGCATATATGTGGAATTTAGAAAGATGGTAACGATGACCTTATGTGTGAGACAGCAAAAGAGATACAGATGTAAAGAACAGTCTTTTGGACTCTGTGGGAAAAGGCAAGGGTGGGATGATTTGAGAGAATAGCATTGAAACATGTACATTATCTTATGTGAAACAGATCGCCAGTCAGGGTTTGATGCGTAAGACAGGGTGCTCAGGGCTGGTGCAGTGGGATGACCCTAAGGGATGGAATGGGGAGGGAGGTGGGAGAGGGGTTCAGGATGGGGAACACGTGTACACCCATGGCCAATTCATGTCAATGTATGGCAAAAACTACTACAATATTGTAAAGTAATTAGCCTCCAATTAAAATAAATTAATTAATTTAAAAGAAAAAAATGGGCATAGAAGGAACCTACCTTAACATAATAAAGGCCATATGCAACAAACCCACAGCAAACATTATTCTCAATGGTGAGAAACTGAAAGCATTCCCTCTAACATCAGGAACAAGACAAGGATGTCCACTCTTGCCATTTGTATTCAACATAGTTCTGGAAGTCCTACCTATGGCAATTAGAGAAGAGAAAGAAATAAAAGGAATCCAGATTGGAAAGGAAGAAGTAAAACTCTCACTATTTGTAGATGACATGATACTGTACATAGAAAACCCTAAAGATACCATCAGAAAATCACTAGAACTAATTGGTGAATTTAGTAAAGGCACAGGATACAAAATCAATACACAGAAATCACTTGCATTCCCATATACTGACAACGAGAAATCAGAGAAATAAAGGAATCAATTCCATGTACCATTGCAACGAAAAGAATAAAATACCTAGGAATAAACCTGCCTAAGGAGACAAGTCCATTCTAAAGATCAGCCCTGGGTGTTCTTTGGAAGGAATGATGTTAAAGCTGAAACTCCAGTACTTTGGCCACCTCATGAGAAGAGTTGACTCATGGGAAAAGACTCTGATGTTGGGAGGGATTGGGGGCAGGAGGAAAAGGGGACGACAGAGGATGAGACGGCTGGATGGCATCACCGACTCGATGGACGTGAGTTTGAGTGAACTCCGGGAGTTGGTGATGGACAGGGAGGCCTGGCGTGCTGCGATTCATGGGGTCAGAAAGAGTTGGACATGACTGAGTGACTGGACTGAACTGAACTGAAGGAGACAAAAGATCTATATGTAGAAAACTATAAGACACTGATGAGAGAAATCAAAGATGACATAAACAGATGGAGGGATATTCCATGCTCCTGGGTTGGAAGAATCAATATTGTGAAAATGACTATACTACCAAAAGCAATATACAGATTCAATGCAATCCCTATCAAATTACCAATGGCATTTTTCACAGAACTGAAACAAAAAAATTCACAATTCATATGGAAACACAAAAGCAATCTTGGGAAAGAAGGATGGAGCTGGAGGAATCAACTCACCTGATTTCAATACTACAAAGCTATAGTCATCAAGACAGTATGGTACTGTCACAAAAATAGAGGTATAGACCAATATAACGGGATAGAGAGTCTGGAGATAAACCCACACACATATGGGTGCCTTATCTTTGATAAAGGAGGCAAGAATATACAACGGGAAAAAAAATTGTCTCTTCAATAAGTCGTGCTGGAAGAACTGGACAACTAAGTGCAAAAGAATGAAATTAGAACACCTCCTAACACTATCCAGAAAGATAAAATTAAGATGGATTAAAGACCTAAATGTCATTTATTTTGTTGCTCAAATTATTCCAGCTGTGGCAAGTAGGAGCTCCTTCATGTCAAGTCCTGATTTCTGTTGACAATCTATTTTGTTCATTTGAGCATTTCCTTTCTTTCTGGTGCCATAACTTCAGGCACATTTTGTATTTTCAGGACAAGGAAGGTGTGCTCAGGGGTCTGTGCTGGGTTGAGCTACCCTGGGCTGCAGGGGTAAAAGGCTGGCAGCTGGAAATCAGGTGGAATTGGCAGCCCTCAGGTTCAAGTCCCCAGGCCCTCTGCAGGTACAGATGAAATCTGGAGCTTGGGGACATCAGGGCAGGGTCTAAGTTGGATTCTTTGTCCATAGATGCTCTTCTTGGCTAAGTGAAGGAAGTGTTCAAAATTGACATTTGTAATTTGTTTTTTCCACGGAAGAGTTGTTCCAGGTTTTAAACATCATATTCTCAGAGGATTGAATTTCAGTAGCTGAAGCTGAAATTGCACTTGTCATCATTTAAGTTCATAATGAAAACATGTCACCAGAACTCTTCCAAATTTTGCCGAACTTCTCACTAATGCTTTTTCCCTTTTGGGGATCCCATACTTCTTTTGTTATTTCTCCTGAATCTCCCCCGGATTGTCATGATGTCTGGGTCTTTCCTTGACTTTCTGATCTAGATTAAAGTATATCTCTCTGGATAAGATAAAGCAGTACACTGAGTCCCTTGGACTTCAAGGAGAACAAACCAGTCAATCATAATATATATTCATTGGAAGGACTGATGCTGAAGCTGAAGCTCCAATACTTTGGTCACCTAATACAAAGAGCCAACTCATTAGAAAAGACCCTGGTGCTGGGAAAGATTGAAGGCAGGAGGAGAAGGGGATGACAGAGGACAAGACTGTTGGATGGCATCACTGACTCAATGGACAAGAGTTTGAGCAAGCTCAGGAGATGGTGAAGGATAGGGAAACCTGGTGTGCTGCAGTCCATGGGGTTGCAAAGAGTTGGATGTGACTGAGCAGCTGAACAACAACATATCAAATCACTGTAGTAAGTATACTCTATGAATTACCTTATTAAAGTGATGTAACATTTTAATTTTAAAATTCTAATATTTACAACTTCTAAACTAAAAAATTATTCTTTGCCTCTCCTTGAACGTCCAATGAGGAATTATGAATCAACCTAAAAACTTTCATTATCAATAACTAAACCTTTTCTTTTTTTTTTCTCAGTATCATTCTATTGGTGATGACAATTGAACAATACACATAAAACATAACTGTTCTTGAGTAACTAATAATTGTCAAAGATTATAATTGTACAATATTGAGAACTTTAGCACAAAATATAATTATTGGAGGACAATTCCTCTACAATATTTGTGGCCTCTGTCACACATTATCACGAATCTGCCACAGGTATACGTATGTCCCCTCCTTCCTGAACGCCCTAAGGAACATATTAGCACATTCTCTTTGCAAGTTGTTTTGATGCTACCACAAGTGTACATGTATAGATAAATTCATAGAGTGAGAAGTGAAGACTTTGAGGTTTCAAACCCTCTGTGTCCTCCCAGGCCCCTCACCAAGGGGACTTCAGTGGGCATTTGTAGGCCTGCAGACATTGAATTATGAAGATGTTTAATGAGATCCTGGGCAGGGGAGTGAAGGACACTCAGGTCCGGTGGGAAGCTGAGACACCACTTCTCAAGGCGTTGGCGAACTGGGCCAGGAAAGATGGCTGGCCTCGCAGTGTTCTGCTTCACACCCGTGCCCTAGGTCTGCTCAGTGCTGGCCAGTTGTGGTTTTGGCACTTTCAAAAGTATATGACACACCATTCAGTCCAGGCTTATCACTTACAGAGGAAATGACCTCAGCGGGGCACATATCTCTTTGGTGATCTTGGCAGAAAACTCCATGATGACCATATTCACCTTACTCACCTTACAGGTGCACAGCTGGAAACAAACAAGTAAGTCTGTGTCACATTCACAGACAGGGCTCAGGGGAGCTGACACACTCTGAGGATCCAGGCTTCAGTTAGCATTCTCCAAATGAGGGGTGCAGGCAGGTATGAGCGTAAAATGTGAGTGTGGAGGCAAGCCTGAATGTGAGAGACACACACACCCCCTACACCCATAGTCTCCAAACAAAGGACTCTTTAAGCAGATGAGTATTCCTTGTAGGCATGTGTTAAGTGTCCACACACTACATCATTGTGGTGATGAAGCATTTTAAATGCCCTGTTGCCGCAGAATCTTCTAAAAAAGTCTGCAAGAGAGAAGGTGGGTGGCAGAGGTGTTCAGAACAAGAAACAAGGCCCCTTACAGCCTGCCAGGGCCTCCTCCTTGGCCCATGGTTGTAGAGACTCCCTGGCCCTACAGGTCCCACCAGCTCCTCGCCCACCCTCCCCCACCCTTGCTGTTGCCATGGTGACAGTCGGCATCCCAGGCTGCGGGCTGCGGGCTGCACTCCCCTCACCCCTCCTGCTGGCTCTGGAGGAGCAGGCGGGCTTTGTCAGGGCTCAGCGTCTCCCTGCAGCTGTGAGATTAGACAGAGAAGAAAAGAGGCTGCCGTGGGTGCCACTGGGGCCCCTTAAGGCCTGGAACAGGGAGGCAGGGCCACTCCAGACCACCAGCCCTGAGCTCGTGGGGTTCCTGCCAGCCTCACCCTGGACTAACTGCCCACAGCACAGCGTGCCCAGAAGGAGGAGGCCCGCGGCGCCCCAGAGTGGGAGACTGGGGTGACATCCTGCTCCTTGGTGACCCACTTGGGGTCTCAGGCAGCAAGCTGTCCCAGGCAGGAGTGGCCAATGGGGCTGCCCAGGCCTGTGGGCACCCCCTGGCTCTGCTTGTTTGCGAGTTTCATGGGTTTCCTCACCAAGGGAAGGCGGTGAGTAGACCAATGTCTGAAAAGGGGAGAGTTTTTCTCATTTCGTGTGGTGTTGAAATCCTGGGTGTCATTTCCCTGGGTTCCTTGGGTGCTGTTTATTCTCCGGGGTTGTTGGTCTGGGGTTGGAGTGCTCCTGCTGTGTGACTTGAGGAGGGGGTCTACCTCTATTTGACCACACCAGGGTCTAGGCTGACAACCTGGGCTGGCTTTGCTGAGGGGTCCCTGGCTCTTGAACAAAATTGTCCAGAATATTTTTTGAACAAATGCAGAATGTTGGGTTCTGTGATGGGGCCTGGTTTAATTCTGAATTTCCCTCACCCTCACCCCACTCTTTCTTTTTTTCTCCTTTTTAAATGGATGGGAAGGGAATAGACTGGGTGCTTTAGAAATACCCCAGCATGAGGTTGCCATGATAACAGGGATTTCATATGTCAGGATTGTCTTTTTTTTTTAAGTAGACTTGTTATTTTAGTTTTAGGTTCACAGCAAAACTGAGGGGCAGGTACAGAGATTTCTCATATAACTCCCCAGCTGCTTCTCCCTACCTCCCCCATTATCAGCCTCCCTCACCAGGGTGGTGTGTCTGTTACAACTGATGAACCTACTTCAACACATCATAATCACCCAGAGTCCACGTTTTACATTAGGGTTCGCTCAAGGTGTGAACATTTGGTGGGCTTGGACAAATAGCAGGTATCCACCTTTATAGTATTGCACAGTGTAGTTTCACTGCCCTAAAAATCCTTTGTACTCCACCTAGTCATCCCTCCTCCCTTAAACCCCGGCAAGTCCTAACTCCAATAATTTTTCCAGAATGTCACACTGTTGGACTCATACAGTATGTAACGTTTTCAGATTGGCTTCTGTCACTTAGTAACCTGCATTTTAGGTTCCAGAGTTGTCTTATTATTTCTTTCTCTTTCTCACTTACTTTCTTTTAGATTAGGAAAACCAGCCCTTCAGATAAATGTGGATAAGGGGATTTTTTTCTTTAAAGAGAGTGTAAAGTGCTTATTCCCAGGTTCCTGGTGATCCTAGGCTGTCCCTGGCTCTTTGGTGGCGTGTTCCCTGTCTACATCTATGAATCGGGACAGTGAGAAGGTCTAAGCTGTCATTGTGGGTTTCTAGGGTGACTGAGGGATGCAGCATCACTGCTTGAATTAGCTTGAAGTAAAAAGAGTGAGTTGGTGAGGGGGGTCTGTGCACACATGTGCTTAGACTCAATTCAAATGACAGCAGCTCACCTCAACCCCAGATAGGCTGTTCAGGAGAGGTGATATTGTGCAGGCTTGTTTTGTGGCTTTTCCTTCCCTGTGTCTAGCCAGTTGGCCAGCTGAAGGCCAGCTGTCTTTGGATGCAGGGCCTGCTCTGTGAAGACAAGAGGGTGACGGGCAAGCCAGGTTGGGCTGGATCCCACTGGCTCAGAGAACCCATCAGGCAGAGCTTGGGTTGCGCCTCAGTTTCCTCATCTGCACTTTGGGGGATCTTGACAGCTCATCCTCCGGCCCTTAGTGGCTCACTCGGCGACCTCAGTTAGGGCTGTGGGGGGCCTGGCCCTGCCCTAGGCACCAGGAGCAAACCAGCTCACATAGGTCTGAGGGGCTCAGAGCAGGACACATCTGCCTGCCATGTGGGCGGTGGGGAGCACATACCACCAGTGCTTCAGTTCTCCCAGGTGTCCAGTGGTGCTTAGTGTGTGTGAAAGGAGCTGAGGGGTGCACTTTGTGGCAGATGCAGCCTGTCTGACTGAAGCATCTGCCAAGACTGAAGGAACACCATACCCAAGCTCTTGGGCACCAGTTCTGCCTCAGTCCTATAGCTTCAGGCCAGCTTTGAGGGCATCCACCTTCTCTGGGACATCTGGACATCCGGGACACCCACAGCTCAGCATTCCCAGCCCACCCGAGGCCACCAGGTGTCTACGTGGTCCAACTGTGTCCAGTGAGAGGCGTGGCATCTGTGTTTGCAGCAGTCTGTCTGGGAAGAACCAAGAAGCCATGCCTTCTGGGCCAGAACCCGCCCCCTATGTACACTGCTGCACCCATGCCCTCCACGTGCTGCCAAGGAACGTGGTCCTCCTGTCCTTGCTCCATGCTCACTGAGAGGCTGTCAGCCATTTGCTGCCCCGGGGCCACAGGCAAGATCCCTGTTAGAGCTCGACTACCTGACCAGCCAGTCACTGTGTGCACGTGTGTATGCTCAGTCACTCAGTTGTGTCTGACTCTGTGTGACCCTGTGGACTGTAGCCCACCAGGCTCCTCTGTCCATGGGATTCTCCAGGCAAGAATACTGGAGTGGGTTGCCATGCCCTCCTCCAGGGGATCTTCCCAACCCAGGGATCAAACCCAGATCTCTTATGTCTCCTGCATTGGTGGGCAGGTTCTATACCACTAGCAGCACCTGGGAAGCTCCCAGTCAGTCACTACCCAACTACGAACCAACTAGTTGACTTCCCTCCTTCTCTGTTCTCTCCCTTTCCCTCCTTTTTCTCCTTCCTCCTTTCCCTCTCTCCTTCTCTCCCACCTTTCATAAGAGCTGGATGTATTCGCAGACAAAATTTGTGAGTGTGTCAGAGGGTGGAGTGTGAAGCCGCATGATCAAGTTGTGTGGGAGTTCTGGACTTGGGCCCACCCTTGCAAGAACCTGGGTGTTGAAAGAAGGCAGGGGAGAGGAGAGGGCTCTGCACCAGTGAGCTCAATTTGGCCAGTTTATTCCGAGTCCTCTCCCCACTTCCATAAGTTCTTATGACTTATTAGAACCTGTGAGCATTCTTTAGTCTAAAGAGTGGAACCCAGAAACACACCCAAGGAACCCACTCAGAGGGGGTCTGAGAAGTGGGAGCCCTTAAATGACCACCCTCCTGGCTGCCTCTCCCAGCTTTCTGCCCACTGCAGGAACAAGGGAGAGGGAACAGCATGGGAGCGGATGGCTCACTCCAGCTAGGCCTGGCTCGAGGGTGAGAGCTCTGTCAAGTGTGTTTTGAGAGAATTCCAATGGACTTGCTAGAGATCCAATTGGGGATTTTAAAAATGAAAAGTTACTAGTGATATATGCTTGAACAGATGAATAGGGAAGGCCTGTGTTCTCCTGGTACATAATTTTATATCTCAGAATATTCCAGGAGGACTGTGCTGGATGAGGCCAGAATTTTTTTTGTTGAATGCATCTTATGCTGAATTTAGAGTCTCCTAAAATAAACTGGCATCCCATGCAGATGTAGGATTATAGCTGTCTACTCACATGTTCTTAACATCATGTCTAAAGGATCCCTCATAGCTGCTGCTCTGGCTGCAAATTGGATAAAACTGCAGGTCTCTAGATATAAGCTTGGGGCCTCCTGGTCAGCAGGCTGTGACTTTTCAGCAGCCTGTGCTGCTTCTCCAAAAATGAGTGCAGGAGAGCATGGCTGTTACTGTTTTGTCCTAGATGATTGGTCAAGGAACCCTGGTGTGGATGGGGGTCTAGCCAGTGTCCTCCTGTGGGGATACATCATGTGCAGGGAGTATCCTTGGGAACAGCTGAAATGGTAGCCTTTCTTCCTAAAGTCAGGACCTGCTGCAGAGAAGCTCCTCCCTCCCTTCCCCACTCCCTACATATATGAGGAGCCTAAGAGCTTCTGTGGCAAAGTAGGCAACTGCTCTCTATTCTCCCCAACATCCTCTGTCTTAAACCAAGCTTCAAAAAATTTTGTCTGCAAAATAAAATATGCTGCCTAAAAAATAATCAATTGCAGGAGTAGGCAGATGCTCCCAGCCCGATATTGCTTCCTGAGACTGTCCCTCAGCTTCGTGCTGTGCTTAATCACTCAGTGGTGTCCAACCCCGTGAACTGTAGCTCACCAGGCTCCTCTGTCAATGGGGATTCTCCAGGCAAGAATACTGGAGTGGGTTCCCATGCCCTCCTCCAGAGGATCTTCCCAACCCAGGAACTGAACCCAGGTCTCCTGCATTGCAGGCAGATTCTTCACCATCTGAGCCATCAGGGAAGGCCCGTCCCTCAGCTTCAGACCCCTGCTAAGGGACACTTAGGTCCTCTCCCCTTTCCCTCCCCTCATTCTTCCCTCCCTTCACTCATTTTTTTTTTTTTTTTTTTACTAGGACAGTGGTGCTGTGAGTAGATTCCAGTTCTCTCTAGCTATCTTCTCCCAGAGCTGCCAGCATATCAGTGCCCTGAAAGGAAGCCCTCTAAATAAGCAGAGCTGTTGAGTTCTGAACTGCCTTTGGTTAATCAGGAGCAAAGATGAAGGAATTGAACAGGAAAGAAAGAGTCCAAGTGACTGTGCAAATGCCACCAGGCCAACTCTGATGTGGGTGGAGCCTGAGCATGCAGGGGAGACCCGAATCTCCCTGGGCCCAGCCATGTTCTGCTTGAGGCTGTGCAGTTGCCAGAACAATGTTGGAATCTCTCTGTATCCAGACACCTGGCCCTGAAGAGTGGGGCGAGGCCACTCTTATTTCCTTACTCCTTCATATAGCTCTTTATTTACACAATGACTTTTTTTTTTCCTTACAGGGTTAAAAAAAAAAAAAAAAAAGCATCCCAGACACAGCACTTTCCTTTCAGTGTCGATCATCAGAGCTCTTTGTTAAAGATAAGAGGTTGCTTCCACTTCAGGCTTGAACGTCACTGCAGCCTCTGCCAGGGCCTCTCTGTAATTATCCTGTCCTGTCTGGAAAGCTCTTAAATGCCACTTCATCTAAGGGCTTGAGGCCGAGATTGCTTCTCCAGTGCGATGCCAAAGGCTCCTCTTGGCTGAGATGACTAAACTGTCACATATTTTTAGAGCAAGTCTTCTTTTAAAAAATAAATAAGAAAAGTAAAGTGAGTGATGATTAATCAGCTCCTCACTGCCTCCACCTTGGCATCTGACATACAATTTTCCCAGGGAGTCCCTGTAGCCTCGCGTTGGGGTGAAGGGGCTCCCCCACTGTCACCTGGCCAGGATGTGGCCTCTCAGGACCTGTGTTCACCCTCCTAGCTGCCTGATTGATGGTGCAAATGGGTGAAGTTCAAGGTGGTACTCAAGTTTAGGAAAAATTTTCTGCCTTTGAACAAAACATACTTTCAGTATAGAGCAGTCTAGAAAGCTGTTTGCAAAAACATGTTCTCGGAAAGCAGAATTACATTCAGAGTCCTTTCTTTTGGAATTTCTTGACCACATTTTTCTTCAGAGAGATTTAGGACAGCTAAGTAGAAATTAAAATTTCCATACGTAAACAGACATGGAGACAGCTGGCTCTGACTCTGTAATGACTGGAAGTTTTGAATCTTGAAAGACCATGGAGATTTTATTAGCTTATTTTTAAATAGGTTGGCTTTTCTCCCAATTGCAAATATAATACATGTTCTTCATAGAAATTTAGATATTACTGAGAAGCGTTGAGAAGAGGAAACCCAGAAGCTCACCACCTGAACGTGGCAAGATTTATGTGGGCCTGGAAAGATTTCCCTCTTCCTTTCCTGGGTCTTGTCTACTGATAAGTGGAATATTCATCACAATTTGTCATTGGGGCCTGAAAGCTGGCAAAGTTGCCCCCCTATCCAAAGCTTCTTGGATTCTCATCCCAGCCTCCTGTCCAGCTGTTTTGGCAAAGTTGCCCAACTTGTTGAAAGAAGTACAGTGTTGGACACTTTGTCCCATCCTTGGGGCCTGGCAGGTGCCCCCAGTGCCTGCTGCTGTGTGTCCCATGTGACCGGTGAGTGGAAGAGGCACAGGCACAGGGCCCACTTATGCCAGTGTGTCTCTCCTTCCAAATGATTTCACTTAGCATAATACCCTGAAAGTCTAAATGTGTTATTGGAAATGGCAAGGTTTCATCTTTTTTATGGCTGACTAATATTTCATTCATGGAGACTGGAGCCATGAAATTAAAAGATGTTTGCTCCTTGGAGGAATAGCTATGACAAACCTAGACAGTGTATTAAAAAGCAGAGACATCACTTTGCCAACAAAGGCCAGTATAGTCAAAGCTATGGTTTTTCCAGTAGTCGTGTATGGATGTGAGAGTTGGACCATAAAAGAACGCTGAGCACTGAAGAACTGATGCTTTTGAATTGTGGTGCTGGAGAAGACGTTTGAGAGTCCCTTGGACAGCAAGGAGTTCACACCAGTCAATTCTAAAAGAAATCAACCCTGGATATTCATTGGAAAGACTGATGCTATAGCTGAAGCTCCAATGCTTTGGCCACCTGATGTAAAGAGCCAACTAATTGAAAAAGCCCCTGATGCTGGTAAAGATCAAAGGCAAAAGGAGAATAGGGTGGTGATGGTTAGATAACATCACCAACTCAAAGACATGAATTTGAACAGACTCTAGAAGATAGTAAAGGACAGGGAAGCCTGGTGAGATGCAGTCCACGGAGCAGACATGACTTAGTGATTGAAAAAGATTTTCATTTTGTGTGTGTGTATGTATATATATATATTCCATTGTGTATATATCTCTATCTGATTGAAAAAAATTTTCATTTTGTGTGTGTGTATGTATATATATATATATATTCCATTGTGTATATATCTCTATCTGTGTATATATCTCTATCTGTCTGTCTCTATCATATCTTCTTTATCCATTCATCTATCATGGAATACTTAGTTTGCTTCCATATCTTGGCCATTATAAATAATGCTGCAGTTTATATGCAGCAATGCTCCTATGTTTATAGGAGTGTCCAAATTAGTGTTTTGGTTTTTCTCAGAAAAATGCCCAGTAGAATTGCTGGATGATATGGTAGTTCTATATTTAATTTTTTGAGTTTTATATTTAATTTTTTTACTGTTTTTCATAGTGGCTGCACAAGTTTACTGTCTCACCAACAGAGCATGAGGGTTCCCTTTTCTCCACATCCTCCCTAAAACACTTGTTATTTGTTATCTTTTTGATAACAGCCATTCTGACAGATGTGAGGTAATATCTCTTTATGGTTTTTACTTGCATTTCCCTGATGATTAGTAATGTTGACCATCTTTTCATGTGTCTGTTGACCATCTGTATGTCTTCTTTGGAGAAAAAAATTCTATTCAAGTCTTCTTCCCATTTTTTTAATCAGGGTGATGTTGAGTTTTGAGTTTTTTGGTATGTTTTGGATATTAACCCCTTATCAGATAAATGGTTTGTAAATATCTTCTCCCCTTCAGTAGGCAAGATTTTCATTTTGTGGATAGCTTCCTTCACTGTGCAAAAGCTTTTTAATTTGATGCAACTTCCTGTGCTTATTTTTGCTTTTGTTTCTCTTGCTTGAGGAGACATATCCAATAAATATTTCTAAGACTGATGTCAAAGAGGATACTGTCTATGTTTTCTTCTAAGAATTTTATGGTTTCAGGTCTTACATTTAAACCTTTAGACCGTTTTGCATTTATTTTACTATATGGTGTAACTTAGTTCACTTTGGTTCTTTTGCACTTCGCTGTCCAGTTTTCCTAACGTCATTTATTGGGCTGTCTTTTACCCATTGTATATTCTTGCTTCCTTTGCCATAGAGTAATTGATCATTTAAGTGTGGGTTCATTTCTGGGCTCTCTATTCTGTTCCATTGATCTTTGTGTCTGTTTTTGTGCCTGTACCATACAGCTTTGATTACTGTAGCTTTGTAGTATAGTCTGAAGTCAGGGAACTTGATAATTTCAACTATGTTCTCTCCCAAGATTGTTTTTGCTATTCAGGGTCTTTTGTGTTTCCATACAAACTTTAGAATTATTTGTTCTTTTTCTGTGAAAAATGACAATATATTTTCATAGAGATTGCAGTGAATGTGTAGATTGCCCTGGGTAGAATGATTATTTTAACAATATTAATTCTTCTAGTCCAGGAGCACAGTATATCTTTCCATTTGTGTTGCCTTCAATTTCTTTCATCAATGTCTAGAGTTTTTTGAGTATGGATCTTTTACCTCCTTATTTAGATTTATTCTTAGGTGTTTTTGTTCTTTTTAATGAAATTATAAATGGGTTTGTTTTCTTAACTTCTCTTTCTGATAGTTCATTGTGAGCGTATAGGAATCCATATTAATTAATTAATATAATTAATTACATAATATATATAATTATATAACATATATATTATATATAATTATATAATATATATAATTAATATAATTAATCCAATTAATATACAGGAATTGGTATATAATTCCATATCCAGCAACTTTACTGAATTCATTTACTAGTTCCCATAGCTTTTTGGTGGCATCTTTAGGATTTTTTATAAAGTAAGTTTCCTACATACAAACTCCATTCTAAGAGTATGTTCATAAGTCCAATTTGTTCATAAGTCCAACAAAGTTAGCCTCAGTGCAGTTCAGTCACTCACTCGTGTCCAACTCTTTGTAACCTCGTGAAGTGCAGCACGCCAGGCTTCCCTGTCCATCACCAACTCCCGGAGCTTGCTCAAACTCATGTCCGTTGAGTCAGTGATGTCATCCAACCATCTCATCCTCTGTCACCCCCTTTTCCTCCTGCCCTCAATCTTTCCCAGCATCAGGGTCTTTTCCAATGAGTCAGTTCTTCCCATCACATGGCCAAAATATTGGAGTTTCAGCTTCAACATCAGTCCTTCCAATGAATATTCAGGACTGATTTCCTTTAGGATGGACTGGTTGGATCTCCTTGCAGTCCAAGGGACTCTCAAGAGTCTTCTCCAACACCATAGTTCAAAAGCATCAATTCTTTGGCACTCAGTTTTCTTTATAGTCCAACTTTCACGTCCATACATGACTACTGGAAAACCCATAGCCTTGACTAGACGGACCTTTGTTGGCAAAGTAATGGCTCTGCTTTTTAATATGCTGTCTAAGTTGGTCATAACTTTTCTTCCAAGGAGTAAGCGTCTTTTAATTTCATGGCTGCAGTCACCATCTACAGTGATTTTGGACCTCCCCAAAATAAAGACCTCCCACTGTTTCCATTGTTTCCCCATCTATTTGCCATGAAGTGATGGGACCAGATGCAATGATCTTAGTTTTCAACATCAACTCAATGGTGAAAAGCTAGAAGCATTTACTCTAAGATCAGGAACAAGACAAGGATGCCCATTCTCACTACTTTTGGGCAACACAGTATTGGAAGTCCTAGCCACAGCAATTAGACAAGAAAGAGAAACAAAATGAATCCAAACTGGAAAGAAAGAAGTAAAGCTGTCACTGTTTACAGATGACATGATACTATATATAGTAAATCCCCTACATACAAATAGTCAAGCTGCAAACTTTCAAAGATATGAATGTGAATTCCCTCGACATTAGGGGTGAATTAAAGTGAAACTTGCCCTCCATCTCCTATTGCTGGTGATCCTTCAGCCCTACCATCTCCCACCTCCTCTACTTCCTCCAGTCAGTAATTCTTCTTGTCTGTTCACTTGATGCCAGACCCAGTATGCTAGCTGTTGTATGCACTTTTCAGTTACTGTGAGGTTAAAAATGTTTTCTTTATTTTGTGTGTTTATTTTAGTTGGGTACCCAACTAACACAATGGGCCGTATAGTTCAGTTCAGTTCAGTCACTCAGTCATGTCTGACTCTTTGCAACCCCATGAATCGCAGCACGCCAGGCCTCCCTGTCCATCACCAACTCCCGGAGTTCACTCAGACTCACATCCATCGAGTCAGTGATGCCATCCAGCCATCTCATCCTCTTTCGTCCCCTTCTTCTCCTGCCCCCAATCCCTCCCAGCATCAGAGTCTTTTCCAGTGAGTCAACTCTTCGCATGAGGTGGCCAAAGTACTGGAGTTTCAGCTTTAGCATCATTCCTTCCAAAGAAATCCCAGGGCTGATCTCCTTCAGAATGGACTGGTTGGATCTCCTTGCAGTCCAAGGGACTCTCAAGAGTCTTCTCCAACACCACAGTTCAAAAGCATCAATTCTTTGGCACTCAGCCTTCTTCAGAGTCCAGCTCTCACATCCATACATGACCACAGGAAAAACCATAGCCCTGACTAGACGGACCTTTGTTGGCAAAGTAATGTCTCTGCTTTTGAATATGCTATCTAGGTTGGATATAACTTTTCTTCCAAGGAGTAAGCGTCTTTTAATTTCATGGCTGCAGTCACCATCTGCAGTGATTTTGAAGCCCCCAAAAATAAAGTCTGACACTGTTTCCACTGTTTCCCCATCTATTTGCCATGAAGTGATGGGACCAGATGCCATGATCTTCGTTTTCTGAATGTTGAGCTTTAAGCCAACTTTTTCACTCTCCTCTTTCTCTTTCATCAAGAGGCTTTTTAGTTCCTCTTCACTTCCTGCCATAAGGGTGGTGTCATCTGCATATCTGAGGTTATTGATATTTCTCCTGGCAATCTTGATTCCAGCTTGTGCTTCTTCCAGCCCAGCGTTTCTCATGATGTACTCTGCATATAAGTTAAATAAGCAGGGTGACAATATACAGCCTTGACGTACTCCTTTTCCTATTTGGAACCAGTCTGTTGTTCCATGCCCAGTTCTAACTATTGCTTCCTGACCTGCATACAGATTTCTCAAGGGGCAGGTCAGGTGGTCTGGTATTCCCATCTCTTTCAGAATTTTCCACAGTTGATTGGGATCCACACAGTCAAGGGCTTTGGCATAGTCAATAAAGCAGAAATAGATGTTTTTCTGGAACTCTCTTGCTTTTTCCATGATCCAGCGGATGTTGGCAATTTGATCTCTGGTTCCTCTGCCTTTTCTAAAACCAGCTTGAACATCAGGAAGTTCACGGTTCACGTATTGCTGATGCCTGGCTTGGAGAATTTTGAGCATTACTTTATTAGCATGTGAGATGAGTGCAATTGTGCAGCTATATAGTACTGTACTGTAATATTTTTCACATAAATGATACATGAAAATAAACACACAAAATAAAGAAAACATTTTTAACCTCACAGTAACTGAAAAGTACAGTACAACAGCTAGCATACTGGGTCTGGCATCAAGTGAACAGACAAGAAGAATCATTAACTGGAGGAGGTAGAGGAGGTGAGAGATGGTAGGGCTGAAGGATCACCAGCAGTAGGAGATGGAGGGCAAGTTTCACTTTAATTCATCCCTGATGTCAAGGGAATGCACATTCATATCTTTGAAAGTTTGCAGCTTGACTATTTGTATGTAGGGGATTTACTATATATAGTATCATGTCATCTGTAAACAGTGACAGCTTTACTTCTTTCTTTCCAGTTGGATTCATTTTGTTTCTTTTTCTTGTCTAATTGCTGTGGCTAGGACTTCCAATACTGTGTTGCCCAAAAGTAGTGAGAATGGGCATCCTTGTCTTGTTCCTAACCTTAGAGTAAATGCTTTTAGCTTTTCACCATTGAGTATGATGTAGATTCTTGGATTTTTCTTTGTAGACAATCATGTCATCTGTAAATATGGACATTTTTATTTCTCCCATTCTGTTATGGATACATTTTAGTTCCTTGCCTTTATTGTGCTAGCTAAGGAATCTACCACTCTGATGAATAAGAATGGTGAAAGCAGATATCCTTGCCTCATTCTCATTCTTAAGGAGGATTATGGGCTGTATTATGTCCCACAAAATTTACATGTTAAAATCCTAATCTTCAGTACCTCAGAATGTTACTGCATTTGGAGATTGAGCCTTTATAGAGGTATAATTAAATTAAAATGAGGTCTTGCAAGTGGTAACCTTAATCCAATATGACTGGTGTCTTTATAAGAAGAAGAGATTAGGATATAGACACACACAAATAGATGAAACACCATGTAAGGATGCAGAGAGAAGACTGTCATCTCCAAGCCATGGAAAAGGCCTCAGGAGAAACCAGCCCTGCTGACACATGAATCTCAGACTTTAACCTCCAAAACTATGAGATAATAAATTTTTGTTGTTGTTTCTATGGTATTTCATCATGGCAGTTCAAGCAAACTAATACCCACCCTCTCAACCCAGAGCCGCAGAGATTATCACTACTTCAACTTCATAGACTAGTACTGCCTGTTCTTGAACTTCATCAAAACTGGCCTTTTCTGCTTGGCTTATTTTGAGATACATCCATATCATTGGTTAAGTCAGTAATTCATTCCTTTTTGCTTCATATTACAGCTATATCACACTTCATTTATTCATTCTCCTGTTGATGGCCACTTGGGTCTTTTTCCAGTTTTGAACTATTATGAACAGGGCTTCTATAGACTTTTGTGACAAAAATGGAGGTCTTTGTGTGGACAAATGTTTTCTTTTGGGTAGACCCCCTAGGAGTGCCATTGTTGGGTCATAGGGCAAATGTATATTTAACTTCATAAGAAAATTCCAAGCAGTTTTCCAAAGCAATTGTAAAATTTTATGCTTCCACCAACACTATCTGAGATTTGTTTGCTCAGCATTCTTGTCAACACTTAGTATTCTCAGTCTTTTACATTGTAGTCCTTCTGGTGGGGCACGGTGATATCTCACTGTGAAATTAATTTGCATTTCCCTGATGACAGGTGATGTTGAGCACTTTCCCATGTGCTTTCTGTCTATTTAAATAACTTAGTTGAGTACTTATTAGTCTTTCCTCAAAAAATTGTTTTTATCAGATCACTTGCCTTTTTTTCTTATTTGATTTGTAGGAATCTTTTTTTTCTTTTTAAGTTACCTTTAGCTGAAGGAAAATTGCTTTACAATATTGTGTTGACCTCTGCCATACATCAACATGAGTCAGTCGTGGGTATACATGTGACCCCTCCCTCTTTAACCTCCTTCCCACCTCCCTTTCCCCTCTTCCCACTCCTCTAGGTTGTTACAGGGCTCCAGTTTGAGTTCCCTGAGTCATACAGTAAATTCCCATTGGTTATCTGTTTTACACATGGTAGTATATATGCTTCCATGTTACTCTCTCCATTTGTCCCAACCTGTCCTTCCTCCCCCACTGCCGACCTGTGTCCATAAGTCTGTTCTCTATGTCTGTCTCCATTGTAGCCTTGTAAATAGGTTCACCTGTACTATCTTTCTAGATTCCATATATATGTGTTACTCATGGGAAATAGATGGGGAAACAGTGGAAACAGCGTCAGACTTTATTTTTTTGGGCTCCAAAATCACTGCAGATGGTGATTGCAGCCATGAAATTAAAAGACGCTTACTCCTTGGAGGGAAAGTTATGACCAACCTAGATAGCATATTGAAAAGCAGAGACATTTCTTTGCCAACAAAGGTCCATCTAGTCAAGGCTATGGTTTTTCCAGTGGTCACGAATGGGTGTGAGAGTTGGACTGTGAAGAAAGCTGAGCACCAAAGAATTGATGCTTTTGAACTGTGGTGTTGGAGAAGACTCTTGAGAGTCCCTTGGACTGCAAGGAGGTCTAACCAGTCCATTCTAAAGGAGATCAGTCCTGGGTGTTCATTGGAAGGACTGATGCTAAAGCTGAAACTCCAATACTTTGGCCACCTCATGCGAAGAGTTGACTCATTGGAAAAGACCCTGATTCTGTGAGGGATAGGGGGCAGGAGGAGAAGGGGATGACAGAGGATGAGATGGCTGGATGGCATCACTGACTCAATGGACATGAGTTTGAGTAGACTCCGGGAGTTGGTGATGAACAGGGAGGCCTGGCGTGCTGCGATTCATGGGGTCGCAAAGAGTCGGACATGACTGAGTGAGTGAACTAAACTGTTACAATATTTGTTTTTCTCTTTCTGACTTACTTCACTCTGTATAATAGGCTCTAGGTTCATCCACCTCATCAGAACTGACTCAAATGCATTCCTTTTTATGGCGGAGTAATATTCCATTGTATATATGTACCACAGCTTCTTTATCCATTCATCTGATGATGGACATCTAGGTTGCTTCCATGTCCTAGCTATTGTAAATGGTGCTGCAGCGGACATTGGGGTACATGTGCCTTTTTCAATTTTGGTTTCCTCAGGATATATGCTAAGTAGTGGGATTGTTGGGTCATATGGTCATTTTACTCCCAGTTTTTGGAGGAATCTCCATACTGTCTTTGTAGGAATTCTTTATATCATCTGGATACAAGTCATCTGTCAGATAGCTGTATTACAAATATTTTCTTTCTTTTTATGATTTGCCTTTTCATTTTCTTAAGGGAGCCTTTTGATGAGCACAGGTTGTTCATGTTGATGAGGTTCATTTGTCAAGTTTTTATTGTATGGCTAGTGTCTTTTATAGCCTAAGACATTGTTGCTTATTTCGAATGCATGTATGTTTTCACCTATTTAGTTTTAGTTTTGGTGTTTGCAGTTAAGACTGTGATTCACGTCTAGTTATTTTCACATGTGTGGTGTGAGTGGTGAGTCAAGGTTCATTTTTCCATATAGATAACCAATTAGTCCAGCTCACTGAGGGTTTTCCTTTCTCATTGACAGCTGTTGGCACTTTCACTGAAAATCAACTGACCAAGTGAACATGAATCCATTTCTGGACTCTGTTCTGTTCCACTGATCTACTTCTCTATCTGTATGCCAATATGCTGGGAGATAGTGAAGGACAGAGAAGCCCAGCGTGCTGTAGTCCATGGGGTCGCAAAGAGTCAAACAACTCTTTTGTTGTTGACTGAATAACAACAATGCCAATATCATCACAGTGTCTTGATTTTGAATTTAATATTATTATAGTAATCATTTTACTTAATAAATTAAATCATTTTAGATTTTATAGTAAGACCTGTGCTGTGGTAATCTATTGAACTAGTTCTCTGTTGGTGGACATCCAGAACACCTCCAATTTTCACCTATTACAATTATGACTGTATTGCATGTCCTTTCTCATCTGTGTGAGCATGAAGGATTGACACCTGGAGTGGGCACGGCTGGGTGGGAGGTCCTTGTTTTGGTCGAGGCTCCAGACTGCTTTCCCCAAGATGGTGCGGAGCAGGGGAATGGTGCACCCCAGGCCCTATACTGCCCCTTTCCAAGTCAACCTCCGGTGTTTGGTGCCTCTGGAATGCTATCTCATGTCTTGCTTCTGTGCTTTGTCATGGAGACGAACCATATGAGAAAGTAGAATTTGTTTGTTTTAATTATCTTATTCTAAGAAAATTATTAAATGAAAAAATGGCTACAATGATTATATGGCTAGAAAAATAAAATGATACAAGAGAAATCTCACTCCTACCCCTATCTTCATCCATCCCTTTCCTCTTGTTCTGTATAGATAGCCCATTTTAAACTGCTTTTAAACATTTTCAAACTTACAGAAAAATTATAAGAATTGATTCAGCAAGTGTCAACATTTTCCCATATTTAATCCCTCTTTCTCTCTGTATATATAGGCAGACTTTTTTTGGTCAGAGCCATCTTTAAAAAAAAAAAAAAACTTTCAGAGTTCACAGATGGAACATTTTGTGGCTAGAGACTTCCTCTTGTGTCACTCAGGCTCTGGTCATTCCATTTTAGTGACTAGCTGCATCGTCCTTTAAGGCAGTTTTGCCAGATCCCCCTCATTGTGCAAATTCCCCTCTGCAGTTGGCAGGTGGCCACGTGGTTTACCAGCAGGTCCCTCCTAGGTGGGTCTTGGTTGTTTCCAGCCTTGCTCTTAGCAGCCTGATGCAGGCTGCTGTACTTGTGCAGGTGTGCCTGCAGAATGCCCGCTTTCACCAGAGAGGCGAATGCCGGGTCAAAGGGCAGATGTGCTGTTTCACTCTCCCACCAGCCTTGTGGAAAGAGCCTCCTCCCAGGCCTCACTTCCCTCCTCCCTCAGTCTTTGCCCGTCTGGGAGGAAAGTTATCTCAGTGTAGCTGTAATCTGTAGTTCCCTCATTACATGTGAGGTGGAGCCACTTCTCCTTTTCTGTGATTATCTGTTCCTAACCTTTGCCCAGAGCTATTGGGTTCTGGATCATTTCACAGCTCCACTCAGCAGCATCCTCATCTGGCCCAAATGATAGTGGCTCATCTGATGGCAGATCAGATCAGCCATCTGAATCTTAAAAAAATTTAAAAATTGAGCCATTTTGCAATAAAACCAAATTTAGGTTGAGTCAAATTAACAGCAAATACATTGCTTTACATTTGGTAGCTGTTTTTTTTTATCATCCTTTTGTCTTTCCTGATGCCTTGCTGACACATGAACCAGACAGTTATTTAGAATGTGAAATGTCATAAGAGACAAGATTTTGAGAGAAAGCTAACTTGCTCATGGCCTTACAACAGGATTGTTCCATCTCATTAAAATATTCAGTACTGAGTTTATAATCCCTAGATTATGGAATAGTTTTAGATGTACAGACAAGCTGAAAAGATAATATTAATTCCTATACCCTTCACCCAGCTTGCCACAACATGGGCATCTACAAAACCAGGTTCCATTTGTCAAGAAATTGGTATTGGTAGAATACTACAAACTACAGTTTGTAGTCAGATTTCACCAGCATCCAATCTGGGGTATCATATTTTATTTACTATATTGGATTTTTAAATTAAAAAAAAAATTTAGCCTGGTTTTACTTTCACAGCAATGTTAAGAGGGAAAAGGGATATTCCAATATATTCCCCGCCCCTGAACATGCATAGCTTTCTCATTAACAACGTCATAGCTTTCTCATTAACAACATCATGCATAGCTTTCTCATTAACAACCTCTCCCACCAGAGTGGTACATTTGTTACAACAGAGCAATTGTAACAGATTGAGCAATTGAAGAGAGAATTAGTTTCTCTTTTTATAAGTTTTTTTTTAACAATGTAACTTTTTATATGAAGAAATAAAGCACCTTAATTCTTAATGTTTTTAATGGCATGGGATCGCCAGTCGGACTGCACTGAGGGACTTCCTTTTCACTTTTCACTTTTCACTTTCATGCATTGGAGAAGGAAATGGCAACCCACTCCAGTGTTCTTGCCTGGAGAATCCCAGGGACGGGGGAGCCTGGTGGGCTGCCATCTATGGGGTCACACAGAGTCAGACACGACTGAAGTGACTTAGCAGCAGCAGCACAACATAATGAATAAATGTTGGTTTTACTATTTTTCATCTTTCTACATTTATAGCAACAGTGAGAGATTTTCAATGTTCTGACAACATTTCTAAATGTGCTGGAACAATGGTATTTTCCCCTGTTGGCCAGACTTTGCAGGCCCTTTCCTTGGTTTTGCACTGCTGTGCAGTAGGAGCTGCCTGCTGCCTGGCTGCTTAGACGGGATTTGCTGATGCCCGCTCTGGGTCACTGTGATGGCAGAGGATACCCCATCAGGGACGCTGAAGTGGTATTGACTGTGTGGTTCTGATCCCCAAGGACACAAGGGGACTGTGGGGCGGAGGTGAGGGGGCACATACGGGGGCCAGTAGCAATGCTGAGAGTAGGGTCTCTCTGATGGGAGAATAGTGGAGCTGATAGCTCTTGGACCATCCAGGAGAGTGGCTGCCCCGGGTGTATTCCAAGTTTCCCAGTACCAAAGTAGTGATTTTTCAATGCCCATGGTCCAGAATGGACATCTGATAGCTCACAAGAGTGTCCCAGGAGAGGCTGCTTACATCTACAGTACTGCAGGACAGCAAGAGCTAGTTCAGCTCTGATCAGCACAGGCGAGAGCATGGAGCTACTCCCAGCCCTGCCGCTTCCCGGTGACAAGGAAACTGGAGCCTCTGTTCTCTACCCTGCTATGGTCAGAGGATTTGAGATCTTTGAGTGCCCACTCAGAATGTATGTGGGTGGGCTAGGCCTCCCCTTTTCTAGCAGGTGCTTTTCAATTGCTGGCAACCGTGAGTAAAATCTGCATTTGTTCCCACGGGAAAGCGTCTTAAACATCTTCAGAATCTCATATGGGCTCAGTTATGATCTCAGGGCTCAGTGCCACATACAGTACAGGTGAGAGGTGATTTTTGCCCGGAGCTACTGCTTTTGTTGTCCCCTGTCTGAAGGAAAACCTCAGTGAAGCTTGGCCACATGTTTGATTCTGCATGTTCTGGGGCCATCAGATGTCCACAGCCAGTGAAACTTCTGCATGATCAAAGGACCCTGGCAGTTGATCTGATTCTGAGCAGCATTTGGGGTGGGCCAATGGGTGCCAAGTTACCTCACAAATCCAGTCCAGGCTGAGTCTGGCTCAGATATGTGCTTAGTAAATACCAGCTAGGAGAGAAGGGTCTGCTGGCAGGGGTACCAGCAGACAAGAACCATGAAGGGGCACTGGTGATTGTTTGGGATATGTAGAGCTGGACAGAGAGCAGAGAGGACCGGGATGAACTGGAATCTTCTAGGGCTCTTGTTTGGTCTCTCTCATCTAATCACAGTGACCTTCAGAAAAGGAGGCATTCCTTCACTTTCATCTCCCAGATATTGTGCAAATTTCCCCTGTGACCATCCCTAACTCATGTCCCCACAGAGAAGGAGTTGTGGGAGACACAGTCCAGCTTAGCTCATCAACAGTCTGGAGTCCAGTCCCCTTCATCTGATGGCTACTGGCCAGACTTCTATGCATTTGCCTAGCAGATGGGGAAGAGCAAACTGGAAGATTCTGAGAACATTTTTTGAGAGGCCAAGCCTGAAGGGAGCATGTCATTCCCATTGCCCAGGGCTGGCAACATGTGGCCCACCATCCACAGGGGAGGTTGGGAGCAATAAGATGTGGTCTCTTCACTCTCAGTAATGGTCCATATTCCTCACGCTCAAATAAGTGCGGATAAGACACAACTATATGTGGCCATTTTATGTTTAATATTTTATACTATAAAAATACTCGTTTTTGGATGACCTCTGTGTCCCTTGAGCTGGGACACAACAGATGAATACACTCCTGGAGTAAACAGTGAATCAGGGAGTTCAGGTTTGAGCAGGAAACTAATATACAGAGAGATAAATATATGGAGAGACTCCATAAACCCTAGATTTTACCACCCAAGGTCTCTTTCTTCACTCTTTCCACTGTTCTTTGTGCAGACCTGTTTGTTGAGGGCACAGCAGTAAGACCAGGTAACAATCACAGGATTGGATGCACACAAAATGCAACCAACACTCACCTCACAAGTCACTCAGCTTATTGCACACCATCAGGTCACAACACAGTTTAGTCAAAGTAGGGAGAAAATAGGAAAGGGGGTAACAAACCACTCCAGGAGAAAGTCCCGGAAGGAGGTATCTCAGCATGAGCATCATTCTCTGGGCCAGCAGTGGGTCCCTTGACCAAGCGTGAGTGGGAAGTGGCTTTGCTCCTGCAGAGCCTCTGGCAGGGCCATCTGGAACAGCACTCAGCAGTGTGGACTTGGGTCCTCCAGCAAAGAGGCATTAAGTCATTTGGCTCAGTGGTCTGAGCTTTTAAGAAGTCAGTCAGTAAGTGTAACAGTTACTCCGGGGTTCTTGTCTCTACCAAACAAATATATGGAGTCAAAGTATATGGAGTCAAATATATGGAGTCAAAGTCACCCCTTCTGTTCCCAGTCTTTCCTAGGATGCTACCAAACAAGTGCCTTATCTCTGTTGACACTCTCAATATATTACACTTAGACACTCAGAGTCCTATGATGTACATTCAAAACAACTAATAGGGAAATTCACATTTGCCACTGTGACTGCATCTTGAGTTATTTAATGTAGCTTAAATCCTATGAGTTTCACACAAGATGAGTAGGAATCATAACACAGAAGAAGTCAAATCATGAGATCTTCCAGGGTTCCTCTCTGTCCAGTCCCTTATTCCAAGACACTGTCATATCCTCCTCTGTGTGGGCTTGGGCACTAACCAACAGCCCCATGTCAGGATATGGGCTGAGCCCCATTCACCGTCCCCCAGACCAGTTTCTCTTGGCTGGCTTGGGGCTCTCTCCCTTTGGATCATCTCTTGAGTGAAATGAATGGATATTTCCCTGGTAGAAAGGTCTCTGCTCACCTACTCTCCCCAGCCTTTGATTACACAAGTTCCCTTTTAGTGACAGCTTCGGGTTCCTCTGCCTTCCTCAGATGGGTTGTCCCTCAGTCTTTGCCAGCTGTCATGCTAGGTGGGGCTGGGAGTTTCTGGGGCAAAGCAGGGACCATGTGGGAGAGCCCTCATGATCAGCGCTGCTTCCTGTGTGGCGAGCAGCTTGGGGGAGGATGGATGGGCAGAGGGATGCTGTATGGGGAACCTGGCCTTCCGCTGAAGAG
This sequence comes from Bubalus kerabau, assembly GCF_029407905.1. Classification (NCBI taxonomy): domain Eukaryota; kingdom Metazoa; phylum Chordata; class Mammalia; order Artiodactyla; family Bovidae; genus Bubalus; species Bubalus kerabau. The sequence goes on from NC_073627.1 coordinate 151,741,450, forward strand.
CCTCTGACTCATGAAGCTATTCAGGGTCATGAAGAGTGAATGGCAGAGCCTTCACCATTGTTACCAGGGAACCCTTCAGGGATGAGGACACAGCTTGAACCACCGGGTCATTAATGGAATAATGGATAGAGAAATAGGATGGTGTGCCGTTAATACCCTGCAGTCATCTCTTCACTTTGGGCTGATGCCCCCTGACCATAAGTCACCCTTCATGCATTTCCTGATGACCGTTTTATATCATTGCATAACAGATCTATCTATTGCCTAACGAAATGTCCAAAACTGAGTGACATAAGACAACACTTACCAACTCAGTTTTGTTGAGTCAGGAATTTTGGTACAGTTTGTCTCTGGCTTGGAGACTTTAGTGAGGTTGTAGTCTTACCCAAAGAATTGACTGGGGCCGGGGGTGCCCTTCCAGGTGATTCATGACCTCATGGCAAGTTGGTGCTGGCTGTTGGCTGAGGGCCCAGTTCCTCCCCACATGGGGCTCTCCGCAGAGCAGCTTGAGCACCATCATGATATGGTGGCTGGCTCCTCCAGAGTAAGTACCCCAAGAGAGAAAGGCAGAAGATGCAGTGTGGTGACAGACCTGGCCTCAGAAGTTACCCTTGATATTTCTGCGGTGTCCTATTGACTGCATTACTGCATCAACCCTATTCAAAGTGGGCACAGCTGCAGCAGAGCGGGGTCACCAAGATTCCTCTTGGGGCATGGCTGCCACAAACATGCTTCTTGTTGGAGGGGGTCACCCACATCCCAGTGGAGAATCTCCTCCCCCACCCAGGATGAGAGGGCACTTTACCCCCGTTCTTCTTTTCAGCATATTCCACCACCACATGACCCATGGATCATTACACTTGATCTGCTGCTCTGCTGCCAGGCTTCATCTCTGCCTTCTTGGGCCATTTCTGTACAGCAGAGATCTGGGCTTGGGTCTCCAGGTCCTGATGAGGTCCCCTTGCCAGTCTTCTGCCTTAGGGATGTCAACAAGGGGAAGGGCTGTGCTGGGCAATGGTGGCAGGCACTGTCCTTGCCAGCCTGGACTGGAAGCACTCGGACGGTTGATCTACCCCATGCCAGGCTCTCTTTCCTCACAAAACTCCAACCACGCATCCTGTATTATCTCCATTTTATGAGAAGAATTGGGGCTCTAAGGGGCTTAGTGATGTATGGAGGTGACACACCCCATCAGCCAGGATGTGAAACCAGGTACCCCTGAGACATAGGCTGCCCTCTCTTCCATCACCTGCTGACTGAGCTGCTCTGAGTCCACAGTAATGGCTGGGGGCCAGGTGGAACTTATCTTAACATTGGTCTTTAGATTCCTGGAGAAGATGCACTCATGTATTCTGGAGCTGGACCTGGGTCCAAGGTGGTCCTATCCGTAGGGCCTGGCACATGGTGGATTTCACTGCAATGAGTCATGGAGGTGAGCAAGAGCTTATCAGTGTCTTAGTTGTAGAATTCTTCAAGTCTTTGGTTGAAAGGAAGAATATCTGGAGGTGAAAGTGGGTAGCGTCTCTCAGACTACCCCCTTCCAAACAACTGGTAAATAATTAGAAGAACAGAGGGTGGAAGCAAATCCCCTCTCCAGCTGGTGTGGGCATCCCTTGGAAACCCATGGAGAAACATGGCTGTGTGGTCTGCCAAGGGGGATCAGTGTGGACTGGAGAAATTATCTCATTAACTGGCCCTTCAATGGTCTCATTCGTTATACTCACATGATCCCTGTGTGTGAGGTACTGCCTCTGAGGGGGCTCTATGGTGACTCCCATACAACAAGGAAACCAAGGTCCAGAGAAATCTCTTTGCTTTTTTAAAAAACATATAAGCCTGGATGAAGAATCCATCATTTAAACTGGACCAGAATTTGTGGTCTAAGCCTTGTAGCAATCTTGTATCTTCATATATTTACTTTTCACTCTAAAAGTCATGGAGCCCTCTCTGTGGGTGCTAGGAAGGTCTGGATCTGGCTGGAGCAGCCAGATCATCAAATATGGAACAGGTCTCCTCAGGAAATTGGGGTGGGGATGGCGACTGGCTTCACCCCTGGGAGCACCTTGAAACAATCCACTTTCAATTTTCCAACAGTTTATGGCCATTTTCATTGTTCCCATCCAAGAAAATTCAAGAAAGCCTCTGGTGGCCCATTGGGCCATTTCTTTGATCTAGGAGCCACAGCCTGTATGGTCTGGAGCCAACCCCACTACTCAGGCACTGCTGCTGCTGCTGCTAAGTCACTTCAGTCGTGTCCGACTCTGTGCGACCCCATAGACAGCAGCCCGCCTGGCTCTCCCGTCCCTGGGATTCTCCAGGCAAGAACACTGGAGTGAGTTGCCATTTCCTTCTCCAATGCATGAAAGTGAAAAGTGAAAGTGAAGTTGCTCAGTCGTGTCCGACCCTTAGCGACCCCATGGACTGCAGCCTACCATGCTCCTCCATCCATGGGATTTTCCAGGCAAGAGTACTGGAGTGGGGTGCCATTGCCTTCTCCAACTCAGGCACTGAACCCACTGGATACCCACTGGGTGCCCCCTCTCTGAAGGTCTGAGAGACGGGCACCTGGAAGTCTGCTTAGAAAAACAGATAGAGGCAGAGGAAGGACGGCTGTAGCCTCCACATCCGGAACCACTTGGGGCACGCAGAGCAGTCTGTTAAACTTTAAACCACCACAGGCCACCTTGTGGCCAGCATCGCCTGGTCCTCGGACAGCATTCCAGCCGGTTGGGGCTGTATCTTTGCATGTGAGGCAAGGGAAGAACCAGTGCGGAAATGCAAATGCACTGTCGTTTAGTGACCCATATTGCGAAAACCAGCAAAAGGAAGTTGTGTTTTGCTGCTGCCTGAAGTCAGTCCTGGAGAGAAGTACGTGCGCCACAGAAGACAGGTGAGTGGTGCTGGCTCTGGGGTCTTCGCCAGCCCAGAGAGCCTCTGCTGGTCCCGTAAGGGGCACTTTGGGGTCAGGGAAAGTTCAGAGCAGTAGTCATTTGGGGTCGGATGTCTCTAAGGCAGGAAGCTGCCGTGGTGGCGCCGAGCGGTGTCTTGTGTCCCTTTTGTCTTCCTGTGGTGCCTCTGGCATGATTTGTAGCAAGTCGTTGAGCAGTGAGTGAGCACACTGTTGAGTGTCCTGTGGCAGTTTAGACTCTAGCAAAGATGAACTTGAGGGCTGGGGTCCCCGAATAGACTGGACCTTTGGAGGAGGGATAAGTGGTCCCAAACACAGTCCCTAGAGACTGTGGGGCTTCAGAAGATTCCTCTGCAATCTGCATTTTAGGACCTGACAGGGCCTGTCTATGATGGGCTGCTAGGAGGGAAGACTGAGCCTGTCAGGGCCTCTTCAGAACCTCATTCTGTGCCCAGAGAGTGCAGGGTGGTGGCCAGGCCACCTTGACCTCAGGGAGGTAGCCAGGCCACCTTGACCTCGGGGAGGGTGATGGGCAGCCATGGGGTACCAGAGGCAGCGGTGTTTGTGCTGGTTATACTGAGGGGGCATGTTCTAGGGCACAGCTGTACCCAGAGCACTTGGCTCCCAGGACCCTGTGGCGTTTGCAGTGTGGAGTCCCTCTGATTGCAGACCATCAGCCCGTTTACAGTTTCTCAGGGTCAGTGAGGTGCTGTGGATTCCCCCTGGGAGGTGGAAAGATGGGTCTGGGGTTTGCACTGGAGGAGGGAACCGAGGAGTATGCGGCAGCAGGTAGCTTGGATCCTGGTGATGTTCATGGCCCACGGGGACATTTGGCTTGCAGTCCCTCCCCCAGCTCTGTGACTATGGGCCACTGATTCTACCACTCAACTTTCTCGTATGTGAAGTGAGATCTGAGTGGTGCCAGGCTCCAGAGGTGAGCACAGCCCTGGGAGGCTGGGTGTGCTCAGGGAAGCTCTGCTGTTACTCACACTAGTCCTCAGACAAATCCCACGGTGACTTTGCTCCACCACTCTTTTAGGAGAGGAAGCTGAGGGCCACAGAGAAACTTAGGCCCATCACTTGCCCCAGACCATGGACTGTAAGCTGACAAGCTGGGCCCAAACTCAAACCTTTGGAGCCTGAAAATTTGATTGGCAAGTGGCCCTGGGGCTGGGTGGGGCTGGGTGCTGAGGGGAGGAAGTGGTTTGTCTTCGGCTGGGTAGTTGCAGGAGGCCAAGGCCCTGGTTCCGCAACTTGCGCTGACGTCTGTTTCCACACAAAACCAGCACCTCCAAATATGCAGTGGCCCCCAAAGCTGGACAGGACTGTATGCTCTGCACACACAGAAGCCTAGACTGCAGTAGGTCTGTTGAGTTTAGAGCTGAGATGAGGTGTTGAGCAAGGCCCCAGAGGAAAGGTGAGGCCTTTCTGCCCTGAGCCCCTTAAGAGCCTAGGGTGGGGGTTGTTGCTGGACTCAGAACAGTGATCACAGAAGAGTCTCCAGGAGCACCCCAGGATCATGGTCAAGTGCCAGGAGCACTTGTCTTGCTGCATCCTTGCCATCTGCTCCAGGTGGGCTCTGATGACCCCACTGACAGATGAGGAAACAGGTCCATGGAAAAGGGGATGAGTCTGGGAGTAAAAATGTAACCTTCAAGCAGTATTGACCATAGCACAGATGTGAAACCCAAACCTGAATGGGGTGTCGCTCACCTGCATGACCCCTGGCTGCCTACAGCTATGAGATCCATCCTGGCTCCAACCCCCACATCCTGTCCCCTCCCCTCTGGGCTCACACACCTAGGCACACTGCCACCTCTTCAGATGGCATGACTCACTCTTGTTTGCTTTGTGCCCTTCCTTTGTCCCTTCTGGGACACTGGTCCCTCTGCCTGTGATACTGCTGTCTCTGTCTGAGATATTGTTCCCTCTATCTAGGATGCTGTTTCCTATGTCTGGGTTCTTGTCCCCTGTCTGAGCCCCTGTGTGTGGTGGTGATGACTGGTTGTCTAGGTTCCCAGTGAAGTGGATGGTAACCTACCTTGTACATCAGTTCTACGGGGTTTTGTGGGGGCTACTTGGAGCCCCTTGGTGCCCAGGACACAGAGCTCTTGCTGGTACAGCCATGCGGCTTTGTGGGGGGTGAATCCACTGTCTAGGCCTCTGTTTCACTGTAATTACCTGACAGGGTCATTGTGCAGTTAGATGAGATGATGTGGGGCTGTCAAGTGACGGACGGTAGGAGATGGGGTTTGACCTTCTGTAATCTTGATTTGCATTTTATATTTTCAAAAATTTGGACTTGACTAAAGCATATTTTTGTAGGGCTATGTAAAAGTACATATTAGAAGGAAATAAAACTGACGTGCTGATTCAAATTCATCTATTCACTTACTCACTGAACATGCTTACTGAGCCCTGCTGTTTGCCAGGTGGCAGACCACACGAAGGAGGTAAGATTTCCACCTGTGTGGTCTGCAGCCAGTGGGGAGTGGAGTGGGGAGGTGTGGGTGAGCCTGGCAGGTGGGAGCTATGGAGGAGGGGGTTCTCTTCTGAGGAAGGTCTATCACAGAGCAGGGAATGAGCGCAGGGAGCTGGGCTAGGCTGTTCCTCCAGAGGGAGGGCCTTGCAAAGGCCCCCGAAGTGCCTCAGTGTGGAGGGAGAGGCAGAGTCATGTCTGTGTTAGGGTTTTCAGTATCAACTGGAAGCTGTTGGAAAGTTCTTATCTATTTTGATTCATTGCTTTTTTAGATAAAAATTTTAAACACAATCAAAAGTAGAGAGGAATATTTAGTGAGCCCAGGGTGCCCCATGGGAGAGGTCAGAATGGAACAAGGAGCCCCTGTTGCCTCACCCTGAGTGTGGGCCTAGGGATCTTGAATGCTGTAGGGATAAACTCTTTTCCCAAAAAACTTTATTACAAAACATTTAAAAAATACAGCAAAGCTCCAATAATTTTGCAGTGCTCACTCCTGAGATTCTACTTGCTTTATCATACATCTAGCTGCCTATGCAAGAAAGGATTTTACTTTTTATTTCCAAGGTTGTGATTGTATTTCTGTAGTTGCTTTTCATGTATGGCAATGCATAGTGTCTGTAATATTTATACTTGTTCTCCTTCTAGATAAAAATAAAAACAGAAACAAAATATGAATCAGAAATAAGCATAAAAATTTAAAAATAGAAAAAAAAAGGAAATAAAGAAGAATAGTAAATATATACATAAGCAAAAAGATTAAGTTGAAGCAGTACAGGGACTTCCCTGGCAGTCCAGTGGTTAAGACTCCACGCTTTCACTGCAGGGGGCATGGTTTGGAGCCCGGGTTGGTGAACTAAAATCCCTCATGCCATGCAGCACGGCCAAAGAAGAGAGAAAGAAAGAAACATCACAGTGATCTGTTTCCCAGACACACCTGCCTGCATACAACGCAGCTCTGCATGTGGGCCTTCTAGTCACAGCTCCTTACACTGTACCCAGTGCGTTCTTGGATTTGCTTTCCCTGAACTTCTGTCAACTCAGCTCTGGGCACATGTCATCACTACTGGGCTCATTGTGTGATTTTGCCAACTCCTACTGTAGCTGAGCAGGCCCTGTGATGGGGAACTAGGAGCTTCAGGTGATGCTAATCGCTGAAGGTCATCAGCCTGGTGAGGTGTCCTGCCCATCTTTGTCTGTTAGGACCCCTAAAAAGCAATGACATAGCCATTGGAGGTAGAGTGTTGTGTGCTGCCTTGAGCTTTAAGAACCTTTGTGGGACTGTAGTTGGGTCCAGTGCTGTTGACCAGTCTCCTTTCCTCCTCGCTCTGCTAGCCCCATCCTGCCTTGAAGTCTCATTGACCCCCACTGAATTTTGAAGCGTATGGCACCCCAGTGTCTGTGTCCATGTCTGGGTTCTCAGCACACAGGATGGAGACCACAGACTGTACCAGCCAGAGCACTTCCTAGGCTGAGGCCCCAAGACAAGTATTGTGCTTCTGGATCCTAACACTGGAGTGCAGGCACCTCTGGGTCATGGAGCAGCTTTGCAGACATGCCATCGACTGTTGCATCTGGCAGGGCCTGCACAACCAGACTTTTGTCACTGCTGATAGAGCCTTGTAGGTTTCTGCAGCCTTGTTCCCCAGCCTGCAACCTGCATGTAGGTGTGTGCAGCATAGCAGTTTCTGGTATTGCCCCATGGTGCTTTCAGTACTATTTGGATTACCTCCTTCACGTAACCAACCACCCCACTGAGCACTATTTCTCATGATTCTGGGACTGGTGGGGTGCATTCCAGTGGCCCTTATTCAGGGTTTCTCTGGGACTGTAGCCAGTCAGGGCTAGAACTGTTTCAAAGGCTTCCTCTCAGGCTCATACCTCTGATGGCTGCTGATAGCTGTCAGCTGGGGCCCCATGTTCTGGGGCTACTAAGCCATGTCAGTGACAAAGCTGTGGAGATCCCTGCCCACCTGGAGCCTCCAAGGTACCAGGTGACAGGCAGCAAGTGAGATGGGCATAGTGTTGATTTTAGTGGGAGCTCCTGCACTGCATCCATAGTGGGGACATCCAGCGTCAGGTGGAGCAGAATTGTGGCCCATCTGCAGGACTATCCTTGCCTGTCTCAGGCAGCTGCCAAGCAGTCTGGGGACTCCAGGGCAGGGACCACACCCCTCCTGCCACCCTATCCATTGGCTGCACAATGCACTCGGTAGTGGGGCACATTTAATTTCTCTGTACTTCTCCAGTCCCCACACCTCTCCTGGTCCCAGGTTTGGGGCCTTTGATACTGGCTGGTGGCAGCCTTGGGTGTCAGAGGCCCTGGGCCCTGGGCTGAGTTCAGTAGCTGGGCTCTCTCAGCTAAGAGAGCTTGGGGCTTCGAAGAGAGAGGTGAGTGGCTGGGAAGACAGAAATGACAAATGCTCCTTGGCTCCTGCATGGTTTTACATCTTTGGCCTTGGGCATGTCAGAATGAGCCTGGAACCCAGTCCAGGGGGTTCAGAGCAGCATGTCTGGTAGACTCAGCTCCTGGGTGCTGATTCCCCTAGGCCACATGGCCAGGATCAGCTTTGGCATCCTTGTCTGAGACATGGAATGTCACCCACCTTGGTGACTACAACTGAGCAAGCATACAAAAGCGCTCAGCATGTCCCCAGGCACATGGAGTATGTGTGTGTGTGTAATTGGATGTATGTTTATGTGTGTCTGTGTGTGCATGTGCATGTGTGTAAGTGTGTGTGTTTACATGTGTGTGTGTGGTGGGCACCCTTGCACGTGTGCGTCCTCGACCCTAACCCTCCGTCAGCCCTCCGCTCCTCTGAGCTGTGAGGAGGGGAGGCTATAACTGGACTGGCCTGTCCTGTGCTCACCTTGGCCTTAGAAAGGGAGACCAGCTGAGGCTGCGGGCTGTACCCTGCAGCTTCCTAAGTCAGATTAGAGGGTGGTCTCAGCTCTTCTGCAGCCAGAACTGCCCTCCACCAGGTACTCTGCTCCCTGGAGGACATCTTTATGCCGAGCCCTGGGTTTCCCAGTCTGGCCAAGCCTTGATCAGCTGCCCTTGCACAAAAACCCTTGGAAGATAAGATGACCACGCCTGAAGGACCTCCAGAGGAAGGGTACAATTCCTCCCCTTGACGGGGATCCAGGGAAGCCAGGCTGCTGCAGCCTCCCCAGGCTCTGGGCCTGCCACACCCCTTACCACTGTCCTCTGCATAGTTCATTGTCCCTTCTGTAACAAGGAAAATGACACTGGTGAGTGTTAGCAACTCACCAAGTCTGTGTAACTCAGAGGTATCACCTTCCCTGAAGTATAGTCAACATATAACTAACTGCATATGTTTAAGGTGTACAATTGGATGTTTCAACATCCACAAACACACACACATGTGATGAGCACATCTGTGAACTCTGCAAGGCTTCCTTGTGTTCCATTGTAACCCCCACACCACACCTATCCCTCCTTCCAGGCAACATCCTGGTCTGCTGTCTGGCATCACATGTTAGGGTACATTTCCTAGAATTCTATGTAAATGGAAAAACAAGTAGGCACCTTTTCCTTTGTCTTTTTCCACTTGAAATAATTTTTTCTAGATTCATCCTTATTATTGAGAAGTATTCCCTTTTCCCCTCAGTGATCCAAAGGTTTGTGTAGAATTGATATCAACTTTGGTCATTTTTTTTCTCAAGTATTTTTCAAGCTCACTCCTTTTTTAACACTCCACATATGTATTCTGGTTACACACATATTATGCTGTTCATAGTTTTTCTGCATCTCACAATTCATTCTCTCTCTTTCATTTTAGAAAGCTTCTATAGTCTCTCCAAACTCACTAATTTTTCTTCTTTAATGTCTAATCTGCCATCAGTCCCTTCCAGGGGGTTTTGATCTCACATCTTGTGGTTTCCATCTTTAGAAATTGTATATGTATCTTTTTTTATTTTCCATGTCTCTGCTGACCTTTTGAATATAAAGCAGGTACTGCTTCTGCCTTAAAGACCTTGTCTGCTAATTCTAGCATCTGTATCAGATATGGGTCAACTTCAATTCATTGACTTTTCCTCCTCTCTGTGGGTTGTGTATTCCTGCCCTCTATGTCTGGTAATTTTTGGTTGGATGCCAGACACTGTAAATTTCACCTTACTGGATTCTGAATATGTCTGTGCTTCTATAATTGTCCTGGAGCATTGTTTAGTGATGCTGTTAAGTTGCGTGTAAACAGAGGGACTTTTCTGTTAAAATTCATCAGTGTTCGTTAGGTGGGACGTGAGTAGAGCTCACTGTGGGGCTAATTATGCACCCACACTGAGGCAAGACCCTTCCAAGTTATCTAAGTCCCTGTGGATATTGGGGTTTTCAATCTGGCTGGTGGAAACAGGCTTACTCCCTGCCTCGTGTGAGCCTGAGTTGACGTTCCCTTTGATCCTCTCAGGTAGTTCTCTCTCAAGTCTTGTAGTTCCCTTGCACATGCACTGAGCTATCCCGAGGGCCCTCGTCAGTCTCCGTGTTCCCTCACTGCAGCTCTCTCTCTAGCCCTCTACCCTGTGACGTCCAGCTGCTTTGGGGTTCCTGGATGCCCAGCTCTGTCTCCTCACTCAGGGGTCGACCTGGGATCCCCTTCTCCAGTCAGGAAGTTGGGGTGACGGAGGGCTCACTGCACATGTTTGCACTTTCAGAAGCACTGCCCTTTGCTGCCTGGTGTAAGGTGTCTCAAACTGCTGTTTCGTGTGCTTTATCCATGATTTAGTTGTTTCAGGTGAGAGAGTAGCTCCAGTTTATTCAGTCTTGACCAGAAGCAGGAGGCCCTGAGGTGTGATTGCAGCAGGCTCAACCTGGCACCGGATGGCTGCACTAGACATGCCAAAGCTGAGTGTGTGGCCTGAATTCCATCTGGCATATTTTTACTGCTGTGTCATGTCTGATTTCTGGCAACTGGAGATTATCTTCTGTGCTATGAGAAGAATGCAGCAAAGCATGCATTTTCTGTTTAGAAATATTGATATTCCTCTCCATTAAGTTCTTGAGGAATGTGGCAGTAGCAATACTAAATGTGCACCCTGCACTGATTTTGGAGTCACTTGACTCAGAAGAAGTCTGATTACACTGGGAGACAGGAGGGCAGGAGACCCACAGGGGCTGGATCTTTGCTTGGCTCCTGGGGCCTCACCAGCCCTCAAGGCCATGTACGTGCAGAGGTGGGTCACACTTCTGTTCTGAGCACACTCTGCCAGGAGGCCCTTCTGTTACATGGGTGGCCAAGGGTCAGGCTTCAGGAGACCTTTTTGATTGTGTGTCTGGAGGGGAGGGGGACCTGTGCGTCCACTGATGGTTCTTTATTTTGTTTAGTGAGGGAGGAAGGCAATGTGTGAAGAAGCCACTGACAGCAGAGTTGATTGTGACTGTGAGCACAGGGAGTGCGTGTGTCTGGGAGGGCCTGCTGGGTCCCCTCAGTCATGATGGCACTGCACACTCGAAGGGACCCTTTCTCCCTGAGTCATGGCATGGCTGGGGACAAGCTCAATTGTGGCCCCAGTTTTAAGCCAGCCCTAGAGGCAATGGCAAGCCACTCCAGTACTCTTGTCTGGAAAATCTCATGGATGGAGGACCCTGGTAGGCTGCAGTCCATGGGGTCGCTACTAGTCGGACACGACTGAGCGACTTTACTTTCACTTTTCACTTTCATGCACTGGAGAAGGAAATGGCAACCCACTCCAGTATTCTTGCCTGGAGAATCCCAGGGATGGGGGAGCCTGGTGGGCTGCCGTCTATGGGGTCGCACAGAGTCGGACACGACTGAAGTGACTTAGCAGCAGCAGCAGCAGAGGCAATGGCAAGCCACTTCAATACTCTTGCCTGGAAAATCCCATGGACGGAGGAGCCTGGTGGGCTGCTGTCTATGGGGTCGCACAGAGTCGGACACGACTGAAGCGACTTAGCAGCCATAGCAGCAGCAGTAGAAGCTGCTATATGCCACGGCCGTTGTCGTACATGTTTCCTTGGGCTGGGGGCCAGGGAATCAGCCGTGCTCCATCTACCCATAGACCTCTACGACCTGCTCAGGGGTCCCCTGCACTGAGCGGTGGCCTGAAGCTGCCCTTCCATCTTCTCCCCAGAGAACTAGGTCTGTCACCCAGGTTGCTCTAAGTGCCAGTGGAGGAGGTGGTTGATGTTCTCTTTCACTTTTTTTTTTTTAGAACCTCCTGAACTGCTCCACTTCAAAACTGCTGGGCAAGAAAAAGATTTTCAGCAAATCCTGCCCCGTCTCAGTCTCGTGCAAGGCCTCGGCTGACCAACCCAAAGGACCCAGAAAGCAGCCGGCAGGGAGCCTGTCACCCGCCCTTCACCTCAGTGCCCTGTGGAGTCTGCCAGCCTCAGGTAACCCACCTGTTGCCCAGGAATAAGTGGCTGCTGTTCCTGGTCCCTGCCTTCTCTGCAGCTCCACTGTGGCTTCAAGTAGAAGATTTGGGGGGATCTCAGTCTCCTGCAGTCTAGTCTCACCTTTGACCCTCTCTGTGCAGGTCTGACACTTGACTGACTGACACTCGAAGGGGCGTTTCCTCCACAAGGTTTTCCAGAAGAGGCACCATGTGAGAGCATGAAACAGCCCCAGTGCGTAAACGCAGCAGCAGGAGGAATTTGGGACCAAGATCCAGGCTCCTCAGCCCCTGGGTCTCTGGAAAGTGTCAGGTCACCTGTCAGGCAGCATATCTACAGTGATATTGAGGGAGGGTCCTGATGAGGATCCTGCCTCACCTCAGAGCTACCTTGAGGATAGTGTCACGGATGCCAGAGCAGGGTGCAGACCAGATCCACTGTGCCCAAGATGGCTACTGCCATCATTTTATGCGTTTATTTCTAATTCATCGAGGAGCAGGTAGCTTCGTGCTACAGGATTCATTCCTCCCTCTCCTTTTTATTTCACCCTCTCTTTTTTCTTTCCTTTCTTCCTCCTTCCTTCCTTTGTCTCTTTTTCTCTCTTTCTCCCTCTCTCCCTCCTTCCATCCCTCTCTCTCTTCCTTCTTTCTTTATGAAGAAATTAACTTTTAAAATAAAATGCTTTGTATTTGCCATTGCCTGAAACCAGCTGAGGCTGACAGGGGTGCTCAAGTGCAGCTGCGTGTTGACTTTCTCCAGAGGGCCCTCCCTGGGGGCTGGTCCACAGCCCAGCTGGCATTGACTGCACTCATTTCTCCCTGACAGGAAGCCCCCAGCCAGCCCCTCACAGAGGTCAGAGAACTCAGCTTTGAGAATGGAGCCAGAAAGGGGGTCCTCAACACCCCCGGCCCCCAGTGCCACCATGGAGGAGCCAGACGCTGGGCCTAATAATGCCTCCCTGGAGCAACCAAGCACAGACCCAGGGAAGCTCCCAGCCCTCCCTGTCGGGCCTGGAACTCACTACGGGGAGCTTGCCTCTGGGAGCCCTGGCAGCCAGGCCTCTGCTGGGGACATGAGCTCAGTGGGTGAGGCCAGCAGCTCTAAGATCCCTAACCGGGACAGCGGGATAGACAGCCCGTCCTGCAGCGTGGTCGGCGAGCACTTCTGTGAGGACAGCGGTGAGGCGGGCCCAGGTACCATCATCAAAGGGCCACACCCGGGGACAGCCCTGGGCGGCAAGTCTCCACAGGAGGAGGCTGATAGCGATGCAGGCGAGGGGAGCAGTGAGGAGCCAGACCCCGAGAACAACCCTTCTAAGGTTGACATGGATCCAGCCAAGGTAGGTCACCTTCCTGTACCAGGTGTCAGGGGCTGCAGGGCCCTCCTCTGAGGGTATTGGAGGTCCATAGGGCCATCACTTACTTACATCACTTACTGGTGCCAGTAGCAGGGTGCACACTCAAACACCACTCTCAAAGAAGCCCCCGCAATGGGTTGGTGGGCAGGCCCGAGGGCAGGACCATGCAAGCAGGGGTCTCCCCAACACATCAGGCAATGATCTCACTCCTAAGCCTCAGTTCCATGGCCACACAGTGGCCCAGTCTTAATGGAAACAGCGCTGCCACCAGCTCTGTTCACCAGTGCTTGCTGCCTGCCTTGCAGAGCCCTCATGAAGAAGGCAGCATGGTTATCATGTTGTTTTATGAATGGGAAAACACTAGTGTTGCACATGGGGTGTACAGAGGCAGGAAGGGAGCCCAGGCATGGGAGTAGAGCCCCATGCAGATGGCCCAGGGAAGCAGGTATGCTCATGCATGTGGCTCAGTGTTAGAGAAAGCTCATCTGTGTCCCTTTAGCATTTGGGGCTCTGGGCTCTGCACTGGGACTCATGGGGACATGGGAGTAAAGCTGATAGCCCTGGCTTAGAGGGACTGCATGTGCATGGGAGGAGAACAGCATAGGTAAGCTGCAAGTGACTAGGTCTCAAGAGAAGCACAGGTGGCCTTTGGTTGGAGGTGGTATTGACAAACATGGCTGCATCAAGAGGCAGGTTTGTGGGCAAACGGCAGCCACGGGCCTATGCTGTTGTAAGCCAAAGTCTCAGCAAGTGGGCTGGGGACATATTTTAATCTAGGTTTTATTATTATTCAGAAATGACAAAGCCAACAAATCAGGAAATGACTTCTGTGTAAAGACAGTTTATTACTCATAGCTCATGAAAAGAGGGGGCACATGATACCAAGGAGAACCAGAGAGAAACTCACCAGGGTGGGTCAGGAGACAGAGGGGGTGGAAATTGTGAGCAAGAATCTTTTTTTAATCACGTAATGATTTTTTTTTAATTGAAGTATAGTTGATGTACAAGTACTATTTAAGTTACAGTAGAGTCTTTATTGTGATTTCTGATGAGATGGATGGGTGAGACAGAATAAGCAGGCTTAAGATTGGCCAGTCTGAATAATTTCAGTGGGCTCTGTGTACAGGGGCTGTCCCTGGATACCTCATACCTGATCCTGTGTGATTCAGGAAAGAAGATGGTTGGATGTGGGCTCTGGATGGGTTGGTTGAAAGACACTTTTTGTCTTGCTGGTGAATTCTTTATATCTCTAGGAATCAGTGTATCCTGGGAGGGACAGTATCTCCAGGGTCAGCAAGGCCCCAAAACTTTGGTATTAAGATAATATTGGTCTTGTAGAATGAGTTAGGCAGTGTTCCTCATTTTTGGAATTTTTTGGAAAAATTTGAGAACAATTGGTGTTAATTTCCCAGTGAAACCATCTGGTCCTGGGCTTTTCTTTGTTGGGAAGTTTCTTTATTGTTTATTTAACCTCCTTATTTGTTATTGGTCTCTGCATATTTTCTATTTCTTCCTGATTCAGTCTTGGTAGGTTGTGTTTCTAGGAATTTATCTGTGTCTTCTAGTTTATTCAACTGTTCGCATTTAATTGTCTGTCTCTATGATTCTTTGTATTCTGGGGTATCGGTTGTAATGTTTCCTCTTTCATTTTATTTATTTGATTTCTCTCTCATTTTTTTGGTTTGTCAATTTTGTTCACCTTTTCAAAAAACAATTCTTAGTTTTGTTGTTTTTTTAAATGTATTTCTACTCTCTGTTCCGTTTATCTCTGCTCTAATCTGTTAGTTACTTCCTTCTGACTCCCTTGAGTTTAGTGTGTTATTTTTCTAATCCTGAGGTACAAAGTTAGGTTGTTGATTTGAGATCTGTCCTCCTTATACATGTATGCATTTACAGCTATAAATGCCCCTCTTAGCACTGCTTTTACCCCATTCCATAAGCTTTGATATGTTGTGTTTTCATTTTCATTTGTCTCAAGCTATTTTCTAATTTCCTTTGTGACTTCTTTGACTGTTGTTTAAGAGTGTACTATCTAATTTCCAGAAATCTGTGGATTTTCCAGGTTTTCCTGTGCTATTGATTTCTAGTTTCATTCTGGTGTGATTGGAAAAGATATTTCATATGATTTCAATCTTCTTCAATTTGTTAATATTTGTTTTGTGGCCTAACACATGGTCTGATCTTGAGGGTTTCCATGTGCACTTGAGAAGAATGTATGTTCTGCCATTATTAGATGGAGTGCTCTACATATGTCTGTTAGGTTCATTCGGACACTGTTGTTCAAATCCCTTGCTTCTTTATTGATATTTTGCATGTCCTATCCAGTATTGAAAGTAGAGTACTGAAGTCTTCTACTGCTATTTTGCTGTAATCAGCTTCTTTCTTCTAATCTGTCGAAGTTTGCTTCATATATTTAGGTGTTATGAGATAAAGAACCTGCCTACAATGCAGGAGACCCAGGTTCGATTCCTGGTTTGGAAAGATCCCCTGGAGGAGGAAATGGCAACCCACTCCAGTATTCTTGCCTGGAGAATCCCATGGACAGAGGAGCCTGGTTGCCTACAGTCTATGGGGCTACAGGAGTCGGACATGACTTAGCAAGTAAACCACCCCCACCGTGAGGTTTAATGCATATTTATAATTTTTCTATCTTCTTGGTGAATTGATCCTTTTATCATTATATAATGTCTTTGTATTGTGTAAGGTTTTTTATTTAAAGTCCATTTTGTCTGATGTAAGTAGGCCACTCCTGATCTATTTGTTGACCATTTCCATGAAATATCTTTTTACATCTTTCAGTTACAGCCTATGTATATCCTTAAGTCTAAAGTGAGTTTCTTCTGTGTGTTTAGTCACTCAGTTATGTTTGATTCTTTGTGACTCCATGGACTGTAGCCTGCCATGTTCCTCTGTCCATGGAATTTTCCAGGCAAGAATATTGGAGTGGGTTGCCATTTCCTCCTCCAGATCTTCCCAACCCAGGGATCAAGCTCTCCTCTCCTGCATCTGCTGCTTTGGCAGGTTGATTCTTTACTACTGAGCCACCTTGGAAGCCTGAGTTTCTTGTGGGTAGCATATAACTGAATGCTATTTTTTTTAAAATCTGTTCAACCAATCCATATCTCTTGATTGGGGAGTTTAAATCATTTACATTTAAAGAAATTACTGATATGGACGAACTCACTATTGCCTTTTTCATTATTTTCTATATGCTTTGTAACTTTTTTGTCCATCTCTTACTGCTTTCCTCTTTTAAGTTTAACTGATATTTTTGTAATAATATGCCTTGATTCCTTTCTCATTGCCCCTTGTGTATATTCTATATATTTTTTCTATTGCAATTACATAAAATATTTAAAGTTATAGCATTGTATTTTAAGCTGGTAAAAACTTACTTCAATGGTAAACAAAAACTCTGCTTTACAGCTGTCCCTACCAGATGTTCTATGTGTTATCACAAATTACATGTTTATATGTACAGTATGCCCTTTCACATAGATTTAGAGTTTTTAAAAGTTTTGTCCTTTTTGTGTTATTTTGTACCAAAAATTATGACAGTATAGGTTATTATATCATATTTGTTCATGCATTTATTTTTATTGAAGAACTTTACATTCTTGTATAACTTCATGTTGCTATCTACCATCTTTTCACAACTTAAAGGACTTCTTTCAGCATTTCTTGTATAGCAAGTCTAGTGATAATGAACTCTTTATCTTTCACTTATTTGGGAAAGTCTTTATTCTTCACTTTTGAAGAACCACTTTGTTGAATAAGGTATTCTTGCTTCACAGTTTTTTTGTTTTTTTTTTCATCTTTAGCACTTTAAATATGATATCCCACTGCCCCCCTCCCCACCTTTTTTAATAATAGGTCCCACTGTGGTTCTTTGGGTTTGTCCTAGTTGGAGTTCTATGAGATTCTTGAATTTGTATCCATTTCATTTGGGAGACATTTTCAGCCAAAAATTCATCAAGTAAACTCTCTGCTCCTTTTACTCTCTTCTTCTGGGACTCCCATAATGCATATATGGTCAATTTGATAGTATTCCATAAACTTCTTAGGCTCTCTTTGCTTTTCTTCATTGTTTTTCTTTTTGTTTCTCTGACTTTCAAATGACCTAGATTGAATTTTTTAGTCTAATTATTGAAATGTTCAGCTCTAGAATTTCTGTTTGGGTCTTTTTTATAGTTTCTATCTCTTTAATGATATTTTCATTTAGTTCATGCATCACTTTCCCAATTTCACTTAGTTGTCTATTTGTGTTCCTTTTTTTTTTTAGCTCATTGAGCATCTATATGACAGTATTTAATATTTTTTTATAGGCAGCTCATAGATCTATGCTTCTTTAGGGTTGGTTTCTGGAATTTTATTTTGTTCCTTTAATCACACCACGTTTCCCTATTTCTTTGTAATATTTTGCTGGAATTTGGGCATCTGAAAATCAACCACCTCTCCAGTCTTCACATGCTGGCTTTGTGCAGGGAAAAATCTTAACCAGTCAGGCTAGAAGTTCTAAAACTTAGTAAACTTTGTCTGATCTCTTGCTCCTCTGGCATCTGCCTGCAGACCATCAGCTCTAACATGCTTCTTGCCTCAGTTTTCAGTGTCTTTGAAACTCTGGCACTGCTCATGATAGCATTCCAAGTCTGGCAAGACAGAAACCATCCCTCAGGAAACTTCCAGAAGAGACAGAACACTGGATGTACAGCTCACTCCTTTGTTTTCATCCTGAGGGAGGAGCATCATGGGGAGGGGGAGTTCCTCCCAGTCGTGCCATCCTATTTTGCTTGGGGGAGGAACGTAAAAGGGTGTTCCAAACACCAGTTTTCATTCACTGCTTGATAGAATCTCTTCTTAGTTTTAAAATGGCTTGGAAGCCATAGTTTCTCAGCTGAGATTTCACAGAGGTATTCTTGTTTGTATATTGTTAACTCCATGTCTATGTAGGAGAAGGAGGGCCTGGAGCTTTCTTTTTTGTAAATTTATTTTCTTGAAGCATAGCTGATTTTCAATGTTATGTTAATTTTTACTGTATAGTAAAGTGATTCGGTTATGCATTTATATATAAGTATATATATATATATATATACACATTTTTTAAAATATGTTTTCCATTATGGTTTATCACAGGATATTGGATATAGTTCCCTACACACGAGAACCTTGTTGTTTATCCATTCTATATATAGTAGTTTGCATTTGCTAATCCCAAACTCCCGGTCCATCCCTCCCACACCTCACCCTTCTCCTTGACAATCACAAGTCTGTTCACTAATTCTGTGAGTTTGCTTTTGTTTCATAGATAAGTTCATTTGTGTCATATTTTTTTTAATTTTATTTTTAAACTTTACAATATTGTATTAGTTTTGCCAAATATCGAAATGAATCCGCCACAGGTATACCTGTGTTCCCCATCCTGAACCCTCTTTCCTCCTCCCTCCCTATACCCTCCCTCTGGGTTGTCCCAGTGCACCAGCCCCAAGCATCCAGTATCGTGCATCGAACCTGGACTGGCGACTCGTTTCATACATGATATTATACATGTTTCAATGCCATTCTCCCAAATCTCCCCACCCTCTCCCTCTCCCACAGAGTCCATAAGACTGATCCATACATCAGTGTCTCTTTTGCTGTCTCGTACACAGGGTTATTGTTACCATCTTTCTAAATTCTATATATATGCGTTAGTATATTGTATTGGTGTTTTTCTTTCTGGCTTACTTCACTCTGTATAATAGGCTCCAGTTTCATCCACCTCATTAGAAAAAATATGGAACGCTTCACGAATTTGCGTGTCATCCTTGCGCAGGGGCCAGGCTAATCTTCTCTGTATCGTTCCAATTTTAGTATATGTGCTGCCGAAGCGAGCACCATTTGTGTCGTATTTTATATTCCACATATAAGCGATATCCCTGGAGGAGGGCATGGCAACCCACTCCGGTATTCTTGCCTGGAGAGTCCTCATGGACAGAGGAGCCTGGTGGGCTACAGTCCATAAGGCTGCAAAGAGTCGGACGTGACTGAGCAACTAAGCATATAAGTGATATCGCATGGCCTTTCTCTGTCCGACTTACTTCACTTAGTATGATAATATCTAGCCCATGTTGCTGCAAATGGCATTATGTCACTCTTTTTAATGGCTGAGCAATATTCCCTTGTATATATGCACCACATCTTCTTTATTCATTTATCTGTGGATGAACATTTAGGTTGTTTCTGTGTCTTGGCTATTTTAAACAGTGCTGCAATAAACACTGGGGTACATGTACCTTTTTTAATTATAGTTTTCTCTGGGCATATGCCCAGGAGTGGGATTATAAGATCATATGGCAACTCTATTTTGGTTTTTTGAGGAATCTCCATATTGGCTACATCAATGTATATCCCCACCAATAGTATAGGAGAGTTCCCTTTTCTCCACACCCTCTCTAATATTCTTATTTGTAGACTTTTTAATGACTGGTGACCACTCTGACCAGTGTGAGGTGATACCCTTATTATAGTTTTGATTTGCTTTTCTGTAACAGTTAATGATGTTGGGCATCTTTTCATGTGTCTATTGGGTGGGCTTGTAGCTTTCTGATTTGCCATCTTGATGATGTCATTCCACAGTATATTTTGATGTGGCTATTGTAGCTGTTCTGCAGTCAAAGCCCTGGGAGGATAGAGTTTTCTCTTGGCTGCAGAAGATTTGAGGGGATTGGTAAAAATTATTCTGTCTCCCCCAGAAACCTCCCTGGAAATTCCATCTGTGAGAACTGAGCCTCACATCCCAGTTCCAGCAGCTTCCTCTGATCTTTGGGGGCCTGTGGTCATCCCTGGTATGCAGTGTCAGATGCTGCCTCCCCCAAACTCACCGTCCCTAGGTGAGTTATAGCTCTTCTCTTCACAGTGCTCTGAACCTCAGAAGTTGCTCCACATCGCCCAGGAGCTCCTGCACACGGAGGAGACCTATGTGAAGCGGCTGCACCTGCTAGACCAGGTAACCCTCCTGGCTTGGAGCCTGCCTTTGTCTACTTCCAGAGTTTCAGTGGGCAGTTTCAGGGGCAAGCTTTCTATCTTAGCATTGGCTAGGCCTTGCAGTTGGAATATGACTGACACGAATACTAAAACTTGGATATATTTAAATCTCCTCCAGAAATTTTTAGTTTTTGCTTTCATAACTTGTGGCTCTGGGGCAAAGGTCTTGTCTAGTCACCTTGGGGGTTTTTCTTCAAGGCAGTTAAATTATCTGAGCATGTAAAGCCCTATGACAGTGGGTGGCACTCTCCCTCTTTACCTGGCAACATGGGGTTTATGAGCACAGGAAGTAAAACTCCAATAGAAACCAGGTTTTGACAGGTGCTGCTTCTCTTTGTAGCTCGCAAAGCAGAGAAAGGAAATCAGGATCATCCATTTCCCATGAAAGGCAGATGGAAGAAAGATGGTCTGTCTCAGTCTAGAGGGGACTGTTGCTGCCTCACTCCCAATTCTTGGCCATCAGTAAGCTTGCTTTAAGACCATAAGGTTCTTTAAGGCAGTTTGATGAAGCAGAAGTTTCATTAAGAAAACATAAGGCAATGGCAGCCTCTCCTGAGCTCCCATGTTTGTAGCAGAAGCAGGACTGTAACCATTTGCAGTGACCCACATTTAGTGACCACTGCAAGGGCTTCCCCATGCCTAGGTTTTCTGCACCGGGCTGACAGAAGCAGGGATCCCTTCAGAAGTCACCACAGGCATCTTCTCTAACATCTCCTCCATCTATCGCTTCCACGGGCAGTTCCTCCTGCCTGAGCTGCAGGCGCGGATCACGAATGAGTGGTAAGTGCAACTCAGGGTGCCTGGGAAAGTGGAGGGGCCAACATTTCCCTGGGAGTTTGATTCCTATGCCTTTGGAGATTGAAGGTCATGGTGATCCTGTTGCAGTGTTTTGTTGCATATTCCCTGCCAAGCAGCCTTTAAATCTGGGGTTTGCATGCCCCCAAACCAGGGGCTACCTGGGAAACCTTTCTCCTAGGGTCCTAGGCTCTCTTTTGCAGGGTCCTGGGCCAACCCTGACCCCATGGCCTCTCAGTGTCTTAGCTTCTTCATCTGCAAATTGGTGGTGGTGGTTTAGTCGCTGAGTCATGTCCGACCCTTGCGACCCCATGGACTGTAGCCCACCAGGTTCCTCTGTCCATGGGATTTTTCAGGCAAGAATACTGGAGTGGATTGCCATTTCCTTCTCCAGGGGATCTTCCCAACCCAGGAATCGAACCCAGGTCTCCTGTATTGCAGGCAGATTTTTTAACCGACTGAGCTATGAAAGAGACTTTAATACCTGCTCAGGGCTTTGTTAGTTGCTCAGTTGTGTCCAGCTGTTTGCAAACCCATGGACTGTAGCCCACCAGGCTTCTCTGTCCATGGACTTCCCCAAGCAAGAATACCGGAGTGGGTTGCCATTTCCTTCAGGACTTCCCTGATTGCTCAACTGTAAAGAATTTGCCTGCAATGCAGGAGGCCTGGGTTCAATCCCTGGGTTGGGAAGATCCCCTGGAGAAGGGATTGGCTACCCACTCCAGTATACTTGCCTTGAGAATTCCATGGACAGGGGAGCCTGGCAGGCTAGAGTCCACAGGGTCGCAAAAGAGTCAGATGTGACCGAGCACATTGAGCAGGTGCTACTGTAAATAGAATTGTTTGGAATTCCCTGGTGGCTCAGTCAGTGAAAAATCTGCCTGCAATTCAGGAGACTGCAGTGCGTGAGATGTGGATTTGACTGATAGGTCAGAAAGAGCCCCTGGAGAAGGAATTGGCAAAACACTCCAGTATTCTTGTCTGGGAAATCCCATGGACAGAGAAGCCTGGTGGGCTACAGTCCATGGGGTCGCAAGAGTCAGACATGACTTAACAACTAAAACCACCAAACCAGGGCTTTGTGGAATTTAAATGAGGATTGATGTCTACAAACACCAGTGAATAGACCATGCTTATGGGTTTATTTTCCCTCCTAGTATATACTGCACCTCTGCTTTAAAAAATGAGATGTTTTTCTCTCTCGTGAGTGTCCCCAGAGAGCTGTCCCTCTGTCCCTCTGCTGCTTCCATTTATTTGTAGGAGAGGGACAGCTCAGCTGCAAGGCATGTGGTGTCCCCAAGAGTCCACTCTCTAAGCTAGAGCCAGGCCAGAGAGAACACAGAGACCAGGGGCCAGGGGCTTGATTGGGGGGTGTCCCTGCACCTGCAAGGCTCAGCAAGCATCCAGGTCAATTTGTAAATATTTTGAAGGACACGCTCCACTTGCAGAGCAGGTTATACTGTGTGCAAGGCCATGAGGTTAAAGCTCAGGGCTGGATTGCCTTTCTGGCTAATGCAGCGCACACCTGCTAGAAATGACTTTGCCCCTCAAGGCCCTGAAGAGACTGTCAGTACACAAACACTCCTTGTGTAATAATGGTGCAGGAGTCCAGGGGCTTCCCCTCTGCCTTTGAAAGCCCATTCCTAGTAATGCTGCAGAGGATGACTGTTTGCCTGTGCCTTTTTTTCTTCTTTTGGATTATTTCTTTAGGATAAATCCCCCACAGTTCTAAAGTCTAATATATTCATATATTTTTGGTTCCTTTAAATTTATTTCTAAATCCCTGTCCAAACCACTCATTATTACACAGTGCTGCTTTCCCATGATATTGCCAGAATTAGATCATCCTATGTTCCTAATTGTTGCTCATATAGAAGTATAATGGGGTTTTCTTGGTTCTCTTCGATAACTGTGGCTCATCAGGTGGTTCCATTATTACTAACAGCTCCTGGTTTTGAGCAATGGTTCTGTGACTGCACTGTTGAAGTACTTCACATGATCCTCTAGGCAACACACTATTTTCCATCCCATGTGATACAGGAGAGGAAAGTAAGGCTTAGAGAGGGTGACCAGTTTGCCCACCATCACACAGACTTGGGAGTCAGGCCATTGTCCCATGGCTCCCTGTGAAGTCCCTGTCCCACCCTGGCCCTTCACTGGAACTATGTGTGTGATGATCTCATTCCCTGGTGAAGGGATGTGAACCCCCGACTTGGAGACATCCTGCAGAAGTTGGCCCCGTTCCTCAAGATGTATGGTGAATATGTCAAGAACTTTGACCGGGCTATGGAGCTGGTGAGCACCTGGACCCAGCGCTCACCTGTATTTAAAGACACTGTCCAAAGCATCCAGGTAGGTGGCCCCACCTCTGCTTCATGGGCACAGTGATGGGTTTGTATTTCAACATGGAGGAAATCAGTAAAATTGTGGGATGTGTCCAGATGCTCTATTAATGCTTTGATCTTTAAAATAACTCCAAGAGAAAAATCATCATTTTCATTTCATGGAAGAGGAAACTGTGGCTCAAAAAGTTTGTGCAATCATGCCATCACAAACTATTATTCAATAGGACCAGAATCCAAGTGCCAGTCTCCCTCCAGAGCATCCCTCAGTGGCTGGTGCAAACACTTAGGAAAATGTTGCATCAATTTTTTTTTCTCTTTTTCTGCAAACGGACTGTTCACAGCTCTGGTTACTGTTGTCTACTGCCCTGTTGGTCTTTTTTTTACTAATTTACGCAGATTTTACATGTTAAGAATGTCAGCTGCTAACTGTCAAATGTGTTGCAAATTATTTTTCCCCATTGATGTTTTATTTTTTAACTTTATTTAAGATTTTGTTTTCCATACAAAATTTGAGGGTTTTAATTGGCCACATTCACCAATTTTAAATAAAGTAATTCTTTTAAAAATATTTTAAGTATGAGCCACCTGCACCCACATGCATATATGCACATATGTAACACATGTGTACACACACATGTTCACACATGCATACGTGCAGCTACATTCCTCACTGTACCCTGGAGAGTTAATGGGCACTGAGCCCTCTGTGCCAAGGCTTTGAAGGACAGGTTCAGATTTGGGGTGGCCCCTTGATAACTTTCTGGGTTTTCCTCAGATCCCACTGTAATCACATCACTCATGATTTCTTAGTATAGAGTCCTGTATCTGCCTGCATCTCTCAGCATCCTCATCTCTCCCTAGAGAGGATATCTCTGATTCTGAGTGCTTCCTTTTCCCCTTTTACCTGCCACCCCTACACCCTCTCCCGCTCACTTGCAGCTGGGCCCTCCCAGCTGTCCGCACAGAACAGTCTCCAACGAGGATGTATATAAAAGTGCCAGCACTGGGTCTAGAGCAGGCCTGCCTGGGGTGCAGCTCCTCACTCCATTGTTCAACCTCTCCAAGCCTCAGTTTCCTCTGTGTAAGATGTGGCCTGCAGTTGGTTGATTGTGGGTTCTCCAGGCAGCCTTCTGGGGGCTGCAGAAGCTGGAAGTGTGGAGTGTGCCTGGGAGCCGCATGCCTGCCCATGGGTGCCCCACACCTCCTCTGTCTACCCCACAGAAGCAGGAGCTGTGCGGAAACCTGACCCTGCAGCACCACATGCTGGAGCCCGTGCAGAGGGTCCCCCGCTATGAGCTGCTGCTCAAGGACTATCTGAAGAGGCTCCCAGAGGACGCGCCAGACTGGAAGGATGCAGAGAGTGAGCTGGCCTGGGCGGTGGGAGTTGGGGCTCCTGCTGAAAACCCACATCGAGAGAGACAAACAGGCAGAAAGATAAAGACAAAGAGGCAGAGATAGAGAGACAGAGACAGAGACAGAAGGAAAGAGTTCCAACTCACCCCTAAACAGGAAGCGACTGAGTGAGTGTAAGGGAAAACCTCCCCTGCCCCCACTGCAGTGCGAGGAGAGGATGATATTCCTGTGGAGGGAACTGCTAAGTGCTGGCAGAGCTTAGGGCTCGTGGAGGACCTTGTGGGGCTGGCAAGGCTGCGCCTGGTGCATGGGCAGCAGCTGATGGGCAGCATGGGGCAGGATCTGCACAGGGGAATGGGACACCAGCCTTGGCAGACCCCCAGCAAATGGGACACGTCTGCCAGCTTGCACTGCCCCACCCTGGGCCAGTTCTAATGAGCACCTGGTACAGCCATGGGAAAGGACAGGCGCAGGGCAGAGCCTGGCACTCAGCCTCATGGGGGAAAGACCTGCGGAGCCATCAGGTGCCCTGTAGCTAGATTCTGTCGTCTTTCTGCAGGGTCCTTGGAGCTCATCTCCACAGCTGCCAACCACTCCAACGCTGCCATTCGGAAAATGGTGAGTGTGGGCATTCCCAGAAGATGCCTGAGGAACCAGCAGTTTAGGGCATGGCAAGCACAGGGTGGGCCAAGCATCATCAGTATGCACACTCACCCACCTGCCCCCAGGAAGACAGAGGCTCTGCTGAGAGCTATACAGGCCTGCCCCTTACTAGCTTGATGATTGCTAGTAAGTTATACAGTACCCTGTGCCTCAGTTTCCCCATCTGTAAAATGAGGTCACTGACAAAACTTGTCTCCTTGGGGATCATGGGGATCAAATCACTCTACATAAAGTGCTCAGAACAAGACGTGGTACAGTTCAGTGTTAGCTCTCAGTGTTAGCATCGCTCATTTGATTGTTCATTCATTCATTCAAGCTCTGTCAGCTGGGGCTGCTATAACAAAGTATTGTAGACTAGACAGCTTAAACAGCAGACATTTACTCTAACCATCTGGAGGCTCGAAGTCCAAGATCAAGGTGCTGATGGATTTGATTCCTGGCTTGTAGACAGCCACCTTCTCGCTGTCCTCACATGGCAAAAAGAAAGAGCAAGTTCTCTGATGTCTGTCTTATTAGGGCTGTAATTTCATCATGATCCCCTCTCCCACCCCATGACCATGACCTCATCTAAACTTAATCATCTACCAAAGGCCCCATCTCCAAATACAGCCTGAAGGTGTCCTCTTGTTGATCTAACACCTCTAAGCAATGGGGTCTGCAGATGGGGAGGCCTCCTAGCTCATACCAACACCGTTTGACCCAGCTGGCATTGTTTCATCACAGCCCTTGTTTGTCCTGCACACTGCCTGGACATAGTGTAAGAATTTCTAATTCCTTACCCAGAATTTTAGATCAGGGCATTTCACAAGAGAATCCAAATTCTTGGCTTTATTGGAAAACCCTGAAAACCCCAGGGCCACACTTCAACCTGGGATGAGATGAGGTATCTTCTCAGTGAGCCGGCTCTCCAGGCTGCCACAGTCTCTATCCAGCCCTGGTTCCCTCAGTCCTGGGACCTATTTACTTTCACATGGGCACTGCTGTTTTTTGAGAGGAGAAAGAAAGGAAAATATTTCATTGACCCCCACATCTCTCAACAGTGAGAAATTAGAGATTGGCAGCCTGTTTTGGGGAAGCTCTTGTTATGTGTGATCCATGTCCTATGTCCTCCTACCTGACTTTCCCCAGGATTGGGTCTGCTTTGGGGGTACCCACAGCAATCAAAACAGGCAACATTTCACTCTAGATCCTTTTTAATCTAATTTCCCGTCTTTTTGTCCTCAATACTAAATCTAATGGAGGAGAAAGAGCTGCTTCATGGAACTCCATGGTCATGAGGTCACAGAGGCCATGGACCTTTGGAGGAGGCACTGTGGGCCTACATCTCGGAGGGGCATGGGATGGACTCCCATCACACTATACCATATTCACCACGTGGCAGGTCTCACTCCAAGTCTGGTGAGGCCTCTGTGACAGTCTGGGGGCTCTTCTCAGGTGCAGGGGACGGTTTATCAGTGTGTGCTCACAGGAGCCTCTTCATGCTTCCACCTATCTATCTGTAATCTCCTCATCTTGGACCACCGCTGCAGCCTCCCCACCTCCAGTCTCCCCGGACTCTGATCCACCTTTCTCTGCTCAGAGCCTTCTATGGGTTGCTTATTTTGTCACTCCCTGTTCAGAGCCCTTCTGACCTGCCATCGCCTTCCAGGTACACACACAAGCTCTCCAACATGCTGTCTGCATGCCTAGCCTCCAGGACACATAGGCCCTTTGGCCCTGCCTTGTCTGCTCCTCCTTAATCTCTATGCTGGGGTCCCCTTTCTGCTCCCACGCCCATATCTACCACCTGTTTCCATACCAGAGACAGAAGGGCCAACTAAACCAGCCTGCTTCCAGGGCATGCAGATTTAGACTGGTCAGATCCAAGGGCAGTGGCTGCTGTAGCATAGTGGATCCACTCTTTTTGTTGCTGGGTTAAGGTTCCTTAGGCTCAGCTCTGCCTTTTGCTGTGTTCATTCCTTCATTCCTGGCTTAGGCACCTCTCAGCCCAGAGCTGGAACAATCAACTGCCTATCCTCTCCCCTCATACTCCAGGGGAGCTGGTTGATCATATGACCACAACCAGTCTTGAGGCCGGAGGGAGATGACCTGAGGCTCGGCAGAGGTGTGGTCTTATCATGGCCCTGGGCCATCTGAGGGTGGAGCAGGAAACCGGTAAGGCTACAACACAAGAGGGGCCCAGCATATCTCCTCTGACCCAAGGCCTTCACTGCCTCCCCATAGAAGGCACTGGCATGCAGTGTGGAGGCCAAGAGAGCCAGTCCCCGTTCTCTAGCTGAAGCACCTCCAGCAAGTTACTTAATTTCTCTGTGTCTCAGTTTCTCTGTCTATGAAGTGTGTAGTTGCTCAGTCGTGTCCGACTCTTTGCGACCCCACAGACTGTAGCCTACCAGGCTTATCTGTCCATGGGATTTTCCAGGCAATAATACTGGAGTGGATTGCCATTTCCTTCTCCAGGGGATCTTCCCAACCCAGGGCTCGAACCCGGGTCTCCCGCATTGTAGACAGACGCTTTACCGTCTGAGCCACCAGGGAAGTCATTCTCTGTCTATAGGTTGAGGTTAATAATGGGATCTGCCTCATAGAATCCATGCTAGAATTAGGTTAAATATACGCCATGTGTATTAAATACACTCTGTGTAGAACAGGGCAGGGCACATGGTGCTGGCTGCTGTTACAATTGAATAGTTATTATTAACATGCGAGGTGAACTTCTGTTCTTCAGTGCCCAACTTGAGTGTCACCCGTGTTTCCCCTCACATCTGGTTGTACACAGGCTCATGGTCCCATCTTGGTTCTGGTCCACACTTGCAGGGCAGGGTTCCACTCATCTCTGGGTCCCCAGCCCTGGCAGGCCTCCAGTCCCTGTGGTTGTGGAGCTGCCTGAGCCCCGTGTCTCTCTTAGGAGAAAATGCACAAGCTTTTGGAGGTGTACGAGAGACTGGGTGGGGAGGAGGACATCGTCAACCCTGCGAACGAGCTGATCAAGGAGGGCCACATCCAGAAGCTGTCGGCCAAGAATGGCACCACCCAGGACCGCCACCTCTTCCTGGTGAGCCCCCATCCAATCACACCAGCCCTGCCCACTCCTGCCCAACCCAGCTGCAGAGCCACAACCCTGCCGGGCCTCACCCAGCCCAGATGCAGAGTCCTGGCCCACCGGGTCACTCAGCCACACCCTCACCCAGCCCAGACCCAACCAGCGGCAAAGCCACGCCCAGCGGCTAAGCCACACCCTCAGCCCACCCCCTAGCATGCCCTCGCCACGCCCACATTCAGCCCAGCCCCACCCAGCCCTGTCCACCACCGCCAGGGCCACGCCCCACCTCCTCCCTAGGGTGGTCCTCTCTGGGGTCAGACACCCTCATCGCGTGCCTGCCCGTCCCTATCGCAGTTCAACAGCATGATCCTTTACTGTGTGCCCAAACTGCGGCTCATGGGCCAGAAGTTCAGTGTCCGGGAGAAGATGGACATTTCCGGCCTCCAGGTGGGTGAGCCCCTCCCACGCAATCTGTTCCACTGGGAAAGCACAGAGCAGGTGGAGGGACACAGGGCGCTAGCCACTCACTGCTGTGCGACTGGTCATCTGCCTGCTTCTCTGAGCCTTGCTTCTGTCCTGATCCAGGCGTGCAGGAACATCTCTGAGTCCTGGCATCCTGGACTGAGTGGGCAGGATCCCGGCCCTTCAGCTTGGCCTACCTGCCAGCACGTGTAGGCTTCATGTTGGCAGGCTGAAGGGCCATGGCAGGACCAGGCTGTCTCCTGTACCCAGCACTCAGGGTTCCCTTTACAGACTCTAAGGAAAGCTTGAGGTGAATACAGATGGGGTGCCCATCGTTGGGCACTTTGCTCTTTGGGCGTCCTTGTTCTTTGGTCCTTGGTCCTATGCTCCCTCCACTCCTGCACCAATCTGGAACCCGGATGAGGTTCTGCTGACATCTGTACCCCAAATCCAGACAGCTTGTTGTTCTTGCCATCCCTCTTCCTTGAGTCCATCAATGTCTTATGCTGTGCGGCTACTGGAGCTGGAATCAGTGCTCCTTCTCCTGTGGGGGAGTACTTTGAATTAACAGGCACTCCAAAAATGCTGGCTAAATCAAAGTACTTAGTTATATTGAAAAGTAAAGATTTGCTAGTGAAACAAAAAAAAAAAATCCCTTCTGATAGTGGCCTGCCTGTGGACCACGTCCAGCTGAGGGAATGAGGGGTGTAGGGGATGAAGGATGGCTCCTTGTTGCAGATGCCCCTGGATCCAAGGTACCAGCCCATGGGGCCTCAGAAACCCCTGCAGAGAAGTGGGGATCCTCCTGGCTTTTCTAAGATTTTCATCCTGTGTGTCAGGAGTGTCTGGGGGGTACCTTGTGGGGAAAGACACTGGCACTGACTTCCTGGGAAACTCCAAGAACAGACACATTTGGCTGGCACAGTTCTAAGAACAGTGGATTAGTGGTCTTAGCCTTGCGTGGGCAGGTCAGTGGTCCACCCTCCCCCCATGGACTGACTCATACAGTCGCCCGCAGCAACCATGACCCTAAGCTGGACACCTTTCCTGCAAACCCTCTGGGTCCCCTCTGTCCCCTTCTCAGGGAAAACCCTCCAAGTGTGAGTGACGGTGTGAGTCCACAGTCCAGGCCCTGCTGAGTGACACACTGTTTTCCTTTTGTCCTTGGCTGTGTGCCTTTAGGTGCAGGATATCGTCAAGTCAGGGGCGGCCCACACATTCATCATAACTGGAAAGAAAAGATCCCTGGAGCTACAAACTCGGTAGGGTCAGCTGCCTCAGTGTCTGCTGCTGTGTGAGTGTGTTTGACCTGAAATTTTAGCAGATGGCTTCCTTTTCTAAACTGGATAACCTTTTGATGTGTTTTTTATGTATTCATTTAACTGGCTTATTTGTGGTTTAAGATGTTAACAGTACTAAGGGGAAGTCAGTGAAAATTAGGCCTCTACCCACTTCCTGTTTCCCACCCCCAGCAGACATTTTTAACCATCTCTGAAATATCCTTCTGGAATTTTTGTCCCCATACATACATACATGTATCTATTTTTTTAATCACAGATGACCATTTTCTGTCTAGTTTGTTCTGCATCTTGCTTTTTTCACTTAATTTATCAGAAATCACCCCATATATGATCATCATTTTCTAAAGTAGGATAATTTTCCAATATGGTCATTGGCTGGTTCCCACTGAAGGGCATCTAGGCTCCTCCGGGGTCTTGTTGCTGCAAATGGTGCTGCATGCAGTGTCCATGAACCAAGCTTTGTACAGATGTGTTGTTATGTATCTGACAGATTCTTGAAGTGGAATTGCTGGCCAAAGGGTAGCACGTCCACTTTAAATTTTGGCGGCTATTGTCACACTACCTTGTAAGGTGGTGCCAGGCTCTCTCTGACTTGCAGCAGTACATGGGAGAGCCCATCTATGACCCACTGTGGCCCAGGAGGGTGTTGACTTACATCCACTGCAGAGGGCTCTGCATACCAAGCTTAACCACATACAGTCACACCTGACTTCGTCTGGGCACACCTGGACCGTCCTGAACCCACACGGCCATACCTAACTCCACTTGGCCACACTCAACCTGACTGCACTTGGTGATACTGGCCTCATTGTCCCAGAGCCTGTGGAGCCACTCTTCCAAGCCTTGAATTGTACTTCCAGGCAGTGAGCAGCTCAGGCATTTGCTGCAGAGCTGAGAGGAGTCGATGGTTTATAGTCAGTATCTAAGACAAAATTAGGACTTCCGTGGTGGCTCAGATGGTAAAGCATCTGCCTACAATGTGGAAGACCCGGGTTCGATCCCTGGATCAGGAAGCTCCCCTGGAGAAGGAAATGGCAACCCACTCCAGTATTCTTGCCTGGAAAATCCCATGGATGGAGGAGCCTGGTAGGCGACAGCCCATGGGGTTGCAAAGAGTTCGACAAGACTGAGTGACTTCACTTTCACTTTCAAGACAAAATTAATAAAATACTGTTTTGGCTTTTATAGGACAGAAGAGGAGAAGAAAGAATGGATTCAGGTAAAGCTCCTAAAGTTTTAAAGTCACCAAATGACCAAACTCTTGAGCAGCATAGTAATTTCATTCTGGAGCAAGGGATGGGATCGCCCTGTGGCCCTTCAGGTGTTGCCCATCCATCTATCCACGTTGAAGTGGTGGATTGACCAAGCTTCTAAGTACCTTCAGACTCCACAAAAGTTTGAATCCATTCTCTTATCTGGGGCTCCTCCTCAGTAAACAAATAAACGTAAAGGCCTGGAAGTGGGAATGCAGGGAGGTGCCTTCACCCTGGGGAGAATCTCTACTGGCTGGCAGTTTGAAGGCAGGTCGGTGTCACCTTTCTCTCCATGGCTGGCAGGAGCAATGCATTGTGTGGAAAGAGCAGTTTGACTTCCAGGATGGAGTCTGCACTTCAGTGACAGGCCAGGCAGCATCATGGGGCAGCCACAGCAGGCTCAGCTCAGAGCTGGCCATGGTGGGGACATCGGTCAGGAGGGCCAAGGCAGTGTGAAGACCAAGGCAGTGAGCGGGGTGGGCAGACCACCACCAGGCCAAATGCTAACCATTAGTGAAGTGTGGCTCACATAATTCATAGAAGAGAAATCTGAGTGAGAAGAGAAAAAGGAAATTCAAACAGATACTAGATGGTAATGCAGTTGCAGGAAATGAAAACACGGCCTCAAATCCATATAAAAGGTTCCCAGAGAGTGTCTGCTTTGGGCTTGGAGCACTGCATGTGGGGTGGCATTGGGATGCACGGGAACTGGAGTGGGGACCTGGTCAGTCACTGGTCACATCCCTGAGCCTTGTTTCCTCACCTTATGGGGGGGGCTATTGCCGAAATGTGAAGCTGTTGGTCAGGGGAAAAGGCAATGACCATAGGACCCTGTCCTGACCTTCCTGGAATGCTCTCTGAGGGCCTTTGTTCTCTGTGGTTGTTTCAGGTCATTCAAGCCACCATTGAGAAGCACAAGCAGAACAGCCAGACTTTCAAGGCCTTCAGTGGCTCCTTCAGCCAGGATGAGAATTCCCCCCTCACTCCAGAATCCCCTGTGAGAGCCAGCACCTGTTGGGTGACCTAGGCCCTTTCTGCAAGGACTGGTATCTGGGAGGGAAGCTGGTCCCCACACTCTCCTCGTTCCCACCTTTACTGAGCATCCATGTGGGGACCCCTGCTCCCCGTGGGTGTGGTCAGCACTCAGAATGGAGGGAGGGAAAGACAGGGCTGGATGAAGCTGCTACATGATCCGCTGTACTCTCACATGCACTAGGGGCTGTGATCTTATCAGCAGGGGTGGCTTCCTCCCAATGGGGAGTCGTCCCCAGGCCTGGGGGGAGCAGGGAAGCAGGATCCCCACCCACGGCCAGATAGGTGGCCCTAGGCCTTGGCCATCCCCTCTGTGTTCAGTTCAGTTCAGTCGCTCAGTCGTGTCCGACTCTTTGCAACCCCATGAATCGCAACACGCCAGGCCTCCCTGTCCATCACCAACTCCCGGAGTTCACTCAGACTCACGTCCATCGAGTCGGTGATGCCATCCAGCCATCTCATCCTCTGTCGTCCCCTTCTCCTCCTGCCCCCAATCCCTCCCAGCATCAGAGTCTTTTCCAGTGAGTCGACTCTTCACGTGAGGTGGCCAAAGTATTGGAGTTTCAGCTCTAGCATCAGTCCTTCCAATGAACACCCAGGACTGATCTCCTTTAGAATGGACTGGCTGGATCTCCTTGCAGTCCAAGGGACTCTCTGTGTGGGCACAACCAAACGTGACTTCATGGTGAGAGTCCTCAGAGACATCCCTGATGCCCAGCCCAGACTGGCTCAACAGCTCTGAGTCCCAGACACCAGGCCTGGTTGGTCCTCCCTGTGGCCCACAGGCCACCTCGTTATCCACTTAATATTTGCATCAAATCTCCATTTTGCCTGCTTTCCGGACTATTTTGGAAGAAAACTTTGTGTCATCCCCAGACAGGAAAAGCTCTGTCTCCTAGCTTGAACAGAGGTGACCTGAAAACAGGATCCCCCTGCCCCACCCCATACCTGCTATTAAAGTCGATGCAGAGGCAGATCCTGACCATAGAAGGCAGGGCAGTGAGCTCTCCATGGATGCCGGAGGAAGGAGCTAGAACCCAGGGCCACCTCACATGGTGTGATGTAGCCAGCCAGGCCCAATGGGCCTTGAGAAGCCTCATACCTGCCCACCTTCCCCCACCCCTAGCTGGGTAATGATAACTCTCCTGGGATGCCTTCAGTCCTCAGCCAGGCCAGGGAGGGGCTGATTGTCAAAATCATAGCAAATGCTAGGCCCCAACAGTCTTTCTCCTGACCCTGTGATCAGACGGAAGAAATGGTGGTGTTCCAACATTACACTGGATGTCAGCATGTGGCCATGGAACCTCTGCTCATGCCAGCTGTCTCTGTCCCTTCCAGATGATGAGCCCCAGCTCCGAGGTGCCCACAGTGCCAGCCAACAGTGGAGGGGGAGCTTCAGGGGTGAGTGACCCCCTCAGCTGTTGGCATGGGTGGGAGGTGGAAGTTGGGGTCAGATCAGGGTGACCTGAGGGTGAGTCCTTAGGGGTAAGCCTTCCCCCTACTCCATGAGACCTGCGTCCTTACAGTGATGGCCTCTGGGGCCTGTAGGGAGAGGGCTCGAGAAAGCCTGCTGGGACCCAAATGTCCATTTTTTGGGGTGGGTGGAGGTTACACAGCTAAGATCTCCTGAAGACTTGTGCTCTTTACCATGAATAGAATAGCCCTGGATGAATGTGCATCAAGGTGGTGCCTGGCCCTCAGGATGCTCAGTCAGTGTGGGCAAAGATGGTGTGTCCAGGGACGGCCTGTGTCCTTGTCCCCACTCTGACAGGGCCAGGCCATGGGACTATGCCTGAGCCCCGCCCCCTCTGTTGGTTGGGAGATTAAACAGGAGGGCCAATGTGCGTGCCTTGCATGCAGGGAGCATGCAGTCCAGGGGAGCGTCGTTATTAACCACGGGGCCTAATCGTCATGAAGTCTGATGACAGTTATAACCCTAGACCCCCAGGGAGGTGCTGAGCCCCGCATCCTGAGAGGGGGTTCTCCTGGGCACCCCCGCTTTGCCCTTGTGTGTGCATGCTCAGTCACGTCCAACTCTTCGTGACCCTATGGACTGAAGTCCGCCAGGCTCCTCTGTCCATAGGATTTTCCAGGCAAGAATACTGGAGGGGGGGCCGTTTCCTTCTCCAGGGGATCTTCCCAACCCAGGGATCGAACTAGCATCTCCAGGCAGATTCTTTACCACTAGCCCCACCTGGCCCTATTCTTCAGTTTTCCAGGCTCAAAAGAACGAGTGGGGGCCTGAGGCCCAGCCTGACACCTAACAGGGTATTTGCTCCTAGAAAGGAACATCTCCTGTGGGTGGGTCAGTGCTGTCCCCACCTTCTCTCCTCCATGCCTGCCTCTCCTTCCCTCCCCCACTTCTCTTTCTCACACCCTTATCAGGACCATTCCCTTGGGGGCAGGTGCACCCCAGTTGGACAGCAAAGTCTGCCTGAATTTAGCACCAACTTCTAGAGCTCCCTCTTTTCTGGCTACAAGGGCCCCCCTGCTGGTCATTACCACCATCCTGGGTTGGCGGTTGTGAAGGACAACTCATTTTAGGAAGCGGAAATGGGCTTGACAGGTGAGGAGACCTAGCCTTCGACTCCAAACTTTGTGGTGTGACTGGACTTTCCTGGGACAGCAGCAGAGGGAGGGACAGCTGCCTAGCTTGTTATGGGGAGTAAGTGTTCCTGTCCTGACTTAGATTTTTAGTAAGAAAACTAATCTCCTCCTCCCACAACATCCATGCATTGATAGCATTGAGCCCCTGCTGAGGCCCCAGAATGCACCAGTGTCCCCCTGGCTCTATTACAAGAGCAGAGGCTTTGCGAGGTCACACATGACCCCTGACCTGACATGTCTTGTATTGCAGGCACTGGGAAAACCTTGAGAAGTTCTTGGGCTCTGAGGGAAAGATACAGCTTTTCTAGAGCATGATGGGGTTCAGGGACCAATTGAGAGGAAGGAACCCCCTTATTTGAGTGATACTGCTGCCACACAGTATGCTGTGGGGGTCAAAAGCAGCCTGTGCTAATTTGTTTGAACTCAAAGTCAGGAAATCTAAAAGCCGCATGGTCAGTAGGGGAGAGATGGTCTTATCACAGCCCTTCAAACTCCCTGAGGGGCTTCCTGCATCATGATCCTGTCTCGCATTGCCTTCTTTCCAGCCCACCTTCCCCGACCATGCCCTGGTCCCCCTCACTTAGCCATGTCCCAGGGCCTGTGTACCTGCTGCCCCCTCTGTGCAGAATGCCTCATCTGTGAGGCCTTCACAGCTGACCCCAGGATCACTGACAAGTGTTTCCCTTATGAAGCAGCCCATTATCAGCTTTATGAATCACAAAACTATACATGTAAGGCTTGCACTGTGCTCCTGGGCTCCTTTCGGGAACGTCTAGGAATGTCACGAAAAGCTATCTGCACGTTCAGGCTTCCTCTGTATAACTGACCAGAGAGAAATGACAGATGGGGCCTCTGCAGTTTTCCAGTTGGCCCCTGGGTCCCTTGGCCAGGGGTCTCTGACAGCCTGCTGGCCCTTTGCATAAAGCACTGCCTTTCCCTGCCTCCACAGGGGAGCGGAGCTGGACCCCATGCAGGGCCCTCTGCTATCTGACCCTTGGCCTGGGGTGGGCTACAGGGCCTCAGGAGCCATGAGCAACCCCCATTCTTTGTTGGGTGAGTCCATAACAGGCCTCAGCCCTGGGATGCAAGGAGAAGTGGAATGGCTGCAGGATGCATGGTCAGAGAGGCGAGGCTGAGGAGGATCCAGTGCCAAGGCAGGGAGAGAGAAGCAGGAGGTGTGGCTGGCACACAGGGCAGGCAGTGCCCACTGGAGAATCTTCTAGCTGGAAGGACCTGAAGGCCACATGTTTAATGTTCTAACCTGTGAGTGGGTCCTGACATGAGGCCTTGGGCAATTCCTCACTCTCCACCCCTATCTTCTCCTGGATAGGAAGAAGAGAGAGAGAAACTGTTAGATGCCTGTTGGCCGCTTGGGTGCCCCTCCAATTGGTCGCCCAACTCCTTTGATAGGTGAAAAGGTAACTGAGAGCCCCTGAGGGTCAGGGCCTCAGCCCAGTCCTGGGGTCTGTCTAGGCCAGGCTGCAGACCTGCGGGGCAGTGACAGCAACACTCAGTCAGTGGGTGAGCAGGCCGCCCCTCTTTCTCCCACCTGGGGGCTCAGCCTTCTCAGGGCTCTGCAGCATCTCTGACTTGCAGATGCTTGAGATCACAGTTCAAGTTCAGGCCTCCTTGTCCCAGTCCCTTTACCCACCCCAAGCCAGGCCGGGGCCCTACAATAGACAGATATCTGTTAGCAACAGACTCATAGCTCTGGCCCCGGCACATGTGGCCTGGCCATGGTTCTTCTCATTTGTGTCTCCGGTGAGCACAGATTTTAGTGGACCCAGGGCAACTCAGTGAAGCTCCTGCTATATAAGGCGAGTCCAAGACATACTCAGTGGATATTTGTGGAAAGCACCCAAAAGTGGGTTTTAATTCTGACACTAGAAAGAATGATCTTTGCTACAACATGCCAGATGTAAGCTTTTGGAGAGGAAATGTAACCTCACTCTCGGTGTGCTGGTTTGATTTCCTGGTGTTGTCCTCAGACACACAGTTTCCACAAGCCCTCTTTCCTAAGAGAAGCTAAACCAGGAAGTTTTGCAAGGGGGCCTTGCAGAAGCCAAAGACTTCCCTGTTGTGTAAAAGTTACATCTCTCTTCTCAGAAGCACAGAAATGTCAGAGTCCCTGACCCACCATGACCACACATGGACCGTGACCACACATGGACCCCTCCATGATGCGGAGGAAGGCCCCACCCCTGCCACTGTCTCCTCAGCATGCACAAATTTAGTACAACCCACCCTCCAGGGCCCTGGGACAGAGCTGCCCACAAGAGGAAGAGGGAATGGGCCTCACTGGGCAGGACCTAAGACGTAGGCCAGTGTCCACACCCTTCAGGATGGATGATAACTTTGTGGCTCTGTCTTCCGGGGCTGGTTGTCAGGACCACTGTTTGGGACCCACTTCTTAACCTGAATTTTCCTCCTGCTTCCCTGCTTTGTAAGTGAATCTGCTGAAGAGAAAACGCTTAGGGAAACAGGCCTTGGCACATACCTCCTCCCAGGCCCACGCTTGCGTGGTTGGAGTGCTGCGGGTGGAGTCGCTTGGCTGTTACTGGAGAAAGCCACGGTTCCACACCTCCCCAGTTAGACTTGGCCCAGCCTTTCCAATGTCTCCACACCCAGAGAGAAAATCTAAGCCTCTCCCTTTTGTTGCCCTATTCTGTATCCTCATCCAAACAGGAAGTATGGTTGGCCAAGACCTGTCCCCAGCAACGCAGGTGGGCTCACCCCAGCCACCTGGTCACCAACTTTTGGTGGGGTAGTGCATCAGGGGTGGGCCACAGTGGCTTATAGTCCTCAGCATGGAGGGAGCTGGTACCTAGCCTGAACTCTGTCTGAGCACTGAGCTGCTACCTGACAAAGGAAGCCAGGAGGGTTGCTCTGTCAAGCCTCAGCCCCAAGATGCCCTGCTCTGGGAACTGCCCTCTGTCCCTTTGGCCAGGGCAGGGTCCCTGCAGTCCTGGTGACCTTCACAGGTCGAGCTCATGGCCACACACCTCTGGCCCCCTACAGCCTCTCCTCCATCTTGTGGGCCAGCCCTGCCCCTCCAGCCCCATGCCTATCCCCTGGCCCTCAGGGATACCCCAGAAGACCCTTTGGTCCCCTGGTGTTCTCTGCAATTGTGCAGCGCTGTTTTCAGGGTCTGGAGAGCTGAGGTTCTGTGGCACACGTCAGGGCTTGAAGGCAAGCCAGTGGATCCAGCCACCCTACCTCTGACCACGCCCATCCCACGTGCCCGTGGTGTCCTCACCTGGAAAATGGGAATGACAGGGTCACCATGAAGGTTGGTGGAGGGCTGGGGCTGCTGCAGCTGCTGCAGACCCGTGGATGGCCCTCCCTTCCCTCCTCTTGTCTGAGCCCTAGCAGTTCTGGAGATGGTCTCCAAGGAAGGAACCCTGAGTGGGGCAGACAAATGTGTCTCAGGGCTACAGTGTGGCTGGTGGCCCGTGTCGGATGGCAGGGTGGCCTTGGGTGAGACGTGTGGCTGTGGAGAGCATCAGTGTTGCTTGTTGGGTCTGTGCTGCCCGTTCTCCACCCACAGAGCTCTGAGGTCCTGAGCTGCATGGAATAAACTGAGAGGGGGACATCTTAAACCCAGTGTCCATGGGGCCAGGGGTCATGAGATGGAGGAGAAGGCGGCAGGGGGGCCGTCTTGGGCGGAATAAGTGTTCCTGTCACCCTCAGAGGCACCAGCTGTCTCATGGCTCCTAGTACCAGGTGGCCAGAGCTGGCCTCACAGTGGTGGGGCCCACAGTGGGGACTATGAGCAGAGGCAGCAGAGCTGGGGAGCATAGGCCTGTGTTCAGGCTGCTTAACAAAGCACCACAGACACTTATTCGCTCACAGTTCTGAAGGCTGCAAATCCAGGATCAGGATGTTGGCAGGGCTGGCTTCTCCTGGGGCCTGTCAACTTAAAGAAAAACATACAACTTAAGAGTTGAATTTAAGTTTTATTCAGGGTCTTACTAAAGACTAGCCCAGCAGACAGCTCTGAGAAACTGATTCTAAGAGACGGGGGGAGGAGTCAGGATATGAATGGATTTTTTTGGGCTAGGACATACATGTAGACAGACATCTATCTTAGTAAAAGATGACTGCTAATCATAAAGAACACATATCTCAAGTGAACACTTTTGGTGTTTTTCTGTGCATGGGAAGATACAAGAATCTGGGGTCTTTGAAATTCTTTCTGAGATGTGCATCTATCTTGGGGCCTGTTTCTCCAACACACAGAATGTCTCCTCTTGTGGTTGTGCCTGAACCTTATATAACGGGATGATGAGTGACGCTCTTTGTTCTTTTCTTGTTTACAGGCATCTCTCTTAGGCATATAGATAGCCATCTTCCCCCTGTGTCTTCATGTAGTCTTGCCTCTGAGCGTGTCCATGTCCTAATCTCCTCTTCTTATAAGGACACCAGTTATGTTGGATTAAGGCCCACCCAAGTGACCTCATTTTACTTTAATCACCTCTTTCAAGGCCCTCTCTCCAATTACAGTCACATTCCAAGGTGCTGGGGGTTAGAACTGCAAACTATGACTTTTGGGGGACACAATTCAGCACAAGCCCCTCCTTTCTGTCTCCTCACCCCCGACCAGTGCATCTCTTTCTCCTTAAGTTTGCAGAGTTTATATTAAACATATTTCTAGCTTATTTTGTTCAGATTTTTATTATAGAAGTTTTGGACACACCGAAGTAGAAATAACGGGCAGCGAGCCCCGCCTCACCTGTCTGGAGCAACTTCAGCTTTGTGCTTTGTCCCTTACTCCACTTTACAGATGAGGAACCAGGCTTGGAGAGGAAAAGTGACTCATGCAGGGTCTCACGGCTGATGAGGGGCAGGGCAGGGGCCTGGGAGTTATCCCCTAACTTGCACTACTGCTAATCAGATGGAGAAACCTAATCAGACAACACTTCTGAGCCCCCATCCCAGCCTCACTGCATGGGCAGTGCCCACTCCCGCCCTCACTCCTGCCTGCCTCCCACTCACCTCCCAAGCCGTTGCATCAGATGGGGCTGGGGTCCTAGACACAATTGATGTCACTATGGCCAGGGGGTAGGTGGCCAGAGCAGACCACACCAGCTCTCAAACTTCTGTTCATAGTGCAGAGGGGACACAGTCCTCGATGGGAGTGTGAGGTGGGGGGGTGGGGGTTTGGGGGTGCTGGTCAGTGAGTGACTGATTTGCTTTCTATATGTTTTTTGGTTTTCTTCTCCTTTCACAAGCCGTTCTGGTGAACAATTGAGACAATCCAGATAAGAGAGTCAGATAAGAGTAATTCTACCCCAAACAGCCAATAGGATCATCAGGGTGTGCTTCCTTCCAGTCTTTTTTTCATGCATGTACCCTTTTTGGTATAAACATCATATGCTACTGTCTGTTATTTTGCTATTTGCTTGTTTCCCTTAGCTATAGAACTCAACACCTTTAATTTTCCGATACATCACCTTGACATCTACCTCCCATGCATGATTTATGCACCTGTTCCTTAGTTTTAAACTGCATCAGATTTTTTAAAAATTTGTAAATGTATGCTTACCATAAAAGGAATAAATACTTTTAAGAAAAAAGTAAAGTGATAGAAGAAAATGAAAACCTCTCTCCCATTGCTGCCTGCCACTCCCAATTCCTCTTGGCTCCAAGGACTTTGATGTGGTTCTTATAAATCTTTTTGAGAAACCTTACACAAAACAGCTTGTTTATACGTTAAAGAAAGCAAAACAAAAGTAAAAGGATTTTGTAGTGTGTTCTTGTGACTTGTCTCAAAGGTCTTTTAACCTCTCTGAACACACACCACATTATGTTTCATGACTTCCTGTTGTTTCTCTTCTCTTGCTGAAAAGACTCATCAGTGCCCTCCTTTGTGGGAAATTCAGGCAGCATCAGAAGAGACAGAGAGGGGAGTCCATCCCCCTGACCCTACTCCTCCACCCCAGGAGAGCGCTCTCACACGTGTTGGGTGGGCAACTGCAGGCACCACGCTCTGGGGCCCAGTGCAGGATAAGAGTGTGGAAGCAAGGGCCACCTGGCCGGATGCTGGGTGCAGACACCCGGTCCTCGGCGTCTGGACTTTGCTGCAGAGCAGCCACCATTTCCCCTGGTGTGGGTTCCGGTTGTTATCTCTGCAGACACAGCAGGGTTACGTCACTGACCTTTGTGGAGGGCCAGGTCATTCCAAGCATAGAGTTCCTGATCCCCTTGGAATTTCACTCTGTGTGATAGCAGGGCAGCTTCTGGGGAGCGGGGCTGAACAGGGGGCCATGGCCAGCGTGGCTCCTGCTTAATTCCCTTCTGCACGTCCAGCTTTCTTGCCCCGCATGTGCGTTGCCTGTGTGTCACACGGCTGCCACTCCACACGTGCTGGGAAGCTGACTGCAGCGGTTTGCCTCCAACAGTCTGAGCCCAGGAGAGGGTCCTCTAAGACCAGACGTGACAAGGAGAAGCAGGGCTGCAGCAGCTGTGGTGAGACCTTCAACTCCATCACCAAAAGGAAACACCACTGCAAGCTGTGTGGGGCGGTGAGTCCAGATGGGAGGAGGCCAACTGTTGGGACCTCCATGTGCTTCGTTCCTCCTGCCAATCTTCTTTCCATGCACACAGACCCCCTGGATTCTGGACCCTCCGAGCAAGAAGGCAGGGCCTGGAGGCCCAAAGGGGTCCAGCCTCGGGGTCTCTGCCTGCTGGACAAGGCTCCTGATCCCCCTGGCTTATGGGCAAGCCCTTCCCCTCCACATGATGTCACATCTCTCTTGGTCACTGTGGCCCTTCCAGCCTCCTTCTGGACAGTCTTCTGTCCCTGGGTGGTAGGGTCACAGGTGCCCTTGTCTTGCAGGTCATTTGTGGGAAGTGCTCTGAATTCAAGGCTGAGAACGGCAGGCAGAGCCGTGTCTGCAAAGAGTGTTTCCTGACCCAGCCAGTGGCCCACTTGAACCTCAGCCTTGAGGAGCCCCTGGAGCCCAAGCAGAGCACAGAGGTAAGTGGGCTGGGTCTGGTGAGCCTTCTAGACACAAGGCCCCAGAAGCCTTGACAGATGGTGCTCCCAGAGCTGTTGGCTTTCTTGGGACCAGGACTGATGAGGCTCAGTTGGATCCATAGGCCACTGCAGGCAGCTAGCAACTGAATGCCAAATATCTCCTGTGTGCATGTTGGGCTTCATAGGATCTAGTCATGGTTGAGAGCTTGGGAATCATTTGCACCCTGGAGTTAGATGGTGCTTTAGTCAGCTCAGGCTGAATAATAAATACCACAGGCTGGGCAGCTTAAACAACAGAAAGTTATTTCATCATAGTCCTTAAGGCTGGAATTCTGAAATCAAGGGATCAGCAAGCTGGTTTCAATTGAGGTCTCTCTCCTTGGTTTGTCGATGGACTTAATCTCCCTTTGTCTTCACATGGTGCTCTCTCTATGGGTATCCTAATCTCTACTTATGAGGAAACTGGTCATATTGGATTGGAGCCCATACATATAACCTCATTTTAACTTAATTACCTCCTTAGAGGCCTCATCTCCAAACACAGTCTCACTGTGTGTGTGTGTGGGGGGGGGGTTGGGGGGTATGGGGGGGT
The DNA here is from genome assembly GCF_029407905.1 of Bubalus kerabau. Taxonomy (NCBI): domain Eukaryota; kingdom Metazoa; phylum Chordata; class Mammalia; order Artiodactyla; family Bovidae; genus Bubalus; species Bubalus kerabau. The sequence continues at coordinate 151,784,009 of NC_073627.1, forward strand.
GGGGGGCTGGCACTTAGGGCTTCAACATATGGGTTTAAGGGCAGACAGTTCAGCCCACAGCAGATGGGAACACATTTCATCTTCACTCACGGTCACCCTCATTGAAGGCCTGGAGGCCCTGCTGAAGTGAGATGTTGCTCCCACCTTGACCAAGCCATCAGGGCAGTGGGGGCAGTGAGGACACTCGCCCCCTTCTCAGCTCCTGTTCTCCGGAGATGGCTGCTGCCCTCCAGGCCTTCCTTGAAGGGCACTGTCCCTATTTGATGAGGTAACAGGAAAGCTGGAAAAAAAGAGAATATGGCTTTCCAAAAAAGTGCATTTTTTCATTCTCTCCACATAACATAGTCCATGATTCTCAAGGCCAGCTGCACATTGGGATATTCTGGGAAGCTATTTATAATGTTCATTTCCCTTCCCAAAGGCTGTAGGGAAGGTTATCCAGGTGGGTCAGGACTCTGATTAGAGCCCCAGTTAGAGTCTCTGTATGTCTTAGAGGTTAAGTGCATCGGTGTATTAGAACTGAGTGTAGTATCATCTTGACAGAGGAGAGAGGGGTCCCTTGCACAGCTCCCTTGGCCTTCTCATCCATGCATTTTAAATGCTGTATCTGGGAGACCCATGTCCCAGGTCCAAGCAGGAACCAGTTTTATCAGGTGTGTCTGAGGGATTTTCTGATGACCTCGGGGTTGTGTCCATGACTGCTCTAAACACATCAGAAGAGAGAGAAGGGCGTGTGTGATGTATGATGTATATGTGAATGAATGTGTGTGTGTGGTGTGTGAGGTGTGTGTGGGTGTTGGGGGGTGGTATGGGGGTGTGTGTGTGTGTGCATGTGTGTGGTATGTGTGTGGTGTTATGTGTGAGGGGTGTGTACCTATGTGTGTGTGTGTGTGCAGATAAATCACAAAAGCCACCACATTCTGGTTTCCTGCAGTTCCAGTATTTCCTACTGCCTTTATTTCTGTCTTTGACCTTTCTTGTGGTCTCACTCCCTAGAGGGTCCAGCCCAACCCCAAGTGGCCTTGCAGTGACCCTGGGCAAAGTCAGGTGGGCCTAGGCCTTTGTCCAGTCTGTCTTCCCCTCCTGCCTCTCTCCCCCCAGAGCCTTGGCCCTGATGCTTCCCCAGGAGAGTAGCTCTTCCAAGTGAGACTCACCTGACTTGTCCTCTGTGTTTCCAGAAGCCAGTCGCTGCGGAGCCCCCACCCAGCCTGCTCTGCGGCCCCCTGCAGGTGTCAGATGGCGGCACAGCATGGAGCAAGGCGTGGGCTGCCATCTCTGAGTCAGACTCCCTGGAGTTGGTGCTGCACCTCCACGAAGGCAGCCAGGTGTGTGCTCTGTCCACTGGGCCACGCTGGGGGTGGGGGTTCACCCTGCTCCGGCAACCAGAACCTCAGGCCCGTGGCCTCAGGCCTGTGCCCATATAGGCCTGGGCCATGCTGCCTGGGACCAGCTTCACTTGGAGGGTGGCTCACGTGACCCTAGGTCCTGTTTCCCCAACTGTCCAGAATCACCCTTCTGCTACCCACTTGTGGGAGGTAGTATTTAGTGATGCCAGGACTCCAGAGGCTAGGGTGCTGACGCTCCTCTACTTTTCAGCAGGATGGCCAGCTGCTCCATGCCATCCCCCTCTCCGGCTGCAGGGTGAGTGTGCTGGACCCTGCAGAGAGACTGGATGCCAGGCACGTGTGGCAGCTGCAGCAGGCCCAGCAGTCTTTGTACCTGAGCGCCCCGTCTGCCGAGCTGCAGCAGCAGTGGCTGGAGGCTCTCAGCTCAGCAGCCCATGGGCATTCATCCCAGGCCAGCCTGGGGGCCCAGCAGCCCCAGGCCCCAGCTGCCCCATGAGCTGAGTCTCTGCCATGTCTCCTAACTGTACAGCCACCACCGCAGGGCCTATGCTCTTCTGAGAGGTGGTGTCAAGGCTCCACATGGGCATGAAGAGATCCTGGACCTCTGAGGGACCGACAGGCCACACAGCACTTGGCTCTGGAGGGTTCCTCCATGTCAGAGAGGAGAAAAATGAGGCCCAGAGAAGGGCAGCCAACTGCCTAGGTCATCCAGCATGTCTCTCAATGAGCTGGGCTTCTGCCTGCAGGCCCAGTCGTGTGGCCCAGAGTTGGGCGTAGGGTGACTGTCAAGTAAAGTCTGTCTGAGTGGGCCATGAGCAGTCACCTGTGCCAGAAGACAGAAGGAGCTCATGGGCGGTGCCCAGGGACACCTGGTGGATGTCTGCAGTCATGCCATCCCTCCCAATGAGTGCCCACCATCCACACCATCTACATGCATGCGAGCTGAACCAGACCTGGCCCCTGGACTCCACCTCTCTTCCCTTTCCTCTCCTGGCGACTGGGCACAGCATTGTGCTGCCTTGTAGTTTGACACTCCATTTGGAGATGCCCAAGGGGGCGAGTGGTACGTTCCTAAATAACCATGCTGCAAAACTACAGGGGGACCACACAGGCATTGTGTGGGGCCCCAAGATTTGTGCCTGCCTCCCCTGGTGGGTGGTGGACAGTGCTTATCTGCATAAATAAATAAATAATGGCAGCCAACAGGTGGACACAGCCTTGGGGCAGGGTCTCCACACAGTGGGCCTGCTGGTGGTTGGATGAAAAATGAGGGTAACAGGGGGCCTGGACCCCCATACAGGCCTGCAGGGTGCAAGTCACACCCCTGTGGGTGCCACAGGATGCAGCGGCATCAGATGGCGAGGCCTCGGACAAGGTGCCATGCCTGGACAGTTGCTGTGTCCCTGCGCATGCTAGTGGGGTGGATAGGACTGTTTGCCCCATAGCAAGTGGAGCCAGACTTAGCTACGGGATCGTGGGGTGCTGGGCACTCACAAAGTCAACAGGAAGGTCTATTTGGACCAGAGCCCTGAGGGCCTTGGGAGAGAGCTGAGGGACTTAGGGAGTGATGACTGAGGGGTATCCAGTCCCTTGGGACCCCCATCTCTCCAACATCCACAAGATACCCTGCAGGGATGTCTGTCACTGCCCAGTTGTGGGCAGACTTGCAGGGCACCTACCTGGAGGCTGAGAGGGCCATTGTGAGAGCCAGAAATGGATGACTGGTCGTGGGTGAGGTGGGGGTTGGGCTCCGTGAGGAATAACAGGGCCCAGGTGAGGTGAGTAGAGTCCAAGTGAGGTGGTGGGGCATAGGTAAGGTAGGCAGGGTCGGTGAGGTACAGGCAAGGTAGGAGAGAGCACAGGTGGAGACACAGGTGAGGTGGGCAGGGCACTGGTGAGCTTACGCACGAGTCAGCACCATGCCCTGTGTGCCCACCCTGTGATGCCTGGATGTTGCAGCAGCTGTATACCTGGGCCTCAGTCCTGCATCTGTGACAGCCCACCCACCCTGCAGTGGGTGTTCTGATGCTACTTGATACCAGCAACCTGCCCACTGAGAAGGGGAGGCCAGGCCCTTCCAACTGTGCTCTTATTCAAGGAAACACAGCAAAGTCCTACCCAGGGAGCCAAGGTAGGTGTCAGAGGCAGTGAAGGGACCAGCCAGCCCCTCCCCACTGGTCCTGCCCCTTCTCCCTCAGAGCTCTGCTCTCTCTGCCTCATGCACTGACTGAGGGGGCCTAGTGGGGCTCCTTCTCAGGGTCAACTCTGTAACACTCCCGTCTTACCTGAATCCCAGGATGTTCCCACTTGACAGCTGAGGAAACTGAGTCACAGAAAGGACCCTCCAAGAGTCCCACAGCTCCAGACCAAGTGCACAGCCAGAATTGACCCACTGGACATGGTGCCACTCTGCCAGTCTGAGGGGTCAAGACTGGACCCCCTATTCAGGGTCCTCACCCAGGGCTGCCACTGTGGGTTCTGCCATTATGACCAGTTCCCCAGTGAGCTCTTGGGCACCAGGGCAGGCCTGAGCCCTATCCTCTCTGACCCAACAGCTTGGGGGGCCTGGCATACAGGTGTCCACGGTAATTTCAGGAGGGTCTTGTCTCACTCAGCACATCGGAAGGCTGGTGAGGTGGCCATTCTGTCCCTAGCAGCTCTGAGTCCGCCAGGACATTACGTTCCATCACAGTCCATCGGAGAGTGTCCTGGGGCCAACTGCAAGGGTGAAAGCAGGAAGCATTCCATCGGCTGTGGCTGCAGCAGGACTGGGAAAAATGTCCTCATTGTCCAGTTTGGACAGCTGGGCCCTGAGGATCCAGAGGAAAGGAAATTCCTATTTGGAGTGGCTATTCCTATTGAGACACTGAGAAGAAAACGTGCAGCCATGGAAGAGAGAAGCAGGGTGTGTGTGGGGGGGTGGGGGGTGGCAGGAGGTACCCGGAAGCCTCACTCCTGACCAGGACATGCTGGGGGAGGGATTACAGAGAGGGTGCCTAAGTTGAGGGCAGGGCCACCAAGATCTGGAGGAGCCAGTGAGGAGAAGGAGGATCTGGAGGAGCACAGTGAGGAGAAGGAGCCTGGGGGAGACAAGACCTGGTCATGGGGTCTCCACAGGGTCTTTTTTGGTGATGCTCCAGGAGGCGAGAGCCATGGGGCAGGCTTGGGGGTCTTAATAGATCCAGTTGGCTGCAATAGGGATGACCAGGGCAGAGACGGAGACAGGGCCAGGTATCTCAACACAGACCCCCATGAGGGGCACACCAGCAGCCATGGTGATACAGGGGCGCTTCTGCCAACTGTGCCCACACAGGCATGGACCTATGTGGCCAGAGCTTCTAGCTTTTCAGGAGATGAAAGAAACTTGAATGTTCTTATGATACATCCCGATAAATGTTAACTATTGTAGAGTTTGAAGTCATGGGGTGGGTGACCAGTGGATGGCTCCAGGGATCCCTTCGGCTAGGGGCATCTGGCCTGCCCTGAGCCCTCTGGATGCCCCAGTAAGGACTGTGAAAAGCAGGCTGCCTGCCTGGAGTCTCCACACCATATGTCTGGGTGACTTTGAGACTGGGCTTCTTCCCATGCACACATTGCCAACATCTGTCCACCCTCATCTTGTCCCCATAACCCAGGGCCTGCCCACACCACACTGCCCACCCACAGAGCGGGGAGGTGGATGCACACTGGCTTTTAGCTTCTCCACTGTCCTTCCTTTTCAATCATCTCCTCCTCCCCAAGTCCAGCTCCCAACCCTGCAGGACAGGAGGCCATCCACTGTCCTAAAGAATACCAGTCAGGGCAGGAAAGGGTCTGAGGTACCCAGCTGCCATAGGAGTCAAAGGCCTGAGCTAAGAGTCTTCTGTGCCTCCAGGGGCTGCTGCCTGCAGTGTGAGGAACACATGTCCCCATTAAGGCCACGGGGGATGTTGGCTGTGTCCCTCGTAGTCGTGGGAAGAGGAAGGAGCCACCATACTCAAGGGCCTGCTGCAGCCAGGCACCCAGCCCAGCCATTTGCTGAAAAGAATTATAACTCGGGTAGTGTCTTAATAGTAATGAAACAAAGACCCAGAGAGGGAAATACACTTGCCCAAGGTCACACAGTGCATCAGGGACCCAGCTGGGTCACTCTTTCACTCCCTGTCCATTTCTTCATCACTGACGGCATGCCTGTGTGCTGGGCACTAGGGTGCCAGCCACTTGGATTTCTGGGACTCAGGGGTTGAATAATGCCCTGTAGCCTCTGACCCTGCCACATCTCCAGCCTCATTTTCTCCTGCCCTCCCTTGCTCCCCTGCTGCTTCATCCTGACCTCAGATTACCAGGCTCGTCATTGGGTCTTTAGAACATACTAGTCTCCCTCCCATCTCAGGAAATTTGCACATGCTGTTCATCTGCCTGGGGGTTCTTCCTTCATGACTTTGCAAGAGTCTGCTCCATGAACCTCAGCAGAGCCCTTGCCCTAATCTCTCTACTTTTTGTTTGGGTATTTGCCTCCTTGTTTAATCTCCGTCTCCTCATCTAGAACAGAAGCTCCGAGGGCAGAATGAAGCACCTATGATAGCACCTGGAAGAGAATAAGTGCTCAGTTTATATCTGCCAACAGCATTAGTGAAAGTTGAGGGATTTTGCTCTTGCCATGCAGCCCCAGAGCACTTTGGGTCTGGAATCCTCTTTTAACAGACCTTCTCTAGTGGCTCAGATGGTAAAACGTCTGTCTAAAATGCAGGAGACCCGGGTTTGATCCCTGGGTCAGGAAGATCCCCTGGAGAAGGAAATGGCAACCCACTCCAGTATTCTTGCCTGGAAAATCCCATGGATGGATGAGCCTGGTAGGTTACAGTCCATGGGGTCACAAAGATTCAGACACGACTGAGCGACTTCACTTCGCTCACTCTAACAGATCAGGAAACAGAGCCAATGGCTGCCTGGGGTGATAAAGGCCCAGTGGCTCTCCTGCCCTCTCTGAGTCCCTAGGTATCCAGGACATAGCCAGGTTCTCCTCAGACATCTGGTCCCATTGCAGAGAATAGCACATGAGACCCAGAGAGCTGCCACGCCCCCAGAAAATCAGCAGAGGGGCATTGGGACCCAAATGGGTCTGACTTACACCTGTGCCCATCCCTCACTGCCCTCCCAGGGGACAGCAGACCCCTGTGCACATGGGGGTGGTAGGATCAGCCCCTGAAGCCCCAGCTGACACTCCCAGGCCTCAGGGGGCTCTAATCCTCATCCCCTAGACGCTCACACGGCCTTCCCACCTCTTGAGGTCTGACAGGGCCCTGGAATCCAAGCCCTTCTGAGCAGCTGGTCCAGGTGCTGGGCATCCAGGAAGGAGGGTGGGCTCACCTCCTCAGGACCCACTGCAACATGTCTGTAGACAAGATCTCTCTGAACCACCCTTCTGGGAGCCCAGCTGGCAACTGAGAGTGGCTATTCTGTGGACCCCCATCGCCCATTCCTACTAGTCACCTCCCTCTTCTGGTGGGGTTCCCAGGGGGCTGTGGATGGTCCCAGAGGACTTCAGGTGGTCAAAGGGGCTTCAAGTGGTCCTGAGGGGCTCCAGGTGTTTCTGAGGGCCAAGGTGGGTCTTTAGTTTGTCTCGGGGGACCCCAGGTGGTCCTCAGGGCCTCCAAATGGTCCCTGTGAGGCTCCAGGTCTCCCCAGGGAGCTCAGGTATTCCTGAGTACTCCAAGTGATCCGAGGAGCTCCAGGCGGTCCCAAGGCAGCCAGTTGTGACAGGAGGCCTGGCTGCTCCCTAGTCATATACCCTCCTACATTCACCCTGCCCCCCAATTATAAGAGAGAAAACGGAGGGCCAGAGAGGTGGGCAGGACTAGGGCAAGCCATGGGGAGCAGCCAGGAACCCACCCCAGCAGGATGGCAAGTACCAGGTGGTGCCAAGGAGAAGAGCTCGTGGCTCAGATGGGCCATCTCGCCCCCAAGACCCTAGAAAAAGAAGGTGTGCAGGAGAAGGCCTCCATCGGGGCCCCTATACCACAGGTTCACTGGCCAGCTCTCCGCTCCCTCTGCCGGGGTTGGTCCAAGATGGCCGTATGACCCAAGACAGTCCCCCTTTGAGGGTGGAGGGGGACCATCCTGGAACGAGATGGGAGGGCCTCCCAGGGAGCCCAGACTAGGATAGGAGAAAAGAGGGGAAGAAAACCATCTCTGACTTCGCCTGAAGCAGCAGCAGTGAGCAAATAAAGGTCATCTGGAGCCTTATTTCTTCTATGGCCCTGCCCCACCCCACAGCACCCACAGACAGGGACCAGCCTGCATCCTCCAAAATGTCCTCCCTTGACCCTGTATTCCTGAGAGGCCCCTTTCCTGCCAGGGCCAGGCCTGCCCCTGGGGGGCCTGGTCATCAGCACTCCAGTTCTGCCTGCTGAAACTGCGCATGCCACATCTCATGAATCTATCTTCATCTTGGAGGGCCACTTCCCTGTGCTCTATCCAGACTCAGAGAGCAAATTATAGCCCCCCAGAACATCTGACCCCAAGGGGCACTGGAAAACTGACACCAGAGCAGCCCTTCTCCAAAGAAAAATACTGGAGTAATTCCCAAAGCCTCCCCACTTCCCAGAGGCAGGACGTGGCCATTCTCTGTGTGTGGTCCTAAGCCCAGAGCCCTCCAGCATGCCATCCTTCCTCCCAAAACCTCAGAGGAAAGGGACATTATCTTCACTCCAGTCACAGAGGGGGACACTGCAGCTCAGCACTGAGAGTCATGTCCTAAGTGGGTCCCCACTGGCTCCCAGCAGGGGGCCTATGTCTTATGTAACTTTCTCTCAGTAGCAGATCCTGCTACACAGATCGAATGCAAGGACTTTATTTGGGAGGCAACCCAGGAAGAATAGTAGGGGAATGGAGAATGAGGCAGAAAAGGGAAGAAAGCCAACACAAGTTGGCTTCCTGAGTTGAATAGTGTCCCTCATCCCAAATCCATGTTCACCTGAAACCTCAGAATGTGATTTTACCTGAAAGTATATTTTTCACAGATAAAGTTAGTTAAAATGAGGATCGAGTGGGCCCTAAACCCAGTGATTGGTGTCCTTATAAGAAGAGGACAGGACACACAAGGAAGGCCTTGTGATGACAGAGGCAAAGACTGGCATGTCGCAACTACGAGCCAAGGAACAGCAAAGTTCACCCGGAGTGACCAGCAGCTCACTCTGGTGTGTGCGGCATAGAAGGATCCTTTCCTAGAGCTTCCAGAGTGTACACAGCCCTGACAATATCTTGATTTCAGACTACTGGCCTCCAGAACTTTGAAAGGATAAATTTCTGTTGTTTTAAGCCACTAAATTTGTACAACAGCTCTAGCAAACTGATACAGATTTTGTACCAGGAAGGGGGATGCTGCTATAACAGATATCTAAAAATGCAGCTGCGGAACTGGGTAATGTGTAGATGCTGGAAAAGTTTTGAGGCACATGATAGAAAATGCCTCGATTTCCTTGAAGACATTGTTGGTAGAGATACGGACAACAAAGGTGATTCTGGTGAGACTGAGGTCAGAAAGAAGTGAGGACTCTTGGGCATATACCTGAAGAAAATCATAACTCGAAAAGATACACACACCTCAATGTCGATTGCAGCACTGTTTACAATAGCAAAGACATGGAAGCAATCTAAATGGATAAAGTAGGCATGATAGAAGCAACATGGATAGACCTAGAGATATCTCACACTAAGTGAAATAAGCCAGACAGAAAAAGACAAACATCATGATGTTGCTTATATGTGGAATCAAAAAGCAAACAAACAAAAAAGATACAAATGAACTCATATACAAAACAGAAATAAATGCACAGACATAGAAAACAAATTTATGGTTACCAAAGGGGAAAGTGGGAGAGAGGAATACATTAGGAGTTTGGGATTAACATATACACACTATATATAAAACAGATAACTGACAAGGACCTACTGTATAGAACAGAGAGCTATAGTCAATATTTTGCAATAACCTATAAGGGGAAATGATCTGAAAAATGTATATATGTATGAATAACTGAACCTCTTTTCTGTACTGATGTACGACATTGTAATTTTTTACTTCAATTAAAAAAAAGAAAAACCTCCAAAAAGGAAAAGAAAAGAAAGAAGTGAGGAGAATGTAGAGAAAGTTTCTATTGTCTCAGAGAATACATATATGGTCATGAACATATTTTTGATATAAGTATGAACATGAGAGGTGCTTCCAGTGAGATCTCAGATGGAAATGAAGAACTGGTTACTTGAAAAGCCATAAAGTAGAAGAAACTTGGCTGAATTATGTTCTAATGTTGAGTGGAAAGTAGAAATTGTAAGGAATGAACTTGACTATTTAGCTGAGGAAATTTCCAAGTAAAATGTGGATGATATGGCCTGGTTTCTCCTTGCTGTTTATAGTAAAATCTGAGAGGAAAGGAAGAAACTGCGGAAGGAACTGATAAGCAAAAAGGAATCAGCACTTGATGATTTGGGAAGTCCTCAGACAGTAAAGAATCTGCCTGCAATATGAGAGACCTAGTTTGATCCCTAGGTCGAGAAGATCCCCTGGGGAAGGAAATGGCTACCCACTCCAGTATTCTTGCCTGGAGAATCCCATGGACAGAGGAGCCTCGCGGGCTACAGCCTATGGGGTTTCAGAAAGTCAGACACAACTGAGCGACTTTCAATTCACTTCACTTCAGATTGTTAAATTTAGGAAATTTACTGTTCAGAAAGTGTGGTCTAAAGAGAGCACCAAAGGTGTGGGAGAGCCTACTGCTGAAGAGATTAGGCACATGACTTGCAGGCCTACTCCACCATCTCAGGGGAATGAAGGAACAAAGATGGGGTTATTCAGGAAAGATCTGTGGAGCCTCTTATCTGATGGTGTGGCTCCCTGTGAATTATAGAGAAGGCCGACAAGGTTTCTGAGACTGTTACATTAGTTACATCTGCCAGTTTGAGAGGCCCAGGGATGGAATGAAGTAAAGAAAGAATGGCTTGGAGGGCAGAACCATGAAGGCAGAGGCAGAGAAAAGAGAAGGTGGGGCTACAGCTGCTGCCCAAGCCACAGAAAGCAGGGCCACCATCACGCACCCAGAGCATCAAGCCACAAAGGGTTATTTACAGGCCTTGAAATCTACTGGAACTGGCACTGCTGGGCTTCCGACTTGCACTGGACCAGTGGCTCCTTTGCGCCTTCCTTTTTCTCCCTCTAGGACTGATTTACGACTTTGGGAGATGTTGGGATGGAGTGCATGTATTTTGTACATGGGGGACCAATGTGACTTTTGAGGGGGTCAGAAGGCAGATGATGATGGGTTAAATCGTGCCCTCCACTAAAATTCATGTCCACTTGGAATGTCAGAATGTGACATTATTTGGAGGTAAGGTCTTTGCCCATGTAACTAGTTAAGATGAGGTCCATCCAATCACTGCTGTCCTTATAAAACACAGACGCGATGGTGGGGGCAGACTGCAGTGGTGCACCTACAAGCCAAGCCACACCAAGGATTCATCTGTTGTTTTAAGCTTCCTGATTTGCGGTACTTCCTTGTAGTGGTCCCAGGACACTGATACACTGATACACCCTAATACACAATGACTCTGTGTATTAGCAAGCAACTGAGGTCTGGAGCGACTGAAGCCTGGCTGCAGGGGAAGCCTGTGTGCCAGTCACCCCATTCTTCCCTGCAGAGACCTCAGGACAACACTGGGGTTTTTAGATCTCCCCCAGTGAGATGAGATGAAGTGCTCGCAATGGGACTGTGTGAGCCATCTCAGTACAATGATGTTAGGGAGGTCCTGAGTAGGGTTTGGGCTTATGTGAGGCAATTTTGATGAGGGTTCAAGGAAGCAGAGCTGGGTTGGATGCTGTTAGGAAGTGGGACTTGTTCTATGCTTGAGTATCAATAAATTTTATTGGAAAGTGTGAGGAATGAAGGGAAGCAAAAGCTGTGGCTGATAACAAAGCAGTGGTTACTTATATCACCAGGATGGGGACAGTTAGTTAATGTCTCTATCCTGGCGATATATGGTGTTGCCTGTCTCACAGAGTGACCTTGTCTGATGTTGATGTTCTGTGACAGTTTCTGTTCATCAGGACAGCCCCAGCTTTCTCATAGTGCAGAACCATCGCCTCGGAGCTCACCTGCCCACGGGGCTGGGGGCTGGGAGCTGGCAGCACACTGCATCTTGCAGGGCCACACAAGGAAGCACCATTGTTGCTCAGGAAGCAGAGGGAGAGGGGGACCTGTGGCGAGAACCTTTACCATGGTTTCTTCAGGAACCACTCTGCAAATAAATACTTCAGTAGGCTCTCCAAGCAGAGAAGGCAATGTCACCCCACTCCAGTACTCTTGCCTGGAAAATCCCATGGCTGGAGGAGCCTGGTAGGCTGCAGTTCATGGGGTCGCTAAGAGTTGGACACGACAGAGTGACTTCACTTTCACTTTTCACTTTCATGCATTGGAGAAGGAAATGGCAACCCACTCCAGTGTTCTTGCCTGGAGAATCCCAGGGACGGTGGAACCTGGTGGACTGCCGTCTAAGGGGTTGCACAGAGTTGGACATGACTAAAGCGACTTAGCAGCAGCAGCAGCTACAGGAAGGACTGAGTGAGCAGGCTTTACTCCTGGGCCCTGGGAACCCAAGAGATCACAGAGGCTGGCAACATGGGGCACAGAGTCAGGTAGGACCAGGTATTTAATGACTGGATTGAATAAAATAGGGAGTCAAGGAACAGCTGGGCAGGGACCTTTTAACTAATCACACTGTGAGTCCGGTTTTGAGAGGTGGTAGCCATCAGCACGGAGAAGGCAATGGCACCCCACTCCAGTACTCTTGCCTGGAAAATCCTGTGGACGGAGGAGCCTGGTGGGCTGCAGTTCATGGGGTCACTAGAGTCAGACACGACTGAGCGACTTCACTTTCACTTTTCACTTTCATGCATTGGAGAAGGAAATGGCAACCCACTCCAGTGTTCTTGCCTGGAGAATCCCAGGGACGGGAAGCCTGGTTGGCTGCCGTCTATGGGGTTGCACAGAGTCGGACACGACTGAAGCTATGCAGCAGCAGCAGCAGCAGCTATCAGCAAGGCAAGACTGACCCCCCAGTCCTCTGAAGGCTGAAGGAGCATGTTCCCCACCGAGGATCACCGTGTTCTGCCCACACGTAGTCTCTGCACAGGGGCCCCAGTGAGCACAGAGATACACAGACATTTAGCCCGTGCACTACCCTTGGGGATCTTGGCCTTCACCAAACGGGCTGGCCTCAGCCTCCCCTGGCCCTCCTTGAGCCTCTCAGAGGAGCTGAAAACAAGGTGGTTTCCAGGAGGACTGGGGCCATGGAGGGACAGGGGAGAAACGTGTACAGCAATATGCATGATTCACATGAGCTTGGACCCACCTGGGCTGAGCTGGGCCTCGATGGGAGGGAAAACTCGAGGACACCATCACTGGAACTCCACAAGTGGGTATGTGAGAGATGACCTTGTCTCTGGTTATGGTCCCTGCCCACCTGCCCTCAGATAGCATCTTTACAGCCCAAGGCCAGATGAATAAAGTGTACATTCCCCTGAACTGTTCAGAAAATGTGGACAAACATCAAAAACGTAGACATTACTCATATTTCCTATCAGCACTTAACGCCATGTCCTCCAGCCCTCCTGTGTCTGCATCTGCTTGTGCATGTTTTATCAGAACTCAGATTACACCTACGCTTAGGGTCTGAGTTTGATCCTAGCTCTCTAATATGGAGTGGCCTGCTTGTGTGCAGGTGCCCATCAGATACCCAAGAGAAGTCTGGCCTACTGCTTGTGCTCCCACGGTGGCCCTCAGATTTGCTGAAGGTGAGGTCTGTCTCCTCCCCTTGAACCTGAGTTCCATGGCAGCTTGATAAACAGAACACAATGGAAGTGACATTCCAGGCTAAGGCCTGGATAAACATGCAGTTTCCTGTCTTCAGGAATGCTTGCTCCTAGAAGACAGCGCCATGTCAGAAGGAAGCTCAAGCAGCCTGTGGAGAGGTGATGATGCCCTGGGATGAGCCCTCTCTAGTGGAGTCTCACCGTGGAGCAGAGCCAAGGTGCTGAGCCCTGCCTGGACTGCAGATTTATGAGCAGAAATGACTGTTGCTGTAATAAACAGTATCTGTTATAAACAGTATCTGTGGTTATGCAGTCACAGGTTCCCAGAACCCTGGTCCATCGAGTGACTCTACCTGACACAGCTCTTTGTCCAGGGATGAACACATGGTCCAGCCCACCTCTGGGATGAGGTGTTGGGATGCTGAAAGAGTTGCTCCCCTGCTCTGGGATTCTTAGCCTGAAGGGCATCCCTCAAAACTTTGAAACTGCCAACAGCTTTCTCTTCTGGGTTGATATTGGATTTCTATTCCTTGAAGATGACTAATGCAGCTACTTAGCAAATGTATGACTCACAGGCCTGAGCCTCAGTTTCTCACTTGTAAAATGGGGACAGCAAAGTGCTCGTGATGATTACCGGAAAATCAGTAAGCATCAGACTGAATGGTAGAAAAGCAGCTGCCAGCACAGGGAGTGAGGAGGTGAGTAGGTACGCTGGCTGCAGGGCTCAGAACAGCCCCTTCCTGCTCTCGGCTGTCCCAACCTTCCTACTGGCCCTGATGGGGCTCGCATCCTGAGCACACTTGGTCTTGCAATGTACATCTTGTCCTTCCTTTGGCCCATCTCAGGGAAACTGAGAGGCAGAGAGAGCCAGAAAGTCAGGCCCCAGAGGCTGGGCCTTGGGGGTGAGCTCTGTTGCTATGGACAGATCCTTCCCCCAGGCCTCAGATTCCCCATCTGTGAAATGGGAGCCCTCCAAGCACTTGTTCCATGCAGGTCTCTCCAATGCGTTCATTTGGATGGCCTTGGCCAGCCTTCCAGACCTTATGAAAGACCACTCCTTAGGAGGCCCAGGAAGTGCCTTCCCACAAGGTGTGTGCCAGGCCACAAGCCTGGGCCTCAGTGCCCCTGAGCCACAGCCTCAGTAGATGTGGCTTGGGAGAGGTGGGGAGGAGACAGGAGCCCAGAGACAGGGCAGAGCTTACCCAAAGTCGACCAGCAGGGTGCAGAAGTAGTTAAAATGCCCTGTGAGGGGCTGATGAGGGCCAAGAGGTCACAGGGGCTGTGTTAGGCAGGGGGAAGCAGGCAGGGAGCATGGGGAGACAGGCTCTCATACCTCTCCTGTCACTGGGGACTCGGGCTCCTGCCATGCTGGCTGTGCAGGTATATGGCCTCAAAGAAGCTTAACTGGCTCAAAACCACCAACCCTCTGGATTACCCTGGACTCACCAACGCACATTTTACCCCAGGCTTACCTAGGAAAAACTTCTGTCTGTGAAAACATACCCATTCCCCCTGGCAGAGCACACCCAAACCCTGTGAGTGAGCCCTCAGACCACAGTAATGAGGCATCATTCGAGCAGGCAAATGGCCACAGGTGGGATCATTCTACCTCCCTGAGTCCAGCTTCCCCATCTGTAAATGAGGGGCCAGTCCATATCTTTTCTGACAGGTAGAATTCAGAACTGTCCAGTGACTGTGTGTAATCATTTACATGTGTTCCACCTTTAAAATCTTTATTAGTCTCCTGTTTTCTGAAAAGAAATAGATTCATGCCTATTGCAAAAAAAATCAGACAACACAGAGAAGCGTCAAGAGGCAGGAGAAAATGAGCTACAATCTGGCCACCCAGAGGTGAAGGAGGAGCCCCCAAAGCAACCCATCAGGCTTTGTCCCTCCTGGGCACCCTGTGTCCTGGCTCCCAAGTGGGCCTGGCATTAAGGAGGGGCTGGTCCTCTCTTTTCTATGACTCCGTCATCTGCTTTTGCCCCACCCAGGAAAGCACAGAGCCCATAGGCCTGCTTCCTCCCAGCTGCCTTGCTACATATCTCCAAGCCATCACTGTGAACCTGTGGGTAGTGCTCAGATGTCACCAGGGGTAACTCACCTTTCTCCCTCCTGAAGGTCAAGGAATGCCTCGCTTGTGCAGACTCAGGGCCAGGGAAGACAACCCAGCAGTCAGAGCCCTGATGGGGAGTGGGCTCCGGGCAGGCATTCCCTACAGAAAAGGACCAGCTCTGGCCTGCCTTTGGAGCAGCCAGAGGACTAGTGCGTGTGGAGGATGACAAACAGCCTGGCAGAAAATATTTTGGGGAGAATTCTTCTCTCCCCAGGCACGCAGCTCATTGGAGCTACAAGTTTAGATTACTTTTTAAAATAATTGCTCTTAATTTAAAAATGTAATTTTTTATAAAAGAGGCCAAGCCCATGAGTGCTTAGTCACTTTGCTCATTCAGGTCTGACTCTCTGCGGCTGCATGGACTGTACCCCGCTAGGCTCCTCTGTGCATGGGATTTTCCAGGCAAGAATACTGGAGTAGGTTGCCAATTCCTACTTCAGGGGATCTTCCTGACCCAGGGATAGAACCCACATCTCTCATGTCTCCTGCATTGGCAGGCGGGTTCTTTACCACGAGTGCCACCTGGGAAGCCCTTAAGCCCATGAGACCACCCAAGGCAGCTGGGAGGAGGCAGGCCCTGACTCTTACTTTGGGATGGAATTTTCTAGCCTTGGTCCATTATGAAAAGTTTTTAAGATAAAAATCTTATTTTTATACTGAGAGAAAAAATGAATATTTAAAGAAAAACAAAAAGCATTTTACATTTCCAAGGTTATTATACAATTTGTGGAAAACAAACACACACAAAATGACCACCCCCTGGGGTACCATGGCCTATGGATGCTGTGTCAGGAGAATCAGGTTAAGGTAGGCTCTCTGGGACAGGCAACACTCCAGCTAAATCTTGAGGGAAGGAGATGCCCAGACAAGATCTTCAGCATCCCCCTCAAAATCTCTGGTAGCATGTGTGTAAGCCCATTTTACAGAGCAGAATATTGAGACCCAGAGCTTCCAGAACCCTCTCCTTTCACCAGTCTCCCTGGTTCCTTCCTGCCAGTTCATTTATTCAACAAGTGTTTGTCTGGGCATACTCTGTGCTCCCAGATGCCAATGAAGATGGGGAAGAGGTAATGGGGTGGGGGCTGGATCCCCAAATGCAGAGAGGCCAAGGCTTGGGTCAGCTTCTTAAGAGCCTCTGCTGGCTTTTTCTTGCCTCTTTGCCAGCTGCCCACATGCTGCCTTCAGCAGGGGAGCCATATATCTTGTCTGCTTCATAGAACTTGGGGTCATGCAGCACGGAACAGCTTTGTCTGGGAAGGGCATCAGGGAGGGCTCCCTTAAGGAGGTGGCTAAGGCCTGAGGGCCTGGGGACACCAGCCTGGCATAGCACAGGCACTGTTCCCCATCTGGGCCAGGTCTTGGAGAGGTGGGGGGAAGGTAGGGTTGGCCTAGCTTTCAGACGATGGTCTATCCCTGATCATGTCACAGTCTCCCTTCCCTTGGGAGGGTGGCAGGATCTTTTCTATCCCTTAGATTAGACTTTTAAGGCTCAGGCATTGGGTGCCTGTCAGAACTATGATCCCTGACATGAATGGGGCAGGGGTTGAGGTGGTGGCCCAAGCAGTCTGAGTCTGTGGTGAGCTACTGCCTCAGTTTCCCATGGTAGGTGTTGCTGGTGTTCCAGGAGCATGCCTTTCCAAGAAGCCCCAGAAAAGATGGATGGGGTCTAGACTGAGTTCATATTGGCCGAGAACCCACTGTCTCCCACTGCTCCTGAAGATGTCTTTGACACAAGTCGGTGTTCTGAGGCATAACAAGATGGACGGTTTCTTGTACAGAAGTCTCAGGCCACTCCCAGTTCCTTAACAGGACAAATGGAGGCCAGCACCACATGCTTGAATACCCAGAACATGTAAGTGTGCCACAGATGGCCAAGAAAACATGTTGTTTCACTCCTGACATGTTATAGGCTGTTACGGGCTGAACTATGTCCTTGTCAAAATTAAAGTGATTGAGACTTAACCCTGAGTACCTCAGAACATGACCTTATTTTGAAATATGGTCTTTATAGAAGCAATCAAGTTAAAACAAGGTCATTAGGGTGGCCCTATTCCAATAGGACTGGGACCCCTATAAAAAGGGGAAATTTGGACACAGAGACAGACGCGCACAAAGGGACAAAACAGCCGTGTAAAAACTGGAATGATGCTGCCACAGCCAAGGAATTATCTGAAGAGAAGTGCGGGAGAGGCGTGGAAAAGACCACTTCCTAGTACCTTCATGGGGAGCACAGCCCTGCCAGCACCTTTACCTCAGACTTCTGGCCTCCAGAACCCTGAGATTACACACTTCTGGAGTCCTAAGGTACCTAGTCAGTGGTACCTTGTTATAGCAGCCCCAGGAAGCATATACATTCTAAACAACCAGGCCCTGGCCCAGCGTGTGGTAGTGTAGGCAGCCCGCAGGCAGCTCCTACCAGCTCTATCCTGTGATTTCAAGGGCCACACCAGACCTCCCCTTCCAACCCTGATAATGCATCTTCAGACAGCTGTCCTGGGTACAGTGTTGTGCACAAAACATCAGAGCCAACGAGAAGGCCACAAGACCCCAGAGGTGAGCATGGGGCCATCTGTAGGAAATTCTGGGGTCTCATGTCCCTGAGGGCTTCCCTTTGGGGCTCAAGGGAAGACACGACTTGTGGTTCAGTTGGTAAAGAATCTGCCTGCAATGCGGGAGACCTGGGGTCGATCCCTGGGTTGGGAAGGTCCCCCGGAGAAGGCAAAGGTTATGCACTCCAGTATTCTGGCCTGGAGAATACCATGGAGTGTATAGTCATGGGCTTGCAAAGAGTCAGACATGACTGAGCCACTGTCGTATGTCCCTGAGTGTGGTCTGGAGGCGGCAGATCACAGTGGGCCCTGCAGACGCCCCTGGATTCTCAGTGTGACAGATGGGACGAACATGCTTGGTTCATATCAAGGGAAATGAAGAAAGTCATTATGTGTGACCCACAGGTCTAAATATTATGGGGAGAAACAACTCTGACTCAGGAAAGAGGAGGGCGCTTATATATTACATTGAACATGAGTGTCTACTAGACTAAGAAAGCAAAGGCAGGGAGGGGCTGGCCTGCTGGGACCCTGCCCTACTGTCCCACAAGATACCAATCTCTTTGCTGCTGCCTGCCAGGCACTCCAGAGCCAGTTCTGTCCACCTGGGCCATCTCAGAGACTTCCAGGGGTGGCCACACTGAACTTCTGGTTGTACCTCGAGCTTCCAAAGAATTAAAATTGTAAGGCCTTTGCGTCAGCTGTTCTGTCTTGTGGTGGTTTACTGGATTTATCTTGGTATTTCAGTTCAGTTCAGTTTAGTTCAGTCGCTCAGTCGTGTCCGACTCTTTGTGACCCCATGAATCGCAGCACACCAGGCCTCCCTGTCCATCATCAACTCCCGGAGTTCACTCAGACTCACATCCATCGAGTCGGTGATGCCATCCAGCCATCTCATCCTCTGTCATCCCCTTCTCCTCCTGCCCCTAATCCCTCCCAGCATCAGAGTCTTTTCCAATGAGTCAACTCTTTGCATGAGGTGGCCAGAGTACTGGAGTTTCAGCTTTAGCATCATTCCTTCCAAAGAAATCCCAGGGCTGATTTCCTTCAGAATGGACTGATTGGTTCTCCTTGCAGTCAAGGGGACTCTCAAGAGTCTTCTCCAACATCACAGTGCAAAAGCATCAATTCTTCGGTGCTCAGCTTTCTTCACAGTCCAACTTTCACATCCATACATGACCACAGGAAAAACCATAGCCTTGACTAGACGGACCTTTGTTGGCAAAGTAATGTCTCTGCTTTTCAATATGCTATCTAGGTTGGTCATAACTTTTCTTCCAAGGAGAAAGTGTCTTTTAATTTCATGTGGATCCCTGGGTCTGTCTTGGTTTGCACTCCTGGTCTAACAGTGGATCCTATGTCTGTTTTGCTCTCCATTGCTTAGTTCAGTGTTGGGTCCCGGATCTATCTGGGTCTAATGGAGGTTCCTGTGTCTACCCGGGTCTCCATTCCTCCATTCCTGGGGCATTCCTGGATATGTCTTAGCCTGCACTCCTAATCTAATGGGGGATCCCTGTATTTGTCTGTATTTGTGGATACCTGTATTTGTCTGGTGGAGAAGAAAAAGGCAGCCCACTCCAGGATTATTGCCTGGAGAATCCTATGGGTGGAGGGGCCTGGTGGGCTGCTGTCCATAGAGTCACACAGAGTTGGACACGACTGAGGCAACTTAGCATGCATGCATGCATTGGAGAAGGAAATGGCAACCCACTCCAGGATTATTGCCTGGAGAATCCCAGGGACAGAGGATCCTGGTGGGCTGCCATCTATGGGGCTGCACAGAGTCGGACACGACTGAAGTGACTTAGCAGCAGCAGCAGCAGCAGTATTTGTCTTGTGTTTGTATTTGTCTCCACTGCTTAGTAATAGAGGATTCTGAGGTCTAAAGGTGGACCCCTGAATCTACCATGGTCTCTACTACCTAGTCTAATGGAAGATCCCTGTGTTTATCATTGTCTGTACTGCTACCCTAATGTTGGATCCATGTGAAACGAAGAGAAGCGAAAAGCAAAGGAGAAAAGGAAAGATATTTCCATCTGAATGCAGAGTTCCAAAGAATAGCAAGGAGAGATAAAAAAGCCTTCCTCAGCGATCAATGCAAAGAAATAGAGGAAGACAACAGAATGGGAAAGACTAGGGATCTCTTCTAGAAAATTAGAGATACCAAGGGAACATTTCATGCAAAGATGGGCTCGATAAAGGACAGAAATGGTATGGACCTAACAGAAGCAGAAGATATTAAGAAGAGTTGGCAAGAATACACAGAAAAACTGTACACAAAAGATCTTCACGACCAAGATAATCACGATGGTGTGATCACTCACCTAGAGCCAGATATGCTGAAACGTGAAGTCAAGTGGGCCTTAGAAAGCATCACTACGAACAAAGCTAGTGGAGGTGATGGAATTCCAGTTGAGCTATTCCAAATCCTGAAAGATGATGCTGTGAAAGTGCTGCACTCAATATGCCAGCAAATTTGGAAAACTCAGCAAGCAGTGGCCACAGGACTGGAAAAGGTCAGTTTTCATTCCAATCCCTAAGAAAGGCAATGCCAAAGAATGCTCAAACTACCGCACAATTGCACTCATCTCACATGCTAGTAAAGTAATGCTGAAAATTCTCCAAGCCAGGCTTCAGCAATACGTGAACCGTGAACTTCCAGATGTTCAAGTTGGTTTTAGAAAAGGCAGAGGAACCAGAGATCAAATAGCCAACATCTGCTGGATCATTGAAAAAGCCAAAGAGTTCCAGAAAAACATCTATTTCTGCTTTATTGACTATGCCAAAGCCTTTGACTGTGTGGATCACAATCAACTGTGGAAAATTCTGAAAGAGATGGGAATACCAGACCACCTGACCTGCCTCTTGAGAAACCTGTATGCAGGTGAGCAAGCAACAGTTAGAACTGGACATGGAACAACAGACTGGTTCCAAATAGGAAAAGGAGTATGTCAAGGCTGTATATTGTCACCCTGCTTACTTAACTTCTATGCAGAGTACATTATGAGAAATGCTGGACTGGAAGAAACACAAGCTGGAATCAAGATTGCCGGGAGAAATATCAATAACCTCAGATATGCAGACGACACCACCCTTATGGCCGAAAGTGAAGAACTAAAAAGCATCTTGATGAAAGTGAAGGAGAGTGAAAAAGTTGGCTTAAAGCTCAACATTCAGAAAACTAAGATCATGGCATCTGGTCCCATCACTTCATGGCAAATAGATGGGGAAACAGTGGAAACAGTGTCAGACTTTATTTCTGGGGGCTCCAAAATCACTGCAGATGGTGATTGCAGCCATGAAATTAAAAGATGCTTACTCCTTTGAAGGAAAGTTATGACCAACCTAGATAGCATATTGAAAAGCAGAGACATTACTTTGCCAACAAAGGTCCATCTAGTCAAGGCTATGGTTTTTCTAGTGGTCATGTATGGATGTGAGAGTTGGACTGTGAAGAACACTGAGCGCCAAAGAATTGATGCTTTTGAACTGTGGCGTTGGAGAAGACTCTCAAGAGTCTCTTGGACTGCAAGGAGATCCAACCAGTCCATTCTAAAGGAGATCAGTCCTGGGTGTTCTTTGGAAGGACTGATGCTAAAGCTGAAACTCCAATACTTTGGCCACCTCATGTGAAGAGTTGACTCATTGGAAAAGACTCTGATGCTGGGAGGGATTAGGGGCAGGAGGAGAAGGGGACGACAGAGGATGAGATGGTTGGATGGCATCACCTACTCGATGGACATGAGTTTGAGTAAACTCCGGGAGTTGGTGATGGGCAGGGAGGCCTGGCCTGTTTCGATTCATGGGGTCGCAAAGAGTTGGACACGACTGAGCGACTGAACTGAACTGCATTCCTAGTCTAAAGGATGGATCTGTATGTCTATTTTGATCACCGCTACGTAGTCTGCTGCTGCTGCTGCTGCTGCTAAGTCACTTCAGTCGTGTCCGACTCTGTGCGACCCCATAGACGGCAGCCCACCAGGCTCCGCCGTCCCTGGGATCTCCAGGCAAGAACACTGGAGTGGGTTGCCATTTCCTTCTCCAATGCATGAAAGTGAAAAGTGACGGTGAAGTCGCTCAGTCGTGTCTGACTCTTCATGACCCCATGGACTACAGCCTACCAGTCTCCTCTGTCCATGTAGTCTAATGTTGTATAAACTTAGTGATCCACCATTAAACTAGGAGTGTGGACCAAGACAGACCCAGAATCTTCCACACACCTTCCCCCAGCTCTGCAGGACTGGTCACCAGGAGTTGCCTTGGGAATACCCCGCTGTGGACTCGGTAATCTTAGCGCTTCCTCAGCATTTCCTGGGCCTGGGCGGGGTGCTGCGCCTGGGCTGGGCGGGGTCCTAGAGAGAGGAAGGGGCGGGCCGCAGCTCTGAGCCTAGCTAGGGGCCCCCTCTAAGGGGGCTGGTTAGGAGGAGTCAGGAGCGGGCAGGCCCCCCCAGTGTGGTGTGTGAGCCTAGGGCCAGACCCTGGAGGTCTGAATCTTGCCCCCCGCGACCCGGGGGGTCCTCACTGAAGAAGTACCACATGGACACCCACCACTGAGGGCCTGACCCAGTGACACAGATGGGGTTCACATGTGCTACTCACCGAGAACACCTGGTCTGGGGAGGACCCTGGCGGTCGGAGGGGCAGGGACTGAGAGCAACGCCTGCGCAACGCCCTGGAGCGAGACTCTCCGCTCCGCGACTTTCGCCCCCTCGGGGCCGAGGGCTCCTGCGAGGTCGGCCCCGCCCTCTGCCCTGCGAGGGCGCGTCCTGGCCGCCCCGCCCACGCTGGCCCCTGCGCGGCAGTCCGGCCAAGCGCCGCGGAGGGCGCGGGGATGCGCGGGGCGGCGGCGACCCTCCGCCGCAGGGCGAGGCCCGGGGGGCGCAAGGGGAACGACATGCCCACCCCCGGGAACGGCACGGGTAAGCGCAGAGGCTGCGGCCTCGGGTGAGGTTCTGCGCCCATTAAACAGACGGGAAAGGTGAGGGGCTGCGTGCACAGCCTTGGGCGGGAGCAGGGGGCGGTGGGCTGCACTCTGCCGCTGGGAGGTGCACACCGGCGGTTAACGCCCCCCGGCCCTCTCCGCCGCCCAGCGGGCGCCCCAGCGGAGTTGAAGCCCGGCAGCGAGTGCCCAGAAGCTAGGCGGCTGGCGTTTAGCCGCGCACCAGCCCAGGTGTGCGCCCTTCCCAGTAGGGGCAGCCTCGGGGTGATGTGGGGGATGGCTGCGCGACGGACGTGGGGAAACCAAAACCGGCCTTACCTCGGGGAGATGCTCCGGTTCCTCGGCTAGCTCCTCAGCCCCACTTTACAGGTGGCGAAACTGAGCTTGAGAGAGGAGAACGACAGTTGGGCCTGGTGTGTGGCTCCGGGGTCTCTGGAAGGCTGACGGTTATCGTAAATGTTTGATTTCTGGATTGTTCTGTAGGAGATTCGTCTTTCTGCCCGCCTTCGGTGTGGGGAAAGCGTCCGAAGCCCGGGGTTCGAATGTCCGCTTTACGCCATGAATGCGTCTGAAATTTAATCCTTTTAGAAACACAGATAAACCCAGACGTTGAGCCCCAGATGTTCCTGGAGGCTCACTTGAGGGCACACAGTCCGCTCCCCCTTAAGCCTGAGGGTCTCTGCACACCGTGCCCCAGGCCAGGCGCTGAATTGTACGGGTGGAAGCCGGGCCTGGAGGAGCAGCCTGGCACAGGACACATCCCATTGGGCATGCAGCCAGTCAAGCTTAAAACAGTGACACCTGCCACCTTGGGAGGAATGACGGCTCTGTCTCAGATGGGAAAACAGGCCCAGAGAAGTCAGTCTCTGAGCAGAGGCGTGTGGTTTGGTGGTGTGAAAGCCAAGACCTGAGACCTGCCCCTGGCCTGGTGGGGTGGGTTTTTCTTTAACTCCCTCTGGCAGCCTGATGCCCTGTCCCGAATTTAGTGTTTCAGTGTGTGTGAAGAGAGGATAATGTGCGTGCGAGTTGTGCAGCACCGCCTGGGGCGGTGAGTGTCCACTGTGAGGCACAGGGACTTGCCCAAGATCAGCCAAGGAGAGCGAGGGGGAGACCCTGGCTACATACAAAAGACTGTTTTCAGAGAATTGTCCTGGGAGAAAAGGAGTCTCAGAGTCCAGTTCCTGCCCTCTATCTAGCCTGCCAGGCCTGGCCCCAGCCCTGCTACCCTGGGGGTCCCAGCCTGTGAATCTTTCCCAGGAATTTGGGGGTGCAGCCCCCCCAACTTGGGGTACATCTGGTCTCACTATCTGTGTGCCTCAGTTTCTCCATATGCTAAGTGGTGGGCCTTGTATACCTACCCAGGCTTGTGGGAGCCAGGGAGGGCCCAATGCACCCACCCTCACCATGGTTCCACCCCAGGGTATCACTGTTGTCCGGACTCCTCCACATGCTCTGTGGGCGTCCCCTTGGCTTCATTCTGCAGGCCAGCCCCACAACCAGCCTGGGCCCGTTTCATGAAAAGACCAAAACCTGGAGGGAGTGGGTGGGCGTTAGTCTCTAAACAGGGCCTCTGTGCCCTGAGGCCTGGCTCTGGCCTCCCATCAGGGTACTGACGGAGCTGCTGGATGAAAGAGGCTCTCTGGAGCCTCAGTGTTCTCCCCTGAGAGATTCAGAGTCGAGGGGATGGGGGCACGGGGCTTGCGCTCTTACTGGGTTGGAATTAACCTGGTCATGTGCTGGAGGAGGATGTACATTTCTCACGTGTGAGCTGACCTGCTGTCAGCGGACTGCCTGGGAGACCCAGGTCTGGACTGGAGCCAAGGACCAGAACTGCAGTAGTTCTGAACCCTGTGCCTGCTTCAGTACACTCAGCCAGGGCGTGGGCCTCCTGCATGTGGCTGTCCCCGCTGCTGGGGTCTTGTGGGTGGGAGTGGGGGGAGGTTGACTCTCCATAGAGTACCTGTGCACCCGTACCCGTCACCCATTTGATTTCTCTTTGAGAAATCCCTCCTGTGGGTTCCTCTTTCCACTTGAGGATACTGAGACTCAGAACAAGGAAGTGACTTTCCATTCCCACAGTGACCCAGGCTCCGGGTGAGTCCAGGAGCCTGCTTCCCCCATCTCCCCATTGTCCCTGTTGTCCGCAGCCATGGCCAGCATAAAAGGTTAACTTATTTACCTCCCAGCTGATGAGGTCAGGGTTTGAGGGCTGTGTTGGCTCCAGGAAGGAGGATAGGAGGGATGGTTCTGTGTCCAAGGTTCCAGATAAAAGATTAACAAGCAAGGATTGTTCTTATCCCCACTGGCCAGGCAGGCTGGGGGAGGCTTGGGCTGGAAGGACAGGGTGTGCAGGCCAGGCCATACACCCACTGTGTGTTAGAGGGTGGGAGAGAGCATTGCCTGGCGCTGGGGAGTGAGTCGGGGGAGTTGGATGCACACCGGATGGGCAGATCTGGCTCTCCACTGTCCAGTGAGTTTATAGGGTTTGCTTTTGTTTTGAATCTTGCCAACATCAAATCCATTCCTTTTGTTTTTTTTCTGTTGTTTTTCCTCTCCTTTGAGATTTATTTGTACATAGAGAAAAAAAGATGAGTTCATAAAGGGTGCAGAGAAAAAAATGCACCAAAGATTGAGGGGTGCAGGGGTCCAGCCAGAGGAGGGCTGGGGGAATGCAGCATCCAGTGTGTGAGTCGGGCCGCAAGTGGGCAGGGCCAGGCGCCAGGGCTGAGTGGGGCTGGAAGGGAAGGACAGCTGGGAGTTGGGGGTAGGGTGGAGACCAGGCCTAGGAAGGGTATACAGGGGCAGCTGGGTGTCGGTGAGGATTTTCAGCAGGGGATGGAGGAAGCGGGATTTGCCTCTTAAACACCATGTGTAGGGAGGGACTGTTGGGGGCCCAGCTAGAGTGTCTGGGGGTCTCCAGGCTGTGGAGGGTGTAGTGAGGAATGTAAGAAGAGGCTGAGTTTGCAGTGGTTAGGGGATGTCTCTGGAATGTCTCTGGAGCCAGCTGGTGGTTTCTTGGAATATCCTTAGAAGATGGGTAGACTGAAGCCCTCATCATCCTCTGACACTGTGCCACCTTCCTGCCCCATCTGGCCTGTGTGCCACAAGTTGGGTAGTTGTGGGGGGCACTGCCAGTGTGTACCTGGGGCCTTCAACAGGTTTGTGGACCTCAGTTTCCTCATCTGGAAAATGGGCCCAGCCCAAAGTGTTTGCCAGCCTTCCAGGCCCAGAGAAGGGATGCAGGACATTCTGTTGGAGTAAGGGATGGCAGATAAAGGTGTCTTGGCAGAGTGTCGTGGTCTTGGGGAAGACTTGGGTCTGAGTCTGGGGGTAGCAGGTGCAGGTATCCTGGATACTGTGGACTTGGGATGGGGGATAGGAGTGAGGTATTAAGCCTCCTCCTAGGGGCATTCCTGAGCTCCCAGGCACAGGTTTAAAGTCTCCACCAGGTGGTCCCACTCTTCCTATCACTGACCTGAAGAGCAGATCACCCTATTTTGCAGGTTGGGAAACTGAATCTGACCAAGTCTAGGACCTAAGCCTAGAGGTGGTGGAGCAGGGTCAGACCTGGTGGAGAGGGTCTGGGGCTGAGAGGGTGGTCCTAGCAGACCAGGCCCACTTGGCTTCTCTGCCTTTGCCTCTCTGCTTGATTGGGCTCTCAGATTACTGGAGTTGAGCTCCTTGCCTCCCAGGTAGGGGAAGGTTCCATGATGTACTCACTGCAGGGAGGGGCCTTGGGCAAGGCTCATCTTCCCCATGCTCTTTCTTATCAGAGTTATTTCCTCAGACCTTTCATTTTCATTTTTAAAAGAGGACCTGTTTGAACAGTACACTTGTGCTTGAAGCAGGGGCTCCCCGCCTCTGATGGGCGTGAGGCACCTGTATTGGCTGGCCAGAAATGCAGAGTGTGAAGCCACAGGTCTGGGGAGAGAGGCCATGACTCCTTTTAAAGCCCCGACTCTGAGTCTCTCGGTGGCCCTCCTGCCCCCAGCTGCTCAACATGCATTGTAACGGGCAGTGGCATTTTCAGTGGGCCTGGGCTGCGAATTCTCTTGAACGATTCCCTTGAGTCTTCAGTTTGACGCACACTCTGGAGGCATCCACACGTCAGGCCTGTTGCCTTTCTATGGCATCACCCTTCACCCTCCCACCTTGGTGAGATTCCAGGAGGCAGGACAGGCTTTGGGCCTCTTGTGGGGAGGGCTTACTTCTGTCACTGAAGCTATGTGAGCCCCTTGGGTGATGAAACAGCAGCAGTGCTTGTCTCAGGATTGGCATGTCACCATAGCGGAACCCAGCAGCTGTACAGGATGTGGCTGTTGACAGCCGGGCCCTTCCCCCACGACAGTGGTGGTTTCCTTGCTGGGTTGGGGCTGCATGTCATCTCAGTCAGGCCCCGCCCAGTCTTGCCCACTGCAGCCTTTACGGGTGAGTTGAGGACTGAATTGGTAACCTGGTCACCCCGCAGGTTAAGTGTGGTTTATACCCAGATGTGTGTGTCTGTAGAACCAGCCTGCTGCCTCAGTTTCTGAAACTTTTTCTTGTCTGTGACTCCCCATGCCAGGGCCATCTGAGCTGATAGTGCAGGATATGGACTGGGCTCTGGGTAGGGAGATGGGCAGCCACCCCCCCGGGGGATTTGAGGTAGTCAGATAAATTCAACAGTGATGCCTAAGGCTTTCTCCCCACATTAAAAAAAATTTTTAAACATACCACAGAGGAAAGAATTTATATCCACACATCCCCCAGCTCTATCCTACCCTTAACTTTTCACCAGGTCTGCTTCATCTCGTCTCTTGCCATCTCTTTGTCCCTCCCTCAAAGCATCTTATTTTTTTGATAAAGTTCTAGTTGCATCTTTAAAGGATAAAACACAAGTTTATCACTTCCTCCTTTTACTTGCCAGGTGCTGGGAAGACAAGTGCCCACGAAGCTCCTACCCCTGCTGATCCCTTCCAAAGGGCCCTCCCTTCTCCGAGGGCCTCATGGGGCTGGGGAGAAAGAAGGTGCTTAGCCACAGAAGAATGGAGAAGTGGCAGCTCTAAATTGGGGAATGGGAAGTGTTGGTTTCCGGTGACCCTGGGGAAGGGGCCATGTGGCTGGCCTGTGGCTGCCCTGCCATGTCTGCCCAGTTCCAAAACCCCAGTCCACTTCCCTGGCTGGAAGGACAACACATGTCCAAGTCCACAGATCCTGAAAAAGAAAAGAGATTTCTCCTGGAGGAGTGCTGATCACAGCTTCCAGCTGTTAGGTTGTCTGTTCACTCATTTGTACATTCATTCGTTCATTCATTTCTCCTTTGGCACCTGTGGAAACACAGTGTGATGATTAATTAAGGGCCTATACTTTGGAATCAAGAGTACTACTGTACTACTCTGTACAGTACTGAGTACTCTGTAGTACTGAACCTCTGTACTACTGAGTACTGGGTGACCCAAGGCCAGTGAGGGTAATCGGGAAATGTCTGACTGGGGGCTCGAAGTCGGTGCTGTGTCCTCCTTGCCCTGCCTCCCTGGGACTCCCAGCTCGGGCTGCTTACCCCTTCCTGCCTGCAAGCACCTGCCTGCCCTGCTGCAGGGGAGGACTGCCTCTTAGGTCTTCCGGGCTGTGCCCTCTGCCCCACCCCTTTTCCCACACCCTCACTAACCTGGTGGGCTGGTATTTTTGAACTAGACCAGCCAAAAGTAATAACTTAGGTTTCAAATTCACACTTCTTTCATTGAGATAAATATTTCCCCTGAATTTTTCTAACAGGCTTTATTGAGGTATTATTCATGTGCCGTACAGTTCACACATTTAAATTGTACATTTAAAGTGTACAACTTGATGGCTTTTAATCCATTCAGATACGTACAACTATCACCACAGTCCATTTTAGGACATTTTCATCACCCCAAAAGGAAGCCCTGCATACCTTAGACTTCACCTCCCGACTTCCCCTCTCCCTTGCCCCAGACAACCACTGATCTGCTTTCTGTCTCTGTAGATTTGCCTGTTGTAGACATTTCATATGAATGGAATTATACAATATGTGGGTTTTTTGTGACTGGCTAGTTTTGAAGGTTCATCCATGTTGTAGCACGTCAGTTCTTCAGATAATCTTCCATTGTAAGGGTGGACCCTGTTTTAGCTCACTGTTTACCAGTTGATGAACATTTAGGTGGGTTCTACTTTTTGGCTATTATGAATAATGCTGCTAATGAACATTTGTGTTCAAGTTTTTATGTAGATGTGTTTTCCTTTCCCTTGGGTATATCGCTGGGAGGAGCAGTGCTGCATCATTTGGAAGTGCTCTGAAAACTGTTAGAGAAACTGTGAAGTGGCTGCCCCATTGACTTTCCCAGCTGCAGTTTGTGAGGGCTCCGGTTTCTTTATGTTCTTGGTACACCTGTTATTTTTTTCGTGTGTCTTTTTCATGGTATACATGAAAAAGTACCTCCCTGTGGATTTGGTTTGCATTTCCCTGAAGCTAGTGATGTTGAGCATCTTTTCATGTGCTTGTTGGTGGCCACTGGTATATCTTTATAGAGAAATGTCTGTTCATATCTTTTGCCCATTTATAAATTAGGTTATCTTTTTATAATTCAGTATAATAGTTTATACACTCTAAATGCAATCCCTTTTCAGACAGATGCTTTTGTAAATATTTTCTCCTACTTGGAGGGTTGTCTTTTCACTTTCTTGGTAGTATCCTATAAAGCACAAATTTTTTCATTTTAGTGAAGTCCAATTTATCTATTTGTTTTGTTGTTTGTCTTTTGGTAATCATTGAGAAACCATTGCCATTGGAAGGTCAGGAAGATTTACCCTTATGTTTTCTTCTAAGAGTTTTTATGGTTTTTATCTGTTACAAGAGATCTTTGATTCATTTTAAATTAATTTTTTTATATGATATAAGGAGAGGTCCAACTTTCTCCTTTTGCATGTATGTATTGTTTTCATGGCACCAGATTGTTGAAAAACTATTCTCTTCCCGTTTAATTGTCTTGGCATCCATGTTGAAAATCAGCTGATTGTAAATAGGAGTTTATGTCTTGAGTTTAAACTCTTGGATTGGCCTGTATGTCTGTCTGTATAGCAGTGTCCTCTGTTTTCATCACCGTAGCTTTGTGATAAAATTTGAACTAAGAAAGTATGAATCCTCCAACTTTGTTCTCCTTTTTCAAGATTGTTCTGTTTGTGCTATTCTAGGTCTTTTTGCCTTTCCTTATGAATTGTGGAACAGTTTGTCAGTTTCTGTGAAGGTAGCAGCTAGGACTCTGATAAGGGTTATGCTGAATTGGGGTTATGCTGAATAAGGGTTAAGCTGTTAAGTGAGCAGAGGAGCATTGCCATCTTAAACCATACTAAGTCTTCTGACCCCCTAGTATGTCATGTATTTCTATTTTTTTAGGTCTTCTTTAATTTCTCTAAAATGCTTTGTAATTTTTTAGTCTCAGTTTTACCTGAACTTCTTTTGTTAAATTTTGTTCCTAAGTAGTTTATTCTTTTTGATGCTCTTGTAAATGGAATTGTTTTCCTAATTGCATTTTTAGTTTGCTCATTGCCACTGTACTGAAATACAATGGATTTTTGTGTGTTGATCTTGTATACTGTAACCCTGATGGACTCATTTATTAGTTCCTGTAGATTTTTTTAGCAGAAGGAAATGGCAACCCACTCCAGTGTTCTTGCCTGGAGAATCCCAGGGATGGGGAAGCCTGGTGGGCTGCCGTCTATGGGGTTGCATAGAGTCAGACACGACTGAAGCAACTTAGCAGCAGCAGCAGCAGCAGCAGCAGCAGCAGCAGGGATTTTCTAGATTTAGGATCATGCCATCTAATAGAGAAGCTTTGCTTCTTCCTTCCTAATGTGGATGCTATTTAATTTTCTTAATTAATTGCTCTGCTCACTAGTTTGGGACCGTTTCCATTTTTTTCTTTGTAACGTAACCATTTTTTCTGTTGTGACTTTTGTCTTGCATAAGTGCTGTTTGTGTAAGAAAGATGCTCCCTTACATGTATGTTGCAAATGCCCACACTCCTTTGTTCTGCTGTTGATTAGGAATCTTAAGCTGTGTGTCAATCCTGTCTGTGGGTTCCCTCTCAATCTATGGGTGCTGGGCAGGTCAGCCACCTCTCTAAGCTTGGTTGCTCATGTTAAAATGATATAATGACTGTTGTTCTCTGCAGATAGTTGAGTGCCATATGAGGGCAAGAATTGGGGTCCTTCTTGACCAGATGTTTCTATCAGCTATTGTTCGTGTGACACCAACAGTGGGCATCTCAGACAGGGAAGCCCAAATCCTCCCAGACGTGTGGTTTACATGACAGCCATGGCCTAGCCCCTTCCACCCCATCCCCCTCAGCATGTCATCCAGCCTTGCTGTGCTTCAGTTTCCCCATCTGTGAGGTGGGTGGTCTTCTCATATGGCTCAAATACAGTGAACCATCCATCAGGTGTCCAGTGTTGTTTGTGCTGTTCCAATGGTCAGTCCCCACTCCCACAAGGACCCCCCAGCACAGACTCCTCCCTCCAGCCTTTTAGCCTGATGAGGCACCCGCCAGGTTCTTGGGAGGGTGGGGCTAGTGGGTGGACTAAATGCAGCTTGGCCAACCTCTCCCAAATGACGTCTCTGAGTGTTGCTGCCCCACACCAAGGCTCTTGGGCAGCCTTGGCCTCCTTGAGGGCATAATGCAGGCCTGAGGCTGAAGCCTGGCTCTGTCACTGCCCTGTTAACACCCTCACCCTAAGTAGGGCAGGGCCAGCAGGTTCATGCAAGAGGCGGCTTGACCTTCTTGAGCCTCGATTTCCCTTCTGGACAGGGCTGGTTGTGTGCAGACATGTGAGGTGCTATCACGAGGCATATGAGTGCATGTTTGTGACCCCTCTGAGTGACAGCCATGGCCCTTTGGGCAGTCGCAGGCATGCTCTGTCCCCACAACCTGTATGACACAGTGTCCCATGCGTTTCACAGTGGACCCCCTGTGGGGCTGCTTCCATGTGGGTGTGGATTTTGGAGGACTCTCCAGCCTACTACATATGTCCTGGGTATGTATTTTGAAAACAGAACTCACAGAGTTTGCTGGTGAATTGGTTGTGGACTGAGAAAAGGAAGTCCATGTAGGTTCTAAATGTGAGGGCTAGAGCAAGTCAAGGATAGAGGAACTGGTGGCTGACATCATAGTTAGAATAGGGGAGCCAAGTGATGAGCAGGTTGGCCAGGGCAGGAGCTTGGCTGGGTGTGGCAGGCTGAGTGGGCTTTAGGACATCTATGCCTGGTGCTCAGGACACGGTCCTAGCTGGAGGCATCCAATGGGGGTCAGGTGCAGCGTTGTCTTAGGTTGGTGTGGAATAACAGGGTCCTCAGCCTGGGCAGCGCTAGCCCCTGTCCCAGTCCCCACCCTTGCTCCCACCTAGCAAGGGAGTTGAACATGGATGTTGCCTCTGGTCAGTGTTGCCACAGACACAGACCAGACAACCAGCTCAACCAGTCTCCCTTTTGTCTGAGGCTAACCACTTTATACACCAGAAGTACAATCAGAAAGTTCCAGAAAAGCAGAAGGAAGAGCCTCTTGCTCTCGGGAACGAGGAGACATGCTTCAGAACATTGGTAGCCACTTCATTCCATATTCTTGAAGGCCAGAAGCAACGCACACATCCATCTGTCAGCAGGAACAGGGAAGCACGCAGGGCATCCACACAGAGGGGCTCTGCTGCTGTTGCTGCTAAGTCGCTTCAGTCGTGTCCGACTCTGCGCAACCCCATAGACGGCAGCCCACCAGGCTCCACCGTCCCTGGGATTCTCCAGGCAAGAACACTGGAGTGGGTTGCCATTTCCTTCTCCAATGCATGAAAGTGAAAAGTGAAAGTGAAGTCACTCAGTCGTGTCCGACTCTAGTGACCCCATGGACTGCAGCCCACCAGGCTCCTCCGTCCATGGGATTTGCCAGGCAAGAGTACTGGAGTGGGGTGCCATCGCCTTCTCCACAGTGGGGCTCTGCTCCACCATGAATACGGACAGCTTGCCAACACACGCAGCATGCCGCCTCTCGTGCTAAGTGAGGGAAGTCAGCACAAAGGACACGTGATGTGTCTGTCACACGTGTATATTGAGAGGGTGCCCAGAGCGTCCTTGTGTGCTTCAGAATCTCTGCCTACAGCATAGGAGCTGTGCTACTTTAGGAAATGGTTAAACCACTCTGTGCCTCGGTTTGCTCCCCTGTCAGATGGGGAGGTATTTTGTGGATTGATGAGTTAATACATGTAAAGCATTTGAACAGTGCACAGTAAATTCTGTATATGTCCTTATATAAGGAAGGACATCATTGTAACACTTGAGGATATCATTGCTGGCATTCATGTCAGATATACTCTGATTAACTGCACTGATGCCCACAGTTGGAGATGTGGGTGCAGACAAATATCTTGTTGTAGAAATCCTGGCAGCATATCATAAGTACTTACTTTGGCTAAATTCTCAGATTTATATACAAGCATAAAGGTCTTAATACACTTTACCAAACTCTGTTCAGCAAGTCAGAAAGGAGTTGTTCCCAGGCCCTTGCTAAGTTCACATGTGGTTTTTGTTTGTTTGTTTGTTTGTTTTTACGTTTTGCAAGTGGAGGAGTGAAAGATTAGCTCTCATTTGAATTAGTGTCTCTTCAGTTACTATGAGGGCTTCCCAGGTGGTGCTAGTGGCAAAGAACCCGCCAATGCAGGAGATACAAGGGACTTGGGTTCTATCCCTGGGTCAGGAAGCTCCGCTGGAGAAAGGCATGGCAACCCACTCCAGTATTCTTGCCTGGAGGATCCCATGGACAAAGAAGCCTAGCAGGCTACAGTCCATAGGGTCACAAAGAGTCGGATGCAACGGAAGCGACTTAGCACACACAGTTACTATGAAGGCAAGCATTTTCTCATGTCTGCGAGCTACTTGTTTCTTTGAGTAGCTTGTTCACACATCAGCTCATTCTGTTTTACTTGGATGTTCAGCTTTTACTGATGTGTTAAGATCTTTTTGTAAATTACGGGTGTTGAACTTTCGTCCTGTGTTTTCCAAATATCTTTTCCTAATTTTTTCATCTGAATTTGCTTTTCAGTTATTGTTGCTGTTCAGTTGCTAAGTCATGTCCAGTGCTTTGTGACCCCGTGGACTGCAGCACATTAGGCTCCCCTCTCCTTCTCCCGGAGTTTGCTCAAATTCTTGTCTATTGAATCAGTCATGGCATCTAACCATCTGATCCATCTCCTTCTCCTTTTGCCTTCAGTAATTCCAAACATCAGAGTCTTTGCCAATGAGTTGACTCTTTGCGTTAGGTGGCCAAAGTTATTGGAGCTTCAGCATCAGTCCTTCTGATGAATATTCAGGGTTGATTTCCTTTAGGACTGAGTGGTTTGATCTCCTTGCAAACCAAGGGACTCTCAAGAGTCTTCTCCAGCACCACAGTTCAGAAGCATCAATTCTTCAGTGATCAGCTATGCAATATTGTTCTTTACAGCATTGGACTTTACTTTCACCACCAGACACATCCACAGCTGAGCGGCATTTCTGCTTTGGCCCAGCCTCTTCATTCTTTCTGGAGTTTTTAGTAATTGCCCTCCGCTTTTCCCCAGTAGCATATTGGTCGCCTTCTAGCCTTGGGGGCTCATCTTCCAGTGTCATACCTTTTTGCCTTTTCATACTGTTCTTGGGGTTCTTGCGGCAAGACTACTGGAGTGGTTTGCCATTTCCTCCTCCAGTTCAGTTTCAGTTCAGTCGCTCAGTCATGTCCGACTCTTTGTGACCCCATGAATCGCAGCATGCCAGACCTCCCTGTCCATCACCAACTCCCAGAGTTCACCCAGACTCACGTCCATCGAGTCAGTGATGCCATCCAGCCATCTCATCCTCTGTGTTCCTATCCCCTACCGCTAGGGGGTCCCTATCCTACCCCTAGCCTTAGCACCTACCTCCTAACCCTAACGCTATGCTCCTGACCCTGCCTGAGATTCGAACTCCTGACGTATGGACCTGCCTGCCTACCTCCCTGCCTGCCTGACTCTACCCGCTATGCTACCGCGGCTTGCTTTTTCCTCCTCCAGTGAACCACTTTTGTCAGAACCCTTCACAATGACCTGTCTGTCTTAGGTAGGCCTGCACGGCCTGGCTCATAGCTTCACTGAGTTATGCAAGCCCCTTCTCCACGACAAGGCTGTGATCCATGAAGGGGATTTCAGTTATTAGGGAAGGACAAAAGTTTGTGTTTTTTACTTTTCATGAAATCACATCTGTCAGTCTCTCTCCTTCCTTTTTTTCCCCCTTAATTCTGCCTTTTGAGCTGCACTTGGATAACAGTTGTCCTTTTGCTTTTATTGTCTTTAGATGTGTGTTTCTTTTATCAACACCATGGTCTTCAGCACCTCTAGATTTCACTTAATGTAGGGATTACACTTTGGCCACGTGGATGCCACTGTCCCTTGTCTGGGTGACTGTGTGAGCGTCTCCAAAGCACGTATGGTGGTTGGGGCAGGTGAAGCCCCCACCACGCCCCGCCCCAAGGGTGGGGTCTCACGTTGTCTCCCCTCTCTTCTCTCCTAGGCATGTGTGTGCAAGTGCAGCAGCCCCTGCAGGGCGCCTTCCAAGTACTTCGTGGGGACGGCACTTCTGTGGGGACTGTCATCATGTTCCACTGCCCCTCAGGCCACCAGATGGTGGGGTCTGGCCTCCTCACCTGTGCCTGGAAGGGGAACATCGCTGAGTGGTCTTCAGGGCCCCCCGTGTGCAAGAGTGAGGCCCATTCTGCCTGAGCTGCCCCCAACTCAGCAGTGCCCCCTGGGGGGAGTGCTGATTTTGTCGCATGGGTGGCATGGGTGTCCACAGAGAAGGTTCCATGGGTGTCTGTGTAAGGTCCTGTTCCCAAGGCTGGTGGTCCCTTGGGGCTCCATGTCTGCAGTGTAGACTCAAGTTCTAGTAGCTGCTTCAGATTCTAGCGCTGCCACTGACTTGGCCTGTCATCTCCAAGAGGTGACTCATGCATCTGAGCTAGCACTTTATCTGTTAAGCAGAAAACTGCATTCATTCGTGTGTTATTTCATGCACAGATACAGCAAACCTTAATAGGATATTCCATGTGCCAAGAATTCTAGGACTGGGGAATGGGATTGGCTGGCCGTAGGGCTCAATCTGGAGGAGGAGATGGTTTTCTGTATTGGCTATACAGGGTGTTGAGGAATAATACCTAGCACAGCATTTTCCAAAGTGAGGCTACATATGTTGTGTTAATGTGTGTTGTGCATTGAAAAGGGTTCTGTAGTCAATATAATTCAGAAAAGACTGGGTTAACAGGCAGCAGGACTTCTCAGAGCCTTTAAAATACTCACGTGGTGGTGGAATCTCTGAGAAGGAGAGTGTCTCTTAGGATTAGACGCCAACAAGAGATAGAAAACCCAAGAT
Organism: Bubalus kerabau; assembly: GCF_029407905.1. Taxonomy (NCBI): domain Eukaryota; kingdom Metazoa; phylum Chordata; class Mammalia; order Artiodactyla; family Bovidae; genus Bubalus; species Bubalus kerabau. Next base: position 151,820,218 of record NC_073627.1, read on the forward strand.
AATGAGGGTTACCAAAGTAATGGGGGATTATGAGAGGTTTTTCTTGCCTCTGGTCCTCAGGTGGGCAGTCCAAGGCTTGTATGGTGCCCCATGATGGGGACCCAGGCCCTTCCCATACTGTGGCTCTGTTGGGCATGACTTCAACTGCATGATCCATGTAGTTGTTACAGGATTAGTTGCAGGGCAAGAAAGGCTCTTAGAAGTTGTCCCACACCCCTGCCCCACTGTTCACCACTGTCCAGAATGGGTCATGTGAAGGGAAGCTGTGAAATGTAGTCTTCAGTCAGGACGGCCAGCGTCCAGTAAGGGCAGAGGGACTAGGAAATGGAAAGTGTGGTCTATATCTACTACATGGGAAAATATGCAGTGTTGTTCAAATTAGGATTCTGGGCCTCAATTTCGAGAACATCCTTTAGAACCTGATAGAACTAGTACTTGGCACATAGCTGATAACATGCCAAAGGCCCTTTGACCCCAAACACTGAAAGTAAAGTCGCTCAGTCGTGTCCAACTCTTTGTGACCCCATGGACTGTAGCCTACCAGGCTCCTCTATCCATGGGATTTTCCAGGCAAGAATACTGGAGTGGGTTGCCATTTCCTTCTCCAGAGAATCTTCCAAACCCAGGGATTGAACCTGCGCCTCCCACGTTGTAGGCAGACGCTTTACCATCCGAGCCACCGTTGGTGTTTTCCTTTTTTCCACACCTTCCTAGAAAGTGACCTAAGAAGGCACATAGGCCCCCAGAGGGTTTTCCCAGCTTGAGGCATTGTGAAAATAGACCATGTGTTGTATACTGTTCTCTGGTCTCAGGAGTCCAGTCTACAGGGGATGGAGCCAAAAAGACCATCACTGAATTCCCTGTCAGAGCTTCCCCCAGTATGCCACCAAAAACTCTTACACACTCACCGAAACCCTGCTCAAATACCCGCTTCTCGGGGGCAGTCTTACCTGGTAGCCCTGCCCCTACAACAGTGTTCACAGACCTTCACCTCATCTGTCAGTACCTCCCTGGCTTCCCCACGCAACAGGGCTCCCTGAGGGCAGGCTGGGCCCAAGAGCTGGTCTTGTCTCCCTCACAGCTGTGCCCCCCTACGAAACCTTTGGCTTCAAGGTGGCTGTGATCTCCTCAATCATCAGCTGCGCCATCATCATGCTCATGTCCATGGCCTTCCTCACCTGCTGCTTCGTGAAGTGTTTGAAGAGGAGTGAGCAGCGGCGATCTGACAGGTACAGTGACCTGTCACTGCTGCGGGCACCTGCTAGTCACGTCGGGACCCCTGGGGTGTCAGGGAGTAGGGCTGCTGGGATCCTGGCATCTTGCCGTTCACAGAACATCTAGGCTGTGCAGGAAGCATGGCTCACTTGTTTGGTCTTTTATAAGACAGGTGACAGGTACACGCGGGATTTTCTCATTCTGCAGACTGTGCACACCCCTAGCATATGCTCTGCTGTGTGTGGATGTGCAGGGCTGACCACACGATGGTTAACTAGGGCCTGCAGGTGGAGTCTGGCTCACCTCTACTTTTCTTCACAGAAATTTATCCTGTTTTTGTGTGTGTGTGTGTGGCCGGCGGGGGCGGGTATTTTTTTTTTTAAACAGTGGTAAAATATTTACAACATAATAAAAGTTACCATGCGAGCCATCTATCAGTGCACAATTCGGGGGCATTAGTTATATTCACAGTGTTGTGCCATCACTGGCTTGATTCTTTGCAAGAACTTTCCACCACCTGTCTTTGTAAGTAGTTTTTCTGGCACTTACTCATCATCCATGACTGCCTTCTCCCTACAGCAGCAGAACGGTACAGCCCTAAAATACTCACTCTTGGCCTTGCAGAGGCTTGCAGGTAGTGTCCTGGACACGCTCACACCTGACTGTCTTTCCCCCATCTCTCCCCAGGGCAAACCAACTGTGGCTCCAGCTGAGAAGCAAGGATTTGGAGACGGTACAGGCTCCCTACCTCGGCCTTAAGGGCCTCAACAGTGACAGCAGCATCCGTGGAGTGTCCAGGATCCAACCTGTCCAAGTGCACGACAATCACAGCTTCACCACGTGGGCATGGGCAGGGCAAGGAGGGCGGTGGGGCAGTGATAAGGGCAGGGGAGTGCCTGGCTTGGCCAGAGAACCTAGACACCAAGGGCACTCACAGTCTGCACATGCTGTGGGTCCAGGCCCACCAAGGCCCCAACTCCCATCTGTAGGACAAGCTGATGGTCCTTCTGCAACCTGTGCCTGACCCTGTACCCTAGTACCTTGAGCTGCCCTCCACTCCATGTCTTTATCTTGTCACCCCTTGTCCAGAGAAGGAAGCTTCTGGAAATGAGTATTACCCTTCACCAGGACCCACAGTGCCCTGTCAGTTTGCTCTGTCCTCCCGTCTCTCTCCCTGCGCCTCTGTCTCTCCTTTCTGTCTCTCCTTGTCTCTTTCAAAACACACACACACACCTTTTATGAACCAGTACAAGGACATTTTTTACATACTTTTTTTTGACTCAAGGAGTCTAATCTTGGCTGAACATGGACTGCAGATAGAACATCTCCCAGTGTTGTTACCAGCTTTGAGTGAGCACCCTCTGTCCCAGGGCTTCCTGGTCTCTGGGCTCCTTAAATCAGGCAGGATATTTGTCTTCGGTGGTGTTTCCCTTGGCACACTCAAGGCCAGCGGTCTCCTACAGACTGTATTCTGGACTGTCTTGGCGTTCCTGCATGACTCACTTGGGCAGCATTTCTGGTGCAGGTGCCCCATGGGTGGTGCTGGTGTGAATCACGGATGTAGGCTAGGCTATTGCCCTGCAGGCATGAGGTCTGGGCCCTCTTGGCTGAGATGAGCCTGTTGTCAAGTGACAAAGACGGGATTCTGTTAAGGGTCACTCTGCTGCCCCCATGACCCCTGACCTGTAGCCTTAGCATCCAGGGATGATCCAACCAGAATCAGTTTTGGCCCTGGGGGTTATGGAATAATGATTTTAATTCTATTGTGATTCTGTTATTCCCTCTATGAGGAATGAAGATGGATTTTGTCTTATCCTTCCTTTCCTTTTCATTTTGTTTTGTTATTTTTGTATCGCTCTGAACTCATAGTATTCTTTTCTCAAACTTTAAAAAAAAAATTTATTAATGGCTGTGCTGGGTCTTCGTTGCTGCGCGGGAGCTTTCTCTAGTTGTAGCAAGTGGGCTACTCTTTGTTGCAGTACGCAGGCTTCTCTTTGTGATGGCCTCTCTTACTGTGGCGCGTGGGCTCTAGGCTTGCTGGCTTTGGTAGCTGCAGCACCTCCTCTCTCACACAGGATGTTCTGGCCCATTGAGTGCTTTCTCTGCCCTGCCCTGGCATCGCAAGGTCAGCTTCTGCTCATTTCCTCAGTCCATCCCCACAGGAGCCTCCCAGGGAGCCAGCTGCTTGAGCCCGACACCCCTCTGTGTGACAGCTGCTCCTGCCCCATTTTGCACCCTTGTGCAGTGAGGACGACGGTGGGCCTCACTTCTTGGCCCTGTTGAGGTGATACGAGTCAGTGGGCTCGACTGGGCCCAGAGTACAGTTTCAGTGGGTGCCAGCCATTGTTGTTAATTCTGCTCTTGTCCCTGGTACGCACATGAGGAAACTGAGGTGGCAGAGGTGGTGGCCTGTGCAGGAGTAGCAAGGGCCTGTCTGATCCCACGTCCACACTCAAAGTGCTGGGGCTGGCTGACTCCTGGAGTGGTAAGGCCTCTGGGAAGGAACTGACTTCCTAACTCCTTCCCTTGAACTTCAGACACACATTAGGCCTACATCGTGGTGGCCATGGCAGGAATGCCACCTTGCACCCTTTCCACCTGACCTGACACGTTGTGTTGCCATGGTGGTCTGAGGCCCCTGAAGCTTCACTCCAAATACTTCAAGTGCTGTGCTCAGGTTTAGGTAAATGCCTGTACTTAGAGCTGTTTTTCTTTGAGATGGCATTTTGGGGCGATCCTAGGAACAGATTGTTTAGGTCAAATAAGTCTGAATATTTTTATTACCAAATTCTTTCTCCGGGAACCCAGCACCAGTTGAGCCATTTTTACAGCTAACGATTGCCAAACGTTAATGATTTGTTTTCCATCACTTCCTTAGCAAGTGTGAGTTACATTGGTGCTTTTCATCAGCATTTATTTGATTAACATTGAGAAAGAGCATTTTCTCCTGCCTTTGCTTACCAGTCTCATTGCTGGTTTTAGTCATTTTTGGTTTGCTCTGCTGAATTGCCTGATGTTTTTTCTCATCAATACTGGAAGCTTCGTGTACATTGTAGAAGAGATCCTTACCCATCAGCCAGCTGCAAGTACTTTCCATTTATTTTAGTTATTTTCAGATTATGTGCAGAATATGTTGGTAGCGCATACCCTTTTCATATAGCCATATTTCCTTGGCAGGTTTTGGAGCTTCCCCATTGCCCCCTGCCCTGTGACACCCTCTCCCCATTGTAGACCTGTGACACGCTGTCTGGTGTCTCAGTTGGGAAGAGCCCCAATGGGATAGGGGAAGGAATTGCCGCATTTCAGGATGTACCATCCTAGGCAAGATGCCCCAGTTCTCCCACTGATTGGTGGTGAAATCGTCTTTAGTAAGGTGAGGTTTGCCCCTTGACCTTACTTTTCTTTCATAAATGCTTCCCAGCACTCACATTGTGCCAGGCACTGTTCTGAGCTTTTCCAAACATTACTTTTTCTAACCATAGGAGTAGGAACTATTTTTCTATCCCATTTTGAGAAACTTGTCCAGAATAACACAACTGCTAAGCATGAAGCTAGGTTTGAAGTCAGCTCCAAAGTCAATGAACTTGCTTACTAAGCTGATATTCCTTTCTGCTAATTAATTAATTTATTCACTCATGTATTCATTGAACCAACAGGTAATGTAATTCCTAGTACTTCCTAGAGCTTTCCTGAGGACTAGATGTGGGTGGGAACAGAAATCTGGGAAAGTTTCCTGGAAGAAGTGCTGCCTGAGGTGAATAGATTGGGAGAGCCTGTATTGGAGAGAAGGAAAGAGAGAGCATCTTAAGGGGAAGAAGTAGCCAGGCAGCCTCAGGCAGTAGAATCCAGTATAAGTGGGTAGGAGCAGGACCAGGTGGACAAAGGTGGGGGCCAGGGTTTGCTCAGCTTGGAAAATGGGTGGGTTTGTGGCTTGGGGGCTAGAGGAGGCCACAAGGGAACTGAAGATCTAGAAGATAGGAGATCTGGCCCCAGAGTGCCAGAGGAGAGCCTGGCAAGAGCGAGGATGTCCTCCAGAATGTTCCTGGGGCCCCAGTGTCCCTTCTCTGCCTAGGGCATGCTGTTTCCACATAGTTTACACTCACTCTGAATAAGCTTCCTTCCTCTAGAAAGCCCCAGGAAGGTGGGTGTGCTGCTCCTTGAGTCATCCTTCTTGTATGAAGGAGGGACTTGAGACTCAGGGAGAGGCACCTATGGAGGGGCCTCCCTGGGTGCAAGGCAAGAGGAAACAGGGGCCCTCGCCTTGTGGCAGCAATCTCTCCCAGACCCATTGCAGACCAGGGCCCGGGTGCCCAGCATGGGGGCAAAGTTGGAGTTAAATGGAGTCCTCACTCTTCCTCCAAGCTCACGCTTTCTCTTCCTGCAGAGACCTTGGCGAAGATACCAGAGAGCTAGCCAGCATGGCCCGAGGCGTGGACAAGGACTTCTGGACCGCTAGTGGCCCCACCAGCTCACCCCGCTCCCAGGTGATGGTGCATACAGCAAACCCAGGGCAGATTCTGCCTCCCTCCAGGCCAAGTGTGATGCTCAGACAGCCTGCAGCCTATGTCCCAGGGTGACCAAAGCGGAGGCCAGAACCTGCCCTCCACAGTGGGAAGGCCAGGACGACCCTACCAGCTGACACCTGCATCTCGACATGTGTCCAGCTCAAGATTGGTCAGTGAAATCAGCTTCCAGGCTTAGAGATCCCTCAGGGCATTGAGTTGGCGACCCTTTCACGGGGTGACCTGTCCCAGGGGAGCCCAGCCATAGTTGTTTTTATAGACAGGGCTCCTTAAAACCACCACTGAGGTTCACAAAACCAGCTGCAGCCTCCCTCTAGTGAGGCCCCTTTGAAGAGACTGGAGGACATTTTAGGCACGTCTGGTTTTGCATAGCAGAGTGGAGATGGCAGCAGACTCCTCAACAGTTACAGCTGGCTGCCTGTACCTACAAGCCGAGACCCAGCTGGGATGCTGCATTATCTGTAAAGTTGTGGCAAGGGGTATGAAATAAACAATTCTTTGAAAAACAATAAAGGTAAGAATTACTGTCTCAGTTTTCAATCCCTGTGTAACAGAGCCTCAAGTGTAGCAGCATAAAACGGTAGTTTCTCATTATTACAGCTTGGGATTCCAGGACTGCTGGGCTCTGCTGGCCAGTGCTCACAGCACCTCCTCCCTTGTGCTTGTGGTCAGCTGGGTTGCTGCCAGGAGTCAGCAGAGACCCATGAAGTGGTGACCACCTCGAGTGGCCAGGCCTCCTCACATCATGGCAGCTGGTTTCTACAATGCGAGTCCCAAGTGCAAACCTTACCTTTCAGGGCCTCCGAAATCATCCTTGGTCACTTCTGTGTTTCATTCAATGAGGGGAGGTACTGGGACTCCACTTCTCTCCTGAACCAGTTGAAATCTGACTTCAGCCTTCTGAGATTTGGGGTGTGATCTGTCTGGCCATTGAGGAACCTCACTGGTGTTTGCTCTCTGAACTTTCCTGCTTCCTGGAGGCCCTGCAGTCACACTTAGGCTGTAAGGAGAAGAGCCTGACGAAGAAGAGCTGGTGGTCCTGAAAGAGCCTGTGCTACCCTGAAGCCACATTTGTCATGGTTTCCGTTACTAACAAATACATCTTGATACAGGTTACACGGGGCAGTTCATCTGTCCTGATTCATGTGGAAAGCCTCCAGCAGGGGCACTTGGGTGGTTCCACATTTTCAGCTGCTACATTGGTGCCAACATCCTTTTTGGTCTGGGATGCTATTCCATCCAGTGGGTTCCAGTGAGGAATTCTGAGGCCAGAAGGTGTGTGTGGTTCTCCAGTGAGGGGAAGGTCATGCAGGGGGCACTGGGGGGCAAGCCCAGACCCAACCCTCAACCAGATAGTGCAGCATTCATGCTGTGGGGTCCCTGGTAGACTCAGGCCCTCTCCAGCTTTTCTAGGAGGGGCAAGTAGTCGCCCCTGGCTGTGTGCCTCCAAGGGTCCTGTGGGCTCAACTTTGTGGGGCCAGGCAGGGGTGGAGGGTCCACCCTGATCCTGCGGAGTGTGATGTCAGGGCATATGGATGCTGTCCAAAACCACAGGCCCCTCATGGGGGGCTTCAGGAGCTCTGTGCAAGGCTCCGAGTTTGGTCACAAATGCTAACTCCACCAGGCCCTTTCCATGTCCTTGTCAGAGTGAGGTGGTGAGAAGCTGCAATGAGGGTTTGAGGGGGTGCCTTCAACAGGAAGTGGGTGCTTTGTCCCTGGACCCTGGGCTACTGGAGCAGAGGACAGGAGGGATGGGGTGAAGTGGAGCCAAGAGGATGGTACTACCCTGCTCCAGCTCCCAACAGCTGAGAGTTACAGGAACAGGTGTCCAGATGGCCACAGGGTACTGCAGGGGTGGGAAGGAAGTGACGTGGTGCCCAGCTGGAGAGAGTGCTGGTTGGACATCAGAGTCATTGCTCAGGAGAGCTAGAGGGGCATGAGGCCTTTGTGGTGCAGCATGCTGGGCCCTGACCCGTCTACCCGTGGCCAGGAGTCTCAGCTGGATTGGGAGACGAGCCTGCCAAGGTGCAAGAAGAGAGCAGCATTCTTTCACAGGCATTTTAGAGCAGAGCGCTTCACTCAGCACTAGAGGAAAAGCAGAAGGGGGAGCCAGCCCCAAATCTCCCCTAAAACCAATTCCAACTTTTACTGGGAAGAAAGGAGTGAACACCTTTTCTTGCTTACCAGGCTTACCCGCCATGGACGGGCCTTAGTACCTGCTGTCCCCTCTGCCTGCAACACTGCCCTTACATGCCACATGGCCACACTTGCCTTCTTGGCTCAAGAAACATTAGCCACTTTTTATATCAGGATGGGCGAGACTGTGCTGCTGAAACTGACAGCCCCTGATTCAGTCAGCTTGGGCAGCTCTAACAATTACCACAGAATGGGCAATTTAAACAATAGAGATTTATATCACATGGTCTTGGAGGTGAGAACTAAGTGCTGGCTGATTTGTTTTCTGTTGAGGGCTCTCTTAGTGGCTTGCAGGTGGCCCCCTTCTTGCTATGTCCTCACGTAGCCTTGGAGTGTGTCCAGAGAGAGGGAGAGTACTTTCTGATGTCTCTTCTTAGAACACTCGTCCTATGGGGTCAGAACTATACCGTTAAGACCCTGTTTTACACTAAGGGCCTCCTTAAAGGCCCACCTGTGATACATAGCCACAGTGGGAATTAGGGCTTCAGTATGTGGATTGAAGGGAAAAAACACTCAGTTCATAACAACCCCCTAAGTCTCAGGGGCTCAAACAACATCACTTACTCCTTGCTCAGATTGTGTGTCCAGTTCAATCAGCAGGGGCTGTGCTCAGTGGAGTCGTAGGGCCCTCACCTAGTGGAGCACCCCTTTCCGACTTTCCCCTCCATAATCTGCAGGAACGAGAAGGGATGCTAGAGCCTCTTTCACCAGCAGTGGAGGGGACACGCCTCACTTCTGTGTAGGACACGTCGACCAGACTGACCTCAGGGGCCAGCAGGGTGACTCTCTTGGGTGTGCAGAAGGAAAGGGAAGAGGTACAGCAAGAGTCCCACCAGGGCTACCGTGTCATCCTGCATCAGCTCTCTAATGTTTGGTGCCAACAAGATCCATGCTTTTCAGTTGCTGTGACAGGTACTTTATCAGAGAAACACCAGCCAGCCCTAAATACTGGAGCAGTACCATTCTTGTCACCAGAAGTAGCTGTGAAGAATCAGGCTATGATGACCCAAGGGAGACTTCATTCCCCGGCAGTTGGGGCACAGCAGTTGGGGAGAAAACAAAACTGTGCCTCCTGTTGATTCCTCAACAATTTGGTTAGCTGTGTGTCACTTTTATGCACTGCTGGGTAGTGAGTCATCCCCAAACTCGGTGGCTGTAGACCGCAGCCGCCGACTTGTCATCTCTCTCAGCGCTGTGGGTTCTTGCTGGCGTGCCTCCCCCACTGCTGCAGGTAGCAGAGTCCAGGGCTGAGATCTCCTGAAGGTCACTCACAGTTTAGTTGACACTAGTTGTCGGGGACCTCAGCTGGGACTCTGGGAGGAAACACCACACGTGGCCTGAGTATTCTTTAGGGGTGGGGGCTGGGATTCAAGGGTAGATGTCCCAGAAGTGGGAGGTGGGGGCTGTTGGTTTCCTACGGCCTGGGCCCAGACTATTGCCAAGCAGTCCTGAGGCAGGAGGTGGATGGGCTCCAGGATAGGTATTTATAACTGGCCTCCTATTCATACCTCCTGGGGTGAGAATAAAATGAGTTCTGGGTAGAATATTCATAACCAGCCCCCTGTTTACATTTGCTAAAGCAAGAGACAAATGGGCTCCAGGATGACATATTTATGACTGGGTTCCTGCCTATATTTTGAGATCTATACCTCAATATAAAAACCAGCACAGGAAGAGAGTAAATAACCAGACACTGGGCATTTTTATGGCAGGGACAGCGGGACTAAACCCTCTTAAAAGATGAGGACATCATGTGTTTCCCATCCTTGGGGCAAGGGAGACATTTCACATGCAGAAAGGCTCCTTGGGGTCAAAAGGAGGGGCATCACCCCATAATATGTGATGCTAATATGTGGATCACATAGACCGCTGGGCTGGAACCCATCTTGGAAAAAAAGTTGCACATACATCTTGGGGAGGATCCTAGGATTGGTCAGGTGTGGAAAAAGAAACCAGATAATTGGTAAACAAAACGCTGGAAGAACTGTCCTATATAAATGACTTACCCACCTCTTTTCTGTGCTCCTCCTCACTAGGGGGAATGCCCACACACTTTCTCTCACTTGCTTCTATTTTAACTAAACAGTGTCTCTACGTGCTCTCCCACTTGTTGTGCTATGTCTCTAAATAAACTTTTTATCTGCATTTACAATTCTTGCTTCAGTGAGAAATGCAGTGTTCACTGGGGGCAAAGATCTGGGGGAAAATAGCTTCTAGCCTCTAGCCCTTGCTGGTCTGGTGGCTAGGATTCCTGGTTTTCATCCAGACTCAGTTCAGTTCAGTCGCTCAGTCGTATCCGACTCTTTGCGACCCCATGAACTGTAGCATGCCAGGCCTCCCTGTCCATCACCACCTCCCAGAGTCCACCCAAACCCATGTCCATTGTGTTGGTTGGATGCCATCCAACGATCCCATCCTCTGTCATCCCCTTCTCCTCCTGCCCTCAATCTTTCCCAGCATCAGGGTCTTTTCCAATGAGTCAGCTCTCCGCATCAGATCCCAAAGTATTGGAGTTTCAGCTTCAACATCAGTTTCCAGTGGACACCCAGGACTGATCTCCTTTAGGATGGACTGGTTGGATCTCCTTGCAGTCCAAGGGACTCTCAAGAGTCTTCTCCAACACCACAGTTCAAAAGCATCAATTCTTTGGTGCTCAGCTTTCTTTACAGTCCAACTCTCACATCCATACATGACCACTGGAAAAACCATAGCCTTGACTAGACAGACCTTACTCCTTGGAAGGAAAGTTATGACCAACCTAGACAGCATATTAAAAAGCAGAGACATTATTTTGCCAACAAAGGTCCGTCTAGTCAAGGCTATGGTTTTTCCAGTGGTCATCCAGACTACCCAGGTTCAATTCCTGGGCATGGAACTCAGATCTGACTTCGAGCCACCATTCACTGCAACATGGCCGAGATCATCCTGACATAGATATGCTCACACTTCTTGAACTCAGTGCGCCAAGGAACTGTCCCTTCTACCTCTCTCCATCCCCTTCCCCAGGCCAAAAACCCTGGCCCCACTTTCTCTCAGACCCCATATCCAATCCTACAGCAGTCCTTTTGCTTCAACCTCAAATTTTGACTGGAACATACCCCATCTCCCCACCTCCACACCCACTACCCTGGCTCCAGCCTCCTCCGCTCTCACCTGGACCATCACAGTAGCACCCTCCTGGTTACCACTGGTCTCCCTTCCTCCATTCAAGCCCCACCGCCCGCCCCCAGGGTCAGTTCCCATAACCAGAGGGTTACTTTGCTTTTTAAATTTTTAATTGTGGTAAACGATACATAACATAAAATTTACTGTCTAAACCATTTTTAAGTGTAAAGTTGTTCAGTAGCGTTAAGCACATTCACATTGTCGTGCTGCTGCCAACACCATCCATACCCAGAACTCTTTGTCTTCCCAAACAGAAACTCTGTCCCTGTTAAACACTGACTCCCGCTTCACCTCCCTCAACCTCTGGCACCCACAATTCTCCTCTATGTCTTTATGAATTTGACTACTCTCAGTTCAGTTCAGTCACCCAGTCGTGTCCAACTCTTTGCAACCCCATGAACCATAGCACGCCAGGCCTCCCTGTCCATCACCACCTCCCAGGGTCCACCCAAACCCATGTCCATTGTGTCGGTGATGCCATCCAACTTCTCATCCTCTGTCATCCCCTTCTCCTCCTGCCCTCAATCTTTCCCAGCATCAGGGTCTTTTCCAATGAGTCAACTCTCCACATCAGGTCCCAAAGTATTGGAGTTTCAACTTCAACATCAGTCCCTCCAGAGCACACCCAGGACTGATCTCCTTTAGGATGGACTGGATGGATCTCCTTGCAGACCAAGGGACTCTCAAGAGTCTTCCCCAACACCACAGTTCAAAAGCATCAATTCTTCAGTGCTCAGCTTTCTTTATAGTCCAACTCTCACATCCATACATGACTATTGGAAAAACCATAGCCTTGACTAGACAGACCTTTGTTGGCAAAGTAATGTCTCTGCTTTAGGGATGCCACATAAGTTTAATCACACATTATTTGTCCTTTTGTGACTAGCTTATTTTGAAGTAGGAGGTAGATGGGTCTCCGGGCTGAGCAGCTGGAGTTTGTCAAATGGAACAAATTAGAGCTTTTTACCCTAGAAACTCTAGTGAAAGTGTTAGTAGCCCAGTCATGACTGACTCTGCAACCCCATGGACTGTAGCCTGCCAAACTCCTTGGTCTATGGAATTCTCCAGGCAAGAATACTGGAGTGGGTTGCTTTCCCTTCTCCAGAGGACAAAGTTAATGGCAAGAGCTGGGCTCTGCTAAAGAGATAAGACGACCACATGAAGTCAAGGAAACCTCCCTGAATGAATGTGCACAGGGAAGGTCCTTGGGGGTTAAAAGAGAAGGGGCATTATCCTACAGTAGGTGTTGTCAAACGTTCCTTTAGCCTTTGCGCCAGAATCCATCTTGGCAAAAAGATGTGCGTGCATAACAGGGAGGGTTCTAAGAAAGGTCAGATATGGTAAAAGAGGTGAGATAATTGGCCAGAGGAGAACAAAGACTAGGAAGGACTGTCGTATATATTGATTTAACCATCTCTAACAACAGCCTTTGATTGTGTGGATCACAACAAACTGTGGAGAATTCTTCAAAAGATAAGAATACCAGACCACCTTACCTGCCTCCTGAGAAACCTGTATGCAGGTCAAGAGGCAACAGTTAGAACCAGACATGGAACAATGGACTGGTTCAAAATTGGGAAAGGAGTACATCAAGGCTGTATATTGTTACCCTGGCTTATTTAACTTCTATGCAGAGTACATCATGTGAAATGCTGAGCTGGATGAATCATAAGCTGGAATCAAGATTGGTGGGAGAAATATCAACAATCTCAGATATGCAGATCATATCACCCTAATGGCAGAAAGTGAAGAGGAACTAAAGAACTTCTTGATGAAGGTGAAAGAAGAGAAGTGAGAAAGCTGGCTTGAAACTCAACATTCAAAAAACTAAGATCATGGCATCTGGTCCTATCACTTCATAGCAAATAAATGGGGTGGGGGGTGGGAATGAAAACAGTAGCAGATTTTATTTTCTTGGGCTCCAAAATTACTGTGGATGGTGACTGCAGTCATGAAATTAAAAGATGCTTGCTCCCTGGAAGAAAAGCTATGACAAACCTAGACAGCATATTAAAAAGCAGAGATATCACCTTGCTGACAAAGGTCTGTATTGGTGGTTTAGTTGCTAAGTCATGTCCAACTCTTGCAACCCCATGGACTGTAGCCCACCAGACTCCTCTGTCCATGGGATTTTCCAGGCAAGAATATTGGAGTGGGTTACTATTTTCTTCTCCAGGGGATCTTCCCTACCTAGGGATTGATCTCTGGTCTTCTGCACTGCAGGCAGATTCTTTATCCACTGAGCTACCAAAGCTATAGTTTTTCTAATAGTCCTGTTAGAGTTGGACCATAAACAAGGCTGAATGCTGAAAAATCGATGCTTTTGAACTGTGGTGCTGGAAAAGTCTCTTGAGAGTCCCTAGGACAGCAAGGAGATCAAATCAGTCAATCTGAAAGGAAATCAACCCGGAATATTCATTGTAAGGACTGATGCTGAAGTTTATGGGATGAGCTGACTCATTGGAAAAGACCCTGATGCTGGGAAAGATTGAAGGCAGGAGAAGGGGACAGCAGAGGATGAGATGGTTGGGTGGCATCACTGACTCAATGGACATGAGTTTGAACAAATTCTGGGAGATAGTGAAGGACAGGGAAGCCTGGAGTGCTGCAGTCCATGGGGTCTCCAAGAGTTGGATATTACTTAGTGACTCAACAACAACAGTTACAATGTTGGTCCCCCTGGCAACCAACCTCCATCCTTCAGTGACCTAGGGGCTTTCCAGAAGTTACCTAAATATAACAATATAAAATATAAAAATATAATAAAAAGGTTTCTCTTACTGAAACCAAGCAGGACCTTGTGGGGCTCCTGGGCACATAAGTCTTTCTGTATCCCTCATTTCTTGCTTACAAGAAAATGGGCTTCGTTCAGCCTCCATGACCTTCCCTGCATTCCAAAGGGCAGATTCAAAGAATTGCTAATCAGGGAAGGGAAGGATTGTGGAGACAAGGGAGGACCAGTCGAAAACCAATGATCTTGGTTCCCCCTCAATGGATATACACAATATGTTTGAGCTGCTTTGCAGATACTGAAACCCCCACCAAGTGGGAGACGTTAACTCTATACTGCCCACAAGCACATAGACTTGTGGTTAAACCAGTTAGAATCAGAAGGTTACTAATGCTGACTTCCAGTTGCGTCACTACCAACCAATCAGAAGAATGTCCATGAACTGATCCTGCCCTCCTCTTTGAACCATTACTGTAAGACTCTCTGTCCCCTCCAGGTTGAGGCACAGTTTTGAGGGCATTAGCTTGCTGTGGCCCCTTTTGCTTGGCTAAGTAATAAAGCTATTCTTTTCTACTTCACCCAAAACTCTGTTTCTGATATTCAATTCAGTACCAGGATACAGAGGCTGAATTTTGGCTACCTAACCACTTGGGAAATTTCAAAGGTTTTTAGAAACTCTGTGCGGGGAATCAGGATGAAAATCAAATATATATATTTCTCATTATAAATTGTAATATCACTCTTAGCATAATGTCTTTAAGGTTCATCTATGTTGTAGCATGTGTCAGAATCTCCTCCTTTTTAAGGCTGGATAGTACTCCCATCTTAGGTGTATGCCATATTTGCTTATCTATTTATCCCTCAATGGACACTTGGGTTGCTTCCACCTTTTGGCTACAGTAAATAATGCTGCTTTGAACAGCGATCAAAGTGTGCAAACATCTCTTTGAGACTCTTCTTTCAATACTTTTGTGTGTTGTTGTTAAGTCACTAAGTCCAGTCCAACTCTGCAACCCCATAAACTGCAGTGTGCCAGTCTTCCCTGTCCTTCACCATCTCCCAGAGTTTGCTCAAACTCATGTCTACTGAGTCAGTAGCCATCTCATCCTCTATCACCCCCTTCTCCTCCTGCCTTCAATCTTTCCCATCACTGGGGTCTTTTCCAATGAGTTGGCTTTTGTGTGTGCAGGGGGTTATTTTTAAAACTTATCAATTAGAGCAGATCTCCATTCTCCCTGCCCTAGCTCATAACCCTCATACTGTCAGCTCTCAGCTACCTGGCCTGCCTGACCCTATGTGATTTGCCTGTCACCACCTGACCTTCCCCTTCTGCTCAAAACAATAATCATCACTTAGTATCTTTCACAGTTTCAGGTGAGGCTTGGCAGGGTGGCTCTGTCTCTGGATCTCTCTCTCTTTTTCTTTCTTTTTTTAAAAAAAATATTTATTTCACTGGGGCCAGGTCTTAGTTGCAGCACATGGGGTCTTCCATCTTTGTTGTGACATTCAAACTTTTAGTAGTGGCGTGTGGGATCTAGTTCCCTGACCAGGGATCAAACCTGGGCCCCCAGCATTGGGAGCATGGAGTCAAGACATTGAACCACCAGGGAAGTCCTTCTGGGTCTCTCTTGAGGCTGCAGTCAGATGTTAGCCAGGCCTTCACCTGAAGTCTTAACTGGAGCCAGGGTATTCTTCATGGTGAGGCAGGAGATAGAAGGGCTCCAGGTTAGACATTTACAACTGGCCTCCTGTTTGCATTTCATGGGGCATGACGAGGTGGTCTTCAGGCTGGATACGTAAAACTGTTAGCATTTCCTGAGACAAGAGATAGATGGGCTCCAGTTAAGACATTAACAATCAGCCTCCTGTTGCCCCTCCGAAATGGAAGTAACAATATAAACAGGGTAAATAGCCAGTCTTTGTTTCTTGTAAACCCTTTAAGGTAATAGTCATAGCAAGGACAAAGAGGGGCAAAATCCTGTTTGAGGTCTCTGCTCCCCCTTTTTGGGACAAGGGAGACACTACACATGCACAGAAAAGGCTCCTTGGGGGTCAAAAATCAGGGGATAAGGCCAGGCCATAATGAGTCTTGCTCCTTCCAGAAGCCAGATCCATCTTGGCTTAGAGGTGTGTGTTCACCCAGGGAGGGTTCCAGCGTAGGTCAGGTAATTGACCTGAAGGAAGGTAAAAACCTGGAAGAACTGACCTATATAAATGACATCTGCCTCTTTACTGTGCTCCTCCTCACTAGGGAGGGGACCCACACCCTTTCTCTCTGGGTGTGCATCTCTGCCTTGCTTCTATCTTAACTAAACAGTTTCTTTGTGTGCTCTCCCACTTGTTTTGCTATGTCTCAAATAATTAACTTTGTACCTACACTTACAGTTTTTGCCTCTGTGATAAAAGTATTTTTTTTCACCCGGTTCAAAGATCCAGGAAAAAATAGCTTCTAACTTCTAGCCCTTGCTGGTCTGATGGCTAGAATTCCTGATTTTCATTCAGACTGCTGCTGTTACTGCTAAGTCGCTTCAGTCGTGTCTGACTCTGTGCGACCCCATAGATGGAAGTCCACGAGGCTCCCCCGTCCCTGGGATTCTCCAGGCAAGAACACTGGAGTGGGTTGCCATTTCCTTCAGACTACCTGGGTTCAATTCCCAGGCAGGGAATTAAGATCTTGCTTCACACCACCACTCACTGCTGCCTTGCTGAGATCAATGGCAAGCTGATGCTGGCTGTTGTCTGGGGGCTCAACTCCTCAGCACACTACTCAGCACTGCTTGCTCATCCTCATGACATGGCACTTGTCTCCCCCAGAGAGAGTGATCCAAGACAGAAAGGCAGAAACCACAATCCCCTTTATGATCCAAGCCCCAGAAGTCATCATCACTTCTGCCGTGTTTCACCAGTCAAAAAGATTGGCCTGATTTGCTGTGGAGGAGACCGTACAGGAATGTGACCCGGGATGGTGCAAGCAGGTCTTTTGCCCCGTTCGTTTCCATTTGTTCATCCCTGTTTTCCTCAGACCTTAACCATAAACATGAGATCGCTAGACAACATTTAAGCTAGTCCCTGATTTTTGCTTTACTGCATGTACACAATGTTTTGCCTAACCTGTTGATTCCTTTCCTTAATTAAAAGGAGTAAGAGTGAAGCATTAAGTATTAATACTTAAAGAATGACTGACTCTCTACCTTATCTTGCCCTTGGTACATCTGCAGGCAGACCACGGGCAAGAGAACATCCAATCGCAGGAGGACGATGTGAGCAAGACAGCGTCCAAATGAAGATCAGAAATCAGCAGATCTGCACTCAATGGAAAAATGACAAAGAATCTGATTTCCTACATTAATGATTAACTGAGATTGTTTCCCCTTTTTCCCTTTAAAGATTGTCACGGCTGAGCAGAATCTTTGAAGTTGGTCTCAGACAAGAGTTCCCTTTCTCCCCAGATTGTCAGTTTTTCTGAATAAAATACCTTTCCTTTCTACTGACTCTTGGTCCTCAATTATTGACTTTTGAGCAGTAAGCAGGTGATCCTGAGTTCAGTAGCAATATGAGGGGCCAATTTGGAGGCTGGCAGGCTCCCAAAGGCAGCCTCTGTCTAGTCTCTTGCTCTTCACAACACTCAGCACCTGCACTCAGATGTGTTTTGTTGCTATTGGTGGAAGCTCCATGTAAGCAGGGCTCCTCTGCTCTCCCAGAAATAGTATACCTCTTTTTGGGGCTTATCACAGGTGTTTAGGAGACATTTATCAAATAAATTAATGAGTAAATGAATGAATTGTGACCTTTGGCCATATGTGAATGTGGAATGTCCTTGCTCCTCCGCAGTGGTCAGGCCCTTCATCACCCACCGTACTCCTTCACACGGTCAGCTCTAGCCAGGCAGGCTGCCCCTCGGTCCATGGGCACACTTCATTCCTCTTGCCTCAACCTGTGCTTGACTCTTTTTTCAACTCATCTTTTTAGGCTCTAAGTGCATTTACAGAGCACCTGCTGTATGTCTGGCACTGTGACGAAGGTAGATGTGGCCCTGTCCTTGGGAACTGACATTCTAGTTGGGAGATGGGTAGCAGAAAGGGCTTGGGGGGGCAGAATGGGGAGCCTATGGTGGTGCCCTGTGGTAAAGTGTTCCATGACCTGGCCCACAAGTCTGATCAGGAACTTGAATTTGTGCCAGTTGTATGCGTGGAACACAATGTTATTATGAATGAAATTGAACAGCTCCTTAGGTGTTTCCTGTTTCTCTAATGATAGGAGTACTGACCTCTAGGGTTGATTTCTATGAGTCCTTTATTAATTAGGGAGAGGAGCCTTCTGTGAGGCAAGCGGCTGATATCTCCCCATTTCTAGTCTGTTTTTTGACTTTGTAGACATGTTGGAGGGAAGGGCAGCCCTGAGGAGATCAGGTGAGTGGCAAGTGCAGACACCATGTGGGGTGAACTCTCCCTGCCTGATTTAAACTTGTATTTACTTTCTGATCAGATGAAGCATACCAGGATTACAAAATTCTAAGACAGCAGAAGTCAGAAGTGAAAGCCATGGGGGTTGGGAGTGAGGGGCAGGGCCAGTGCATCCTGGACATTTAGGGACAGCTGGGGAGCAATGTCAGTTTGCACCAGTAAGTCCACACAGGGTGATCTGTTTCCATCTGCATATAAGACCCCCAGTGTTCAGCAGATGGAGGAAGGTCCCCAGGAGTCTTGCCCTCCCATCTTGGATGGCCCAACCTCCTACCCAAGTGCTCACTTTTTTTTTCAAGTGTTTCTGCATTCTCTTTATTACTCTGACAGTTCACACTACATGCAGCTATAATTTGTCATTATTCCATATTATACTGTTCTTTATCAATTTACCTTTTTTAGGAGAGGGTCATCAGAGGTTCTACTATATATCACAGTAACATCTAGCAAAACTTACATATTAAGCGATGGAAGTTAACATTGGTTGAATGCCTTAACAATGACCAAATCTGGTTTTTTCCCATGGAAAAACTGTCTTGTTTATTTGATTAAACAAAAATTAAAATAAGCTCCAAGTGCTCACTTTTGATTTGCAACATGCATATCTCAGTGGGGGCAATGGGCAAGGAGGGAGACACTGCACCTGACCCCCGACTGGGCAGGGGAGTGCCCAGGGTCCTTTGAGTGTCCACCTGCCACTCACAGGGTGGAGATCTGCTGCCCTTGCTTGCCTGTAGCACACATCCCAAGGGGCACAGGATCCATCTGCCAGGGAGTGGAGGCCCCATAGCAAATCCTGCACTTGGGAGACCCTGTCCTTGTTGTACAGGGGCAAGGTCCAGAAATCTGCTGCTCTTGATCTCGGAGGGAAAGCAGTGAGCAGTCCTGAAGAGAGATCTTAGTTCCTTGTCCAGGGATTGAACCTGGCTAACCTGGGTGAAAACCAGGAACCCCAGCAGTTTGACCACCAGGGGCTAGAGACTAGAAGCAAAGTGGCCCTTGTTCTTTCCCCTGTTTGAAAGCAAGCATGTTTCAAGGAGCCAAAAACTAAAAAATACATACAAAGTATATTATTAGAGAGGCAGTACAATGTATGGGAGAGCACACAGGAAAACAGTTTAAGTCAGAAGCAGGGCAGAGATACACGAAGCCAAAGAGAAAAGGTATGAGTGTCCTCTCGGTGAGTCAGAAACTAGGCCGAGAGAGAGGGCATGGGTATCCTGAAGGCGGAAGAGTGCAGTAAAGAGGGGATGTAAAAGAACAGTCCTTCTGGGTCTCTGTGCATGTATGCTCAGTCGCTTCAGTCATGTCCAACTCTGCAATCTCATGGACTGTAGCCCGCCAGGCTCCTCTGTCCATGAGATTCTACAGGCAAGAATGCTGGAGTGGGTTGCCATTTCCTTCTTCAAGGGATCTTCCCGACCCAGGGATTAAACCTATGTCTTTTATGTCTCCTGCATTGGCAGGTGAGTTCTTTACCACTAGCACGACCTGGGAATGTTAATCACTTATATAGGACAATCCTGCTGCTGCTGCTGCTGCTGCTAAGTCGCTTCAGTCGTGTCCGACTCTGTGTGACCCCATAGACGGCAGCCCACTAGGCTCCCCCGTCCTACCTTTGGCCAATTATCTTGTTCCTTTCTTCACACCTAACTGGGACTTGGATCCTCCCCAAGATGCTTATGCAACTTTTTTCTAAACTGGATCCCACTGCAGAGGTTTATGGGTGCATGTCCACACTTATAATGGGGTGGAGCCCCTCCCTTTTCAACTGCCAAGAACCCTTCCTGCACATGTGCAGAAAAGTCTTCCTTGACCTCAGGAGAGGGTGCCTTATCTCTCTACTTCAACAGAGCTCAGCTTTCACCACTAGTTTTATCCTTGGAATGTCTGAGTGAGAACAAAGCTTGAATTTTACTTCACTTGACAAGTACCAGGTGTCCAGCCCAGAGGGCCATCTATCTCCTACCTCATTCTGAACCTCAGTTTCTGCATCTGTCCCCCTTCCCCACTGTGTCCCCCGTCCATCTAGACCCCAGGCTTATGGCACTGACATTACTTCTGAAACTGAGCAGCGTCCTGTGAGGCTCCGGGGTCCACAGGGAGCCTTTTGGTCTGCCATTTCTTTTTTTTTTTTTTTTTAATTGGAGGCTAATTACTTTACAATATTGTATTGGTTCTGCCATACATCAAGACAAATCTGCCACGGGTGTACATATGTTCCCAATCCTGAACCCCCCTCCCACCAGAGTGAAGTAACCCAGAAAGAAAAACACCAATACAGTATACTAATGCATATATATGGAATTTAGAAAGATGGTAACGATAACCCGGTATGTGAGACAGCAAAAGAGACACAGATGTATAGAACAGTCTTTTGGACTCTGCGGGGGTCGGTGGGGGTGGGGGGGCGATGATTTGGGAGAATGGTCTGCCATTTCTTGTAGGCAAGACTCCAGCTTCTCTGAGTTCCAAAGGGCAGATCTGAACAGTTGCTAATCAGGGAGGAGCACTTGAGACAAGATTAAAGGGACCAGAGAAGCTCATCATGATTAGGAGGCCAGACCACCTGAGAGCCTGCCCACATTCTAATCTTGTCATCAACTTAACCCTTTGAAACTTTTCAGAAGAAGGAATGCATGACTGTTACTACCTTGATCCTACTACAATCATGTATCTCTGCCTGACTATAAGAGCTCTTCCCATCCCCCAGGGAGGGCGGCACAGTTCTTGAGGCACTAGCCTACCGTGTTCCCTCTTTGCAAAGAAATAAAGCCACTCTTTCTCCTCCATAACTCTGTCTCCGTATTTCTGTTCAGCATGGGTACACAGAGAGTCAAGATTTTTACATCACTCTTAGAAAGGAACTGAGAGAAGTAAACGCTAGGAGCCATTGACTTTTGAAAAACCACAGGACTAACCTGGTGGTCGAATCTGCCTGCCAATGTAGGGGACATGGGTTCCATCCCTGGTCCAAGAAGATTCCACATGCCAAGGGGCAACTAAGTCCATGCTCCACAACTATTGAGCCTGTGCTCTAGAGCCCAAGAGCTGCAAATTCTGAGCCCGCGTGCCACAACTATGGAAGCCTGCAAGCCCTAGAACCAGTGCTCTGGCACAAGAGAAGCCACCGCAATGAGAAACCTGTGTACCGCAACTAAAGAGTAGCCCCCGCTCACCATAACTAGAAAAGGCCCTCTCGCAGCCAAAAATTAATAAACAAATAAATAAAAACATACAGTCTTAAAGTTCCCAGTTATGCTTTATTCAGAGACCTTAGTGAAGATTAGGCTCTCGGCTCTGAGAAATTGTTCTGTGAATGAATAATGTTGCCTGCCATATCAGTAAACATAAAAAGATGCTGTAGCCATCAGTCATTACCACTGCCCCTTATGGTGAGAACTGGGAACTCAGGATGCAGACAAATGGGCTGCCCCTCCCCCAAGCCCTCAGCAACTGCAGCCATTCCCATCAATACACAGTAAGGGGACTCAGAATGGGAAAGAAAAGGATCATGGCCATAGATAGCTAAGGTGCATATAAAAGGGATGATTTCAATGAACCCAAACTCTTGCATCTTCCCATACAAAGAAAAGTGATAAATTCATCAACTTGAGATATCTGGTTTTCTTTATTAAACAGGAAACTTTTGATGTTTCAACTATCTAGTCTTCCTTGCAAAACTTCTATATATCCTGGCTCTTCCCTTACCTCTTTGGAGCAGTCCCTCAGAGCTATCTGAGAGGCTACCTCCCAGTATTGAAGTCCTTAGAAAAAGTCTGGCAGATAAAACAGAGATCAGCTTTCAGTTGACTGTTTCAAAATTAAGAAGGAACCAGGATACACAGGAATTTTGCTAAAAGAAAAAAACAAACAAACAAAAAATCCACAAAGAAACAAAAAAAAACCCATGCAGTTGAACATCGGAAGATTACGAATTACAAAAACAGACACTTCAAGTTAATGATCTTAGTGCTTTACTATCTTTGGGAAGATGCAAGAACGTGGGTTCATTGAAATTATTCCTTAAATACAAATCTCAACTATCTGAGGCCAGTATCTTGTTTTTCTCCATCCTAAATTCCCCTCAAAGCGAGTGGTACAGAGGCAAATGGCTTAATAGTGGGTATCATTTACCTTTACTGGGATGGCAGGCAACATTTTTTTGTCCGCAGTCATGACCCAGCAAGAATGATGCAGAGTAATGCGGGGGGTCAGGCCGGTTCCACTGGTGGGCAGAACGCCCCCTCCCTCTGGGAGGTCTGCGCCCTAGGACCTGGAGCAGGCCTGGACTTCCTCTATCACCCCCAGGTCATGTTACACAATCTTCCTGTCCAAGGTAGGTGCTGTACCCCCCAGCTTAGGATAGACCCCACCTGGACTGCAAGGAGATCCAACCAGTCAATCCTAAAGGAAATCAGTCCTGAATATTCATTGGAAGGACTGATGCTGAAGCTGAAACTCCAATACTCCGGCCACCTGATGCGAAGAACTGACTCACTAGAAAAGACCCTGATCCTGGGAAAGATTGAAGGCCAGAGGAGAAGGGGCCGACAGAGGATGAGATGGTTGGATGGCGTCACTGACTTGATGCACATCAGTTTGAGTAAGCTCTGGGAGTTGTTGATGGACAGGGAAGCCTGGCGTGCTGCAGTCCGTGGGGTCGCAGAGTCCGACACGACTGAGCGACTGAACTGATCTGAACCCCTCCAGTAAGCATCCTCCAGTTTCCTCATGGGAGAGGGGAACGCGGTAGTTGGCGGGGGGGGGGGGTGGGGGGCGGCTGGCGGCGCGGAAAGCAGAAGCACCGCTGACTGTGCTGCAAAGAGCTCAACCATGTCTACAGTCTGGCTGGCCCGCCAGGCAAAGACAGGGCGGGACCACGGCAGACCAAGATGGAGCCAGGACTGGGAGAAGTGCGTGGGTTACAAACGAAGTAGAACCAGAGTTGTGGTGAGGCTCGAGTGAGCCTCGAGGGAGGGGTGGGGCTCAGGACCGCTCAGCGACGTAGCTAGCGCCGAGGGGGCGGAGCCACAGTGGTGGCGGTGTTTAGAGTCAGGATACGGCGGTGATTTAGCCCAGAGCAGCGGGGGCGGAGCTCAGTGAGGGGCGGAGCTGAGGGCACCTCCTGTGGGCGGGAGTCAGGCTCAAGGCTTTCGGAGGCCCGGTAACTAATGAGGACAGAGCGAGGGGCGGGGTTCAGGGTTGTGGTCGCAACCTAGTTAAGGTCTGCAAGGGTGGGGCTCAGTGAGGGCAGGGTTTAGAGCCCTAGCGTTGACAAAGACTAGGCCCTGGATTCCCGGAAGGGCGGATCCAGCGAGGGGCGGGGCTAAGGGCTCAGCGGCGTCTGTATCCCACGCGTTAGGAAGCTGGACTGCAGGGAAAGCTGGGGGTTTTAGACCCTGCGGCAGCGCCGCCGACGCCATGGGCGGGGCCTAACGGGAAGGGGCGGGCTCAGTGAGGGCGGGGTTAAAGCTTAGCCGAGAGGATACCAGGGGCGGGGCCCACCGGGAAAAAGCGGGCCGGAGCGGGAGGCGGTCAACCGGACCCACAGGCAACGCGCGGACAACCGCACGAGCTGACAGCGGCAGGGGGACGGGTCGGGTCGGCCGAATGCACGGCGTGCCGCCGCCATGACAGGTGAGCGCGGTCCGGGGTCGTGCCTGCCATGCGGAGACAGGCACGCGGCCACGGTGGCGCGTAGGATCCGAGTGTCCCGATGCCACTCCTCGCTGCGACGGCGAGTGACCTTGCCCGTAACTGCGTGCCCTGTCGACAGGACGACGGCAGAGCGGCGCGCGGCCCAGGGCTGGGTTCTTTGGGAGCGAGGCGAGGCCGGGTCTAGGAGGGTGCTTGGGGGCGGGGGCCATGGACAAGCTCTGGAGAGTTCTGGTGGGCAAAGCCACGTCATGCCCTGGAGGCTTCTGAGCGTTAGGAGCCGAGCCTTAGCGTGTTCTGTGCTATGAGGCCAGGTCAAGCCATTGAAGGTTCTAGTGGCGGGGACCAGGTCTTGGGTGATTCCAGGAGGGCAGAGGCCAACGTATGTCTGCAGGTGGGGAGCTGCTGGCGTGAGGATCTGTGGCCTGGCACTAGGAGGTGAAAGTAATTGGTGGTAAGGAATACTCTCTGGGGGTCTACTGTGCTTCTATCAGGAGATATAGAAACTTCTGATAGAAGGCTGTGTCTTCTATTAGGAGTCCCCTGAGGAGTCTGCCCAACAGGTGGTGCCTTCCTGGGCAGTGTGTGGTACCTGTGGGACTCTGGCATCTCGCAGGCTGCACCCCTTGTCCAGGGACAGGCCCGAGGGTATCTTGCACACAGACTCTGTCTCCCAAGGCTTTGTGCCCCATCTGGACTGCCCCAGCCCCTCCAGCTTTTTTTTTCCCCAGAATGCAGTCCCTAGCCCAGCCATCCTCCAAGGGCCTCTCGGAATGGGGACCCACCCACCACCTTCCTGATCCTGAGCAGAGTGATCCTGCTCTGGACCTTTCCCTGTAGGAGAAGCTCCATGAGAGTAACGGGCTAGTGAGAGTTCCTGCCAGTGTAATCAAGGAGTGTGGTGGCTTCCAGAAGCCATACCTTATTTCAGGGAATTCTTCTGAGGTAAAAGTCACCTAGGGTGACCCACAGGGTCTGGGAGGCCCCTGAAGTCCCTGTTCTCTCTGTAGCTGTCACTGGAGTCCCAGCCTAAGTCCCACATACAAGTAAGATTTGATGGGCAGGAACCTGGTGATTTCCTGGACACCAGTGTACCAGCCTAAGCCAGAAGAGACCCCAGGTACTACTCACTCCCCTGTCGTCTCTCTGAACTGTTTTTAATCTGTGGCTGCTATTTCTGAGTAAAGTTGATCCTCTGACCTAGGGTTTCAAATGTGATGGTTTCAAATACGTGGATTTTTTTCAATGCATACATACTACTACCTGACCTGAGGTTGGCTGAATTCTCAGATGCAAAATTATGGATATGGAGGACTGACTGTAATGTGTGGATTTTTGACTCCTCAGGGTCTGTCCCCCAACCCCCTCACTGTTCAAAGGTCTATTGTACCTACTGTGCATCTGGTCCTGCATCAGATGCTTGCTCCTCAGGCCTGCTGTGTGGGGAAGTATGGAATATCTCTGTGTGTGAATGAGGAAACAAAGACTCAGCTTGGGCAGGTGCCCTAGACTGCTGGGACAGTCAGTGGCGGAGCCAGGACTAGACCTTGACCAGGCCCACCAGTCCCCATTCTCCCTACAGTCTCTGTGTCCTGGGCTTCTAGAGGCCTCTTTCCTCAGAGTCCTTCATTTTGGGGATGGGGAACTAGGGCCCAGAGAGTACAGGCCTGGGAGGGCCAAATGAACAGGCCTGCAAGGCCGTAGGTACCAAGTTCCGGGCTTACTGTCTCCATGCACCAATAGCAACCTGTCTCGTTCTGGGGCCCTTACGAAGGGTCGCAGAGTGAGCGTGTGGAGCCTTATGCATCTGTGCAGGGCCCACACTTACCAGGTATCACTGTAGCAATTACTGTTGCTACAGAACCAGCCCCTTCCTTGTGGTGTGCTGGCAAGTGGGCCATTGCAGCTCCATGCCTGAGGCCAGGTTGGACACTGGGACAGGAGAGGATTCTGGGAGATTCATTTTGAGAGGGGAGGTTGAGGCCCAAGCATCTGGACTTTGTTGGGGGTGGTGGTGGGTGGGGAACTCAGGAAAGTCTCTTGAGGGGAGGACAGTGAGTGTGAGTTAGCCAGGTGGAAACCATAGGGAGAGGTGTTCTTGTTCCCGGGAATCCGAGGCAGAATGCTGCAGTTGGGCGTTGCTGTGCAGGGTTGGCTCAGTGGCTGGGAGACCTGGTGAGGGAAAGTGAGGCCAGCTCCCACAGGGCCTCCAGTGCCAGGTCAGGCTAACAGGTTGGCCAGCCCAACCATGCTTGTGGTGCCAGTAGGGCAAGGTGATGGGGGAGGGGCACTTCCGTGGTCACACAGTGGATAAGAATCCACCTGCCAGTGCAGGGGACATGGGTTTGATCTTTGGTCTGGGAGGATTCAACATACCACGGAGCTTCTGTGCCCGTGCGCCACAACTACTGAGCCTGTGCTCTGGAGCCCATGAGCCTCAACTGCTGAGCCCGTGTGCTGCAGGTGCTGAGTCCACCTGCCCTAGAGCGCGCACGCTGCAACTACTGAGCCCGTGTGCCTAGAGCCTGTATTCTGCAACAGGAGAAGACACTACAAACAAGAGTAGCCCCTGCTTGCTGCAACTAAAGAAAGCCTGCATGCAGCAGTGAAGACCCAGCACAACCAAAGAAAAAAGCAACGATGGGGGAGGTAGGGCTTAGCAAAGGCTGCTGGTGAAGGTCTGGTGAGTTTTTTTGCCAGAGCATTCGTCTTCCTCCTTCCTATAAAAACTGTCTGGGACTGTCACTTGGGGCCAAACTGGTTTCCTTTCTTGTGCTTTGTCATGCCTGTGAATGGCCACCTGGGTGTGGTTTGTGTGCACAGCTCACAACGGCCACAGGAAGCACAGGGCACGGCAGAGCCTGGAGCTGTGGTCCCCAGGCTGTGCCATTATGCCAAGTGACTCACAGCTCCAGCCAGTGGCGGCTCCCCTGGCTAGCAGCCTGCAGGGTGGGAGGAGCCACTGCAGAAGTGCTGGTCACTGTCCACTGACAGCCCTTGCCCTGAGCCTTGGACCTATGTCCATTCGTTCCCGAACTCTTTAGTGAGTGCTTAGTGTGTGCCAGCCCTATGCCAGTGCATACACTGGCAGCACACACAAGATGGCCCATGGCTTGGTCAGAAGCAGACATGACGCAGCTAAATTGCATGATTAATTAGTAGATTGATCAGAGAGGCAGAAATGGGCCCCAACACTGTGCCTGGGTCCTGAAATCAATCCATCACTCTCCAGCTGATTGAGGTCTTAAGCAGGTACCTTATCTACTTATTGTGCCTCAGTTTCTCCTCCTGAAAATGAGGGTAGTGGTCATGCTTGTGTAGCAGAGCTGATAGAAGAATGATGATGCACAGAGCTCTCAGAATGCCCAAGCAGGGGTCCCAGTCTATGAACTATGGCCAATATTATTAACTGTTTAATCAGAGAGGCTACAGGTGATGAAGCCGGGTGGCCAGGAGGGTCCTGCCACGTGGTGGTGACAGATGTCTCTGCATCCCTGTCCATGGCTTCTTTACCATGTTGGAGCTGCTGACAAGTCTGTCTTCAAAATATACTTTCAGAGACTGGGAGAATCACAAGTTAGAAATTCTTATTCTGGGGGGAATAGACCATCCAGGGGGAGGTAGCATCAGGAGACAGAGATGAAAAGGTAAACGGTCTATTGAGTTGGGCCCACGGAAGAAATCGGGAGGAGGCCCTACTTGTTCCAACTCAGTGACCCTATTTTTTAAAAATCAACTTTATTGAGGTATTGTTTACTTATAAATACACTCATTTTTAGTGAAAAATTCTCTGAAGTTTTGACAAATGTATATACTCATGGAACAACTGGCCCAGGCCAAATCAAGCTAGAACGTTTCTGTCACTCCAGAAAGTCCTTCATGCTCCTTTCCAGTGAACACCACCCCATCCAAGAATTCATCTCCTTTCTGTGACTGTTGTTTTTGTCTTTAAAATTCAACAATGGAGGGTTTCCCTGGTTGCTTAGTGGTAAAGAAACTGCCTGTCAATGCAGGAGACACTTATCCCAGATCTGGGAAGATCCCACAAACTGCAGACCAGCTCAGCCCTTGTGCCACAACTATTTAGCCTGTGCTCTAGAGCCCGGAAGCTGCAACAGCTGAGCCCCGTGCAGCCTAAAGCCCTTGCTCTGCAACAGGAGAAGCCATTGCAATGAGAAACCTGTGCACCGCAATTAGAGAGTCGCCCCTGCTCACCACAACTGGAGGAGAGCCCGCACAGCAATGAAGACCTAGCACAGCCAAAAATAAAAGAGATAAAATTTTAAAAGAAAAAAAATTCAACAATGGAATTTCCAAATAGTATTTCTTATTAATTACTAGAATTTATTTTTGGAGCGTCTTTAGTTTATAGACAATTGAGCAGATAGCACAGAGGGCTCCCCCCACCCCATTTCCTCTATTATTAGTATCTTGCATTTGTGTGCAATAAGCCAATAGTGATACAGTATTATTAATTTCAGTTGTTGCTAACTAAAGTCCATATTAATATGATGGATCATTCCTTGTGTTGTATACTGTATGAGTTTTGAAAAATTCATGATGTCCAGTATCCACTATTACAGTATCATACAAGAAGTTTTACTGGGTTAAACATCTGTGCTCCATCTATTTATCCCTCCTTCTTCCATAACCCTTGGCAACCACTGATCTTTTTACTGTCTCCATTGTTTTGCATTTTCTAAAATATATACTTGGGATCATATAGTATATAGCCTTTTCAAATTGGCTTCTTTAACCTTTAACAAAATGCATTTGTTTTCTCAATGTCTTTTTGTAACTTTGTAAGTCTTTTTTATCACTGGGTTATATTCCATTGTAACTTATTAAACTGAACCACAGTTTAATATATTATCCACTAACCTTTATATGTATTTTGTTGTTCAGTAGCTAAGTCGTGACTGGCTGTTTGCAAGCTTGCTCAGGCTCCTCTGTCCTCAACTGTCTCCTGGAGTTTGCTCAGATTCATGTCCATTTATATGTATATATGTGGTAAAATATACAGAACATAAAATTTACCATTTTGACCATTTCATTGGGATTAAATACATCCACAGTGCTGTGAAACTGTGCATTTCAAGAACTTTTTCATCATCCGAAAGGGAAACTGTGTACTCATTAAACAAAAACTCCCCTTTCACCCCTACCTGCAGCCCCTGTTAATCACTATGGTACTTTCTCTGTCTTTAGAATTTGATTATTCTAGATAGTTCATATAGTGGAATAATACATTTGTCCTTTTGTATGGGCTTCCCCGGTGGCTCAAATGGTAAAGAGTCTGCCTGCAATGCTGGAGACCCGGGTTTGATCCCTGGGTCAGGAAGATCCCCTGGAGAAGGAAATGGCAACCCACTCCAGTATTCTTGCCGGGAAAATCCCATGGACGGAGGAGCTTGTGGGTTACAGTCTATGGGGTCACAAAGAGTCAGACACGACTGAGCAACTAACATAACACTTCTCTTCATTTGTCCTTTTGTGTCTAATTTATTTCACTTAGAATAGTGTTTTCATGGTTCATCCATGTTTTTGAACCCATGTATTAGAATTCCGTTTCTTCTTATGATTGTATAGTATTCCATTGTATGTATACCATATTTTGTCTATCTGTTCATCTGTCTGTGGACACTTGGGTTGTTTTTACCTTTTGGCTTTTGTGAATAAATGCTACTCTGAACGTGACGTGCACATATCTGTTTGAGTCTCTGCTTTGAATTCTTTTGAGTGTATACCCAGGAATGGAATTGTGGATGTATTTAACTTTTTGAAGAACAGCCATACTGTTTTCCATAGTAGCTATACCATTTTACCTGCCCACGGAGTGCAAGAGAGTTCCAGTTTATCCTCATCCTCATATTCATATTCCCTCTCTCCATATATTTATTTTACCCTAATGAGTATGAAGTGGTATCTCATTGTATTTTGACTTGCTTTTTGCTAATGACTAGTGATGTTGAGCATCTTTTCATGTACTTAGCAGTCATTTGTCCACCTTTGGAGAAATACCTGTTCAAGTATTTTGCTCATCGTTGTATTGGTTATTTTGTAGGATTTTTTTTGTTGTTGAGTTGTAGGAGTTGTTTTTATATTCTCTCTCTTTCTATATATGTTAATCCCTAACCAGATATATGCTTTGCAAATATTTTCTCCCATTCTATAGACTGTCTTTTCACTTTTTTTTTTTTAACTCAAAATAGGGTTAATTTCTGGACTTTCTAGTCTATTACATTGGTCTGTATGTCAGTACCACAGTTTTGATTCCTGTAGCTTTGTAGTAAATTTTGAAATGAGGAAGTGTGAATCATCCACTTTGTTCTTTTTTCAGGATTGTTTTGGCTGTACAAGTCCCTTGAGATCCCATATGAATTTTAGGATGAAAAAAAGATAAAAAAAGATTTATTGCAGTTTGGATAGGGGTCACATTGAATTCCTGGATCACTTTGGGTATTATTGTCATCTTCACAATATTAAGTCTTCCAACCCATGGACGTGGAATGTCTTTCCATTTATTTGTATCTTTTAGCATTTCTTTGAGTAGTGTTTTGTTGATCAGTGTACAAGTCTTCCATCTCCTTGGTTAAATTTATTTCTAAGTGTTTTATTCCTTTTTTAAGTTCTTTTTTAAGAGTTCAGCGTTTTATTGAATGTGTTACTGAAGAAATTTGTCAAAAAGACCAAAGCCCATGGCATCATTAGACTTTTCAGATTCTTATTTCTTTGCCTCTGCTTTCTTCTCCTCAGCTAGGGCAGCAGTGGTGAAGAGGACTGGACCTACGGCTGGTGCAGCGCCAGCTGCTAGCGGCAGATCCACCAGCCCCCACATGGCAGATGAGGCTCCCGATGTTGACACTGGCCAAAGCCCTTGCAGACAAGCCTGGCCAGAAAGGGTCAACACTTATATAGGCTGCTTTAAGGAGGGCACTGGTTTTGTTGTTGTTGGCTGCACTGGGTCTTCATGCTCCATGCGGGCTTTCTCAATATGTTGTTCAGTTGCTAAGTCATGTCCAACTCTTTTCGACCTCATGGACTGTAGCATGCCAAGCTCCCCTGTCCTCCATTCTCTCCCAGAGTTTGCTCACATCCATGTGCATTGAGTCAGTGATGCTGTCTAACCATCTCATCCTCTGCCAGCCCCTTCTCCTTCGCCTTCAGTCTTTCCCAGCATCAGTACCTTTTCCAATGAGTCAGCTCTTTGCGTCAGGTGGACAAAGTATTGGAGCTTCAGCATCAGTCCTTCCAGTGAACTTTCAGGGTTTATTTCCTTTTGGATTGACTGGTTTGATCTCCTTGCAGTCCAAGGAACTCTCAAAAGTCTTCTCCAGTACCAAATTTGAAAGCATCAGATCAACACTTAGCCTTCTTTATGGTCCAATTCTCACATCCGTACATGACTACTGGAAAAACCATAGCTTTGACTAGGCGGACCTTTGTTGGCAAATGATGTGTCTGCTTTTTAATGCGCTGTCTAGGTTTCTCATAGCTTTTCTTCCAGGGAGCAAGGATTTTTAAATTTCATGGCTGCAGTCACCATACACAGTGATTTTAGAGCCCAAGAAAATTAAATCTGTCACTGCTCCCACTTTTTCCCCCTTCTGTTTGCTGTGAAGTGACGGACCAGAATGCCATGATCTTAATGTTTTGAATGTTGAGTTTCAAGCCAGCTTTTTCACTGTCCTCTTTCACCCTCATCAAGAGGCTCTTTAGTTCCTCTTCACTGTCTGTCACTAGAGTGGTATTATCTTCATATCTGAGGTTGTTGATATCTCTTCCAGCAATCTTGATTCCAGCTTGTGATTCATCCAGCCCAACATTTTACATGATGTACTCTGCATTTAAGTTAAAGTAAATATTAAGTAAATAAGTATTTAAGTTAAATAAGGGTGACAATATACAGCCTTGTTGCACTCCTTTCCCAGTTGTGAACCAGTCAGTTGTTCCATGTCCTGTTTTAGTTGTTGCTTTTTAACCCACATACAGGTTTCTCAGGAGACAGGTAAAGTGGTCTGATATTCCCATTTCTTTTAAGAATTTTCCACAGTGTGTTGCGATCCACGCAGTCAAAGGCTTTAGCATAGTCAATGAAGCAGAAGTAGATGTTTTTCTGGAATTCCCTTGCTTTCTCTGCGAGCCAGTGAATGTCAACAATTTGATCTCTGATTCCTCTGCTTTTTTCTAAACCCAGCTTGTACATCTGGAAGTTCTCAGTTCACATACTGCTGAAGCCTAGCTTCAAGGATTTTGAGCGTAACCGTGCTAGCATGTGAAATGAGCGCAATAAATAGTACAGTAGATTACATGTTCTTTGGCCTTGCTCTTCTTTCGGATTGAATTGAAAACTGACCTTTTCCAGTCCTGTGGTCACTGCTGAGTTTTCCAAATTTGCTGACATATTGAATGCAGCACTTTAAAATCCTTTAGGATTTGAAATAACTCAGCTGGACTTCTGTCACCTCCACTAGCTTTGTTTGTAGTAATGCTTCTTTTTTTTTTCTTTTACAATGTTTCCTCTGACAGGTTACAAGACAAACACCCAGTCTGCCTGAGTTTTAAAAGGTTATTTCCTTTGCCCCACTTGAATGACCAATAAAGACATAAGTCCAATTGGCAGAGTGAAAGTGGGTGTGTAGTAATGCTTCTTAAGGCCCACTTGACTTCACACTCCAGAATGTCTGGCTCTAGATGAGTGACTGTACCATCGTGATTATCTGGGTCATTAAACCCTTTTTGCTATAGTTCTTCTGTGTATTCTTGCCACTTCTTCTTAATCTCTTCTGTTTCTGTTAGGTCCTTATACCATTTCTGTCCCTAATCATGTCCATCTTTGCATGAAATGCTCCCTTGATATCTCCAATTTTCTTGAAGAAATCTCTAGTCTTCCCATTCTATTTGTTTTCCTCTATTACTTTGCACTGTTCATTTAAGAAGGCCTTCTTATCTCTCCTTGCCATTCTCTGGAACCCTGCATTCAGTTGGGTACATCTTTCCCTTTTTCCCTTGCATTTCGCTTCTCTTCTTTCCTCAGCTATTTGTAAGGTCTCCTCAGACAACCACTTTGCCTTCTTGCGTTTCTTTTCTCGATGCATATTTCTCAACACTTTTATTTCTGACACTTTTGGTTACCAAATGTGTGTGGGGGTTTCCTCTGTCAAGCAATTTTCCAGTTCTTTGGTGGACACCAACTGGGTGTCCTATAAATTTAACTCAATTCTTACACCATCTATCTGGAGAGTGTCAGATCCCATAGGTTCACTTTAGGCTCAGTCCCACAAGATTGCCCCCACTTGAAATGCCAGTCACCAGTCCAGGATGCTCCCTGTGCTTCTAACTGACTGGCTATAAATCAGATTTCCCCTGACTGTCATTTGCTAGAGCAGTTCACAGAACTCAGGAAAACACTTACTATTCACAGTTTGTTACAAAGGATATTTCAAGGATACAAGTGAACATCCAGGTGGAAGAGATACACAGGGCAAAACATGTGAGAAGGGGCATGGAGCTTCCATGCTCCTCCCAGGCACCTCCATGCGTTTAGTAACTGGGAGGTGCTCCAAACCCTGCTTTGGTTGGGGGAAGGTTATGGAGGCTTCCTTAGGTAGGCATGAGCTTCCCTGGTGGCTCAGCTGGTAAAGAATCTGCCTACAATGCGGGAGACCTGGGTTCTATCCCTGGGTTGGGAAGATCCCCTGGGGAAGGGAAAGGCTACCCACTCCAGTATCCTGGCCTGGAGAATTCCATGGACTGCATAGTCCATGGGTTGCAAAGAGTCAGACACGACTGAGTGAATATAGGAAAGTGAAGTCGCTCAGTCATGTCCAACTCTTTGCAATCCCATGGACTGTAGCCTATCAGTCTCCTCTGTCCATGGGATTTTCCAGGCAAGAGTGCTGGAATGGATTGCCATTTCATCTTACTGTAAATCACAGTATCACAAATCTATTCTGTCAGTCTGTGTCTTTTGATTAGAGAGTTTAATCCATTTACATTTAATTACTGATAAAGGACAACTTGTTTCTACCTTTTTGCTGTTTGTTTTCTGTATGTCTTGTAGCTTTTTTGTCCTTCATTTCTTCCATTACTTCCTTTTGTGTTGATTTTCTGTAGTAACACATTTTGATGTTCTTTTGTGTATATTCCGTGGACATTTTCTTTGTGGTTACCATGGGGGTTATGTTTAATATTGTAAGGTTACAGCTGTCTAATTTGAATCGATACCAGCTTAACTTCAGTCACATACAGAAACTCCTCCTATATAGCTCTGCCTGCCCGCACACCAACCCCGCATCCCCTGGGTCCACCAGGAAACAGGACAAGCTGCCTTACATAGGTAAGGTGGTGCACTTGTTCAGGTAGCTAGGGCTGCAGGGCCTTGGGACCCTTCCTCAGAGATTCTTTGCCATCTGCCCACCAACTTCTTCCCATCCACTCCCTGCCTTTAAAGTTTTGTCATTCTAAGGGACATTCTTAATGGGAAAGATAGTGTAACAGTGATGTTTTAATGATGATTCTGAAAGAAAAAAACAAAAGGAAAAGCATTTCCCAGCCTCCTGGGTAGCAGGCGTGTTGGTCTGCTGTTTGTGGCAGCTTCCCAAGGCCTTGCAGATACTATGTCTGGTGGCCATGCCAGCGAAAAGTGGCCGGGCCGCTCTAAACCCTGTGCTTCTGTCTGTGTGTCTCCTGTTCCCACGACAACAGTGGCTGTAGGAGCTTTGGAGTTGGGCCTTCTCTGTGCTGCTGTGTCCTTCCTCAGGCCTGCCTATTTCCAGAGAGCACTGGGGGACCCTGCAGACAGAAGACTCTTCACCCTTCTGAGTTTTTTTGTGATAAGCTCTCAGGCATAGAAGAGAGGAGGAACCAGAGGCTCTGCTCTGCTCTTGAGCACTCTGTACCTTTATCACTGCACCCACCCACCCCACTCTTTTGCAAGGGGATTGGCATGACATGGGGGATTCCTGGGCTTTGCATGAGTTGGGATGTCAGCAGTTGTCCAGATGCTTACCGCTGGTACACCTTTTGGTGGGCACAGGACCTTCCTGTGAGGAGTCCCTGCCATGGCTGTTTCATGGTGTGTGGGACTCAACACCTCCTCCTTGGGCTGTGCTGGCTCATGTCCTTCTGTGTTCTCTGCTTCTGTTTCAGAGCAAACCTACTGTGATCGCCTAGTCCAGGACACTCCTTTCCTCACCAGTCTCGGACGCCTGAGTGAGCAGCAGGTGGACAGGATTATCCTCCAGCTAAACCGCTACTATCCACAGATCCTCAGCAACAAGGACGCGGAAAAGGTGCCAAGGAACCTGAGGCTGCTCTCCCATCCCTTCCTCTCTGGGCTGGGAGAAGCGGGGGGCAGGACAGCTTGGAGGTGAAAACCTATCTCCTTGGGGTGACCTTAGGCCTAGAACATCATTTTTTTGAGCTTTAGTCTCTTTAGATGTCATCAGAACTTCTAGCCCCTTTCAGAAATGCTGGAGGATCACAGAAGAGGTGTGACAACATGAGACAGACCTGGGAGGGGGAACAGGGGAGTACCAGGGTGGGAGGGGAGCAGGGATACCAGACTCTACTGAGTGCTGCAGAACTCTTCACTCAGCATCTTCCAAAAGTTCAAAATGGGCAATCATCTTGGGTGTGATCTGGCCCGTCCTGTTCGGGGACACTGGATGAGAGTGGGTGCTCCTTGTGCACCCCACCCACTTCTCTGGCTCCCTTGTGGCAGTGGGGGTGGGTGCCAGAGACTAGCTGGGGCTCTGGGGCACATGACCTGCCTCCCAGCTGGGTGACAGAGCGAACCCTTCTCTTGGGGCCACATGCAGGGCTCTCTGGAGGGTTGAGGCCTCTCCAGGGGACAGATGATATTGATCCTCGACAGAGCTAGAATCCACCCACACCCTGCTACTGGCTCAGATGCTTGTTGAGTTATAAACGTAGTCCAGTAAGTTGAAAAATAGGGGCTCAAATTTCTGTCTTGTAATTAAAAGTCTAATATGCATTCACTATTTTAAAAAAATTTTGAAAAGCTTCAGATGGTGACATGAGAAAAAGGAAACTGCACACACACACACCCCCACGGTTCCTTTCCTCGTAGGTACCCATGGTTTCTGCTGCACACCTGCCTTTGCTTTGCGTTTCTGTCCTTTTGTGGTTCAACTCTAGTTTCTGGTAGAATGGTCCCCCACCAGCAGGTGGCAGCACCGGCCATAGCCTCCATGTTCTGGGAGTCGGTGCAGGTACCCTGTCCATTGACCTTTACAACCACATATGTTTCAGTCAGCCACATCGAAAAAGCCACCTTTTTTTCTCCTTAACCCTTGATATCGGAGAAGGCAATGGCACCCCACTCCAGTACTCTTGCCTGGAAAATCCCATGGACAGAGGAGCCTGGCAGGCTGCAGTCCAGGGGGTCGCTGAGAGTCAGACACGACTGAGCGACTTCACTTTCACTTTTCACTTTCATGCATTGGAGAAGGAAATGGCAACCCACTCCAGTGTTCTTGCCTGGAGAATCCCAGGGACGGGGGAGCCTGGTGGGCTGCCGTCTATGGGATCGCACAGAGTCGGACACGACTGAAGTGACTGAACAACCCTTGATATATTTTTTAAAACTCAAATCACATTCCTGTAGACTATGAACTACTAGAAGTTATCATTTATGCCATTACCTTGAAGGTTCCCTATAATGATCGTACCGTGTGGGTTTATTATTTCCTTTTTTACACGTGGGAAAACCAAGTTAGCAAGCCGCTAAGTTTCCACACTTGGAATAATGTCACCACCATCTTTCTTGGTGACCTGTCGAGGCCTCCAATGGGAGTGCAAGGATTAGTGGCCATGTAGCACAGTCTTGGGCACCGCATGGGAGTGGTTGAGTCTTTGGTATCAATTGCTACCTCCCCATGGTTGTTCCAGCCACGAAGGTGGCATCACAGCCATTGAGAATGCTGGGGCTGGGGGGTGAATCCAGAGTCCTCCAGCCTGATCTCTCTGTGCCCCTTCCTCCTCCAGTTCCGGAACCCCAAGTTGTCTCTGCGAGTGCGTCTCTGCGACCTCTTGGGCCACCTGCAGCGGAGCGGTGAGCGGGATTGCCAGGAGTTCTACCGGGCCCTGTACATCCACGCCCAGCCCCTGCACAGCTGCTTGCCTAGCCGGCACGCCCTGCGTAAGTGCGTGTCCCAGCCCCCTGGCCTTGACATCTCCTTGTTCAGCCCTTCACCAGAGACAACCCTCTGGTTGTGTCTTGTGTGACCCTCAGAGAGTGTAGAGAGATTATTTCAGACAACACAGATATCTCTGTCTCCAAGGCTCCCTGTCTCTGTCTCTCCATGTCACTGTATGTGTCTCTCTCCTTCTCTCTGTCTCCCTTTTTCTTGTGCTATTTATTTCTTACACAAAAGTATCTTGTGCATGTAGTCCTACCGTTTCCTCTATAATCTAATGAGCCTGGGAATTCTTACACTTCTGATCAGAACTAGCTCACAGCTGTAGGCTATACCAGCCTTGAGTGAACAGCCTCCCACGACAGAGGTTGTATCTACTTTCACCCAGGTAGAGCCTCATGGTGTGGATGTTTCTGTACAGTAGTCTCTGGCACAGATGGCTGGTCCAGGACAATGTGTTTTGGTTTAGAAGTGCCAGCCCATGACCCAGGAGGCTTGAGAGGGATCCTCTGATCTGCCAGGATGGGTACAGGGAAGGCACAGGTAGGGGTGGCAGCTCAGTCTTGAGGCCTCTGCACCCAGGTCCCCAGGGGGAGTGGGTACTGTCCCTCAATCCTCACATGAAAGGCTGGAGGCTGTGAGGGCAGAGGTGGCTCACCTCAGGCCACTCAGCTGGACCGGGGGCCCCAAGCACAGGCTGGCAGGCCTGGGCCCTGAGCTGCGGCATGGAACAGCCCTGTCACCCCAGCTGTCAGGACCACACAGCCCTGCCTGGAGTCAGGGACCTTCCAGGGTGCCCTCAGGGTTATCAAGGAGCTGGTTGACTGGGGAGCCCCAGGGAGGTCTGGGGAAGAGAAAGGGCGCCCTGCCTTCACTCAGCACCATTGGACTTGGGACAGGCAGGTGTTTGCACTGTTGGGTGCCTTGTGATTGCCAGGGAACAATGAAATCCCCATCCCATGGTCCTCAAGTTCCCATGAAGTGGACAAAAGGAGAAGACCCCAGACTGTGCAGGGGTCCTTCCCTGGTGCTGACTGCCCCCCCTCCCCCACCCACTGCCCCAGACACAGCATGGAGGGCTCAGCACCCGCACAACCCAAGGGGCCTGGGTGGTCTGTGGGGAGGGGCCTTGGCGGCCCCCTTGGTTTCTCGATGGCAGGCTACTCTCCAGCTCCCCCATGACTAACCACGCCCTGTGATTTTGTTTCCAGAGAACTCAGATTGCACAGAGCTAGACTCGGGCAACGCAAGCTGTGAGCTCAGTGACAGGGGTAACCGCCTCCCACTTCCCTTTTCTCTGTCCCCTGACCCAGGGCTCCACCTCTGTCTCGGGGGCTTCTCATTCCAACTTGGGTTCCAGTCCTGGCTGCCCATTGGACAGATCCCCTTAGGGTGCTCGCTAGGGGTATCCCTGCCTGGCTGACCCCAGCACAGGGTGTGAGCCTGTCCTCGAGGCCTCTGGACCCCTCCCCGCCCCTCAGGGCTCGGGGAGCTGCTCATGCGCATTTCTCCCCAGGACCTGTGGCCTTCCTGACCTGCCTCGGCCTGGCCGCAGGCCTGGCGCTTCTCATCTACTGCTGCCCTCCAGGTGAGTGATGCCGGGCCAGGCCTCGGCCAGTCCTCCCCACGCCCTGGGGCTGAGCCCTGCCAGATGGACGGAGGCCCACACCTGGGGCCCCCCCTTGTGACCCAGTGTGGCATGCCTGCCGTCCCTTTCCTGCCATGCTGACCTTGTCCAGGTCCTGGGTGGGAGCAGTGCATGGGGACCCCACATCACTCAGGTGTGGGCTGGTGATGCTGCGAGGGTGAGAGAAGGTACCTTCTTGAGGAGTTCTGAGACCCCCTTGTCTTCTAGACCCCAAGGTGCTTCCAGGGGCCCGGCGTGTCCTGGGCTTCTCCCCTGTCATTATTGACAGGCACGTCAGCCGCTTCCTGCTGGCCTTTCTCACAGATGACCTGGGGGGCCTCTGACCGACCCCAGCCCTGCCCACCTGTGTGTTTGCTCTCCAGGGGCTTGCTTCTTTCCTAAGTGTTTATTTCTTGCTATTTATAATTTCTGTAATAAGCACTTTACTTTCATTGTACAGAGGTGTTCAACAATATTAAATGTTTGAGTCTCATCCCTTCTCTCAGGAGTGTTTTCTAGATGATTCCAATTCAAGACATGACAGCGTCTCTAACTAAGGTTGATCCTGTGGGTTCTTCACTTCCTGAGTCCAACCCAAGACCCAGGTCCTGCCCAGGCTGCCTTCCCGGACTCCTCTGAGCCTGGGTCTCATCCCTCTGTGTGGACTACCCAACCCCAAATGTCCCCGGCTGTCTCCCAGTGCCCTCTTCCAGATGTAACCCTGCCGCATGTCCTGTCCCCTCCTTCTGGGGCCTCCTTCCACTGCTTCTCTCCAGAACTCCTACCTTGAGCCCTTCTTGCCATCCCCCACCTGGAGCACTGTTGGTCCCCACACCTGCCCCCCATCTGCTCTCTGTCCCAGTCCTCAGCCCCAGGCCCGGAGGATGGACAGGCAGGCCCTCTGCAGTCAAATGCTCTGCCCCTGAGCTATACCCCCATAGGCAGGCCCTCTGGACTGCTCTGTTACCCTCCCTCGGCTCACAGGGCCGCCAGGGCCAAAGGTGGAGCACCGAGCCCTCTTGGATGTGCGCAGGGACATTTCCGTGACAAGATCCTGAGCCTGAGGCCAGGAGGTGAGACAGATGGGTACAAGCTCCCTGGCTGAGGGGACGGGCCCTTGTCCCCAAGGCAGTCACAGGGCTCGGCTCAGAACAAGGGGCTTGCGTGTGGCCAAACCCCAGGCTGTTAGTGGAGGGCCGTGGCGGGGCACCAGCCAAATGCCTTGTGATGCTCTAGTGCTGCATGTGTTGCTTTGACTCCTCCCAGCGCCCCAGAAGGTGGGGGCTGCTGCCCTTGCTTTCCTGATGAAGACGCTGAGACTGAAAGAAGAGGCCACTGAGCCAAGAAAGGAGGACCCAGCACGTGAGGGGCTCGACCACCACCTTCATTCCCTTCCTATGACATGTCCCAGGGAGATACCCCCTATCAGCCCTCTTGTCTCTGTCTAGTCACCAGAGCCAACACCCAGTTCCTGGGCCCTGTGAGGCTCCTCAGACCCCACTATCCGGGAGACGGAGCCCCTCCCTCCTGGGGAAGCGATGACCTTGGCTTTGGGGGTCAGGGACACATGTACGGTCAGAGCCTAGAAATGAACACAAAATCTTATCCCTGATCCCAGGTGGAGAGGAGGTTAAGACAGAGTACACAGAACCCTCTAGGACTTCTAGAGATGAAAAGTGTAATTGTGCCATTTGAAGTCTTCAGCTCTGGCTCCTCACGCCCTCCCCTAACGGCCTGGGGGAGCCCTTTGTTGGACCCACACAGCCCCTTGTTCTCAGAGTCAAGCCCTGTAATTGCCTTGGGGAGATGGGCCTGTCCCCTCAGCCAGGGAGTTTGTACCCATCTGTCTCACCTCCTGGCCTCAGGCTTAGGATCTTGTCATAGAAAAGTCCTTGTGGACACAGAAGGGTGAGTGTACATGTCCAAGCGGGCTTGGCGCTCTACCTTTGGCCCTGGGGGCCCCATGAGCCGAGTCCCCACTGCTGGGCCATGGGTGCCCACTGCCCTCCAGGCTGTGGCTGCATGGCCCCTGTCCTCTGGGGAGCCCTGTCACCACCCTCATTACCAGTGAGGGAGCTGAAGCTCAGCGCCCAGGACCACACAGCACCTGAGAGTGCCCTCCCCACGTGCGCGCACACACACACATGCACACAGATGTGAGACGTGTGTACAGTGCTCAGATTCACATGTGCGCACGCACAAGGCATGGGCCGCTGGGGCCTGGGCTGGGCCCAGATGAATCCCTCTCCCTGTTGCCTCCCTCTGTCATCTCCTTCCCCTCCAGCCGCTTTCTGGGGAAACAGAAGTATGTCAACCCGAGAACCATCATGTGCTTGCGTTTTCCACAGGGGATTTCCAGAGGCACCGCAGGCTGACACCAGGAATGATGCTGCCATTGGGCAGGCCCTCAGGAGGGGTTCCACTCCCTTGTCTCAGTCTCTGAAAGCATGTGGGAGGGAAACGAGATGGGAAGCAGAAGGATTGGCTTCACGACGTGGTCCCTGGCCCTCATTCAGTCAGCCTGTGGGTTCATTCACTCATTTGTATGCCCAGTCATTAAAGTGAGGGCCAGGGCATGGGAGAGCCAGGCAGAGGAGCCCTCCTGCCCGCCCTGAAGCCCAGGACATCATGGCTTACCACTAGCTCTTCCATCTCTGCCCTGCCAGTCCTGGGGGGTGTGTCTCCAGACTCTGAGTGTTAGTTGACCCATCTATTCAAAGAGACAGGACCCCTCCTTGAGCATGGATATCCTGAGCTGGATAGCACTGCTCCAAGTGCTGTTTTCTGGAAATGGCTTCATGAATAACCACTAAAGTTGTGCTAAAGGTGCAGCTAGAGCATGTTTCTCTGGAACAGACCTTCATTGGGTGAAATGAGCACCCTGAGCCATGTGAGCTGAACAGAGCCCTCAAAGGCTGGAACCACATGAAGGTTCCTCACTCAGGGTCTAGGGTGAATGATGCTGTGAACATATCCACTACCCTCCCTCCTCAGAGCTGTAAGGATGCACTGCACTCCAGAT
Source organism: Bubalus kerabau (assembly GCF_029407905.1). Classification (NCBI taxonomy): domain Eukaryota; kingdom Metazoa; phylum Chordata; class Mammalia; order Artiodactyla; family Bovidae; genus Bubalus; species Bubalus kerabau. The sequence goes on from NC_073627.1 coordinate 151,861,981, forward strand.
CCCTTGCAGACAGTGCCCCGTGTAAACTGCTTTTACTGCTGCAGAGAGTGCCCGCTGTACTGGCTAGCCATACAGATCAAGGAACTAGTTTCTGGACTCCAAGCTCAGAAGGTAGGAGGTCAGCAGAACCCTAAGGCCAGCCCAGCACATCCTGTCCAGTCTGCAGCCCTTCCACCCACTAAACAGGTAAGATCCTGATTCCCAGGGGAAGTTGCTTCCTGGGCAGATGCCGAGGTATTACTGATGTTTGTCTTGCTCTCTGACAGACGTGCTTGGGTAAAAGTGACACGTGCCCAGTGAAAGTGACAGAACTAGGTAAAGGGCACCACTGGGTAAAGGCGCCAGATGCCTGACTGTAGGTGATAGAGACATCTGGGTAAGTGAGGCCGCTGTGTGTAGGGTGCAGGCAAAGCAGACACCAAACAAGCCAGTGCCTGGATCTCAGTCTTCCAATCTCCTGAAATAAATGTTACTTATATACCCCCCGGAATATAGTCCTTTGCTATTAGCAGTCCTGAACTATTAAGTAGAAGTACCTTTGAGGGGACATCCCAGAATCAGAATGTTGCAGGGAAGGTCCTGGTACTTACCCCCAAGGCCCTGTGGCAGGGTCCATCCCCTGAGCAAGGGTCAGTCAGTGCCGGTCCCAGGTCTCAGGTGAGCTGGTGAGCTGTGGTAGTCCAGGGCACCTATTCCCTTGGCTGCAGCTGGGCCACTTCTTGTGACTGCTGACTTTCTCCTTCCAGCAATGACCCACCCAAGGCCTTGCCCTGGTGGTCCAAAGCAGCCCTTGAGTTCAGGCTGTTCTTGGACCCCCTCCGTGGATCCCAGCCTCAATGGCCCCTTCTCCAACTGTGCCTGGACCCCGTGCCCACAACTAAAGTCTATGGCAACAGCCCAGACCACCAGCCAGGCCCCTCTTCCATCAGCTTGCCCCTGGCTTGTGGCAGCCATACAATGACCCCACTCCTAGGCTGGGACTGGGGGAGGTGGAACAATGGGGTATCCATGTCTAGGCACAGCACCTATCCCCATGAGGGCCCCCTGCCAACTACTTGCTCAGTAACCATGACCTGTAATGAATTAAGTCCATCAAGGTGTGAAAGATGCCAAGGGCCAGTCTTGCTGGCCCCCTGGGACAGGCCCTTAACCTTCTGTCCCCTGTCCCTACCTCCATAGCTCAACAACTGGAACTGCTCATGATCCATACCCCCCACCTTTGCACATGCTATTCCCCCATCTGGAAGACTACTAACCACTCCCCCCATCTACTCAACCTTCAGATCTTTGGTAAAATGCCACCTCAACTGGGAAAGTCCCCCACCAAACTCTAGTAAGAAGAGTAGATCCTCAGCTACCACAGTGCCGGGGTGACTGTCCCATCTCCAGTCTGCCTGGGTGGGGAAGAGCTCCCCGGTGTTGGGAGGGGAGTGAGGGGGGATGTGAGCAGGGTGGGAGGGAGGGAAGTGTTGGGGGCATTCAGGAGAAGTGTGTCTGTGAAGGAGGTGTGTGTGTGAAGAGCAGAGATCCTGTGATGGAGGCAGTTAGGGCCCTGGATGCTCTCAGGGATGTGGTTTCAGGCCCAGTGAAGTAATAGGCCGCTGCTTGTGGAGCCGGAAATGCAACTGCAATTTGCACAAGGCAGAGTCCCCCTCTGGGAGAAGGCACAAGGTCTGGGTCGGGGTGCTGACACTGCTGGAATCTGGGGTTATTTTCAGCCCACCAGGTCAGTGCTCTGAGAGCTATCTCAGAGTGCCCACCCCACACCCAGAACCTCTGCACAAACCCCAGGCCTGACCAACTTGCAGGTCAGGTCCTTGCTGGCTGGGCCCTGGGGCCCCAATCTTGTAGACTGTGTGGGGGTTTCGGAGCGTAGAGCTGGTGCCCTTCCTCAGTGCTGGCTCGGTAGCAGCTGGCACCTCAATTCTTATCCCACTTGGAGGCAGGGCTGGAACCCCATATCCCCTCAGAGGGCATTGAGGCCTAGGGCACTGCTGCCATGGGGCATCTTCCCTGGGCCACATGGAGATCCAGCAGCTTAGTTAGCTTAGTTTCCCCTGAAATAAATACTTGAGAGAGAGAAGAAAAATGCTAGAACATTCTGATCGTGAATTCTTAAAAGTAACGTAGTGAGAAAAGAGGAATTAAATTCCATTAAAAGCAGGTGGGAGAAAAGATGCCTGAGAGAAAGGGAACTGGGTGGGTGGGTGTGGCAAGTGTGGAAGGAAGGAACCACTCAATCCTGCAGCGGAAGTCCACCCAGCCCAGCCCATCCTGGCCTAACTTTCTCAGATCAACTGGGCCTGGGCCTTGAAGGGTGGACACTGGGGATGGAGAGTCAGGGGAGGAGAACCCCAGGGTGACCTGGGATGACTCATCTATCCCTACCCCTATCTGTCATCTATCTATACCTATTTATTTGTCATCTATCTGTCTTCCATCCATCTGTCCATCAATCTATAATCTTTTTGTCCTCCATCTATCATCATCTCTGTATATTGTAAAACAAGGAAGCACAAAATCCTCCCAGCTCCCTCAGTCGCCCCAATTCCTAGCTCTTCATGACTTCCCCTTTCCCCACACTGACCATCCTACACTCCTTTAAGGCCAGCCCCAGCTCATGTGGCCTCGGGGTTCGTGCACCACAGGTTTGTCCTTCCACAGGGCTCCCTCCTGGTCCTGGGTCCAGGAGCATCAGTCTTGAGGGCTCCCTCACTTGACTTCCCTGTGTGTATGTCCCTCTGTGGAGTCTCCCAACTCGGCACGTACATTTCCTTGCTTCTTACTCCTCGAGCCCCTTGCTTACTTTCAGGGTCTCTGCCTTCCCCCGGGATGACAGAGTGGGGTCCCCAGATGGGGCAGCTGCCCAGCAGGGCTTGGCCCTGACTGACTCTCTGGGCCCTGTTTTTTTTGTCTATCCCTTGGCCACTGTAACACATGTGCAGAGCTTGGAACTTGAGGAGTGGATCTGTTGTAGACATGTACTAAGTACCTAGACTAAGTATGCCAGACACAGTGCTGAGCACAGGCTTTGAGTGGTTGCATCAAGTGGAAGGGCCGGAGCAGATCAAATAGAACTACAAGTATGATTAAGGGTCCGCCTCCTTCCCCAGCTCAGGCAGAGCTCCCTTAGCCTTCAGGGAGATGGTGAGCAGGACCCTACTTCTCAGGCAACAGCCCTGATCATGGGCCAGATGACGTGGGGGTAGTCAGGGCTCAGATGAGGGCCCCAGGGGGACACTGTGGGCAGTGATGTGACCGATGACATCAAAGGCAGAGCAAACCCAAATGGCCCGCCATGACAGTGACCAGAAGCAGGGGTCAGGAGGGCCAGCAGGGAAGACCTCAGGGCACAGCCCTGAACCTAGAGAGCTGCAGCACAAGCCAAGGCCCTGAGACAGAGGTACATCCAGAGTGAGGGTCGGGGGCCGGGTCTGTTGACATGAGCCTGGGTGCTGGTGGGTGGGGAGATCAGGGGCTGTCAGGTATACCTGTGGGGGAGCAGCTGGGGCAGAGGCTGTCAGCGGCTGAATGCACAATGCCCCTAGTGCCTGTAGAGGCCAGCCTGATTTGGTGACCTAGGACCCATCCAGCCATCTGGGGCTTACCCTATCTGGTCAGGTCTAGGCAAACTTCCTGTCCTGGCCAAAGGAGGAACTCAGCCATCTGCTGGCCATGTCCATGGTCCACACAGGCTGGCATCCCCCTGGTGTGGCTGTCAGGCATCCCACACCACAAGCCAGAGACAGCTTCAGGCTACCCCAGGGCTATGGTGCTGGGCAGTCTCCACTTGTGTAGAGCCCTGAGTGGGGCTGGACCTGGGGGCATGGGCCCAGATACCACCTTGGATCCACCATGAGGGCCAGGTAGTGGGGCAGGTTCACAGCCAGGAGACTGACCCCTGCTGCTTCCTGGCAATGAGACAGCCAAGGTGCTCACGGTGACCAGCCGCAGAGATTGGCCTCTCTACTGCTTGCTCCCAGGGCCTAGCCACCTGACAGCTGTGCATCTGCCCTCCTCTGACCAGGTTGGCCCAGGCTCATCGGCTCCTCTGGGCACACGTGTCCACCCACTGCCCACCTGCTGGTCTTGCTTCTTCAGGGATCTCATCCCACATGTGAATCACCTTTAGTAGTCTTCTTTACGGGACATTCAGACACTCAGAAGAGCAGAGAGCTGGCTCTGGAGCCCCAGCTCTGCAGTCCCCAGCACTTCCAATCTTGCTTCCTCCATTTTCCTGTACCTTTTTCCTGAGTTATTCACTTTAAAGCAAAGCTCAGATTAGATCATCTCACCCATAAGCACTCTTGTTTATCAATCACTCTGTGCTCATCTTTCAGCCCCACAGAAGACTACGGGGTCATCTGAATGTCTGTGGAGCTGCCCCAGGCTCAGAGTGGGGAGGGCAAGAGAAGTGATGGGGGAGGGGCCTTGGGAGCTCCTGGGGGCTGCATCCCCTCCCCAGGCTCCAGTTGCTTGGAGGGAGTTCTCAGGTATCCCACCTGGAGAGGCCCAGGTGAAGGCTTTGCTGACTTGAGATGAGGGAATTGGGCCAGCAAGGGTCAGAAAGGAGATGACAAGGGGGTTGAGAGTGAGGGCTCAGGCCCTAGTGGTCACAGGGTGGACTGAGGGAGCTGGGGGTCCCAGCCACGTGAGAGGCGGCTCTGTGAGCCCCCAGAGACAGCACCTGGCCCTCACTGGTGTCTCTGCAGGGTCGAGGCTGGCTTGGCATCAGCCCCACTCTCCTTGATCCAGTACTGTGGGTATAGAAGGGAGCTAGTTGGGCATGTAAACTGCAGGAAATGTGGGAATGCTGGAACTTTCCACGAGGGTCTGGTCAGGGGTCATCGAGCTGACTGCCCTGAGGACATGCGCGTGGGGGTGATGTCTGGAGATGCCAACAAAGGCTTGGAGGGAGGGACAGAGGAGGGCTGTATAGGCCGGGGACTCTGAGGGGCACGGTCCAGCACCCAGGCCTGGGTGGCAGGGAGGGTGGTTCTGGGAGCCACACGAGGAGAAGAATCAGCTTTATTGGTTACTTATATATAGAAAAGTGGGGGCTCAGATCCCCAAGGAGGGGCTACAGCCCTGCCCAATCACTGCTGGTGGAAGGTGTGAGGTCTGAGTCAGTGGCCACGGTGGGGGACCCACAGGGTCACTGATGGTCTATAGTCCTGGGTCAGGAAGTGCAGAGGTCACAGGTCACCCAGGGTGGGCAGCGTACAAGGCCAGGACGCTGCTGCACTGGCAGAGGGCAGGCATCGCCTAGTCTCTCTGGAAATGTCCCGAGATGGGGGCCAGCTCCTTGACCCCCATCCTTGGGCCTGCTGCATGTCCACGGCAGCAATGACCGTTGTTGAAGGCTCACCAGTTCTATCTTCTGGGCCTGGCTACTCCATGCTCCAGGAGGAGGAGCAGCTGAGGACGGGGCAGGCCCTGTGTGGCCAGAGTGGCCTGAGCACGTGTGGCTTATTTGGATGCAGTCCAGTGGGGCCAGCCTGGGCTCCGGCGGTTTAGAGGAATCCTGTGGACAGGAGGATGGGCCTCAAGGGCAAGGCGCCTCCTGTGTCTAGGCAGCTGCGGCCAGGCATGATCCAGGGGCACCTGCAGAGAAGGGAGAGGGGAGGCATGGAGCCACCAAGGCCGGAGGAGCCTCCAGCTCTGTTCTGGTGACCCTGCCTCAGTGTGGTGTCTGCTAACCAGCCCATAAATGTCGGGGCCACTCTGACTCCAGAGTCAGCCCAATTCTGACCTGGGAGAACCACAGTGTCCCCCCCGTGGGACACTGTCAGGGTTTAAAACCCTGGCCCAGCACGCTCGGACAGGGCACCCCTGAGAGCAGGGGCTGGTGGGTGGACATGTGCCGTGGGGACCTTGAGGTCTCCTCACTAGGCTGATGCTTGGGGAGACTCAAGACTGTCTTGGGGGCACGCAGCAGGTGATTAATAAGTGGCCCGGTTGTCATGCGATGAGTGAGGCAGCAGGCTGGCATCCAGAGGATTCCACGGAGGACAGACTGAACAGCAATCTGGGGCCAGCAGCTGGGCAGAGAATCCATGCCAGGTGGGGCCAATAGTGATGGCGGGGGCAAGTGGAAGCCAGATGCTCACAACAGGGCCACACAAAGGCCCTGCTCCCAGCATCTTGCTTCGTCTGCTTGGTCAATCTGGAAGGTTTCCTCCTATGTCCCTAACACACAGGTGTTTGCTGTCTGTCTATGGCACCCGCCTCACCTCTGTGGCAGGCCTGAGGACTGCTGGGTCCAGGGCCCCGTGGACCTGTGTTGTGCGACCCTGGCCAGGACACATGCCAGACCTGCCAGCCTTCTGTATCTGCCCTCGTGACAATCTGGGTTGCCTGCCTCTGAGCCCCCACAACCTCCCTATAGGAGGGGCTTGTTGAGTGTGTTACGAGGCTCACGTGACTTCCTTGTGTCTTCTGCTCCCAAGTGGGGTCACCATGGGCAGGCACTGGGTCTCTCTGAGCAAGGACAGTGGGCTGAGTGTGGTGTAGGGGGGCACATGCCCAGGGGCGCCCACCCTGCAAGGACAGATGCAGTCACGGGTGGTCTGCACAAAAGACCCTGAGTTTCCCACGCTGAGTCAGCAGCCCCGTGGGGTCAGCGGGTGGGTTTGTGGAGGAATAGACCCTTGACGGCCCTGCCAGCTCACCTGAGCCCCTACTGCCGGGGTGCCATGTCCATGGTGGGCTTCTGGACACCAAAGGCAGTAATGAAGATGTTGACCACGACGATGATGAAGACCAGACCAGTGGCCAGGTTGTTGAGGAAGTCCAGCTTGGCATGCTTGGCAGGGTTGTTGAGGTCATACCTAACTGTGAGAGGGAGCAGGCACTGCCCAGGGCTGGGAGATACAATGGGGCCCTCTTCTGCCCCCCCCAGAGAGAGACATGCCTGCTTTAAAACACTGCCAAAAATGGGGCCTGGCCCAGGCAGTCTGCTATCTCTGGCTTGACTGCTGCAGCCCCGCTTGCTCTGTGAAGAGGAACTCAGAGGGGCCTGGCACCTCATCATAAAGTGGAAGGTGGGAGGCCCGAGACCCAGGCTTGCATTCTAAGGCACAAGGTACTGCACACACACAGGCAAGCACCATTCTGAGCACTGGCGCATGATAAGCCATTCCCACACGTACCCAAGGCTGTCCTTACGCCCACTTTCTAGGCAAGGAAACAGGCCCACGAGGTCACGTAGCCTGCCTGAGGTCACACAGCCAGGCGGAGGGGAGCCCAAACACTTGCTGCTTCTACACCTGACCCTCACCTGGTAGGCAGGACCATCACCTGGTCCCTATAGCCCACCTAAGGACTAGTGGGTACATAGTAGGCACCCAATACACATCAACTCTTTGTATGGTTATGATGTTTTCCTGTGTCCTCAGCTTGGGTGAGTGGAAGGATAGAGACATGAGGGGCCCTCTGGGGGCCACAGTGGGAGCTGTTAATCCATTTTGGACCACCTGGCCTAGCGAGGTGGGCTGGGGCTCCTGTGCAGCTTGTGAGGGCCTGCAAAATGTGTGACCCATCCCAGAGTGTGTGCAGGCAGAATCAGCTGGCTGTAGGGTAGGGGTACCCCAGGGCCCTCCCACTGCTGCAGCCCCCTGCCCAGGCACGCACCAAGGAAGATGAGCAACACGCCCACACCAATCTGCAGCGCGAGGGAGATGGAGATGAGGACCACCAGGGGGATGAAGAAGGCGAAGCCAGGGCCCTGCTCAATGACAGCCTTCAGCTGGGAGGCGTTGGCCATCAGCAGTGCGATGTCCAGCATGCTTTCAGCTGCGCTCTTCTTGTTGGCATAATGGTTCATGTTGATGGGCTGGTTCCTGCCCCAGCGGCTAGGCTGCAGGGAGCGGGGTGGTCAGGCCAGGCTCTGCAGCAGGGGACTGTGGGCCCGGGCCCACCCTGGTGTCCCCTACTTTGAGCCTGGTCTCCTTCCTAGGTACTGGCAAGAAGGTGGGGGTAGATCAGGTCAGCAGATGAGGCTTGAAAGGGATGTGCTGATTAACAGAACAATAGGCCCAGAGAAGAGACTGTACAGCCCTGCAAGACCCACCCTAGGAATCAAGTCCTGGAAGAGAAAGGAAACAAAACACAACCTAAGTGCACACTCTGGTTTTAGACTGGAAAATGCTGCCAACCATCTGCCTGCCATGGGTGGGGCCGTCTGGCAGCCTCCCCTGCGTGCCCCTGCCCGCCCTTCTCTTCAGGAGGTGACTGGTGCCAGGGAGGTGACGTGACAGCAGCTGGATCCCAGATTTCTACACACTTGCCCACATGTGAAATAAGACTTCCTGGGATGGCTGATCCACCCAGGCCATCTCCCAGCTGTGCGGGCACACAGCAGGTGCTCAAGAGATGCCTCAGTATTCTAATCTACAGCTAAACTTAGCCTCTTCCTTACTTTTTTATTAAAAACAATTTTAAACCACTTTACTGAGATGTGACTGACACAAAAAGCTGTACATAATAAACATGAACAACCTGAGGAGTGTGGAGCTAAGTGTGCACCGTGACACCATCGCCACACCCAGGCCACCACACATCTATGCCTCCAGAGTCTCCTCCTGACCTGTCATTACTAGTATTTGTGATAAGCACGAGGTCACCCTTAGAGTGCCCTACTGGTCATGACGCTCTACAGCTTATCCTGCCTTCCTATTTGTGTTGATAAACTGCGAACACAAGTTGGGCTACTTCCTCCCTCACTTCTGCCTGAGAACATCCCCAGTCCTCAAGGCCAGGCCCTGTCACTCCCGAGCACCCTCTGTGCCTCAAGGCCCCACCCAGAGCCGACTGTCTCTGCAGGCTAGGTTCTCTGCTGGGGCAGGAGCAGGGAGGGGAGTTAGGCAGAAGAAGGCTGGCCTCAGAAGCTGGAGTCCAGGCCACAAAGACCTCTCCCGAGAGAGACTGGAGTTTGCCTCTCGGGACGGCTGTTTCACTTGAAGGCAACTCGAAGCCGCCTGGCATCCTCTTGGTAGCCAGCCCATCCGCCCTCTTCAAGCTGCCCCTGGCCAGGCCCCTCCCCAACCTCCCAGAACTAACCTGTACCCCTCAGCCCTGGCCACTTGTCCACAGGCCTCCCTGAGTCTAGGCCTCCTGGGGCCATTTGGGAGATCTTATTTCTAGACTCATGAAAGATGCAGGGATGGGAGGTGGGGGTTCTGGGGAGGGCAAACTTCTACTTTCTGCAGTTGGAGAAAGCATGGAGATTATAGAACTATACAATGGAAATTACAGAATCACAGAAATATAGAAGTTTTACAGAAGTAAAACTACTTTTACATTATATCTTCTTTTTTAAATTGGAGTATAACTGCTTTACAATGTTGTGTTAGCTTCTGCTGTTCAACAAAGTGAACAGCTGTGTGTATACATACATTCCCTCCCTCTTGAACCTTCCGCCCAACCTCCCCACCCACCCCTCTAGGTCATCACTAAATTGTATCTTTTAAAGTTTAAATCTCATCTAGAATAACAGGATCAGGAGGGCGAGCATGGGACTCCAATGTCCTGTGTTCCCTCACTGTCCGTTGTTCTTAGGCAGCAAATCCTCTTGGTTTAAAATTCTAGACCAAGAGCTCGCTGGAAAAGCCTTTGTCCAACCCAGTGCCCTGGCCCTGCTCTCCGGGAAATTCCATGTGCAGCCTCTTTCTTTCTTTAAGTGGGGTCTCTCCTTTGACTCTCCATGCCAGGCCTACAACTGCACTCACAGCTGTGTGGGCCACCCCCCTTGCCCAAGAATACCCAGGGCACACCACTCCTCCCCAGGGTCTGTGCCCTGCCTCAAAAGCACCCAAACCGTCTCCCAGCTCTGCTCTTGCGAAGTGGCCCAGCTGGCCATGCTCTATCATGTATGTGCTCCACTGGGTGCAGGCATCCTGGAGGCCCTGGCCTGCTGGCCATGTGCCCCTAAGTTTCATAAACCAGAAACACCAAAACGTCTTCCTTGAGGCCACCCCAGGGCTCATCCCAATCCCCAATCCCAGAGAAAAAGCCAGGCGCAGGTTTTCCAAGGAGCTTCCACCTTCTGGGGGGCAGGGGAGCTATACACACACAAATGTACACATTCATGAGCACATACACACATACACGCCATACACAAGCATCTATACACACATACACAGAAGCACAATACATATACGCGTGTAAGCATACACTAACATGTATACATGATACACATGCACATGCACACGTGTGGATACATGTACACATACGTGTACATACATACACACAATATACATGTGTGTGTTCATTAACAAACACACACAGCTAACTGTGGAGGCTTCTGGGCAAGAGGGAGAATTCCTCTTTTACTTTGAACTCTCTTGAGCTGTATAAATATTTCACGCCTATGCAACCACACATACATTCAAATATACAATGCCAGCAGCAGCAGCAGTGCCCCCAGCACAGGAAGCCTGTGCCCCTCTGTCCTCCACCTTGGGTGCCCACGGCAAAACCCATCACCCTTCAGTTGGGTGCTTTCCTCCAGGGAGTCCCTGTCTTCACAGGGAAGTAAACTGAGGGGGTAAATTGAGTCTGTACGGGAAGGAAACTTGTCCAAAGTCAATAGGAAGTGAGGGCTGCACTGGGATTTGAACCCAGGTGCCAGGGCTCAGAAGCTCTGAGAGCTGACACCATAGTCTCCTTGGCCCTGCAGAGCAGGGCTGGGGTCAGAGTCACCTGTGAGGCTGAGTGCTCGGAAGTCCCCAGCCCCCTCTGCAGTTGAGCGCCCTAGGTGTGCAACAGGGCCATGGAGCAAACATCCCAGGAGGTTCTTGGGGGTCTGGTCACTGTCTCAGGGCCCCTGGTAGCAAGCAAGGGCCTCAGCCCATATGTCCCTCCTGACCAGGACATTTCCTTCCCACAGAGCCATCTGCTTCCTATTCAACCCATGCAGTGATAAGGAGCACTAGTCAGAGGCTGCAGGCCACATGGCTGGTGGGGAGGGGGCTCTGGTCAAGCCCTAGCTGACTACAGGCTTGCAGTGTAGCCTCGACAACATGTTCCCTTCACCGGGCTTCAGTTTTCCCATCTGTACACCCCAGGTCACAGTCTGGGAAGTTCTACCACCCACCAAGTACACTAACAGTGAGAAAGAGCACTGTTCTCCCATTCTACAGAGTGGAAGACTAAAGGTCAAGGGGGCTTACTCAGGGCCACCGTGAGGGAGAGGCAGATCAGAATTTGAACCCAGCTTGTCCACTTTGAAGCTAAGGGCCACCCAGAACATGGCACAGCCTCATGTCCACACTGGGGAGGAGGCCAGGAAGCTTTATGTGGTAGGGCCTTGGGTTGGGGGTGGATTTCAGGGTTGATTCATTTCCCTCGTGCCTGACCTTGGTACCCCAGGCCTTCTGGGGAGGGGCTTTGAGCTGTGGGGAGAGCTCTGGGCCCGAGAGGTGACCACTGTTCAGGTGAATCCCAGGGAAGGCGCTATCCTGAGGAGGTCACCCAAGTTGGGGGGAAGTCAGAGCCCATCTTGCACAGGTGTGGAGCTTCACCTCCCCACCCAGCTGCCAGGAGCCATGCTTGGGACCCTCCCACTGAGACCTCTGGCCATGACTTGGGCAGTGCAGGGATCAAACGCCCAGTTTAATGTATCCCTGGGGCCAAAAGGAATTCACTGAAACCCCAGTGGCATCTCAGAAGCTGAGTAAGCCCAGGGCTGCCATTTTTTTTTTTTTTTTCTTTTCTCTAAAAGCCAGGAAGGAGCCTGTAGAGAAGGAGCTGGTTTTGGCGGGGATGCCCACAAGCCTGGCTCCTTGAGCCTACTTTCTGTGGACAATGTGCGTCATCCCAGTCATTTGCACATAGGCAGCTCGCAGGGACCCAGGCCACCTGGCCCAGGGTCACACTGCACTGAGCAACCTCAGCTTGGACAGGGAGGCAAGTTGGAACAGAAGCGAGATTCAAAACAGGTCTGCGGTACTCAGAATACCCAGTTTCAACACAGCACATCCTCCAGTTCACCCTGGGCTTGGAGAGGCTGCCCATGGCCTCCAGTTGGGCCCACGAGGTCTGGCTCATCCTCAGCCTCTTGCCGGTAAACCCTCTGCTTCCTTGGGAGATGAGGGCAGGCCAGGGCTGTGGCCAACTGAATCTCTGCAGGACCTCAAGGTTTGGGTTATGGACTTCCTCCAATCCTGCCTGCCCACAATTCTGCCACTGACTCCAAATCCCAGGTACAAGCTTGGAACAAGATGCCTACATGGGATTTCCTGCCCTCCTTCCCAGAGCCCAATTTCACATCTAAAGAATGAGAGAGCAAGGCCCTCAGAGACCCAAAATCTATGAGGCTCATCAGCTGGTCTGGGAAGAGGTGGGATGTGGATGTGGGCCTTCCCTTTATCATCTCCACATCTTGCCACACCACAGACCAGCAGAGTGACTGGTCTGTGCTCAGTTTCCTCAGCTATAAAATGGGCAGGCGGGCATATGACAGGGAGCAAATGAAGCGCTCAGAAGCCTAGTGGCTGGTTAGAGCACAGCTGGGGCAGGGCAGGACTGATCGATCCTCTTCCTTGCCACCCAGCCTCACTGCTTTGAAAGGCTGCCTCCCAAATAAACTGTAACAATTTGTAATTAATTCTATTGTGAAAGTCCCTAACAAGGAAGAGAGAGGACTAGCCCCGGAAACTGCATGAGCTGAGTGAAGCCCAGCTCCAGATGCTGGCCATTGCAGCCACTCCTGCATAGGGCCCCTTCCCTTGGGCTCAGTGGGCAACAGTGGATGTGGGGGTTCTGGAGTCCTCACTTCTGGCCTGGGACCTGAGAACCGACCAAGTAGGATCTGCTGGGGCTGAGTAGGATCTGTCTGATCCATCGGTGTGGGGCATAAGCTGCTACTGTGCCCATTGCCTGGGCTCAGCGTGAAGGCACCCACCCCAGGTCACACTAGCTCACTCCTGCACTGTCCCCACACCATCTGTGCCCAGCCAGCCTCAGAAGGTCTCTTGCTCCGTGTCTGAGTTCCTGGCAGGAAGTTTCCCGGGGTGGGGGTGGGAGGTCCTCGCAGCAGCTGAGCGGGGTTGGGCAGTCCTGCTTCCTGTGGGCTCACCACTGACCAGGAGTAACCGCGCAGCCACGTCAGAGTTGCCTTTTGGAACATGGCCAAGACCCTGGCAGCCTCAGGATCTGCCAGGAGAGCAGAAATGAGAAAAAGAGCAAACTTGGAACTTCCCTGGTGATCCCGTGATTAAGACTCCACAATTCCAAGGCAGGGGGCACAGGCTCAATCCCTGATCGGGGAACTAAAATTCTACATGCCAGCTCAGCAAGGCCAAAAAAAGAATTTAAGAGAAAAAGAGCAAACCTCTCCCAGCAGCGAAGGCTATGCAAGCAACCCTCCCTCCCAGGACTTGGTTTCCAAGCCCAAATGTTGCCCTGCGAGCCTCACTGCACCCTGTCCTGCCAGCGCCCTGCTGTGTCCTCGGCTGGCTATAGCCCCAGAGTCTGCTGCAGTGTCCAAGGCAGCTGCCCCCTCAGATAAACCCTGGGCATGGCCACATTTATTTTCACAATATAACTAACGTTTCTTATTTCTTCTGCTGCCATCCAAAAGTGAGTTAATTGACTAAAGACACCAACTCACTCCAGCAGGGGCCCTAAGCAGACTGGCCTTGCATGGAGGCCACAGGGGTAGGCAGCACGTGGAGGGGGACATCTGTGGAGTGGACATCTGTGGAGTTCCCTCACTGCCCTGGCTTGACAGATCATCTGCCCTTGGATTATACATACAACTCTCCTCTGAGCCCAGTCACCCTGGGAGGTGAGTGATTCTTCCCCACTCTACAGAAGAGGAAACTGAGGTTCACAGAGAGAGTCCATACTTGCCCAAGGCCATGCAGCAGAGCATCTTGAGACTGATAGGGCTCTGGGCTTGGGCTCCCAGTCAGTCCTCCCGCAGCCAGGGGCACATTGAGGACATCGAGGTGACTCAGCCCACACATCCTGCTGTCTGGGGGCTCTTGCTCAAGTGGGGACATATATGAAGATCCTGGGATTTCCCCCTCCTCCCAGCAAGCCCTTCTACCCCTCCTCAAGCAGGACCTTGGGACTCAGATTCAGGCAGGGGCCACTGGGAGGGAAGGCTGTGGAAGAGCCAGGTGAGGTGCAGGGGGAGGGCCGTGCCTATGGTGGGGTAAGGGGAGAGCGGATTGCGCTTGGGAGAAGGTGCTGCCCTTCCTAAACCCTGCCGGGATGTCATCTTTGAAAGAGGATCTAGTTTGGCAGGCAGGAATGTTAATACTATGTGTCCAGTTTACCCCAGCACTTCACACACATTAGCCCATTAGTCCTCACCACAAGCCTCTGAGGGCTTCCCTGGTGGCTCAGACAGTGAAGGATTTGCCTGCAGTGCAAGAGATGTGGGTTCAGTCCTTGGGTTGGGAAGATCCCCTGGAGAAGGGAATGGTCACCCACTCCAGTATTCTTGCCTGGAGAATCCCATGGACAGAGGAGCCTGGCGGGCTGCAGTCCAAGGGGTCGCAAAGCGTCAGACTCGACTGAGTGACTAACACTTTTACTTTCTTTCATAGCCCTCTGTTGGAGGTGCTGCTCTCACCCCATTTCACAAATAAGACACTGAGACACAGAGTGATGTGCCTAAGAGCACAGTGAGGTAGGTCCTGAGGGTGGGAAGCAGAAGGCAGAGGCTGGAGAGAGAGCAGTGTTGGGTGGGACTGGACCCCAGGCTGGATGAGCAGAGCAGCCGTCAGTCCTGACGTTCTCTCCCAGAGCCTCCTTGCCTGTGACTGGAGCCCCCTGGAATAATGTGTCCACTCTCACGTGAGCGTCCAGAGCCTCCAAGGCCCCTCCGCAGCTGGCAAGGTCTGACCTCCTATACGCAGCCCCGATGTACTTGGTGGTCCAGCCTCTGGGCCCTTCTCCCACTGTTCTTCCTCCTGGGATGCCCTTCCACACATACTCACACCCCAGGGCTCAGTGCCAAGGTCCCCACTGGTCAGGAAGTCTTCCCACCCGCCTGTGTGTTCAGCACTCTGGCCATGGCTTCTCCGTCAGGACTGGTCTCGGCTCTCAGATAGAGTGGAACAGGGCTGTAGCACCCGCAACTGGTCCCAAAGCCAATGGCAGTGACCCCTGAGCACAGGGATCCCTGCCCACTGAGGGACTGCTCCCCAGGCCAGGGCCTTGCTTGCCCCACGTGTTTGCCCTCCACCCCCTAAATATGGCCTGTTACTACAGCATCACCTAGGACTGGCCACTCACACCTGAGCGGGGTCAGTCTCAGCCTTAGTCTGGTGTACATGGCTGAGAGGCCACTGTCCCTGCCCCCATCCCCAGGGGTCAGAAACTAAAAGAAAGTCCAATGTCAACAAGTTACCAAAGGGTGGTGCTCAGGCCTGCGCCACAAACAGAGGCCCTGGGGAAGTGCTGGTCCTGGGCAGGGCCGGTTACAAACCGCTACTCTGGCCCTGCTCCAACAGTGGGACAGGACCCCAGGGTGCGAGGGTACTGGATCTAAATGGGACCACTGCCAGGGCCTGCCCCCATGCTCACAGCGCTCCAAGGCCAGCAGGGCGGGCTGAAGCGCAAGAACCCGCGGGTGGAGAGAGGGGAGGAGGCCACAGCGGCCCCAGGTTCCCCATCAGGGCATGCACAAGACTGTGCGGTCGCTGTGGACACCGTAAGTGACGTAACTGTCTGCCCGCTGCTGGCCTGGAGCCCAGAGGCCGGGATCCATTCCGTGCCTAGTCCCGGCGCGTAGCGAACCAGAGCAGAGGCATAGCTGGAGCGCTGTGTGAGAGCCAGGAAGGCAGGGGCCGCAGAAACCGGAGTGAAGGTGGCGCCCAGGCCCCACGGCTGCGCAGCTCCATGTGGGCGCTACCTGCCCCGGGCCATGTACGGCAGCCTGCCAACCGCGCCCCAGCCCAACCTTCCAAAGTGGCTTGAGCCCCGGATCATCCCTGGGCTCCCCGCGACCACGCTGGCAAGGGGGCGGGACGCAGGGGGCATGGCGACCACCCCGACCCTCACTGCGGACGCGGCGCGCAGCGGGTCGGCACCCGTAGGTGCCTGGGAGCCGTGGGAGCAGGGTTCAGAGAGGGCGGGCGTCGGACAAGGTCGCACAGCGGCACGGATGGAGGGGGTGCTTACCGAGGCGCCCGGGGATCCCGGCGAGCTCGGGCGCAGGTCGCCGTTGAGCTCGTACTCTTCGGGGCGCGAGTCCATGGTGAGGCACTGGGTCAGCTTTGCTCCGGGTCTCAGCGTGGCCCGCGCCCCAGCCGCGCACACAGACCCCGCGGCGGGTCCGCCCACGGCCCGCCTTCCTCCCGCCGGGTGCACGCAGCCGCACTCAGACTCCGCCCCCAATCCCCTGGAGGAGGCCGAGGGGCGGGGCTTAGGCCACCCGGGGCTGGCCCCGCGTGGACCTCTATGGCAGGGGGAACCAGCGCTGAATTTCGGTTCTGTTAGGTCCCCGACCTCTAGTGTTCGTGGTAACGCACGTCGCCTTCTGCGTTCCTGTCGTAGACACTTTTAATCCATAAAACGAGGGCAAGAACCGGCCTTTCCCAGGACGCTTCGCTAACCGCCATGGAGTCTAGAGGGTACTGCCGCGGGCGTGGTTTTGTGTTTTCCCGGATGACACTCACCCGCGGGGCCCCAGTGCAGCTCTCGCCAACACATCGCTCGCCCCGCACACGAAACCTGCGAGTCGCCTGGGTCTCACACCCTCTGAACTTTGGCCTTCTCTAGGAAAAGGGGACATGAAGGCCTCCCACCCACTCAGGAAGGGGCAGACAGCAGGTCACCGCAGCTTGGGCCCTCTTTGTGCCTGCCGCCCTTCATGGAGCAGCCTCTGTATCTTCAGGCAGGGCCCCTTGTTTGGGGTGGCACCTTGTCTGTGTCAGTGCCAGCCGCTAGGGGTGGCAAAAGCATGTTTGTTCCTCCAACCTTTCAGCACTTGTTTCCCGGGACGCGGGCCTTTCCCAGAAGCCAGGCGGGTGCAGAGGCCAAACATTATCTCCCCAGCCTGGTAGGCGAAGGTCTGGGTCTCTGTGTTCTGCCCTGACCCTGACCTGGCTCCCAGGACCAACAGCTTTTTACTCCTCCCAGTTTGGCTGCCCACCTCCACTCCCATTCCCGCCCCACCTTCTGCCTTCTCTCATAGTGTCTGCTAAATTCTGTTAGCACAAGGCATTTGACCAAGGCCATGTGGGCGTGACCTTACCCCTCCTGTTAAACCAGAGATCAGAGAGAGTAAGCAGCAGTGCCCAAGGTCGGGAGATAGTTACATTAGTCTTATGAGATGGCTGGATGGCATCACTGACTCGATGGATGTGAGTCTGAGGAAACTCCGGGAGTTGGTGATGGACAGGGAGGCCTGGCATGCTGCGATTCATGGGATCGAAAAGAGTCGGACAGGACTGAGCGACTGAACTGAACTGAGAGCTCATTTATTCATCCTGTAACTAGAGTGTCTGCTTTATGCTAGGCCCTGTTCTGGGTGCTGTGGCCTGGAACAGGGTTATGGGGCAGATGGGAGGTGATATGGGATAGCCTTGTGAAGCAGGGGTTACCCTCTCACTTGACATGGGAGGAAACTGAGGCATAGCTGGGAAGAGACCTAGGAGGGCCATGCTCAGAACTGGGGGGATTGCGTGGATCTGTAAGTAGTGGACTTGTTGCTCTCTTGGCTGGTCTAGCCAGTGAAAAATGAAATAGTTCCTGCTGTGTCAGTAAACAAAGTTGCCACAGTCATCAGTGATTGCAGCCCTCCAATGTGAGCTAGTGAGCCCTAAGGGAATTCAGGAAGGCAAAGATTACCTGCTATCTAGCAGCCAGCAGACTACAGCCATTTCCTATGGTGAGCCCCGAGGAAAGGAAGTTCAAGATGTGAAAACACAGGGTACTGGCCCCAGATAGCTGAGGTGCATATGAAAGGAGTGATTTCAGTGAGCGCAGACTCTTGCATCTTCATGTAAATAGAAAAATGCTGATTTCCTTAACTTGGGATGTCTCATTTTCTTTAAATAACAATAATCTTTTGATGATCAGACTACCTGCCCTTTGTTGCAAAACGGCTCCTCCACTCGCCTCCTTGGACCACTTCTCTCAGGGTTTCTTGAGATGCTGTTTCCTGGGCTAGAAGTGCTGAAAGTTTCCACGGAATAAATATAACTCTCAACTTTTAGGCTGTAAGTATTTTCTCAGTCAACACCATGCAGCAGGTGGGCATCCATGAGCACTGTAACCTCGTGCCTGCCTCACCTGTGATTGCCCACCACACCAAGACCTCCTTGTTCCCCCCTGCCTAATGCCTTACCCTTACTGCTAGAAGTAGCCTTTTTTTAAAAAAACAATATTATCTTTTTAAAAATTGATTGATTGATTGATTTTTTTTTGGCTGTGCTGGGTCTTAGTTGTTTCTTGCGGGGTCTCTCTAGTTGCGCCGAGTGAGGACTACTCTAGGTGCCGTGCACAGGTTTCTCATTGCAATCACTTTCACTTTTCCCTTTCATGCATTGGAGAAGGAAATGGCAACCCACTCCAGTGTTCTTGCCTGGAGAATCCCAGGGACGGGGGAGCCTGGTAGGTTGCCGTCTATGGGGTCGCACAGAGTCGGACACGAGTGAAGTGACTTAGCAGCAGCAGCAGCTTTGTTACTGAGTCCAAGCTTGCTCTGCCCACTGCATGTTAGGCCAATGAGTCCAAGAGACAAGGTGTTGATGAGGCAAGGAATACGACTTTATTCTTATTCAGAAAGCTGGCAGACAGAGAAGATGGCAGACTAACACCTCAAAATAACCATCTTGTTAGGGTCTGGATGCCAGGTTCTGTTATGAACCAGAGATGGGGGGGAGGTGAGGAAACAAAGTAAAAAGGCCACTTAATCTTGCAAGTATCTCCTAGACGGCAAGCCTCAGGCAGAGTGATGTGTTAATTTCTTCCTTCTTGCCATCTACACAAGGACAAGGTTCGGAACAAAGGCACTTTGATTTAATAATCAGGCAGAGGGGTAGGATTCTCTGAGGCAGGCCATTATGTGTGATTATAATAATAAAAGCAACGGAAAGCAAGTCAAAGAAACCATTTCAACATGGAGTCAGAATTGACTTCTCCTCGCAACAGCTCCTTAGTTGTGGTGTGTGGGCTTAGCTGTCCCATGGCATGTGCAATCCTCCCAGGGGACAATGGAATCCTTGTCCCCTGCACTGGTAGTCAGGCTTCCAACCACTGGACCCCCAGGGGAATCCCTAGAGGGAGTTTTGAAAGTGAAGCTGAAACCATGGGAAATGTAAGTCACTTTGGAGATTTATCAGAGAAGGGAAACTTCCTCTAAATCCTCCTGACATGCTGCATGTCTGCACCATTTGTGGTGATGGACAGGCTGGGGGCCATGGGGTTCCCACAGCCCTGGCTAAACCCAGCTGGGTATTTACTGACTGTATGATGTGACTGTATGATTCCTCCTCTGTTCAGTGAGCTGTTTGGGCTTGATTCCTCAGGGCTCTGGCCGTGGTGGGACCCTGGGGTCTAGGGTCTGTATGGGCTAGGCTGCCTGGGAACTTGTCTTGACCACAGCCCTAAAGTCCTGCAGCCACAGCTCAGACCAACAGGCCTCCATTTTGTGCAGGTGTGGGTAGGCCCTGCCCACTTGCTGCTAAGGGCCCAGTGCATCTTAACGGGGCCTCAGTTCTGCCCACTCACAGCCCGCTGGTGGAGGAGGAACTGCTGTTGTGCCACTACTTCAAAGCTGAGAAAACTGAGGTTCACAGAGATGGCTATTGCCTCAGTCCTAGTTGACAAGGCCAACATGAGCGGGGACACAGCAGTGCCTGGGGGTCTGATCAGACCCAGGCATGGTGACTCTTACAAGTAGCAATTACTGTTATTCTCACAAAACCCAAATGTAACTAAACACAAGCAGCTGGAAATGTCTGCTGCAGCAGCAGCCTGGCCCCTAGAGAGGCTTGGGAGAGGGCAGCCAGGAGAGAGGGCCCTGAGGGCGCAGGGGAGGCTCCAGGGGCAGGGGTGGGGCAGGTGGGGGGAGGTGGGAGGAGAGTGCTTGAGAGGGCTCTGTTCCCGCCTGTTTATTGGATGAGAGAGTGTCGGTGGGTGTCACCAAGGTCTCTCACGTGGGTCCTGTGGCAGCTCTGTGCTGAGGTTCATTATTCCCTCTGTCCAAAAGGAGGAAGCTAGGAGAGATCATGGTTGAATAAATAATTGGGCATTTAGACTTGGGTTTGTAACCATGCTCTGTACTAACCACCAGGGAACCAGGCAGGCACTTCACCTTCCTTGAGTAGAGCTGATGGGGGCATGGTCAGCCCTTGGCAGGGTCTCATCCTCCAGATGTGCTTGTCCTCAGGGAGGGACTTTTATCCCCAGTCTGCTTTGTCATCCTCATTTGCCTGTGCTGTCTGTTTACCAGACTGTTCCCAGGACAGACTGAAAGAGGCAGTCCATACTTGGATGTCCTCACATCTACTTGGTTTCAGATTCTCCTGCTGGAGAGATCAGCATGGGTGTCCGAGGTTGGTTCCCAGATTCTGACTGTGAGGCTTGGGTCTATGGGGAAGTGACCATTGGGGAATGTCCCAGGAGAGAAGGTGGGCTGGAGAGGGACAGGGCCAGTCGCTGTTCTACAGCAAAGAGACACACAAGAGAGGGGCTCATGCGCAGACAATACACACGTTCAGACCCACACATGTCGTGTGATGTTTAGTTCACCTGCCCATTCTGGTCTGTGTCACTGGAGGTGCATTTCCTGCCTGTAAAATGGGGATGCTCTGAAGATGAAGTGACCCAGCCCGGGTGATGCCCAGACCAGCTCCCAGTAATGGGGATGATGACAGTCTTGACCTCACTCCCCTCCCCATGCTCCCACCTTGAGCAGGTGCTGAAATCCTGCTGGCCGATGATAGTCAAGAGCCATATCACCCAGAATAGGCCCCAGAGTCAGGTGGCTCTTAGGGCAGTGGCTTCACACTCTGGGTGAGACAGAGACCAGATGCTTGGGTGGCTTCACTCATCAGGAGGGATAGGGTCTCATGGCTAGAAGGACCTGGTCCCCGCCCCACCCAACACAACACCAGGAGAAGGATGAATATTGCCTGTGCCCCTGAATTACTGTGGGGAGAGCATGGCTGTGTCAGCTTGGATCTGGGAAGATGTGCATTCAGATAGATCACGTGAATGGGAACCTTCACAAATGGCTGAATCCCTGGCCCTTTTCCATCTCTGAGAGGCAAGGAGACAGGGAGGGCATTTCCATACAGAGAGAGAGAGGATACCAAGTTTGGAAAGGTGCTGCGGCATGCATGGGGTGCCCCAGGCTCAGTGAGGCAGGCCTGTGCTCAATCCTGCTCTGGGAGGCTGGCTTTGCAACTGAAGCTCCTGCCTCTGCCAGGGCCCGGGCCAGCCCAAACATGCCCACTACTGGGGAGAGCGGGAGGAGAGCAACCAATTGGCAGTCAACCTGGGGCAATTGGTGCTCCCTGGGAGCTGGCAGCCTGACTGCCTGCTACCCACTTGAGGGGAACCTTGTCATGCCTGTGGGGTGAGCCTAGGATTCTGCATTCCTATCAAGCACTTCCAGGCAGTACACTTCACACCAGTTCAGTGCTCAGAGCCAGGTGGCAGGGCAGGGCTGCCACCCCATTTCCAGAAGGACAGAGGAGGGAGGCCAGGCATGTGAGGAGGTTCTGTGTTATCACCCTCATTTTAAGGACCGGGTGGCACTGGCCAAGGTCATGCATGGTAATGGACTAGGTAGCATGAAATGGGCACCCAGGTAGGCATATGCATCACCTCACTCAGTCCTCCTGCAAGACGTGACATGCCTAAGGTCACACTGTTAGGCCCTCACCCCCCAAACAAAGCGGGTTTCTCCCACGAGGGTGTCGCTGAGTTATGCTCTTCGTATTCTAGAATATCACCAACATGACAGTGGCTGGATGTTCTGTAGCCACCAACAGAGTGTGAGAGGCAGGTTGGGTGACTTGGAGGCGCCCACCCAGTACTGTGGAGAGAGAGCAGTGAAACGCAGCTTCCTCCAAGGAGACTTGATCCGCCCATTTGTCCTGCCGTCTGTGTATCAGTCTCTCCCCAGTACCTACGGGGCCCAGCCAAGTCCTTGTTCCCACAGCATGTCAAAGGGGCAGGGATAATGGCCATCCCTGCTATTGGTTCGTCCCTTCTCCTTCAGTCACAGACTCCTGAGTTTAGCTCAGCCAATGGTTTCCCAGAAGAGGGGTCTCTCCTGCAATTCTGAACTTCTCCTGCATTGAAGTGTGGCTGTGTGGCTACAGTCTGGCAATGGAAGAGGTGTGCAACATTAGGAAAGGGACTGAGGAATACCATTTCTTCTTCTTCTTTTTTTTTTTTTATTACTTCTTCCTTCCTATTGGCTGAAATATGAATGTAATGACTGGGGCTCCACTAGCTATGTTGGACCACGAGACTGGGCATGGGAGTCTCGCACAGCAGAGCCAAAGATAGAAGGACCCTATGTCCCCTTGGAGCCCAGGCCTTCCCTAGCCTGCCCACCTTAATACTTCTTAAGTGTAAACAAACAAACAAAAAACTATCTTGTTTTAGGATACTGGAATTTTGTTTTTTCCTGATACAGCTGATCTTAATCCTAGTTTTTATATGTGTTTATATTTTTCATTGATAAATAGGTTTTTCCCCCCTTTAAACATAGGACATAAAACAGATGAAAACACTCAACCCTCCCCACAGTCCTATTTTGAAAAAGTAAATCAGGTTATATCCCTGACCAGATTAAGTCCCTCTGAATTCTTATGAAAATCCTCACTCCTGGGACCTATATCTGACACCCCTGCATCCTCCCTTCTCCTCACCTTCCTCATTGCCCCTCTGTTTGTTCCTTGGACTCATCACCGTGTCAGGACTTTGCATTCCCCATATTCCCCACCTAAAGATCCTGTTCCCAGGTCTCCACGTGTCCAGCTTCTTCATGACATCTGATTGTATCCCATCTGTTTGTTTACCATCTGTCTGAAGTAGCCTTTGGCCTCCCTCAGCTTGTGCCCTGGATCAGCCCCTGAAAACCCCATGCTTGTTGTTTGTGTGTTAACTGCCTCCTCCCCCGACTTGACACAAAGCCCCAGGTACTGCTGACCCTCAGCCCACGCCTAGTGGCTGCCCCGGGCATGCCCTGGCCATGCCTACTTTGTCCAGGCTTCAGGAGTTCCTCAGCCTAGCCAGCTCAGCCCAGCCCGTGCTTTGCAAACCACTAATGAGGGGCTCCATATTCTTGGCTCTGACAGTGACCGCTGACTCAAACTATGAAACTACGGGCCACAGGTGACTGTGGGAGTGAGAACAGGCATCTGGAGCGCTGGTGGGGTAGGTGGCTTGTGGTTTGGCAAAGAGGTGTCCTCTGGGAGCAGGTCAAATCTAGTCTAGGTACCCCACTTCCTGTTCCAAAGGTTGATTGTTAGCCTTGCCCTGTCCAGGGAACCAGCTAGGCAGAAAGCCCAAACCCAGGCTATGACGAGGTCCTATGGACTGATGATCGCTCCTCCATAGTAAACTGGATCTCAAAGCTGCACACCAGGTGCTGAGAGAAAAGTTGCTGAGGGACTGGTGGGGCCTATGCACATCCAGCCTGAAGACCACCCTGCCACTTTCTGCCTTCCCCTGCCAGGGTCTGCTGCTGCTGCTGCTGCTAAGTCGCTTCAGTTGTGTCCGACTTTGTGCGACCCCATAGACGGCAGCCCATCAGGCTCCCCCGTCCCTGGGATTCTCCAGGCAAGAACACTGGAGTGGGTTGCCATTTCCTTCTCCAATGCATGAAAGTGAAAAGTGAAAGTGAAGTCGCTCAGTTGTGTCCGACTCTTAGTGGCCCCATGAACTCCAGCCCACCAGGCTCCTCCATTCATGGGATTTGCCAGGCAAGAGTACTGGAGTGGGGTGCCATTACCAAGCCTGGGGGCTGCCTCCTCTGGGAAACCCCAAGATGCCCCTGAGCGCATGCTTTCACACCCTCAGTTCTCTCCCACCGCCTTCCAAGACTCGTACCCACATTGAGGGGCTCAAGGCTCAGGCTGGGGGTTGTCTGCTTTAGCACCCACAACTTCCCACAGCTTGTGGACAAGTGGAGACACCGCCACCAAGAGGTCAAGGATAGAACTAGCAAGCATTGCTGAGGGACACTGGTCTGGGGCTTTGGTGTGAACTCTCTTACTATGCGCCCATTCGGCTTGCTTGGACACTAAGGCTCCCAGAGCTGACCAGGTCTCCTGAGCCCACCCCACCTGCCCCAGATGGGGACTGGGAGCTACCACGAAACAGGTGAGGCTCACAGGAGCACTCAGCTTCCCCAGGAGCTTTCCACTCTTCCCTGGAGAAGCAAGGCCCACCTCAGATTCTGGGCTGACCACGACTTCACTTTCCTTAGGGACACCCCTGAAAATACCCTAGGAGCCACAGCAGGGTGGGGAATTTGAGCCTCCCGCTCTGAGGTGGGGAGGGGACAGTGGCCGCTGTGTCTGTGGACATCATGCAGTTCCATCCACATCGGTGTCCTTGTTCTGACCCTGGTTGGGCCATCATCAGAACTGCCAAGAGACACTGCTCGCTACCCACTCCCTGCATTTCTACCCAGGTCCTGGGGAAGCTGGTGTGGCTGCTCTGGGGACCCCACTCTGAGCCCCAGCGTGGGAATTTGAGTCAAGTGGATTTGACTGAGGGGTGTGGAGGGGAGGAGACCCCACTGCTGAGCACCAGCCTTGGCCCTGGTGCCTTTGCACAGATGCTGTCATCAATCACCCCTCAGCACAGGGCACGTGTCTCCTGCTTTGGAAAAGCTAAGACTCCTCAGGGTGACATGTTAGAAATGCCTGTAGAGCAATGGCACCAAGTAATTTCACTTGCATAAATCCATGAAGAAAAGAGTCCTAAGGAGGGATCCTGTTCAGATTTCAGGGTCAGCCGGCACAGTCTTCATGTTGGCTGGGTTCTTAATGACCTGTCATCGGTCATTTCTCACAGTTGGTGAGCAAATTTTGTCCAACAGATGGCAAGGTTGCCTTCATCTTGGTAAAGCCTATGCCGTCAAAAAGCAAGGGTTTCAGAGGACTTTGTTTGCTAAGAATATTTGCAGGGCAGCCAGATGAGGGAGCAAGATGGCTTTATTTTAACTTGCCCTTTGTCCTCTGGCTGCTGCCTGCCTGCTGTAACCCTTGGGCTGTGCTTCTCAGTCTGACAATGTTGGTCTCCACAGCCTCTTCTTTCAAGCTGCTCATGAATTCCATTTGCTTGGCTAGCCTCTGGTTCTTTCCTTACTTCCAGCCCAGGCTAACTGGAAGAACTTGGAAGTTAAGATATTCCATTCAATTCCACAGCTGCTACCTCCCATCTAAGGGAGAGGGTATGAAGGTTTGGGGGGTGAATTAGCCTGCCCAGGAAAGGACCCTTGTCCCTTTGGGACCAGGTTGGAGGCAGGTGTATCCTCCTGGTCCAACATGGAGTGGGATGGGGGCTGGGTAAACCCAGGGGCTGGTTCTGGGGTTACCACTGCTTGGGAGTCCAAACCACCAGACCATTGAGGCCTCCAGCTCCATATTCAAGGCATGTATAAGAGCTAGGCCCTGCATGGACCTTTTGTGGTCACTGGCCTCTTTGTGGGGCTAGCTGTCCATCTAGCCCATGGACGTGGCCTACACTGTGCAGAGGCTGAAATTTCCAGGGTGTCTCCCCCAAATGCCCTTCTCCTGTTGCTGGCTCTTCTGGTGTCCCAGCTGGCAGGACTTTTGCTGGGCAGAGGCCAGGGCAGGGTGCAACCAGCTCTCACTAAAGACATCTCGTAAGTTGATGGAAACCCATCTAGCACAAAGGGGCATTTACTGGACTGGATGGTATGTCTCCATCTGAATGCAGGGAGGACAGAAATAGCCTTTCACAGAGTGCCAGCAGGGCTGGGCTCTCCTGCTCTGAGGGTGTCAGTTTTCCAGCTCTTTCTCCAAGCTATGCAACTTGTCCCTTTTTCATGTGAGTTACTCACCCTGTCCTGGACAGAGGACTCACTGATCTCTCTCTTGCTAAAACTGTTAGAGAGAGCGGGGGAAAAAGGGAGAGAGTGGAGGGGGAGAGAGAGACTGGAAACATGAAAACACAGGTTGAGTTTCTGTTGAGATGCTGTGTCTCAGTGGTTCTCCATGATGGGAGTGACATGCATTAATGTCTCACCTGACACCCTCTCCGTAAGATGAGATTGGATGATGTCATGCTCCAGGAAGTGACTCTTGTGTTTCTGAAAATGGCTATCATTTCCATGATAGCTTTGCTTGTGCTCCTCCTTCTGCCTATAATGTTCCTCCAAAAATGCCCAATTAAGTAGCAGTTAAGTCTTCTTTGACACCTATACATAATTTTTAAAAAATTCAGTGTGCTAAAGCCAATGCTAGTAATGTTTTGGAGAGGTTAAGAAGTAGCTCAGCTGCTACTTTATTGCTAAAAAATGCTAACTATCATCTGATGCAGGGTTGCCACAAACCTTCAATTTGTGAAAAATGCAGTATCTACAAAGCACAATAAAGCAAAGCACAATAGGAGAAGTTATGACTGTAGCTTAAATTTTCAGCAGGGAAAACACATGCTCACGTTGTGTTATATTCACTTGGTGGGATATTCAGTCACTGTAAATGTTACTCATGAAGGACATATAGTAACAAAAAGAATTTTTACAATATAACTTCAGAGAAAAGTCAGGATATCAAAATGTGCATTGCAGTTATTACCAGTTGCTGTGCATCTGCAGAAGGCTGGGAACAGAAACACTGAGAGGCCTTAAGGAAAGGTTTTCTTTCTAAACATCCCAAAAGCTTGTTTTATACATACACACATACACATTTCTTTATATAAAAAACTTAGATAAATAATAACACATATAAGCAATAAAAATGTACATAAATAGTAAAATGTTATGCTTAATAAAATATAATATATAAATAATAAATATGTATGGAATAAAATATATACTTAGATTAATGTAATATTATGTTCATATCAGAAAATTTAGAAAATGAGGGTAAGGGGAAAAAAGAAATTGATTCTGTTATGCAGGAATAACAGTTTTTCCTATTTTCATGTTGTGTGATCAGTCACAGCCATTGTGAACACTAGGAGGTGCTGGAGGGGAAGGGCGTAGGTCTTGCTCTTGTACCTGTGACTTGGCTAGGGCTCGGCTTCAGCTTCCAGTTTGGTCCAGGTCTGCTCCACAATTCTCCCATTCTCCTGGGACTGCCTGCTACTCGGATGCTCCTCTCCTGTTGAGAGTCTGGAATTCCCAGATTGGCAAGGAGAGCATGCAAGTCCTCTGAAGGTTTGGAATTGGAATCGGCTACTGATGCTGCTGCCAGAAAAAGCCATTTGGCCAAGCCCAAGATCAACAGGATGGGAAAGTGTCCTCCGCTTACAATTGAAGGGGAGTTGTGTGGATACATGCCCATCGATAATCCCAAATTACCCAGATGGGTAGCCTTTCCTACATTTTCTATGCTTTATATAAAGACATGTTCTTCAGGGAGCTTCCCAGGTGGCGCTAGTGGTAAAGAACCTGCTGGCCAATGTAGGGAACATAAAAGATGAGGGTTCTATCCCTGGGTTGGGAAGATCCCCTGGAGAAGGTCATGGCAACCTACTCCAGTATTCTTGCCTGGAGAATCCTATGGACAGAAGAGTCTGATTCGTAGGCTGTCCTTAGGGTCACAAAGAATCGGACACAACTGAAGCAACTTAGCATGCATGCATGTACTTTAGGACTTCCCTGGTGGTACAGTGAATGGGAATCTGCCTGCCAGTGCAGGGAACACGGGTTGGATCCCTGGTCCAGGAAGATTCCACGTGTCGCATAGCAGCTAGGCCTGTGTGCCACAACTATTGAGCCTGTGTTCCGCAATAAGAGATGCCACTGCAATCAGGAGCCTGTGCACCGCAAAGAAGAGGAACCTCTCCTTGCCACAGCTAGAGAAAGCCCACATGTAGCAACGAAAACCCAGTGCAATAAATAATAAAAGACACGTTCTTTACACAGCAGAATCATTCTGCCTATGTTTTGTCACTTAATTATAAGTATGTCTTTCTATGTCATAAAATCATTCTGCAACATATGACTGCATGCATTTCTATTTTAATGTCACGTTATGCCTTATTCAACTTAATGGACATTATGTCCCCTCCCTTTTTTTCTGCTTCTAAAAGCAATACTTCAGTGACTGTCCTCTCCTGGTACCTAAGTCTTTAGGTTTTAAAACGTTATTTTTTTATTTATGTTTTTGGCTATGCTGGGTCTTTGTTGCTGTGTGGGCTACTCTCTAGGTGTGGTATATGAGCACTGCAGTGGCTTCTCTTGTCGTGAAGCATGGGCTCTAAGGTGCAGGGGCTTCAGTAGCTGCAGCATGTGGGCTCAGTCGTTGTGGCTTCCGGGCTCTAGAGCACAGGCTCAGTAGTTGTGGTGCAAGGGCATGCTCTGAGGCATGTGACGTCTTTCTGGATCAGGGATTGAATCCGTGTCTCCTACATTGGCATGCAGGTTCTTTACCACTGAGCCACCAGGGGAGCACTATCTGTGACATTTTTAAAGAATACATTTCTAAAGCAGATTTAGGGAGGGAGATAGTTGACCTCAAGATGGCCACAATAATCTTCGCTTTCTTAATCACACCCTTCTATAGTCTCTTCTTACAGTAAATCAAGGCCAGACTATATGGCCAATAAATTACAGCCGAGGTGATGGTGTGTGACTTCTGTGGCTGAGTCATAGAGGGCACTGCGGCTTCTGCCTTTCTCTCCTGGCTCAGAGCCACTCTGCAGAGTCACTCCTGAATTCTTGACCAACAGAAACCACTGGAGACATTAACTAATAATTTTTTAAGGCCACTTATTTGTTTTAAAGGATAGATACATAA
The DNA here is from genome assembly GCF_029407905.1 of Bubalus kerabau. Lineage (NCBI taxonomy): Eukaryota > Metazoa > Chordata > Mammalia > Artiodactyla > Bovidae > Bubalus > Bubalus kerabau. Next base: position 151,890,903 of record NC_073627.1, read on the forward strand.
TAGTGTGAGTATTTTGATCGAGAGGCCCAGTTTCACTTTGTTATCAGATAAACCCCAGAATCTTGGTGGCTAGCAGAGTATGGTTTATTTCTCACTCCCACACACCTAATGTGGGTAAGGGGGCTCCCCTGCTTTTCAATCAGGTGGTGTCCAGGGACCCAGCATATTTCAGTCTAGTAGCAAATCACTGCCTCTCACATCCAGGTGGTGAGAATTCAGCAGGTGATCACACCCAGATGTATGGGACCAAGAAAATAATTTGACCAACTCTTGATGTTGAAGTTGAAACTCCAATACTTTGGCCACCTGATGCGAAGAGCTGACTCATTTGAAAAAACCCTGATGCTGGGAAAGATTGAGGGCAGGAAGAGAAGGGGATGACAGAGGATGAGATGGTTAGACGGCATCACCGACTCAATGGACATGAGTTTGGGTAAACTCTGGGAGTTGGTGATGGACAGGGAGGCCTGGTGTGCTGTGGTTCATGGGGTCACAACGAGTCGGACACAACTAAGCAACTGAACTGAACTGAACTGAACTGAGCATTATCTCTGCCAATGAATCAAAAGAAACTATAAGTGGTTACTATGTATTTTTAAAAGATAGACTCAGAACTAAAGATCTATATATTGAAATCATGATTCACAATGAACAACAAATCCTGAGGGTGCTCAAATTTCCACAGTCGCTACATGACAAGTATGTAGAAACACAGGGACTCTTCCATAATGCAATCTGACGGTCTATACCAAGGGCCTTTAGAATATTTATATCCTCTGACCCAAATAGGGGCTTCCCTGGTAACTCAGCTGGTACAAAAATCTGCCTGCAATATAGGAGACCCCAGTTCAATTCCTGGGTTGGAAAGATCCCCTGGAGAAGGGAATGGCCACCCACTCCAGTATTCTGGCCTGAAGAATTCCATGGACTGTATAGTTCATGGGGTCATAAAGAGTTAAACATGGCTGAACGACTTTCACTTTCACACTGACCCAGATAATTTTGCTGCTGGAACTCTATTCTAAAAAGATGTTGTTTAATATGATAAAATCATTATGAATAATTCACCATAACATTATAAGAAGTAATGAAAAATTGTATGTATGCCAGGGAAGGGATAATTTGTCACCTCCTCCATGATAGAATATTACACAACCATTACAAGAGATGCTGGTTGTGCAACTTGTCATAGCTGACACTATACTGTTATGGGGAGAGGTCGCAAAATTAAATTATTTCAATGATACAAACACAGGGAGAAAACACTACACTATTTATAACCTACCTTATTTCATAACCAGAAAAAAGTTGGTAGAAGCAATTTTAAAAGCGTTGCTGGTCTTTCTGATCCCTAGTCAAAGGCATATCTATTGGCTTCACTGTCCCCTTCAGGTGAGAGCTTCCCTAAGCTTCCCCAGTAGTGGATGCGGGAGAGGGTGCAGGCCAGGTAGGAGCAGGGATGCTTCAGAGCGGATCAGAGTGCTGGTCCTGCATCCCCAGGGATGGGGCTGGGATAACCCACCTGGGCACCACCCTTTTAGGCTGAAGTGAGAGCCCAGCCTAAGGCTGGAGACATCTCCCACCTCATAGGCTCCAGAAGCTGGTGGCCTCCATGATGCTGATATCCCCCCATGAGGTCCATGTCCTCCCATTACATCCATGATGCCCGTGATGCTCCTGGCCCCCTTGCTGCCTGTAGCTCCCATGGTATCTATGGTGTCTATAGCTCCATGGTACCTATGGCCCCTGTGATGTTCATGACCTTCACGATATCCAAGGCCCTATGAGACCCATAGACCCTCAGTGATACCAAGGGATCCCCCTCAAAGGTGGCCTCTGCTCCCTGCCCACCACCTGCTGAGTACACTGTCCTTCACAGACCCCTCAGGGTGTGGGCTGGGTGGACAGAGGAGTGGGTGCAAAAGTTAGTCACCAGGGTTTGGGCTGGGGAGGGCAGAGGGAACCCAAGGGATCCACTCATCTCAAGGCTAGCCTCAGGCCTTGGTCTTACTTCTCTGAACTGTGCTAGAGCTGCCTCCGCAGGCCTGCGTGCTGAGGAACATCAAACTTTGATCCTGGTGAATGCTGTCCTGGAGGGAGGGGGACTGGCTTGCACACATCGCTCCTAAGCCAAACTGTGGATACTATTATCCCATTTTATAGATGAGGAAACTGAGGCCCAGAGGATGGCAGAGCTAATGGGTGGAGGAGAGGCCTTGAAAGCCTGGAGATCTGGCCAGAGCTCTCTCACATGATTGCTGTGAGGGGGCAGCTTCACCCTGGTGCAGGCCAGGTTCAAGCGGACAGGGACACAGGACTTGTCACAACAGGGGCCATCACCAAAAGTCAGGCTGCAGAGAGTTGCTATGTCAGGCCCAGGGGCTGCCTCCTAGGGAGGAGCCTTAGAGCTGAAAGGGAGAGGAGGAAGATGGCCAGGCTGTGGTGCGTCCCAAATCCCTTGAGGCTCTTGGCCTTGGCTCAGGGCCTGCACGAGAAGAAGGCAAATCTAGGCAGCTGGAGGATTAAAAGTGCCAGGGAGGACATGAGTCCAATGCTGTGATGTGATTATCAGGAACAGAGAAAAGCCCAGACCTGTGGGCACTTCACAAAGTTCACAAATGGGTGACTGTCCATTTAGTTCTATCTCACAGGCAGGACCTGAGGCAGAGGGGATGCTTAACTTAAGGTCACGCGGCTGGTACAGCAGGAGGATGGGAGACCCTTCTAATGTGGAGCTCGGCTCTCAGTCCATCAGTGTGAAAGAAGGGCACACAGTCACGGCCTCCCCTCACCGCCTGCATTTACTGTCCAGGATGCTGAGAAAATGGAGATTTGAAAGTGCAGAGATGGACAGAAGCAAGAGGGAGCAGTGAGAAAGAGAGAGAGAAATACGGGAGTAGGAGGAGAGAGAGAACCTGAGGGAAAGGAAGGGAGGAAGGAAAAGGCAGGGAGTGGGGGAAGGTGAGCCTGCCTCTTGCCCCCAGCGGCTCCTGTGCTCGGTTTGGTTGCCCCTTGAGGTCACTGCCCACCTCCCTCTGACTTTGCTCAGGTGCATGGTGGCTCTGATCTCCAGAGAGGGAGCTAGCCGCTTAGTGACCGACTGGGAAGGGGCACGTAATGCAGTTAGGGCCTGAGTGGCTCTTGCAGGTGGCCCTGTGACATTCCTTGGTCTGGGGCCTGCTCTCGGCCCTGTGCCCTTGGATCCTGGTGCCCAGCTCCCCACTGGTGGCAGCCCCTCCTTCAGTACAGCACATACCGTCACCAAGGCCAGCGCTGCTGGTATCACCGGCTCACCCCTGAGATGGGTATGCCTCGGGCGTGAGGCCCAACTTCACAGCAGTCACTAGTGGGTCCTAACAGCTGCCCTCCCTCCCTGGGGCTCTGGTTCCGCTGGCTGCTAACTCCTGAGCTGTGGCGAGGGGCAGGAAGCAATTACTGCCATTTGTCTACCTGTGGTGTCCACCCTTGGCCCTGTGTATCTAAAAGACAATTGGACTGAGAATTTCAGAAGCTCTTTTCCTGTTTAAAAGCATCAGCCATAATGGCAAATGACAGAACTTATTTTTCTGCCTTTTTTCTTATGTTTCCCAGAAATTGCTTTTAAAACACATGCTGATTAGAGTGCATTCAGGTAAGTGTTTCCTCCCTTCCACACTGGGCTCCTGATAGTCCAGCCAGGGATGGAAGGAGGCAGCAGACTGATCGGAGGTGGGTTCCAGGAACCACACAGGCCTGTGGTCATGGAAACATCAAAGTGGGTGAGATGCTCACTCTTCACCTCGAAATTGGGGCATCAGGAGAAACGATTAAGGCAGTGTGAGTTAGTTTTTAGGCAGCATCGCAAACTGTGCCACTAAATATGTGTCTTCCCTTCTGGTCTGCAGTCTGACCTGGGTGACAGCAGCCAGAGAACGCCTAGCACTCACCACATCCTCAGAACTCATCCCTGGGAGCGGCTGTCACAGCTGGATTATAAGCTAAGTTTTGTCTATCCATTAGGAATTTATGGGGTATCAATAATAGACATAGTTTTATCCCCCCCATCACTAGATCAGACCCAAACAGCTGCTGCCTTGCTCAGAAGCTTGATGTTGTCTGGACAGTAACTCTGCGATGATCTTGGCCTTCTTGGAGTTGTTCCCTCATGGTCATAACTTAACTCCCACAGCTTCAGGTATCACGTCTATGTGCAGACCAGGGAGAAACAGGGAGAAGACCAACAGCTACATCTGTTCCCTTTCATGAGCAGTTCTGCCTTTCTCCAGCAGCTGCTGCTGCTGCTAAGTCGCTTCAGTCGTGTCCGACTCTGGGCGACCCCAGAGACGGCAGCCCACCAGGCTCCCCTGTCCCTGGGATTCCCCAGACAAGAACACTGGAGTGGCTTGCCATTTCCTTCTCCAATGCAAGAAAGTAAAAAGTGAAAGTGAAGTTGCTCAGGTTGTCTACTTGAAAGTTACTCAGTCGTGTCCGACTTTTAGCGACCCCATGGACTGCAGTCTACCAGGCTCCTCCGTCCATGGCATTTTCCAGGCAAGAGTACTGGAGTGGGGTGCCATTGCCTTCTCTGTTTCTCCAACAGACTGCCCTTTAAGTCTTAGGGCCACCCCTCACTGCAAGGGAGGCTCAGAAATATGGAACAGAACTGGCCCAGTCACCTGTCACCTGGGCTGAAGATGCTGTCCCTAGGGCAGAGATTGCCACGCAGTATTCATTCTTTCCCTCTTGATTTTTAGTAACTGAACCCCCAATTTAACTGGATTATCCCCAAATAGATACCACCTCTTCCTGTCTTCTTAACAGCCAGATGCGACTGAGTTCCAAACCATCATCTCAACTCACTGGAGTTTTGTCCACAAAAAAGAAGGGAACGTGGCTGTTAGGGAGGTGTTGGTGCAGGAAGTCCACTGCCCTGGCGCTTGCTCAGTGGAGTGAAATCTCATTTCATAGCTTGATCCTTGGCTGATTCATCGCACGGAGCTGCTTCTCCTCTTCAGACAGAAACTTCTCACTGTCTTCAGCCTTTCTCTTCTGCATGGTTGGGTCTCCCTCTAAGAAGGGGCCCACTGGGATATGGCATCCTGTGGGATGGACAGGGCTAGACAGGGTGAGACATGTTTTAGATTTCAGCAATGAATTATTACTCACATTGGAGAAGGAAATGGCAACCCACTCCAGTACTCTTGCCTGGAAAATCCCTTGAACGGAGGAGCCTGGTGGGCTACAGTCCATGGGGTTGCAAATAGTCGGACACGACTGCATGACTAAACTTTCACTTTCACTCTATTACTCACATACACCAAGAAAGCACCCATCTTGGAGGTCCAGACTGATGTGTTTTGAGAACTGTACAGACTGACCATCACGAATATCAAGTCTAGAACACTGCTATCCCCAAGAAAGCTTCCTCAGGCCCCTGTGCAGTCAAGCCCTCTCTCCCCACTACAGTGGCTACCCCTGTTCTCATCCGCTTTGCCTGTTCTGAATCAACAAATAAATGGATTAATTTATTACGTGTCTGGCTTCTTTCACTCACAAAATGTTTCTGAGATTCATCAGGGCTGTTCGTGTATCAGCAGCCCATCCCTCTTCCCTCCTGAGCCCATCCCAGTGCGGGGGCACCCAGCATGTTTTCACATTCACCTGCAGACAGTCATCAAGGTGGCCCTTGTTTGAGGCTGTTATGAATGAAACTACTTAGTGCAGTGTGTAAGGACTTGTGTAAGCATGTTTTCACTTCTCTTGGCCAAACAGAGAGGAATCTCTTGTGTATATTTATAAGAAACCACCAGACCTGTTTCAAAGTGGCTGTACTATTTCTTACCAGCAAAACATGAGTCCCAGTTGCTCCATGCCTCCCTAACACTGGTTATTTTCTATCTTTTAAATGTTTAGATGTTAAAACGATTGGTGGAGATACTTCACTGATGACACTCAGCACACTTTCAGGGGCCCATCCATTCGTGTATCACCTTTTGTGAAGTGTCTGTTAAAGTCTTCGGCACATTTAACATTTTAGGTTATTCATCTTTTTAGCCTTGACTTTTAAAGGAGTTCTTTACACACTATGGCCACATGTGTTTTTTTCAAATACAGGTATTTTTTCCAAATCTGTGTCTTGCCTATTATTTTCTTAGTCGTGTCATTTGATAAGCAGAAGTTTTCAGTTTTATAAAGTCCAATCTACCAGATTTTATTCAGATAAGTACATTCAGATAAAACAATTTTATATTTTTTGAATAGGTATTTTTTTTAGCATCCTGTCCTGGAGGCCCCTTTACCTGCAAGGTCAGCATATCAGTTCATTGCCTCTGAGCTCCGAATACCCTTGGACATTTCTCCTTCCTGGTGACCAAAATGTCAGGCACTCCCAGTTCAGAAAACTGGAAGGGTGGAAAGAGGATGGAGCTCTCATACCTGGGGGTCTGAAGTGCGGGATTCAGGATACTTGGTGCCCATGCACCCCAAATGACATTCCTGTGACCTTGCAGCCCTGCCCTGGTGGTTACCTTCCCAAGGCCTCTAGATTCAGATTCCCCACTCTCGGCCTCCAGCTCCTTCTTGATGCCCCGAATTTGCTACGCACCCTGGCCAGTAGCCACAGAGCCTGCGCTGTGGTGGTTGCAGACCAGCCTGGCCCACACAGACCAGCAGATTTCCCTGCCAACTAGTGGGTTCAGGCATGCCTTCTCCACTGAGGCCCAGCTCCCTCCAAGCTGACCTCCTCAAGTGCCCTCCCTCAGTCCTGGGGTTTCCTAGGGCTTCCTTTTAGGTCTCATCAGTGCTTACTAACTGGGCCTATTAGACATCCTGTTCAGCTCGCTGAGTGGTACCTACCATCTGATTGGACACAGATTAATACAGTCACAGAGATACTCTCCAAGGTCTGTGATCAATGAGAGGCGAGCTCCATCAATATAGATACAGGTAATTGTTTTTCAACCACTTAATCATTGTTAAGTTTGAAGTTCAGCAGTGTTAAATGATTCCACCTTGTTGTACAAAAGATCTAGAACTTTTTCATCATTCCAAACAGAAACCGTCCCCATTAAACACTAATTCTCCATTCTCTTTCCCCCAGTCCCTGGCACCCCCCATCCCACTTTTTGTTTTTATAATTTGATAACTGTAGGTGCTTTATACACGAGGAATCATATAGTATCTGTCCTTTTATGACCAGCTTATTTCAGTTAGCACAATGTCCTCAAGGTTCAACTATGTGTCATGTGTCAAAATTTTCTTCCTTTTTAAACTGAATTATATTACCAGTGTCCGGAGCAGGAAGGACTCTGGACCCAGGCTCAGATTCAGAGCTGGCAGTCCCTGAGTGCGGCGTGGCTGCGGGGCCCTCCCTGGGAGCCCGCCATCAGTCCCTCTGCTCCTGGGGTGTTCTTGCAGCACGTTCAATCTGGGCTGCTTCTCCTCTGGCACTCAGAGGACTTTCCTGCCACCCAAACAGCAGATGGTCAGGAAATGAAGGCTCACTCCAATATCAGCCAGAGGAAAATCTAATTCAATTGGCAAAACATAGAGTCAGAAAAGCATGTGGCTTAACGCATGTCATCTTGTTAGGTGGTGTTGGCTTTCAGAGACTAAGGACCAACAGCTGGGCCAGGGCTGGGATAGGGCAGTGGAATTTCGTGGTTTTCTCGGTGTCAGCTTCCCTCCCAGGCCTGGGTGCATTTCTCCTCCACCCCCGTCATACATGTGTGACTGGGCTGGATCCTCAGCCTATAATTGGCCAGATGCTTATCAGGTACTTTATATGATGTGCCACTCAGGGCAAGTGTGATGACACAAACCCCAAAATATCAGTTACTTAAGCAAGAAAGACATTCTTTCTTATTACATAGAAGACATCCTAAGGCAAGCAGGATGGGGCTGGTGTGGCAGTTCCATGTGTCAGAAGCCCAGGTTCCTCCTAATTTCCTGTCCTGCTGTTCTTAATATGGAGTCTCTACCATGTGGCCCAAGATGGCTGCTTAATTTCCAGCCATCCTGCTTGCATCCCAGCCAGCAGGAAGGAGGAAGAGAGAAAGAAATATGCATCCTACATTGTAAGACTTTTTTTTTTTGGCCAGACTGTGCAACTTGCAGGATCTTAGTTCCCTGACCAGGACTTGAACCTGGGACCATGGCAATGAGAGCACTGAGTCCTAATCTCTGGACCACCAGGGAACTCTCTAAGACACTTCTTAGAAGTTTCTGCACAGTTCCACTCACATCTTTGGTTAGAACTTAGCCACGTGGCTATACCTAGATGGAAGGCAAGCAGAGAGATGTACTTTATGTTCCAGGCATCCATGTTCCTAACTGAAAGTTCAGGGTTTCTGTGATAGAGGAAGAGAATGGATGGTGGAGAGCACTTAGCCATCTCTGTTACACACAACTAATTCTGATAAGTTCTAATCATTGTTTAAGTTTAAATCTTATTTATATCTACATTTTTGTTAAATAGGCTGATCACACAGTATGAAATTCAAAACAATGTGTGTTGAAAACTCTTCCTCTCCCTCCTGTCCCCCTTTTGCTCCTGTACTGTTCCTTTACTTTTCTATCAGGTGATGGGGCCTCCTGGCCAGCTCTCGGGGGACTTGAATGGGCAATGGGTTCCACTCACAGGAGACCAGTGAGGTCTCTCACGTCTCCCTCCCAGGGTTTCTTCAGTCAGCAATCGGGGGGACTGGGGGCCTGGGGGCCTGGCCTGTACTTTCCTATGGCATTAAGGCTGTTTAGTCTGTCCTTGCTGAGTTGGCCAGTGTTCAGCTAATATCTGTGTGAGGAGGTGTCCTCACAAATGTTTGTTGAGTGAATAAGTGAAGGGTCAGCTCGTCATCTCCCAGGTGGCGCTAGTGGTAAGGAATACACTTGCAGATGCAGTGGACACAAGAGATGAGAGTTTGATCCCTGCATCAGGAAGGTCCCCTGGAGGAGGGCATGTCAATTCACTCCAGAATTCTTGCCTGGAGAAGCCCATGGACGGAGGAGCCTGGCGGGCTACAGTCCATCTCAAAGAGTTGAACATGAATGAAGCAACTTAGCAGGCAGCATCTCCATCAGTAACTCTGGACCCTGGACACTTACTGCACTTATCCAAACCTCAGCTTCCTCCCCTATTAGAAAGGGAACTGGAATCCCCACCTCACAGTGTAGTAGGCAGAGTACAAAGAGAGACGGCCAGTGGTTGGCTGTGTCTGGGATTGGGAAGCAGAAATGTTTTCCTCTTTCTGTCTTCCCAGAGAAAGAAGGTTTCCTTGAGTACAGATGGTGCTTTGTCAAATCTAACGTCGATGCCCCTGGAGCCTGATTGTGCCTCCCTGCCTGAGTTGCGCACCCATCCTGAATGGCCAAGCGCCACCAGGGGGCGCAGCACACCAGAGTCTAAGAAAGGACCCGCTGTCCAGGAGACTGAGCAGGGAGAGAGGGCACAGGCCTTGGTCTGAGGAGTGTGGGGAGTTTAGTCAAAGATTTTGTTGGGCACAGACACATTAAGGGAAAAATAGATCAACTTCATTAAAATTAAACACTTTTGGAATCAAAGGACACTATCAAAGTAGTGGAAAGACCATCCACAGAATGGGAGAAAATACTGGCAATCACAGATCTCACAAGGATCCAGTGTCCAGAATATGTAGAGATGTCATAAAAGTCAACCACAAAAAGACAAACAACACAATTCAAGAACTGGCAAAGGTCTTGAAAAGACATTTCTCCCAAGAAGATATATAAATGGCCAATAAACATGAGCATAAAGATGCTCAACATCACAACTGTTAATCAAAACCACAGTGAGGTACCCCCTCACACCCATTGGGATGGATAGAATAGAAAAACACAGACATTAAGTGTTGGTGAGGATACGGAGAAATTGGAGCTCTCATACCCTGCTAGTGGAAAAGCAAAATGATATAGCCACTGTGGAAAACAGTTTGGTGGTTCCTCAAACAGTGAACATAGAATTACCTTAGGATCCAGCAAGGCCAATACAAAAACATGTACATGATTGTTCATAATGGTCAAAACCCAGACACAACCCAAGTGTACACGATTGGATGATGGATTAAACAAAATGTGGTGTATTCAAACAATGGACTATTAATCAGCTATAGAAGGGTGAAGCGGTGGTGCATGCTACAATGTGAATGAACCTAGAAAACACGCTGAGTGCAGGAAGCCAGACACAAAAGGTCACATATGTTATGATTCTATTCATATGAAATGTCCTGAATAGGCAGATTCAGAGTCAAATTCATGGTTGTCGGGGTGCGGGGGCCCTGCGTGGGGGCTGATTGCCTGTTGGGTACAGGATCTATTTTTTGTTTTCTTCTTTCCCAAACTTTATTAAAGAAAAAGCAACGGTGGTCACTTTCCAGAACATAGTCAAATTTCTGGGAGTTTTCCATTGAAAATGTAGCATTTGCTTCCATATATATGCCAGTGTGTACTAGGTAGGGGCCATGCTAAAATTCTAATTTTAAATGAACTTTCTAATATTCATCTTCCACCCAGTCTGTGGTCTGTCTTTGGATCAGCAGTAATCATCTGAACAGTCACTGAGGCTGCATTAATTTTTGTCTGCAGCTCTCTGAGCTCTTCTGTACGCACCAAGTGCAGAATTTGAGCAGCTTCATTAAGAACCTCAGCTCCTGTGTTAAAACCAAGAATACGCTTGTCTTAAGCAGCAGGCAAGCCCTCTTCTGTTGGGTTTGTATTAGCAACTGCATGCCATATCAGGGATCCTGGACCAAAATGTTAATTGCTTGAAGCACTGCCAGGTAATCACCATGGATTGACTCTGAAAGGTAGCCTGGGCCAGGACACCAGCCCTAAAATTAGGATTATTTATGGCCAAATTGATCATGGGCTCTGCATTTTTAATTGATGCAACAGTCAGCATTGTTTGCATTATCAGTTACCAAGTAATTGTATTTTTCAGCATTATCTCCATATCCAAGTCTAACAGCTAAACCAAGAATCCAGTCAATTGCTTCTTGTCCATCGAGAATCTTGAAAGAACAGTGAACATCTCTGAGAAACTTTTCAAAGAACTTGGGTTGGTCACTGTCATGGGTTACCTCTGTCTTCAGTCTTACAGCGTCTGATTTTCTGGTCTTCAAGGCAAACATCGAGTTTCTAAATTCTGTTTTATCTGTTCAGTTGAAGAGGTAGGTTGTGGCAGAGAAAGCCCATCATGCTTCCTGCTTCAGCTGGGAGGGCTAGATCTTCTTTTGTGATGATGAGAACGTTCTGGATTTAGTGATGATAATTGCCTAAGTCCGTGAATGTACTAACAATCCCTGAATTGTACACTTTAAAAGGGGGGTTTTTATGGCATGCAAATTATGTCTCAATTTTTTTAAAAAAGGTTTTCTTGGTCAGAGTGAAATGTAGTGGCTGAGTTGCAAGTCATGTCCTTGCAACTCTGGCCTCCTCCCATCCTGTTCCCTGGGGGCCGGGGAGGCAGGCAACCCAGGGGGAGGGGGGCAGTTTCCAGACAATTTCAGCTTTCTGTCAAATTCATATCCTCATTCATTTCACCGTGTGATTCTGTGATTCCTTCTCTAGGGCACAGTTGGGAGATGTGATGGAAAACTGCAGTGTGGCAGACAGAAGCACAGCTGGGGGCCAGGTTGTACTGGTGGGATAGGGGTATTCACCGTCCCTGGGACCCTGCTTGGCTGTCCCAGGGCAGTTACAGCACAGGAGCTTCAGGTCTGTGGTCCATCTGGCATCTTGAAGGCCATGTGCTCCCATCCTGGAGAGATGCCAGCAGAGCTGGCTGACACCCCTCAGGTCCTGGGGAGGGGCTTCCTGTACCAGCTGGGGGCTGGACCAGACGATGTTGATTTTCTGTGTTATTCACAACACAAATGCGTTTAAAAAAGATCTCCAGAGTTACAAACAGTACCTCAGAGTAGACTAATTTATTTAACTAACAAATAAACGCTGTTTTACAATTGGCTTTCCTATTGGACTTCCCTGGTGGCTCAGACGGTAAAGTGTCTGTTTACAACGCGGGAGACCTGGGTTCGATCCCTGGGTTGGGAAGATCCCCTGGAGAAAGAAATGGCAATCCACTCCAGTACTATTGCCTGGAAAATCCCACGGACAGAGGAGCCTGGTAGGCCACAGTCCATGGGGTCTCAAAGAGTCGGACACGACTGAGCGACTTCACTTCCTATTTGCTCAGATGGTAAAGAATCTGCCTCCTGTGCAGGAGACCCTGGTTCAATCCCTGGGTTGGGAAGATCCCCTGGAGAAGAGGATGACAACCCGCTCCAGTATTCTTGCCTGGGAAATCCCATGGACAGAGGAGCCTATGGGCTACAGTCCATGGGGTCACAGAGTCGGACATGACTGAGCAACTTTTCACTTTCAGCTACTATCAGCTTTGAAGAAACCGCTAAAAGGTATATCCTTGTCATGACTTCAGAATTTTGCCTAGTTGCCTGTGATGACATCTTACCTCTGGCACCTGCAGTGAGGTTAGAGTGAAGTCAGACAGAGGCAGCACCTCCCCACCCTGAGAAACCCAGTGCAGCCGAGTGTTCATCACGGGCTGACCGTGAACGCGTGCTGGACATCATGGTGTGCTTCTAAAAGTGCAGAGCCAAGAAAAGTACCAGAACAGCGTAGGGTCTGGGAGCTCCAGGTGTTGGGGATGCAGGACAAGCTATCTTCCCCTCTATTATTATGGTTTCCATCCTGCAGGTCAACAAAGGAGAGCTCAGAGAGATCAGCAAATCTGTCCAGGGTTTCCCAGCTGACCATATGGGGGCAACTTTCTAGTTTATCCTTAGCAGATTGTGATCCTGTCTTTTTGCCTATTCATTTTCTTCCCTTCCCTCCCTCCTTTATTCCACCTTCCCCCTTCCCTCCTTCTCAGTTATCCCTACCTTCTTCCCTCCTTCCCTTATTTCCATCCTCCAATCCTTTGAGCAGAGACTACCACGTTCATTCACTCATCTGGCTGTCCTCCTCTCCTCGCAAGTGGGGAAACCAAGGCTGGAGAGCGGCACCACCACCTGCTTAAGGCCACTGAGCCTCCTGGCTGCCTCCACCTGTGTCTGCAGGGCCTTACGCCATTTGTGTTACATTCTTGTGAAAGAAGATGAGGGTGTGAGGCTGCAGGCTTGGTCCTCCCAGGGAAACTCCTGACCCTGTCCTCGGGCCCCCGTGAATGAATGCTGGTGCCTTGTGAACAGAGGTCCCTGTGCAGCCCTGGGTCATGCTGGCCCTTCCCCAAGTGCCACTCTGAGAACACCCTGGACTCCAGTTAGCACTGCCCACTGTCCTTGGTCCATGTGGTATGGGGGACACTGGCCTCTACAACCAGAATCAGGCATGGGCTGCAGGGAAGCATGGGGACCCCAGGGTCAGGGGTCTGGCTGGCAGGAACCAGGCATGCACTAATCGACCAGTCCAACAGCCTCCACCCCAGCTGTGGCACAGGCAAAGTGGGCCCTGGGAACGGAGATGCTGATCCAACCCAGCATTATCTGGAGAAGGATGGAGAGCTCAGGGCACACACCCTCAGCTGCCTAGAGCTGCAGTGACCACTCCTCCTGTGCCCGGGCCTAGGCTGCCCACTGGAAGCACTGCAGATGTCTGCTCTGTCACCCTGACGGTGACCTTGCTGGTTGGCAGATAGGAAACTAAGGCCCAGGGGATGAGCTTATTGCACCCACCCCCCCAGCCTAGGTGTCTCTCCCGCAGGCTGGTGTGGCCTAGGGTGGCCAAGGGGCTGGATCTGAGTCCAAGCCACACTTCTGATGGCCACCATAGGGGCCTTCATCTTGAGGTTAAAGGCCTTGCTCCATGGGGAGCCCAGAGGAGTGAGATGGGTCAGTTAGCACAGACCAACTGGCTCAGGCCCTGCTGGGGTGAGGGGGCTGCCAGACCAGAGGAGCAGGGGCTCTGGGCTGCGACCTGAGTGCCTGTTGCAGAGAAGCACATGCTTCAATGGTGGCCCCGCATCAGGCAGGGCTATAGGCCCCTCAGGGACCTCACCCCTCTGTGGAGGTGACTTCTGAGCCTAGGGCTGACAAAGGAGATGGAACCAGTCACTCAGAAGCTGAGCGAAGGTGGTCTGGATGTCAGCAGGGCAGGGAGATGTCAGCCTCTATGAGGACAGTTCGAAGGAAAGAAAGCTGGTTTGAACCCATGGGCAGAGGCTGAGCTCACAAGTGACGGGAGACATGGAAATTAAATCCTTGGGGGGATATAGCATTTCTCCTAATGCAAAAGTCAATTAATGTGCTCTGTGGGCAAGCCGACAACACTGGTGGGAGTGTAAATTGGTACAACCTCTCCTGAGAACAGTTGGCCAAAATCTGTGACAATTACGAATGCATGAACTTCTGACAGAGCAGCGGGTTCAGGGTTGGCCAAGCAGGTGAGTGCGTGGTACAAGCTGTGGGACAGCCATGACTGCCATTTGAAAATACTAGAAAAGCATGAAAACAAAAAATGGAATTCACCCAGATAGAAATAAGAGTGAAAGTGAAGGTCGCTCAGCCGTGTCCCATCCTTTGCAACCCCATGGACTATAGAGTCCAGGGAATTCTCCAGGCCAGAATACTGGAGTGGGTAGCTGTTCTCTTCTCCGGGGGACCTTCCCAACCTGGGGATCAAACCCAGGTCTCCCACATTGCAGACGGATTCTTTACCAGGTGAGTCACCAGGGAAGCCCAGATAGAAATAACCACTGCTGATATCTGGTATATTTTCTTTGAGATTATTCCTTTATTGGCTGTTTTAACAATTGTTCCTTGAGCTTGCAGAATACACCAAGCTTTCTTGTGCCAGGAATCCAGTGTGGAGTGTATCAGTCCACATTGCTGCAGTAACCAATTATCACAAACTCCTTGGTTTAGGACAACAAAGGGTTACCCAGGCCTCCCCCTGGAACCTTGTCATTTCCAATTTTTTGGTATGTATAGTAACTCTGAGATAAACTACTCTAGGTCTAAATCTTTGCTTTCCTCAGGGTAGATGCCAAAAGTGAATCAGAGTAAGAAATAAGTGTGAGGCTTTTCCAAGCTGCTTTCCTAAAAGGCTGGGACTGACTACTTGTTCACAGCTTGCCTGTCTGCTCCCCTCTGCCAGCACCGGGCCTTATTATTAAACCAGGACTGCTAATCTCCACATGAAGATGCCAGTTTGTTTTACTTGCCTTCTGACAGTTCCTGGTGAGACAAAACTGTGGTTCTATACATTCCGAGACTTTCTGTGCTTGTTGGCATGACTTTCATCCTCTTTTCTTTGGGGAATTTGGCTTTTTTCCGCTAATACTGAACCCGTATTGACTCATGTGAATTTCTGTATATTAATGATAACTCTTCTTGCCCTTTATATCTGTTGTGAATATTTTTTCTCAAGGGAATGGCTGCCTTTAGATCTTGTTTCTTAATATTTAAAAATTTGGTCAATGTTATCTTTCTTTTTTAAATCTCTGATCTCTCCTCCCTGCCCTGCCCCCTTTTGCTCTTGGGTCTGGAAGGCCTCCCCACAACCAATACACACACACAAACACACACATCTAATAAATGATCACTTAAAGCTCCCTTCAGCAAGAGACAGGGCCTTTTTTGACCCTGGAGGCCTGGTTCTATAGCCTGATCACCACGTGCTCTTGGGCAGCTCCCCCTTCCTCTTCGAGCCTGGTGTCTCCTCCGTTAAAAGCCCTACTTTGCTCTTGCTGGTGTCTGTGTTGGCCTCTGCCCTTCAGCTTCAGAACCAAGGCACCCTGCCCCCTAGCCCTCCCACCACTCACATCCTCACAGACAGACCAGAACCATGTCAAGCCCCATGCAGCACACAATACCCCACATCCTTACCCCATGGCGTCCAGGGCTCAGCTCCTGCCTGTCTGTCCCTGTGATGTTGATGTAGAAACCACCCCAGGGCCTGAGGCTGCCTGCAGTATCTACTAATGCCAGTTATAGTTCCGGTCTTTATTTGAAGTGGAGTGTGATTCTGGCTGTTGGTGCCTGTCCAGTTACCTTGTAAAATGGCAATTCTGTCTCTAAGACCAATAAGTATTGGAGTCACTGCTGTGGTTTATTGATCAGTGACTTCATTCCTGGATGTGTAGTTCACATGAAACCTTATAGAAAAACATGTTGCAGCTCAATGGCCTCAGAGGTTGTGACGCATTCCCTTGGCAGGTGTGTGCAGCATGTTGAGCCTAGGAGGGTGGCATTAATGTTTACTGAGCACCTACTGTGTGCCAGGTTGTTTAGGGCCCTCCCATTCTCCCATGGTCTGATGAGGTGAGCCATTCAGTAGATGAGCAAATTGAAGCCACAATTACAAGAAGAATGAATGGGGCTCCCTGGGGGTTGGTGCAGACATTCAAAGAGGAGCCATGCCTCCGTTCCCAAGGTCAAGGTCAGGGTGTAAGTGGGATGCTTCCTCCTTATTTTGGAACAAGCCCTCTTCCCACATCCAGTCTTTGGACCAAAGGGGGACATGTGCCCAGTCTGGCACGTCAGAACATCCCAGCCCCGTCCCCAGGGGTGGTTCAGGGATGAACACGTGACCTCTCCACTAAAGACATCCATCTCCAAGGCTTTCCTAGAGCTGTGGAGGGAAACACTGGAAATGTCAATGTGGAGCTACTGGTGGGCATGGGTGCTCCTCCAGGAAGAGTCAGACCGTATGTGAAGCCAACAGAGAAGGAAGCATAGCTGAAAGACAGGCAGTGCCTCCTCTTATGATGCGGTCATTTTCCAAAGTGTGCACTAGGCCTGGCCACCAGTGAATCTGTTTGGGCAGCAGGATGAAACAGAGGCAGTAGATCCACAGCAAGCAAGGGCTGGCATGCGCCAACAGGACTAGTAGGAGAAAGGCCAGAATTTGGGGCCTCAGTGGGATGAGACTTCTCTAGAGGGCTCAACGGGTGTTTGGTGATGATCTATTATATGACCTGGACACCTTTTCATTCTGAATGAACAGGCATTCCCAGGGGCAGGTATTGCAATTTGAACTGGGTCAGCTGGAAAACCCCAAGTCAAGTAGGCCAAGTTTCCAGCCAGTGGAAAAAGCCTCTTTTGCATCACATGGAGAATTATGTGTCTCCCCTGAGAGCTCATGGGGGCTGATCGGGCCCACTGAATGTAAAGAGAAAACTCCGGGTGAGTGCGACCCCTGTGAAACATGGTGGCATAGCCCACCTTGGCCACTTGTCAGAACCTGTCCTGGACGGTGGCCTGGCTCTGGTGTGAGGACTCCAGCCAAGGCCTTGTGGCACCTGGCTCTCCATGCTCCTTCTCTCTGCTCTGTCCAAATGAGCCCACATGTCTGCCCTCCCTCCTCACTAGCTCTATTGCTGTTAAGTTGCTTCAGTTGTGTCTGGCTCTGTGCAACCCCATAGATGGCAGCCCACCGGGCTCTCCCGTCCCTGGGATTCTCCAGGCAAGAACACTGGAGAATTTCCTTCTCCAATGCATGAAAGTGAAAAGTGAAAGTGAAGTTGCTCAGTCGTGTCCGACTCCTAGCGACCCCATGGACTGCAGCCCACCAGGCCCCTCCATCCATGGGATTTTCCAGGCAAGAGTACTGGAGTGGGGTGCCATTGCCTTTTCCACACTAGCTCTGTGGTCCTAAGCAAATTGCTAAGACATCCAACCTCCACGTCCCCCTGGGGAAGTAGGGATTCAATGGCTCTCTTGAATCAGGGGCCATTTTTCTCTGTGTCAGGTCCCACCAGCAAGGAGACAGGTGGCAAGGTAGGAGGTGGTCAGAGTCCAGGATGGCTACCATGTTTCAGTCCTACTGGCCTGCTAGAACCCCTGGGGATTCATTTAGTGATTCTGTCACAACCCCAGGAACTGGGTGCTGCTACCACCCTGTGACTAATCAGGAAACTGGAGTTCAGAGACATTAATTAGTGAGTTGCAGTTCATGGCCAACAGATGGTGCCAGGATTCGAATCAGATCCAGGCTTCCAGACACTTGCTGAATCAGTGCGCCCCCTTTTCCAAAGACATGGGCCACACATTAAGTGAAGCTGCCTCTTGTCCAAAGTGCAGAAAAACACACAAAAGCAAAACCATCTACTGCTGACATTTTGGTGTGTTCTCTTCTGGTTTTTCTCCAGTACCTTGTCACTTCAAATTATCTCTAATCACTTCCTGCCTCATTATAAAACTCCAAGAGCATTTAAATGGCTTCGTCATATTTGATTATGTCAGAATAACACAGTTTACTGAGCCATTTTCCAATTGCTGAAAATTTACATTATTCCTAATGCTTATTATAAACAACCCTTCAGTGAACATCTTTATGCGCCACTATCTGCATAGCTGGTCACTTCATTTGTATAAATTCCCCAAAAGGGAATTACTGACTTAAAGGGTATAAACATTTTTTTACATTCTTGCTCCAACTATGAATTGCTTTCCAGGAAGCTTGTGCTAGCCTGCTCAGTGGATCCATTTGGGCAACAGGATAAGAGAGGCCGTGGGGCCATGGTAAGCAAGGGCTGGCACGAGCCATCAGGACTAATAGAACACAACCCAGAATTTGGGGCCTTAACTGGGATTTGGCATCCCTAGAGGGCAGTAGACAGATGTGCTTGGGGTCAAGCTAGAATTGAGGAAGGGTCAGCTCAGTCAGTAAAGAATCTGACTGCAATGCAGGAGACCAGAATTTGATCCCTGGGTCAGGAAGATCCCCTGAGAAGGAAATGGTAATCCATTCCAGTATTCTTGCCTGGAAAATCCCAGGGATAGTGGAGCCTGGCAGGCTACAGTCCATGGGGTTGCAAGTGTTGGACATGATTTAGTGACTAAACCACCACCTCTCACTCCTCAGCCTGCCCATTAAGACAGATCCCTCAAGAGCTGAGAGTTGAGGAGAGAGCTGAGGCTGAGACTGGGCGGAGCATCCATTCAATCCTAGGGCTGAGATACCAGGTGTTGGCAGGCTGATTGAGCACACTGGGGACTCTGCTCCCACTGAAACCCAGACAGCAGTGCATACTCTGAGTATGGACAGAAGGAAGCTGTGGAGCTTGGACGGGTGGCCACATCAGGGGATGCTCAGCCTCGGGGATTGGGAGTGTGGAAGGGGGCTCTTCTGTGCTCTGGCTGCTCCCTAGGAGAGGAGTGGAGCCATGTGACCGGCTCTGGGGACCAAAAGAAGTCTGATGGAGAGTACTGTATACCCCCTGTTCAGTAGATGGGGACAGGAGCTCCTTTCAATCTGCTGCTGCCAGCAGTTCCTCTGACAATGCCTTTCTGAAGCCACTGGAGGCTGGGAGAGATGGAGCACAGATTCCCAGCCCCAGTGCTATATGGGGTGAAGCTGGAGGTGGGATGGATCATGGGCATGAGACAGAAGAGCCAGCAGAGTTAGAGCTCCAGGGGCCACATGCACAGAGGTGTTAAGAGAGGATGCGAGAGAGCTGGTGTGATGAGGCATGTACCAGCTTGCCAAAGACCAGCCCCTCGAACTAGCAAAAAGTCTATGGGCAGGGACTGGCCACAAAGTTCTGAAAAGGCTAGAAGGCAGCAGTTTCAGGCTGAGAGGCAGCTCACAGTGAGGTGCGATCTGGTTCACCTCCAGGTCCACTGCCTGCATTCAACAAACTAAGGCAAGACTCTGCCTCTCTAGTGCTTCCCATCTGATAACAGGGCCCCCTAGGACAGTGTGGGGCAAGACAAGAGAATTCCTGCAAACTTAGCTCAGCACTGGGGATCATCATCATTATCATTATTTGAGCAGCATGACTTACTTTAGGCCCCACCACCCACTGGGCTCAGTGACTCACCCCTATTTTTGATGGCTATTGGGTACTCTACTCATGCTATGGCAGAAAGTGAAGAGGAAGTAAAGAGCCTCTTGATGAGAGTGGAAAAGAAGAGTGAAAAACCTGGCTTAAAACTCAACATTCAAAAAACTAAGATCATGGCATCTGGTCCCATCACTTCATGGCAAACAGACGGGGAAAAATGGAAACAGTGACAGACTTTATTTTCTTGGGCTCCAAAATCACTGTGGATGGTGACTGAAGCCATGAGATTAGAAGATGCTTGCTTCTTGGGAGGAAAGCTATGACAAATCTAGGGAATGTATTAAAAAGCAAAGACATCATTTTGCCAACAAAGGTTCATATAGTCAAAGCTATGGTTTTTCCAGTAGTCAAGTACAGATGTGAGAGTTGGACCATAAAGACTGAGCATGGAGGAATTGATGCTTTCAAACTGTGGTGCTGGAGAAGAAATTATTGAGAGCCCCTTGGACTGCAAGGAGATCAAACCAGTCAATTCTAAAGGAAATCAACCCTGAATATTCATTGGAAGGACTGAAGCTGAAGCTCTAATACTTTGGCCACCTGATGCAAAGAACTGACTCATTAGAAAAGACTCTGAAGCTGGGAAAGATTGAAGGCAAAAGGAGAAGAGGGCAGCAGAAGATGAGATGGTTGGATGGCATCACTGACTCAATGGACATGAGTTTGAGCAAACTTGGGGAGATAGTGAAGGACAGGGAAGCCTGGCACACTGCAGTTCATGGGGTCACAAAAAGCCGAACACGACTTAGCAACTGAACAACAACAATGTTACTCAAGACCCCTGGTTCAAATTCCTGGGGCTTTAGGAGAGATGAAAACATGGAAAATAGCCCGTGTTTTCTTCTGCCCACTTCCCTATTTCATGATCCATGCAGGTCTCTAGAGCCATGCGGACCCTCTCTTTCTTTACAAACCAAAGTCAATTCTGCTCTGAGACACGAAAAGAGGGCTCATTCAGTGGGTCTCAGGTGGTGGACACAAGCATCATCTCTTTCGTGCAACCAGAAGTTGTGCCACACTTCATCTGCTTCCATCAGAGACTGAGAATGAAAGGCAGGCTGTGACCAAGGATGATGGTTGGGGTGAATGGGCTGCTTCAGCTCCGGAGTTTACCACAACTCCTGCTGAGGTTGAAGGCTGGTCTGAAGGTGTGCAGGTGCCCTCTGTGCCCACCTAGTAGTTCCCACTAAGACTGATCTGCTCTCCCACAGCTCAGGCCACTGAATGGGTAGGAATGATCATTGAATGGTCTTAGCTGTTCTTCTTCAGACTCTTAACCATAAAATGGAAATAAACTGTTTCTAAAAGTTGAATCCATTAAAAAAAAAAAAAGCCTGGGGTCAGGAACTGAGCTGTGCAGTTTGGGGGTGGTCCTTGATGGGAGACTGAGGGCTGACAGCATCTCCCACACCTGGAGGCAGGCTCACTTCACAGCAGGGTCATAGGGAGAGGATTTCAAACACTTGCACATTCAGGATATCTGAGGGCTAAAGCCATGTTCTCTGGACTGAACCAACAAGGATATATAATGTAGCATCTGGTATGAGCCAAGCTGAGTAAAGTTAAATAAATTTAAGTAACTCACTGCATAGGGGAAAAAGGTTTGAATCGTTATTCAGTTATTTGATGCAAGCCTGATGAGCATCTCCTGAGTGGACAGCTGCATATGGCAAGACGTGCCTGCTACAGGTGGTGCAGTGGAAGTCATACTTGTTGTTGTTTAGTTGCCAAGCTGTGTCCGACTCTCTGTGACCCCATGAACAGTAGTACACCAGGCTTCCCTTCCCTTCCTGGAGTTGTTGATAGACAGGGAAGCCTGGCGGGCTGCAGTCCATGGGTCGCAAAGAGTCAGACATGACTGAGCGACTGAACTGAACTTAACTGAGGCTTCCCTGTCCTTCACTATCTCCCTGAGTTTGCTCAAATTCATGTCCATTGAGTCAATGGTGCCATCTGCATTTGCATATGCTGAATGGAAGAAGCCAGTCACAAAGCATTGTCGTATGATTCGATTTCTATGTGATGGAGCTGTTATTTAGTTGCTAAGTCATGTCTGACTTTTTTGCGGCCCCATGGACTGTAGCCCATCAGGTTCCTCTCTTCATGGGATCTTCCAGGCAAGAATACTGCAGTGGGTTGCCATTTCTGTCTCCAAGGGATCTTCCTGATCCAGGGACGGAACTTGCATCTCTGGCATTGGCAGGCAGATTCTTTACCACTGAGCCACTAGGAAAGCTCATATATGATGTTATGAATTAACAAATCTATAGAGATAGAAAGTAGATCACTGCTAGCCTGGGACTGAGAGAGGGGTAATGTGGAGTGACTGCTAATGGGCATGAGTTTCTTTTGGAAGTGATAAAAATGTTCTGTAATTAGACAGTGGTGATGGTCACACAACTCTGTGAATATAGTAAAAATCACTGACTTGTACACTCTAAAAGAGTGAATTTCATGGTAACTAAATTATATCCTAATAAAGTTGTTATTTAAAAAAATCAACACATATTTTCAAATTTGGTAGTAAAAGAAATGTTATATCATTATAAAAGAAGAAAACAATGCGTTATAGAACTGCTCGGCCCCCACTGGATGGGGAGACTTCCCCAAGGAGCCAGAGCACCAGGTGCCCCACCATTTGCCCTCAGTTGCCGGAGGCTCCAGAGCCTCGGAGCTCAAGCTTGGGAGTCCCATATGCCCCGACTCCATCTCCCTGTCCCAGCAAACTTCCTTCAGTCCCTGAGAAGTTTGCCCTGCCCCCATCACCCCAACTCTGCTCTCCTGACACAGTCCCCCCTTTTGCTCCATCCCCTTTACGGGACCTGGCTCTCCACTATTTCACCTGTGCCTGGGGTGGACCCCACATAGTCTTCAAGTGAGGGACCACCTCCCCATGCAGTAGCCTGTAGGGGGCACTCAGGGAAGTGGCCTGGCTGCACTGGGTCTGACCACTGGACTGACCCCAGGCTGTTTGAGCCCACTTAAAGGCAGGCCCACCCTCAAAAGTACCTGTTGACTGGGCTCCCTGGGGGCAAGCCCAGACCCTGACCTTCCTATCAGTGGGCTGTGCAGGGAACTGGTTGGAGCAGAGGCAGAGGGTAGGTCTTGTCTCCATTCCTCCCTGCTTCTGTAAGCATTTGTTGAACACCAGCTGTGCATTAACCATTATGTTCATGTCATGGATGAGCAAACTGCAGCCTGTCCACTAGCTGCTTAGCTGTATACTCATGGGTCATGGGTCAGCAGAGAGAGTGAACTCCCTGTCACGAGAGTCAGGCAAGCAGGGCCGCCCCAAAGTACCCCTAAGGTAGCAGAAAGCAAGCACAGGGCACTCGGTCAGGGACAGGTTCTCTTCGATCCCCCAGCATTTAGGTTGCCGCTTCGATGTGTGGGGATACTTGCTGCCATATTATGTACATCTGCCAGGTGTGGGTGGGCAGCGGTCTGCCAGCGATTACATGAATTGTCTGTCATCTCCTCCATCACCAGGCAGGCATGATGCCCACATGCCACCAGCATGTCCTAGGGTGCACGGAGGAAGCCAGACTGACTTGCATGCGTCTGTCTGGAACATGCTTAGCTTCATCCGTTGATAGGCCTAGGCTCGTCCGTCATGGACAAGCTTGAAACGGATAGGCTTGTAATTCAGGATGTCTTCCTGGACTGACTGAATCTTGATGAAATCGAAAGCCTTTCCAAAAGGCGGACAGACTAGGATGGTCAAGCCATTTCTGCAGGGGGGATAACAGACCATTCGCGGCCAGCAGTCTGGTGGGGCATTCCAAAGATCCTCAGAGGCCAGCAGCGCCCCCTGGAGGGGGAACAAGAGGGCCGCAGCGGGCCTGCGCGGCCCCGGGGCTGGCCTGCAGGTGGCCGCGCGCGCCCGAGGACAGGTGGGCGTGCCAGGCCCCGCCCCGCCGCGCCGGCCGGGGGCGGGCAGCCGAATGCCCCGCCCTCCTCGCGCGCCGGGTCGGATCCCGTGCCGGAGCGCAGCCGCGCGGAGCCGGAGCAGCACGCGGGAGCGCGGCCCCGGCGCGGGCCGGCCAGAGGGAGTAGCGTCGCGCCCTGGTGCAGAGGGTGACCCGGGCCTGGAGCACGGACCCGAGCTACCCAGACCGAGCGCGGATCCCGGCCCTAAGAGCGGTCTCGCCCGCCCCTGCTGCCGGGCCGCGGGCATGGACGGCGCCCGTTCGCCCTGTGAGTGCAGAGCCCCCCGCCCGCTGCCTTTGTGTGCGCGCCGCGTCGCCGCAGCCCCCTCCCCGCGCGCCCCTCCTGCGCCCCGGGCCGCGTCCTTTGTGGAGCCGCCGCCTGGCCAGTACCTCCTTCTTCCCCAATCTCCTTCACCCCTCCCCGGCCCAGGGTTGAGCAGGGCACGGGCCCCCCATTCCCCCAGCCGCGGCCTCCCGGTCCCGTCTTCACCGTCTCCACCTCCCAGGGACATCCCAATAGGCCCCTTTCCCCGCGGTTGGGCAGGGCACAGGTGTGCTCTCCTTGGCCTCCCGGTCCCCTCCTGCAGCCTTCCCCGGTCCCTCGTGAGACAGCCCTGCAGGGCTTCTCCGCGGCCCAGGCCTGAGCAGGGCACGGCCCCCTCCCACCCAACCCGGCCTCCGGGTCGGGTCTGCAGCCACTCCCCACGGACAGCTCGGCAGGTCCCTCCGCGGCCAGGGAGGGCAGGGTGCGGACTCCGGGGCGGTGCTGTTTCATCCCGCGGCCCGGGCAGGTGCGGCGAGGCCGTCACTCACACGGCCCTGTGTGTCCTTGCCCGCAGAGATGGACGACGATGGCGGCCGCCGAAACGCCCCGGGCGCACTGATGGAGGCCGGGCGCGGTGCGGGTCCCGCGGGCATGGCGGAGCCCGCGGCAGTGCCGCGGGTGCGGGCGGCGCGGCCGGGGCCCCAGCGCTTCCTGCGGCGCAGCGTGGTGGAGTCTGATCAGGAGGAGCCGCCGGGCCTGGAGGCTGCCGAGGCGCCGGGCGCGCAGCCCCCGCAGCCGCTGCAGCGCAGGGTGCTGCTGCTATGCAAGACGCGCCGCCTCATTGCCGAGCGCGCCCGAGGTCGCCCGGCCGCCCCATTGCCTGCCGCGCCTGCTGCGCCGCCGAGCAACCTTGCCGACCCCGGCCTGGAGCCGGCGGGAGCGCAGGAACCCTGCCCGGACCCCGCGCCAGTTCCGGTGCCCGCCCCCGACGGCGGTCCCCGTGAGGAGATAGCGGCCACGAGGAAGGAGGACGCGGGGGCTCCCGAGGCCAGGCCGGAGCTCGGGCGCGCACGCCGGGAGGAGCCCGAGGAGGAGGAAGACGACGAGGACGACCTGAAGGCTGTGGCCACCTCCCTGGATGGCCGGTTCCTCAAGTTTGACATTGAGCTTGGCCGCGGCTCTTTCAAGACGGTCTATAAAGGGCTGGATACGGAGACCTGGGTGGAGGTAGCCTGGTGCGAGCTGCAGGTGAGGGATGCGCTGGCCGCAGGTGGCTGGTGGGTGAGTGCAGTTCCGGCATGGCGCCATGCCTGGCTTAAGCCAACCCTGGCGGCGGCCGTCTGTCTGCCACCCTCTGTGTGGGTGGGTGGTTGTGCGGGCGGTCTGTGTGGCGAAGGTTTGGGTGATGGAGGTCGGACCTCCCAGTGTGTGGTGTGTGACTGCGGCACGATGTGAGCCCATGATGAAGAGTGGGCACTTGGAGGGCGTGTCTTGCAGTGTGTGTTAGTGCTGCTCTCCTGGGCTGTACTGACACAGACAGTGGCTTTGCTGACTTGCTGGGGGGGCTTCAGAGCCCTGTGTCCAGGTGGTCACAGGGTGGTTTGGGGGACTCTCAGCTGCTCTTACATGAACACCTTGCTGTATCTTGCAGAGTGTAGATGGCCTAGTTGGGGATATCTGAGGGGCTTCCTTTGACCTGGGGTCTGTTTGCAGTGAGGCCTGGGGGACAAAACCTGGCGGCGTTGTCACTAGTTAGTTCACCACATGGATGTGTGAGAAGTCCTAAAGTCAAGTCATGCAAAATGCAGGTGGGGTTTGGTTTGGTTTTTGTTTTTGTGGATATAAAGGCTCTGGACATGCATTTTTCATAACCTTGCCCTCCTGTTGGCTGTGTCAGCCCCAGCCCTAGAAGATTATATAAATGGTAACTCAAGCTGCCCTGGGCCAGTCCTGGAAGCTCGGGCAGCGCCTGTCACAGTGGGTGTTTATGGGCCCTCCCTTGTTTGGGGGAACAGCTGTCAGGCACTGGGCTGGCCTATGCGAGAGCTGGCCGTCCGGGTGTAAGCCTACCTCAGCACCCTGTAAAGTTATAATAGCTGGGCCTGCCAGTCCTGACGCAGGCTGCCTGCCACACTGCAGGCAGCTTTCCTTTTTGGCTCAGAAATGGGATTTGGTTGCTTTGTCCTCTGGGCCCCTGCAGGGTGGCCTGTGCGTGTGTGTGTGTGTGTGTGTGTGGAGCTGGCTAATGTGTCCAGTGTCCACCTGTCCTCAGCCTTTCTCCTGACACAAAGAGCTCTGGAGCCTACCCTTCCCCACAGCTCCTTGGTTCTTCTGTGGAAATACAGATTTTTCATGGTGAAGCCAGTGGTGTTCTATTGAGACCCTTTCCCTCATGGCTGCAGATTCTGAGCCCTGCTGAGGGCTGGCCTCAGTGGTCTTTGGTCTGGGGCCCTTGGGATGGTGTGCCGGGGGATGGCACAGTCGTGAGCTGGGCATCACTGCTGTGTGTGAACACACAGGAGAGAGGGGACCCCGAGGGGGAAGATGGGAGAGGAAAAAGGACTTCTGATGCTAGAGTGCAGTCATGTGCCTTTCTTCCCTCCCTTCTTACTCTTGCCGAGTGGCCTGGTGTGGTGCTCAGCCACGGAATGCCTCTGCAGGGTAGAGGACAGGAGTGGGGGTGCTGCAGCAGGCAGGAGCTGAGTTAGACCTCAGCAGCAAAGCCCAGCTGATCTGGTTGAGGTGCTGCAGGCTCATGTGACCCTTGAAGGAGGTTGTTAATTTGCATTCCCTTTAAGGCAAGGCAAGCTGTTCTGCCTCTGGGTCCCTGAGCAGAGTGGCACCAGAGTGTAGCTATCCAGGGGGCCTTTCCTCCTGTCCTCTTGGTGGGAGTGGGAAGGTGGGAGATTTGGCTTCTACTCTGTCTAGTTTTGCTTCTTCTACAGTAATTACTGGGGGCCCCATGCCAGCCAGAAAACTGTTCCTGTATCTCCCCTAACACGAGGGCTGATGGTGCAGCATTTGGGTTCAGCTGCCTTCTGCTGGGCGGGTCTGAGAGGGTTTTACACCAAATGGGGCTGGGACCCAGCTTAGGGCAGCAGCCAGGGGTCTGCTGTGTGCCCTCTCCTCTTTACTAAACAGGAGGCTGCTGTCTCCCCCATTTGGTTGTTGAGCACCCACCAAGGTCACCTGTGAGGATCCAGATGATAGAAGGGATGGCAGCGTCATGGGAAGAGGCCCCCAGCCGTCCTTAGGAGAGGAGAGAAGGGTGGAGGGCAGGGCGCGGAGTCAGTCCTCTTAGATCACCAAGCACCAGGGAGGGTGACAAGTGGCCTGCTGGCTTTGTGTGTGGGGAAGGGGTTTCCGAGTGCACAGGGTGGAGACGTTCATCTTCCACCCAGCACCCAGAATTCCCCGGCATCAGGGCTCCCAGTGGAGGGTGGGTTGCCAGGAGCATTGCCTTCAGTGCAGGAGCTTTGCAGGATTCCTCCTGCTCTCCAACCCTCCCTTCCCCAGTCCCCATAGGCTCCTCAGCAGGCAGCTTGGGAATACCCTGGAAATCAACCCTCAAAAGTCCGTTTCCTCCTCTCAACCTTGAGGTCGTGGGAGATGTTGGCACCTGCCTGCCTCCCCCAGAACTGAGACAGTGTCACCCGTTCGATTTTTCTAGGGTTCCCTGCCAAGGGAAGGAAGGGCTGCATTTTTGGACCTAATAAGTCTGGCTTGGAGGATGTAAGATCTCCATGACTTCCAGTTTCCTTCTAGAATTTAGTTTTGAAAGAGCTTTGCGGAAAGAGCAATATGTGTTCACATCACAGTGAAGGGCATTACCTCCTAAATTCTCCAGACGTTCGGAACTGATACAGATTTTGGGGGGGAAGCCATTTTAAAGTATTACCTACCCTTCTGTTTTATTTTGAATGAATGTGTATTTCTGGCACCGGGACATGTTACAGTAGCAACAGGGACCTAGAACCACTGACTTTACTGTAACTCACATTACCCACGTCTGTGCGGCCAGCTCTGGCCCCTGTCAGACCCCATCCTGTCAGACAGTGCATGGGATAGCTGGGGCTTCTGGTTGACTCTGGGTTGCCATGGAAGGATAGATGTGGATCACTGACATGGTCCCAGGTGACCCAGGCACCCTCTTTCACCTGCTGATGCCTCCGAGCCATGGGTAGGGCCTCGGAGCAGAGAAAATGCAGCCACCCCAGATCCTGGCCAGTGTCCAGAAGCCTCGTGCGAGATGGCCTGTTGGCCTTTCTTGGACCACCTGCTTAAGCATCTTTCTCGAGAACTTGGAAGGAACCTTGGTTTTCAGCCCCCTTGGTCAGTACTGCCCCTCCCGTCAGCAGGCCCCTGCATCCAGGGAGACAGGTCTCAGGTGCTGTGTGCTTCCTCCTCCCCACAGAAAGCTGCTCTTACAGGGTTGGGCACTGCCTCCGGGGGATTCCACCTGAGCTCATGTTTCTTGCGCTTGTGTCCTGGCCTGTGCCCAGTGCGGGAGACATTTTCCCTCATGGAGGTGTCAGCTCTTGACCTTTCTGGAGTACTTGAAGGGGCTTTAAGGGCCATGAGAGTCCTAAAGAGATGGGCCTGAGTCCCCATCAGCCAGGGACGGGTGCCTGGGTCCCTCAGGTGTCGTCATGAAGCTGTCCTGCTGGTTGGTACTGCCCAGAGGTGACTGCACTCCCATGGGGTGGTGATGGCCTGGACTCCAGGCCCAGGAGTCGTGAGGACCACAGGACCTACTGACATCTCCATCCTGTGGCCATGGAGGACTCATGTGTTCCCAACCCACCCACCCCAGCCAGACCTCTGTCACATTCACCTCCCTGCGCCCTGGATGTGGATAATGCCTCTAGGGGTCTGTCGGTGCAGCCATTTGAGCCTGCTGGTCCCCTCACTGTCCTCAAAGGGTGACCAGGTCTTCCTGCCGTTGGTGCGGCCTGGAACCTCTCCCATGGCTGTACTGGGTGCTGAACTCACACTCTGATCATACAAGCGTACCATCCTCTTTCATGGGCAGACCAGGCATGTGCCCTGCTGTGCTGGGCAACCTCAGGCCTGAGATTGAGAGGTGTTCCCTGTGGCCTCCATAGCAGACTCAGGTGCTGCCTCATCTGCTTTCAGAGGAGCCACAAGCAGCCGGATCCGGCTGACACAGGGAGTCAAGGGGATGTGCAGAGGAGATGGTGCTTGCTTGCTGTAGTAGGATGCTCGGGTGCTGTGCTTAGTCCCTCAGTTGTGTCCGACACCTTGTGGACTGTTAGGCTCCTCTGTCCAGGGGGGTTCTTCAGGCAAAAATACTGGGAAGCCGTGCCCGTCTCCAGGTGATCTTCCCAGCCCAGGGATTGAACCCAGGTCTCCTTCATTGCAGGCGGATTCTTTACTGTCTGAGCCACCAGGGATGCTTAGAAAGGGCTCAGCTCAATTTGATTGGCGGTCACTGTGCTTTTTTATTTTTATTAAAAAAGTAATCTTTTAAGAGCTTAATTTTGTTTCGAGAGGTGTAATTTGAAAGCAGTTGGGTGTCGGCGCTGAATTTGCTTTCTCAAATGACGTTCCATGTGCCACCGTGACCACATTTCGGGCCTGGTTGGTGAGAAAGGTGGGTGCCAGCTGCCTGAGAAGCCTGTGGAATGCACTGGGGGGGTGCCCACCAGTGCTGAAGTGTCCACGTCCAGAACTCAGAGGGGCCTCCCCTGTGCCCAGGCTTTGTTGGGGGTGTTGTCAGAGCGTGGTCAGCAGTGATGGGCGAGCAGCCTGAACTGTGGGTCACCACTGTGGGCACATTGGGCATTGTGGCTCATTCCCTGTTGGAAGAAGCTGCTTCTCTGGCCAAGTGTGTGTGTCCCAAGGTGTTCTCAGGGCTCTGGCGTGTACCAGGCTGAGCCTTTCAGGCCTGAATTGCCCAGTGACTTGGAGCCCAGAGGGAGGATCTCCTTTGTGGTCTGCCTTGGCTGAACGGTGAGATCGGTGCTGGCATCTGCCCGAGGTGGTAGGAAGGCAGGGCACACTGTGTGAACCCACTCTGGGAGCAAGGTATCCTGCTGCATTTGGGTCCCAGCCCCACAGCTTCCCAGCGGGGAGGCCATAGAGAGGGCACCTGTCTTTGTGAACCTCGGTTTGCCTCTTTGTGCAATGAAGATAGTGCTAGCCAACCCTCACAGGGCTATGGGGAGTGTGGAGAAGTACATTCAGCACTGAACATAGGGCAGGCACTCTTCTCACCCCATGTGAAGTAAGTCCCTCAGTCGTGTCTGATTCTTTGCAACCCCATGGACTGTAGCCTACCAGGCTCCTCGGTCCATGGGATTTTCCAGGCAAGAATACTAGAGTGGGTTGCCATTTCCTTCTCCGGGGGATCTTCCCAACCCAGGGATTGAACTCAGGTCTTCCTCATTGTAGGCAGATGCTTTACTGTCTGAGCTACCTTTGGACCCACGTGTGTTGGTCTAAACAGTTTTAAGAAGCTGAGCTTGAGGTGGAGAGCAAGCTGTATCTGGAGGAGCACGGAGGCCTGCCTGAGGCTGGAGGGCCTGTGCCTCTGCCTGAACACCTGGCTGCTGCCACCTTATCATCTGAGCTGCAGATAAGGAAAGGGTGTGAACGAAGCAGCTGCACTCTCCCAGAAGCAGATTAGGATCTGCTTCTGGGCACAGACAATCCAGGAGCTGTGTTTTGGGTGGAGAGGCTCCCTTGGTGAGGATGCAGAAGCCCAGTCTGTGTGAGGTTGGCAGCCTGAGTCAGCTATGGGTTTTCCTCCTTCAAATAGTTTTCAAATCCAGATCTGCTCCTGACTTAAATTCTAAGATTTTCTGGAATACTTGATCACTGCCTTCAATTTAGGTCAGCATTCTCTAAGTAAATGTTAAAGTTTTTAAAAAAGAATTGAATAAAGGAGGCAGTGTGGTATAGAGAAATAGATCACCGAAACTGAATAGAGAGCCCAGAAAGAAATGCAAATAAGTATATGACCTGACCTTTGACAAAGGAGCAAAGGCAACACAATGGAGAAAAATTGGTTATTTTAACAAACAGTACTGGAACAACTGGACATCCACGTGCAAAAAAAGGAATCTGAAAGTTATGACCAACCTAGATAGCATATTCAAAAGCAGAGACATTACTTTGCCAACAAAGGTTCGTCTAGTCAAGGCTGTGGTTTTTCCTGTGGTCATGTATGGATGTGAGAGTTGGACTGTGAAGAAGGCTGAGCACCGAAGAATTGATGCTTTTGAACTGTGGTGTTGGAGAAGACTCTTGAGAGTCCCTTGGACTGCAAGGAGATCCAACCAGTCCATTCTAAAGATCAGCCCTGGGATTTCTTTGGAAGGAATGAGGCTAAAGCTGAAACTCCAGCACTTTGGCCACCTCATGCGAAGAGTTGACTCATTGGAAAAGACTCTGATGCTGGGAGGGATTGTGGGCAGGAGGAGAAGGGGATGACAGAGGATGAGATGGCTGGATGGCATCACTGACTCGATGGACATGAGTCTCAGTGAACTCCGGGAGTTGGTGATGGACAGGGAGGCCTGGCGTGCTGCGATTCATGGGGTCACAAAGAGTCAGACAGGAGTGAGCGACTGATCTGATCTGATCTGACTCAGACGATACCTTTCAAAAAAGTTCACTCACAGTGGCTCATAGACTTAAATATAAAACACAACTATAAATCTCCTGGAAGATCACATAGAAGAAAACATAGGTGACATTGAGTTTGGCAATTACTTTTTAGATACAACACTGAAGATATGATCTGTGAAGGAAAAACTTTTTAAGTTCGACTTCATTAAAATGAAAAACTGCTGCTCTGCAAAGGCCTATAAGTGAATGAAAAAACAAAATGCAGACTAGGAGGAAATCTTTGCCAAATGCATATCTGATAAAGGGCTGTTACCCGGAACCAGGGAGTCTTGCATTGCAGGCAGATTCTTTACCATCTGAGCCACCAGGGAAGCCCCAGAATACTGGGGCTCTTAACTCTTAAGACTTTACAATAAGAAATCAGACAACCAGATTAAAAAATGGGCCAACTCTCTTTTTTTGTGAGTCAGGGAAGGTGAACACAGACCCACAGTCTTCTCCTTGTTTCTGACCTTGGCTTCTAGAACAGAGGGAAGCTCCTGGAGGGAAAAGTAGGATAAAGATCTTAACAAACAGCTCATCAAAGGAGGTATACTGATGGCAAATAACCATTGAGCAGATACATCATATTTCATTGGGGGAAATGCAAATGAAAACAATGAGGTACCATTAAACAACTATTAGAATGGCCAAAATACAGAACACTGGCATCACTAGTGGTAAAGAACCTGCCTGCCAACGCAGGAGACACGAGAGACGTGGGTTGATCCCTGAGTTGAGAAGATTGCCTGGAGGAGGGCATGGCAGCCCACTCCAGTATTCTTGCCTGGAGAATCCCATGGACAGAGGAGCCTGGTGGGCTACAGTCCGTAGACTTAAGTGTCTTAGCACATGCATGCACGGCATCACCAAATGCTAACAAGGGTGTGGAGCAGGTGGAGCACTCATTCATTGCTGGTGGGAATGCAAAATAGTACTGCCACATACTCTTACCATACGATTCAGCAACCATGCTCCTTCGTATTTACCCAAATAAGTTGAAAATTTATGTCTGCGTAAAAACCAGCATGCAGATGTTTGTAGCAGCTTTGTTCATAATTGCCCAAACTTGGAAGCAACCAGGATAGCTTTCAGTAGTTGAACAGATAAATTATAGTACATCCAGATAATGGAATATTATTCAGTGCTAAAAAGAAAGGAACTATCAAACAATGTAAAGATATGGAGGAATCTTTTTTTCTTTTAACTTATTTATTGTAATTGGAGGCTAATTACTTTACAATATCATGGTGGTTTTTGCCATACATTGACATGAATCAGCCACCGGTGTACATGTGTCCCCCCATCCTGAACCCCCTTCCGCCTCCTTCCCCATCCCATCCCTCTGGTTTGTCCCAGTGCACCGGCTTTGAGTGCCCTGCTTCATGCATTGAACTTGGACTGGTGATCTATTTCACATATGGTAACATACATGTTTCAATGCTATTCTCTCAAATCGATATGGAGGAATCTTAAATGCATATTAGTAAGTGAAAGATGTCAATTTGAAAAGACTGCATACTATATAATTCCAATTACATGGCCTTTTGGATAAGGCAAAGCTTTATGCAGGTCTCCTGCATTGCAGGCAGATTCTTTACCACCTGAGCCATCAGGAAAGCCCATAATGATGGATACGTGTCATAAATTTGTCCAGACCCATAGAACGTGCAACACCAAGAGAGAACTGAAATATAAAATATGGACTTTTGTTAAAGATAATTTATCAATATTGACACATCACTTATAACAAAGTACCACACCAAAGCAAAGTGTTAATAATAGACAATACTGTGCAGGTGTGAGGGCATACAGGGGAATTCTGTTTTCTGCTTAGTCTTTCTATAAGCTGAGAATGTCTTAAAAAATAGTTTATTAATTAAAAAACAAAACAAAGCAGTGTAACAGCTACATTAAAGAAGTTTGCAGAAATGAAAAAACTCATAATTAAGTGATTATAATTACTTATTATTTTTGCATATTACCTTCAAGTTCTTGTTTCCCCATGTATGGCTTTTATAAATACCATTATAGTCTCTAGGTGTCATTGCTTTTAAAGTTTATGTTTCTAGAATGTTTCTTAATCCTGTGTATTGGTTTGCGGGGAGAGTCTGTGGTTTAGGGTCCATTTCTGTCTCTGTGCTTCCTGTTCTGGTCCTCTTGGAGGGGTTTTCCAGAAAGCCCTGCTCAGCTGTGCTCTGAAGGTGGGGAGCAGGCTGCAGCCTGGGCAGAGTGTCCCTGACCATGGCAAGGTGGTCTTGGATTGTGGGCTGCCTAAGCATCTGCTTCCAGGAGCTTCTGTGCTCCTGGAGTGGTCTTTATGCCTTGTGCACAAATCAGGAGGGTCTAGACAGTGGACCCCCTCATATCCCACCTCCCTGGGGACCAGGGATGGCCAGCTCCTGAGCTGGGATATTCCCCAGGTGCTCAGGAGTGGAGTCTCTTTGGTGGCTTCAGGAATTAAAGATAGCATGGCATGAACCCTGCCCAGGCACATGGGCAGAGGAGGCTGTGGAGGAAAGAGGGGTGCTGGACGAGGCCTGCTGCTGCTGCTGCTAAGTGCCCCCGAATTCTGGTGGTTTGCACAGAGCTGTCCTCACTTGGCTTTGGCGGGCGGGGAGTGCTCCTTGGCAGTGAGGTTCAGGCCTGACTATCAGCTGGCCATGAGCAGGATGTGGGCACAAGGGCAGGGAGGAAGCTGTGGTGTGGGGAGGACTTGAAATGGATGTGTAGACCCATATGTGAGTTTATTAAGTCCTCAGAACCACTTTGAGAGGTCTTGGGACTCTGTTTTCACAGATGAGAAGGAGACTCAGGGGAGATGGCACTCTAAGCTCACACTGAGGGGCAGCAGCTGGTGGCATACCTCAGGCCTCTCCCCTGGATTGTCATTTTCCGTGTGTGTTCAGGGGCTTCCCTGGTAGCTCAGCTGGTAAAGAATCCACCTGCAATGCAGGAGACCCTGGTTCAATTCTTGGGTTGGGAAAATCCTCTGGAGAAGGGATAGCTACACTCTTCAGTATTCTTGGGCTTCCCTGGTGGCTCAGATGATAAAGAATCCACCTGCAATGTGGGAGACCTGGGTTCGATCCCTGGGTTGGGAAGATCCCCTGGAAGAAAGGTGTGGCAACTCACTCCAGTATTCTTGTCTGGAGAATCTCCATGGACAGAGGAGTCTGGCAGGTCACAGTCCGTGGGGTAGCAAAGAGTCAGACACGACCGAGCAGCTCAGCATAGCACAGCGTGTGTGTTCAGAGGGTTGCTGTGGAAAGGGAGGTGTTACTAAATAGGCGTGGGGAATGCTGGGTCAAGCATGATTTGCTGTTGTGGGACTTCTCAGAGCCTTTAAAATTCTCACTGTGTTGTGAAGCTCTCAACGGGGCAGTTGTGAAGCTCTCAATGGGGCATGGGAGGCCTTGCATCCCTTCCACCTTTTCTTTAGTTCTTTGAACATCTCGTGGGACCAGGATGGGCTCTGGGGAGTGTCCTGTTGGCTGACTGTTGGTCGAGGTACGTATGTTCCCGTGGCATGTCTTGGCTCCATTTCAAACACCATGGGAGTTCCCATCTCACTCACTGCTGGTGCTGTTGGCAGCACCTTGATCTAAACATGGAAAGCTGGCCTTGCCCTTGAGAGTTTCTACCTGTCTCAGGCCAGAAGCTACCCTGGAAGGACCTGTCCTCCTTCTGATGTCCACCCCCACCACCCCCAACTCCCAGGCCTTCTGCTTTCCTGACTCTCTCTGTGCTTTCTCAGACATGGATAAACTGGGAAAAGTCTTAGCTATAAGCCAAGTGTGGCTAAGCAGGGCAGACCTTTGATAATTCCCTGAATCTGAAATCTGGGGATGGCCAGTCCAGGGCCTTAGAGGCTCAGTAGTGTCAGCAGGGTACTTTCCTCAGCCTTGTTGAATTTGTCCCGTCTCATTGTCTCAGGGTGGCAGAAAAGCTGCCATGGTTCCAGGTATCACAACCATATTTGAAGACAGGAAGCAAGCAGGTGGTTAGGTGGCAGTTAGGTAAGATGTCCATATTTTAATTCATAAAGGAAAATATTTGCCAGTAAGCTTCTTTGGTTTTTCTGGTTTACAATGAGATAGTGTGGTCTCCCTTAGTTGTAAGGGCGTCTGGGAAAGACTTGATGGTGTAGATGGGTTGTGATTTGTTTCCTGGGATGGGGCACAGTGGGTTTTCTTGGTAGAAAGGTGTGTCAGGCAGTGGGCAAGTACAGAGGGTGCCTTCCTATGTCTGTCTTGGTCACCTTATCCTCCCAGGATCTGATTGGTGCTCATGTTTGATGAGGACCTCCTCCACCTGGGCCTGTCTTCTGGACAGAACAACCCACATACTCGACTTCTTTTAGGTGCCTCCAGGGGCTGCGGTGCCAAACTCCTCCCAGCTCTCACTTCCAAGAGTCTGTGGCTGGGATCCTGTGACCTGGGAGCTCTCTACATGCCCTCTTTCCTTTTTCTCTGAGCTTTACATTTCCCCACAAACTTTTTATTTTGAAAAACTCGGACAGAAGAGTTCAAGTTATCAGCTGTTAACATTTTGGCACGTTTGCTTTGTCTCTGTACCTCTGCACGTGTTTTATTTTGGCCCACATACAGCTTGCCCTGAAAACTTCAGCACTTGTCTCCTATAGGAGTGAGGATATTTTCCTGCAAAACCACAGCTCAGCATCCCACTCAGATCCAACTTGGATGCTGTCAGCCACACATCTGATGTGGACTGTGCCTTCCTAATAGTTTTCCTGTTTGGATCCAGGATACAGTCAAGAGTCATGCACTGCATCTGGTGGTTATGTTAGTTTTCATCTAGAACGGTCCTCCCCCACAGTGTGCGGGCACTGGGCCCCTCCAGGGTGTCGGGGTTGTGAGGATGGAGGGCATTGTGGACAATGGATGGGGAGGCCACTGTGAGCTTTTAGGGGAACATTTCCAGCTACCTAATTTCTGGGAGGGTGATGGACATGACCGTGCTGAAACCTAAAAAAGGAAAAACTGCCTCAAATGTCTTTCCTCTGACATAGCAGTTTTCACTTTGGTATGTGTCCTTTTTATCTCTCTTTTTATGTTCTTGGGTATTTTGCAAAGTCATAATTGTAGTGTTTGTACTAATGTGTGTGGTGATGGTGAATCACCGCAGGCCTACAGTTTCTACCTCCTTGAGCTTTGGTGAGAGCCCACCACAGGGATGAGTGGGTCTGCCAGCCTCCCTCTTCCCTCGGGGGTAAGTTCAGGCTGGGCTCACCCCCTGCCCTGTGCACAGCTGGGCCCAGGGTTTTGCATGCCCCTCTCATCTCCAGATTGGGGCCAGACCTGTCAGGGTGCCTCCCCCTGCACCGTGGGGGATGTAGCGTCTCTGCCCCGGTGCTGCTGTGGTCTCTGGGGCACCCCACAAGGAGCTGGCTGTTGGGCTGTGTCTCAAGCCAGGAAGTTCAGCAATCCCCTGACACCTGCCCCGACAGGTTCTGAGGCATTTCTTCTCTTTAATTAAAAGTTTCAAGTGGGAGAATAAATTCAGCTTTTTTGGAAGAAGCGTTGTAAGCTTGAAGGGTGGAGGAGCAAGCCGGGGACAGGGCAGTGGTGTAGTCCCCAGATATATTCCCGGGTGTGGTGAGGGCCCATGCACGCTTGCATTTTAGAAATACTCTATCATCCACAAGTGTTTTGTGGCAATAGAATTGACTTAAGGGGACTGCAGGGTCATTTGGTTAGCAGCAGTGTGAGGGTCCTCTGCCACTGTTGAAAGCCTCCCACGCCCCCCATCCTCTCAGGTCTTTGGGACCATCCTGTGTTTCCAGTTGGAAGCAGATTCCCAAAGGTCTAGGTCTTGATGGCCACAGCCACAAGCAGAGTGAGCTGGTTCTAGGGGACCCTGTGGAACAGTCTAGATGTCTGCATTGTCTCGGCCCCTGGGGACACAGGTAGCACCCCGCCTCTCCCTGGCTGTCCACTGGACCTGTGACGTATGAGAGTGATCTGCCCTAATGTTTGCTAGGGGATGGTTGGTCGTGATCCCCACCCCTCCGCCTACCCCAATGTAAGTCTTGACTTGGTCACCTGGACTGTTGGGTTCCTAGGGGGACAAAAGCTGCCCTCAGTGGGGGCTGTCTGTCTTTTGGCAAGCTTCTTAGGGGCATCAGTTGGAGTGGTTCTGCCTTTGAGGTTTCTGGGTGAGGACTCTGTGTTGAGGATGTGGGGCCTGAACTGTGGACCTTGTGTGGGTGCTGAGTGGTCTGGAACCTGGAGCTGCCCTGTGGGGAGAAGGTTATCATGGGGGTGTTATCTCCATTTCACGGAGAGGGACAGTAGCTGTGTTGTGCAGGGAGGGCGGCGGGCTCCTGATGTCTCGGGTGGGTCCTAGTTTTACCGGGGGTGGGGGGGGGGATGGTGAGCACTGAGGCTCCTCTCTCAGCACAGGTGTGGTGCTGTGAGTGATTTGGAGCCCCTCAGAGGGGGCTGGTTCCAGGGATGGCAGGGGTGTCCCCAGGCATTGGGAACCCTGACTGTGAGTGTGCCAGTGGACCCACCTTCCCTACCTATGCTGACTCCTGGGGTTTGGGGCCCAGCCTCAGGAGGGCTTGCCTTGCCTCTGCCCATCTTGCTTATTTGCCTTTGCAAGTTTGAGGTTAACATCCCCTGGACAGTGCCCCTGGGGTACCTACAGAACTAGTGTGGGTTTTTAGGGCCCTTGGGTGGTCTGCCTTGGCTGGGGTCTCGTTGTTGTGGCTGCAGGCCCAGCTCAGCCTGAGGGGAGGTATGCACAGGTGACTGCGTTTGTTGTTTGTGGAAAGGTTAAAAGGGAAACTGGGAAGTGAATAAACTCAGCTAGGTATACTTCAGAGGAGGAGGACAGGATGAGTTTAGGGAAAATGGTAAAACATGTTAAAAAACTATCAGAAATAAAATGAAGCAACAGCAGATGAAAATAAACAGCAAAAGTTTTTAAAAAGAAAGGGATACACGATCCTCTTTGAAAGTAAAGGAAAACAAAATGCTGAATGATGGAGGGGCATTCGTTCATTATCATGGAAATCAAACTGCTGGAGCCCACAGAGCAGTACAGTGTGTTGTGAGCCCCACCTGGCAGAGTAGACGTTTCCCCGTAACCCCGGCCCCGGGGCCCCTTGCCCGGCTGCTGTCTTACTGATCGCCTGCCTGCCCTCACATTTCCTGCACGTAGATCACACACTGTATGCTCAGCCTTTTGTCTGCTGCCCATGCACGTCAGTATGCCTTTGGGACTCGGCCCTGGCTGCACCAATCACAGTCGGTCTCTTTTCTGCTGTGTAGGTGTCCTCAGTCTGTCAGTCTGTGGACAGACTTGGGTGGTTTCCAGTCTGGACTGTAGTGGATTGGAGGGAGGCCGCAGAGGTGGAGGTGGGGGTCAGGGGCTGCTCTCTGCTTGTCCTCAGCAGCCTGAGGCCCCCTGCTTGCCTGGGCTCTGGTAGATGCCCACTCTTGCCCTTGGTCTTGACTTCCTGGGAGTCCTGAGTATGGAGAGCCCTTCTGTACTTGCAGTGGGGTCAGCGTGGAGGCAGCTTGCCCTGGGCTCTGTGTCCAGACAGCAAGGACCCAGACCCATGGTGGGCACGCTTGCTCCAGTTGGAGAGAGCAGCTGCCTGGCAGGAAACCCCACCCCTCTCGCCGCCCCGCCTTCTCACCTGCAGCTCCCCGTGTCCTGGGAAGCGTGGTGTTTGGCTCACCGCTGGCCTGCCTGAGATGTCTGTCAGCCTCGGTAAATATTTGATGACGGCGATGATAAAAAACAAAGCCCTGCTCTGTTCCTGGAGGGGAGCAAGATGGTGACTCTGGAACGTTCCAGCCCTGCTGACTGCTTCCTGGAGAGGTTTATAGATGCATTTTTTTGAGGCAGGCCCTTTGTGTCCTCAGTCTGGCAAGGCAGAGCGGAGGCAATGTAGCCAACTTTCCACCTGGAGCCCGGCTGGGCCTCTGTGAGTGCTGCCGGCCAGGTCGGGGCTCACAGTGGGATCTTGCCCTTCAGATGTGATCTGGGACAAACCCCTGGCCACAGGTCCTGGGGAGGAGCTCAGAGAAGCCAGGGGGCTAGGGTTTGGCATACGCGCCAGACCTTATAGCAGAAAGGTTAGTGGCTGGCCGGTATTGTTGGGCCCTGGTGGGCTTAGCTGGGCTGTCACAGGTATATCACATGCCTGCCCCTGTGTTCCTGCCCCTGTGGTCCTGCTCCCTTAGTCCTTCCCTGGTGGTCTTGCCCCTGTGGTCCTGCTCCCTTAGTCCTTCCCTCGTGGTCTTGACCCTGTGGTCCTGCTCCCTTAGTCCTTCCCTCGTGGTCTTGCCCCTGTGGTCCTGCCCCTGTGGTCCTTCTCCCTTAGTGCTTCCCTCATGGTCTTGCCCCTGTGGTCCTGCGCCTGTGGCCCTGTCCCCATGGCTATGCCCCTGTGGTCCTGCTCCCATAGTCCTTCCCTCATGACCTGGGTGTGGCAGCAGCGGCGCCTGACTCTGGCTTCCCCGCCACCGTCTGTTGCTCGTGCAGGCTGTGAGTGTGGTGAAGATGCCCCGTCAGGCTGTGCGGGCCTCTGTGTGCACTTAGATCTGTCGCTTGGGTCTGTGTGCCAGAGTAGAGGCCTCCCTGCCCCGTGGGCGCTTCCGTGGGAATGACAAACCCTTTGAGGCAGCCTTGCTGAGGGGAAGCAGGCCTCCAGGGTTCTGGAGTTAGGGCCACAGCCCTACCAGACAGCGAAGGCCCTCTCTTTGGGTGGGGCAGGAACTGCTGGTGGGCCTCTGTGCTCCTGAGGGTGGGGACGGGTGTTCCAGGTGGGTGTTTATGGCTGATGGCCTTTCAACGAAGGGTTTCTGCTGTGTTTTCTCTTTGGAGGAGGGAAGATCTTGTGGGTGGGTGGGGGTAGGTATAGTTTGGTGGAGGTTGAATTAATGAGGGTTT
The DNA here is from genome assembly GCF_029407905.1 of Bubalus kerabau. Lineage (NCBI taxonomy): Eukaryota > Metazoa > Chordata > Mammalia > Artiodactyla > Bovidae > Bubalus > Bubalus kerabau. Next base: position 151,931,455 of record NC_073627.1, read on the forward strand.
CAAAGGACCTTGTCTCTGAGTATAATTATTAATGGTCACGATAAGAGCTATGGCAATTTCCTGAAGGGTCACCGAGGACCTGTGTTAACCTGTGTGCTTATGTTTCTGAGTCCCGGGTGCTGCCCCAGGAGGCTGGTTTATCTTCTGAGGCCCAGGAAGGTTGTGCTTTCTGGAGCTCTCCTCCACTGCCCTGGGCTGCCTTTGCCTGGGTTTCCTGCCAGCCACTCAGAGCACTCTCAGTCCTGCTGCAGGGGCGAGGCTGGAGCACTCGCTGCCCGGACCTGGAGGGGCCGTTTCTGGGGGTTGTGGGAAGGGGGCCAGCCAGTCTGACCCAGGCAGGGGGGCAGGGCATTGTTGGGAGCCTTGAGCACGCTTTGCTGAACCTGGTTTGTGACGTGAAGCTGGAGTGAGGGCCCCTGGGCCTGATGGGCTGGGTGTGGCCAGAGGAAGGTGTGGAGGCCAGGAGGGGGCACAGGTCTTGGCAGCGTGGACAGATGGCCCCATGTGGGCAGTGATAGATGGGATGTAGATGAAAGAGGTCCCACGTGGGGCTTCCTTCTTCATCTAGAGAGGGAAAAGATGAATTAAAAAGATGGCATTACCCCCCGAGTGTCAGTTGCGAGACTGGGTGATGGCTGGCTTGGGGAGAGATGTGTCTGGTGTGAGTGCTGTAGACAAGGGGCTCCGGTCAAGGGGCTCCGGCAGTCTTAACCTGGTCAGTGGGCACGAGGGGCTGTTGCAGGCCCTTGCAGGGGTGATATGAAAACAGGGTTCACGGACAAGGGCTCGACAGTTGCATGTGAGATGGTGGGAACAGTAGCGGCACTGGGTGGCTGTGGCCCCTTCCTGTGATCTATCCACGCAGGCAGCCTGCTGACTCACATCACTGTTGGGGGTGGCAGAAAAAATGAAGGCCCCACCTGTGGCATGTGGTGAACTGCCTGTGGCCCCCGGAAGGGGTGGCTTCGCTCTCTGGGGAAGGATGTGCGGCCAGCCCATGGGCTCTGAGGGGTCTATCCTAAAAGCTCCTGCCTGGAGCCTGGCTCTGGGCTGATGGCACATGTACCCCCTCTACCTGTCACAGAGCTGCATATGTCCTGTGGTCAGAGAGTTGAGTGGACCTTACCTGCCAGATGGGACCTCCCAGGGCTGGGGTCTCCATGGCAGGGAGAGGGAGTGCAAGAGAGGACATGGCCAGCCGTCCTGTGGCCATCCCCAGACTCCCTCCTGGAGGGCTGTCCTGCTGCTACCTACTGGCCAAGAGTGAATTCAGCCCGTAGGAGGTAAAGGAGTCAGTGAATAGTAGGTATCAAGGCTCTCTGGGGAAATATGTTGGACTGTGCTCAAATCAGAAAAGTGTTTGCATTTGTGGGAGATCCTGTTTCCCCACCCCCCTCCATTCTGGTACAAATATTACTGTTTAGTGACCTCCCTCTCCAGAGTCTGTATTTGCAGATCAGCTTTACCAACGATGGGAGGCATGAGGGCCAGGGTTGGCCAGGTGCCTCCTTCCACCTGACCAGCCCTTCTCTCCTGCCCCCTGCTGGCACTGTCTGTACCCCACCATCTCTGCAATTTTATCTCTGTACTCCCCTTCCCCAAAAGCCCCCCTCCCCCATCTCTGTCCCCACCCCCCGCTTAACAGGAGCTCTGTATCCATAGCAACAGTTGCTGCTGTGGAAGCCACTGCCTGCCTCCTCATCCCATGGGGAGGTATTTTTGGCACTGCAGAGAGATATTTATTTTATTTTTGGTTTGACTTTTCCTCTTTGAGTGAGCACTACACAGACCGAGCTGGGGGCAGGGTTCAAGGAAGCCTTTGCACTGGGAGGGGCGCCGGGCTCAAGAGCCGCCTTGTGTAGACGCGGGCCCTTCCCTAGGGGATCCTGTAGACCCAGTCAGAGATGATGGCTCCTTTGAGCAGCCTCTGGGGATGTAGATCACGGGATCACAGATTGTACTAGAGGTTTGGGGCAGTGACTCTGGACAGCAGGATAAACCAGTAGGGTAAGCCTGGACTTGAGGAGTGGTCTGACTGAAGCCTCGAGGCCTTGGGCCTGAGCCAGTAGTCACAATAATAGCTCACTGGGAGCATGCAGGGCATTGGCCTTTTGGGCGCCAGCCAACCTAGCGCTGGCCCTGGAGCCTAATGCTGTAAGTTCCCGTGATGCTGCCTGGGCTCCATTTTACAGGCTGGGGATACTGATGCCACCAGGGTGGTCTTGAGCACCTTGGCTAGACATCTCCTTCTGAGACGTCTTCCTGTCCCCCCAAGGCCCACGGATGGCAGAATATCTGGGCTCAGTTTCTTCCCCTAGTGTGTGAAAGTGAAAGTCGCTCAGTCGTGTCCGACTCTTTGTGACCCCATAGACTATATAGTCTGTGGAATTCTCCAGGCCAGAATATTGGAGTGGGTAGCCATTCCCTTCTCCAGGGAACCTTCCCAACACAGGAATCAAACTGCATTGCAGGCAGATTCTTTACCAACTGAGCTACCAGGGAAGCCCTCCCCTAGTGTGTGCCTCCACCTTATTTCTTTGGGGGTTGGGACTATACCCTTCTTTTGCTCTAGTCTTGGCCGCTGCGAGTAGAGGTGACCCGCACATATGGCACCTGCCCCAACACAGCTTTGCTCCTTACTGGGAGTGCCAGTGGGATGCCCGGGAGACCCCAGGGGCATGGGATCTGCCCCGTCTGGCCCAAGAACACCGTGGCATGTGGCTGGGGGCCGTGGGTTTCCAGTGTCCTTTACTGAGACATCAGGGGGGCTGGCAGCCAGATGGATGATGGAGTGGACAGGTTTTCCCATGAGCCAGTGCTGGGGTTGGTGTGTGCTTGAGGGACTGTCACTGAGGGTGGTCTACAATGCATCTGCTGCCATTGGTGGGGAGCTGTGGCCTCTCGGGGAGCAAGTCCAACCCCCTTTCATGGGTTTCCTTGTTGAGGAGGTGGCTGGGTGTGCTGCACCCCAGGGTGACTAAGAGCTGCTCCCTGATCCTCCACATGGGCATGATGGCAGCTTGCAGGGGGCCGTGGCATTGCTCATGATGCCCATGCCTGGCCAGGTTTCCTGCAAGGGTCATGACAGGGCATCCAAATCAGAGTCAAGGGCACTGGTGCTGACTGAGGGCCAGACAACCCAGTTGCTATTTCTGATCTATCATCATGGAAATTCCATATACGTCAGAAAGTAGACTAATAAAGCTCATCCCACCCCAAATTATTATCAGGAGGTTCCCATACTTTATCTTCTGAATCTCTCAGTTTTGGATAAGCTCTCAAGTACAGACCTGAGGGGTTAGACGTGCCCAGATCTCTGGAGGGACCTTAGCTACCATCACTGACAGGCAATACCTGCCAGTTCCCCCCAACCCCTGCAGAGGGTTGCATTTCCCATTAATCAATACACAATAAGTGCCCAGTGCACACACGGGAGGATTGGACTGGTCCATCTGCCCCCCAGAGGAGACGGAGCTCAACAGGAAGAAGCATTCAGGGTTTGTGGGTTTTACAGAATCAGGAATTCTGTCTCCAATGAGTGTGTTTGGTGCAAACCCAAAGCCATTTATAGAACAGATGCCAAAGGGAGCACTTGAAATAAACGCCATGGTAACCTCACCCTGGGGAGGAAAATAGCCTTGCAGTAAGCATTGCTGCTGCCCAGAACATGATCCAGAGATGTAGCTGGAGAATGCTTTTTGTGTTTAGTTTTGTGAAGTTTAGCAGATTGCAGAGAGTGGGGGAAACAGAGGAAGGAAGAGAAAAGTCCCTGTGCCCTCCTCCCTGAACTCAGCCCCCTATTCTCACTGGTCGTTTTGTTCTCACCATGTGAATCTTATTAAGTCCCAGCATGGTGCTTTTCACCCTTGGCTGTCTCACCACTTTTCTTGGTAGTTGGGGATTATAACTGCCCCGTAGACCACATGATCTGAGTCACTGCCGCCAGGCCTGTCCTGGGATGTCCGGTTATTTCTCAAAATTATAAATAACCATCCAGTGAAGAATTCCAGACACACACACACACACACACACACACACACACACACACACACACAGAGGCATTGTGGTTTTGGATGGTTTCCCTGTGGAGGAGCACAAGGCTGAGAGTCCCAGGTGGGTTCTGCAGGACTCACAGGCTGTGGGTGCATTTCTGGGTTGCGGTGCCTGCTGGACAATGTGAACAACTGCAAATGAAGTTTTAGTGTTAACATTATCTGCCGCCCTCTTATGTTGTATTCTCTGAGAAATAGTGTAAATACAGTAGAGGAAGTAGCTTTTCGTAGGGAAGAACACCTGACTCCTGTCTGCGGTCCGAGGGTAGGAACGTGCCCCTGCCCGTGCCCTTCTGTGTGTGTACGTTCACACATGTGCAGTCGGGCTGCGCTCAGCACTTCCCCGGCTGCTCAGACAGCGGGTTGGGGGCGTTGCTGAGGAGCAACAGCTCAGAGGAGACAGCTGTGCCTGGCAGAGGGAACAAATGCTGCGTTGCTGGGAGCTGGGTGTGTCTGTGTGGCCTCTGGCAATCAGTGAGGGTGCTGGGAGCACTGGGAATCACCATTGCCCAGTGGCCTCAAACGGTGTGCCCCACCCCGCCCCCCGCCCCTGGCTTCCTCCTGGGTCAAGGGTGGGAAGGGGGATGGCTGCAAAGAGTTTCGAGATGATGGTGACCCTGGCAGAGGAGGCTGCGAGCGAGTGAGTTGACTGTGTCTTGTGGTTTACATTGGCCGAGTATCTACACCTGTCTTAGGCATTTCCTGTGCAGCCAGACCGCACAAGAAGGTTCCCTGTGTCAGTAGCTAGGAAGCTGATGGGCTGGTTCGTGTGGGTCGCACAGTGCCTGAGCCCTGGCCCTGTCCTAGGGAGTTGTGGGTGCCTTGAGGCACAGCCAGGGAGGAGCCCGCACTGGCCTGAGGAGTGGTGTGCTGAAGGTCACCAAAGAGCACTGTCACTTTGTCAATGCCCTGGTCCCTGGTGGGAAGGGGAGTTGCGTTGTGTGAATGGTGGAGTTGGGCAGTCAGGGCTCTGACTGTGTCGCAGGGTGGGCAGGCCCCATGGCCAGGTGGCCAACGTGCTGATTGCTCCAGGCACTGTCCCTTATGGAGAGTGGCATTCCAACGTCTCCTGGCCATCTCTCTACATTGTGATGCCCGTGCCTGTGGATTTGAGGACAACTGGAGGTGTGGGTGAGGTGGAGCTGTTTATGTTCACAGGGCCAGGGTTAGAAGACTCTGGAGTGAGTGGTCCCTGCCACAGTGTGGGTGCTGACTGGGGCAGGGCGTCTGGCAAAGGGTATGAGAGGGACCTGGTTATCTGCAGAGAGGCCCGGGGGAGGGGGAGCTGAAGGGCGAGCTTTGGGAATTCACCCTGCTCTTTGCCTGTGCGGGGTCCTGGGTTCTTTCAAGTCTCCTCATCTGGAGTGATGTGTTCCCCCCACTCTGAGATCTGCCTGTCTTCTGCAGTCATGCTTCACCCATGTTCAACCATGTTCCCAGGAGCCTGCACACACCTGGAAGGAGTGGTAGCCAGGGTGGCTGAGCATCACGTTCTGACCTGCTGCTTGCGGAGGTGTTGAGCTTCTCTGAGCCTCAGTTTCCTCTTCTGTAAAATGGGGCAGCACCATCTTGCATGGCTTATAGGGCTGAACAGCAAAGGCAGAAGTCTTGTCTTAGGGTCACCTTAGTGAGCTCAGTGTGTGGCTGTCCAGCAGGGCATGGCTATTGGTAAGTGTTTGCTTGAGGGAAAGAGGTATGGAGGAGGTGGAGGTACTTCTTTACCCATCAGGGTGTTAATGACAGAGAAACTCCCCGACACTGGTTCTCCTGACCTTGAGTTCTCAGGGTGTCAGACCTCAGAGTTTGCTCCTGGCCTCAGGAGTCATTCCTAACTGTCCGAGGTGAGATATAACAGATGGAGGCAGAGCAGCCCCTGTGAGGTGCCAGGCCTGGCATCTGTAGGTCTCAATCGTGCAATGGGGAGGTGGCTTTACCATCATCTCCTGCAGAAGGGAGCCCCACTGAATACTAGCTCTGCATTGGATTTGGGATTCTTTTCTATCTTGGGAAGATTGTACCATCATCCTGTAGGTGATTGGGGTCACAAAAATGGTTGTCATTTGTAGGCATGCCCTGGGGAGACCTGGGTTGTAGGGCTGCATAACTGAAGAGGGCAGGATGAAGGGTGTCAAAGAGCAGGGTAACTGGGGTGGTGTGCTTATTTCACTGGTCATTTCATTTTACTTCATTTGGCTGTGTATTTGCAATTTTTGGTCATTATTTCATTACATACTTGTATATCCACATAGTGGGAATTTTAACAACTGAGGTGTGGTTTCAGGTGTGTATGCCTTGTAATTGGATGAACCAATCTTAGCTCTCTAGGCTTTGAGCAGTTTAGAGTTTGTACTTAGAAAGTTTCTCATGCATTCTTTCCTAAGTTTTTTAGTAGTCCAACTAGAGGTTACAACAATGTATCCTTGATTATTAAGGCACCTTACCTGTCTCCTGAGAAACCTGTATGTGGTCAAAAAGCAACAGTTAGAACCATACATGGAGTAACTGACTGATTTCAAATTGGGAAAGGACTACAACAAAGCTGTAAATTGTCACCCTGCTTATGTAACATCTATGCAGAATATATCATGTGAAATGCTGGGCTGGATGAAACACAGGAGGAATCAAGATTGTCAGGAGAAAATATCAACAGCCTCACATATGCAGATGATACCACCTTAATGGCTGAAAGTGAACTAAAGAGCCTCTTGATGAAGGTGAAAGAAGAGAGTGAAAAAGCTGGCTTGAAACTCAACATTAAAAAAACTAAGATCATGGCATATAGTCCCATCACTTTATGGCAAATAGAAGGGGAAAAAGTGGAAACATTGACAGACTTTATTTTCTTGGGCTCCAAAATAATTGTGGACAGTGCCTCCAGCCATGAAAGTAAAAGATACTTGCTCCTTGGAAGAAAAGTTATAACAAACCTAGACAGTGTATTAAAAAGCAGAGACATCACTTTTCCAACAAAGGTCTATATAATCAAATCTATGGTTTTTCCATAAAGAACAGAAACAGTAAGAACAGAACAGAAACAGTAAGAACCTAACAGAATCAGAAGAGATTAAGAAGAGAGATCAAGAATACACAGAACTGTATCAAAATAGTCTTAATGACCTGGATAACCACAATGGTGTGGTTACTCACCTAGAGCCAGATATACTGGAGTGTGAAGTCAAGTGGGCCTTAGGAAGCATTACTATGAACAAAGCTAGTGGAGGTGATGGAATTCCAGCTGATCTATTTAAAATCCTAAAGGATGATGCTATAAAGTGCTGCACTGAATATGTCAGCAAATTTGGAAAACTCAGCAGTGGCTGTGGGACTGGAAAAGCTCAGTTTTCATTCCAATTTCAAAGAAGGGCAATTCCAAAGAATGTTCCAACTACTGCACAATTGTGCTCATTTCACGCGGTAGCAACGTAATGCTCAAAATCCTTCAAGCTAGGCTTCAACAGTATGTGAACCAAGAACTTCCAGATGTACAATCTGGATTTAGAAAAGGCAGAGGAAGCAGAGATCAAATTGCCAACATCCGTTGGGTCATAGAGAAAGCAAGGAAATTCCAGAGGAACATCTACTTCTGCTTCATTGACTATGCTAAAATGTTTGACTATGGATCACAACAAACTGTAGTAAAGTCTTAAAGAGATGGGAATACCAGACCACCTTACCTGTCTCCTGAGAAACCTGTATGCAGGTTAAGAAGCAACAGTTAGAACTATACATGGAACAACTGACTGGTTCCAAATTGGGAAAGGAGTATGCCAAGGCTGTATATTGTCACCCTGCTTATTTAACTTCTATGCAGAGTACATCATGCAAAATGCCTGGTGGATGAATCACAGGCTGGAATCAAGATTGTCAGGAGACATATCAATAACCTCAGATATGCAGATGACACCACCTCTATGGCAGAAAGTGAAGAGGAACTAAAGAGCCTCTTGATGAAGGTGAAAGAGGAGAGTGGAAAAGCTGACTTAAAACTCAGCATTCAAAAACCTAAGATCATGGCATCCGATCCCATCACTTCAAGCAAATAGATGGGAAAAAAATGGAAACAGTGACAGACTTTATTTTCTTGGGTGCCAAAATAATTGTGAATGGTGACTGCAGCCATGAAATTAAAAGACGTTTACTTCTTGGGAGAAAAGCTATGGCAAACCTAGACAGCATTAAAAAACAGACATCACTTTGCTGACAGAGGTTGGTATAGTCAAAGCTATGGTTTTTCCAGTAGTCATGTACAGATATGAGAGTTGGACTATCAAGGCTGAGTGCCAGAAGATTGATACTTTTGAACTGTGGTGCTGGAGAAGACTCTTGAGAGTCCCTTGGACTGCAAGGAGATAAAACCAGTCAATCCTAAAGGAAATCGACCCTGAATATTCATTGGAAGAACTGTTGCTGAAGCTGAAGCTCCAATACTTTGGCCACCTGATGCAAAGAGCCGACTCATTAGAAAAGACCCCTGATGCTGGGAAAGATTGAAGGCAGCAGGAGAATGGGATGACAGAGGATGAGATGGTTGGATGGCATCACTGACTCAATGGACATGAGTTTGAACAGGCTCCGGGAGGTAGTGGAAGACAGGGAAGCCTGGTGTGCTACAGTCCATAGTGTCGCAAAGAGATGAACATGATTTAGCAACTGGACAACAACAATGAACTAGAACTTCGACCGCATCCTGGGCATGGAAAGCAGGGGTCTTAGAACATTGCACTGTATCTACCCACCCTCCCTGCCTTTGGTGATATTGCTATGCTAAGTCACTTCAGTCGTGTCCGACTCTGTGCGACCCCATAGACGGCAGCCCACCAGGCTCCCCTGTCCCTGGGATTCTCCAGGCAAGAACACTGGAGTGGGTTGCCATTTCCTTCTCCAATGCATGGAAGTGAAAAGTGAAAGTGAAGTCGCTCAGTTGTGTCCAACTCTTAGCGACCCCATGGACTGCAGCCTAACAGGCTCCTCCTTCCGTGGGATTTTCCAAGCAGGAGTACTGGAGTGGGGTGCCATTGCCTTCTCTGTTGGTGATATTGTGTCTAAAATTTTCCTGTGTGTTTGTTTTGTAAGAGTTTTATTTGGCTGCAGTGTGCCCTTGGGTGATTTTCCTTATATTTAACCTGATTAAGGTTTATAGTACTTACTGAATCTATGTCTGGATGTCTTGTTTCAGTTTTAGAAAACTTTGGGCTGTTATTTTAGACACATTGCTTTTGTTCCATTCTTTATGCCCTCTTGTTCCAGAATCCCTTTTATGAGAAGGTTGGACCTTTTCACTGTGTTCTATGAGTTTTTAAAAATCCTCTTTCCTGTATTGTCTATACATTTGTCTCCACGTTTTCAGTCTGTATTTTGTACCCCCATCTTCTAGTTTTTTGATCCAGTCTTTAGCCATGTCTAATCTGCTATTAAACTTGTATATTGAGTTTCCATTTTCATTTCTTAGTTTTAGATTCCATTTGATTTCTATTCCTTAGATTTTGGTTCTGGTGAAATTATCAGTCTCACTATCTGTTTTCTTGACCACACTAATCAGGATTTTAATGTCTGTGTCTAATAAGTATAATATTTGAGTCCTCCTGGAGCTCATTGTCACTGTCTTTTTTTGGCTGTTGTCATTGTTTTTCCTCTTGATTTTCTATCATTTGGCCTTGTCTCCTAGTCTGCCTGGCCATTTCTGATGGATGTGTTTAAAACTTATGGAGATATTTGAGGGAGGCTGTGGGTGTTTTTGTCTTTCTCTAGAGAAGATTTACTTTTGTTCCCAGAGGCAGTTAGAATAAGAGGAGGTCGTATTAACCGAGTCTGGAATTAAGCTGATTCAAAGTGGAGTTTCAGCCTTTGTGAGGGCTGCTCCGTTCCCTTTTATCCATGTTCCTAGCACTGAGCACTTCTGGGGGGACTAGACTGAAGTGGGTGTTCACTGAGGCCTCTCTCCCCCAGCAGACCCTGTCACACTCCTGCAGCTCTGCCTGCCCTTCAGTGTCTGGTCTACAGTAGTAGAGCTGATGCTCTAAGGTAGAGGAGCACTGCTGCGCTGCTGCTGCTAAGTCGCTTCAGTCGTGTCCGACTCTGCACGACTCCATAGATGGCAGCCCACTGGGCCCCCCGTCCCTGGGATTCTCCAGGCAAGAACACTGGCGTGGGTTGCCATGTCCTTCTCCAATGCATGAAAGTGAAAAGTGAAAGTGAAGTCGCTCAGTCGTGTTCGACTCTTAGCGACCCCATGGACTGCAGCCCACCAGGCTCCTCCATCCATGGGATTTTCCAGGCAAGAGTACTGGAGTGGGGTGCCATGGCCTTCTCTGAGAGCAGCACTGGTCCTGTAGAAATTTATTGTGAACCATATGTAATATGTAGTTTAAAAGCCACTTTTAAAGTATAAAAAGAACAAGTAGAGTTAACTTTAATATATTTTCCTTAATTTAATATATCAAAAATATCTTTTTAACATGTATAGTTGACCTTGGAAGAATGTGGGTTTGAACTGCATGGGCCCACTTACTATGCGGATTTTTTTTTTTTTTTTTTCAGTAAATACATGTGACAGTATTATATGATCCATGGTTGGTTCAATCTGTAGATGCAGATTATACAGACCATGAATATGGAGGGCCCACTGTAAATTTGAATGTGGATTTCCAACTGTGTAGAGGATCATCGACCATAACACCCATATTGTTCAAGGGTCAGCTGTAATTAAAATAAGATTATTAATGAGACTTAAAAACTACTTTAAAAAATGCTATGTCTTAGAAATCTAGAGTGTATCTTACATTTAGATAGCATCTCCCTTTGTACTAGCCGCATGTTGAGTATTCATAGCCACATGTGACTCATAGCTGTTGTCTTAGGCCACACGACTCTAGAGGAGGATGTGGCTGAGTGTGGGGTTCCCTCCTCTTCAGAGGAGTCAGACCCAGCTTACTGCCCATTTCACATGCATGTGCCCTGTGTGCCTGCTCTCTTGTTTTCGTTGAGGCCCCAGGGCTCTTGCTACCATCTTGAGGAGGAACCAAGGAGTTGGTTCACAGGACTGGGACAGATGGGAGCCACTAGCCTTTCGTTCACCCCAGAGAGCCCTGAGCCTCTGTCTGTGGTCCTCTGTTTTCTTGATCACATGCACGGTCCATCTGTCAGTGCCTCCCTCCACCTTGCATTCTGGTGCATCACCCGACCCAGAGGGACATCCCCAGCTTCCTGACCTGCATCCTGATATCCTGGTACAGCGTCTGGCCCAGAGGGGGCACCACCTCTCCCCCCACCCCGCTTCCCCCCCATGCCCTGTACCCTGGTGCAGAGTGCCTGGCCCAGAGGGACACCATGGATGTTCAGGCCTGGGAGCATGTTCACTCAGCAGACACTAACCTGAGGCCATCAGTCTGCCACCTGGCCCGTGCGGTCATCTTACCTCTGTTGGTTAGATTACTTGGACTGCCCAGGGCCTCTGGACAGCAGTGGAGTGAGTCTGGGCCACTTTTTTTGTGGGGTGGGGCTTAGAGGACTTGGCTGGATGGGACCTTCCGTAGTATGAAGCACTGGGTTCTCCCTCCTTTCTGCTTCTGTGAGCAGTCAGGGCTGCAGGTCTAGGTGTTCCTGGGCTTGGAGGTATGTGGGGGAGGGTCTGTTTTCTGGGGGAGTGTCCATAGCATTCAGCAGATTGATACAGGACCATGGACCCTACTGTTACGGTAGGGTGCCCCAGCCACAGGAAGATCCTTTATAGGAAATGGGGCCAATGAGGAGGCCCCAAAGGAGTGACCTGTCAGCAGCTTGGCTCTGGCATTGGGCAGTGTTTGCTGTCCTGTCCCACTTCTCGCACAGGCACTGTCCTTGGTGAGGTACTCACCTCAGCTGACCTCGTCCACATCTATCTTTAGGTGTCTCTGTGCGGATGTGGCCTGGGCCAGAGCCGGCCCTTCCTAGAAACCAGGCACGTGGTGTGGCCACGTACAGGGGGTGACTGCTCCCGAGCTGCCTGCCGGGCCTTGGGGCCGCCTCAGATGACTTCTCCTGCTTGAAGTGTGGAGGGGAGCCAGGGCAGGAGCAGGGAGTGGCCAGTGGGATTGGCACGGGCTGGGTGCTAGCTCCCCTGCTCACTAACCTCCTATTTGCCTTTCACAGCACAGGGGATGGCCCACTGCTCTGGCCCAGGGTACCAGGGTTATTCCATTGCTCTGTCCTCTCTTGTCTGCCTGCTTCCAGCAGAGAACAGACCTGAGTTTGTGGTGCCACCTCCATAAGACCTCCATCCTTTCCCTTTGTATGGAGAGGCATGAGGTGTGGTGAGACCACAACTGTATAGTTAAGACCCCATGGCTAGGCCAGGAGGGGCGAGCTGGACCGTGGAGGGCTGACTCCCCAGGACTTGACAGGGAGACCTGCTCAAGGCAGCTGTGATAGGAGGAAGAGTGTCTTGGACACGACCATCTGTCATTATCTGGGACTATCTGCAGGGCTGGTTCAGGTTTGTCTGTGGCCTGTGTGAGGCCTGAAGTGAAGTGAAGCGAATTCGCTCAGTCGTGTCCGACTCTTTGCGCCCCTGTGGACTGCAGCCTACCAGGCTCCTCAGTCCATGGAATTTTTCAGGCAAGAGTACTGGAGTGGGTTGCCATTTCCTTCTCCAGGGGAGAAGGAAGATTCAGGGGATCTTCCTGACCCAGGGATCGAACCCAGGTCTCCCGCATTGCAGGCAGACACTTTACTGGCTGAGCCACCAGGGAGGTCCCATGAAAGATTTTATGGACTGGAGGGCTTGGGGTTGGATCCTGCAAAGAGGCCGGGGCCTGCCCAGCGAGCTCCTGCCCTTGAGGGTGCCGGTGGGCTCTGTCTCCGATCAGGCACTGTCCTCAACCCCGCTCCCTCCACCCCGCAGCCTGTCTGCTCTCTGAGATGATCCCGACCCCCTGTCTGGTCTTCTTCCCCTGATTGGCTCCTTTTCTCCACCTGTCCTTACCAAGTAGTGACAGCTCCTGCCAGTTTCACTGTGGCTCTGCCTGTCCTGTGGTGAGGAGGATGAGCAGGCCTGGGGCGGGGTGTAGCCTGCCCATGACCCTGGGGTGGGGCATGGGGCGGGGGCCTCCACCCCAGGCATGCCCAATATAAAGGGCCGTCTCAAAACTGCCCCACTGTGTTCATGCCCGGAATAAGGGCTTTCTAAAGGTAGGAAGGGGCCATCTCCTGTACCCCACCAGACCTCACCTCTAGCCCTGCCCAAAGTAAAAAGTGACAGTCAACCCCAGTGAGGGTCTGGGGATGGGGTTGACACACTTTGCTATGTTCACAGAAATGAAGGCGGGCCTGATGGGGCTGCCAGCTGGTCCTGAAGAACTGGTCTGTGCAGGGCCCGTAACTGCTCCCTCACCCCATCTGCTGGTGGATTAGAGCCAGAGGTGAAGGAACTGATGCTGGCTCAGCCTCAATTGAGTGATAATTAAGATTCACCCATGGAGAATATGTGAAATGATAGGGAAAAGGCTCCACCCGGCTCAGTAAAAAATGCATGTTCAGTCACATTTGTTATCTATTTGATCAACTATGCACTACTGTTTCATAATAATAACTCGGTGCATAAGGAAAATGTTTGGACCTCAAAGTTACATGACCATAGGAAATAAAACCCCTAAATTCCAATATGCATCATTTTGTGACAAAGAAGTGTGGTCAGGTGATCAATAAAGGCTTTTAGGAAAAACCTGTATTCTATTAGGTCTGTGGAGTGAAAATAAGAATCTGGACTGTATTAGAGATGCTTTTACTTGTGTATTTTTATAATATAGCTGGGAGACTATGAAGTTCCATGGGAACCATTTCATAGAGCATTAAAATAATGACACTATTTTCAGTATGCTGCAGATGACGTCCTTTACAGCTCATTAAACTTGTGACAGAGTTGTATCTCAGCTTGCGAGTGGTGAGGGCGCCCAGTTTTACATAGTCCTTCTGTAGGTGGCAGAAGGAATGGGGCCTGGTGAGGCTGGCCGCCGGTGGCTCTGCCTTTTGTGGGAAGGGCAGTGGCCTGGGTGGCCTTAAAAGAGCAAAGGCCCTTAGAGACTCTAATTTTGAGTCATTTGTGTACCTAAACCTCCCTCCACCCCAAAGAAGATAGTATTGTTTACAAAAGCAGTGAGAGGCTGGCTGGTGATGTTCACATTTCCTTCTCAGCAATTATAAGCTTGCTGGCACCCATGACAAAGAAAGTTTGAGTGTTGGAGTGTCCAGCCCTCCCTGACCTGTCTGTCTACTGAAATTTTACTCTCAGCCTGGGCCCAGTGGGATCTTCCTTTTTCTGAGACTCCATGGACCCTTTATGTTGGGTCTGTGCTTCCTGAGAAGTGGGATTCCATCTTATGGTAGCCGTGGGAGGACTTTTCACTTCAGTAATGGTGCCTTTATTTTAGTTCAGTTTAGTTTATCTTGTATTTCTTCAGAAGCAAAGGAAAACTGTATTCTTTGATCAAAGAGTGGAAAGGTGCGAGCTCATGCTCTGGAGTACACACTCTTTGATGCCTTTGTTTGGAAATGATTTAGAAAAAAACATACCTCCCTTTTCTGTGAGCTTGTGTATTTTATTGCTTAGATGCAGCTGAAGAGAGCACTTGAATTTAAAAGAAGTAAAGACAGTAAATATTAGAGGGAACAGGTCACAGCCCAATGTGTGTGATATTACCGTCTGTCCAGGGCTCTCCTTTGCTGCCCAGGTGGAGCGTAGCTCTTGAGAGAGGTCAGGACAGCCCCACTGAGCCACCTGCCTTGGGGCAGAGCCAGTACCTGGCTGCTGTCCCTGCAGCCACCAGCCCTGTGGTGGGTTGTAAACCACAATCAGCCCACTCTTCTGGGACCTCACACCCTCATATAGGATGCTTCCTCCCGGAATCCCTGCCCTGCCAGTGCCCTGGGTAGGTGGGGGCGACCTTTTCCCCAGGCCATTGTGGGTGTTCTCTGGCTCACGGTGCCTCCAGATGGCACACCCACCTATTCCTTTGCTCTGATTTTTGATGCAATGTCATTGCGTGTTTTTCTGTTGCCTGCCATCCCTGCCACACCTGAGGTTGTCCACGGCTTTTCCTGCATGCCTAGAGCCTCAGTGACATCGGTTGACTGAGCGAGGTGCAGGGATCTTCACCTGAAGTAGGAGTCAGGAACAGAGCAGTGTCCTCTTCTCCACTGACATCTCCACTCCCTGTGTGCCCACTACTCCCTGGACCCGAGACCCTGTGCTTTCTCTCTGTTTTATGGTGAGAGAGTGGCGAGGAATGGGCCAGCTCCACAGCAGGTTGAGCCTGGGTCAGATCCTCTAGACTTGAGAAGGCTCTTCCCACCAGTGGTATCTAGGGCCTAGAGTGTGCAGAGGACTATGCAGAGCCAGTGACCCCTGCCCTTGGGCCCACTCTGTTCCTGGAGCCCCTGTCCTCAAGTGACTCTGTACATGGGACTGTTCTCAACAAAGACCCTTGACACTTTGTTTTATGACCAGATGGGGTTGAAGAGAGGTCCAGATTGTCAACCCTAGGACTCTGGCTGTTCTTGACACTCTCCCAGCTGCTCATGTCCCCTCTCTGTATTGTGTGTGTGGATCCTGCCTTTCCCTGTCTGTACTCAGGGTTGCCAGGCAGCTCTGCTCCTCGTGGGGTTGGTTGGCTTTGCATGGAGAAAGGAGATGGTTGCAGAATCCCCTGAGAGCAGCCAGGGTGGCCCTCTGGGTCTGATGATTTCAGCCCTCACTCTTGTGATGTTGGGCAGAGCTGGTGACCCCTTGGTGGCTGGGAGGGCCTATTAGATCCAGGATTTTCTTCCTCTGACCACCTTGGCCATCTCTTCTCCCTGCCCCTATTCAGAGGGTGCCATCCGTGACTGGCTGGACCTTTTTCCTGTAGGAGAAAAGGGCCGGCATTGTCCCAGAATGCATTTATCCTTTATCATCTGGTTGACTTTGACCATCCTTATCCAATAAATTATTTAGCAATAATTTACCCGCCACCAGGGATCTGGTGGGAGAGAGGCTGGTCTAAGAGACCTCACCTTCTTGTGTGGTGGGGGTGAACTCTCCCGTAGCGATACTATGTGACCAGCTAGAGCCCACCTCCTCAACATCAGACCTCCAGAACCACCTACTCTGGCAGGATTTGGGGGTCTCAAAGGGATTATGTGCTTTCTTCCTACCCTGATTTATGACCTGAGCCCCCAGCACATCAATGAACGAAATCACAAACAGTGATAATGCATCAGTCACTGTGGTGGTCCTGCCTCCATGGAGTCACTGAGCTGATGGGGCCAGCCAGCAGTCAACAAACTGGAAAGGACCCCAGCCAGCTCTGAGAGAAGGGACGCTGGGCAGCACACTGCAGGCAGCTCTGGACAGTGCTTTGAGGACATGCCAGCTGATCTTTTAAATTATCGAGCAGTGTGTCACCTAGTTAAAAATAGCCCAGTGGCTTAGAACATAAAATAAGGTCGGCTCCCTCCCACTTCCACACCCCATCCAGCTCCAAGTGGCGCTGTTGTTAAAGATCTGACTTTTGTGTTATACTTGAGTCTTGGCTTTACCATGTTTAGCTGGCATCTGAAAATCAAAACTGTAGCATATGCAGGGCACTTTCCTCTCCCTCTCAGTGTTGTTAGTTAGGTTATATATAACACGAACCTTTTTGCTCTGCACTAAAATGAAATCTTTTGCTTTACTGTTGGTTGATGCTGAAATACTGGGAAAAGCAATTTTTATTATAAGTGATCCTGTGAGTTTGCTTTAGAATAAATGACTAGACCATTAGATGGTCTAGTAACTGAAACGTCATTGCTCAAATGGCTGCAGGGTCTGGGAGTGGCACAGTGGTGCACCCCATGTCCCTTCTGGCTTCTGTCACATGGTGCAGCCAAGTTCAGTCACCCATTGTGGACCAGTGGGGCTTCACCGAGTCCCCTTTTGTGTTCTGTGTTTTGCAGAAACGCTTCCAGTAGCTGTCTCACCTGGGGTGCTGTGAAGTAACCTTTGGGCTCTCAAGTGTCTGAGAATAAGTCTTTGGGCCTCATGGTTTGATGTCCCTTTGGCGGATGATAGAATTCCAGGTGTGAGTCAGCATTTTGAGGATGCTGCCAGTGTTACCAGTGAGACTGGGTGCCTGTCTGGGTGTTCCTTGGGAGGTAGGACTTACTCTCAGTCCGTGGGAATCTGATTTTTTCTGGAATGAGACCGGAGGTGGGTCGTTTTTCATTGATTCGGCTGTGGTGTATGCTTTTATTCTAAACAGTTCTCCTTTTAGCTCGGGGAAATGCTGTTCTGCCATCGTCTTCTTTCCTGATACCTGTTCTCTCCTTCTAGAACTCCTGTTCCGTGTTGTTAGGACTCCCAGCTGGTTCTTTCGTGTCTCTTGATGTTTTTCTTCTCTTTATCTATTTGGCTTTGTGATGCTTTCATTTTACTTTTTACATTTTAAAAATTGAGGTATAACTTACAGGTAATGAAACACAGATCTCGAGTGTATACATGATGAGCTTTGACATATACGTGGGAGCCTGTAACCTTTGTCTTCAGTTACAGTGTAGAATGTTTCTGTCACGCCCTCATCCCCCACCACTACCCCCCATCCTTCTCACCTCCTCCCTCTCAGCTCCTGCATTTCCCCTCACCCAAGAGGCAAGCCCTTATTCTGGTTTCAACCCCATGTGTGAGTTTTGCCTTCTCTGGGGTTCAGGAGATATTAGGACTGGAGCTGGGCTTCCCTGGGGGCTCAGTGGTAAAGAATCTACTTGCCAATGCAGGAGACACAGGTTCGATCCCTGGTCTGGGAAGATCCTTGGAAATGGCAACCCATTGCAGTATTCTTGTGGGGGAAATCTCATGGACAGAGGAGCCTGATGGGCTATAGTTCATAGGGTTGCAGAGTTGGACATAACTTAGCAAGTGAACAACAGCAGCAAAGTTGAAGGGGAGTGGCTGGACCTAGAGCAGGGGTGAACCTGCCAAGGGCTCTCTGAGGCTTGTACCAGCTTGTATTTCCAACAGCTGTGTGCCCGAAGAGCTCAGCTGCTCTCAGATGCCCAGTGGTTCGAATGATCCATCTTTTTATTTTAGCCCTTCTGGTGGGTGTGAAGTGGTATCTTGTGCTTTTAATTGACATTTTTCTGGTGACTCATGGTGCTTTACACATTTTCATGTACTTATTGGCCTTTTCTGCATCTTCTTTTGTGACTTTTCTTATGTCTTTATTGTTGAGATATGGGAGCTCTATCTATATTCTGGATGTAACTCCATGTCAAATGCACCTATTGAGAATATGTTTGTGACTTACTTTCTAAAACAAAGTATCGCTTTTGATGAGCAGAACGTGTTTCCAAGTTATTGTCTTGGTGAAATGGTAACTTTTTTTGTATTTACTGTTTCATTGGGTTGCAGAATATCTTATTCTTAAAATACAGAGCTTTAATTTGCAAGAGCTCTTCCTTGATTGTTCCTATTTAAATAGAAGCTGCTCTTATTTATTTGTGTCAAGCTCTTGGATTTTTATGAGGACATGAACTAGATTTTGGGGGAAGTTGATTTTGTGCCTGAATTGCTTGTTTTTCTGGAATCAGTCTTGGTGTAGCTCTGCTTTGTTGGTGATTATTATATCCAGTCCCACTTGTACCTGGAGTGTCTGATGACAGTTTATTGAGGTGGGCCTGGTGGGTGGGAGAATGCCTAATGGGCACAGTGCTACTTGGGATAGAGTTCCTTAACCAGCTAATCTTGTCATGACCCCAGGGCCCTTCTCTTCTTTTGGATTGGTTGGAGTCTGGCCTGATGTCCTCTGGGGTCTTTCAAAGGACCTGAGAGGTCTTGGGCTGTGTTTTTTTCAGCTCTGATTTCTTCTTCCTAGAACTCCTCAAAAACTTGGTTTGTGTTCATTTGTATTTATGTTTCCTTCTGAGAGTTCTCCTGGTGGGAAGGTGAAGCGTGGGCTGTGTAGGCTGATTGGGCTGTGATGGAGGAGACACTGGAGGCACATATTCAGGCTTGGGGAGAAGGCTGTGCTGGGGCTTCTAGGGGTAAGATTCACCCATGAGGTGAAGTTGAAAACAACAGAACTCTTGGGGTTGTTCTGAGTGCTCTCTGGTGGGAATCCATTGGAGGGATTTAAGAAGGGAAGGGCCAGGATCTAGGCTGCAGAGGAGGGATGAAGACAGGTGGCTGGGTTGGTGGTGGATTGGATCTGGGTAATGCTGGAGCAGATGAATCAAGGGCAAGGAAGGTGCTTGGTGTGTGGGACTGTGCTGAGGGAGTCCGTGGCTTCCTCCCAAGATGTGGCTGGGCATACTTATGGGTGACACCCCAGAGGTGCCTCCCCACACCGTGATGGTGGGGTTATAGTTCCCTACTTAACCTTGCGGTCCCCGCTCAGCGCTCGAGGTGCAGGTGCTCCCAGGCCCCAGTGAGTGTCTTCCGTGCCCTCTAGCATTGATGCAGATGTGGCTGGGACTCAACTATTCTCTGCCTCTCCTGTCATTGTTTCCTTGTTTTCTGGATGTCATTGTTTCCTTGTTTTCTTGTCATCTGCTGTGGCTGTGGACATGTCCTCAAAGTTACGTGTAAATTAGAAGTAAACAGATGCTTCTTTCTTTTACTAATACTCAGTAAGTGGGTGTGGAGGGAGCAAGGTTTCAGAGGTTTTTTTCTTTTTTAAATTTCTATATAGTTGCTTTAAAATGTTGTATTAGTTTCTACGGTACGATGAGGTGAACTGACTGTATGTATGCACATATTCCTTCTGTCTTGGCCCTCCCGCACCCATCCCACCCGCCTAGGTCACCACAGCACGCTGAACTGAGCTCCCTGCACTATACAGTAGGTTCCCACGAGCAATATGCATGTCAATCTCCACCTCCCAATTCAACCCACTCCCGCTTCCCCTCCACCTCCCCATGTCCACAAAGATTCTCTACATCTTTATCTCTGTTCCTGCCTTGTAGCTAGGTTCATCTGTCCTGTTCTGCTAGATTTCACATATATGTGTTAATATACAGTATTTGTTTTTTTCTTTCTGACGTACATCACTCTGTATGACAGATTCTAGGTCCATCCATATCTCTACAAATGACCCAGTTATGTTTCTTTTTATGGCTGAGTAGTATTCCATTGCGGAGAAGGCGATGGCATCCCCACTCCAGTACTCTTGCCTGGAAAATCCCATGGATGGAGGAGCCTGGTGGGCTGCAGTCCATGGGGTCGCTAAGAGTCGGACACGACTGAGCGACTTCACTTTCACTTTTCACTTTCATGCATTGGAGAAGGAAATGGCAACCCACTCCAGTGTTCTTGCCTGAAGAATCCCAGGGACGGGGGAGCCTGGTGGGCTGCCGTCTATGGGGTCACACAGAGTCGGACACGACTGAAGCGACTTAGCAGCAGCAGCAGCAGTATTCCATTGTATATGTGTACCACATCATCTTCTCTTTTTTTCTTGGCCACACCATGGGGAGTGTGGGATTTTAGTTCCCCAAGCAGGGATCAAACCCATGCCCCCTACAGTGGAAGCATGGAATCCTAACCACTGGACTGCTAGGGAATTCCCCTGTGCCACATATTCTATATCCATCCATCTTCCATGTTGCTTCCATGTCCTGGCTATTGTAAATAGTGCTGCAATGAACATTGGGGTGCCATGTGTCTTTTTAAATTGTGGTTTTCTCAGGGTATATGCCCAGTAGTGCGATTGCTGAGTCATCTGGTAGTTCTATTTAAAGTTTTCTTAAGGAACCTCCATACTGCTCTCCATAGTGGTTGTATCAGTTACATTTCCAGTGCAAGAGGTTTCCCTTTTCTCCATACCCTCTCAAGCATTTATTGTTTGTAGATTTTTGATGAAGGCCATTCTGACAAGTGTGAGGGGATACCTCATTGTGGTTTTGACCTGCACTTCTCTAAAAATTAGTGATGTTGACCATCTTTTCATATGCCTCTTGGCCATCTGTATGTTTTCTTTGGAGGAATGTCTATTTAGGTCTTCCACCAGTTTTTTGATTGGGCTGTTTCTTTATGTTGAGCTGTGTGAGCTATTTATATATTTTAGAGATTAATCACTTGTCAGTTGCTTTGTTTACAAATATTTTCTCCCATTCTGGGGGTTGTCTTTTTGTCTTGTTTATGGTTTCCTTTGCTTTGCAAAAGCTTATAAGTTTAATTAGGTCCTATTTGTCTATTTTTCTTTTTATTTTCATTAGTAAAGGAAGTGAGTCAAAAAGGGTGTTGCTGTGATTTATGTCAAAGAGTGTTCTTCCTGTGTTTTCCTCTAAGAGTTTTATAGTATCCAGTCTTAAGTTTAGGTCTTTATCTATGTTGAGTTTATTTTTGTGTATGGTGTTAGGGAGTGTTCTAATTTCATCCATTTATATGTAGCTGTCCAGTTTTCCCAGCACCACTTATTGAAGAGACTGTCTTTTCTCCATTGTATATTCTTGCCTCTTTTGTCATAGATTAGGTGACCATGGGTGTGTGGGTTTATCTCTGGGCTTTCTGTCCTGTTTCATTGATCTGCATTTCCGTTTTTGTGTCAGTACCATACTGTCCTGATGACTGGAGCTCTGTCGTATAGTTTGAAGTCAGGGAGCCTGATTTCTTCTCCTCTGTTTCTCTTAAGATTGCTTTGGCTCTTTGGGTCTTTTGTATTTCCATATAAATTGTAAAATTTTTTGTTCTAATTCTGTGAAAAATGCCATTGGTAATTTGATGGGGATTGCATTGAATCTATAGATCACTTTGGGTGGTAGAGTCATTTTCACAATATTGATTCTTCTAACCCAGGAGTGTGGTATCTCTCTCCATTTGTTTGTGTCATCTTTGATGTCTTTCATCAGTGTCATATACTGATGTGTACTCAGTTTCTGAGTATAGGTCTTTTACCTCCTTAGGTAGGTTTATTCTTAGATATTTTATTCTTTTTGTTGCAATAGTAAACGGGAGTTTCCTTGATATTTCTTTCTCAACTTTTGTTGTCAGAGTATAGTAATGCAAGAGGTTTCTGCACATCAATTTTGTATCCTGCAACTTTACCAAATGCATTGATTAGCTAAAGTAGTTTTCTACTGACATCTTTAGGATTTTCTGTGTATAGTATCATGTCATTTACACACAGTGCCAGTTTTACATCTTCTCTTCCAGTTTGAATTCCTTTTATTTCTTTTTCTTCATAGCTAGGACTTCCAAAACTATGTGTTTTGTTGAAAAAAAATATATATATATATATTATATATATACATATAATAAACTATGTGTCTCTGTTGAATAATAGTGGTGAGAGTGGACATTCTTATTCAGTCTGTTTCTGATGTTAGAGGAAATGCTTTTAGTTTTTCACCACTGAGAATATTTGCCGTTGGTTTGTGATATACGGCCTTTATTATGTTGAGGTAGGTTCCTGCTATGCCCATTTTCTGTAGAGATTTTATCATGAATGGATATTGAATTTTGTTAAAAGCTTTTTCTGTCTCTATTGAAATGATCATATGGTTTTTATTCTTTAATTTGTTGATACGGGTTTTTGCGCTGATTGGTTTATGTGTATGGAAGAACCCTAGGATAAATCCCACTTGATTATAGTGTATGATCCTTTTTGTGTGTTCTTGGATGCTGTTTGCTAGTATTTTGTTGAAAATTTTTGCCTTTATGTTCATTAATGATATTTGTCTGTAATTTTCTTGTTTTGTGCTTTTTTTGTCTGGTTTTGGTATCAGGGTGATGGTGGCCTTGTAGGATGAGCTTGGCAGTGTTCCTTCCTGTGCAGTTTTTTGAAAGAGTTTGAGAAGGGTGGGTGTTAGATCTTCTCTAAATGTTTGATAGAATTTGCTTGTGAAGCCATCTGGCCCTGGATTTTGTCTGTCAGAAGATTTTTAATTGGAGTTTCAATTTCATTACTTGTAATTGATCTGTTTAAAACAATTTTCTATTTCTTCTTGATTCAGTCTTGGGAGATTGTACCTTTCTAAGAATTTGTCCATTTCTTCCAGGTTGTCTGTTTTATTGGCCTATAGTTGCTTGTATAGTCTCTTATAGAGAAGGAAATCGGAGAAGGCGATGGCACCCCACTCCAGGACTCTTGCCTGGAAAATCCCATGGACAGAGGAGCCTGGTAGGCTGCAGTCTATGGGGTCGCTAAGAGTCAGACACGACTGAGTGACTTCACTTTCACTTTTCACTTTCACTTTTCACTTTCATGCATTGGAAAAGGAAATGGCAACCCACTCCAGTGTTCTTGCCTGGAGAATCCCAGGGTTGGGGGAGCCTGGTGGGCTGCTGTCTATGTGGTCGCACAGAGTCAGACACGACTGAAGTGACTTAGCAGCAGCAGCAGAGAAGGAAATGGCACCCCACTCCAGTATTCTTGCCGGGAGAATCCCATGGACAGAAGAGCCTGGCAGGCTACAGTCCATGGGGTCACAAGAGTTGGATACGACTTAGCAACTAAACCATCACCGTAGTCTTTTATGATCATTTGTATTTCTGTGGTATTAATTGTAATTTCTCCTTTTTCATTTCTAATTTTATTGACTTGAATTCTCTCCCTTTTTTTTCTTGATGAAACTGGCTAACAATTTATCAGTTTTGTTTCTTTTCAAAGAACTGGCTTTTAGTGTCATTGATTTTTGCTATTATTTCATTCCTTTCTATTTCATTTATTTCTCTTTGATTTTTATGATATCTTTCCTTCTACTAACTTTGGGTTTTGTTTGTTCTTTTTTCTGTAGTTGCTTTAGGTATAAGGTTGTTAATTCGATATTTTTTTTGTTTCTTGAGATATGATTGAATTATTATAAACTTTCCTCTTAAAACTGCTTTTGCTGCATCCCATAGATTTTGGGTTGTCATGTTTTTGTTGTCATTTATTTCTAGGTATTTTTACAATTTTCTCTTTGATTTCTTCAATGATCTCTTAGTTACTTAGTAGCATATTATTTAGCCTCCATGTGTTTGTGCTTTTTACAGCTATTTTTCTATAATTGATTTCTAATCTCATAGCATTGTAGCTGGAAAAGGTGCTTAATATGATTTTAATTTTCTTAAACTTACTGAGACTTGATTTATGACCTAAGATGTGATCTACCCTGAAGAATTTTCTGTGTGCATTTGAGAAGAATGTGTATTCTGTTGCTTTTGGGTGGAATATCCTCTGAGTATCAGTTAAGTCTGTCTGGTCTGTTGTGTCATTTAAAGTTTGTGTTTCCTAATTTATTTTCTGTCTAGATGATCTGTCCATTGGTATAAGTGGGATGTTAAATCCCCCCACTATAATTGTAATCCTGTTGATTTCTCCTTTTACTGCTGTTAATATTTGCCATATGTTTTGATGTGCACCTATGTTGGGTGCATAAGTATTTACAGTTGTTATATCTTCTTCTTGGATTGATCCCTTGATCATTATGTAGTGTTCTTCCTTGTCTGTTGTAATAGTCTTTATTTTATTTAAAAGTCTAATTTATCTAATTGCTACTCCAGCTTTCTACTGATACCCATTTGCTATAGAACACCTTCTTCCATCCCCTCGCTTTCAGTCTGTACGTGTCTCTAGGCCTGAAGTGGGTCACTTGTAGACAGCATGTATACAGGTCTTGTTTTTGTATTCATTTAGCCAGTCTTTTGGTTGGAGCATTTAATCCATTTACATTTAAGAGAATTATTGATATGTGTATTCCTATTGCCATTTTCTAATTGTTTTGGGTTTGTTTTTATAGGTCTTTCTCTTCCCTTGTGTTTCCTAGAGAAATTCCTTTAGCATTTGTTGTAAAGCTGGTTTGGAAGTGCTGAATTCTCTTAGTTTTTGCTTGTCTATAATGCTTTTGATTTTTCCATCAAATCTGAACCAGATCCTTGCTAGCTAGAATAATCTTATTTGTAGGTTTTTCCCTTTCATCATTTTAAATGTATCTTGCCACTCCCTTCTGGCCTACACAGTTTCTGCTGCAAAATCAGCGGATAACCACCTTTTGGGGATTCCCTTGTGTGTTATTTTTTGCTGTTCCCTTGCTGCTTTTAATATTTTCTTTGAATTCAATTTTTGTTAGTTTGACTAATATGTGTCTCAGTGTGATTCTCATTGGGTTTGTCTCCTTGAATAGGGAAGTCTCTGTGCTTCCTGGACTTGGGTGGCTATTTCCTTTCTCATGTTGAGGAGGTTTTTGACCAATCTCTTCAAATATTTTCTCAGACCCTTTCTCTTTTCTTCTTCTGAGACCTCTATAATTTGAATGTTGTTGTGTTCAGTAATGTCCCAGAGGTCTGTGAGACTGTCCTCATTTCTTCTCATTTTTTTTTTATTTATTCTGCTCCTCAGTAATTATTTCCAGCATTTGCTCTTCCAGCTTACTTATTCATTCTTCTCAGTTATTTTGCATTGATTCCTTCCAGTGTATTTTTCATTTCAGTTGTGTTGCTCATCACTGTGTATTCTTTAGTTCTTTTGGGTCCTTGTTAAACATTTCTTGTATTTTCTTGATCCACGCCTCCATTCTATTTCCAAGATTTTGGATCATGTTTATTACCATTCCTCTGAATTCTTTTTCAGGTTGGTTGCCAAGGTTTTTACCTTGCTCCTTCATCTGTAACATATTTTTTTTTTTTGGTCGTCCCATTGTTTTTGATGGGCAGGGCTGTGTTCCTGTCTTGCTGGTTATTTGACCTGATTAGTTCAGCACTGGAGTTTGCAGACAGTTGAGTGGAGCTGTGAGTTGGTGCTGAGATGAGGACCTCCGGGAGACCTCACGCTGACTAATTTCCCTGTGACCTGCAGTTCTCTGTCAATTCAGCAGTTTGGACTTGGCACTACCACCACAGGAGCTCAGGCCCAAGCCCTGGCCTGGGAACTAAGGCCCAGTAAGCCTTAAAGTGCAGCAAAAAGAAAAAGCAAGCAAGCAACAAGCAGAAAAGAACAAAAGAGTACCAAACTATAAAGTGAGGTAAAATTAGGAAAGTAAAAATTATATTTAGCGAAATAACTCTAAAAATTAAACAAGAAGACAAAATAAAACAGAACGATAACAGCAAAAAAAAAAAAAAAAAAAAGGCAAAAGGAAGAAAATAAAGCAATTTAAAAATTAATTAGAAAAAGAATAAAAATAAAAGATAAAGACATAAAAATAGGACTTCCCTGGTGGTCCAGTGGCTAAGACTCTATGCTCCCATTGCAGGGAGCCTGAGTTTGATCCCTGATTGGGGAACTAGATCCCACATGTCACAACTAAAAATTCCACTTGCTTCAAGGAAGGTCAAAGATCTCACTCTCGCATGACACAGCTAAGACCTAGCACAGCCAAATAAATAAATAAAAATAAGTAATTATTGAGAAAAAATAAAATATTCTCCATGCCTCCTCTTCCTGTGTTTTTCCTTCTACTGGAAGCTACAGCCTACCCCTGCCTCCCCAGTGGACCCTCCAAGACCTCCAGATAGGTCTCTGGACCTGCTTTGTCATATCTACATGTGTTGCTCACTAGCATCTGTTCCTGAAGCTGGCCTGGAGCACACATGCCATGTAGGCCAGCTGGGGCGTAGGCCTCCACTGGTGTGCCCATAGGGGCTGGCGTAGCCAGGGAAGAGGCCCTGGAGGCGGGTGGCATCTGGCTTGCCTGTACCTACATGGTCAGAGGAAGCCCTGTCAGGGGTGGGACTTGGGCTGCCAGTACTGTGTGGCTGGAAGAGGCCTTCGTGGTGTGAGGGCTCAGGACTGGGATCCACACAGCTGGAAGAGGCGTGGGGGCTGGACTCAGGCCCAAGATGCAGGCGTCTAGAAGAGGCCGGTGGTAGGGGGGCCGGGTGGTCTAAGGCCTGAGATCTGTGCAGCTGGAGGGGGCCCCAGTGGGTGGTGGGGCTTTCAGGCCCAGGACCCCCACAGACTCACCGGGGCTGAGTGGGCAGAGGAGACGCTGGCTGTGTTCCCCTCTGATTCCCAGCCTCCCAAAGGTCCCTCCCTGTCCTTGCTGATCCCTTGGTGGGGAGTGGGCTCCTCTGAGTGCGGAAACCTTCCCTCTCCTCCAGACACCCTCAGTGGTGCCTGTCTGGTCCCACCGCCACTCTTCTTCTCTCCCTCCCTCCCACGTCCTACCTGGTTGCTCAGGGATTCCTCCTGCCCCTTAGGTGTCCGGGGTCCTGCACCAGGGCCTTGTCAGTGCCCTAGTTCTGAGCAGATGCAAACTCTACATCTTCCTACTCCGCCGTCTTGATGCTGCCCCTCAGAGGTGTTTTTAGGGAAAAAGCACATGAGCATTACAGTGTGGGGTTTGGAGGTGTCTCTGATTCCCAGAGACCTTTTTGCTGAGCTTCTTGAGCAGGGAGAAGCTAATTTGAAATCGATGAGATATCAGGGTCTGATGTTCCAGATGTTGGAGTACCATGAACAGTTGTGCTGGCTTTATGAATCAGAGGCCTGTCCTGCTCTCTGTGGGTAAAGAGTGGAAGGACTTGGAACTGGGTCAGATTTCCCTCAACCCCAGATGTCTAAGTCCTTTCTTCCTGCTGTGCTGTGTTTTAAGAGCCGAGAGAGCGGCCTGGCAGAGTCCTGGCCCCGGCTCCCTGGAAGGCCTCTGCCTGAGGCTGTGCCAAGTGTCCCTCTCAGCCTGTGTGTGTTTCTCTCTAGGACCGGAAACTCACCAAACTGGAGAGGCAGCGGTTCAAGGAGGAGGCTGAGATGCTGAAGGGCCTGCAGCACCCCAACATTGTGCGCTTCTATGATTTCTGGGAGTCCAGTGCCAGGGGGAAGCGGTGCATCGTGCTGGTGACCGAACTGATGACCTCGGGGACACTGAAGACGTGAGCATGCTACCCACCCAGCCAGTTGGGTCCTTGGGGTGGGCTTGGCCTGGGGCTCAAGAGTTGCAATGGCTGAGGCCCCGGGCCTGCGTCTGCTTGGGGTGGTCCTGGCTGGTGTGGCCAACAGCCCTTTCTCAGAAGTGCCCCTGTTTGGGGAATAAATACACAGCCCTCAGCAGCTGGGGGCCCCTTCCCCACACGAGCCGTGGGTGAGCCACACCCCCACCTGCAGGTATCTGAAGCGGTTCAAGGTGATGAAGCCCAAGGTTCTACGTAGCTGGTGCCGGCAGATCCTGAAGGGCCTGCTGTTCCTGCACACCAGGACGCCCCCCATCATCCACCGGGACCTCAAGTGTGACAACATCTTTATCACTGGGCCCACAGGGTCTGTGAAGATCGGCGACTTGGGCCTGGCCACCCTCAAGAGAGCATCCTTTGCTAAAAGCGTGATAGGTGAGCCCATCTTGTCTCTTCATGCCCCTGTGCTTCAGGGCACCTCCCCACGCGCCAGGGATCACCATCCTGCAAGTGCTGCCTCTGCTGCCTGTGCCCCCGATGCCTGGCTGCAGCCCTGGATGCCCTGTGTGTGAGTCCCTTAGCTGTGTCCCTTGGGTGCTGAGGCTGACTGGCACCCAAGGGCCTGTGGACACTAAGGGTACTTGGGTGCAGGAAAGAGATCTGGAGGGCAGAAGAATGTGGGGACTTTGTGGTCATTGAGGCTGGAGCTGCCTTCAGTGGACTGAGAAAGGGGAGGGTGCCCCAGATCCCAAGACCCACAGAGGGAACCTTTGGGGTAGTTTGGGGTATGGAGTGAGCATGAGGGGTGTGGGGGCTCAGGGATTTCATGTGGATGGCAGTTTGCTGGCTATTAGCCTGCATTTCTTATCCTCCTCAGAGAAGCTCCTCTGTGGCTGTGGCTGTCGTGAGGACATGGTCTGCAGTTCATGCCAGCCCCATGTGGTCCTGCACACAGCAGGCACTGTGTCCACCAGAGCTGCGGGGAGCCCTTCCTGGGTTTTGTAAAGAATGTGCTTGGAGGGGCTGTGGGGCAGCCATTTATAGGGTTCAGGATGTCGGAAAGTGCCGGTGAGCTGCAGGGTCGGGTGGCTGTAGGGTATGGCTCTGGAAGTTTGGATCAGGTAAGATTGGGAGAGGCTCTCCTCCATGCCATGATGTGATGGCTTCTTCCCACATAAGCAAGATGAGAGGGTGATTAGGGCTTGGCAAGTTCATGGTTTTGTTGTATGGTTAGAGACAGAACTTGACTTGTTTTGTGGAAAATGGAACTGCTGGGAATCTGGAAACTTCTCTGGCAGGCTAGTGGTTTTGGAATGTGACAGCATCTGGGACAAGGTAGCCACCCGGTGTCCTGTGGATGTGAGGCCTCTGGCTGAATAGGGGAGCTGAGTGGTGACACAAGGGTTGACTCAGGCCTCAGTTCCCTATCTGTGAAATGGGTGGAGCAGGTGAGGGCCTGGCTGTGGGACCCAGGGGTTTAGGGGATACACCACCAAGCCTCTGAGCTGCTAAAGGTGTCCAGGCAGGCTTTGCAGATTTGGCCTTGGAAGTTAGGGCTGCTTTGACAGCTCTTTTTCCTCTTGGAAATGGACTTTCCAGTTGCTGAGTGATGTGGTGGGATGAGATGAAGCCTGCGTGTTTCTGGAGGCACAGTGAGCCCCACACAACGTCTGGCTCCACAGGGCTCCCTGATCACCCCACCTTTTGCTCAGCTGGAGCCCTCGAAGCTCCATGCTCATTGTAAATGGAGGCTGATCAGCACATTTAAACAGGTGGGCAGCAGAGCCCTGTCCCCAGCAAGGGGCCTCAGCTGAGTGGGGGTCTGTGGTCAGGTGAAGGATCCCCTAGGCCTGTGAACAAGGCTTTTTCCTCCATGCTGTGTCCAGGGTACCTATGGGGGCCTTTGATACTGTGGACCCATTCTAGGTGCAGCCGTCAGAGGTGTTGTGCAGATAAGACGTGGTTTGAGATACCAGGCGGCGGCAGCCTCCCAGAGGCTCCCCATGACCCTGGTGGGGTTTGTCCCTGAGGGCCGCTGGGGTCTGATGTCGTCATGGTGTGCTCTCACTGCGTTTGCATTGGCCGGGCCCTGAGTGGGTGGAGGTGAGGTCGGTGCAGTCCTTCCTGCAGGTGTTCACAGCCATGAGGCTGGGACTTGGGGGATGCAGAGCTGTGGGGCTTAGAAGGTGCGCCCAGAGGTCCCTGGACACATGTGTGTATGGGTGCCAGCATACAGACATTCTTCTTTTTTTTTTTTTTTTTTTTTTACATTCTTCTTAACATTTAGATTTAAACAGCTGTGTTGTAAGGAAAGAGAAAAAAATTCAGTGTCCGTGGCCCTCGCACAAGTGCAAAATTGGCATCACCCACCATCCCACCTTGGAGCTGGGCCCCCCACACACCCACTGTCCACTGTACTCCCACAAAGTCAGAACATCTTGGGTCCTTGGGGTATTTCTTGCAAAGCAGAATTTCTGGTTCCCAAGGATCTCAGAAGAGACTGAGCTGAGTGATCAGGAGTCCTGAACAGGTACGTCGGGTCCTCTCTGAGCCGGCTTTGCTCCCAGCTGCTTGCCAGCAGCCCTGAGGCTCCTCTCTCTTATCCTTCTAGATGGACATGGCCAAATGCCAAATTTTTCAGTATTATTGTATGGTTCAAAACCCCAAAAGGATGAAAAATTGCCAGTGCAAGGTCCCTTGAACTCCAGTTCTCGCTCTACTCATCATTATTTCTGATGGAATCTTCGAGAATTCTTTATGCATGTGTGTAACTCAACATAGATTCTTGTGTTTTCCATTTTTTACCCAAATTGTTAATTTTTTTTTTGGTAAATATATAATACATCTTAAGTTGAAATTATGGGTAAAGGAGAAAAAATTAAAATCACCCTTAATCTGCCTGCATGCCAGATACCCCCAAACCTCATGCTTTTTAACACACTAGTTTGTACTGTTTTACATCTGCTTTTTTAAAAAAACTGGAATGTTTTGAGAATCTTCCAAGGTCAACAAAGATGGAGAAGTTGAAATTAAAAGCAGTCTTATTGAAATTGATGGCCCCATTTCTTTGCATTCAGCTTGACAGATGCTAAGTTGGGCCTTTTTAAAAAAAATATATATAAAAAGAGTTTGTGATTTTGAAAGCAAATATTTGTTACAGAAAAATTACAAACACCAGACTAAAGGAAAAAGCCATAAGCCCACCTTCTAGATGAGTCACTTTGTCTGTGCTTATTGTTTTATATGGATGGTCAACATGCATGTACAGTCATATATTTTGCTTATTTTACTCAGCCTATGTGAGTCTATCATGTCCTTAAAAATTCAGAGTAAGCTTGGTTTTAAACTCTCTTGTGCTTAGAATGGATGGGCAGTTCTCACCGTAACACGTTGCTGGTACCTGCCAGATGATTGGCACCTGCCCAGCTGTCCCCAGGCAGCCGTCTTTAGTGAAGAGAATCACTGTGCTGACTGATGCTCTGCTTGACTAGGGACATGGGGGCCTTTCTAGGCTTTTACAATTTACGAAGGTCTGTGGTGACCCCAAGTTTTTGTCTGCTCTGGATTATCTGGGCCTGTAGCCAGGAGGGATATGCTCAGACTTCTGCCTCCTCAAAGAGAGGCATCTCCATCATTTCTGGCACAGACCCTGTCTTCTGGGAAGCAGTGGTTTCCCAGCTCTGTGATCAGGGGATGGCGCTATAAACTGATCCACCGTAGAATTGGGAGGGTATGGGGAGGGCGGATTTGGGGAAACTTCTATCAGTAAAGCAGAATCCTGTTTGAATCCTGGATTCTAGAACCAATGGCAAGGAGCATGGGGGCAGGGCCCGTCCTGGCTTGTGGATGGGGGAGGAGGTGTGGGACTCTGAGAGAGGCCCAGGGGTCTCCGGGGCCCAGTGACCACTGACCCTGCGTCTTCTGCTCCCGGGTGCAGGTACCCCCGAGTTCATGGCACCAGAGATGTACGAGGAGCACTACGATGAGTCTGTGGACGTGTACGCCTTCGGGATGTGCATGTTGGAGATGGCCACCTCAGAGTACCCCTACTCAGAGTGCCAGAATGCCGCCCAGATCTACAGGAAGGTCACCTGTGTGAGTCCACCGGCCACTGTGATGGGCTGGCTGTGCGCCCCACGTTGAGCTCTGTGTGCTTTGTAAAATCCTCACAGGAGCCATGTGAGGAAGGGAAGGAAGCCGTTTTACAGACAGAGAATTAGAGGACGAGTAGGGGGTCTCCTAGCTTCTGTGGAGTAGCAGCAGTTGTAACGTGGGCTGTGGGTGGACCCTGGAGCCTTCACTAGGGCCTCAGGCAGTGCTGCGGGCTGGAGCACCAAAGGAGCCTCTCCAGGAGGCCCAGGCCACCTGTGCATAGAGACCCTCCTCTGTGCCACCTGGAGGCTGCTGGCCCTCCCACCTTCTGGCACGTCCCTAGACTTTGATCAGATGGTTTCAGCTCTGAAAACACCATCCTGTCCTCCCCCTGTGGCTGTCCTGCTGGGTGGGGAATGCAGCAGGAGCATCCAGCCCAGGGCAGCTGGGGCTGTGCCTTTTCTGGGCCCTGGTGCCTCACTGTCCATCTGTACCTGCAGGTACCAGGCCCCACCACCCAAGTGCTGGCTGCCTCTCCCCAACCCCAGCCCCCACCTCCCTGTAGCCTCCTCACTTCTGCAGAAGCATGAGGTGCCATGGCTCTTGGAACCCTAGAGCACCTGCCCTTATCCCGGCCTCTACTTTGAGCCCTCCCCGCAGGTCACAGCTTGTTTCTGTCCTTTAAGTCTTCATTTTCAGTTATCTATCAGCCATTTTTTTCACTCTAAGCGCCTCCTGTGTGCTGCTGAGGGTGCAAGGTATGAAGAGAGAATCCTTGGTTAGTGGCGCTAGTGGGTGTGGGTCAGATACCCGCAGAGGTGTGCTGCTCCCCCAGAGGTGCTGACCAGAGAGGTGACCCATCGGCCATGGGCAGGTCCTCCAGGGGGACAGGGAGGGACTCAAGGGAGATTAGGGCTTCATTGCCAGGTCTTGGAGGAGCGCTGGGGCCCAGGGTGCAGATGGAGCTGCTGCTGACCTTGGTCCTGGTTGTGTGTGTGGATGGGGTGGTGGTCCCTCTGCTGGGCTTGGGGAGACAGGGACTGAGACTCCTGGGCACATACTCCTTAGCCACCTGGGTTCTTTCAGCAGCACCTCTGCCCCCCATTTAGGCCCTGGGAAACAGGACACTGGTCAGGGTCCCAAGGCTCCTATGTGGACCCATGTTGGTTTGAGTAAAGCAAGGCCCTACCTACCCTGCCTCCTTGAGGAAATCTGATGAAAGGTGCATTCCCTGATCCTTGGTGTTTCCTCTGTTTGCCATGACACCCTCGTGCTCTGGGTCCTCTGGGCCCTCACGCCATACCCACACGCTGGTCCAGCCTCCAGCATCTGCTCCAGTCCTTGCAGGGTCTTGGTTCCCTTTGTTCTCAGCTGCCCCAACTCTGTGCTTCTGAGCCCAGAGATGTGAACCCCTTCAACCTTGTTCTGGCACATTCTGCCACAGCCTTCCAGAGATTTAAATGATGCTGTATGTGCACCCTTACCAGTATTTATAGTTTCTCAGACCACTGGTTCCCACCCCTGTTAGGACTGTGGCCTTTCTTTCTGGCATAATTAAATTTCTTTTTCTGTTGGCTTCAGTGGAGTAACACGGGGGTCTCATGTTCAAGGAGGACCCCTTGCCCACTTTTAAAGCCAAGGGCTGTGTCTGTTACTGCACAAACTCCCCTACATGTCAGACACAGCATGACCCATTGGTTATGGCCAGCTGTCCTAGGCAGGAGTTTGCTGGGCACTTTGGGGCCTCACCTGCACTCCCAGGGTGCACCTCCCCTCTCCCCCATCCCTCTCTGTGGGAAAATGTATGCTTCAAAAAAAAAAAAAGCCAGGACGAGACCTTTGAAGACAGTCTTTTTGAAAGAGGAAGAACATGATGGTTGAGCCCTCACTCTGTTCCAAATCTTCAAAGGCCAGGATCCCCTCCACCCAAACCCCTCCCTGGGTAGATTGCAAATAAGCCCTGCCATCCAGCCCCTGCTTCTCTTGGAATCCCATCTGCTTGTGGGATCGGAACTCTGCTCCCCCCATGCCTCTGGCTGCACACCCCTGGTACCCGCTGGCTTTCTGGTCCGCTTTAGTACACGGCCACCTCCTGCTCCTGCTGCCTGAAGGTCATCTGATCTGGCCGCCGGCTGTGGACCTTCCTGGTGCAGATGCTTGTCTGCAACCCGCTCCAGCCACTAGGCCTTGGAAGTCAGCCCCGCCTGTGACCACAGTGTGGCCAGAGTCTCTGGTGGCCCTTGGCCAGCAACAGTGACCACAGAGTGACTTCTGCATCCTCCAGGGAGGTATGACAAGAAAGGCCAGCTCTTTAGGGTTCCTTGTCCAGCCTCTGAGACCCTCTGGGCAGCTGGCCTGGGAGGTCCTGCCTGGCTGGTGTGTGGCCTTGGGTAGGTGTGCCTTCCCCCACACCCACCTCCTCTGTGCAGTAAGAGTGCAAATGCTCCCTTGTGCGGAGCTGGATTGGGTAGAGCGAGCATCCTTCATGTCTGTTCCGAGTTTCCCGAGTCTTTCTCATCCTCAGACCTCACTACTCCCAGTAACCCTTCAGTGGGGCCTTACAATGAAATGATGCCCCTGCCCTCCAACCCCAAACAAGCCTCTTGCACTTCCCATTTTCTCTTCTACTGGGGTGAGTGTGAAGTGAGCAAGAAACAGATCCCAATTCGATGTCAGGTGACTCTGCTCATGTCATCTTCAGGGCATCAAGCCAGCCAGCTTTGAGAAAGTGCACGATCCTGAAATCAAGGAGATTATTGGGGAGTGTATCTGCAAAAACAAGGAGGAAAGGTGAGTTCCCAGGCAGCGCTGGATCTGGGCTGTTGCTCTGCCTGAAATCACATCCCAAGAGAAGGCGAGAGTTGGGAGACAGGCCACTTCAGGCCACAGGCATACTGGGTTCCAACAAGCCCACTGGGCAGTTGGAGGGCAGCCCCTACCTGACTTCTGCTGCCTGGAACACACTCCCTGGCTCTGGGTACTGTCCTAGAGTCCCCATCCCCTTTACTGGCTGCTTCTCGCCCACCCAGCCTGGAGTGTGGGGGCTGCTGGGGCCTCATTCTGCCCTTGTTGCTTTTTTTCTGTGTTGTCCCTGGCAAGCCTATCCCTCCCCCTGGTCTGGAGGACACCCCCATGCCAGGGTTCCCATCGAGCCTCATCCTGCCCCGCTCTCTCAACTCCAGGCTATGTCTTTCATGCACGTGTTGTCTGACCCATTTCAAAGTCCCACATTCAAGTCAGAGCCCTCCAGATGCCCCCAGACCAGCTCCCTCCTCAGATCAAGGCCCTTCCTTCCTCAGCTGGGTATGTGTTCTGAGCCTTCCTCCTTCCTTCCTCCTTTCCTCCCCCCTCTCTCTTTCCTCTTTCCCTCCCTCTCCCTCCTCTCTGCTCCTTCCTCTCTCTGTCTCTCCTTTGTTTTCTCCCTCCTTACTCTCTCTTCCCTACTCCTTCATACCTTCCTTCCTTCCCTCCCATCAACCCTCTATTCCTCCTCCTTCCTCCCATCTCCTCCCCCCGCTTCCTCCTCCCCTGCTCTCTTATCCTGCCCATTCCCCACCTTCCCCATTCCTCCGTGTCTCCCCTTAATACCTCTTCCTCATGGCAACCCACTCCAGTATTCTTGCCTGGAGAATCCCAGGGACAGAGGAGCCTAGAGGGCTGCCGTCCATAGGGTCGCACAGAGTCGGACTCGACTGAAGTGACTTAGCAGCAGCAGCAGGACCCCCTCGTATCCCCTCTCTGCCCTTGCACAGCCAGCTCATGCCTCTTCCCCCATGTTACTGTGCCCAATGCTGACCACTGTCCTTTCTGTCATCTTTCGTGTAGGGGCCTGTCCTGATCTCTCAGGCCTGTCCTGATCTCCTGAGTCTTCTCTTTTGCCCTCTGCATGTTATGTTTCTTAAAGAGAAAATACTAAAAACCTGTGAACTATAGCTCACATCAGAAAAGTACAGAAACCACCTCCCAGACCAGGACAGAGCCCCCAGGGGCTGTGCCGTCTGTGCCCCTAGGGGCCCTAACTTCTGGGCTTCCCCGGGGTCCCCACAGGCATTTGTCAGCCTGTGTGAGGGTTGCTCACCCTCCCCTCCCCTTTTCATGCATGGAGCTATCCAGGTGGCATGGTTCCACTGCCCATGGGATGTGTTGCCCTCAGTAGAATCGGTGATGGGCCACTGGATCTCAGAGCCCACGGGGACCACAGACAGGAAGCTGGGAGGAAGCCAGGCCCTGGACAGCACTGGGATCTGTTTGTGCCAGAGATCAGAAACTGGGCAAGCATTTAGGGATGTGGATTTAGGCGGCAGAGTGGTTAGCAGGGCAACACGCCACCCTACCCCCCTTCCTGTCCTTGGGAACCTCCAAAATTATCCCTGCTTCTTGGAGGCCAGGGTCCCTCGGGTAGTGAACTGGGGAGTTTGGGGCTTGCCTCGTCCAGGTCCAGTTCAGTTTTACCTGGATCCACGGATCCTATGAGAGCTCCCCAGCATCTCAGCAGGCTTTGTCTGGACAATGCAGAGCCTGATTTACAAATTCTTTTCTGAATTACCCACATCTCTTAATACTGGAGGTTTCTTTTATAATGAGAGGAAAAAAAGGTCTTATGTAGGATGTAGTTAG
Source organism: Bubalus kerabau (assembly GCF_029407905.1). Lineage (NCBI taxonomy): Eukaryota > Metazoa > Chordata > Mammalia > Artiodactyla > Bovidae > Bubalus > Bubalus kerabau. The sequence goes on from NC_073627.1 coordinate 151,968,007, forward strand.
ATGTGTTCAAGTAGCAGATTTTTCCTCTTCCCCTGAGAGTTAGGGAATGCAGAGGTACTGTTTTGTGCTGCCCTCGGGGGCAGAAATGCCCAGTGAGTGGTATGGTCAGAGGACTTTCCAGGGGGAGCTGGGCAGGTACAGGGCCCTCTCAGCTAGTGTGTCTGTGCCCTGCCTGACAGCTGCCTCCTTCCCAGGTATGAGATCAAGGACCTGCTCAGCCACGCCTTCTTCGCGGAGGACACAGGTGTGAGGGTGGAGCTGGCCGAGGAGGACCATGGCAGGAAGTCCACCATTGCCCTGCGGCTCTGGGTTGAGGACCCTAAGAAACTGAAGGGCAAGCCCAAGGACAACGGGGCCATAGAGTTCACTTTCGACCTGGAGAGGGAGACGCCAGATGACGTGGCACAGGAAATGGTAATGTGTGCTTGTTTCTTGGCAAATCTCGGTGTGTGCCTTGCAAGTGTGTGGTTTCCACAAGATTAGAATGAAGTCAGAAAAGGAGCATGGTCTCTCAGTGGGTGTGCAGTTTTGGGAACAAGGATCCCCATTTGTTGAGTGCAGCTGTGAAGGACAACACAGGTCAGAATCAGTGCTGCACAGTAGGATATCATCTTGGAAATGGTGCAGTGAGAGGATATTGTGGACCAGTGCAGAGATGTCCCTGGGGACTTGCGCATGTTAGGAAGAGCCCTGTTTTGAACAGATTCTTGCTAACTTTGTGCAGATGTAGGCCTTTGAGTTTTGATCTTTATTTCACTTTGTTTCTGAGGGGCATTGTGGTCTGAAGAGCCTGGCGAATGTAGAAGTATAGAGACGCTTCATATCACAGGGGGAAAGAAGAGAAATAAATTAGACACTAACTTTTAGTAGAAAATCTGAGCAAAAGTAAAAATCTACGTGCTTATTGCAGTAGAGTGAGTACTTGGCTGCACCTGTCATAACCACAGAAGTGCATGTCCTTTTTTGAATCTTTTTTAAAAAATAATGTGTCATTGAAAATAGCACATCTTTCAGAAATGCAGTAAGTCACAAAGGTATGGCTGATGTTTTCTTTACAAGTGGATTCCCTGAACCCCAGTAGGTGTTTTTTTTTAATCAATAAAATGTATTTTTAAAAATTGAAGTATGGTTGATTTACAATGTTCAGGTGTACAGCGAAGTGATTCAATTATATATGTTTATGTATTTTTATGTATATGTGTATATATACTTTTTTAGATTTTTTAATATAGGTTTTTACAACATATTGAATATACTTTTCTGTGCTATATAGTAGGTCCTATTGTTTACCTGTTTTGTGTATAGTAGTGTGTATCTGTTAATCCCAAACTCCTAATTTATCCTTCCTCTCCATTACTCTTTGGTGACTGCAGATTTGTTTTCTGTGTCTGTGAGTCTATTTCTGTTTTGTGAATAAGTTCATTTGTATCATTAAGATTCCACATATAGTGATATTATATGATATTTATATCTCTCTTTACTTCACAGTATGATAACATCTCGGTCCATCCATGTTGCTGCAATTGACATCACTTCATTCTTTTCTATGACTGAGTAATATTCCCTGGGAGCTCAGTTGGTAAAGAAGCCGCCCGTAGTGCAGGAGACCCTGGTTTGATTCCTAGGTTGGGATGATCCACTGGAGAAAGGAAAGGCTACCCACTCCAGAAGAATTCCATTGACTGTATAGTCCATGGGGTCACAAAGAGTTGGACATGACTGAGTGACTTTCACCTTCACTTTCAATATTCCTTTTATTTAAGTAATGTTCCTTTATGTATACAATATCACATCTTCTTTGTCCATTCACCTGTCCATGGACATTTAGGTTGTTTCCATGTCTTGACTATTGTAAATAGTGCGCTGTGAACACTGGGGTGCATGTATTTTTTTCAAAATAGAGTTCTTGTCTTTTCCAGTTATATACCTAGGAGTGGGATTGCTGGATCATATTGTAACTATTTCTTAAGCAACTTCCATACTGTTCTCCGAACTGGCTGCATCAATTTACATTCCCCCCAACAGTGTAGGAGGGTTCCCTTTTCTCCACATTCTTGCCAACATTTATTATTTGTAGACTTTTGAAGATGACCATTCTGACAAGTGTGAGGGGATACCTCGTTGTAGTTTTGATTTGCCATTCTTGAATAATTAGCAGTGTTGAGCATCTTTTCCTGTACCTGCTAGCCACCTGTATGTCTTCTTTGGACAGGTGTCAGTTAGGTCTTCTGTGCATTTTTTTGATTGGGCTATATATATATACATATATATATATGTATATATCAGTTCAGTTCAGTCACTCAGTCGTGTCCAACTCTTTACGACTCCATGGACTGCAGCATGCCAGGCTTCCCTGTCCATCACCAGCTCTCGGAGTTTACTCAAACTCACATCCATTGAGTCGATGATGCCATCTAACCATCTCATCCTCTGTCGTCCCCTTCTCCTCCTGCCTTCAATCTTTCCCAGCATCAGGGTCTTTTCCAGTGAGTCAGTTCTTTGCATCAGGTGGCGAAAGTATTGAAGTTTCAGCTTCAGCATCACTCCTTCCAGTGAAAATTTGGCTTTACATATATATATATAATTTCCAAAATATGCAAACAGTTCATATAGCGTCCCTCTCTCTCTCTCTCTCTCTCTCTCTATATATATATATATATATGTATATGTGTATATATATATATAGAACATATATATATACTGTCCCGGTGTTAAGAGGAGGGGAGGCAGGCCAAGGGCTGGGACAGCCCTGCTTGGTTGGAGATGAGGTAGGTCCCTGGACGGCCTTGAGGGCTTGTGTCTGTCAATGTGCAGGCACCTCAGAAAGCACAGGTGATGAACAGTGTTCTCATTCCCTCGTGAACACTACATAGCGGCGATATGAGAGTGGCAGGGGACACAGATTCATGTGGTGGCATGTCCTGGAGGCACCTGGGACCTAGACAGCTGGAGCCATCTGTGTCTCAGCTACGCCCGGTACATCCTGCAGCTTTGGCTCCATTCTTGGTTTGTTCCAGACACTCTTCAGTTATAGGACGGCGGTGCCCAAACGTGGCCTGGACCCCTTCCCAGGACCTTCCCATATACTAGAACATATATATATATATATGTTCTAGTTATATATATATATATATAGAGAGAGAGAGAGAGAGAGAGAGTGAAGCTATATGAATATGTTTGCATATTTTGGAAATTAATCTGTTTTCAGTTGTATCATTTGCAAATGTTTTACTTCATTCTGTAGGTTTTTTGTTTTGTTTTGTTTATAGTTTCCTTTGCTATGCAAAGACTTTTTTTTAATTAAAAAAAATTTTTTTATTATTATTTTTACTTTACAATATTGTATTGGTTTTGCCATACATCAACATGCATCCGCCACAGGTGTACACGTGTTCCCCATCCTGAACCCTCCTCCCTCCTCCCTCCCCATACCATCCCTCTGGGTCATCCCAGTGCACCAGCCCCGAGCTTCCTGTATCCTGCATCAAAGACTTTTAAACTTAATTAGGTCCTGTTTATTTTTGCCTTTGTTTTCATTACTCTAGAAGACAGATCCAAAAAAATATTACTGCAATTTTTGTCAAAGAGTGTTCTTCCTGTATTTTCCTCTATTTTATAGTAGCTAGTCTTACACTGAGGTCTTCAATCCATTTTGAGTTTATTTTTGTATGTGATGTTATAGGATGTTCTAATTTCATCCTTTTACGTGTAGCTGTCCAGTTTTCCCAGTACCACATATTGTCTTTTGTCCAACGTATATTCCTGCCTCTTTGGCGGGTAGATTAATTGACCATAAGTGTATGGGTTTATCTGGGGGCTTTCTGTCTTATTCCATTGGTCTATATTTCTGTTTTCATGCCAGTACCATACTATTTTGATAATTGTAGCTTTGTAGTATAGTCACAAATCAGGGAGAATGATTCCTCTAACTGTTCTTCTTTCTGAAGATTATTTTGGCTATTTGGGGTCTTTTGTGGTTCCATACAAATTGTAAAAATTATTTTGTTCTAGTTCTAGTTTGTTTTGTTCTATTTTGTTCAGTGTTAATAAGGCCACTGGTAGTTTGGTAGGGAAGGACCCTGGTATGGCCCTGGAAGGTGGGCTACAAGAGGTAGAGGGGAGACTGCCTGCACAGGCTCTTGTGGGCAGCATATCTTTGGGACCAGCCTGTGCTGACCACTGTACCATGGAACTCTGGTCAGATGAGGAAGCTGAGGCTGGCCATGCCGTGTAAGGTGTGGGAGTCATAAACCAAGGGGGCCCCGGGGGACTGGGCACATGTCAGGTGAGGGGTCCATGGAGCTTGGTTTGGGGGTTGCAGCAGGTTGGTGCATGACAGGAGTGGGAGGTGCATGGCCACCCAGGACCCTGCCCTGCCCTTGACAGCAGCCTGTGCCTCTGCTGGCATGTGTGGAGGGTATGACGTCCTGCTGATGGCATGGTGCCCGTGTCAGGACTCCTTCCCAGCTGCTGGCCACATTCCTGGACTTAGAAACAGGCACCTCTGCTATAATCAGATTTAATAGAATTATTTAGCTCTGTGGCTTCCCGGAGTATCTTTCTATGACCTTGCATAGTGCTGTTGAATTGCTGCATATTTGCTGAGAGTTGCATTGAGTTAATTACCAGCTTATCTATTTTAGTATAGTAGTTTGTATCTGTTAATCCCTAGACCTAATTTGCCCCTCCCCCTCCCTTTCTCCTTTGGTAACCATAGTTTCTTTTTCATGTCTGTGAGTCTATTCTGTTTTATATATATCAATAGATTAATTATATTTTAGATTCCACATTAAAAAAGTTAAAAAAAAAAAAAAGAGTTACCATCCCATCAGTCCTATGAATTCAGGACCTTTTTTTCCCCCATACTGTGACATTGGTCCCTCCATGTTTTCTGCTGAAGTTTAAAGCATAGACATAAGTAGCAATCAAGGTCGTGTGTAGGCTGGTATCCTGTGAGCTGAGATTCATGAGGGTGAGTTGCATTTGGCGAGCATCCTGGAGGGACCGTGGAGATTGGGAGTACCTGGCCTGCAGCTCTAGCTGTTCCGGTGTTAAGAGGAGGGGGAGGCAGGCCGGGGGCTGGGACAGCCCTGCTTGGAGATGAGGTAGGTCCCTGGACGGCCTTGAGGGCTGGTGTCTGTCAACGTGCCAGCACCTCAGAAAGCACAGGTGATGAACAGCATTCTCATTCCCCCGTGAACACTACATCGCGGTGGTATGAGAATGGCAGGGGACACAGACTCACGTGGTGGCATGTCCTGGAGGCACCGGACCCAGACAGCTGGAGCCATCTGTGTCTCAGCTACGCCAGGTATGTCCTGCACCTCTGGCTCCATTCTTGGTTTGTTCCAGACACTCTTCAATTATAGGATGGCAGTGCCCAAACGTGGCCTGGACCCCTTCCAGGACCTGCCTACCTTCCTGAGAGGACTCATCCCTCATATGGCTCAACATAGAGGATGCCCATGGCCCCCAGGCCCTTGGGTACACGCCTGTGCCTATAGCTGGGGCCTTGTCTTTACCAAGTCTCTAGCACCTGCCTGGACTCATGGGCAGAAGGCGTCTCTGAGAGTTCACAGCACAGGCCTTGGGCCCGGCTTCTCCCCCTTTCCTCTCCTGTGTTTCCCTTTAAAAGCACTTTTTCATGGGCGCACCCTCCATGCTGTATGGCATCCATGCAGAGGGCGGCACATCATTGTGTTCAGTTAAGGAATAATAATAACCAACACATACCCAGCACTCTGTTAAGAAACAGAATGAACCCAGAGCCCTGGGTGCCTGTGATGAGCTGAACGTGGCCGCATTTGCCCATTGGGGTCTTCCTCCTGTGTGAATGGCCCGGTTGTTACTGGTTGCAACTCCTGTCTCCTGGCTGGGCCTTGTAGGTCAGTGGTAGTGCTGCAGCCCTTGGTGAGGATCTAACTCCCCTTCTTTCCCTTTCCCTCCTCTCCCCTCCCCACACATCTGTAAACACCAGACCCAAAACTGGGGTCTGAGGCTCTCCTCCCTGGGGTAGCTGCCTGAGCCTTTCGTGGGCTATCCCTGGAGACAGACTGAGCTGGGGAGACTTCCAGAGCTCACACCCTCCTGGCAGCTCTGCTGGGTGGTCACTTGCTGATAGCTTTAACCCAACACAGTTTTAGGACCTGGTCCCCATTCTGGGCTGCCCTGTTGTTAACGCCTGAGATTAGCGAGCGTTAAGTTTTGAAGATGATGAGGCTGCCTTCCTGAGGCTGCTGGGGGTGGGAGGAGGCCGATGGGATAGCTTTCTCTCCTCCCTCTACCATCAACTTCCAGCAGGTCCTGTGGGGAGCAGGGGAGGCGGGGGGCACTGGGGGTGGGTAGAGGATGCAGTGAGGTGGCCCACGTGGATATGGATCAGAACAAAGAAGCCCCCATGGCCGAGAGAAGGGTGAGTTCTTTAGGGACCTGGGCTGGCTTTGATCTGGAAGTGACCCCTTGTGTAGACCCCCAAGGGTGGGAGGGGAGGGGCCTTGGAGCCTAGCCCAGGGCTCTTTTGTCAGTGGTACCAGCCCTTCCACCTTCACAGCCTCCAGATAACAGGATGCCCCAGTGTGGCCAAATTCTCTCCTGATTGGGAAAAAATAGAAGGAACACTTTGGAGATGATCACTGGGTGGTGACTGTGAAAATGGAGACGTAAGGAAAAATGGGTCATGGGCAGAAAATAGAAATGGCAGGCAGGTGCATCTGTGGGATGCCGCCTTTTCAGCGGCCTCTGGTCAGGTCGGCCACGCGGGTAGCACTGAGGGTGGGCGCGGAACCTGCTCGGCCTCTTCAGCGAGTCCCGGCCATGGGCACAGCCCTGCTCACACCTCCACCGTCCTGGGCTGAGCCTGGTGGGAGCCTCAGGGTGGACGTCTGCACAGTTCATTCTGTCCAGTGGAGTTGTCTTCTGACAGGGGTCTTTTGAAGTAATCACAAACTTAGAGGGAAGTTGCAAATGCAGGACAGGTCTGTTCAAGATGACTTTAGTTAGTTAGTTAGTGTTCGTCGCTCAGTTGTGCCCGACTCTTTGCGACCCCATGGACTGCAGCCCATCAGGCTCCTCTGTCCATAAGATTTTCCAGGCAAGGATACTGGAGTGGGGTGCCATTTCCTTCTCCAGGGGATCTTCCCAATCCAGGGATCGAACCTGGGTCTCCTGCACTGCAGGCAGATTCTTTACCGTCTGAGCACCCTGAATATATCCGTGTCTGTTTCCCACAGATGGGGACTTTGCTCACAGCTGCCTCAGCTGTCAGAATCCCAAGAGTAGCCCTGCCCACCAAGGGTCTGGAGCTGTCTAGTGATGCCTCATGGCAAGAGTGGCTTCACGGGAGAGTGATCCACAGGAGGGAAAGAAATAAAGGGAGAAACAGAGAGACAGACTGAGAGAGAGAGAGAGACGGAGGCAGAGAGACAGATGGAGAAAAAGAAAGACGGACACAGACAGAGCGGCGCAGAGAGACAGAGGCCAAGAGGGCTGAGAGGCAGAGAGACAAGCTGCATGTATGTGGCAGTCCTTTGTGTAACCTCATATTGGCAGCAAACCAAGCACTTCTGCCCCCACAGATCAGTTCTGTTTGTCCTGTGTGCATTTGTGGACATGTCCTTCAAACCATCATGGTGTCACTTTATTTTAGTGCTCAGAGTGCCCCAGATTCAGCCAGTAGGAGGCCTTGGACGCTGGCTTCCGTGTTGTCCTGCTGTCTGTCGTCTTCCCAGCATGTCCTCGATTTCAGGCACAGTGAGATGTCCGACTCCCCCGCCCTTTCCCCGCAAGCCTGAACCTGCCGTCTCATGGGGAGTCCTGCACTGTCACGTCAGCCGGGCTCCACTTGGCTGTCACTGCCCCAGGCCCACTCCGTGGGTGGTGCAGAAGCACGCACTACACCGTGTGTTGTATGTGCTCAGATCTACATCTGGTGTGTTTATGTCTATTGCACTTTGAAAACTGTGAGTTCACACCATTCCCATCCAGCGCCACAGGGTCTGTTCTTTTGTTTTCTCTCTTTTCACGTGGGGAATCCCAAAGTGATGGGGAGGAGCCTGGCTGCCGCTGTTTCGTGGTTTTGCCACAGGTATTCTCAGAGGGCACTGTGATGTTTCCTTGAGATTGTTGACTCCTTTACGGATGCTCTCAAATGTTCTGTTGGGTGAATTGGGTTCAGAGTTTTGCTAGGCATGGGTACACACCTTCTTGGTCTCTTGTTACTAAAAGTACCTCTTTTCTCCAGCCTCCTTGGTTTCTCGGAGAGTGCCCAGGACGACACTGAGGACAGTGTCGGCTGAGGCTCCTTGGACCTGTCCCTGAGCACACAGATGCAGCCCGGACCTCCTTCCTGCCCTTGGCCAGCCTGAGGGAGGGAAAGCCCTGAGGAAAGCCCTGAGGCCCAGCCGGTGGGAGTCTGCCCTGTGTTCTGGCCCTGCCAGAGGCAGATTGGGATCTCCCTTCCCCTCACACACCTGGCCCTTGGCCTCCATCGGCTGTGTTGCCACAGACCCAGGAGCTGGATTATTGTAGGTTTAGATGGGCAGTCTCCCCGTGGATCTACAGTCAGTGGTGGGAGGACGTTCACTTCTGGGATGATGAGAGTGTCCATGACAGGGATGAGCTTGGTAAACGTGGTTATGAGGGTGAGGGACCCTAGGAGGGGACCTAGGGCAGAGACTCCTCAGGCAGGAGGTAGCAGTGCAGATGGCAGGGTCCCCTGGAAGTGGGGCGTGCAGCTGGAGCTGGTCCCAGTAATGACATGGAGATTTCCTTTGCAGATTGAGTCAGGATTTTTCCATGAGAGTGACGTGAAGATTGTGGCCAAGTCCATCCGTGACCGTGTGGCATTGATCCAGTGGCGGCGAAAGAGGATCTGGCCAGCGCTGCAGCCCCAGGAGCAGCGGGAGCTCGGCAGCCCTGACAAGGCCAGGGGCCCACCCACGCCCCTGCAGGTCCAGGTGACCTACCACTCGCAGGCCGGGCTGCCAGAGTCCGAGGAGCCCGAGGCCGACCAGCACCTCCTCACCCCTGCGCTGCCGGCCAGCGCCACCTCCCTGGCCTGTGAGTGCTGCCTCTCCAGGCGCCCCCTCCTCCTGCACCACCCGTCCCTCTAACCCACCTGTGGGTATGAATGATTGGTGTGGGCAAGCATTTCTCCAGGGAGGGATTCCCCTGGGAGGCATCCCCATGTGGCAAAGAGATCTGTGACCAGAGGCTCCCTGAAGTCTGGCTTCCCAGGGCAGACTCAGAACTGAGCCATCGGGGCTGGAGCTGACTCAGTTCAGCTACTTATCCCCTCTGGAGGCTCTCAGCCCAGCCTCACAGGGCACCTGAGGGCTATACCTCCGCCCTGGATTCCCTGACCGGTGGAGGCATCAGAGCCGCATGCTGTGGTTCTGAGGCTGCCAGGGGCTACAGCCTCCAGTCATGCTGTGGTCTTGGTTGTGAGTTTTCCTGCTTGGATTATCCATCCCCAAGGTTACCTCCCTTCTTGTGCCCTTTAGTATGTTTCCCAGGGAATGTCACCGATGGATTGGTGAGAATTACTTTATACCTGGCTTCATCTCAGACCACTGGAAGGGAGAATCCAGTGTCTTCTTTAAGTCTGAGTAGAAATTCTGCCTTTACCCTCAGTATCTTCAAAATTCAGCTGTGAGCCACGGATGGAGAATGTAGCCTTTTCTGTCTGTTCTGTGAATAAGCATGGAGAGCTGAGCTGCCCTCCCAGGCCACTATTTTAGGTGTTTTTGTGTGGAAAGACCAAAATAGTCTGTTTATTTAATAGTTACATCCTTTCTTTAGCAGTAGAATAGCTAAACGTTCTTCAAAGTAGGCTGTTTAAATTCAAACCAGCTGCTGGCCATCACTTTAAGACAAGTTGCCAACTGTTTACTTGTCTCCTCCCTGCTCAAGTTTGCTTTGGAGAATAGAGTCATTACATCATTACTACATTTTCTGATAAACCAAAAAATTAATTCACAAGTATAAACTTTCTGTAGGAAAAAGCTTTCCACACCTGGCATACCACTACATACTTTGAGAACATAATTTTTGGTTGAACAATTTTTAGGACAGGAATTAAGAAATCTCCTTTTGTTAAACTTTGCAGAGATACAGTCTGGGACCTAGAATAAGCTGTGCTGTGGTAAGATGTCATGATACAGGCTTGACCTGCTGCATAGACATGAATCGACAGATGAGTTTATAGTGGATGTTGTGTCTGCACACGGATCCGCTTCCTGACTAAAAATGAGGAATGTGCTTCATGTCATGGCCGTAGTTTTCAAAAACATTTTTACCCATTTATTGTATTGGGTTGGCCTAAAGGTTTGCTTGGGTTTTTCCAGGACATTGCACAGAAAAGCCCAAAGTTTATGGCCAACCCAATCTTGTTTTTTAAAGTAGATAATATAGTCACACTGTATACAATTTAGAAAATCCAAGAGGATATACAGCAAAAGCCAGTTAATTTTCTTCCCTGGAGGTCACTGATGTTAAATGTCTTTTAACTTTCACTTCCAGGGATTACACCTTCCAGACATCCTCTGGACACATGCACGTGTAGCGTGCACACACGCACCGACACTCCCTGTAATCCTCAGTCCAGCGTCCTGCGCATGCTCTTCTGCACCTTGCTGTGGGTCAGAGCAGAAAGCCTGTGCTCAGCTATCCCTCTGGCCGCAGTGCCTGTGGTCGGCTGGACCACTCTGGCTTCATAAAGATGAACTAGTGGGGACACCAAGCAGCACACAGATCACTGTAGAGGACCTGGTCTTAGGTAGCAAGATGGGCACACAGGCTTTCATTTATCAGAAGGTGCAGCGAGTATCAGATAACTTCCCACTGTGCGGTCTGTAAGCTACCCACCACAGTCCAGATCAAGCTCAAGCCAGCGTCAGTGACTGTGAGAACACAACTTTTCAATAGCTTAGAAATGATTTTTTAAAGTAATTTTTATTATACAAATAAACACATTCACTTAGAAATGTAAAATGTCACTAATATGGTTAAAATCACCCTACTTGAAATTGGTCTCGCTCACTCTCGTGCACTTTCTCCGTCTCATCTTTCTTTCATGTGCCCACACTCCCCATTTAGCATATGCACACACCTGGCCTCTGTTTCTGTCTCTCTCTCTAAGTAACGATGACTGCTGGCCACCTCATCAGAAATCAGAGCCACATGTTTCATTGGTTTTTCACAATCAAACCTCACTATTTGTAAGTCTTCCTGGGTCAAAATAAGTTCTGCTTAGCTCTCGGGAAAAATTATTTTGTTGCAAAGCCAACAAGCGTTCTCTTGTACTTTATTTGTTTAAAGTGAAAATTGAAAGTTAAAATCCACACCAAAAGGTGTCCTGTAGAAGTAGCTTAGTGTTCATGGATGGCAAATCCTAATGTTTACGTAGCTTTTGGAATCTGGAGGCAGTAAAACAAAAACGCCACTTCAAACGGGTTTTGCTCTTCATTCTTGCCCGGCACGACCATGCAGGTGCCCTCTCCTCCCAGGCATGTCTTGGTGAGACCAGCCTGTGGCCACGGTGGTCCTGTCTGTGCCACCTTGTACAGGCAGCTCCTTCCACCCAGGCTGGGCTTGACAGGCCAGTCGAGGCTTACCTTGGGTGAGGCTGGCCTCTTGGGAGGCTTTTTTGAGGCTGCAGAGCCTTTGGGTCCTCCGCTCATGGCCTCCCTGTGGGGCACAGGCCTTGTCAGCCCCATTTTCCAGCCGCTTTAGACCTGAGCCTGTGAACTGAGGGGTTAGATTTGGACCTAAGTCTTCCTAATTCAGGGTCTTTGCTGTGGTGAATGGAGGTGGTCAGGGCCCTCTCCCTCTATAAAACACAGCTGGTAATTATTTCCTCCACATGACTGCAGCTTTTCCTAACTTGGACATTCGATCTTCTACCTTTGAAGAGCTGAAAGCGCCCACTTTCAGGGCCAGGGCAGGTGGCAGGTGAGGTCCCTATCTGTAAGCTGGTGGAGGTGGCCGGCCTGCCTACAGAGGATGGTGTGAGTTGCCCACCTGGGATCTGTGGTAGTCCATCGTGAGAACCAACAGGTGTCAGGCAGTGTGGGGTACAGGCTCCCAGGGCCATTTCCGGGTGGTGCAGTTATAGCCTCTGTATAGGCGATTGTTTAAAATGATGCACATTTATTATGTTTGTGATCTGGAAATGCAATCAAGTCTTGTTTTACAGAAGAAAACACACGGACAAGCTGTCCCACGTTTGCGTTCCCTGGGACTTGTGCGACGTGCTGTGGGGGTGATGTTTGGAGGTGCCTGCTTTGACCCGTGCTTTTTTCCTCCCTCCCCAGCGGACAGCACGTTCGACAGTGGCCAGGGCTCCACGGTGTATTCAGACTCGCAGAGTAGCCAGCAGAGTGTTGTGCTGGGGTCGCTGGCAGACGGAGCACCACCCCCCTCCCAGTGTGTGTGCAGCCCCCCTGTGAGCGTGAGTGATGGGCCCGTCCTGCCACATAGCCTGCCCTCCCTGGGGGCCTACCAGCAGCCTGCCACGGTGAGTCAGCCCAACCCTTCTGGCCAGTGTTCCGGTCCACACGGCCTAGAGTCTGTGATGGTTCATTCAGTCTGTGCTGGCCTGTTGTCAGTTCGGAACCATGCAAAAGTGGTCCTGCAGGAGGTCCATCCTTGCTGGAAACTGCAGGGCTGCAGGCTGGAGCAGCCTGTGATGTACCCTCAAAGACCTGCTAGATGAGAAAATCCTGAAAACAGAGCCTAGTGACACCTGTACATACAAAGCTGCGATAAAGCTGGTGAGGTCCTGCCCTATATGCTGGACCTGAAAAGTAACTTCTGACTGTTGCAAAGGCGATGGAAAAGCATCATTTATAGCACTGAAATCTTTGACTTTGTCTCAGTGTCCAGCTTCACTGAGAGAGTGTTAAGTACCTCCCGGCATTTCTCCTCTGCTTACTATACAGCCGTTAAAAGTTAGAGGTATGGAAACAACCAAATCATAGGAAATGTTTTTAGTGATGTTTCAGAAGTGGGATTGAAAGGGCCTCATGCTTATGCCTGTGGAAAAATTTGTAAGATATGGAAAACCTAAGGCTGTTAGATGAGATGGAAATTGCTAGATGAGGTGTTAATATAAATAAATAAATAATAAATTTCATTTATTGTTTTATTTTGATTTTTTTCTAATGCCGAAGAAAGCAGAACAATTGCTTGTCTCCCAGTCCCCAATCAGTCAGTCCCAGAGAAGTTGCCCTTGAGCCGGGCTGCGGAGAGGGGTCCACAGGGAGATTTAGATGCTCCTCAGGCCCAGGAGCCTCTGCCCGAGGAGCCTCTCCTGCCGGGTCCTCGGTTACCGCGGCGCCCAGACGCGCTCTCACTTCCTCGCTTTTGCGTGTCCTTTCGATCATGTGCTCTCGCACTGTGGCTGCCTTTTGGGGCTCCCTGAGTGCCAGGTGCCAGCCTTTCCAGCCATCTCTGTCTCTCTTCCCTCCCCTCCTGTCTGCTCAGGCTCAGAAAAGTCCCCTTGGAAAAACAGCTGAAGCATTTGCCTCTGCTAACCGGAGCCCAGGATTCATTTCCAATTTGCATTTTGCAATTTGACCTGTTCCACAAAATTAAGTGAAATATGATTTTACAGCAAGAAGAGTTCACTGCTCAGAGCAGTGGTTCTTGGCTTTAGGTTGCCCATGCCGGGGCTGAGCCAGACAGGTCCACAGGCCCTCATCCCCTCTAGGGCAGGTCACACAGTGTGTTCTTTACCCGGGTCTCTGCAGTGCTGCGTGTTTCCTGGGTTTGGCTCACAGGCCAGGATGCCCGAGCACAGGGAAGTCGGGGGCCAGGCCAGGAAGCACCTGACATTGGCTGGGGTGCTCTCTCCCATCTCTTGCTGATGCATGCAGAAACACCTTGGACAGAAGGGGTCCCCCGGGTGCACCGAGGGTTCCTGGGGAGTGTTGCCATGGTAATGTGCCCCTAGGACCCAGGGAAGGAAGGGCACAGCCGGTGGAGTCAGGAATACAAGCTGCTTCTCTGAGGCTTCCGGGCTGCCTGAGCGCCTGACTCCCACTGGGCCAGAGACTGCGGCTCTGGGAACATGTGCACAGGTGACTCATTCTGCCCTGTGGCTTCAAGTAAATGCAAAGGAGAGATTCCATCCTACCCCACGCTGCTTTTCATACAGCATTTACTGTGAAAGATGAAGTGAGTGATAATGGTTTTGGAAATGATGGTCACCTGTTTCATCTAGAAAACCTCAAGTGAGAGAAGCTTCTGATGTCAATGTGTTCTCAGCTTCAGAAGTCATCTCTGTGTTTTTTTCCATAGCTCTCACCTGCTCGCACCCCCAGTATTTTGAAGTAAATTCTAGACAGAAAGATATTTTGCCCCCAAGATATTTCCGTCTATATCTCTGCAGGATCAAGACTCTGAAAACAAAACCCAGTACCATTATTGTACCTAAAAAGGAGCAAGTTAGCAGCATCAAGCATCCAGTGCTCATATTTCTGACTCTTTCCCATTCCGTGTCTATGCTTTACCTGGTGCTGAAGGCTCACATCTGTGGCCTCGTTTCTCTTCTGATGGCGAGTCATGGGAGACTCGCAGCTCTGCAGAACACCCTTCTCTTCGGCTCTGTCCCGCTTTTTATCCCCATGTTTCCATATTCTGTTCGTGAATATATCTGCATGTGCACCTTTTATTCAGCTCTATAAATGAGAGATGTGTGCATGTTTATCTTTCCCTCAGTTAATGCCATCACAAGCATTTTCCAAGATTCCACAAATCTCTTGGTTGCATGATACTCTGTGGAATTGAAATTCTAGCACATTCCCTGGTTGGGAGGTTCTGGGGCCATCACATCTTGCTTCTGTTGAATCCTGTTCCTAGGAAAGTGTCCCTGGCAGGATGGCAGACATAGGGAATGAGAGGTGGGTCCCTGAAGATGGTGAGTGTGTGCTTGGTGGCGGGCCTTACGGCAGCTGCTGAGCGTGGCTCTGTGTGTTCTCTGCAGCCTGGCCTGTCGGTGGGCTCTGTCCCACCCCCCGCCCACCCTCCGCTCCCACAGCAGCCTTTCCCAGAGCCAGCCATGAGCTTCGCCCCTGTACTGCCACCGCCCAGTGCCCCTGTGCCGACAGGCCCTGGCCAGCCCACAGCCCCCGCCCACCAGGTGAGTGCTGGCTACCCTCCTTATGGGTACCATGGGTGTCTTGGTCTCCCCAGGCCCTGCCTGTCCATCTTGGCTGGCCTGAGCCCAGGGCCTGTGAACCTCCTGGCAGGTCCAGGCCCCCTGTGCTCCTTCTCTGAAGTTTCCCAGGGCCTGGGGTGTGGATGGAAGTGGGGATGGGTGTCTTGTGTCTGTGGAGCTCAGGGTTACACATTATTTGGAAGGCCCTCATTCCACAGAGTGGTCCTCTCAGATCTGTGTGTCCTGGGCTCCAGGCTGGATGTTTGAACATGTGTCACTGTGGGTATGTGTGCATGTGTGTTGTGTCTAAGTATATATCTCAGGAGGACATCGATCTAAGAGGAGCCCCTCTCTCTTTCTAGCCTTCTCTCCTGGCCCAGCCGGTACCCTTGCCGCAGGTCCTGGCCCCACAACCCGTGGGCCCTCTGCAGCCAGCGCCCTCCCACCTGCCTCCGTACCTGGCTCCAACCTCCCAGGTGGTGGCCCCTGCTCAGCTGAAGCCCCTCCAGATGCCTCCAGTGCCCCTGCAGCCACTAGCTCAAATCCCCCCGCAGGTACCTCTCTGTCCCCTGCTCTCCAGCCTGGCCTGCTCCCCCAGCCTGGTTGGCCAGTCCTTGTCCTCAGGGCATGTGGGTGCCTCAGGAAACACTCCCTGGTGACAAGACAGCTGGGCTGGTGTGTTCTGCCTTTGACTTCTGCCCCAGATGCATCCAAGATTGGGAAAGGTTTAGTCCAGAGTTAGGCCAGAAGAGCCAGGATGGAGCTGTGAGCACAAAGCTTGGGTCACTGTTTTCCATGGAGCTACCCGAGGCTGTGTGGACCATGGATTCTTGGGATCCAGTAGACAGCTGAGCAGCTTGCCAGCTGCAGAGATTGGACTGTCTTTGGGGGAGCGTCATGTGACCAGTATCATGTGATAGCACGTGGTTGATACTTGGGTGCTCTTGCTCAGGCTAATGCTTTCGGTGGTCATGCATGTTTCTAGTGAATCTTGACTGCAGGATGGCTTTCATTTCATGGGTCCCATTGTTGCGTGTTGACAGGGCTGGGATGGGAAGTGCTTCTTTGTAGGGAGGATGTGAGTGTTCCTACGGTTTGCAAGCACCCCTCACAAGGTGCTTTCATGTCAGCTGTTGCCTGTCACCTGCCTTGTCCTCATCACTCCTACATTGGAGTCACTTTCAGCATCTAGTTAATCCAACACCTTGCTCCCAGTGGTTGTGGCATTTAGTAGCTTTTCAAATACGCAGAGGTCAATTTGCATATTTTCTGTCTTATAATTGCACAAAGGTACATGTTGTGTGATGCTCAGGTGTCTATAACCAGAAAGGCTTTAGTTTAGAACTGTCAGAGAATCGGCTGAAATGTTTCAAGTGCTAAATCCACGAGATGTCTCCAGGATAGAAGACCAGACACGGAAGGTTCTGAAACTTTGCTGTTGCGACATGCTGCTCTCTCTCAGGCTGCATGGCACAGGGGCATTCAGCCAGCAAGGAGAGGCTGGAAGATTTGCTTGTTCTGAGATAACTTATCAAAGAATTTGGTCTCATTGTGAATTTACACAGATTGGAGGGAATCAGCCAAAGTAATTTCAGATATTTGGAGCCAGTCTGGTAGCTTGGACAGTCCTGGTACTTCTGAATGAGAACATGCCAAAGCTGGGTATCTGATGGTCACTATTATGACCCCCAGTATCCTTACAGTAACCAAGAAGAGTGGTCCAGCCTGAGACTCTGAGGTGGTGCTAAATGGGGGCCATCTTGAAGGTCGTGTCTATATCCCACACCCTTCTAAGGCCTCCTGTCTTTCCTTCTGTTTGAGTGTTGTATACACTTGGTTTTGTTTAAATTGGGTTTATGTTTTGGTTCCCTTCCACAGCAGCTACACGAAAAGTGTCTTGGGGGCAGAAGCTGGGGGTGATGTGGCCCCTCTCACCAGTGCAGGGTGCTGCCGGCAGGGCCCAGTCCTGACGTGCTTGTTCTCTTTCAGATGCCTCCACTTCCTGTTGTCCCCCCCATCGCTCCACTGGCCACAGTTGACAGCCTCCCCACAGCCCTTCCTGACCTGCCAGCCACCAGTGGGCCCACCGTGCCTCCCCCCTCTCAGTATTTCTCTCCAGCTGTCATCTTGCCAAGCCTCCCACTCAATGCCACCACCGCTCCCCTGCCTGCGTCGCCGGCTCTGCCTCTGCAGACGGTCAAGCTGCCTCACCCTGCTGGGACACCGCTGGCCGTGCCGTGCCGGACCATCGTGCCAAATGTGGCGGCCACTGCCACCGCCATCCCTCTGCTGGCTGTGGCCCCACAGGGCGTGGCCGCCCTGTCCATTCACCCCACTGTGGCCCAGCTCCCAGCACAGCCCGTGTACCCAGCGGCCTTTCCGCAGATGGTACCCAGCGACGTCCCGCCTTCTCCCCTCCACACAGCGCAGACTGTGCCGGCTGCCGCTCCCCAGCCGACACCCACCGTGCTGCCACAGCCCCACCAGCCAAGTGTTGCCCGCCTCCCGGAGCAGGCTGCTCCGGCTGCCAGTGCTGGAAGCCAGGTAACCCACCTGCTGGCCAGGGCCCACCCTTGAGGCGCTGGGAGACCCCTTAGCACATAAGGGGCTCACACATCTCTGCTCCTTCTCAGGACCTTCACCTGGGTAGCAGAGTGGGAATGGGCAAGCAGGCAGCGCTGTCCCATGACTGCAGCATTCTCACCCATTGTGGGGAATGTCTAATGTTTCTTCTTACTTCCCAGCATGTGTTAGGAGCCTTGGGGACTGGGGTGACTAAAAGCTTCGCTGTTGGTTCCTTCCCAGGTGTTGGAGGAGCTGTCTGTGGGGGCGGAGGGTCCCTGGCCATGCTGGGCATTGTGGCATCTGCCCTCACGTGGATAGAGTTGGCAGTCTTGGTACAGCCACGTCAGCCCCTCCATGGGTGCTGGAGAGGCTCACACTGCTTATCTTGTTACCTGCCAAAGGAAAGTAGGTGGACAGCCCCCATCTCTGCAGTCAGCAAAT
Organism: Bubalus kerabau; assembly: GCF_029407905.1. Classification (NCBI taxonomy): domain Eukaryota; kingdom Metazoa; phylum Chordata; class Mammalia; order Artiodactyla; family Bovidae; genus Bubalus; species Bubalus kerabau. Next base: position 151,986,170 of record NC_073627.1, read on the forward strand.
GAGGAAAATGGGGTTCTGATGGGGTCTGTTGGTGATGACCTGGGCCGTGTTGGGTGTGCATGGGCCACTGGTCCTAAGGTAGTCATGGCAGACAAGGATGATGTCTCAGAGCCAGATGAGGGCCATGGGCAGCTTGTCGAGCTGCCAGTGAAGAGACACACCCCTTGCTGGCTGGGGGGACTTCCCTGTGGCTCCACACACCTGCACAGCCCATGCACGTTTTGTAACTCTAAGCCTGTTACCCAGCCTCCTGTGTGGAGAGGAGCTGGCCTGGGGCTCTCACCTTAGGGGCAGGGCTCTCACCTGGGCATCCTCTTACCTAGGGAGCCTCTTACCTAGGGATCCTCCCACTTGGCCCCGCCTTGGCTCTAAGCCTCAATGGCCATGTGCCAGTGGGCATGTCCTTTGCCTTTTAAGTTCAGGCTCCTGCCCTTTTGATTTCATTGTGAAGATTCATACTGAAAGTGTGCTATGGGGCCAGGTGTCCCCCTAACTCATTTTGCACTGAATCCATTCTAGAATGAGGCACTGTCATAAGTATGCATGGATTCTCCTGGATGTTTGTCCCTGATTTTGAGAAGGGGTGATTTTCATTGCCCAATAGGCTGGTGCTTGTTTCAAAACCAGTGTGAGGAGGCCCATCATCAGTCCAGTGCCCTGACTGAGCGACCACCTCCCTGATCTCTTACTTGGAGTAACACTGACTCAGGGCTCAGGGTCATCTGGGGAAAGCCGAGGGCTGAGTGGAGGCCTGGGGGTGTGTGGTATCACTGCTGGGCCTGTGTCTTGCGTCGTGCGCTGGCCCGGCACACTGCTGACACGGGTTGTCTGCTTAGCTAGCGGCTGGAGAAGATATGGGTGCTTAGAGGTCACTGCCCAGGCCTGGTGGCCTCCCTGTGGTCTTGCCAGCAGAGGGTCTGGAGTTTACTGATGAGCTAGGCTGACTGGCCAGAGGCTTCCCTGTGCCAAGGGAAGAGACTCCCCTGGAGGCTGGGGCACCTGTCCAGGAGAGAAAGTTCCACGGCTAGGCTGTGGCTTTCACGTCTCACTCCACATACCACATGTCTGATAAGTCTCATACTTGTAGGCCCTGTAGCAGGTCATTCCCATTCCCAACCTCAACCTCAAACTGGGGCCCTTTCAGGCCATGGCTCTCCTTTAACCTGTCTTAGCCTCTCCCCTGAGAGCCTTTAAAGAGGGAACAGGAGGGAATCTGGCCCAGTTTCTAAGTCACCCCATGGAAGGCTGAGGTCCGCAGCCCCTCTTGCTCACGGCTGGGATTGGAACACAGGCTTTGACCTGACAGGAGGCTGGGGTGGAGTAGCACGGTGATCTGGCCCTGCAGGGTGGCGGCAGGGAGCCCAGAGAGGTGCTAAGTGTGCCGCACTTCCAGCTTCTCAGCCTGACAGCAGCTGGTGGTTCATGGATGAAGTGCGGTTTTAGGTTTGGTTTTATACACATGGGGACATGAGAGTGTCTTGTCCTTGGTTTTGCTAAATCTGCATACACGCACGCTGTGATTTGTCTGTGGGGTGTGGGTGCATGGGGAGGTTCGTCCTTATCACCTGCTTACTCCCTTGGGTGATGGAAGCACCTGCTTTGGTCCAGGACCCTCAGGGGAGGCGATGGCCCGCACCCCAATCGCATCCCTGTCCCCTGTGTCCTCAGATCCTGCTTGGCCACCCGCCTACATATGCTGTGGATGTCACCACCCAGGTCGCCACAGTGCCCGCACCTGCTGCTGTTCTCTCCCCACCTCTGCCGGAAGTGCTGCTGCCTCCTGCCCCCGAGCTCCTGCCTCAGCTCCCCTGCTCTCTGGCCCCCACGGTGATGGCGGCTCCTCAGAGCGTGCCTGTCCAGACCGCTGCGCTCCTGCCGCCTGCTAACCTGCCGCTGCCCAGTGGGCCTGGGATCCCTGGTCCCTGCCCGACTGTTCAGCTGACGGTGGAGCCAGCCCCCGAGGTGTGTGGCCCTCCCCTAGGGGCTCAGCCCCCAGTCTGTCACCCTGATTCCTGACCCCAGCATCACTGCAGCCCTCCTGTGCTGTGACCTTGCGGCTCAGCTCCAGAAGTCAGGAATGCCCTCAGGAAGGTGGAAGTGTGTGTCCAGGGACAGCCTCGGGCGCTGTTCTCCCTCTGCTGTCCCTGGATGGATTTTCCTTAATCACACGTCCAGCTGGAGACCCTGATTTTTACACATGGATTCAGAGTCCTTTTCTTGGAGTTGATGGGAAGAACCTGTGATAATTCTTCCTGGGCCATGTGCTCCCTTGTAGGGATGATCAAAGTGGGTTAGCATGTTTGGAAAGGAGGTGGCCCCAGCTTATAGGAATCTGCTTGGCTCTAAGTGTTAAACATAAAATCCCTTGCTCCTGCCAGCCTGCACGTGATTTGCTCCCTGCAGTCAGAAGGGAGTGGGTGGCGGGCTGGGCGGTGATGGTGGGGAGACGGCAGACTGCACACGGCTGTGTCGCGGGGGAATGAATGTGACCTGGCCTCCTTTCCGTGGTTTTATTTCAGGAGCAGGCCTCACAGGACAAGCAGCCCAGCCTCCCTCAGAGCTGTGAGAGGTAATGGCACACTTTGCCCGTGTATGACAGATCTTCTAATGTCGCCCATTTCCAAGCCTGAGCTGGGGGAGCCTCAAGGAGCTCCTCTGGGGGGGTTTGTCAGTGCTTGCTGTTGTTTGGTAGTCAGATACTCCCAGTTGTATTCCGGGTCCTGGTGCTGGTGTGCAGTGCTGAGAGCAGGGAGAGGCTATGGATGGAGAGTCACCAGGTCCGGGGACTGTGGAAGGCTGGGAGAGCAGGGCAGACTCTGGCCCACATCCCAGGTCTCCCAGCACCTCAGGCGTGGCCAATGTTGCATTTAGGGAGGCAGCTGGTTACAGGAAGTGATCTTGTGTCCCACCCTCCTGGTCATGGCAGCACCAAGCTCAGTGCTCTGCAAACTCTCCTCAAAGGCCACAGTAGCTCCACCTTGTTGACTTGTTCCCATTGCTGTTCAACAGATGGGGGAACCAAGGCATGGGGGTGGGTTGTGTCTTAATCCTGACATATACTGTGAGCCGATTAAGTGTGATTCACAGGTCAGGAGCTGAGAAGACTTAGGTCCTAGGTCAGAAAGATCATATGCCCCGTATGACCCCAGCACTGTCCAGGTATTACAGGGTTAGGAGGGGCAGTGGGCTCAGGGTCCCTCTGTTGTGCATGGGCAGCTTTAGACCCTCTGGGGTTTCCACCTAGCACACCCAGACAGTAAAGCTTCTGTTGGTTTTCTGGGAAGCCAAGTTTCCCATGTGAGGCAGGCTGGGTTCCCCTGGGTGCTGTAACATTCTTGGTTTTCATGTAGCTATGGAGGCTCTGACGTCCCTTCTGGAAGAGAGATGAGTGACAGCTGCGAAGGTGCATTTGGTGGGGGAAAGCTGGAAGGCAAGGCCGCCCGGAAACATCACCGCAGGTCCACGCGTGTGCGCTCCCGCCAGGAGAGGGCCAGTCGGCCCCGACTGACCATCCTGAATGTGAGTAGCCAGGCAGAGCAGGCCGGCAAGACAGGGTAAGTTGGGCACGGTGTCCTCCCTGGTCTCACTGCCTGAGTGTCCTTTAGGTGTGCAACACGGGTGACAAGATGGTGGAGTGCCAGTTGGAGACACACAACCACAAGATGGTGACGTTCAAGTTTGACCTGGATGGGGACGCGCCTGACGAGATCGCTACCTACATGGTGAGGCTATCGTCATGCCTGGTCAGATGAGCCCATGGCCCTTCCCCTGGCACTGTGAGGCTGTCTCCTTATGTTGCTGGGCACATGCATGCCAGCCTCATTGAGGGGAGTACTGGTGCCAGCCTTGCTTGTCCTCCCACCTCTGCCAGTGCCTGCCTCTTGTTGATAGCCCTGGGGCATCACGTGGAGGCCTGCTGTGGCTTTTTGCTGAACTGTGTAGCCCTGCTGTTGGTAACTGAGCTCAGTGGCCGTGTCTCCCCTCTAGGCTTAGTCCAGAGTAGAAACCAAATAAATCCATCAGTGAAGATGCTGTGGGGCCAGTGGCCTGAGGCACAGCCCCACCAGCAGGGCTGATGTGTTGTTGCAGGTAGAGCACGACTTCATCCTGCAGGCCGAGCGGGAGACATTCATTGAGCAGATGAAGGATGTCATGGACAAGGCAGAGGATATGCTCAGTGAGGACACGGATGTGGACCGTGCCTCCGACCCTGGGGTGAGCCCGCCACACCTCAGCACCTGTGGCCTGGGTGCTGGGGAGGTAAGTCCCCGTTATGAGGTCCTGGGAGGGGCTGGGCCTACTTATACCCCAGCTCCAGGCTCTGCGAGTACAGTGCTGTGATGTGGCCTGCTAGAGGAACCTGTATGCCATGCAGTGTCGGGTGAGGTGGCCGGGAGGGTAGCCGCCTTCTGTCCAGTTAGAAATGTCTGAGCTCTTGAGGCCTCTTAGAGGATTTGAGACACTGTTGTGCTCTGAAGGAAGTTCTTGTTCCATGCAGTCGGCTGAGTTCTGATCCTTCACCTCTTTCAGGAGAATCGCCAATCCCAAGCAAACGCCCCGGTGTACCAGCAAAATGGTATGTCTCCCTTCACGGCTGTCCCTGCCAATCAGACATGCCTTTGGAGGAGTCATGTCTGCCATTGTCCTTTCTCTGCTTCCAGTAGGCATTTGATAAGGGCCCCCCACTGAGCATATTGTACGGGTTTTGGCCATCACACTGGGGGGTTGCTGGAGTGTATGGTGAGCATGTCCCCATCTGGGGACAGCTGCCCTGTCTGAAGAGCCATGTCTGGTCTGGGTGGGGACTGAGCATGATGTGGACTCACTGCCCTGCTGGTCCCCCAGCCAGCATCACCACTTCACTGATGTACTTCTGGTGACCTTGGAAATAAGCCCGTGCTGGGGGGACTTATGAGAGCCTCTAATGCCAGTGAGGAGCCCCCTGAGCGGGCTGCACATCCTCCCCACTGGTGTGAGATGAATTCCTCAAATCCCCATTATCAGGTCTGATATTGGCAGCGAGGGGTCACCTACTCACTCTCACCAGCTGTTTCTGTCCTTCCTCTTAGTCCTGCACACTGGGAAGAGGTGGTTTATCATCTGTCCGGTGGCCGAGCACCCAGCAGTAGAGGCCCCCGAAGCTTCACCCCCACTTCCTCTGAGCGCCCTGAAGCCAGACACCAGCCAAGGTATGAGCAGCCAGAACTCCCAACCCTTCCTACTTGATAATTCTGTCTGTCTCCTGTATATTGCTCCACATCAGCTCATGGTCCTCAGCCTGACTTGACTTGTGCTCATGTTTTGCCAGCATGTGCTGTGTGCCAAACAAAGTGTAAAAGCCCCACCCTGCACTGTTACCCAAAGCCCAGAGCAGTCTGTGGGCTGTGTCCTTGTCTGTATCCCTGTCCCAGTTGTCCACCAAATAAGTGAAGTCAAGGTGGCACTCAGGCTTGGGCCTGTCAGTTACCTTCACAGTGCAGATGAGGCATGTGGGTTGCATAGGTATATGCTAAAATGTCTCTGCCCTTGCCCTTTCCTACCAGTGTTTTTGCAGGAAAAATTCTCAAGGAAAATCAGAAAACATTTTGATATGAACAAGAATTAAAATGTATTAAAATGTGTGAGATGCAGCTGAAACAGTAATTAAAGGGAAATTTATAGCAGTAAATGTTTAGAGGAAGAAAGAGGTCTCAAATCAATAACCCAAGTTTTCACCTTGAGAAGTTAGGAAAAACTAGAAAATCCAAAGCAAACAGAAGGAAAGAAATAAAGGTAAGAGCAGAAATCAATGACATTTGAGACAAAACAATAGAAAAAACAATGAAACCAAAAACGAATTCTTTGAAAAAAAAAAAAAAATGTTTGGTCTCTTGTAAGACTGACAAAGAAAAAGACACAAAATACCACTATCAGGAAAAAAGGGAGACATCACTATAGACCCTGCATAAAAGAGATGCTGATCGTGGAATCATAGTCATGGACTATTTTGAACAAACCTACGCACATTTATTTGACAACTTAGTTGAAACAAACTAACTCTATGAAAGCCACAACTACTGAAACTCATCCAAGATGGGATAGATCACCTGAATACTCCTATACCTATTAACAAGATTGAATTAGCATCAAAAATATCTCCCAGATAGTTTCACTGTTGAATTCTATGAAACATTTTAAAAAGGAAATAACACCAATTCTACAGGCTAGTCCAGAAAATTGAAGAGAAAGGAACACTTTTCAAATCGTTTTATGAAGTCAGCATTGCCCTTATATCAAAACTATATAAAGGCAGTACCACACACACAAAAAAGAGTGACAGACACTTTTATCTATGTTATCTGATATCCTAATCTTTCAAGGATATAGAAGAGAAAAAAAAAAAAAAAACTCAGTAAAATGCTAAAAAGTCAAATCTAGCAATATAAAAAGACTATGCCATAACAAAGCAGAGTATATCCTAGGAAGGCAATATTCAAGAATCAACTAATTCACCATATTAATGTCAAAGGGAATCTCATTTCCTTACAAAAGGAAAGGTACACAATCATATCAGTTGATACGGAAAAAGTATTTGACAGAAATACAACACCCATTCATGATAAAAATGCTCAGCAAGCTAGGGATAAAGGGAAAATCCTCAACTCGATAAAGGGCATCTACAGAAAACTGATAGCTAATATCATGTTTAGTGATGAAAAGCGAAATGTGATTCCCCTATGGGGATCAAGGCATAGATGTTTAATCTCTCTATTTCTGTTCAACGTCACACTAGAAATATTAGATTCCAGATGAACAAGAAACAGAAATAAAAGGCATGTGGATTGAGGACTTTACTGGTAGTCCAGTGGGTGGAAATCCATGTGCCAATGCAGGGGACACGGGTTCAATCCCTGTTCTGGGAAGATTCCACTTGCCACCAGGCCGCTAGGCCCATTCACCACAACTGCTGAAACCCAAGTGGCCTAGAGCCCATGCTCTGCAACAAGAGAAGCCGCTGCAATGAGAAGCCCACGCCCTGCAACTACAGAGTAGCCTCCACTCGCGCAACTAGAAAAAACCCGTGTGCAGCAATAAATCTGGCTATGCTGGCATAGCCAAAACAAATTTTTAAAGTCATGTGGAGTGAAAAGGAAGAAATAAAACTGTCTCTGCAGCTAGTATGATTTTATGTGGAAAAAATTCACAAACATTCTAAACAGAAACAACTATGAGAACCAATGAGAGAGTTTAGGTAGATCATAGGATATATAGTCAACAACAAAAATAACTATGTTTCTATATGCTGACACTGAACAATTAAAAATAATATTTTGAAAGAATACTATTTACAGTAGTTAAAAAAAAAGATACATAGCTCTAAATTTAACAAAACATATACAGAATCTGTATAGTGAAAACTATAAAGTAATGATGAAATGGATTAGAGATGATCTAAATAAATGGAGAAGCATACTGTGTTTATGAGTTAGAAGATTCAGCAGTAAAAATGTTGAGTTTTAAAGAATTTTTAAAGATTTCAGCAGTTCTTCCCAAAATGTTATATAGATCTAATAGAATGCCAATAAAAATTCAAATGGTAATTTTTGCAGATACAGACAGGCTGACTCTAAAATTTATATGGAAGTGCAAAGGTATAGCTAAAGCAGTTTTGAGAAAGGCAGATGAAGTTGGAAGCATCATATTACTCAATATTAAGACCTTATAATGTTACAGTAACCTAGAAAGTATAGTATCGACAAAAGAATTGACACATAGATCAGTGAAAAAGAATATAAAGCCCAGAAATATATCCATAGAAATATAGCCATTTGCTTTTTAGACAAGGATGCAAAAGCAATTTTATGTAGAAAGGATAGTCTTTTCAACAAATGGTGTTGGACTAGTTGCTCATCCACATGCAATAATTGAACTTTGACCTATGCCTGACATCTTTATACAAAAATTAACTAAAAATTCATTGTATATCCAAACATAAAATATAAAACTATTATAATTTTTGGAGAAGAACTTTTGCAACCTGTGCCAAGGGAGTCTTTAGATCTAACATCAAAAGCATAACGCATAAAAGAAGAATGGATAAATCAGACATCATCAAAGTAAATTCTTTTGTGCTGTTAAGAGCATGAAAACATGATCTACAGACTGGGAGAAAATAATTGCAAGTTACATATTCAGCTTAGTATTTGTTCCCAAAATAAATAAAGTACTCTCAAAACTCCTAAGAAAACAGCTCAACTGAAAAATGGACAGTGGACTGGAACAGACACTTCCTAAAGAGAATATAAGGATGGCAGTTAAGCACATTTAAAAAAGTTAATGTCATTAACTACCAGGGAAATGCAATAAAAGCCATAGCGAAGGATCATCCCATACTTGTGAGAATGGCTAAGCTAACAATACTGAATTTTGTGTGGATATGGAGCAACTGGATCTCATGTTAGTGGGAATGCAAAATGGTACAGCTATTCTGGAAAATATCTAGTTGGATATTTTAAAAATCAAAGATATACTCAGTATATGACACAACGATTTCACTACTCAATCTTTACCAAGGAGAAATAAAAACTCATGTTTACTAAACACTTATATGTAAATAGTTATAGCAGTTCATTTGCATAATTGCCCAAACTGGAAACAACTCAAATATCCTGCAGTGGGTGATTGGAAAAACAGACTATGGTGCTTTGAGAAGAAACAAACAATTGACACATGCAACAGCATGAGTGAACCCCAAAGGCATACTGAGGGAAGGAAATCGGTCTCAAAGCTGCATACTGGATAATCCTATTTTTAATGACATTCTCAAAAAAACTATAGATACCAGATCAGTGTTTCCAAGGAGTTAGAGATAGGGGGAGAATGTGAGTATAAAGGGATAATAACACAAGGAAGTTTTTTAGGGATGATTGAATTGCTATGCATTATGGTAGTAATTATATGGATATATGTATGCTAAAGTTCTCAGAATTTTGCAGCTAAAGAAGTCCATTTTACTGTATGATAATTTAAAAAGTGAAAAAAAAATTTATATATATTGAAAGAAAGTATGTAACCTGGCAGATAATGAGGCAAGATAGCATGAAAGAAAAGCAGCAACAAGAACAGACAATAGAAGAGATCCTCAGACTTTTACTTTAGGTCACATTGGATAATAGGCACTGGATTTATTTTCCCTTAAAACAACTGAAAAAGCACGCAAAATATACGAAACTATATTTTTTAAAGACTTTAAACATAAAGGAGTGACTGACATTGATCCCTGCAAGACTGAAAACACTCGATGATCATTTCAGCTGATTGCACTGAGAAGCTTTCACAATCCCAGAGCAGGGAGGGAGGGACCCAGGTAGAGCTCAGCAGATTTCCCGTAATGAGGAGACTGACCTGAGAGTCTTGGGGAAGCCCAGGGGCAAGAGTTTGTGGGTAGAATTTTGGAGAGGAGAGAGCACAAAGAGGAAAGTCTCTGGATTGATAGAGGATTCCTTTTGATTATTTTGCAGAGTGCTGTGTGTGAGGAAACTAGCTAATGCCAGGAAATGAACCACTCCAAAGGATTAGAGGGCATGCTACTATAACTCACAGTTAGCTGGAAGGACTTATAATTCAAGGGCCACTGGGTAGAGGACTGACAAGGGCTTTGCCTCTGTCATGGAGAATAATTAGCCCTAAATTAAAATTTGTTCTTGTCCTGCTGAACAAATCTTAAGAGCAAGATATCAAAAGATCAAGCCAGAGTAGCTTAACTGCATCCCATGGCAAAGAATGTTATTAGGAATACAAACTCATACAGCACCCAAGAAGGCAAGTTTTACATTGTCTGATATCCAACTGAAATTATCAAGCAGGACAATATGAGAAAAATTCCTCATTCCCCATAGCTGACAAAGCTGTTAGGATTAGCAGACAACCACATTGATACAGTTAATTACAGCTGTATTCCATATGTCCAAAAAACTATAGGAAAGAGATATAATTTATCATATTGATAAAGTAGTAAAGAAGCAGTCCATAAGATTATCTAAATAAATACAGAAAAGGAATTTCACAAAATTCAACAACTGCAAGTATCCTCTGCAAACTCTCCATGAACAATGTAGAGTTAAATCTGATAAGATATCTGTAAGACTGTTCAGTAAGAACTACAAAACAATGTGGATGGAAGCTAAAGACTTAAAGAAGTACCCTATTTTCAGGTCAGAAGACACAATATTATTACAGTTTTAATTCTCGCTCACTTGATCAATAGATTTTATACAGCTGCCACCAGAATCCCAAAGGTTTTTTTCTAGCAGTTGAAAAGCTGTGAAAATGTAAAAGCCATTTGGAAGTAAAAGAAATAGATTGCAATGCTAACACTAGCTGATTTCAAGAATTATTATAAAATCATAGTGATCAAGACAGTGCGGTGATGGTGGTAAGTGTTATTTGGTCACTTGAGTCATGTCCAGTTCTTTGCAACCACATGGACTGTAGCACATCAGGCTTCTCTGTCCTCTTCTGTCTCTCGGTTTGCTCAAATTCATGCCCATTGAGTCAATGATGGCTGTTTCACCATCTTATCCTCTCCCACCCCCTCCTCCTTTTTCCTTAAATCTTTCCCAGCATCAGGGTCTTTTCTGTTGAGTCAACTCTTTGCATCAGGTGGCCAAAGTATTGGAGCTTCAACACAGTCCTTCCGGTGAATATTCAGGTTGATTTCCTTTAGGATTGACTGGTTTGATCTCCTTGCTGTCCGAGGGATTTTCAAGAGTCTTCTCCAGCACCACAATTCAAAAGCATCTGTTCTTCAGTGCCCAGTCTTCTTTATGGTCCAACTCTCACATACGTACATGACTACTCGAAAAAAACCATAGCTTGGACTTACATGGACCTTTGTCAGCAAAATGATATCTCTACTTTTTAATATGCTGTCTAGGTTTTTCATAGCTTTCCTTCCAAGGAGAAAGCATCTTTTAATTTCATGGCTGCAGTCACTGTTGGCAGGGATTTTGGACCCTAAGAAAATAAAGTTACCATGAAGTGATGGGACCAGATGCCATGATCTTAGTTTTTTGAATGTTAAGTTTCAAGCCAGCTTTTTTGCTCTCCTCTTTCACCCTCATCAAGAGGCTCTTTAGTTCCTCTTTGCCTTCTTCCATTAGAGTGGTATCATCTGCTTATCTGAGATTGTTGATATTTCTCCTGGCGGTGTTGATTCCAGCTTGTGACTCATCCAGCCAGGCATTTCTCATGATGTACATGTGAAATGATGTACATGCACGTGATGTACTCTGCATATAAGTTAAATAAGCAGGGTGACAATATGCAGCCTTGTTGTACTTCTTTCCTAATTTTGAACCAGTCATGTTAGTTCTATGTTCGGTTCCAACTTGCTTCTTGACCTGCATACAGCTTTCTCAGGAGACAGGTTAGGTGGTCTGGTATTCCCATTTCTTTAAGAATTTACCACAATTTGTTCCAATCCACACAGTCAGAGGCTTTAATGTAGTCAGTGAAACAGAAATAGATATTATTTTCCTGGAACTCCCTTGCTTTCTCTATGATCCAACGAATGTTGGCAATTTGATCTCTGGTTCCTCTGCCTTTTTTAAACCTAGCTTGTACATCTAGAAGTTCTCGGTTTACATACTGCTAAAGCCTAGCTTGAAGGATTTTGAGCATAACCTTGCTATCATGTGAAATGAGTGCAATTGTACAGCAGTTTGAACATTGTTTGGCATTGCCCTTCTTAGGGATTGAGATGAAAACTGACCTTTTCCAGTCCTGTGGTCCTGCTGAGTTTTCCAAATTTGCTGACATACTGAGTGCAGCACTTTAACTGCATCATCTTTTAAGATTTTAAATGTCTCCACCAGCTTTGTTTGTAGTGATGCTTCCTAAGGCCCACCTGACTTCACACTGCAGAATGTCAGCTCTACGTGAGTGACATGATGTCATTGTGGTTATCTGGTTCTTTCAGAGCTTTTTCGTATAGTTCTGTGTATTCTTCCCACCTCTTCTTAATCTCTTGTGCTTCTGTTAGGTCCTTAACTTTTCTGTCCTTTATTGTGCCCATCCTTATATGAAATACTCCCTTGATATCTCCAATTTTCTTGAAGAGATCTCTGGTCTTTCCCATTCTGTTGTTTTCCTCTATTTCTTCGTTGTTCATTTATGAACAGGAAAGTTCTTATATCTCCTTGTTATTCTCTGAAACTCTGCATTCAATTGGGTATATCTTTCCCTTTCTCCTTTGCCTTTTGCTTCTCTTCTTTCTTCAGCTATTTGTAAGCCTCCATAGACAACCACTTAATCTTCTTATTCTTTGGGATGGTTTGGGTCACTGCCTCATTTACACTGTTACTAACTTCCATCCATAGTTATTCAGGCACTCTGTCTACCAGATCTAATCCCTTGAATCTACTCATCACCTCCAGAGTATAATCATAAGGGATTTGATTTAGGTCATACCTGAATGGCCTAAATGGTTTTCCCTACTTTCTTCAATTTAAGCCTGAATTTTGCAATAAGGAGCTGATGATCTGAGCCATAGTCAGCTCCAGGTCTTGTTTTTGCTAACTGTATAGAACTTGTCCGTCTTTAACTGCAAAGAATATAATCAGCCTGATTTCAGTATTGACCATCTGGTGATGTCTGTGTAAAGAGTCTTGTGTTGTTGGAAGAGGGTGTTTGCTATGACCAGTGCATTCTCTTGGAAAAACTCTATTAGCCTTTGCCCTGCATTATTTTGTACTCCACCACCAAACTTGCCTGTTACTCTAGGTATCTCTTGACTTCCTACTTTTGCATTCCAGTCCTTTATGATGAAAAGGACATCTTTTTTGTGTGTGTTAACTCTAAAAGGTCTTGTGGGTCTTCATAGAACTTTTCAACTTCAGCTTCTTCAGCGTTAGTGATTGGGACATAGACTTTGATTACCCTGGTGTTGAATGGTTTGCCTTGGAAAGGAACTGAGATCTTTCTGTCATTTTTGAGGTTTTACCCAAATACTGCAGTTTGGACTCTTCTGTTGGCTATGAGGGCTACTCTATTTCTTCTAAGGAATTCTTTCTCACAGTAGTAGATGTAATGGTCATCTAAATTAAATTCGCCTATTCTCATCCATTTTAATTCACTGGTTCCTAAGATGTCAATGTTCACTCTTGCCATCTCCTGCTTGACCACATCCAGTGTACTGTAATTCATGGACCTAACATTCCAGGTTCCTTTGCAGTATTGTTCTCTGCAGCATTAGACTTTGCTTTCACTACTAGACGCATCCACAACTGGGCATCGTTTCTGCTTTGGCCCATCCACTTCATTCTTTCTGGAGCTATTAATAATTGCCCTTCACTCTTCCCCAGTAGCATATTGGACACCTTCCAACCTATGGGTTGCTCATCTCCTGGTGTCATATATTTTTGCCTTTTCATACTGTCCGTGGGGTTCTCCATGAAAGAAACCACTCCAGAATACCGGAGTGGGTTGCCATTTCCTTTTCCAGTGGACTGCATTTTTTCCAGAAGTCTTCACTATGACCCACCCATCTTGGATGGCCCTGTACAACATGGCTCATAGCTTCATTGAGTTACTCAAGCCCCTTCTCCATGACAAGACTGTAATCCATGAAGGGGTGGTATTGGAGTAATTACAGGTAAATAGAATAAAGAGAATTCAGAAATAGACACAAACACAGAGAGACACTTAATTTTTTATAAACATAAAGGACATTCAATGAAGAGAGAACAGGTTTTTCCAGTCTTGGAATAATTGATCATTCATATGTGAAAAATGAATATTAATCCATACTTAACACCACATACAAAAATCAACTCAAAATGGAATGTAACCCTAAATGTAAAACTGAAAACTGTGAAACTTATGGTAGGAAGCACAGGAGAACATTTGTGTGACTTTGGCTTAGGAGATACAGGTATCCTCAAAGTGCTAAGGAAAATAAACGTAAACCTTGAATCTCTATGTGGTGGTTAGCATGCTACATGAATTAAGATGAGATAAAAATGAGAAGGCTTTAATACCTGCATATTGTAAATATAAGACAGGATATTTTTAGGCTAAACCACAGTGATGCCAGATGGAAGGTCAGAAATACAGGAAGGAATAAAAGTAATAGAATTATAAAACATGGACAAGTGAAAAGGAGTGTTAACTGTTTAAAAAACATAATGTCTTCTGAGATTTGAAATATATTTGTTGTGCTAAAGTATGTGAAAGTAAGGGCATATTTACCAGGGGAAGGGAATTGTACTCAAAGAGCTCCTGCATTCTTGCATTGTTAGAGAAGAGAGCCAAAATCAAGAATGTATATTGTAGTCTGCAGAATACTCTTTTGAGAATTGTAAAGTAGTAGATAATTTTCACACTCATTGGGGAGGGGTAGAGTAGGGAAGAATTTTTTAAAAACAAAAGGCAAGCAAGAAGAGAAAAAGCAACATTGAACATGATGAAAATATAGGAAGTCATTTGTAAGATGGTAGTCTTAACCCTAGTAGATGAGTAATTAAATGTAAATGAAATAAATATCAAGTGTTGTCAAATGTGAAAAAAGAGAACAAACTAATAACAAACTAAGACATAAGACTACAAATGGTGACGAGTAAAGAAATGAAAAAAAAAAAGGCATGCTAATACCTAAAGAAGGCTAGAGTAGATTTTTGTGTGTGTGTGTGTGGAGTGGGCAGAGCCATGGGCCATGTAGGATCTTCCTTCCCTATGTACTTGAATGCTAAATTGCTTTACTCATGTCCGACTCTCTGTGATCCTGTGGGCTATAGCCTGCCAGGCTCCTCTGTCCATGGAGACTCTCCAGGCAAGAATACTGGAGTGGGTTGCCATGCCCTACTCCAGGGGATCGTCCTGACCCAGGGATTGAAGCCATTGTCTCCTGCAGCTCCTGAACTGCAGGCAGATTCTTTACCCCTTAGTTCCCTGACCAAGGATCAAACCTGTGCCCCTTGCAGTGGAAGTGCAGAGTCTTAATCACTGGGCTGTCAGGGAAGTCCCATAGAGTAGATCTTTTATATCAGACAAATGGACAAAAAAGTAATGATGAAAGATTCAGTTCTCCTAGAAGATCAAATAACTCCATATTTGCATGTCTTCAATAACACAGCCTCAAAATATATAAAGCAAAAATTACTAGAAATAAATGAAAAAAATCATCATGAGAGTTTTAACTTTTTGAATGGGAAGACAAAAATCAATTCAGAATATAAAGGATTTCGACAGTAGAATTAGCAGTTTTGTTTTATATGTAAGACACCCAATAGCTGAAGAATGCCAGTTTTTTCAAGTACACAAAGAATATTTTAAAATTAGCCATATTCAGGACACAAAGCTAATTTCAAATTTAAAAAGATTGAAATCATTCAATGCATGTTCTTTAACTACAATTGGCAATAAGCTAGAATTTAAAAACAAGAAGATACCTGAAGTCTCCACAATTTGACAGTTAGGAGATGCATTTATCTCATGAAGCAACAAAAAAATTATAATGTAAGTTGTGAAAATATTCTGAATAATAATGATATGAAAATCATGCAAATACAACATTAATTATCAAAAGGTGTGGGATGCAGCTAAATCTATATTTTGCGGAAATTTTGCAGTCTCAAATGCACATTTTAGAAAGGAGAAAAGATTAGAAACAATCAAAATATATCCACTGTAAAAAGTTAGAGAAGAGAAAATTGAATGCAGTTAAGAGGAAGAAATAAAAACATAAATTAATGAAATACAAAATAAATATACAATAGAGTATCAGTTCAGTTCAGTTGCTCATTCATGTCTGACTCTGCAACCCCATGAATTGCAGCACTCCAGGCCTCTCTGTCCATCACCAACTCCCAGAGTCCACCCAAACCCATGTCCATTGAGTCGGTGATGCCATCCAACCATCTCATCCTCTGTTGTCCCCTTCTCCTCCTGCCCTCAATCTTTCCCGGCATCCGCATCAGGTCCCAAAGTATTGGAGTTTCAGCTTCAACATCAGTCCCTCCAGCGCACACCCAGGACTGATCTCCTTTAGGATGGACTGGTTGGATCTCCTTGCAGTCCAAGGGACTCGCAAGAGTCTTCTCCAACACCACAGTTCAAAAGCATCAATTATTCTGCGCTCAGCTTTCTTTATAGTCCAACTCTCACATCCATACATGACCATTGGAAAAACCATAGCCTTGACTAGATGGACCTTTGTTGACAAAGTAATGTCTCTGCTTTTTAATATGCTGTCTAGGTTGGTCATAACTTTCCTTCCAAGGAGTAACCGTCTTTTAATTTCATGGCTGCAATCACCATCTGCAGTGATTTTGGAGCCCCCCAAAATAAAGTCTGACACTGTTTCCACTGTTTCCCCATCTATTTGCCATGAAATGATGGGACCAGATGCCATGATCTTAGTTTTCTGAATGTTTAGCTTTAAGCCAATTTTTTCACTCTCCTCTTTCACTTTCATCAAGGGGCTCATTAGTTCTTCCCTTTCTGCCATAAGGGTGGTGTCATCCGCATATCTGAGGTTATTGATATTTCTCCTGGCAATCTTGATTCCAGCTTGTGCTTCTTCCAGCTCAGCATTTCTTATGATGTACTCTGCATATAAGTTAAATAAGCAGGGTGACAATATACAGCCTTGACGTACTCCTTTTCCTACTTGGAACCAGTCTGTTGTTCCATGTCCAGTTTGAACTGTGCTTCCTAACCTGCGTATAGGTTTCTCAAGGGTCAGGTTAGGTGGTCTGGTATTCCCATCTCTTGAAGAATTTTCCACAGTTTATTGTGATCCACACAGTCAAAGGCTTTGGCATAGTCAGTAAAGCAGAAATAGATGTTTTTCTGGAACTCTCTTGCTTTTTCAATGATCCAAAGGATGTTGGCAATCTGATCTCTGGTTCCTCTGCCTTTTCTAAAACCAGCTTGAACATCAGGAAGTTCAAGAGAATTTTAAGCATCACTTTACTAGCATGTGAGATGAGTGCAATTGTACAGTAGTTTGAGCATTCTTTGGCACTGACTTTCTTTGGGATTGGAATGAAAACTGACCTTTTCCAGTCCTGTGGCCACTGCTGAGTTTTCCAAATTTGCTGGCATATTGAGTGCAGCACTTTCACAGCATCATCTTTCAGGATTTGAAATAGCTCAACTGGGATTCCATCACCTCCACTAGCTTTGTTCGTATATAGAGTATCAACAAAGCTTAAAGTTGTTTCTTTGATTTGGAATAAAACTGGTGAGCAGGGGATATCAGCATCCGACCTCACATAAAAACAACAGTTGGACATTGATACATAAACGGAAGTGGCCGTGGGATGGCTCAGAAATCCAGTTAAGAACCTGTGTTAAAACAGTGGAGCAGAAATGAAGAATTAATGAACAGAAAGGATTAGGGGGAATCAGCTTAGGTGAGATGGCAAGGAACAGAGATTGAGGTATCTGTATCAGCTACACAGCTTGTGCCATCATGGTCCCCAGTGGCCAGCTCTGTGAAGGACTCCATTAGCTTTTGCTGCTAAGGACCTCTACCGCCCCCATGGTGGCTGCAACTTCCCCACAGCTTTCACAGCAGAGGAACCTGTAGTGATAGCGGGCATGGGCCCCAGTTGCCTACTCCATAGAGGACGCTGGGTGCTTTCACCATGGAGTTAACCAGCAGCCATCACCACCACAAGACACCCTAGGGAGAGAGATGCTGCTGCACCTTATTCTTCCTTCCCCAGAAGAAGCTGCTGGTCTGCTGCCCTGGGACCAGGACTGCCAGCTGCCTTCCTCAACCCTGTGCATACCCCAGACCCCAGAACCCTGGCTGTTGTGGCAGCCATGCTTCAGATCCCAGCTCCATGGTAGCTGCACACTCATGCACCTGAGATGCTGGAGCCACCACGGTTGTGAACTAGTCAGCACACCAGAACCTGGAGCCACCATCCCTCTGTGAGTGCCTGCACGCCAGACCTCTGCTGTGTCTCTGTGCCATTGACACCTGTACATCAGACAGCTGTGTTACCACTGCCAGGAGAGTGTGCACAGGCTGGATCCAGTGCTAAGAGGTAGCCCATCAGCAATAAAATCCCCATGGGAAAAAAAGGATCAGAAGGTGCCCACAGACTGTCACCATTGTAGACCCCAACAGTCCCACAGCCTCTGTAGCTACCTGCAGTTGAGGACTCATACCGTCCTTGCCAGTACTGACCTCAGCTGGTGAGCTGCACAGACACTACAGTGCTGGGCCTGGCCTGTACCTGCAATCAACGTACCCCATCCAACCAGCTTCCCTGTACCTACTGGCAGGTAAAGGTCTTCTCCACCAAAATCAGTTTGTAAGGTCTAGAAGAGATGAGTGATCCATCAAATACACAGATATCAACACAAAGTTACAAGAAGCATGGATAAAAGCAAGGAAACATGACACCACCAAAAAGAGCAGAATAATTTTCCAGTAACAGGCCACAAAGAATTGGAGATCTATGAATTGCCATAGAATTCAAACTTAATCGTTTTAAAGAAACTTGGTGAGCTATAAGAGAGCACATGTAGATAACAAAATCATGAAAACAATACACAAACAAAAATGAGAAGTTTAATAGAGAAATAGAAATGGTAAGAAGAACCAAACAAATTCTGGAGCTGAAGAAATGTAGAGAATGAGGTTTTAAAAAATGCAATAGAGATCAAGTCTGCAATACAGACTTGATCAAGCTGAAGACAGAATCTGTGAACTTGAAGATGAGTCATGTGAAATTAGCAAGTCATAGAAGAAAAGGGAATGAAAAAATAGTGAAGAAAGCCTATGTGAATTATGGGGCTCCATCCAGTAACTAATATTTTCATTGTGGACATCCCCAGAGAAGAGAGAGAGAAAGGGCAGGAAACTTATTTTAAGAAATTTCCAGAAGGGAGGTTCAAGGGAGAGGGGACATATGTATACCTATGGCTGGATCATGTTGATGTATGGCTGAGACCAACACAATATTATAAAGCAATTATCCTTCAATTAAAAATAAATTAAAAAGAGAAAAGAAATTCTCAAATCTAGGACAAGATCATGAACATCTGTGTCCATGAATCTCTTAAGTCCCTATATAGATGTAACCCAAAGAAGATTTTCCCAAGATACATTATAATAAAGCTATCAAAAATCAAAGACAAAGAATTTTGAAAGCAGCAAATGGGAGGAAAAAACCTTGTTTTATATGAAAAGAAACTCTCAGCAGATTTCTCAGAAGAAACCTTGTAAAGCAGGAAAGGGTGGAATGATATATTCAAAATTCTGAAAGAAAAAAGCTGATGACTGGGACTACTACTTTAACTGGCAAAGCTGTCATTCAGAAATGAAGGAGAAATAAAGACTTTACCCAAACAAACAAAAGTTGAGGGAGTTCATCACCACTGTACCTGCCTCATGAAAACACATGGAAGTGTAAAATTCAGTGGCAAAAGTATATAGGCTATTATAACTATATTTTTATTTTAAGCCTCATGGTAGTCACAAAGTAAATACCTATACATAAAAGATAAAGGAAATAAAGCATACCACTATAGAAAATCATCAGATCACAAAGGAAGAAAGAGGAAGAAAGGAACTGCGAAACAGGAAGCAAGAAGAAGGCAATTAGTAAGTCCATATTTATCAATAATTACTTTAAATGAAAATGAATTAATGTCTCTAATCAAAATATAGAGTTGTTATTCAATTGCTAAATCATGTCCTGCTCTTTGGGACCCTGTGGAATACAGCATGCTAGGCTTCCCTGCCCTTCACTATCTCCCGGAGTTTACTCAAACTCATGTCCATTTAATTGGCGATGCCATCCAACCATCTCATCCTGTGTTTCCCACTTCTCCTGCCCTCAATCCTTCCCAGCATCAAAATCTTTTCCAATGAATTGACTCTTTGCGTCAGGTGGCCAAAGTACAGAGGCTGAGTGAATTAAAAAACAAGACAAAACTATATGTTGTCTGCAGGAGATTCACTTCAACTTTAGTGGCATGTATATCCTGAAAGTGAAGGATGGAAACTTATATTCCAGGCTGATAGAAACCAAAAGAGAGCAGGGGCAGTTATATTTATATCAGACAAAATGGCTATGAGTCAAAATCTGTAACAAGAGACAATGAAAGTCATTCTATAATGATAAAGGAATCAGTTTATCAAAAGGATATAGCATTTGTAATTATGTATGTACTCAAGATGTGAGCACCTACATATATGGAACAAATATTAACAGATCTGCAGGCAGAAATAGATGTCTATGCACTAATAGTGGGGGACTTAAAACTACTTCACTTTTAATAATGGATAGACCTTCCAGACGCAAAATCCATGAGAAAATATAGAACAAAAGGACTATAGAACAAATGGACCTTAACAGACATAAGCAGAACATTCTACTCAACAACAGCAGAGTACACATTCTTCTCAAGTGTGCATGAAACATTCTCCAAGATAGATCATTTGTTAGATTACAAAACAAGTCTTAACAAATTTAAGAAGACTGAAATCACATCAGATTATTTTTCCAACCACAATGTCATGAAACTAGAAATCAACAGGAGGAAAGCTGGAAAATGTAAAATTACATGGAAATTAAGCAATGCATTTCTGAATGACACGTGGGTCAAAGAGGAAATTAAAAAGGAAATAAAAATATCTTGATAGAAATGAAAGTGGAAACAATGTGCCAAAACTTACATAGTTCAGCAAAAGCAATTTTAAGAGGAAATTTATAGTTACAGAACTTACATTGAGAGACAAGAAAGATCTCAAACTCTTTAACTTCACACCTCAAGGAACTAGTGAAAGGATGAACTTAGCCCAAAGTTAGCAGAAAGAAGGAAACAACAAAATCCAGAGTAGAAATAGAGACTCGGAAAAAAAAAAAAAAATAGATCAACAAAACTAAGAGCTAGTTCTATGAAAAGTTAAAGTCAGCAAACCTTTAGCTAGGCTAAGAAAATGAAATCTGAATTGAAAGGGGAGATGTTACATCTAATAATACAGAAATGAAAAGAATCATGAGAGAATACCATGAATGAGGACATACCAAAATATTGAATAACCTAGAAAAATGGATAAATTCCTAGAAACACACAGACTATCAGGACTGAATCAGTAAGAAATAGAAAACTGAATGGACCTGTAACAATGAAGAAACTGAATCTGTAATCAAAAATCTCCTGACAAAGAAAAGTGCAGGACTGGAAAACTTCACTGGTAAATTCTATTAAACATTTAAAGAAGAATTAGCACCAGTCTTTCTTAAACTCTTCCAAAAAACAAAACTGAAAAGGAGGTGGCGCTGCTGACTCATTTTGCTGCCAGCTTTACCCTGATACCAAAGTTAGACAAGGGTACTACAAGAAAACAGAGTTTCAGCCCAGTATCCTTGATGGATCTGTATGACATTTATATACAAAAACCCTCAACAAAATACTACCAAACTGAATCAAGAGCACATTAAAAGAATCATACACTACAGTCATGTGGGATTTATTCCTGAGGTGCAAGGATGGCTCAACATAGGTAAATCAATAAATGTGATACAACACATTAACAGAATGAAGTAGAAAATCTTACGATAATGGCAATAGATAAAGAAAAAAGGCATTTGAAGAAATTTAAATGATAAAAAATCTCAACAAATAAAGTTTAAAAGGAATGTACTTCAACATAATGAAAGTTGTATATAATCAGCCCACAGCTAACATCATACTCAGTCATGAAAAGCTAAAGCTTTTCCTCTTAGTTTAAAAACAAGACAGGATTCATACTCATTACTTCTATTCAGCGTCACCCTGGAAGTCCTAGCCAGAGCAGTTAGTCAAGAAGAAGAAATAGAGGGCATCCAAATCAGAAAGGAAGAAGTAAAATTGTAGGTGACATAATCTAATATACGGAAAACCTTAAAGACTACATCAAAAAACTGTTAGAATAAATCCAGTGAAGTTGCAGAATACAAAATCAACATGCAGAAATCAATTTTATTTCTATAAACCAATCTAAAAAATAAACTAAGAAAGCAATCCCAATTACAGTAGCATCATACTGAGGAATAAATTTTACCAGGAGATGAAAGCCATGTGTGCTGAAAACTATGAGACATTGATGAAAGAGATTGAAATAAATGGAACCATATCTTATGTTCTTTGATTGAAAGAATTAAATGTCTATACTACCCAAACTTATCTACAGATTCAATGCATTCCCCATCAAAATTCCAGTGTCATTTTTCACAGAAATAGAAAATTCTAGAATTCATATGGAATCACAAAAAAAGCCAAATAGCCAAAGCAGTTTTGAGAAAGAACAAAGTATATAATTTCATGATTTCAAACTATATTGTAAAGCTATGGTAATCAAAACAGCATATGGTATTAACATAAAAATAGACACAGACCAGCAGAACAGAGAGCCCAGAATACACTCAAGCATATATGGTCAACTAATCTATGACAAGGGTACCACATGTACACAGTTGGGGAAAAGGTTAGTTTCTCCAATAAATGGTTCTGAGAAAACTGGACATCCAAAAGGAGAAAAATGAAATTGGACATCTGTCTCACACCACCCACAAAAATCAACTTAAAATAGATTAAAGACTGAAACTTAAGGCCTGAAACTTTAAAAATAGAACTGCCATATGTTCCAGCAGTCCCACTTCTGGGTCTTTATCCAAAGGAACTGAAATCACTGTCTCAAAGAAATATCTGCATCTCCATGTTCATGCTGCATTATTCATAGTAGCCAAGATATGGAAACAATCTTAAGTGTCACTAGTTGAATGGATAATGAAAACATGGCATATTCAGCCATAAAAAGAAGGAAATCCTGCCATTTGTGACAGCATGGATGAAATCACAGTCATTATACTAAGTAAAATAAGCCAAGCAGAGAAATTCAAATACTCCTTGATTTCAGTTGTATGTGGAGTTTGGGGGAGAAAAAATTGAGCTCATAGAACCAATGAGTGGAATGGTGGTTTGCCAGAGGCACAGATTAAAGAAGCATATGATCATCTCAATAGATGGAGGAAAACATTTGATAAAAGTCAACATCTATTAATGACTTTAAATAATAGGAACATAAACATAAAAGTGAATTTGTTTAATCTGACAAAGGATATCTGTTTTAAAAACAACAGCAAATATACTTAATGGTGATATGCTGCTTTGTTCTTTGTTTTTTGAGATGGAGAGCAATATAAAGATACTCATTATCACTATTTATTTTCAGTATCCTACTGGAGGTCCTCAATAGCCCAGTGTAGAGTAGGACATTGTAAATGGGTTCCCAGACCCAATTCCAACTTTGTATGTGTGCGTAGGCTGCCCCACACCAGTGAGCAATTCTCAGATGCCAGCAAGGTGTCTGAGAATTCAACTCAATTCTGACACTTTCTACCTGGAGATAGAATCAGATTCCAGAGGTAAAGAGTTCAGTTCCACTGGACAACCCTCCACATTAGATGCTAGTCACAAGCCCAGGTTGTTATCTGGGCATCTAACCAACTTGGTACAAACTGGAGTTTCCAACAGACATCCTCTAACTTAGGATGTCAATTGCAAGTTAAGGTTGTTTCTTGTACTTCTGCTAAGTCACTTCAGTTGTGTCCGACTCCGTACGACCCCATAGACGGCAGCCCACCAGGCTCCTCCGTCCCTGGGATTCTCCAGGCAAGAATACTGGAGTGGGTTGCCATTTCCTTCTCCAGTCAGTACTTCTGACTGACTGGCTATAAATCAGGGTTTCCCATGAGCCCTTAATTTGCTTGAGTTGCTCACAGAACTAAGAGAAACATGTATTTTACTGGATCACCAATTTATTATAAAAGGATGTTAAAGTATAAGAATCAGCAGCCAGACGAAGCGATATATAAGGGATGGCATTGGGAAATGGTGTGGAGCTTCTGTCCTTTTTCCAGGCTCACCACTCTCTCCAGTCTCCATGTGTTCAACCTGAAATCTCTCTGAACCTTGTCCTGTAGAGATTTTATGGAGGCTTCATTCAGTTCAGTTCAGTTCAGGCGCTCAGTCGTGTCTGACTCTTTGAGACCCCATGGACTGCAGCACATCAGGCCTCCCTGTCCATCACCAACTCCCAGAGTTTACTCAAACTCATGACCATTGAGTTGGTGATGCCATCCAACCATCTCATCCTCTGTCGTCCCCTTCTCCTCCTGCCTTCAATCTTTCCCAGCATCAGGGTCTTTTCCAATGAGTCAGTTCTTTGCATCGGGTGGCCAGAGTATTGGAGTTTCAGCTTCAGCATCAGTCCTTCCAATGAATATTCAGGACTGATTTCCTTTAGAATGGAATGGTTGGATCTCCTTGCTGTCCAAGGGACTCTCAAGAGTCTTCTCCAACACCACAGTTCAAAAGCATCAGTTCTTTGGTGCTCAGCTTTCTTTATAGTCCAATTCTCACATCCATACATGACTACTGGAAAAACCATAGCTTTGACTAGACAGACCTTTGTTGGCAAAGTAGTATCTCTGCTTTTTAATATGCTGTCTAGGTTGGTCATAACTTTCCTTCCAAGGAGTAAGCATCTTTTAACTTCATGGCTGCAATCACCATCTGCAGTGATTTTGGAGCCCCCCAAAATAAAGTCTGACACTATTTCCACTGTTTCCCCATCTCTTTGCCATGAAGTGATGGGACCAGATGCCATGATCTTCGTTTTCTGAATGTTGAGTTTTAAGCCAACTTTTTCACTCTCCTCTTTCATCAAGAGGCTCTTGAGTTCTTCTTCACTTTCTGCCATAAGGGTGGTATCATCTGCATATCTGAGGTTATTGATATTTTCTCCTGGCAATCTTGATTCCAGCTTGTGCTTCATTCAGTCCAGCATTTCTCATGATGTACTCTGCACATAAGTTAAATAAGCAGGGTGAGGCTTCATTACATAGGCACAATTGACTAAATCATTGGCCATTGGTGATTAATTCGACCTCCAGCCTCTCTTCCCTCTTGATCAGGGGCTGGGACTGAAAGTTCTAACCCTCTGATCACATGGTTAGTTCTCTTGGCACCCAGTCCCCACCCTTGGATGGGACCCAAAAGTCATCTTCCCTGAAGCATTTTCAGGAACTGAGGGCAAGAGGCCAAATATTATACTTGTAATATATAATTAATGCTCTTAATGCTCAGGAGAATCCAAGGATTTGGGGAATCTGTGAGCCAGGAGGTATGGATGAACACCAAGTACGTGTTTTTCCTGTAAATCACAAATATTGCAGACATGAAGCAGGAAGGGAGAGTGAGAGAAAACAGAGAGAACGGGAAGGAGAAAAAAGTGGGAAAGAATACAAGAGAGGAAGAAAAGCAATAATACTGAAGAAGCCCAGGCCCTGCTTTACACAGTGAAATCTACATTTCTACACATGAGACCTAGCATCACTCTCTTTTGTACCTTCCACGTGATTCCAGTCTGCAGTCATCTTTAAGAGTCGTGCCCTGTCCAGTTTTTGTAAATATTTAAAGAAGTATCACAATGCTGGCACAATAGCTTAATTTTTCATTTGAAGTAAATAAATTTATCTCAAAACAAGGTTTTCTGAAGCAACTTTTTGCTTGTTTGAGTTTGTACCAGCTAAAAGTAGGCTTCCTTTTTTTTTTTTCCCAGAAGTGAAATCAGGGATCATTTATTCAGCTTCTTTTAAAAACACGTAATCACCTTTTTCCCAGGCCTGTGGCAAAAACTAACGTCTGCCTTTTTTCAGGCAACTTCATAATTCCGTGTTCCCAAAACTTTTTATCTTTTTGAGCAAGAATTCTTTTAGGTGTCTTTTACAGTCTTCCAGGGAGTTGGAATTTTTCCATTAAGAGAATTTGTAAAACTGAAATAAACAAAAATCCGGTGCAATGTCTGGTCAATACAGCAGATGAATCAAAACTTCCCAGCCAAGCGTAACAGTTTTTGCCTGATCATCAAAGAAGCATTCAGTCTTGTGTTATACTAATGAAGTTTATGCATTTTCTGTTGACTAATTTCGGACGCTTTTCATCAAGTGCTGCTTTCAGTTGGTCTAATTGGGAGCAGTACTTATTGGAACCAGTTGTTTGGTTTTCCTGAAGGAACTCGTAAATAGGGGACTCCCTTCCAGTCCTACTGTATACACAACATCACCCTCTTTGGATGAAGACTGGCCTTCGGTATGGTTGGTGGTGTTGGTTCATTTCACTTGCCCCACGATCTCTCCCATTCTATATTGTTTTACAGAATCCACTTTTCATTGCCCTTCACAATTTGTTTTTAAAATGGAATGTTTTTCTTGCATTTCAATAGAGGATCGCATGTAGACTTATGGTCCAGAAGGTTTTTGTGGTGTTTTTTTTTTGGCTTAACTTATGTGGAACCCAAATATCAAAGCTATTAACATAACCAAGCTGGTGCAAATGATTTTCATTGCTCGATTTGGATAGTTTGAGTATGTCAGCTGTCTGCCATGTGGTATAACATTGATTGTTCTCAGTTAATGTCTCAATTTGATTGTTATCAATTTCAGCTGGTCTACCCAACCACAGAGCATTGTCTGGTATTGGTTTCTGTGATAGTTTATCACGGGAAATTGAATATAGTTCCCTGTATTATATAGTGGGACCTTGTTTATCCATTCTATATATAATAGTTTGCATCTGCTAATCTCAAACTCTTAATCCACCCTCCTTCAGTCCCCTTACTCTTTGGCAACCACAAGTCTGTTATCTATGTCTGTGAGTTCATTTCTATTTTGAAGATAAATGCATTTGTGTTATATTTTGTTTTTTAAGTTATTTATTTGTTTATTTTTGGCTGTGCGGGGTCTTTGTTGCTGAGCATGAGCTTTAGTTGCAGAGAGCAGGGGCTACTCTTTGGTGTAGGTGTGTGGGCTTCAGCAGTTGTGGCACATGGGCTCTAGAGTGTGAGGGCATGTAGGATCTTCCCAGACCAGGGATTGAACTTCTGTCCCCTGCATTGGCAGGTGGATTCTCAACCACTGAGCCAACAGGGAAGCCCCTGTGTTATATTTCAGATTCTACATATAAGTGATATTATATGGTACTTGTCTTTCTGTTTCTAACTTAAACTTCACTTAGTATGATAATCTCTAGTTCTATCCATGTTGCTGCAAATGGCATTACTTTGTTCTTTTTATAGCTAAGTAGTATTTGTATATATCTCACATCTTCTTTATCTATTCATCTGTTGAAGGACATCTAAGTTGTTTCCATGTATCAGTGATTATGAATAGTGCTGCTGTGAACATAGGGGTACATGTGTCTTTTTGAATTATAGTTTTTTTCCAGATACATGCTGGATCATATGGCAACTCTATTTTTAGCTTTTTGAGGAACCTCCATACATGTTTTCCATAGTGGCTGCACCAACTTACATTCTCTCTCACAGTGTAGGAGGGTTCTTTTCTTTATGTCCTCTCCAGCATTTATTATTTGTAGACTTTTCAAGGATGGCTATTCTGACTGGTATGAGGTGGTACCTCATTATAGTTTTGATTTCCATTTCTCTAATAATTAGTGATGTTGACCATCTTTTTATATGACTGTTGTTGGCCTATAATTTTTTTCTTTTGTAAATGTATTTTTCTGAGTATCAGGGTAAAAGTGGCCTCTTAGAATGAATTTGGGAATGCTCCCTCCTCTTCAGTTTTGGGGATAGTTTGGGAAGGCTAGGTATTAGCTCTCTTTATATGGTAGAATTTTGTCTGTGAAGTCATCTGTCTGGTTCTGGAGTTTTGTTTTCTGGGAGTTTTTTGATAGCAAATTCAGTTTCACTACTACTGACCTGTCTATTCCAATTGTCTATTTCTTTCTGATTCAGTCTTAGAAGATTGTGTGTTTCTAGGGTTTTTATCCATTTATTCTAGGCTGTCCAATTTGTTGCTGTATGATTTTTTGTATCTCTTTGATATTGGTTTTATTATTTCTTCTTTCATTTCTTATTTTGAGTCCTCTCTTTTTTTCCTAATGAGCCTGGATAAAGACATCAATTTTATCCTAAAAAAAAAAAAAGCAAAAAATGCTGGGTCTTGTTTTCATTGATTATTATATTGTTGAGGTGTGTTTGTTTTTTTTTTTGGTCTCTATTTTATTCTTCTCTGATCTTTATTATTTCTTTTCCTCTGCTGACTTTGGGCTTTGTTATTTGATTCCTTTAGACAGTAACCGACGTTGTTTATTTGAGATTTTTCTTCCTTTTTGAGGTAGGCCTTTATTGCTTCCCTCTTAGAACTTCCCTTTTCTGTGTCACATGATTTTGGAAAGTTGTACTTTTATTTTCATTTCTCTAAATGTTTTCTGATAACCTCTTTGATTTCTTCATCGACCCATTGTTTTTATAATGTCCTACTATTTAGTCTCCATGTTTTTGTTTTTTTCCGCATTTTTCTTCCTGTAATAAGTCCCAAAAATGGAAAGTGAAAAAGTGAAAGTGTTAGTTGCTCAGTCATGTTCGATTCTTTGCAACCAGATGGACTATAGCCCTCCAGGCTCCTCTGTGCATATAATTCTCCAGGCAAGAATACTGGAGTGGGTAGCCATTCCCTCTCCAAGGGATTTTCCCAACCCAGGGATCAAACCCAGGTCTCCTGCATTGCACGCAGATTCTTTACTCTCTAAGCCACCAGGAAGCCCAAGTTTCATATTATTATTGTCAGAAAAAATGTTTCTTGTAATTTCTGTCCTCTAAATTTGTTGAGACTTGTTTTGTGGCCTAGCATGTGATCTGTCCTGGAGAATGTTCCACATGCCCTTGAAGAGAATGTATATTCTGCTGTTTTTAGATGGAATGTCTCCAGTTCAGTTCAGTTCAGTCGCTCAGTCATGTCCAACTCTTTGCGACCCCATGAATAGCAGCACGCCAGGCCTCCCTGTCCATCACCAACTCCTGGAGTTCACCCAAAGTCTTGTGCATCGAGTCAGTGATTCCATCCAGCCATCTCATCCTCTGTCGTCCCCTTCTCCTCCTGCCCACAATCCCTCCCAGCATCAGAGTCTTTTCCAATGAGTCAACTCTTCGCATGAGGTGGCCAAAGTACTGGAGTTTCAGCTTTAGCATCATTCCTTCCAAAGAAATCCCAGGGCTGATCTCCTTCAGAGTGGACTGGTTGGATCTCCTTGCAGTCCAAGGGACTCTCAAGAGTCTTCTCCACCACCACAGTTCAAAAGCATCAATTCTTCGGCGCTCAGCCTTCTTCCCAGTCCAACTCTCACATCCATACATGACCACAGGAAAAACCATAGCTTTGAGTAGACGGACCTTTGTTGGCAAAGTAATGTCTCTGGTTTTGAATATGCTGTCTAGGTTGGACATAACTTTCCTTCCAAGACGTAAGCATCTTTTAATTTCATGGCTGCAGTCACCATCTACAGTGATTTTGGAGCCCGTGGAAGTGAGAAATAGATTTAAGGGCCTAGATTTGATAGATACAGTGCCTGATGAACTATGGAATGAGGTTCGTGACATTGTACAGGAGACAGGGATCAAGACCATCCCCATGGAAAAGAAATGCAAAAAAGCAAAATGGCTGTCTGGGGAGGCCTTACAAATAG
Source organism: Bubalus kerabau (assembly GCF_029407905.1). Classification (NCBI taxonomy): domain Eukaryota; kingdom Metazoa; phylum Chordata; class Mammalia; order Artiodactyla; family Bovidae; genus Bubalus; species Bubalus kerabau. Next base: position 152,015,708 of record NC_073627.1, read on the forward strand.
CTGTGAAAAGAAGAGAAGCGAAAAGCAAAGGAGAAAAGGAAAGATATAAGCATCTGAATGCAGAGTTCCAAAGAATAGCAAGAAGAGATAAGAAAGCCTTCCTCAGTAATCAATGCAAAGAAATAGAGGAAAACAACAGAATGGGAAAGACTAGAGATCTCTTCAAGAAAATTAGACATACCAAGGGAACATTTCATGTAAAGATGGGCTCAATAAAGGACAGAAATGGTATGGACCTAACAGAAGCAGAAGATATCAAGAAGAGGTGGCAAGAATACACAGAAGAACTGTACAAAAAAGATCTTCCTGTCTCAGATAATCACGATGGTCTGATCACTGACCTAGAGCCAGACATCTTGGAATGTGAAGTCAAGTCGGCCTTAGAAAGCATCACTACAAACAAAGCTAGTGGAGGTGATGCAATTCCAGTTGAGCTATTCCAAATCGTGAAAGATGATGCTGTGAAAGTGCTGCACTCACTATGCCAGCAAATTTGGAAAACTCATCAGTGGCCACAGGACTGGAAAAGGTCAGTTTTCATTCCAATCCCAAAGAAAGGCAATGCCAAAGAATGCTCAAACTACCGCACAATTGCACTCATGTCACATGCTAGTAAAGTATATAATAAGTCCAACTGGTCTAATGTTAAGACCACTGTTTCCTTATTGGTTTTCTGTCTGTATGATTTCTCCCTTGATATAAGTGAAGTGTTATAATCTTCTATTCTTATTCTATTGTCAATTTTTCCTTTTTAGGACCTTTAATATTTACTTTCCAGATTTAGGTGCACCTGCATTTGTTTTCGTTCAGTTGCTAAGTCGTGTCTGACTCTTTGTGACCCCATGGAGTGTAGGCTCCTCTGTCTTCTCCCATCTCCAAGAGTTTGTTCAATTCATGTCCAACGAGTTGATGATGCTATCTAACGATTTTGTCCTCTGCCACTCTCTTCTTTTGTCTTCAGCATCAGGATCTTTTCCAGTGAGTCAGCTCTTTGCATCAGGTGGCCAAAGTATTGGAGCTTCAGCAACAGTCCTTCCAATGAATATTCAGGGATGATTTCCTTTAGGATTGACTAGTTTGATCTCCCTGCTGTCCAGGGGACTCTCAGCAGTCTTCTCCAGCACCATAGTTTGAAAGCTTCAGTTCTTCACACTTAGCCTTTTTTATGGTCACTTCAACACATGACTACTGGGAAAACCATAGCTTTGACTATACAGACATTTGTTGGCAAAGTGATGTCTCTGCTTTTAATATGCTGTCTAGGTTTGTTGTAGCTTTTCTTCCAAGGAGCAAGCATCTTTTAATTTCATGGCTTGTAGTCATTGTCCACACTGATTTTGGAGCCCAAGAAGAATAAATCTGCCACCATTTCCATTTTCCCCCCTCTATTTGCCATGAAGTGATGGGACTAGATGGGACCTGGTATCTTAGTTTTTTAAGTGTCGACTTTTAAGCCAGCTTTTTCACTCTCCTCTTTCACCCTTATCAAGAGGCTCTTTAGTTCCTCTTCACTTTCTGCCCTTAGAGTGGTAACATCTGCATATCTGAGGTTGTTGATATTCTTCCCATCAATCTTGATTCAGTTTTTGTAATTCATCCAGCCTGACATTTCACATGATGCACTCTGTTTAGAAGTTAAATAGAGTGACAATATACTCCTTTCCCAATTTTGAACCAGTCAGTTGTTCCATGTTCAGTTCTAACTGTTGCTTCTCGACTTGTATACAGTTTTCTCAGGAGACTGGTAAGGTGGTCTCATATTCGTGTCTCTCTAAGAATTTTCCACAGTTTGTTGTGAGCCACACAAAGGCTTTAGTGTAGTCAATATTAGGTGCATATATATTAATGAATGTTATATTCTCTTCTTGTATTGATCACTATCAGTATATAATGGCCTTCTTTGTCTTATTTATAGACTTTCTCCTAAAGTCTATTTTGTAAGATATGAGTATTGCTACCAGCTTTCTTGTCATTTTCATTTCCGTGAAATATCTCCTTCCATCCCCTCACTTTTAGTCTGTGTATCTTTAACTCTAAAGACAGTCTCTTGAACATAGATGGGTCTTGTTTTTTTATCCAGTCATCTCCTCTGTGTCTTTTGATCGGAGCATTTAGCCCATTAACATTTAGTTAGTTAGTTAGTGTTAGTCGCTGAGTTGTGCTCGACTCTTTGCGACCCCATGGACTGCAGCCCACCAGGCTCCTCTGTCCATGAGATTTTCCAGGCAAGGATACTGGAGTGGGTTGCCATTTCCGTCTCTAGGGGATCTTCCCAACCCAGGGATTGAACCCCATTGACACTTCAAGTGATTATATATAGGTATGTATATATTGCCATTCTGTTACTTGTTTCTGGGTTATTTTTTCATTCTGTGTTCTTTTCATGTTCTTTTAGTTTCTTTCTTTGTGGTTTGATTATTTTGTTTAGTGGTATGCTTGTGTTACTTTCTCCCTATTTTTGTGTGTCTACTGTATGATTCTGATTTGTGGTTGCCATGGGGTTCATATATGTTGGCCTAAATATCTATTTATTTTAATCTGGTAATTTAAATCATTTGAGTTCAAGCACATTCTAAAAAATCTCCATTATTTTACTCGTCTCCCCCACATTTTGTGGGTGTTTTGTTTTGTTTTTGTTTTTTGGCTGTGCCACACAGCATGCAGGATCTTATTTCCCCAAACCAGGGATTGAACCTGTGCCTCCTGCAGTGGAAGCTGGAACCTTAACCACTGGAGTCAACATAGTTTGTGCTTTTTTTTATGTCATATTTTACATCTCCATGTGTATCCCTTAACTGTTTATTGTAGTTATAGTCGATGTTCTAATTTTTGTCTTTTAATCTTATATAAGCATTTGATCCACAGTCTTTGCTGTATATACTGTGTATTTTCCTTTACTGGTGGGATTTTCCCATCCTATAAATTCTTTCATTTTGTTGTACCCTTTTTTTTCCACTTGGAGAAGGCTAAGACTTCCTTTAAAGTTGGGTTAAATATTATGAACTTTTGATTTTTTCCTTATCTGAGAAGTTCTTTAGCTGTCTCTTAATTCTGAATGATAATCTTGTTGGGTAGATTATCCTAAGTTTTAGATTTTTCCTTTTTAGCACTATCGGTATGTCATGCCATTCCCTTGTGGCTGTAAAGTTTCTGCAGAAAAATCAGCTGATGGACTTATGGGTGTTTCTTTATATGTTATTCTTTGTTTTTCTCTTGCTGCCTTCAGATTCTCTCTTTGTCTTTAACATTTACCATTTTAATTATGGTAGGTCTTGGTGTATATGTCTCTGTCAGTTTGGGACACTCTATGTTTACCATACATGGATATCTATTTTTCTTCAGGTTCAGAGAGTTTTCAGGCATAGTTTCATCAAATACATTTTTTTTACCCTTTTCTCCTTTGGAACCTCAATAATGCAAATGTTAGTATGCTTGATATTGTCCTGCTGCTACTGCTAAGTCGCTTCAGTCATGTCCGACTCTGTGCGACCCCATAGACGGCAGCCCACCAGGCTCCCCCATCCCTGGGATTCTCCAGGCAAGAACACTGGAGTGGGTTGCCATTTCCTTCTCCAATGCATGAAAGTGAAAAGTGAAAGGGAAGTCGCTCAGTCGTGTCGGACTCTTAGCAACCCCATGGACTGCAGCCTACCAGGCTCCTCCATCCATGGGATTTTCCAGGCAAGAGTACTGGAGTGGGGTGCCATTGCCTTCTCCGTGATATTGTCCTAGAGGTCCCTTAACTTGTTCTAATTTTTTAATATTCTTTTTCTGTTCGGATTGGGTGGTTTCCATTATTCTGTCTTCTAGCTCTCTTAGGCATTCTTCTGTATCACTTAGTCTGCTGTTAAATCTTTCTGGTGTTTTTTCATTTCAGTTGTTGTATTTGATGACTTTATTTTTGGTATTTTCTACTTCTTTGTTAAAATTTTCACTGTGTTCATCATCTATTATCTTCCTTAGTTCATTAAACATTCTTTTACTAATGCTTTGAACTCTTTCTGGTAAATTATTTATCTGTTTTATTATTTATTTTTTCAGGGGGTTTTCTCCTTTTTTCATATAAAAGAAATCCCTCTGTCTTCTCATTTTGCTTAACATCTCTTTTCTCTATGAAATTAGGTGAAACAGTTACCTGTCTTGGTCTTAAAGAATTGTACTTGTATGGGAGCATCTCTGTTCAGTCTGTCTTTGCCCAGTGGCTTTGGTGGGAGAGCTGGGTCTGAAGTAAGCAGGGTCGTATCTTTTCCCAGAGTGTGCGGGCTGCTATCACCTTGATGGTAGGTAGGATTGGAGATGGAGAGGCTAGAGGCAGAGCCAGGTATGATCTGGGGCTTCTTGTATGCTCATTGGTCATCACAGTCCTATCAAGGGTGGGGTCTGGTCCCAAAGTCTAGAGCAGAATCCCTGAGGGTGGAGTTCAAGCTGCCTCCTTTCCCTGTGAGTGTGTGCTCCCCACTCTCCTGACAATGAAATGTGTGGAGATCTGTGCTAGAGCAAGAGGATCTGAGTGGTACCTGGTATAGGCCAGTGTGTGTGCTTGTACTGTGCCTGCACACCATCCATTCAGAGCGCCAGTCTGTCCTGATCTGCCGCTTCTGTGAACACCAGTAATGGCTGTCCCACCTCACCCCCGACCAGATGCAGGGCTGGGTAAGAGCCAGCTCTCTCTCCTACAGATGCACACTTTCCTCCACCATAGCAGCCTTTGACCTAGTGGGAAGCCGTGCTGAAGCTCGTGGTGCTGGAGTGGGCGCTCAGTGTGGTCTGGGGAATGCCTTGAATCAGTTGCAGGAAACTAACCAGAGTCCCAGGCCTTTCAATCTGCTTCCTCTGTTTTGCTCCTAGGAGTAAACAAAGAGTATTCACACTCTTCACGAGCAAATTCTAGGTTTCTTACAGCCCTCCTGTTAGTCCCACTGGTTTTCAAATCAACCAAGGGGACTCATCTTCTCGGTGTCAGACCCCAGGATGGGATGACTAATGTGTGGTTCATACCAGTCACTCCTCAGGGAGGATCTCCAAGCCCATGTAATCCCCCTTTACCTCTGTGTCCCCTTCCAGGGGCATCAGTTCTGACCTGATCACTTTCTACCCGATTCATTGTGGATCTTTACAGCCTTGATTGTACAAAAGGCTTCCTGCCAGTCTTCAGTTTGATTTTAGTGAGAATTGTTCCACCTGTGATGTATTTTTGATGTGTTCGCAGAGGGTGGTGAACCTGTTGTCCTTCTACTCCTTCATCTTGATCTCCTCTCTCTGGTCCGAGCTTCTGATCTTACAGAGCATGGTGTCTGGCTCATCAGAAGTTACTGTCCTCTCCAGGGCAGGGGAATGTGTACTGCTTGCTACTTAAGACTTTATAATTTCATTTTACAGTTTTGTGGAATGGGCCAGTGCAAGGGTCATAAAAGCTGTTTTTATGGAGCTCGCCTGGCACATGGGGGCATGGAAAGACAGTCGACAGACAGGGATAGGTTATGCCCGATGGCTAAGTGCTACAGAAAAATCAGAAGGAAGGTGGGACGTGCTAGTGCGGCTGAATGGGACACTTCTGGAACACAACCTGAGGTGGGAAGCAGGGTCACAGGAAGATGTGTGCAAGGAGCCTCGGGCTGGAGCTAACATATGCATGAAGGTGGCATGTTGGAGAAGAGGAGAAGAGGACTGGCATATAGAGCACTACCAGCCCAAAGAAGGCATCTTTTTAGCTAGCAAAGTGCCAGGTGAATAGGATCAGAATAGGTTAGTATAGAGGCATTTTTCCTATTTGTTCTAGATTCAGCACCCTCTAAAGACCAGCTATCCTCCAAGGAGAAACCCAGCTTCTCAACTGATCTGCAGCTTCTGAGCCAAGCAGGCCCCAGGGACCTTCCTGGTGGTGCACCAGCCCCTTTGGTGCCGTCATCCCCTCCCGTGACTGCTCTGTCCCAAGACATGGCCCCACCAGCTGCCAGTCCTAAGCTGGAGCCAGCAACGGGGCCTGCCATGCAGACAGGGGGACCAGGAACCCCTCAGGGGCCGGCCAGTGAGCATAAGACTCCCTGGCCATTAATGGAAACTCTTGATGTTCAGCTTGCTGCACAGTCCCCTGGCATGGGCCGAGGGCCTTGTGCCCCACCTTTGGAGGCCCCCCTTCACCCCATGGGTCTGGGGGATCCTGCCTTAGCCAGAGAGCCCATCACCAAGGGGGAGCCCCTATCAGCTTTGGCCCCCACATCTGGTGCCCCTGGCGGGGCCTCTCAGCCCACTGTGAGCCAGCCCCTTCCCCCGCTCCCTACTGTGGTGGGAGCAATCAGTCTGGCCACTCCCCAGCTCCCCAGTCCCCCGCTGGCACCCACTGCCCCACCTCAGCCACCTTCAACCTTGGAGTCAGATGGAGAAGGGCCGCCCCCAAGGGTGGGCTTTGTGGACAGCACCATCAAGAGCCTGGACGAGAAGCTGAGGACTCTGCTCTACCAGGAGCACGTGCCCACCTCCTCAGCCTCGGCTGGGACCCCTGTGGAGGCAGGTGACCGGGACTTCACCCTGGAACCCCCAAGAGGGGATGAGCCCCGTACAGAGGCCTCTGGGGGCAGTCTGGCCCTGCTGCCCCAGCCTGCGGTGAGTACGGCCCGAGGCACTGTCTGCAGGCAATTCATGTCTGATCCACGCGTGTTTTGCTCGAGTTGCCTAGGGAGGAGGAAATCCATCCTTTGAACTGGAGGGGAGGATTTTCAGTTTTGCTACAGAGATGTTAGCAAGTAAGGCTCATAGCTCTTTCTTTCTGTTTCTTTCTTCAGTTGGAAAAGTCAGAAGTGGCCCCTGGATTAGAGGTCACACTGGAGCAGTCCATGTCCTTGTCAGTGACAGGTAACAAGCCATAGGTGTTACCAGCCTTCCTTTGAAACATTCTGCTTCTTTACCCTTCATCCCCACAGCATCTTGGGTGGGACCCAGATGTGGCAGAAGCAGTTCTAGCACAAACCATGTGTTCACACTCCAAGAGAAGGCCCTCTGTGGAAATGGGTGAAAGCCCTATTGACTGGGTATTGGGATCTTAACAGGGCCTGTCTGGCTCCCCAGTGCTCTCAGTATATTCTGGTGAATACCCCTAGCTCCTATTTCTATAGGAGGTTATAAGGTGACTGTGGTTATTTTGGACAGAATGCAGGGCTGGGGCTGGGGAGTTCCAACAGGTCTGTGGAAGCTGCCAGGCTAGAGCCATCTGTGAAGTTCTGAAACAGGATTTCTTCTGTGGTTCCTGAGTATTGTGCATCTCTGCAGGAATTCTTGCTGTAGTTCTCATTTCATTACCTGAACACACGTTTTAGCACAAGAGAATTAGTCTGATCTAAGGTGTTGGTTCTTTCTCGGCCTGGAATTTCTTGGGAAATTGGCAAGATAAGGATCCAGCTGACCTTGTAATGGAACCATGGGTGTGCATCAGTGGCAAGAACAGTCCTTCCAGATCACAGAACAAGGGGAGTGGACTGTTGGATTCTGTGGCTGGACCCCAGGACACCGCATTCTTATAGATGCCACACTTTAGAGGGGTGGGGCTTCTGGGATTGGGGTCAGAAGCCGTAACATATGATGTTTACCTGGGGAAGATAAGGATCATGGGATGAAGCAGGCGTGGGCTAGGCAAGGGAGAAGGTGAGAGATTGTACCCGAGTGCCCTCTCCTTCTCCTTCTGCCTTCTTTCTGTGAGTTGTGTACCATGGGCAGCTGCCTCTGCAGCATCAGTGCCTTCAAGTGCCGGAGCCTTCCAGAATATGGAACTGACAGGGAAACTCTAAGAGATAGATTCTAGTTTGGAAACGGTCAATTTTTCTGGTGGTCAGAGCTGATCAGAAATAGAGTGCAGTTGGTAATGAGCCTTCTGTCCCCAGAGGTGTGCAAAGCAAGATTGGATGATCGTCACCATAGTTGTGTAGGGAGGAGTATTGTGTATTTTCTAGAGTTGGGGTTGCATGACAGATGAATCTGGGTCTTTTCAGGAATCTGTGCGGGAGCAGCCCCCCAGCCTGGCTGGAGGCTCTTTCAGCCCCTGTCATGGCTCTCCCAATCCCCTACACATGGCAGCATGTTAGTTCAGCTCAGGCTGGTTTTCTTTGCTATGTGCAGGTCCCAACTCAGGCCAGGCTTCCACACATCAGCTCCTTCTGCTTCTGTTGTTTACTCTTCACAGCAACCCGGGAAGGCTGGTCAAATGTCTCATCTGTAGATGGGGAAATGAGACAGTCTCAGATGACAGGGACCTTCCACAGACTTTGGAGCAGCAGGATTAGGAGTGTCAGCCTTATTGTTCTGATCTTCCTGGACCTCGTAAGACCCTTTAATCATCAGAACATTTTGGGGAGAGAGAAGGCGATGCTGTCAGGTGAGACAGGGCACATCAGGGGTATAGAGTGGACAGGTGAGGCAGGCGATGGTCATCAGGTGCGTGGAAGGCCTGGCTGTGCCTGGGGGTCTGGAGCAGGGGCCTTCAGGGGTCTGAGTAGTATTGGGTTGATGTCTTCCCCCTTTTCTGGATCACAGGGCATCTCCTGTGAAGTGATGGGGTTAGGATGTCAGTAGTTTCTGTTTTCCAGCTGCACACACCGCTTCTCACTGCCACTCCCTTTCTCTTCTGAATGGCTGCTTTTGGGTCATTCCTGCCTTTGTTCTCTGCGCCAGCCTGAGTAACGGTTTTAACGTTCCTACAGCTGAATCATCTTTGAGCCACACGCTTGGCCGTGAGGGAGCACAGGTGGCCTCCGATTCGCGCGCAGCACCCAGTGCCCCCAAGGTAAGAAGTTTTCTCCAGTGAGATGCTCAGTGGGTTGGCGGGCTTGCTCTCTGATGGTGTTTGCGTGGAATCTTTTCCTTTCCACTGTTTCCCAAGGATGTCCCTGCTTCTGCCATCCCTGCCCATCTGGAGCCCACAGACCGGACCAGCAGGGTCCCTGGGGAAACCTTGGCCGAGTCCATGCAGAGCTGCCCGGGGACATTGATTGAGGGTGGCCAGGACAGCCAACCCCAGCCACACAGCACTCTGGTATCAGGATCCCCTCCGAAATGGCCAGGGCAGCAGGATGGCAGTTCGCCAGCCAAAACCGTGGGCCGGTTCTCAGTGGTCAGCACCCAGGATGAGTGGACTCTGGCCTCCCCCAATAGCCTGCGGTACTCAGCCCCACCTGACGTTTACCTGGACGAAGCTCCCTGCAGCCCAGACATGAAGCTGGCTGTGCGGCGGGCACAGACGGCCTCCTCCATCGAGGTCGGCATGGAAGAGCCCTTGTCCAGTGACTCTGGGGACGAGTCCCCTTGCAGGAGGCCTTCTGTGCAGAAGCATGCCTCCCTGCCCAGCAGCAGTGGTGGTGTGGCCAGTGACTTTGTGAAGAAGGCCGCTGCCTTCCTGCAGAGGTCCTCTCGGGCTGGCTCCCCAGGCCTGGAGACACCCAGCAGGATGGGCGTGAAGGTCCCCACCATCAGCGTGACCTCCTTCCACTCCCAGTCATCCTACATCAGCAGTGACAACGACTCAGAGATTGAGGATGCTGATATCAGGAAAGAGCTGCAGAGCCTTCGAGAGAAGTAGGTTCTGTGGAACAGGTCAGGTCTGGGCTATGGTGTCAGGGGAAGTGTCCGGGAGCCGAAGTCCACGTCCTGCCAAGTGCGCTTTGAGCTCCTGGGCTGGGTGACAGGGTAGAGGCAGTATCCCTGCCGTCAGATCTGGTCCCTGGTCTCTGGAGCCCACACCTCCCCTCCTCCTTCAGTCTCACACATAGGCCTTGATCGCGCTTGCTCTCTCCCCCTGCAAGTTTGCCTGCTCCTGCTGTGGTCAGGGTCACTGGGATACAGCTAAGAAGGCCCCACACTTTAGTGACTAAGGTCGGGAGAGGCTGGAATCCTTGGGAAGGGGTGGCTGTGGGCTCTTGGGGGGGACCCAGAAATGGAGACATGGGCAGGAGAAGCCCGTGCTCTCTTCTACTCTTGGCTGTGCAGAGAGGGCCCTAGCCTTAGCTGCATGCTCCCTGAGGAAGGCCAACCGGGACCACCCAGCCCTTTCCTAGACTTTTCTAGAAACTGCCCTTACCCACAGCCAGTGATTCCACCCAAGTCTTAACAGCAGCTTCCCACCCATGTGACCTGGTGTCTTGGCTCTATTCTCAGGAATAGTGTTGCCTGTGGGGTCAGCCTAAGCTGCAAGCTCTTCTGGGCACAGCTGGAGCCCCAGGGCCCTGGCTAACATTTTCTGTAGACTTGCTTGTACAGGCTTCCTCTCCTCTGAGAGGCCTCTTGTGCTGTGTTCCCTCACATGGAGGAAGTAACACTTATTTGCCTGATAAGCTAAGGCAGCCTTCCAATTCTGAGCCCTGATTATTTGTTTCTTCACCCATGTTTATGATTAGGGTTTGTATTGTAAGCATAAATGTGAGAAGTTGTTCATATCCTACCCCCGTCCACCCCCCCAAAAAAAAACAGCAATGTTACAAGTCTGGATATATTGGAAAACTTGAATGTTTTAGGCTGGTCTCCATGCAGTTCTGTTGTTGGGTGAGTTGATGCCAAAGGTCTCAGTGATACTCCCATTTGGCTTAGGTGTAAACAGAAGGTGACATTTAAATGCCCTTATGTCCCCTGCACATGGCCTGTCTGCCCAGCCTACCCTGCAGGCTCTACTCCTCATACCCATCCTACCAGTCCTGGGCTCTCCTGGAGGGGCCTCATGTTGGAGGTGACCAGAATGCCCACCTGGCTTCCCTCTTCCTTTCCCTCCTACAGGCATCTGAAGGAGATCTCAGAGCTACAAAGTCAGCAGAAACAGGAGATTGAGGCCCTGTACCGCCGCCTAGGCAAGCCACTACCCCCCAACTTAGGCCTCTTCCACACGGCCCCACCCATTGGCCGCCGGAGAAAGACCAGCAAGAGCAAGCTGAAGGCGGGGAAGTTGCTGAGCCCCCTGGTGCAGCAGCTCAAAGTCGTGGCCTCCAGCACAGGTTGGCCCAGGGCCCTCCTAGCCTCCCTCAGACGTGGGAGCTGGGCAGATGGGAGGCAGGCACTAGGCCTTGGAAGAGCGCTTCCTGAATCTCCTTTCATTGGAGCAAGGAAGCATCTTCAGGCCCAAGAGAGCCAAGGCCTCCACCCCTCCTGCCAGGAGGGAAGTACCGGAGTCCCAGCTGCCTGTGGGTTGCAGTGTGCTCCTCCCTGCAGAGTGCTGCCCGGGCTGGGGTCTGCTTCCTCTGATCCCGTTTCTCAGATGTATGTCAGCCCCTGACAGTGGGGGTTGAGAGTTGCCTTGGGGGAGGGAGAGGATGATAGGGACCCTCCCTGCTCCCCTGCCTTTAACCACAATGCCCAGGCACTAAGAGTACACACCGCAAGCCCCCACACTCTGGGGTGGGGACCCAGTGAGCTGAAAGCCCTAAATGCACCAGGTGGGAAGCCAGCAGTGAGCTGACCTTAAGCCTTCCCTCTCCATGTTGCAGGTAACCTGCAGGATACACACCCAAGAATTTCTAGGATTACCCAAAATTATATGAATTCCATTATCAATTCCTAAAGCTAACACAAGACTTCAGAGAGTGAGGAAATCCACAGGTCCCCTTTGAGCCCACGTGTACATCTGCAGACGGGCCGTGGTCCTTTCACAGCGTTTGCACAACGTAGGTTAGCACCAGTGGAAACAGTGGTCATTTTCTTCAATCTTCCTGACAACTGCACATGGGTGATCCAGCAATGTACCCATTGCCTGTAGGGACTCAGCTTCCCCAAGGTCACCCAGCAAAGAGCAGGGAGGATAGACATGGCCTGAGCTGGCTGGTCTGTCCTGTGGTGCCTCATCGTGCCTGTCACCCCTTCTCCCCCCAACCCAGGTCACTTGTCAGACTGCAGCAGAGCCCCACCTGCTAAGGACCCTGCCCAAGCTGGGGCAGGGCCCACAGCAGCTTCAGACCCATGTGGGAAGGCAGTTCAGACTCAGCAGCCTTGCTCCGTGCGGGCCTCCCTGTCTGCAGACATCTGCTCCGGCTTGGCCAGTGATGGAGGCGGAGCGCACGGCCCAGGTGATTCCCAGCTCGCCCGTCTCCGAGCATGTGCTAGCCTCATAGGGCCCGTGTGGCATAGAGGGGACATGAGCTGCGGCCAAGGCTGCCGACAGCCGCTTAAGGAAAAAGAAACGTTAGATGTAGATTTTGAATGAGAAAAGTGGATGGCCTGCCCATCATCAAGTCTTGCTGTAAGCGGCTCAGAGGGAGGTGCGCTTGGCAAGAGCCGGCCTGGGGAAGGCGCCAGGACCACTGAGAGGTCAGATGTGGCATCTGCTGTGTGCTCTGCGCCGGTTCCCAGGCACTGGCCCACCCCCACCCTCCCCCACTCCCCACTAAACATGGGTCCTTCCGTCAGGAGGGCCAGTTGGGGGGACGAGGGCACAGCTCTCGAGCTGGGAGATTGGCCTTGAGGAGGAAATGCTCGTCACCGCTGCCGTGGATGCAGCAGCTACGCGATGAGGTGCTCCACCCCCACCATCTCTCTCCAGAGAAGTCGTGGTGACCACTGCCGGTGCCCACCCCCCACCCTGCCCCGCACGCTCTCCTGGGGTCCGCTTCTCTTCCGCTCCAACATTGCCTCCTTTCCATTATGTGATCAGTGGCTGTGGTCCTCTGGGCTGGGCTAGGTGGAGCCGTGGATGCTAAGTGAAGAGGCTGATGTGGCTGGTGGTGTGTAGGAGGAATCCCAGAGACTGTACTTGATGCCTGTCTCTTTGTTTTCTTCCCTCTATATTCATTTGCAGGCTGGACGGTTTACCACCCAACGTCTGAGAGAGTGACCTATAAGTCTAGTAGCAAACCTCGCGCTCGATTCCTCAGTGGACCCGTGTCTGTGTCCATCTGTCTGTATTTGTTCTTTTGTATTTTATCACCTCCTGGCCCTTGGTTTCTCCCCTGCCCCTCCCTGTCTTCATTATCTTCCATACATTTTGTAGGACACTTTACCCCACCCCCATTGAAATCATGTACTTGATACAAAAAATGGAACCCCGCCCATGCCCACCCTTCTAGCCCCAGAAAGCGCCAGTGCATGCTCTTGGCTGGCTCATGCCTGGACACCAAAAGCATGTTCAGTGGCTTGCCCACTCCCAGCCTCTGGCGCTCTGCCCCAGGCCCCAGGGTGCTCTGCATTTCTTTTGTCACTTGTTTGTTTAGTGTTTTTTTTTTTTTTCCTTTTTTCTTTTTTTTATGTTGGACGTAGTTTTATTTCTGTTGCAATCGTGGCAGATTTACACGTCCGCTGTCCCCAGTTCCAGCGACAACAAAAAGACAACCCCGGCCTTCTCTAGACGCATGGTGTGTTTCACACGTGTCTGGACTCTGAAGACATGCATGTAGCGAGCCGAGACAGTTCTAGAAGGTCACTGGAGGGTGTAACTTCTGTACAAGGGCCGTATCACAACATCCAGTACTGTTAACCCACTGCCCCACTCCCTGCATGTGGAAATGCTGAGAGAACGTGCTCCAGCTAGGATGCCCCAGCACCCCCTCCATTCTTGTCACGTCAGGAATCTCTGACCCTGAGAGATTTGATTCCAAGCCTCCTGCTGTACCTCTCTGTGTGAGCCCGTCCCCTCCTGGCCTTCTCTCTAGCTGGAGCACTTTACTTGGTGTATTTCCCTCTCATCTCACCGACCTCAGAGATGAAGTCAATTATTCAGTTCCCCAAAGCTCTGCTAAATCAAAACTCAAGTCCCAGTCATCATCTGCCTCCCTGGAACACACTGCTAGCACCCAGGGACTCCATGTCCAGGAATGGCGCATCTGCTCAGGCTGTCCAAAATCGTTTTCATCCCTCAGACCAATTGGCCAATGATTCAGAAGCTGTGAGGTTTTCAGGTTTTTGTTTTTCAACAGAAGTGTTAAGCTTTTTACCCATTGGATTGTACATGCTGGTTTAGGGCCTCTGGCTTTTGCTCGTACAACAAAGATACATTGTGCTTGTTGGGATCTGAGGCCACATCCATGGCAGGCATCCATCAGCGTTCAGTGTCCATCCCCATCAGAGTGACTTTGGCACCCTACCCTGGAGGGACAGGTCAGAGGCATAAGACTGTAGAAATGCTCAGGAACTGCCCAGTGCTCCTTGTCTGCTAACAGCCCCCTCACCCTGTTTCTGTTTAGGTGTCTTGGCTCTGCAGGTTAGTTGCCAAGTTGGGTAGGGGGCTGGGAGGCCTGCATGCATCCTGGCTCCCTGCTCACTTCGCGCATCACCCACTAGTCCTCTTTATTCTGCCTGTGCGTGCCTGGCTCTCGCCTGGGAAGCTGTGGTGAGGGCACCCACACCTCTAGGCATCTCCACGCATCTCCTAGTCAGACAAGTGTGTGTATCACTGCTTGAGGGTGGCCAGCCAGGCGTGGGAAGCAGATTAGAGCAGGGCATTTGGGGTAAAAGTGGAAGTGAAGAGTACCATGTGGCCCCTGAGGTCATTGCCAGGCTACCTTTCTACTCAGATGGTTTTACTTTTTTTAAGGGTCTTCATCTATATCATTATTAATTATTGTTTTTTTTTTTAATTTTTTTAATTTTATCTTTTAGCTTTACAATGTTGTATTGGTTTTGCCATATATCAACATGAATCCACCACAGGTATACATGTGTTCTTTACTCAGCCATTAAAAAGAATACATTTGAATCAGTTCTAATTATTGTTTCAAGATAAAAAAATATTGTTTGAGGATCAATGGGGACAAAGAATCAGGATCAGATAGAATTCTTCACTTTACCACTTTCAGTTTTCAAGGGATGAGAATATGTCTTCCCCTAACCACACTGCTTGTGTGTGTGGCTAGGAAGTAAGAAATGTGTGTGGCAAGGCTTGGTGGCAAACAGGGAGCTGGCCTACGTAGATTGATTTTAGGTGGTGGTTCATGCTGGCCTATAAGGCTTTATTTCCTCTGATGCTGTGAATCCAATAATGCTGCCTTTTTGCACACAGTGGCCCTTTTAGGCATACCATGGCTAAGCTCAGAGAAGGCAATGGCACCCCACTCCAGTACTCTTGCCTGGAAAATCCCGTGGACGGAGGAGCCTGGTAGGCTGCAGTCCATGGGGTTGCAAAGAGTCAGACACGACTGAGCAACTTCACTTTCACTTTTCACTTTCATGCATTGGAGAAGGAAATGGCAACCCACTCCAGTGTTCTTGCCTGGAGAATCCCAGGGACGGGGGAGCCTGGTGGGCTGCTGTCTATGGGGTCGCACAGAGTCAGACATGACTGAAGCGACTTAGCAGCAGCAGCAGCAGCATGGCTGAGCTCCTAGTCTTTGGGCCACAGTGTGGCCCCCACATGCTCTGAGGTTGCTGGTCAGGAGGGTGTACTGTGGGTTCCTGCCCTGGACCCACTCACTGCAGCCTCCAGCTGAGCCTGTGCCCCTGCCACTGCCACTCTAACGGGGTGGGATACCCCAGGACTCCCCATCCTGTCCCACGTGCCCTGGCATTTGCTGACCCCTGCAGGGGGTTCTCTTGGACCTGTAGTCTGCCCGTTTCTGGGTGACCAAGGAGCTTTGTGCTCTGAGAAGAGGCTGAGCACATGCCTCAGTGAGAGACCAGAGGGAAATATTTAGGGCTGGCTTCAGCCCCTGAAGGCTGAGAGGCAGGGGGACTTTGGGTTGGCTGCAAGGGCAGAGGGAGCTTGAGCTTGGGTGCTGAGGGCTGTGGCTCTGGGGTTGCGGGGGCAACTGGTCCAGCCCAGAGCTGGAGGTAAAGCCAAGAGAAGGTTTTCAGTTTGTACAGGAGACAGAACTCTAGGAAAATAAACCCTGTGTTAAACTTGGAAGTACACAAAGAAGGTCCCAGCTTCTATGAAGCGTGGAGAAGATAAGAGGGGTTGGAGATGGGTGGGGGCACCTGGGGTGGAGCTGCAGGCAGCTTCGGGAGGTGGGGAGGTAACTCGAGGTGGCGAAGCAGCCATGTCCAGGATGGAGAGCCAGGGGAGGGTGAAGCCTGGGTGCTGCCGTAGGGTGGGCGCCAGAACAGGCCAGCCCTCAGAGCCGTAGGCGAGCTGGCACTCAGGGAAGGGCAGACTTGGGAGTGAGGCTCTGGGCACAGAGCCCTCCTTGCAGCCAGTGGAGGCTTCAAGGAAGCTTGGAGTCAGGGGTGTGAGGCCATGTTCAGAAAGGGGTTGTGTCCTGTTAGTCAGAAGCTGTGGTCAGACCCATTGGTCCTCCCTGCCCCCCACCCCACCCCGCCCCCGGTCTTCATCGGAACAGAGACGGGCGCGGGCCAAGCCTTTCTTTGTGCACACGAACAGTGAGGTCTGCTGTGTTCTTCTCACATGTCCATCAGCAGCAGGCCGGATGTCGTCCACGCTGTAGCCAGTTTGTCTCTGGGACCGCTAGGTGCCGCAGTGCAGCCCCCCAGGTTCTTCCCTCACCCGGGACTATTCTCGCCCCTCCCTGTGGGGACTCACGAAGCCCCAGCCTACACTACAGGCATTCAGGATGAACTGTCCTAAGGGTAGGCCCTGTGCCGTTCAGGGTGGAGTCACCCTAGGGTAGAGCTGAGACACACCCTTCCTCCCTGCACATGCTTCCCAGAAAAGTTTCAGCTCCGTGCTGGGATCTAGGTTACAGAGACGCCCAGGATGATGTTTTGTCTCTGTGTCCCGTGTGTCTCCTGTGCCAGAAGAGAACACGTGATGCCACTCTCAGGTGCAGGGCTGACCGGCGGACTCGCCTCTTGCCATGGGGGGAGCGGGGAGGCCCCTGGCTGGTCTGCACTGAGGCTGTTGTCCCCAGTTCCTTGTGAGCTTCGTATTTGAAGCTTGATAAACTGCAGGTGTGATAGTGGCTGCAGGGCCTGGCCCGGGCAGATGTGATGGGGGCTGCCCTGGCCCGCCTCTTGAGCAGTTTGCCTGCATCATGTATCCTGGGATTTGAGGTGTCCTTCTGGCACTCCAAGGGTCTAAACACCATCGGGTGCCTGACAGGGCTGGCCATCCATACCAGGAGCCGCCTCTGTTTCCATGCCAAAGTGAATGTAGGGGCAAGTGGGGTGCGGGGCCTCATTGCATGCAGGTCTGGGCGATGCCTGAGACTCCTGGCCTGGCTGTGGGGGGTCCTGCAGACACGAGCTGCACCAGGACGAGATGTTCGGTCATCCAGTGTGTTGCTCCTTTGCAGTCTGGGAAGAACAGTTTTCTCAGTAGCTGGGAGAGGCTGCCAAGCCCCAGATCCGTAGCATCTGCCCATGTGCCCATCTGCCCATCTTCTTGGAGTATTTCTGGGGTTGCTAAGCTGGCTTTTGCCAAGCCTTGGCTAAGGATGGAAGTGCTATGGGGAGGACTCTTTCTTTATGGAAAACCAGGGGGTGGGGCTGGTTAAAACCATTATTCCCCATGTGCGCCTGATGTCGGCTTCCTATAGGCCTGTGTGGGTCCCATGTAGGTATCCTGTGGGCCACAGGTGGGCCCCTGGTGTGTCCCATGTGGGCCCTTTATGGGTTCTGTGCAGGCCTGCCCTTGCATTGCTCCCTTGTAGACTTGATGTTCCTTGCAGCTGCCTTGTTCCTTCCTGCTCTGTAGGCAGGAACTCGAATGTATATACTAGCACAGTGTGGGTTCAGCAGGGCTGGGTAGGGACTTGTTCATCAGATGCTGTCTGCATGGTGTGTGTTTAGAGCAGGACTCAGGCCAGGGAACAGACACAGGGGACGAGATTCAAGGGGCCACTTGAGGATGGACAGGGCTCTGGAGTGAGTGTGGACTTGTTAGCCACATGATGCCTGCTCAGCTATGGTTTTGTAGAGCCAGACAGTGTGACCTGTGTGGAGGGATCCAAATCTGGTTTGTTTGTATTAAAGATCTACCCTAAGGGCTGGGAGCTGACCAGGCTCTGGTCATCTCAGGGCCCGTGCTCAGCCAGGGCATGGACGGCCAGGAGCTATGCTCCATCCCTTAGGCTGTGTCCAGTGGGGGTGTGGGTTGGTATTGCTTTCTGGCTCTGAGCATGGTGTCCTGGTGTCTGATGGCTTTGACCCTGCCTGGGTAACCAGAAAGATCGGTCTGGAGCCCTGATTTCAGGCTAATCGCAGGTACAGACTCCCTCTAGCAGGCGACTTCTATGGCTGGCTGGTGTGTTCTCTTTCCCATGAGGGTGATAAGAGACAGCTCTGAATGCAGAGCTCTAGCAACACTAGGAGCTGCCAGGCAGGCAAAGAGCAGCCTTTTGAAAGAACCTGTTATGGTTAGACTGCAGGGACCTGGCAGAGTACTTAGTCCCAGGTCCCAGGGTTGTCTGTAGGGGACTGCTGTGGTTCAGAGGACAGTACAACCCTGGGATCTTGACTAGGAAATCTGTGTTCACATGCACAGTCACAGAGCCCAGAACCCTCCTCCCTTTGTACCTTGGAACCCCTAAAGGGCTTTGTGCTTCCAGCTAGTCCATCTCAGGACACAGACCAGCAAAAACTTTTCAGAGTTCCCACTGAGAATCAGTCTGGATTGCTCCTGCCTGGCCCAATTCCGTTTTATTCTCATTATAGACCCCAACTGAATATCACCTCCCTTTTTACCAAGTCAGCCTCAGCAAACACAACAGGATGAACCAAAATAAGTGCAGCTCAGTGTGAGCTAGGTTTCTAAGCCAATGAGTACAGCTTTTCCCTAATAAGCCTTTGCCCCTGTCCCCAAATACAGGAAGCAGTGTCTTGTCTTCCGTAGTGAGGGGGCTGGGAATGGTGCTGTGGTGGGCACTCTTGGGAGATTGGGGGTGTGTAGGAAATCGTGCTCCAGGGGAGGGGCTGTGGGCAGGAGCACAAACAGACCCTCCACGCTAGTGTGGCCTTGCTGAGTGACCTTGGGAGCACCTGAGCCATCCTTGCCCATCCCACCTTTGCCTGCTCGGCTGCCTGGAATGCCACAGGGTAAGCCGGGTGTGGCAGCCCCTTTTGGCCAGCTCAACTGCCCTCCAAGTGGGCACTAATTGTCAATTCCAAACACTAAAGTCACTGCCCATCTGTCTTAGCACAGGCAGCCTCTGGGAGCACGGGGTCTGAGAGCTCTTAGTGATGGTGCGGTAAGGAGGCCTCTCACCCTGCCCCATGGACAGGGAATACCCAATGAGGCAGCCGTGTTACCGAGAATGAGGGTCAGCTTCCCTCTGGCCTCTGTAGACAGGGCTCCTCATATTTCCCCCTCCACACTCACCACTGGCCTGTTCAGGGCAGCCCAAGATCTGGGATTGGCCTCAAATCTGCAAAACAATGTATCTTTTTGCACTTGGAAAACTGCCCATGAGCCTTATGCCAGGCAGGGCCAGGCTGTGCTCCATTGAGAGCTCTCCTGGCTGACTTTTAGTGGGCATCCTGCCTCAACCAGCAGGACTCCCAAAAACCCTTACATTTGAAAGCCAAGCAGTGTGCTTTGCTTTTTTTTTTTTTTTTTAATTTTTTTTTTCTTTCTTTATCTCTCTTTCTCTCTTTTTCTTTTTTTTTCTTTTTTTGGAATATGCTTCTAGAGACACACACACTTCTACCTGAAGCTTGGGGCTTGGCCCTGCACCTCCGCCCCTCGGCGAAGCTCGTGTGAACCTCCACACTGACTTGGGGGCCTCCCAGTTAGCCCAGGAGGCTGGTCCCTTCTTTCTGAACTGCTGGCCTTTGCTCCTCCTCGCACACTGATGACTTTTGCTTAGAGTGTGGTGGCTTGTCCCCCTGTGTGCTGTCCTGCCTAACCCTGTGGTCTTGTGTCATTTCTTCTTCCCTTGCAGGGTCTGCCTTGAAGCGTCTCTGTCTAGGCAAAGAGCACAGCAGTCGTAATTATCGGGTTTTTTACCCCTTGTCCGCTTCCATCGCATGGGCTTTATTGTGGCTAGTGCGCATCAGGGTTTCCACAGCTGGACTGGGAGCCGAGGGCCCAGCGGGTAGGCGGGTGTGGACCCGCTCTGTGCCCACCCTCCGTGGGTGCTGCTGGACCTCCACCTGGCGAGATAGCCGCCCTCGGCACACTTTCAAGCCTCCGTGGCTCCTAGAGTTTGTGCATTCTCGCCAGTTCACATCTAACTGGCTTTCCTTCTCCGAAACGTCCATGTATTACCAATCATTAATTGGCTCCTTTTCCAAAACCGTAGGAATGAGTATTTCCTTCAAGTGCTAAAGATGAGTGCCCCCACAGAGGAGAGATGCCGGGACAAAATGGGTATCAGTTTACCTGGGCCGCCCACTGCTCTCATCTCATGCCTCTTGTTTTTTTTAATTTTTAAAATTTTTCTGTTTTTCTTTTTGGGCTGAAATGTTCATGTAGAAATAGCAACATGTGTAAAATCTCATCACTAATGTTTAACTGTTTGTGTCTGTGCTTTTTCATTGCTAGCCTCTAAAGTAAATTATGTTTTGCAATGACTTGTTTGAAGAGATGGTCATTAGGTTATTTATTTAGTGCAGAAAATTTAAAAATTGGCTTATCCAAAATTGCCAACCAGAAGTTATGTACTGGAGGAGGAAAGGGACACAATTTTAAAAAGTTTAAAAGTCCTATTTTGGTCCTTAAAAAAGATCTTTGAGTAAAGCGCCCAGGTGTGCTCACCTTTGTCCAGCTTCACCTAAGCCACAGCCCCAGGCCTTCTGTGGGCATCTGGGCCTCCTTCTAAAGGCATCAGCCCTTTAGTTGGCACCAAGGCTCTGGGTGTTTGTACACATTATTATTACATGCTCTGGTAAGGAGAGGCATGGTTTCTGTGTCTTAAATTCCAGATCACCAAATCATTATCGTTCACGGTAACAGCAGTCCAACCTATTGCAAGCGTTTTCCCTTTGCTGGAAGGATATTGGCAGCTGCTAAGCACTCTGCCCAAAGTATTGTTGAGTCTCCTCTGAATACTCATGTTAGAACTTAGAGT
Source organism: Bubalus kerabau (assembly GCF_029407905.1). Taxonomy (NCBI): domain Eukaryota; kingdom Metazoa; phylum Chordata; class Mammalia; order Artiodactyla; family Bovidae; genus Bubalus; species Bubalus kerabau. The sequence goes on from NC_073627.1 coordinate 152,036,566, forward strand.
GCAGAAGCTGGAGGACTTTGCCCTTAGTTTGTGTCCAGCTGTACCGGCAGTTTTCTGAACTCCCTCACACGGAGGTCTGGTGGTCCTGGGCAGTGTGGGCACAGAAGGTATACTGCGTAAAGCTGCCAGCAGCTGGGATCCTGTCCCCTGACTATTGAGATGGGTGATGGCTGCCTGGCAAAGCCCTGTAGCCTGAGATCACTCCACTGTGTCTAAAACTGCATGGACCCCCAAATGCAGACCATCTCCTGAAGCAAGGTGTTGCCTGGCTTAAGCAAGACCATTGTTTAAATGACTGCAGCCGGCCAGTGGTGCTGGCGGGCGGTGTCACCAACCCTGGCCTGTGTGTGCTCCCCAGGGTCCTCCACCAGCAGCCTGGTCCCGGGCCCTGAGCCGGGCCCCCAACCTGCCCTGCACATCCAGGCGCAGGTGAACAACAGCAACAACAAGAAAGGCACCTTCACGGATGACCTGCACAAGCTGGTGGACGAGTGGACAAGCAAGACGGTCGGGGCCACACAACTAAAGCCGTCACTCAACCAGTTGAAGCAGACACAGAAATTGCATGACATGGAGGCCACAGCAGGCTGGCCCCTGGCCTCTGGCGAGGCACGGGCTGTAAGTGGGGCATGGTCGGGGGGTGAAGGGGGGTGGATTTGCCCAGAGTCCAGGGGACGGAATGGGAGTGAAGCCATGACTCCAGATCTCAGCGGAGCAGTAGGCCCCGACCCAGTGCTGGGCAGTGCCTAGGTGGGACTGGCCAGCAGCTTGCAGGTATGGCCTTGTCCTGGTGGCCCCACCTTCAATGTCTTCCATCAGAACCCAAGCTGGTAAAGTGGGCGTGGTCTGCATGACATACCCAGGGGAATACCTCTTGTTGTGTTTTAGCTCAGGTGTGCCCAGAACATGTAGGGCAGAAGTGAGGAGCTGCTGTCTTTGGTTCTGTTGTGTGATTTGTTCCTGGATCAGGACTGCTGACTTCAAAACCTACATTGAAGGAGTATTCCCTCTTTTTCAGTCTCCTGGGGGAGTTTGTGCAAGATTATGTTATTTCTCCCTGAAATGTTTAGCAAAGTTTACTGGTGGAGCCATCTGGGCCAGGAGATTTTATTTTATTCTGTTTGTTTTTTTTTTAAAACCTTTTATTTTATATTGGAATGTGGTTGATTAATAATGTGGTCTTAGTTTCAAGGGTACAGCAAAGTGTTTCAGTTATACATACACATGTATCTGTTCTTTTTTCAAAAAATTTTTTCCCATTTAGATTGTTTCATAATACTGAACAAAGTTCCCTGTGCTATATTGGTTATCCATTTTTTGGTGGGGGAGGGGGCTGTGCTCAGTCTTCACTGTGGCCCATGGGCTCTTTGTTGCACACAGGCTTTCTCTACTTGTGCATGGGAGCTTCTCTCTAGTTGTGGTGTGGGGTTTCTGTTGTTTGGCGCACAGGCTCCCTAGTTGTGGCATGCAGCCTCTAGAGTGTGTGAGCTCAGTAGTTGCAATGTGCAGGCTTAGTGGCCCTGCAGCATGTGGGATCTTCCCCAACCAGGGGTGGAACTCACATCCCCTGCATTAGAAGGCGGATTCTTAGTCACTGGACTACCAGGGAAGTCTCTGTCCATTTTAAATATAGCAGTATGTACATGTCAGTCCCAGACTCCCTCACTGTTCCTTCCCCCATCCTTCCCCGCAGTAACTATAAGCTCGTTCAAGTCTGTGAGTTTGTTTCTGCTTTGTAAATAAGTTTATCTTTATCTTTTTTTTTTTTTAAGATTTTGCATAAAGTACTGATATTTTACCATATTTGTCTTGCTTGGTCTGACTTACTTCATTCAGTATGACAGTCTTTAAGACCATCCATGTTGCTCCAAAAGGCACTATTTCATTCTTTTTAATGGATAAGTAATGTTCCACTGTATATGGGTACCTCATCTTTATTCATCTGTCCATGGGCACGTATGTTGCTTCCATGTCTTGCCTATTGTAAACAGTGCTACAATGAACACTGGGGTGGGTGTATCCTTTGGGGCCATGTTTTTGTCCGTATACATGCCCAGGAGAGGGATTACAGGATCATATGGTAGCTCTATTTTTAGTTTTTTGAGAAGCCTCCATACTGTTCTCTACAGTGGCTATGAAGTGAAGTGAAAGTTGCTCAGTCATGTCCGACTCTTTGTGACCCCACGGACTATACAGTCCATGGAATTCTCTAGGCCAGAATACTGGAGTGGGCAGCCTTCCCCTTCTCCAGGGGATCTTCCTAACCCAGGGATTGAAACCCAGGTCTCCCGCATTGCAGTCGGATTCTTTACCAGCTGAGCCACAAGGGAAGCCCACAGTGGCTGTACCTATTTACATTTCTCCCAACCTTCTCTTCCCAGCATTTATTGTTTGTAGATTTTTTGATGATGGCCTTTTATTTTATGTTTTTGAGTGTGGGAGGGTTCAAAAGTTTCAAATGTACAAAAGATTGAAAATTCTTCAGTGAACTCGCAGGTACCCTCTACCTGTGAGCTGTGATTGGCGTTTTGCTTGTATGTATTTGTCACATTTCTCTCCATCCCTTGAGGGTAAGGTTTCCATTATGGATTTCATTTCCTTTACAGTTTTAGTACCATTTAGGTTTTCTATTCTTTCTGTTAAATTCTGCTTTTCTAACAATTGGTACATCTCTAAATTTATCTCAGTTCTCCAATTAATTGGCATAAAGTTGCTTATAATATCTTTTCTTCATAGTTTGCAGGATTTGCAGTGATGTCTTGTTTTCATTCCTGATAATGGTGATTTCTCTGGGTTTATAAATTTTATTAGCCTTTTCAAAGAACACATCACTTTGATGATAATTCTTTATTGTATGTTTCATTAGTTTCTTCCTTTTATTATTTCTTCTATCTTTGGGTTACTTTTTTGTAGAAAGTTTCTTGAGATATAAAGCGCATTGATTTTGAGCCTTTCTTCTTTTTTAATATAGGTACTCAGGCTATAAAATTCCTTCTACTGATACTAGCTGCATTCCAAAGATTTTGATATATAGCATTTTCTTTAGCCTTCTGTTCAAATATTTTATAGTTTCTATGGTGATTTTAGGTAATACAGTAATTAATTGAGGTAATATAGTTATTAGGGTCTTCTCAGGTGGTAAAGACTACGTGCCTGCCAAGCAGGAGACTCAGGTTCAATCTTGGGTCAGGAAGATCCCCTGGAGAAGGGAATGGCAACCCACTCCAGTATTCTTGCCTGGGAAATCCCGTGGACAGAAGAGCCTGGCATGCTACAGTCCGTGGGATTGCAAAGAGTTGGACACAAATATATTTATTAATCTTTTTGTTAGTTTTTTTTTTTTTTTAGCCTAAATGCACTGTGGTAAGAGAACAAATTTCGTGTGTTTTCAGTTCCTTAAAGCTTGCTGGGACTGGATTTTTGACCCAAGTTGTCAGTCTTGGTCCTGCTCCACAGGTGCTTGAGGTCATCCTCTTTGATTCCGTCTCATATCCACACTCCCTGTCTGGACTTCCTCTGTTCCTCTTCTGTAGCACCCTCCTGACAGTGCACCTCCATTAAACTCCTCAAATCTATGCTCCATTATTCTGGGACAGAATTGAGAGCTTATAACCTGGCCCCAAGGTGCTGCAGGGTCTGCACCCAAGCCTCGGGCAGGCTAGTCTCTACTTTTCTGTTCGGACTCCACCACATCAACTCTCTGTGCTGGGCGAAGTCCTGTTGATCAGCTCTGCTGATTGTGTTGTTCAGATACCTGTGATTCTTAATAAGGTTTTGGTTTTTTTCTTAACTATTCATGACTATCCATTTCTAGAACTTTTTTATTATCCCAGACAGAAACTACTCAGTAAGGAACAACTATCCAATCCCTCTTTCTGGTAACTCTGGTTATCCAGCCACTGGTAACCACTATTCTATTTCTGCTCTGCTAGGTCGCTTCAGTCGTGTCTGACGCTGTGCGACTCCAGAGACGGCAGCCCACCAGGCTCCCCCATCCCTGGGATTCTCCAGGCAAGAACACTGGAGTGGGTTGCCATTTCCTTCTCCAATGCATGAAAGTGAAAAAATAAAGTGAAGACGCTCAGTCGTGTCCGACTCTTAGCGACCCCATGGACTGCAGCCTACCAGGCTCCTCCATCCATGGGATTTTCCAGGCAAGAGTACTGGAATGGGGTGCCATTGCCTTCTCCCACAGACTTGTATAGGGTGATTCAATTTTTCAAAACTCCAGCTTCTTCATCCATAAAATGAGGATCATACAACCTAGGAATTAGATGATGCTGTTAAAGTGCTGCATTCAAAATGCTAGCAAATTTGGAAAACTCGTCAGTGGCCACAGGACTGGAAAAGGTCAGTTTTCATTCCAATCCCTAAGAAGGGCAATGCCAAAGAATGCTCAAACTACCACACAATTGCACTCATATCACATGCTAGTAAAGTAATGCTCAAAATTCTCCAAGCCAGGCTTCAACAATACATGAGCTGTGAACTTCCAGATGTTGAAGCTGGATTTAGAAAAGGCAGAGGAACCAGAGATCAAATTGCCAACATCCGTTAGATCATCGAAAAAGCAAGGGAATTCCAGAAAAACATCTACTTCTGTTTTATTGACTATGCCAAAGCCTTTGACTGTGTGGATCACAACAAACTGGAAAATTCTGAAAGAGATGGGAATACCAGACCACCTGACCTGCCTCCTGAGAACTCTGTATGCAGGTCAAGAAGCAACAGTTAGAACTGGACCTGGAACAACAGACTGGTTCCAAATTGAGAAAGGAGTACATCAAGGCTGTGTATTGTCACCCTGCTTATTTAACCTATATGCAGAATACATCATGCAAAATGCCAGACTGGATGAAGCATAAGCTGGAATCAAGATTGCAGGGAGGAATATCAATAACCTCAGATACGCAGATGACACCAGCCTTATGACAGAAAGTGAAGAGGAACAGAAGAGCCTCTTGATGAAAGTGAAAGAGGAGAGTGAAAAAGCTGGCTTAAAACTCAGCATTCAAAAAACTAAGATCATGGCATCCAGTACTGTCACGTCATGGCAAATAGATGGTGAAACAATGGCAACAGTGACAGAGTTTATTTTCTTGGGCTCCAAAATCACTGCAGATGGTGACTGCAGCCATGAAATTAAAAGACACTTGCTCTTTGGAAGAAAAACTATGACAAATCTAGACAGCGTATTAAAAAGCAGAGACATTACTTTGCTGACAAAGGTCCTTATATTCAAAGCTAGGTTTTTTCAGTAGTCATGTTATGGATGTGAGAATTGGACCATAAAGAAAGCTGAGTGCCAAAGAATTGATGCTTTTGAACTGTGGTGTTGGAGAATATTCTTGAGAGTCACTTGGACTGCAAGGAGATCAAACCAGTCTATTCTAAAGGAAATCAGTCCTGAATATTTATTGAAAGGGGTGAAGCTGAAACTCCAGTACTTTGGCCATATGATGCAAAGAACTGACTCATTTGAAAAGACCCTGATGCTGGGAAAGATTGAAGGCAGGAGGAGAAGGGGACAGCAGAGGATGAGATGGTTGGATGGCATCACTGGCTTAATGGACATGAGTTTGAGCACACTCCAGGAGTTGGTGATGGACAGGGAGGCCTGGTGTGCTGCAGTCCATGGGGTTGCAAAGAGTCAGACCCAACTGAGTGGCTGAACTGAAGGTGTTTTCTGGTTTTCCTTGTGATAATGTCTTTGACTATTTGGTTGTTTGAGTTTGTCATTTACTTTCTATGTATGTATGTATGTGTGTGTGTGTATATATATGCCAGTCATCTAGTTTTTTAATTTCATCCATTGTGTTAGAAAGTATACTTTGTATGATTTATATCTTTCTGCATTGTTTTGTGGAGAAGGCAATGGCACCCCACTCCAGTACTTTTGCCTGGAAAATCCCATGGACGGAGAAGCCTGGTTGGCTGCAGTCCATGGGGTCGCTAGAGTCGGACACGACAGAGCAACTTCCCTTTCACTTTTCACTTTCATGCATTGGAGAAGGAAATGGCAAGCCACTCCAGTGTTCTTGCCTGGAGAATCCCAGGGATGGGGGAGCCTGGTGGGCTGCCGTCTATGGGGTCGCACAGAGTCGGACACGACTGAAGCGACTTAGCAGCAGCAGCATTGTTTTGTGGCCTAGTTCAGTTCAGTTGCTCCTGTGAAGCTCTTGCAGTCAAGCCCTGCTGGCCTTCAAAGCCAGGTGCTTTAGGGGCTCCTCCCTCTGCTATCAGAGCCTCAGGCTGGAGAACCTGACTTGGGGCTCAGAGCTCTAACTCATGTGGGAGAACTTCTGCGATGTGATTAATCTCCAGTTTGTGGATAGTCCACCTAGTGTGTATGGGATTTGATTATATTGCAAGTACACCCTTCCTACCATCTTGTTTTTGTTTATTCTTTATATCGTTGGATGTAGAATATCTTTTTTGGCCACTTTCAGTCTTTTTTATTGATGGCTCCTCAGCAGTTTTTTGTGTATGTATACTCCTGAGAGGGGGTGAGCCCGAGCTCTTCCTGCTGCACCATCTTGGATGAGCTCGCAGGAGTTTTATTTCACATCATTTTACTTTCTTTAAAAAAAATTTTTTTAATTGAAGTACAGTTGAGCTATTTCAAATCCTGAAAGATGATGCTGTCAAAGTGCTGCACTCAATATGCCAGCAAATTTGGAAAACTCAGCAGTGGCCACAGGACTGGAAAAGGTCAGTTTTCATTCCAATGCCAAAGAATGCTCAAACTACCACACAATTGCACTCATCTCACACGCTAGTAAAGTAATGCTCAAAATTCTCCAAGCCAGGCTTCAGCAATACATGAACTGTGAACTTCCATATGTTGAAGCTGGATTTAGAAAAGGCAGAGGAAGCAGAGATCAAATTGCCAACATCTGCTGGATCATTGAAAAAGCAAGAGATTTCCAGAAAAACATCTATTTCTGCTTTATTGACTGTGTCAAAGCCTTCGACTGTGTGGATCACAATAAACTGTGGAAAATTCTGAAAGAGATGGGAATACCAGACCACCTGACTATGTGCATCACAATAAACTGTGGAAAATTCTGAAAGAGATGGGAATACCAGACCTTCCTGACCTATATGCATGTCAGGAAGCAACACTCAGAACTGGGCATGGAACAACAGACTGGTTCCAAATAGGAAAAGAAGTACGTCAAGGCTGTTTATTGTCACCCTGCTTATTTAACTTCTATGCAGAGTACATCATGAGAAACGCTGGGCTGGAAAAAGCACAAGGTGGAATCAAGATTGCCGGGAAAAATATCAATAACCTCAGATATGCAGATGACACCACCCTTATGGCAGAAAGTGAAGAGGAACTAAAGATCCTCTTGATGAAAGTGAAAGAGGAAAATGGAAAAGTTGGCCTAAAGCTCAACATTCAGAAAATGTTGATCATGGCATCATGGTCCCATCACTTCTTGGGAACTAGATGGGGAAACAGTGGAAACAGTGTCAGACTTTATTTTGGGGGGCTCCAAAATCACTGCAGATGGTGATTGCAGCCATGAAATTAAAAGACGCTTACTCCTTGGAAGGAAGGTTACAACCAACCTAGATAGCATATTAAAAAGCAGAGACGTTACTTTGCCAACAAAGGTCTGTCTGGTCAAGGCTATGGTTTTTCCAGTGGTCATGTATGGATGTGAGAGTTGGACTGTGAGGAAAGCTGAGCACAGAAGAATTGATGCTTTTGAACGGTGGTGTTGGAGAAGACTCTTGAGAGTCCCTTGGACTGCAAGGAGATCCAACCAGTCCATTCTAAAGGAGATTGGTCCTGGCTGTTCATTGGAAGGACTGATTCTAAAGCTGAAACTCAGGTACTTTGTCCACCTCATGCGAAGAGTTGACTCACTGGAAAAGACCCTGATGCTGGGAGGGATTGAGGGCAGGAGGAGAAGGGGACAACAGAGGATGAGATGGCTGGATGGCATCACCGACTCGATGGACATGAGTTTGAGTAAACTCCAGGAGTTGGTGATGGACAGGGAGGCCTGGTGTGCTGCGATTCATGGGGTCGCAAAGAGTCGGACACAATTGAGTGACTAAACTGAACTGAACTGAACTGATAGTTGATTTAAACTATTTATTAGTTTCAAATGTACAGCACTGTGATTCAATATTTTTATAGATGTATATCATTAAAATTATTATAAAATATTGGCTATATTCCCTGTGCTGTACAATATATCTTTGTAGCTTATTTATTTTATACATATTGGTTTATACCTCTTAATCTCCAGCCACTGTCTTGCCCTCTCTCCCTCCACCTTCCCACTGGTAGCCACTAATTTATTTTCTGCATATCTTTGAATCTGTATCTGTTTTGTTATGTTCATTTTTTTTAGATTCCACATATATCTGATCAGACACAGTATTTGTCTTTCTCTCTCTGACTTTTTTCACTAAGCACAATACTCCCCAGCTTCATCTATATTGATGCGAATGGTAAAATTTCATTCTTATGGCTGAGAAATATTCCATTATATATGTAAACCACGTATCTTCATCCATTCATCTGTTTCTTAGGTTGTTTCCATATTTTGGCTGTTGTACATAATGCTGCTGTGAACATGCGTTGAGGTACATGTATCTTTTTAAATTAGTGTTTTCATTTTTTGTTGATTCATACCCAAGAATGGAGTTGCTGGATCATATAGTGTTTCTAGTTTCAGTTTTTTTGAAAAACCTCTATAATGTTTTCCATAGTGGCTCCACCAATTTGCATTCCCATCAACAGTGTACTAGGGTACCCTTTTATCAATATCCTTGCCAACATTTGTTATTGGTGATCTTTTTGGTTATAGCTATTGTGATAGGTGTAAGGTGATACCTCTTTGTGGCATTGACTTAACATTTCTCTGATTACCAGTGTTGAAAATCTTTTCATGTGCCTTTGGTCATCTGTATGTTTCCTTTGAAAAATATCTATTCAAGTCCTCTGCCTATTTTTTAAAATAAGGTGTTTTGTTTATATTGAGTTGTATGAGCTGTTTATTTATTTTGGATATTAACCCCTTATCAGTCATATAATTTGCAAATATTTTCTGACTTTCAGTAGGTTGTCTTTTCTTTTGGTCACAGGTTTCTTTACCTGTGCAAAAGTTTTTAAGTTTAATTAATTCCCACTTGTTTATTTTTATTTTTGTTTCCTTTGCCTTAGTTTTGTAGTCTTTAGATTATAGACCTTTTGCCTCCTTGGTTAAGTTTATTCCTAGATATTTTATTCTCTTTGATGCAGTTTTAAATGGGATTATTTTATTGCTTTCTGATAGTTGATTATTAGTGTTTAGAAAAGCAATGGGTTTCTGTTTTTCAATCTTATATCCTATGACTTTATTGGATTCATTAATTAGTTCTCATAGTTTTTTGGGGGGGACTTTAGAATTTTCTATATATAATATGTCATCTGCAAATAGTGACATTTTTACTTTTTCCTTTCAAATTTGAATACCTTTTATTTCTTTTTCTTATCTGATTGCTGTGGCTAGGACTGCCAGTACTATGTTGAAAGTGGCAAAAGTGGGCATCCTTGTCTTGTTCCTGATTTTAGAGGAAAAAGCTGAGTATGTGAGCTGTCAGCGTGTCATGAATGGCCTTTATTATGTTGAAATATGTTTTTTCTGTACCAACTTTGTTGTGAGCCCTTATCATGAATGGAAGTTGGATTTTGTCAAATGTTTTTCCTGTGTCTATTGAAATGATCATGTGATTTTTATCCTTTTGTTAATGTGGTGTATCACACTGATTGACTTGTGGATTTTGAACATCTTTGCATTTGTGGAATAAATCACACTTGTTACGGTATATGATCCTTTTTATATATTGTTGAATTTGGTTTGCTAATATTTTTGAGGATTTTTGTGTCTATATTCATCAGAGATACTGAAGTAATTGTCTTTTTTCGGTAATGCCTTTTTCTAAATTTTATCAGGGTAATAATAGCCTCGTAGAATGAATTTGGGAGTGTTCCCTCCTCTTCATTTATTGGAATTGTTTGTGATGCTAGGTGTTAGCTCTTCTTATTATATTTGGTAGAATTTCTCTGGGAAGCCATCTGTTCCTGGACTTTTGTTTGCTGGGAGGTTGTTTGTTTGTTTGTTTGTTTTTTAACACTAATTCAATTTCTTATTGATCTGTTCAGTTTGTTTCTTTCTTTCTGATTCAGTCTTTGAGTACTCTGTGTTTCTCAGATTTTTATCCATTCCTTCTAGGTTGTTCAGTTTGTTGGCCTATAACTGTCTGTAATATTCTCTGACAATATTGTGTTTCACTGATATTGGTTGTAGTCTTCTCTTTCCTATCTTACTTTGCTTATGTGGATTCTCTTTTTTTCTTAATGAGCCTAGCTAAAAGCTTATCAATTTTGTTTATCCTTTTAAAAACTCATCTCTTGCTTCCATTGATCTTTTCTATTTTTTATCTCTATTTTATTCATTTCCTCTCTGATCTTTATTATTTTTCAATAAAGATCAATAAAAATATTATTTTAAATAATGCCTTAATTATTTCTTTACTTGTGCTGACTTGAGCTTTGTTCTTTTTCTAATTCATTTAGGTAGAAGATAGCTTGATTTTTCTTGTATGCTCAGATATGTATGTATCGTTATAATCTCCCCTATTACATCTACTTTTGCTGCATCATATCAGTGATACAAAGGTGTGTTTTTGTTTTTATTTCTCTTTTTTTCTGATTTCCTCTCTGATTTCTTCACTGACCCATTGTTTCTTCTAAAGACATGTTATTTAGGCTCCACGTGTTTGTGTTTTTCTTCCAGTAATTGGTTTCTAGTTTCACACTGCTGTGGTTGGGGGGAAAAAATATGATGTAATTTCAGTGTTCTTATATTTATTGAGACTTGTTTTGTGGCCTAGTATGTGATCTATCCTGGAGCTCATTTCCATGTGAAGTTGAAAAGAATGTGCATTCTGCTGTTTTGGGATGGAATGTCCTATATATATATCTATTAGGTATATCTGGTCTAGTGTGTCATTTAAGACCACTGTTTCCTTATTGATTTTCCATCTGTATGAATCTGTCCCTTGATGTAAGTGGAGTGTTAAACTCTTCTACTATTTTTCTATTATTGTCAGTTTCTTGTTTTTATGTATGTTAATATTTGTTTTCCATAAATTTAGTTGCACCTATATGACCAACCTAGATAGCATATTCAAAAGCAGAGACATTACTTTGCCAACAAAGGTTCTTCTAGTCAAGGCTATGGTTTTTCCTGTGGTCATGTATGGATGTGAGAGTTGGACTGTGAAGAAAGCTGAGTGCCGAAGAATTGATGCTTTTGAACTGTGGTGTTGGAGAAGACTCTTGAGAGTCCTTTGGACTGCAAGGAGCTCCAACCAGTCCATTCTGAAGGAGATCAGCCCTGGGATTTCTTTGGAAGAAATGATGCTAAAGCTGAAACTCCAGTACTTTGGCCACCTCATGCGAAGAGTTGACTCATTGGAAAAGACTCTGATGCTGGGAGGGATTGTGGGCAGGAGGAGAAGGGGACGACAGAGGATGAGATGGCTGGATGACATCACTGACTCAATGGACGTGGGTCTCAGTGAACTCCGGGAGTTGGTGATGGACAGGGAGGCCTGGTGTGCTGCGATTCATGGGGTCGCAAAGAGTCGGACACAACTGAGCAACGGATCTGATCTGATTTGATATGGGATGTATATATATTAATGAATGTTATATTCTTTTTTTTAAATTGATCACTATATCATTATATAATGCCCTTCATTTTATTTTTTATGGACTTTCCTTTAAAGTCTTATCTGTAAGATGTAAGTATTGATACCAGCTTTCTTGTCATTTTCATTTGCATGAAAAATAGTCTGCATGTCTTTTGAAATTTTTATTTTAATTTACTTTTTGCTTATGCTGTGTCTTCATTGCTCCATGCAGGCTTTCTCTAGTTGTGGTGAGCAGGGTCTACTCTCGAGTTGCAGTGCACAGGCTTTTCATTGCAGCAACTGCTTTCATTGCAGAGCTCAATCTCTAGACTTAGTCTTCAGTAGTTGTAGGCATGTTGGCTTAGGATTTGCAGCATGTGGGCTCAGTAGTTGTGGCACATGGGCTTAGTAGCCCCACGGCATGTAGAATCTTCCTAGACCAGGGATTAAACCCATGACCCCTGCACTGACAGCTGGATTCTTAATAACTGCTGCTGCTGCTAAATCACTTCAGTCGTGTCCGACTCTGTGCGACCCCAGAGACGACAGCCCACCAGGCTCCCCCGTCCCTGGGATTCTCCAGGCAAGAACACTGGAGTGGGTTGCCATTTCCTTCTCCAATGCATCAAAGTGAAAACTGAAAGGGAAGTCGCTCAGTCGTGTCTGACTCTTCGCGACCCCATGGACTACAGCCTACCAGGCTCCTCCATCCATAGGATTTTCCAGGCAAGAGTACTGGAGTGGGATGCCATCTCCTTCTCTGGATAAACTCCTTTAGTTTTTCCTTATTTGAGAAGTTCTTTATTTCCCTTTCAATTCTGAATGATAGTCTTGCTGGAAATAATCCTAGTTGTAGGTTTTTCCCTTTTACCACTCTGAGTATGTCATGCCATTCCCTTTTGGCCTGCAAAGTTTCTGCAGAAAATTCAGCTGACAGACTTATGGGTATTCCTTTGTATGTGACTTTATGTGACTTTTTCTCTGGCTACCTTTAATTTTTCTCTTTAATTTAACTTTTCCCATTTTAACTATGATACGTTTTGGTCTGTATCTCTCAGTTCATCTTGTTTGGAATACTCTGAATACCTGGATATCTGTTCCTTCTTCAGGTTCAGGAAATTTTCAGCCATAATTTCATTAAATACATTTTCAACCTTCTTCACTCTCTCTTCTCTCTGGAACCTCTATAATGTGAATGTTAGCATACTTGATGTTGTCTCAGAGGTTCCTTAAACTGTTCTCATATTTTAAAAATTTGTTTATCTTTTTACCATTCTGGTTGGGTGATTTCCATTATTCTGTCTTCCAGATCACTTATGCATTCTTCTCTATTACTTAGTCTTCTCTTAATTCTTTCTAGTATGTTTTTCACTTTAGTTATTTCATTCTTCAATTCTGACTGGTTTTTGTACTTTCTAGTTCCTTGTTAAAATTCTCCCTATGTTCATCTTTTCTTTTCCCTAGTTTGTTTAACATTCTTATTACCAATGCTTTGAACTCATTATCTGGTAAATTCTCTCTGTTCTTATTGGTGGTTTTGTCATTGTTCTTTCATTGGAAAGACATTCTTTGGTTTTCTCACTTTGTTTAACATTTCCTCTTACAATGAAATTAGGTGAAACTGTTGCCTATCCTGGTCTTGGTGTGTTGTACTAATGTGGAGACCTTTGTGCAGTCTGCCTGTGCTCAGCAGTTTTGTTGTGAGAGGTGGATCTGATGGGTCATGTCTCCCCCCAGGATGTGCTGTCTGGTATCACCTGGTGGGTGATGGGGCTGGAGATGGAGGGACTAGAGCCATAGCCAAGTGTGAACTGAAGCTTCTTCTATGCTGAGTGGTCATCACTACCCTATCAGGGGTGGGGACTTGTCCCCAGGTGCTGAAGCAGGGGTGGTATCCGAGCTGGTTGCTTTCCCTCCAAGTGTGCGCTCTATCCTCTCCTAGAAATGGCACCTTTGCCCCAGGAGGCACAGTGCCAGAGCAGAAAGGGCTGCAGTGGGCACCAGGTGCGGGGCAGGGTATACAGTGGGACAGTCCCAGCAGGCTAGTCAGCTCCAACTGAGTACCAGCAGTGGCTGTACTTGCCCCATTTATATGCAGGGTTAGGTTTGAGCCAGCTCCACCCCCAGCTACACACTCTGCTTAGCAATGATAGCTTTCAACCTGGTGGGAAATCTCCAGAGGTAGAGGGGCTGGGCACATGCTAGGCAGTTTCACGAAACTCTCCAGAACACCATCCTATACTTCATTCCTGGGAGTAACAAGCTTGGGTCTAGGTTTCTGGGTTTCTCACCCTCCTCGAAGTCCAGTTGATTTTCAGACCACTGAAGAAGACATACATCCTTCTGGAACTCCTATACTGTAAAGGTCAGCATGTTGGACCCCAGGCCTGAAGTACCAAATATGTAGGTCAAATCACCACCAGGAGAGATCTAGTGACCACCACATACCACATACCACATACCACCCTTCTCTTCTGTGGGCCCAGATCCCAGCCTGATGGCTCCTTTCCCTTCTTACTTGACTCATATGGCTCTTTCTTTTACAGCTTTTGTTTTAGAAGAATTTTTCTTTCCATTTCCGGTTTATTTTCAGGGAGAGTTGCTCCACATATTAGATGTATTTTTGATGCGTTCATGGGGGAGGGTGAGGTTGGCATCATCTTCCTACTCTGCCATCTTGATCTCCTCTCCTCCCTCCTTTTACTTTCAACGTCTTTGTGTTTTTGTATCGAAAGTGAGTATTTTGTAGACAGCATACAGATCACTTGTGCTTTTTTATCCAGTCTGCCAATCTTTTATTTGGAGATTTCAATCCATTTACATTAAAAGTAATTATGGATAATAAAGGATTTCTACTGTGTTGTTTTTTTTTTTTTCTGTATGTCTTATAGTTTTTTATTCCTCAATTACTTCATTGTTGCCTGAAGTTTTTTTTTGTAGTGTGTTTTGATTCCTCCCCCTTTTCACTTTTCTGTATATATTTTTATTTTCTTATTGATTACCTTAGGGTTTACAATTAAAATCTTAGCCTTATAACAGCTTTATGTGAATGATACCACCTTGTTTCAGTAGTGCGAGAGCACTTTACTTCTGTGTGTCTCCATCCCTTCTCCTCTGTGTTTTTGCACAGACTGCACCTTGTACATTGTATGCCCATTCACATGGATTTATAATTGTTACATAATGCATTTGCCTTTTAAATTATATAGGGGAAAAAGGAATTAAAACCAAAATTACAATGGTATTGGCTTACATATTTAGCTATGTAGTTGCTTCGTTTATTTCTTCCCATGACTTTTGAGGTACTATTATCCTTTCATTTCAACCCGAAATGAAAGTTTTTCGTTTAGCATTTCTTGTGAGGCAAATCTTTTAGTAACAATCTGCCTTTGTTTCTGTTTATCCAGAAGTCTTAATTTTTCCTTCAACCTGCTCAGTGTAGAATCTTGGTTGACAATCTTTTCTTTCTGTACTTCACGTAGTTTTTCCTGTCTTTAGTTTTCTTTTCTTGATAGGCTCTGTACACTTATCTTCTTCTTCTTTTTTCCTTTGTGTTTCTTAGAATTTCAATGATATGGTCTCAAATGTGCTGTTTCTTTTTCTGCCTGCTCGGATCTGCTTTTGAGCTCCTCTGAAGTGAAGTGAAGTCACTCGGTCGTATCTGACTCTTTGTGACCCCATGGATGGTAGCCTACCAGGCTCCACGATCCATGGGATTTTCCAGGCAAGAATACTGGAGTGGGCTGCCATTTCCTTCTCCAGGGGATCTTCCCAACCCAGGGGTTGAACTCGGGTCTCCTGCATTGCAGACAGACGCTTTACCATCTGAGCCACTAGGGAAGCCTCTAGTGTCATTTTAATTTCAGTTATTATCCTTTTTAGCTCTAATATTTCAGCTCTATATTTGGTTCCTTTTATAACTTCTTTGACTTTATTGATATTCTCATGTTGTTCATGTGTCATTATCCTGATTTCCTTTTTGTCCATGTTTCCTTTAATTCTTTGAACGTATTTGAAACAGTTGATTTAAAGACTTTATTTTCTAAGTACAGTGTCTAGACTTCTTCAGGGACAGTTGCTATTAATGAGTTTTCCCCTTTGTATGGATCACACTTTCCATTTTCTGTGTGTAAATATTTGTGATTTCTTGGTGAAAACCGGACATCTGAATATTATAAGTGATAACTCTGGAAAACAGAGTCCTGCCTTCCCCAGCATTTGCTGGTTTTGTTTGCTGAAGGCTTAGTTAGTGGTCATTTTTTTTTTTTTTTTTCAAATTGTATTCCATTATATGTTATTTCAAGATATCAGGTATAATTCTGTGTTACACAGTAAATTCTTGATGTTTATCTTTTTATGTATAGTTTGTATCTGTTAATACTTCTTATTTGTCCTCCAAGAATTTCTTGATTTTTCTAGGTCTTTAATAGTTCCATGCATTTTAGAAACAGCCTGTATAATATCTACAAAATAGCCTTATTGGATTTTTATTCTGATTGTATTAAGTCTGTTGATCATCTGGGTAAGATTTGACACATTAACAGTAGCGAGTCTATTATAAACATGACGTTTGTTTGTTTATGTCTAATTTTCTCTCAGTGAAGTTTTGTAGTTTTCAGTGTAAAGGTGTTACACATCTTTCATTAAATTTAACCTGAGATAGTTGATATTTTGGAATGTGATTATAAATTTTATTGCTTTAAAATATCCTTTTACAGATTATGTTGGTAGCATATAGAAATACGGTTATTTTTTGTACCTTGTATCCTGCAATCTTGCTAAATTAACTTTAGTTCTAGAAATTGGTTTGTCTGCTCTTCTTGGTTTTCTCCATACACAGTCTTGTCATCTTCAAATAAGGATGGTTTTCCTTTTTCTTTTCAGTCTGTGTTCCTTATTCCTTTTCTTTTATTGGCGTGAACTTTCCCATACAGTGTTGGCTAGGGGCAAGGGGAGCAAGGGGCAAGGGGAAATACATTTGGCATTTCACCATTGGCACAGGGTTGGCTGTGGGTTCTACAGAGGCCCTTCCAGATGGAGGAGGGACCCTGTGCTTTCTGTGAAGGAGTGTGGAACTTCTCAGATACTCCCCCTGCATCTGTGGGGAGCATCACATGGAATTCTCCTTTGGTATGTAACTGTGGGGAGATGCAGTGATTTTTGCTGGGATGACATCATTGCATTCGTGGGGCAAAACCTCACTTGGCTCTGATGTTTTATCTTTTTTTTTTTTTTTTAATTGCTTGGTTATATCTGCCAACATTGTGTCTAGAGAGTTTGAAGGCTGTTGGTCTGTAATCTCTTCTTGCAGTAGCTTCGTAAGGTTTCTTCATCATGGCCATGTTGGCCTCACTAGCCATCACAGCTCGTTTCTCATTGTGCTGCTTCTCTTCCGGGGTGTACCTGAGGAGCAGGGAGCAGAGGCACCGCCCTGCCCCCGACTCCAGATCTCTGGGCACAACCGTGCAGAGCTCCCAGCTGTTCTGGACCTCCCATAATGACACTGATAAGTCAAGCAGGAGGCCTTTGGGTGGGGGTGTGTGGTTCCCTCACTGTTACTCAGGGTTTAGGTCCTGCTGGGTCTGCTTTGAAGCCCACTCTGGCCTGTGGACATTCATGGCATGTGGCTGCCTTCTTGCCCCACACTTTCACTCTGATGTCAGCCATTAAAAGGTGCCCCAGGGCATGTCCTGAGACCACCCTCTCCTGAGGATGGAGAAACTGTAGGGACCCCCAAGGCCACTGAGTGATGCTAGCTGATTGAAGCCATATTTCTTGTCTTATAGATGAACACATCTCGAACAGCAATGGGGATGCCATGTCTGGCCCCGGTACCCAGCCCTGTACCCACCGTGGTCATTCCTGGAGCTGCCTCAGCCCTTCCTGTGCCCATGCCAGGTACTGCCCTCTCCTGCCTCCCAGCCCCACCTTTGGGCCAGTATGGAAGCCTGATCCCAGCTCCAGTGTCCTGGGGTCCCTGGGCAGCCCAGGCAGGCAGCCGGAGCCTCAACACGGGGCCAAGCCTGGGTGCAGCAGATGCGCCAGCCCTCCCTGTGTTCTTCAGGCCAACTGTGGTCAGCATGCCTGGCCCCAGGCTGCAGATCATGTAGCTCTCTGTCTCACTACTTGCCAATGGAAGACACTGAACAGCCTGGAGGAGTCGGGTTGTGGTTTGGCCTCCGAGTCCTGCCCTGTCTGCTCATGGGTGCCCAGCCAGGGAGCTGGCACATGGGCAGCAATCGTTGCTTCCTTTATTGCTGCAGACCTTATTTCCTCTTAGGTTCCTGTGGTCAACACTTGCTGTCTTTGCACTCACTTCCTGTACTTGAATCGATGGTTAGAACATTGTAATAACCCTGCAGAAGTACAGTGCCTTGAATTCCAGCTTTTCCATTCCCTGATGGAAAGACGTGTTTTAGAAAACCGTGTATCAGAAAAGGTGTATTTCATTTATAGTTGGTTTGTGCATTGATATTTCTATTTCCCATTTTAAGTTGCAGAGATATGAATGGTTTACAAATCTGAAGCTAAAGTCTGATCTTTTCTGTTGTACATGCTTTAAAAAAAATTGAACTAGTGACCTTGAATATTGAAGAGTTGCAAATGCTAGA
The DNA here is from genome assembly GCF_029407905.1 of Bubalus kerabau. Lineage (NCBI taxonomy): Eukaryota > Metazoa > Chordata > Mammalia > Artiodactyla > Bovidae > Bubalus > Bubalus kerabau. The sequence goes on from NC_073627.1 coordinate 152,054,880, forward strand.
GTAACTCTGCTTTGTACTCATAAAATGAGATCTCTCCAGCTGTATGGTCACAGGTAGCAAACAGATGGACAAATTCCCTCAACTGCAGTGCCGTGGGCACTGCCAGCAGACTGCCCAGGGTGCATGATTATTGGGGCAGTGCATTGCTAATGGTAGTTGATCTCTTAGTCAGGAATGTTAGCATTTGTGTTTGGCTACGTGGAACTGCTATAAAGTGCTGGGTAAGCAGACATGACCCAAAGCCTGCAGGGCTGCTCTGAGTGTGGGGGAGGTAAAGGTTTGTGTCTGGAGGTGCAGAAGCACAGGCAGGCCACCTGCTCTGCAGAGAGAGTGTGGCCCCTTCTGCTCAGGGGGCCCACCAACTTCCCCTCCCAGCCTACCTTCCTTTTCTGTTGTTTGCACAGAGGCCTGTGGCCACCTGGGCCTAGCTTTTCCAGTGTTCACAGGCTACTCTGCCCACCTCTGGCCTCCAGACTGTTCTGCAGGCACCAAGCCATCGTGCTGGGGGCTAGGAGTGTTCCTCTCCTGGAAATTTCAGTGCTACTCATCTCAGACAGGCACCAAACAGCCCAGGGTGGGAGCTGAAGGCCCCACTCCCCACTGGCCAAGATGTTTCCCACTTCCCACTGGGAGGCAGCTGGTTGGGCTGCCCAGCTGTGAATTGTATAGTTCTGCTGTACTTTGGGACTTCACTAGGACTGGCTGAATTCTTTTGGTTTAAATGTATTATTCCGTCAATTCAGTTAGAATTGAATTTTCTAGGTGATTATGCAGAATCTTCTGCCAGGGCATGAAGCTATAGTAAGAGATTTCTGTTCTCTGTAATGTGCCCCTGGGTCCTTGGATTGAGAATCATGTGCGCCTGGTTCCTGAGGGTGGTGGAAACTGCCCTCTTCCCACACCCCTGCTGCTGTACCAGACATGCGGTTTGGAGTCCTGGCCTGTAACAGGAATGGTCAGTGGCACAGACTCTCCAAGAGATTGTATATTTGAAGGAGAAAAATAAACATTTTTGCTTGAAAACAGTGTGGAGCCACATCTTTTTCTTAACTTCTGGCCACAGAGAAGCTGAACCAGCCAGTCTCATAGGGAGCATCGGGTGGGCAGCCCTGGCAGGCAGCACTGCTGTCCTGGCACAGCTTCACTCTCAGCAACACGCTTCTGTCAGCACCTCGCCTAGGAGGCCGGGGCGGCCAGGAGGGGCCAGGGGGCTGAGTGGCAGGTGCTGTCTTCCTCGCAGGATCTGGTGTGACTGACGCTGAGCCGACCTGACTCGGACGATGAGACTGGGGTGTTGGGCAGGGCTCGTAGGCCAGCTCTGTGGCTCCGGGCCTAGGTTGGCCTGTTCACTCGGCTTTCAGACTCTGAATCTGAACTGCATTTGGATGTACGGTAGCCTCTGCCTATGGAGGGTATGAGTCTCATGGCCAACTGAAAGGTGTCTCTGACCCCTGTCCATGTTGTCTAACAGAAAGCCAGGTTTGTGTGACTCACCCTGGACAGAGCTGGGTGGGGGCTGGGCCACCACCGGAGGGTCACCTGAGGGGCTCTGCTGTCCAGCAGGTGCAAATTAGGGGAGGCCCCCTGCAGGGCTCAGCACGTTTTCCTGGCTCACCAACCCTGATGGCCTTTTGCTCAGCTGGCCGTGCCCCTGCATGCCTGCTGCACGCACTCAAGCTGGGGGTTGTGGTTCCTCCCACTCCACCCAGCTGGGGTCGCTGCCCTGGTCTGTTTGTCCTGTGTTTCCACCGAGGTGCAGTCAGGCGTTGTGCTCCAGCCACCCACAGTGCTCCACCTCAGCACTGGCTCTGAGCAGAGGCCGGGGCCGCTTGGGATGCTGCTCTGCTTGCTGTGCCCAAGGAGCCAGAGGTCCCTCACTCTCCAGAGCAACAGTTGTGCAGACCCTGGGAGGCCCTGCCTGGTTCGGGCGGTTGCTCAGTGTGGAAGGCGGCCAGATGGCAGAGGCAGCCAGGAGTCATTATCTGTATAGTGCCTGGGTCGTGGTCAGGCGGCCCAGCCCTCCACGGAGTGTGACCGCTCTGGTGTCACCATTCCAACTTCCGGGGCCTCACATGGTCACGGCAGGCCTATAATGAGCTGTGGCGGTTTTGTTTTCTAGATTCTGAAAGTGAGAAGCCCGACTGAGCCCAGGCAGGCCGACCCAGACCCAGACGCCAGGCCCTGTGTCATCTCACGCAGAGAAGGCGAGCCCACGCCTCGTGTCCGGTTCACGATGTTTTGTAATCACTTTCTAAGCATTTTTTATTCACAATTGGAAACACAAATGTAAGCAAGAATAAAAAAATATTTTGGGGGAAACAGGACTTTGGTTTTTCAAACTCTCCTTTCTGATGGTCCCCAGACAGGCAGGTAACCCGCGATGGTGGTAAGTGAATGAGGGTGTTGGAGAAGCTCCTGGGATCGCACAGCTGGACGGGTCTGGGGGTAAGTACCCTTAGCTAAAGGGTTCTTGAATATAGGGATGACACTTTCTATGGTGCTTAATAGTGCCCAGGATAGCTCAAGGTCCTTGTGTCCAGACAGCAGCTAGGATGGGTCAGACGTGTGATAAAGACCCACCTCTCAGAGAAGCAGTTGAGGTTGTGGATCGCAGGCAACCTGGCCCCAATTTTCAGGCATTCTCCTCCTTCACACCCAGGACAGCCCCATTCTGTGCAGAGCCCTGGAGGCTGAACAGTGCTGCCCATCTCTGTTGATGGCTCCTTGGCCCATCCAGGCTTGGGCCTTTGTGCACACAGCTCCATTCATTATGCTGCCCCTCAGGCTTCCTTACTCTGTCACTTGAAGACATGATCATACATCCCCCAGGCACAGGACAGGCATGCACAGTGGCTTGAAATGACCCTTCGTTCAGATTTCACATGCACCACTGGGAGGGGCCAGGCCCAGGTCTGAAGCCCCTGACTTCAGTAGGGGGTGGGATCGGCCCAGTGGCCCTTGTAGGGCTGCACCACACCGCCATGGTAGGGTGTCCGAAGCACAGTGTGAAAGCCAGGGAACCGGCTAGGGGCTTCACAGAGTAGCTTGCAGTAGTAAAGTTGCAGCCTACCAGCTGGAAAGGGGGATCGCACTTGGACCTGGAGTTTGGTGTAGAATTCAGGGAGTCCCATTCATTGGGATGAGAAAATTGTATCTTGGTTTTCAGTTAATCTCTGAGTGCAATTTAGTGTTTCCTCCAGTGAAGAATGTGGGGTTGGAGCAGCAGCACCTGGGCCATGTCACCACTGGAGCCCACAGATGCTTTGTGTGACATTGTAGTCGTCAAGGTGTCCCCAAGTGTTATGTATGGTTGTCACACAAATTGCCAGCCCCTTAGACTCAGTACCTATCCAACTGGCTGACAAAAGCAGAGCAGCACAGGCTTCCTGCCTCCTCACAGCTTCCCAGAGGGTGTGCAGGTGAAATTTTTGGGCATACATAGGGGCTGCCCACTTCATCCCTGTCAGCTGTTGGTGTTGCTGCCCAGGCCAAGTGGACATGTGCCAGTGTGTGCTCTCTGTGATGAAGCAGAGTGGGCAAGTGTTTTACCACGTGTAACAACATTGTGTATTTTCATTGTGTTCATTTTGTCACTGTCCGTTTGTGGCTTTTGTTACTTAGGTTTTCTATCGATGGCAATAATGCACAGTTTACTTTTTCAGATAGCAAATTTATTTGAATCATTCCTTTTAAGCAAGTATGAGCTAATGGTAAAACTTGGTCGTAAGATAATAGTACTCAAAGATAAAAGTAGTACATGCTGCTGCTGCTAAGTCACTTCAGTCGCGTCAGACTCTGTGCGACCCCGTAGATGGCAGCCCACCAGGCTCCCCCATCCCTGGGATTCTCCAGGCAAGAACACTGGAGTGGGTTGTCATTTCCTTCTCCAATGCATGAAAGTGAAGAGTGAAAGTGAAGTTGCCCAGTTGTGTCTGACTCTTAGCGACCCCATGGACTGTGGCCCACCAGGCTCCTCTGTCCATGGGATTTTCCAGGCAAGAGTGCTGGAGTGGGGTGCCATGAGCGAATGGTTAAAATTGCAAGGGTAGACGGCTGAAGTGTGGACTCACAGGTTCACATCCAGTAGCCCTTGGATGTAAACACCTATGAGGCCACAAGCTTCCTCCAGAATTTGAGTAGGCAGCTGTCAGATTCCTTTATTAGGGGGTATATTTCTGGTTGGGCAAAGGGGAGAGGCGGGGTTGGAACAGACTGAATACCTGTTCACACTACAGCATCATTGAGCACTTCCCACAGCACATTTTGGGAGCAGAAGCCAGTGGCTACCTTACCTCCTAGGACCCCCATGTAGCAGAGTCAACCTCACCCCAACTGCAGGAGCAGCTAGGTCCTCCCTGAAAATGGAGATGGCCCTCTGGAAGCAGCTCAATTGCTGTATTCATCAGCACAGGCAGAGGGACAGGCAGGTGATGTTGCTGGTCAAGCCACTATCCCAGGGGGTGGATCTTGCATATTGCTGTCCTGGGGATCTGCACACACAGCTTCATCCACTGCTTAGAAGTGCTCAGTCGCTCTGCAGAGCCTCCAGGAAAACCCTAGTCCCAGATAAAACCCTGGAAAACAGATAAAACTGCAAAGAGAGCAATAGACAAATTCACAGCCACAGCCAGCTAGTTCAATAAATGACCCAACAAGTAGATAGAAAGCCATTGTAACAGAGGTGTCTCCATTTTTGAGGTCTGAGTGCCAACAGCTTTTAAGCATCACCTCCCCTCTCCGCTCCATATCTGGGCATGCTGATAAGCTAAACCCTAGTGCCCCATCCCTTGGCATCATGGGAAATTCACACTATAAGTGGAAGCCTCATCCTGACTCTACTCCCTAATAACCATAAAAACCCCAAGCCAGTCTCCCTTCCCTGCCAGTCCTCTATGCCTGCTCACTCAATCTGTTTTGGATCTTAACACCTCATAATGTGAGTAACAAGCCTGTTTATCATCTTTCGATTGTGTGTGTGCACATGTGTATGCATGTGTGTCTCAATATCCAAACCACAATTTGGCTGGAGGTCCCTCCTGTTTCTGTGAAGTGACCACAGCAATCACTGAGAACATATAAAACTTGAACACCACTCTCAACCTGCTGTCTTGATTAACATTTCTAAAATTCCACTTGCCACAGAGCACACATTCTTTTTTGTGTATGTGATCTGTATACCAAGATAAGCCAGATTCGGTGTCATAAAAATGAGTGGCAATTCTAAATTCTAAAGGATTCAAGTCATATAAATGACATTCCTTGACCACAATGGAATTAAATTAGAAATTAGGAACAGATCTCTGGAAAACATCCAGAGATGTTTGGAAATGAGGTAACATACTTCTAAATAACCTATGGATTAAAAGGAGATCAAATGAGAAATTAGAAAACCAGTTAAACAATAAAAATGAAAACATCAAAACTGATGGCATATTGCTAAAACAATACTTAGGAAATTGATAGCACTAAGCCTATATTAGAAGAAAAGATCAAATTAATGACTTCATCTTCTGCCTTAAGAAATTAGCAGAGGAAGAAATTAAATCCAAAGTAAACATAAGAAGTGGAATAATAAAAATCAGTAAAATAGAAAACAGGAAGAACAATAGAGAATATCTATGTAACCGAAAGACAATATATGAGAAACTCAATAAAACTGAAAAATCTATGCAAAATTCTCTTGCATTCCTATACACCATTAACAAAAGATCAGACAGATGAGAAATAATCTCATTCACCATTACATCAAAAAGAATAAAATATCTAGGAATCAACCTACCTAAGGAGGCAAAAGATCTGTTCTCAGAAACCTACAAGATACTGATGAAAAAAAATGAGATCACACCAACAGATGGAGAGATTGTGTGTTCTTGGATTGAAAAAATCAACATTGTGAAAATGACTTGGGCTTCCCTGGTGGCTCAGATGGTTAAAAAAAAAAAAAAAAATCTGCTTACAGTGCAGGAACCCAGATTAAATCCCTGGGTCAGGAAGATCTCCGGGAGAAGTGAATGGCTACCCACTCCAGTATTCTTGCCAGGAGAATCCCATGTACAGAGGAGCCAGGTGGGCTCCAGTCCATGGGATTGCAAAGAACTGGACATGACTGAGCAACTAAGCGTGCACACATGCACCCAAGGTAATCTATAGACTCAGTGCAATCCCTGTCAAACTACCAATGCCATTTTTCACAGAATAAGAAAAAAAAAAATTTTTTTTTAATAATTTGTATGGAAACACGAAAGACCTCAAATACCCAAAGAAATCCTGAGAAAGAAAAACAGAGCTAGAGGAATTAGGGTCCCTGACTTCAGACTATACTACAAAGCTACTGGCACAAAACCAGAACTACAGATCAATGGAACTGGATAGAAAGCCCAGAGACAAACCCACACACCTGGGTCACCTAATCTATGACAAAGGAGGCAACAATATCCAATGGAGAAAGACAGTCTCGTCAAGAAGTGGTGCTGGGAAAACTAGACAGCTACCTGTAAATGGATAAAATTAGAACACAACACCATACACAAAAATAAACTCAAAATAGATTAAAGACTTAAATGAAAGCTGGATACTATAAAACTTACAGAGGAAAACATAGGGAGAATGCTCTGACATAAATTGGAGCACTATTTTTGGATCCACCTCTTAGATTAATGGAAATAAAAACAAAAGTAAACAGTTCAGTTCAGTCACTCAGTCGTGTCCGACTCTTTGTGACCCCATGAATCGCAGCACACCAGGCCTCCCTGTCCATCACCAACTCCCAGAGTTCACTCAGACTCAAGTCCATCAAGCCAGTGATGCCATCCAGCCAACTCATCCTCTGTCCCCTTCTCCTCCTGCCCCCAATCCCTCCCAGCATTAGGGTCTTTTACAATGAGTCAACTCTTCGCATGAGGTGGCCAAAGTATTGGAGTTTCAATTTCAGCATCAGTCCTTCCAACGAACACCCAGGACTGATCTCCTTTAGGATGGACAGGTTGGATCTCCTTGCAGTCCAAGGGACTCTCAAGAGTCTTCTCCAACACCACAGTTCAAAAGCATCAATTCTGCACTCAGCTTTCCTCACAGTCCAACTCTCACATCCATAAATGACCACTGGGAAAACCATAGCCTTGACTAGACAGACTGTTGGCAAAATAATGTCTGTGCTTTTCAATATGCTATCTAGGTTGGTCATAACTTTCCTTCCAAGGAATAAGTGTCTTAATTTTATGGCTACATTTACTATCTGCAGTGATTTTGGAGCCCCAAAAAATAAAGTTTGACACTGTTTTCCCATCTATTTCCCATGAAGTGATGGCACCAGATGCCATGACCTTCGTTTTCTGAATGTTGAGCTTTAAGCCAACTTTTTCACTCTCCACTTTCACTTTCATCAAGAGGCTTTTTAGTTCCTCTTCACTTTCTGCCATAAGAGTGGTGTCATCTGCATATCCGAGGTCATTGATATTTCTCCCGGCGATCTTGATTCCAGCGTGTGCTTCATCCAACCCAGTGTTTCTCACGATATACTCTGCATATAAGTTAAATAAGCAGGGTGACAATATACAGCCTTGATGTATTCCTTTTCCTATTTGGAACCAGTCTGTTGTTCCATGTCCAGTTCTAACTGTTGCTTCTTTACCTGCATATAGGTTTCTCAAGAGGCAGGTCAGGTGGTCTGGTATTCCCATCTCTTTCAGAATTTCCCATAGTTGATTGTGATCCACACAGTCAAAGGCTTTGGCATAGTCAATAAAGCAGAAGTAGATGTTTTTCTGGAACTCTCTTGCTTTTTTCATGATCCAGCGGATGTTGGCAATTTGATCTCTGGTTCCTCTGCCTTTTCTAAATCCAGCTTGAACATCTGGAAGTTCACAGTTCACGTAAATGGGACCTAAATAAACGTAAACACTTTTGCACAGGAAAGAAAACCATAAACAAAAAGACAACCCACAGAATCAGAGAAAATATTTGAAAACAAAGTAACTGACAAGAGATTAATTTTCAAAATATACAAACAGCTTCTGCAGCTCAATATAAAAAACAACCCAATCCAAAATGGTGGAAGATCTACACAGGCATTTCTCCAAAGAAGACATACAGATGGCAAACGAACATAGAGTTTCTTTGGTGGTTCAGTGGTAAAGAATCTGCCTGCCAATGCAAGAGATATAGGTTTGATCCCTGTGTTGAGAGATACCCTGAGTAGCAAATGGCAACACACTCCAATATTCTTCCCTGGGAAATCCCATGGACAGAGGAGCCTGGCCAGCTACAGTCCATGGGGTCGCAAAAGTCAGACGCGACTGAGCAACTAAACAACAAAAGCAAATGGACACAAATGGAAAAGATGCTCAACATCGCTCATTATTAGAGAAATACAAATAAAAACTGCAATGAGGTATTACCTCATACCAGTCAGAATGGCCATCATCAAAAAGTCTACAAACAATAAATGCTGGAGAGGGTGTGAAGAAAAGGGAACTCTTACACTGTTGGTGGGCATGCAAACTTGTACAATATGGTATTGGCACAAAAACAGAAAAACAGACCATTGGAACAAGATAAAAAAGCCCAGAGATAAAGCCACACACCTATGGGCACCTTATTTTTGACAAAGGAGGCCAGAATATACAACAGGGAAAAGAGTGTCTTCAGTAAGTGGTCCCTGGTGGCTCAGATGGTAAAGTGTCTGCCTGCAATGTGGGAGACCTGGGTTCAATTCCTGGGTCAGGAAGATCCCCTGGAGAAGGCAATGGCAATCCACTCCTGCACTCTTGCCTGGAAAATCCCATGGACGGAGGAACCTGATAGGCTGCGGTCCATGGGGTCGTAAAGAGTCGGACACGACTGAGCGACTTCACTTTCACTTTCAGTAAGTGGTGCTGGGAAAACTGGACAGCTACATTTAAAAAGATGAAATTAGAACACTGTAATATCATACACAAAAATAAACTCAAAATGGATTAAAGATTTAAATGTAAGGCCAGAAACTATAAAACTCTTAGAGTAAAATATAGGCAGAACACTACGACATCCATCACAGCAAGATCCTCTTTGACCACCTCTAGAGTAAGCCACACTGCAGTAGGTTTGGGGTTAGGTTGCTTATTTGGATTTTTCTTGTTTCTTGAGGTAAGACTGTATTGCTATGAACTTCCCTCTCAGAAGGGCTTTTGCTGCTTCCCATAGGTTCTGGGTCTTGGTGATTTCACTGTCATTTGTCTCTCAGTATGTTTTTTAACATCCTCTTTGATTTCTTCAGTGATTCATTGGTTATTTAATACCATATTATTTAATCTCCAGGTGTTTGTGCTTTTTTCAGTTTTTTCGCTGTAATTGACTTCTAATCTCATAGTATTGTGGTCAGAAAAGATGCTTGATATGATTTCAGTTTTCTTAAAATTACTGAGGCTTGATTTGTGCTTTATAAACAATTTTGCTTCTTCTTTTCCAATTTGGACTCCTTTTATTTCTTTTTGTTTTCTAGTTGCTGTGGCTGGGACTTCCAATACTATGCTGAATAATAGTGGCAAGAGTGGACGTTTGTTGGCAAAGTAATATCTCTGTTTTTTAGTACACTGTCTAGGTTTGTCATAGCTTTTCTTCCAAGGAGCAAGTGTCTTTTAATTTTATGGCTGCAGTCATCATCTGCAGTGATTTTGAAGCCCAAGAAAATAAACTCTGTCATTGTTTCCATTGTTTCCCCATCTATTTGCCATGAAGTGATGGGACCAGATGCCAGGATCTTAGTTTTTAAATGTTGAGTTTTAAGCCAGCTTTAAGTGAAACTAACTCTTTGTAAATGATATACTATACATAGAAAAATCCTGAAGATGCTACCAGAAACTGACTACAGTGCTTCGATGAATTTGGCAAAGTTTCAGGATACAAAATATATACACAGAACTCTCTTGGATTCCTATACACTAACAATGAAAGAGCAGAGAAAGAAATCTTGGAAACAATCCCATTTATCATCATTTATTCTTTTTGATCTTAGCGGAAATGCTTCCAGCTTTTCATCTTTCAGAATAATATTGTTGTTGTTCAGTCACTCAGTCGTGTCCGACTCTTTGTGCTCTGTGGACTGTAGCACACTAAGCTTCCCTGTCTTTCAGTATCTCCCAGAGGTTGCTCAAACTCATGTCCATTGAGTCAGTGATGCAATCTAACCATCTCTTTCTCTGTCATCCCCTTCTCCTGCCTTCAGTCTTTCCCAGCAACAGGGTCTTTTCCAGTGAATTGGCTCTTTTCATCAGGTGGCCAAAGTATTGTATGTAATTATCCTCCAATTAAAAATAATACAAAATTTTAAAAATACTGTCTTATAATTACAATGCTATAACAAACTTCAATACAAACTATGTAGCATCAGCTAGGAAATAAAAAGAAGAATTTGCTGTATGACTCAGGAAACTCAAACCTTGGCTCTGGGAGGCAGGAGGGAGGTTAAAGAGAGAGGGGATATTTGTATACCTGTGACTAATTCATGCTGATGTATGGCAGAAACCAACACTTTCCTTCTACTAACTTTGGGTTGATTTCCTTTAGGATTGACTGGTTTGATCTTGCAGTCCAAGGGACTCTCAAGAGTCTTCTCCAACACCACAGTTAGAAGGTATCAGTTCTTTGGCACTCGGCCTTCTTTATGGTCCAACTCTCACATCCATCCATGACTGCTGGAAAAACCAAGCTTGCACCTATATAGACTACTATACCAAAATCTCATGGGAAGTGCAAAGCAAAAACCTACAGTAGAAACACACAAGTAAAAGCACCCCAGACACACCACTAAAGATAGTCATCAAATCATAAGAGAGTAGAAGAAAAGGAGAAAGAAAACAAAGCAAAAAGCAAATCCAAAACAGTTAAGAAAATGGCAATAAGAACATACATATTGATAATTACCTTAAATGTAAATGGATTAAGTGCTTCAACCAAAAGAGATAGACTGACTGAATGGATACAAAAGAGAGATCTATATATATGCTGTGTACAAGAGACCCGCTTCAGACCAGGGACACAGACTGAAAATGAGGGGATGGAAAAATATATTCCATGCAAATAGAATCAAAAGAATGCTGGAGTAGCAATATACTTATCAGACAAAATAAACTTTGAAATAAAGATTGTTATAAGAGACAAGGAAGGATGCTACACAACGATCAAAAGATCAATCCAAGAAGATAAAACAATTATAAGTAAATATGCACGTAACATGGGAGCACCTCAGTATACAAGGCATATACTAACAGCCATAAAAGGGGTAATCAACAGTTACACAATAATAGTGGGTGATGTTAACGCCCCACTTACACCAATGGACAGATCATCCAGACAGAAAATTAATAAGGAAACAAGCCTGAAATGACATACAACAGAGAGACTTAAAGATACTTATAGGACACACAATCCAAAAATAGCAGAATACACTTTCTATGCAAGTGCCACAGAACAGTCAGTCTATTCAATAAGTGGTGCTGGGAAAACTAGACAGCTACATGTAAATGAATAAAATTTGAACATTCCCTAATGCCATACAGAAAGATAAACTCAAAATGTATTAAATACCTGAATGTAAAGCCAGATACTGTGAAACTTTTAGAGGAAAATATAGGCAGAACACTCTTGGACATAAATTGCAGCAAGTTCTTTTTGGATCCATCTCTTAGAGTGATTTAAAAAAATTAACTAATGGGAGATTAAATTTAAAAGCTTTCCAATTGGAAAGTAAACCATAAACAAAATGAAAAAACCCTCAGAATGAGAGAAAATATTTGCAAATGAAGAGACTGAGAAGGGATTAATGTCCTATACATAAAACAGTTCATGCAGCTCAATTCCAAAAAAACAAACATCCCAATCAAAAAATGGGCAGGTCTAAATAGAAATTTTTCCAAAGAAGACATACAGATGGCTAAAAAGCACCTGAAAAGATGGTCAACATCAGTAATTATTAGAGAAATACAAATTAAAACTGCAATGAGGAATCACCTCACACCAGTCAGAATGGCCATAATCGAAAAATCCACAAACAACAGATGATGGCGAGGGTGCAGAGCAAAAGGGAATCCTCCTATACTGTTGGTGGGAATGTCATTTGGTATAGCCACTATGGAGAACAATATGAAGGTTCCATAAGAAAACTAAAACTAGAGCTACCATATGATCCAGTGAAAACCATAATTTGAAAAGACACTCACTACAATGTTCAGTCCAGCACTATTCACAAAAGCCAGTACATGTAAGCAACATAAATGTCCATCAACAGAGGGATGGGTAAAGAAGATATGGTGCATCTTTATAATGGAATATTACTCAGCTATTAAAAAGCAAAAAATAAGGCCATTTGCAGCAACATGGATGGATCTAGAGATTGTCATACTGAGTGAAGTAAGTCAGACAGAGAAAAACAATTATATGATATGACTTATATGTGGAATCTAAGAAAATGGCCTTCCCTACCGGCTCAGATGGTAAAGAATTTGCCTGCCTTGCAGGAGATCCAGTCTCTATCCCTAGGTTATGAAGATCCCCTGAAGGGAATGGCAGTCCACTCCAGTATTCTTGCCTGGAGAATTCCATGGACAGAGGAGCCTTGTAGGCTACAGTCCATGGGGTCATGAAGAGCTGGACATGACTGAGCAACTTTTACTTCACTTCAAAAAATGGTACAAATGTACTTATTTACAAAACAGAAATAGAGTCACAGATGTAGAAACCAAACGTGTGGTTACCAAGGGGAAAAGGGGAAGGAGAGAGAAATTGGAAGACAGGGAAGCCTGGCATTGCTGCAGTCCATGGGGTGGCAAAGAGTCAGACATGATTTAGTGACTGGACAACAAAAACAACATGCACACTACCATATATAAAAGATATCTAATAAGAACCTACTTAGTATAGCAAAGGGAACTCTACTCAATACTTTGTAATGAGGTCTATGGGAAAAGAATATAAAGAAGAGTCATAAATGTTCAGTTCAGTTCAGTTCCCTCAGCTGTGTCCCACTCTTTGTGACCCCATGGACTACAGCACACAGGGCTCCCTGTCCATCACCAACTCCCGATGTTTACTCAAACTCATGTCACTGATGCCATCCAACCATCTCATCCTCTGTCATCCCCTTCTACTCCAGCCTTCACTCTTCCCCACCAAGAGGGTCTTTTCAAATGAGTCATTTCTTCAAATCAGGTGGCCAAAGTATTGGAGTTTCAGCTTCAACATCAGTCTTTCCAATGAATATTCAGGACTGATTCCCTTTAGGATAGAGTGGTTGGACCTCCTTGCTGTCCAAGGGACTCTCAAGAGTCTTCTCCAACACCACAGTTCAAAAGCATCAGTTCTTCAATGCTCAACTTTCTTTATAGTCCAACTCTCACATCCATACATGACCACTGGAAAAACCATAGCCTTGACTAGACGGACCTTTGTTGGCAAAGTTATGTCTCTGCTTTTTAATATGCTATCTAGGTTGGTCATAACTTTTCTTCCAAGGAGTAAGTGTCTTTTAATTTCATGGCTGCAATCACCATCTGCAGTGATTTTGGAGCCCGTCAAAATAAATTCTGCCACTGTTTCCCCATCTATTTCCCATGAAGTGATGGGACCAGATGCCATAATCTTTATTTTCTGAATGTTGAGTTTTAAGCCAACTTTTTCACTCTCCTCTTTCACTTTCATCAAGAGGCTCTTTAGTTCTTCTTCGCTTTCTGCCATAAGGGTGGTGTCATCTGCATATCTGAGGTCATTGATATTTCTCCTGGAAATGTTGAATCCAGCTTGTGCCTCATCCAGCCCAGCATTTCTCATGATGTACTGTGCATATAAGTTTAATAAGCAGGGTGACAATATGCAGCCTTGATGTACTCCCTTTCCTATTTGGAACCAGTCTGTTGTTCCATGTCCTGTTCTAACTTTTGCTTCCTGACCTGCATAGAGGTTTCTCAAGAGGCAGGTCAGGTTGTCTGGTATTCCCATCTCTTTCAGATTTTTCCACAGTTTGTTGTGATCCACACAGTCAAAGGCTTTGGCATAATCAATAAAGCAGAAATAGAAGTTTTTATGGAACTCTCTTGCTTTTTCAATGATCCAAAGGATGTTGGCAATTTGTTCTCTGGTTCCTCTGCCTTTTCTAAATCCAGCTTGAACATCTGAAAGTTCATGGTTCATGCACTGTTGAAGCCTGGCTTGGAGGATTTTGAGCGTTACTTTCCTAGCATATGAGGTGAGTACAGTTGTGTGGTAGTTTGAGCCTTCTTGGCATTGCCTTACTTAGGGATTGGAATGAAACTGACCCTTTCCAGTCCTGTGGCCATTGCTGAGTTCTCCAAATTTGCTGGCATATTGAGTGCAGCACTTTCACAGCATCATCTTTTAGGATTTGAAATAGCCCAACTGGAATTCTGTCACCTCCACTAGCTTTGTTCATAGTGATGCTTTCTAAGGCCCACTTGACTTCACATTCCAAGATGTCTGGCTCTAGGTGAGTGATCACACCATCATGATTTTCTGGGTCGTGAAGATCTTTTTTGTACAGTTCTGTGTATTCTTGCCACCTCTTCTTAATATCTTCTGCTTCTGTTAGGCCCATACCATTTCTGTCCTTTATTGAGCCCATCTTTGTGTGAAATATTCCTTGATATCTCTAATTTTCCTGAAGAAATCTCTAGTCTTTCCCATTCTATTGTTTTCCTCTATTTCTTTGCACTGATCACTGAGGAAGGCTTTCTTATCTCTCCTTGCTATTTGGAATTCTGCATTCAAATGGGTATATCTTTCCTTTTCTCCTTTGCATTTAGCTTCTCTTCTTTTCACAGCTATCTGTAAGGCCTCTTCAGACAGCCATTTTGCATTTCTTTTTCTTGGGGATGGTCTTGATCCCTGTCTCCTGTACAATGTCATGAACCTCCATCCATAGTTCATCAGGCACTCTGTCTATCAGATCTAGTCCCTTAAATCTATTTTACACTTCCACTGTATAATCATAAGGGTCATACCTGAATGGTCTAGTGGTTTTCCCTACTTTCTTCAATTCAAGTCTTAGTTTGACAGTAAGGAGCTCATGATCTGAGCCACAGTCAGCTCCTGGTCTTGTTTTTGCTGACTGTACAGAGCTTCTCCATCTTTGGCTGTAAAGAATATAATCAGTCTGATTTCAGTGTTGCCCATCTGGTGATGTCCATGTGTAGAGTCTTCTCTTGTGTGTATAACAATATATACATAACTGATTCTCTTTGCTGTAGAGCAGAAACTAACACAACATTGTAAATCAATTATACTCCAATAAAAATTAATTTAAACATTAAAATAAATAAGTAAAGGGGATTAGTATATTGATTAACTAACTGGAAATGTATGAAATCATACTTCACAGCAGACACCATGGTAAATTCATAAGTTATTAAAGAATTAAATATAAATGAAACTGAGGAAGCAACAAAGGAAAATGTAGTTAAGATTTGATCTCAAGATCGGTGTGGATAAGGACTGGTTTTGGAAAAAGCATGAAATGTATTTTTTAAGCATAAAAGCAAAGAAGAAACAATGAAGGAAAACACTGATCTATTTAAAAATTAAAGAAGTCTATACATTTAAAAAAAAGTTCTGGAGGACAGAGCCAAGATGGCGACAAAAAGTCCAGTGCCTCCCCCACGTAGGAAACTCACCAACTGCTGGTGGGGTACTCCAGCAGACAGACTGACAGGGGCAGCCCTGGGGGTTACCAGCTACTGAATGTGGGGGAGTGGGGGAAGGTGGAAGCCAGGTGACCAGTGCAACTGAGGGGCTGCTGGGGGAGGGGGAGTGGCATGCCTGCTTGATGGGGGAGAGGGAGGGATACTAGGGGAGCATAGGATCCATTAGGGGAAGCCCCTGAGGTTCCCCTTACACTTGACTCCAGGGAGCCTACTGCGGCCCTGAGGTGGGGCCTTCACCCTCTGGGGACCCCTCTACTCTCCGGGGCCCTCTCTACCCTCCCAGCCAAGACCCCTGCCCTCCAGGGCACCCTCTGCTCTTCGTGGATCCCTCTGCCTGGGTGGGTCCTGTGGGCATGGGGTGGGGAGCCAAGCCAACAAGAGAGACTCCTTCTGGGGTTTGAGGGGTAAGAACTGCCTGGTGTTCCACCACTCATTCAGCATCACCCCACCCAGGAATAATTTGAGGCCCCTGGCTGAGCCCTCTGCATCTTGGGGCCCCTTGGTCCTCCAGGGCCTTCTTGTCCTTGGGGTGCACTCTGCCAGGGTGGGTCCTGTGGACACGAGAAGGAGGAGAGGGTCCTGGGGGAGGCTCTGCAGGGTTGCAGAGCAGGGAACTTCCTGGTGTTTCCATGTCCACTTGGCCCTGGAGAATCTCTTGAGGCCCCAGGTCTAGGCCTCCACTCTTTGGGCCCCCCCTCTGCTCTCAGGGATCCCCTCCACTCTCCAGGGCCACCCTCTGCCCTCCAGCTTCCTCCTCCCCCAGGGCTCCATCCTCTGGAATCCCTCTCATCCCTCTGTGGACCCCCATCCACACTCTGAACCAGGACCTCTACCCTCCAGGGATTCCCTCTGCCCTCCAGGGCCCCCTCCTTCCTCGAGGGCCCCCTCCTCCCTCTGGGTCCCCTCCTCCCTCCAGAACCCCCTCCTCCCTCAGGGGCCCCCTCTTCCCTCCAGGCTAAGATTTGCAGCACCCAGGGGCCCCTTCCACCTTCTAGGGTCCCCCTCTGCTTTCCAGCTTCCTTCTCCCTCCAAGGCCCCCTTCCTTTGGGCACCTTCCCCGCCCCCCCCCGTATCCTTCCATACCCTCCTCCTTTAGGGGCTCCCTCCATCCTCCAGGGCACCTCCATTTTCTGGGGACCCACCTCCACCCTCTAGAGTCCCCTTTGTCTTTCAGCGTCCCCTCTGAGGGCACTCTCTGCCCATGTAGGTCCTGTGAGTACAAGAGAGAGGGGAGATAGCAGGGTTGGCTGGGGGAGGGTCCCTGCAGCTGTGGAGAACCCATCCAGTGTTCCCCTTCCCACTTGGCCCTGGGGAGCCTCCTGGAGCCCTGACCTGTTCCTCTGCAGCTTGAAGCTGGAGGCATTGAAGAGGCCTCTTTGACTGGGTGCAACCAGGCCACCCCCCCCACCATGCTCACTAGGGCCTTTTCTGAATGTGTGGGTCCAGACTCAGGACTCTACATCCCCACCCCTGTCTAAATCTCACCCCCACCTAAACACTGACTCTGCCTAAGCCCTTCCCCACCTAGACTCTGCCCTTCACAGGCATGGTTCTTTCTGCCTTTGTTGTTGGTTTGGGGGAGTTTTGGTTTGTTTTGTTTTTTTACTATGTGCCAGTGGAGTTCAGTTTTACCCTCCAGTGCTTGTTTGTACATATTTTACATATTCTTATTTTCTCTACTATTTCTATTAATTTTCTAAATTTATTTTGTTTTTTTTACTCTGTTACTATTCTGTTCCCTCTTGTCTTTATGTGGGGGTGGGGGGAAAGAAAGAAAAGAAAAAGAAAGGAAAAAGGGAGAGAAAAGCAGAACAATGACAAAGAATAAAGAAAAATAAATAAATTTAGAATAGTAACAGATACATTAGAAAAAGTAAGAGTATATTTTAAGTGACCCTGGAGAGTAAAACTGTTGCTGCTGCTAAGTCGCTTCAGTCATGTCTGACTCTGTGCGACCCCAGAGACGGCAGCCCATCAGGCTCCCCCGTCCCTGGGATTCTCCAGACAAGAACACTGGAGTGGGCTGCCATTTCCTTCTCCAATGCATGAAAGTGAGAAGTGAAAGGGAAGTCACTCAGTCATGTCTGACTCTTAGCGACCCCATGGACTGCAGCCTACCAGGCTCCTCCACCCATGGGATTTTCCAGGCAAGAGTACTGGAGTGGGTTATGTATCTGTTACTAGTCTAAATTTATTTATTTTTCTTTTATTCTTTGTTATTGTTCTGCTTTTCTCTCCCCTTTTCCTTTCTTTTTCTTTTCTTTCTGTTTTTCCCCCCACACTCCACTGCTTGTGGGTGCCCCTTTCATGAGGCAAGAGCACTGAGTTTGAACTTCTGGAGTAACAGAGAATGTCAGGCCACAAGGAATATTAATCCAAGTGATGTATCCCCAAGGTCTGCATCTCAACACCAAGCCTTGGCTCTACCCAACTGCCTGCAACCTCCACTGCTGGAAACCTCAGGCCAAACAACTAGTGAGACAAGAACACAGTCCCACACATCAAAAAAGAAAGAAACAACACAAAAATATGTTAAGGATGAAGGAGCAAGGTAAAAAGCTATAAGACCAAATAAATGAAGAGGGAATAGGCAACCTATGTGAAAAAGAATTTAAATAATGACAGTAAAGAAGATTCATAATATCAACAAAAGAATGGAGAAAATGCAAGAAGCATTGAACATATTTAACAGAGATCTGGAAGAAATAAAGAATAAACAAACAGTGATAAAAAAATTACTGAAATTAAAAATACTCTAGAAGGAATCAATAGCAGAATAACTGAGGCAGAAGAATGGATAAGTGAGCTGGAAGAAGAATGACAGAAATAACTGCTGAGGATCAGAATAGAGAAAAAAGAATTAAAAGAATTGAGGACAGTCTCAGAGATTTCTGGGACAATATTAAATGCATCAAAATTTGATTTATATGGGTCCCCAAAGAGGAAGACAAAAAGATAGGGCATGATAAAATACTTGAGATTATAGTAAAAAAAATTCCTAACATATGGAAAAGGAAGGCAAATTGGAAGTACTCAAACAGGAGATGGCAAGAGTGAACATTGACCTTTTAGGAATCAGCAAAATAAAATGGACTGAAATGGGTGAATTTAACTCAGATGACCATTATATCTACTACTGTGGGCAAGAATCCCTTAGAAGAAATGGAGTAGCCATCATAGTCAACAAAAGAGTCTGAAATGCAGTATTTGGATGCAGTCTCAAAAACAGCAGAATGATCTCTGCTCATTTCCAAGGCAAACCATCCAATATCACAGTAATCCAAGACTATGCCCTGACCGATAATGCTGAAGAAGCTGAAGTTGAATGGTTCTATGAAGACCTACAAGACCTTCTAGAACTAACACCTGAAAAAGAAGTCCTTTTCATTATAGGGGACTGGAATGCAAAAGTAGGCAGTCAAGAGATACCTGGAGTAACAGGCAAATGTTGCCTTGGAGTACAGAATGAAGCAGGACAAAGGCTAACAGAGTTCTGCCAAGAGAACGCACTGGTCATAGCAAACACTGTCTTCTAGTAGCACAAGAGAAGACTCTAAACAGGGACATCACCAGATGGTCAACACCGAAATCAGATTGATTACATTCTTTGCAGCCAAAGATGGAGAAGCTCTATACAGTCAGCAAAAACAAGACCAGGAGCTGACTGTGGCTCAGATCATGAATTCCTTATTGCCAAATTCAGACTTAAAGAAAGTAGGGAAAACCACTAGACCATTCAGGTTTGACCTAAATCAAATCCCAACTATATAGTGGAAGTGACAAATAGATTCAAGGGATTAGATCTGATAGACAGAATGCCTGAAGAATTATGGATGAAGGTTTGTGAAACCATACACAAGGCAGGGATCAAGAACATCCCCAAGAAAAAGAAATGCAAAAGGCAAAATGGCTGTCTGAGGAGGCCTTACATATAGCTGAGAAAAAAAAAAGAGAAGTTAAAGGCAAAGGAGAAAAGGAAAGATATACCCATTTGAATGCAGTGTTTCAAAGAATAGCAAGGAGAGATAAGAAAGCCTTCCTCAGTGATCAGTGCAAAGAAATAGAGGAAAACAATAGAACTGAAAGACTAGAAGTCTCTTCAAGAAAATTAGATACCAAAGAAATATTTCATGCAAAGTAGGGCACAAATCAGAGAAGGCAATGGCACCCCACTCCAGTACTCTTGGCTGGAAAATCCCATGGATGGAGGACCCTGGTGTGCTGCAGTCCATGGGGTCACTAAGAGTCGGACACGACTGAGTGACTTCACTTTCACTTTTCACTCTCATGCACTGGAGAAGGAAATGGCAACCCACTCCAGTGTTCTTGCCTGGAAAATCCCAGAGACGGCAGAGCCTGGTGGGCTGCCATCCATGGGGTTGCATTGAGTCGGACACGACTGAAGCGACTTAGCAGCAGCAGCAGCAGGGCACAAATAAAGGACAGAATGGTATGGACCTAACAGAAGCAGGAGAGAGTAAGAAGAGGTGGCAAGAATACACAGAAGAACTATCCAAAAAAGATCTTCACGACCCAGATAATCACGATGGTGTAATCACTCACCTAGAGCCAGACATCCTGGAATGCAAAGTCAAGTGAACAATCGCTATGAACAGAGCTAGTGGAGGTGACAGAATTCCAGTTGAGCTATTTCAAATTCTAAAAGATAATGCTGTTAAAGTGCTGCACTCAATATGCCAGCAAATCTGGAAAACTCAGCAGTGGCCACAGGACTGAAAAAGGTCAGTTTTCATTCCAATCCCTAAGAAAGGTAATGCCAAACAATGGTCAAACTACCACACAATTGTACTCATCTCACATGCTAGGAAAGTAACGCTCAAAATTCTCCAAGCCAGGCTTCATGTATGTGAACCATGAACTTCCAGATGTTCAAGTTGGATTTAGAAAATGCAGAAGAACCAGAGAACAAATTGTCAACATCCTTTGGATCATTGAAAAAGCAACAGAGTTCCAGAAAAACTTCTATTTCTGCTTTATTGACTATGCCAAAGCCTTTGACTGTGTGGATCACAACAAACTGTGGAAAATTCTGAAAGAGATGGGAATACCAGACCACCTGACCTGCCTCCTGAGAAACCTCTATGCAGGTCAGGAAGCAAAGTTAGAACTGGACATAGAACAACAGACTGGTTCCAAATAGGAAAGGTAGTACATCAAGGCTGTATGTTGTCACCCTGCCTATTTAACTTATATGCAGAGTACATCATGAGAAACGCTGCGCTGGATGAAGCAGAAGCTGGAATCAGGATTGCCGGGAGAAATATCAATAACCTCAGATATGCAGATGACACCTTATGGCAGAAAGCGAAGAAGAACTAAGGAGCTCTTGATGAAAGGGAAAGAGGAGAGTGAAAAAGTTGCTTTAAAACTCAACATTCAGAAAAATGAAGATCATGGCATCCGGTCCCATCACTTCATGGCAAATAGATGGGGAACAGTGGAAACAGTGGCAGAATTTATTTTGGGGGGCTCCAAAATCACTGCAGATGGTGACTGTAGCCATGAATTTAAAAGACACTTACTCTTTGGAAGAAAAGTAATGACCAACCTAGATAGCATATTAAAAAGCAGAGATATTATTTTGCCAACAAAGTTCCATCTAGTCAAAGGTATGATTTTTCTAGTAGTCATGTATGGATGTTAGAGCTGGCCTATGAAGAAAGCTGAACTCTGAAGAATTAATGCTTTTAAACTTCTTTTGGAGAAGACTCTTGAGAGTCCCTTGGACTGCAAGGAGATCGAACCAGTCCATCCTAAAGGAGATCAGTCCTGGGTGTCCATTGGAAGGACTGATGTTGAAGCTGAAACTCCAATACTTTGGCCACCTGACGTAAAGAACTGACTCATTTGAAAAGACCCTGTTTGCTGGGAAAGATTGAAGGCTGGAGGAGAAGGGGACGACAGAGGATGAGATGGTTGGATGGAATCACCAACTCGATGGACATGAGTTTGAGTAAACATAGGGAGTTGGTGATGGACAGGGAGGCCTGGTGTGGTGCAGTCCATATGGTCACAAAGAGTCGGACATGACTGAGTGACTGAACTCTAACTGTAACTGTAAGGAAGTGCAGAGAGTCCCATACCGGATAAACCCAAAGAGAAATTCACCAAGACATATATCAATCAAACTAACTAAAATGAAACACAAGGAATAAATATTAAAGGCAGCAAGGGAAAAGCAAAAAAAATAATGTACAAAAGAATCCCCATAATGCTAACAGCTGATTTTTCAGCAAGGACTCTGCAGGCCAGAAGTGAGTGGCAGAATATACTTAAAGTGATAGAAGGAAAAAAAATGTACAAACAAGATTACTCTATTCAGCAAAGATCTTATTCAGATTCAAAGGAGAAATCAGAAACTTTACAGACAAGCAAAAGTTGAGAGAATTCAGTACCACCAAACAAGCTTTACAACAAATGCTAAAGGAACTTCTCTAGATAGGAAACACAAGAGAAAGAAGAGGCCTACAAAAACAAACTCAAAACAATAAATGGTAATAGGCTCATACATATCAATAATTGCCTTAAATATAAATGGACTAAATGCTCCAATCAAAAGACACAGAATGGATGAATGGATACAAAAATAAGACCTGTATATTTCTTTCCTTCTACTAGCTTTGAATTTTGTTTGTTCTTCTTTCTCTAGTTCTTTTAGGTGTAAGGTTAGGTTGTTTATTTGAGATTTTCCTTGTTTCCTGAGATAAGGTTGTATCACTATTAACTTCCCTCTTAGAACTGATTTAGCTGCATGTCATAGGTTTTGGACTGTTGAGGTTTTTTTTTATATTTATCTCTAGTTATTTTTCAAAATATCCTACTTGATTTCTTCAGTGGCCCACTGGTTGTATAGTAGCATATTGTTTAGCCTCTGTGTTTGTGTTTTTTGCGATTTTTTCCTTGTAGCTAACATCTAATCTCATACTGTGGTTGGAAAAGATGCTTGATGTGATTTTAATTTTTTAAAAATTTCCTGAGACATCTTCTGTGGCCTAGAATATGATCTATCCTGGAGAATATTCCATGTGCACTTGAAAAAAACTGTGTGTTCTGCTGCTTTCTGATGGAATAGTCTATAAGTATTAATTAAGTCCATTTGGTCTAATGTGTCATTTAAGGTCAGACCATATCTTCTTTATCCATTCATCTGTTGAGATGGACACTTTCATTGTTCCCATATCTTGGCAATTTTAAATAAATCTGCTATGAACATTGGGATGCACGCTTTTTTTTAAATTAGTATTTTCATTTTTTTCATATATTTACCCAGGAGTGGAGCTGCGGTGTCATATTGTAATTCTATTTTTAGTGTTTTGCGAAACCTCTATACAGTTTTCCACAGTGGCTATACCAATTTACATTGCTACCAACAGTGTACAAGGATTCCCTTTTCTCCACATTCTCACTAACATTTGTTATTTTGGGGTTTTTTTGATGTTATCCATTCTGACAAGTGTGAGGTGATATCTCATTGTGGGTTTGATTTTCATTTCTCTGATGATTAACTATGTTGAATATCTTTTCATGTACCTGTTAACCATCTGCATTTCTTCTTTGGAAAAATGTCTATCTAGGTCTGCTCATTTTTAAATCAAGGTGTTTTCTTCTGATGTTAAGTTGTATAAGCTACATATTTTAGAAATTAATCTCTTATCAGTCTCACCGTTTGCAAATATTTTCTCCCATTCAGTAGGTTGTCTTTTCATTTTGTCAGTGGTTTCCTTTGTTGTACAAATCCTTTTAAGTTTAATTAGGTCCCATTTGTTTATTTTTGTTTTTATTTTCCTTGCTTTAGGTGACAGATCAAAAAATTACCGCTATAATTTATGGCACTGAGTGTTCTGCCTATGTTTTCTTCTAAGAGTTTTATGGTTTCCAGTCTTACATTTAGGTTTTTAATCCATTTTGATTTTATTTTTGTATATAGTGTGGGAACTGCCAGTATATTATTCTGTTGCAAGCTCGTTAGGATTTAGCTACTACTTTGCTATTCCAGTTGCCGCTGCTGCATGCTCTCTTTCTCCAAAAATAACTCTTACTGTTGATGTTTCATTTCCTGTTTTCTTTATAGTTGTAGATTTAATATATTTTTATTGTTTTATTGTTTGTCTAGTTTTAGTGAGGTCTCATGGCACCCCACTCCAGTACTCTTGCCTGGAAAATCACACGGACGGAAGAGCCTGGTAGGCTGCAGTCCATGGGGTCTCTAAGAGTCTTGACACAACTGAGCGACTTCACTTTCACTTTTCACTTTCATGCATTGGAGAAAGAAATGGCAACCCACTCCGGTGTTCTTGCCTGAAGAATCCCAGGGATGGGGGAGCCTGGTGGGCTGCCATCCATGGGGTCGCACAGAGTCGGACACGACTGAAGCAACTTAGCAGCAGCAGCAGTGAGGTCTCAGGAGGTGAGGTGAAGTAGATTGTTACTCTATGATATGAAATTGAAAGCACTCCATCATAGGCTTTGTATATAACCTGCTTTTGAATTTGGGTTAGAAAAAAGTAATAATGTTACTGCTTAGGACTCTTTGGGGCCTTTCCAGGGACATTCCCCCCAACATGTCCCCTACCTATCTCTTGTTTATAGAAAACCTTTAACATTCTAGGCCTTCCTCAAGTTCCAAAAAGCAAATTTAATCAGAGAAGTGAGAAAATGCAGAAACAAAGGGAAAAAATTAAGCAAGACAAAATAAGAATTGTTTAGTCATAAAACAAAGTCAAGGATATTAAGTTTCTCTTCAAGGATTATAAATAATATCCTGAGCCACATCCTTGAGTTGTTTTGCAGGTTCTAAAAGCCCCAACTGGTGGAAGAAGTTAAGTGCTTACCACCAGCAAGTAGACCCAGGCCAGTTCAAACCTGAAGGTTGATGATGTTGACTCCAGAAACATCACCAATCAGTCAGAGAATTGAACACAAGCTGATCACCTATCCTGGTACTCTCTCCCTCACAATGTATTTAAAATTCTTCCCAGAAAGCCATTAGGGAGTGCAGGTCTATTGAGCATGATCTGCCTGTTCTTGCTTGCCACACAATGGTACCTTGCAAAAAATGCTGTACTTTCCTTAACCACAAACTGCTGTTTGTAGATTATTTTTAATGCATATGGATGAGGAGATCCAAGTTTGAGTAATAATAATTGTAGCATTCCTTTCTAAAGCTAAGTCTACCTTCGAGTGAAAATTTCTCACTCGTGTCTGACTATGCGACCCCATGGACTGTAGCCCACTAGGTTCCACATTCCATGGGATTCTCCAGGCAAGAATACTGGAGTGGGTAGCCATTCCCTTCTCCAGGGGATCTTCCCAACCAAGGGATCGAACTGGGTTACTGGAGCTATGGGAAGGGTCTATTATCTTAGTGAGATTCAATCTCTGACAGGAGGAAGGGGAGGCATGTGGGTGGAAATACTTTGAGAAATGCTTTGCTATTTCTCTCCTCTTCCTTTCTTACCTTTGCCCATTGACTCATTATGGTGAGATACACTCTCATCATAAACTCCACCCAAGGCACAGTGCCTTAGAATCAGAAGGAATGCCTGAGGAGTAAAGGATTTGGAGCAAACATGTAACATCTCAGTTTTTAAGTTTACCACCTGAGTGATAAGCCCTCAAATCACCTAGCTCTGAGAATCAACAGGGTTTGCAACATGGTCTCACAGGACCATGAAAAACAAAGAAGCATTTTTAGTTGATGTGTAATTGATACATAACATTATATTCATTTCAGGTTTAAGGAAGCAATTTTTAAATGAGTGAGTGAGCATTCCTTTGCACTTACAGCTTCAAGCTCACCACAGAAGTAGCAGACAAAAATACCCATCTCCGAGTTTCTCACTGGAAGGGAATTGACAGCACATTTTTCCAGTTGCTGCCTAAGGGTTTTGCTTCTAATCTGCCTGCATGTGACTGACTGGGATACTCTCAGGAGCCTGAAAGAACTGATGGGCACAGCTATTCTCATCTATCCCTGACTCATTCCAACAGTAATACCAAGTCTCTTGCTTATGACTGAAAAAAGCTTTTCCACGCATCTAGCACCCCAACTGTTATGACTGCCACCTGAGGGACTGGCTCCCAAATCATTGATCTCTGTGAGCAAATGGGGCTCAGCATTCATGAGTCCCAGAGGGCCACAGAAAA
Source organism: Bubalus kerabau (assembly GCF_029407905.1). Lineage (NCBI taxonomy): Eukaryota > Metazoa > Chordata > Mammalia > Artiodactyla > Bovidae > Bubalus > Bubalus kerabau. The sequence goes on from NC_073627.1 coordinate 152,080,733, forward strand.
CCAAAGAAATGTTTCTATGTGGGCACACCAGCACTCCAGTGACTATTTCCTCTGACTCAACAGAGAGTGACTAAGCAAAAACCTCAGTTTCTGGTTCCTTACTACTTTATTAACGTCCCAATTTTCCAACTTCTGCCTGAAGATTGGACTTCCATTTAACTTATTTATATCCAGGAGCTGAATGGGGCAGGCAATTATTAGTCCTCCAGGAGCCTGAACAGGAATATGGGCATTTCCAACACCTTTGAGACACTGATGAGTCTTGGCCCATTCTAATCTATTGGAAGTCAGTTTGGACAATCACAAACATTTGAGAGGCAACCAGGAACCCAGGCAATGTGTATTGACAAGGTTCATCTCCTACACAAAGCCAATTTCTCAAGACTGGGATAAGTGGTTGTTTTATTTAATGTAAAGAAATCAGTATAGAAAGCTAAGAAAAATGAAAACAGAGGGAAATGTTACAAACAAAAGAACAAGAAAAATCTTTAAAAACCAAGCTTAATGAAATGAAGATTAGTTATTTACCTGAAAGAGAGTTTAAAATAGTAGTCATAAAGATACTCACCAAGGTAAGGAGAGCAATGCATGAACAAAATGAAAATTTCAACACATAGGAAATATTTTTAAAAATACAAGCAGAAATCATAGAACTGAACAACAAAAAATAAGTTGAAAATTTCAATAGAGGGTTTAACACCAGACTAGATGAACCTGAAGAAAGGATCAATGAACTTAAAGAGAAGTCGATGGGAATCATCTATCAGAGGAGCAAAAAGAAAAAAGAATGAAAACCAAAGAGAGCATAAGGGACTTAGAGAATACCATTAAATGGACCAATACATGTATTGGAGGTGTCCTAGAAGGAGAAAGGGAAAAATAGACAGGAAACTTATTTAAAGAAATAAAGGCTGAAACATTTCCAAGCTGGGAAAAAGAAACAGACATCCAGACCCAGGAAGCCCAAAAAACTACCAAAAAAGATGAATCCAAAGAGGCCCACATCAAGATACATTACAATTAAGTTGTCTAAAGTTAAAGGTAGAGAGAAAATCTTAAAAGTAGCAGAGGAAAGCAAATTGTTACATGCAAGCAAACCCCCATAAAACCATCAGTGGGTTTTTCACCCAAAATCTTGCAGGCCAGAGGGAGTGAACTAATATATTCAGAGCGCTGAAAGAAAAAAAAAAAAAAAAAGACAAAAGATATAAAAGTTTCCCAGACAAACAAAAGCTGAAAGAGTTCATCAACACTAGAAATGCCTTATAAAAAATGTTAAAGGGAGTTCTTCAAGTTGAAATGAAAAAATACTAATTAGTAACATGACAACATATGAAATTGTAAAACTCACTGGTAAAGGTAAATATAGAGTTAAATTCATAACTCTAATATTACAGTGGTGATATGTAAATCATTTCTAACTCTAGTATAAAAGTTAAAAGACAAAGAAGAATTAAACACAACCAAAATCATGAAACAAGGAGAGGATAAAAATGTAGAGTTTTTGTATGCATATATATTCAAAACAGAGTTATTAACAAATTAGACTGTAAGACCTTTTATGTAAATTTAATGGTAACCAGCTATATACTGCTTAAAGGGATTCACTTTAGCTTTAAGGTTGTACATAAACTGACAGCCAAGGGATATAAAAAAAGATATTTGATGTAAATAGAAATCAAAAGAGAATGAGCGTAGCTATATTTATATCAGACAAAATAAACTTGAAGTCAAAAAGTGTAATGAGACAAAATGGTCACTATATGATGATAAAGAGGTTAATTCACCAAGAGAATGTAACAATTATAACTATTTATTCACGCAACATCAGAATGCCTAAATGTATAAAGCAAATATTAGTAGACCTGAAGGGAGAAATAGACAACAATGCAGTAATAGTAAGGGACTTCAGTACCCCACTTTCAACCACGGATAGAACATACAGACAGAAAATCATTCAAGAAATCAGGCATAACTATACCGTAAGTTAAATGAACTTAACAGACATATACAGAACATTTCATCCAAAAGAAGTTAAATACACACTCAAGTGCACACAGAACATTTTCAAGGAGAGAGCAAGTGATAGACTGTGAAACAGTATTAACAAATTTAAGATTGAAATGATATCAATAATCTTTCCTAGGACTTCTCTGGCAGCCCAGTGGTTAAGAATCCACATGCCAATGCAGGAGACAAGATACCTGGTCCTGGAAGAGTCCACATACTGTTGGACAACTAAGCCCATGCACTACAATAGGAGAAGCCACCACAATGAGAAGCCCATGCACCACAATTAGAGAGTAATCCCTGCTCACTGCAATTATAGAAAGCCCACACACAGTAAGTAATGAAGACCCAGTGGAGCCATAAATAAGCAAATTCTTTAAAAAGAAAAATACTCATTCTTATTTTAAAAAAGAATCTTTTCTAACCACAATGGTATGAAACTAGAAATCAATAACAAGAGAAAAATTGGAAAATTAACAAATATGTTAAGATTAAGCAACATGGTCCAGAACAACCAATGGGTTAAAAAAGGAATAAAAGAGAAATCAAAAAATATCTTGAGACAAATGAAAGCATAGCATATTAAAGCTTATTAGATGCAACAAAAATAGTTCTAAGAGGGAAATTTATAGAGATAAATATCTATATTAAACAAGATAAATTTACATGTCAAGTAACTAGAAAAAGAAGATAAAACTAAGCCCCGAATAAGTAGAAATAACCAAGAGCAGAAATAAATGAAACAGAAACTAGAAAAAACTAGAGAACAGCAAAATGAAGAGCCATTCTTTTAAGAGATTTAAAAAAAAACCCACAAACTTTTAGCTAGACAAAGAAAAAAGAGAGAAGACTGAAAATCATAAATGAAAAAGGAGATATTACAATTAATACCACAGAAATAATATGGATCATCAGAAAATATTATAAACAATTATATACAAGAAATTGGATAACCTAGAGGAAATGGATAAATTCCTAGAGAAATATGACCAATCAATACTGAGTCATGAAGAAATAGAAAATCTGAACAGACCAATTTTGAGTAAGGAGTTTAAATTAGTAAAAAGCAAAATGAACAAACAAAAACCTTCCCAACATGGAAAAGTGCAAGACCAGATCTCTTCACTGGGAAATTTTTTAAATTCAAAAATTTAAAGAAAGGTTAACTACTAATCCTTCAGAAAACTCTTCCAAACATTTAGGAGGGAACACTTCCAAATTCATTTTATGAGGCTGGCGTTACCCTGATAACAAAGGCAGTTAAGGACTCTACAAGAAAGAAAATGACAGGCCAATGTCTCTGATAAATATAAATGCAAAAAATCCTCAAAAACAACAAAAAACTAACAAACCAAATCCATCATACATTAAAAGGATTCAGTTCAGTTCAGTTCGGTTCAGTTGCTCAGTCGTGTCTGACCCTTTGTGACCCCGTGGACTGCAGCACACCAGTTCTCCCATCACCAACTCCCGGAGTTTACTCAAACTCATGTCCATTGAGTCAGTGATGCCATCCAACCATCTCATCCTCTGTCATCCCCTTATCCACCAGCCTTCATCTTTCCCAGCATCAGGGTCTTTTCCAATGAGTCAGTTCTTCACATCAGGTGGCCAAAGTATTGGAGTTTCAGCTTCAACATCAGTCCTTCCAATGGACATTCAGGACTGATTTCCTTTAGGATGGACTGGTTGGATCTCCTTGCAATCCAAGGGACTCTCAAGAGTCTTCTCCAACACCACAGTTCAAAAGCATCAATTCTTCAGCGCTCAGCTTTTTTTTATAGTCTAACTCTCACATCCATACATGACTACTGGAAAAACCATAGCCTTGACTAGATGGACCTTTGTTGGCAAAGAAATGTCTCTGCTTTATAATATGCTGTCTAGGTTGGTCATAACTTTCTTTCCAAGGAGTAAGTGTCTTTTTGTTTCATGGCAGCAGTCACCATCTGCAGTGATTTTGGAGCCCAAAAAATAAAGTCTGCCACTGTTTCCACTGTTTCCGCATCTACTTGCCGTGAAGTGATGGGACTGGATGCCTTTTTCTTAGTTTTCCGAATGTTGAGCTTTAAGCCAACTTTTTCACTCCCCTCTTTCACTTTCATCAAGAGGCTCTTTAGTTCTTTTTCACTTTCTGCTGTAACGGTGGTATCATCTGCATATCTGAGGTTATTGATATTTCTCCCAGCAATCTTGATTCCAGCTTGTGTTTCTTCCAGCCCACCGTTTCTCATAATGTACTGTGCATAGAAGTTAAATAGGCAGGGTGACAATATACAGCCTTGATGTACTCCTTTTCCTATTTGGAACCAGTCTGTTGTTCCATGTCCAGTTCTAACTGTTGCTTCCTGACCTGCATACAGATTTCTCAAGAGGCAGGTCAGGTGGTCTGGTATTCCCATCTCTTTCAGAACTTTCCACAGTTTGTTGTGATCCACACAGTCAAAGGCTTTGGCATAGTCAATAAAGCAGAAATAGATGTTTTTCTGGAACTTTCTTGTTTTTTCCATGATTCAGTGGATGTTGGCAATTTGATCTCTGGTTCCTCTACCTTTTCTAAAACCAGCTTGAACATCTGGAAGTTCACAGTTCATATACTGTTGAAGCCTGGCTTGGAGAATTTTGAGCGTTACTTTCCTAGCCTGTGAGATGAGTGCAATTGTGTAGTAGTTTGACCATTCTTTGACATTGCCTTTCTTTGGGATTGGAATAAAAACTGACCTTTCCCAGTCCTGTGGGCACTGCTGAGTTTTCCAAATTTGCTGGCATATTGAGTGCAGCACTTTCACAGCATCATCTTTCAGGATTTGGAATAGATCAACTGGAATTCCATCACCTCCATTAGCTTTGTTCGTAGTGATGCTTCCTAAGGCCGACTTGACTTCACATTCCAGGATGTCTGGCTCTAGGTGAGTGATCACATCATTGTGATTATCTTGGTCGTGAAGATCTTTTTTGTACAGTTCTTCTGTGTATTCTTGCCACCTCTTCTTAATCTCACCTGCTTCTGTTAGGTCCATGCCATTTCTGTCCTTTATTGAGCCCATCTTTGCATGAAATGTTCCCTTGGTATCTCTAATTGTCATGAAGAGATCTCTAGTCTTTCCCATTCTATTGTTTTCCTCTATTTCTTTGCACTGATCACTGAGGAAGGCTTTCTTATCTCTTCTTGCTATTCTTTGGAACTCTGCATTCAAATGGGTATATCTTTCCTTTTCTCCTTTGCTTTTTGCTTCTTTCTTTTCACAGCTATTTGTAAAGCCTCCTCAGACAGCCATTTTGCTGTTTGGCATTTCTTTTTCTTGGGGATGGTCTTGATCCCTGTCTCCTGTACAATGTCATGAACCTCCATCCATAGTTCATTAGGCACTCTGTCTATCAGATCTAGTCCCTTAAATCTATTTCTCACTTCCACTGTATAATCATTAGGGATTTGATTTAGGTCATACCTGAATGGCCTGGTGGTTTTCCCTCCTTTCTTCAATTTAAGTCTGAATTTGGCAATAAGGAGTTCATGATCAGAGCCACAGTCAGCTCCTGGTCATGTTTTTGCTGACTGTATAGAGCTTCTCCATCTTTGGCTGCAAAGAATGTAATCAATCTGATTTTGGTGTTGACCATCTGGTGATGTCCATGTGTAGAGTCTTCTCTTGTGTTGTTGGGAGAAGGTGTTTGCTATGACTAGTGCATTCTCTTGACAGAACTCTGTTACCCTTTGCCCCACTTCATTCTGTACTCCAAGGCCACATTTGCCTGTTACTCCAGGTATCTCTTGACTTCCTACTTTTGCATTCCAGTCCCCTATAATGAAAAGGACATCTTTTTCGAGTGTTAATCTAGAAGGTCTTATAGGTCTTCATAGAACCATTCAGCTTCAGCTTCTTCAGTATTACTGGTCAGGGCATAGACTTGGATTACAAGGATATTGAATGGCTTGTCTTGGAAACGAACAGAGATCATTCTGTCATTTTTGAGACTGCATCCAAGCACTGCATTTCGGACTCTTGTTGACTATGATGGCTACTCCATTTCTTCTAAGGGATTCTTGCCCACAGTAGTAGATATAATGGTCATCTGAGTTAAATTCACCCATTCCAGTCCATTTTAGTTTGCTGATTCCTAAAATGTGGATGTTCACTCTTGTCATCTCTTGTTTGATCACTTCCTATTTGCCTTGATTCATGGACCTAACATTCCAGGTTCCTATGCAATATTGCTCTTTATAGCATTGGATTTTGCTTCCACCACCAGTCACATCCACAACTGGATGTTGTTTTTGTTTTGGCTTTCTGAAGTTATCTCCACTGATCTCCAGTAGCATATTGGGCACCTACCGACCTGGGGAGTTCATCTTTCAGTGTCCTATATTTTTGCCTTTTCATACTGTTCATGGGGTTCTCAAGGCAGGAATACTGAAGTGGTTTGCCATTCCCTTCTCCAGTGGACCACATTTTGTCAGAACTCTCCACCATGACCGGTCCGTCTTGGTAGTCCCTACAGGGCATGGCTCATAGTTTTCATTTAGTTAGACAAGGCTGAGGTCCATGTGATTAGATTGGTTAGTTTTCTGTGATTGTGGTTTTCAGTCTGTCTGCCCTCTGATGGAGAAGGTTAAGCAGCTTATGAAAGCTTCCTGATGGGATAGACTGACTGAAGGGGATACTGGGTCTTGTTCTGATGGGGTGGGGCATGCTCAGTAAATCTTTAATCCAATTTTCTGTTGATGGGTGGAGCTGTGTTCCCTCCCTGCTATTTACCTGGGGCCAAACTATGGTGGACCTTGCTTCCAAACTATAACTGCAAGGAGATCCAACCAGTCCATTCTGAAGGAGATCAGCCCTGGGATTTCTTTGGAAGGAATGATGCTAGAGCTGAAACTGCAGTACTTTGGCCACCTCACGTAAAGAGTTGACTCATTGGAAAAGACTCTGATGCTGGGAGGGATTGAGGGCAAGAGGAGAAGGGGACGACAGAGGATGAGATGGCTGGATGGCATCACTGACTCGACGGATGTGAGTCTGAGTGAACTCCGGGAGTTGGTGATGGACAGGGAGGCCTGGCGTGCTGCGATTCATGGGGTTGCAAAGAGTCGGACATGACTGAGTGACTGAACTGAACTGAAACTGTGGTGGAGGTAATGAAGATAATGGTGACCTCCCTCAAAAGATGCATGTACTGCTGCAGTCAGTGCTCCCAACCCTGTAGCAGGCCACCACCAACCCATGCCTTTGCCGGAGACTCCCGGACACCCACATTCCAATTAAAAGGATTATATACCATGAATTGTGTGAGATTTAACCTTGGTATGCAATAATGGTTCAACATATGCTAAACATATGCAAAATGTGATACACTATTAATATATTAACAAGATGAAGAGTAAGTCATACCATCAACTCAATAGATGCAGAAAAGACATTTGACAAAATTTAAAATTCAACATCTTTAATGATAAAAACCCTCAACAAATTAGGTTTAGATGGAATGTACCTCAACATAATAGAGATGATATAAGCCCACAGTTAACATCACATTTGATGATAAAAAGCTAAAAGTTTTTGCCTTTAACACCAAAATAAGACAAGGAAGTTTATCTTTGCCAGTTCTATTCAATATAGTACTGGAAGTCTATGGAAGTACTGGAAGCCAGAATAATTATGGAAGGAAAAATAAAATTCATCCAAATTGGAAAGAAGTAAAATGTCTCTGCTTGCAGATGACATGCTACTGTATATAGAAAACCCTAAAGACTCCACAAAAGAAAACTATTACTACTAATAAGCAAACTCAGTAAAGTTGCAGGATATAAAATCAATACATAAAAATCAGTTACATTTCTATACATTAACAACAAACAATTGAGAAGAGAAATTTAAAAAAGATCTCATTTACAATAAAGTGAAAAGTGAAAGTGAAGTCGCTCAGTTGTATCCGACTCGTAGCGACCCCATGGACTGCAGCCTACCAGGCTCCTCTGTCCATGGGATTTTCCAGGCAGGAGTACTGGAGTGGGGTGCCATTGCCTTTATTTATTTTCAATTAAAGGATAATTGCTTCACAATATTATGTTGGCCTCTGCCACACATCAACATGAGTCAGCCATAGGTATACATATGTCCCCTCCTTCTTGAACCTCCCTCCCACCCACAGAAATTTTTTAAAAACAAAAGACCCTCAGGTAGCCAAAGCAAACTTAAGCAAGAAGAGGGAAGCTGGAGGCTTCCTTTTTCCTGACTTCAAACTATATTGCTGTTGCTGCTGCTGCTAAGTCGCTTCAGTCGTGTCCGACTCTGTGTGACCCCATAAACGGCAGCCCACCAGGCTCCCCTGTCCCTGGGATTCTCCAGGCAAGAACACTGGAGTGGGTCACCATTTCCTTCTCCAATGCATGAAAGTGAAAATGAAAGTGAAGTCGCTCAGTCGTGTCCAACCCCTAGCGACCCAATGGACTACAGCCTACCAGGCTCCTCTGTCCATGGGATTTGCTAGGCAAGAGTACTGGAGTGGGTTGCCATTGCCTTCTCTGTCAAACTATATTGCAATGCTATAATAATTAAAACAGACAACAGATCCGTGAAACAGAATAGAAAACCCAGAGATTAACCAACACATATGATCAATTAAGGTCTATATAGTCAAAGCTATTGTTTTTCCAGTAGTCATATATGGATGTGAGAGTTGGACAATGAAGAAGGCTGAGCACCAAAAATTTCAAACTGTGGTGCTGGAGAAGTCTCTTGAGAGTCCCTTGGATAGCAAGATCAAACCAGTCAATCCTAAAGGAAATCAACCCTGAATATTCATTGGAAGGACTGATGCTGAGGCTGAAGTTCCAACACTCTGGCCACCTGATGTGAAGGGCCAACTTATTGGAAAAGACCCTGAAGCTGGGAAAGATTGAGGGCAAGAGGAGAAGGGGGTGACAGAGGATAAGATGGTTGGATGGCATCACTGACTCAATGGATGTGAATTTGAGCAAACTCTGGGAGATAGTGAAGGACAGGGAAGCTTGGTGTGCTGCAGTTCATGGGGTCACAAAGAGTCTGACATGACTTAGCAATAGAGCAACAATTTTCGTCAAAGGTGCCAAGAATATATATGGACAAAGGATAGCCTCTTTAACAAATAGTGCTGAGAAAAGTATATCAGATCAGATCAGATCAGTCGCTCAGTCATGTCCGACTCTTTGCAACCCTATGAATTGCAGCATGCCAGGACTCCCTGTCCATCACCAACTTCAGGAGTTCACTGAGACTCACATCCATTGATGTGATCCAGTGATCCATCACATCCAGTGATGCCATCCAGCCATCTCATCCTCTGTCGTCCCCTTCTCCTCTTGCCCTCAATCCCTCCCAGCATCAGAGTCTTTTCCAATGAGTCAACTCTTCGCATGAGGTGGCCAAAGTACTGGAGTTTCAGCTTTAGCATCATTCCTTCCAAAGAAATCCCAGGGCTGATCTCCTTCAGAATGGACTGGTTGGATCTCCTTGCAGTCCAAGGGACTCTCAAGAGTCTTCTCCAACACCACAGTTCAAAAGCATCAATTCTTTGGCGCTCAGCCTTCCTCACAGTCCAACTCTCACATCCATACATGACCACTGGAAAAACCATAGCCTTGACTAGACGAACCTTTGTTGGCAAAGTAATGTCTCTGCTTTTGAATATGCTTTCTAGGTTGGTCGTAACTTTCCTTCCAAGGAGTAAGTGTCTTTTAATTTCATGGCTGCAGTCACCATCTGTAGTGATTTTGGAGCCCAGAAAAATAAAGTCTAAAACCGTTTCCACTGTTTCCCCATCTATTTCCCATGAGAAAAGTGTATACCTATATGTAAATGAATGAAACTGGACTCCTATCTTATACCATACACAGAAATTAACTCAAATAGATTAAAAACTAGAATTTAAGACCTGAAACCATGACACTCTTAGCTTATAGGGGATCAAGTCCTTGAAATTGGTCTTGGCAATGAGTTTTTGGATTTGACATCAAAAGGAAAAAAAAACGGTCACAGGCAATGAAGGCAAAAATAAGCAAGTGGGATACATCCAGTGAAAAGGCTTCTGTATAGCAAATGAAACCATCAACAAAATTAAAGGCAACCTATGGAATGAGAGATAATACTTGCAAACCACATATCCAGTAAAAGGTTAATGTCCAAAGTATACAAGAAACTCATACAATTCAATACCATAAATAAATAACCAGATTTTTAAATGTGCAAAGGACCAGACAGTTTTCCAGAAACAATAGGTACATGAAAAGTTGCTATCACTAATCATCAGGGAAATGCAAATCAAAATCACAATGAGTTATCATCTCACAACTGTTAGGACATCTAACATTATTAAAAAGACAGGAGAGAAATTTTGGTGAGATGCCTGAAACAGGGAACCCCTGTACACTCTTGGTGGGGGTGTAAACTGGCCTAGTCACTGTGGAAAACAGTATAGTTTCCTCAAGAAAGTACAAATAGAACTACCATATTTTCCAGCAATCTCACTTCTAGATACATATGTAAAGGAAATAAAACCACTACCTTGAAAAGATATCAGTTCTTCCATGTTTGCTGCTGTGCTGTTTGTTCAGTCATGTCTGACTCTTTGTGACCCAATCAACTGCAGTCCGCCAGGCTCCTCTGTCCATTGGAATTTTTCAGGCAAGAATACTGGAGCAGGTTGCCATTTCCTACTGCAGGAAATCTTCCTGACCCAGGGATTGAACCCGTATCTCTGTGTCTCCTGCATTGGCAGGTAGATTCTTTACCACTGTGCTACCTAGAGTTTTTTTTTTAATACTCCCACATTTACTATAGTGTTATTCACAATAATCAAGGTGTCAGAAAAAACGTCCATCGACAGATGAATGGACAAAAAAAAATCAGATACACACACACACACACACACACACACATGTGGTGGTTTAGTTGCTAAGTCATGTCTGACTCTTGCGACCCCATGGACTGTAACCCTCCAGGCTCCTCTGTCCATGAGATTCTCCAGGCAAGAATACTGAAGTGGGTTGCAATTTCTTTCTCCAAGGGATCTTCCTGACCCAGGTATCAAACCCGGGTCTTGTAGAAGGCAGAGCTATGTAAAACAATGGAATATTATTCAGCCTTATAAAGGAAGAAACTCCTGCTATTTGCAACAACATGGGTGTAACTGGAGGGCATTATACTAAGTGAAATAAGCCAGACAGAGAAAGACAAATGCAGCATGGTATCACTTTTTTTGTTTTTTTGTCTTTTGGCTGCACTAGGTCTTCTTTACTGCATGTAAGCTTTCTCTAGTTGTGGCAAGCGGGGGCTACTCTTTGTTGCGGTGCATGGCCTTCTCATTGCTGTGACTTCTCTTGTTGTGGAGCGTGGGCTCTAGGCATGCAGGCTTCAGTAGTTGCAGCATGCAGGCTCAGTAGCTGTGGCGCACAGGCTTGGTTGCCCCATGCCATGTAGAATCTTTCCAGACCAGGGACTGAATCCATGTCCCTTGCATTGGCAGGCGGATTCTTAACCACTGGACCACTAGGGAAGTCCTACATGGTATCACTTATATGTGGAATTTTAAAAAAGAAAAGAAGTGTTGAACACCTAGAGAATAGAATGGTGGTTGCCAGAGGGTGAGAAGTGGAGGAAATTAGAGACTTTGGTAAAAGGGTACAAACTTTCTGTTATAAGAAATATAAGTTCTGAGGACCTAATGTAAAGAAAGCATGGTGGCGGGGACGGTGAGAAGGAGGCTCAAAAAAAGGGAATACATGTATCATATAGCTGATTCAGCTTGTTACAGCAGAAATTAACACAACATTGTAAATCAATTATACCCCAATTAAAAATAAATTTTAAAAAGCATTGTGGCTATAGTTAATAATGCTGTATTGTATAATTGAAACTTACTAAGATAGATCTTAAGCATTCTCACCAAAAAAGAAAAAGTAACTATGTGAAGTTATGAATGTGATTATGGGAATACTTTTATAATGTGTAAATATATATATATTATAAATATATATATATAAACTCATCACATTGTATACTTTAAATATATTATAATTTTATTAGTCAATCTTACCTCAAAAAAAGCTGGAAAAATTTAATAAAATCATAAAAAAAAGAAAATTGGGTAACCATATCACTTGGGGTAATGGTATCTCCTATTCCAACAGTTCTCTATATTTTCAGTTTAGTTTTTTCCTAGATTTAGAAAGGCAATGGGTCCAGGCCTAGTTGGTTTTGCTTGAAAAAACTCTTTAGTTTCATATTTAAGATCTTCTAAAGACAGATTGAAATTTTCATATCTTCACACTGTTAAAAGAGAAATGTTCTTATTTTCCTTTAAACATTTTCTCTCTATAGCATTAGCAACTTAAGGGAAAATTCAATTATTGAATATATAATAATACTATCCATTTTATTTGGTTTTACCAAATTCTTTGTGCTTCAAAATTGAAATTTAACAATCTCAGTAAAATTTTATTTTTTTTTGCTACCTACAAAAGGTGGCAGTTTTAGCAAAATGCATTGTATGTGTTAATAAAAATTCACTTTATTATTTTTTTAAATTTTGATTTCATTGAGCTATTTGGGGGTTAATCTTTTGGCTGTTACACATGCAAAACTCCTTAGAGTTCAGAGTGTGTTATGTTCATGGAATAACTTGAGAACTGGGCCTTTGGTTTATTTCTCAAATACTCACTTGAATTGCCTTTGCTTAGCTTTCAAAAGGTAGTTTCCCGGATCTCTATTCATTTGTACTCTGCACAGTCTCTTTCTCTTTGTAAATTTGGACAATTCAAACCCCTACCCTCTATTTGGTTTTCAGAAGTTCTGATCTATGAAGCATTGTTGCTTAGCAACAGGTTAACTAACACTTTCTTTCTGGCATACTACAAAAGAGCTGATCAAAACCACACACTCTTACTCATCAAATGACTACAGATACAGTTTCTTAGGTTGTATTACTTATGGACTGTATAATTTTGTCTGTATTTAAACTGCAACAAAATTATTAAAAGTGTGTTTTAAAATCAAACATTTCGAATTAAAATCTGCCTACTTTTTTGACTTGATTTTAAACCAATCTTTTGCTTAAAAAGATTCCTTTCAATTGAAATAAGCTAAATCTTTCCCCCCCTATATTTAAACCAAAGAAACAGACATTATTTTAAGCTGATCATAAACTTCTTTAAAATACCTTTTCTTACTGAAATGTGCTTCATACAAATAGTGTTTTGAATAGAGCAGTGACAAAGTAATCTTCATATAATTAAAATATATAGCAGAAACCAATTTGGAATTCAATAAGTGCACTCAAGGCAATAAGTGCAGTACTTGTACTCCGAGAAATAAAAACTTAAAAAAAAATTTGAAAGAAATTTTAAAGTTAAGGTCTATTGAACCAGGGAACAAGTGTAGAGAAGGTACAATTTGGCAGTTTCTCACTTAGCCGTAAACGATCATAACATGTTGGATTCTTCACCTGCCAAATGAATTGTTCTAGAAGTCCTTGTTGCTAGGGAAGGAGATAAAAAAAGAGAAGAAGAAGAATGCTAAATACTGCTTGGACAAAAACATTTATCTAAAATAAATAAATTCAAGCTAACATTTTATAAGATTTCAAAGTTTTGGATTTCTCATGCTAGTCAAGATAGAGTAGGCACGCTACAGCCTATCTTTCCCACTCCATTATAACTAAACTTTCTGGACAAAATTATATAGCACCCACCTGTAAATTTTGTAAAGTAAACAATGACAGGCACTTTGTGGGGTATGGGGTCAAAATCTGAAAAAGCAACGTGTATAGGAGTGAGTTTCCTAGTTTTTCATTCCTTTAACACTTTCAGCTTTGACATGAAAGCGGCCCCAGTCAGAGCGCTGCCCAGTTGGCACACACAACAAAATGTCCAAGAGAAGCCCTTTCTGGCTAGAGATCAGGAAAGAGGTCAGTGAGGCAGAAAGAGTGCACTGGCTCTTGACGGATAGAGATGATCTAGACATAGATACAGATATAGATATGTTTATATGTATCGCTCATCCTGTTCATGACACCAATTGTCTTGCTGTTCAGTTTGCACTGTTCGCTGAACCCAGGGTAGGCAAGGCTCAAGCTAAGAGTCTGGAAGAAGATTCGCGGAGCCGTAGGAACTGCAGACATAGTTATCCTCTCCTTTAGTGGCTGGCCCAACGGACACAGCCGTACTGCGGACAATGGACATAGGTGTACCGCACACAGTAGCCCATGACCAAGCGAGTGCCTCGATGCGCATGCACAATGCAATAAATGATCTCAGTCATAGTCATTATTTACAGAATGTGGGGCGAGAGAGACTGAACACACCATCCTGGCTAATTAGCTGTCTCTCCACAGTTATATCTTCCTTTTTTTTCTTTTTCAGTACTGCTTGAGGAAGACTCCAGTCCTGGTACTATAAAAAAAGGCAGCATGGGCAACAAAAACTCCAAAAATTTCCTGTGAATCAAACAGGTTCTTGGGAAATCCTAGGGAAGTGGAACCCCTGACTCTGCATATGAACGGGCACAAACCCTGGCCTCAGGTTGAAGGTACACATTCATGGATAGATTCAAAGAAGTAAATAAAGTATCTGAAACCTGAGCTGTCATTGGAAGCACCACCTATAGAAGGACAGACAAAATTTGCAGCCTGAACTTAACTGGGGTGATTGCCTGCCTAAAATAAGAATTCTCTGGAGGACTTTAATAGTTTGCAAAATCTCACAAATAATCAAAATATCCAATACAAGATTACTCAGCACACAAAGAAGCAGGTACATATGATGTCCTCACAAGGGAAAAGACAATCAAAACATGTTCAGACAAAAATGACCCAGACGTTGGCTCATCAAACAAAAACTTGAAATTAGCTACTATAACGCTACTCTTAAGACAAACAAAAAAAAAAACCCCAGAAATTTTGGACAGAGACATAGAAGCAATCAAAATTCCAAATGGGAATTTTATAACTGAAAAAATACAATTTCTAAAATTAAAAAAGTAATGGATGAAATAGCAGAATGGAAATAACAGAACAAAGAATCCTAAATTGAAGACAGAACAGTAGTAATTAACCAATATTAGGAACACCAAAGAAAAAGATAAAAGAAAATGAACAGTTTCAGGAATCTGTGAGACAATATCAGAAGGCCTAATGTTTTTGCCATTGGAGTCTTATAAAGAGAAGGAGAAAAAATTATTCATAAGAAAAATGTTTTGACAAAATCATTGCTGAAAACTCTGAATTTGGTGAACAGTATAAACTTACAGGTTCAAGAAACTCAGTAAAACCTAAACAAAATGCCCAGTATATCATAATCAAACTGTTGAACACCAAAGATAAAAAATCTTGAAAGCAATGAGACAAAGAACACATTCAATGCAAAGAACAACAGTTTGAATTGCTGATGACCACAAATACCCAATAAAAAATTGTGTAGGCCAGAATTCACTGAAACAACATCTTTAAAGTATTGACAGAAAGGGACAATTAACCCCAAATTCTATATTCAGTGAAAATATTCTTCAGGAATATGGTGATTCTAAAATATGTCCACAATCCATATTTATCCTCCAGTCAAAAGTTGGAGCCTAATTCCCCTCCTGATGAAGGTGAGCCAGAATTGGTAATTCATTTCTGATGAATAGAGTATAGTAGACGTGACATTTTATGATTCTGAAATTGCAGTTACCACAGTTAGGTTGACACCAGTACCCCAACACCATGGTTCAAATTTTAGTTACCACAGTAGATTAACTGTGAGTAAATGTTTAAAGAATGAACTTGCTACAAACTGTACTGCTAGCTCCACATCCACCAATCATCACGTCAATTCAAGATATCACGCTCAGTGACCAGTGATGTCACTTCTTGCAGAGTCTGTCAATGACTGATCACAAACAGTCTAATTAAGGAGCTAATTCATGCACAGACAGCAAAGCATGTGGTTGTGTTGCCTCCGTGTCTCTCAGTGATAAACTCACATGACAGTTTACAAAAATGGATCATCCAATGATGAAAGTACAGTAAAGAAATGAAAACTGGAAACACTAAAAGTGAAATTTAAATCCATTTAAATCCAACATAAGATATGTCATTCAAGAAGTAACTGACTGTGGGGATGTCAGTATTGCTATCATTCCAGACGCTCAGATGTGTAGCCAGGAGAACATAGTAAAGATAAATTTATCAAAAACATAAGGAAAATGTTTGTGACAAAAGGAATGACGATGTTCCAGAAGAAGGGACACCAGCAAAAAGTCACATTAAAGAGACTTGGAGATTGTCCATGACATTAAAAGAATAAAGGAGAAAATGTTACAAGCTAATGCAGACGTAGAAAGGAATATTACAAGTTGTCAAATAAGTTATATGAAGAAGACAAGTACTGTTCAAATGACTCTGGATACATTTTTACAAAGACTAAAAGCACTTTAATTCTCAGTGCTGTTCATGTTTTCAATTATAGTATACAAAATGAAGGTTAATTTTACTGCTTTGCTCATTTCCTTATACATTTATAAATGGTAGTATGCATTTTTAATGTACTGATGAAAATGTCTAGAAGTCAGGGAAAGTCATAATTTTCCCCTTCATTATTAAAATCATATGGCACAGTTTCAGCTTGCACAGTCATTTTTGTGGTCCCATACTGTTGG
Organism: Bubalus kerabau; assembly: GCF_029407905.1. Lineage (NCBI taxonomy): Eukaryota > Metazoa > Chordata > Mammalia > Artiodactyla > Bovidae > Bubalus > Bubalus kerabau. The sequence goes on from NC_073627.1 coordinate 152,097,412, forward strand.
GCAAAACAAAAACCATCTGTTTTATGTTGGGAGGCCCAATGTGCTAAAATTCTAAAAAAATTTATCTGGACAAAGTTGATTTTTTGTTTGTTTGTTTTAGTAGGCAATCACCCAGTTTAGCCTGACTGAAAAATCTTGTCTTGCCCTCTGTTAGTGGTGGCTCCAGCATCAGTTCATTTTCAAAGTGCTGCCATGCAGCTCTCTACTGAGCAAGACATATGTCTGTTCATACCCAGAACTGGGGAGGTGTTTCCAGGTGCCTTGTCTCCAAGATGTCCTCTAGGCTCTCTGGATATTATAGGCCCCCTTTGCCGGGGATCTGGCTAGAAAGATGGGGCTTCTGTCTGATTGTTACCTGTCAATGTGCCTCATGATATTGTCAAAAGGAACTGCCCTCAGGAAAAGAGAGTGAAAAAAAATGGAGGGAAAAAAAAGAAACATAGATTCCTTCCATGTTCTTCAGAAGGGACACTTCTCCATGCCTCGATGGCTGGAAAGACAGGTTTTCTCTCAGGGCTGAGTTGACTGCTAACTCCTCGGTCTCTGAAGTGCTTCTCTATGAGTAGGGTCAACTTCAGGTCCAAGTTTGAAAGAGTAAAATGTTAGGAAAAAAACAAAAACAAAAGAGGGGTACTGCCGCACTCTGGCTTGCAGGGGCGCCATTACTGAACTTTTAAAGAAAGTCCCAGACTGTTTTCCCATCTGCCATGTGAGAATTTCAGTTCCCGTGAATCTTCATCAGCATTTAGTAATAGGCACTTTTAATTATAGCCATTCTAAACATCATTGTGGTTTCTTTTTTGGTTATTGAATTCTAGTTTTTCATTTATTTTGAAAATTAAATTCCTTATCAGATATGATTTGCAAATATTTTATCCCATTTCTTGGGTTTCTATGTACTCCTTTGATAATGACCTTTGATATACAAAAGTTTTAATTTTGATGAAGTCCAGTTTTCCATGTTTTCTTTTATTGTCTGTGGTTTTGGTGTCATACTTAAGAAATCATTGCTAAATCCAATGTCATATATTTTTCCTTCAGTTAAGTTCAGTCGCTCAGTCGTGTCCGACTCTTTGCAACCCCATGAACTGCAGCATCAACCAGCTGTCCATCACCAACTCCCTGAGTTCACCCAAACTCATATCCATTGAGTCAGTGATGCCATCCAACCATTTCATCCTCTGTCGTCCCCTTCTCCTGCCTTCAATCTTTCCCAGCATCAGGGTCTTTTCCAATGAGTCATTTCTTTGTATCAGGTGGCCAAAGTATTGGAGTTTCAGCTTCAGCATCAGTCCTTCCAATGAATATGCAGGACTGATTTCCTTTAGGATGGACTGATTTGATCTCCTCGCAGTCCAAGGGACTCTCAAGAGTCTCCTCCAACACCACAGTTCAAAAGCATCAATTCTTCAGTGCTCAGCTTTCTTTATAGTCCAATTCTCACATCCATACATGACCACTGGAAAAACCATAGCCTTGACTAGATGGACATTTGTTGGCAATGTAATGTCTCTGCTTTTTCATAGCTGTTCTTCCAAGGAGTAAGTGTCTTTTAATTTCATGGCTGCAGTCACCATCTGCAGTGATTTTGGAGCCCAAGAAAATAAAGTCTCTCACTGTTTCCATTGTTTGCCCATCTATTTGTTATGAAGTGATGGGACTGGGTGCCATGATCTTAGTTTTTTGAATGTTGAGTTTTAAGCCATCTTTTTCACTCTCCTCTTTCACTTTCATCAAGAGGCTCTTCAGTTCCTCTTCACTTTCTGCCATAAGGGTGGTGTCATCTGCATATCTGAGGTTATTGATATTTCTCCCAGCAATCTTGATTCCAGCTTGTGCTTCCTCCAGCCTGGCATTTCACATGGTGTACTCTGCATATAAGTTAAATAAGCAGGGTGACAATATACAGCCTTGATGTACTTACTCCTTTCCTGATTTGGAACCAGTCTGTTCCAGGTCTGGTTCTAACTGTTGCTTCTTGACCTACATATAGATTTCTCAGGAGGAAGATCAGGTGGTCTGATATGCCCATCTCTTTCAGAATTTTCCACAGTTTGTTGTGATCCACACAGTCAAAGGCCTTGGTGTAGTTAATAAAGCAGAAGTAGATGTTTTTCTGGAACTCTCGTGCTTTTTCAATGACCCAACGGATGTTGGCAATTTGATCTCTGGTTTCTCTGTCTTTTCTAAATCCAGCTTGAACATCTGGAAGTTCATGGTTCATGTACTGTTGAAACCTGGCTTGGAGAATTTTGAGCATTAGTTTGCTAGTGTTTGAGATGAGTGCCATTGTGCGGTAGTTTGGCCATTCTTTGGCATTGCCTTTCTTTGGGATTTGAATGAAAAATGACCTTTTCCAGTCCTGTGGCCACTGCTGAGTTTTCCAAATTTGCTGGCATATTGAATGCAGCACTTTCACAGCATCATCTTTTAGGATTTGAAATAGCTCAACTGGGATTCCATCACCTCCACTAGCTTTGTTTGTAGTGATGCTTCCTAAGGCCCACTTGACTTTGCATTCCAGGATGTCTGGCTCTAGGTGAGTGATCACACCAACGTGGTTATCTGGGTCATGAAGATCTTTTTTGTGTAGGTTCTGTGTATTCTTGCCACCTCTACTTAATCTCTCCTGCTTATGTTAGGTCCATACCATTTCTGTCCTTTGTTGTGCCCATCTTTGCATGAAATGTTCCCTTGTTATCTCTAATTTTCTTGAAGAGATCGCTAGTCTTTCCTATCCTATTGTTTTCCTCTATTTCTTTGCACTGACCACTGAGGAAGGCTTTCTTTCCTCTCCTTGCTATTCTTTGGAACTCTGCATTCAGATGCTTATATCTTTCCTTTTCTCCTTTGCCTTTTGCTTCTTTCTTTACCCAGCTATTTGTAAGACTTCCTCAGACAACCATTTTGCCTTTTGCATTTCGTTTTTACTTATAGTTTTATAATTTTAGCTCTAAGAGTTTTCGTCTAAGAATTTTATATTTTTATTTCTTAAGTTTAGGTCTTTGATCAATTTTTTTTAATGCCTCTGCTTTTTTTAATATAAATTTATTTATTTTAATTGGAGGCTAATTACTTTACAATATTGTATTTGATCAATTTTGAAATAAGTTTTGTATATGGTATGAGGTAATCTGTTGTTTTTTAGTTAGTAAGTCTTGTCTGATTCTTTTGCGACCCCATGCACTGTAGCCCACCAGGCTTTCTATCCATGGGATTTCCCAGGCAGGAATACTGGAGCAGATTGCTGTCTCCTTCTCCAGGGGGATCTTCCTGGGTCAGGAAGATCCCCTGGGTTATCCTGCATTGGCAGGAGGATTCTTTACCACTGGGCCACCAGGGAAGCCCTGGTATGAAGTAATGGTCCAACTTAATTCTTCCTCATGTGACTGTTCAGTTTTCCCAGCACCATTTGAGAAGACTTCCCTTTCCCCTTTGAATAGTCTTGTCATCCTTACAAAAAAATCAATTGTCTATGTGAGTTTATATTTCTGGGCTCTGTTTTATATCTTTTTGGTCCATATGTCTGTGCTTATGTTGGTACCACCAGTCCTTCAAATGAATATTCAGGGTTGGTTTGAGCCAACTCTGGGAAATGGTGAAAGACAGGGAAGCCTAGCATGCTGCAGTCTATGGGGTTGTAGAGGGTCAGACACGACTGAGCAGCTGAACAACGACAACAAATGTCAGCACACTGTTTTGATTACTGTAGCCCTAAGTAAGTTGAGAAATTGACAAATATGAGTTTTCCAACTTTTTAATTTTTTTTCCCAAGAATGATGTCTTGGGACTTTCCTGGTGGTGCAATAGTTAAGACTCTACACTTCTACCCCAGGGGCATGGGGTCAATCCCTGGTAAAGGAACTAAGATACCACATGCTGCATGGCATGGCCAAAAAATAAAGAAACAAATAAACTTTCAAAATAATGTTTGTTTAGTGTTCCTTGAAATTCCATTTGAATTTTAGGATGGATTTTCCATTTCTGTAAAAATTGTTGGATTTTTGATACAAGTTGCATTAAATCTGTAGATCCCTTTGGGTAGTATTGTCTTCCTAATAATATTAAATCTAAATCCTCCAATTCATGAGCATGCCATGTCTTCCCATGCATTTAGGTTTTTAAATTTTCTTTCAGCAATGTTTTGTAGTATGTGTGTAGAAGTCTTTTGTTCCGAAGTTAAATTTATTTCTAAGTATTTTATTCTCTTTGATACTATTGTAAATGCAATTTAAAAATTTTTTTCTCTGATTGTTCATTGCAAGTATATAGATATGTAACTGATTTTTGCAATTGATTTTGTATTTCATATCCTCACATCCTAACCAACTTAATTTATCAGCTCCAACAATACTTCTGTGGATTCCTTAGGGTTTTCTCTATATAAGATCATGTCATCTGTGTAGAGAATTTAACTTCTTTTCCAGTCTGAATGTGTTTTATCTCTTTTTCTTGCTTGCTTGCTTCAGCTAAGACTTTCAGCACAATGTTGAATATAAATGATGAACGTGGACACCTTTGTCTTGTTCTTGCTATTAGAGGAAAAGCTTTCAGTCTGCCACCATGGAGTATGATGTTACCTATGGGCTTTTCATATCTGGCCTTATCACATTTAGGAAGTTCCCTTTTAGTCTCAGTTTACTGAGTATTTTCATCAAGAAAGTGTGTCAAATTTTTCTAATGTTTCTGCATCAATTACGATGATCATGAGGGATTTTTTTTCCATTAATTCAATTAGCATGGTGTATTGCATATGTGTGTGCCTGTGTTGCTTCAGTCATGTCTAACATGTTAACTCTGTGTAACCCTATGGACTATAGCCTTCCAGGTTCTTCTGTACATGGGATTCTCTAGGCTAGAATCCTGGAGTGGATTGCTGTGCCCACCTCCAGGGGATCTTCCTGACCCAGGGATCAAACCTGGATCTCTTATGTCTCCTGCATTGGCAGGCAGGTTCTTTACCACTAGTGCCACCTGGGAAGCCCAACATGCTGTATTACATTGATTTTTTTTGTTTGTTTTTATGTTGAACCACCCTTGAATCATCCTGCGAATAAATCCCATCTGGTTATGATGTACAATCCTTTTAATATGCTGCTGAATTCAGCTTGCTAGTAATTTATCAAGGACTTTTTCACTTGTATTCATAAGGAAAATTGATCTGTTTTCTTGTATTCTCTTTATCTGATTTTGGTATCAGGGTAATTCTGGCCTCTTAGAATGAGTTTCAATGTGTTTCATTATTTTCAATTTTTTTTGAAGACTTTAAGAAAGATTGGAATTAAATTCTTCTTTAAATGGTGGGTTGAACTTACATTGAAACCATCTGGTACTGAACTTTCTCTGTTGGGAAGTTTTTGATTACTGAGTTAATTGCCTTACTTGATGTGGACTTATTGAGGTTTTCTACTTCTTTATGATTCAGTTTTGGCAGATTGTGTGTTTCTATAAATTTGTTCAGTTCATCTAGGTTATCCAGTTTGTTGGCATACAAATATTCATAGTATTCACTTATCATTCTTTTTATTTATGTAAAACTGGTGATTTCTCCACTTTCATTTCTGATTTAAGGAAGTTTAGTCTTTTTTTTTTCTTACTGAATCTTTGTCAATTTTCTTTATCTTTTTGAAGAACCAACTTTTGATTATTTTTATTTTCTCTATTACTTTTCTATTTTATATTTTATTTATCTCTGCTCTGACCTTTATTATTTCTGAAACTATGCAAGCTTGGGGTTTAGCTTGCTCTTCTTTTTACAGTTTCTTAAGGTTTATTGGTTTATTTCTCCTTTTTTAACATATATATTTACAAATATAAATTTCTACTTGACCATTGCTTTTGATGAATCCCATGAGGTTTTGTACATTGTGCTTTTATTTTCATTTATCTTAAGCCATTTTCTAATTTTCCTTGTTATTTCTTCCTTGACCCATTGTTTCTTTAAGCTTGTATTTTTTTTTTTTTGAGCACTATCATTATTTCTTTTTTTAAATGTATTTTTTATTGAAGGATAATTGCTTTACAGAATTTTGTTGTTTTCTGTCAAACCTCAACATGAATCAGCCATAGGTATATATATATATATATCCCCTCCCTTTTGAACCTCCCTCCCATCTCCTTCCCCACCCCTGTTTTGAGTTTCCTGAGACATACAGCAAATTCCCATTGGCTATCTATTTTACATATGGTAATGTAAGTTTCCATGTTACTCTTTCCATACTTCACACCCTCTCCTCCCCTCTCCCCATGTCCATAAGTCTGTTTTCTATGTTTCTCCATTGTTGCCCTGTCAATAAATTCTTCAGTACCATTTTTCTAGATTCCATATACATGCATTAGAATATGATATTTATCTTTCTCTTTCTGACTTACTTCACTCTGTATAATAGGTTCTAGGTCCATCCACCTCATTAGAACGGACTCAAATGTGTTCCTTTTTATGGCTGAGTAATGTTCCATTGTGTATATGTACCACAACTTTATCCATTCATCTGTCGATGGAAATCTAGGTTGCTTCCATGTTCTAGGTATTGTAAATAGTGCTGCAATGAACAATGGGATACATGTGTCTTTTTCAATTTTGATTTTCTCAGGGTATATGCCTAGGAGTGGGATTGCTGGACTGCAAGGCTGTGGTTTTTCCAGTAGTCATGTATGGATGTGAGAGTTGGACTGTGAAGAAAGCTGAGTGCCGAAGAATTGATGCTTTTGAACTGTGGTGTTGGAGAAGACTCTTGAGAGTCCCTTGGACTGCAAGGAGATCCAACCAGTCCATTCTAAAGGAGATCAGTCCTGGGTGTTCTTTGGAAGGAATGATGCTAAAGCTGAAACTGCAGTACTTTGGCCACCTCGTGCGAAGAGCTGACTCATTGGAAAAGACTCTGATGCTGGGAGGGATTGGGGGCAGGAGGAGAAGGGGCCAACAGAGGATGAGAAGGCTGGATGGCATCACCGACTCGATGGACATGAGTTTGAGTAAACTCTGGGAGTTGGTGATGGACAGGGAGGCCTGGAGTGCTGCAGCTCTTGAGGTTGCAAAGAGTCGGACACGACTGAGCGACTGAACTCAACTGAACTTAACGGTGGTTTTATGGCTATTTTTTAAAGGAATCTCCATACCGTCTTCCATAGTGCTTGTATCAATTTACATTCCCACCAACAGTGCAAGAACATACCCTATTCTCCACACCCTCGCCAGCATTTATTGTTTGTAGACTTTTTGATAATGGCCATTCTGACCGATATGAGGTGATATCTCATTGTAGCTTTGATTTGCATTTTTTCTCTATTAATGAGCGATGTTGAGCATCTTTTCAAGTGTTTGTCAGCCATTTGTATGTCTTCTTTGGGGAAATGTCTGTTTAAGTCTTTTTCCCACATTTTGATTGGGTTGTTTGTTTTTCTGGTATTGAGTTGTATGTGTTGCTTGTATATTTTGGAAATTAATCCTTTAGTCAGTTGTTTCATTTGCCATTATTTTCTCCCACTCTGAGGGTTGTCTTTTCACCTTGCTTATAGTTTCCTTTGCTGTGCAAAAGCTTTTAAGTTTAATCAGGTCCCATGTGTTTACTTCTGTTTTTATTTCCATTACTCTAGGAGGTGGGTCATAGAGGATCTTACTTTGATTTATGTCATTGAGTGTTGTGCCTATGTTTTCCTCTAAGAGTTTTATAGTTTCTGGTCTTACATTTAGGTCTTTAATCCATTTTGAGTTTATCTTTATGTATGGTGTTAGGAAGAGTTCTAATTTCATTCTTTTACATGTAGCTGTCCAGTTTTCCCAGCACCATTTATTGAAGAGGCTGTCTTTGCCCCATTGTATATTCTTGCCTCCTTTGTCAAAAATAAGGTACCCATAGGTACATGAGTTTATTTTTGGGCTTTCTATCTTGTCCCATAGGTCTATATTTCTGTTTTTGTGCCAGTATCGTACTGTCTTAATGACTGCAGCTTTGTAGTATTATATGAAGTCAGGAAGGTTGATTCCTCTGGCTCCTTTCTTCTTTCTTAAGACTGTTTTGGTTCAGTTCAGTTCAGTCGCTCAGTCGTGACCGACTCTTTGCAACCCCATGGACTGCAGCATGCCAGGCCTCCCTGACCATTGCCAACTCCTGGAGTTTACTCAAACTCATGTCCGTTGAGTTGGTGCTGCCATCCAACCATGTCATGCTCTGTTGTTCCCTTCTCCTCCTGCCTTCAATCTTTCCCAGCATCAGTGTCTTTTCCAATCAGTCAGTTCTTCACGTCAGGTGGCCAAAGTATTGGAGTTTCAACTTCAGCATCGGTCCTTCCAATGAATATTCAGGACTGATTTCCTTTAGGATGAACTGGTTTGATCTCCTTGCAGTCCAAGGGACTCTCAAGAGTCTTCTCCAACACCACTGTTCAAAAGCATCAATTCTTCAGTGCTCAGCTTTCTTTATAGTCCAACTCTCACATCCACACACGACTACTGGAAAAAACATAGTTTTGACTAGGTGGACATTTGTTGGCAAGGTCCTGCTTTGGCTATTCAGGGTCTTTGTGTTTCCATATGAACTGTGAAATTTTTTGTTCTAGTGCTGTGAAAAATGCCATTGGTAATTTGATAGGGATCGCGAGAAATCTGTAGATTGCATTTGATAGTATAGTCGTTTTCATAATATTGATTCTTCCTATCTAGGAACATAAAATATCTCTCCATCTGTTTGTGTCATTCTTGATTTCTTTCATTAGTGTCTTATAATTTTCTGTGTACAGTTCTTTTGTTTCTTTAGGTAAATTTATTCCTAGATATCTAACTCTTTTTGTTGCAATGGTGAATGAATGGGATTGATTCCTTAATTTCTCTCTCTGATTTTTCATTGTTAGTATATAGAAATAGATGTTATTTATATGTATTGATTTTGTATCCTGCAACTTTGCTAAATTCAAGATTAGTCTAGTAATTTTCTGATACAATCTTTAGGGTTTTCTATGAACAGTATCATGTCATCTGCAAACAGTGAGAGCTTTACTTCTTCTTTTCTGATCTGGATTCCTTTTAATTCTTTTTCTTCTCTGATTGCTGTAGCTAGGACTTCCAAAACTGTGTTGAATAATAGTGGTGACAGTGGACACCCTTGTCTTGTTCCTGATCTTAGGGGGAATGCTTTCAGTTTTTCACCATTGAGAATAATGTTTGCTGTAGGCTTATCATATATGGCCTTTACTATGTTGAGGTAGGTTCCTTCTATGCCCATTTTTTGAAGAGTTTTAATCATAAATGGGTGCTGAATTTTGCCAAAGGCTTTTTCTGCATCTATTGAGATTATCATATGGTTTTTATCTTTCAGTTTGTTAATATGGTTTATCACATTTATTGATTTGCATATATTAAAGAATCCTTGCATTCCTGGAATAAACCCAGCTTGATCATGATGTATGATCTTTTTGATGTGTTACTGAATTCTATTTGCTAAAATTTTGTTAAGGATTTTTGCATCTATGTTCATCAGTGATATTGGCCTGTTGTTTTCTTTTTTTGTGCTGTCTTTGTCTGGTTTTGGTATCAAGGTGATGGTGGCCTCGTAGCATGAGCTTGGAAGTGTTCCTTCCTCTGCAATTTTTTGAAAGAGCTTTTAGAAGAATGGGCATTAACTCTTGTTTAAATGTTTGGTAGAATTCTCCTGAAGCAATCTGGTCCTAGGCTTTTGTTTTTTGGGAGATTTTTGATCACAGCTTCAATTTCACTGCTTGTAATTGGGTTGTTCACAGTTTCTCTTTTTCCTGATTCAGTCTTGGAAGATTGAACTTTTCTAAGAATCTGTCCATTTCTTCCAGGTTATCCATTATATTGCCATATAGCTGTTCATAATAGTCTCTTATAATCCTTTGTATTTCTGCTTTGTCTGTTGTAACCTCTCCTTTTTCATTCCTAATTTTGTTGATCTAATTCTTTTTTCTTCATGGGTCTGGTTAAAGGTTTGTTGATTTTGTTTATCTTCTCAAAGAACCAGCTTTTAGTTTTATTAATCTTTACTATTGTTTCTTTCATTTCTTTTTCATTTATTTCTGCTTGGATCTTTATGATTTCCTTCCTTCTACTAATTTTGGGGGGTTTTTGTTCTTCTTTTTCTAGTTGTTTTAGGTGTAAAGTTGTCTATTCTATGTTTTTCTTTTTTCTTGAGGTAGGATTGTGTTGCTATAAACGTCCCTCTTTGAACTGCTTTTGCTGCATCCCATAGGTTTTGGGTTGTCATGTTTTCATTGTCATTTATTTTTAAAAGTTTTTTAATCTCCCTTTTGATTTCTCCAGTAACCTGTTGGTTATTTAGAAATGTGTTGTTTAATCTCCACGTGTTTGTGTTTCTTACAGGTTTTTTCTTGTAACTGATATCTAGTCTCATAGCATTGTGCAGAGTTTCTGCTGAAAGATCAGCTGTTAAGCATATGGAGTTTCCCTTGTATGTTACTTGTTGCTTCTCCCTTGCTGCTTTTAATATTCTTTCTTTGTGTTTAGTCTTTGATGATTTGATTACTATGTGTCTTGGCATGTTTCTCCTTGGGTTTATCCTGTATGGGACTCTTCATGCCCCTTGGACTTCATTGACTATTTCCTTTTCCATGTTGGGGAAATTTTCAACTATAATCTCTTCAAAAATTTTCTCAGAGCCTTTCTTTTTCTCTTCTTCTTCTGGGACCCCTATAATTTGAATGTTAGTGCATTTGATTTTGTCCCAGAGGTCTGTGAGACTATCCTCAGTTCTTTTCATTCTTTTTACTTTATTCTGCTCTTCAGAAGTTATTTCCACCATTTTATCTTCCAGCTCACTGATTTGTTCTTCTGCTTCAGATATTCTGCTATCGATTCCTTCTAGAGTATTTTTAATTTCAGTACTTGTGTTGTTTGTATGTTTATTCTTTAATTCTTCTAGGTCTTTGTTAATCGATTCTTGCATTTTCTCCATTTTGTGTTCAAGATTTTTTATCATCTTTTCATCATTATTCTGAATTCTTTTTCAGGTAGTTTGCCTATTTCCTCTTAATCTATTTGGACATCTGTGTTTCTAGTTTGTTCCTTCATTTGTGTAGTATTTCTCTGCCTTTTAGTTATTTTTTTTTAACTTATTGTGTTTGAGTTCTCCTTTTCTCAGGCTTCAAGGAAAGATGAATTCTTTGCTTGAAGAAGATTGAATTCTTTTTTCCTTTTGGTTTCTGTACTCCTAAGGTTGGTCCAGTGGTTTGTGTAAGCTTTGTATAGGGTGAGATTTGTGCTGAGTTTTTGTTTGTTCGTTTGTTTTTCTTCTGATGGGCAAGGCTGAGTGAAATGGTAATACTGTCTCCTGATGATTGCGTTTGTTTTTTTGTTTTGTTTGTTGTTTAGATGAGGTGTCCTGCACAGGGTGCTACTGGTGGTTGGGTGATGCTGGGTCTTGTATTCAAGTGGTTTTGTTTGTGTGAGTTCTCACTATTTGATACTCCCTAGGGTTAGTTCTCTCATACTCTAGGGTCTGGGAGTTAGTGCTCCCACTCCAAAGGCTCAGGGATTGATCTTGGTGAATCAACCCCCTTAGAAGCAGTCAGCCCTCCTGTTTAGGGATTCAATATCCTGCGAACGCTGAGTGCACATCCTTCCTGCTCCCTCACCTCTTGAGGTGCTGTGTCCTTCCCTCTTAAGGTCTGCTAGTCTTCCTTGTATTGTTTAATTTCCACATATTTGTGAATTTTCCAGTTTGCCTTTGTTATTCATTTTTAATTTCATTCCGTTATGCTCAAAAGACATACATTGGATGATTTCAATCTTTTAAAAATTTATTAAGACTTATTTTGTGGCCAGTATATGGTATATATGGGCTTCCCTGGTGGCTCCAGTAGTAAAGAAACTGCCTGCTAATGCAGGATATGTTAGAGATGTGGGTTCAGTCCCTGGGTTAAGAAGGTACACTAGAGTAAGGCTTGGCAACCCACTCCAGTATTCTTGCCTGGAGAATGCCATGGACAGAGGTGCCTGGTGGGCTACCGTCCATGGGATTGCAAAGTTGGACATGACTGAGTGACTAACACACATTGCTGTGTTAAATGTTATCAGTATATGACGGGTGCATGCTAGTCACTCTGTCATGTCTGACTCTGTGAGACCCCATGCACTGTAGCCCACCAGGCTCCTATGTCCATTGGATTATCCCAGCAAGAATACTGGAGTGGGTTGCCATTTCCTCCTCCAGGAGAACTTAGTGAACCAGGGATCGAACCCATGTCTCCTGCATTGACAGGCAGATTCTTTACCACTAAGCCAACTGGGAAGCCCCAATATATGATGAAACCTTTTTAAATAACAGTACAACCAAGTCAGTTCAGTTTTGGTTATAGTTTTCACGGAATATCTTTTTCCATCCTTTTACTTAAAATTAGCTTCATCTTCATATCTAAAGTGAATATTTTGTAAACAGAATGTTGATGGATTCTATTTTTTTAAATATAATCTTCCAAACCTTTATTTTAATAGGAAAGAGTAATCCTTTTATATTTAATTTGTTTACTGAAAAACAAGCATTTACGTTGCCATGTGGCTATTTATATTTTATGCTTTTGTACCTCAATTTTCCATTGTTAACATTTGGAGGATATCAATTACCATGTTAAACTTATTAAACACATGGTTTGAATATACATAATAGTATATAATAATTAAAAAAATTCTGCTTCCTTACATCTCCACTTATTTCCTTTTGGGTTCTCTGCTTCAACCCTTTGAGTTGTTATTATCACAGATTATCACCTTATGCATTGTAGTCCCCTTAAAATGAATTTATAATTATTGCTTTAACATTTGTCATTTAGTTTATTTAGGAAAAAAAGGGAAGTTATAAATTAAATGTACAATTTCATTCATTCAAAAGTCCACTATTACTGGACCTTATATTTATTATTTTTTTTATGTCTGAGAATTACTGTCTGGTGTCCTTTCATTTCATCCTGAAGGAGTCTCTTTAGTAATTTCTTGTACAGTAGATCTGTTTACCTGGGATTTTCTTAATACCTCTTTCATTGTTAAAGGAGAGTTTTGCCAGATACAGAATTCTTGACTGACACTTTTTTTCCCCCTTCAGGCTACTAAACATGTCATCCTACTGTCTTCTGGCCTCTGTGGTTTCTGGAGAGAAATCATCTGTTAATTTTATTGAGAATCACTTGTATGTGATGACTGACTTCTATATTCCTGCTTTCAAGATCAACTTGGTTGTTGAGTCTATAAGTATCCAGCTTGGAGTTAGTTGAGCTTCTCAGATGTATATTCATGAATTTCATCAGATTTGGGAATTTTTTTGCCAAATATGTTTTCCTCTTCCTGTCTTCAATATCTTCTTCTGGGAGCCCTATAATACATATATTGAACACCTAATGGTATCCCACAGGTCCTTTGGGCTTTGTTCATTTATATTCATTATTTTTTTCTGTTTCTCTGAATTTATTATTTCATTTGTCCTTATCTTCAACCGATCCTTTCTTCTGCCTGCTCAAATCTGATTTTGAACACCTCTAGAGAATTTTTCATTTTAGTTTTTGTACTTTTCACCTCCAAAATTTCTATTCAGTTCCTTCTATCTCTTTATTTTTCATCTTCATTTGTATTTTTATTTTTTACAGTCATTATTTTCTTGATTCCCTTTAGCTCTCTGTCCGTGATTTCCTTAAATAAAATTAAGAAAGTCAATTTAATGTCTTTGATTAATAACTTAAATGTCTGGGCTTCCTCAGAGATGGTTTCTGTCTAACTCTTGTTCTTTTAAAGGGGTTGTACATTACTGTTTCTTTCTATGTACTGTACTGTATTTTTGTTGTTGTTGAAAACCAGACATTTTGAGTTGTGGTAACTCAAACTATAATGCTGTGGGAATTCTAAAATTCCAATTCTGTCCCTCATCAGGGATTGTTGGATTTTGCTTGTTGAAGGTTGAAGTCATACAACTGAACTTTTCCATACTGTTTTTGAAAGTGTGTGCTTCTTCTCTGTGATCAGTAAAGTTTCTGTTCCTTTGTCTCTGCAGACAAAGTGCAACCTGACAAAGATATCCTTAAGCATTTGGCTCCCCAAAGGGGAAAACATAGATGCTCTCTCTTTAAATCCTCTACAAATCAGGAAGACATTTTAGCCCGTTGGGGATGAAACAATGGCTAACTTCTGTTTCAGCCCCTTGATGATTAGCAATAAAAAACCTAAGATCCCAAGTTTTTGGAAGACAAGGTCCATATTCCCCACCATGGCCCCAGAAATTTGCACCAGGAACTGAATTGCTGCATTGTGGAGTGCTGGGATGTGAGGCATGGTAGCCACTACCATGCAATCACTAAAATTCACCAAAATTAAACTTACCAGCTTCTTCATTAAGCACTCCTCTGGATCCTGTAAGAGATCTGTTAGACTAAGGTTGCAAAATAGTTGCTCAGACAGTTCCTACCAGCCCACATGTCATTTCTGTGGAGCCAAATTCCTGGGGCTTTCTACTCTGCCACATTTCCTGATATCACTTCATTGTGGCTCTGTCTTTCCCTAATAACTAATGATGTTGAATGTCCATTCATGTGCTTATGTGTCAGCTCTATATTTTCTTTAGTGATGGGTCTGATCAAATTATTTCCCAAATTGTATATTCCTTATTTTCTTAACGAGTTTTCGGTCTTATTATGTATTATATGTATTAATGAATGTATGCATGGACTCACATTTTTTTATGATTTGCAAATATTTTCTACAACTGCAACTTTCTTTTCATTATGTTAACAGTATCTTCTGAAGAGTTCACATTCTTAATCTTGATGAAGTTAAATTTTCAATTTTTTCTTTTACAGATCATGCCTTTGGCACAATCTAAAATATCTTTAAAAACAAAATAACACAGAGATTTTCCCCTTATGTTCCTTTCTAGACCTTTTAAACTTCTAGGTTGCACATTTAGGTCTAATAAGTATTTTTCTTTTTACTAATTTTTGAACTAACTTTTGTATATGGCTTGAGATGTAGATTAAACTTAACTATTTGTTTTACTCCCATCAGATCAGATCAGATCAGCCGCTCAGTTGTGTCCGACTCTTTGCGACCCCATGAATCGCAGCACACCAGGCCTCCCTGTCCATCACCAACCCCCGGAGTTCACTCAGACTCACGTCCATCGAGTCAGTGATACCATCCAGCCATCTCATCCTCTGTTGGCCCCTTCTCCTCCTGCCCCCAATCCATCCCAGCATCAGAGTCTTTTCCAATGAGTCAACTCTTCGCATGAGGTGGCCAAAGTACTGGAGTTTCAGCTTTAGCATCATTCCTTCCAAAGAAATCCCAGGGCTGATCTCCTTCAGAATGGACTGGTTGGATCTCCTTGCAGTCCAAGGGACTCTCAAGAGTCTTCTCCAACACCACAGGTCAAAAGCATCAATTCTTCGGTGCTCAGCCTTCTTCACAGTCCAACTCTCACATCCATACATGACCACAGGAAAAACCATAGCCTTGACTAGACGAACCTTTGTTGGCAAAGTAATGTCTCTGCTTTTGAATATGCTATCTAGGTTGGTCATAACTTTCCTTCCAAGGAGTAAGCATCTTTTAATTTCATGGCTGCAGTCACCATCTGTAGTGATTTTGGAGCCCAGAAAAATAAAGTCTGACACTGTTTCCACTGTTTCCCCATCTATTTCCCATGAAGTGATGGGACCGGATGCCATGATCTTCGTTTTCTGAATGTTGAGCGCTAAGCGAACTTTTTCACTCTCCACTTTCACTTTCATCAAGAGGCTTTTGAGTTCCTCTTCACTTTCTGCCATAAGGGTGGTGTCATCTGCATATCTGAGGTTATTGATATTTCTCCCGGCAATCTTGATTCCAGCTTGTGTTTCTTCCAGTCCAGCGTTTCTCATGATGTACTCTGCATAGAAGTTAAATAAACAGGGTGACAATATACAGCCTTGACGAACTCCTTTTCCTATTTGGAACCAGTCTGTTGTTCCATGTCCAGTTCTAACTGTTGCTTCCTGACTCCTGTATGGATATCCAATTATGAAAGCACCACTTCTTGAAAAGGTTAACTTCCTCCATAAGTTGCTTTTGCATCTTTATTGAATATTAACCCAAAATGTGTGGGTATACGTCTGGATTCTCTACTTTGTTACATTGATCTCTTTATCATAATGCCAGTATCACACTACCTTAAGTAATCTAGACTTAGAATAAATCTTTAAATTATGTAATGTGAGTCCTCTATTTCTGTTCTCTCTTTTTCCTGAAAGTTATTTTGGTTAATGTAGGTATTTTGAATTTCATATAAATGTTGTGTATTTCTTTATTTAGATTTTTCCATGATTATTTCATTAGACTTTTGAAGTTTCTTTTTAAATTGAGGTATAGTTGATTTACAATATTATATGTTTCAGGTGTACAACATAGTGATTCATAATTTTTAAAGGTTATATTCCATTTATGTGGTAGTGGTTTAGTCACTAAGTCGTGTCCAACTCGTGTGACCCCATGGACTCTAGCCTGCCAGGTTCCTCTGTCCATGGGATTCTTCAGGCAAGAATACTGGAGTGGGTTCCCATTTCCTTCTCCTGGGGATCTTCCCGATCAAACCTGGGTCTCCTGCATTACAGGCAGATTCTTTACCAACTGAGCTGTGAGGGAAACCCATATTCCATTTATGGTTATTATAAAATATTGGCTATATTCCCTGTTCTGTATGGTATATCCTTGTAGCTTATTTATTTTATACATAGTAGTTTGTATTTCTTTTTTTTTGTAAATTAATTAATTAATTTTAATTGGAGGCTAATTACTTTACAATATTGTAGTGGTTTTTGCTATACATTTACATGAATCAGCCATGGGTGTACATGTGTTCCCCATGCTGAACCCCCCTCCCATCTACCCCTTATCCCATCCCTACCTTTTAATCTCTTATCTCTAGCTTGCTCCTCCCCTTTCCCTCTCCCCATGGTGAAAGCAAAAGTATTAGTCGCTCAGTTGTGTCCAACTCTTTGCAACCCCATGGACTATAGCCTGCCAGACTCCTCTCCAGGCAAGAATAATGGAGTGGGTAGCCATTCCCTTCTTCAGGGGATCTTCCTGACCCAGAGACTGGACCTGGATCTGGGTCTCTTGCATTGCAGGCAGATTCTTCACCATCTGAGCCACCAGGGACACTTCCTCCCCATGGTAAGCACTGGTCTTTTCCTTTAATGCCATTGTCACTAAGTTTTAAATTTTTTTATATTCCACTGCTGCTGCTGCTGCTGCTAAGTTGCTTCAGTTGTGTCTGACTCTGTGCGACCCCAGAGACAGCAGCCCACCAGGCTCCCCCATCCCTGGGATTCTCCAGGCAAGAACAATGGAGTGGGTTGCCATTTCCTTCTCCAACGCATGAAAGTGAAAGGTGAAAGTGAAGTTGCTCAGTCGTGTCCGACTCTTAGCGACCCCATGGACTGCAGCCCACCAGGCTCCTCTGTCCCTGGGATTTTCCAAGCAAGAGTACTGGAGTGGGTTGCCATTGCCTTCTCCATTATATTCCACATATAAGTGATATCATACAGTATTTGTCTTTGATTTATATTAATATCACTTACCATCATATGCTCCAAGTCCACTCATGTTGTTCCAAGTAGTAACATTGCATTCTTTAATGGCTGAATAGTATCTTATTGTACATACACATCATATTCTCTTTATTCATTCAATGTCCTGATGGTGGACATTTAGGTTGCTTCCGTAGTTTGGCTATTGTAAATAATGCTGCTATGAACACTGGGGTGCATATATCTTTTGAATTAGTGTTTTTGTTTTCATCAGGTATATACACAGAAATGGAATTGCTGGATCATAAGGTAGTTCTTTGAGCATCTTAGGACAATTGTTTTAAAGTATTTAATATATATTCCATTAAGTCTATTTCAGGGACAGACTCTGTTTAATTACTTTTTTCTTTGAATTGACCATACTTTCCTAAATCTTTGTATGCCTTGTCTGAGTTTTTGTTGAATGGACACTGGACATTTGAATATAATAATATAGTAACTCTGGAAATCAGATTCTCACCATTTCCCAAGGATTATTTTTTTTAATTGTTGTAGGCTGTCTCTGTGCCAAGAATCAGACTAAGGTGTGAAAACAATGTCTTCTTAGGTCTTTAAAAATCTTTCTTTGAGCACATTAGTCACTTTCTAATTTCCTCCATACATGCATTTTTTCTTTTGTCCTAGTCTTTAATGTCTGATTCCCCAAATGGGAAAAGCAAAAATTTAAAGCAGGAGAAAAGGGCCCTGGCCCTGTCAATTTCCTAGAAGGCTGTTCAGCTTGAGGGGATAAACCTGCCATGAGTTGGTGGGGGGGGGGGGGCATGCGAGGGGAGGTGCAGCAACAGTGGCTACCTGACTTTCTGCATCTCTATGATCAGAAGAAGCAATCAGTGACCAGAACACAGATCCCCTTTTTTGCCTACCCTGACTCCTGCAAGCTGCAGGTAAGCTGCTCAGTGTGTGCTAAGTGGCTGGAAGTGGGGATGCATAGCAACTATTGCCAGCTAAGAGCTGAAGACACTTAAAATTAACCAAAATTTATTACCCAAGCCTTCCCCAGAAGTTACAAGTTTTCAACAGACTCAATAGTTTCAAATTAGTTACACAAGACAGAGTCTGCCAATGCCATTGTTGTCTAGATGGAAGACAGATTTCTGGTGCTACCTACTCCATTATCATCCCAGAATTCTTGTCAAGAGTTAATTTTATCTCACTATTAAGGAAAGACCATTTTGGTACTCTAGATGATGACTTTACTTCTGGCCTCATGTGAACTTCAGGCACTGTACACTTTCATCCTTCCCAAGGGCTTTTTCCTCTGCCTCAGGTAGCTTGCTCACACGTGTTTATTAATTGATTCTTAGCTGAATATTTGTGGAGGAGTCTCTGCAGGCCTCTGGAGTCTTCTCTGTACATCACTCCTCTTTCCAGTACTCTACCCTGTGAGTTTTAGCCATCTTGCTCAGTCCCGATTCCCCATTACTTTCCCTCAACTTAGGGAGGCTGCCAGGTCCTGTGGGTTTGTTTCCTTACATCATGGTCTGGAAACTTTCACCAGGCAGTGAAGTGGGTCATTTGTAGGGCTCATCTCCTTTGTTTTACATCTCTAAAGGATCTCTGTCCTTCACTGATTTATGTTCAATGTTTTCAGAACTATTGGTTCACATTGCTGTCTGGGTGTTTTTGGTTATTACTGTATCAGGTGGGAAGGTAGCAATCCCTTTACTTCAACTTGGCTGAAAGTGATAGCTTAAACTTCAATTTAAAATTAGATGGACATGTACATGCATAGATGTACACACTGCTATATTTAAAATGGATAACCAACAAGGACCTCCTGTATAGCACATAGAACTATGCTCAGTGTTAATGCAGCAGCCTGGGTGGAGGGGAATTTAGGGGAGAATGGATACATGTATCCAGAGTACCTCATGAATTGATCATTATATGCAGAGTACATCATGAGAAATGCTGGGCTGGATGAAGCACAAGCTAGAATCAAGATTGCCAGGAGGAATATCTATAACCTCAGATATGCAGATGACACCACACTTATGGCAGAAAGTGAAGAAGAACTAAAGAGCCTCTTGATGAAAGTGAAAGAGGAGACTGAAAAAGTTGGCTTAAAGCTCAACATTCAGAAAACTAAGATCATGGCATCTGATCCCATCACTTCATGGCAAATAGATGGGGAAACAGTGGCAGACTTTAATTTTTGGGGCTCCAAAATCACTGCAGATAGTGACTGCAGCCACGAAATTAAAAGACGCTTTCTCCTTGGAAGGAAAGTTATGACTAACCTAGACAGCATATTAAAAAGCAGAGACATTACTTTGCCAACAAAGGTCCATATAGTCAAAGCTATGGTTTTTCCAGTAGTCATGTATGGATGTGAGAGTTGGACTATAAAGAAAGTTGAGAGCGAAGAATTGATGCTTTTGAACTGTGGTGTTGGAGGAGACTCTTGAGAGTTCCTTGGAGTGCAAGGAGATCCAATCAGTCCATTCTAAAGGAAATCAGTCCTGAATCTCATTGGAAGGACTGATGTTGAAGCTGAAACTCCAATACTTTGGCCACGTGATGGGAAGAACTGACTCATTGGAAAAGACCCTGATGCTGGGAAAGATTGAAGGCAGGAGGAGAAGGGGAGGACAGAGGATGAGATGGCTGGATGGCATCACCGACTCGATGGTCGTGAGTTTGAGTGAACTCTGGGAGTTGGTGATAGACAGGGAGGCCTGGCGTACTGCAGTCCATGGGGTCGCAAAGAATCCGACACGACTGAGTATCTGAACTGAACTGAACTGGATACATGTATATGTATGGCTGAGTCCCTTTGCTGTTCCCCTGAAACTGTCACAACATTGTTAATCGGCTATAGCCCAATATAAAAGAAAAAGTTTAAAAATAAAACGAGTTCTTCCTTATATGATCTCTTAGCATATACTTCTCTGACCTTCTCACTGGTACTAATCAACATATTTCTTGGTAATACAAGTAATACATGCAATTATTTTCTTTTCTTAGTAGTTTGTGAGTTTGTGGAGAATAAGATATAAATTTGAGTCACTACATGTACTTTAAAATATGAAAATAAACATCTACTAGTAGATTGAACTATTAAAAATTAACCTTACTTGGCATAGATTTCTAGACTTGTAGGTCATAGAAATGTCATGGTGTATGTTGATGCTGCAAGGAATTTCATTCTGCTTCTTATGAGAAATATAGATATTTATTTCTTACGGTAGTTAAGTAAATTTGCACTGAGTTAAATAAAGGCAAATAAAAGAAAAATGGATCAAATAAAATAGGACATGTCCTTTAGACATGTAGTTCACCAGTGATACAGTATATAATCAGTGGGTTAAGATTTAGAAGGCATCGCGTTATAGTATCTATATCTTTTAAACAGGGTATAGGAGGGGTATTACTCTTGTCTGGAAAATCCCATGGATGGAGGAGCCTGGTAGGCTGCAGTCCATGGGGTCGCTGAGGGTTGGACACGACTGAGCGACTTCACTTTCACTTTTCCCTTTCATGCATTGGAGAAGGAAATGGCAACCCACTCCAGTGTTCTTGCCTGGAGAATCCCAGGGACGGGGGAGCCCGGTGGGGTGTCGTCTATGGGGTCGCACAGAGTCGGACATGACTGAAGCAACATAGCAGCAGCAGCAGCAGGAGGGGTATTATAATTTATGTCATGAACATATGTATTTTGGAAATTCAGCATTTATTTTCTCTTCCTAAAGATACCCAGGTATATTTCTCAGAAATTGTCTATAGATTTCACGACATGGTCAATCCATGTACTTGCTCCCCCATATTAGCACCAAAGGAGCCGTATTCTTTTCACCATCAAGTTAGAGACAAATTACACATTAAATGTAATCTAATGTGGGGCCAGACTGATGCAACTGCTCAGTTAGTTAGGAATTAAGCTCTTTTGCTACAGTATGCACTAGTCACATATGACTGTTTAACTTAAAGTTAAATAAAATTAAAAATTTAGTTTCTCAGTTATAGACATCAAATACTCAATAGCCACCATGGTTAGTAGCTACCATGTTAGACAGTACAGCTCACTTCCTTCATCATAGAAACTTCCATTGAATAGTAGAGCTCAAGGAACATAAATGTTAGGATGAGATTATTGAGTATATAATCTTTTTAGTGACATGGAAATTTTTATTTTAAAATATTACATTTATAGTTCTTCTTGGTTTGACAAAGCTAGAGGTATCTGTTATAAGGTAAACAGGTATTGTCTCATGACTGTGCTAAAATCCTTATTTCAGGTTGCACTGATAGTCCCTCATGGTGGACCAGTGTTGCCTTTACCACCTACCTGGGATCTGCAAAGAGCAAGGGATGGGGAGGAGGCAGTGAGCAGTGAGCAGGGGAGGAAGGGCTGTTTCTTGCCTTCAGTTCTTTTCCAAGCTCAGGCTAATGCTCCACCCTGAGGGCATCTGCATTTAAGGCAGAACTTTCTCCCTGTCTTTCAGTGGCACTTGCATTCTTGTAGTTCTAAAACCAAGCTCATCTTTTCCTTTGGCAGTAGATTCAGTGTGGAGAGTCTCAGCTCAGTTTCCAGAGAATGACTATGTGCTCCCACATGTCTGAGGCCCCAGATTCCCTGGAGGAAGTCAAATTCATGTGTTCCAGTTTTGTCAGGCCTGAGTGCCTTTCATATTCTGGTGTGAGAGAACTGCTCCATCTAGAAACATTTTTATTAAACGCAACAGACCATTTAATGATAACTGGTCTCTAAATGGGCTCCCCTGGTAGTTCAGCTGGTAAAGAAAACACCTGTAATGCAGGAGATCCAGGTTCGATTCTGGGTTGGGAAGATATGCTGGAGGAGGGAAAGGCTACCCACTCCAGTAATCTTCGGCTTCTCTGGTGGCTCAGTTGGTAAAGAATCTGCCTGCAATGTGGGAGACCTGGGTTTGATCCCTGGGTTGGGAAGATCCCCTGGAGGAGGGCATGGCAACCCACTCCAGTATTCCTGCCTGGAAAATCCCCATGGACAGAGGAGCCCGGTGGGCTGTAGTCCATAGGGTCACAAAGAGTTGGATATGAATGAACAACAAAGCACAGCACAGTCTCTAAATAATTAAAATTTTAAATGGTTTTGTACTTATGAATGAAAATTCCTGGTTTAAAAAATAAAAATTTCATTTGATTTATATTGTTTAAAAATAAAATTTAGTTTATTAAATAAATTGTGGAGGGCAGAGAAGGATTCCCTGGCGGTCCAGTGGTTAGGCCTCCAAGCTTCCATTGCAGGGGGCATGGGTTTGATCTCTGGTCAGTGAACTAAGATCCTGCATATTGTGCAGTGTGGAAAAAAAAAACAATTAAAACTTTAAGATTCCATAAGGCAGTAGGTAAGGGATGACTGTAAAGTTCTTCTATTCAAATGAGAAAATATATGCTGAGTGTTGTCTTCCAAAGTATCCCTGTGGATGTTTGTCTACTTACTCTTTAGCAACTCCCAGAAGTGAGGGTGGGAGTGAAGGCAGACTGATGCCTGAGTCTCTCATGTCAGTAATGGCTGATGTGGAGAGCAAGAGGTCTTGGATACCCAGAAAGTGTTGGGAAGGCCTCTGTGTATTTCCACAGCGGTGGAGAGTGGACACAGACAATTTACAGATTTTAGAAAAACGGACACCAAAAAACTCCCGATTGTTGTGAGTTAGGGAAGGGAAAATTAGTAATCAGTGATTACAACAATGGTAACCAGTTCTTCAGCTGAGATAGTAACCAATTGATTGTATCAAATGTTTGACAGCCAAACATTTGGAAATTCCCTTTATTCTTGAAAAGCCTGAGAAATCTGCACTTAATGAAATTCACTTATGCTTTCCCATTGATGTACAATTTAAAACTACAACATATACTTGAAAGGGAAAATGAATTCATACTTCTGAAGAGAACAGGATTAAATCCACATAATTAAAGGCAAAAAGCAGTTTTAAATTCCAGAATGCCAAAACGACGACAACAAAATCCTCAAAACTGCAGAGATGCATGTGTGCTCTTCCAGGTAATTTAAATTGACAATCAATTAGCAGATTAGTGCTAGGTGAACATTACACATTCAAATCCCAAGCAGAGATTAATTTGCTCTCTTCCAGGGTCACAGATTGCACGTTTAGCCCCAGCCTGCTGCTCTCCTAATATATGCTAATAATTACCTGGGTCTCAATCACCTTACTTGAAACACTGAAAGCTTAACCTTTTATTATTGGATGTGCTGTGCTGTGCTTAGTTGCTCAGTTGTGTTTGACAATTTTTGACCCCATGGACTGTAGCCATCCAAGCTCCTCTGTCTGTAGAATTCTCCAGGCAAGAATACTGCAGTGGATAGCCATTCCCTTCTCCAGGGGGTCTTCCTGACCCAGGGATCGAACCTGGGTCTTCTGCATTGCAGGCAGATTCTTTACCATCTGAGCCACCAAGGAAGCCCCCTTATTACTGGATAGAAATCTCAACTAAGCAGAATATTAACAATATTTAATATTAATATTAAAGTTATCATTCTACTATAAAGCACTTTAATTTGAAAAGAATCATGTAAGTAAAACAAGTAATATTTTCCTCCTTCGGGCAGTAGATGAATTGATCAAAACTAAATTGCCTGAAATAGTGAAACAGCTAAAAATAAGTATTTCTATGATTGGTTTTCCACATATTGGTAAATTTTGCACACCGTGGGCTAGTTCTCTTTGTCTCTTGCTTCTGCTGCTACTGCTACTGCTAAGTCGCTTCAGTCGTGTCCGACTCTGTGCGACCCCATAGACAGCAGCCCACCAGGCCTCCCTGTCCCTGGGATTCTCCAGGTAAGAACACTGGAGTGGGTTGCCATTTCCTTCTCCAATGCATGAAAGGGAAAAGTGAAAGTGAAGTCGCTCAGTCGTGTCCGACCCTCAGCTACCCAATAGACCGCAGCCTTCCAGGCTCCTCCGTCCATGGGATTTTCCAGGCAAGAGTACTAGAGTGGGGTGCCATTGCCTTCTCTGCTTTGTCTCTTAATCGTAACTTTTTCTGGAATTTCTTTTTTTAATTTTTATAAAGCATGGAGCCATGTCTTTTTTTTACCATTTTTATTTTTCAGATTTTTTTCTTGCTTGTAGGGCAATCTCTTGGTGAAATTAAAAGTTTTCCCATATGCTCTAAGTGAAAAGTCCAAAGATACAGGTAGTTGGAACTAGGAAAGTCCCCAAACACTAGTTACTATATATTGTGAATCCAAGAAGATATTATAATTTTATTAAATTTTAAATACAGATGTTTGTTTTTACCTTGACACTTAAAAATTTTAGCTTCAACCAACTTCTGAATTTGAAGATTATATAAAATATGGGTCAGCCAAACATTTTGCCAGCCACTAATAATGTTACTCAAAACATAAGAGAATCAGTTTTTTTTTTTTAAATGAGAACATATACTTAAATAGGGAAAATAACCCTAAATGAATTTATACTTACGAAAATGAATTTTAAAGTTTCAAAAAGTAAGATAACTGTTATATGTTCTCAAGGATAAAGTTGATACAATTATAGGATGTGGAAGTAATAGTTATAAAAGTCAACATTTATTTAAAATTTGCTGTGTGGCAAGCACACAAATTATCTCATTTAATCCTTATAAAAATCTGGAAGGTAAGTACTATTAATACTCTCATTGTACACATGATAGAAACCAAGGTTTTAAAAGTTTAAGTAATTTACTCAAGGGCCCAGAGGTAGGACCAGACAGATTTGGTAATCTGATTCCAGAACCTTAGTCCTTTACACTGCCTTAAAGTGAAAATAAATTAATTCTCAGAACCCCAGACACTGGCACCAAAGTATTTAAAAGCAAGCACATTTAAAAGAAAACAAAAACAGTGCATAGAAGAGTAAATATGGAGCACAGTGCTATAGATTCAATTACAATGACTGATGAAAACTACGACTCCTAAACGTGTGAGCCTACAGTGGATTATAGAAGGAAATTTGAATATTTTGGGTGTCAGTATTTAATGTGGCTTTAAATGACTAACTGTATTTCTAAATAACATATGATCCTGGCTTCATCACTAACTTTGTGTATGAGTTAATGGCTTAACTTGCTAAAGTCTGTTTTTTAAAAATTAAACACACTTATCAAGATACTAAGCATTTTACTTATGTGTGTATCATACTGGCCTATACTTGAGGTGAAGTTATAAGAAATGAAAAAACTCAACTTGCCTTTTTAGGGACAATAGAGTATGGAGGCTTCTTGGAACCTCATGGGTGCAGGCTCCATCTGCTCTGCACCTGCTGTCTGGGCCTGCTCCTCTACAGAGGTTTCTCCAGAAAAGAAAAGGACAGGAGAGTTGGAGGTAAGTAAAAACACCACTTCCAAACTCCTAAGAGTTCTGAGTTTATAAATGCTTTATTCTATAAGACATTAACCTGTTTTAAAAAACATTTTATTGATGCATAATATATTTACAGTATTAACCTCATTTAAAAAGTTATTACTGCAGAGTTCTGGGACAGAAGTCCTGAAAGGACCTCGTTTCAGAAGATGCTACTAGAGCAAGAAGGATTTAAATCATTTTCCTTAGGAGGGGCTGCACAGTCTCCTGAAAGCGAGAGTTAGAGAAGATAGATATTTCACAGTTGGAACCAAACAGAAAGGAGGCATTTCACGTGCTGTAACAGATCTACTGTTTTTAAAGTCTCTTTGGTGATATCTGACACTAAGGCTACTTGTATATTACATTATAGATTGTCATTTCAGTGTCTGGGCCATGAAATGTTACTAGTGTGAAAACAAAAAAGCAGAGCCTTCGGCTCCTTCAGACAATGAAAGCACTTTGAGCGGGCTGAGTCGGATCTATCTGGAGGGAGATCTGCTACCTCAAAGGGAACCGCCAATGAGGGTTCTGCTCACGTGGCTCTTAGATTACTCCCAAAAAAGCAGTGAAGCAGTAAACCCAGCAGGCAGTGGGGTCAATCTGCCACTTTTCCAACTTCCTCAGAATTACCACCCTACTCCTTGTGAACAACCGAAACTCTGGAGAGTTATTTCCCAAGTTAAAGATACCAAAGAAATTAAGGCCGTTGATCATTTCTAAAACCCGGTAACTACACTTGGGCACACAGCGCAGAAACTGATTCCTTTCTCCGTTTGGGACTTCTGCTCACTCCTCCCCCTAGTTACATCCCGACTTCCAGGTCCTGACCACCTTTCCCTCTGCAGCCGCCTCGGCCAGGGCACTGGTCCCACCTCGGGATGACTGGCCCTGTGGGACCAGGACGGGATCTCTTTGGGGTGATCAGACCCCAGGCATTAGGCCTTCTCAGATGACTGGCTCTCAAAACGAACGCTGCCTCCCCGAGTTGACGAGATCCCAAGATTGGGTTGAGGCCTCTTCATGGTGAACCAGCTCCAGGGGATGGAACTTGGGACTCCTCAGGTGGCCGACTCCCGAGAATAAGGCCTTCTCGGGGGTGACCGGGCACAGGGGCAGGAAAGGGCCTCCTCTGGGTGACCGGTCCTTGGGGACGAAACAGGGCCTCTTCGGAATAAAGGGACCCGGGAAGAAGATGGGGCTTCCTTAGGGTGACTGACTTCCGGGATGAGGCTTCTTTCAGGGTAACCAGATCCGTAGGTCCGAACGCGGCCTCCTTGAGGTGACCGGCTCCGATAGTGGACGGGGACAGGGCTGCCTGACCGGCTTCCGGGGATAAGGCCGTCCCCGGGTGGCCAGATCCTGGAGCCGGGATGTGGTCTTCGGTGACCAGCTCTGGGAGACCAGGAAGGGGACGAGATGAAGCTACCGCCCCGACATCTCCTGGGAACTCGCGCAGGCACAGCTGCGTCCCTTGGGCCCGAGGGCTCCTTTCCCTGGGCTGGGCCTCGCGGACTCTGCCAGGGCTGGGACCGAAGTTCGAAGCCGGAGTCCGAGTCCTGCGCCGCCGGGAATCAGCCCCTCTTCTGGTTACCGGCCCCTCAGTTCGCAGCACCGCCTCTTCCGCCCCTTCCGCCGGCCCGCGTACGTCAGCTGGCGCCGCCCCGCCCCGCTGCTGCCCGCCCGCCCGCCCGCGCGAGGCCGCCTCAGCTTGGCCTGGGCCTGGAGCGGCGCACGGCGCAGGTCCCTCCCCGCCATGGCCCTGGGAGGCGGCAGCACATGGCGGCCGCAGCGGCCATGAGCGCGCCCGCGGCTCGGCCCGGCCCCCCCTAGAGCCCGCCGCCCCGGCCCCGGCCCGCGCCACGGCCCCGCCGCCCCCGGCCCCGCCGCCCCGCCGCCCCGCGCCCGCCGCCGCCGCCGCCATGGGCGTGCAGGGCTTCCAGGACTACATCGAGAAGCACTGCCCGAGCGCCGTGGTGCCGGTGGAGCTGCAGAAGCTGGCCCGGGGCAGCCTGGTGGGCGGCGGGCGGCAGCGGCCCCCGCACACGCCGCTGCGCCTGCTGGTGGACGCCGACAACTGCCTGCATCGCCTCTACGGCGGCTTCTACACCGACTGGGTGAGCGGTGGCCAGTGGAACCACATGCTCGGCTACCTGGCCGCGCTAGCCAAGGCCTGCTTCGGCGGCAACATCGAGCTCTTCGTCTTCTTCAACGGCGCGCTTGAGAAGGCGCGGCTGCACGAGTGGGTCAAGCGGCAGGGCAACGAGCGCCAGACGGCGCAGCAGATCGTCAGCCATGTCCAGAACAAGGGCACCCCGCCGCCCAAGGTCTGGTTCCTGCCGCCCGTCTGCATGGCGCACTGCATCCGCCTGGCGCTCATCCGCTTCCACGTCAAGGTGCGGCCAGCCGGGCGGGCAGGCGAACTGGGGTCCGCGTGGGCCGGGGGCGGGGTTGGAGACTGGGGCCGGGCGTAGGTCTGCGTGAATTTAAGGGGTCGCTTGAATTTAAGGGAGGGTGGGTCGGGGTTAGACTAGAGTTTGGGGGGCCAGGGTTTGGGGTCTGGGGCCAGGGTCCAGGCCTGGGTCGGAGTCTGGAATTCGGTTGGGGTCTGGGTCTGGGGTCTGGGCAGGCCAGGGTCTGAAGTTGGAGCTGGGTCGGGTTTGGGGGTCTGGGCGCGGGGGACCGCAGGCGCCTCTCTCCTCCAGGTCTGACCTGCTGCAAAATGGACGCGCCGCCTGGAGTCCGGCCGGCTGCCGAGTGCCCGGGGTCTGGGAACCTCGGCTACACCAGGCCGGCCGAGAACCGTAGGACCAGCGGATAGCTGCAAGCTTGGAAGGTGCAGTGCCACTCGCGGAGATCCCGAGTATTCCTCCACACTTTAAAGCAGGCATATTACTAACCTGAACTTTTACGAGACGCTGGTTTTCGATTTTGGAAGGCTTGAACAGCAACAGGTTTTTTGTGGGAGCAAGTGAACTAGATGGCGACAGGAAGGGGTCTCCAGCCACTGCCTACTGCTGTCACCCCGGTTCGACCTGGGCAAGGTCTGTGGAGTTGGTTTTCTCTTGAAAATGCAAGGCTAGGTCCAGGTTCCCAGTAAGGTAACAGTTTTTAGAGAAATTGTTGGGTTTTTGTGTGTTGGGCTTCAAAGAATCATACTTTGACATGATGGAATATTGTCGGTGCTACGATTTAGTCTGCGTGAAAAAGTCTTTGGTTCTGTGTGTCTGATGTGAAAGGAGTAGTCCAGGATCAGGCAAAGTCAGTGAATCAGAGTTTCCAGGATTTATTTCTCTCAGCACAGTAAGAACTCCACCACTTTGGGCTGTGCACTCAGGTAATCAGAGCTTTGGCTGTCCAGCATTCTGCTCTCCTTTTGGCAGAGGGATCCTCCCTGAACTCAGGCCAAGGAGTGCTTCAGGACCTAGCAGCTAGGGCAGAGATAACATGCAAACTAGTGACCCTTGACTTGAGTGTTGACTGCTTCGTTTTTCATCGTTCTTCGTTTACAATTCTTAGGGGGGGCTGTTTTATTTTTCTGAGTTTGGCCACTCTGCCTTCCAGTGTGCTTGTTATTGCTTTATTTCTGCTTGAACTGTGCTTGATCCCAAAGTTTGTGAAATTCGAACTTCCTGACTGCTCTTGCCTGTGCTGAGATGGTGGTGGTTAAGCCTAAAGTGATAGCGGAAGTCCCACCCCGATCCTAATGCAATTGGTGACAGGGTTTCTAAGTCTGCGGGTCGAGGCTGCTGGAAAAGCTGCTATTGGTCTGTGAATATGGCAGAGACCTAGCCTGCGTCCCTGGGGAGGATCGGGTGAGAGCAAGGGACTGCTGCTGGCATTTTCTGCCCTGGAGCCTGGGCTCTCTGAGAAGTAAGACAGTGTAATTCCCCGGTGTGATCCACCTCCAGAAGATGCTTTGAGTGTTAACACTTTTGTCTTGTGCAAAGATGGAAACTACTTACTACTGAAAAGACGATGAGCTTTTTAGTCAAATGGCTTTCAAAGGAACATCATAAATTTTACTTAGGATAAGATTCAGTGTTTGTACATGGTCTCTTATCTTTTGAAAGAACTGCTATCTACTTTTTTAGTTGTAAAGTTTCTTGATATTTATCTTTGCGTCCCTATAAATGTCTCACCTGCTAGGTGCTTAGATTTTTGACCAATGTGTGAGTAAGAAACTAGAATTAAGATCATTACTTCCATTTAGGTTTCTGGACTCAAGATATAATTGAGTGTATAACCACTTTGCTTTAGATAAACTTTGAATTCCTGATATAGAATCACAATATAATGTTAATTTTACAGTTTAATATAGTAGTGACTCAATTAATTCCCTGGTGTACACTTACCAGGCAGGCTCACCTTTTTGGAAAATGCCTAAGAAATTTAGCTGCTAAAAATTTCTCAGCAGCCAAATGAGAGGTCAGGAAGTTTTGGTATAGTGATCCGAAAAGGAAAAAAAAAAGCTTTCTGTTTCCTCATTGAAGAATCAACTACTCTCCCTTGTAGACTGCCCTCTCCTTTTCAGATGTAATTCTGATAAACTTAGTTACCTGTTTCTAAAGTCAGCTTGAGAAAAGGGTGCAGAGGAAAGTCTGCCATAGGCAAGCGCACCATTAATAGCAAGAAGTGACACTTTACAAGGGAGAAGATAGAAAAGGCTATAAAAAGCACACGTAATTCTGGGGCATCTTTAGAAACAAATAAAACAACCCTATGTACTTCAGTAGCCCCTGAGGGGTAGTATGGTTTACTCCATGAGGATGGTTTGGGGGAAAATGTATGTTCAGCATTCTCTAAGGAAGTGAAACAGCATATACTGTGTTTTAGAAAAATGCCTATTAAAATGGTTAAGTGAATTAAAACCATGATGGCATATCACTACATACTTGTTAGAATGGCTAAAATAAGTAATTCCGGCAATGCCAGAATGCTGGCAAGAATGCTGAGCAACTGGAATCGTCCCACATGGCTGGTGGGAATGCAAGATGGTATGCCACCCTGAAAGATAGCTCCCTTAGTTTCTTATAAGATGGGTTTACCATATGATCCAGCAGTTGTACTCCTGGGTGTTTTCCTAATGAAACTATTATTCACAGAAAAACTATACTTGATTGTTTGTAGTAGTTTTGTTCATAATAGCTCAAACTGGAAGCAACCAAATATCCTTTAAGAGGTAAATAGTTAAGCGATGGTACCGTGCAGTACTACTTAGCAGTAAAAAGGGAAAAACTACTGAAACAAGGAAGCCAGGCTCAAAAGGTATGATTCTATTTGTATGACATTCTCTTGCAGATAAGGCTGTAAATGGGGACCAGATGACAGGTTACACGAAGGTGTGAATATAAAGGGACAACAAGGGGGAGCTTTTTGAGGTGATGGAACTGTTCTGTAGCCTGATGGTTGTGGTGGTAGCATGTTTTAAAATTGTAGAACTATACATCAAAAGTAAATAAAAGTTAATTTTGTTGTATAATTTTTTTTTAATAAAAAAAGGTTAAGTAAAAATTGGCAAAGCAATTTACACAAGCATCTTACCATATATAATGTTGGGCATATGAAGCATTTTTCTTATAAAAATCTACCATTGTATTGACCTTCTCCAGGGTTCTGTAAACTGGCAGAAAGGCTTAATTTCCTGTCAACTTTGCTTTGAGAAATCTTTTTTGGCTTAGAGGAGTATGTCTTCACTAGAGTAATAATTGTATTTCTTTAACCATTAGAAGTTGGCCCACACATCAGCTAATTTTGTTCAGGTCATTAAACTGCCTGGCCTGAATTTGGCTTCTGTTCGTTACGAGGAGCATTTCCTCTTGTGTGCCTTGAGTCATCATAACCTTTGAAACTTAGTGAGGACTGATGTTTACTTAAAAATCTTGGTGGCATTAAGTTCCTGGAACTTTCCTAAATGTTTCTTCCTCAAGACTTGTGGTGGTGTTGGTGTGCAGGTTTATCATGAAGTCCTTGTGTATTCACTGAGATCTCTCGTAAAGCCAAGCTGGTGTTTTAAGTCACTGGAAGAATGTGAGATTAGACTGTGGCCTGAGATCTTGTGGTGATGCTCTTTCTTTGTGTCCTTGATGGGGGTAGAGGGACTACTCTGTAGGGCTCCAGTTCCGTGCTAGGTTCTCTCTCATGGTGCTGTCTCTTTTAGCCCTCAGTGTTTTGCTGCTAATTTTATATGGCAAGAAATGGGGTTGCTGACTGAGCAGTGTCTGGGGAAAGGTAACCAGTAACCTCTTTAAGAGGGAAGTGGTGTGCTGAAGTCAAAGTTCAGTTTCATTGTGTAAGAATGCTATAGGGGTGTGCCTACCTGCAGTTCACTCTCAGGTCAGATCTGATAGCAAAAATGCTTTTGCTAGATAGCACAGTTTCTATCCAGGAGACACTGAAAACTAGCAATATACTTTTACTCTTAAAGATCACTAAGCTCAACATTCAGAAAACTAAGATCATGGCATCCGGTCCCATCACTTCATGGGAAAATAGATGGGGAAACAGTGGAAACAGTGTCAGACTTTATTTTTCTGGGCTCCAAAATCACTGCAGATGGTGACTGCAGCCATGAAATTAAAAGACGCTTTTTCCTTGGAAGGAAAGTTATGACCAACCTAGATAGCATATTCAAAAGCAGAGACATTACTTTGCCAACAAAGGTCCGTCTAGTCAAGGCTATGGTTTTTCCTGTGGTCATGTATGGATGTGAG
Source organism: Bubalus kerabau (assembly GCF_029407905.1). Taxonomy (NCBI): domain Eukaryota; kingdom Metazoa; phylum Chordata; class Mammalia; order Artiodactyla; family Bovidae; genus Bubalus; species Bubalus kerabau. The sequence goes on from NC_073627.1 coordinate 152,130,034, forward strand.
AGTTGGACTGTGAAGAAAGCTGAGCGCTGAAGAATTGAAGCTTTTGACCTGTGATGTTGGAGAAGACTCTTGAGAGACCCTTGGACTGCAAGGAGATCCAGCCAGTCCATTCTGAAGGAGATCAGCCCTGGGATTTCTTTGGAAGGAATGATGCTGAAGCTGAAACTCTAGTACTTTGGCCACCTCATGCGAAGAGTTGACTCATTGGAAAAGACTCTGATGCTGGGAGGGATTGGGGGCAGGAGGAGAAGGGGACGACAGAGGATGAGATGGCTGGATGGCATCACTGACTCAATGGATGTGAGTCTGAGTGAACTCTGGGAGTTGATGATGGACAGGGAGGCCTGGTGTGCTGCGATTCATGGGGTCGCAAAAAGTTGGACATGACTGAGTGACTGAAATGAACTGAACTGAATTGATCAGGGAATACTTAGAACTCTAAGTTGACCACATTATAAGTCAAACCAACCATCCATTTAAAATACTCATTTAAAATTACCTATTTTCTTCAAGTGTGCCAGTTTGGTGACTGGTTTATTTCATTTAGCCTAATGTCTTCAAGGTTCATCCATATTATAACACTGGGTCAGAAGTTCCTTCCTTTTTTCTGTCTCTGTTGTGTGGATGAACCACATTTACTTTATGGATTCTTGGGTTACTTTCCCCTTGGGCTATTGTGAAATAGCCAAGTGAATAGCACTGATGAATAGTGCTCCTGTGAACACGGTTGTGCAAAAATCTTTTGGGAGTCCCTGTTTTCAGTCCTTTGGGATATGGACCCAGGAGTGGGATTGCTGGGTCATTTGGTATTTCTATGTCTCAAGGAATCACCATACTGTTTTCCACAGCAGCTCCCTATGTATATTCTATATATCATATATTATCATAGTAATTTTAGTTTTAACGTTAATGTGATCGCTACATTATTCAGCAATTTTGCTTTCTTTATAAGTATATAAACAATCTTTTCCTGTCTATACTTACAGTTCTGATTCTTTTTAATGCCACGGTGTTCCATAATTTATCCATCTCCTACAAATGGTATGATACATATGCTTGGTGGGTCCAAGAGTGTGCACATTTTAAAAGCCTTACAAAACTATGGAGGTAACTTTGCCAGACCTTGAGATTTTTCAAGGAAGTCAGAAGTCCAGATTCTTATTTGAAATCATCCCATTTAAAAAAACACCTTTGAGCCAAGCAAAATGGACTCCAGGCTAGATTCAGCTCTTACGACACCGATTTGTGACTTTAAGCACTGATATTTATCAACAATTACCACCCATTTCTAAACCTCCCCCCGCTTCTGGCCTTTTTTACGATTAAAGTTAGACTTATCAAAGCCCACTGCCTCTTCTCTTCTGCCTTGTTGAACCCTTTTTGTTTATCAAAGCACTTCCATTTCCTGGAGTTACTGAAATATAACTTTGCATAAATGCCATAATTCTTTGAGACTTTTGTTTTATTGTTGTTGTTTAGTTTCTAAGTTGTGTCCAACTCTTTTGCAACCTGATGAACTGTAGCCCAGCAGCCTCCTTTGTCCATGTAATTTCAATTTCCGAAGAACACTGGAGTGAGTTGCCGTTTCCTTCTCCAGGGGATCTTCCCAACCCAGGGATTGAACCCACATCTCCTGCACTGCAGAAGGATTCTTTACCACTGAGCCACCAGGGAAGTCTATATGTGCATAGTATCAACCTCAAAAGAGATAATATTGGGGATTTTAAGAAGAGTATATAACAGAGAGGGCTTCCCTGATGGCTCAGTGGCAAAGAATTGTGGGTTCAATCCCTGGGTTGGGAAGATCCTCTGGAGAAGGACATGGCAACCCACCCCAGTATTCTTGCCTGGGAAATCCCATGGACAGAGGAGCCTGGCAGGTTACAGTCCATGGGGGTCTCAAAAGAGTTGGGAACGACTTAGCGACTAAAAACGAAACTATGCACATACTTTTTCAGCTTTTGAGAGATTCCAGTGCACCCTTTACTGTTCTTAAAGACGTGAGCAGCTAGTTTAGCTAGTTTTATATACTTAGAGATTATTTCTACAATATCCCATTCAGCACACAAACTGACTATTTTCATCTCTCATCTGGCCTCAGATTACTCACCTCTAGTGACAGTTGTAATTTCACTTTAGCTACCCTGGAGTTTGTTCCCCATGATTATCAGGAAGAATGATAAGACTTCAAACTGCATGCTCCCCTCCCCGCCCCCGCCCCAACCTGACCACTACTGATGTATCCTTCGTTCTTTTTTTACTTTCCACAATTTTTCCTTCTCCCAGTCTGTTCTGGTTTCACTTTTAGCCCTAACTGGTTTGAACCTCATGGTTACCCACTTCAAAGGTACACTTAACCACCCTAGAATCATCTTTGGCATTTTTATCATTCCATCCTCCACTCCCTGCAGTATGACACGTCAGTTCTAGCCCAGCAGCCTCTCACACTTTTCTTCCTCGTTTCTAGTATCCCCAACATGTGAACTCCCCAAATTTACCGAAAAGGCCTAAGTCTTTGCAAACGTGCTGGTGGGTTGTAAAACCGAATTATTGGGTGTTTATTGGCATTTAAAAAGTTGACACAGAATAAAATAGAATAAAAAGAATACAAGACATATACCAGGGGTAAATATCATTATATTAAAGTGTGTCTTTACTGTGGGTGGTCTCTGGATCGCCTCTGGATCTGCCTGGGCCCCCACGCCTGTGTCAGCAGGGGAACTCCTCTTGTGCACAGTGTCAGAGCGGCCTGCAGGTCGTCGGGTGAGTCACTCTCCTGGCAACGACTAGAACGGAACCTTAATCCAAACTTACTGTTTAGGCTTTTAGACCCTCCTGCAGTCTGAGTCCATTCTACCTTCTGTCACATTCACAATTCTTCTATTGTACTTTTAAAACGCTCCCAACCAGACTGTTCACTGTTTCCTGACTGATGTTGCTCCCTCCTGTCTACCCCACTTTTGCTTGTTAGAATTTTACTTCTACCACAAAGCCCATCTCAAAAGCTTTATTATAGCTACCGGTGTATGTGTCTCTCCCACTAACTATAAGCTGCCTGAGACTGGGGACTAATTTTACTCCTCCTGTATGTTTAGTATAGGCATGCAGCTTGTTAATCATATATTTGCCTTGTTCTATTTATATAGGCAGACGAATGGAATTATTTTCTTTTAAAACCTGGATCAATGGCCATTAAGTAAGATTTATTTTCTCACCTTAAATTTCTTATACTCTCTTTTCTGACTTGTTCCCAATGATGATTCACTCTCCCTTCAGCAAATATTGAGTGCCTGTTATAGGCCAGGCATGGAGGAGTGAATATAACAGAAACAAATGGAATTCTTTAAGGCGTTGAATAGAAGCTGGGGCTCCTTTTCCCCAGGCAGTGTTTGGAACTTTCTTGGATGCCATAGGACAGTCTGTTTAGTCAGTGAAGAGTAGTGAGTGGTTCTCAACTGGGGCTGAGGACTGGTGGTTTTGACAGTGTGTAGAGACATTTTTGATTGTCACAACTGAAGGCATTTCAGCTGCAGGCTAGGAATGCTGCTAAATGTTCTACAATGCACACAGTTCAGCCCCACAGTAAAGAATTGCCCATTCCCAAATATCAGCAATGCCAGTACTAGGAAATCCTGGTGATAACAAGTCAGAGAATTCTAGGCTTTGCGCGTTAGTAAAGCCATAAAATGTTTGAAACAGGAAGAGAAGTAATTAAAGAGAATTGCAACTTAGTTTTCTAAATAAGATACATAAATATACATACCTTCTCTCTAATATATTTCTAGACCCACAGTGCTCTTCATTTTGTTTTATACAATGAGAATTCATACAGTGGACAGGAATTAATTAAAACATACTACACATTCCAGTCTTAGTATGAAATTGACCACAGGAATAAATGCCTTGTAATATGAAGAGGAGTTACTTTTTTTAAAAAGTTGAGATGTAGTGGGCATACAGCATTATATTAGTTTCAGGTGCACAGCATAATGATTCATTATATTTATATATTTTGAAATGATCACCCCAGTAAGTCTAGTTAACATTCATCACCATACATAGTTATACTTTTTTTTTCTTATGATGAGAATTTTTAAGCCTTCTCAGCAACTTTCAAGTATACTGTGCTTAGTCTCTCAGTGGTGTCCGACTCTTTGCAACCCCATGGACTGTATGTAGCCTGCCAGGCTCCTCTGTTCATGGGGATTCTCCAGGCAACAATACTGGAATGTGTTGCCATGCCCTCCTCCAAATAGAGATGACCCTTGAATAGCACAAGTTTGAACAGTGCAGCTCCACATATATGTGGATTTTTTCTCAGTAGTAAATATTACAGTCCTACAACCAAATCTGTGGTTGTTGAATCAGTGGATGCAGAACGATGGAGGACTAACTATAAAGTTATACACAGATTTTTGACTGTGTGGAGAATTGGTGCCCGTAAACACCTCTCTCCTGGTTGTTCAGGGTCAACTATAACTGGAAGTTTGTACCTTTTTATTTCCTTTACCTATTTTCTCAACCCTCACCCTAGGGAAGTGATGCTTTAGGATTTGAAAAGTTAATTTTCCAGTGGATTTATAGAAATAATTTTATAAATAGAACAATTAAATGTATTAATCAGAGTTCAGATAGAAATACTCTAAAATCCTGCAAATGTCTCTATATAGCTGATATTGTTTGTTTTTTACTTATGTTTATGTTTTCTCAAAGAGTCTGCCCAACAACAACATTTTCTCTAGAAAGTCCTTTGATGAATGACCACCATTACTCAGTCCCCTTTGCGAGATAGTGTTAGCAGAAAGATGGTAGAAAGTTTGTGTTCAAACTCAGAGTCTTGTCATTTCCATAGGTAAGTAGTCTCAGCTTGGTTACCTGGCGCAGAGGCTTTATCTTTGAGTAAACCCTTTATGCTGCTTAATTTAGGAGTTGTTTTGAAGAATAAAAAGGGTGACTGCTTAGGGTAATTGGCTGAAGTTAGCCATCATTTCTCCCTTCTTATACGTGACTTCTATCCAACCTTGTTTCTAGGCATCTTAGAACTAGTGTAGAGTTGAATTTGGCACACTGATTTATCTGCAAAGGTGATGGTGAATCTGTGAAATTAAGGATCTGTGATCTAGAAGCGTGTTTCTTTTGTACCCTGGTTACTTGCCTCCCACTTGTCTCTGGAATAAATTTATTTCTTTGGAAAAATCGAAGCTACCCTGTTGATATTAGGCTAAGTATTGTGGGGATATATACTGAAAGGGATATTACTGGAGGGTTGAGTTTTCATGGCTCTGGAGTGTACTGTTCATCTTCATGAGCAGGAGGGCCAGCCAGTCCAGACAAGGAGGGCCTCACTTGACTGCTTGGATAAGCATAGGCTCCATGGATTTTCAATCTCTTGTACTTATGTGGGGGCTTCCCTCGTGGCTCAGACAGTAAAGAATCTGCCTGCAGTTTAGGAGACCTGGGTTCGATCCCTAAGTTGGGAGGATTGCCCTGGAGAAGGGAACGGCTCCCCACTCCAGTATGCTTGCCTGGAGAATTCGAAGGACAGGGGAGCCTGGTGGACTCTCATCCATGGGGTTGCAAAGAGTTGGACATGACTGAGTGACTTTAACCTTCACTCCTGTGAACCATGCCTGTGTACTTAGGTGAGCCATAAAATTTTTAAATAAAAGAGTTTGCAGGTGTCACCCCCTTAAAATAGATTGCATCAATCTGAGATTCATTTTTCTAAATTCCAAAACTTGAATTTTGATGTTCTGAAACTGGATTTTTAAAAAGAATAGTATTGCTAGGAGTTAACGGAATCATTAGATTAATATAGTAGGCTGAATAAACACTGAATATAAATGATGGTATTTCTACATTCCTTTTATCATTTTATTTTTTATTTTAAAAATTTATGAAGTTTAACTTGCATTTCTTTTATGACATTTACTCTAATTTTTTTTTAAGCAGAGAAAGAAAAGAGTTTTATTTTGAATAAGCGTTGAAACAGATTGCAGTGGCATCACAGACAACATGCTAAAGAGATTGCAAAGAAGAAATCTCACCCTTTTATGTAAGCTGGCAGATAATATACGTTACATATATATTGTCATTACTCAAAGGAAAGATAAAACTTCTCTTTTGACAAGTAGGAAGTTATGTCTTGGCACCAAGTGCCTAGGTTTCCTGAGAAGACAGGGAGATGGGGTGCCACTCTCTTTTTATCATTATATATTTTTATTGTTTAAATTGTGATAACCTATATACATAACAAAAGTTTTACCATCTTAACTATTTTTAAATGGAATTAAGTACAAACTTCCCTTGTGTATACGCAGATGACTGATTCCAGGATCCCCCTCAGATACCAAAATCCAGAGATGCTCAAGTCCCTGATGTACAGTGACATCATACAATGAGTGCAGTCAGCCCTCCATATCAGTGGATGCAGAACCACTTCCACACTGTCATGCAGTCGTCACTGCCGTCAATCTTCAGAACTTCCTCATCTTTCCCAAGTGAAACTGTGCTCGTTGAGCACTAACTCCCCGTTCCCCTCTGCCAGCCTCTGGCAGCCACCGTTTTACTTTCTTGTCTCCATGAATCTGACTACCTCATGTGAGTGGATCACACAGAATTAATTTTTTTTAACTGCATTTATTTCAGTGAGCATAATGTCCTTGAGGTTCATTGTATTGTAGCATTTGTCAGAATTTCCTTCCTTATTGAGGCTGAATAATAATGTGTTGTGTGGATAGACCCCATTTTGCTTATCTGTTCATCTGTCAGTGGACACTTAAGTTGCTTCTACCTCTTGGCTATCATGAATAATATTGCTGTGAAAATGGGGGTGCAAATATCTGTTTGAATCCTTGCCTTCATTTCTTTTGAGTATATGCCCACAAATGGAATTGCTGGTTCATATGATGATTTTATATTTTGAGATCTGTTATACCATTTTCCTTAGCAACTGCATCATTTCACATTTCCACCAGCAGTGAGTGAGGATTCAGGTTTTTCCAAATACTCGCCAACACTTGCTTACTTCTCTTTTTTTTATAGTAGCCATCTTAATTGGCGTGAAATCGTATCTCTTTGTGGTTTTGATATACATTTCCCTATGACTAATGAAGTTGAGAATCTTTTCATGTGCCCCTCCCTTATTTTAAAAGAAATTGCTTTTCCTTGCTTTTAAGACCACTGTAAACAATTCTTATAGAATAACCAAGAGCTGTATAAGGTAAAAAACTTTGTTCAGCCACAGTTTCAGATTTCCTGAGGAGGAGAGATTTACTTTTAGAGACATTGCTAATGTATCTCATGACACTGAAATTGCTCTTTAAACAACAGTAAAATCTTCCACCAAATTGGCATTGACTTTCATGTTCTCACTTTTCAGCTCAACTTGTTCAGTTCAGTCACTCAGTCGTGTCTGACTCATTGTGACCACATGGACTGCAGCATGCTAGGCTTCCCTGTCCATCACCAACTCCCGGAGTTTACTCAGACTCATGTCTATCGAGTTGGTGATGCCAACCAACCATCTCATCCTCTGTTGACCCCTTCTCCTTCTGCCTTCAATCTTTCCCAGAATCAGGGTCTTTTCCAATGAGTCAGTTCTTCCCATCAGGTGGCCAAAGTACTGGAGCTTCAGCTTCAGTATCAGTCCTTCCAATGAATATTCAGGACTGATTTCCTTTAGGATGGACTGGTATGATCTCCTTGCAGTCCAAGGGACTCTCGAGTCTTCTCCAACACCACAGTTCAAAAGCATCAATTCTTTGGTGCTCAGCTTTCTTTATAGTCCAACTCTCACATCCATACATGACTACTGGAAAAACCATAGCTTTGACTAGATGAACCTTTATTGGCAAAGTAATGTCTCTGCTTTTTAATATGCTGTCTAGGTTGGTCATAGCTTTTCTTCTAAAGAGCAAGTATCTTTTAATTTCGTGGCTTCAGTCACCATCTGCAGTGATTTTGGAGCCCAAGAAAAGAAAATCTCTCACTGTTTCCATTGTTTCCCCATCTATTTGCCATGAAGTGGTGGGACCAGATGCCATGATCTTAGTTTTCTGAATGCTGAATTTTAAGCCAACTTTTTCACTCCCCTCTTTCACTTTCATCAAGATGTTCCTTAGTTCTTCTTCACTTTCTGCCATAAGGGTGGTGTCATCTGCATATCTGAGGTTATTGATATTTCTCCCGGCAATCTTGATTCCGGACTGTGCTTCATCCAGTCCGGCATTTCGCATGATGTACTCTGTGTATAAGTTAAATAAGCAGGGTGACAGTATGCAGCCTTGATGAACTCCTTTCCCGATTTGGAACCAGTCTGTTGTTCCATGTCCGGTTCTAACTGTTGCTTCTTGACCTGCATACAGATTTCTCAGGAGGCAGGTCAAGTGGTCTGGTATTCCCATCTCTTTCAGAATTTTCCACAGTTTGTTGTGATCCACACAGTCAAAGGCTTTGGCATAGTCAAAGCAGAAGTAGATGTTTTTTTGGAACGCTCATGCTTTTTCAGTGATCCAACGGATGTTGGCATTTTGACCTCTGGTTCCTCTGCCTTTTCTAAATCCAGCTTGAACATCTGGAAGTTCTCAGTTCACATATTGTTGAAGCCTGTCTTGGAGAATTTTGAGCATTACTTTCCTAGCATGTGAGATGAGTGCAATTGTGCAGTAGTTTGAACATTTTTTGGCATTGCTTTTCTTTGGGATTGGAGTGAAAACTTACCTTTTCCAGTCCTGTGGCCACTGCTGAGTTTTCCAAATTTGCTGGCATATTGAGTGCAGCACTTTCATAGCATCATCTTTTAGGATTTGAAATAGCTCAACTGAAATTCCATCACCTCCCTCAGCTTTGTTCGTAGTGATGCTTCCTAAGGCCCACTTGACTTTGCATTCCAGGATGTCTGGCTCTAGGTGAGTGATCACACCATCGTGGTTATCTGGGTCGTGAAGATCTTTTTTTGTATAGATCTTCTGTGTATTCTTGCCACCTCTTCTTAATCTCTCTTGCTTCTGTTAGGTCCATACCATTTCTGTCCTTTATTTGTGCCCTACTTTGCATGAAATATTCCTTTGGTATCTAATTTTCTTGAAGAGATCTCTAGTCTTTCAGCTCTATTGTTTTCCTCTATTTCTTTGCATCCATCACTGAGGAAGGCTTTCTTATCTCTCCTTGCTATTCTTTGGAACTCTTCATTGAAATGGGTATATCTTTCGTTTTCTCCTTTGCCTTTAACTTCTCTTTTTTTCTCAGCTATATGTAAGGCCTCCTCAGACAGCCATTTTGCCTTTTGCAGTTCTTTTTCTTGGGGATGTTCTTGATCCCTGCCTTGTGTATGGTTTCACAAACCTTCATCCATAGTTCTTCATGCACTCTATCAGATCTAATCCCTTGAATCAATTTGTTACTTCCACTGTATAGTCATAAGGGATTTGATTTAGGTCAAACCTGAATGGTCTAGTGGTTTTCCCTACTTTCTTTGATTTAAGTCTGAATTTCGTAATAAGGAGTTCATGATCTGAGCCACAGTCAGCTCCCAGTCTTGTCTTTGCGGACTGTATAGACATTCTCCATCTTTGGCTGCAAAGAATATAATCAGTCTGATTTCCGTATTGACCATCTGATGTTGTCCATGTGTAGTCTTCTCTTGTGTTGTTGGAAGAGGGTGTTTGCTCTGATCACTGCGTTCCCTTGGTAAAACTCTGATAGCCTTTGCCCTGCTTCATTCTGTACTCCAAGGCCAAATTTGCCTGTTACTCCAAGTATCTCTTGACTTCCTACTTTTGCATTCCAGTCCTATATAATAAAAAGGACATCTTTTTTGGGTGTTAGTTCTAGAAGGTCTTGTAAGTCTTCATAGAATTGTTCAACTTCATCTTCTTCAGCATTAGTGTTTGGGGCATAGACTTGGATTTCTGTTTTGTTGAATGGTTTGCCTTGGAAATGAACTGAGATCATTCTGTCATTTTTGAGATTGCAACCATTCTGAGTACTGCATTTTGGACTCTTCTGTTGACTGTGAGGGCTACTCCTTTCCTTCTAAGGGATTCTTGTCCACAGCTGTAGATATAATGGTCATGTGAGGTAAATTCACCCATTTCCATCCACTTTAGTTCACTGATGCCTAAAATGTCGATATTCACTCTTGCCGTCTCCTGCTTGACCACTTCTAACTTACCTTGATTCATGGACCTAACATTCCAGGTTCCTAAGTCAAATCTACAACTGGGTGTTGTTTTTGCTTTGGCTCCATCTCTTCATTCTTTCTGGAGTTCTCTCTCCACTCTTCTCCAGTAGCATATTGGGCACCTACTGACCTGGGGAGTTCATCTTTCAGTGTCCTGTCTTTTTGCTTTTCATGGTGTTCATGGGTTTCTCAAGGCAAGATAACTGAAGTGGTTTTCCATTTCCTTCTCCAGTGGAAGTTTTATCAGAACTCTCCACCATGACCTGTCCGTCTTGGGTGGCCCTACACGGCATGGCTCATAGTTTCATTGAATTAGACGAGGCTGTGGTCCATGTGACCAGTTTGGTTAGTTTTCTGTGATTGTGGTTTTCATTCTGTCTGACCTCTGGATAAGGATAAGAGGCTTATGGATACTTCCGATGGGAGAGACTGACTGAGGGGGAAACTGGGTCTGCTTGAAACAGCTCTACTTGAGTAGGTAGTAAATAGCCTGAATAAGTACCCATCTAAAACCTAGCGTCTAGAATTCTTTGGATAAAGGTCAGAGCCTGATTTTTTTTTCCCCCCTCAGAATTTAGCTCAACTTATATCCTCTTCTGTTCAGGTTAAGTTACATCTTTTAAATCTGGCAGTTGGTTGGAGGATGTGTCACGTTATCCCCTGAGCTGAAAATTATTCTAAAGAAGAACCACATAGGGTATTTTTTCCTTTGTGTTAGAAAATCTAAGAACTTAGGTCCTGCCTGAAAAGCATGAACAAGCAGATCCTTTCTCACAGAGCTTACTAAAAGTAAATAGTAGCTGACATTTGTTGAGTGCTTATTGTTTGTGAATGATTCTGAGCTGTTTACATGTAGTAACTCATTTAATCATCACGGCTACCCTCTAAGGTAGGGGAGTACTATTATTTTTACAGATGAAGAAATGGAAGTACAGAAAGTAGGTAGTGGAGTTCACCTACCTGGTGCCAGAGATACAAAACGTCACTGTACAAGTGCTTCTTCACTGGAGATTAGGAGTAAGTAACAGTGTTACTTTTTCATTCTTACTGGACTTTCCCCATAGCTGCTTTCAGCATTAATAAATAAATACATTTGCAAAGTAGCTTGAGAATTCTTTAGTCATTATTCTTTGTAAAAAATAGTGAATTTTTGATATATCTGCCTTTTTAATAATGAAAATTAAAACTATTGAGATAAAAAGATTTACCTAAGATTCTGTGGCAAAAATATAGTAGCATAAAGTTACCCCTAGCTAAATATGAAGTACTTCATTGGGACCAAAAATAGGGCGCTTTGCCAACTACTGAAGATCTTGAACATGAAGCTCTTCTACTAAAGATCTTGTATACACTGTGTTTCTTGGTGACGCCGTGTTTCTGGGTGGAGAGGTGAGGTGAGATGTTTGGTGGTTCCCAGCCTGGTTGTGATACCAAAACACGTATCAAAAGTCAACATTGAATGCTCTATGCTGTATATACAGGAGCTCCAGGGTTTCACACCCTTGATCTGGAGTCGCATTTTGATGCAGTGGTGATGGTAGCCATGGCAAAAATCAGTCAAGGCCTAGTGCCTTTTAAGGTGGTGGGTAGTCTTTGGTTCCTAGCCTGGGGTTTTCTGTAAGAAGGTATGCATAATTCCAAGTCTGGCTCACTCTGACAGGAGGCCTTAACCCCTTCTTTATCACCTGGAAGTAGGTAGGTCTCGGGGCTTAATTTTTTAGCTTGTTTTATAATACTCTTTGGGAGTTCAAATTGAAATAATCTTCCCAATTGTATTTGATAGTTTTTACTCATTTCTAAAATAAGAATTAAGAACTAGACACAGCGTGTTCATTAAGCATCATGTGCCCAGTCTGAGTCAGGAGCTAGAAGGCTAGGGAATTGGAGAGACAGACACAGGGACAGGGATAGAGCAGATAAGACAGGAAACAGGAGAGGGAGATGTTTGGACCAGAAGAGAGACACACTCAGAGCAGAAAGAACAACGGATACCTGTTAGACCCTGATTCTCAGAAGCTTAGTCTCTAGAATTTAATTTTTATTTTTAATTAAATAACTGCCTCTCAGGCTTTGTTTTGATACAACCCAGGCATTTTCCTATCTTCACCCACACCTTGCATTGAGTCTTCTTTTCATCCCATCCAATTCTCTGCCCCAGATTCTTTACCAGGCTCTTTGCTGTGAGTCTTGAAGAGTTGTTCACTGGACCTCTTACAGGTATTCTTGGTTGTTGGATTTTATCCATCCATTCATAGGTTTATGCCATCTGCATTGGGCTTTCCTACCTCCCTCAGTTGGACTGTCTGGAGACCCAGAGTTATGTTTTCATATGATAGACTCTTGGAGACTTTGCCTTTCATGCCGTTCAGTGCTTTGTTCCCCTGATGAAATAGTTTAAAACAGTCTCACAGTGTCTTGCAGACTTTTTTTTTCCTTTTAAAAATAAACTTACTTGGGAATAATTTTGGTTTATAGAAGAGTTGCAAAAATGGTACAGAGAGTTCCTAAATGTCCTTCACTCAGCTTCCATACATGTTAACATCCTAGTTAATAGTTTAAAAGTATTAAAACTAAAAAAATTAGCATTGGTACCTCAGATATGCAGATGATACCATTGCTAATGGCAGAAGGCAAAAAGGAACTAAAGACCGTCTTGATGAGGGTGAAAGAGAAGAGTGAGAAAGCTGGCTTAAAACTCAACATTCAAAAAACCAAGATCATGGCATCTGGTCCCATCCCTTCATGGCAAATAGATGGGGAAAAAGTAGAAACAGTGGCAGATTTTATTTTCTTGGGCTCAAAAATCACTGTGGATGGTCACTGCAGCCATGAAGTTAAAAGATGCTTGTTCCTTGGAAGAAAAGCTGTGACAGACCTAGACAGTGTATTAAAAATCAGAGATATCACTTTGCCAACAAAGGTCTGTATAGTCAAAGCTATGGTTTTTCCAGTAGTCATGTATGGATGTGAGAGTTGGACCATCAAGGCTGAGCACTGAAGAATTGATGCTTTCTTATTGTGGTGCTGGAGAAGAAACTTGAGAGCCCCTTGGACTGCAAGGAGATCAAACCAGTCAATCTTAAAGGAAATCAACCTTAAATATTCTTTGGAAGGCCTGATGCAGAAGCTCTAATACTTTGGCCACCTGACGTGAAGAGCCAACTGATTGGAAAAGACCCCGATGCTGGCAAAGATTGAGGGCAGGAGAAGAGGGCAACAGAGGAGGAGATGGTTAGATGGCATCATCAACTCAATGGACATGAGTTTGAGCAAACGCTGGGAAATGGAGAAGGACAGGGAAGCCTGGCGTGCTACAGTTCATGAGGTCACAAAGAGTCAGACATGACTGAGTGGCTGAACAACAACAAGTGTACCATTAACTGCATTATGTATTTCATTCAGATATCTTCCATTTTCCACCCGTATCCATTTTGGATTTGCTGTTGCCTTTAGGCATCTTGTCTCCCTTAGTGACCTCTGGCTTCTGCTAGTCTCTGTGTTACCTCAACACTTCGGGAGAATTGATCAGGCATTTTGTAGGCTGGCCTGCAGTTTGAGCTGTCCGATGTGTTCTTGTGATCTGGGGAGAATGCTGCAGGGACGCAGTGCCTGTACAGTGGTATTTACAGGCATCTGCTCGGTGTCACGTCTGTTGTCCCCTTTGCTGGTTTGGTTCTTTGGAGGCTGTCCTAAAGTGCAGCATACATTCAAGGGAGGGGTGGGGGTTAAATGGCACCTGTTGGGAAGGGGTTTTACATTACTATTTGAATTCTTCTGGGGGAAGAGTTGTCTCTTTTATTTCATGTATTTGTATCAGTATCGACTCATGTGTTCATTGTGCACTTTGGTTATACCCAGCACTACATTATTTGTTTTGTAGCACAGATTGTTTCAGCTTTGGTCATTGGGCATCTTTCAGGTGGGCTTTTGTGTGCCGTCAAGGCTGTATATTGTCACCCTGTTTATTTAACTTATATGCAGAGTACAGTATCATGAGAAATGCTGGACTGGAAGAAACACAAACTGGAATCAAGATTGCCGGGAGAAATATCAATAACCTCAGATATGCAGATGACACCACCCTTATGGCAGAAAGTGAAGAGGAACTCAAAAGCCTCTTGATGAAAGTGAAAGTGGAGAGTGAAAAAGTTGGCTTAAAGCTCAACATTCAGAAAACGAAGATCATGGCATCCGGTCCCATCACTTCATGGGAAATAGATGGCGAAACAGTGGAAACAGTGTCAGACTTTATTTTTCTGGACTCCAGAATCACTACAGATGGTGACTGCAGCCATGAAATTAAAAGACACTTACTCCTTGGAAGGAAAGTTATGACCAACCTAGATAGCATATTCAAAAGCAGAGACATTGCTTTGCCAACAAAGGTTCGTCTAGTCAAGGCTATGGTTTTTCCTGTGGTCATGTATGGATGTGAGAGTTGGACTGTGAAGAAGGCTGAGCACCGAAGAATTGATGCTTTTGACCTGTGATGTTGGAGCAGACTCTTGAGAGTCCCTTGGACTGCAAGGAGATCCAACCAGTCCATTCTGAAGGAGATCAGCCCTGGGATTTCTTTGGAAGGAATGATGCTAAAGCTGAATCTCCAGTACTTTGGCCACCTCATGCGAAGAGTTGACTCATTGGAAAAGACTCTGATGCTGGGAGGGATTGGGGGCAGGAGGAGAAGGGGACGACAGAGGATGAGATGGCTGGATGGCATCACCGACTCGATGGACGTGAGTCTGAGTGAACTCTGGGAGTTGGTGATGGACAGGGAGGCCTGGCGTGCTGCGATTCATGGGGTTGCAAAGAGTCGGACACGACTGAGTAACTGATCTGATCTGACATACCCTGTCCTTTGTTTTGTGATCACTACCTTCCTTCCTTGCACCACAAGGTAGATGTTCCAGACTCATCTTGGACTTCTCTGCCCTGGCGTTACCCACTTTTTTCCCAGAGGCTCTGGTCCCTTTTAGTGGAGAATGGTATTTAGAAACCCGATTGGAGTATAGATGTTTTCTCCTGGAGTGACTGCTTCTTGGCTCTCTGCTGACAGATAGGAGATGTATGTGTGTGTTTATAGACCAGCCCACGTGCACATGCTTACCTCTGATGATTTCTGTGACTGTGTTGTCATCTGTGAATCTCTCCATGGCTAGCCCAACACCACAGGAGCATGCTAGCCTCCTCCCTTTGCACATTTGTAACCCCGTTCTTTGACAGGGACATACCCAGATCATCTCCTATCCCTTTACCCCAACCTGACACATGTGAAAATGGTTGCAGAGTTGTTCACCGGCACCGCTGTGACAGACCGTTTATAATACAGTTGAGTACATTTGTCAGTTTGCATCGGGCCTAGCGTTCCTTACTGCTGGCTAATTTTTTTTACATTGTGCATATTAAAGTTTATTCTATGTATGAGGTGTACAATGATGTGCGCTTGTACAAATGTAGAGTCATGTTGTATTCATCAACCAGACTCTTTCATTTAGGTGTTCTGTGAGGTTTTTATTTTCCTAATTGAGTAACTGTTAGACCATACTTCCATTGTTCCTTTACTGAAAAGGATTTTATGTTTAATGTTCTGTACTCAGTCACGTCTGACCCTTTGCAACCCCATGGACTGTAGCCTGCCGGGCTCCTCTTTCCATGGGATTATCCCGTCTAGAATACTGGATTGGGTTGCTATTTCCTACTCCAGGGGATCTTCCTGACCTGGTGATCAAACCTGCATTTTTGCATTGGCAGGCAGATTCTTTACCACTGAGCCCCTAGGAAAGTTTGCATTTCTGTTACCCTGTGGCTCTTAATGACATGTAGCCTTTCCTCAGATAAAGACATAATAGATGTTAACTAGTAAGGAAGAATACTAGAATTTTAGAAGATGAAAGAACCTTGAAGATTCATGAATTTTACCTTCCTCACCAGACAGGTTGGGCATCAAGCCAGAACTGGAACTTGGACTTTTTGGTTTTCCTCCCCATCACTCACGGTACTTGGAATAGGAAAGATGAACAGGATGAAAGATGAGCAAAGGGCACAGATTGCTTGACCTTGCTTTATTATTGTTATTATTTACTGAAGTACAGTTGATTTGCTTCCCTGATAGCTCAGTTGGTAAAGAATCCGCCTGCAGTGCAGGAGATCCTGGTTTGGTTCCTGGGTCAGGACGATCTGCTGGAGAAGGGATAGGCTACCCACTCCAGTATTCTGGCCTGAAGAATTCCATGGACTGTATGGTCCATGGGGTGGCAAAGAGTCAGACAAGACTGAGCGACTTTCACTTGCTTTACAGTGTTGTGTTAGTTTCTGGTGTACGGCAAAGTGATTCAGTTATATACCTTGCTTTAGATTTGAAGTCTGTGTTTACTTAAGGGTGGGATTTCTTTTTCTTTTGTTTTAGGAGATTAATTGGCCTTCCCCGGTGGCCCAAACGGTAAAGAATTCTCCTGCAGTGCAGGAGACCTGGGTTTGATCCCTGGGTTGGGAAGATCCCCTTGAGAAGGTAATGGCTAGAGAATTCTATGGATAGAGGAGCCTGAAGGGCTTCAGTCTATGGGGTTGCAAAGAGTCGGACACGACTGAGCAGGCTCCTTTATCTTTTGTTTTAGGGGATTAATTCTAGCAGACAACTATTTGTTTCATGTTAGATGTGCTTTGGGAGAGGATTAAGATATTTAATCAAATGAACTTATAAAACAGAAACAGATTCACAGACTTAGAGAACAAATTTTTGGTTGCAGGGGAAAGGAGGAGGATGGGATAAAAGATACTTAGGGAGTTTGGGATGGACCAGTATACACTGCTGTATTTAAAATGGATAACCAACGAGGTCCTACTGTATAGCACATGGAACTCTGATTGATGTTATCTGGCAGCCTGGATGGGAGAGGAGTTTGGGGGAGAATGGATACATGTATATGTATGACTGAGTCCCTTAACTGTTCACCTGAAACTGTCACAACATTGTTAATTGGCTATAGCCCAATACAAAATAAAAAGTAAAAAAGAAGATATTGTTAATCACTTGCAAATTAGTCTTGCAGTGAATTATTAATAGTTCATTTACCTCACTTTTTAATGCCAGTCTGAAATCAAGTGTTCAGAATGAACAGGGAATTGTGTTTGGAAAAGGGTCTGTAGAAGAAGGAAATGACTCTGAAAAGTGCTACATCCCACTCTCTCCAGATAGATGAAACCACTCTATAAGGCTCTGATGGATGTTGGTTTCTACTGATTAGAGTTTATCCTATTAACCTTTATAAATAATTTAAAGACTGGGGGCCTCTGAACTGGAACCCCCAGAGTTTTTCATTTCTTAAGTAGTTTTTACTGTATGCCAGGCACCAACCTAGACCCTTGATACACAGATGAGCAAGTTGTATGCCTTGTCTGGTGAGCCATGGATATGAAAGGAGGAATATTTGACCCCAGGGCAGTGGCATAGAGGTGGCCTTTTTCTTTGAAAAAAAGTTTTTTTCTTTAAAAAAGCATAATTGCACCACCCTGAACCACCGTGTCAGTTTTTGCTTATTCCTTTGTGGTTGTATGTACAGAATATTGTGTTCTGAAATGGTTTTGTTTAATATTTTGTTCCAAGCTTTTCTCAAGTTTCTTCACAACATTGTGTAGTTTCTGTCTTTGCCTAGCTCCTTAATATTATTTTTCCCATAGAAGGCTACCTTCATCCTTTTTATGCTCCCAGCATTTTTTTTATCTGATAGGTTGGTTTCTTAGGCTGTATTTCCTGGAGTAAGATTACTCCAGGATCAAAGAGTATGAGTGCTTTGCAGCTCTGGAAATGTATTGCCTGTTGTTTTGCATTGCCAGTAGCCTTCCTTGAAAACCTGCCATAGACCTGTCCCGCCTGCTGTGACTCCATCACCTGCTGCTTATCCCTGGGTCACTAGGATGGGGCTGCAGATACCACACTCACGTCTGAGCCAGTACACTTGCTCTTCCCCTGCTTGTTGAACACCCTTCTGAGTGACCACACAGGGCTGGCTCCTTTCCCCTTGCAGGGTTATTATGAGGGTAATGAGGTAATATGCTGTGAGACATGTAGACAAAGGGTGCTCAGAGAGGATGTCTCTGGACTGCTCTCGTCCTAGAGCTGGGCAGAGGTAGGTTCTGAACTGCTCTTAGCCTCAGTTTCCCAGAAGAATAGGTTAATAAACTCTCTTGCAAAACATACATTATACACTGACTCAACTCATACCTTTAATTCTGCCCCATCTGGTGGCTCAGTGGTAAAGAATCTGCCTGCCTAAGGAGGAGACACAGGTTTGATCCCTGGGTCAGGAAGATTCCCTGGAGAAGAGAATGGCTACCCACTCCCATATTCTTGCCTGGGAAATCCCTCGGACAGAGGAGCCTGAAAGGCTAGATATGGGGTCAAAAAGAGTCCGGACGTGACTTAGCAACTATGTCACCATAATCTCCTTTACAGGATATCTGATTCTATGGAGCAAGGAACCATGCTGCCTTTTCTAGATCTGTGAGGGGGGTGGAGCAAGGGAATGGTACTTACAGTCTCTTTTCATTTCAAAAACCTCTTAGGAGATTGTGCAGACTTAATGTTAAAGATGTCTGGAAAATAGGAATCACTGGTGATTTTTAAATGCCTTAAGACATTGCTGTAAATATAAAATTCTACATAATAAAGTGATTTGAGGTAGAGAGCATGGACTCGAAGATTATCATTTCTAGATGCAGCTGGCCTAATTTTAGAATTTTTTTAATTATAGTTTTCTGTACTCTCACATCCATACATGACTACTGGAAAAACCACAGCTTTGACTAGACGGACCTTTGTCAGCAAAGAAATGTGAGAATTGGACCATAAAGAAAGCTGAGTGCTGAAGAATTGATGCTTTTGAACTGTGGTGTTGGAGGAGACTCGTGAGAGTCCCTTGGACTGCAAGGAGATCAAACAAGTCAGTCCTAAAGAAAATCAGTCCTGAATATTCAGTGGAAGAACTGATGCTGAAGCTGAAGCTCTAGTACTTTGGCCACGTGATGGGAAGAACTGACTCATTGGAAAAGACCCTGATGCTGGTAAAGATTGAAGGCAGGAGAAGAAGGGGTCGACAGAGGATGACGTGGTTGGATGGCATCACTAACTCAATGAAAATGAGTTTGAGCAAGCTCCAGGAATTGATGATGGACAGGGAAGCCTGGCGTGCTGCAGTCAGTGGGGTCACAAAGAGTCAGACACGACTGAACTGAACTGAACACACGTTCATTCTTATTGTCCCATATGTTCAATGCTTCAGGATCTATATTAACTAGTAGACAAATAGGTGATGGATAATACTTGGCTTTTATTTTCGTTTAGAAAATCCTTCTGATTATTTCACCTATTTGCTCTGATCTTCTTTGAAGAAATTATTTTGGTTTCACTGAGAGTGTCTGACTTCTCCCTTTCTCTCCTTCCTTCTCACTTCATTTTCCTCCTCTGTCTTCCCCTTCTCCCCCCACCCCCTTCCTTCAAAATACTGTCACAGGGGCCACCTGGTGTTGTATATTTTTAAATGGGGTGATCTTCAAATTTGATAAGAATTGAAAATTAATCTGCAGTATGGTTGGGATCATAAGTTACTGACCAGAGATATTTCTTACTGAAATTCTTATTTGAGTAATGCGCCTCATACTTTATTATGGCAGTTTTGACTATTTGGCTCTCTTGCATATTTTCCATATCTGGCAGTTGCAGATTCTGTACAAATATGTCTGCATATTGAGCGCATGCTGCAGTGGTACTGGCCTCTGATGAAGTGCTCTTCTTACTTGCACAGGTTGCACAGAGCATTGAGGACCATCATCAAGAAGTGATCGGTTTCTGCAGAGAAAACGGCTTCCATGGCTTGGTTGCATACGACTCTGATTATGCACTGTGCAACATCCCCTACTACTTCAGTGCCCACGCCCTAAAACTGAGCCGGAATGGGAAGAGTCTCACCACGAGCCAGTACCTGATGCATGAGGTTGCCAAGCAGCTGGACCTGAACCCAAACCGCTTCCCTATCTTTGCTGCTCTGTTAGGTAAGTGGCAGTGTAAAGCTCTCTCATTTTGTGAAAAAGTTCTGTGTATCAGGAACATACTGATTTTTTTTTTTTTTAATTTCAGTGCTAGAATATTTTGGATTGTGTCTTAAATTTTAGAAAACCAGGGAATGGGCTTCTCTTCAGTAACATTCTTTACTCATTATTTTTTGCTGATAATGTATGTGCTTCTTTTGTTCTTAATGTTTGTTTATGTATTGTTTCATCTAGGCCAATAAACTAATTTTGGGGATAAAACGCTCTTAAAGTTTCGGGGAAATAACATTTAAAAATCACAAATGCTAATACGTTCTCACTGTGAAAAACATTTAAACCTTTGACACAAATTACAGAAGAAAATTTGCTGTGAAGTTAGCACTGTTCTGTGTTCCCCTTGTTTTCAGGATTCTCACTACTTTAAAAGGAAAACAACAGAAATAAACTATCCTACCTTTGTTTCCAAAGGCTGCATCTTAAGTAAATGTATGCTGCTAAGTCGCTTCAGTCGTGTCTGACTCTGTGTGACCCCACAGACTGCAGCCCACCAGGCTCCCCCGTCCCTGGGATTCTCCAGGCAAGAACACTGGAGTGGGTTGCCATTTCCTTCTCCAATGCATGAAAGTGAAAAGTGAAAGTGATGTCGCTCAGTCGTGTCTGACTCTTAGTGACCCCATGGACTGCAGCCTACCAGGCTCCTCCGCCCATGGGATTTTCCAGGCAAGAGTACTGGAGTGGGGTGCCATTGCCTTCTCCAAATAAATGTATAAATATCTTTAAAAACTCCCTTGGAGGAATTCTTTATGCTGAATATCTAGAAGGGATGAAATCTTGTTTTAACTAAGATTTTATATATAAATTTTCTCTTTAAAGTAACTTGGTAAGCCACCAGGGAAGTCCAACTTGGTAATAGGTAATCCATTTATTTATCACTTTATGTCTGTAGTTTATAGTTATTTCTGTCTTTTCTGTCAGCTTCCCT
This sequence comes from Bubalus kerabau, assembly GCF_029407905.1. Lineage (NCBI taxonomy): Eukaryota > Metazoa > Chordata > Mammalia > Artiodactyla > Bovidae > Bubalus > Bubalus kerabau. The sequence goes on from NC_073627.1 coordinate 152,151,243, forward strand.
TTCTTGTGCTTGGAATGTTCATGTCTCTTAGCTACTTGAGTATCTGGCTCTAGTTTGCTGAGAGTTTGTTAAAAATGTGAAGTGTGTTCTGAGCAAAACCCTTCTGTGAGTAAAACCCAAGAACTTCAGTGATGAGATTGAGAGCTGTTTGGGGGTACTCAGGCCCTCTTTGAGAGATGTGTGGTCTTAAGAAAAAGTGAGATCTTACTGCACTCTCTCAGTTTTTATTCTGCAATGCTTTAGCAACAGGATCTGGTTGTGCTTACAAGGGGGACTATATTGTGGGTTCTTTTAGAAATTTCTAATTAGCAGATTTTTCAATAAACATTCCAAAAGAGTTTTATACAACTAGAAATTATAGTGAGGGAGCCATAATTTTTCATATGTTATTTGGTGATAACATTTCAAATTGTGTAACTACAAATTAATAAAAAAAAAATTCTGATTTTACAAGTTGTCTTTATTTGGATCCAATCTCAAACACATGTCTTTAAGTTAGTACTTGGCTATTTTCTGTCCATTTTCTTACTGAACTCTTGTGACTTGGGGTTCAGAGGATTAAAACCTAATTTCTAAATGCATATAGTACTTTTATGTTTTCAGATATTAAAATATAAAAGGATATTTCCTCAAATGTTAAAAAGTGATGAAGTGGATGGACACATGAAAAGTTTCATATTTGCTTAAATGTTATACCCATTGACTTGGACATGTTAATTGACTTTAAATGAATGGGAATATTGCATACTTTTAGAATATGGATATCTTAGCTACCCTGGGAAGGGCATTTGTTTATCTTATTTAAGAAACATTGAATAAATTTCTTGGGAGATAATACCAACTAATAGTTTATGAAATATTAAAAGAAATGAAAAATAATAACATTGTGAATCATTTAGTAATGAATTAATTTAAGGCTTGAAATTTCTTCAAAAAATTTAGGCGAATTATAAACTCTTAATTGGGTGAGCATTTTTAGAGCATTTTAGTTTAGATTTTGTGTGAAAATTTCAGTGTCCTCATATGAGAAATATTATTTTTCCTTTTTTTAAAATAGAAAGTATAATTTCTCCTTTTTGTAATAGAAAGCATAGCAATATAAGATGTTTTGTTTTAGAAAAGTTGAGTGAAATACTCATTTAAGTCTGTGGCCCAAGTTTTAACAGACTATACTTGATGTTGGAATTGGCTTAATATTTTTTCAGATAGTGGCTTCAAAAACAAATCTCAGATGCTTTATACTTCACAGTGATGTTCTGGACTGTCTGTGAGCAGAGGAAGGCAGTACAGAACTCAGTGATTGACGGTTTGGGCCTGGCTCTGCTCTCGTGGATGTCGTGAGAGTTCGGCAAGCCTGTGTCACGTGTCTGTGTCTAGAGTATTAGGAGTAGCAATGCTGAGACGTGCTCATCTTGCCTTCTGCTAGCAGCTCAGTAATGCATCTGCTTAGTGTGGAGGTGACTAAATCATAATATACAAATCACAGAATTATTTAGGAAATTATTGCTTTTAAATTGTATCAAAACAACTAACAAATATGTTAGTATATCAGGCATCCAAGCATTATATTGAAGGGAAAATGTTTACCCTCCAAAATGTAGTTCCTCAGCTGAATACACTTCTTACCTGTGACATAGCCCTGGTGATATGCAAAGAGCTGACGGAAACTTCTTGGTGGTAGTGCAGTCTGTGCTTTGTACATCTATTTTGTGGGTGGTGCTAGAAATTTGAGGAGGAGGGTGTTGATCCGTGTCACAAACTGCAAGCATTGTCACTTAACCTTAGGTTTTATAACTGTGTAGATTCTGCATCTGCTGTCGAACCTACTTCACAGAATGCAGTTTGAGCCATAGTCTCTCATAAACACATGAAAATTTGTATCAGATTGGTATTTGGCATCTGGCATTGTCAGATTGACCTTAATACTGTGCTGGGGAGTTACTTAGGTTTTTATGCAGTTTATTCAGTTTGAATGCTGTTAAGCCTATAATGGAATGTACTTGAAGCAGCTTCAAGCGATTGGCCTGCTGTATGTTTTGTGTTAAAAGGTGAAGAAATATTCTCAATGTCTGTGTGGAAGTTTTATGCGGTGTATTAAATGAGGTGGTCCTAAGGAGTTATATTGCAAAGTCTAACACTAACAAAGATAATCTACAGGTTATAACATGCAGTGATATTAAGTTTCCCCCGTGTCAGTGATGGCTTTTGTGGTATCCCTGTTTGTATTTCAGGAAATCACATTCTACCTGATGAAGATCTGGCTTCCTTTCATTGGAGTTTACTTGGTCCAGAACATCCACTAGCTTCACTTAAGGTACAAATTCATTTTATTTCCAACATTTGTTGCTTTTCCTTTTACTTTCATAATCTAAGTAATGTTTCTTTATTGTAGAAGGAAATACACCACAAAATTAGCAATATCATGCTTCTGCCTAACTTCAGAATCTGTGCTGTCTTAAAAAAAAACAAAGAACCTACCTTATATTGTTCCCAGCACCTATATTTTAGGGAAATATATGTAAATGTTTTTTAAAATTTCCTTAGATGAATTCTTCATGATAGGTGTAAATTTTTTAGCTAAAGCTTTTACGTATTTTCTTTTCTTACAAATATTATTTTTTCAATAGATAATATCATCTGTTATGGATCAATATCTTAGCAGAGTTTGATAAATTTCATAATTTTCCTACTGATTTTCTAATATTGTAAAAATCTATAGTTTTAACGCTTTTTGAGTGATTGAGGAGACCCAAGTTCATTAGAAAAATGGTCTATTTGTACTGTTTCGTCGATATTCATTTTCTTATTTTTCTCCCCTTCCTGTTTGTGGAAGTAATGAACATCCAAGAAGAAGCACTTAACTTTGCTTTTCTAAAGTGGGAGGTTTACAGTTTGATGTGAGCATAGTAGTGGAATGCTGTGAGTCACTAGGGAACTTGTATTTGTGAGCGGCTTCCTGTGATTTTCCGAATTCCCTTTGCTGGGTAAATTGGTGTGGTGTTCTCTGCTGTCAGTGTTGTGGTCATAGCTGCCACTGATTACATAGGGAGTTGGGAATTCTGAACCTAGACTGGCCGGCAGCCTGGGCCTCAGTTCCTTGTGCTAATGGGGAGGTTGCATGGAGTGGTTTCTGAATGCGTATTTTCCTATTGCCAGAATTGTCCTCCAAATAGGATTTTCAGTGTTTAGCTTACAGCAAACTGTGATACTTGGAAGTTCAGGTGACATTCCTCTCTTGCCTCTTTCATCTTGTTCCTTGGTGCCTAGAACCCTTTTTTTTCCCATTTCTTATTGATGGGCCCTGATGTTTTCCTTTTTATCCTAACAGTTCTTGGTATGGGGCTTTTCAGCTTCTGTTGGAAGGTCAGTTTTTCTCCTTTTGTTTGAGATTACTTGTTTTCTTTTGCCTATTTTTTTTCCCCACCTGAAGGAAAACAGCTCTCTATTTGCTGTTGGCCAGAATGTTCTTCATGTGTGTTTTCATTTACAAAGTACTGCAATTTGTAAACTTGATTCCAAGCTCCTGGTGATACCATTAATGACTTGCAGAATGAGAAAAGTAGAGTCTGAAATCAGGTAGTCTCAGAAGTTTTATGCTCATTAGCTTATTAAACAGTATGCTTTTAAAAGTTGATACAAAATGAAAGCTTGTTTTTTACAAGGTTTGTATTGTTTTGAGTAGCAGGGGTGAGTGAGAGGCTCCCAGGATCCCCAGACTGTATACATATGTTTAAATTGAGCTTGCCTTATTTAGTGTGTCAGAGGTTAGAAGTGAGGAACTGTCTGAAGCATTATTGGAAAACCAACTCAATCCACTGATAGGTCACAAGCATCATTATCACGTACTTTTCCTAAGTTTGTTAATAAAAATATATAAAAAGTTTAAATAGAAAATATCTATTCATATATCCATCACCTTGGTTCACCTGTTGTTAACAGTTTGCTGTGAAGTATATTTGTATCTGTGTGTTTGTTTTTTAACTCAACTATTTGGAAGTAAGTTGCAGACATCATAACACTTTATTTGTGAAAACTTTGGTTTATATCTGCTGCTGCTACTGCTCCATCGTATCCAACTATTTGTGACCCTGTGGACTGTAGCCTGCCAGGCTCCTCTGTCCATGAAATTTTCCAGACAAGAATACTGGATTGAGTTGCCATTTCTTACTCCAGGGGATCTTCCCGACCCAAGGATTGAACTAGCGTCTTCTGAATTGGCAGGCAGGTTCTTTAGCACTGAGCCACCTGGGAATATCTTGGTTTATATCAACACCACCACCTAAAAATAAGGATAATCTCTTAATTATATTACTGTTATCACATCAACTAAATTAATGTCATTTAATATAAGTCCACATTGACATTTTTCTGTTTTCTCTGGAAGTCGTTTGTAGGATTGTTTGTGTATGTGTGTATTTTAAAATTAATCATATATTTTTGGCTGTGTTGGGTCTTCATTGCTGTGCACAGGCTTTCTCTAGTTGCGGTGAGCGGGAGCTGTTCTTCGTTGCGGTGCGCAGGCTTCTCGCTGCAGTAGCCTCTCTTGCTGTGGAGCACAGGGTCTAGGCGCATAGGCTTCAATAGTTGAGGCTCGTGGGCTCAGTAGTTGTGGCACATGGGCTTTGTTGCCTTTGGGCACGTGGAATCTTCCCGAACCAGAGATCAAACCCATGTCCTCTGCATTGGCAGCAGATTCCTATCCACTTGTGGGTTTTTTAAAAAATCAAATTTTTTGCACTATCAACATGTGTATTTTAAATATTAGCTAGGTATTTTTTTAGCATAATAGCGAAGCAGTGCAACATAATTTTTCAATGATTTGATAAGTTGTAGGATTTTTTAAAGGGACATTATGAAAAGTGAAACGTCTGGCTTTGAGTTAAAAAATTGCAAAACTTTTGTGTTTTGACCTTTTACATAGTTTCTGTGTGTAGTATCATTTTAACAAAAACTGGGATTTTTTTTTTTCTTTTTAATTGGAGTATTGCTTTATAATGTTGTGTCAGCTTCTGCCATGCAAAAACGTGAATCAGCCATAAGCATACATATGTCTTCTCCCTCTCAAACCTCCCAGCCACCCGCGACCCCATCCCATCCCATCCCTCTAGGCGGTCACAGAGCACAATGTCGAGCCCCCTGTATAACTCAGTGACTTCCCACTCTCTCTTTTACAGATGGTAACATATATGTTTCAGTGCTACTCTCAATCCCTCCTGCCCGCTCCTTCCCCCACTGTGTCCACATGCCTGTTCTCTATGTCTGTGTCTCTATTTTTGCCTTGCAAATAGGTTCATCAGTGCCATTTTTCTAGATTTCATATATATGCATTAATATGTGATATTTGTTTTTCTCTTTCTGACTTCACTCTGTGTAACTAGACTGTGGGATATTGAATATGGTTTTTTCCCTCATGAACGTTACTACTGTTCAGAATTGTGTGTACCCATCTGCTTTTTCAGTTGCTTCTTTTTCCCAGTAATAAAACTAACTACATCTTTTGAAAATTTGGTTAGTTGTTGATTATAAAACTTTCTTATGATTTTTATTCCTTTTCAACAGAGTATGTTGTATACAGTTTTTAAGGATACTTGATTTTGCTTCCCTGATTTCAAGCATTCCTTTTCTCCTACTTTATTTTGCCGAAGTGTTTCACTGAGTTCATATCTACTAGTTTATTGTTCACAGAGGGTTGGTGTTATATGAACTTATTATCTAATAAATTCAACTCCCCCCTTAACGTGTAATGTCATAATCTTATCCCTGTCAACATTTTGCCATGACCATCCACAGTGCTGGTTGGGCCAATAGGAGAGCGTGGCTGGGGCTCAGGATTCAGAAGCACAAGCAGAACCTGGAGTGGCTGGTGATGAACAGCTGAGGCAGTTGGTTCATGAGGTGATCCCCACAGAGGTTAGGAAGGGAGCAGAATTCTGTTTTGTGCTGCCTTATTAATCAGGGATAGTGCTCATTAGAGTAGGCATGCAATGCTAAACATACTTAAAAACCTAAAAATCAAGTTAGAGCAGTAGAAAAAAGGAAGTTAAGGCAGCCAATCAAGTTTTTAAGCTTTTTAATACTTGTTTACATGTTAAGAACTTCTAGTTTCTTAGTTTTGGGAGTAAAGTTTCTTTGTTTTGGAAGTAAAGTATATTTCCTTTGTTTTCAGGACAGCAGGAACCCATTTTAAGTCACATCACTTTCTAGAAGCAGCGGTGGGAGTCCTCTGGGATGTCAGGTGATCAGCTCTGCTTAGGAGCACCTCCTGGCCATAAGCATGTGCCAAATGAGGGCCTTTTTTATATGTGCTTTTTTGAATTTTTAAAAATGGTTTTATGATTTTGAGTCCTTGAAAGTTATGGAACTTTTTATTTGGGTTTGGCATTGAATTTTTTAACTGAAAGTGTTTTCTTAAGTTAATCATAAGTTGCAGGTCTTTGTATTCATTGTAATGCTTTTTGTGTTCCCAAACTTCATATTCAGTTTCATGTATTTCGAGTTTTATCCCTGTCAGTCATTCATGACCCCCAAGTATTTCCTGCCCTAGAGTCCCTTTGTCATTTCCCTTTGCAAGTTTTGTGCTCACCTTTCCTCTCCTTAGACCTCCTACAAGTGTTGTTCTCCTGTATAGCTCTTCAGGTTCTATTTTGATCTCTCTATACCACTTCCCCAGCTGTGGCAAGTGGGCAAAGGAGACCTTCCCCTGGACACAACTGCCCACGCCACCATCACCGCCCCACTGCCCCAGCCCAGCTCTGCCCATCAGCTGCAGGCCAGGCAGGTGCTAGTTTCTCTTGAACTCCTCCCTGTGTGCGTCCAGTTGAAATGTCTCCTCAAAAACTTCCTTGCTTGCTTTTGGCTCTTCTCAAAATCTGAGTCCTAGCTCTTGTGCATGTCTCTTTCTGATTTAAACAGTCTTTAGTGCTTATACCTCTGCCTTTGGATTCACTTTTTAGTCACCTTCCTTTACCAGCAGTATCTTTCCCTGAGGCAGCTGTATACCAGGGCACTCTAGCAGGTCACCTCAGGAACGTTTTGTTTTCAATTTACTTAGAATTTTACTAAAAGTTATCTCTATATGTTTACATCTTACTGTCTGCCACCAAAAGTCACTGAGTAATCCTTTTTACAAATGTCTTTAGGGACAAGATGTGGTGTTTGACCCTGGGGAGGAGGGAGTCTGGTTCTGGGAGAGTAGCATGTCAGGGTCCCCAGGAATGTGGAGGTGGACAGAAGAGCCGTCATGTCTCATCGTGCAGGCCACACAACCCCAGCATTCTCCAAGTCATGGCAAATGACACGGCTTGCAGTGGGCCCTCAGAATGAAGCCAGGACTTGAAGGATCTCTTCTCTCTTGGTTTCCCGGAAGGGGCTCTGTGGGTAGCACCTGCTGACCAGTGTCCAGCCAACCAGTGATTTTCATCTCCACTCCGCATGGCCCCTCTCTGGGTTTCACATCATGGAGCCAGCTTCCAGAGAGAAGAGCAGCATGATTTCAGGCCTTTTGAAGTTTTATGGTATAACTAACATACTGTGCAACTTTACTAGAGTGAGGTTGGTGATCAGACTTTCTGGAATCTTTTTTGAAAGAAAGTTGAATATAAATTGTGCATGAATAGAAAGATGGGCTTCATTTATTTTAAGAGTTCTACCTTTTAAGGCATTGCAAGAGGTGGCAGCATGGGCACTATAGGACATTCTAAAGAAGGAATTCCTGCTTGTATATTAGTGTTAATTGAAGTTAATTCATACCTTTTTTTCCTCAAAAAGTCATTGTATCATAAGAGCTAAAAAGTACTTCCTAAAACCCAAGGACTTTGGGGGCTCTAGAGAAAATATTGTTAGGGGGCTAGAAGCTTGAAAAACTCAACCATTATGCAGTGTGGAAATGAGAGCTATTTATAATTTCACTCTTGGAAGAGAACCACTTTTAACAGATTGATATTTGTACTCCAAAATTGTTTTCAAATGTACACCCTACTAATATTATTACACTGTCATGCATTCAGTGAGCTGCACATTATTAACAGTCTATGGAATTTCAGCACACAGGTTCATGGTGCTGGGATGTAAGCCTTTAGGTCGTGGAAACTTAGGTAAGAAGTTTTATTCTTTGCTCATTTAAAATTTATATAAGGAATCCTTAGATGGAAAATACGAGACTGAACTCAAAAGATGTTCGCTTATTTGTATCTTATCTGAGCTTCTTTCCCTGTTCCCAGTTGCTTTTAGAGTAAAGATGGAAAGCTTGGTGTTCCGGGGAATCTTCTGGGATCACTGGGACTCAATAGCTTTTCTATCTTCGGACAGAAGTCATTTTGCTGGGAAAGAGGGACAGAGTCATGGGAGGAGTCTGTGTTTCCTAGTTGCAGGGTTACTTTTAGCTTAGCTCCTTTCTGTAGGGACTGTGCCTGCCCGCAGAACTCTTCCTGAGTGAGCCGAAATGCGTAACCTGGTCAGGAGGAGAGAGAGATTCATGGTCCAAAAGCCGTCTGAAAGATACAGTGTTTGTAGTGGCTGACTTCTCATGTCTGCGGTGGTGAGTGGTAGGGTAAGTTAAACAAAAGGAAGCTTATTGGAGTACTTTTGGTTTCTCTGTTTCTTCTCATGACCTGGGATCTTCTAGTCTTATGTTAATTAAGTGACGTATCCTCAGTTTTTTAAAATGTGTGCAGACACTTTCAAGTGTATTTTCTCCCCTCTGGGTCCAGAACCTCAGCATTGTTCCTAAATAGGTCGTCTCCATCTCTCTAACAGAAGAGATCATTTCTTCTGAAAATGTGGCTCTCTTGGCAGCTTCCTGACCCTGTGTCTTGGGTGCATGCACCTATACCCCTCACCTTGCCAGTGGTCTCTGCCCTGGGCACTTCTAGGCAACTCAACCAAAGAGGTCACTTTTCTTGATACTAGCACAATCTGGGGCCAGGAAGATGTGACAAAACTGGGATTTGCTGGCAATTTACTTCCAAACTGCCATTCCTGATTAGAATGTTTTTAAAATTTTCTTTTTATAACAGTTTTATTGAGATACAATCACATGTCATAAAATTTGCTCCTTTAAAGTACAATTCAGGGCTTCCAAGGTGGCTCAGTGGTAAAGAATCCACCTGCCAATGCAAGAGATGCAAGAGACGTGGGTTCAATCCCTGAGGTGGAAAGATCCCCTGGAGAAGGAAATAGCAATCCACTCCAGTATTCTTGCCTGAAAAATTCCATCAATAGAGGAGCCTAGCAGCAGCAGCGGGCTACAGTCCCATGAGGTTGCAAAAAGTTGGACATGACTAAGTGATGGAGCATGTATGCAAAATGTATAATTCAGAGGTTTTTAGCTTTCACAAAGTTTATGCATCTATCATCACTGTCTAATTTTAAAATACTTTCATTCCCCAAAAAGAAACCCAGTACCTCACCTGCTAGCGATCACTTCCTACTTCTCTCCCTCCTCCACCCCTTGACAAGCACTAGTCTCCTTTTTTCTCTATGGATTTGCCTCTTCTGGACATTTCATATGAGTGGAATTATATAACGTCTTGTGTCTGGCCTCTTTCAATGAGCATTTTTTTTCCCCCAAGGTTCAGTCACATTGTTGCATGTATCAGTACTTAATTTTTTTTAATGGCCAAATAACAATCTGTTGTGTGGGTATACCTACCACATTCAATCTGTTCATCAGTCAATGGACATTCAGATTGTTAGCCACATTTTGGCTATTGTAATGCTGCTGTGAATATTCAGGTACAAGTATTTGTATAGACATGTTTTCATTTCTCTCAGGTGTATACCTTGGACCGGAATTGCTGGTCATCTAGTAATAATATGTTTAACTTTTTGAGGTACTACCCCACTGTTTTCCACAGCAGCTATACTGTTCACACTTACCAGCGATGTGTGAGGGTTCTGACTTTTCCATGTCCTCACCAACACTTGTTGTTGTCTGTTTTATTTCTAATTGTCATAGTGGATGTGATATGGTTTTGATTTGCATTTCTCTGATGACTAATGATGTTGAACACCTTTTCCTTTGCTCACTGGCCATTTGTATACCTTCTTTGGATAAATATCTATTCATATCTTTTGTCCATTGAAAAAAATTTTTTATTATTGAGGTATATGAGTTGGTTTTTTTTTTTTTTAATATATTCTGAAATGTAAGTCTCTTATCAGATACATAATTTGCAAACACTTTCTCGCTTTTTGTGGGTTGTCTTTTCACTTTCACAATGGTGTCCTTTGATAACTCTTCAGAGACTCAGGCATGGTCATGTACTAGAGTTTGCCCACAGATAACTTGGCTGCATATTCTTTCTTTGTCTCCAGCGGTGTCTACTATAGTGCAGCCTTCTATGCCGAGTCATATACTGGGTCTTCTCCCAGAAGAGTTCTGATTCTTATCTTACACTTAATATCCTTTTGTCTCTGTTGCTTCTATCTTTAGTATTCTCACAAGCTGACACTTCACTCTTTCACCCACCCTGGGGCTGTCTGCCCATTTACTCATTGTTTCTTTCTTCCCTAGCTGGCCTGGACCTCTTGATGGGTCATCTTGAGCCAGGTGTACCAGCATCACCCTTCTGTTGCTTCTTCCATCTCACCCACCCAGCAGACTTCACCCTGGATAGTACTATCTAGAGAATATCTTGGGAACCACACAGCTGGTGGATGCCACTGCAAATTTATGAACTAAGTTAAAGAAGGATCTAAATAAATGAGGAAATGTATGTGTTTATGGTTCAAAAGACTGTTGTTATATAGATGTACTACATCCTCATCAAAATCCACCCTGGAGAAGGGAACAGCTACCCACTCCAGTATTCTGACCTGGAGAATTCTGTGGACTGTATAGTCCATGGGGTTGCAAAGAGTCAGACACGACTGAATGATTTTCACTTTACTTTCACTTTCACATCAAAATCCAAGCAAGCTTTATTTTAAAGTGGAAATTGAAAAGCAGGTTTTAAAATTCATGTGGAACTGCAAAGGACCTAGAAAAGCAACAAAGATGTTGAAAAGGAAGAACAAATTTGAAGGACTTAGTGCTACCTAATTTCAGTATGACTTTAAAGCTATAATAATCAACTCAGTGTAGTACTGACATAAGGGTGTCGAATAGATTAATGTAACAGAGCAAGTTCAGAAATAAACCTGTATATACATAGTTAGTTACCTTCACCAGAAGTCAATAAGTAACTAAATGGGGAAGGGGTTAGTCTTTATAATAGCTGGATATTCATTTGAAAAAATTAAAAATATAAAAATTATTCTAGAAGAAAATATAAGAGAAGATCTTTTTGACCCGGAGTTAGAGATTTCTTAGCTAAAAGAATGAAAAGCAAGCAACAACAGTAAATGGAGATAGAATTACATTGTGCTATTTGCACAATGTAATTCTTACCAGAGGACTTGTATTCAGAGTATATAAAGAACAATACAATAATAAGATACACAACCCAACAACAATGAAAAAGACGGGCAAAATTCTGAACAGACATTTTACAGAATATTCAATAAACACACAAGGAGATGCTCAATGCCATTAGGTAATGCAGATTAAAATCACCATGAGCTGCATTACTAACCACTAGAATGGGCGAAATTAAGGAGATGATGAGAAGTGTCAGTACATGTCAGCACCTGCAGCTCTGAGATGTGGCTGTTGGGAAGCAGAATCCAGAATGGTCACTTTGAAAACAGTCTGACAAAGTTTTTTACAAAGTTAAACATACACCTGCCATATAACCCAGCAATCTCACTGCTAGACATTTACTCCTGAGGAATGAAAGCCTCTGTTCACACAAATGATTCAGTCTGAGTCTCCGGGCAGCTTTATCTGTTGTAGTCTCAAAGACACTAGGCAGCAGTCAGCTGGTGAATGGGTGAACAGATTGTGGCACAGGCTTACAATGAGATGCTGAGAGCAGAGAAGGGACCAACTAGTTTCTTACAGTATGTATGAATCTTAAAGCATTATCTTAAGTGAAGAGTCGAAAACAAAGGAAATAGATTGGTTTTATGTAAAATCCTAGAAAAGGCAAAAGTATAGTGATAGATAGCAGGTTAGTGGCTGCCTAGGGCTATGATGGGAAGGGGAACAGGAAACTGAGTTGATGGAAAAATTGTATTTCATAATTGTGGTAGTGGCTTCACTAATTGGAGAAGGAAATGGCAACCCAAGCTATCAATATCAACAGTTAATCTTTTTATTCTCCTTCTTAATATTTATCTTAAACATTCATCATGTCTTTGGACCTCTGTTCACTTTCACAGTACTTTGTCTTACAGAGAGGTCTTTATCTAAGGATGATGAGAGTCCTCAGTTTCTCGTTCCCATTTGCCTTCTTCTTCATCCAGGCCCACTTTACTTCCCTTTTCCAGCCTGAGACTAGACTGTCCTGACATTCTTGAGCCCGTGTCACTGAATGCATCCGGGGAGCCCTTCCTTGCCTCATCCAGTCAACTCCTTGCTCCTATGTAGACACTCCCTCTTTTGGTCCTTGATCCTTAGTTTGTAAATGTGGTCTAGTCTCCCATGTTCTCCTAACTCTCTTTTTTCATTCTCGAATCTTCCAAGGGCAGTCTTCCATAGTGTCCCCAACAGCTTAACCCACCCTCACTGCCTGCTGTGCCCCTCCCCACCTATTTATAGCAGACACAGGTGGGTCTTTGTCCAAGGCTGTGGATTTGACAAATGATTTGTCAAATGATTTTCAACCTCTTTGGAGCATTTGACAGTGTCAGTCATCCTGTTCTCTTCACCCCTCTGGGAAATTCCTGCCTTGATTCCCAGACTCCAGCTTCATTCTATATTCCTTATTTCTGCATCCTTTCCTTGACTCTCCTGTGAGCTGGCTTCCCTTGATTGCATGTGCCTCCCCTAGGGTCCATCTGTACCTTGCTGTAATCCTCACACTTTCTTTCTGGCATGTCTCATTTGCCTTTAAGGTTGTAAGTACCATCTCTGTGTTGATGATTCTCCAGTATACTTCTTCCATTGAGACCTCTTCCTTGAACTTCAGGGTGTATCCTACTGTCCACTAAGTCATCTCCACTTGGGCACTCCACCTGTGCACCAAATTTGATATTTCTAAAAATGTCATCACCCTGCCTGAATGGTTTTGTCTTCCTGTGTTACGTTTCTCAGCTAGTGATACCACTGTTCCTGTAGTCATCAGGTTAGAAATTGGGAATTATATTTGATTCTTCCCCTCTCTGGGTCTAACTCCTCTGACCTTTCCCAGCTTGCCCATCCTGTCCTATTCTACCACCTGTGTTATTGTTGCTTGAGTTTGAGCAGGAGCCACTAATGTTCCCTCCTTTGTTCCTTTGCCTTCATGCCCATCCTCCACGTGTCTGACACCAGGCCTGATCTCATACCTCCCCTGTTGACAATCTTTCTGTAGCTCCTTTCATCGACAACAGGACTTTGGATTTCATGGATCTCTTGGGGGGGGTGGTGGGAGGGCTACTGTTGTGTTGCCAACTTCTAATTTTTCTAAATAAGAATGTTAGAAGAACAAGGAGCTCACTATCGACCATTATTTTACAGAAAAGGACATTTAATGCTAAAAGAGGCATAATTTAGAAGATGACTAGGCCAGAGTGTGGTGGTCAAGTGTGCAGTCTGCGGGTCGGGTAGTGGCCCAGCTACTCACCTTGTTGGCTCCCATGGGTGCCTTAATGAGCTTTTGTCAAATGGGAAGTACTTTAAGAGTGTACCTCACAGCATTGATTTGTGGATTAAATGAAGCAGTGCCTGCCGAGAGCAGTGTGTGGCATACAGTCCAGAGGAACTCAGTCACAGGACCTTGCAGCCCCAGCTGGATGCAGACACTTCTGCAGGAGGGAGCCCGAGCCTGCCCGCCTTTCCATCAGAGCCTCCGGGGACCCTTGCTCACCAAATGTGATGGAACTTTTCTTTGTTTACAGTTAACACTTTAAACTCAAATCTGTTGAAGTCTTCGGTATGTCTGCTTAACAGTTTCCATGTGTAGAGCTCTCATTTAGCATTGTGTGTGATTAATTGCATTTTAGCATCCTTTTCAAGCTTGATGGTGCTAGTGGTAAAGAACCTGCTTGCCAACGCAAGACACGAAAGAGATGGGGGTTTGATGCTTTGGTCAGGAAGATCCTGTAGAGGAGGGCATGTCACCCACTCTAGTGTTCTTGCCTGGAGAAGCCCATGGACAGAGAAGCCTGGTCGGCTATGGTCCATAGGATCACAAAGAGTCAGACATGACTGAAGCGACCTCGCATGCACACATGTATAAGATATTGATTCATGTCATAACTTTTTAAGAATCTCAAGACATAGCCACTGGTAGTTACTTAATGATTTAAATGTTTTCCTTACTCTTGACTCTTCTAGAAACTACTAGGCTTCAGGGTGTGTTCAGTGATGCAATGGTTAGAGGGCTTATTACAACAAACTGCCTTAGCCCCCTCACGTAACTCTTTTCATTGGTCTTGGGGCACCAAGGCTGCACTCAGTTGGATCTCAGGGCTACACTTTGAGAATCACAGGTGATGCAGAAACCTTTCTACCTCCTCAGCTGGGCCATGATTTTCCTCCGGGCTCTCCTCTGAGGTCTCTTTTGGAGTTTGGTCAGCATTTTTTTCTCCAATAAGAATGTGAGCTTCTTGAAGTCGAGTAATGGGGAGCTGCTCCATGTTCTCGTTTCTAGAACAATGCCTTACTCACAAGTGAATGTTGATCAAATCAGGTTTCTAGTTTTCTTCCTGAAAATTGCCAAAATTTGGCAAAATTGCCAAAATCATTTCCACGTTGTTGTTTTCCAAATGGCAGTGAAGTGGGTCAGGTTTTTCTGCTTCAGCAATGATGTTAAGCAAGAGTTCCAGAAAAACATCTTTTTCTGCTTTATTGACTGTGCCAAAGCCTTTGACTGTGTGGGTCACAATAAACTGTGGAAAAGTCTGAAAGAGATGGGAATACCAGATCACCTGACCTGCCTCTTGAGAAACCTGTATGCAGGTCAGGAAGCAACAGTTAGACCTGGACATGGAACAACAGATTGGTTCCAAATAGGAAAAGGAGTACATCAAGGCTGCATATTGTCACCCTGCTTATTTAACTTATATTCAGAGTGCATCCGGAGAAGGCAATGGCAACCCACTCCAGTACTCTTGCCTGGAGAATCCCCAGGGACGGCAGAGCCTGGTGGCCTGCCATCTGTGGGGTTGTGCAGGGTCAGACAGGACTGAAGCGACTTAGCAGCAGCAGTAGAGTACATCATGAGAAACGCTGGGCTGGATGAAGCACAAGCTGGAATCAAGATTGCTGGGAGAAATATCAGTAACCTCAGATATGCAGATAACACCACCCTTATGGCATAAAGTGAAGAACTAAAGAGTGTCTTGATGAAAGTGAAAGAAGAGAGTGAAAAAGCTGGCTTAAAGCTCAACATTCATAAAACTAAGATCATGGCATCTGGTCCCATCACTTCATGGCAAATAGATGAGGAAACAGTGGAAACAGTGGCTGACTTTATTTTTCTGGGTTCCAAAATCACTGCAGATGGTGATTGCAGCCATGAAATTAAAAGACGCTTACTCCTTGGAAGGAAAGTTATGACCAACCTAGATAGCATATGAAAAAGCAGAGACATTACTTTGCCAACAAAGGTCCATCTAGTCAAAGCTATGGTTTTTCCTGTGGTCATGTATGAATGTGAGAGTTGGACTGTGAAGAAGGCTGAGTGCCGAAGAATTGATGCTTTTGAACTGTGGTGTTGGAGAAGACTCTTGAGAGTCCCTTGGACTGCAAGGAGGTCCAACCAGTCCATCTTAAAGGAGATCAGTCCTGGGTGTTCATTGGGAGGACTGATGTTGAAGCTGAAACTCCAATACTTTGGCCACCTCATGTGAAGAGCTGACTCACTGGAAAGGACCCTGATGCTGGTAAGGTTGAGGGCAGAAGGAGAAGGGGATGACAGAGGATGAGATGGTTGGATGGCATCACTGACTCAATGGAAATGGGTTTGGGAGGATTCCGGGAGCTGGTGATGGACTGGGAGGCCTGGTGTGCTGCACTCCATGGGGTCGCAAAGAGTCGGACACGACTGAGCGACTGAACTGAACTATGTTCATACTGAGTTGCATTTAAAAAGCAGTCAAGAGATAGTTTGGGAGCAGTAGCACCAACAGTCTCAAAGGAAGACGTGGCTGCTCACCCTGAGCTAGATTTGGAGGGCTGGATTGGGAATGGAGCTGGGCGAACGAGGAGGGGGTGAGGTGTGAGCGAAGAGTCTGTTCCAAAGGAAATTATAAAGGATATAGTTGACGGTGGTGTTAAATTAGCCGTTCAGAAGGATTCAGGGGCCCTCTAATGACAGGATCTGTTCAATTCAAGGATTTTATAGCCTTAGTGTTGTAGAAGGTAGGGGTAGAGAAGACAAGGAGATCCATAGGAACAAAAGCGACCGACTGTCCTTTTCATTTGAGGTGGGATGGGGCAGTGTGCGCCTGCCCAGTCTGTTGTGCATCCCCTGGGAGAGGCTGCCTGCACCATACCATTAGCTCCCACCTCCTGGAGAAAAGCCATCTTCATATTGTGGACATTTTTATTTCTAATAAACTCTTGTTCTCACTATGTGAATTGTCATTTGTTCTTTGTATAAACGCTTTCTGCAATGGCTGGCTTTTCCAGTACTTTGTGCAGCATAATGAGGTAACCATAGACTTTCAGACTGCCAAGGGGTGTTCTGTGGCCAACTAGCCTCAAACTGTGGTCAGAGACAGAAGGTTGAGGCCCAGAGAAGGGGTTGCCCAGGGGCCTCAAGTCTGGTGGCCATTGCAGGCTGTCCCCTTCCCTGTAGTCTGTGCTCACTGAGAGTGAAATGTTGATGGTAGGAGGGCTCAGGGTTTCTCTTCTGGCTTCTCATTCCTGGGGCCGCCAGCAACTGGCCCTCCTCCCTGCCCTGGCTGTGGGACTGTTAAACACCCCAAAAGACAGGGAGTGGACAGAGCTTCCATTTCTCCCAGACTGACTGGAATGTGCTGTTCCAGGGACCTCTTCACTGTGGATCATGTGTATGTCAATAGATTTTCATTCTACAGAGGGGGAATTGGGTTTCTAGGAACGTGCTTGTGGTCTGCAGCCATGGACATCTTACTAGTTCCCTGGAGTTCATTATGATGACCTTTATCAAACACTGACCAGAACAAGGAGAGAAACCATTCTCTAGAAGACAGAGCAGCTAACATTTTTCAAACATGGAAAACATTATTTAAAAAAAAAGATTGCTTTTCCAAAACGAAATTGAGTATACTTTTGTGCGTCTGAAAATTTGTGTGATACCGTAATAGTGTAAGTATTTTTTAGAGGTTCTTCCATTCTGTTTATGTTGAGTTTCTCTGATTTTCTTCATTTGTTTTTTCTTTCATTTTTTCCTCTATTATTTATGTTTGATGTCTTAAAATATCACAAAGTTAATAATCTTACAGAGATCACAACCAAAGTGGGTCTCACTGGGCTAAAAGCAAGGTGTGAGAGGGCCACGTTTCTTCTGGAGGCTCCAGGGAGAGTGTTTCCTGCCTTTTTAGCTTCTGTAGGTCCTGCATTCTGTGGCTCATGGCCCTTCCTTCATCATCAAAGCTGTCAATGGCCAGTAGAGTCCTGCACTCCCTCATGTATGAAACCTGCTCCTCTGCCTTCCTTTCCACATTAGAGGATCCTTTGATGACACTGGGCCCATCTGCATCATCCAGGGTAACAGCCTGGCCTGAGGTTACCTGTCTGCCCACATCTTCCCTCCTGCTGTGTAATGTACCACATTTATAGGTGTGGTGGGCAGGAGTGCACAGCTCTGAAACTATAACAATGGCCTTTAGAAGTTTTTGCCATCTTATTTATCTTTATGATCTTTGTGACTAAATAGGACATAAAACATCATTTCATGCTATCATTAAATTAAAAAAAATTTTATAAACATAGTTTGTATTTGATTCATCTTTGTTTCTAAGAATATATCTTTCTTCATATATTTTTTTTTTTAAGTTTTCGTGAAAAAGTCCAAAAGAAACCTTTTTAAAAAAAAATTTTCTTACTTACCATTTCCTCGTGTCAAGTGTAAATATTCCTACACTTTATTCCGTGTGTCTTTCACCAGATGTGCCCCTCAGCACTCAGGGATACTGTTTTCCATCCATTCCAAGCTGACCTTGGCTCTTTTAGTGGACTGGGGAGCTTGGGGCTGCATAGCCTCCAGCTGGCTGGTGTTGAAAAATGAGAGGCACCTGTGGCCCAGGGCTTCTGTGCTGTGCTCACGTGAGCAGGTTGCAGAGATCTCTGAAGTGACGGAAGGCTGTCAGATGCTTTTTAACATAGGTTAAAGCCGCTGAGTTGTATTTCAATTGAAAGGGAGATCCAGGGCTTAACCCTCAGACTTTCAAAGTCTTAGGGACAAGAACTTACAAATTGATGATAAGCAGGCCCTTCTAAGGAAAGCATTACTTGTAGTTTCTGGGCCCCGTGTTTGAAATTAGTGTATTGACATGTGTGCTTGTTTTCTTAGGTCCGGGCCCACCAGCTGGTCTTGCCACCGTGCGATGTGGTGATCAAGGCTGTGGCTGACTATGTCCGCAACATCCAGGATACCTCGGACTTGGATGCCATAGCTAAAGATGTTTTCCAGCATTCTCAGGTAGAAATGCAAGCTCTTGGGTAATGCTTTGTGCTCTGGTGTGTGCTGAATTTGGAAGGGTCTTGAGAGGCACACACCAGCCATACCCAGAAGTGCTTCCAGCTGTCAGGCCTTGGTGCCAGCCAGGAGGGCTGGCCCCTCACCTAGCTTCTCCAACCTCCCTTCCAGCCTGCACAGAGGTAGACAAATAGTAAGGCCTCTACTGCTCCTAGATCCTCCATCATAATTCAGTGGGATTTTTACTAAGACAGACGTATCAAATGGGCAAACAAAATATGTGGATCTCTGATTTGTCCATCCCTCCAGGTGATGGTCAGGGATTTCTTCTTCCTTTTTTGGAAAGTAAGGAATTCAAGGGAGGTTGGACTTTAGTAGAAGTGATGAAGTTTGTGTGACTTCCTGTTTGCTCTCTGAAGAGCTAAAATTGTACCTCCACTTTGCTAGAGATGGAAAGTAAAACCTTTGAAGGTAGCATCAGAGACCTTGCCAAGGGAAAGTTGGAGGACTGCATCCCAGAACTCAGGTCTCCTGAGTGCCATGTCAGACTCTGATAAGTACAGTGTTGTAAGAGAATTAACTTGTTTCTTTAATGATAATCTGTTGATTTTCCTTAACGGTTTTAATGTATATTCTAAACTCTCATCTAACTTTAAAGGCTACAGACTTACACATGTGTTGAATTATATTAATATACGTATGACCAGTGGCATACTAATTTACAAAGGTTTTCCTGCATTTGTTTCAGTCTAGAACAGATGACAAAGTTATTCGATTTAAGAGAGCAATTGGATATTATTCAGCGACTAGCAAGCCTATGGCATTTCACCCACCACATTACTTAGGTAAGTAATTTGGGGCCTCTGTGATGCTAACCATGCAGTAACCAAAGAGATTTAAATATTCAGCCAATAATCTTGTGAGTTTATTGTTTTGAAATAAGATTTCTATCATTATACAAATAAGTACTAGCAGAACTTCCTGGGCAGACTCAGTAGTGATTCCTGGAAGTGTTGAAAAGCAAGAGCAAACTTATGAGACTTAAGAGGTTGGAAGAAAAAAGGATGCAACCATAAGGACTAAGGCTGGCAGTAATGGTGATGCTTAAATCTGTGTCTGTGAGGTGTGGTCTTATAGAGTGCGCCAGGGACACAGAAGACCCACCCGATCTTTAGGTGCCTTCAGCGCAGTGGATTGATGTCTCTCCTTGTTGCCTTTTTTGGCAAAAGATCAGATTTCTCTCAGAGAGTTGAAATTGGGGAATTAAAAACAATTGTAAACTGCCTGAAGGCTGCTTGATAGTAAATATCTCATGGGAGGTTATAAAGCACTAACCCTAAGTACCAACCTCCTTCCTAAGTCAGATTGCATTTTTTAGGGTCCAGATCAGTAAAGCTATGAGAAATCATCCTGCCACCTGTTGTTTCAGTTGTGCTTGTTTTATATAATGAGACTGTCAGAGGAATGAGACTTGTAACTGATTTCATATTAACCCTGTGGTTGAAAATGTTCCTAACAGTGTCCTCTGCATGATAGTATTCACTCACCCGTTGATTCACTCACCCGTTTAAGCACAGTGTGACTGTGCCGTGTATGTGGTTGGCGGGGGCGGGGGGGACGATACGGATACAGGTAAGTGCTGGCTCTTGATGGCAGTCTCTGTGCGTGGGTAACAACAAGTGCATATGGATTGTGACTATGGACAAGTGAATATGCTGTGTGATGAAGGAGGGTACAGGCATTTCATCTGATGACCCAGTTCCCTGTCATGGGATACCCAACCCCCTGTCCCTAGCCGTTTCTTTTCTTCCCAGCAGTCAGAGTAGTGTTTAAAAATGTCAGTCAGCCTATTCCATTCCTCTTGTGCTTGTAACAAACTCCCAGCTGCATATCTGCTTCCTCCCCCCACATCAAGCTTCTTCTCTTGCTGGCTTCTGCCCCTCACCCTCCAGGCCCTGCCTTCTTCCCTGTGTGAAATGTCCTACACGGGCTCCTGCTGTGGGGTCTTGGCACTGGCTGTGGACCTAGAGCTCTCTCTCTGACTTCCTGTGCACGGGACATTCCCATTTCTGTTGTCCGGGCTTCACGGTCACCTTTCTTGGCTCCACTAGGCAATCCTGTCAAATGATCCTCTGCACATCTCCTCAGACACGCCCTCGCAACCCCTAAGAGTGTTAGGGGTCCAGGGATGGACAACCCCAGGATCTCAGCTGCCACCTTCATCCTTTACAAGAGTGGGAAATATTTGCCCAAATGACTTAATCCATGAAGAGCTGTTGAATCAGGAGAGTGAAATGATTAGATGCAACTTAAGGTTACTCTTGGAAAGGCAGACAGGGAGTGCTGAGCGGGGGGACTTGATACCACGTGTCTCTTCAGTTAAGGTGAGATATAACAGGGGCAGATGGTGGTGGCTGGGTTTTACTGCTGGCACAGGAATAGATGCTGCTGAGACAGGTGAGTGGCTGGGTACTGCTGCCAGGTTGTGGGCATCTCTTTTCCATTGCCTCCTGGCTTCGTTTATCCAGTTTTATTAACATGGGATACTTATGTTAATATTAAAAGGGCAAGTATAGGTAAAGTGCTTTAATGAGTGCTTGTTACAAGCAGATACTGTCATTTTTATTCTTGTAGGAAGGATGCCTGGCAAAAGCTCTGAATGTTGAATGATCAGATAGCATGAAAGAAGTTAACACAAAGACATACTTGGTACCTCATGTATCTGTAGTGATGTTCTAGTCCTCATATGACAGTTGTACTTTAAACATTCATTATAATTTACTTGGGACCAGGCTTCCCAGGTGGCTCATTTTGGTTAAGAATCCGCCTCCAGTGCAAGAGATACAGGAAACTCAGATTCGACCCTGGGTTGGAAATATCCCCTGGAGGAGGAAATGGCAACCCATTCCAGTATTCTTGCCTGGAGAATCCAATGGACAGAGGAGCCTGGTGGGCTACAGTCCATGGGGTTGTGCAGGATTGGATACGACTGAAGTGACAGCATGCACTTGTGGTTGGGATTAGAGCATTTACTCTGATCCCTTCCTGAAGGAAAATAGGTGGGAAAATAGGTGGGAGAAGAATAGAGACAGGATAGATTGACTTAACATTTGGCATTGACCTGAGCTGATAACAGTTTGGAAGATGTTCTGAAGAGGAAGATGAATTTTAAATTAGGTTTAAATTTGAGCTTCTTAAAAATATTTACTGTTCTATAAAGTGCTTTCTTGTTCTTATTAAATCATCAAAGGACATTATGGGGTAAGTATTTTATAAAAGAAGTTAATACGCTTAGAATTCTCTTTCACTTTCACTCAGTGGTTTATGGAGAACAGTGGTGTGATTGGTAAAGAACTGGGGATATTTAGAGTGATGTTTTCAAGCAGGTTAATGTAGGTGATAACCACCTACAACATCCTTCTATAAAGCATTTCCTATTGCTTCTGACTATTGCAGCGATCTTAATCGTACAGCAATGGACTTAACAAAGCACAGGCACAGATAGTTGGGGACAGTGTAGAGTTCAGTATATGACCATATACTGAAATTGAGAGACGGTGAGGCAAGATTGGGAAGCAAGGTTTATTTCAAGTAGAACCAGCAGAAACAGATAAATGTAAAAATCACTATTTTTTTTTTTCCTGATAAGTATAAAGAAGCAAAAGTATCTGGAAATAGTGCTCACTGATTTTTGTCTGTATGTACTGTTGCTGTTGTTTAGTCACCGACTCTTTGCAGCCCCATGGTCTGCAGCACGCCAGGCCTCCCTGTTCTTCACCATCTCCTGAAGTTTACCTAAGTTCATGTCCATTGCATCGGTGATGCCATCCAGCTGTCTCATCCTCTGATGCCTTCTCTTCCTTCTGCCCTCAATCTTTCCCAGCATCAGGAACTTTTCCAGTGAGTCGGCTGTTTGTATCAGGTGACCAGAATCCTGGAGCTTCAGCTTCAGCATCAGTCCTTCCAATGAGTTTTCAGGGTTGATTTCCCTTAAGGTTGACTGGTTTGATCTCTTTGCTGTCCAGGGGACTCTCAAGAGTCTTCTCCAGCACCACAGTTTGAAGGCATCAATTCTTTGATGCTCTGCCTTCTTTATGGTCCAGCTCTCACAATCGTACATGACTGCTGGAAAGACCATAACCTTGACTGTGTATGAATTATGTTGGCAAAGTGATGTCCTTACTTTCAACACACTGTCTAAGGTTTGTCATAGCTTTCCTGCCGAGAAGCAGTCATCTTCTGGTTTCATGGCTGCAGTCACCATCTGCAGTGATTTTACAGTCCACAAAAGGGAAATCTGTCACTACTTTCACCTTTTACCCTTCTGTTTGCCATGAAGTAATGGGGCCAGGATCTTAGTTTTTGAAATATTTAGTTTTAAGCCGACTTTTTCACTCTTCTCCTTCTTTCTCACAAGAGAGTCTTTAGTTCCACTTTGCTTTCTGTCGTTGGAGTGGTATCATCCGCATATCTAAAGTTATTGGTGCTTCTCCTGCCTATCTAGATTCCAGCTTCCAGCTCATACAGCCTGGCATTTCTCATGATGTGCTCAGCGTATAGGTTAAATAAATAGAGTGACAGCAGATAGCCCTGTTGTACTCCTTTCTCAATCATGAACCAATCAGTTTGTTCCATACAGAATTTTAACTTGCTTCTTGACCCACATACAGGTTTCTCACGAGACAGGTAAGATGGTCTGGTATTCCCATCTCTTTAAGAGTTTTCCACAGTTTGTTATGAGCTACACAGTCAAAGGCTTTAGGTAGATGCTTTTCTGGTATTCCCTTGCTTTTTTCTGTGATACAGCAGATGTTGATAATTTGATCTCTGGTTCCTCTGCCTTTTCTAAACCCAGCTTGGACTTCTGAAAGTTCATTGTTTGTGTAATGCTAAAGCCTAGGATGTAAGATTTTAAGCATGACCTCACTAGCATGGGACTTCCCTGGTGGCTAGCTGGTAAAGAATCCACCTGCAATGTGGGAGACCTGGGTTTAGTCCCTGGGTTGGAAAGATCCCCTGGAGAAGGGAAAGGCTACCCACTCCAGAATTTCATGAACTGTTCATGGGGTTGCAAAGAATCGAACAGGACTGAGTGACTTGTTCTTTCACTTTACTAGCATGGGAGATGAGTGCGATTGTCCGATGGTTTGAACATTAGTATTACGCTTCTTGGGAATTGGGATGAAGATAGACCTTTTCCAGTTCTGTGGTCACTGCTGGTCTTCCAGATTTGCTGACATATTGAGAGCAACACGTTGATAGCATCATCCTTTAGGGTGTTGAATAGCTCTACTGGAATTCCATCACATCCATCAGCTTCATTGACAGCAGTGCTTCCCAAGACCCCCTTAACGTCACACTCCAGAACGTCTGGCTGTGGGTGACAGACCACGCCATCGTAGTTATCCAGTTCATTAAGATCTTTTTTTGTACAGTTCTTCCATGTATTCCTTTCATCTCTTCTTGATCTCTTCAGCATCTACTAGGTCTGTACCATTTCTGTCCTTTATTGTGCCCATCTTTGGGCAAAATATTCCTTTGATATTTCCAGTTTTCCTGAAGAGATTTCTCATCTTTTCCCTTCTGTTATTTTCCTCTATTTTTATGCACCATTCATTGAAGAAGGCCTTCTTGTCTCTCCTTACTATTCTTTGAAACTCTGCGTTTAGTTGGATGTAACTTTCCCTTTCTCCCTTCTGTCTTCAGCTATTTGTAAAGCCTCGTCAGAAGGCAAAAACCATTTTGCCTTCCTGCTTTTCTTTTTCTTTGCAGGGACCCACTAAATGGAGAGTGATGACTGAAATGGAAATCAGAAGCCTAGAAGAGTTAGGGAAATGCTTTCTTGAGTTAGGGAAATATTTTCTTGGCATCCCACATGAGCACCTAAGACATATTTTCCACAAAAAATATTCCTAAAAGCAGTAGGTTGATCGTAAGTGGTCTTTTCAAATCATAGTTCATTATGGTATTCTACAAGAAAACACGTTCAGAATTTCGAACAACCAATAGTGGAACATAACTTTCTTGTTCATTAGAACCTGTCTTTATTTAATCATTTTAGAAACTAGAGTATGTGTAGAGTTTTGGGAAAAAATGTTACAGAATCATTGTAGAAGCTCAGGAGTATGACTACTGAGAATAAAAATGGGGAGAGTTGATTCTACCCCGAGTTCTTAATCTGGCTAGAATTTTAGGTTCTACCACAGAATAGTTTTCAGAATCTTAATTGGCTTCAGGATTCTGTATTTTCAAAAGAAAAACCTTCCTGGCCAGATCCATGTGGACTGGCATTGGGAGGTGACTGTTGTGTCTTCCATGCTTTTCCTTCTGAGTCTAGTTAGTTTTCTGCAGGATTGAGGAAAAAAACCTCAGACCTCCATACCGTTATTGGATGGTGTGGAATTTATAGAAGGAAGTGCACATGCTCCCTGTCCCATTGCTGGGAGGCCTCGTCTGCATAGTGTATAGTCCCTTTCTTTTTCCAGTCCATACTGTATTTATACTGTGGACTCCCAGAAATTATATATTATAGATTATGGATATATACAATAATGGATATATATAATACCCATCTGTATTTATTATATACATGTATGAATTATATCTACTAGGTAGATTTTTAAAGTAAGTTACGGGTGAGATTAATATTAATTTTAAAGCATTTACTGTATCAGAAACACTGTGTTGGGAATTGGGGATCTAGAGATGAGTATACTTTTTCTCTTTCCATCATTGTATTAATGCCCACCATCGCCAGAGAACCCTCAGTCTACATGTAAGCACAAATAACATATGTCAAAATTGAGTTGTCAGTAGTATTTGGCTCCCTGATTGAACAAGTAGTTCTTAAACCTTAGCTGTGCTCCAGAATCATTGGCAGAATTTAAGAATAACAAATAACACAGAGATATTAGAGGCCACCTCAGGTCCATGCATATGGATTCTGTAGGCATCAGCCAATCCTTGTCTATTTGTGAAAAGCCATGCAAATGACACAGAGGCCCGCTGCGTCAGCAAAAGCGTGCAGTGTGTCCTCGTGGCCTTCCTAGTGAAAAACAGATGAGCTGCCACTGTACACTACTAGAATAGCCACAGTCCACACACTGTCACCACCAAATGCTGGTGAGGACATGGGACACAGAAATCCTCACTCCTTGCTGGTAGGAATACAATACGAAGGTACAGCCACTCTGAAGACATGGTTGCAGTTTCTTAAAACCTGAACATACTCTTACCATAAGATCCAGTAATCCTGCTGCGTGGTTTTTACCCAAAGGAGTTGAATACTGATGTTCACACAGAAACCTGCACATGAATGTTTATAGCAGCTTTATTCATAGTTGCCAAGACATGGAAGTAACTAGGATATCCTTAACTAGGTGAATGGATAAGCAAATTGCTACATCCAGACAATGGACTGTTACCTAGTGCTGAAAAGAGATTGGCTACTTAGCCACGAAAAGACATGGAAAAACCTTAAATATACATTGAAAGAAGCTAATCTGAAAGGCTATATACTGTTTGATTCCAACTGTGACATTCTGGGAAAGACAAAGCTATGGACACAGTAAGATAGTCAGGGGTTCCAGGGTTGGAGGGTGAGAGAGGAGTGAATAGGCAAAGCGTGGAGTTTTTAGAGCAGTGAAAATGTAATGCTGGGTTTATGTCATTGTAAATTTGTCCAGACTTACAGAATGCACACCACAAAGAGGAAATCCTAATGTAAACTATAGACTTTAGTTAATAGTAATGTATCCAAGCCAGGCTTCAACAGTACATGAACTGTGAACTTCCAGATGTTCAAGCTGGATTTAGAAAAGGCAGAGGAACCAAAGATCAAATTGCCAACATCTGTTGGATCATCGAAAAAGCACAAGAGTTCCAGAAAAACATCTATTTCTGCTTTATTGACTATGCCAAAGCCTTTGACTGTGTGGATCACAACAAACTGGAAAATTCTTCAAGAGTTGGGAAGACCAGACCACCTGACCTGCCCCTTAAGAAGTCTGTATGCAGGTCAGGAAGCAACAGTTACAACTGGACATGGAACAACAGACTGGTTCCAAATAGGAAAAGGAGTATGTCAAGGCTATATATTGTCACCCTGCTTATTTAACTTATATGCAGAGTACATCATGAGAAACGCTGGGCTGAATGAAGCACAAGCTGGAATCAGGATGGCCAGGAGAAATATCAATAACCTCAGATATGCAGATGACACCACCCTTATGGCAGAAAAGTGAAGAAGAACTAAAGAGCCTCTTGGTGAAAGTGAAAGAGGAGAATGAAAAAGTTGGCTTAAAGCTCAACATTCAGAAAACGAAGATCATTGCATCTGGTCCCATCACTTCATGGCAGATAGATGGGGAAACGGTGACAGACTTCTTTTCTTGGGCTCTGAAATCACTGCAGATGGTGACTGCAGCCATGAAATTAAAAGATGCTTACTCTTTGGAAGAAAAGTTATGACCAACCTAGATAGCATATTAAAAAGCAAAACCAATACAATATTGTAAAGTAATTAGCCTCCAATTAAAATAAATAAATTTATATTAAAAAAAGACACATTAAGGAGAATTTAAGTTCAACAGTTAAAAAATAAATAAGTAAATAAAAAGCAGAGACATTACTTTGCCAACAAAGGTCCTTCTAGTCAAGGCTATGGTTTTCCCAGTAGTCATGTATGGATGTGAGAGTTGGACTATAAAGAAAGCTGAGCACCGAAGAATTGATGCTTTTGAACTGTGGTGTTGGAGAAGACTCTTGAGAGTCCCTTGGACTGCAAGGAGATCCAACCTGTCCATCCTAAAGGAAATCAGTCCTGAATATTCATTGGAAGGACTGATGCTGAAGCTGAAACTCCAATACTTTGGCCACCTGATAGGAAGAGCTGACTCACCGGAAAAGACCCTGATGCTGAGAAAGGTTGAAGGCGAGAGGAGAAGGGGACGACAGACGATGACATGGTTGGATGGCATCACTGACTCCATGGACATGAGTTTGGATAAGCTCCAGAAGTTGGTGATGGACAGGGAGACCTGGTGTGCTGCATCAATATTGGATCATGAGTTGTAACAAATGTACCATAGTAATGCAAGGTGTGTACTTCCTGCTTATGTTTTCTATAAAGTATAATTCCTCAAAAAGTAGCCTATTAATGTTTTAAAAAAGAGTAGATGAGCTCCTTGATATGTTTACTTCCTACCAGGCACTGTGCTGAGTGTTGAACAAGGTAGCAGACAGGACCGATGTCACTGTTGGCCTTTTAGATGACTGAGAGGAGGAATCATACAGGAATGTAACAAGACAGTCAAGGAATACCAACCTGGTTAAAACAATACTTGATTAAACCAGCGTTTGGTTCTGTTCAAATAAATTAATGTTTAGGTGAGGTTTGTGTGTAAAGTAGGAATTTAGCAAAATTACAATAGAGAGGAAGAATATATACAGAGGAGACAGAATGTGTAAAGGTTCTGAGGTGGAGGCCAGGATGTAGAAGAAACAATGTAGTTGGAACACAGGAATGCAAGGGAAGGAGTAGTAGGTGATGCTTGTCAGGCAGGAGTGCAGTGGCCATGTAGGACCTTAGACTTTAGACTTACTCTTTGGACCATGAAAACTCATTGAAGGCTTTTTTACCGTAAAAACTTAAAATTATTTTGAAACTATCATACGCACAATATATTTGTACAGTAAATAAAACAGACATCAGTGGAGTATTACTAGTATCAGAGTCCTATCCTTGTCTCTCCCTGGACACATTCCCCTGTACTCCAGCACCGTGGATTTTGTGTTAATGGTCTCCTTGCTTTTCTTTATTGTGTCTGTGCCCTGAGTACTAATTAGAGCCGTGGAAATGGGTGGGATTCCTTGGGGAGGTTTTTTGTGGAGGGCACTCTGTAGGGAGGTCTTGAGATAGTGTGCCTCAGGTCAGGGAAAGGGGGTAGAGCTGGGGACACAGGGAGAGCAGTGCAACAGCCAGAGGAGTTGTGGCAAGAACAGTTGTCAGAAGAGGGGAGGAGGAGGTGCCTGTGGCCCTCAGAGCTCCCAGACCCCGTGCAGGTGCATGTGGCTGCCTGGTTCTCAGCAAGGTGTGAGGGATCCTAGGAAAAATAGTGTTTTAGCTTTGTACCTTCTTCTATACTGTAAAATATGGAAGAGGGTAGGATAGGTGGCCAGCACCAGTCCCCCAAATCTACCTGAATTGTTTCCATAAAGGACTTGAAATGGGAGGGAGGTTTGAACATACTTAAACTTTTAGGTGGATGATGAAATCTGAGAGGGGGGCTGTGAAGGGAGATGGAAGTTGGGAGGGGATTGTGGCCCTGGGCCCCTTGGAGCACAGACGTGGGCATCTGGTGGGGACCAAGGATCCGTCAGGGCAGCGGTGCATGTGCAAATAATAGAGAATTGTGTAAAGAGAACCATATTGAAATAGGAGCTGTCACCACTAAAGCAAAGAACACATTCTATGGTGTCCCCAAAGAAAGGACCTCTGGCTATAGAAACTTCGTAGGTGCTGGTAGAGAGGCCCCATAGGCATTTTGTCTGGACAGGCTTGCCCAGGTCAGGGGCCTGCACCAGCCTGTGTCCTGACATGCCCTCAAGGTTGGCCACATTCTTCCAGACTGGGTCAGAAGATCCTGACTTACAAAATGCTGAATGGCAAACTTCGGTTCCAACCACTGGTGACCCATCTACAGAAGAACAAATGCCTCCTGTCTTAACAAGAATAATTAGATACTGTAGTTGGTGCTTCTGGACCCCAGCTCTTGGGACTGGGGCTCAGAAAGGTGCAAGGTCCAGTATAAGGGAAAAATAAGAACCATTCAGTGGGCTGTCGTTCTGGACCATGACTTTGTTGGAAGGCATCACTTTCTGTCTTGAGAAGGTGGCTTCCTGTGGATGCACAGGCTGCACGGTGCTCAGCAAACTCTTCTGTTGTTTGTTGCCAGGCTTTCTAGGTTGTGTTGACAACCTTTTTGAAAATATAGCTCTACCTCCTCGACAACGTGCATTCTCAGCATGGGAGGGAATGGTCAGGAAATGTCCCCCCCTGAACATGAAGACAGTCTGTGAAGAAAGATATGGTGCCTGCTGGGCTTCCTTGGCTGATGAGAAGAGTCTCTTAGGTCTCCAGGTGTCAGGGTCGCCCGTTGAGGTCCACTGGGGGACACAGTAGCTGCACAGAGTGCGTAGTGTGACCTGACCAGAGTAGAGGGTGATGGCACTGCTCCTGTGGCTCTGCTGAGCTCCTCAGCTGCCACTGCGCGCCAGGTAACGTTGCCCTCAGGACCTCATCCACCTGCTGCCATTGCCCATGCACCCAGGCTCACTAGGCAGGGCCTCCTGCTGCACGCGCTGGCTGTAGCCAGGCCACAGGATCCATATAAGGCAACTTGCCTTGTTCCCACCAACAGTGTACCTTGGGGATTTGGTTGTGACTTCACAAAGGTTTGCTTTCGTAGTAGGTTTTTATTTTTTCCTGCCTTAGTATTTTTAAAGCTTGTCTAATGTTTCACAGTAGGGATGTGCTGTATGTAATCTACTTAACCATGTCCTGTGGTCATCATCTAGAATATTAAGGTTTTTTTTTTTTTTACTGTTACAGTGATCATTTAAAAAATTCTTTTTATTGTCACCAAGTATTTGACATTATCCTGTTGCTAGACTTCAATAGTAAGCTCCTGAAATTTGGCATTCTTTACAAAGTTATATAGTATTCATTCTTTAAAACTTTGTTTACTAAACGCACTTTTCCCAGTATTTTTGCTTAAATTTTCTTACCATGGAAAGCTTTAAATGTAACTGAAAAATACAGAGGATAGTATAGTATCATGAGCATTAGGGTACCCACTAATCAGGTGGAACAGATGTCTTCAAAGAAATACATTAGGCTTTTCTAAAAGTCATGTCTGTCCCCCTCTTAAGGTTTTTATATTTCTTTACTTCATATACGGAATAATAAATCATAGTGTTTTGATTGTTAATTAAATGCTCTATTGTACCTGCCATTCTGTATTTGCCCTTCTTTTTTTTGAGATGTGTGCATGCTCATCTTTCTCAATTTGTATCTTGTTAAAGCTAATGCAAATGGCATTGATGTCAAGCCCCCAGGGGTCTGACAGACTAGATGCTGCCCGAGAGACAGCTAACATGCTATCATGTTAAATAGAAAGTCCATTTATTCTTTCTCCTCCTTTCTCGTTAATTCTCATGCAGGTCATGGGAGTCTCTCAGTCCATTCCTGTGACCTTTCATTCAGTTCTTAGTGAGTTTATTTCAGGTGATGTGGTATGAAGTGCTATAGGCTGTCTGGTCTTGTGGTTTTTTGAAAGGTCATTAAGAAAAAAACCCTGAAAATCAGTCATTTTGGAAGAACTGAAAATATGTTTCCTTTTAGTTGTTGTCTGGTTTAAAAGACTGCACAGGTGTCTTCCTGAGGTGGACACAGCTTGTCATCAGGTCTGTGGATAGCTTCTCAGTATTCAGTGACACAAGGGGGCTGCCAGTGCAGTTTATCAGTGACTGCCGAATAAAGGCCTTGAGACTTTTCTTTGAGGTTGTGCTTTTTAGAATTCACAGATGGACAGAAACTGCTTTGTCTTGATTTACCGTAAACTGTGTAGGTGGCTAGATGAGATTTTGCTGTTTAATGCCTACGATTCAAACCTGATTAAGTGAACCCAGGAATTTAATAGATTTGAGTAAAATTTGGGATAAACTTGTCACTGCTCTGTAAGACTCAGGTAACACATGAATTTGAATCATGCTGTATCCTTTGAGGTCCATGCACATACTATTTAAACTCAGGGACAGAAGAAATTTGGATAGCCAGGAATTCTGTGTAAGCACCGGGCTGCCTCCCGACCATGGACTATGCTACAGCAGTTAAGCACTCGAAGCGGTGCTGTCACCGATGAGCTGCTCTCGTTCTCAGAAAGATCTGTATATTTATGTTGACCTGAAATGTGCTTCCCCAGGTTCTTTTTCATTGCTTATAATTCTTTCAGGTACCTACTTCTTTATTCATGATCTTACTTTTCTTGGCCCCATACTTAATCTTCCATTGTGGGGGCTTCTCTCCTGAACGGTGACCTCTGACTTTAACTGTGTGGTCTTGCCAGCTGATGCTCTAGACTGGCATCAGCTGGCCCAGGTCTGAGCTCTTGGGAGTTGGTACTGAATGGAAACTAAGTTCAGTCTTCTAAAAGCCCGGGATGATTTCTGTCTCCCCCTTCCCATAAAGCCCCATGACTCCCTTGGCTGAGCCCTCACGTCTGGTCTTCAATCCAGCCAGAACTACCAGGTTTCATAGGCCATACCAGTGTCTTATTGGTTCCCACTGTCCCTTTCTCGAACTTGCCTTCAGAAGTTATTCATTTGGGAGTGGTGTTAGTTGCTCAGTCATGTTTGACTCTTTGTGACCCCCATGGACTGTAGCCCATCAGACTCCTCTTGTCCATGGGATTCTCCAGGTAAAACTCCGGAAATTTAATAGATTTG
Source organism: Bubalus kerabau (assembly GCF_029407905.1). Lineage (NCBI taxonomy): Eukaryota > Metazoa > Chordata > Mammalia > Artiodactyla > Bovidae > Bubalus > Bubalus kerabau. The sequence goes on from NC_073627.1 coordinate 152,183,399, forward strand.
AGTAAAATTTGGGATAAACTTGTCACTGCTCTGTAAGACTCAGGTAACACGTGAATTTGAATCATGATGTATCCTTTGAGGTCCATGCACATGTTGTTTAAACTCAGGGACAGAAGAAATTTGTTATCATTTCCTTCTCCAGGGGATCTTCCCAAACCACAGGGATTGAACCCAGGTCTCCTGCATTGCAGGTGGATTTTTACTGTCTGAGCCACCAGGGAAGCCCAAGGATGAAAACAAATTATGTAAAATTCTCCTTCATATAACTTTATGCCTTAACTTCTGTAGAATATTGGTATTGAATAAATGTGTCAAAATGGTTACCATAGTTTGAAAATTTCTCACTGTTTTTTATGGCACTGAAAGCTAGTTGGTGGTAGGGAATATACTGATTTATTTCATCTTTAATTTTTCAAAGCTATGTTTTTTGTGTATCACTTGAAAACCACGTATCAGCACCCATCTCAAATATTTTTAGAATATTACTTTGTTACTGTTGTTTATTTAATGTAACATCGTCACAGTAACATGCCTAGTAATAGATGAATAAATCTTACTTTAATCTAGAGAAAAACTGGTTAGCTTCATACAGGCACAGTGAGTAATTCAAGAGAGTGGATACTACACAACGTATCTTATGTATAAGAGTTCACAGCTAACTAAGAACAATTGAAAGGGCTACAATGCATGCTTTCTTTCTCTTATTCTCAAGTATTTAATATTTACATTTTTTTTTTTTTACAATATTGTATTGGTTTTGCCATACATCAACATGAATCTGCCATGGGTGTACACGTGTTCCCAATCCTGAACCCCCCTCCCACCTCCCTCCCCATACTATCCCTCTAGGTCATCCCAGTGCACCAGCCCCAAGCATCCTGTATCCTGCATCAAACCTGGACTGGCGATTCGTTTCTTATATGATATTATACATGTTTCAATGCCATTCTCCCAAATCATCCCCCCCTCCCTCTCCCACAGAGTCCAAAAGACTGTTCTATACATCTGTGTCTCTTTTGCTGTCTTGCATACAGGGTTATCGTTACCATCTTTGTAAATTCCATATATATGCATTAGTATACTGTATTGATATTTACATATTTTTTAATTAAGAAAATATTTTCCATGTAGTAATTGAACACTTTTTTCTCTTTTCATCTGTCTGCATTCTGCATACTTGAACAAAAGTCCACCTCTTTTAGTAAGTATTTGTGAAAGGAGGAGAATGAGAACTGGTGATGTTAATCTCCACTGTGTGCACTGGTGTCCATTTTGAGAAAGATGCCTTGTCACACAGAAGACAGACAATGATTCTGCTTAGCTGCAAGAGGGCATTGAGAACAAGAACTGATTTACAAGAAGGCATGCAATACTCAGAGGCAGGCCCTTGCGTATCAGGCATTTCTGCAGCCATCAGAGAAATGTAGACAAATTAATTCACTTAATAGACTAGGTTATGACAGAAGAGTAACTAGTTCTGTGGGTTCTCAAAAGTTTGTTTGAGGTCAGTGATTGAAATATGACTTTAGAAAATATTCTCTCCTTGGGAATCTTTGCTTTTAAGTTACAATTGTGTATGTTTATACTGGAGGGTTTCTTTCTTTCTTTCATTTTTTTTTTAGGGAAGGTATGTGCTTTCAGGAAGTTTGTAGCATATGATGGTCAAAAATAGAGTGAAACATAAGTGTTCATCTTCACTTGAAAACTGCTGCATAATTGAAGGGTCCAGTCTCTCATTCTTATTACTTGGAAGTTAAGTATGGCAGGTCAGCTATAAGGGATTGTAAACTAGACTTTTGACAATGATTTAAGTTATAGTATTAGAGCTTGAGTGGATTTCGTAATACTCTCACCCAAAATCTGGCTAAAATTCATGATCACCAGTTAAGGGACTTTAACAGAGCATCATGTATCTCATACTTGGAGGTTTGTTAACTTGTAGACTTAACTGTTTGATCAGGAGTGTCTCCTTGTGTGTGCGAGTGCACGAAAATGTGCATATGTCTGTGTGGTGAATGTATGTGTTCATGTGAGTGTGTGAGGTGAACATTTGCCTGTATGTGAGCATGTGGACATGTGTGTAGACAGGCCATCAGCCCCATATGCACATGTACCAATGTCACCATTCCCAGCTGTTTGTCCTGCAGCTGTCCCTGTTCAGCAAAAGGTAGAAGCTGGGCCACTGTTTCTGTCCGTGTGAGCTGGGATCAGAGAATTGTGGCATTTCCAACTTGAGCTCCAGGAACTAGGAGATGGGATCTTCCAACAGATCATGACTTCTGAGGCTCCTGACTCTCTAGGGTAGTAAGAAGTGAGCAGTGGCCCAAGCCTCAGTGCTCCCAGTGTTCTTTCAGTGAATGAGAGGGTGCATTTGGGGCATGTTATTATTTGGGGAGGGGAGTGGCTATCACATGTACATTACCAGATGGTCAGTACTGAAATCAGATTGATTATATTGTTTGCAGCCAAAGATGGACAAACGCTATACAGTCAAAAACAAGACCTGGAGCTGACTGTGGCTCAGATCATCAGCTCTTTTTTTGCAAAATTCAGCCTTAGATTGAAGAAAGTAGGGAAAAACCACTAGGCCATTCAGGTATGACCTAAAACAGATCCCTTATGATTATACAGTATAAATGACAAATAGATTTAAAGGATTAGATCTGATAGACAGTGTGCCTGAAAAACTATGGCTGGAGGTTAACATTGTACAGGAGGAGTGACCAAAACCGTCCCAAAGAAAAAGAAAGGCAAAGTGAGAAAGGGAAAGATATACCTAACTGAATGCAGAGTTCCAGAGAATAGCAAGGAGAGATAAGAAAGCCTTCTTCAGTGAACAATACAAAGAAATAGAGGAAAACAATAGAATGGGAAAAGACCAGAGATCTCTACAAGAAAATTAGAGATACCAAGGGAAAATTTCATGCAAAGATAGGCACAATAAAGGTCAGAAACTACAAGGACCTAGCCGAAGGAGATGAGATTAAAAAGAGATGGAAAGAATACGTAGAACTGTATTTAAAAGGTCCTAATGACCCAGATAGCAGTGATGGTGTGGTCACTACTCTAGAGCCAGTCAAGTGGGCCTTAGGAAGCATCACTACAAACAAAGCTAGTAGAGGTGATGGATTTCCAGTTGACCTATTTCAAATCCTAAAAGATGATGCTGGTAAACTGCTACACTCAATATGCCAGTAAATTTGGAAAACTCATCAAGTGGCCACAGTACTAGAAAAGGTCAGTTTTCATTCCAGTCCCAAAGAATGGCAATGCCAAAGAATGCTCAAACTACTGTACAATTGTGCTCATTTCACGTGCTAGTAAGTAATGGTCAGAATCCTTTAAGCTAGGCTTCAGCAGTATGTGAACTGAGAACTTCCATATGTGTAAGCTGGATTTAGAAAAGGCAGAAGAACCGGGGATCAAATTGCTAACATCCATTGTATCATAGAAAAAGCTAGAGGATTCTAGAAAAACATCTACTTCTGCTTCATTGATTATGCCAAAACCTTTGCCTGTGTGGATCACAACAAAATGTGGAAAACTCTTAAAGAGATGGGAATACCAGACCACCTTACCTGTCTCCTGGAAAACCTGAATGCACGTCAAGAAGCAACAGTTAGAACTTTACCTGGAACAACGGATTGGTTCAAAATTGGGAAAGGAGTACATTGAGGCATTTATTGTCACCCTGCTTATTTGACTTCTATACAGAGTACATCATGTGAAATGCCAGGCTGGATGAATCACAAGGTGGAGTCAGGATCGTTGGGAGAAATATCAACAACCTCAGATATGCAGGTGATACCACTTTAATGGCAGAAAGCGAAGAGGAACTCAAGAACCTCTTGATGAAGGTGAAAGAAGAAAGTGAAAAAGCTAGCTTAAAACTCAGCATTCAAAAAACTAAGATCATGGCATCTGGTCCCATCACGTCATGGCAAATAGATGGGGAAAAAATGGAAACAGTGACAGATTTTATTTTCTTGGGCTCCAAAATCACTGCGGATGGTGACTGCAGCCGTGAAATTAAAAGACATTTGCTCCTCAGAAGGAAAACTATGACAAACCTAGACAGCTTGTTAAAAAGGAGAGACATTACTTTACCAACAAAGATCCGTCTAGTCAAAGCTATGGTTTTTCCAGTAGTCATGTATGGATGTGAGAGTTGGACCATGAAGAAGGCTAGGTGCCCAAAATTGATGCTTTTGAACTGTGGTGCTGGAGAAGACTCTTAAGAGTCCCTTGGACAGCAAGGAAATCAAACCAGTAAATCCTAAAGGAAATTAACCCTGAATATTCATTGAGAGGACTCATGCTGAAGCTGAAGCTCCAATATTTTGGTCACCTGATGTGAAGAGCCAACTCATTGGAAAAGACTCTGATGCTGGGAAAGACTGAGGGCAGGAGGAGAAGGGGGTAGCAGAGGATGAGATGGTTGGATGGCATCACTGACTCAACGGACATGAGTTTGGGCAAACTCCAGAAGATAGTGAAGGACAGGGAAGCGTGTGTGCTGCAGTTCATGGGGTCGTAAAGAGTCAGACATGACTTAGCCACTGAACAGCAACAGTTATTTTTTAAATTAAATGTGTGTTTATTTTTCTTGACAAATTGTGATTTGTGGGTTGTTTGGTTTTCACCTGGTGTCACTTGGATTTTGAGGTAAGAAAAGCACTCTTCCTGTGCTATATGGCATTTGCGTTGTGGTAACTCTAGACTTGGTCTTGTTCTGTTTCTAAATGAAACCTAATGAGATCGTGTGGCCATGGGGGTTTCAGTGGTGTCTATCGTGTGTTCTCTCAGGGTGTGTTTTCTGTGTCTAATGCAGTCTGAGTCCTGATGCCACCCTCGGGTCTTGTAGTATCCGTGCTTTCCCTCATAGGCTATCTTGTCAGGCACCCCACTAAACCCTAAGGAGTCTCCTCATTTTTATCACATCAGTAAACCATGATATTTTGAAGTGTATTTAGCACAAGGGCCACACTAATCCCCTGTCACTGCATGCTCAGGCCATTGGCCTGCCAGCCTTGCTCATGCTGGCCCCTCCTCTCCTCAAATCTGCAAGGAGACCGAATGTTGTGGACCTGAAGTTTTCTGGACCTTGGACTGCGTTGATTGCTTTATGTCATGTCTTTAAGCTGATAGGGGACCCAATCCTGCCTAACGCTGTGTTTGGGGCTACTTCTCTACATGTTTTCCATTCTGTGCTTCAGTTTTTTAAGTTAGAATGAGGATAATAAAGAACAAACACCAGGTTTATAAAGTCATCTATGGAAGCACAAAATCCCAAGTTACTGACTCTGCACTGCCCGTGTAATGCATGTGTAACTTGATCATGGTTTCCTTAACAATGAAAAAAAAACAATAACAGGAATATATATAGCAACTACCACATTTCACTTTTTATACTTAAAAGTGTGCTAGTGGCTTAAAACTTAATTTTATTTTAAATTGAAGAGTTCTATTGCCTCACATATGGTAGGGGAAGTGCTGTGTCCTTTTATTCCTTTTGAACCTAGAGTACTACAGGGCTTCCAGCTTTGTCAGCAATGAGCGGAGAATGAGAACATCTGTTAGGTTACAGACAGAGACAAACCAGGCATTCAAGGAAATGAACCTAAACAGAAACACAGTCAGATAGTAATTGAAAATTCTTGAAAGTTAGAAATCTAGCCCTAGTGTATGGAATTGATCATCGTAAGATTAAATATTTTTTAATATTAAGCATGAATTTTAAAGGTTTCTGGGAAGCGGGGCCGGTGACGTGCTTGCACCCTGGAGGTGTAAGTCAGATGGCAACGTGTGTTAGCTGTGCTGTGTCTTGGGGAACGTCCTGCTCACAGTTGTTTATTGTTTTCTTTCTGTATTGATGAAACAGCCAGACCAAATCCGTTTGGAATGCCTGGGATAGTGCCACCGTATGTCCCCCCCCAGATGCTCAACATTCCACAGACCTCTCTGCAAGCAAAGCCTGTGGTAAGGCCTTTCCTGTCCATCTGCAGCTGGTCTGCTCAGCCTTGGCTTGGGGGACAGCTGCCTTGGAATCAAATCTTAATGAATGCTAAGATAATTTCTTAACACGCATAATATGTGAAGCAGGTGCCAGAGTGTGTTGAATTAAAATTTAGCCAAGACCGGGTTATGCTAATGTGTTCTGGGCCATGCAGTATGTGCACACACGTGATTTGTATGCTCTGTTTAAGGCCCCCCAGGTGCCCAGCCCAGGTGCTCCGGGCCAGGGTCCACACCCGTACAACCTTGCTGAGCCAGCTCTCACCTTGGAAACCAGCGGAAAGAATCTGACTGAGCAGAACTACAGTAACATTCCTCATGAAGGAAAACATACCCCACTGTATGAACGGTCCTCCCCAATCAACCCAGCTCCAAGCGGCAGTCCCAATCACGTGGACTCAGCATACTTTCCTGGTTCTTCTACGTCGTCATCTTCAGACAATGATGAAGGCAGTGGAGGAGCTGCAAAGTGAGTGGTGTGTGGAGTAGCTGGTGCTTCCTGGAAGTGTAGCAGCTGCCTTAGGCTACTTAAGTAGCTTGTAGTCCCCAGAGAAGCTGCCTTTGGCTGGTTGGCTGGCCGGCCCATGGCACTGATGGTTGTGTTCAAAGATGCTGTTTGTTGTAGGTAGGTGACAGTTACTCTTTGTTACTGTTTGTTGTAGGTAGGTGACAGTTACTCTTTGTTACTGTTTGTTGTAGGTAGGTGACAGTTACTCTTTGCTTGACTGGGATTCCTCAGACCAAGAGAAAAGATGAGACATCTCCTATGGCCTTCCAAGGTTGAAAGTGTGTACTATGCCAGCCCAAATTCTTGGGTTCCCCTCTTTTTTGGGTGTAATTTTAGGGAAATTAGTTTGTGTGACCACCAAATATGGTAAAGTTATCTGATCAAGTTCCACCTGACTCTCTTTGGGCTGTGATTTCTCTACTCCCACCCTCAGAAAGCATTTTAAATTAGACTTCTATGGTTTTCAGTCTCTTGGCTGCTGGGTTGAAGGGGAATCAGAATTTCCTTTTGTTCTGAATTCAATAACTTGAATCCCAACTCCCCAGATCATAGGACTATTCTTGACATAACACTGTTCACCTAACCAAAATTGTAGAAAGCTGCCAGACCCAGGCTGAAATTCTCCCTGTAGAGAGGAATATTTTAAGTAATGTGTGTCCCTGAATAAATGAATTTTCAAATATTTGTTAGACTCTGATGGAGAAAGTCTTGAAATGCATAGTCCTCCTCCTCCGCTTACATAACCTTATGTTTCTAAGAAACCTGGTTCAAAAAGAGAAAGAAGAAAGGAAAGGAACAGTCTTTCTCTCTGCATCTGCATCTCTTTTCCTCGGTTTGAACTCTGATTCACAGTAGATGCCCAAGGCTAGTTATTGCTATGTCAGTTTCTGCTGAAAAAACATTGACACACAATTTCCAGTCTTCCTGCAACTTCTTATGGGTGTGCCACCTGAAACCAGAGATTTTTCCTCTTTTGCATCTGTAAAATGGGCACTAAGTCTGCTGACCTCCCCAGCAGGGAGGTCACTAAGTCACCACTTAGTCACCACTAAGTCCCCAAATGGGCAGTTCCTGAGGAGTTTGCTGCCATCCAGGGATGTATGCTGTTGTGAAACAGAGAAGCATAAAGTGCCCAAATGTTTACTTGCTGTATGTGCAGTCCTAAAATTCTAAAAATAAAGCAAAAAGTTGTAATTTATTATTCGAACTTTTAAATTAACCTTCTAGGAAGGTAACATTGAAGACCTACCAAATAAGAATTGCTATGTTGGGGCTTAGAAATCTGCATGTGTAAATGAGACCATGTGACTCTTTAGCGCAGGACGTTTGAGAACAGCTGATATATGCCTCAGGAGCCCTTTCACTCTCTAAGGAACTATAAGTTTTCTTTTAAAAATTGACTCATGTCATCAAGACCAAAGTATCTATAGTATACAATGGTAAAGAATCTGCCTGCGTGCAGGAGATGCAGGTTTGATCCCTGGGTTGGGAAAATCCCCTGGAGAAGAAATGGCAGCCCACTCCCAGATTCTTCCCTGGAAAGTCCCATGGACAGAGTAGCGTGGTAGGCTGCAATCCATGGGATTGCAAAAGAGTCAGACACAACTGAGTGACTAAGCGACAAGAGCAAATTCTTTCTAGACTCTGAAATACAGGTAGAAATAAAACACAGAGCCACTCTTTGTGGCTCAGAATACAGGTAGAAATAAAACACAGAGCCACTCTTTGTGGCTCAGAGTCCTGTGCAGATGACAAGCATGGTGAGCCAGGAAAGGCCCTGGTCTGGGGAGGTCCAGTGTTGATCCTGTTCCTATGGTTGGGGTTGCAGAGGTAATGTGAGTTACCTACTTAATTTGGCAAACTGCCCTGTTAGGAAATGAGTTGAACTTGAGTGAATAAGATTGAGAGTGACTCCCTTTTTTTTGTGCATACTCAACTCTGGCCTGTTTCCAAAGGTTCTGATCAATTGCCTTTCCTGGAGCTTTTTCTCAGTCTTAGTTGTCTCTCTTACCTCTAAGCTCTGTAGCACTTAACTGTCTGTTTCCCCAACTGAGGGCATTCTTATTGCGTTTTTCTGGAAGTGCCTCTGTAAGATCTCCATATGTGGGAGTAGCGTGGGCGTCTCACCCTCTCATGGTGTGAATCGCGGTAGAAAAGGCAGAGCACGTCCACAATCTGGAATTGAAAGATTGCTGAGATTGGATCAAGTTATGTGGCTTAGGAATGTTTTCATTTCTTTGAATCTGTTTTTCCATTTATTATAACAAATAAGAAGTAGACATGGCTGAGACAGTGAAGAATCTGCCTGCAGTGTGGAAGACTCAGGTTCAGTCCCTGCGTTGGGAAGATCCCCCGGAGAAGGGAATGGCAACCCACTCCAGTATTCTTGTCTGGAGAATTCCATGGACAGAGGAGCCTAGCGGGCTACAGTCCATGGGGTCACAAAGAATCAGACATGCCTGAGTGAATAACACACAATAGGTAGACATGTTAAAACTGAGAGGAAGGACAGAAGGAAAATGGGATAGGAACTTGTACCAGAGGTTCAGGGTCATAAGCCAGACAGAGTAGGACCTGGGATCAACCCTGATTATGGGCACCGCTTTCTTGCTAAGAAGGACAGTGTTTGTTATTTCAGGGTGAGGATTCTGGTTGAATAAGTTGTGTCTGTGCACTTTTGAGGCCATGCAGAGGACAGAGGATTCCTTTCCTTGTTTAGAAGCTAAGTAGGGGCAGTAAGTCAGTTAAGATTTGGTTTACCTTTGGTTTGGACTTAGGGTGGAATTCCTGGGTCTACATGGTGCTCTCAGGATGGTCTTGAGGGAAAGAAATCATCAGTTCATTTAGCCAAGCAACACTTGAGCACTGTCTATCAGTGAGCATGGTGGTAGGCAGCACCCAAGTGATGAGCATGTGAAGCAAGCACCAGGTGAGTGGGCCTAGATGAGCGTGCTTCCAGTGAGGCAGGATTTGAGCCATGACAGTGGGGAGAAAGCTGGACGAGGATGCAGGGTGGAGGAAGGGGAAGCCAGTGTGGCTGTGATGTCAAGTGAGATGAAGGCTGGTTGGTGTGGAGTCTTGAGTTCTAAGTGTGACAGAAAGCATCCAGTATTTGCTTGGAATGATCCTGGGGCTGTAAAGATCCCAGAGTTTCAGACACGTGTCTGGGTCAGCAGGCCATTTGACTGGGAGATTACTGTACAGGTTAAGTGAAGTGCCACTGTTTGTACCAGCTTCTGCAGATTGACTGTAGAAGCATTTGTAACTGCCCTTCCGTAAGACACTGAGTTGTACAGCAGAGAGGAGGGAGGCCTGAACTGGCCCTGGCTGGGTGTGCCCTTTCCTGTTTGATTCCCTCAGGCATTTCCACCATATTCCCCATGGTACTGGGAAATAATCTTGAACTTGGAAGATTACAAAATAAGTGACCTCATTCCCCCAATGGAAAAGCAATGGCTTTTTTTTTTTTTTAAGTTGGTGTGAACAGGTAATGGGGACTGTTATATAAGAGTATGCCTCCCCAAAATACCCCACCCCAGAATTAGCCCCCAAATAAGCCTCTCCTCCCCATCCTCCCAAAACACCCAGCTTCCTACAAATTAAAAAGAATATAAACATGGGATTCACAGAGGAAACAGATAGTAACATAGAAGTATGTTGTTTACTTTCATTTAAAGAAAAGAAAAAGGAAGGTAACTTAAAACCTAACAAGGTACCTTTTTTTAACCTATGAAATTGGCAAATATTGTTTTTTTATTTAATATTTATCTTTATTTATTTGTTTTCCTGTGCCAAGTCTTAGTTGTAACAGGCAGGATCTTTGATCTTTAGCTGCAGCATGCAGACTCCTTGTTGTGGTACGCGGACCTAGTTCCCTGACCAGGGATCGAACCAGGGCCCCCTTCACTGGGAGCATGGAGTCTTATTAGCCACTGGACCAGCAGGAAAGTCCCACATTGGTTTTTGAAGATAAAGCTCAGAGGGGGACATTGGTGGAGTTGGTGTGGCATGAGATTTGGGCTTTCCTGGCATGTCCTTGGTCTTTGTGTAACCTATAAAAGGTTGCTGTCAGTGCCCGAGGGACTGCTGACCATTGCAGAGACCCAGAGCTGTCAGGACCCAGTCCCCCAACCTCCCGTGGTTCGTCTTGCCAGGTACCAGTTGCCACTTGTGGTAGTGTGGCCTGAAGCTCCACGGGCCCAGTGCTCCCAATGTGACTAGGAGGTCTTTGGGTTGTACATGTAAATTAGTTGATGAGTGTCCACAGTAAGTTTCAGCTATCACTATTATTTAAAAAATAACCATGGAGGCAATAAAATACCAAAACATTTACTTCATTCTTAATGTAAATACCTAAAGAATTTCATTTAGCACCCTTCATCTAGTGTCCCAGGAAACATGCTTCTTCTAATGCATCTTTTTTCCTTTAAGTGGTATTGGTGTTCTACATTTCTAATATCTGCTGAGAAAAACTATTCTGAATTACTTTTATGCTTGGTTGAAAATACTTATTATCTTTGCCATCAAAGGTGGAGGGTCTGTGTAAGTTCTAGCTACTCACTGACCCATGCAGGCCTTTTATGCAGAGCTGGGATTGAAGTCCTGTCAGGCTTCCTTTCCAGGGAAACTGTTTGCAAAGATAGTTACATTTTACCCTGGCCCTAGGGTACCCAGTCCCAGACAGGCTAAATAAGCTTCAGTTTCCCTTTCAGATTGTTACACTGTTGTGTCAGACAAATGGCTACTTTACATTTATATTTTAAGGGTTGTTTGTTTTTTTTTTTTAGCACCAGGTTACACTTATAAAGCCTGGTGGGCTGCCGTCTATGGGGTCGCACAGAGTCGGACACGACTGAAGCGACTTAGCAGCAGCAGCAGCAGCAGTAGCAACACTTATAATATCTTTTGAGAAAAGCTATTCTGAATTATATTTATGTTTGGTTAGAATTAATTATTATCTTTGCCATCCTAGGTGGAGGGTCTGTGTAAGTTCTAGCCACTTACTGACCCATGTAGGCATTTTATGTCGAGCTCATCTGACTTGGGTGTTTCTGAACATTCACTTGGGTGGGAAAAACCATGAGAAGTCCTCTGACAAACACATAAGAGGAGCGTCTGGGACAAGAGCTCCATCTTGACTGCTGCATAAGAATGAGACAAGTACTTCTGAAAGAATCTGAGTGTGTGTGACCCTAGCTTAATTTGGGGCATAGGGAGATGTACCTAGAAAGGATATTTATGTACGTGATACTCTTGTGGCTTCCCTTATCAGGGAGCTCAAGTCTTCACCCTCTGTAATAGGAACACCTGGCAATCAGAACTCTTGAGGGTCTGTTGAATGAGAGCAGGCTGTCGGTCAAATCTCTCTTCCGTTCTTGGGATAGGGAGCAGATGAAAATGAAAATGTATGTGCATTTGTTGAAACTTTCACATGGTTTAACCATATCTATGACCTTATTCACATACACTAGATAGTGCTACTGAGGATTTGATCTTGCTCATGTTTTACTTCTTCCCTTTTGTTTTTCTTAAATTAATTAATTAATTTTTGGCTGCACTAGCTCTTTGTCATGTGGGTAGTTGAGGCAGGTGGGGGCTACTCTCTAGTTGCAATGTGTGGGCTTCTCATTGCAGGGATTTTCTTGTTGCAGACCAGGGATCTAGAGCACTCAGGCCTCAGTAGTTGCGGCTCAAGGACTCTAGAGCGCAGGCTCAGTAGTTGTGGCACATGGGCTCAGTTACCCCACCACATGTGGGATCTTAGTTTCCAGACCAAGGATCAAACCTGTGTCCCCTGCATTGACAGGCAGATACTTAACCCCTGGGAAGTCCCCCCTTTTGGTTTTATTTGCCTTTTCTTCCTTTTTTGTTGACAAATAAGTCAGCTTGTGGTCAATGCTATCTTCCTTTTCTGTTCCACAAGAGCAAACCACACCCAGGACAGCTGTGCGTGAGTGAGAAGTCACTGTGATGGGTCAGACACTTGGTATAAATATGGACACCAGTCTACTTCCATCCTAGCATCACCAACCTGCTAACTAAAAAAAATGTGTTTGAGAGAATTCAGTGGTTAGGACAGTTGGCTGCTTTCAACCAGCTTTAGTGCAGAAAAAGTCCCACGTGTCCTGGAGTGAAGTGAGGCTTTGCATCACCTGTTGAGAATTCAGATTCTCATCCTGGCGAGTTCTGTGTGGTGTTGGCCTTCCTCCTTGCCACCTGTCTGGGTATGAAGGTAGTTCTTTTCTGTTGATTGCCTGCTGCATCATAAATGCATTTCATGGCTTTCTGGTAATAGCATGGGGTAATGTCTGGAATGGTGGGTCTAGGTTTGAATCCAGTCGTTGTTGCTGTGGCTGTGAATGGATTCCTGAACCTGAAGTTTACCCACAGAGAGTTGTGCCTTTGGCTGAGCAGGAAGATTCAAATCCAGAACACATGCAGGCTTCCTGCCCTGCCCCATCCACTTCCCTGTGGCCTGCCTGGGTCTGAGCAGGTTTTCTCAGGGCGAAGCTGATGCAACTTATGACACCATTAGCAGTTCCAAGTGTGATTATAAGGTGGGAGCCGTCGTGCAAAATGGAACCTAACTGAATATACAAATATCCAGAAATTTCTAATCCATCTTGTTCAAAGCATGGCATTTGTTGTATCAAATATTTTGTTTTCTTAAGTTATAAAGTAATATAATTATCCTATTGAAGTATTCTGAACTGTATAAAATTAGCCACTGTCAAGAATGTTTTTCAGGCAGAATTTTAGATTTTATAGTACACTATTAAAAGATCTTGCAAACATTTAGGTTATGATAACTTTTTAGTTTGGTAACTTTTTAGTTTAGTTTATAAAACAAAACTAAGATTTATAAATAAAAATTGTACGTGATCTTAAGTGGGACAAGCTTCCACGTTCGTCACATGGCATGATCTCCCCAGTACAGTGTATCCATATAAAATTTTATGCCTTTTTTGCCATATCCATTTAGGCTACAGTTATGTGATTTAGTCAGTCAGCTATTGCACACCTGTTCTGTAGTGACTGTATGGTTTTATTATCTTTGTAGAGTTCATGACTGAGTGATACAGACAGACAGTAGTGCTGAATGTGATGCATACCATGAAACACAGAAACGAGAATAGTGAGCACAGGGTGGTTAGGGGAGGCTGCACCCAGTCGCAGCCAACTTGTACAAGACGAGGCCTCACATGTGGCAGTTGTTCAGTTACCCAGTCGTGTCCAACTCTTGGCGACCCCTGTAGCACACTAGGCCTCCTTGTCCCCCACCATCTTCCGGAGATTGCCCAAGTTCATGTCCATTGCATCAATGATGTCATCCAGCCATCTCATCCTCTGGTGCCCTCTTCTCCTTCTGCCCTCAGTCTTTCCCAGCATCAGGGACTTTTCCAATGAGTTACCTGTTCGCATCAGGGCATCACTTATAAAAGCTTAAATCTGTCATAGAGAGGGAGGGGTGGTAGTCCAGCAGGACATGGAAGATAATTGCAGTCCATGCACCTGACCAAGAACCTGTATCCAAAATAGATGATGACTTCCTATAAGTCCTTAAGAGCATTCTGCACATTGTCCACTTATTGAATGTTTAAACAGGCACACCACAAAAGAAAATATCACACATGGGAAGATGCTCATCTTCATTATTATCAGAGAAGTGCAGACTAGACTGTGCTGAGATTCACTGCATTTCCTCCCAAAAGGCCAACCGAAGAACAGCAGAAAATACTAAATGCTTCTGGGGCGGGGATCTCCTGTAGGACTGGATTGTAGGCCCAGCTATGGCGCCTCCATAGCACCGAGTGCATGTGGCCCTGGGGCGGGACCAGCACTGCAATAATATTGTTGAGCCCAAACTCCCGGACATAAAACGTGTGCAAATGCGTGATTCTGTGTATATGGTGTATAAAAGCAGTCTTTGCTGTTAGAAGTCAGAATAGCTATTACCCTTGAGGAAATCTGAGGAGCAGGTCAAGAAGGGGATTCTGGGATGTCAGTCCTGTGTTGCTTATGTGGTGTGTTTGTAGACATTCATTAAGCTGTTCATGTGTGCATTTTGTAGATAGGATATCCTTAAATATATAAAATGGTAGATAATAAATGTTATATTTCTGTATAAAACATGTGTCAAGTAATATATTCTAAAATTTCACACAATAAATGTTACTGACTTTTTAAGCAACTTTATTTATACCACCTTCTAAATAAACCACTTCAGAGCTACTTACCTTTCCTCCCCTTTGCTTGAAACACTCACTTTGGACATGTGTATGACAAGATTATATACCTTCTAATTCCCTATTTCACAGGTCTTGGCACAATTATCACATAACATGTCCTGACCAGTAGATACTCAATGAATAATTGATTGACTAATCAGTTTGTCCAGCTTCTTATCTGCTCACTCATGTAGTAGCTGCTCTTCTCTTGGATTTCAAATAGGATGGATCACTATGCTCTTAGAATACTTGTATTTATTTTTACGCCTTCTCATCACTAGAGTTTCCTCTGGTTTTGCAAAGTTGTAGCCTGAGATTGTACACATGAGTAGCGAACTTGGACAGAGCAATGGTTTCTCTGAGTCTTCACTGAAGACTAGGAGCCTGGATGCTGGATAACCTTGTTTGATGTGGAGGTATTGGGGTGACTCACATCAAGGAGCTAGACTCCAAAATATCACAACATTGGACATGATTCTTGGTTTAAGATGGGTCAGTCTCACTCTCCTCTTTTTGCAATGGCTGTTTGTTTTTTTTTTTTTTTAAGAACTAAAATGAAGTTGATTGGAAGATGGAATTACCAGGTTTTAAAATTTCTGTCACATGAGTCAGATAAGGCAAGCCAAATAAAAGCTCTCTATGTTGGCATGTTTTGTGGCCAGCACTGGTTTTAGAAGATAATTTTGGCTTGGAGCGCTTCAGGGAGAGGGGCAAGTGAAGGGTGGATGCGTGTAGTGGCTTAGGTGATCCCCATGATTGTCAGCATCTTATCCCTACTCGAGCCCCTCTAGATTCCCTACTCCCTCCAGGATACTGCTTTTCACAAAGTTTGCCTGGGTACCAAAGTAAATTTGCTTTTACTTTGTGGCCCCAAATATACAAATGGAAAAAGAATTTTTGAAATAACGTGATTCATATCACATTTGCTGCATCCGGTCTATTCTGTTTCTCTCTCCCCTCCAGCAGGTGGAACCTTAGTTCCCTGACCAGGGATCAAACCCATGCCCCCTGCAGTGAAAGTGAGGAGTCTTAGTTGCTGGTCCACCAGGGAAGTCCCCATTTCCTTTTTAAAAAAAAAATGCTTGTTAAATCCCCTACATTGTTTTCTCAGGCTTCTAATTGGTAACAACCCACAGTTTTTAAGAATACTTATTGAAAGATACTTCATTCTGGTATTTTAAGATACATTGTAATCTTCTGCATCTTTTTCTCCCACTTTTACTTTACCAAAGAACATCATTCCCCAAGTAAGATTCAGGTAACTTCTTGTTCTCTGCACTCACAAATCCATTGCCTCTCCTTAGGCCTGCAAGGCCCACACCTCTGAGTGAGTTATCGCTAGCCTTAGCTCCCATGCTCCCTACCATGAATAGGAATGCCCCCCATGAATTGTCATTGGCATATAATACTTTACATTTATTTATAAATTATGAGTAACACTTGACCCGGATAACATTTAATCTTCTATTGCCTGATCATTGTCAATTGAATGTGATGTCTTATTTCTCCAAGATGACTGAGGTCCCAAAGGCAAGTCCTACATTTGTCTCCTGTACATCCGCAGCAGTAGCACATCCTAGACCATCTTTAAGCCGAGCCGTGAGGCATAGGTTAGGTGCTTGATTTCTCTTCGCCAGTGGGTGGTTACCGTTGAAGTAGGTGGAAAGGGTTCTTGTGATAGGATTTTCTCTGGACATAGGTTGTTTCACAAGGTGGGATCAGTAAAGCATAAGGTATCCTTGGTTTGTAGGCTCAGGGAAGGCCCTTCTTATCATCATGAGTACATGTGGGAAGTGGTCAACACTAATTGGTATTTTTGTTCATTTTATGTTCAGCCATATCAGTGGGAACAAGATTGGCTGGGAGAAGACAGGAAGCCATTCAGAACCTCAAGCACGGGGAGACCCAGGAGACCAAACAAAGGTAGTAAGTCTGTGCCTTTTATTCTTTCAAATTCTCATTCTCTCAGCATGTAGTGCCAGGGATTGATTTAAAGTAAAATTCTCTCTCTCTCTTTTTTTAAGCATGTTATTTATGAGTAATACATTGACAAGGGTGAGCGGGGAACGGCTGTGCTACCCCCCGTTTGCTCTCTCTCCCAGGGCAGGGTGGTGACCTAATAGAGATCCTCTTCTCTCTGCTCGCTACATAGCCTTTCAGAGCCCTCATTTCTTGTAGGGTTTTGTGGTGATTAGGTGAGAAAAGTTTTGTTGATGTACACATTAAAAATGAAAAAATAAAAATAAACTAAATTTTATTCCCCCCCCCCTTTTTCTATTTCTACTTGTTAATATTCATCTCTAGATGAATATTTTAAACTTACAAAGCCACATCTATCTCCACCTTTGGTCACCTAGGATGAGCTGGTCTCTGGCTGGAAGAGGGCTTGTTTTTATACAGGATGATAGAATGTTAGAAATATGTTTAAAACTCTGAAATATTCTCACTGTTGAATGATTATCCTGAAAATAAATAACAGAAATGTTTTCTGGATACATACTCCAAAGCATTTTCAGTTGTTTATATCTACATACTATGGAACGGAAAGCATAGAAAACTTTCGTGAGTTATCCATGAATTATTCTTCTTAAGGCTAATTTTGGCACTTTGTATTTTAAAGGATGAAATTAAGCACTCAATGCATACCACTAAAAGAATACATTTTGTTTCAGAACAGAAAAATCAATATTTTTTGTTGTTATTGTTCATTCTCTTAAGTTGTGCCTGACTTCTTGTAACCACATGAACTGCAGCACGCCAGGCTTCCCTATCCTTTACTATCTTCTGGAGTTTGCTCAAACTCATGTCCATTGAGGTTAGTGATGCCATCCAACCATCTCATCTGCTGTCATCCCCTTCTCCTCCTGCCCTAAGTCTTTCCCAGCATCAAGTCTTTTCCAGTGAGTCAGCTGTTCACATCAGGTGGTCAAAGTATTGGAGCTTCAACTTCAGCATCAGTCCTTCCAATGAATATTCAGGGTTGATTTCCTTTAAGATTGACTGTTCAAGGGACTTTCAAGAGTCTTCTCCAGCACCATAGTTTGAAAGCATCAACTCTTGGGCATCCAGCCTTTTTTATGGTCCAACTCTCATATCCATACATGACTACTGGAAAAACCATGGCTTTGACTAGATGGACCTTTGTTGGTAAAGTAATGTCTTTGCTTTTTAATACGCTGTCTAAGTTTGTCATAATTTTCTTTCCAGGGAGCAAGTATCTTTTAATTTCATGGCTGCAGTGGTTTGGAGAGCCCAAGAAAATAAAATCTGCCACTGTTTCCATTTTTTTCCCCATCTATTTGCTATGAAGTGGTGGGACCAGATGACATGATCTTAGTTTTTTGAATGCTGAATTTTAAGCCAGCTTTTTCACATCACCTCTTCATCAAGAGGTTCTTGAGTTTCTCTTCACTTTCTGCCATTAAAGTGGTATCATCTGCATATCTGAGGTTGTTTTATTTCTCCTGGCAGTCTTGATTCTAGCTTGTGAGTCATCCAGCCCAGCATTTCCCATGAGGTACTCTGCATAGAAGTTAAATAAGCAGGGTGTAATACACAGCCTTGATGTACTGCTTTCCCAATTTTGAACCAATCTGTTGTTCCATGTCCAGTTCTGTTACTTCTTGTCCCTCATACAGGCTTCTCAGAGACAGGTAAACTGGCATGGTATTTCTATCTCTTAAAGAATTTCCAACCGTTTGTTGAGATCCACACAGTCAAAGCTTTAGCATAGTCAGTGAAGCAGAAGTAGATGTTTTTTTGAAATACCTTGCTTTTTCTGTGATCCAGCAGATGTTGGCAATTTGATCTCTGGTTTCTCTGCCTTTTCTAAATCCAGCTTGTACATCTGGAAGTTCTCAGTTCACGTACTGCTGAAGCCTAGCTTTAAGATTTTTGAGCATAGTCTTGTTAACATGTGAAATGAGTGCAGTTGTACAGTAGTTAGAACATTCTTTGGCATTGCCTTTCTTTGTATATTTTTTAGGGTGCCGCAGAAGCAGTAAGTGAGCAATTATTTCTAGGATTTGTTGTGAGGAAAAAAGTTTGCTGCAAAAATAATACTTGCTCTTGGTAAACAATGGTGGCTCAGAGGGTAAAGTGTCTGCCTCCAATGCGGGAGACCTAGGTTTGATCCCTGGGTCAGGAAGATCCCCTGGAGAAGAAATGGCAACCCATTCCAGTATTCTTGCCTGGAAAATCCCATGGACAGAGAAGCCTGGTAGGCTACAGTCCATGGGGTCGCAAAGAGTTGGACACGACTGAGTGACTTCACTTTCACTTTTGGTTAACAATTAGGACTTTGCTAAAATTTGTAAAGAGAAAACTAAGAATCTCCCTTCAGCACTGAGCTAGTCATTTGGTGTCCATTCATGTACATATATTCTGTATTTTGGTGATTGGTTGTACAGAGTGGATATTTTTCGCCTAATAATTTACCATGCACATATTTCTGTGTCAGTTTATGTAGATATGACTTATCAGTTTTAATGGTTTTAGCTTGTTCTTTGGTTTTAATTTTTGGCAGACAGTTCCCTGTGTATACTTAATTTGGGACTTTAAGTACCCCAAGAGAATACTTGAGGTTTGGTTTATATTTCTTCTTTAAATAAGAACTGTGGTGGTGGTGAGGAGCAGACCTGACTGAGATCTAGTTTTAGTCCCAGTTCACTAGTTACTGGTCTCATTACCACAGATAAGAGACATCCCCTCTTGGAGAATTAGTTTTTTCATCTGTAGAGAGGATGCTACCCATTGAGTTGAGGAAGGGTCTCCCAGTAAAGCAGAATCACAAGAGTTGGTCACATGAAGGAGCCAGATGGAACTTGGGTTAGCAACTACAGAAGGCTGTTCATCTCATGGGGGTCTCAAGGGAGGAGCCGTGAGTGGGGTCACCCAGCGGCTGCAGCAGTTCTCTGGGTTCCCATCCCTGACACAGGCACAGTGGGCATCCATTCACACTTCCTCTGTTCAAGGAGGAGTGGGTCACAGCTCTTGTCTTCCTTTAAGTTGTTAATCACATCTCTCTGTGTTACAATTGGACAGACAGGTTAAAGGAATGGGAATGTGACACGAACCCATTTTCTCCTCTTGCCTGTTGCTCTGCAGGCAGAAGGTTCGTCCACTGCCTCTTCTGGCAGCCAGCTTGCTGAAGGAAAGGGGAACCAGATTGGCACTGTTCAGCCAATTCCGTGCCTCCTGTCCATGCCCACCAGGAACCACATGGACATCACCACCCCACCCCTGCCTCCTGTCGCGCCCGAGGTGCTGAGAGTGGCCGAGCACCGGCACAAGAAGGGGCTGATGTACCCCTACATCTTCCACGTGCTGACGAAGGTATGCCCTGGGGCTGTGCGTGTGACCTTCGTCTCAGTGGTCACTCTTGTGGGCTGTGTCCTTGTTCCTTTTGGAACTGCTTTTTATCTTACAAGGTATTTGAAATGAAGTTCATTTTCCCCTTTCTAAACTTGGAGAAAAAAGATGGATATTTATAATCACAATAAAATTAGAACTTGGGAAAAGTCTTATTTTTCTCATCAGTTTAACACAAAATTATTTTTGAAGCTTTTAATTAATGGCACTTCATGTTATTCTCTGGTTTGTAATTTTATTTGTATTTCTAATTTCAAACTTTCCTACATGTTTTTGCTATAGTGTCAAGTTTAATTGTGATGTCACATACTATATCTGGTTTATCATCTGTCCTAGAAGCTCCCAACTTCTGAGTGGCTGATAGCACTTCATACTTTGACTTATTCCCCTACCTCATTGAGTACTTACAGCAAACAGTGGGATATGGGGCTTCGTCACTTTATTAGTATCTTCCTAAATGTATGCTTAAATAGATACACAGTGTGGCATTAATTGTTTCTGAATCTTGGTGTTTTGAATAGATCTGTGTTTATTTAAATTTCCTCAGTGACTTGTCATGTTTATAATCATAGATCCACAATTTAACTTGGTGACCAGGTTTCTGGTGTAACATTGGTTCGTTACTATGTGTATTTTATCATGTTTTCATCTGTATATGTACCACCATATATAATCAAGCTTTTTTCTTATTTTCTACAGTCCATGTATGGTTTATAGAATGGAGTCAGTAATTACAAGTGACTTCCATTCCACAGCACTCTCGAGCTGCACTTTTAACCATTAATTGACTAATTTGACTGCTTAATTTTATATTTTATAAAATAAAGGACAGGAAGACGAGTGCTATCATTTGGGTCCTGTAATGTATTTTTGAATTGTAATTGCCTCCAAGTCTCATTTGTTATTTGATATGGGTATGCATGTGTGGTATCACTTCTCAGATTATGGTTAAAGTAAAAATTTTATCTTTCAGGTCCAACATAGATTATAAGGGTAAGTGAGGATTACTCTTGCGGGAAAAGGATTTTGCTAAGTTTAAAGGGACTCAAGCTTTGGGAAGGTTGTGCCCTTTCACTCTGGGGTTGTTTGGGATATAAGGTCCCTGGACTCCCTGCTGTTTGTGCCCTGCCATGCTTGTGGGTCTGACTTAGGGACTTTTGGTTAAATCAGTCTGAGTGATGCAAAACTGCCTGTCCTCCTCTTTAGTACTCCCTGATTTCAAGGGCAAAGACTGATGAAATGACTGTGGTTGAGAAAAGTGAACTTGACTATCTTCAGATTTTAAGGTGTCACCTAAAATTTTTCAGTATATTTGGGAAAAGTTTAGACTGAAATGTGTGCTGTTTCCTGCGAGCTGAGTGGCTCTGGTGTTAAATATTCCAGGCTGAGACATTTGCTGTGAATTCAAGCTTCAAGTGAGAATGTAGAGAATCGTCAAAGCCTCACAATTTGGGAGAGTAAATACTCACTAGATGAGTGTTAACCACATGTGTACCTATTAGATTAATGAGTATGCAGGTTCTGATAAGGGAAAAGATCAGTTCTAAATTAAATTCATGTGAAAGAAAGAATAAATGTTATGACATGATTAAAAGAGTACATATCAATAAATTTACTAAACATTGGGGTCATAAATATATTTTTATATTATGAATATGCATAATTAAATTCCTTGTGAAGTCTCTTGAGATGTGCCTTGATAACATGGACCACAGAATGTTTGGACTGATCTCAGGTGCAGGTGGTCACAGTCATTTGTCTCCTGGAGCCACAGGGAAGCCCCTGCTATGTTGGCAGAGAGGAATGGGGGTGGGGATGAACAGAACAGGGCTTCCTTCATTTCCAGCCCCTGGTGGCTGTCTCATTCAGTGGGACTCGTCTGTTGAGTTACTTGATGCACTGGGGCAGAGGCTTGATACATGCTGAACACTTTAAAAATGAATACCACTTAAAAGAGTTCTCTTAGGTAGGTTTTTTGTATATGATAATTTTTTATGAAAGAGCTTGGTAAAGAAAATTTGTGACCATTTTATTTTTAGGGTGCTCTTTTCTTGGATTTCATATAGGTCATTGAAAATTATGAATTACATTACATATGACCATCTTGACTCATAAAATTTGCCAGTTCTTAGCATTTTCTATGCTATTTGTTGTCTGGTGTTACCAACCTAGATTTTTTGGAAGACTTTGGAAGCATTTACATGGTTTTTGTTCTTGTTGTTGTTCCAGGTTAAAAATAAAACAATGTAGGTTTTATTTTGACTCTTTGAGCATATATTTTGACTAAACCTGCTAAATGAACTCTCCCTAAACATCTTGATATAGGCAACTTGTTAAGCAATTGATTTGGAATAGAATTGCGATTTCATTAACTGGAGATAATACATTATATTTCTGTGAGTTTATTGTAAATTCAACATGAAAAATGTGCAATATTATTCTGCTTTCTTCCATGCAAAGGGTGAAATCAAAATTGCTGTTTCTATTGAAGATGAAGCCAGCAAAGACCTGCCTCCCGCCGCCCTGCTCTATAGGCCAGTTCGTCAGTATGTTTACGGAGTCCTGTTTAGCTTGGCAGAAAGCAGAAAGAAAACTGAGAGACTTGCTTTTAGAAAGAACAGACTTCCACCAGAATGTATGTACTGTAAAATCCATTGTTTGTTTTCCTCGGTACCTCGTAATCTCTTGTGCATTTTTAAAGCCTTAGAAGAATCGTGACTGAGTTCACCCTGAGAGTCCCCACATAAAGGAGATGGGCTCCATCGGGGCTCTTACGAAAGGAGGACAAGCCACAGGTTGTTTTCCTCAGTAACATCCCAGCAGTGGTGTTTATTCACTAAAATGATAAAACAACAGGTTTGCGCTTCAAACTGAACATTGATCTGGAAACAGTCCTGACAGTCGCCATCCTCGTGGTTAACATGTTCTGGGCAGATTGACAGCAGTTTCTGCTGTGGTGTCCACGAGATGTGGTTCCCTCTTTGCAGAGATCAGTGTTCCCGGGGAGGTCCCACCAGCTGTCCACTGGGCTGCTTCTGTGCAGTTGCTGCACACATCCCTGAGGCCAAGAGGGGACTTGTAACGATTTCCCTTAGAGGCCTCCCTCCAGCTGATCGATTCTGGGGGTGGAGGGGGAAGTGGGAAGACAGAAACTGTTGTTTGAAATTTGGGCAAAAGTTGAGGTCAAAGTATTTCTATCTTCAGTGGGCCAATGTGATTTTGGAGGAGAAAATCATGCCTTTCTGTTCTAGGTAATTTTATCTACTAATGTAGGGAAGATAAAAGTCACTGTATATTTAGTAGGAAATACAAAAATGTTTCCCAATATGTGCAATCTAAAATAAGAGTATTATTAAGTGTGGAAATTGTAGATTACTAAGTCTTCCTCTAAACTGAGGATATTTGGTGACAGATCACCTGCTTGTATGGCAGGTCATTGCAGGCCTGGTGACAGGGGTGAAGCTGAGCTCAAGGCCAAGTATGGGAGTAGATCTTACCTTTGGAACTCAAAACTAGAGAGGGTCTAGCAATTTTATCTAAACAGTTCTATAGATTCTTGTTTTCTGTTTCTATTACTGTGACAAAATTGTGATTCTGTAAGCCTTTAAAAAGAAGCCATCTGTCACTTCCCTTACTTGAGTATAGTCATACCTAGTGTGGCTGCTGAGCTTTTTGTGTGACTGTAGCTGGAGAAGGTGATGCCGGCTCCACAGGGCCTCCTCTAGCTGATGTTTCTACCACCTTGATCAGGCTGGAGGCACCATGTGAAACACCGAGTGTGTCAGTGGACACTTTTCAAAGGCCCAGTACATTCCAGGTGTACAAATCCTCATCCTTTTCTCCCACTGTGTGATTTATTTGCTCAGAAAAGAAGACCTTTTTAACTTTGCACAGGATTGGCCAGCTTTCTGTGCTGGCCCACCCAGGCCACCCTGGCCCCACAGCTGTGACCTCCAGTTCATCACCAGCCCTGAGCATCTTAGTCCCTGTAGCCTCTTGGGTCTCTGTTGGTCCTGGAATGCTGAGTGCTACAGGGTCCCATGCGGCCCTACTTGCTGCTGTGTCCTTAGCCCCATAGCACCATATTGGCTTCCATGGTGAAAGGCTGTTCTTCATTTGCTTGTGTGTTCCAGAAACACAGTTATCTTTATGCAGAAAATCCTCAAGAGTTTTCAGTGCTCAAAACCTGAATACCCTCAGGTATGTCCCAGGTTGGGCTCCCCTTGGCAGTATCCATAGCTTCATAGAGCAGCCTGCATATGGCTGGTGTGCTGTGTTCATGTCGTCAGCAGTGGGCACTGTGCATCCCTCGCCTGTTTCAGGGAGTTCTCTGTGTCGCAGGTGAGCTGCAGGTGCCAGGTGCTCTTGGGAAGTAAGAGTCTTGGTCTCCTCTGCCCTGCTGCCAGTCTGTGCCTTTAAGACACTGTGAAACACACAGCTGACAGCACCCCGCATGCTCCACTCCCTCATCAGTTAATTGTACCCAGTTGATACAGGTGTCTTACTGGCCTGGGAGAGGCTGGCCTTTTAGACAATAGGGGAAGCAGAAGCCAGGGGAGAGTATTGACTAAATAGACTAGCATCCTCTAAGCATAAGCAAGAGGGAGGCAAATTGTGGTAAAGAGCTGAATGTACAAACGACACCATAGGGCCCAATGCAGGCCTCACAGAGAAATGACTAGGTCAGCCTGCCTGTGGCAGGCCAGTTCTGGCTAGGGCTGGAGGGCATGGGGAATGGCATGCCCAAGGGAAGGAGAAGGGTGGTAAAGTCTGAGGGGACTCAAATGAGCTCTTTGAGACTCTGGATGGAGGTGCCTTGACCTCATTTGGAGGCTGGGAGGCACAGGGAATAGAAAAGAAAGGAGGAAAGTGTTCCGCTGTGAGGTGGATGGGGGAAGGGTGGGCGAGTGGGAGAAAACCGCAACTTCAAAGAGAATTTGGCAGGCATGTCTTTTGCCTTTGCTCCTGCCTCTGCTCCCCTCCCCACTCCCTGACTTCTCTTCAAGGATGGCACACAGTTGTTTGCTGTTGCTCTGTTACTTTTGGCCGGTGGAAAACACTGACTTACAATGCCCCTGGTTTAGGTTTCCATACCTGAAACATCTACTAAGTGACTGTTTTATGGAGAAAATATTGTAGCTTCTTTATGATTTGGATGAGATGGGAAAATAACAATGTCTGATCATGCCAAAGAGGCTAACCTGGTGCAGTTTCTCAGGAGTTCTTGGTTGATAAGATTTGGAATCTTGTTTTACCTACATTTATTCATAGACCATACGTAGATGAAATTTTTAAGTCAGTGGCACTTTGCACATGAAAGTGCACGATAAGATCCTCGGGACAGATTTGTTCTCCACGTGCCTGCTGCCTTTGCCTTCCACTTTGGTAGCCAGATCCGAGCTGTGTGGGTTCCAGGTAAACCCTCCTACTCAAGTGGGTGATGGAGCTACTTCTGAATGTGAGGGTTTTGATCTGACATGGCTTCAAAATGCTGTGCATACAGATGCATCTTCTTGGTGTGGTCACTGTGACAGTCAAGAATTTTCCCAAGAGGGCTTTGTTGTCAGAACTAGTCAAAGGGCATATTGAAGCCTATAGGGTTGTTCAAAAATACTTAGCTCTCATTAGATGTAAGACATGTATCCATTTGGAATTATTTCTCTTGATTAAGGCATATGATAAAATGTTCATAATCTACAGTGAATATTCATATGACTTACCAAAGTTTCATTTTTAGAAATATGGCTAAAGTAGGATATCTACAATCGAATCCTTAAAAAAAATCACAGCCATTTAGAGAAAATGGACTTGTGGACACAGTGGGAAAAGGAGAGAGTGGGACGAATGGAGAAAGTAGCGTCAACATATATACTCTATCATGTGTAAAATAGATAGGTGGTGAGAAGTTGCTGTGTAACACAGGGAGCCCAGCCTGGCTCTCTGCAATGACTTAGCGGGGTGGGGTGAGGGGAGGGAAGGAGGGCTGAGGTGGGAGGCGATATATGTACAATTATGACTGAATTGCGTTGTTGTATGGCAGAAACCAACACAACATTGTAAAGCAATTTTCCTCCTGTTGAAGAATAAATTATTAAAAAATTAAGTTTAGATGATACGAAACATTCAACTTATTGTCATTTGACAGTTCCAAAAGTAATTTAGAAGAAATACAAACTTAAGGGGAAAAAAATTTTCAGCCTTTGAAGATTATGTTGAATCACGTGCTGGCAGTTTATTTTTCTGTTCTTCCCTGTCCATTCCAAGGTTCTAGCATTTTGCTTTTAGGAGAGTAATAAGAATACTTGTTTTATTATGGGAGAATGCTACTGAAGTCACTATTGTGGAATTCACGGTCCTCCCAGTGGCTCAAGCAGCAGACTGTTGACCCAGCACAAACAGTCTCACCCATATGGCCTAAATGGTGTTGGTGGCAGTTTCTCTGGGGAGAGATGGGCCCAGGGAGCTAGCCATCTCTGCAGCTGCTGGAATAGGGGCTGGGCCTGGAGCCAGGCACCTGGTCTGAGCTCGCCCTGGCCTCCAGGCCTGTATGTGTGAGATCCAGGTGGCGTGGCTGCTCCTCACAGGCACTTCTGCCCTGGAAGCACCTCTGACCTTTAGTACCGTAGTGACTTTTCTTCTCCCTGGGGATGTTCCTCAGCCACCCAGGTACTCCCCAGTGATGAAGGGGAAGGACCAGAAAAAAGGGATGTGGTTCTATAAAGACTACAGGATGATCAGTCACCTCAGCTATAGTTGAAGAGAAAAAAGCAGGCTTGGGAATTCCTTGGCAGTCCAGTGGTTAGGTCTCCACTGCAGGGGGCAAGGGTTTGACCCCTAGTCTGGGAATTAAGATCCCACAAGCAATATGGTGTTGTCCCCCCTGCCCCCAAATAACAAGTTTATATACTATGCTTATATTTACTATACTTATACTATATTTAGGGCTTCCCTGATCGCTCAGCAGGTAAAGAATCTCCCTGCAAGAGACAGGGGATGCTGGTTTGATCCCTGGGTCAGGAAGATCCCTTGGAGAAGGAAATGGCAACCACTCCAGTATTCTTGCCTGAAAAATCCCATGGACAGGGGAGCCTGGTGGGTACAGTCCAATGGATTGCAAAGAAACAAACATGACTGAGCTACTAATCACAAAATACTACATTTGTATTTCCCTATATTTACTCTCTTCTTTCTAAACTGTCAAGAAAAGCCAAAAGGAACACATTGATTCCCCCACCACCACTGATCCAATTTGCTTTAGAAATTTTGTTAGTTGCCAAGTCATTGGGATTGCTGATTGAAAATAAATTTGTTCATTGTGAATCACATTATAAAACAATACTTTAACACGACAAATATTAATTAGTGTGCTGTTTTCATATGTGTGAAAATTGGTTGTCGTAAACATTTTTCTTACGATTCTATGAAGGCTGTTTGTATATTAATCTGAATTTTTTTATTCCTCAAAGCTTTTCAGGAGTAGCATTAGCAAACTGCTTTTCCCTCACAGAACTTTGAGTGGCTGAGCTCAAGAGACATCTATGGGAAAAGCAGTGTTGTGTGACAGGAATTGTTTGATGATACTCTTTTGGATTAATGTTTATGTCCTTGAACTTCGGAGTTTCTAGAACAGTAAGAATGACGTAAGTGGGGAAACTGAAGTCTAGGAATAGTGTTTAGCAAGCGTCTATAACACCATGTAACACTGTGTTCCACGTACCCTGTGGCCTACTGAGCATGTATATGTTTGTGGACAGTAAGATACTCCCAGCCTCAGATATAAAAAGTTCAGGGAGAAAATTCATAGTCTTTTACTTTTCAGAATCATGGAGGATACTCACACATGTGTCAGCATGAGGAAATGAGGGGCTAGTTGGACCCCCAGCCTGCACACAGAGCTGCTTGGAAGTTAACCGGCAGTTTTCCCATAAGGAGGATAGACCAGCTGTCATTGCGCCCATTTTCCCATTTCTGATAAAACTCTGATATGAAGGAGTTGAAGTTTTGTTTTTGTTTATTGTGTGTGTGTGTTTTCTGTAACTCCAGGAGAGCTCAGGGCATAAAACAGTGGCTCCTCCCCAAATACACACAGCACAGACACAGACCAAAGGTCCAGTTGGCCATAGCCTTGGAAGTTGTATCCACCTTTTTCCTTACCTTCTAACCACACTGTGTGCGTGCCATAACTCTCACTGCTCATGGTGCTCTGGAGTGAGCTTAGAGACATAATTCATTGTGTGGCACTGTAGGCAGCCACTACCAGTCAGTTGAAGTAGGCTTACAAAATGAGACATGTTCATTATTCCTGGCCTGGGATGGATCCCAAAATCAGTATTATAACAGATTCCTGAGATGGCTGGTTGTCATATGTGTAAATGTGAAAATAGAAGAAAATTAACGACTGATGGAAAACATTGGGTTTTTACTAACAGCTTAAGTCTTCAGCAGTGTTTTATGTCTTGAAATTGTATTTTGAAGAGGTGCTTCCAGCAAAGAAACTGTGTTATAAATTTAGCCGTTGGTAATAACAGAAAACTGGTACCCTGGAGTTGCTTTTTGCCAGTGTAAAAACTCAGTTTAGTTTCAGGTAGGGAAGACAACCTGATGTTCAGATTTTTCAAAGTAGTCCACTTGAAATCATGAGTTTTTCCTGTCAGTAGAAAAGACAGGACAAATCTTTATTGATGGTGATACACAGAAGATTTATTCATGGACAGTAGCTAGATTAGCTGACCTCTGGGATTCTCTTATTCTTGTTTTAACAAGGAGGCATGAACATGTCTTTCTAAAATGGTGCCTTCACGGAGAGGGTTTTATACCCCAGTGCTCTTGTCTGCACGCAGCGTGTTCCCATAATCCAACTGTTCCATACCACTTGGATAATCTCTGTATAACTAGTTGTTTTTTTTTTTTTGCAAAAATGATAAGAGCCCAGATTACTTGCTATTAGCTGGCTGCTTTGCATCGGCTTATTCCTGTGAGCGTCAGGAGAGCTCAGGGAGTAAAACAGTGAGTGGGCAGCAGCAACTTGGGAAGAATCGCAGAGCCAGAGGAAGAGAAGGTACCCTGTGTGCATCAGCCACCCCGTTGGATGAACTTATAACACAGAGGCTGCTGTGTGTCTACCTGAAAATGGGATGTCCCTTGGAATTCATTAATTTATAAAACACTGACCTTTAATTAATCTAATGTTACGAGCCTATAAACAGAAGTTGACCTCACATAGTTGTAAGCACAGAACAGAGGTGCAGGGTGTCTTTGCATTTCCTCAACTGGACTGTGCTACAGAGTGAGTTGTTGGCCCCCCTTGTTTTAGTGCCTGGTTCTAGGGCTGGGCTGGGGCAAGGTAAGTGAGGGACCCAGGCCTCAGAATTTAGGAAGACCCTTATTTTCACACAGACACATGGTGGTTGACGTCTGAGCCCTGGGTGCCTTTCCTGCCCCACCCACTACATAGTAGGTGCTCAATAAATATCTGTTGGGTGATTGGCCAAAGGTTCCACAGCACTTAAGTGGTGGTGTACACAAAAGATCTCCCAAGTATTCAGTTTAAAAACAGATACATGTGAAAAATAAAGCAAATCAGGGCATCTTTGCTTTTGGAACAAAGCTTTTTTGTTACTGCACATTTATTTTCTCTGAGAACATGTATTTCCCAAATTAGACTTGAACATTCTAGTCATGAATAGTGCAGATAGCAACACAAATGCTTAGAATATAAGAGGAAGCTATTATATCTAATACTTCTTTACAGCTACAGTGTCGCCTGCCTGTATTGGGGAAGTCCTTTTACCAGGACATGGGAGGGATGGTCAGGTGAGAATTAGGTGGCAGTTCTCAGGCACAGGTGTGTGCTCATCTGTAGCCTTTGCAGGCTGAATAGGATCTGAGCACACAGCATCAGGCCAGGTAAATTCAGGCACACCTGGAGCCCCAACTAGTGTAAACAGCTGTCTAGGGCAGCTTCAGGGAACACTCAGGAGAACTTGTGAAGGGACTGTTGGCATCTCTGACCTCCACTTAACTTTAGGGTTTGAAGCATAAAGCATATACAGGTCTAAGCCTTTTGACCTTGAGAATGAAAATCCTCAACCAAAAATTTATTTCCAGAATGAAAACAATATAATAAAACAATTGCTAAAAATTATTAAAGAGAAGCAAGAGCAGAGATGACAAAGGGGAAAGATATAAATAGATGAAGATAGTTTTAATAAGAATGCTTCTGTTGAGAAAACTCAAAGGAGACCCTGGCATTATAAACTGAGTTTTTTAAGATATAGTAAGCTTAGGCTTTGTTTGCACACACACGTGTGTGTGTGTATGTGTGTGTGTCTATTTTGGGTAAAGAACATGAGAGACTGTAGATAACTAGGTTATTAACCCAGATTAAAAACCAAAGATAAAATATAATTAGTCCCATTAAATAAATCTTTGTCACCAAAATGAAGATGCTACATGGGAGAAATAGATTTATTCATTTTTACTGTGGGGGGGGGGCGCATGAAAATAAACTTTGTGGACTGACTTAATGGAAACGCAGTGTATTGGTTAATGGCTTATCTTGTAACCTCCTTTCACTTGTTTTCTTGGGGCTGACAGTGTGCCAGCCTCTGTGAATGTAGTTGGAACAAAGGGAGGTGGGGTGTACTGCACCTAGGAGGCCACTGTGGTGGTGACGCCTACCCTCTGCATACAGGTGGCAATCTGTGGAGCTGTGTGCACTGGAATTCAGCAGGAATGGGGGTGGGCGGCTAGATTGTGAGTCCAAGGACAGGGTCTGCTGGACAGTAGGGACCATATGAGTTTGTGTCTGGCACCTAAAATAGATGCATTTAAAGATGCATGTATTTATATATACATGTGTCTTTCTGTTTTGACTTGATGGACTTTAAACCTTTTAAGTTTAGAATTTTTTTTAAACATTTAAACACTAAGATATTCAAATGTGAATTAAAGGGATTCCCTCAATGACAAAACAGTTACATTTTTGTAAAAGAATTTTCAGAAACTTGTCTTGATTTTGCACCCCTGCTCAAGCAGCCTGCTTCTGGGAGTTGGGGTCCCTGCAGAATGGCTGGTCATGGCGCTCCTCTGCAGCACACTACCATCTGACTTGACTGGGGTTGATTGTGCAAAGCTTGCTTTTCCTGTTGCTAACAATCGTGCCTATCCAAGTATCTAACTCCTAAAATTCTTCATGCCCTTGGAAGAGATGATTGTCTAGACTTGGTGTGGAGCTGGAGATGAGCCAGTTAATCATTTAATTTTGTCGGGATTTGGCTTCTTCATAGTCTTCAGTTTGCCTCAGGTGTTACTTTAAGGAAAATGAGCCCAGGAAGGGGGTATGGTTATTTGGATAGAATTGATGTATCCAGGATTGCATTAGAATCAGCACCATCCTGGCTTCTGTACCTGCTGTCAGCCATGTGAGGGGAGGATGGGGTCTCCATGTGGCCCTGCTTCAGCTCTCATGTTTATTGACCAGAGTAAGCTATTTGTTACAAAATGCACACCCACGTTTTACCATCTGACTGTTTCTATCAATGCACTTTGGGGAGAAGTTTTCACATTCTTCTGTGCAGTGTGCTTTATCTCCATTGTTCTCCTTTCCCCATCACCGTTTTTCCCTTAAGTTATTTGGGAATTTTGTGGGGAAATGTGCATGTTTGTGTTTCCAGAGTTAATTCCTGCTAATAGTGGTAAAACTACTGTGGATAAAAGGTTATTTATGGAGTTTAACAGTTATACTTGTTATATAGTAGGAGATGCTTAAGTAAAGTGGCTGCCAAGTGCAAGTTATTTCTCAGATCTAATTAGTAAAAACATGGAGAAAAAGATCAGCTATCTCAATTGGATTTTCCTTGATTTCTGTGATGATCACAAAATATGTGTAAGTTGTACCCATTGTTATTACTAAAACTATTAATGGATTTATAATATTAAAGCAAATTTTGTCTAACATCCTTGATTTATACATACTAGTTTTATGGGGAATCTTTGATCGAGAAGAAATTTATTGATGGTCTGACTGAAATTCTGAATGAGTCTCCGAAGTGCATAGAGTAGAAAACAAAATATTTTAGAGTTGAGGATTGATGACTGATGGCTTACTTAATTAGAGAATACATTGTTACACAAGAAGTGACATCTTCATACTGTAATTACTAGAGCTGTTTTTGCCAGGCTTAAAGTAGCTAAGATAGGGCATAAATGGTTCTCTCATTTTCCTTTCTGTAGTTTCACCAGTGATCATTAAAGAGTGGGCAGCTTACAAAGGGAAATCGCCGCAAACCCCGGAATTGGTAGAAGCTCTTGCCTTCAGGGAATGGACCTGCCCCAATCTGAAGAGACTGTGGCTGGGGAAGGCGGTGGAGGACAAGAACCGCAGGATGAGGGCCTTCCTGGCCTGCATGAGGTCAGACACACCAGCCATGCTCAACCCAGCCAGTGTGCCCACTCATCTCACGGTGCTGTGCTGCGTCCTACGGTAGGTGCCACTGGCCGCCTCTTCAGCCACTGCACGTTCTCCAGCAGGGGCTTGTACAAATGCCTCTCAGAGAAGTGCACTGTATGAAGCTACAGTTCAGTACCCCAGATTCACCTGGGGTTATTCCAGATGAATCAGGTTGTCAATTGAATTTGTTCCCATCTAATATTTTCATATATTACAGAAATATAGGTCATGTAAATATAACATAAGTTTGAGTTGATGCTATATAGTGTGTTTATAGAATAGGTAACATTTGATGAACCTACATTTTATGTAGATATCATAATGATTTTAAACATAGTTTATCCTTTAAATGTTAAAACTTTTGATGACTATTGGACTGTATTACATGTTTATATATTAGTAATTTTTCTTTGGTAAAATGTGTCTTTTCTTCCTCCATTTATTTAATCATATGTAGATCAGTATGGACTTGTGGTTATCTGTCTTTCTAGGGTTATAACCTGATACAACCTTGTTATTTGGTTGTTCAGTTTGTTCCAGCTTAGGCCTTGGGAGCTTGTTAAGTGGCTCCTATGTCCTTTGTCCCCCCCCTCCCCCTCCAGCATGTCCTTGCTTTCTGGCACCACAGGATGCCCAGGTTCGTCCTGTGTCTGCCCTGCCCTGGAACCTGCTGTCTCTAAGGGGCTGACTCCTGCCTTGGAGAGAAGGTTAAAAACCCAGATATGTGCACTGTGTTCTTCCAGACTCTTATCAGCCAATGGGCCGCAAACGCCTATGTGGAAACTGTTGGTTTTTGGAGTAATTCAGTGGTAGAATTCTGCTGTGTGGGATGCCTGGGTTCAATTCCCGGCCAATGCAAAAGCAACTCTGTTGAGCTTCCCAGGTGGTGCCAGTGGTAAAGAATCCCTGCCAGTGCAGGAGACACAATGCAGGTTCAATCCGTGGGTCAGGAGGATCCCTTGGAGTAGGAAATCTCAATCCAGACCAGTATTCTTGCCTGGAAAATTCCCTGGCAGAGGAGCCTGGCAGGATATGGTCTATGGGGTTGCAAAAAAGTCAGACATGGCTTAACAACTGAACAACAACAACAATATAGCGTGGTATATCAGTTTCTTATCTTTATCTCCATTGAGGATTAGCTTAGTGGGAGAGACTAATTTTTTCATTTTGGTTTTAGAATCTTCTTCTGATTTCCTCTATGGAATTCATTTTATATTAGCCAAAACATTAAGACTTTGGGTTACTGGAAGATTAAATAGCAGTAGTGAATTTGGTTACTTTGTGTTTCTCTCTTCTAGTGAATTTGGTTACTTTGTGTTTCTCTCTTCTAGTGAATTTGGTTACTTTATGTTTCTCTTGTCCAAGTTTAA
Source organism: Bubalus kerabau (assembly GCF_029407905.1). Taxonomy (NCBI): domain Eukaryota; kingdom Metazoa; phylum Chordata; class Mammalia; order Artiodactyla; family Bovidae; genus Bubalus; species Bubalus kerabau. The sequence continues at coordinate 152,217,341 of NC_073627.1, forward strand.
AATGATGTGTGGCATTTCATCTGTTGGGTAGACAACTAACTCTCTACTGTATGCCTGACTTGAAGGTCCCATTGGGCCCTGAGTAAGAATGATGTGTGTGGCACTTGAGGCTTGTTCGGTTGCCCCTTGGCCAGAAGCACCCATATGTTAGTGCGGGACAGCCTCCGTTGATGCTTGCACGGTGCTCATAGTGTTTCATGACGCTTGGGATTGTGGTGCCTTCACATCTTGTCTGTTCATTCATTGGACCTCATGGGGTACTGGGATACCTAGCAAGTGCAGACTGGACAGTGATCAGACCCCAGTCTTTGGCTCAGTCCTCATGACTTCCTTGGCCATTACTCCAGAAATAGCTCTGCCTCTTTTAGGCACTGTTCAGATGGCCTTTGGAAAGTCATGATTTCAGGATTGTCCTGGCTCCCATTTATTTGTTTGTTTTGTGGTTGTTTATAAAAAACATAACTCATTTTAGAACTTGAAAAGGTTAACAAATGCAACTAGTAATCTTGAGTTTGATTGAGCCTCCTCCCATGCTCATCTCTGTGGTGTCAAGAGTACATGAGTACCATGAGTACAGCACAGGTTCCCTCATAGTTGCTACTTGGGTAGAAGCCAGAGACATGCTTGGTTGTGCAGAGACTGTTGTGTGCAGTGTGGGCTTGAAGCCGTGGAGTTTCCCACTTGGTAAGACTCACAGAGTTTCAGATCCTGAGGAGGAGGGGCTGGTTGGGAAGAGATGAGAGAGAGTGGCTTGTGGCACAAGTCTCAGGATTTGGGGTCAGGACATCAGTAAATGGGTTGGTCCATCTCTGCAAAGAGAATTTGTTCTACCTTCATGAGTGTTTTGGGCCACAGGGACAAGTAGGTAAAGGAGTATACCCTGTATGGCCTGTTTGATTGATGGGTATGGCCTACTAAGAATGTGCGATGAAGGGCATGGGGGTGGGGGCAGGGACAGGTGCAGATGAGTAAGAAGGTTGGTGTGTGTCTCCAAGGGCTTGCCAAGGACAGGCTGTAGTCTAGGGCCAAATGGGCCCAGTGGTCTTTCTCTGGAGAAATTGCAGCTGTGTGACAGCAGTCTGCTGAGGTTGGGGGAGAGGCACCAAAGGGCAGCTTCTGTGTCCCCGAGATGGTAAGGCCCTGTTGGAGGCCACACAGCGTGACCCTTGGCCTTGATGGCTGACCTGGGCAAATGTCAGCAGCCACAAGGCCAGGCTGTCATCCCAAAGGCTCTTACCTTCCTTAATCTTTTTTTTTCTTTAACATAATTTTAAACTTGAAATTGCAAAATTGGTACAAAGAGTTGGTGGCTATTTTTCACCCAGTTTCCCAACATATTAAATTTTTACTGCAGTGGCTTTCTCCTCTCCTGGGTGTTTGTCCTGAATCCCTTGAATGGAAGCTGTGAGTATGATACCCCCCTTATCCCTAATCTTTTTGTTTCTTTCTTTCTTTTTTTTTTTTAAAAAGACATCCTCAAAATCAGAAAAATACTGATACATCTCATCTACAGATACTCAGATTTTTCTTGTTATCTCAGTAACATCCTTTATTAGCAACAAAATCTTGCCTTGTTCTTGCATTCAGGTGCCTTGTCTCCTCCAGACTTCTCAGGTTTCTTTGGGTTGATGCAGAGATGTTTCTGAAGAGTAAACACTGGTGTGTTTTGTAGATCAGGGATCTGGAGATCATGTCTTTTAGACAACATGTGAGCTAATGGGTGTGGCTGCTCCAGGAAATTGTGTTTAAAAACAGCCAGCCAGCCCCTGGGTGCAGTTTGTCAATCTCTGGGTAGACTTTTTCTCAGTCTAGATTTGCTGATGTTCTTTCGTGATGAGGTTCAACTTCTGCCTTTGGGGCAGGAGGTGGTGATCTTCTCTATGCTTTCACTAGTGATGTTAGTACCCATATGTTACGTATGTTCCAAATGTGACATTGCAAGAGCAATCAGGACTTCACTGGTGATCCAGTGGTTAAGAATTCCCTGCCAGTGCAAGGGACACAGATTCCATCCCTGGTCTGGAAAGATCCTACGTGCCTCGGGGCAACTAATCCCATTCTCAGCAAATACTGAGTGCCACAGCTTCTGAAGCCGACGCGCCCTGGAGCCAGTACTCCACAAGGAGAGAAGCTTACACAGTGAGAAGCTAGTGAGCCACAACTAGAGAGAGCCAGTGTGCAGCAGTGAAGACCCAGCATAGCCATAAATGAATGAATGAATGAATAGAGCAATCAGAAAGGGGGGAATGATAGCCAAATCTCTAGAATCCTTGTAGTGACGCCAAGGAGGGACTAGCATCAGAGCAGAGGTTCAGTGTGAGGGTCAACTATGTATCCAGAATGAAACAGAAAGTAGCCTTCCTGGGGGACAGCTGAGACCAGACCGATGACGTCCTTATCCAAGAGAGCTTCTGAGAAGACAAACTGAGTTACTTTCTGGAGGAACTTAATAAATTAGATAGAGGGAATAAATTAGATAGAGGGTTTGAGCCCCCCCAAACAAGTGCAGCTTGTTGCAGCATAGCCAGGAACATAGCCAGGGTTCAGCTGCCCAGCTGTGCCAGTCAGAGGCAGACCACGTTGGTTCTGTCCACCAAGTGACTTGGAGACCTCTTTTAGTCCAGCTTCCGTGCTTCTAAAGGGCAGTGAGAGGAGAGGTGACTAGCGGAGAACTCAGATACCCTCAGACTCCAGTGGTAGAAAACTTAAAGCCTGGCCCAGGAGGAAGACATGGGAAAAAGTGTCTGGAGAAAACTGAGAAACATAAAGGGATTGAAAACACTGTCATGCACAGATAAGAATAGTGTGGACACAGGAGATCGCCAAAGGTTAGCTTTTGTTCACTGCAGTGCCGGTGGTACCGTCCATGTTCTGTGGTCTTTAGGCTGTTTGTCTGTGTATATGCATATCTTTAGGAACACACATCATGCTCTTTCTATATACAGAAGGTCCTTCTGAGGACTTGAATTGAAAAAGAGATAAAGGTTAACTTTGTTAAAATGTAAATAGAAAGTCAGATGGAGGAAATGGTAGGTATTGGGATTCTCTTGTAGCTAAGTTGGTAAAGAATCTGACTGCCATGCAGGAGACCCAGGTTTGATCTCCTGGGTCAGGAGATCCTGTGAAGAAGGAAATGGACACCCACTCCATCCAATATTCTTGCCTGGGGAATCCCATGGACAGAGGAGCCTGGTGGGCTACAGTGCATGGGGTCGCAAAGAATCGGATACAGCTTAGCGACTAAACCACCACTAACCCAAAAGACTTTCTGTTGCAGCTGAACTGAGTGCTGAGAGTCTTTGCTGCCAGGAAAACCAGGAAAGAACTTGAGAAAAACACCCTGTCCATGAAACAGTCTTTTCCCGAATCATATTTAAAGAAACATCTAGCCTTAGGGCTAGGGGATGAAGAGGGGAACTAGTGTTTGTGGGATGAAAAGAGTTGTAGTGATGGATGGTGGGGGATGTCTGTTGGAATACAGTGAATATACCTAATGCCGTTGCACTGTCACTTTAAAAGTGATTAAAATGCTAGATTTTTTGTTATGTGTATTTTGAAGTGTTAGCTGCTCAGATGTTATGTGTATTTTACCACAGTTTTTAAAAAATAAGAAAAATAAAAGGGATGCATAATATGGATACTTAGGCAAGGAACATTTTATATTGAGCACAATCTTTCCACAATAATTTTTTTCAGAGAAAAGTAGGGAGACTTTGTTCAGATTTGCTGTTTCTTGCATCAAATTGTGGTTAAAACTCAGTAAGACTGTTGTTTAAGATGTTTGGCACTCAACCAATTGCATAGGGTATTGTTTTTATCTTTGTAAGTGTTGACAGTTTAATGAAGTAAAACTTCTACATCACTCTTAAGTATATCTGATCAAATCTAAATACCATAGAGATTTAACACCCACCTTGTTTACCTTGTTTGTTTACCTTCCTTTCTGCTTCTACTGCATAATTTGACCATGAAGTACATAAGCTCTGTGCCTCCACTTCACCGTCTCTATAATTGGACAGTAATGGTTCCTGCCTCAGAGTGGCTGTGACCACTTAAGGAATCGGTTGTGTGTAAATACTAGCGCCTGGCACCAGTGAGCACTTTCATTTTTCTTTTGGGATTTTTATTGAAAATACCCCTCTTAATCATTTGGATAGAACTTCCTCCTTCCCCTTTTATGTTTACATTCTTGTGGATGAATATTAATTATTACCGAAATGAGAGAAGGCTCTACACTAACTCTGATTCTAATTTTGTCAACTTAAATTTTAAGCGCTGAGAAACCTTTCTCAGCAGACAGTACTGGAAAAGAGCTTTGTTAGGCATGTCAGAGTTCTCCGGACTCCTCTTAAGCTATTTGCCAGAGATCACATAGGGATGACCAGGAGTTATTTGGAGGTATCAGCTGGCAACTTGACTAGGTCATCCTTCAAGTTTGCTGAATACAGACTTAGGAACCATTGGATATGCAGTGAGGCTTATGATGAAGTTCTTACTGGCTAGCCCCTCACTCTCTCACACCCAGATACTGTTTGGGGTTGTGCCTTTACCTAGTGCTTTGGAGGTTGTCACTGGGCCAGTGCTGAGCAGCAAGGTGAGTAAAGGGGAAGTGATCAGTAGAGAAAAGGGACTATGGACACCTGCCAGTTCTCAGGCAGATAGTACAAATGGAAGTTTGGAGACTTAGAAATTGATTTCCCTTTAGGTGCTTACCCCAGGGTGGCCCCAGTATGTCTGCATGACCCCAGGGGTGGCAGGCACTAGCTCTTCAGGTGCCGGTTCTGAAGCCTGAAGCTTTATTGTCCCTGCTGTCACTTCCTATTCCACTGCAGGGCATTCACCTGCCACCACCAGAGCCCCTTCCATGCAGACAGTTTACACAAGACTTAACTCTTTATCAGGAGGTAAATCTTGCTTATTTGGACTTAGGACCTGCCTCCCAGGTACTGTGTGTTGAATTAAAATAGATAAATCATATAAATTGGTGCTTAACATGTATTTTCAGAGTTTAAACCCCTCAGAAAAATATATGTTATATATTTAAAAAAAAAATCACCAGCTGGTTTGCAGTGTGTTTTTATTTAGTGTGCTATTGTCAATTATTGCAGAATCAAGCATTCTGATCAGCCCAGCTAATGATTAGGCTTCCATTTGTAACTGGCATCATCCAGTGAAACTAGAGAAGCTGGCTAAGAAATCCGTAGAGGCCTCCTTGGTTTGTGTCATCCTGACTCTCCCTAGAGGCCGAACACCAGGTTGCGCGTGTGACTGGTGACTGCTCCATCCTGACACCAGACCCTCTCTGTCCACCCCCTGTAGGTATATGGTGCAGTGGCCTGGAGCACGGATACTGCGTCGCCAGGAGCTGGATGCCTTCCTGGCTCAGGCGCTGTCCCCCAAACTCTATGAGCCTGATCAGCTGCAGGAGCTCAAGGTAATCTACAAACCTCATTCTTTGTTTTGGGAGGTCTTGTTTTGGAGCCATGGCTCACCAAGCAGTCACTCAGTGCACTAAACTAGTAACACTAATGACGTGAACTTAAGAGCCTTCAGGGCAAAAGGAATTTCCTTCCCGGTTATAGAAACAGTCAAGTCTACTTTTGTGTGATAAAGATTTTTCCCTTGTTTACCAGTGGGTGTTTATTCTTGTTTTTCACATCAGGAAGTAAACTTGCCTTTTATTTCAGGTGGGGATCCCAAACCCTGGGAGGGCTTGGTCCTAAGAGTTTACTAACATCTGGCCAGGAGTCTTTTTCTTATTTCGTTCTATTATTCCTAAATACAACATTCGTTTTCTCTAAAAAAAAAAAAAAAAAAGTCTTTGCCCTCCTGGTATTATAAATCCCTTTTAAAAAACCACTTGAAGAACAATATTATGTCATCATTCCTGTGCCCTTCTAGTCAGCATTTAACATCGTATTCCTTTTAATTTTCCCTTCTAGTATTCTTTTTTTTTTCCTTTGATTGTTTTGACAGTATTAATTTTGTCCATTTTGTCACCTGGTTTTTTGGTGTGCTTATCTTTTCAGTGCACTTTTATTAGTCACTGTGTCCACATGGCTGTACTTGCTTTCTAATTTCTACACTAAATTTTAGAAAGTTCAAGACTTCAGAGTTAGCTAAATTAGTGGATCTGCCTTTTCTTTTTAATGTACAGGGTTTTGGTTTTTTCTTTGACATTGGTTTGATTTTTTTTTGTTGTGGTTTGTGTTTTTTGTTTGTTTTTTTTTTTTTTTTTTTTTTACAAAATTTGATTTGTAATCAAGTAATCTCTTTTGACAAAATTGCCTTCACTTTTAGATCTTTTTACCATTCTTTATGAAGGCGTTCTTACCCTGCAGAAGAGTTTTAGGCTCATTTGATGGGTTTTCAGTATTCTCCTGTTGGGGCTCAATAAATCTGTGGTTGCCCCTAAATTATTGAGTTAAACTCAGTAATCCAGTGTTGGCCCTCAACCGTGTGGACCCCATGTCATTTGTGATCACCTTAGGCTTCTGATGACTTTGAAACAAGCTAAACTAAAGACAACCAAACTTAGGCGAGTCTACCTCAAATTATATTCTTTACTTTGTAGTTTAGAGAGAAATTTTTTTTAATGGTTCTGAGTTTAAGTTTTCGTTGTAGAATATTTGGCCGGGTGTCCCCTGAGAGGCTGGCACTAAGTGCAGGCTCCGCGTCCTGTGTCCTAGAGTGGTGCCATCACCACCGTCTTCATCAGCAGACTGTGCTCAGGGGTGTGGTAAATACTTTGACTAGAGTGTGGTGCCATCCCTCTACCTCTACTTCCTGTTTCTCTTATTTAGATTATTACATCAGTATTGACATCCCAGTTCTGAAAATCAGACCGCCAGGTATCAGGTATGCCCACCAAGCCTTATTCACCATCAACTTGCTTTTACTCAAAGTTCATCTTCTCCCATATCCTTTTCATTTTTGGATCAACACATAGGATATAACTTTTGAAAGATAGTCACACTCTAAGCTTTCATTTTGGTTCTTTTGAGGTCTTAGTGCTTTCATGATTTTCTCCTGATTCTTCATCTAAAGCCAGGCATTTCTAGAGCTGTGTTTAGAAAGACCCATTTTATGTGCAGTTACTTCAAGCCCACCACTGTCCCTTTGGGTCTTGCTGGTCTGGAGGTCTGTGTTCCTTTCACCAAGGACAGCCTGCATCATTAGTGCTTCATTCACAAGCACCATAAATTCTGAGAGAGCTGGAAGGGAAAATAACAGCGTTCATTGGGGGGAGAAATAATAGTTGGGGTGTTTTGTTTTGTTTTTTAAGATCAGTGATCCTCTCAGTTATCAGATTGAGAACTAATCATTATTTAAATGAACAAAAATCCCTATGCAGAGACTGAGAGTCCCAAAATTCAGTGATAGAAAAGTAAATTTCAAAATGGCTTTTTCACTTAACCATTAAAGTTGTTTTGATATTTCAAAAGCAGTGACAGTGCTTTTCTATAAAACACCATTTTCCTGCTTAGGATATAGTCAACTCTTGATTTTTGTTGTTGTTTTAGAGGCCATTATCCAGTTTGTGGATTGCCCAGATCCTGTTTTTCTTCTCCCATTTTTGCCCATCATGTGCTTTGAGAATAAAGAGGAGAAGAGAAAGGAAAGACCTAATTTTGACAGTTTGCCCTCTTGATGGCTATTCTGATGGGAGGTTTGGGAAAAGATTTTGAAACCATTGGTTTAAATGAATTTGCAAGAGTTTCATCTTGTCCATTCTCTGTCCTCCCGCCACAACCCTGAACAATTGATGAGTGTTCTGCGTGGCTCAGTGATTAACAGCCCTCACTTTTTCCCTGTTATTTTTTATTTTTTGGCACCTCTCCTAGATTACCAGCACAAACATAAAGACTAAGGTAAAGTCAGCACTGATGCTGTATTTGAAGGAGGGTGGGTAAAGGATGAAGAGAAAGATCTTTGTACAGTTTTAATATTTATCCAGTTTCTTTCTCCCTTGCTCTTGACATCCCTATAATTGCCTTAAATTCTTTTAACAGTTTCACATGCCAAGTGCAGAATTAAAAGATGGAAAATGAAGAGCTTTAAAGACAGTATTAGGGACGTGCAGCATGTCTGTGATACCTGTAAGAATTGTTGTGCATATAGGTAAATATGCCAAATCAAAGTAAGAGTCTGTTGCCCAGTAATTAGAAGTCGGACAAAGTAAACCTCACTGGAATTTGGTTCTTCAACTAATTGGCTGGAGATACGTTCCATATTTGTGTTTCCTATAAGATCAGAAAGTCTTGTCACTATTTTTCTAGTTAAGGAACTTTGAATAATGGTGAATATTTTATCTTCTGTGGTATAAGAGAATGAGGTTAAAATGTGAATATTACAGCCATTTCTATGATCAAGGGTTCAGATTCTGGTGCTACCAGTTATCAATTTTGTGACCTTGAGCTCTCTGTGACTCAGTTTCTCCATCCACGAAATGGAGTTCTGACAGCAGTATCACACATACAGTTGTTGAGATGTTAATGAAATAATATATGAAAAAATACTTAGTGTGGTATCAGATACATATTTTTTAAGTGCCCCATAAATATTAGATAGTGTTATATGTATAATTAACGTTTAGGGAATGAAGTATAAAGTACCATGTAAAATAATTAAAATTAAAATTTTTTTGAATAAAGTGAATCCGTACAGTAATTGAGATTTTATTCACTTTATTTAGACAGTTTCTAAGAATTTTCCTTTATTAAATTAATAGTAGTTGCTGTTTCTAAAACTAATTGACTTGAAAATCATTTCTTAAACCCATAAAAACATAGTTCATTAAGTAATGATAAAGTTATTTAAAATAAATATATATGTGTGTGGATAAGGTAGACTTAGCCCTTCCTCCCATCAGCTCACTGGGAAGTTACTTGTTTTAACTGAGGTGCCTCTGTGTTCCTGCTCTTATTTCTTAGCCTCAGCACTCAGATGGCCATCTGCCAGAGTGGGCTTGAGCCCTGTTAGTTAAGTGAGGCCTGAGGGTGGATATGGCCCGCGCCACCAGTCACTAAGAAATGACAGTAGTATCGAATTTCCCCGAAGGACCTGCTGCCACTTTGTTTTCTTCAGAGCAGCGTCAGCATCACCGTTGCCTTCCCCTCCGCCTTGACCAGGCCCTCCCTCCCCTGGCCTAGAAGACTGTGGACTGGCAACAAGAGAGCGGCTAGAGGCCTGGTTGCCATCGTCCCTGCAGAGAGGCCACGAGATGGGTGCTGCACGGGCAGCCCCCAAGCTCAGGCTGGCATCGCTGCTGGGACACTTTCCCACAGCGTCAGTGTTTAGGAAGGAGAAACTCTCCCTCTCTGCCTTGAGACTCAGAAGAAAGGAATTTCCTCTTCCTTTCTGCAGTGCAGAGAGAGGCAGGATCAGTAGGGATCTAAGTAAGTTAGGTGACTTTTTTTATTTTCATTTTGCGCCCGCCTCGCTTTCTGCTCATAAATGTAAACATTCATCTGTCATCCCGAACCCACATGCCCTCAACTGAATATGCTTATTAGTTACTCTTTCCAGCACTACACTGGACAAGCAGAAGCCAGCAGGTGTGGGCTGGGAGGGACAGACTTCTTCAGGTTCAGAAGTTCTTCACTGCATTGACTTCAAGTTTTGTTTTTTGTGTTGTTTTGGTTTTTTTTTAAGTTGAAAAATATGGTGTTAGCTGATAATGGGGAATGTTGACAACGACAGCACGAAACATCAGATAAGCATAAGTTCATCAGTATTTGGCACCGGAGTCATCTTTTTTCTCTTTAATGAAAAGCTCGTTTACCTGCCACAGTTAGGCATTGCTTAGTTTGGTACGCACAAAGACTGCATTCGCAAGATACCATAACCTTAGAAAATAAACATGCATGGTGGGAAGACAGACATCAGGACAATTAAAACTCAGTCCTGGATAATCCACAAACTAGGTCCTTCACAGATGATCAAGAGTTGACTGTATTTGTCAGTGTTTCTTGTCCTGTGCATTAGATGCTAGAAGAAAGGGCTATGTGTACAAAGGAAGGCTCACAGCATCAATGACTAGAGGGAAAAGAACCCAGAAATGCAAGTCTCTAGACTCTGATAGTCTGCATGGTTCAGATACAGTGTTTTTGCTGTTGTGTTCTTTCATTTATAAGCTATCCATTTCTCCTAAAACATTTTGACAGTCTCATTAATAAGTTGCTATCTAAAACATTAACATATAAAATAGACATAAAATATAAGCTTTAGAATGAAATTATACCAAATAATTTCTTTTCAAATAATTTTTTTAAGATAACTACTTGAAAAATGCAGAATCTTAATAGAATATTCCTTTTTACCACATTTCTGTTAATACATTACCAGTGTTTAGAATCTGCAGTACAAAATTTTATTTCATAAATGAATTGTGGGCTTCTTAACTGCTAAGGAGACCATGAATGATTTGTTACTTTGTCATGTGTCCACCTTAAACACGGTATTGATTTATACTTGTATAACTTTACAAATTTCAAATTGAAATATTTCAGTATATTTATAAAACAGCCTCTTAAACTTAAATTTGTTAAATAACATAAAAAGTCTTTCTGTTCAGACAGGTCAGTGTTAAGTCACTGTAAGATAGTGATAGAGCTACTTAGGGGGCATTTGGTTGAGGGGTGCCCTTATGACCCATGCAGAGTTATAGTCAGACATTGCAAGAGTTGGATGCTGTAGTACTCTTACTCCATAGAAATAATTCTTTTCCATTTAAAGATTGAGAACCTCGATCCCCGAGGCATTCAGCTGTCAGCTCTCTTCATGAGTGGCGTGGACATGGCCCTGTTTGCAAACGACGCATGTGGCCAGCCAGTACCCTGGGAACACTGCTGTCCTTGGATGTATTTTGATGGGAAGCTCTTCCAGTCCAAACTCCTCAAAGCAAGCCGGGAAAAGACCCCACTCATCGACCTCTGTGATGGTCAGGTCAGTTGCAGGAAAGCAGGCTGGGTGGGGCAGGGAGGAGGGGGTGGCCCCTTCTAACCAGAATGAAATAATGTTCACTAGCTAATCTGTTGTCTTTCCTACTGAATTTGTAATGAGCCCATGCAACAAGAATTTAATTTAGATTGAGCCAGCCCAGTGTGTAACTAAATGTCAATTCAGTGCCCACATGAGCTGAGCCCAGAACATACACTTGGTTCTCATTATTCACAGTAATTGTACTGTATGAATTCACCTTGAACACTGAATTAGCAAATACTGAATTTTTGCACTTAGGGAAAATACAGGGTTAGGGTCCTGCAAGCCTTCCGTCGCATTGTCTTCATCGGTCAGTCAATAAGACAATAACCTTGTCTTATGTATATTTCTGTTTAAATACTTCTTAATGCATATATATTGTTAACTCACTCACATTGAACTTACGACTGGCAACGTTATAACTCAGCTTCAACAAAGCTCATTTAACTAACACACGCATTTTGTCTGTACGGCACATCACAGCCTGGCACTTGGGAACACTAGCCAATACTCAGCACTGTGCTATTCTAACAGCAAAGTCATTCACAAAAACACGGAAACTGTGGCACTAAGGAGACGGTGACTGGACACATGTTTACAGTATAAAAACTGAAGCATGAAGGCAGTGCTGTGCTTTCTTTAACCTTAGGTGGCAACTCAAGCTTTATTCCACTCAGTGAATGTCTTCAGATGACTGTGAAAATGCTAGGAGTATTGATTTTGAGTTTATAAATAAATTTTAGCAAGTGGCTGAGTTTACAGATGTGGAACTCATGAATAGTCAGGATTGACTGTACTTGTTACAGTTCTAATTTAAAAATAAAGTGAAGTAGGTCATCAGGTTATCTTGTCCCTTTGTATATAAAAGAAGTTCACATATGCTGCAAGCTTTTTGCTTTTTAACCTTAGACTACAAAACAAGTATTCTTCCACATACTGCTTAAGTTCAGCTCAGTTTAAAGACAAATTTACAGAGTAAGCAGATTTTCAGGTTCTCTGATTAAAGATTTGTTGCTGGTATAGCGACTTAGCACATACCTATTTATGTATTTATCAACAAAAGACACTCAGTGTTTTTTTGCAGTATAATTTGACACACACAAGCTGTATTGCTCACATTTGTGCAGGCTACCTCACTGGTAGCCCCATGGACAGGTCAATTGGTCTATTGTCCTTTCTCTATTAAAGAGCTCCAGGCATCTCTTAAGAAGCATCTACTACTCTTTGCCTCAGTTCCTTTTCTGTAAAGTGAATGTTTGACCTAAAATAAATTGGTTAGGAAAGTAAAATTTAAAGATGTGAACTAGGCATCATCTACTCCCTGGTGCATGAGTGGAAGGAAGGCTGTGAGCATGACTTGTCTGGACTTAGTCATTGATTTTGAGAACCAAATTTGTTTTCAGTTAATGAATTTTATAGTAAGTGGTTCTCATCTAAAAATATGTTGAGAAGGTAGAAATTTAAATTCTTGTTTTATAAGATTATGAGATAAAGTATCTTTTTTTTATTTTTTGGCTTTTTTTTTTTTTTTTTTTTTTGGCTTTTGTGGTCATGTTTGCATTCTGTAGCCTTCCCTGGTAGCTCAGTGGTAAAGAATCTGCCTGACAATGCAGGAGATGTAGGAGATACAGGTTTGATCTCTGGGTCAGGAAGATCCTCTGGAGAAGGAAATGGCAAGCCACTCCAGTTACTCTTGCCTGGAAAATCCCATGCACAGAGGAGCCTGGTGGGCCATAGTCCATGGGGTCACAGAGTCAGACAGGACTTACCGACTATACTACAACAACAACAGTAACATTGCATTCACTGAGCAGATTGTGGCTGTGTTCTTTATGGGTAAATAAGCACAGACAGAGGAGCCTGGCAGGCTACAGTGCATGAGATCACAAAGAGTAGGACATGACTAAGTGGTTAACACACATGTAGGCGTAGCATAGTGGTCAGCATGTCTTCTTTCTTTCCTGTTCATTCCAATTCAATTGAATTGAATTTGTGAATGAAGTTTTCACATGCCAGTCCTTGACTTCCAGGCCGAGCAAGCTGCCAAGGTAGAAAAGATGCGACAAAGCATCCTGGAAGGGCTGAACTTCTCCCGGCAGAGCCACCCACTCCCCTTCCCACCGCCAGCGGCGCTGCCTTTCTACCCCACCTCTGTGTACCCGCGGCACTTCGGGCCCGTCCCCCCGGCCCAGGGCCGAGGGCGGGGCTTTGCAGGTGAGTGTGTCCACCACTGTAGGTACGGACTTGCTAGTGTGGGGAGACAGACACACACGTAACATGCAGGCCTTCTCAGTGAGCTGTCTCCTGCTGTGCTGAGACCTTGTAAATAATTCTCAGCCTTAGTTATGAAGTTTGCAGCAACAGCTCTTCACATTAGAAAGGAATAAACTTGATCCTGGAAGAGATTACGTATGGGAAAGGGAGTGGGAGCAGAAGCTATTGCAGAGATATGATTTTTAAATTGGTCAGTGTAGCCAAAAACTCTGCTGACATTTGTGGTTTAAGATTTTCTCATGTTGTGGGGTCAGCGGAGCTGTCCTCCACTAAGGCTGCCTCCCAAGCCTGTGGCAGAGCCCATAGCAATAGTGTTTGGTCTCCAGAGGCTCCTCCAAGAGCAGGCAAGGTGACTTTTCTGTGTTGCTGGTGAGCAGAAGGGTCAGGAGGCTCTTCCCTGACAGCTGATGGTGTAAGAACAACTGAAGGACACGGGGGTCTCTCTGCCTGAAAGCCCACTGGTGGCCTTCCCTGAACCCAGTTCCTCATGGCTTCTCCCGTCTCTCTCCACCCGGGTCCCACAGGAGTCTGTGGCTTTGGAAGCCCCTATGGGGAAACTGTAGCGACAGGCGCTTACCGTGCCTTCCGCGTGGCGACAGCAGCAGGACACTGTGGAGCCTTCTCAGGCAGTGGCAGCAGCAGGACTAGCAAGTCACAGGGCGGTAATTATGCCCCGATTCCCCCAGAGCTTTTTTCCACCAGCAGCTTCCCGCTCCTTCTGGCTCTTCTTCCTTTGTCTGTCCTGACTCCAGCACCAAGTCCTTTCTGATAGGCCCCCACTCTGGTATTTGCTGCTGCTCATCTGCCAGCCTCTGCCTGCCCCCGGATCTCTGCGGCAGCTTTGCTCTGACCCACGTCTGTCTTCCAGCGGGACCAGTGTGTCCACACACAGCCCTTCTGTGCACCTGCCTCCTAATCATTGCCTCCTGTGATAGACAGGTTGCCCATTCATTCCCAGGGACGTTTTTTTGCCTTTGTGTTCTCTAACAGCCCTCTCTAGGTAAAGAGGATCATGCTTGTATAGAAGAATCTAAGGGCATTGTACAGTTCTTGGCATAAAAGAGTTTTTCATAGTTTTTTTCAGAGAAATATTAGTAAAGAAAAGTCTAATAAAATAGTCTGGTTTAAATTTCCATTGCTTCTCTTCTCATTCATATTAGGCTTGTGAGGGTGAGAAAAAGTCTGAACATTGAGTTTTGAAATATTATCTCGTGATTTTGCTGTACTTGGAAGCCCATGACTTATAACTTTGTCATAAATGCCACATTTTGGGACTGCAAATCTAAACCTGATTGTCAAGTCTGTGTTACAGGATTACTCAAATACAGTTTTGAAGAACTTTTAGGATAGGCAAGCCTTTCTTGATCAGAAATATTTTTCCAGTTGAGTTACTTGGGTTCTTACAGAAGCTACTAGAGACATCTTTTGTAATAGTAATACTCTTCTGGGTGAATGCTGCCCTCTCTCTGTAGCTATGGAAGCCACTTTTCTTCTGCTGGACTTGCATGCCTGCTCCTGCCTCCCCTTAGTTCTCCTGGCTTTCCAGGGTGCTTTCCTCCTGTTACTGCGCATCACACAATGCACAGTAATGTGTGTTCTCTGCTTTACAATCAGCTTCAGCTTTTTGCAACCCTTGCCTGGAAACTCATGCTGGCCTGCAGTTGTGATAAAATACTGTTGGGGGAGGTGGGGAGGAGTCCTGACTGTGAACATTGCTCTATCAGTGGTTTAGTCTGAAATGACAGTAGGAATGTGCTTCCTAACTTTAACCAAATTGTGTCTGGAATTCAGATCTCCACTGTCCAGTATGGTAGCCACTGGCCACATGTGGCTTTCAAGCACTTGAACTGCGGCTCATCCAAACTGAGCTGTGTCCTAAGCGCACATCTAATTTTACAGACTTAACATAGAAAGAAGGCATAATGTCTCATTAGTAGTTTTTTATATTGATTACATGTTATTTTGGGTATATTGGGTTAAATAAAATATATGTTATTAATATTTACTTCATGTGTTCTTACTTTTTTAATGTGGCTACTAGTAAGACTTATTTGTAGATTTTGTTGGACAGTGCTACCTAGCTGTTAATGATCATGGCTAACACCCGGATGATGGAGAATTTATTATAATCCTTTCCATCTCCCAAAAAAGAAGATGCTTGAGTTTCTGTTTTGTTTTGTTTTTATCAGAAATTTTGGTATCAATTAATTGTCTAAGCATTTTCTTAGGTAAGTTAGAAAATTTTGGAATAGTCAGGCTACCAGTAATTAATAGAAGTTAGTGAATACAAGGAATATTTGTAACCCTGCCTAGGGAAATTATCATTTAATAACACAATAAGACCTAACAGGCTAGCTTTACTGATTAATTTCTGTAGTATTTTGTTAAGGTAGTAAAGTCTAAGTAATTACCCAAAGAGAAAAACATTTGAATTTGCAGATTTCTATCTTGATAATGTGGAAGGTGTGCCATGTATACCCAGTACTTTATTGGATCTGTTTCTGCCTAATAGCTATACTCATTTTTCAGCCATAACTTAATTTCAGTTGTGATTTCTTCCAATAGCCAACACAGTTGTCTTACTTTCAGATATATTTTTAATGACAACTTAAAATCATTAAAATCAAACTGTGTGCAAAGATAGTTCACATAATAAACAAGAAGTCTTTACAAAGGAAGAGAAAGGGTTTCATATGAAGTAGAAACCACATTTGAAAAGAAATTGCTTGCTTGTTTCTCTTTGCTATTTCTGTGATTGTCAAGATTTTTTTCATCTCCTTTTGTGCAGGAATCCAACCTATACCTTCTCAGGGAGGGAAGCTAGAAATAGCTGGCACCGTGGTTGGCCACTGGGCTGGGAGCAGACGGGGCCGAGGAGGCCGTGGGCCTTTCCCCCTGCAGGTAGTTTCTGTTGGAGGACCAGCAAGAGGGTGAGTTCTGAACAATGAAAATGTATTTGTGTAAATAAAACCAACCTCTTACCTGTTACTTTAATTATAAGCTTGCTGGTAACATCTTTATGTCATTAAATATATTTTTATTGGTTATGTAGGATTCCATTATATACAACATTATGTAATTATTTAAACCATTGTTAAATAATTATCCAGAAATTAAAGTCTGTGCTTCCTATAGCATAGACTAGACACCTTTAAATCCATTTGATATTATTTTAAATGTTATCTTTAAGAGATACAAGCCTGTTTGCTTTTGTCCTCTTTTATGTGTTTAGGCGTCCAAGAGGCGTTATTTCCACTCCAGTGATCCGAACATTTGGAAGAGGTGGAAGGTACTATGGCAGAGGCTATAAAAACCAGGGTGCGATTCAGGTAATAGCACCACGTAGTGCCAGTGCCAGCTCACTTCTGGGCGCCTGCTCTGCCCCGGCCAGTGTTTCAGGGCCCCTGACCAGAGAGGGGGGCGCTGGAAGGCTTCTGACCCAATAGTGGCACCTGGTGGTTTTCAAATGTACCTTCCCTCAAACCCACCTTCCTGCAAACCCAGACCGTTTTAGCATCGTGTGGGGTAAAGAGTGTGAGCTCGTGTTCGTGTGCTGTACCTGGGAATTTAGCTGAGATAATAATCCAGAAGCTGTTAATGCTATCTATATTATAAACCATCATTTAGGTGAATCACATTTAGGATTTAAAAAGAAGTTGTGACTTTGTAAGTGCTAGAACAGTGCCTTTTTTTTTTTTTTTTTTTTCCCTCCTGCACCATCTTGACTAGTTCTTCCATGAAAGGATCAGCTCATGAGAAAATAAAGTCACAGACTGTCTGTCTTCATAAAAGAGCTAGAACTTTCTTCTGCTTTGGATATTCCATTTTAGGACCTGGATTCTGATGAATTTCCCCTTGAGAATGATGTTTTAAAAAGACCAGTCAACCTTAACACTGTATTACATTGTCTCATTTATTGAATTATGGCTTTAATTAAAGTACACAATTTTTTTCTTATAGCATCCTTGTAAACATTAAGAGGAGTACACTTGTGTGACTCATTTATTAATTAATAATCCTTATTTGGAAATAGTTGGCCAAGAGAAAATAAAACTTCTGCCTTTGCCAGGTGATCTTAGCATCTTGATAGCTTCTGTTTTGATGAAATACATCAAATAAATCAAGTGCAAAAACAGTCTCTTGCCTGAAAACAGGTCCAGGCAGCCCCTATTTGCCGTGCAGCATCCAGCAAGGGGGAGGTCCTCAGCTCATTCCGGCTGCCCTGTAGTCCCACCCTGACCGTCCTCAGCCTTCATCAAAATGCTCTTTTGAGCCAGAGGTACTCTCAGTCTCTCAGTGGGTTGATGAGGAGGAGGAGAACTTCTTCCTTTCTTCTCTAGCCTGGAGCTTGTCCTATAAAATGCCTCTGGTTTTTCATTACAGTCATCCTTGGTGGGTACAAGGGCCTTTCCTGAGCTAGTAGTGGGAAATATGTATCCCTATAATGCTTAAGCACTTTTATTTTCATTATAAAACCTAGATACCAAAAAACCACACACGCATATATCAAAACGTAGTTAAATGAGAGATAAGGCAAGTAGCCATGTAGCCATCACCCATGTGATGAGTAGCATTTTCCCAGCTCTTTCCAAGAGCCTCACAGGCCCAGTCACAACACTAACCTCCTGCCTCCCTCTGCACAACATAACCACAACCCTGGAGTTTTACACTCAGTTATTTCTCCCTTGTCACTTTCTGGTTTTATATCGCTCATATGTGCCTTCCTAGACGCTTGATGAATTGTATTCATTTTCTTTAGTTTGCTATGTCTTCTAAGTCTCTCTGAATCACCAGGTTTCCCTCCCTCCCTTTTTCCTTCATTTATCAACTGAAGGACAACTCCGGCTATTTCACCTTCAGAATCCTGGCCTTTGCTGCGTGCACACTCACAGTGCTGTTCCTCGTGTGCCTCTGACCTTTCTTGCCCACTAGTAGCTGGGTCTGGATGCTTCATTGTACTTTGGTTTGTCCCTGTGGCAAGACTGCAGTGGAGTCATGTGCTTTCCTGTCTGCTTATCTTTTTTTATGTGTCAGAACCTGTTGATCCATTCATATACTGCAGATTGAAAAATGAAGATACTCTCATTCCATCATTTGTTTTTCTTTATTGGGATATTTTTATAAAGAGATGCTTCCCTTCGCTTTCCATTTGGTGCCTCAGTGTTACAGCCCTTCAGGAAAGCTATAGATGAACACATGGTTCTGTAACTCAACTCACCTGTCTTTGGCCACTGGGACCCTTTGCTGTGACCTCTAGTCTTCAGTAACTTCCTGTCTGGTGTATCACCCAGCCCAGCAAACCAGTGACAGTCATTTCTCTTTGTTTCTTGGTTTCTTTAGTGAGAAACAGCATTTCAAGACCACAGTAAGAGCACTCCCTGATGGACATAAGTGGCCATAGTGTCAGTCACAGTTCCTAGTGTTCTGGGTACATAGACACACACAGTCCTATTTCTTTATATATATAAACACACACACAAACGATATGCTTTTTATTATATTTTTTAAAGGTAGGATTCTCTTGAATTAACACTGATGTTTTCAGTTTAAACTGAAGACTATAAGGCTTGTATTTAGTCTCGTCTCTGTTAAATCTGTATGTTCTTTCTTCTAGACCAAGTCACCATTTCTGGGCTTTTCCTATGAACAGATCTAGAGGGAAGAGGTGTACCCATGCACACTCATGTATAATGCACATGCAAACATATATACATGTAATCTGCTGTTCCTGCCCACCCCAATTAAATTGACTCTTCTAATGCAAATTCAGAATTTCAGGAATTTGACTTACCGTTTACTATTTATGTCAGTGTGTCCTTTCTTCCCTCCTGAGAATCTTGGTTCCTAAGAACCCAGAGAATGATTAAATTAGAACATCCCGTAGCTCCTCATTTATTTCATCCCACATTGCACACACAGTCTGTTCAGCTCAGTTCAGTTGCTCAGTCGTGTCCGACTCTTGGCGACATCATGAACTGCAGCATGCCAGGCCTCCCTGTCCATCACCAACTCCTGGAGTCCACCCAAACCCATGTCCATCGAGTCGGTGATGCCATCCAACCAACTCATCCTCCGTCATCCCCTTCTCCTCCCGCCCTCAATTCTTTGGCTCCATCCCTTGATTCTTTCTGGAGTTATTTCTCCACTGATCTCCAGTAGCATATTGGGCACCTACTGACCTGGGGAGTTCATCTTTCAGTATTCTATCTTTTTGCCTTTCATACTGTTCATGGGGTTCTCAAGGCAAGAATACTGAAGTGATTTGCCATTCCCTTCTCCAGTGGACCACATTCTGTCAGACCTCTCCACCATGACCCATCTGTCTTGGGTGGCCCCATACGGCATGGCTTAGTTTCACTGAGTTAGACAAGGCTGTGGTCCATGTGATCAGATTGGCTAGTTGTCTGTGATTGTGGTTTCAGTCTGTCTGCCCTTTGATCTCCTCTCTCAGTGCCTACCGTCTTACTTGGGTTTCTCTTACCTTGAGGAATAGCTAATACTTCCATCACTAG
The DNA here is from genome assembly GCF_029407905.1 of Bubalus kerabau. NCBI lineage: Eukaryota > Metazoa > Chordata > Mammalia > Artiodactyla > Bovidae > Bubalus > Bubalus kerabau. The sequence goes on from NC_073627.1 coordinate 152,237,110, forward strand.
CACAATCACAGGAAACAATTAAAGTGTTGGTATATGCTTCCTCCTTTTCCCCCCACCATTCTCACATTTTAAAAAGTAGCTATGCTACTACTGTCTACATTGTCCAGGGTACATTATCCTTTCAGCTACATTTGTCCAGGGTCTGTAGATAACTATGTCCTATGCCCCATAAGCCTTGAGGCTGATGGTCCATTTTGTCCCTCTGAGGCTCTTTTCTTTAGTGAGTTCCTAGGGAGGACTTAGGATAACAGTAATTTGAAAGTAGTTTATTTTCCCAGTAATTAGAAATATTGGCTCACAACTTCTCAAGAGACTTTACACATGTTACGATTTTCTTCTGTCATAAAGCTTTGCTTTATGACTAATAAAGACTAATAATAATTGAATTGTCTTTCCCTTTGAAGTCATTTGCTGTTTTGACCTAAATGCCTAAATTGTTTTCTCCCCCACCCCACCCCCGCCACAACCCCAGTTTTCATTTTTTTTCGCTGAAGTTTAGTACTGGTCATTCTTGGGTCATTGCACTCAGTATGCAATACTCCGGTACAATTTCAACTTTTTTTTTTTTTCCAGAAAATTTTCTTGAGTTACTTGTTTTTCATTTCAATTCTTTTGCTTTGGTTTCTTTTCATCTCTGGTGCTCTGTCTTCAGTGTTTGGCATACTCTGGATTCCTTTTTGTCTCAAGATGTGACTCATATACTAATGCAGTTCATCTGTTTAAAGTGTACAATTCAGTGTATTCTCAAGGTCATACAGCAATCACCACTAATTCCAGAACATTTATCACCCCAAAAGAAACCCCAAAAGAAACTTTACTCATGAGCAGTCACACCCCACCCTCATAGACTCTGATGATCTGCTTTCTGTCTGGACTTGCCCTCTGTACAAATGCACCTGCTGTGCCCCAGACCAGGACTTCATTCTTTATTGTTGCGAGTGATGCGCCACTGTCTAGATAATACTGCATTTTGTTTACTTGTTCATCAGTTGATGGACGTTTAGATTGTTTCCACTTTTTTGCTATTATGAATAATGCTGCTGCTGGTGCTGCTAAGTCGCTTCAGTCGTATGAACACATATTTAAAGAACACATATATTTTGTGTCCCCCCCAAGTTTTAAGGAGATATAATTGACACAATATTATATCAGTTTCATTTCTACAACATAATGATTTGATACTTGTATTTACAAAATGATCACCCGAGTAAGTCTAGTTAACATCCATCACTGCACATAATTACAGATTTCATTTTCTTGTGATGGGAATGTATCCTTTAAGATATTCTCAGCAACTTTTAAATATATAATAGAGCACTGTTAATTGTAGTCTTTATGTGCAAGTTTTTGTATGGACACATTTTCAGTTCTCTTGAGTATATATGTAAAAGTGAATTTCTTGGTCATATGGTAACTCTGTGTTTAAGCATTTGAGGAGCCACAAAATTTTCAAAGTGACTGCATTTTCCATTCCTGTTACCCATGTATGAGGATTCCAATACTATATACGTCCATGGCAACACTTGCTACTCTCTGTTACTGAGTTTAGCCGTCCTCGTGGGTGTAAAATGGGATCTCATTGTGTGTTTGATCTGCATTTCCCTTTCTTTGTCTCTGATTTTAAAAATTTTCTTCTTTAACCTTCAGGTATTATATGATGTTTACTTAGTGGTGTTTCTTTTAGTTTAGTGTTCCTTTCTGGAATTATTTTTTCTTTTATTTTTAATTCTTCCCTAAGGTTTTCACCTCACTTGATGGCTTTTCCTGGGTTAATATGTGTTCCTGTTCATCCTGTCCTGTCATAGCCTGTTTTAAAATCAGAGGAAGAAGTCTTAATCATTTACTGGCGTGCCATTCTGACGTATTTCATTGTCCTTGGGGATGCTGTTCCATCTTTTATTGGTATAATGTGTGACTTCACCGTGGTACTTCCTGTTGCTCATTTTTAAGTGAAAGTAGTACTCTTGCCCCTTGAGAAGGACAGCTGATAACTGGCACCTTGTTTCCTGAGTCGCTGGCCTTCCTGTCTCTGTTCTTGCCATCCTGATGGGGCAGTTCTGAGAGGCTGTGTCAGTGGGGCAGGAGGCAGTGCTGCCCCCTGCTCATGGTGCTTATAGTGGCGGGCGACTCTTTGCAGTGTTCTGGGCTTATGGGAAGAATTTGCTGTAGAGAGAGGGAGTGTCTGTTTCCAAACAGCTACAGGCTATAGGAAAGACAGCCTATAGCTGTCTTTCCTTCTTAGTCTTCTGCATCCTTCAGAACTATAGGGCAGGCCCCTCAAAGCATTTCCTGTAGCAGGCATCTGTGAGGGAACTGCTTCATCACCACTGGCAATACTGCACCACATATGTGTTTAGTCTGGGAAGTGGACTTTTTCCTTAAGAGAGTGAGGGCTTTGAGATTTGAAAGCATGTACTTGAAATCGTCAGTATTATTTTTCTTCCCTTTTGGCCCTCCTGTATTTTTATATTAATTACTTTCCTCAAGGTTCCTAGAGAATAACAGAAGTATTGACTTCTAGAAAAGTTTACATGATATTTCTGAACTGCAGGATTCAAAACTAAAATGAGAAGACACTGTGTAAAAATGGCCCCAGCTGGGAAACATGATAACCCTGGTGTACAAGAGGGTGTCTCTAGAAGCAAGGGTGATAGGTACCGCCAGTTCTACTCTGTATATAGACTGCAGAGTGGAGAGAGTATATAATAGAATGAAGAGCAGATACAGAGTATGTAATATAGAATGTATATGTATTACAGAGTGTATATGGACTATGAAGTTGACCCTTGGACAACATGCAGTCAAAAATCCACATAGAACTTTATAGGCAGCCTTTCTTCCATGTCCACAGTTCCACATTTGCAGATTCATTTAGGGCTATAGTACGTATTGATTGAAAAAAAATCCATATAATGGTGGACTTGGGCAGTTCAAATCCATGTTGATCAAGGGTCAACTGTATAGAGAATATATGGAGTATATAATAGAGTGCATAGAGTATATTATAGTGTATAATATGCATAGGGTAGAGAGTACATACAATGAGGGACACAGCCACACATTCACTGCATTCTATTCTTGAATCTGCAGTGAGTCACCAGGCCTCAGTTGGTGTCTCCTCTCTCCCGCTGTTTATCAAACACTGCCTTATTGCTTGCTGTCTTTCATTTTTAATAGGGCAAGCCTCCCTATGCTGCTTCAGCAGAAGAAGTGGCCAAAGAACTGAAGTCGAGATCCGGGGAATCTAAATCCTCCGCTATGTCTTCAGACGGGTCCCTGGCTGAAAACGGAGCGGTGGCTGAGGAGAAGCCGGCTCCCCAGATGAACGGGAGCGCGGGCGACACCAGGGCCCCCAGCCACTCGGAAAGTGCCTTGAACAATGACTCTAAGACGTGCAATACAAATCCTCACTTAAATGCACTAAGTACAGACAGTGGTTGCCGTAGAGCTGATGCTCTGGAGGCAGCTGTCTTAAAGAAAGAAGAGTAAACTTATTTTTTATAGAGGGTGAAGGATGCTGGAAGGGTAAGGATTTAGGAATATCTGGAGAGAAAGAGAGCCTACAGTTATGTACATTTTTTCCTTTCCGTAAGAGAAAAATGAGGACTTTGGAAATTCGGATCCCTCTTTGATATCAGAGATTTAAACAACACATTTTTAGTTTTAACCAGTTGTAGTCAAAATGCTACAATAAAACAAAAAGAGAGAAAGAAAATGAAGAGCATTTGACTCCCACACTTAAAATGAAGTACACACAAAGTTTAAACTGGTTAATGACAAAAGCCTATAGTTGTTTCTTGAACTATAAAGAAAACAAATTTTGGCAGTCTTTAAGTATATATAGCTTAAAATATCATTTTTAGCATTTGGCACCATATGTATGCCATTATCTTTGATTTTGCATTACTGTTCACAAGAAAGCTTTGTCTAAGGCTTTGATTTTATGATTATGAAAGAAATAAGGCACAACCACAGTTTTTCTTTCTTACTTAAAATTCATCACTGTTGATGTGGTTCTTTTGTGTTAAGAAAAAAAGTGCAACTATCAAAACAAAAAATTATAGAGTAATATTGCCGTTCTGCTGATTTTAAATATACAGTACATCATACATACTTTACAAGCAAGTTAAATGGAGATAAAGTTGAAATCATAGAAGATGCAAATGACCTTTCAAAATCAACACAATGTGTTCTGAAACTTTTCGTGACTTAATACCATGCATCTGTGATCAATGAACTATGTGGTTTTGAATCGGATGTAGACCATTAGTGCTACTTACTTGAGCTAAACTTCTGCATGGTTCATAATTTTTAAAGTGTGTAGTTAATATTATGCATGTTATCGTCCTTTCTTCCATTCTTACCAGTATGTGCCCATTTGCAAAACAAAAATGCTAATAATCAGTAATAGTCCTATAAAAGATGTTAACTCTGTTTAGTCATTGACTGATCTTGCTCTAACCTTAAAATTTTGTGATTATTGACCTCTGTTGCATTTATTCTAAAACCCCCCAAATTATCTAGCTGTTTCAAATATCAACATTACCCTGGTGTATTCACTGCTGTATGCATTATTGTTCTTTGTTGCTGTTTTATGCCTTCATATTAGCAAAATATGAAATTCTGTGAAAAACAAAAAAAATCCCTTTGATCTTTAAAAGAAAAAACAAAAAAAAAAAACAACCCCCCCTTCTGTAGCAGGAAACAAATTGCTTGTTCTTGAGAACTTTCCCATCAAGAATTTAGTAGAAGCAGGTATACTTATATCATTTTGATGTTTTTGTTAATGTTTCCAAACAATGTACTTTGAAATCAGAATCACTTCTTATTCGTTTTCATATAATTCTCCTGATGCTCTTCATCACACATTAGTGATCAGAAATGAGATGTAATTCCCCAATCCCTGCCCGCAAGACCTGAGTAGGATCTTACTGTAAGTTGAAGGGAGTTTTGCCCTAACTCATGGATTGTGCAAGAATGAACTGCTGTTGGGTTTGACTGATTGTAGATGGGTTGTGGTGTGGTGTATCTGAAGGCTATTGAATGCAACTTACAATGCTTAATAAAAATCTTTATTCTTTTAGTATAAAGATGGTGTGGCTTTAAATTCTTTGTAAGAACATCCATTTTACTGAGGTTTAATGCCAAGTGAAACAGCTATTAAAGAGCTTAGTCAAATAACCAAAATTTAGAAGTATTTTGCCCATTGCAAGCAATTCCATGTCTTGCTCTAAAGGAACATGTGTTGTCAAAGTGCAAGTTATGTTGATGCTGATGCCTGAATTTCATAATTACAAAAAAGACATTCTTTGATAGAGCAGGCTTAGAAATAGAAATTTAAGTGTTTTTTTATAAAAGCCCAAGGAAGAAATACATTTGATCTTGATTAGACCACTTTTAAAAAAGCCAAATCCATACTGTATTTGTTTAGTTTTTACTTAATGCACTTTTTTGTTCTACCACATTACATTTAGCTGCCATGTCTCCTTAGGCTCTTCATTGTGACAGGGTTTCAGACTTTGTTTTTGGTGACCTTGTGACAGCCTTGAGGAGTAGCAAGATATTTTGTCAAATGTACCTTTACTGTTATTTGTCTGATTTTTTTTTTTTTTTTTCATGAATGGACTGGGGTTAGGCTATGTAAAATTAGCATTCCTTATCACCATTGATGGTGACCTTAATCAACTGACTGAGTCAGTGTTGTCAGGTCTCCTCACTGTAAAGTTGACCAGCCCCATCTCCTTTCCATGGGTTTCCCAGGTGGCCCTGGTGGTAAAGAACCCGCCTGCCAATGCAGGAGACTTAAGAAATGCGAGTTCGATCCCTGGGTGGGGAAGATCCCCTGGAGGAAGGAGGGCATGGCAACCCATTCCAGTATTCTTGCCTGGAGAGTCCCATGGACAGAGGATCCTGGCGGGCTACAGTCCATGGGGTCACAAAGAGTCAGACGCGACTGAGCAGGCAGGCACTCCTTTCTGTACTGTTCTCTTTGAAAGAGCCACCGTGTTTCAGCCCTCAGAGTGGGAAGTCATGCTTGAGTTATCTAGTAAATCATTTGGAACTGTGAGTGGCAAATTTGTCCCTTCTTTTATTTCTCCATATGTTTTTACACCATCGAGTTCTGAGCGCTTAGCACCGAATGGCAGGCATTTAATACATATTATTGGTCCTTGTGAACATCCATTGCAAACGTCTCAGGTTATAATAACATCTTAAATGATGACACTAAAATAGGACATGCTTTTTTAGAAGCACTACTCTAGGTTTTTGGGTGTTTTTTCCCCCCAGATCCTTTAATGTTCACAACAGTGCTATCAGTATGACATTATCACCACCAAATGTGATTTTTAACTTATTGGAGGCCACACTGCTAGTGAACGGTGGAAACGGGATCTGAGTCTGCGCCCGTCCGAGCCTATGCTCGGAGCCTTGCAGACACCCGGTGGTCTGAGTCCCCTCTTCCCGGCTCCTTCGGAATCTTCTTCGGGCCTGGCGGGGAGGTGAGGCTGCGTCCCCGCCTCCACCGGGTGGGCACGAGGGGAGGAGCCGCAAGGGAGAGTAGGAGCAGTGGGGAGGAGGAGGAGCGATGTTAGAAGTCTCGGTATCAAAAATACAGGGACTGCGGGCGCGCGCTCCGGACCTACCGCGCGGAACCCCGGGGCGGAGAGGGGCGGGCCGCCTCAGGGCCCCGCCTGCCCTCCTAGTCAGAGGAAGACGCTCCCGGGATGCGCGCTTCCGGCCTTGCGTGCAGCGGGGCGGGGCCGTGCGTGGGGCGGGGCGGGGCGGGGCCTTGGCAGGGTCGGCGGGTTCTTGGCCTGTGCTGACTGCGCGCGCACCTCGCCCGAGTTTAAGGCCCGCGTTCCGGTGCGAGCCTTTGGATCTCCCTAGGCGAGGCCCGAGGCTACCGCTAGAAGCCGGCGAGGGCCGGTTCGGTATTTACACAGCGTGCACTGGGACCGAAATCAGTGCTCAGAGCGCCAACAGGATCCTCGGGGACCGCAAGGGTTGGGCCGGGGTTCCCCACACGGTCAGCACTCAAGTTCGTTCCTGGAACCCGATCGATCGCAGAAAACCCCGCCTGTCCTGGGGCTGGGCGCCGGCACCGCGTTCCCTATAGCCAGGGGCTCTGCGCTTCTGTGAGACCGACCGCGGTCCCTGGTCCCCGATCTCCGGGGCTGACCAGGCACTGTCCTGAGCTAATCTGTTCCAGGCAAGCCCTGGTCCTGATGGGTGTACCGTTAACCCTCTGCTCCTACAGACTGTGGCTCTGAGATTTGGAGGAAAAAAAGGAAACACCCACACTTCTCCCTGACTCTTGTCTGGTCAGTCGTGCTGGCCCCACAATTCCTCAGGGACTTGGATTTGAGCTCCTCTGCGTTCGTATCGTGCTCTGTTCCACAGTACCAAGGGCTACTGTACAGACCCCCGGCACCCCCTCTCCCGGTCCCCCGCCCTTGCTAGTCCTCGTTTTGTGAGAGAGACACTGGGGAGCAGGGAGGGCTTCCGTTTTACAGAAAGACAGTTCCAGGGAGGACTCGCTATACGGCTCCCCTGACTTTGTACCCGGAGCACTTTTAATCCAGTGTCCATTGCAAATGCCTGGCGAGGTTCTCTTCGGGGAGGGTTGTATTCTTAGTGCCACTGGCCTCTGCCCCCAGATGCCAGCGGTAGCTCCCCACCATGACAACTGCAACCCTTCCTTCCCCACCACCCCCGCCGCGTTTCTCCTCTCTGGAGCAGGTCCTCCCCGCTGAAGAAGAACCCTGTGTTTTGGAAAACGGAGAGGGGCAGGCGCAGGAAGCAAAGGGCCACTGAAGACCCCATGCTTTCTTGGGGATAGGCTGGCCGACTGTCCCACATCAAGAGTCACAGGGACGGCCTGCGTGGCATCCGGATATATGCAAAGAGCCAACAGCTGTGGGTGGCCAAGCTGGGACTCTGGGCAGCTGGATTCTGACCCTGGCATTGACCCCTGGACAATCCACACAATCTCCTGGGCTGACGGTTACTTTTCCTTTCTTTCTTTTTGAAAAAATAGCTTCTACTGATTTTTTTGTTTGTTTCAAAAGTAATATGTTTATTGTTGTTTTTCAGTTGCTAAGTCGACCCCCATGCACTGCAGCACTCCAGGCTCCTCTGTCCTCCACTATCTCCCCGAGTTTGCTCAGATTCATGTCCAATGAGTCAGTGATGCCATCTAACCATTTCATCCTCTGCCACCCCCTTCTCCTTTTGCCTTTAATCTTTCCCAGCATCAGGGTCTTTTCCAGAGTCAGTTCTTTGCATCAGGTGGCCAAAATACTGTTAATATATGAATTACTATACTGTTAATTTTCAGCCTTTATCTTTCCTTTTTCCATGCAATGTAGAATTCTTTTTTTACAGAAAATAATAAAATCATCATACGTATTTTGTCACATTTTCTCCCTACCTAGAAAAATTTTTTGGCTCTCTTAACGTTTCATATTCTGCCATAGCCCCACAGTTCCATGGGTGGCTGCTCCATGATATATCTGTTTGCCCAGTATGGCTGGACATGGCTTTACTTTGGCATCCTCCAGTATTGATGGAGGATCTGTGTTGGGTACTGCCCTAGGCCTGCAGGCTCAAAGAGGGCAGCAAGGGCCCTGCCTTTGAGAGCATTTACAACTGGGGACTGGGGGAAGTATACACATGTACAGATTTTTACATTATTATGACATTATTATGATAGAGAAGAAGATGAGGAAAATAAAACGGGGTGATGGTTGCATGGCAGGGAGGACCTCTGGGATGAGGAATGAGAAGGTTAATGGTTTGTGGAGAATGCAGTCAGGCTTGGGCCCAGGGAAGGAAGTAATGGATGCAGAGGATCCATGAGTGAGGGGGGAGAGCAGCGCTGCAGGGTGAGGGTTCTGGGCATGCTGGTGGCACTTCGGAGGTGGTGACCAGTCTCCAGGTGGTCACAGCCTGGGAGGCATGCAAACCCTACAGGTGATTAGCATTTTACCAAAAGGACTGCCTAAGGTGGGAAGTGGGGGCAGGTTGTCTTGGTCCTTGGTGTTGGCCAGACCCTGACTCTTTGCTACAATGATGCAGAAGATGGGTTTCTGGTTTTCATCTGCACTGCTTTGATTGCCAGCAAGGGTAATATATACCTTCTTAGGTTTACTGTGCCCTCAGTTTACTATTTTCTAATTGTCAAAAGAATGTCTAATGTCCTGGCTCTTTTATGATTCTAAAATGCCAGGCCAAGGCAAGAATGTTAAGAATTCACCATTTTGTACCTTATCCATACAATCACCTGTAAGGACAAAGGGAGTTTCGGACACCTCCCTCCTCACCCTTCTTCTCATACTTGGCCTCAGAGAGAGTCTGTGGGTACACTGGGTGCCACTTCTTTCCTGATGTAGCTCTCGCTTCCAGGGAACTTATTCTACCCTCAAAATTTCCTGAGGATTACTAAATTTATGTAGTCATTTACTCCTTCATCCCCACTTGGTAAAGTGACCCTTGCAGAGACCACTTTGCCTGGAGCCCTGTCTTTGCGCTCCCCATGTGGGCCCAGACTATTGAATGCTTGTTCTATGCTCCTTGTCCTGTTGGCTGCTGTAGACAGCCTGGGCCACAGGCGACCAGCGGACCTGTACACAAGGCTAAAATAGCTCTGCCCTAGACGCTTTACCCTGTGCTATGGGCTGGACTGTGTCCCCACAAGTTTCATATGTTGGAGCCCTAAACCCCGGTCCCTCAGAGTGGGACATTATTTGGAAATAGGGGTGTTGTTAATGTAATTAGTTAGGTTAGGATGATGTCATCCTGGAGTGGGGTGGGTCCTAACCCAACAAATCTGTTGTCTCTATAAAAAGGGGAAATTTGGACACAGAAACAGACACCCACAAAGGAACAAAATGACGATATGAAGACTGGACTAATGCTACCAAAAGCCAAGAAACTACCAGAAGCTGGAGGGAAGCCTAGAACAGACCCTTCCTGGGGCCTTCAGAGGCAGCATGGCCTTGTTGGCACCTTGATCCCAGACTTCTGGCCTCTGGAACCCTGAGACAACACATTTCAGTGGTCCTAAGTCACCCAATGTTGTACCTTGACAAGGAAGCCCCAGGAAGTTGATATACTCTGCATGCTGCTGTCCTGGTAAGTGCAAACTGTGCTCGGTCCAAGGGTCTCTGAAACCATGGGGGGAACACCACCATCCCAGAACCCTTAGCTGGGTGTGACTTAGCTCTGGATGCATGTGTTTCTTTTTTCTTGACACCCAGAACAGTGATGGGAAATGGCCCAGTCAGAGCTGAGTATGAATGGTTCCACTTGGAATGAACCTGCCCGGTAGCAAGAACTATGGCCCTGCCTCTCAGGCAGGCAGAGGCTAAATTCAGCCTGAAGATCTTAGGTCTTTCTTGCTTAGAGAGATTCCTGGATCTCTACTGGACTCTTTATCCATCTGTTGGTCTTCTGGCTGCTTGAAGGCTCAGCCATGAGTAGAATAGAGACCTCTCCATGCTCTGTCACTTCCTCTGAGTGGACAGTCACGTGGAAATGCAATGAAAAATTAAACCCATGTGAAAATGCAATAGCAATGATAATACACTCTATGAAGGAACATGCAGAGGAAAGTAGGAACTTAACTATGATGGAGGAGGGTATCAGGGAGTCCTCTGAAGAATGATGTGGAAGCCAGGTGGGAATTACCCAGATGAGCTTGAGCTGCTTCAGGGTGGGTATCCTGGCTGGCCTTAGCCTACTGTGTGTGGCAGGCACTGGCACCCATGGTAGACCTAGCCAGACTGTTCACACCACCTCTTGGCATTTTTGCATGTCCATTCCTGCAGACCTGACTAACCCAAGTGTGGGCTATAGGAGGGCCACCTTGGTCCCAGTTTGACGAGAATAGCCTTGTTTGCGCCTGTTCTGGTGCTTTATTACCAGCACATTTTTGGATAGTAAATTATATGGTCACCCAGCTGAGGGACCTTGATCTACAAACTCACGACTTTCAAACATCACTGGACCATCCTAGAGATGGACAAAAAGAAGGCCACTCTTTCATTAGTTCAGTTCGGTTGCTCAGTTGTGTCCAACTCTTTGTGACCCCAGGGACTGCAGTATGCCAGGCTTCCCTGTCCATCACCAACTCCGGGAGTTTACCCAAACTCATGTCCATTGAGTCAGTGATGCCATCCAACCATCTCATCCTCTGTCATCCCCTTCTCCTCCCGCCTTCAATCTTCCCCAGCATCAGGGTCTTTTAAATGAGTCAGCTCTTTGCATCAGGTGGCCAAAGTATTGGAGTTTCAGCTTCAATATCAGTCCTTCCAATGAACACTCAGGACTGATCTCCTTTGGGATGGACTGGTTGGATCTCCTTGCTGTCCAAGGGACTCTCAAGAGTCTTCTCCAACACCACAGTTCAAAAGCATCAATTCTTCGGCCCTCAGCTTTCTTTACAATCTCACTCTCACATCCATATGTGACTACTTGAAAAACCATAGCCTTGACTAGACAGACCTTTGTTGACAAAGTAATGCCTCTGCTTTTAATATGCTGTCTAGGTTGGTCACAACTTTCATTCCAAGGAGTAAGCGTCTTTTAATTTCATGGCTGCAGTCACCATCTGCAGTGATTTTGGAGCCCCCCAAAATAAAGTCTGTCACTGTTTCCACTGTTTCCCCATCTATTTGCCATGAAGTGATGGGGCCAGATGCCAGGATCTTAGTTTTCTGAATGTTGAGCTTTAAGCCAACTTTTTCACTCTCCTCTTTCACTTTCATCAAGAGGCTCTTTAGTTCTTCTTCACTTTCTGCCATAAGGGTGGTGTCATCTACACATCTGAGAACACCATGAACAGTATGAAAAGGCACACTTTCATACCTATCAGAAAAACCCAGAAGGCTTCCAAAGTTCCCATGGCTTACTGTTCATTTCAACTGCTTTTCGTTTAGATCACCAAGGTCTAGGTAGTCCAAGAAGAGCCTGCTCTTAGAACTTTCTTTGCATTGATCACATGAACTCATCCACTAACGAAAGCACACACCCAACCTTGAATTAGTGTCTCCTTTCTGACATCTCCCCCATGACATCTATTAGTTGTCTGTTTCTTGCTCTGGCATATGAGCTCCTTGGAGGTAGGGATGGTGTATGCCTTGTCCATTACTATAACATATGCACTAGTTGTTTGCCAACACATTGGATAATCTAGATTAAATTAACAAATTCCTAGGAACACACAGCCTACCCAAATTGAATCATGAAGAAATAGAACATCTGAATAGAACTAAAGAAAAACTCATAATTTAGCTTCACTGAATTCTATCATACATTTAAGGAAAATTAACACCAATCCTTCTTAAAGTCTTCCCAAAAACTGAAGAGGAGGGAATATTTCCTAATCCTTTCTATGAAGTCAGGATTACCCTGACAAAAGCCAAAGATTCTGCAAGAAGATTACAAAACAATATTCTTTATAAACATATGTTGAGGATGGAGAATCCTCAACAAACTACTAGAAAACCAAACTCAACAGCATATTAAAAGGATCATACACCCTAACCAAATGGGATTTATTCCCAGGATGTAAGGATGGTTCAATATCCTTAAACTCAATTGTAAAAAATCAGTGTAATACAGACCACATTAACAGAATGAAGGGGAGAAAAACAACCATACGATGATCTCAATTGATGCCAGGAAAAAGCATTTGACACAAAACAAAACAAAACAAAACAAAAATAAACAAACAAACAAAAATCTACAGACTAAGAATAGAAAGAAACTTATTCAATATAGTAAAGGCCATCCATATATGAAAAGCCCAAACCAAACATCATACTCATACTTTCACCTACAAATGGTGAAAGACTAAAAAATTAAAAAACTTTTCCCCTGAGATCAGCAACAAGAGAAAGATGTCCACTTTCATCAGTTCTATTCAATGTGCTATTGGAAGTTTTAGCCAGAGCAACTGGGCAAAAAGAAAGAAAGAAAAAGAAATAAAAAGCATTCAAATTAGAAAGGAAGATGTAAAATTATTTCTGTTCATAGATAATATGATCTTATATCATGTAAAATCATCAATATTTAAGAACTCTGAGGATTCTACAAATAACAGAACTAAAAAACAAACTCAGCAAACATAGAACATACTGCTGCTATGTCACTTCAGTCGTGTCCGACTCTGTGCGACCCCATAGACTGCAGCCCACCAGGCTCCGCCGTCCCTGGGATTCTCCAGGCAAGAACACTGGAGTGGGTTGCCATTTCCTTCTCCAATGCATAAAAGTGAAAGTGAAGTTGCTCAGTCGTGTCCGACTCCCAGACCTCATGGACTGCAGCCTACCAGGCTCCTCCGTCCATGGGATTCTCCAGGCAAGAGTACTGGAGTGGGGTGCCGTTGCCTTCTCCAGAACATACTGAATCAATACCAAAAATTAGTTTGTTTCCATATACTAAGAAAGCACAATCCAAAAAGGAAATTGGAAACACAACTCCATTTACAATAGCATCCAACAAATAAAATACCCAGGAATAAACTTAGCCAAGGAGACAAAACACTTATACACTGAAAATGATAAAACATTGCTGAAAGCAATTTAAAAAGACATCCCATGTTCATGGATCAGAAGACTTACTGTTGTTAAGATGTCAATAATACCCAAAGTGTTCTACAGATGCAATGCAACCCTTTTCAAAATTACAATAGCCCTTGTGCAGAAAGGAGAGGCCAATCCTCATGGCTCAGATGGTAAAGAATCTGCCTGCAGTGTAGGAGACCTGGCTTCAATCCCTGGTTTGGGAAGGTCCCCTGGAGAAGAAAAATGGCAATCCACTCCAGTATTCTTGCCTAGAGAATCCCATGGACAGAGGAACCAGGCAGGCTACAGTCAATGGGATCACAAAGAGTTGGACACAGCTGAGTGACTAACACACAATCCTCAAGTTAATATGGAATTGCATGGGGCTCAGGAAAGATAAAACAAGCTTGAAAAAGAAAAGTCAAGTTGGAGGTCTCATCCTACCAAATATCAAAGCTTAATACAGAGCCATAGTAATCAAAACAATGTGGTACCGGCATAAAGATACACAAACCAATGAAATACAATAGAGAACCCAGAAATAAACCCTGGTCCATATGGTCAAATGATTTTTGACAAGGGTGTGATGAACATTCAGTGGGGAAAGGACAGTCTTTTCAACAAATGGTGCTGGGAAAACTGGATATTCACACATGAAAGAATTAAGATGAACCCTTACTTCACACATCCTATACAAAAATTAATTGAAAATGGACCAAAGTCCTATACTTAAGAACTACAACACTTTTTTTCTTTTTTATATTCTTAGTTTATTTTTTAGATTGCATATGTGAGTAATAACATACAGTGTTTGTCTTTCTCTGACTTATTTTACTAAGGATAATTCTTTCAAGGTCCATCCATGTAAAACTACAACACTCTTAGATGAAAACATATGGAGGAAAGCTTCATGATATTGAATTTAGCAAAGATTTCTTGGACATGACATCAAATGCATAGGCAACAAAACAAAAAATAGATGAATTGGGCTTCATCAAAATTAAAAACTTAAAGTGCACAGGATGGGAGAAGATAATTGCAAATCATATATCTGATAGGCAATTAATATCCAGAATATATTAAAAAATCTTCTGCAACTTAGCCAAAAGCAACCAACTCAAATCAAAAATGAGGAAGGGATTAGAATAGACATTTTTCCAAAGAATATATATAGATGGCCACTAAGCACATAAAAAGATGCTCAACATCACTAATCATTAGGGAAATGCAAATCAAGATCCCAGTGATCATGGAGTTTCAGTGGAACTACATTTTTGCCATTAAAAATTGGTATTATATTGGACTATACATTGAGAAATCAATCAAAATAGAAAAAAATGTACTTAAAAAAAAAACCCACAATGAGACACCACTTCCCACACATTAGGATGGCTATAAAAAATAGAAACAAACAAACAAACAAAACCCAAATTAGGAACAATATGCTGATAAAGATGTGGAGAAATTAGAACACTTGTACACTGTTGGTGGAAATTTAAAATGCTGTAGCTGCTGTGAAAAACAGTATGGTGGTTCCTTAAAAAGTTAAAAATAGAATCACCACATGATTCAGCAATTTCACTTCTGGGTATACACACAACAGAAGTGAAAGCAGGGACTTGAACAGATATTTGTATACCCGTGCTCTTAGCCAAACAGCGGGGACAACCCGTGTCTAACGACAGTGAGCAAATAAACCAAATGTGGCATATCCATACAATGAAGTATCTTAAAGTCTTAAAAAGGAAGGAAATTCTGACACATGCTATGCCATGGATAAACTTTGAGGACATTCTGCTCAGTGAAATAAGCATCACAAAAGGACAAATAATGATGCCACATATGAAGTCCCTAGAGTAATCAAATTCATAAAGACAGAAAGTAGAATGGTAGTTACCAGGGGCTGGAGGTAAGGGGTATTGGGGAGTTAGGGTCAGAATTTCACTTTGGAAAGATGAGAATAGTTGTAGAGATGGATAAGGTTGATGGCTGCACAATATTGTAAGTATACTTAATGCAACAGAGCTGTCCACTGAAAAATGGTTAAAATGATAAATTTTATGTTATGTACATTACCACAATGGAAAATCCTGCATCTGCATGCAGTACACTTTGTTGAGTAGTAGGTGAATGAATAAACACATACTGGAAGATGCTGCTTTTCCACTGGGTAATAAGGTGAAAAAACCATGTCTTGTCCTCAGATGCTTTCTGCAGAGCATGCAGCACTGCAGTCGTGCTTCACCAGAGCGCCAGGGTGGAGGGGCAGTGTGTGGGCCATGTAGTTTGGCAGCCCACCCCCTCGCCCCTACAGTATGGCAGGGGTGAGTGGTGAAGTCTTGGACGCTTGCACAGACTCATGGGTGATGTGCCGTGAGGAATGGGGCAAACTTGGGGGAATGGGTGTTGAGGCAAGGGGCAGACCACATGGAGGGCCACTGATCTTAGGGTGGAAAAATACCAAGGTCACCCCCCATTTTTTCCTAGGTCCTTCCATGTAAGTTCCCTTTGTTTTCCTTCCCCAACTCACCACTTCTAGGCCTCTGCTTTCAAGTCACCTCAGAAGCTCTTCGCCTCTGCCCAGCCCTGACACTGTGCCAGTTTCCATAGGGCACTATGGTACCCAGCCCACTATATGTGTTGCTGTCTCCCTTTACTGCCATATGAGCTTCACAACACTTGGGGCTAAGTGCTCTATGGCTACAACACTGCTCAGCACACAGCAGGTGTTCAATATATGTTGACATAAATGTATTTTGAAATAAATGACTGAGAGGGAGGACACAAAGATAAGTCAGGCTTTCTGACAGAGGATAAGAGAGAAGTCATAGGGAGAAAGTCTCTTCCAAAGAGAAGAAGAGTCTGGGACCCATATTGAGACATTTTAGTCTGTAATTGGCAGGCAGCCTTGGAAG
Source organism: Bubalus kerabau (assembly GCF_029407905.1). Lineage (NCBI taxonomy): Eukaryota > Metazoa > Chordata > Mammalia > Artiodactyla > Bovidae > Bubalus > Bubalus kerabau. The sequence continues at coordinate 152,253,593 of NC_073627.1, forward strand.
TGCTTTGAGTAATAGGAAAGTATCTCAATAAACACTTCCAGATACAAGAGGTCATGGATGTAGACAGGGGAGTGCTGGAGGGCAGGGGGTGGAGATGGTAGGGTGGGGTGGCCAGAGCCATCCCAGAGGTCTGCGGTGAATGACTGGGGTGGAGGACGGGCTCCCACGCCTACTGCATGTGCTCGGGGTGCCCTGGGAGGCAACCAAGGGGTGGCAGTGCAGGCTCAGGCCCTGGAGAATTCTGGGCTCCTGGCTTGCTCCTTCCTCTCACTAGTCAGCTGACTTTCTCCATTCAACTGCTCTGAGCCTCAGTTTTCACTTTCAGAAAATGGCATCCATACTATACCATGTCTATTAGTCGCTCAGTCGTGTCTGACTCTTTGCGACCCCTGGACTGTAACCCGCCAGGCTCCTCTGTCCGTGGGATTTTCCAGGCAAGCATATGGGAGTGGGTTGCCATTTTCTCCTCCAGGGGATCTTCCCAATCCAAGGATCAAACCCCTGTCTCCTGCATTGCAGGCAGATTCTTTACCATCTGAGCCACCAGGGAAGCCCTGTACCCTCTCTACAACACCTGTTTATATACCTATCTCTAAAGTGGCAGCAGTCACACCTAAGGTGTCAATGTGAGTGCTGAGTTTGTAATAATCACTACCCAGGGGATATGCTAAGTGCTTTACGAGCAGCTGGGTGAGTTCTGGTCCATGTCTGAAGAATTAAACACAGTGTACTGTACCTGGTAAGCATTTGATAAATGCTGGGTACCTATTACCATTATTATCCAGGTTGGCTTCCCCTGGACCACAGTCAAGTTGGTCTCCAGAAGTTTCTGGCTCTAATAGATGACAAGTGGGGGGAATGGGGATATTGCTGGTTTAAGTGCTTCAGTACTGCCATGAAAAGGGAAAAATAGTGAAACTGTTCATCCTTCAGTCGTGTCTGACTCTTTGTGACCCCACGGACTGTAGCCCACCAGGCTCCTCTGTCCAATGGGATTTTCCAGGCAAGAATACTGGCGTGAGTAGCCATTCCCTTCTCCAGGGCATCTTCCTGACCCAGGAATTAAATCTAGGTCTCCTGCATTGCAGGCAGATTCTTTACCACTTGAACCACCAGGGAAGCCCATTCAGTACTGCCATGGGAGAAGGTAACTCAGCAGTGCCCAGGCCAGGCTCTTTGGGCTTCCTTGCAGACTTTGATCTACTGGCTGAGCACTGTTTACTTGCACCAATTCACATCAGGGTGTTAATTGTGGACAATGCTTAATAGTTACTCCCTTTCCAGGGCCATCCAGGCTGTCATCAGAAGGATCAGAAGGAAGGACTCTGGAAGGGAGGATAACAGCTGGAATTCAGATAAGAAGGTAGTCCAGGTCCTGGGCAGCTCACCAATGTGTAAGAGTGTGTGTGTGTGTGTGGGGGGGGGGGGGGGGAGATAATTCCTTTCTCCTTACTTCCCCTTTCTCCAGCTTCTTTTCCCCACTCTCACCTAGTCCCTCCCAGCTAAGGCCCAGCTTTGGGCATTGCTCAGGCTGCAGTTGAGGGGTCACCTGTAGAGGGAAGCTGGGCAACAATGTGAAGGCAGATTTTGACTCAACAGAAGAGAGGGCTTCAACTGAGCTGCCTACAAGTGGAGCAAGTGACCCTTAGGAGCTGTAGGCCTTGGTAGGGTACCTGTCAGGGATGCTTCTGTGAAGTGAGCTGGACCAGGTTTCCTGCCCCAAATCTGGAATTCTGTGCTTGTGGCAGCCAGCATCTCCTAGCACCATACAGGGAGGATGGGGAAGGCCAAGAGAGTGAGGGAGCACAGACAGGTTCCTTACTTTGAATTAGGAGCCAGCTCTGCTCTAGCATCCTGAAATGATCTCAGATGCCCAAAGTATACAGCAGCTGGGTAGCAGGCCGGGGACAGCCTGCTATAGAATGCCTTGGGAAAAGATTCCTCAGAGCCAGGGCCTGAACCCCTCACCCTCCACCCCACAAAGACCCTGACCGTCATAGGTGAGATGGAATGACCACTAGCCCAGAGCAACATGGCAGCCCTCTCCTCCTATATCCTTGTTGCCACCAGCAGAACTCAGCAGTTTGGGACACAGACAGGAGGCCTGGGGCCTAATGTCCTTCCTGTGCGTTAGGTCTCCCAGGCCTGGGAGCTCCCACCAGGGCTCCTGGGCAGCTCAAATTCCAGGTAACCTCTTCCTCTTCATAGAGCTGACCTGTGCCGGCATGCTTCTGGATCCTTTGAACTATGTCCTCCTCTTGAGGGCTCAGCATCAAGGGAAGTCCACAGATCTTGTGAAGGAGGGAGGGCAGTCCCCAGCCAGGAATAAGGGAGAAAGGGAAGTTGTATTCCAGCCAGAAACTCAGTTGGGAAGGTAGGAGGGAGGAGGGGACAGGAGGAACAGCCCCCAAGCTGCCCCCCTGCTCTGCTGCTTATCAGAAGAAACTTAAGAGTCAAGTAGTTGCTCCTCTGCCTTCTTAACCAGGAAGGACGTCTTCCTTCTCCTCCTCCAGGGTCTCACCCCACACCCAGGGGTCTCCCAGACCTGCCTTCCCCTTGCATCCTCGGGCCACCTTCTACTCGGGGAATCCCCTGACCCACCTTCTTCCAGGTGACTGTCTTCCAGCTCACCTTCTCCCCTTCAGGGGTCTCCTAGCCCACTTTCTCCCTTGGCAGGGTCTTCCCAGCCCACTCTCTCTCCCTGCAGGTCCCCCGACCCACCTTCTCCCGGCAGGGTCTTCTGGTCCCTCTTCTCCCCCAGCACGGTTCCCCTGGACCACTTTCTCCCCCGGCAGAGGGGTACCCCGGCCCGCCTTCCCCGCGGTCCCCGGCCCGCCTTCCCGCGGCGGGAGCGGCGGCCCTGGCTGGCGGGCGGAGGCGGCGCCACCCGGGGCGCTGACGTAGAGGCCGCTCGGCGGCCGGGGGTCCCTTCGGTGGGGCCGCGGCTCCCCGCCCGCCGCCCCCGCGCGTCCATTCCCTTTTGTGTCCCGCGCGCGGCCCGCTCCCCGCGCACACTCGCGCCCTGCGCCCCGCGGGCCGGCGGGCGGCTCCCGGCGCGGCCCTGCACCGCGCGCCCCGCTTTGTGTGGACGCGCCGGCCGGGTGCGCGCGGGCTGTCGTGCGCCCCCGGCCCCGTCCCCGGCCCCGGCTCCGGCCCCGGCCCCGGCCCCGGCCCCCGCCCGGCCCGGCCCGCCCGGCCCGACCCGGGAGCGCAGCGCGGGCCGAGGGGCGGGCGGGCGGCGCGCGAACATGGCGACGGTGCCCGTGTACTGCGTCTGCCGGCTCCCCTACGACGTTACCCGCTTCATGATCGAGTGCGACGCCTGCAAGGACTGGTTCCACGGCAGGTGAGCGCGCAGCCGCCCGGCCCCGGCCCTGGCCCCGATCCCCGGCCCCCGGGCCCCCGGCCCCCGGCCCCCGGCCCCGGCCCGGTCCGGTGAGCGCCCTGCAGGCCCCCGCCCGCCGCCTCCCGCCGGCCGCGCGCCCTTTTGTGCCCGGGGCGGGGGCCGGGGGCCGGGGCCGGTCGGGCGCCCCTCACCGCCGCCGCGCACAAAGCGGGTCCGCGGGGGGCGGCGGGCGGGGGCCGGGCCGGGAAGTTGGGGCGCCGAGCAGGCCGGACCGCCTGACAGCGGGCCCGCGGAGGCCGGGCTCCCGAGGCCCAGGCCCGGCGCCTCCCCCGCGAAGTTGCAGGAACTTTCCCCGCGCGGGCCCGGGAGACGCGCGAGTGGCGGGCTCGGACGCCGGCGGGGCTGGGACGGACGTGGGGCCCGGCCAGGTGGCGGCGGCGCGCCCACCCTCCGCCGCAGCCCGGAGCTCCGGCACCTTGTCCGGGAGGCAGGGACCCCTGCCCGGCCCCAGCGGGGTTCCTGGACCCGGCCGGCCTGCACATCCCCGGCAGGCGTGTGGGTGACAGAATGGTGGGTCTGTGTGGGTGTTGTGGCTTTGCCGCCTCCTCTTTGGCCGTCACGTTTCCCCGTTCCCTTGCTCTGTGTTCCAGACACAGGCCCACCTTGGTTTTGACTTGACCTTCTGCTCTCAGAGGAAGATGGGGTGGGGGGAGGTGAAGCTTGGCCTTTGCCCGTGACCATGACCTGGCCCTGTGCCGAGTTTTCAAAAGCCAGAGGCCCCTTCCCACCCAGAAGTAAGTGGCGGAGGAGGAAGAGGAGGTGATCCTGGTGCCCAAACTGCTCCAACAGGTTCTTCTGTGTTTGGGCCTCAGCGGAACCGCCAGAGGCTGGCCAGGGTAGTGTGCCCTCCTAGCTCCAGTCTTAGACCCAGCAGGAGCAGGGCTGGGGGCAAGAGACTGTGTATGTGCTGGTAAGTGGTCCCTCAACTTCCAGAGAGATGAGCCCCTCACCCCCCACCCCGGTTTTAACTGTGGATGGGCGAGTGGCCCTTAAAGGTAGGTTGTGCTATCTACTTCTGACAGTTTGCATGTGTGGGGCTAGGCAGCCAGATGTGACAGGGCTTGCTTAGGTTGGTCAGTGCCAAGCCTGAGTCCTAGCTCAGTGCCTGTGCCAGGGACACCAGTGAGGAGGGCTGAGACTCCATGGGATAGAACTCCCACTGAGATCGTGGGGCTCCTGGGCTGCCTTCCCAGGACTGTGGAGACCCTGCAGAGCAGTGGAGGCTGGAGTATGGGCATTGGGGTCTGCCCAGAACAGTGCTGCTATGCACACCCACCAGTTGGCATCCTCTCAGAGTTCATGGCTGGATCAAGGGTGAGAGCTGCCATATGATCGTTCATGGCTCCTCAGGTCCAGAGATGCTGAGAAGCTGGCCGGGAGTGCCCTTAAAGTGGTGAGACCTCTCCCTCCTCCCCTACCCCTACCCAGGGCCTGCAAGCCTGCCCAAGGTGCCCGGGCTGGAGGACTGTGAGGGCCTGGGAGGACCCTTGCCTGGCTTCCCTCCTTTGAGTTGGGCAGGCAAAGCCAGTTCTGAGCTGGACTTTGAGAAGGGGCGTAGTGAGTGGGAGGAGCAGAGGGGGTAGGGAGAGACCTGGGAATGAGAGCGAGCAGGGGAAAGGGGCTGAGGGCTGGGATGGTGGCATTTACTGGATTGGCTTAGGTAGAGACAGGGAGAAAGATGCGCCCTGACACCTCAAAGGGGATGTTTTGGGGAAGTCTTCTCTCTTTATTTCTTATTTCTCATTTGAAGTCTTTGATTTAATCTGATATACACACAGATCATTTGACCAGCACAGATTAGTTTCCACCTATGTGGGGTCACCCTACGGTCTGAAAGGGGCTGTGCTTCCCTCGTGCCATGGGGCACATCTTCTCTGTGTGTAATCAAGGGTCCTTTACAGAAGTGAGTGAACCCTGAGGGGCCAGAGCACCTCCTGTAGTGCTTAGTCCCCTGAGTGGCTCAGGGGAGGTGCTGTGTTGGGAGAACACAGGGTCAGAGTTTGGGACCATTGTTGGCGAGGCTGGACAAGGCTATATGCGGCCCTCACACCCCTGGGCAAACCTCCCACCTCTCCTGTCATGACCCTTCTCCACTGTGACAGAAAGGTGTATGACATGATCCACAATGTTTCCAAATCTCCAGATATTCCTGGTTGGATGACCCTCTACTCTTTTCAGATTCATGTACCATCTGTACTGTTGTTCACTTCATATTCAACCATCTCAACTCACTTTCTAAAAGTTTGAATACTTTGTAACTTTTTGTGTTGAGAGAATTTGAAGAGTTACAAAAAAAGGTACAGTTTCCCTGTACCCCACACCCTGCCTCCCCTGAAGTTAACATCTTATCAAATTATGTTGCAAACATAGAAACAGGCAGAAGCACTGGGGCCGCACTGCTAACCAAACTTCAGGCCTTGGGCAGATTTATTTAGTTCCAGGACCCCACATTGCATTTCACTCTGGTGTCTCCTTACTCTCCTGAATCTTTCTGTTCCAAGGAAACTTCGTATCATTCCCTGAAATAGAACATTAGTATAACTTGCTGTAGACAGTACTTGTAAAAATAAACATAACTGAAAGTAACAGGCTCCCTCTTGTTCCACCTGTGACCCTTCACATCCCTACAATGAACCCCTCTTTGGATGGATTGGAAGGGGGTCTCTGAAGTTACTTTCCCTCCCAGTGGCCAGCTCTTTGCTGGTAGGACTCCAGCAGCAGTGCCGGCTGAGATAATGGTTGGGGCAGTCTCCTTCCATAGGGGAAGAACCTGCTCCCAGGATGTGTCCACCCTGGCAGGAAGCCTGGAGAACCCTGACTACCCCTTCTGGCATTCTCTGCGGCAGTCTTTCTGCTGGACCGAGCTGGTACTTGGGCAGCCAGGAAGGCAGGAGCTTGTGTTCCACTCTGTCTTGACCATGACTGGTCACTCCGGGGGCTAGGATAGCTTGTCAACCCAATCTGCCTTCCTTGCACCCACTGCAGTGTCACCTGGAAATTGATTGACTAGGAAGGGATGGATTTTGTGGCTGGGTGTCCTCAGAGCTGTCTTACCTGTCTGAGCAGATATGGCACTGCTCAGGCGTTGGGAACCTTCCTCCTCAACTGGGGTGCCACAGAGCCAGAAACGGGGGCCAAGAGATGGGGGGCTTCTCATGCTTGTGCCTCCTGCCAGACCCTGTGTGTCTACCTTTGGCAAGTCGTCTGACTCTAGACCAGTAAGTAGCTCTAGGGAGTGACCTGGACATCTCACCTTTTCATCATCTTGATGTGAAGAGTCTCTGTGGAAAACAGAAATGATTCTGTTGAAATATCAGAGATCCTGAAGCTTCCTGACCCTTGTTAAATTCCTGTTGCATTGAGCTTGAAGGGTTTTTGGAAGCATAATCAGTAAAGTTGATTTTAAAGAGTTTGAAAGCTGAGGTGCTGTGCCAGTCCTTTAGAGGCGGAAGTTCCATTTATTCCTCAGCAAGTACCATGGGGTGCGTGTTCTGTGTGGGGTGCAGTGCTAGCTTTGTGGTTTCCTGGGGTAAGAAGGCAGATCCCCTTGCCTCTTACAGGTTTTCTTCTGTGGGAGTCAAACTTGTGGGCTGGGAGTTCCATCCCAGCCTGGGGAGTGTTTCAGAGCTGAAGGAAGCACTGTGTGGGGCAGGGAGGTGCATCAGGGACAGCCTGCAGGTGTGGCTGAAGACAGGAACCACTCTGGGGCACTGAGCAGAGCAGTGGTAGGAGGGGACTGAGGACTTGACAGGGATCCTCTGGATGCTGTGCACGTAGCTGGGGAAGAGGACGGGGACAGGAGTCCCTGCCCAGATGAGAGGGGACAGGCAGGACCTGGGGTGAGGACTGGGGTGGGGAGAAGGGGTTGAATTCTACAGGTACTCTAAGGTGGGCTGGCAAGACTTGCCTGGTATAGATCCCCTCTGATTCCTGCGTTTGTCCTGCCATCTGGACTCCACGTGCCTTCCTTGCCAGGGCCCTATCTCTGTGCCCATCCTCCCCAGGACTGGTTGGCCTTTGTGGGCTTTTGCCATTTCTTTCACCCCACCCAGCCTTAAGCTTTTTAGGGCAGATCCTCTTCCTGGGTCCTTGGCCCTCATGGCTGCTCAGTACCACGAGTGGGATGGTGGCTGGCTCTGTTGGCCAGCGAACTGTGTGCACTTGGAAAGAAAGAAGGGCTTGCCAGGGCTCAGGCCTCAGTGCCGCAATCTGGGAGAGCAGAGCTGACAAATCTTCTAATGTGAGATCCCTTAATATAGTGGGAAGTGCCATTCACATGGCGACCGAGTTGTGGCATGTTTGACGTGGTTAGGAATAATGATTTGTCATTTTAAAATGAAGAATTCTCACTGAATGAGCTTAAGAAGTTCCAGAGGAGGTTGGGGGAATGTCCTGCCAAATTATAGAGGGCAGAACAGATATCCCCTGTCCATCGATCCTTTCCAAATGAGATGAAACTCAAAGGAAGCCACTTGGAGCTCATGGTAATCACCAGAATGTTTGCTTTTGTTGAAAATATTGGCCTGGAAGCATACTTGATGTGAGCCTCTGCACTGCAGCCTGCATTTGTTTGGGGCCTCTTGGGCTTAGGTGCGGCTGCAGATGGCCTGAGTTCGGGCAAAGTTTGGGATACTTGAAGCGGACCCTGCCACGCTCAGTACCATCTGTGGGTCCGTCCCCTCACCTCTGTGATCATGGCCCCTGGCCACGTGCAGGGCCTTTTTCCAAAATAATGAGAAGTTTTGCTGTTAGGAGGGAGTGTTGGCCAGAAAATAATGTTCCACAACAAAGTATGCTAGAAGAATCCAACTGCTAAGATTCCGGTGTGGGTAAAGCAAAGCTGTTAAGTGACTGATGTGACTAGTAGCACTGCAGGGCTCACACTCTGTCTGGCCTTTGTGGTGTCAGGATTAGTTCCCAATCATCCTTTTTTATTGGATGGTGGTGGGCCAGGCGGGCCACCTTGGCCTCCCACTTCTAGCAGAGAGAGAGGGCCCTTGTCTCCTCACCCACTGCTGGTGTACGCATCTCTGCCAGGGGTGGGGGCAGAAGTGGCATTTGGCATATTCTGGCTCAAGTGTGCTGAAAACTCCATACCTGTCCATGGGTTTGAAAATGCAGTGTGGACAGAGATATCTTCACAGCAGAAAGGCCACATCCTGTGGCAGGTAGGGAAGCTGGGCTCTCTGCAGCACCCTTGGTGTCTCAGGTGTACCCAGCAGCCCCCTGGCCTCCCACTTAGAGCCATGTCTCCATCTCTGCACCTTGCCTCCATGTCTCACTCCGGCTCCATTCCCTACTCCTGTCTGTCTCAGTTCTCAGCTTTTTGGCTTGGTGGTGAGGCTAACAGCGCTCTTTGGAATGGGTCTTGGCCCTGTGGTTTAGGGTTCAGGGTCTCTTCACTTCCCCCCAAAGTGTTGGGTCATCTGTAGACAAACGTAGTTAGAATTCCAGCCAGTGACTGGCTTTGCCTCTAAGCATAAGAACTGAAGGTCGTTGTGGTGTTTGTCCAGGCAAATGGAGAAACAAGCCTTTCATCCTTTTTTAAAAATTAGGGTGAAATTCACATACCATGAAATTAACTGTTTTATAAGTTTTAGTCACTCAGTTGTGCCCAACTCTTTGCGACCCCATGGACTGCAGCCCACTAGGCTCCTCTGTCCATGAGATTTTCCAAGCAAGGATACTGGAGTGGGTTGCCATTTCCTTCTCCAGGGTATCTTCCCAACCCAGGGATTGAACCCGGGTCTCCTGCACTGCAGGCAGATTCTTTACTGACTGAGCTACAAGGGAAGCCCCTAGTGCACGGTGAATAGCATTTAGTACATTCAGGACATTTCGCGGCTGTCACCTCTGTCTAGGTTGTGAACATTTTTATCACCCCAAAAGAAAACCCATTAGACAACTTCCCCATTCCTCCTCCCGTCAGTCCTGGACAACCTCCCATCTATTTCCTGTCCCTATGGGTTTATCTATTCTGGACATTTCATATAGATGGAATCATACTATATGTAATCTTCTGTGTCTGTCTTCTTTCACTTAGCATAATGTATTTTTAGGATCATCCACATTGTGGTGTGTATCAAAACTTTGTTGATTTTTTATGGCTGAATAATACTCCAGTGTAAGGATATACCACAGTTTGTATATACATTCATCTGTTTAGGGTTATTTGGGCTTTTTCCACCTATGGCTATTGTCAGTAGTGGTGCTGTGAACATTTGTGTACAAATATTTGTTTGAAGACTTGTTTTCAATTGTTTAGGGAATTGCTGGGTCATATGACTAGTCTATGTTTAACTTTTTGAGTAACCAGCAAACTGTTTTTCCACAGCAGCTGCACCATTTTACATTCTTACCATCAATGTGGGAGCAATCTGATTTCTCTTCATCCTTACCAACACGTTGTTTTCTATTTTTAAAATTATGGGCATCCTAGTGGGTGAGAGGTGGTATCTCATTATGATTTTGGTTTGCATTTCCATAATGGCTGATGATGTTGAATATGTTCTCATGCACTTGTCCATTTACATATCTTCTTTGGAGAAATGTCTGTTGAAACAGGTTGCCCATTTGAATTTTTTTTTTTTTTTAATTTTAAGAGTTATTTATATATTCTGGACAATAGACCCTTATCAGATACAAAATTTGCACGTGTTTTCCATTCGATGGGTTGTCTTTTCACTTCTGTGTTAATGCCCACTGATGCACAAATATTTTTAATTTTGGTGAAGTCTAATTTGTCTTTTTCTTCTGTTGCTTGTGCTTTTGGTGTTATATCTAAGAATCCATTGCCAGATCTGGAGGTCATGAAGATTTACCCCTTTGATTTCTTCTAAGAGTTTTACAGTTTTAGCTCTTATATTTAGTTTTTGACTCATTGTCAGTTGATTTTTATATATGATTTGAAATAGGGATCCAACATCATTTGTTTGCATGTGGGTGTCCAGTTGTCCCAGAGCCACTTGTTGGAAAGGCTATTTTTTCCCTATGAAAGTCTTGGTGGCCTTGCTGAAAATTGTTTGACCATATCCACGAGGATTTAATTCTGTACTCTCTTCCATTCCACTGGTCTGTGTGTCTGTCCTCCTGCTAGCACCACACTGTTTTGGTTACTGTAGCTTTGTAGTAATTTGGAAGTGGGAGACTTCCAACCTTGTTCTTTTAAAAAATTTTTTTTTGAAATTTTGGGACTCCTTGCAAATTCCATATAAATTTGAGAATTGGCTTCTCCATTTCTGCAAACAGGGCTTTTGGAATTTTGACAGGGATTGCGTTGAATCTGTCGATTGCTTTGGGTAGTATTGACATCTTAGTATTATATCTTCTGATGTATGAGCATGGGGTGTCTTTCCATTTATTTAGATTTAGGTATTCCCTGATTACTTTCAGCAATTTTTTGTAGTTTTCAGGGTACAAGTTTTAAATTTCTTGATTAAGTTTATTCCTAGGTACCCCATCCTCTTGGATGCAACTGTAAGTAGGATTGTTTCTGTAATATCTTTTTTGTATTGTTTGTTGCTAGCGCTTTTACACATTTTAATTTTTTTTTTTAAATCACCTTTTAACATGTGGCAGTGAAATTTCCTGAACCAGACATGCTTGGGTGCAGGTGCTGAGGTATGCACATGCTCAGCTGCTCGCCTTTGGATGTCATGTGTCCAGAGTGTCTGCATGCCCAGGGAGGAGTGCTACTTTCCTTTTTAATCTTAAGTGTTCATTGAGCCTTCCCTCTGTCACATCCTGGGTTAGGCATTTTTCTACCACATGTGGTGGGGGTGCTTCTTGTGTTGTCTGGGGATTGCCATGCAGGTCTCTGTATCCTTTATGGTGACCGTTAAGGAAGTTACAACTGAGTAGTCAGGGCTTGCTGCTGGGCTTGTAGTGTATGTGGCCTTGCTGACCTTCCCACTGCCTCTGAGTGCTTGGTGGTGGTGGGCCTTTCTGATTGAGAGGCAAGCAAGCTGAGGCTAGAAAGATCAGCTCTCTGAGGTCAACACTACACATGATAGGCTGGGATGACAGCAGCTCCCTCTACCAATGCCCCTTCATTGATGTTAATGACAAGGTTCAGTGCCTGGGACCCCAGAAGGCGAGAGTTCCCAGCAGTTGTGAAGCTGTGGGTTGGGTCAGCCCTGCTCCTTGGGCTGAGCAGCGCGTGAGGGTAGCGAATAAGCTCCTGGGATGGTAGTGCAAGCTGCTGACTAAACCATGAGCCTTATGCTGGGGTAGGCTGCTTGCCCAGGAAACTTTGGGCACAGTCTGGCTGGGTGCATCTGGGTCTGGGTCCCTCCAGTAGGGTGCCGTTTTCTGCTTCACATAGAAGTGCAGGGTGGAACTCATTTCTTGTGCTCTACACAGCATGGGCTGGGCACAGGTCCCATGGTGCTGGATAAGTGTGAGTGGCTGGATAGGCCTTGGAGACTGCCCTGGGGCCAGGTCTGAGCTCATAGATGCCTCCCCCTGGGACAGCCAGACTTAACGCTGGTAATCCCAGACTGATGCATGATCAGCCCAGCTACATGGACTCTGATACTTGAAAATCTTTTTGTAACTTTGTGACTTTGCCTCTCATTTTATCCAGCCCCTAAGAACTGCCCCCAGATCAGAGTCTGGATGTGAATTCCAGCAAAGTTGGGCTGGAAGGGGAGTGAGAAAGTGCTTTCTGGGAACAGTGGGGGCACATAGGCCCTTCCCTGCCCAGGCTCCATCTCACCACCCTCCTGGGCTGACTTGCTGTCACCTGGAGAGATGACACAGGTATAGGTGTTCAGCCCCCATCTCCTGCAGAAGAGGCTGAGGCCTGGGGCCCTGTGCAGTATGACTCTGGGCATCCTGGGACAATCAAGAAACTGCAGCCTGATCCAGTCTGCCTCCCAGATGAACAAGGCCCAGGGAGGTGTGCAGTGAGCTCCCCAAGAGGACTCCCCAGACCCTGTGCGGAGGGAGATCGCATGACAGCCTGTGAAGCAACACGGGGTGTGCATCAGAGCTCGGATGGGTTCTCACTAAACATCCTTCTGCTGACATTTGCGAAACTCCAGGGTTAGTTGCCTTTGTTGGTACTTATGGAATCTCTTTCCTGGAAATTTAAGATAACTATGGCTAATCTCCCAGCTGTTTTGGAGTTATTGCTCATAAAAAAGGGGGTGCCTGGGGGTGGTGATGCCTCATTGCTCCCAGCAAGATACTTTCTGTCATCCCCTTGTTCTTTCAGCAGCTTCCCGAGGGCACCACACTTGGGTCTGCTTAGGAGAATCTGGCTTGGAGAGGGCCAGCAGCCAGCCTGGGTCACTGGCTGATAAGTGGCACGTGGGGCTTTGCCATCCTGCCTTCCCCTTGGCAAGTTCAAAGTCTGGCAGGCACTGCTTCACCCGTGCTGTTGGAGGGTGAAAGTCTTAGCTGCTGTTCGGTCTTGTGGTTCTCATGATACCCTGTTGTCATGGTGACCTTTTGATCCCAGTTTGGGTACTTATGTAGCCAACCCCTGTCCTATCCTGGTACTGCCCCTGGACCTCTCCAGCATCCCTCTCAGAATCCTGGGCCCCTGTCTGCCAGAACCCCTGCCCCCTGCCCAGTGTGTAAGCATCAGGTATTTGCATTTTGGTCCCTGGCTCCAGAAGTGGAGGTGGACAGGTGAACCTGGGAGTGACTCACTAAGTGGGGGTGGGGCATCTTTGTGAGTCTAGGGGCCATGTTGTATTATATCCTCTCACTTCACTGGGCCACAGCTAGGTGTGGGACTAGGGCTCTGAAGACCTTGTACCTAGGTTGCCTCAAAAGCTGTACTTTCCCAGACCCTGCACCATGTCCCAGTCCTGCCCATCTGGTCCCCTTCTCCAGCTTCCCAGGGCATGTGGTTCCTTTCCTTTGCTCCACAGACAGTGTGACACTCTGGAATAGAAGGTGGGTGTTGGTGGGACCAGAGAGCACCATGTGGCTCTGCTCCTCCTGGCGCTCAGCGGCCGAGGTCCAGAGATGCAGCCCTGCCTGATCCTTCTGCAGAGCAGCCGTCCCAGCCTCAGGGCTGTGAAAAAACCAAGTGCTGGATTGAAGCTTGGAGAAAGAGGCGGACAGATCTGCATTCAATTTGAGAAAAAACTTTTTGATAATTGAAATTGGCCCTAGACTGGACTGTCTGGGGAAATATACCATGCACGTTAAAGCAGGATCTCTCCATCGGGGCTCTGTGGACACTGGGACCAGAAAGTTCTTTGCGGGATATGGAGCAACCCTGGCCTCTGCCTACTAATCCAGGAGCACCGCCCCTCAGTTGTGACCTCAGTTGTGACCGCCCCTCAGCAAAAGTGCCTCTAGGCATAGGCTGATGTCCTTCAGGAGATACGGTTGTCCCTGGTGGAGGAGAAGAGGTGACTGAACATCTGCAGAAACATATTCACTTTTGTTGGGTGGAAAATGCAGCTTCTGACCCCTTTTCTTTTTTTATGTTTATTGTGATAGGAATAACTGCATTTATTCGCTTAAAAATAGTTATTTGAACAAATTTGCAAGTGGAATACTAGGACCTGGCTTTTTAAAAAGGAATGTGAAGGAATTGGTAGTGAAAAGTTATCTTCTCTCCAGAACCAACTTGATTGCAGCTCTTTAGGAAAAGCTCCAGGGAGATTTCTGTTTATACAGCGTTTGTGTGGCACAGCCGCCCCCCTCCCTTTCCTCAGGCACACAGGCGCATAGGCGCATGCTGCGGGCATGGTTCTGCCTGGGACAGGGGTCTCACAGAGGGCTCCGTTGTGCCGTCTGCGCTCAGGGATGCATTTTCCTGACTCCTAGGTCCTGGTTGGCGTTAAGCTTTCTTCTCATCTGTAGCAACTGCAGTTTTGCGCAGGGAGCATCCTGGTACATACAGTTATGTGGTCACATGTACAACTTTATCTGTTGGATAAATCCCAAGATATAAGGCTGCTGAGTTGAAGGGGAACGCATTATAGGTTTTAAAATTGCCAGATAGGTTGTACAGATTTCTCTACACACTAGCAACACATTTTCTGAACTTTTTGATTTTTTTTTGTCAACTCTGTCTAGAAGGTGAAAACTTGTTTATCTCACTGTGGTTTTAGAGTGCAGTTTTCATACATTATTACTTCAGTTTCTAGTTGTCTAGTTATTAACTCACTTTTAAATTCTTTTTGCCCTGCAGTTGTAGGATTTTGGAAATGGCCCTGATGCTTTCTAATAAAGACAAAGAGAGCAGATTGAATCTGAGAAGTAAAATGAGAGGCAGCCTTCTTCTGTTGCGTCAGGGCAGGGTGGGATGGGTGTCACTCCCATGCTCTCCCTCCTCCTGCTCCAGTAGTACTCTGAGCCCCTGCAAACCTTTAGGACTGGCAGAGGGTGAAAGCTCACTTGTTTGCTAAATATCCTCTCTCCCTTCCTTTTTAAAGTAATTTTATTTATTTATTTTGCTGTGCTAGGTCTTTGTTGCTGCGAAGGCTGTTCTCTAGTCGCAGCGAGCAGGGGCTGCTCACCAGTTTCAGTGCATGGGCTTCCCATTACGTGGCTTCTCTTACTGCGGAGCACAGGCTCTAGGGCGTGCGGACTTTAGTTGTTTGGCTCCCGGGCTCCAGAGCACAGGCTCAATAGTTGTGATGCACAGGCTTAATTGCTCTGTCGCATGTGAGTTTTTCCTGGATCAGGGATCGAACCCATGTCTCCTTCACTGGCAGGTGGATTCTCTGCCATTGAGCCACCAGGGAAGCACCCCCTGCCACCTCTCCTTTCCTTTTGAGTCTTATTGTGAGGTCAGCCTCATTTGCTTTTATTTCTTTAAGAACTTTTATTTTAGACTTGTTTTAGGTTTGTAGAAAATTTGCAGCCTTGGTTGAGTTTGTGCATACTCTGGCTTAGTTTCCCTGATTGTTAGCGTCTCACATCACTGCCCTACCCTGGTCACAGAGCAGGAGTTCATGTTGTTCCATTGCCATACACTCCCAACTCCTGGTCCTCCCCACAGAACCAGGTTTGCTGGAGGCCTTGCGTGCCTTGTCGTGGCCTCTCAGATCCCTTTGTCCTCTGATCCTGACACTGAAGACCCTCCAGAGTTTGTGTACCTTTGAGGAACCATGTCTCCGGCTTGTGTGACTTCCTTGTGGCACCTTCACACACCCGTAAACCTGGGTCCCCAGCCCCAACATGGGCACTCTAACTGCTCTTGGGGCTGTCTGTGATCCTCTGAGAGAGCTGGGCATCACTCAGCAGCCCCATGGTGGTCCCTGCAGCAAAGACATGGGCTGTATTCCACGTGGTCCTGATCACAAAGGCTGCCATTAAGGATCATGGTGCTGCTCCCCTTTCACAGTTTCTTCTAGATCTCAGACTTGTTTTGTTTTATTAGATTTCAAACTACTCTTTGGAAAAGAAAGATGTAATTAGGGTGGTCTTTTGCACCTCCCCTCTGAAAAGCTGACTGAAAGAGTGGCCGCTCCCCAACCCTTGTGCTCTGCCTTGGGGACCAATGTTACCACCATCCAGACACTTCAATGGCTCCTGCCCTCTGGACACACCATTGGAGTAGGGTGTGCGAGTGGGGGTGTCCCAGGGAGCATTTGGTCCAGCCCTCTCTTTTGCAAACAAAAAATGAAGCTCTTTCCAGACCCTGGGGCGTTCCCACAGATGGGCTGGAACCCTCTTGGTTGGTTCTGCCCTTGGGAAGGCCCCCTGCCTCCAGTGCTAAGAAGCACACGTTTGAGTGCTGGAAGCCCTTTATCCTCTGTGACTTCAGTGAGTGATGACTGTGAGCCCCTATTCGCCTTGTGGTTGGGCTGCCTATCTGCAGTGGGAGCCTGTGACCAACTGGCCTTGAGTTTCTGGGGTCAGTAGGAGGTGGCCTGATGCTGTTCTGGTAGAAGCCTGCCCACTGCTGGGTTGTCCTTCTGGAGCCTCCCCTCTCTGCCTGCCCTCCTGCCCTGTCCGCAGAGCCTCTATCACCTAGGAGGCCTAGCCAGCTCCCCGAGGTCCCTTGTTGGAATGGTGGATCTGGATCCAGCCTATCTTCAACACCCCCTGCCACCCCAGAGCTGGTCACTAGAGGCCTGAGGGATGGCAGAGCTGGGCCTGGTTGTGTCCTTGTCACTTCCCTGCTGATGCTCTGGGATTCCAGGATGCAGTTCATTTTTAAACTCCTGGGACAGTCCCTGTACAGATGGTCCCTGTGCTGGGGCCGCGGGTCTGGATGGCTCATGGTCAGAGCACCCTGTTGTACTGGGGTTCCTCTGGGAGCGGACAGTCACCTTGTGGTGCTGGCCTGTTCACTGTGATCTGCATGCACTGCGAGTTAGTGAAGGAAAAGGCTCTTGGCGAAGCCACCCAGCAGCAATTGGCAGCCTGCCATTCTGACCAGTCACTTGGCAGGAGAATCTTCAAGGCCTTTCCGGAAACATCCTGTCTGTAGGGCGGAACTATGGACACGGCCTACTGTGCTTGTGCTTGCTGGTATCGTCAGCGTCGGATGGACAGAGGACCCTGGCGCCCCTGTACAGTGAGATCTAAGGTCTTGTGTGCCTCATCTCATCCGCAGGGCCTGTTCCAGGAGCCAGGTGAGGCCCCGGACTTAGGCTGGATGTGGTCAAGCGCAGCCAGTGTCCTTTCGCCATGCTCACTGCCCAGTGGCTGTGATGGCTGCTGTTAAAGTGTCCCTTGAGGCCCAACTTGTACCCTCCTAGCCCCATGGCCTGGTCCCCTCTGGGATAGGGTCCATCACAAGGCGTATCATAAGATGCTCATCTCAGAGGGCTGCAGCACATGTCTGCTTCAGGCCCACACCTTTTTTTGTGCCTTCTGAGAGTCTGGAGCAAGGGCCCACTGGAGCCCATCCAAGTTTCCATAGCCTGATCTTTGCTTTTCTTGTCCTCTATGGTAAACACATGAACACACACATACACACACAGACACCAAAAAAAAAAAAAAGCAAAGGACAGATATTAGAATGTTCCACCAGGATAGAAGCACACCAGTTAGTCCTCCATCCAGATGTAGCCACACTACAACCAGAGCACATCCTTCATCTGCGCTGTCACCTGGAGGGTCACAGCACAGAGCTGGATCCCAGGCCCTACCCCTAAACACCTTCCAAGGGATATGTTAGGGGCTGAGGACAGGCACCTCACCTCCCTGGGCCTAGAGTGTTATTTCTGTTGATATGACCTTGGATTGCATTTGCTCTCAGGTCAAATTTGTCTTCCCGGCCACCTTGTGAGTCTCTGAGGATTTTATCCAGATGGAAGGCTGTAATTCCCAGAGCTTGTGTTTGCTCTATATTTGCATACAATTGGTTTCCTTAGAAACTGCTGGAATAAATGCTCCAGAACCTGCTTCTGATTTTTAAAGAGAACATGCCATTTATCTGGAATATCTATTAAAAATTCACCGGGACAGGTTTAAAAATATATAAAGAGACATTTTGAATATTCACTTAATATATCAAGGATTCTACACTCTTATTAGATTGAGGGGATGATTAAATAAATTATAATGTACTCACAATAGGAAATTATTCAGTCTCAAACAGTGGATGTTTATGACAAGATTTTAATGATATGGGAAAACATTTACACTATAATATTAAATAGGAAAATAAAACAAGATGCTATATCATCTATATAGGATGTTAGTTGGTATGAATCAATTAAAACAGAAGACATGCTGGAAGAAAATGTTAAGAGGGTTGAGAGTGTTTTTTTTGCTGTTGCTTTCATACTTATCTGTACTTTTCAGCTTGTTTTCTAGGAACATAAGGTTACTTTTATAAGCAGAACTAAAATAAGCATGAAAATAAGGTTGTCAGAGTGTAGAGGTCATCCTGCCCTTCCTCGCATTTTACAGGTTTTGTAGACTATAGTAAGGCCCCTGTATATGAACAAGCTCTGTTCTGAGAGCAGGTTTGTAAGTCCAATGAATTTAGCATAGGTACCTAACTAACACAATTGGCTATACAGTACTATACTATGATAGGTTTATATTACTTTTCATACAAATAATACATAACTAACAATCACAAAAAATAAACACCATATTTTAAATCTTACAGTACAGTACCTTAAAAAGTACAGTAGTGCCAGCTATATTGCCGCTGCTTTTACTCTTGCTTCCAGACACGTTGGGCTTGAAACAGACACTGTACTATGGAACTCTATACAGTACTGTAGTGAAGTACACAAAAGTACAACTACTTGTAGAGAATGCATGCGCGTGACACTTGTGTGATTGTACGTGAGAATGCACATTCGCATCTTTGAAAGTTCTCGAGTTGAAGGTTCATATGTAGGGGACTTACTCTATAGGTTTTATAGACACTTGGGAATGAGTGTCTCCCAACCTCACAGCTACCTGGAAGCTAGGCTGAGGGCAGCCTTCTTTAGGACCCTTGACTCTGAAGGTCCTTCAAGCAACCTTTCTTCTGATGCTATCCCCCTAGCCCCCAATAGTGCATAGTAGCCTGGCCTGCAACCTGTCTGCTGAGAAGGGGCTCCATCTGCCACCCAAGAGCCCCATCACCCCCAAGCATCTTTCTGCAAGTGGAACTTCAAGCCTCATAGGACCCTGTACCCACTTTGCATCTCCCAGGGATGGGGCCTCAGGCTAATGGGTTGAGGTAGGCCCCTCAGCTAACTAGGCGCAGTGACTGAAGCCCTGTGACCACTTCCCAAAGCAGCAGGACCATCCTGTCACCAGCTGCTCTTATGCTGGAGTGTCTCACTCTAGATGGGGACCCAAGAGTGCAGCCAGCTTTGGAGGGCAGAGCCTGTAAGCCAAGCTCCTGGTCTGTCCTCACATTTCTCTCCTTTAGACTAACTAACTAGGCTAAGCCCCTAGTTACTGCGCTCCATGTGGGGGATGAGCAAGTGGGGCCTCAGTGCCCCAAAATGTGGTTTGCAAGGCTGATGGGGGTGTGACCCAAGAGGGGGCCCTTGGGGAGATACCAGCGGACACCAGCCTTACCAGACATGCTAAAGGCACAGAGCTTTAAGCCATTACTTAGACATGCCAGATAGTTACTCATATATACTTGGATACTGCTGTGCTGCTGCTAAGTTGCTTCAGTCGTGTCCGACTCTGTGCAACCCCATAGACGGCAGCCTACTAGGCTCCCCCATCCCTGGGATTCTCCAGGCAAGAACACTGGAGTGGGTTGCCATTTCCTTCTCTGATGCATGAAAGTGAAAAGCGAAAGTGAAGTCTCTCAGTCGTGTCCGACTGTTCGTGACCCCATGGACTGCAGCCTACCAGGCTCCTCCATCCATGGGATTTTCCAGGCAAGAGTACTGGAGTGGGGTGCCATCGCCTTCTCCACACTTGGATACTAACAGATACTAAATTATTAGAGTAACCTAAGGCCAAAGGTATGGAGAGCTACTTTCAATTGGATCTACTTTAGGAATGATAGCAAAGAATTCTGAAAATACAATGAAAGCCTTTAGGATTTGGTGTTATAGAAAATATTTCCTGACCACATTCAATGTGTGACCATTCATTCTCAAAACGCCGGTTCTGGAACGTCCTGAGAACGCGTGCATCTGTGTGTCTGTGCACACGCCCTTTCTGAGTGTGCCAGGTGGCACTTTGCAGTGCACAGGGAAGAACACCCTGCAGATGCACCCGCCAGGCACGTGTCCCTTTCAAGTCTGTGTGTCCACACAGCTGGTTTGCACCAAATATGTGCATATTCAAAGATGCCCTATTCTATTTTCTTATACATTTTACAAAATTCAGTTTTATTCTTTCCAGCTTTATTGAGTTATAATTGACAAAATTGTAATGTATTTAAAGTGTACAGTGTGATGATCTAATATAGGTATACATTGTGAAAAGATTCCTACAATTGAGTCAATTAACATATCCATCATCTCACATAGTTAGTTCTTTTTTTTTTGGTTGGAACACAAGTTTTAATCTCTTGGCAAATTTCAGTTATATAATACAGTATTATGAACCCTAGTCCTATGTTATACATTAGATCCTCAGACTTTGCCCTTTACCAGCCTCCCCCATTCCCCACAAAGATGCCTTGTCTTGGAGGGATGGTAGACCTGGGATTCCAAGATGACCCCATCAAACAGAAAGTCCACGTCCCTAAGTTAACTCACTTTCTCTACTTCACCAAGCTCATATTACTGTTAGTTTTACTCCCATCACACAGGTGATACTGTACTGTTTCAGATTTGATAACTGGTTTCTGTTTGAGTTGTGTCTGTGGCAGCCAGCAGGAGTGGACATTTTCCCAGTTGCTCACTTTCCGACCGTCCATCCTTTTGGGTGAGCTGAACCCAGCTGTTCCTGACTTTTCTTTTGAGCCAGGCTCCTCCTCTCCTGTTTTCTGGATATGGGGTCTGTGCTGAGACAGCTGCAGGGTGCTTGAAGCAGAAGAGGCAGAACCAGGTTGAGTGAGTGGCTATCCTGGGGGGCAACCTTGAACAGCTGTGGGTGAGGAGAAGTCAAGGAGCTTTGCTTGTTTCCCAGAACAGGAGGGAGGGAAACTGCATGTAGCACTGGGTCAGCAACCCAAAGGGGTCTGGAGGTGCCCACTGAGAACCAGAGCAGAGACCACCCTGTTGGGACTGGTAGCCTTGTTGGGCCTTGCCTTCTTCACCTAGCCCCACCCTGTGTTGCACCTGGCAGATACTGGGGCTCTGGAAATGATGAGCAGGCTGTCAGGTGTGGCTGAGACCTCTAGAGAAGTGAAGTGAAGTGAAGTGAAGTCGCTCAGTCATGTCCGACTCTTTGCAACCCCATGGACTATAGCCCACCAGGCTCCTCAGTCCATGGGATTTTCCGGGCATGAATACTGGAGTGGGTTGCCATTTTCTTCTCCAGGGGATCTGCCCAACCCAGGGATTGAACCCGGGTCTCCCTCATTGTAGCAGATACTTTACTGTCCAAGCTGCCGGGAGAAGGTGACGTCAAATACTTTCCCAGCCCTCAAGTCCTGCATTTCTTGAATGTGATTGTTTTCTATGGTTGGATGGGTCTATTCTGGGGAGAGAGAGGGTGTCAGACCATCGCAGCTGGCCCCTAGAGCTTTGAGGAGCTGGTAGGCAGGGCCAATGGGTAGAGTTGTTCTAGCTTCTTGGGGGCTTCCCTCCCGGGGTGATGCTGATGCCGACAACTGAAGGTGTGTCTCTGGATGGAGTTAGGGAAATTCTGCCTGAGAGTCTCAGAATTTCTGCCGAGTCCTAAAAAAATTAAAAAGTGCCTGGCTCTGAGGTACTGGGTGGTGTGCAGCAGGTGTGCATTCTGGGACCTTTTTTCTGTTTCCTCTTTGCTCCTGGACCCCCACCTGCTGGCCATGGGAAGGGGGAAGGCAGAGCTCCGGAAGGAAGGCGAGCAGAGGCTGCCAAACCTCAGTTTCCCCACCTGCGGAGCTGGAAGCGGTGCTGCTGGGTGTGTGGGGCGGTGGACATGCAGTGCCCAGCGTGGTGTAGCTTAACAGCTCTGCTTATATTGGGACATGAGAGATGGCTGAGTGTTCTGAGGTCTGCTGGGGAAAGGCCTCTGTTGTCTCTCAGAGGAACCTGGCACATCCTCTCAGGAGTCTGGGACCTAGCCTGTAGGTGATATTTCAGTTTCCCAGCTGCTGAAGCCCTGTCATTCGTCCCCTACTGCATTTGTGGACTCTTTCAACCTCCCTTTCTATTCAGTGTGGGAAATATGCATATAGCCATGAGTAGGGGGTTTTAGGAGAAGGCAATGGCACCCCACTCCAGTACTCTTGCCTGGAGAATCCCATGGATGGAGGAGCCTGGTGGGCTGCAGTCCATGGGGTCGCTAAGAGTCGGACATGACTAAGCGACTTCACTTTCACTTTTCACTTTCATGCATTGGAAGGAAATGGTAACCCATTCCAGTGTTCTTGTCTGGAGAATCCCAGGGACGGGGGAGCCTGGTGGGCTGCCGTCTATGGGGTCACGTAGAGTCGGACACCACTGAAGCGACTTAGCAGCAGCAGCAGCAGGGGGTTTTAAAGAACTCCTTTCTTCCTAGCTCTCTGTTTCTCTGATTTTCCAACTCCTTCCCTGTCTACGAGGGCACCTCAGCCTGGCATCTTCCTCCTCTAAGCACCCAGAAGGGGGATGACCGATGTGTACCGTGGTGCTCAGGAGCACCCTCTAAGTTTCAACACTTCATGCAGCTCAACTCACAGGCCCCCGCATTTCATCTTTCCGGAGGGTCAGCCAGTCTGCCCCTGTGGCCTTTGGCTGCTCAGCCTTGGTGAGAGGCCTGCTGCCTGTCTCATGACCACCAAAGTCCAAAGGCCCCTAAGAGAAGACAGGAGAGCCTGATCCCTTCAGGCACAAAGCCCACTGTGAACCCTGTTTATTCTGACAGGTGAGAATCAGGCTGACTGATAATGATGACACCAATTCCCTATGAATGTGGCTACGCTTTGTGGGAGCCTTGCCGACTTCCTCGTTGCCAGATCGTTGACACTCGGCTCCCATTCCACCAGAAAGGCCATGACGAGGGGCATTGGGTATTTGCAAGGGATGGTCAGCCAGCAGGGACCCCATGAGCTGGATGGAACTTCCGCAGGTGGTGGTAATGAGCAGGGAAAGCCACCAGTCTCAGTCAGAGTGCTGTGCCCCTGCTAGTCCTGGCCCTGGCGGCTGTCCTCTGGAGGAAGGCACGGCCCTGCATCCTGGCTCTTTCTGGGAGGCCCCGCTCACCTTTCAGGCTCTGAGAAGGCCCAGCCGGGTGGCCCTGAGGCTTGGGGTGGGGTCCCCTTGGCTGGGAAGATGGGCTGAAGAGGAGCACCACAGGCCTTTTAGGCCAGGCTGGCTCCACAACTGGCAGTCGTGGCTGCCGTGTGCTCAGGTCTCATCCTTGTTTTGTATCCCCAAGAGTGGCACCCTCAGTGCTGGCCCCTGTGGGCCTAGGCCTCTCTGCCCCAGGACTGGCTGTGATCCAGAGAAGAGCCCAGGAGGGTGTCCTATTGACCCAGAGCCCCAGAAAGCACAGTTGTCCTTCGGAGAATTCTACCGCAGGCCTGTGCTGTTGAGTGTGTCCTGGTGGGTCAGCCACCTCTGACCCCAGGAGAAGGTCCGGCACAGAGGCCCCTGTGCAGGGGACTGTGATCACCACCAGGAGGGCATTTCCCTGCGGCCCCACTCTGCCCCTGCACTGCTGGGGGTCCAGCACGAGCCCCCACCTTGCCACACGTGTGCTTCTTGCCTGTGCCCTCAGAAACTGTTTTTATTGTGCGTGTTCTTCATAAATGATTTCATTTGTACCAGTTTTGGTCTGCAGCCCCTGCTTCCCTTCAGTCCAGGCCTCAGCAAGCCAGCCCTGCTGGATGCTCTTGGTTGTCCCAGAGCCCCAGGGTGAGGTCTGCTGACCAGCCCCCGCATGAAGGTAGAGCCGCTTAGACACCTGTTCCTATGGGCCCTGCAGAGGATCTCAAGGGCAGTTTCAGGGGTGGCTTGTGGGGCTGGGGCTGCCCTCAGGGTTACTTTTCATGTCCGGTACATTCACCTTCCTGGGGCAGTGGCAGGCAGGGGATCAGGTGGCACTGGGCTGGCCTGGAAGCAGACATGAACTGCCCCGGAGCAGGCTCATGGGGCACACACTGCTGCTGCTGCCCCTCCACAACCCTGGCTCAGCCTCTCTAATCTGTAAGTCCAAGAAGTGAGTTTCTAAAGGGATCAAGGAGGGGTTTCAGACATTCTGAGTGAGCGATGGTCAAGGTTTTGTAAGGAGATGGGGGTGCCCAGAGGATAAAAGGCCAAATAAAAGGAGTGTCTACATTCATTGTTTGAATGCCAGTGTTTCAAAACAAGACCCAGTGCCAGTAAACAGCTCGCGAGGGAGGCAGCCTACCACCTGAAGTGTTTGATGGTCATGCCTGCATTTCACCTTTCCTGGTCTCCACTAATGCATGCAGTGTCTAGCTGAGACAGATGGGGTCCAACCATCATTTCACACCTTGTGGGGTTCAGAGCCAGAAGGGATTTAGACATGCAGGTAGGGGTGCTAGATAAAAATAGCTTGAATTTCTATTTATCAGAAATTCATATCTGTCCAGTATTTTCATTTGCTAACTCTGGCCACCCGGTAGCCCAGACCTGTATCTTTGTCAGCCAGGAAAGGTGGGACTCCCAGGCTCCCAGCACTTTGCAGGGAGGGAACCTGGCCACTGGGGTGCCTTGTGCCCCCCAGATTGATCCAGCCTGCTTTACCAGTGAGAGGAGAACCTTGCAGAGGTGTGTGTGTGTATATGTATGGGGTACATGTGGGGGATACAGTGTACATGTGTAGAGTGTGTATGTGTGTAGTCTGTGGCATGTGGGATATGTGTATATGTGTTGTAGTGTATTTGTGTGTGTATATGTGTGTGGATTTATGTGTGTATATGTATTTTTGTATATGTGTGTGGTGTATTTGTGTGTTTGCGTGTATATGTGTATGGTGTGTGAGTGTGTGTGTGTGTGGCAGCCACAGAGCAATGGAGTAGCGTATGGCCACCTGTGTCAGCACCCTGAGAATTTGGGAGGGCCCTTGTAAAATGTTGAGGCCATGGATGCTGCACATGCTTTCTCCAGAGGGGAAAAAGCAGACACACTAGGAGGAGAGTCTAAGAATTTTCCAGAGCATCAGCTTGTGAATCTCTTAGTCAGAAATCTGCCCTCACTGTGGGAGCCTGGCACAGTGCTCCACTGATGTGAGACCGCCTGGCCTTCCTATGGAATGGGATGGTTTTGCACCTTCGGATCTGTACAGCCTCCTTTAGCACCTGGCCTGAGTGAGCCCCTCACCTGTCCCCGCTTCCCACCTGTAAAGTGAAAGTGGTAGGGCCACTTTGAAGCTTGTCATGCAGATTGAGTCCCAGGCCAGCAGCCACGCTGTGATCACATCCTGTGACCTGTCAAACCCAGGCCAGTGTGGACAAGGTCTCAGCCCCCCAGCCTGGAGGCAGTCAGCTGGAGCCCCCTTGGCTCAGCAGGGAAAGTTTCAGGTAGCATTATGTCATAAAAGAGTTAGGTTTTGCTCGGGCCTGAGAGAGGGAAAGACTGTCATGACACCACAGTCATGCTGAGTTTACAGCCAGGCTCTGACTGGTGGAAAACACACAAAGGGGGTCTAATCCTTTTTTTTTTTTTCTGATGTGTTTATTTGGTAAAAATTAGAGAAGAAATTAGGCAAATTAGGCAAATGGACTTTAAAAACCAGAGTTTGGGGTTACTTGGCATTTCAGAAGGGGTAATTGATGGCTGCCAGGAGAATCGGCATCCTCATCCCTTTCACTGTTGCCAGGAGGGTCTGCATGGGCCTGAGAGGACCCGGGAGGTAGCTCGGTGTCCAGTGAGAGCCCCAGTGCCTAATGGGCACACCAGAAAGGCTCCCAGGAGGGTGGGAGCAAAGCCAAAACATTGTTTTTGGAGGACGAAGGAGGGATTGTTTGTTCCCTAGGATGTTCCAGGTATCGAAGCAACTGGTCCCCCCACTCCCTATGAACATGATGGCAGCAATGGGAAGAGGTTCTTGGAGAAAGGGAAGCAGGGCTTTGCAAGTGGCACTGAGGTGGATGTTGGGCTTCTCCAGCTATTTACTTTCCATCTTGCCCTGGCTTTGCCTCCTAGAGCTGAGCTAGGCCTTTCTTAGATTCCACACAGCCCTCAGTCTCCATCTCTTGGCCTTCCTTCCATTCTCCTCTCACATCCTGGAACAGTTTTTCTCTTATGTTGGGCCTTCTCATTCTCTTTCATGGCCTTTAACTTTGCTTTCACATATTCCCATGTCTTTTTCTTGGTGTGTTACATTCTTGGTGACTCCAGTTCACCAATTCTGTGAACTCTATGAACACATTAAAAAAATGTGTCTAGTTGGTTGCTTAAGCTGTTCATGGAATTTTAAATTTTAATATCATTTTTCACTTCTAGAAGTTGGAGTTTTTCAGATTTGTCTGATCATTTTTTTCCCCAGCATGTGTGAGTGTGTGTTTCATGCTTTTGAATCTTTTTCTTCCCCCTCCAATTATTTAAAATTGTTTTATATCTTCTATTAGATGACTATTATATAACGTACTCGGGGGTTTAGTCCTCCTTTCCCTTAGGGTAGGTCATCGCCTGTGTTTAAAATTCTGTTCTCCCGAGGCCTCGGGGAGCTGCTGTTCTCCCCGCTCCAAGGGGCTGTGAGGCTGGCACCTGCCCCCCAGTGTAGATTCTAGGGGCTGTTGGAGCATCTGAGATGGCCCCCTACAGTGTACCCCCTCTCCCCTGCTCGCTGGGCTCTGGAAACGCCACGCCTGTGCAGCGGCTCAGCCAGCTCCCGTCTGCTATTCTGTGGGCGTGGGCCGGTCCTGTGTTGATTTGCCTCTCTGGCAAGGCCTGAAAGGGACTGGAGCCGTGACTGAGCGGTGCAGGACTATGAGAAGAGTTACTGATCGGTAAAGACACCTATAGCGTCATGAGGAGAAATGAGGCCCAACAGCAGGCCCACCCATAGTCTACCATGGTCTGCAGCCCTGTGTCTGCTCCCCTGGCCTTCAAGGCCGCGGGTGCCATTTCCACACAGTTGGAGACATGTCCTGATGTTGTAAACGTTTCCCTGTGTTTTTCTGTGGCCTCAGTTTCCCCAGGGTGTGGCTCCCCGTGAGTGCCTTGGTTAGTGGCATCTGTGCTTCAGGCCTCCTGTATGGGATGCCCAGTACATCAGAAACATCCTGGGTTCTTTGGAACTTTTATCTGATGGCATCCCCATGGGGTTGTATGTTGGGCCTGGCCTAGTACACTCACCTTCAATGCTCACCTTGTCATTGCCCCATTAGTCAGCACCTGGAGGCTGCCCAGTGGCCACCTCTGAATCCCCAGACCACAGCCAGTTCTGGTCCTGATGGGCTCAGGGTCTGGGGTGGCCCACCCTGCACTCACTCAACCCTGCTAGAGTGTCTGTGGACATCTCAGAAGCCTGCTGGCCAAGGGGGCATTTTTGCTGTTTGAGAGGACACTCTGATCCTGACCTGGAGGCATATGGGGGAGCATCGAGAGGGGGCAGGAGAAGCTCCTGAGATAAGGAGGCCCCTCTGAGGTGGGAGACAGATGGTGCTCCAGATATGAGACCAAGAGGCAGATGGTGGGTGGTGGGTGGAAGAGCCCCTTCACCAGGTGGGTGCTGAGGGTCAGGCACAGTGGGGGCCTCAGCCTGGAGTCCTGAGCTCTGCTCTTGGCATCAGGGAATCAGGGAGAAGAGTGAGCTTAATGGGGGTGAACAGGAGGCCTAGGCCTTGCTTTTCAATCTAGAGAGATGATTTACATTTGCATCAGGTTCCAAAATTAAACAGCAGCATGTTTCACTGTCTCATTACCCAGTAAGTCAGCATTTCTTATATCCTAGTTTTTGTCTATTTGCTTGCTCATTTTTAAGTTGTTTTAGGTAATCAGTGAGATATATATTGTTTCTGTAGGTTTTTATTAATAGTTCCTTCATAAGATTTTCTCATAAGGTTTTCATAGCTTTTCTCCAGCATTCTCACTGGATGGCTCCTCCCCACGTCTCTCTGGGATTTTTCAGTTAGTAAGCATGTGGACACACGTGGAACTTTTCCATGTGATTAAAAAAAGACTTTTTTGAAAGTAGTTTTAGATTTACAGGAAGATTGTGTGGAAAGTATAGAGTCCCCATGTATCCCTTCATACCCACCTCCAGCCTCCCCTATTATTAACATCTTGACAGTGTGATGTATTTGTTATAATTCATGAGCCAGTATTGATACACTATTACTAACTAACGTCCATAGTTTACATTGAGATTCTCTCTTGGTGTTTTACACTCTATGGGTTTGGACAAATATATAATGACATGTATTCTCCATTATAGATATAATACAGAGTATTTTCACGGCCTTAAAAATCCTCTGTGATCTCTCCCCCGATCCATACTCCCTGGCAACCACTTATCTTTTACTGTTTCCGTAGTTTTGACTTTTCCAGAATGTCATATAGTTGGAATCATACAGTATGTAGTCTTTTTAGATTGGTTTCTTTCACTTAGTAATATGTATTTAAGTTTTCTCCATGTCTTCTCATGGCTTGATGGCTCATTTCTTTTTAGTGCTAAGTAGTATTCACCATGGCATGGATATGCCACAGCTTATTTATCTGTTCAACTACTAAAGGACATCTTGTTGCTTCTAAGTTGAATAAAGCTGTTAAAAACACCCATGTGTAGGTTTTTTTGGGAATGTTAAGGTTTCAATTTATTTGAATAAAAACCAAAGAGTGCCATTTCTGGATTGAATGATAAGAGTACACTGAGTTTTTTTTTTTTATTGAACTATTTATTTATTTATTTTTTCTTTTTAATTTTATTTTATTTTTAAACTTTACAAAATTGTATTAATTATGCCAAATATCATAATGAGTCCGCCACAGGTATACATGTGTTCCCCATCCTGAACCCTCCTCCCTCCTCCCTCCCCATACCATCCCTCTGGGTCGTCCCAGTGCTCTAGCCCCAAGCATCCAGTATCGTGCATCGAACCTGACTGGCAACTCGTTTCATACATGATATTTTACATGTTTCAATGCCATTCTCCCAAATCTTCCCACCCTCCCTCTCCCACAGAGTCCACAAGACTGCTCTATACATCAGTGTCTCCTCTGCTGTCTCGTACACAGGGTTATTGTTACCATCTTTCTAAATTCCATATATATGCGTTAGTATACTATATTGGTGTTTTTCTTTCTGGCTTACTTCACTCTGTATAATAGGCTCCAGTTTCATCCACCTCATTAGAACTGATTCAAATGTGTTCTTTTTAATGGCTGAGTAGTACTCCATTGTGTATATGTACCACAGCTTCTTTATCCATTCATCTGCTGATGGACATCTAGGTTGCTTCCATGTCCTGGCTATTATAAACAGTGCTGCGATGAACATTGGGGTACATGTGTCTCTTTCCCTTCTGGTTTCCTCAGTGTGTATGCCCAGCAGTGGGATTGCTGGATCATAAGGCAGTTCTATTTGAGATTAGCTGATTAACAATGTTATGATAATTTCAGATGGACAGCAAAGGGACTCAGCCACACATAAACATGTATCCATTCTCCCCTGAACTCCCCTTCCATCTAGACTACTGCATAGCATTGAGCAGAGTTCCCTGTGCTGTACAGCAGGTCCTTGTTGGTTATCCATTTTAAATATAGCAGGGTATACCCATCCATCCCTAACTCCCAAACTATCCCTTACCCCTGGTAGTCATAAATTCTTTAAGTCTGTGAGTCTGTTTCTGTTTTGTAAGTAAGTTCATTTGTATCACGTCTTTTTGAATTTACATATAAAGGATGTCATATGGTATTCTGGTTCTCTAACTTCTCTTCACTCAGTATGATAATCTCTAGGTCCATCCTTATTGCTGCAAATGGCATGATTTCATTCTTTTTAATGGCTGAGTTATATTCCACTATGTATATGTACTACATCATCTTTATCCGTTCCTCTGTTGATGGACGTTTAGGTTGCTTCTGTGTGCACCCCTATGTTTATTGCAGTGCTGTTTACAATAGTGAAGGGTACACTTAGTTTCCAAAGAAACTGACAAGCTGTTTTCCAAAGTGGCTATACCTTTTGCATTCCCACCAGCAATGAATGAGAGCACCTATTGCTCCACATCCTTACCAGCATTTGGTGTTATCAGTGTCCTGGATTTCGACCATTCTAATTGGTGGAACTGTATCTCCTTGTTTTAATTTGCATTTCCCTGATGACATATGATGTGGACCATTTTTTCATATACTTATTTACCAGCTGTGTACTTTTCTTGGTGAGATGTCTATTAATGTTTTTGATCCATTTTTAAATTGGGTTGTTTTCTTTTTTTTAAATTTTTTAATTTAATTAATTTATTTTAATTGGAGGATAATTACTTTACAATATTGTGGTGGTTTTTGTCATACATTGTTGAGCTTTTAATAGTTCTCTCTGTATTTTGGATACTAGTAATTTTTCATATATATGCTTTTCAAAGACTTTCAGTTTGTGGCTTATCCTTTCATTCTCTTAAAAGTGTCTTTTGCAGAGCAGAAGTTTTTAATTTTAGTGAAGTTCAGTTTATCAGTTTTTTCTTTCAGAATCATGCTTTTTATTGTATCTAAAAGTCATAACCAAACCAAGGTTATCTAGGTTTTCTTGTATGTTATCTTCTAGGAAATGTATAGTTTTACATTTTATACTTAGGTCTCCCACCCGCCTCCTTTAAAAAAATATTATTTATTTATTTTTGGCTGCACTGGGTCTTCGTTGATACATGTGGCTCTTGCTGTGGCCTGTGGGCTTCTCTCTAGTGTGGCACGTGGTCTCCAGAGCATGTGGGCTTGGTAGTTTGCGGCACATGGCCTCTCTAATTGAGGCACGTGGGCACAGTTGTGGCACACAGGCTTAGTTTCCCTTTGGCATATGGAACCTTAGTTCCACAACCAGGAATCCAGCCTTCATCCTCTGCTTTGAAGGGTGTATTCTTAACCACTGGACCGCCAAGAAAGTCCCCCACCCCCTTCTTTTTGCATGTGGGTGTTCAGTTGTTCTAACACTGTTTGTTGAAATGACCATCTTTCTCCCATTGTATTACCTTTGTTTCTTTATCAAAGATCAATTAACCATGTTTTTGTGGGTCTATTTCTGAGGTCTTTCTTTTGCTGAATTGATCTGTTTATCCATTCTTTCACTGATACCACACTTTTGTTTAATAGTAGTAAGTCTTGAAGTTGGGTAGTCAGTCCTCTAACTCCTTTCTTCTCCTTTAGGGTTGGCTATTCTGTTTAAAATTTAGAATCAGTTTGTCAGTATCCACAAAATAACTTGCTTTCTTTTTGATTGAGATTGCATTAAATCTGTAAAGCAAGTTGTGAAGAACTAACATCTTGACAGTGTTGATTCTTAGTGTCCATCAATATGGAGTACTTTCCCACTTATTTAGTTCTCATTCATCAAAGTTTTATATTACAGTTTTCCTCATATAGACCTGTACCTGTTGTGTTAGATTTACATCTCAGTATTTATTTTTTGGGGATGCAAATGTAAATTATAAAGTGTTTTTAATTTTAATTTATCATTGTGGTATATAAAAAAGTTTATTTTTGTATATTAACATTGGTATCACACAACCTTGCTCTAATCACTTATAGTTTCAGAGATTCTTTTGTTGATTGCTTAGGACTTTCTACATAGACAGTCATATCATGTGTAAACAAGGATAGTTTTATTTCTTCCTTCCCAATCTGCATATTTTTATTTCTTCTTCTTGTGTTATATTATGAGCTATATTTTAAGAGCTTCTAGTACCATGTTGAGTAAGAATGGTGGTAATTAATATTTTTGCTTTATTCCTGATCTAGTTTCTCATATTAAGTATGATATTAAGTTGCGGGTTTTTTTTTTTTTGTTTGTTTGTTTGTTTATTTGTTTTTTAGGTCTTTTTTTTTACCAAGTAGAGGAAATTTCCCTCTATTCCTAGATAGCTGTGAATTTTACGTGAAGGAATGTTGGATTTTGTCAAATACTTTTTCTACAGCTATTGATATGATTATATAATTTTTCTTCTTTAGCCTGTTTTGTGGTGGACTGTGTTATATTTTCAAATATTGAACCAATATTGCTTATAGGGGAAATAAATCCCTCTTGGTCTTTTTATATACTGTTAAATTTGTTGCTAATGTTTTGTAGATTTTTGCATCAATGTTCATAAGAGATATTGGTCCATCATTTTCCTTTCTTTAGTCTTTGTCAGTGTGCTATTCCTTTCTCTGTCTTTGTCTGGTTTTAGTATTAAAGTAATGATAGCCTCATAGAATGAGATTGGAAGCATTTCCTTTGCTTCTAATTTCTAGAAGAGATTGTAGAGCATTGGTATAATATTGTCCTTAAATGTTTGGTAGAATTAATCAGAGAGCCCATCTGGGCCTAATGCTTTCTGTTTTGGAAAGTTTTAAAATATTGATTCAATTTCTTTAATATAATAGTTATATAGTCATAAACAGATTATTTCTCCTTGTGTGAGGTAGATTGAACTTTTCAAAAAATTGGTTCATTTAATCTAGGTTATCAAATTTTTGAGCACAGAGTTGTTCATAATATTCCTTCATTAACCTTCCAGTATCCATAGGATCTGTAGTGGTGGCCCCTCTTTCATTTCTACATTGTGTTGTCTCTCTTTTTTTCTTTGTTAACCTGGCTAGAGGCTAATCAATTGATTGATCTTTCCCAAGAACCATACTTTGCTTTCTTTGATTTTTTTCTATTGGCTATTTTAAATTACATTAATTTTTGCTCTTATTTTTATTATTTTTTTTCCTATACTTACCTTGGATTTAGTTTTCTTTTTCTAGTTTCCTCTAGTGGAAGCAGAGATAACTGATTTTAGATCTTCTTTTGTAGTATTTGCATTCAGTGCTACATATTTCCCTCTAAGCACTACTTTTACTACATCCTATAAATTTTCTCAAGTTGTGTTTCATTTTCATTTAGATAGAAATATATTAAAATTTCTCCTTAGACTTAGTCTCTGTGTTACTTAGAAATGAGTTGTTTAATCTCCAAGTATTTGGAGGGAGGGGAGTTTCTAGATGTCTTTTTTTTTTTACTTGTTTCCAGTATAATTCCATTGTGGTATGTGAGCATTCTTTGTATGACTTCTAGTCTTTTAAATTTATTAGTGTGTGTTTCACAGCAATCAGGGCAGAAAAAGAAATAAAAGGAATCCAAACTGGAAAAGAAATAAAAGTCTCACTGTTTGCAGATGACATGATCCTCTACATAGAAAACCCTAAAGACTCCACCAGAAAATTACTAGAGCTAATCAATGAATATAGTAAAGTTGCAGTATATAAAATCAACACACAGAAATCCCTTGCATTCCTATACACTAATAATGAGAAAATAGAAAGAGAAATTAAGGAAACAATTCCATTCACCATTGCAACGAAAAGAATAAAATACTTAGGACTATATCTACCTAAAGAAACAAAAGACCTATATAGAGAAAACTATAAAACACTGGTGAAAGAAATCAAAGAGGACACTAATAGATGGAGAAATATACCATGTTCATGGATCGGAAGAATCAATATAGTGATAATGAGTATACTACCCAAAGCAATCTATAGATTCAATGCAATCCCTATCAAGCTACCAATAGTATTTTTCACAGAGCTAGAACAAATAATTTCACAATTTGTATGGAAATACAAAAAACCTTGAAAAGCCAAAGCAATCTTGAGAAAGAAGAATGTAACTGGAGGAATCAACTGCCTGACTTCAGGCTCTACTACAAAGCCACAGTCATCAAGACAGAATGGTACTGGCACAAAGACAGAACTATAGATCAATGGAACAAAATAGAAAGCCCAGAGATAAATCCACACACCTATGGACACCTTATCTTTGACAAAGGAGGCAAGAATATACAATGGAGAAAAGACAATGGTGCTGGGAAAACTGATCAACCACTTGTAAAAGAATGAAACTAGAACACTTTCTAACACCATACACAAAAATAAACTCAAAATGGATTAAAGATCTAAACATGAGACCAGAAACTATAAAACTCCTAGAGGAGAACATAGGCAAACACTCTCTGACATAAATCACAGCAGGATCCTCTATGACCCACCTCCCAGAATATTGGAAATAAAAGCAAAAATAAACAAATGGGACCTAATTAAAATTAAAAGCTTCTGCACAACAAAAGAAACTATAAGCAAGGTGAAAAGACAGCCTTCAGAATGGGAGAAAATAATAGCAAATGAAGCAACTGACAAAGAATTAATCTCAAAAATATACAAGCAACTCCTGCAGCTCAATTCCAGAAAAGTAAACAACCGAATCAAAAAATGGGCCAAAGAACTAAACAGACATTTCTCCAGCGAAGACATCCAGATGGCTAACAAACACATGAAAAGATGCTCAACATCACTCATCATCAGTTCAGTTCAGTTCAGTCGCTCAGTAGTGTCCGACTCTTTGCGACCCCATGAATCGCAGCATGCCAGGCCTCCCTGTCCATCACCAACTCCCGGAGTTCACTCAGACTCACGTCCATCGAGTCAGTGATGCCATCCAGCCATCTCATCCTCTGTCGTCCCCTTCTCCTCCTGCCCGCAATCCGTCCCAGCATGAGTCTTTTCCCATGAGTCAACTCTTCGCATGAGGTGGCCAAAGTACTGGAGTTTCAGCTTTAGCATCATTCCCTCCAAAGAAATCCCAGGGCTGATCTCCTTCAGAATGGACTGGTTGGATCTCCTTGCAATCCAAGGGACTCTCAAGAGTCTTCTCCAACACCACAGTTCAAAAGCATCAATTCTTTAGCGCTCAGCCTTCTTCACCGTCCAACTCTCACATCCATACATGACCACAGGAAAAACCATAGCCTTGACTAGACGGACCTTTGTTGGCAAAGTAATGTCTCTGCTTTTGAATATGCTGTCTAGGTTGGTCATAACTTTCCTTCCAAGGAGTAAGTGTCTTTTAATTTCATGGCTGCAGTCACCATCTGCAGTGATTTTGGAGCCCCCAAAAATAAAGTCTGACGCTGTTTCCACTGTTTCCCCATCTATTTCCCATGAAGTGATGGGACCAGATGCCATGATCTTCATTTTCTGAATGTTGAGCTTTAAGCCAACTTTTTCACTCTTCTCTTTCACTTTCATCAAGAGGCTTTTTAGTTCCTCTTCACTTTCTGCCATAAGGGTGGTGTCATCTGCATATCTGAGGTTATTGATATTTCTCCCAGCAATCTTGATTCCAGCTTGTGCTTCTTCAGTCCAGCGTTTCTCATGATGTACTCTGCATAGAAGTTAAATAAGCAGGGTGACAATATACAGCCTTGACGTACTCCTTTTCCTATTTGGAACCAGTCTGTTGTTCCATGTCCAGTTCTAACTGTTGCTTCCTGACCTGCATACAGATTTCTCAAGAGGCAGGTCAGGTGGTCTGGTATTCCCATCTCTTGAAGAATTTTCCACAGTTTATTGTGATCCACACAGTCAAAGGCTTTGGCATAGTCAATAAAGCAGAAATAGATGTTTTTCTGGAACTCTTGCTTTTTCCATGATCCAGCGGATGTTATGCAAATCAAAACCACAATGAGGTACCATTTCACTCCAGTTAGAATGGCTGCTATCCAAAAGTCTACAAGCAATAAATGTTGGAGAGGGTGTGGAGAAAAGGGAACCCTCTTACACTGTTGGTGGGAATGCAAACTAGTACAGCCACTATGGAGAACAGTGTGGAGATTCCTTAAAAAACTGGAAATAGAACTGCCATACAACCCAGCAATCCCACTACTGGGCATACACATCGAGGAAACCAGAATTGAAAGAGACACATGTACCCCAGTGTTCATCACAGCACTGTTTATAATAGCCAGGACATGGAAGCAACCTAAATGTCTATCAGCAGATGAATGGATAAGAAAGCTGTGGTACATATACACAATGGAGTATTACTCAGCCATTAAAAAGAATACATTTGAATCAGATCTAATGAGGTGAATGAAACTGGAGCCTATTATACAGAGTGAAGTAAGCCAGAAAGAAAAACACCAATACAGTATACTAGCACATATATATGGAATTTAGAAAGATGATAATGATAACCCTGTATGTGAGACAGCAAAAGAGACACAGATGTGTAGAACACTCTTTTGGACTCTGTGGGAGAGGGCGAGGGTGGGATGATTTGGGAGAATGGCATTGAAACATGTGTAATATCATATGTGAAATGAATCACCAGTCCAGGTTCGATGCAGGATACAGGATGCTTGGGGCTGGTGCACTGGGATGACCCAGAGGGATGGTATGGGGAGGGAAGTGAGAGGGGGGTTCAGGATGGAGAACATGTATACACCAGTGGCAGATTCATGTTGATGTATGGCAAAACCAATACAATATTGTAAAGTAATTAGCCTCCAATTAAATAAATTTACATTAAAAAATGTGTTAGTATGTGTTTTATTGCCCAGAAATGTGATCTCTCTTGGTGAATGTTCTATGTGACTTGAGAAGAATGTTTATTCTGCTTTTGTTGGATGATGTATTCCTTAAATGTCAATTAGATCAAGTTTGTTTTTGGTGGTGTTCTGTTCAATTATGTCCTTACTTAGGTTTTGGACTGTTGGATATGTCAACTATTGTTAGAGGATGTGAAAATCTCTAATATAAGAATAAATTTGTCTATTTCTCCTTCAGCTTATCAGTTTTTGCCTTTGGTATTTTGATGCTCTGTTATTAGGCATAGACACATTCAGGGTTGGTATATCTTCCTGGAAATTGAACCCATTTATCATTATGTAATGCCTTTCTTTATCCTGATGATTTTTCTTCCTCTGAAGTTTATTTTGTCTGAAATTAACTTAGCTACTCTGGTTTTCTTTTTCAGTAGTGTAAGAAATAATATATGTTTCTTCATCCTTTTGCATTTTCCCCTTCATCTAAATTTTTTTTTTACTTATTTCCTAATAGACTTTTAATTTTTAGAGCAGTTTTAGATTCAAACTGAGCAGAAAGCACAGAGAGCTCCCATACTGCCGCACCCCCACATTGTCCCTTTACTTTTAATCTCTCTCTTAATATTTAAAGTGAGTTTCTGATAGAAAATACATGTTTTATGCCCCCCCCCACTCTTATTGTCTCTTTTGGTTTGTATATTCAGACCATTGATGTTTAAAGTAATTATTGAAAATGTTGGATTGATATCTATTTGTTGTCTTTTCTATTTGTTGTCCTTGCTATTGGTTTTTGTCTTCCAGTCTTTTTCTACCTTCTCTGGTTTTAATTGAGCATTTTATATGATTTTTTTTCTCCTCTCTTAGTATATACTTCTTTTTAAACTTTTTTTTTAGTGATTGCCCTTGAGTTTGCAATATATATATTTATGGCTAAGCCAAGTCCACTTTCAAATACACTCTACCACTTATGGATAGCCCAAGTTCCTTATGACAGTGTCCCCTATTCCTCCCTCTCATCTCCTGTGATGTGGTCATCGTTCATTTCTCTTATCCATAAATTCATTGTTGCTGTTACTGTTGTGAACAAATAAGATGGGCGTGCAGTCTTCAGTAGCTGCAGTACGCATGCTTCAGTGATTGTGGTACATAGGCTTAGTTGCTCTGAGGCATGTGGAGTCTTCCCAGACCAGGGATCAAACCAGTGTCCTCGCACTTCCTATTGTTCCTTTCTTGGGATTTCCACCTCTGAGCTTACATGGCCCATCTGTTCTTACATGTTGTCCATTTATTCCATTAAAACCCTTAACATAGTAATCATGTGCTGTGCTTAGTCGCTTCAGTTGTGTCCAACTCTTTGTGACCCCACAGACTAGCCCGCCAGGCTCCTCTGTCCCTGGGGATTCTCCAGGCAAGAAAACTGGAGTGGGTTGCCATGCCCTCCTCCCGGGGATCTTCCCCACCCAGGGATTGAACTCAGGTCTCCCATATTGCAGGCAGATTCTTTACCATCTAAACCACCAGGGAAGCCCATATAGTAATCATAGTTGTTTTAATTCCTCATCTGATAATTCCAACATCCCTGCTTTCTATCTCTCTCATATCTCATGCTTTCTCTGTATCTTCAGACTGTTGTTGTTGTTGTTGTTTTTTGCCTTTAATATGCTTATTTTTTTGTTCAAAAAAACATTTTAAAGACAAGAAAACTGTCCCCTCTCCAGTGATGCTCACTTGTAACCGCCGTTCCCGGTAACCTCCCTCCCGTCTCTCCTGTGTGTGGATGTCGGGATGACTCCGTGCGCTGCTTCCTGTATTAGGGCATAAGCGTGTCACTGTTGGTACAAACCTTTGGATACATAATGATCTGATAGGTGGAAACGGAACAGCTCCCCTCTTGTTGGGTACTTTAGTTTGTGAGTTTTTTGTCTCTCCTGACCTGGGGAAGCTGAAAAGTAGGCTTTCTTGCTGTAGTTTATGGACACGGAGGCTGAGAGAGGCCCAGAGGGGCAGCACCCCCAGCCACCCTCCTCCATCCTGCTCACCCTGATGCTGCTGCAGGCATGGGTTAGACTAGGACTCTTGGCATCCCGGTGTCGTGGCTTTCCACATACTAGCTGTGCTGTTAGTTTGGCAGGTCAGTGTCCCAGGGTAGCTCCAGGCCCAGAGTCTCCTAGGACTGATGCAGTCCCTTTGCTGCTCTACTGCCTTTCAGCCAGAATGTGTGCAGACCCCATGCTGGTGGGGAGGAGGGATTGCTGCCCCAGACATCACTGAGGCCTGGTCAAGAACATCACTGGAAGGCCTCAGAGGCTAGGGGCACCTCTCACTACCCTGACACTGGGCTGTGCAGGAGGGCCTCAGCTGGGCTCAGCTGCCCAGAGCAAGGGGGTACCTTCTGACCTTGTGTCTGGGGTAGGAGTGGGGCTTGCAAACTGCCCACTGGACCACAGGTGTGCGCAGGGCCCATGATGTTGGTCCACACAGGGCTTTCAAAAACAGTTCCGTTAGCTACAACATACTAAAATCATGAGTTCCCTGGTGGCTCAGACAGTAAAGCGTCTGCCTGCAATGAGGGACACCTGGGTTTGATCCCTGGGTCAGGAAGATCCCCTGGAGAAAGAAATGGCAACCCACTCCAGTACTCTTGCCTGGAAAATTCCATGGATGGAGGAGCCTGGTAGGCTACAGTCCATGGGATTGCAAAGCGTCATACATGACTGAGTAACTCCAGTGGTTCACTGGTCACATAAAGGTGCGCATTCCTAGGCTTTCTTGAACAGTTGGGAGATCTGACAGCTCAGTGCGCATCCACAAGGTGCCCCCACGGGCCTGCTCGGCCTTGGGCTGTGGTGTCCTCATCTCCATTGCTCGCTGAGCAGAGCTGCACCTGCCCGCTTTGCCCTGTGGCCTGCCTGCAGTGTCCACTGTGCACAGTCAGGGCCCACTTGGCGGGTTGTTCTGGATGACCTTCAGATCCCCGCCATGCAGACATGTGGTGGGTGTCTGAGGGCCGGCTGCGTGGAGACCTGTGAGCGCCAGGCTTCTGTTGTGTCCTTAGAGCTGTGTCAGGGAAGGCTGTCCCTGTGTACTGGGCAGCCTGCTTCCCGCCGTGTCCCAGAACAATGCTAAACGAGATTTATTAAAGGAATTAAAGCAGGGTGGGCAGGCCTGCTGACCAAACTTGGCCTTACTGTCCTTGTCTCACAAATGAGAGGCTGGACGGGATGGATTTTTGCTGAGAGTACCTTCATTTCTGATGCTACAAGAGCCTTTAGTTCCTACCTGCTTCAAGCAGCTCTCAGAAAGTTCTGAGCACATACCATAAGCGCACGCCAGCACTTGTTTATGACCCACATTCTATGCAGATTTATTTTCAAGAGTCAGAAGAGTATTTCTTTGAAAGTTTATTTGTATATACTTAAGAAATTCAAATAGCTCTGATGTGAATCAAGTCAGTTTATTGGGATTACAGTTGTTTTTTATAATGTTTAAACGGAGATAGCAATATGTACACACAGGAAATGGTGAAGGCGATGGCACCCCACTCCAGTACTCTTGCCTGGAAAATCCCATGGACGGAGGAGCCTGGTAGGCCGCAGTCCATGGGGTCGCGAAGAGTTGGACACGACTAAGTGACTTCACTTTCACTTTCCACTTTCATGCACTGGAGAAGGAAATGGCAGCCCACTCCAGTGTTCTTGCCTGGAGAATCCCAGGGACAGGGGAGCCTGGTGGGCTGCTGTCTGTGGGGTCACACAGAGTCGGACACGACTGAAGCAACTTAGCAGCAGCAGCACAGCACACACAGGAAAAAACTTGTCTTCAGTGACAAGTCTGTCTCCTCGCTACTGACCACCAAGCTTCTCCAAAGGTAGCCACTGGGGTTCCGTTTCTGAGTCTTTCCAGAACATTCTGATTACAGAGAAGCATGTGTTTGCATTTCCTTCAGTTCAGTTCTCTTAAGTCGCTCAGTCATGTCTGACTCTTTGCGACCCCATGAACCGCAGCACACCAGGCCTCCCTGTCCATCCCCAACTCCCAGAGTTTACCCAAACTCATGTCCATTGAGTCGGTGATGCCATCCAACCATCTCATCCTCTGTCATCCCCTTTTCCTCATGCCCTCAATCTTTCCCAGCATCAGGGTCTTTTCAAATGAGTCAGTTCTTCACATCAGGTGGACAAAGTACTGGAGTTTCAGCTTCAACATCAGTCCTTCCAATGAACACCCAGGACTGATCTTTAGGATGGACTGGTTGGATCTCCTTGCAGTCCAAGGGACTCTCAAGAGTCTTCTCCAACAC
This sequence comes from Bubalus kerabau, assembly GCF_029407905.1. Classification (NCBI taxonomy): domain Eukaryota; kingdom Metazoa; phylum Chordata; class Mammalia; order Artiodactyla; family Bovidae; genus Bubalus; species Bubalus kerabau. The sequence continues at coordinate 152,294,243 of NC_073627.1, forward strand.
CACAGTTCAAAAGCATCAATTCTTCTGCGCTCAGCTTTCTTTATAGTCCAACTCTCACATCCATACATGACTACTGGAAAAACCATAGCCTTGACGAGATGGACCTTTGTTGGCAAAGTAATGTCTCTGCTTTTTAATATGCTGTCTCGCTTGGTCATAACTTTCCTTTCAAGGAGTAAGCGTCTTTTAATTTCCTTCAGTGCCCTCCAAAATGAGTGTGTGCCCTGCCCTCTCCTGAAATTTGTGCTCTTTGCTGCACAGTATATCTTGGAGATTGCTCAGATAGCAAGTGTAGAGTTTGTATTTCTTGGTGCTCCAGACATTTGCCTGAGTCTCCCCTGGATGGGGACCTGGCTGCCGCTGCAGTCAATGCCCTGTGCACACCTTCGCTCGTGTACCTGTGCATTCTCAGAAGAGAGTCGCAGACAGGATGTACATGTTCTCGGTATTGGCAACTCCCATCCTACAGGCTTTGCCAGTGTGTGTTTTCGCTGAGACATTGAGTGCTTGTCTGTCTGCTGTGTCACCACACCAAGTACTCTCCAGCGTCTTAGGGCTGTGGCGGCCAATAGGTGGGAAACCTTGCAGTTTTGGTTTGCATGTCTTACTACAAGTGCTGTTGCATCCCTTTCCATATGTTGAAAAACCACTTTGTCCTTTTCTGTAAATTGTTTACTTAAAGCCATGATTTGAATCACTGGTCAGGCAGTTTCACTGTTTTTTTTTTTTTTTTTCCCCGCAAAACGTCTTCCTACTGTTTCCACCATTCTTGACATGTGGTCCAGACCTAAACTGAGGTCTCCCTGAGGCACATAGCACTCCACAGAAAGCTGTCATTGATTTGGGTACTTGGTATTTTTTACTCCTGGTGCTGCTGTTCATTGTTTGGAGTTATTTGGATTTTTGTGTCCCTGAGGCCAGAAGCAAGGCACCCGTTCAGGGCCGTGGGGAGGTGTTCCCCTCAGCTGCATCTCTGTAGGGTGTGGGAAGAGCCAGGTTTCCCTCGGGGCCCTTGACCAGCTCTGCTGTGGCCTTGGTTAATTAATTAGTGTCAGGAGCCTTGTGTCCTGCTTGCTTCTCTCCAACAAATACTTAACTACGCAAAACCTGCAGATGTGGTTTTGTACTTTTACATGCTTTAGGGGTAAGATTTTAAGAAGGCAGGCCTTAGGAGGATTGTTTTAGCTAACTCTGCATGAGCATCATGGGACCTTAAGTGCCGACCTCCCTCTGGTCCCCTCCTGTTCTTGTTTGCGCAGGGTCGAGGGGTGTCTGCTTAGTGCTGGTTCTGTACTGGAGTCTCTGGGCTGACTGGAAATCAAGGACTTCCCTGCTTCCTCTGGGACAGGGCTGCCTGTAAGTTTCTAGGTCATGGAATTTTAGCGCTGTTGGGACTTTGGAGATGCGCTGGGCAAAGCAGTTTGCTTAGTGCTGAGTAACAGGGTTCATGGAGGATAAGTGACTTATGTCTCATGTGGAGGGGGTCTGCTCCATCTGTGATTTCCTCCAGTCAGTCACTCTGGGGGTTTTCCTTTAGCAAATATAGTCAAGAAATGAGGTTGAGCAGTGAATTCCTAGGTAAAGCTGGCACCTGGGCAGAGACCATGGCCGAGGGCCAAGGATGCTGACCAGGAGCGAGCCTGGGACTCATGCTGTGCATGTGGCCTGCTTTTCTGCAAGGCGTTATAGCCCCAATGAAGGAAGTTATAGCCCCGATGGCTCACAGAAACCCCAGGTGAGAGCTGAAAAGAGCATAGGCTTGGCCCCACCTGGCTTCCTAAAATAGGCCCTGTTCTCGCAGCTCCTAGGCCCCAGCTTGTCTTTAGAAATGGGCCTGATCCAGTAAGTTAGGTGGGGCTTGGGGTCCAGGTCTTCAAAGCCTTCCCAAAAGTTGTCTAGACATATTGCCAAGACAATATATTTGCCAGAACATGTTGTTAAGTGGAAACCCCAGGGCAATAACTGGGTCAGCCCTGGACACTGAGGCTGTAGATCAGACATTGCAGAGGCAACAGAGTGACCTCCCCCCCCTACAACAGAGTCCCTTCTTTTTGACCTGGTAGTGGGCCTGTCCCACCCAAGAGACTCCAGTCTGCGTGTCTGTGGGGGCACAGCTTGACCCATGGGGGCACAGCTTGACTCAAGTCTGTGATCTATGCCAGCGCTCCCCATGGGGCACTTGTGTCAGAAACGCAGCTCAGGTGTGGTCGTGCAGAAACACCAGGCAGTCCAGAACGCAGAGTATATAGGAAACCACCGGCCTGGAGCCTGCAAAAGGCCACAGCACCAAAGGAAAATAGCACCCCTACCCCCATTTAGGACTTCCCTAGTAACTCAGCTGGTTATCCAGAATCCACCTGCAATGAGGGAGACCTGGGTTTGATCCCTGGCTTGGAAAGATCCCCTGGAGGAGGGCATGGCAACCCACTATAGTATTCTTGCCTGGAGAATCCCCATGGACAGAGGAGCCTAATGGGCTACAGTCCATGGGGTCTCAAAGTCAGACACAACTGAGCACCTAAGCACACACAGCAGCGCCCCCATTTCAGGAGCCAGAGGCTGGGCAGCTGGTGCCATGTGTGATCTGGGGTCAAATACAAACAGCTGTGAAGAATGTTGTTGAGACAACTGGGAAAATATGGATATGTAGACACGTGCTTTAGGATATGTCTTATGGTGTTAACTTTGATGTTGTGGTTAAGGTGGAGACAGCTCAGTTCTTAGGAGACTGCAGGGTGATGAATTAGGGGGCCAGTCCTCACGTCTGTAACAGATTTTCAAATGTTTCAGAAAAAAAAAAAAAAAAACTACAGAGATATAAAGCAAATGAGGGGAATTGTTAACCATTGGAGAACCTGAGTGAAGGGAAGACGGGTATCCATTGCAGTTTTTCTGTAGGGTTTACAATTTCAAAATGGGAAGCGGGTTGGGAGAGCCCTCTCAGGTGATGGTGACATGGAGTGGACAGCACTGTCGCCTGTCCGCCTCTGCCTGTGTCTCTCACCTTTGCCGGGGAGGGTCCTGTCTGTCCCAGAGTGGCACCTGTGTGTAGACTCCCCAAGGCTTCACTCTGCCTCACTTGGGACGCTTCCCAGGCCCCTGTGCTTGCTCCTCTCTGTCCTGTGAGCCCTCTCACCGCCCCTCGCACTGCCTTTGTGCCTATACCAGATGAAGGAGACTAGGGACACGAGTCACGTGCCTCACGGTGGCTGGCCGAAGAGGTATGTGAACATGGAGGACCTTGACCTCCACCTCCATCCATTAGACTGAGCGACATCAACTTACAAGGTCATGACCCACCTTGTTTAAACCTTTGAACTGGGAGAGAGGAGTTTCTTCCCCTACAATGGTGCTACTCCTCCAGATTGCTGTGGGTGGTGCTCTCTGGTTGGCCTGGAGAATGAGGGAGACTCTTGTCCATCATGTCTGCCTCTGGCTTTTATCCCCCCATCATGGCTTTGTCCCCCATGGCTTCCATTCCCCCATATCTTCCATCCCCTTGGAAGCTTATATTCCCCTGGGTGCCCCATCCTGCTGAGGGAAGTGTGGAAAAGTACTAACAAAGACATTACAGCCAGGAAGGAAAAGCTGTGGGCACGATGGGGTGGGTCTCAGCTGAGCAGAGGCCACTGGCCCCTTATTCTCTCCTTGGAGACAGGCAGGTCTGGGCTGGAGTCCATTCACCTCTGAGTCCTGGAGGAGTGGACATGACACATCTGGGAATAGGAATAGATGTTGACATTCTTTCCATGCAGATTCTTTGTTTTGCGCTGGAGTTTTGCTCTTTCTCAGCCACTTGCTGACAGAAGGAAGAGCTTGTGTCATGATCCATCAGCTCATCAGGAGAAAATGATGACAGTGATGATGACGGTGATGGTGGTGGTGATGATAGTGGTGATGGTGTTGATCATGATGGTGACCAAGATGGTGACCAAGATGGTGATGGTGATGGTGATGGTGATGGTGGTGTGATAGTGGTGATGGTGTTGATCATGATGGTGATGACTGTAGTGACCATGATGGTGATGGTGGTGGTGGTGTGATAGTGGTGATGGTGTTGATCATGATGGTGATGGTTGTACTGATGATGGTGGTGATTATGACTGTGAAGGTGGTGATGACTGCAGCAAGCAGTAAACTGTCTTTGCAGGCCCTTGCATTGTGCCAGGTATGGCACTGGGCATTGTACATACAATCCTTTCTGAGCTTACCTGCCTCCGCAGCAGGGGCTAGGAGAACAATTGTCCTTCACGTTCTGGAACCTCTTTTCATTTCTTCTGAGTATTCATCCCTCCCCACGGCCCTAGTTATCTGTGACTGTGTAATAGCCACCCCCAAATGTAGTGGCTTCTGACAATGCCTGCCTGGGTTTTTTCTACGAGTCTACATCTGGGCTCAGCAGACAGACCTGCCCCCACCAAAGCTGTCATTGCTCTGTAACTGGGTCCCCACAAGGTCCGGATGGAAGCCACATGGTCTGTGTGACCCTTGTTGGTGTTGTTCAGTCTCTAAGTGATATCCAGCACTTTGCGCCCCCATGGACTGCAGCATGCCAGGCCTCCCTGACTATCTCCTGGAGTTTGCCCAAGTTCACGTCCATTGAATCGGTGATGCTAACCATCTCATCCTCTGCCACCCTCTTCTCCTTTTGCCTTCAATCTTTCCCAGTCAGGGTCTTTTCCAGTGAGTCGGCTCTTCACATCAGGTGGCCGAGATATTGGAGCTTCAGCATCAGTCCTTCCAATGAATATTCAGGGTTGATTTCCTTTAGGACTGACTGGTTTGATCTCCTTGCAGTCCAAGGGACTCTCAAGAGTCTTCTCCAACACCACAGTTTGAAAGCATCAATTCTTCGATGTGCAGGCTTCTTTATGGTCCAACTCTCACATCCGTACATGACTACTGGAAAAACCATAGCTTTGACTCTACGGACCATTGTCAGCAAAGTGATGTTTCTGCTGTTCAATATGCTGTCTAGGTTTGTCAGAGCTTTCCTTCCAAGGAGCAAGTGAGCATTTTTTAATTTTATGGCTGCAGTCACCATCCACAGTGATTTTGGAGCCCAAGAAGAAAAAAATCTGTCATTGCTTCCACTTTTTCCCCTCTATTTGCCATGAAGTGATGGGACTAGATGCCATGATCTTAGTTTTTGATTGCTGAGTTTTAAGCCAGCTTTTTCACTCTCCTCTTTCACCCACATCAGGAGGTTCTTTAGTTCCTCTTCGCTTGTTGCCATTAGAGTGGTGTCATCTGCATGTGTGATCCTTGGGGGTCCTGATATATTGAGTCCTCAGGCTGACTACCCTCCAGAGTTGGGAGTGAGACCCTCTCTGTGGCTCAGTGTCATCTTCCGCTGCCCCCCAGGCCATGGCTGGCACTCTCATCCCAGGCACCCAGGCAACCCACTGGCAGGCTCATCCAGCTGGGCCAGGTCTGGTGGTTTCCTGTTTCCTGTTCCTCTTTATGAACTTGTCCTTTGAGGGCTCAGCTGCACCAGAGGTCCAATCCTTATTGCACCCCCAGCTCCTTCTGTGGCAGAGTGTTTGCTACCCGCTTCTGCACAGCAGGCCTTGGCTGACTGGGAGCTGTGAGGGCTCCTGAGGTGCATATGAGGTGTGGGGTGCAGACAGACCTGGCTGACCTCACCTGCTCTTGCCCCACTTCTATGTGGTCCAGGCGAATGTGGGCCTTTCTGGGCCTTCGTTTTCCCCTCGCACACCATACCTGAGGGTCTTAGGGTGAAACCACAAAACCTGTGGACAGCTGCTGCCTGGGAGCATCTTGGGAGCACCAGACACACTGTCTTGAGCCCCTGTATGGCTCTGAAGGTGTCAAATCCCTTCTCCGACTGATTTCTCCCCTGTCATGTGGAGGTTGTGTGGCTCCTGGACTAGTAGCTGGGCACTCAGTGAGTGGTTGCTCACATGATTAGGGTCTAAAAGGACCACCTTAAGTTTGATGATATGTGGCTGGTAACCATCTTGAAGCAAAGTTGTAACTGAGTTGTGATCCCTATGGCTTTGTCATGTGGAAATGTGCCAGTGACCCGTTTCTGGGTGCCTTCTGGAGACTGCAGGCAGGAATGTGGGAGAATGCAGGAAGAAGGGGATGGCCCTGAAGTGGGGCTGGCTTGACATGGGATGAAGTCATCATGAGGGGAATCGCTGGGCACCCCCAGGCCTTCTGGGGCTCCCTGGCCCACCCAGGCTTCCATGCAGTATCCACCCACCCTGCCTCTCCCTGTTGTCTGCAGCGTGGACTCATCCCTCTGCCAGGCTCCTAGGGGAAACCCAGGGGCCCTGAGATGAGTGTCCTAGCCTTGTGGCAGGGTGGACAGCTCAGGAACCCTTCTCAGTGGGATACCAGGACCTGAGAAATGGAGAGGAGATGAGCTAGGAAGGGACATCGTTCTGATCTTCTGAATAAAGCAAGACTTTTGCTATTTGTTATGAAAAGAAATACACACTCATTTCAGTGATTTAGGGAAGTACAGAAAAGTGTAAAGAGAAAACAAGCATGCCATTGCCTGGCACACAGTGTGGAGCCCTCTTGTGTCACTGTGTGCCAAGGCTGTAGTTTTAGTGTCTGCACATTGTAAACACGTAAACTCAAAAATGTGTAAAACTTGAGTTTTGGTGACTGTGTGATATCCTGCTGTGTGAGCATTGCATGACCTGGGTCTCTGACCTCCTGGCTGGAAAAGTTTACTGTTCTTAATTTTTCACTATTGTGAATAATCATGGGGTGGACCATCTTGCATGTGAATCTTGTGTGCATTTCTGCTTTCTGCCTTATACTAGGTTTGAGATTGTGGAATTACTGGCCCAAAGGATGGAAACCTTTTTTAAACCTGGGCACACACGACTGTATCTGGGGAGGCTTCTTCCCATGTTAGTTTTTCCATGGGCAGGATGAGTCCAAGTGGCCCCACGTGCCATGACCATTATTGACAAATCAGCTGTGCCACCTTTGACCGCCTCAGTGCTTCACAGCGTGGGGGCTCCACCTTCCCTCTGGAATTAAAAGGGGCCACCTCCTTTTTTTGAGGCTCCTCCTCTAACTTAAAAAAAATCAAAACAGTGTTACAGAAGTTGTGATTTACGGTAAATCAACATCCTTGACAACACAATAGGAAAAAACCACAATGCAGTCTAATTTTGGATTCATGAGAAAATTCCAACCTTGATTCTCCAAGACTGAGCAGAGGAGAGTGGTGGGGTGCCCAGGCCGTGCCAGGAGCCTGTGCCCTGGGGAGCTCCTCTGGCAGGGCCATTACCACAAGGCTGTACCCTGCATGCTTGGGGGAAGGATTCTAGAACATGCTACCGGAAGTTACCCTACTGGCTGGCAGAGCTGGGATTCCTGTGGGATGGCCATAGAAGAGCTATTCCTCTCTTGATCCCCCTTGGCCCTTGGTCTCACAACTGGAGCATCTCCAAGGGGTAGTTTTGGATTTTGCACAAAGAACAGGGAACCCAGGCTTCCTTGGAAGCAGGACTTCCTGGAGGGTGGATGGCTGCTTTGGCATTTCTGACCTGATTTTGCCACCTTTGCAAGTGTCTGAAATCTGCAGCATCAAACTCCTCAGTTCTCTTTTTCTTGGTCATCTTTGGTGTCTTATCTCCCACTCACCTCTGTCTTTGAAAATTCTGTTGTCTTTCTACTTACTGGGCTCTGGGGACCAAATGAACTTAACATTTGTTTGGGGTAGACTTTCTGGCATGCTGGGGTCCCTGGGAGCTCAGATCAAACCAGTCCCCAGCCTCACCAGGTCATGAGCCCCTGAAAATGCAGTAGAAACATCACTCATTCATTTCAGCCTTCTCCTAGGGACCTGGGGTCCTCTGTGCTGACGACCTGGATTCTCTCCAAGGTAGGGAATGTGGGGTCAGCAGGGTCCATGTTGATGTCTTAGGTGGTCCTGGCAGTCTGTGCTTCTGCCTGCTGCCTACCACCTGGGTGGACCACAGCTTTCCACCCTGGGCACTGGGGCTGGGCAGGCTGGATTTGGCCCTCACAACTTCCTGTCCTTTAAGAAGGCATATGGCCTGTGGGGTGCTTGGGGGACCACTATTCTCATCAGACGGAGAAGGCAATGGCACCCCACTCCAGTACTCTTGCCTGGAGAATCCAAGGGATGGGGGAGACTGGTGGGCTGCCCTCTATGGAGTTGCACAGAGTTGGACACGACTGAAGCAACTTAGCAGCAGCAGCATTCTCATCAGAATTAAAAAGGACTGTTGCTGCTGCTGCTAAGTCGCTTCAGTCATGTCCGACTCTGTGCGACCTCATAGACAGCAGCCTACCAGACTCCTCCATCCCTGGGATTCTCCAGGCAAGAACACTGGAGTGGGTTGCCATTTCCTTCTCCAATGCATGAAAGTGAAAAGTGAAAGTGAAGTCACGTAGTCATGTCCAACTCTTTGCGACCCCATGGACTGCAGCCTACCAGGCTCCTCCGTCCATGGGATTTTCCAGGCAAGAGTACTAGAGTGGATTGCCATTGCCTTCTCCGTTAAAAAGGACAAATGCTACAATTATCTGGCTGCCTGTGTCTTTGCCAAGGTGTCAGAGCTGTTGAAATTGTCGTTCTGTTTTTGAACGGATATCCTGGATGACGTTTGTCCCCATCTAGCCTCTGAGGTCTATGTACGGTTCCCCTGCCTTGGTCCCACAGCACCTCTCCCAGCTTCTGGTCTTTTCCCTCTTCTGCCCTGAGCTACCTGCCTTCACTTTCCCTCTCTCTCGCTCCCCTCCCCTACCTTACTCTCATGATGTCCCCACTGTGCTCCCCTGGCCAGCTCTGCCCGAGAAGCTGACCCTCCCAGGCTGCACTTGGGACTGCCTTGAATGGTTGTGATGATCCTGGGGACACGGATGCAGCTGGGCCTGGCCATGTCCAGGGCCCAGCTTGTAGCTGATCCCCCTCATCCTCCTTTTTCTCTTGGACCATTGGCAGGTAGCTTTGAACCCTTGCTTGGGCCTGGAGTGTGTGTCAGGCTCCAGTGCCTACTTCCCAGGAGGGCAATACCCATCTTCCATTGAGAAGCCCCTGAGTCTGGGGCCGGGTGCTCCGAGGACCCTTCTCACCCGCCTCTTTGACTCACTGTGTCCTCAGAGAGCTTTTGCTGCAGTCCCACAAGGGGCAGGGACAGGTGAGGACCTTGGGCACCTTGCCGTGGATGCAGGAGGACTAGCAGGCTGGGCCTGCTGAGCCCCCAGTGTCCATCCAGAGAAGTCCTTGGGTGTCCAGCTCTTGTTGTGAGCCAGCAGGGGTCTCCAGTGGGGAGAGTATCTTCCATATTCAGTACAGTCTGGCCGCTTGGGTTCAGATGGCCCTTAACAGGGTGCCTGTAGAGGGCATGCCTGTGCAGGCACATGCATAATTGGGATTTTCTTCAAACTGATGCTCCTTGGTGGCTCAGCAGTAAAGAATCTACCTGCAGTGCCCAGAGCTGCAGGAGGTTCAGGTTCGATCCCTGGGTCGGGAAGCTTCCCTGGAGGAGGAAATGGCAACCCACTCCAGTATTCTTGCCTGGAGAATTTCATAGACAGAGGAGCCTGGCAGGCTACAGTCCATAGGGTCACGAAGAGTCAGACAAAACCAAAGTGACTTAACGTCCATGCTGGATGCTCTTTAACTATTGATACTTGCCCACTGTACTTAAGTACAGCAAGGCAGGGGATTGGTGTGTATTAATGTGAAATGTGTGCTTCTATTTTTGTCTTTAAATAATGACTCATCACACTAGCAGCCACTTAATGTGAATACATCTGCATTTCTCTTCTCACCATGGATGGCGTTGATCACGCACACTAAACGATCACCTAGGTGATTGATCCAGGTGCATGTTGGGGTGACAGTCTCCATCAGAAGAGCAGTGTCTTTGCTTTTGGCTTTGGGGCAAGAAAAATGCTTCTGATGTTTCTCTTGTTCTGATTTTTTATAATATCTCAAATAATTTCTTAGGAGCACTCAGAAAGGCTTAATGTTGGGATAATAAAATAAACGAGCTGTTTTCAGTAAACAACCTTGACAGAATGGCAGTGAGCAGATGTGGTCTTGTGCTCTGCACACAGGATCTTGAACTGGGCAGTGGGTCCCTGGATCTTTAAGACAGGATTGGGGCGGTTCCCCCCTGCACACGGTACATCCAATGGGCTGGATCTGGGGACTTCATTTCCACAGGTGGCCTTGTTAGGGTCATGGACGCAGACAGGGCGGTGATCGCTCTGAGGGGGGTTGCTGCTGGTATTTCCCATCAGGAGAGGGCAGGCTTGCCTGGGGTCACCTCATTGGGAGCCCCAAGCCCTGGGTGGCTCTCCTGGGTGAGGGGCAGCCCTCAGGTGTGCCCAGCAGAACGGGGCCCACCTTCCTTGTCTCTCATTTTCCCTTTCAGTCCCGGGACCTTCCTGCACAACACAGCAAACAGCCAGACCCATCCTGGACCATGTGAGCCCTGTGGCCCCCAGATGGTGGTGTTCTAAAGAGGGAGCTCCCAGGGCTGGGTGGGAGTATCCGCATGCACAGTGCACATGGCTGTGACCTCTGGGTCTCAGTTTCCCCATCTGTCACAGAGGCCCCTGCTGTGGGCCTTCCAGAGCGTGATGAGGCTTCAGGGATGGGTGGGACCAGCAGGTGGTGTTTGGGGAGCCAGTCCGAGGAACTAGGCCTGAGAAATGCCAACTGGGGGGTTTGTATTTTAAGGTGCTTTGGTTTCCTTCCCTTTGATTGACTTGAAACTCAACCCTTATGAGGCCTTTGGGTGGGAGTGGTCCCCCCCTGTGCCCTTAGAGCCTACGTTGGAGAAGCCCCTTGGGCCTTCCACGGTACACCTTACTCCTGACCTGTTGAATGGACCCTGTGTCATCTGACCTGAGGCCTTCTGCCTGCCTGCAGGGTCAGCGCTGGCACAGAGGCCTTGCAGCAGGACCGTGACAGCCCTTCTCGTTTGTCCCTGGGTCCCGGGGCAGGCAGGGGTTCCCAGTGGGCTGTGGGTATGCATAACTTCTGCTGGGACAGAGGAAAGCCCTTCAGGGCAGGTTGCCATCCTCAGCGTCTGTGAGCTCCAGGAGCTGCCAGTGAGAAGTAGCCTAGAGCCACTGCCCAGTGTGGACATGCGGTATGCACTGTTCACCTAAACTAATGACACAGCCAGCTATTTTACCAGCAAAATGGGTTTATTCAGGCACAACAAAGAATTATGGTTTGAGACATGGTCTCTGGTGAGCACAGGCAAGTCCAGGGAACAAAGGAGAGGGCCATTCTTTTATAGAGGAAAAGGGGGAGTTGGGAGGAGCTGCTGTTAACAGGGTCCATTGGAGGAAACTGGGAATTGGAAGTGCAGTGGCGCTACCAGTAGGTCTCTGTCTTTCTACATTTACCTATGCTGGGTGTGACCATCTGAATGGAATCGCAGTATGTGGCTTTCTCTATCTGGTTTCCTTTGCTCAGCACAATGCTTTCCAGGTTCATCTTTGTTGTAGTGAGTATCAGCACTTCGTTCCTTTTTAAGGCTGAATAGTACTTCGTTGTACGGCAGCACTGCAATTTGTTTACCATTCATCAGTTAATGGACATTTGGGTTGCTTCCATCTTTTGGTTATTGCGACTACCGCTGCTGTGAATATTTGTGTACAAGGATTTGTTTGAGAAGCTGTTCTTAGTTCTTTTGGGTCTATACCTTGGAGTGGAATTGCTGGGTCATCTGATACTTTTATGTTTAACTTTTTGAGGAACTGCCATACTGTTTTTACATAGAAATCGTACCATTTTAAATTCCTACCTGTGATATGTAAACCACTGTGAAAGTCACTCAGTTGTGTCTGACTCTTTGTGACCCCGTGGACTGTAGCCCGCCATTCTCTTCTGTCTATGGAATTCTCCAGGCGAGAATACTAGAGTGCGTTGCTGTTCCCTTCTCCAGGGGATCTTCCCGACCCGGAGATTGAACCTGGGTCTCCTACATTGCAGGCAGTTTTCTTACTGTCTGAGCCACTAGGAAAGCCCTGTGATATGAGAGCATTCTAATTTCTTCACATCCTTACCAGTCTTTACTTTTTTCCCATTTTCTTTTTTTCAACTACAGCCATCCTAGTGAATGTGCAGTTGTATCTCTTGGTTTTGATTTGCATTTCATGGCATCCAGATGACTAACGATGTTGAGCATCTCTTGATGAGCTTGATGGCCGTTTGTATTTCTTTGGAGAAATTTCTATTTGGGACCTTTGACCATTTTAAAATTGATGTGTCATTTTTGTTGTTGAGTTGTGAAGTTCTTTATTCATTTCAGTGATAGACCCTTATTAGGAATATGATTTGCAGATATTTTCTCCCATTCTGTACAGTGAAAAGCCTTTTCACTTTCTTAATGTCCTTTAATGCAGAAAAGTTCTAAATTTTAATGATGTCCAATTTATCTCTTTTTCCTTTTGTTGCTTGTACTTTTTTTTTTTTAACTTTTAGTCTTTTATTCACAATGTTTGGGCATATTAATTTTACCTTTTTTAAATGCTATTTTTAAAGCAACAGAGGAGGTAAGAAAATATCTATTACTCTTGAAAATATTTTTAGCATGGTCTTCTTGAGTCGCTAAGTCATGTCCGATTCTCTTGTGACCCCATGGACATAGCCTGCCAGGTTTCTCTGTCCATGAGATTTCCCAGGTGAGAATTCTGGAGTGGACTGCCATTTCCTCCTCATTGTTGCTTGTACTTTTGATGTCCTATCTGTGCCCAAATCCAAGGTCATGAAGGTTCACCCCTGTGTTTTCTTCTAAGAGTGTTATAGTTTTAGCTCTCATATTTAGATTGTTAATCCATTTTCAGTTAATTTTGTGTGTGGTGTGAGGTAATTGTTCAGTTTCACCCTTCTGATATCTCGTTGTCCTAGCACCATGGTACAGCTCCCTGGGGTCCGCAGGGGCCCTGCCCATGGCTGCAGACTGTCTATGGTGAAATGATGGGAGTGCCTGGGCTCTGGGACACCCCACCTCCGGCCTCCTGCCTCAGCCTCTCTGGACTCTGTGGTGACAGGTAGTGATGGCTCTCTTGGAGGCAAGCCTAAAGTGTGGCCAGTCCCCTCTGCCTCTCCCAGTCACACATGGTGAGGCCTTCCTTGACCCTCCCTCTCCATTTTGAGTCCCCCATCCCATACCTGTGAGTTACTGTTGCCACACATACCCTGCCCCAACTGCCCTCATACCACCTTCCCTTTCTACCGAGGTGTTGCTGAGCTTTGCAGGGGAAGCACTTAAGGAGTTGCTGACTGCTGGTGATAATCTATTTCTCCTCCATTTCAGCTGTGTTGGAGTGGAAGAGGAGGAGGCCCCAGACATTGACATATACCACTGCCCAAACTGTGAGAAAACCCACGGGAAGTCCACCTGTAAGTATAGCACCATGCTGCTGCCCCTTGGATCTGACTATGGGGGTGAGGTCTCTGCTTGACCTTGATCCCAGCCCCAACTGGACCCTACCTTGCTGGAGTCAACTGCCCTGTGTGGTTGCAGCCAGGGGCCTCTGGTGCCTAGGACCTCCTCCTGTCTCATTTATTGCTCCTCATGGCCTTAGTGGGTCGGCTGTGGCTCCTCCTGATCATCTCCTGCCTGCAGATGCAGCTAGGGCCCCTCATGACCTTTGCAGAGAGCCCACCAGCCTCCAAAGGCCAGGACAGGGGTTGCAAACTCTACCATTCGCAGTGACCAGGCAATGCGAGATGGGGACATAGACTGGGAGATGTCCAGGGGGCCATCCATCCCAACTCTGCCCAGCTCTGCCCAGCTCTGCCCAGCTGGCTGCTTCTTATCTATGTAGCGCTCTAGGAATGTGCATTACTGGGGACCTGTTCTCCTTCCCATCTCTAGCACTCCTTGCTTGGAATCTTAGGTGATCCCCTTTCTCTATCTTTTTTTCAGCAATGAAAAGCATTTTATTTCTTGTCAGTTCTACATTATTAATAAGTAAGAGTACAGAGAGGACAACTAATAGTTTTTTTTTTCTTAATTGAAGTATATGGCCAAGGAATTTTGTATTTTTGAAATGCAAAAGAATTCCCATTCTCACACTACTATTTGTACATCACAATGACTTTATCACCCTCCCCTTCCATGTGGCCCTTTCAGGGTGTGGGGAGGACCTAGTGGGTGCTCTCCAAGGCATGGGCTCATCCAGGGTGGCTCTAAAGGGCTCCACATCAAGGCTGGGAGGCAAGTTCCAAGGCCAGGTCCACATGGGAGAAGAAGAATGATCTGCCGGGGCTGGAGCCCTGTAGCCCTGGTGGGGTAACCCAGTGGATCCAGTGGGCATAGAGGTATGGAGTCCTATAGATCGACAGGGAGGCCTGGTGTGCTGCGATTCATGGGGTCGCAAAGAGTCGGACACGACTGAGCGACTGATCTGATCTGAGATCCACTGGCACAGGGTGGGGTGGGAGCCCACCCGGAGCCCACCCCCAGTGGTCCTATTCTGTAGGCTGAGGCCAGCCAAGGGAGCCCAACCTAGCCCCTTGGAAAGCTGGGTGAAGAGTGGTCTTGCCTCACCTCGACCTTTCCTGGGCCTCTCTTTTTGCCTAGCCTGTGCTCTATCATCACTGAGTGACCATAGGAACTGTATTTATTTTGGCTTTTGTGCCCTACTTTCCAGCATGTTGTGGGCATGTGGTAAATGCATGAGAAGAAGACAAGAAGGCCTGGTGGCTTCTGAACTTCCCAGGCATGAAGGTTCTCAAATTCCTAACTTACCCTCACAACCCTAGAGGCTGGCAGCACTGTTGATCACAATATGTCTGCCCTAAATTACCTGATCCTTCTGGTAATGGCTTCACAGCAGACACAGGAGGATGCCTGTCGCCCCGTGGCTTAGTCTACATTTCTGTTACCTCATGAACTTCCAGGAGGCTAGGGTAGATGAACAGGGTGTGCACCCGGGTCTGCACCTCGTGGCCCCGGGAGTGAGATGGGGGGCTGATAAGGGCTGGAGCTGGGAGACACCACCCAGCTGATGATAGGCACTACCCTGGGGTGTGCTCAGGGAGGGGGCGGCCAGGATGCCTCTATAGCACTGTTCTAGATCAGCAGTGTGGGACTGCAGCCTGGGGGGACCTGACAACCCCTCCCTGACTGTATGTGTGCATTGTGTGTGTGCATGCACATGTGCGTGTATATGTGCTTTATAAATTCTGTGACTCAGACTCCCCTGATGGGCTGTGTGTCCATTGGGGATGAAAGCACAGATTCTAGCAGCTTCCGCCAGTGGGCATTCCCACACTGCCTATCACCGATCATTTTACATGTGTGTGCCCTGACCAGAGCCTGTCTGTGACACACTGGTTGGTTTTTGCTGCATGAACTCCAGTCACACCTTCTGCGGGAAGGCCCCTTGATGACCCTGTGCCCCCTGGGAACCACCCAAGCCCACGCGCCTGCCTCCTTTCCCTGTCCTGGCCTGGGTGCGGTTTGTGGTGGGCACAGTGAGGTGAGGACAGCAGGGAGAGGGCCAGGACAGGGTGGAGAGGGGGGAGGATGGAGCCCTAGGAATGGATGGAGGCAGGGCTCCCGGAGCAAGCTGGACCTGAGGCCACATCCCTCGTGCTTTGCCTTGTCTTTACGAGCTCACAGGCTTCCCTGTCCATGCTGTTGCCATCTGTCCCTTGGACTGACTGTGGTTTGTGACTCTCAGGCCCACAGGCTCCCATGAAGGCTCATGGGAGGCAGGTGACATGACCCTTGAAGTGATTCTGAATCCTAGTGTTTCCTCTTGTTGGCTCCATGACTGCTTAAGAGGTTTTGTTGTTGTTCAGTCACTCATTCGAGTCCTACTCTTTGCGACCCCGTAGACTGCAGCACGCCAGGTTTCCCTGTCCTTCACTGTCTCCCGGAGCTTGCTCAAACTCATGTCCATCGAATCAGTGATGCCATCCAACCGTCTATCATCTGTCATCCCCTTCTCCTCCTGCCTTCAATCTTTCCCAGCATCAGGGTCTTTTCTAATGAGCTGGTTCTTCTCATCAGGTGGCCAAAGTACTGGAGCTTTGGCTTCAGCATCAGTCCTTCCAATGAATATTCAGGATTGATTTCCTTTAGAATTTAAGGAAATTTTTTAAAAATAAATTTATTTATTTTAATTGGAGGTTAATTACTTTACAATATTGTATTGGTTTTGCCATATATCAACATGAATCCGCCACGGGTGTACACGTGTTCCCCATCCTGAACCCCCCTCCCTCCTTCCTCCTCATACCATCCCTCTGGGTCGTCCCAGTGTACCAGCCCCAAACAACCAGTATCATGCATCAAACTTGGACTGGCAATTCGTTTCATATATGATATTATACATGTTTCAATGCCATTCTCCCAAATCATCCCACCCTCTCCCTCTCCCACAGAGTCCAAAAGACTTTTAAGAGGTTACCTACTAATTTCTTATCTTTTCCTTCTCCCTGAGGCAAGCACCTGTCACACCTTTGGGATGGGGTAAGCTACGCTTAGGAGGGTGGACTGAGCTGTGTTGCCAAATGTCTTAGGGATACGTATTGCCCCTGTAACCCAGGGGGGTCTGCTGAGTCCCCGCTAGCTTCCAGCTGTCCCCTGGGTACCTTGTCAGAGGGTGTTTTGGGCCACCCATAGGCAGGGAAGGCTCAGCCTTAGAGCTCAGGAGGGTCTTAGACCCTGGGGAGGGAAAGAGCCCACCAGTCAGGGCTGCAGAGGGGTTCAGGAGTATCCCTGTGAGCTCAGACCTGCCTCACAGCTTCATCTTTGGCTCTTGTCCCAGCATACCTGCTCCAGCCACAGTATCAGGCATATTCCAGCCTCTACACGAGGTGCTTGAAGCTGCCCAGTCCTGAGTAAGGGCCCGGGAAGCCCAGATGGCCCAAGACTGCCACTGGCCCCTGGTCAGCAGGGGCCCCAGGCCCGGCTCCTGGCAGGCAGAGGAGATGCTGCTTCTTTCTTCTGCTGCCCACTGCTGCCCTGCAAGTCTGCTGTCTCTGGGCTGTATGCCTCCTCCAAGACTCAGTCACCCCATGTGTCTCCTGGCCCAGGGCCCTCCATACTCACGAGGAGTCCAGGAAGCCAGGACCAGCATTAAAGATGAGACACAGAGACACCCAGTAACTTGCCTAGAGTCACACAGCTACAGGATAGGTGGGCAAGAAAGATTTGGACTCCTCTCTGGGTCTGGTGGGGCTTCCCTTGTGACTCAGCTGGTAAAGAATCTGCCTGCAATGCGGGAGACCTGGGTTTGATCCCTGGGTTGGGAAGATCCCCTGGAGAAGGGAAAGGCTACCCACTCCGGTATTCTTGCCTGGAGAATTCCATGGACTATGTAGTCCATGGGGTTGCAAAGAGTCAGACACGACTGAGCGACTTTCACTTTCACTGGGTCTGGTGCTGCCACCGGAAGTTCTAGCTCCAGCCCCTCCTTTGTAGGACCTGGCCTGATTTCCATAATATGCACTTGCACTTTGGTCTGGGAGACCAAGCATGATGTATATATCACCTATTTTAGGAGACAGTCTCAAGGAACTATGACTTGATGAGACAGGGAAGAGGTGGCAATTTGGAACAGAGGTCAGCTCAGCCACCCCACACCCAGTGCCTTCTGCTTCCTGCTGTAGGCAGGTCCCACCCAGGAGCAGTCGTCAGCTCCCTTCATCCCCACAACCACTGAAATGCAGGAGGACTGCAGCCCCCACCCGATCCCTGTCTGTGAAGGACAGACACTCTAAGGGCCCCGCCAGCTCTCCCTCACCTCCAGTCACATCTCTGCCTGAGGATCATGTTTAAAACCCTGCGAGGCAGCCCCCCAGGATGGGTCTCCATGCCTGGCCCATCTTCACTCACTGAGTTATCCATGGCTGCCCTGAATGGGGCCGAAGGTATCAAGGAAGTAGCTTCCTTCCCTCGGGGAGCTTGAAGTCCAGTAGGAGCGTATGTTAGTGTGTGTGCATATTTGTCCTTATATTTGTGTGTGTCCTGGTGTGCACGTGCCTGTCCTGGTCCCGTAAGGGCATGTGTGGTTGCATGTGGATGTGCATATGTGTACGTGCGTGATCGTGTGTCACAGCCCAGGAGGGACAGGTGTGCATTCTCACGTGTAAAAGTCCAAGATGCGTGTGTCCAGTGCCCTGGGAGCAGGTGTGACAATACGATACCCTGAGGATGGGCAGGCCGTGGTGGGCAGGGAGTGGGGAGGGCAGTGGGCATAGAAGATGGGGCTGGGCTGCTCTGCCTGTGAGTTGTGGGCTGTCATGGCAGCAAAGATCCCAGTGGGGAAGGACAGCGGTCTGTGCTATTTGAGGGCAAGTCTGAGGGTAAGACACGTGGGAGGGGTCCTGAAAAATGAGCCTGGGTGGGAGCTTCTCAGGGGGCACCTCTGAAGAGTTCTCAGCGGACTAAGTGCTGAGTGAGGTGGGGCCCTAGGAAGCCCCAGCTTTGAGTGCCATCGTCTAAGCCAGCAGGTTGGGAAGTATGGGGTAAGAGGTGAGGTGGGGGTGTGACTCAGGATGTGAGAGGTGGGAGTTCCTGACCATGTATCAACTCGGGGTCCTGAGAGGCTGGGGAGGCTGGGTGGGTGGGGGCCAGGGAACCCCAACTTCTTTGCCTCTGAGAGCTCTGAGTCTTGCAGCATTCATGGTGGTTGCCCTCCTGGCTGGGTCTCTGCAGGCATGGGGAGGGGAGGGGGTTGCAGGCAATGACCTGCCTCCTGTTTCCCCCACAGTGAAGAAGAAGCGAACCTGGCATAAACATGGCCCCGGGCAGACGCCGGAAGTGAAACCCGTGCAGAATGGCAGCCAGCTCTTCATCAAGGAGCTGCGGAGCCGGACCTTTCCCAGGTGAGCAGCCTTTTCCTCTCCAGCCTGAGGCTGGATACGCACCCCGCACTGGGGCTCCAGGGCCATGGGCTTCCCTCCAGGGGAAGCAGCAAAGTCCCAGAAACTCCAGGTGCTCCCAGCATGGGAGCTGATCTCTCCCTTCTCAGCACAACCCCAAATAGGTGATTGTGACCTTCTTCACAGCCCTGGAGGGAAGAGTCTTATCTCCCCCACCTGGTATGGCCCTTCCCATGGCACATTCCTGAGAGAGAGCCACTGTCCCCACTTTATGGACCAGGAGTGGGGGCTGGTATCCAGCCTGAGACCACCCTTTGGATGTGGCGGGTCCTGGTGTCAGAGCCTGGGCTTTCCTCTGTGCACATGGCCTGGTGGGGTGTCCCTGGTTCTTCTTAGAGTGCCCCTCCCCCTGTACACCCTTGTCCTTGTGAGGGCAGAGGGCAGGATCAGGGTCATGGAAATCACTTCTGGTGAGGGGGGGCACCCTGACTGTGTGGACATGTGGTTGTACAGTCGGCGGCTCTGAACCACCCTTGGCCCTTCACAGCTGGAAGACAGTTTCTGTTTGTCTGACAAAGTCTTTACTTCTTTTTTTGAAGGATAATTTGATGGACACAGATTCCTAAGTTGGCGGGGTTTTTTTTTTAACATTTTAAATGACTCATTCCATTATCTACTTGAGTGCAAGGTTTCTGGTGAGAAATTCAGTGCAACTCCTTTCCTTGCTCCTCTGTGGATAAGGTATTTTTCCTCTCTGGCTTCTTTCTTATTTTCTTTTTTCCCATCTTTATTGAGATATAATTCATATACCATATAATCCATCCATATGAAGGGCACAATTCAGTGTATTCACAGCTCTGTGCACCACCACCAGTTAATTTTGGAGGGTTTCCATCACCTCAAAAATAAATTCATGACCCACATTCCTCCTAGAAGTCCTGCCACTAATCATGCTTTCTGTCACTGTAGATTTGCCTATTATGAACATTTCATCTAAAAGAAATTATATAATATGTCGCTCTTGTGACTGGCTTATTTTACTTAGCATAATATCCTCAAGGTTCATCCAGAGTGTAGCAAGTATCAGTGCTTCATTGCTTTTTTATGGCTGAGTAATATTCCCTTTGGATAGACTGCATTTTGTTTATTCATTCATCAGCTGATAGAAATTTGAGTTATTTCTGATTTTTGACTACTGTGAAGAATTCTACCATAAATGTTCTTGTAAAATACCTTGTTTGGACATATATTTTCATTTTTTTAGGGGTAACTTAATATATAATTGTTTGAAGAATTGCCAGACTGTTTTCTTTTTTTTAATTAATTTTTTTTAATTGAAGGACAATTGCTTTACAGAACTGTGTTGGTTCCTGCCAAACATCAACAGGAATTAGCCATAGATCTGCATATGTTCCCTCCCTCTTGAACCTCCCTCCTACCTTCCTCCCTACCCCACCCCTCTAGGTGTTATAGATCCCTGGTTTGAGTTCCCTGAGTCATACAGCAAATTCCCACAACACTTTCCATTCCCACCAGCAGTGTCTGAGGGTTTTAAAACATTCTCCGTGTCCTCACTAGAATTTGCTATTATCTGACTTTTTGAGTTGTTTCCCTTGTGGCTCAGCTGGTAAAGAATCTGCCTGCAATTTGGGGGACCTGGGTTCAATCCCTGAGTTGGGACGATCCCCCGGAGAAGGGAAAGGCTCCCCATTCCAGTATTCTGCCCTGGAGAATTCCATGGACTGTATTGTCCATGGGGTTGCAAAGAGCTGGACACAACTGAGTGACCTTCACTTTCATGGTGGTTCTATCTATCTATCCTTGCAGGTGTGAAGTGGTCTCTCACTGTGGATTTAATTTGAATTCCCCTGATGACTAGTGATGTTGAGAACATGAACCTTTTCATGTTCTTGTTGGGTATCTGTCATTTGCCCATTGAAAGTTGTTTTTTGTCTTTTTGAGTTGTAAGAGTTCTTTGTATATTTTAGATACAAACTCCTTATTGGATATATGATGTACAAATCC
The DNA here is from genome assembly GCF_029407905.1 of Bubalus kerabau. NCBI lineage: Eukaryota > Metazoa > Chordata > Mammalia > Artiodactyla > Bovidae > Bubalus > Bubalus kerabau. Next base: position 152,315,097 of record NC_073627.1, read on the forward strand.
TTTCTCCAATTTTGTGGGCTGTATTTTCATTTTTTTGCTGTCTTTTGAAGCACAAAAGTTTTAAATTTTCATTCAGATCAGATCAGATCAGTCGCTCAGTCGTGTCCGACTCTTTGCGACCCCATGAATAGCAGCATGCCAGGCCTCCCTGTCCATCACCAACTCCCGGAGTTCACTCAGACTCATGTCCATTGAGTCAGTGATGCCATCCAGCCATCTCATCCTCTGTCGTCCCCTTCTCCTCTTGCCCCCAATCCCTCCCAGCATCAGAGTCTTTTCCAATGAGTCAACTTCGCATGAGGTGGCCAAAGTACTAGAGTTTCAGCTTTAGCATCATTCCTTCCAAAGAAATCCCAGGGCTGATCTCCTTCAGAATGGACTGGTTGGATCTCCTTGCAGTCCAAGGGACTCTCAAGAGTCTTCTCCAACACCACAGTTCAAAAGCATCAATTCTTAAGCGCTCAGCCTTCTTCACAGTCCAACTCTCACATCCATACATGACCACAGGAAAAACCATAGCCTTGACTAGATGGACCTTTGTTGGCAAAGTAATGTCTCTGCTTTTGAATATGCTATCTAGGTTGGTCATAACTTTCCTTCCAAGGAGTAAGCGTCTTTTAATTTCATGGCTGCAGTCACCATCTGCAGTGATTTTGGAGCCCAGAAAAATAAAGTCTGACACTGTTTCCACTGTTTCCCCATCTATTTCCCATTAAGTGATGGGACCAGATGTCATGATCTTTGTTTTCTGAATGTTGAGCTTTAAGCCAACTTTTTCACTCTCCACTTTCACTTTCATCAAGAGGCTTTTGAGTAGCTCTTCACTTTCTGCCATAAGGGTGGTGTCATCTGCATATCTGAGGTTATTGATATTTCTCCCGGCAATCTTGATTCCAGCTTGTGTTTCTTCCAGCCCAGCGTTTCTCATGATGTCCTCTGCATATAAGTTAAATAAGCAGGGTGACGATATACAGCCTTGACGTACTCCTTTTCCTATTTGGAACCAGTCTGTTGTTCCATGTCCAGTTCTAACTGTTGCTTCCTGACCTGCATACAAATTTCTCAAGAGGCAGATCAGGTGGTCTGGTATTCCCATCTCTTGAAGAATTTTCCACAGTTTATTGTGATCCACACAGTCAAAGGCTTTGGCATAGTCAATAAAGCAGAAATAGATGTGTTTCTGGAACTCTTTTGCTTTTTCCATGATCCAGCGGATGTTGGCAATTTGATCTCTGGTTCCTCTTCCTTTTCTAAACCCAGCTTGAACATCAGGAAGTTCATAGTTCATGTATTGCTGAAGCCTGGCTTGGAGAATTTTGAGCATTACTTTACTAGCGTGTGAGATGAGTGCAATTGTGCGGTAGATTGAGCATTCTTTGGCATTGCCTTTCTTTGGAATTGGAATGAAAACTGACCTTTTCCAGTCCTGTGGCCACTGCTGAGGTTTCCAAATTTGCTGGCATATTGAGTGCAGCACTTTCACAGCATTGTCTTTCAGGATTTGGAATGGCTCAACTGGAATTCTATCACCTCTACAAGCTTTGCTCGTAGTGATGCTTTTAAGTCCAAGTTATTTTTTCTGTTGCTGCTTGTGTTTTTAGACAAAAACAAAAAGAAACTATTGCCAAATTTAAGGTCATAAAGACTTATGCCTATGTTTTCTTCTAAAAGTTTTGTAATTTTAGCTCTTATATTTAGGACTTTAACTCATTTTGAGTTAATTTTTGTATATGGTATGAGGTAAGGGTCCAACTTCGTGCTTTTGCATGTGCATATCCAGTTCTCCCAGTTATTAAAATGATTATTCATTTGCCATTGAATTATCACAGTACCCTTGATGAAAAGCAGTTAACCATAGATGTTTAGGTTTTTTCTGGACACTCAATTCTGTTCCACTGATCTATATGTCTCATATTATGCCAGTACCACACAATCTTGATTACTGTAGCTTTGTAGTGAATCTTGAAATTGGAAAGTACCCTCCAACTTGTTCTTCATAAAAAATGTTGTGGTCATCTGTGTGCCTTGTATTTCCTCAGTATTTCAAGTTCATCATGTCGGTTTCTGCAGAGTAGTCAGGTGGTATTAAGAGAGGGATTGTGTGGAATCTGGAGATCAGTTTTCCATTATTTCTTGAATCCCACTCCTTCCTTCAAGATTTGGTTTCCTCCTTGTTGAGTTATATCCTTTAGTAGTTCTTTCAAAAAAGCTCTATAAAAATATTTTCTGTGTCTGACAATATTTTTATTTCATCTTTATTTTTACATGATTCTAATTTTCTAAAATGGATCTAAAATTCTGGTTGTAAGTTATTTTCCGTTAACTCCGGAGATATTATAATATTGTGTTTCTTTTGACATTTCTTGTTACTCTTATCAGCCTAGTTGCTGGAGTTTTTGTTTTGTTTCATTTTCATTTTTGGTGAATAATCTGTTTTTCTGTCTGGAAACTTTTGAGTTTTTTTTTTTAATTTATTTTTGATATACCATAAGTATACTGCGAAGCTTCTAATGTGCATTTGCTTTTATTTATCCTTCTCAGGATTCAGTAAGCACTTTTAATTTGAGGTGTCATATTTTATCTAAGTTCTGAAACATGTTCTGTTTTCTGTTTTAATAGCACTTCTTCCCCATTCTCTCTTACTTTTTGAAATCTTTTTTTTTTTAAATCAAATTCAATGTTGTTTAGCCAGCTACCATTTAATGTATCTGCTGAGTTGTAAAAATTTCAATCATCATATTTTTCTTTTCTATAATTCCTATTCCTTTTCATTGTTGCCTGTTCTTTCCCCTCCTTCTCTGATCTTTGCTTTATCTTCTCTTTATCCCTTTGAATGGGTTTAATGTATTTGTCTTAAAATCCCCTTTACAATTATCCTATTATCCTCAGTCCTTGGGCTCTACTTCTCTGGGCAGATGAGGCCGCTGGCCCTTCCTCCTGGGGGTTTACCTCCTTGTGTGGGGCAAGATTCCATGGCAGCCAGTCTGCCCTGGGCTCTGAGGTATCCCCACAGAATGGTTCATATTTGCCTCTTGCTGGGCCCTCATGGGTTTTGTAGTTCCAGACCCAATCCATTGGGTATTGTGTGAATCCAGAACTCTCACTAGAAAAGAGCCTGGGATTCCAGCTTGTCAAGGGCAGCCTTCTACCTCCCACTGCCTTGTGGCCTCCGCGGCTGACTCTGCTGTCCCAATGCTCCCAGAGCTTCTCACAGCAGTTGCCCAGCACACTCCTTCTTCTTCCTCACCCTCTGCTCAGTCCTTCTGGTTTATCCCTAACACTCCGCCCAAACCCCAGAATCACTCTTCAGTCCTCACTTAACTGGCTCTTGTTAACACATGGCAGTGGTGCGGGCCCCCCTCCTGGAGTCACATGTCCTCCGTGGAGGCTGTGACACCATGCTGTGCTGGCTGTCCTCCCTGCCTGGTCTCCTCTGCTCATGGCTCTTCTGAGGGATTCTGGGAACTCCGCTCGCTCCCCACTATCTGTTTCTCTGGCCTCATAGATTGTCCCTTGGCTAGTGGTTCCTCAGCTTCTTTCTCCAGCCACTAGTCCTTCTGAGCTCCTGACCTGTCTGGATGTGCACCTGCATCCACTGGCCAGTCCCAACAAGTGTGTCCCTCCTCAGTTCTAGGTCTGCTCCAACCCCACTCCTGCCCCAGTCCCTTGATCACAATGACCAGTCCCTCAGCTGCTCACCTTTGCCCAGACATCATCTGATTCTTGAGTCTGCCACCTCCCTCTCACTGTCACCTTCTGGTCCAGGCACTGCACGCTGAGCCTCCTCCTCTGTGGTCACCTGCCCCACCCTGGTCCTGCTGCTGTCCACTGTATGTCTGCAGAGCAGCCAGATGAACCTCTGACTGTCACTGCCCTGCTCAAGCTGTCCAGTGGCTCCCCAGTGCTCTTGGCATGAGGTGGCCTGGCCCACCACTGACTTGGGTGCTTCCCTCTGCCTCCCTGCCCCAGCCACACTGGTTCTTCTCATTCATCACACTTGTCACATTTTCCTCTCCCCAAGGCCTTTGCTAGTACATACTCTCTACTCGGAGCCCTGCCCCTCTCACTCCCATTCCCCCAGGCTTCAACAGGCTCAGTCTGATCCTGCTTCCTGTCCTCTCCACTGTAGCACTGCTCTCAGCTGTGGGTTAATGGCATTGCATGCTTACCTGATGAAAACCCCTCTCCAGCATCAGCATACAGGGGTCTTTGCAGCTGGGCCCCACAGGTCCCTGGCGCCCAGGGTGGCATCCAGCACGCAGGAGACAGGAGAGCTGCTGACCACAGCACCCCAGCCACCCTGGGTCCTGTGTTTAGCTTGTCCAGGGGGTAGGTTCTCTGTGAAGAGGTTTATCTCCATCAGCTGTGCCCTTAGGATCTAACCCCTGTGCAGCGGTCTGACCTCTGAGCACTCAAGAAGAGTACTATTGAATGAGGGGCGAGTGGAGAGCAGGGAGGTCGAGGAGGGATCTTGCTCACACCTCTTGAGCCTCGCTCTGTCATAGTAAGAGGGACAGGTGTGGCGTGTCCCCATTCTCCACTCGCCACGGCCCTGGACTCCTGGACCTCGAGGGTCTTGTGATGAGTGTGTGTGTGGGACTCTGCCATGTCTACCCTGTAGCTGCCCTGTGACCACTGAGTGAGGCGTTCCTTCTGGGTCGTGGGGGCGGGGGTGGTATGGCTAGAGCTCAGGCTCCATGTCTCCGGCCCTGAGGCCCTATCCAGGCCTGTCATGGAGGCTGGGACCTGGGCTTGATGTGACCTCCGACTTGTACTTCCCTGCAGTGCAGAAGATGTGGTAGCCCGTGTGTCGGGCGGCCAGCTCACACTGGGCTACATGGAAGAGCATGGCTTCACCGAGCCCATCCTTGTCCCCAAGAAAGAGGGGCTGGGCCTGGCGGTCCCAGCCCCCACCTTCTACGTCAGTGACGTCGAGAACTACGTGGGTAAGTGTCCTCTCCTGCAAGTAAGTTATGGGTTCCCTGAGCCAGGAGTTCCTGTATACACTGTGAGCTGGTATGACTCTGGGTCCCTTCCCAGGCTCCACTGGGGGGTTCTTCTTAGAACGAGACCCCATGCCCCAGCAAATGATGTGTGACCCAGGCCTCCTCCCTTCTCAGTTACTGTGCCCACAGAATGGAGGCTGCATGGCGTCCCCTGGCTTCTGCCAGCTGCAGGTTTCGTTATTGTTGGGCGCTAATAATAGTCATGCCTGGGAGGGCCTCGACTGTGTGGTCCTCTGCCCCTGAGCTTTGTGCCATGTCCTCCCCAGCTGACCTCCCTTGTTTGCCCCAGGCATGCCTTCCCATGGCCCCAGGGCTTCCTGTCCTTCTGGACCCCTTTGGGTTCTCGCTGGTACTTTTGGTGCCCTGTCTTGTGTTCTCCGCAGCTTTCAGTGCTATGGACCCACTTGATCAGGACACCTCTGGGTGGAGCAGGTGCTTGTGCATGCCGGCATCATCTGACACAGAGAGGCCAGATGTAGCCTTTCTCCATGTAGCCCAGCATCATCTGGCACAGAGAGGCCAGCATGCACTTGCAGTGACCTTGGAGGGACTGGTGGTCACACTGCCCTGGCTCTGAGGCTCTCATGGTTGCCAGGGCTTGGGGTGGTCACAGGGATGCCTGGGTGACCAGTGCGGAGAGGGGAAAGGAAAGACCCTGAAAAGGCAAATGCCTTGGCCCGCTCTGGCCACATACCGGATGGGAGGGTACGGGTACTTGAGGCCCTCAGACAAGTTGTTCAGTCTATGAGCTCTTGAGCCTCTGCATCCCTAATGCTGTGAGTTGTGGGTGGGGGGCAGATGGGTATGAGAATTCAAGGAAAGCATCTGTACAAGCCACTCAGGAAGTCAGTGGCATTCTGGAGAATGGGGCTGGGATGGGAAACACCCTTTCTCTGGAGCCCACCAGGGGAGAGCCCAAGGATGACCAGCTTGTGCTGGGGAGGAAGAAAGGACTCACATTTTCATTCTGGCAGCAACAGCTGTCCAGGGGAGTTTCTGCCATGTCGTAGCACCTATAATAACAGATAATATTTAGTGAGTGCCTACCAGGTGTCAGGCATTTTTATAAGCTATTTTTACATAGGAGCTAGTGTTGTCCTGCTCACAACTCTGTCCCTAGGCCCCAGGATCAGCCAGCTGCAAAAGGTAGGGTCAGCCCTGCCTCGGATGCTGCTTCCCCTGCTGCCCGATCAGCTGTGCCTGCAGGAGTGGGAAGAGGCTTACTGAATAAGGGAGGAGATGGTCCAGAGGTCTAAAGGTCTTTCTTTCACTTCTTGGGTTTTTTTTTTTAATGCAACTTTTCATACACACACAGAATAAGAGAAGTAAGCAGTGAACCCGTATGTATCCAGTACTGGTCAGAGAACCCACCAGCTTTGAAGTGTTAATTCATCTCCCCAACTCTGTCTTCCTCCAATTATGTGAAAGCAAATTTCTGGTACATAACATCATTTTACCCATGAAGATTCCAGTACACAGCACTAACAGTTTTCAAAAATGTATAATCACAGTTCCATTATTTCCCTTTATTACACTAATAATAATTCCTCAAAATCATCTAAGGCTACATTCTCCCCAAATGCCTCAAAAACACCTTTTTTTGTATTTGGATGTTTGAGTCTGAATCTGCACAAGACCCTCACACTGCATTTTAGGTTTTATATCCCTTTAGAGGGCAATGGCAACCCACTCCAGTGTTCTTGCATGGAAAGTCCCATTGAGGGAGAAGTCTGGTAGACTGCAGTCCATGGGGTCACTGAGAGTCGGACACAACTGAGTGACTTCCCTTTTACTTTTCACTTTCATGCATTGGAGAAGGAAATGGCGACCCACTCCAGTGTTCTTGCCTGGAGAATCCCAGGGACGGGGGAGCCAGGTGGGCTGCTGTCTGTGGGGTCGCACAGAGTCGGACACGACTGAAGCGACTTAGCAGCAGCAGCAGCAGCAGTAGTCTCTTCTGTATCAGCCCCCATCCTTTTCCCATTCCCTTGGTCTGTTGGAGAAATGAGGTGGTTACTCCTGGAGAGTCTTTCATGTTTGACTTGGGAAAATCTTATATTGGGGATTCGGTTAACAGCATCCTTGTGGTGTCATTTAATGTGTTCTTCTGTCCCAAGTAGTTCCTGTAACAGGTGGTTGGAGGTTGCTTAGATTTGAGTTCATGTTGTTGGCAGGACTCCTTAGGATAGGGGTGCTGCCACCCACTTCTTTTCAGTGGTCGAGGCAGTGCAGCCTCAACTGTCCACAGAAAGCTCCATCAGCCTTTCAGCTCGTTGGCTGAGCCGTGGTGAGGACTGTTGCAAAGAAGAGTTGACTACTTCTGTCCTTTTCTCTTCTTCTATTGTGAGTCTTCTGTAAAGAACTTTTCCTCATTACTTGGTTATCCAGAATGCTGTCTATCACTAAAATATTTTTACCCTGAACTTGCCCCATCAACCATAGAAAATGTAGGAAAAATGTTTTTCCTTTTATTTATCAACCTTCAGAATGTGGAGTTGATGTCCTAGAAATGCAATTTTTTTGATTTAAAAAAATTTTAAGTGTAAATATGTCCCATGTATTATTTTGGACATATCTACACTAAAAACACCTCCATTGTTTAGCTGAAGTTTAAGTTCATGTGGTGTCCTGTATTTTTATTTGCTTATCTGGCCAGCTTAGCTGAGGGTCCTGATTGTGCCACCCCACCGCACCAGGGGATCTTCATGGTCACCCAAGGGAAGGGGTGGGCAGGACAGGTGGGAGGAGGGTCAGATCTCAGAGCCTAGAGCCTCAGCTTTCCGCCCTTCCCTCGGTTGTCTTCAGAGGGTGAGTGAGCATTCTCTCTGCACGTCCTGGGCCCCGACCTCATGGGAGGCCACGTCACCATCCTGGCTGCACTCACCCTCCCCTGCTGCCTCCCCAGGCCCGGAGCGAAGTGTGGATGTGACAGACGTCACCAAGCAGAAGGACTGCAAGATGAAGCTGAAGGAGTTTGTGGACTATTACTACAGCACCAACCGCAAGCGGGTCCTCAACCTCACCAACCTTGAGTTCTCTGACACCCGGTGAGTGGGGCCAGGGCGGAGGGATAGAACACTGGTTTGGAACATGCTGAAGATTTAAAAAGCAGGGCCTGTGACTGAGGCTGTTGAGGTCAGGGTGGCCTAGCTTATGATGTGCAACTGTCTTGTCTGAGCAGGCATGACCCTGAAGGCAGAGATGTGCCCAAGGCAGCAGGAACACCGAAGCCCTGTTCTCGGCTTGGCTGCAATGTCACCGCACAGGTGCTGCTGAGCTGGGCGTTTTCGATGCAGTATTGTGCGTTCTGTCCAGGACAGTGACATTTAATAGAATCACAGGCTGTCTTTGCCTTTTCTCATCTTCCCCGGAGATGAGTTATCTGGTCTGACATGGCCCAGCATGGCGAGAAGTTGCTGCACCCTGTTGTCTGTTCTGGAGGGCAGTGGCTTTCCCTTCGCCCGGGCTGTTTATGAGCAATGACGTTTACTCTCAAGGCCCCATCGTGCCCAGTGACACTAGCATGAGCCCACCTGAAAAGTCTCCTTCCAGTTCTCCAAGAAGGGAGTTGTTTCTGGGCTAGATAGTTCTCGGGCCTTCTCTTCAGGCGGAGAGCCCAGTGTTAGATGCCTGCTGTAGCTCCACCTAGCAGCTGGGCTCCTTCTGCCCGCTCTGTGAACCTCGGTTTGCTGCCCGGTAGAATGGGAGCGATGCCATATAGCCTGAGGTGGAGAAATAGGTGTGGGACTCATATCACAGAGCACCTTGCCCTGCCTCCCCAGGGGGCATAACAAATGTGCTGACGGTTCCTGTCACTGTGACCGCCCTTCTTGTCCCTGACCCCAGAATGTCCAGCTTCGTGGAGCCTCCTGACATTGTGAAGAAACTGTCCTGGGTGGAAAACTACTGGCCTGACGATGCCCTGCTGGCCAAGCCCAAGGTGGCCAAGTACTGCCTGATCTGTGTGAAGGACAGCTACACCGACTTCCACATCGACTCCGGGGGCGCCTCTGCCTGGTACCATGTGCTCAAGGTGAGTGCGGGCCTCTGCTCCCCACGGGGACCCTGTCTGAGCCCGAGGGCAAGACCTGCTCTTAACCAGAGCCGGCAGGACCGTCTGTATCCCCACAGGCCTTAAAAGTGGCCAGCATCAGGTAGGAGGAGGGATAAGATGTTTCTTCACAGGAAGGACACAGATGTTGGGCCCTTGGGGAGTAACTCAGGCCCAGAGCAGCACACGTGTGGTGCTTTTTCTAAAGATTGAGGCTCATGAAGCAATCGGAGGAGGCCCACTGTAGTGGTGACCAAGTGCTGTGTCTGGGGAAGGGAGAACAGTGCTGGGGAGCCTTCCTGAAAGAGGGGGCGAGGGAATATCCCCCACGGGGAGAATGAGGGGTTGGCCGGGGGCCAGGGAGCAAGGCTGCGGTGGCTGGCATCTGAGCAGCAGAGAGAGCTAGGGGACTTCTGGCCAGGAACAGATAGGGCAGCCAGAGGGAAAGGGAGATGTAAAAAGACACACAAAAGGAGACCCTGAGCACTGGGCTCACCACCCCGACCAGACCTGCTGGGGCCTGGGCTAGGATAGGTGGCTCAACTTCTGGTCCCAGCCCTTTGAGGCTCTGAGCAAGTCCTGCCACCCACTCCTGCGACCCTTTGTGCATCTCCTGCCCTCAGCCTGTCTGCCCCGGAAGTGAGGACCTGTCGATCTCCCTAGACCAAGCGTAGAGCTGGGCTGTAGCTAGCAGGGGGTACCATCCTTCCATCTCCAGTGGGACCCAGGCTACTCTCAAGAGAAGAGCTTTCTTATAACTCGTCAGACTGCAGGTCACAACTTTGTTCCCCTTGGCACGTACAGCATCCATAGTGCTGCAAAGATATGGAGTGTGGAGTGGCAGGGGTTGCCCTGAATGTGCTGGAGGCACCGATGCCCAGGATCTTCCTGACAGGCACACTTCTGGATTGCAAAGCACATGTGGCCCCAGTGTTTCAGGGGAGGAATGGTGGGCCTGGGAGGACAATGGTGAAGCTGAGACCCATCCAGGGACATGGTGGGCATTACCCACCTCCAGCATCCCAGCATATGACAGTTTCTGCCAATGGCCTTTTGTTGGCAGGGGGAGAAGATCTTCTATCTCATCAAGCCAGCTTCAGCCAACATTTCCCTGTATGAGCGCTGGCAGTCAGCCTCAAACCACAGCGAGATGTTTTTTGCCGATCAGGTGGACAAATGCTACAAGTGCACCCTCAAACAGGGCCAGACCCTCTTCATTCCCTCGGGTGAGTGCCCTGCCCCTGTGTTGTGTGCCCCACCTCTGATGTTTGGGAGGTCACGCCCTGGGTGTGTGCTGCCTTGCCTTGGGGTCAGTCCTGCTCTGTGGTCACTTCTGGGGCCACCTCGGGGCCATGAGGCCCTGTAGCCTCCAGCCTGGCTGTGCTCCTGGAGGCCAGGCCTGTGGGATTGCATGGGGCCCTGAGAGCCCAGCCCAGAGATCCCAGTCACACTGTCAGAGTGGTGTTTGCTGATCTGGACATTTCAAACAAAGGGGAAAGCAGGATACGAGCAGATAATGCTCTTCACAGATGTTGCTTTGCTTTACCTGTAAATACTTCACCTTTTAAGGTGAAGGTATCTGTAAGGCTTCTTTTTAAAAATAACATAATTACAATACTATCATCACACTTTAAAAATGAACAGTTAACCATGCCAGTATTACCCAATGGCCAATCAATGTTCAGATTTTCTAGTTGTCATATATGGAGGCCCTCACATTTCCACTGACTTGGGTGCCTCCGAGTCCTTCCTGGTCTAGCCCCTACTCCTGTTTCCTACAACCACAGCTATTTCCCAGAGTCTGGCGGGACAAACCCAGCTCTCCTGGGAGTTGTGGCAGCTCTGCCTGTCCGTCCGTCCTGCATGTGGAGATCAGGAATGCCAGGCAGCCCACCCCTGAGTTGGGTCTGAACGAGTCTCCTGGGCTCCTGGGCCTGAGTTTCCCTGTCTAAACCGCACAGGGCTGGATAGAACAGACTGGGCCAGTTCGAACATAGGCCATCCTTCTGGGAGGGCGCACCCAGTCATTACATAGAAGCCAGGACCGGAGCACCTTCCGGGGCCCCGGATGGATGGGGGCACAGAGGAAGGGCTGGTAGGAGCCTGAGCCCATGCTGGCTGGAGTCAGGCCAGGTATGCCAAGAGCCTGGTGTGAGAACACTGTGAAGAGGTGGCCTCATCCCTGTCCCCGCAGGCTGGATTTACGCCACTCTGACGCCTGTGGACTGCCTGGCCTTCGCGGGACATTTCCTCCACAGCCTGAGTGTGGAGATGCAGATGAGGTAGGGCCTCACCTGACTCCCCGGCTCCACCGTGGTATGATGATGCCTCCCCTGAGTCCTGGCCGGGCCCAGCCCATGGGTGACCCTCGGCACGGCTGTTTGCCTAGCCAGGCGTCCGCGTGGTGGGGAGGAAGGAGGAGATGAGCTGTGATCCTACCAGGTCCCCTGAGTTGCCTGGTTGCTGGACAGCCTCAGGCCTGTAATAGACTTGGGGGGAACTTAAAGGCCGAGCCGCCTTCTCCTTGAGCACTGACCCAGAGCTCTAGCAGCCATGGCCCATGGGGCTCACCTTCACACCAAGCGGTCATCCTGAGGTGGTCCCCTGGTTCACCTTGCTGTTAAGGCCCAGCAGGGAGGCCTGAGTGGGCATGGCCACAGTGTAGCCTCTAGCTGTGGCAGGGGTTCAGCTTCCTTCATTACCTGCTCAGGGCTTCATACACTGAATAGTTCTTTGCTGTGTCTTCCAGAGCATACGAAGTGGAAAGAAGGTTGAAACTGGGCAGCCTGACTCAGTTTCCCAACTTCGAAACTGCCTGCTGGTACATGGGGAAGCACCTGCTGGAGGCGTTCAAAAGTACGTCATCGCCTGGTCAGCGTCTTTGCCTGTGGCTATGGGCAGTTAGTTGCGGGCAGAGCTCAGGGATGCCAGGAAGTGGTCACAGGTCTGCCATCATGCAGCAGGGCGGCTGGGCCTTGGGGCACAGGCTGAGCGCTGCCCTCATGGGGCCTGAGCAGAAAGTCCCCTCAGCTCCCAGGCCTTGCTTTCCCTGTCTGTGTGCTATGGGGCTGGAGGGGCCTCCTGCCTGCAGGGTCGTCTGGTGTTGCGGAAGGAGCTCTGGCCACATATTTCCAGACCTGGTGTGTGTTCTGCTTGGTCCCCGTGGCCCTGTGTGGTTACTGACAGGGCTCAGTTGGGACATCGAGAGGCCTGGGGTCTGCCTGGCTACCAGCCAAGGGACCCCGGTAGCATCGTGCTGTACTTGGGGGAGTGAGGATGCCAGAGTCCCCTGGGGAAGGCCGTGGGGAGGGATGGGCTTTACTGGGTCCCTGCCCTCCATGAACATGGCCCTCCATCCTACGTCCTGCCAGCCCTGCCTTTGGGATCAGCTCCAGGTGGCCAGCTCCTGCTCAGGTCTCCAGACTTGCTGCAGCCATGTGAGGGATGCAGGAGGAGCATTTACTTTCATGGAGAACTTCCTTTTTCAGCAGCACCTGCCTTCCAGGAAGCTGCTCTTTTGTGTTCTGATAAGAGTCTCAAGTAGAGACCTCCTTATCAGGACTCCTTTGTACTTTGACTCTAATTTGAGATCAGAAGGCTGAAAATGGTTCTTAACCTGGGCTGGCTAGGTTTCAGTGAAATTCATCCATCATTTTCTAAACTTCAGCCCTGTACTCCAGGCAGAAGGACTGCCCTGCTCTGGGGTTTCTTGCTGGGGAGATGGAATGGGGTTTGTATGGGCAGAATCACACCCTAAGGACCTGGGGACAGCTTGACTAGGGCGACTGCTGACTAGCTGGGCCTTGCTGGGCTGCCCTTGCCTCTTTGCCTTGGGCCTTCCTCTGTGATGGGGCTGACAGCTCAGCAGCCTCAGAGCTGAGAGGGCCCAGGGGTTTGCCACAGGCCAGACATGGTCATCTGGTGGTGTCAGAGCTCAGGGCTGTTCTGCCTCCGTGGTGAACTCTCTGCCTGAAGGGGGAATGCTGAAGGGGGAGTGCTCTGTCCCTTCTGTTTGGGGGCAGCTCTGGCTCCCAAGGATGTGACTGAGGTGGTGCTTGCCTTGGGCCACCCCAGTGGGAAGTGGGCCCACTGCCTGAGCTATGCAGGGGGCTGTGAGAGGGTGGGAATCAGAAAGCATCGGGGAGGCTTGGTTTGGGGCATGACTGTGGTCCCTCACTGTTGCAGGCTGGGGCCCGGTGGAGGGGGGAGCCAGCCCACCTGCCTGAGGGGCCTGGTGGGTGGACAATGGGAAGGCCAGTCCTGCCCCTTGCAGAGCATCTTAGATGGGCATCCCCTGGGTTCCAAGAGGAACCGTTGGCAGTTGGGCAGGTGGCGGTGGGCACATGCCTCTGAAAGCTCTGGCCCTGAATACCCCCACCACCGGGGCTTTGAGTCACCTGCAGGTGGCAGGGGAGAGTGGGTACCCTCCTGAGCAAACCCGTCCGTCTTCCCCCAGGTTCTCACAAATCTGGGAAGCAGCTGCCCCCTCATTTAGTCCAAGGAGCTAAAATTCTCAATGGTGCTTTCAGATCATGGACGAGAAAGCAGGTAGGGAAGTGTGCTAGGCGTGATCCAGGGCAGAAGGGAGGGCGGCAGGCGGGGCGTCATCCCTCGGGCTTGTCCTTCCTTCGGTGGGAACTGGCATGTGAGAGGCAGGTGGGGGCCACCTGGCCAGTCACATATCTGTTGGTGGGGGCAGATGCGGGAGAGGGCCCGCCACCTCGGGACCTGGCCTGGCGGGGGGCTGGGTGGCAGGGAGATTCAGTGAGAGGTGAGGTGGTAGAGATGGCACTGCGTGGACCCTGAAGGCCAGGGAGCGGGGAGGACTCGAGGCGGTGACTGGCTGGAGGGTCACATTCTGAATAGGAGAGTGGCGATGTCCTCGTTGTCCCACTGACTGGTGCAGGCGTCACCTCAGGAGCTGGCTTTGCTCTATGACTAGGACAGTCCCTTTGCCCTACGTGCCTCCATCCCCCCCGACCATAGGAGCACTATCCTGTGCCCCTCCTGACTCCCTTGAAGCAGCATTTCTGGGTCCCCCCGCTTTGAAAGCATCGGCACCCTCACTAGCGTCCATGCAGTGGCTACTTCTCCTCAGGGAGGCTCTAGAAAAGCAACTTCCAACTTCCCTTGGCATCCTGCCTGGATTGTTGGTACAGAGGGAGGGGAGAGGCCTGGTCAGCCTCGGGGCTCCCTGTCTACTGTCTTGGGAACCCCTGCCAGTCAGGGGTGCCAGCATAGTCTGAGCAGATCCCACCAGGCCCCCGGAAAGTCTTGAGAAAGTGCGGAGTCCAAGAGGGGAACACTGCATCTCTCATGGGTGAGCTGGGAGGGTGGGGCAGTAGGTACCCTCCTAGGGCCATCCTTCGGTTCTCAAAGCCTGGAGTGGGGCAGGGTGTGCCCCCTGACTCACACCAGTTGTGAAGTGGCCTCACGCCCAGGAAGAAGGGATGGCCTACATTCACGTCACAGCTGGTAGTGGCACTGGGCACCCCCTCCCCTCTGGGACTTACTGTCCATCTGTAAGAGTGGGATCATGGCAGAGCCTCCTCGTCGGCATAGTGTCTGGCTAGAGTGGGCTAACGCCCTTGGGGCCCCCAGCAGCCAGTCCACGCCTGTGGCAGTGCCTTCCCTTCTGTCTGGGTGGCAGTGGGGCTGGAGGTCCTGGCTGGGTAGATGGGGGGCAGCCTGGAGGGACAGAGGGCATGAGTCAGGAACCACAGAAGCTGAGCCTGCTTGGGGCCCCTGCGAGTGGAGGGGGAGTGGGCATCTGTGCCCAGACTTGGCAGCTGACCCTGTGCATGGGCTGTCCTGCAGGCTTTGGCAGAACATGAGGACGAGCTCCCAGAGCACTTCAAACCCTCGCAGCTCATCAAAGACCTTGCCAAAGAGATCCGGCTCAGTGAGGTAGGGCTCACCCTGGTGGCCTGCTGACCCTGCTTGAGGGATGTCTCTGCCTGTCTTCCCTGGTTATCCTGCGAGGGTCGGGCACATGGGAAGCAGCCCCTCCCCCAGCCCTCTGGGGAAGGGTCACCTGCACGATGACGCTGGATCCTCGGCCCTGGTGGCAGACTCACAGTCTCCTGGTGGGATCCTTGGGAATGAGAGAGTGTGGGGATGCTGTGTAGCCCCCTGTGGGGTGGGGAATGACTCTGCAGCAAGGACTACTTCAGCCCCTTGAGACCCAGCTTGTGCGAGCCTGTCCAGCCCCCAGCCTCCCTGTGCCTTAGGGTGGGACAGCGGTCCCCACCAAGGAGGTAGAGGGGTCAAGTGGCTGCTGATGTGGATGGTGTGAGACAGATGTGAAATTGTCACACGGACGGTATAGATGGTGTGACTGTGTTCATAGATGGTGTAGATGGGTGTGAGCCTGTTATACAGATGGTGTAGGATACATGCGAGCATGTCACCAGTGATGCAGACAGATGCTCCTTTTCTGCCTGTTTCCCGTGGCCTGGGGCTGTGAGACCCTCCTAGCAGGGCACTCTTGGTCACCTCTTCCTGTCATTTTCCCAGAATGCCTCCAAGGCCTCCCGACCTGAAGTGACTGCGGCTGTCTCCTCAGACGAGGTCTGTTTTGGGGACCGGGAAAAGGAGGAGCCCCCATCCCCCATTGAGGCCAGCCCTCCGCGGTCCTTCCTGGAGAAAGTGTCCAAAAAAAAGACTCCCAAAACCGTGAAGATGCCCAAGCCATCCAAAGTTCCTAAGCCCCCCAAGCCCCCCAAGCCTCCCAAGTCACTGAAGCTCAAGGATGGGAGCAAGAAGAAAGGGAAGAAGTGCAGGGGCTCAGCGTCACCCACCATCCCCAACCTGGACCTGTTGGAGGCCCACACCAAGGAGGCACTGACCAAGATCGAGCCTCCTAAGAAGGGCAAGGTGGGTGGTCTTGACCTCCCTACCTATAGTCGGTGGGCCTGCAGACAGCTCCGCGGAGCGGGCCTGTGGACTGGTGCTGGAGACCCAGGGCAGCTGGGCTCTGCCCCAGCAAGCTTTGTGTAGTGGGCAGCTGGGGAGAGACCCTCATGATAAAGGCAGCGGAGTCTGTCCTGGGTCAGGGTGGTACCATCAAGGGTCACCTGGGGGGACAGCCGGCTGAGTCTTCCCTGGGGCCTAGACATTGGCTGAAACCTAAAGGTGGGTGAGGCACCCAGTGGAGGGCAATGGGGAGGCAGGAGTGGAGGTGGTGATGGGCCAGGCTTCCTTGGGGCCCTGAGCCCCTGTGGCAGTAAGAGAGCAGGCCTGGCCTTGAAGACCCATCAGTGTGAGTAGAGGGTCTTAGGTATGGACTTTGGGAACTGTGAGTCTCTGAAAGTGGGCCATACTGAATGGTTTCCTGCTAGGGGAACATCATTACCCGATGTTTCAGGGCTTAAGTGGGGCACATGGTTTTTCCTTTTCTCAATGCAAAGAGGGTAGATGAATGTATGAATTAATAGATGGATGAGTGGATGGAAAGAAGAGAGGGAGGAAGGAAGGGTAGGAGAAAGAAGAGTGGTTGAATGAATGGGTGGGTGAATGATTTATGAGTGGGTGAGTGGATGGATGAATGGTTAGTGAATGAATGAGTGGATGGGTGGGTGGATGGTTAGATGGTGTGGATGGATGGTGGGTGGGTGGATAGGTGGTAGTGGATGGTGGGTGGGTGGATAGGTGGATAGTGGATGGTGGATGGTGGGTGGTGGATATGTGTGTGGTGGATAATTGGATGGGTGGGTGGATGGATGGATGGTGTGGATGGATGGGTGGGTGGATAGGTGGATAGTGGATGTTGGGTGGGTGGATAGTGAATGGTGGGTGGGTGGATAGGTGGATAGTGGATGATGGGTGGGTGGGTAGGTGGATAGTGGATGGTGGGTGGGTGGATAGTGGATGGTGGGTGGGTGGATAGGTGAATAGTGGATGATGGGTGGGTGGGTAGGTGGATAGTAGATGGTGGGTGGGTGGATAGTGGATGGTGGGTAGGTGGATAGTGGATGGTGGGTGGGTGCATAGGTGGATAGTGGATGGTGGGTGGGTGGGTTGGTGGATAGTAGATGGTGAGTGGGTGGATAGGGGGATGGTGGATAATTAGATGGGTGGATGGATGGGTGGGTGGATGGATGGTGGGTGGGTGGGTAGGTAGTAGTGGATGGTGGGTGGTGGATAGGTGTGTGGTGGATAATTGGATGGGTGGGTGGGTGGATAGGTGGATAGTGGATGGTGGGTGGTGGATAGGTAGATGGTGGGTGGTGGATAGGTGTGTGGTGGATAATTGGATGGGTGGGTGGATGGATGGATGGTGTGGATGGATGGGTGGGTGGGTGGATGGTGGGTGGGTGGATAGGTGGATAGTGGATGGTGGGTGGGTGGATAGGTGGATAGTGGATGGTGAGTGGGTGGATGGGTGGATAGGTGGATAGTGGATGGTGAGTGGTAGATAGATGGATGGGGGATAATTGGATGGGTGGGCAGATGGACGGATGGCTAGTTGGATACGTGGTTGGGTATATTGATGGATGGATGAACTGATGTATGTGGGCCAGCAGGAGGTGGGGACTCTGTGCTGTAGGGACTTTGTATGGTAGCCTGATGGACCCTGCTGCCCTCCCATGTCTGCTACTAGATCATGGCTAGTATTTTCTAGGCCACAAAGAATGTCCTGAGTGTGCCCAACAAGGAGGTGATCAGCACGCAGAATGACGTGGAGCGGTTGGAAATCCGAGAGCAAACTAAGAGCAAGTCAGAGGCCAAATGGAAGTATAAGGTGAGGTGTGTGTGTGTGCAGCTGTGCTGGTGAGTGAGTCTACCCTCAGGGAGGGCTGTTAGTGAAAGAAGGTGGTGTGTGAGGCAGGTGTGGGCTTGGTGGCGTGTGTAGGGTGTGTCAGGGTGTGTGCTGTGAAGGTCTTTGAGGGTCTGGGCGTGCACGTGGCCTCCTGGAGCCACCTTCTGAGGGTTGGTGTGGGCACATCTTAGCCTAAGAGGATGGACACTGTTGCCCTTAGTGGCCTGCCCTGGTTCGAGCTGGCAATCCTGGAGCTGGTCAGCATCCAAGGGCAGTTCCTGAGGACCTGGGGCCGCGGTGGGCCTGGGTCCTCGGGTGACATGTCAGAGGGAGGAAGCTGGCCTGTCCTGCTGCCTCTGCCCATTGGCATGGGGTTCAGGTATGGTATGGGGTTCAGGGACGGTTCTGGGTTTGCTTTTCAGAACAGCAAACCCGACTCCCTGCTGAAGATGGAGGAAGAGCAGAAGTTGGAGAAGTCTCCTCTGTCAGGGAACAAGGACACCAGGTTCTCCTTCTCCTTCTCCAACAAGAAACTGCTTGGGTACGTGAGTGCTTGTGCCAGGAGGGGTTGGTTGTACATGCGCCACATGTTGCCACGCATACCCTGAGCATCTCCTCCCCACATATCACACACGCATGCCCTGCTTGTGCACACTTCATACACACACATACACTCGCCTGGAGGACTCTGCAGATGAGCCTCTGTCCTGAGCTAGAGGACAGGCACACCCCTCATGAGGGCCACACCAGGCTGACCCCTTTCCTGCCTCCTAAACCAAAGAGCTCAGGTAGGTAGGCAGGGAGCAGTGGTGTGTGCGGCAAGGAGGGGAGGGTATGATTGGGCAGATATTAGCCAAGTGCTGTCCTGGGCTGTCACAGAGGACATCGTAGGGGTCAGGATCTTGGCCTAGGAGTCCAGAGGGCAGTAGGGAGAGGCTGGTATGAGCCCAGTACTCTCAAATCCACCTGAAATTATGGCTGTGATTGGGGCCATGGAAGGAGGATTTGTGGGGCCTACGGTGCTATGGAGTCCGTGGGTGCCCAAGGGAATTGGTGGGAGGGCTTCCTGGAGGAGATGGCCCTAAGCTGAGAGGTGGGGCACCCAGCCTGGGTGGGTCTGTGTGTGTGAGCTGGTGTGTCTAGGTCCCAGACTGTGTAAGGGATCTCGGTCGGCTGACCAGTGTGGTGGGCTGGCCAGATGGGAGGTGGGTGGGCCAGGAACCCTGTGCCCACCGAGAAGCCCCTCGCTGGCCTTGGTCTGACAGTTGTATGCTAAATCCAAAGTGCAGTGTGGGCGCCTAACAAACAGGAGGTAGACACATCCCAGTGGGAACAGGGCCGCTTTACGCCTGTGGATCTGAGTTTTCTCATCTGCAAAATGGGAGAAGGCCACTTTCTGGCTGCGGGACACAGCCATTGGTGTCTGGTGCGCGTGCAGGGCCCGGCACAGGTGGGCCTGCTTTTCCCAAGAGCTCATGGCAGTGTGCCAAGGCCTCTTGGCAAGCAGATGGGTTGGATCTGTTGCCATGACTTCACGGCCCTGGGCATGTCCTTGACTTATCTGAAGCTCAGCTGGTGGGTGCCGGGGAGCTTTTGACGGCATTAACTGTATGACTGACTGACCGTGCTAGAGTTTAGAAATGGAAGGGAGAAAAGGAGACATGATTCTATAACCATGTGTGTACATGGGTATATGTGTGTACACGTGTGTGTGTGTTGCATGATGTAACTCATGTCCACACCCAGCAGGGCTCACTGCCAGCTGTCCTCGGTATTTCCACTGTTGGGAACTGGAGCTGTGCCCATTGGGAACTGCAGACGCCTGTGCCCTGCCTGCTCTTCCCCACTGCTGAGTGTGCACTTGTGCCCTCAGCTGACCCCGGGGGCAGCAGCTGGAGCATCGGACTCTGCTTGTTTGCAGTAGCCCTGTGGCCCCAGGAGGGAGATTTGTTATGTTGTTCCTACACCTCAGCCCTGAAATTATTTTTCCATAATAACTGTGTGAATAAAAAACCCAGGCCAGTTGGCACTGGCTGTGTCTGACTCTGAGCTTGTATCAGGCCCCAGAGCAGGCTGACAGAAGTCCAGCCCTCGTCCAGCAGCTAGGATCGGGAGCAGTTAGGGGCACAACCTCACACAGCCTGAGAAAGGGCCGGGCATGTACCTCGTGGGTTGTGTGCTATCCTTGCTGGGGTCATGGCATTGGAGAGGAGGCTGTGGGGTTGGGAGGGGTCCAGCCCTTACTGTTGGTCTTCCAAGGCCTGTTGAGGGGTGGAGTGCTGGGGGCACTGGCCAGGCTGTGCAGATGCCCACTGACCAGCCCTTTTCTCACCCCAGCTCCAAGGCCCTCAAGCCACAGCCCAGCCCAGGGGTGTTCGGGGCCTTGCAGAACTTCAAGGAGGACAAGCCCCAGCCGGTGCGGGATGAGTATGAATATGTGTCGGATGATGGGGAGCTCAAGATTGACGAATTCCCTATTAGGAGAAAGAAAAATGCTCCGAAGAGGGACTTGTCCTGTGAGTTGGGGGGGACACGGGGAGGGGGCAGACCCAGCCCCGTAGGAGCCATCCCGGGCATGTGGAGTGGGCATTGGATGTGGCTGGACTAGGGTCCCCCTCTGCCCCTCCAAAGTTGCCATTGACTCCCATCTGCTCTGCTTTCAGTCTTACTGGACAAGAAGGAGCCGCTGCCCACGCCCGTTACAAAGCCAAAGCTGGACTCGGCGCTCTACAAGGTAAGCGATGGCCTTCTGGGACACTGGTCACAGGAGTGAGCAAGATAGCCATCTCTGTGTCTGGCTGTTCTTG
The DNA here is from genome assembly GCF_029407905.1 of Bubalus kerabau. NCBI lineage: Eukaryota > Metazoa > Chordata > Mammalia > Artiodactyla > Bovidae > Bubalus > Bubalus kerabau. The sequence continues at coordinate 152,335,722 of NC_073627.1, forward strand.
AGGCAGTGGCCCGCCTACCACTTGGTGGGGCATCTCTGAGTGAGCCTTCTGGGTGGAGTGCAGAGGGGGACGTTTTCCTGGGGAACCTGGCTGGGCTCCAGATGTGGGACTGTGAGCCCTGGGGCCCTGCACAAAGGGGCAGAAGCAAAGTCGGGACTTGCGGAAGGTCTACAGGTATCTGAGTGGTGGGGCCTCTGGAGCTGCGCTCCTCAGTCAGATCCACGAGTTTCCTTGATGCTTGAGGATGGTGGTACAGAGGGTAGCAGGCCAGGCTGCTGGGGGTTGGGTCTTGCACTGAGGTATGGTGGTTAAGTTAGGTGGCCTCCAAGGCCATGCGTGTCCAGCCCAGGATGTGATGGCCATCTCCCAGGAAGCCAAGTTCCAGGAAGACGGGTGATACCATACCTGCAGAGCCCAGGGTGTCCCTGCGGAGCCACCTGCCAGGGGCTGTTAACAGGTGTCCTTCAGGCGCAGGTTCACCCACCTGATCCCTGTCCAACCACGGCAACTCCTTTTGTATCTGAGCTCAATACTGGAGCTGCCACATAAGGTTCTGTAAACCAGGGCTCATCTGGTAAAGTGGTGCAGTTGGGGCTCCAGGCTCCCAACACAAAGCTCAGGCGCCCATGCTCTGCAGTGTGTGTCTGGTCAGTCAGCCTCCCGGTGCTCAGCACAAGGACAAGCTCTTTAAAAACCTCTTTTTTTCACTGGAGTGAAACAGTCCCATCCCTACCCCCAAGCCCTTTTCTGACTGGCTGCTCTGTCCCTACAGCAGAGCGATGACTCCTCTGATGAGGGCTCACTGCACATAGACACGGACACCAAGCCCGCCCGCAATGCCAAAGTGAAGAAGGACAGCGGGGGTTCAGCCGCGGGCATCCTGGACCTGCTTCAGGCCAGCGAGGAGGTTGGCGCACTCGAGTACAACCCCAACAGGTAGGCCCAGTGCCCTCAGGGAACTGGGGGGAGTGGGTGCTTCCACAGAGTTGGGCCAAACAGGACTCCATCAGCCCATGTCCTGGAGGCTGGACAGTCAGAGTGGGACCCCTGCCTGGCAGAGGTGGTGCCAGGTGGCCAGGGAGGTGAGCGGGGGCTGGCTATGTAGGTCCTTCGTGTTGCAGAGCTCCTGTGTGAGGAGTCTGTGGGGCCTCCCTATCTGTGTGCTTGCGGGAAAGCAGGGCCAGGCTGGGTACCTGGAGGGTATCAGGGTTTTTCCAGACTGGGACGTCCAGCTGTCTCTGCCTCGTCATTTCCCAAATGCCATAAAAATGACCTAAGAAAATTCCACAGTGTCTGCCTGGTGTCAGGGTAAAGAGCATTCATGGGCCTCTCTGGGCTCCAAGCTGGCTTCCCTGCAGAGCCACCATCTGCAGCAAGGGAGATGATGGCTTCAGAGCTTGGGACGTGAAAGCCCATTCCCTGAGAAAGGGCTGGATAGGCCAGGGTCCCAGATTCCCACCCCAACTGGGAGTGTGTGGGAGCTAAGCCAGGCTACCCTTGAGACCTGTTTGAGTCCACATGTGCGGCCTCAGGAGCCCACTCACTGCTGGTGTATATGCTGCCCTTTCCTGGAGGCCCTGAGCTTCCAGGCGATCAGGCAGGCCAGGACATGTGTCTGCTCAGCTCAGGTGGTCCTCCCTGCCTAGGCCTGCCCAGTTTCAATCCTTTGATTTGAGAGAAATGGATTAATTCTCTTGGGGTTTTGCATTGGATGGGAGGCCATGGGGCTAGTTTTTCTCATGATTGTCGTTATTTAGTTGCTCAATCATACCTGACTCTTTGTCACCCCGTGGACTGTGGCCCACCAGGCTCCTCTGTCCATGGGATTTCCCAGGCAAGAATACTGGAGTGGTTTGCCATTTCCTTCTCCAGGGGATCTTCGCCACCCAGGGATTGAACCCGAGTCTCCTGCCTTGTAGGTGGATTCTTTACCACTGGGCCACCAGGGAAGCCCCTTTTCTCAGGATGGTCCCAGTTAAATTCCCTTTTGGTCCCAATGGCCCCAACTGGCTCTTGCTTTTAAGCATCATGGGGCATTTTTTTTTTTTTTTTCCCACATGGAATTTCTACAAGTACCACAGACAGACCAAGGGATGGCAGCCTGTGTCCCCTGCAGCCTCCCCATTCTGGAGGTGTCTGCTACCATGGTGAGGGCTGGCTCCCCTCCTAGTTCTTGAGTCATCAGGAGATTCCTGCTGCATCGATGGGGAAACTGAGGCTGAGATAGCTTAGGTGACTTGCTCACGGCCACACAGCTAGGAGGCAGCAGAGGCAGGACTAGTGTCTCCATTTGCTAATGATGGAGCCTAAGCGTGGGGGTTTTGGAAGGCTGACCTTGCTAGGTGGTGTCATCCAGCCAGGGGGGGTGACTTGGCCTGAGGGAGGCAGGGCTTACGTGGTCTGCTCGGGGTTTGTTTGGTCCTCCAGATCTGCCTTTCAGCCCGTGCTACCAGGATTAAGGTCTGAGGGCTACCTGGGCCGGTGGAGGCACATGTCTGCCCCATCTCAGACAGTGGGGCCCCAGCAGGAGGATTAGGGCTTGATTGAAAAGCGTCCTTCCTAAATCAAATGGTTGTATTTTCTTTCACAGATTATCATTTTTTGTGCAGTGTTATGCTCACAGATAGCCATAGGTGCCTTCTCTCATGGGAGTGGAGTATGGTTGGAGGCTGCTACAGAGCTGTGGGGTACAGATTTCCTGTTCAGCATGAAGTGGTTTCTGTAGATAAAGCAGACCCAAGCCCCTCAACTGCAGAGATGCCCCGGTGGTGGCAGGAGGGACCCTGGTCTGAGACCCCTTTGCCGGGAGGAGAAGCCTGGCTGTGAGCCCCTTCTGCTGGAGGGGCTGGTGCCCGGGCTGGCCCCGCATCTCTTCAGAGGTGCCTCTCTTCTGGGAATGCTCTGGCTAGCTGGCACGTCAGTGACGAAATGATGTTCACCCGGGTCCCCTGTGAGCTCCATGGAGAGCTCCCCCCAAAACTGGATGAGGGCAGATGAGGCTGGTGCCAGAACTCTCTGCCCGGAGCTGGGACACAGGGCCTGCAGCCTGGGCTCCTGACTGAGCCTGGGCATGGCCTGTTGGGAGAGGGCGGCCAGTCTGTGGACGCGCTGTGAACTGATCTGTAGGTACACACGTGTGTGCTCACACACGCCTGCACACGTGCACGTGTGCCTGCCGGGGCTGGCCTCCTTGGCTGCCGCAGGCAGTTCCTTTCCCAAGTCTCCCATTTGGAGTGTAGGTCAGTGTTTGATGGTCCATTTGCTCTGTTTTAAGTATTTGCTTTTTTGGAAAAAAACAGCTGAAGAAAATGGAGGAAAATATGTTAATTTCTTGTGGATGGTTTGCTTAGTGTTTACTGCCGGGGGGAAAGGAGAGGATTTTGGTATGATAATTGGAGGATTAAGGTATTATTTTCCATGCACACTGGTTAGACTTTGCTCCTTGATTCGCCGGCCCACGTGGCCAGTCTGCAGCCCTGGGCTCCAAGGCCCCTCCCTCTCAGTTGCAGCTGAGCTGGGCTGGGACCACGACGTCCAGATGGCACAGGCAGGCGGCTGGCTTCCATGCTGGCTCCCGGAGGACCCTCGTGGTGGGTGTCCTGGCCCCCACCTCCCATCCCTGCAGGAAGCCTGGCGTTTGTCCAGGCCATAAGGCTGGGTGAGGATGCCTGGGACCTTTAGGGCCTCATCTGCAGAGCACTGGAGAGTCTGGTGCAGAGCGTGGGGGGCCATCTATCAGCTCTTGCTGGCTCTCGTACTTGGCCGGGCTGGGGGGGTGGTCCATCCCTGCTCAGAAAGCATCAGTGATGATGGTATAGCAATGATACTACCGCTCCTAAATGCCATGTGCTCCTGACTGGGTCTGGGTATCCCTCTGCCTTCATGACATGGGACAGTGGGGGTTGGGAGGACACTGGGGCAGGTGGAAGGTCTGGTGGAGAGCTCCTAACTCTCCACAGCGGTCTGATCATACTTGATTTTTCCCACTGTTTGTGGCTTTGGAACCATAATCCATCCGCTTCTAGCAAAAGCCCAAAACACTGCGGTCCAGTACGTCTTGGGCGGGGCTGGGGGAAGCGGTATTCATGGAGGACTGCCCAGAGAGGCGCCCGCCCGTCGCTGCCTCCTGGCTTAGGGCAGAGTCCCTGGCCTGGAGCCCAGCAGTACCCCTCGCAGGATGACTTTTGTCCAAGCTTGTCTCGGTGGGCCCCCAGGAACACAGGGGACCACCCTCTGTGTCTGTGCTTCCTGGGGCCAGCTCTATCTCCCTTTACCCTCCAACCTCAGTCTTGGGAACTTTATGTCTGAGCAGGGATTTCTTCTCATTTTAATGTCTTGCTAGAGATGCTTCAAACACTTCTTGGAAGTGGGGGAGAGGGCAGGGACCATGCAGAACCACCAGCGTGGTTCTGTGGGTACACTTTTGGGTGCTGCTTTTGTGTTCTGGCAGCCCTGTGGGTGTGTCCATCCCCCAGGGGCACATGGGGCAGGCTGGAGGGGGCCTGAGTGTCACACATGCAAGACGGGCCCACTGCTGGGCCTCCTGGGCCTCCTGGGTCTGTGACCAGGGAGGAGAGCCAAGCGTTGCACCATTCCAGGCCCTGCTTCCTCAGGAACCAGGGGGCAATGAGAGGTATGGCCAGGCTCCCCAGAGGCTGGGGTGGGCTCTCCTGACCCAGGTGGAAAAATGTCTGGGGTGATGGGCAAGGGTGAGGGTGTGGGTGCAGATGCAGTCATGAAAAGATGGTGTGGGTCACCTGGGGAGATTGAGTGCCATGGGAGGGAGAGGGCTGAGCCGCCCCATCTCAGATGCTGGTTGAGATGTGGGGGAAGCACCCATGACTTGGGCTTAGTGCAGGAGCCCATGGTGGGTGCAGGGGTGCACAGAGAATGGAAGAGGGAGGGAGAGGTGGCCTGGGTCCTTGGGGGGATTCTGCTTATTGACCTCATGATGGGAGAGATCAGGAGCACCTTTGTCTGCCTCTCCCTCGTCCCCTCCCTCCACTTCCCCCTCCCTTTTTTCTCTATTTATGCCCCTCTCTGTCCCAAGGCCTCCAGCTCTTCCTTCGATGTTGGGGGATGGGGGGCAGAGGGTAGAGGAAGCGGGTAGCTGGTCCTTTCCATGGGGAAATGATCAGCCCCCACCGTCCTCCCCCCACGCCCTCTGCTGGCTGCTGAGAGGGAGGATGTGTGGGCCGTGGGCTGAGTGCCTGTCTCTCTGTGCCTCCAGCCAGCCCCCCGCCTCCCCCAGCACACAGGAAGCCATTCAGGGAATGCTGTCCATGGCCAACCTGCAGGCTTCCGACTCCTGCCTGCAGACCACGTGGGGTGCTGGCCAGGCCAAGGGCAGCTCGCTGGCCGCCCATGGCGCCCGGAAGAACGGGGCTGGTGGGAAGAGCGCAGGCAAGCGGTTGCTGAAGAGGGCGGCCAAGAACAGCGTGGACCTGGACGATTATGAGGAGGAGCAGGACCACCTGGACGCCTGCTTCAAGGACTCGGACTATGGTGAGTGCTGCTGTGCAGGGAGAGGTGCCTGTCCTGGGTGCTGGGAGCCAGACCCTCTTGCGGATGTAATTCACAGGCCTTAGATGTTTCCCTTTAGAAGCATGCAACTCAGTGGTGCTTAGTGTATTCAGAGGGATGGGTCTGCTGCTGTCAGCACCCCCAACTGGAGAACATTTCATCAAAGGAAACCCTGCCCTCTGCCCATTAAGAGTCAATTTGCCTCCCCTGATTTACGCTGCTGCTACTGCTGCTGCTGCTAAGTCGCTTCAGTCGTGTCCGACTCTGTGCGACCCCATAGACAGTAGCCCACCAGGCTTCCCCGTCCCTGGGATTCTCCAGGCAAGAACACTGGAGTGGGTTGCCATTTCCTTCTCCAATGCATGAAAGTGAAAAGTGAAAATGAAGTCGCTCAGTCGTGTCCGACTCTAGCGACCCCATGGACTGCAGCCTACCAGGCTCCTCTGTCCATGGGATTTTCTAGGCAAGAGTACTGGAGTAGAGTGCCATTGCCTTCTCCGTGATTTACACTGATTTATGCCAACTCATAGATTTTTCTCATCTGGATGTGTCATGTGAACAGAATTGCACAGTACTTGGTCTTTGGTGCTTGGCCTCTTTCATTAGCATACTCTTTTTTTTTTTAAACTTATAGTAACACATTATTCATTTATTTATGCATTTTTTTGGGGGGGGCTGCACTGGGTCTTCATTGGTGCACGTGGGCTTTCTCTAGTTGCGGTGAGCGGGGTGTACCCTTCCCTGAGGTGCACCGACTTCTCATTGTGGTGGCTTCTCTTGTTGTGGAGCACAGGCTCTAGGCACACAGGTTTCAGTACTTGCAACACACAAGCTCAGTAGCTGCGGTGTGTGGGCTCTGGCATGCACAGGCTTCATTGGTTGTGTCACACGGGCTTTGTTGCTCCACAGCATGTGAAATCTTCCTGGACCTGGGATTGAACCTGTGTCCCCTGCATTGGCAGATGGATTCTATACCACCAGGGAAGTCCTCCTTAGCATACTCTTTAGGCTCCATCCGCATTGTAGCACATGTCAGCTTTGTTCCTTTTACTGGCTGGATAACATTCCACTGTGTGGACACACCACATTTGTTTATCCCTTCGTCCATCCCCAGGCACTTGGATGGCTTCCACCTTTCGGCAGTTGTGAATAGTGCTGCTGCAGGGGGCTCTGTGTGGCCTGTGTCTGTGGTGTCTGCCTGGGTCGCTGCCTAAGGCACCTTCTGAGAAGGTATAGCCGCTATGAAGTGGCTATACCATTTCATAGACACGTTGAGACCACATCCATTCTGTGTCTGTGTAAACAGAAACCAAGGCCCAGAGTGGCTCTGTGGCCTGAGTCTGAGGTGGGCAGTAAGTTGGCAGCTGGGCCATAGCTGTGGCCTCTGCTCAGGGGCATGGCCCCTCACCTCACACCGTAGCCCCTCCAGGCCCAGCGCTTCAGGTTCCAATACGATCTGAAGGAGTTGCTGTTGGCTGCCTGGGAGACTTGGAGCAAGGACCCACCTCCATGCCTTGGCCCACTGCCCGGGATGTCCCAGTCCCCATGGGCTGCGGTGTGCTTCTCAGGGCGAGGGGTGTGCTGCCCGCATGGCCTGTCTTCAGTGCAGTCCTGATGGTGTGAGGCCGCACCTCTGTCCTGGAGAGCCCTCCCGCGGTGACGCTGGGCCTGTCCTATCTGGTGGACACTTTCAGGCCTCACTGGCGGGGGCTGTCATGGTCTGACAGTGGGGTGAACTCCATTTTGGGGGCGCCCTTGGGACATGGGTCAGGTCCTGGGAGTTGGACTGCTGTGTGGGTCTCCCTGCTCTAGAGACTTGTCGAGGAGAGTCTGGGGTCCTTCAGAGCCAGCCGGCTCCATGGACATCAGAGGTTCCCTTCTCTGACAGTAACAGAAGAGATGTCTTGAGAACTGGGCATTCAAGTGGGTGTGGCGGCCAGGCTGGCATAGGCATGGCTGGTTGGGTGGCCATGGGGGCTGGATGGAACCCATTGTCTGGCCTCTCTGGACCCCAAGGGGTGCCTGGGCTGAACGATTTCAGAGGCCAGCTGTGCCTGTGCATGGGGCAGCCACTCCGGGAGGGCTGGTGCTATGGAGCCTGAAGACAGCCCCAGGGGTGCCAGTCACAGGGTCTGCCAGCACCCTGCAGCTCCCGTCCTGCTGGGGCCACACCAGCAGCTCAGTCCTTCCTCCTCTTTCCGCCTCTAGTTTACCCCTCCCTGGAGTCGGATGAGGACAGTCCTGTTTTCAAGTCCCGGTCCAAGAAGAGGAAAGGCTCGGATGACGCCCCCTATAGCCCGACAGGTAGCGCTGGGGGCTGGGAGGGGAGCTCTGTCCACACGGAATGCCAACAGTCGTGTTGCACACCCACTGGTTCTGTGGCTCAGACAGGGTGTTTGTTGAGCCCTGACTGGGGCTCCACTTCAATCCCAGGACCTCAGCCAAGTGCTCTTGCAAACACTCAAAGGTGTCCCAGCTCCTGCCAGTAGGGCTGTGCAATGTCCCTGTGGTGCACTGGCCCTCTGCCTTGGCTCTCCTTGATGAGCATCCCTGGGCGGGTCCCTTTTGCCCGTGGCCCCCATCATGGCAGCCAACAGAGTGGGGTCTGGTTCCCCTAACACACTCCCTTCCTGACCCCTCCTGTCCTGCTGGTGTAGGGCAACCACCCCCACACGAGGTTGGGGCTATTGCTGACCTTCCCCAAAATGTGACTTGTCCCTGGGATTCAGGGACAGATTAGGGCAAGGCTGGGAGATCCAGGAGGGTGCTCAGGCACTGGGTGGCGACTCGAGGAAGGCTGACCTTCTTTCCTACAGCGCGGGTTGGCCCATCGGTGCCAAGGCAAGACAGGCCTGTGCGCGAGGGGACCAGAGTGGCCTCCATTGAGACTGGGCTGGCAGCTGCCGCAGCCAAACTGTCCCAGCAGGTGAGGAGAGCGTACCCGCCTGGGCTTAGGCTCCCCCTGATGCCTTTGCTCCCCCCACTCTCATGCACGGGGATCACCCAGGCTGGGGCTGTCACAGCCTTGGGGACGTTTGAGTATTGCTGACCCCGGTCCCTTCAGGCTCCCAGGTCCATGCTAGTGGGAAGCAGAGAAGCTGGGAACTGGTGTCAGAAGTCCCATGGCAGCTTACAGTGGGATGGTGGGGAATGGGGGGTTAGGGAGATGGGGGAGGGGCCCATACTACATGTTCGCCAGTAGGTGAGCTCAGATTGGGCAGGGTCTGTCCACACTACAGCTGAGTGCTGATGCTGTGCCCTGGACGTCCCCATGTCCAGGATGGCCGGCCTCACAGAGCGGGGCCTGGTGGTCCCTCCACAGACCCCAGAACTGTTCTGCGGGGCTCGTGGTGGCTGGAGATGGGCTTGGGCATGCTCCAGCCCTTTCTGCTCCTGCAGTGCTGACTTGCTCAGCTCCACGGGAGAAGCCTTGTCCACAGTAGACCAGGCTGCTCCCAGGTTGCAGTCTGCTCCCCAGGGTCTGGGTCTGGCCAGCCCTGTGGGGTGACGCACCTGCATGCTTTGTTCAAAGGAGGAGCAGAAAAGCAAAAAGAAAAAGAACACCAAAAGGAAGCTGGCTCCCAACACCACCTCCCCCTCTGCCTCCGCCTCTGCCGGCACCACCTCGGCCAGCACCACCTCGGCCTCCACCACCTCGGCCTCCACCACCTCGGCCTCCACCACCCCGGCCTCCACCACTCCGGCCTCCACCAGCACGGCCAGCAGCCAGGCCTCACAGGAGGGCAGCTCACCTGAGCCCCCACCAGAGTCCCACAGCAGCAGCCTGGTCGACCATGAGTACACAGCAGCTGGCACCTTCACTGGGGCCCAAGCCGGCCGTGCCTCTCAGCCCATGGCCCCCGGGGTCTTCCTCACGCAGAGGAGGCCCTCCTCATCATCCCCCAACAACACCGCTGCCAAAGGTACTTGCTTGCCGACCCTGAGTTGCCTGTGAGGGACCACAGGTCTCTGTCCCTGCAGCCATGAGTTTCTGTGGCCAGGCCCCCAGTCAGTGTGTGACAGAAACGGCTCCTTTCAAGACTGAGACCTCTGGTTACTCACCGGGGGGTGGGGGGGTGGGGGCTGGTGCTGGGTACCTCGGAGCCAGGTCCATTCCTTTAGACTACCAAGGCCTTGGCTTTGGATCCTGGCTTGGAGACAGAGTGTGGTTGATGGTTTGCTGGGGGTTCACTGGGAGTGGCCTAAGGTGACCCAGGCTCCTCCATGTGATTTAGGGGTGGAACAGCTGGCTGGGTCCTACGGTATCCCCACTGTCACCCTAGGCCCACTGCACCCTGGCCGTGAGCCCCAGCCATGGACATGGGGGGTGTAGCTCTAGGTTGCCCTAATGCCATCCCTGGACTGTCCCTGCTGCACACGCCATGCCCCAGCCCCTTGTCGACACAGCCTCTGAGTGGGGCATTTTGTTGACAGTTGATGGTTTTGGAGGGATGCAGAGCTCACCGTACTTGGGCATCGCACGCCCATCTTACAGAAAGGATGTGGGCTCAGTGAGGGATTACAGACCCCCCCATATGCTGTTCCTCTCACTTACCTGTCTTTTTTGTGTCTCCACCTCCACCAGGAAAACGTACAAAAAAGGGCATGGCCACTGCCAAACAGAGGCTTGGGAAAATTTTGAAAATTCATCGGAATGGAAAACTGCTCCTTTAAAGTTTGGAAAGCCAGGATCCTTCTGCTCCACTCAGGACCCCCGGAGCCCCGCTAGAACATCAGCCCCCAGGAGGGTGGCCTTGCTGCCTCACCCAGGGAGGGCCTGGCCTCCTCCCAGCAACCACCCCCCTCACATGAGCATCTGTTGCTTCAGCAGGCGGAGCTTGCCAATGTGGACAGACGTCCTTTCTCAAGTTGCTTAGAGTGACCAGTTCCCGAAACGTGGCCCTGCCCGTTTGAGGACCATTCCAGTTTCAGGACAGCCTCCAGGCATCCCCGAGCATGGGTGTGATTGCAGGGCCTCTGCAGCTCTGCTGGGAGCATGAGTCCTTCAAGGAAGGAGGAGTGAGCCAATGCTCACCAGGCCCAGAGTCTGAGCTGGCCACAGACTGGTAGCCTCCAGAGGCTTAAAAAAAGGCAAAGAACACTAGAGAGGAAGAGGAGGAGAAATCGGGGTGTGTATGTGCCCCCCTTCTCTTCCCAAGTGATTCTCAGACAAGTCTAGAGAGTGTTCGGTCCGGTTAGGAGAGGAGCCTCTGTGCTCTCCAGATAGTGGGTGGTGGGCCGGATGGTGGGTATTGTGCCCTGAATGTCTGGGGCATTTCTTGGGGCCGGCTGGGGCTGGCAGCAGGGTCAGTGTGTCAGTGGGGGCGAACTGGAGCCATCATGGGGTCCCCGGGAAGGGCTCGGGCCCAGCCACAGTGTGGCATCCCGGGGGCCCAGGCTAAGCCACGTGGGTGGGCCTCATCCAGCCTGACCATCTATACTCCGAGAAGCACTTCCCAGCCAAAGCACTCCGCCATATGCCTGGTGGGGCAGTTGGTGGCCGGGTGGCCGAGGACTTGGGGCCAGGCACTTCTATCTTGTCACTTGTTGACTTTTGGTGTCGAGTGCACGGGTGGCTCCTGGACCACGCGTCTGCCCATCGACATGGAGGGGCTGGATTTGTTTCTCAGGCAATCCTGTATTTTAATTTTAGATGTATTTCCTGAAGCATATTTTTCATAGAATGTAGCGTGTAAATAGCTTTTTAAATAACTTCTTTTTTATAAGAGTAAAAGTATCTTTAGGAATTTCTTTCTATAGAGTCCTTCATTAACATTTATACGAGTTTTTTGCCGAGTATGATGAACAGTTGGGTTTCCGATGCTTTTCCTTTTCCTTCTTTCTTTGTATTATTATGGTTATTATTATTATTTTTTCTTTTAGGAACTAAGGTATTGCCTGAAAAACAAGTGATGTCTGTGCAGCCTTATATCTGTCTTGACAGAAGCAAACAGTACACAAAAGATCTATTTCAGACACATTTGAAGAGGAATCTTCAACTTGAATACCAGCTCTTTCTTTCCTTCTTGTTGATGAAGGGGGTGGGGTACAGTTATTTTACTAGCACCTTGTGAAGTGTTTCTGTGTTTTGTGATGCTGTAATTTATTAATGTTTGTAGCTTTTTATATTTGTACATTTCTTATGAGCTTTGTTTATATGCCCATCCCTGGGTGTTCTGTCCATGAGGAGAGGCAGCTTTGTGTGGGCCTTGCCATCCTTGCTCATCCTGTTTGGGGGACACAGCCCCGGGGCCCAGAGGCTGGAAGGGGCGAGCCTCACGGGGCCCTGACTATTCTGACCCAGCGTTTTGAAGGTTTCCTTTCCTGTCCTTGTTGAACATTTATATAATCTAACCTGGCCATCAAGCTGTTCTCTCTCTTCCTCTCTTTTATTTTTTTAATTTTATTATTATTATTTTGGCAACATGTACATTTCTAACAAAGTTTATTGTGGCTATTAAAGTGTTTTATTTCCCAATTCATATTACTCTTGTATCGAGTCCATGAGGTCTAAGGTAACTTAGATCAAAGTTTTAAAAGAGTAAAAATATTTCCGGTTTTGTACAGAACCACGTCTTTGTCGTTTTTGCCTCGTTCGCTGTTGTCCACTCTACAGTGAAGATGGTGGGGGTCTTGGACACTAGGGAGAGGAGTGGACCAGTGTGGTGGGCTGGGTTTAAGGGTGGGCAGTCAGGCCAGGCCCCCTACCCAGGCCCAGGCTCTGGCTGCCAACATTCCCCTTGGAAAGCCCTTGGATTGCCCACAGGGCATATGTACTTCCCTGTACCCCAAAGCTACAGCACCCTGAGCCAGCCTGTAGGAGCAGGCAGAAGAGACCCTTGGTCAGAGTGGGCAGCCTTTGAGACCCTGGCAATACCAGCCCCAGCACCAAGCATCCTCAGTTGCCCGTAGAACATTCTTAGTGTCTTAGTGTCCACAGGCGTGCAGTTTAGCGAGTCCAGTGACAGGCACCCGAGAATGTGTGCAGGATTTCAGTCTAAATCTGATGTTATTTACAACAGATGAAAAAAGCAGATCCCCCATCCCACCCTAACAAATGCACAGTGAAGGGCACAGTGAAGATCAAAGATTAGGGAGAAAGAGCAGCTAGCCGGAGGGGCCTGCCACAGAGGAGACTTTGGGCCCATGCTGGGGCTGCCCCAGCTGCCTGGCATCTCAGATTTTGCTGGGCCCTGGGATAAAGTGTTCAGCTGCACAGCCTGAATCTGCTCTGCTGGACCCCACAACAGGGGCCTCTGCACACTCCCAGGTTAGGCACTCACCCTGTCTGGCAGCTCTCCTGTCCTTGCCCAGATCCAGCCAGATTCTGCCCTGAGGATCCTCCAGGGGTCCCCACACCCTCATCCCATAGCCGCCAAAGGACCGGGCTGAGCCCTGGGCTGTTCTGTGCATCCTGACCCCCAGGACTGGCTCTGGCTGCCCAGCCTCTGAGTTGGAGTCCTTGAGGCTGAGTTATCTGGGTGCTCCTTGGGTCTCCCCACCCCAGCATGGCTGTGGGGATTGTGTCTTCAGAGGGCCACTTGGGACCTAGGGCCCTGGGCTTGGGGAGGGCTCCCAGAAGGTGCCCAGAGTCTTTTCCCTGGCCCTAGGCCCTGTCCTGGGCTGTACCCACATCGTCCTGGGGCAGCCTGGCCTGCTTGTGCCCTGGGCCCTTGCTGTGACCCCAGCAGTTTGGTGTCCAGGAATGACTGTAGGTGGACCCAGGCTGTGCATTTCTTGGTATGCCTGTAGTGGGGGCAGCAAGGGGCCTGTGTTGCTCCATGCTTGGTGCTGACTGTGGCCCTTCTGGGGTCTTCTCATCTTCATGCAAGGCCACTGAGAAAGCTCCCTGCCTGGCCCCATGGACCCAACCCCTCATTTGACAGATAAACTAAGGCTCAGACTGAAGCCCTCCGTGGATGAGACTTGAGTGCTCTGGGATCGTCCCTTGCTCAATCATTATTCCTCAAGCTCCTGGCAACAGGTGGCTGGCCATGTAAGTGGAACACCACCATCGTATCAGGTCAGCTCCAGGGGGCCACAGGATGCTGGCAGCAGGGCCCTGGAGAGCCATCTGACCAGCAACAAGCTTCTCAAAAGGGAACATAAAGGGTTGCACGTTAAGCCTCTGAGATGCTGGAGCTGTTTGTTTGTCATTGCAGGCTGCCCTAGCTCTGCCTCTCGTGAGTGGCTGGTGTTTGAACACGGTATAAATAACAAATTGCCTCAACTCAACTTACAAAGTTGAGCTGAATTTTACAGTCATTTTCCTGAGCACCTATTGAGTTCCAGGCTCCATGTTGAGAAACTTACAGAGGCTTCATCAGAGTCAATTTTGCCAGGGGAAATTTTGCCTCACCTGTGACTCACACTGTCACCTGCTCCCTTGTGCAGTGGGACAGTCTGTGATGAGACATCCATGGTGTTGTCTTATACTCCGGGTGAAAGAAGGGAGTTTGGGAGGTTCCCTGGAGCAACCCATGAGATGAAAATGTCTTCAGCAACACAAGCAAAGGCCTCAGGGCAGGTGACCAGACCTCAGGGTGATCAGATGGTGGGAGGTGGGGCAGCAGCTGGCTGAGCCGCAGAGGGTGTCCACACAGTAGGGATGTGGCAGGCCCTGGGGAGCCCCTGCAGGTGAGCAAGCAGCCTGCTGCAGGATAGGCTGAGGAAAAGAGGATTACTTTCCACCCGGGCTCCTGTCTCCCTAGGGTCCCCCTCCTTCTAGGGCTCCCTCCCCTTCTGACATCTGCCCCCCTATTCCCTCCACCCCTTGTGCCCATCAGGCACATGTTACCATTGTGCAAGTGGAGAGGGAGCTCAGCACCACCAAAGCCCAGTCTGCTTTGCATGGTCCTGCCTAGATGCTCAGAGCCTTAAACCGACCCAGGGCCAGTCCCCAAACTTGCAGGAAAGGGTCCCGTGTGGTGCCTTGGGGCAATACTGAGAGTGACCACCAGGGGGCAGGGGAGGGCCAGGAACGACCTGTCCTCCTGCGATAGCAACGTGAATTCATTTTGTGCTAGGTGTCCTTCGGGCAAGACCCTGGGGCTAAGGGCAGAAGGGACTGACGTGGGCAAAGAGAAGTTATCAGCATGCTGTGAGGGTTGGGAGGGAGATGATAATAATCAGTTCACCTTGGTCCTGAACTATTTAAGCGCTGGGTGTGCCAGGGCCTGTTTAAGTATCTGGCATATATTATTAGCACATTCACGCCTCACAACTACCCTCTGATGAAGGTCCTACAACTGTCTCTGTCTTACCAAGGGGGAAGCTGAGGTACAGACTCTCACAGCTGGTGGAGCTAGGCTGCAAGTCAAGACTAGGCAGGACAGTTACAGGGCCCTTGAGCTTGTGAGAGACACCCTGCTGCAGACTCCCCAAGACGCAGAAGAAAGAGCTGTGCCAGAGCAGAAAGGAGCTACCGTTCAAAGGCCCTGAGGTGGGGACAAGGTGAAGTGCCATCTTTGAGGATGGCTGGAGTAGAGGATGAGCACAGGGGAGGGGACAGAAGTCAGGCAGGGCAGCAGTTTTCTTGCCTGACTCTCCACTCCATCACGGGGGTCTCTCCCTTTCCCAGGCTGCACAGAGACTTTCGAATCCCCCCTCCCCAAACCCCACATTCCCTGCTGGACCCAGCCGAGCCTCCCTCTGTGCACAGCCCTGAACAAGGAGCCCTCTTTGCAGATGAAGACCCTGAGGCAGGTCTTCTGTTGGACACATGGCTACCGGGGGTCTCTGCTTCCTTGCCCGTGGTTCTGAGAGGCTGCACAGCGTGTGGGAGAAAGAGTGAAGAGTGCTTACCATCCAAGGTTTAAAGAAAAAGATGCTGCTGATATAAAACTTAAGACTGTGTTCCCAGCCCTGTGGAAAAAAACTCCTTAGCAGTAATGATAACGGTACATAAAATTCATGTCAAAGACATTAGATGCTGGTGCTAAATTCCATGGGTTTCATGTTGTGATTATGCTGCCAGTGTGGTACACTTTCCTGAGTGCCTACTGTGTGCTGGACAGAGTGCCATGCGGTTTCCCAAGGCTTGCCACTTACCACCTCCCCCTACACCTCAGGTTTGGGTCCTGGAGCTGGGAGGCCTTTCTGAGGAGGTGACCTTTGGGCAGACCCCAGAGATCGTGGGGGAAGAGTGCCGAGGCCAAGGGAACAGTAGAGCAAAGGCCCAGGGGCAGGATCAAGCTTTGTGAAGAACAGTGGGGATGGTGTGAGTGGAGAGCTTGGCAGGGCCAGGGTTCCAGAAAGGCTGCTTCTGCCCCAATCCTTGGTCCAGGCTGTGTCCCCTGCCCCTTCCTGACCCAAGGAGCCTGTGGAAGGCCTCACCTTGCCTGGCTGTGGAAACCTGGGGCTGGCTTCAGCTTCTTCATCTTGAGTGACTGATATCTCAAACCCACACAGAAATTCTATGGGGCCAACTTCTCCCTATGGGCCACCATTCCCACCTGACCCTCTGCTGGAGCACGCTCCTCTCTTTCACCTGTCTGACCTGACAGCCTGTTGGCTGTGTTATCTCAGGCACGTCACTTCCCCTCTCTGGGCCTCTTCTTTCATCGGCTTTCCTGATGAGGAGGAGATGGATGAAGCAGGGAGCTGGAGATAAAGGGGTGGAATGTCCCCACCTGGTCTCCCCCAGATCTTTTCTGCTATGGCCTGCAGACGCCTGCCCACTTGGGAGGGAAGCTGCAACAGGACACAAGACACAGCCAGGCCTCATGTGGCCAGGCCTGGCCTGAGAGGTCTGCCAATGGACGTGCCACGCACACTCCAACTTGCAGAGGTGTGTGGAGCAGAGGCTGCACCCTGGGCTGGGTGTGAACCCAGGTGGTTGCGTCCATGCTCAATTAAATGTTTACTCACTTCCAGCTTGCAGTCTCCCTCCCATATTTTGGAGTGGATCCTTACTTCTCACGACCCAGGGCTTTGCGTCCCCAGAGTGCTTTGGATGGAGGGACGCAGGGCGGGGCTGCGGAGCTGAGGAGAGGTGGTGGGAGGGGTGCTCTGTGGGCTGTCGGGCAGCCTGACAAATGGGCTCCCTCCTTAGCCGCTAGCCCGCCTTTCCCAGGCCGAGAGTCCCATCGGCTGCCTCATCCAAACATCCCAAGGGATGCCACCTCGGCAGAAAAATGATGCTGTTCCATTAACATCTGACACGGATTTGCAGGCCCCAAACAGACGAGCGTGCATGTAAACACCCGGCCTAGCTGGGCCCTCGCCCGGCTCAAAGCGGGATCCTCGTAATTAATTGTCCGCCTGCCGGCCCACCGGCCTGAACCCACACTCCAGCCAGTGTTATTTCAATCCCTCCTGCCACCCCCGCTCCCAAACTGCATTCACCAAACGGCGGCTGTGCCGGAGCTTGTAGGAAGGAGAATGGAGATGGCCTTGGCTCTGCAGACCTCGACTTCCTCTCTGCAAAACACAGGCGTCGTCCTGGCCTCCTCGACAGTCAGGGGAATGGGGCGCCTGTGCCTGGCTCAGGCTGGACCAGAGCATCCGCACACCCACAGGCACGCTGTCTCTGCTGCCTGGCCCGAGTGGATCAGGTGCTAAGCGAGCGGCCTCCACAGGTCAATGGGGTCTCCATGCCCCGGATGTGCGCTCAACGCGCCTGGCATTGCCGCTTATCTTTTCTACTCATTTTGACTGATTTAGTAAGTGTGTAAAGCCACATGTGTTACAATATGTGATTTTTTACCCTGAAGAGGGAGGATTTTTGTAGATTGCTGTTCTAGAATGTGGTCTACAATCAGTGTGTATAGGTACACCACAAATACTTCTGCTTTTCAAAGAGAAATACCATATAAATGGGCTACACATTTTGTAGAATAAGCTTTGGTCTGCCACATTTATCTTTCCTTCCTTTTTCCCTTTTTGGTCCATTTCTCTTAGAGTTTAGGAAAACTGCATGATTTTGCCTGTGATGGGGCCTCAGGAACTCCTTGCTCTGCACCTGCAGCTGATGTAGATGCCAGCTCTGGGAGCTGCAACATGGGGACAGATATCTTACCTCTGATGGAGTCATAGGGGTAAACCAATGCCAGGCTCACCGATGGGTTCCTGCAATGTGTTCTGAGGTCAGTGTCTTCGCTCAAATGTCATTTACTTCATCTTCAAACCTGGGGGAAAACCCAGTCTTATTTTCTTGTCCTTTTCTTTTTAGACCACCTAACTGTGACCCCCTGTGATGAACTGTAATGGCCAAGAGTTAAGATCCTGAGTTTATCCTCCATCGACATACAGGAATTTGTGACCCATATCACACAGAAGTTTATTGGTGGCTTTCTCTCAGTGGTTGTGGATTAAGCTCTGAAAAGTTTATTGGTGTCTGTTCTCTGCTCTTTCCACGGGGTTACCAGGAGAAGTGTTAGGGTTAGATGTGTGTATGTGTGTGTGTGTGTGTGGTGGGAGAGGTTCCCTGAGAAGGAGACATCTGGGGGTGTGTGGCAAATGTGAATAAGGATGCTTTCGAGGGAAATTTTTCTTTTTTCCTCTCTGTTTCATCTGTTCTGACTCAGACCATAAAGTTTTCATGATTGCAGCTTTAGGATGTATTTCCAATCTATCAGACCTTCCCTTTGCTTCTTGAATTACTGTGCTACAATCTGTGAAGCAGTTTTGAAGGTGGGGAAAAGGGGCTTGTGCTCCAGTTACAGTCTCCACTCAGGAAGGAAGGGCTCCCTCCCTGTCTGTTCAAACCCTCCCTCCTCCTCTCCCCAGATGCAGACATTCTCTGGGCTTAGCTCTCTAGGCTCCACCCTGCAGTCTTCTGGAGGACCCTCAGCTGTGCTCACTCAGCTGCTCCAGACTCTCATTTCTCACTGCCTTGGGCTTCAGAGGTCCTTTCTGTCCTTCTGCCAACATGCTTAGATGGGTTGGTTCTGGCTTCGTCAGGTCTCGTGGCCCTGCTGGCCCCACCTTAGCCTTCCCCAGAATGCCTTATACTAGCCTTGCGTTGATTCTGTTTCCCTGATTCCCTTCTTCACAGTCCCCAAATTCAGCTCCAAACACTACCTCCTCTGGTCATTCTTCAGCTTAGCCACTAACTGCCTGCAGTATCCCCACATCCCAGGCCTTCTATTCTTTCATGGCTCAACTCCTACAGCCCCATCAGGGGATGCTCTGTGTAGTCAAATGGATCCCCTCCTGACCTATTTCACTCCAGAAGGTAGTTTATGTCCTTGATTTGGGCCCTGGAGCCATGCGGAGCCCCTGGTCTAGGGCAGGCAAGGGCACCAGTGACTGGTACATGGTGGGAAAGCAAGGTGGATCAGGGACCCCAGAGAAGGGAGGGAACAGAGAGGTGGGAGGGAGACAAAAGGGGACTTTGAGAAGAGGGATATTCAAGTAGTAGGGAGAGGGAGTTTACAAGGAATAGAGCTCCAGATAGAGAAACTCATGGAGTGTGTGGAACAGGGCTATTAATTCCTGCCCTGCAGGGGTGGATTAAGATAGACAAGCAGCCAGGGCAGCCCTTCTGGGACCTGGGGTTATCACTGCTTCCTCTTGTAAGGCTGCTGGTGATTCATGGCCTGAGGGCTGATGGGCAGGTGGTCAGGGGCATGGTTAGACTAGCAGGGAGGGGTCATGGACATTCCTATTGTGGTGAACTGGCCTGACCTGTGCAGGCAGGACCAGGCTCCTGGGAGCCTGGGTGGCAGAGTGCAAGATCCCCTAGCTATAGCTTGGGAGCCCACTTCAGACAAGTGCCGTCTGGCCTTCAACCCCACACCCCTGATACCTCTGGTGGGGCACGCACATCTTCCTGGATTCTCTGTCTCATTTTTAAACTTGGCTGAACTCAGAGATCTGGAATTTGCCTTCTTAGGCTGGTTCTGGAAGGCCTGGAGAGGAGGTGCTCTGGGGCCTATGTCATAAACCAGGTCCAAGAGAAGGAGCCCTACAGCTCAGGGGCAATTTTCCCTGTCCCCATTTTCTGGTAGTCCCTGGGTGACTGAAGCCAAGTGGTGCAAGTGACATGGATGTTCTTGGTGGCCCATTTAAAAGTGGGGCTGCTCCTAGAAAGCATAACTCAGGCCTATAGGGGAAACAGATCATGCTCTGCTGGGAAGTCCTGTGGGGCCCAGGTAATGAGAGCACTGTGATTTGAGAAAGGTGGTATAGGGACATATCACTGTGTTGGAGGCTCCCTCTGGAAGCAAAGATGGAGAATGAGAGGAGGAAAAGGGATCAAGAAGAAGGGAGGTGGCCACAAAGCCTGAGATGGGACCAAGGCCAGAGTCATCCAGAGGACAGGGTGGTTTCAAGAGCCACCTGGCCCTCCCAAGACCCTCAAGAAGCTTAGAAAATGTCTAGTTAAGAGAGATGAGATTAACTGAGAAAAAAGACCTTCCACCCTTTGGAACAGTGCTGACCAATAAACTATTTTCAATGAAGAAAATGTTCATATAGTACAGTTAAACACTTGAAATATGGCTAGTGTGGCTGAGTTTTGAATTCTTAATTTTTAATTACTTTTAAGTTTACATTTAAATGGCTATATGAAACAATGAAATAGAAAATGGAAAAAACATAAAGAAAATTAATGAACTCCCAACTTGGTTCTTTGTAAAGATCAATAACATTGATAAATCTCTAGCTGGACAGATAAGAAAATGGAGAAGATACACATTTCCAATATAAGAGTGAAAGGGTGGTCATTACTGCTGATCTTTCAGTCATTAAAAAAACAACAAAAGCATATTATGATCAACTTTATATAAATTTTTGACAAGTGCCATAACATGGACAAATTCCTTGAAGGGCACAATCAACCAAAATTGATGTAAGAAGAGAATATCTGGATAGTCTTCTGTGTGTAAATTTTTTTGAATTAATAATTAAAAAGCCCCCATTCAAAAAAAAATTTCCAGGCCCAGGTTGCTTTACTAGTGAATTAATTTATCTATATGTATATGGTCTATTGATTTCCAACAAAGTTACCAAGGCTTTGATATGAATTCAAATTCACTATGAAAAGAAAATTCACTATGAATAGAAAACTCTTTTCAACAAATGGTACTAGACAAACTAAACGTCTACCAGGAAAAAAAGGGCTTTGATCCTTACCTCATTCACACTCAAAAATTAAGGTCAAAAGGATTAGAGACCTTAAAAAGATAAAACACATACATCATTAAGAAAGCATAGGAGAAAACCTTCATGACATTGAATAGGTAAAGATTTTTTAGAATGGACAAAAAATAAAAATTGGCAAATTGAATTATATTAACATAAAAATGTTTTGCTTTCTCTAAGTTTCCATTTAAAAAATAAAAACCAAGCCACATGAAAGATATAAACATCCAGATTCAAGAAGTTGAGTGTTTCCAAACAATATGAATCCAAAGAAATCCACACCAACCAGACATGTCAGAGTTAAATTTGTGAAAAGCAAAGACAAAGAAAAAATTTTATTTATTTGGGGGCCACACTGCATGGCTTGTGGGATCCTAGTTCCCTGACCAAGGATTGAACTCAAGCCTCAGCAGTGAAAGCACAGAGTCCTAACCATTCGACCATCAGGGAATTCCCTAAAGAAAAAATAATTTTAAAATTCAGAAAAATAAATACAATAAAGAAAGTCTAAGGATTTCCCCGGTGGTTCATTGGTTAAGAATTTGCCTTGCAATGCTGGGGATGCAGGTTTGATCCCTGGTCAGGAAACTAAGATCCCACATGTCACAGAGTAACTAAGCCCATAAGCCATAGCTAGAGAACCCTCTGGCAGGACTACTGAAGTCAACGTGCTCTGGAGCCCACATGCTGCAACTTCTGAGCCTGTGTGCCACAACTAGAGAGTCCATGCACCATGATGAGGTATCCCAGGTGCCACAGCTAAGACTTGGTGCAGCCAAATAAATAAATATATTTTAAAAGTTTAGATGGAAGAAAGGCTTCTGCACATCACTCAGACTGGTAAAATAGCTATCCCACTAGGCTGTGATGAGCAGTATCGGGTGTGGTGATACCTTGAGCAACCACTAATGAAACTATAATGATCAGTGTATTTAGTTATTTATAACTATTGTAAATAAGTCTGGTTAGCCTTATTATTTAAAAAAGTAATCTCAGAAATGTTCAAATAACCTATAGGAAGCCAAGAGAAAATAAACAGAGGGATAGATACAGAAGGAAAAAACAGAAAATAACAATAAAATGACAGATTTAAGCACTAATATGTCAATCATTGCTTTAAATGTAAATGATACAAGTACATCAATTAAGAGATAGATATTGATAAAGTGATTAAAAATGTTCCAATTATAGGCTCTCATCAAGAAATTCACTTCATATATGTTTCTGGTGAAAGGCTGACCATAAACATCAGAAGGTAGGGATGAGAATATTCTATGAAATTAAGAAACAATTTACCTAAACAAGATACCTCCTTGAATACAAGACCACCTCACTTCTGGTAGATGAAACATCTGGAAGCAGGACCAAAGTTTTGTTCAGAAAACCTTTCTGAGTTTATCACGTTAAATATACAAATGACTGATATGCATTCGTTTGCACTGGAGGACAAGACAGCAGATACCATAAAATATTGATCAGAGCCATAAAAAGAAAAAAAGAGGAAAAAAGAAGTCTCTTTGAGACATTAAATTTAAATAATGTGTTTTTTCAGGTTAATGGGAACTGTATACATATTGACTTCCTATAGGGTCATCTATAAGCTAACAACATATTCAGTATAATCTTTCCACCATAATGATTTGGGTTTCAGAGAAGTTGATCTTTTTTTTTTTTTCTCACAGCAAACAGAATAAAACTTATCTCATGAATTAAAAAAAAAAATCACTTCAAACATAATGGCATAGATAGGTTGAAAGTGAAAGAATGGAAAAAGACATATACATTCCAAGCACTAATTTTAAAAAGGATGAGTGGCTATGTTAATATCACATAGAGTAGAATTTAGAGCTAAGAAAATTCCTAGAAACAAAGAGGAACATTACATAATAATAGAAGCACCAGTCCACTAAGAAGATGCAGCAATCCTAAATATTATGCATGAAACAACAATTCTTTCATGTGAGTTGATAGAGCTGAAAGGAGAAATAGACAAAGCCATAATTACGCTTGAGAATTCAACATCTCACTCTCAGCAAGTGAGAGAACACATAACATATCACCAGGCAACAACAGAATACACATTCTTTTCAAACAGCCATGGGATGTTTACGAAGATAGGCTATAATCTAGGCCATAAAACAAACCTCAACTTATTTAAAAGAACTGAAATCATACAGAGAAATCAATAAGGTAAAAACAAAAGGAACATCTTCAAACACTTGGAAAGTAGTCATCAACATATTTCTAAATAACCCATGGAGCAAAAGGGGAATTTCAAAGAAAACAGAATAATAAATAGAACTGGATAAAAATCAAAACATGGCATATCGAAAATTGTGGGATACAGCAAAAGCCATGCCAAGAGGAAAATTTATAGCCCTTGTTGTTGTTCGGTCTCTCAGTTGTGTCTGACTCTTTGCAACTTCATGGACTGCAGCATTCCAGGCTTCTCGGTTCTTCACCATCTCCCTGAGCGTGCTCAAACACTTGTTCGTTGAGTTGGTGATGCCATCTAATCATCTCCTCTGTCACCCCCTTCTCCTCCTGCCTTCAGTCTTTCCCATCATAGGGGACTTTTCCAGTGAGTCAGCCCTTCACATCAGGCGGCCAAAGTTTTAGAGCTTCTGACTCAACATCAGTCCTTCCAATGAATATTCAGGACTGATTTCCTTTAGGATTGACTGGTTTGACCTCCTCACAGTGCAAGGGACTCTCAAGAGTCTTCTTCAACACTGCAGTTCAAAAGCATCAATTCTTCAGTGCTCAGTCTTTCTTATGGTCCAACTCTCACATCCATACATGACTACTGGAAAAACCATAGCTTTGACTATATGGACCTTTGTCAGCAAAGTGATCTTTTTGCTTTTTAATATGTTGTCTATGTTTGTTATAACTTTTCTTCCAAGGAGCAAGTGTCTTTTAATTTTATGGCTGCAGTGACCATCTGCAGTGATTTTGGAGCCCAAGAAAATAAATCTATCACTGTTTCTAATTTTTCCCCATTTATTTGTCATGAAATGGTGGGATCGGATGCCATGATCTTAGTTTAATCCTAAATGCTTATGTTAGGAATGAGGAAAGTTCTCAAAACAATAATACTTGCTCAAACCTCAAGAAATTAGGGGGAAAAAGAGCAAAATATAGCCAATGCAATTTAAATGAAGAACTAATAAAGATAAGAGCATAAATTTATGACATTGAAAAGAAATAAAACTATACAGAAAATTAATGAAAAATATCATTAAAATTGATAATCTTTTAGCAAGACTAAGATAAATAAAAGACCCAAATCATCAATATCAAGAATGAAACAGGAGATATTACAAGAGATCCTGCAGCCGTCTAAAACATAGTAAGGGAATAATACAATAAACTCTATGAGAATAAATTTGACAGCTTAGAAAAAACCAGTTGACTAATTCCTCAAACATTACAACAACCAAAATTCAATCAAGGTGAATTAGACAAACTGAATAGTAATGTAACTTTTAAATGAATCAGATTTAAAACTCCTGAAAAAGAAATCTGCAGGCCAAAACTACTTCAGTGGAAAGCTCCAGAAAACATTTAGAGAATTATCACCACTTCTGCAAAATCTATCTCAGAAAATACAAAAATGGGAACACTTGCCAACTTATTTTATTAGACCAATGTTATTTTGATACCAAACCCAGAGAACGTACAAGTAGAGAGATAGAAATAGAATGAAAAACTAATATGTTTTGGGAACCTAGAAGCAAAAGTCTTCAGCAAAATATAAACAAATCAAATCCAGGAGTATAAAGCAAAACCTTATATACTCATAGTAGAATTTATTTCGAATTCAAGGTTGGTTTAATATTTTATAAATCAACCAATACCATCAGCATCAACTGGTCAAAGGCAAAAAAATATGATTATATCCATGGATGCAGGAAAAGAATGTGACAAATCCAATAGCCAATTATTATTTTCAAAAGCCTCAACAAACTTAAGTAGAGAGGTAAACTCATTCAACTTGCTAAAGAAAATCTACCAAAATACCTACAGTTAATATCATGCTATACTTAATGTTAAAGAACTAAATACTTTCTTTTTAAAAATTTTTATTGGGGTACAGTTGATTTTGGCTTCCCAGGTTGTGCTAGTGGTAAAGAACACGCCTGCCAATGCAGGAGACATAAGAGACACAGGTCTGAGCCCCGGGTCAAGAATGTCCTCTGGAGGAGGGCATGGCAACCCACTCTAGTATTCTTGCCTAGAGAATCCCATGGACAGAGGAGCATAATGGGCTATAGTCCCTAGGGTCACAAAGAGTCAAGACACGACTGAAGCGAATAAGCACACACAGAATAGCTGATTTACGATTTTCTGTTAGTTTCAGGTGTACAATAAAATGAATCTGTTGTCAAATACATATATCCACTCTTTTTTGGATTGTTTTCCCATGTAAGGGCTAAATTCTTTCTTTCTGAATTTGGGAACAAGGGAGAGATGCTTGTTCTCACCACTGTTATTTCACATAGTGCTGGAAGTTCTAGCCACTGTGATACGAAAAGGAAAAAAGGCACACAAATTATAAAGGAAGAAATTTAACTGTCCCTTTTTGCAGATAACATTATGGTATATGTATAAAATCCAAAGGAATCTACAAAATATGAGAACAAGCTCTTAGAGGTAACAAGCATGTTCAGCAAGGTTAAAAGATAAATGATAAAAAAACAAAAGTTTACTTTATTTCTATACACTAACAATGAACATTTGAAAATTGACATTAAAGCCATAATACCATTTATACTTACGCCAAAGAAAATCAAACCCTTAGGTGCAAGTGTAGTAAAACATGTACAGGATCTGAAAAGCTGACAATTATAAAATGTTGATGAAAGAAATCAAGGGAGACCTAAACAAATGCAGACCCAAACCATGCTCATGAACTGCATGACTTAACATGGTAAACAAGTCAGTTCTCCCTGTATTTGGAGATTTGTGACCTTATTTAGTGATACAGTTTTTTTTTTTTAATTTAAAAGATCTAATTGGCTTTATTGAACAACTCATGAATCAGGCAGCATCTCATCTAACACGTCAAGGGGAACTGGAGATTACTTTATAGCCATGTCTGCAAGACCCAAACCAATCAAAATCAAATGTCAGAGAAAGACCCCATTGAAAGAGCCATCTTTTTACACCAAGTGGCTTGCTCAGTGATCTCATGTAATCGAGTCTCAGTGGAGACAGTTTTTACTGAAGTAATCAAGTCAAAATGAGGTGACTGAGGTGGGCCGTAATTCAAAGAAGTGAACTTCAGTCTAAATGTAGCACTTTGAACAAATAGGAATTCAAAACAGATTATAGATTTAAATGTGAAACTAAATAAATTTTAGGAAAAAACAGGACAAAATCCTAGGCAAAGACTACTTAGGCCTGACATCAAAAGAATGATCCATAAAAGGAAAATAAATCAAAAGTAAAAAATTTTGCCCCTCTGTGAAAGATCCTTATTGAGAGGATGAAAAGATAAATTGCAGACTGGGAGAAAAATTTTGTAGCCACATACATGACAAAATACTAATGCCTGCAATACATATAGATCTCTCAAAATCTATCACTAAGAGACAAACAATTCCCTTAGGAAATGGGAAAAACACATAAACAGGCATTTCACCAGAGATGATTCACGGATGGCAAATAAGTTTGTGAAAAAATACTCAAAGGCAGTATCACTAGGGAACTGTGATATTATTACATGCCTATCAGAACAGCTAAAACAAAAAAGTGTGACAACACGAAATCCTGTGGGATGCAGAGAAACTGGATCCCTCCTATAGTTCTGGTTTAAATGTATGATGGTGCAGCCCCTTTGTAAAATACTTGGGCAGTCCCTTTTAAACTTATTAACAGAGTTACTAGAAGACCCAGCGATTGTACTCTTGGGCATTTATCCCAGAAAATGAAAATGTATTTTCACACAGAAATTTGGACAGGAATGTTTATTTGTAATAGCTGAAGTTTGGAGAGGATCCAGTGACCCTCAGTGAGTGAGTATGGAAACACTGGTACATCCATAGCATGAAACACACTGCTCGGCAAGAAAAAGGAATGAATATTGACACGCACAGAAACATGGATGAATCTCCAGGGAACAAGGCTGAGTGAAGAAAAGCCAATTTCAAAAGGACACATACTGCGGATTCCTTTTATATAACATTTATTAAATAACATAATTATGGAGATGGAGATCTGATTACTGGTTGCCATGAGGTAGGAATGGGATGGGAGTGGCTATAAAGGGGTAGCATGGGGTAGTCCTGTGGAGTATCTTGATCTGGGTAACAGTTATGTTAAGCTACATGTGATAAAATTGCATAGAGCTACACACACACACACACACACACACATGCATGAGTGTATCTATAACTGGAGGTATCTGAATAAGCTCCATGGATCAGATCAATGTGAATCTCCTCGTTTCGATTATGCACTATTGTCATGCCATATCCTAGATTTGGGGGGGAGTGAGGTGAAGAATGTATAGGACTCCTCATACATTTTTTTGCAACATGCTTTAAATCTATTGTCATTTCAAAATAAAAAGGTATAAAAGAAAGGCAAGCTAAAATTCAGAAGGGAAAAAAATCTAAACAGAATGTGTGTAACCAAAACACACAAAGAACTCTTACACATCAGTAGCAAGAGAAACATCAAAAATAGGCAGAAGAGTTGAAAGATCCTTTTCAGAAGAAGATATTCGGATGGCCAGTAAGCACTTGGAGCGGTCTACAGTACTAAAGTGGGTTACCATTTCCTTTCTCCAGGGGATCTTCCCAACGTAGGAGAACTCAGGTCTCCTGCCCACATTTCCTGCATTGCAGGTAGATTCTTTACCACTGAGCCACTGGGGAAGCCCGTATTATTCATCAGTCAGTCAGTTCAGTCGCTCAGTCATGTCCGACTCTTTGCGACCCCATGAATCGCAGCATGCCAGGCCTCCCTGTCCATCACCAACTCCCGGAGTTCACTCAGACTCACGTCCATTGTGTCAGTGATGCCATCCAGCCATCTCATCCTCTGTCGTCCCCTTCTCCTCCTGCCCCCAATCTCTCCCAGAATCAGAGTCTTTTCCAATGAGTCAACTCTTCTCATGAGGTGGCCAAACTACTGGAGTTTCAGCTTTAGCATCATTCCTTCCAAG
Organism: Bubalus kerabau; assembly: GCF_029407905.1. Taxonomy (NCBI): domain Eukaryota; kingdom Metazoa; phylum Chordata; class Mammalia; order Artiodactyla; family Bovidae; genus Bubalus; species Bubalus kerabau. The sequence continues at coordinate 152,363,506 of NC_073627.1, forward strand.
GAAATCCCAGGGCTGATCTCCTTCAGAATGGACTGGTTGGATCTCCTTGCAGTCCAAGGGACTCTCAAGAGTCTTCTCCAACACCACAGTTTAAAAGCATCAATGCTTCAGCGCTCAGCTTTCTTCACAGTCCAACTCTCACATCCATACATGACCACAGGAAAAACCATAGCCTTGACTAGATGGACCTTTGTTGGCAAAGTAATGTCTCTGCAGGGAAATGCAAATTACAACTGTAATGAGCTGTCACTCACTAGGTATCCATTAGAATGCAAATATTACTTTGACTGACAATACCATATTTTGAAGAAAATATGGAGCATGTTGGAACTCGTATACACTGCAGGTAGCATATCAAATGGGTCCCCCTGGGTGAAACATCTTGGTAGTTTCTTGTTAAGTTGAACACATAGTTACCCTAAAACCCAATACCTCAGGAAGGTTGACTTAGTAACATGTTACATGTCTCCCTTCATCGGAGGCTGAGATCCTGCTCCTTTAACAACCCCCATTGGCCCAGCTTGGCTGAATGGCTCACCATGTACTTCTGGAATGGAATCTTCCATGTGAAAGCATTTTTCTTCTTGTCTCCTTTAGGTGACTACATACAAACCACTGACCCTCCTTGGTTCTGGTTGGCCTTCTCTCAGGGCACACTCCTCTCACAGGGCCTTCCTTCACTCCTGGTCTGTCGTCTCCTACTTTATCCTTCTAGTGTCTGGTTCAGGGAGTCCTTCCTTCCAGAAGCTTCCCCTGATTCCCCAGGCTGAGTCAGGTCTTCTGTGGGTCCCCCCGTGTCCATGCAATGTCACAGCACTGACCTACTACTCTGTCTCCCCCTCTCCTGGGATTCCGTCTGGGCTAGGACCTCTGTCCCCGGCTGGCACAGGGTCTTCACATGCTTACTGCTGGGCGCACGGAGCCTGCCTCCTGCTCCAGGCTTCTGCTCCACGTGGGAGACAGAAACCTGCATCCCATCTCCTGAGCACCCATACCTGTGATTGGAAATGCAAGCCCGACAGGTGGGTTGGGCTGGTACTTGAGTTCAGGGCTGATTCGTTAAAAGGTTTTATGAAAGCATGCTAAATAGACCGTGCAATTGTGAGAGTAAGTCCTTCTCTGGTGGAAATTACTCAGCCATTTGGTTTTTATTTTTGCAAACGCAGTTCGGCCCTTTTGAACACTCACTTGATACGCCTTTGCTGCCAAAGCAACAGGAAGATATGCTTTGAATTCTCTGTAAAACCCCCATGTAAACACCAGGCTTACGGGTAATTGCAACAGAGCACCGGCTCCACTCCGGGAGCTTTCACATGGCCTGCCTTCCCCGACTACTGCGGGTAAACACACATTACCCTTGGGAGCCCCTGCCTGCCCCCAAAGCACCCACCCCCCAAAAGCTTCAAGGGTCGAAAATGAGACAGTTTGGTCCCCACCCTAGTCTGAGAGGCAGGGCTTCTAGAAGGGTTCTCTCTGTGGGGAAAGGAGGCTTCCAGCTTCCTGGGGCTTCTGGCCTCGGGAAGCACTGTCTCCCCACCTCTGCTGGTTAGTTCTGTTACCCCTCAACTCCAATCCACGAAGTCTAGTCCTGGGGATCCTTTCCTGCCTTGGCTCAGGTCTGAACAGCTCTTGCCCAGCTTCTGGATGGTGTCCAGCCTCCAGGCCCACTCCTGCAGGTCTATCTTGCAGCTTTCCCCAGCTGGGCCTGCCCCCTCCGACCTCAACTTGGAGGACACTCCAGCCTGGTGCTCCCACGATGCGCCCCCAGCCTGCTTGACTCTCCTTGTCCAGCTCCCTAGGAGGCTGTTGCCTGGAACCGGCCATTTGCAATTCTTTGCAATCTCACTTCCTGCTACACCTCAGCACTGCCCTTCCAGTGCTCCCAGTTACATGACTTTCTCTTGTTTCACAGCTTTCCTGAACTTTCTCAGGGTCCTGTGAGTGGTCTGCCTGCATATCCAGGCCCTGGGTTGGGTCCCATGCCTGCCTGAGAAGCCTTATCCACGGTTCAGTTCAGTTCAGTTCAGTTGTGTCTGACTTTGCGACCTCATGGACTGCAGCATGTCAGGCTTCCCTGTCTATCACCAACTCCTAGGGCCTGCTCAAACCATGTCCATCGAGTCGGGGATGCCATCCAACCATCTCATCCTCTGTCATCCCTTTCTCTTCCCGCCTTCAGTCTTTCCCAGCATCAAGGTCTTTTCCAATGAGTCAGTCCTTTGCATTAGGTGGCCAAAGTATTGGAGCTTCAGCTTCAGCGTCAGGCCTTCCGATGAATAGCCAGTATTGATTTCCTTTAGGGGCCAGGGTTCAGTACTGTTAAATGGAAGTTTCAATCAAAGTCCCCTGATACATTAAGTGGGACATTCCAGAGGCAGATTTGGAATTTCTGGAACTCTGACCAGCACGGTCCAGAGAATGGGGTCAGGGTCCTGTGGGACCTACAAAGGCTTGTCTCTTCTGTTGAGAGACCCCTAGCTTAGAGGAGTAGAGAGGGTCACCAGGGGTTGCTGGACAAAGCCTTATCTCCGGGCCTGCAATGGCAACTGGCATGGGGACCCCACTCTGTCTCCTGGAACCTAGGCCATACTCTGGGTGGGTCTGATGGTTGCCCCTGCCGCACACTCTATGCAGCATCAGGTTCTAGATTAGAAATGAGAGTAACTGTATGATGGCTCACCCTCTAGGACCTGGAGAAGTCTGGATAGGCTGGTGTCCATCAGGGCAGGCATGGGGGTGCATGAGGCACATGTAAAGGGATGGAGGGGGCAAGTGTGACTGTATGAGATGGCCTCAGGGAGCTATGTGTTTATATCCCCATAACATTGTGAGGAGCTGGACACCAGAACCCAGAGAAGAGTCCTTCCCTTTTGTTATTTATTCACTAGTCACCCCTCCTCATCCACCAGCACCTTCTGCTGGGCATTGCTCTGATCCAGTGTGAATCCTTGAGGGGCCCATGCTGGTGGGGAGGCTGATGCAGATATGCATGCAACCCCAGAGGAACTTTGGAGCTTCAGAGTCCAGCAGAACCCTTGGCCCAGCCCAGGGAGGACCTGAGAGGGGGCTGGCCAGGTGGGGGGTGGTGTGATGGGTGATACTGTGCTCCAGGTGGGGGACAACACAAAGGCCTAGGTATGATAGTGGTGTAGGTGGGGGCTGCATGTGGCCAGGGGAGGGGCCTCTTCTTCCTATGGCACACAGGCCCATGGACCTTGGAGGTTAGAGGGTTTGAAGGCCCCCTAGTCCAGCCTCCACCCAAGACTAGAAGCTTTGTTCTGCCCCAGGGTGACTTGCCTGTGCTCATGTGCCAGCAGCCCCACCCCTTCCCAGACATCTCCCTCCATCCTGCCTGAGCTGGGAGGACGTGCCTCCCACAGAACCACTGGGGGTCTGAACTGGGCAGATATTGAGGCAGAGATAGTGCAGAGATGGGTCTTGAGAGGCAGAAAAGGAACTGCTAGTATTTGGGTGTCAGGCCTCTCTGTGGCTTCGGGGGTCACAATGGACTCAGTCACTCAGCCTCATTATGCCTCAGTTTCTTCATCTATAAAAAGATGGGGCTGTTCGTTTTGAACTGGTAGGACTGTGTTGAGTATTAAGGATAGTTACATGGGAAATTCTTACCACCTCTGAGCATGTGATGGATATGAGTTATTGACACAATTATCGATTCTAGAAATGCCCTCACTCTTGAGCCAGGGCCCCACCTCTAAGGTACATGGGACTGAAGGGCTTGAAAAGTCATGAGTACAGCTGGCTGTGGACACTGGTCCTGGTGACTCTTATCCTGAGATGCAGGGGCTCACTTCCATTCTCAGGGACTCAGAGACTCTGACCTGCCTGGTGGCACTGGGTGGCCCTCAGCCCCTGATATTACAGTGTTCTGGAATCTTTGCAGCTTAGGGCAGACAAGGCCTTAGGGAGCAGACTTAACTCTATTATGGGGAACCCCAGTCACCTTATTTTTGTTATAAATGTTGCCAAGAGCAAAACTCAAACCAGCTAGATAGTTGTGCTGGGGAAGAATGGCTGATTTTCTGGCTGTGGGGCTGTGGCAGTCCATGTCCTTCATCTTGGCCTACAGATATCCCATCATCCATTACCATCGACAATTGTCCTTCATTCCACTGAAGAGGTGGAGGCCCAGAGGAGCTGGCTCCTCCTCAGTCAGCCTCAATCAAGGGTTTGAGTGCAGCAATGAGTAGGAGGAGCCCCCAGGAAATGCCAGAAGAGGGAGGAAGGGAGGCAGGGAGGAAAGAGCCCAGCAAAGCATGTGTCTTCTGGCCAGCACCCTTGTAGGTGTTCATGTACAATTCCAACCTCAGTTTCCCCACCTGAGTGAGTTGGGCACATCTACTGCCACTCCTGTCAGCAAAGGGGCACTTGATCCTGGTCCATCTCTCAAGGACACAGAGAATCTGGCTCCCTATCACATCTCCATGCCTAGCACTTGGCTTGGCCCAGAGATGGAGCCCACACATTCCATGTGGGGCCTAACTTGGAAGACTCAAATGACTGCAGACCTCCAGAACCATCTGGAAGATTCTTCCTCACAGGCCCAGCACATCCAAGAGAAGACCTCACTTTTTGATGAAATGTCAGAGGATTTGTAGCCATGTTGAACACTACCATTTAAGTGTTGGATGCTGGTCTGGGAGTTTTTGCAGGCTCAGGACGCTGCTGTCTCCAGCCAGACCCTTGAGGAGGTGGGTGGTACCGGTAGATTTAACTCGGTTTCCTTCTGAGCTCTAGATCCCTCCCCCGCCCCACTTCTGTAAACCACTGAACTTCATTCTTGCATGAAAAACTTCTTCATTCTGACAGCAAATGTTTACTGAGTTCTAGTCATGGTGACCAAGCTGGATGTGGCCCCTGTTTCCTGGAGTTCACGCACAGGGCTCAGAAAACAAGGAACCAGCAATAACATGCTGGGCTTGGGTCGAGTGAGTGAGGGTGCTGTGAGGAGGTGTCCTGTGGCAAAGAGCCTGGGAAGGCGACTCTGAGAAAGTGACTTTCCATCTAAGATGGCAGAGCAAAGAAGGCCTGAGGTGAGTGAAAACCTGGGCAAGGGCTCTCTAGGCTTTGAGACCAGCTTGTGCAAAGGCCCTAGAGGGCAGCAGAGCCGGGAGTATCTGAGGGCTGAAAGAAATGAGTCAGGAGAAGGAGAGGGTATGAGTGCAGAGGTATGGAGCTGTCATGAGGGCCTTGCAAAGTCTTGAGTCTTGAGGAGGAAATGGGATGGAGGAATACATGAACAGTCCATGGGGCTACCTCAAACTCAAACCCTCTTTACCCACAGGCCACATTCTACGTCTGCAGGGCTGGCCCCAGGGGGACTGGGCCAGCCCTGTGGCCAGATGCTCTCCTCCTTCTCCCGCTCCCACCCTCTGTTCTGGGGTCCCTGTCAGGGAGCAGGGCACAGGCGGTGTGGATCAAAAGCCCCCTGGGGGCTCGGCCTTGCCCATCAGGCAAACATCACATTGCTCTGGAATGAGGTGATTTCGAGCAGCCGATGCGAGGAAATGGGTATTTATGTAACGGTGGGCATGGTTTTTATTTTCCCTAATTTTCAGATTACTTTCGATTAGGCCTCTTCGGAGTAGAAAAGGCTTGAAGTGAAATAGATCCTGCCTAAATCATTATGGCCCTCCCAGCCCCGGGCTGCCTCTGCAGACAATTACCCCAGACCCTGGGGTTAGGGGGCAAACTCCAGGCCGGGGCACTTCCTCGGTGCTCGCAAGGCAGGGAGAGCCCAGGTCTCAGCCGCACAGCCTTTTGTGCTGTGTGGACACACAGCGGCCATTGATTCCACTGTCCCTCTGGCCAGAGGGGTTGGGGGGAGGGAGAAAAGAGAAGTTAATTCCCACCAACATCTGGACTCTATCTCTTCTCCCCACCCCCAACTCAGGACAAGGCGGGGGAGGGGGAGAAGGAAAAAGGAAAAAAATGCCCAAGCCAAATTCAAATGCTTTCATAAATTTTGCACCAGAAATGTTTTGACGTGAATATTTTTGTCAGTCTCCAGCGTTTGCCAAAAGAAACTCAACTCCACACGACAGCTCGAATATACTCCATAGATGACTCTGGAGCCGCTGGGAGGCTGGGCAGGCTGGGCCCCCAGCACCTGCGAGGCACGCGGAGCCTGGCGCCTGGCCTATGGTGGGCAGAGGGGGAGGTGCTGGGGACCCGAGGCCCTGCGGGTGGGTGCCCTTGAGCAGCACTGGCCTCTGCTGAGGGAAGACCTGGTGTGGCACCTGGAGGCCAAGGTGCTCTTCCCAATGTCCACCCATGAGGTAGCAGAACCACCCAGTCCAGCTGAGCCCAGGGCAATTAGCTGCAAACGACGCCTACAGGAGGTAAACTGAGGGATGGATTGACAGTGTGTTGATACCTCTGGAGGCAAGCATACACATGTGTTAAAAGTGGGTTTCTTCGGCAAAATTGAAAAAAGCAATCATTTTTTATTTTCTTTTTTTCTCAACTATATTTTTCCCACTTTCTTACAATCAATGTAAATTATTAAAAGATTCATTAAAAATCTCTCTCTCTCAAACAATGTATATAGAATTGTCATATATCTAATGATTCCACTTCTGGATAAATATACCCCAAAGAATTGAGATCAGGGTCTTGAAGAGATATTTTCACTCCCATGTTCATAGCAGTATTATTCACAAGCCCAAAGGGGAAGCAACTCACTGAAGTATGAATGGATAAACAAAATATGGTATAGCCGTACAGTGGAATACTATTCAAACTTAAAAACGAAATTCTGACACAAGTTAAAGCACAGATGGAACTTGAGGATATCATGCTAAATGAAATAAGGCAGTTACAAAAGGACAAATACTGTTTGATCCCACTTATACAAGGTTACTAGAGTAGTTACACTCAGAGACAGAAAGTAGAAAGGTGGGTGCCAGGGGCTGGGAGAGAAGGGACTGGGGAGTTAGTGTTTAACAATGATTGAGTTACTGTTATGCAAGATGCAGATGTTCTGGAGATGGATGGTGGTGATGTTTGCACAACTCAGTGAAGGTACCTAGCACTGCTCAATTGTCACTTAAAATTGGTTAAAATGGTCAACTTCTTCTTATGTATATTTTACCACAATTAAAAATAATTTGACAATGTGATCTCCACCTTGCCAAATCAATTGTCCCCTCTGGTGTAGTGGCTCTATCCAAAGTTGTCCCCTGGGGGCGGTGGTCTGGCTGGGATGTGCCCCCATGCTTGCTGGCCCTGTGGACTTGTTTTTTCTCTTCTGTAGATTGGGACGTTGCCTCTCTTCAGCACGAGACAATGGAACAGATACCCCGTCAGGTGTCCAGGATCAACATGGGGGCACTAAGGACTGAGCTGAGTGGACGTGCCTGGCTTCCAGGAGTTGGATCCCCCCTGCTGACACCTAGTGCATCAAGAGCTTTCTAGAGGGGGTGAAGGAGGTGGAACCCAGGGTTGGATTCTGAGCCTGCAGGTGGGAGGAACATGGCCCCAGAGGTTGACATGGCCCACAGTGGGCCAGCCCAGCCCCCTCCTCACTCTAGGGCTCTCAGGTAGCTGTTGGGAGTTGGTGGAGGCAGTGGCTAAAGGCAAGCTACATGCCTCAGTCTCCCCATCTGTAGACCGGGAAGATGATGCTAACCTCAAGGGCTGCTGTGAGGAGTAAATGAGAGCAGGTTTTGCCACACAGGAAGCACGCAGTACCCAGTGCTGGGTTATTAGGCTAGTGCTTGCCACAATCACAGAAAACTAAACAATCTGATCACATGGACCACAGCCTTGTCTAACTCAATGAAACTATGAGTCATGCTGTGTCATGGTGGAGAGTTCTGACAAAATGTGGTCCTGTGGAAAAGGGAATGGCAAACCACTTCAGTATTCTTGCCTTGAGAACCCCATGAACAGTATGAAAAGGCAAAAATATAGGACACTGAATGATGAACTCCCTAGGTTGGTAGGTGCCCAATATGCTACTGGAGATCAGTGGAGAAATAACTCCAGAAAGAATGAAGAGACAGAGCCCAAGCAAAAACAACACCCAGTTGTGGGATGTGACTGGTGACAGAAGTAAAGTCTGATGTTGTAAAGAGCAATATTACATAGGAACCTGGAATGTTAGGTCCATGAATCAAAGCAAATTGGAAGTGGTCAAACAGGAGATGGCAAGAGTGAACATCGACATTTTAGGAATCAGCAAATTAAAATGGACCGGAATGGGTGAATTTAACTCAGATGACATTATATCTACTACTGTGGGCAGGAATCCCTTAAGAGAAATGGAGTAGCCATCATAGTCAACAAAAGAGTCCAAAATGCAGTACTTGAATGCAATCTCAAAAATGACAGAATAATCTCTGTTCGCTTCCAAGGCAAACCATTCAATACCACAGTAATCCAAGTCTATGCCCCAACCAGTAATGCTGAAGAAGCTGAAGTTGAATGGTTCTATGAAGACTTACAAGACCTTCTGGAACTAACACCCCAAAAAGATGTCCTTTTCATTATTGGGGGCTGGAATGCAAAAGTAGGGAGTCAAAAAAAAAAAAAAGTAGGGAGTCAAGAAACACCTGGAGTAACAGGCAAATTTGGCCTTGGAATACGGAATGAATCAGGGCAAAAGCTAATAGAGTTTTGCCAAGGGAACACACTGATCATAGCAAACATCCTCTTCCAACAACACAAGAGAAGACTCTACACATGGACATAATCAGATTGATTATATTCTTTGCAGCCAAAGATGGAGAAGCTCTATACAGTCAGCAAAAACAAGACCAGGAGCTGACTGTGGCTCAGATCATGAACTCCTTATTGCCAAATTCAGACTTAAATTGAAGAAAGTAGGGCAAACCACCAGACCATTCAGATATGACCTAAATCAAATCCCTTACGATTATACAGTGGAAGTAACAAATAGATTCAAGGGATTAGATCTGACAGAGTACTTGAAGAACTATGGATGGAGGTTCGTGACATTGTACAGGAAACAGTGATCAAGACCATCCCCAAGAAAAAGAAATGCAAAAAGGCAAAATGGTTATTTCAGGAGGTCTTATAAATAGCTGAGAAAAAAAGAGAATCTAAAGGCAAAGGTGAAAAGAAAAGATATACCCATTTGAATGCAGAGTTCCAAAGAATAATAAGGAGAGATGACAAAGCCTTCCTCAGTGATCAGTGCAAAGAAATAGAGGAAAACAATAGAATGGGAAAGACTAGTGATCTCTTCAAGAAAATTAGAGATACCAAGGGAACATTTCATGCAAAGATGGGCACAATTAAGGACAGAAATGTCATGGATCTAACAGAAACAGAAGATATTAAGATGAGGTGGCAAGAATACACAGAAGAACTTTACAAAAAAGATCTTCATGACCCAGGTAATCATGACGGTGTGATCACTCACCTAGAGCCAGACATTCTGAAATGCAAGTCAAGTGGGCCTTAGGAAACATCACTATGAACAAAGCTAGTGGAGGTGATGGAATTTCAGTAGAGCTATTTCAAATCTAAAACATGATGCTGTGAAAGTACTGCACTCAATATGCCAGTAAATTTGGAAAACTCAGCAGTGGCCACAGGACTGGAAAAGGTCAGTTTCCATTCCAATCCCAAAGAAAGGCAATGCCAAAGAATGCTCAAACTAATGCACAATTGCACTCATCTCACATGCTAGTAATGTAATGCTCAAAATTCCCCAAGCCAGGCTTCAGCAATATGTGAACTGTGAACTTCCAGATGTTCAAGCTGGTTTTAGAAAAGGCAGGGGAACCAGAGATCAAATTGCCAACATCCATTGGATCATCAAAAAAGTGAGAGAGTTCCAGAAAAACATCTACTTCTGCTTTATTGACTATGTCAAAGCCTTTGACTGTATGGATCACAATAAACTGTGGAAAATTCTTCAAGAGACGGGAATATGAAACCACCTGACCTGCCTCTTGAGAAATCTGTATGCAAGTCAGGAAGTAACAGTTAGTACTGGATATGGAACAGACTAGTTCCAAATAGGAAAAGGAGTAGGTCAAGGCTGTATATTGTCACCCTGATTATTTAAATTCTATGCAGAGTAAATCATGAGAAATGCTGGACTAGATGAAGCACAGCTGGAATCAAGATTTTTGGGAGAAGTATCAATAACCTCAGATATGCAGATGGTACCACACTTCTGGTAAAAAGTGAAGAAGAACATAACTAAAGAGCCTATTGATGAAAGTGAAAGAGAAGAGTGAAAAAGTTGGCTCAAAACTCAACATTCAGAAAACTAAGATCATGGCATCTGGTCCCATCACTTCACGGTAAATAGATGGGGAAACAGTGGAAACAGAGACTTTATTTTTGGGGATCTCTGAAATCACTGCAAATGGTGACTGCAGCCATGAAATTAAAAGACGCTTGCTCCTTGGAAGAAAAATTATGACCAACCTAGATAGTTTATTAAAAAGCAGAGACATTACTCTGCCAACAAAGGTCTGTCTAGTCAAAGCTATGGTTTTTCCAGTAGTCATGTATGGATGTGAAAGTTGGACTTTAAAGAAAGCCAAGAACCGAAGAATTGATGCTTTTGAACTGTGGTGCTGGAGAAGACTCTTGAGAGTCCCTTGGACTGCAAGGAGATCCAACCAGTCCATCCTAAAGGAAATCAGTCCTGAATATTCATTGGAAGGACAGATGTTGAAGCTGAAACTCCAATACTTTGGCCACCTGATGTGAAGAACTGACTCATTTGAAAAGACCCTAATGCTGGGAAAGATTGAAGGCAGGAGGAGAAGGGGAGGACAGAGGATAAGTTGGTTGGATGGAATCACCAACTCAATGCACATGAGTTTGAGTAAACATAGGGAGTTGGTGATGGACAGGGAGGCCTGGCATGCTGCAGTCCATGGAGTGGCAAAGAGTTGGACACGACTGAGTGACTGAACTGACTGACTAACTGCCTCAGTACTCAACATGTGCAAATGAGCAACAGTATTGGCTACAATAATTTTTATCTAAAGATGGGGATCCCATGTGCTCATTTGTTGTTTCTTCCAAACTACTGAGTACCTCTCCTGTGAGTCTGAAATTGGGACAGGGCTGGCCCTTCTTGGGGGCTGCAGTTCAGCTAGGAGGAGAGGAACAATGGGATGATCCCAGACAAAAAGGTCAAAGGGCAGGAGAGAGCCTGCTGAGAATACATACTCACAGGCCTGAGGGACGGGATTCTTGAGAGGTACCTTCTCAGGGGAGAGGAGGAATGGTCAGGGCAGGAGGTGATGGTGTTTACCAGTCCCTGCACACATGGGATGGGCAGACTGTGTTTGGCTATCTGTCATGTCTGGCTTCCAGCACCTCTCCTTACTATCTCATAGTCCCTGGACACAACCCCATGTGCTTGGGCCACATCCTACCTGAGATGGGTTCTGTGTGGCCTGCAGGCTGATGCCAGCCTTGACTCACCAGGAGTTGGGATGGCTAGCTGTGGTGTTAGCTGGGACTGCCTCCAAAGGTTGTGGCTGACTTGTACCCCATGGCCCATGGGGCCCTGTGGATGAGCAAAGGTGACGTGTCTTTTCTGGGTCTGAGCATTTGACTGTAAGGGAGGGTGATTCTATAGTGCTTTCTCCTTGGTGTGGAGACATCTGGGATGGAGGCAGCTCCTCCAGCCACACAGAAAAAGTCCTCTCCACAAGTCACACAGGACAAAAATCATGGCAAACAATGGGAATGAGGGGCTCCTGAAGATTTTGTGGGACACAGACAATGAGTGAGCAAGGTGGAAAAAAAATCACTCTTGTTTCCAGCCCCTGGGATTTGAGGTTGTTTTCTACTGCTGCAGAACCAGGACTGTCTTGTGTGCTACAGATATTTTACATAATTATCCAGATGTCTGAATTTTTAGAAAAAATTGGGAGTTCTGGCCACATGAGGCTAAATTTCCCACATGGCCCTGAGTGGATGGGCTGAGTGGCAGCTTTATTGGAGGGCAAGACTGTCCCACTCTGCCTCAGTTTCCCATTTACTCACTCACGCTATCAGTATCTCTAGAGGCCTCCGTCACTCTGAGTCTCCCACTACTGTGAACCTCTGCTCCAAAGAGATGCTTGGAGACTCAGACATCCTCATGTGGGAGGGAAAACTACCCTCTAGGGACCTTGGCATCCAGTGCTTGGCAGCTTGGGATGGTAGATGCTCATACTGTGTTTGCTACTAACGAACTCCTACGCTCAAGAAATGACAAAATCAGTGGAGGGGAGTTGCCCTCATGTGGAAGTCTGACCACACCCATGGCCATCTACTCTACTGTCAGCCTGCACAGATTCTATTCTAAGGGCTCAGAGGAAGATGGTAGACACTGGGAATAAGAGGCTCCTAGGTGACCTGATCAAAGTCACACAGTTAGTGCAGAGAGGATGCGGCTGGCCAGAAGCCAATGCTTACATTTGCTCACAGGATTGCCTTGTGCAGCTCCCCTGGGGAACGGAAAGCACTCCTGCTTCTCCACCTACTTTCCTCAAAGGTCATCAGGCTTTGTAAGGTCTCCAAAAACTTAGTCTTACTCCTTTCCAGAGGAGAAATCACCTCTGTACATTCCGTCAAGTGGCTGCTTGTCCAGTTACAAGCAAATCCCTTGCTTTCCCTTCTGGGTGATCACTCTGCTTTGAGAGCCTATTTTCTTACACTTCCATCTTAACATTTCTGGAGGAAAAATATATCAGACCAAGAGAATGTGTCTCTTTCAAGGTGTCCATGTGAAACACATTGAAGGAATCAGGCCAGCCACCAGTAAATCTCCCCCAAAGAAGCTTATAGACTATGCACCACAGCACCTCAGCAGAGCTCAGCTACAAGTCCATTGAGGCAGATTCTGATCCTCCTTTTACTGATGAGGAAAACAAGGCACAGAAAGATGGAACAACTGGACCAAAGACATACAGTGAGTTGGGGGCAAAGACTTGAGCTAAACCTTCTGCTTTCAAATCCTGCATTTTGCCACCTCTGGTCTGATAAATTCTCCTTCAATTCCTAGAAATCAGGGAAAAAGATTCAAGCAAACCTGGATTTTGTTATAGACTATTCCATGTACTGTAACTGTGAGACATGGGCAAATCTCAATGCCTCTCTGAGCCTGGGATTCTTTGTTAATAACATGGGCTAAGCACACTCCATTCACAACATGGGAGGATTAGCTCTGACTGTGGGAGGCTCATGTGTGATTAGTTCTATCCTATCACTCATAACCCTGGGATATTTCTAGAGCTACTCCACTTGGAACGCAGAGTCCCCTTTGTGAAATGCTGGGATTTCCATCTGGAAACAGAATGAGTATTTCCTCTTCACCTGAAAAATTAAGACTGCAAAAATAGGAGAAATTTCTCCCCTCCTTCAACTCTCTTCTTTGGGGATTAAATTATCCTTCTGTTTACTTTGGAAGTATACATACCCAGCCTAAGAGGACAGTTTGTAAGGAGGCTGGATCAGGAAAGGCAGTCCACTGGCACTGTCAGGCACGGATAACAGCCAGGCTCTTTCATCTTTCCTTCCTTTCCTTCTCCTTCCCTTTCCTTCTTCCCTTTCTCCCTCCTTCCCTCCCTTCCTTCCCTTTCCTGATTATATCTTATTGGGCAAAATATATATAACATAAAATTTACCCATTTTAAAATATACATAATTTTAAAGTGATGAAACTAAGTGTATTCATAATGTTGTCTAACTATCACTACCATCTGTCTCCAGATGGTAGTGATAGTTTTAAAAAACTTTAAAAAAATCATCTCAAATGGAAACTCCATAGCCTCTAAGTGATAACTCCCCAATTCCTCATTCTGCCAGCCCCTGGAAACCACCTTTCTATTCTCTGTCTAGGAATCTGATATAAGTAGAATCATGCAATATATGCCCTTTTGTGTCTGGCTTATTTCACTTAGCATAGTGTTTTCAAGGTTCCTTCATGTTGTAGCATTATTAGGATTTCATTCCTTTAATGGCTGAATAATATTCCATTGTATGTACATATCACATTTGTTTATCCATTCATCTGTTGGTGAACACTTGGGTTGTTTCTACCTTTTTGCTATTGTGAATAATGCTTCTATGAACATGGGTGTACAATGTCTGAGTCTTTGCTTTCAGTTCTTATGGGTATATGCTTAGAAGTGGGAATGTTGCATCATATGGTGGTGCTGGTGGTTTAGTTGCTAAGTCGTGTCTAACTCTTGCGAACCCATGGACTGTAGCCTGTTAGGATTCTCTGTCCATGGGATTCTCCAGGCAAGAATATTGGAGTGGGTTGCCATTTCCTTCTCCAGCATCATAGTAATTCTATGTTTATCTTTCTGAAGAACTGCCATACTGTTTTCCAGTATGGCTGGACCATTTTACATTCCTATCAATAATGTGCAATATTTGCGATTTTCACATCCTTATCAACACTTGTTATTTTTGCTTTATGTTTTTTTGTTATTGAGTAGTAGGAGTTGCTTTTATATTTTAAATATTAATCCTTGATCAGATATCTGATTTGAAAATATCTTCTCCCATTTTCTGGGTTGTCTTTTCACTCTCCTGGTTGTGATCTTTGATGCACAAAAGTTTTTAATTTTGATGAATCCGATTCATCTACTTTTCTGTTTTTATATTTTGTTTTTTTTTTTAATTAGAGGATATTATTTTTACAATATTGTGATGGTTTTTACCATACATCAACGTGAATCAGCATTAGGTATACATATGTCCCCTCCCTCTTGAACCCGCCTCCCACTTTCTCCTCATTCCACCCCTCTAGGTTGTCACAGAGTACTGGCTTTGGGTTCCCTGCATTTTACATCAAACTCCCACTGGCATTCTATTTTACATATGGTAATGTATATGTTTCAATGTTATTCTCTCTTTTGTTGTCTATGTTTGTGGTGTCAAAACTAAGGAATCATTGATAAATCCAATGTTGTGAAGATTATTCCCTATTTTTCTCACTATGATTTCTATAGTTTTAACTCTTATGTTTAGGTCTTGATACATTTTGAGATAATTTTTGTATATGGGATAAAGTAAAGGTAAATTTCATCATTTTTCATGCGGATATGTAGTTTTCCCAGTACCACTTGTTGAAGAAACTTTGTTCCACTGAATGTTCTTGGCAACTTTGTTGAAAATCATTTAATCAAATATATGAGGGTTTATTTCTCTGATATTCATTCTATTCCATTGGTCTATATGTCCATCATGCCAGATGACACTATTTTAAAAAAATATTTATTTATTTATTGGCTATGCTTGGTTTTTATTGCTGCTCAGGCTTTTCTCTGGTTACAGAGAATAGGGGCTACTCTCTAGCGGTGCATGGGCTTCTCAATGCAGTGACTTCTCTTGAAGCCACTTGCAGAGCACGGGCTTTAGAGCACAGGCACGATAGTTGTGGCACACACGCTTAGTTGTTTCAAGACATGTGGCATCTTCCCAATCCAGGGACTGAATCAGTGTCTCCTGCATCAGCAGGTGGATTCTTTACCACTGAGCACCAGGGAAGCCCAGATCACACTGTTTTGATTATTGTGTTTTTTTAAAGTAAAATTTGAAATTAGAAAGTATGAATCCTCCAACTTTGCTCTTCTTTTTCAGTATTCCCCTGGCTATTTGGGTTATTTAAGATTCCATATAAATTTTAGAGACAGTTATTCAGTGTCTACAAAAAATGCTGTAGATATTTTTTATAAAGATTGCATTAAATTTGTAGGTCACTTTTAGCAGCATTATGATCTAGACAATATTAAATCTTCCAATTCATGAACACAGGATATCTTTAGCTCAATGTCTTCTTTAATCTCTTTTAGCAATGTTTTGTAGTTTTCAATGTATAAGCCTTTGGTCAGTCAGTCAGTTCAGTCGCTCAGTCATGTCCGATTCTTTGCGACCCCATGAATCGCAGCACACCAGGCCTCCCTGTCCATCACCAAATCCCAGAGTTCATCCAAACTCATGTCCATCGAGTCGGTGATGCCATCCAGCCATCTCATCCTCTGTCATCCCCTTCTCCTCCTTCCCACAATCCCTCCCAGCATCAGACTCTTTTCCAATGAGTCAACTCTGCATGAGGTGGCCAAAGTACTGGAGTTTCAGCTTTAGCATGAGTCCTTCAAAAGAACACCCAGGACTGATCTCCTTTAGAATGGACTGGTTGGATCTCCTTGCAGTCCAAGGGACTCGCAAGAGTCTTCCCCAACACCACAATTCAAAAGCATCAATTCTTTGGTGCTCAGCTTTCTTCACAGTCCAACTCTCACATCCATACATGACCACAGGAAAAACCACAGCCTTGACTAGATGGACCTTTGTTGGCAAAGTAATGTCTCTGCTTTTGAATATGCTACCTAGGTTGGTCAATAACTTTCCTTCCAAGGAGTAAGTGTCTTTTAATTTCATGGCTACAATCACCATCTGTAGTGATTTTGGAGCCCCAGAAAAGAAAGTCTGACACTGTTTCCACTGTTTCCCCATCTATTTCCCATGAAGTGATGGGACCGGATGCCATGATCTTAGTTTTCTTTTTTTTTTTTTTTTAAATTTTATTTTATTTTTAAACTTTACATAATTGTATTAGTTTTGCCAAATATCAAAATGAATCCGCCACAGGTATACATGTGTTCCCCATCCTGAACCCTCCTCCCTCCTCCCTCCCCATTCCATCCCTCTGGGCGTCCCAGTGCACCAGCCCCAAGCATCCAGTATTGTGCATCGAACCTGGACTGGCAACTCGTTTCATACATGATATTTTACATGTTTCAATGCCATTCTCCCACATCTTCCCACCCTCTCCCTCTCTCACAGAGTCCATAAGACTGTTCTATACATCAGTGTCTCTTTTGCTGTCTCGTACACAGGGTTATTGTTACCATCTTTCTAAATTCCATATATATGCGTTAGTATACTGTATTGGTGTTTTTCTTTCTGGCTTACTTCACTCTGTATAATAGGCTCCAGTTTCATCCACCTCATTAGAACTGATTCAAATGTATTCTTTTTAATGGCTGAGTAATACTCCATTGTATATATGTACCACTGCTTTCTTATCCATTCATCTGCTGATGGACATCTAGGTTGCTTCCATGTCCTGGCTATTATAAACAGTGCTGCAATGAACATTGGGGTACACGTGTCTCTTTCCCTTCTGGTTTCCTCAGTGTGTATGCCCAGCAGTGGGATTGCTGGATCATAAGGCAGTTCTATTTCCAGTTTTTTAAGGAATCTCCACACTGTTCTCCATAGTGGCTGTACTAGTTTGCATCCCCACCAACAGTGTAAGAGGGTTCCCTTTTCTCCACACCCTCTCCAGCATTTATTACTTGTAGACTTTTGGATCACAGCCATTCTGACTAGTGTGAAATGGTACCTCATAGTGGTTTTGATTTGCATTTCTCTGATAATGAGTGATGTTGAGCATCTTTTCATGTGTTTGTTAGCCATCTGTATGTCTTCTTTGGAGAAATGTCTATTTAGTTCTTTGGCCCATTTTTTGATTGGGTCATTTATTTTTCTGGAGTTGAGCTGTAGGAGTTGCTTGTATATTCTCGAGATTAGTTGTTTGTCAGTTGCTTCATTTGCTATTATCTTCTCCCATTCTGAAGGCTGTCTTTTCACCTTGCTAATAGTTTCCTTTGATGTGCAGAAGCTTTTAAGGTTAATTAGGTTCCATTTGTTTATTTTTGCTTTTATTTCCAATATTCTGGGAGATGGGTCATAGAGGATCCTGCTGTGATGTATGTCAGAGAGTGTTTTGCCTATGTTCTCCTCTAGGAGTTTTATAGTTTCTGGTCTTACGTTGAGATCTTTAATCCATTTTGAGTTTATTTTTGTGTATGGTGTTAGAAAGTGTTCTAGTTTCATTCTTTTACAAGTGGTTGACCAGATTTCCCAGCACCACTTGTTAAAGAGATTGTCTTTAATCCATTGTATATTCTTGCCTCCTTTGTCAAAGATAAGGTGTCCATAGGTGCGTGGATTTATCTCTGGGCTTTCTATTTTGTTCCATTGATCTATATTTCTGTCTTTGTGCCAGTACCATACTGTCTTGATAACTGTGGCTTTGTAGTAGAGCCTGAAGTCAGGTAGGTTGATTCCTCCAGTTCCATTCTTCTTTCTCAAGATAGCTTTGGCTATTCGAGGTTTTTTGTATTTCCATACAAATTGTGAAATTATTTGTTCTAGCTCTGTGAAGAATGCTGTTGGTAGCTTGATAGGGATTGCATTGAATCTATAGATTGCTTTGGGTAGTATACTCATTTTCACTATATTGATTCTTCCAATCCATGAACATGGTATATTTCTCCATCTGTTAGTGTCCTCTTTGATTTCTTTCACCAGTGTTTTATAGTTTTCTATATATAGGTCTTTAGTTTCTTTAGGTAGATATATTCCTAAGTATTTTATTCTTTCCATTGCAATGGTGAATGGAATTGTTTCCTTAATTTCTCTTTCTGTTTTCTCATTATTAGTGTATAGGAATGCAAGTGATTTCTGTGTGTTGATTTTATATCCTGCAACTTTACTATAGTCATTGATTAGTTCTAGTAATTTTCTGGTGGAGTCTCTAGGGTTTTCTATGTAGAGGATCATGTCATCTGCAAACAGTGAGAGCTTTACTTCTTCTTTTCCAATTTGGATTCCTTTTATTTCTTTTTCTGCTCTGATTGCTGTGGCCAAAACTTCCAAAACTATGTTGAATAGTAATGGTGAAAGTGGACACCCTTGTCTTGTTCCTGACTTTAGAGGAAATGCTTTCAATTTTTCGCCATTGAGGATAATGTTTGTTGTGGGTTTGTCATATATAGCTTTTATTATGTTCAGGTATGTTCCTTCTATTCCTGCTTTCTGGAGAGTTTTGATCATAAATGGATGTTGTATTTTGTCAAAGGCTTTCTCTGCATCTATTGAGATAATCATATGGTTTTTATTTTTCAATTTGTTAATGTGGTGTATTACATTGATTGATTTGCGGATATTGAAGAATCCTTGCATCCCTGGGATAAAGCCCACTTGGTCATGGTGTATGATCTTTTTAATGTGTTGTTGGATTCTGATTGCTAGAATTTTGTTAAGGATTTTTGCATCTATGTTCATCAGTGATATTGGCCTGTAGTTTTCTTTTTTTGTGGGATCTTTGTCAGGTTTTGGTATTAGGGTGATGGTGGCCTCATAGAATGAGTTTGGAAGTTTACCATCCTCTGCAATTTTCTGGAAGAGTTTGAGCAGGATAGGTGTTAGCTCTTCTCTAAATTTTTGGTAGAATTCAGCTGTGAAACCGTCTGGACCTGGGCTTTTGTTTGCTGGAAGATTTTTGATTACAGTTTCAATTTCCGTGCTTGTGATGGGTCTGTTAAGATTTTCTATTTCTTCCTGATCGAGTTTTGGAAAGTTGTACTTTTCTAAGAATTTGTCCATTTCTTCCACGTTGTCCATTTTATTGGCATATAATTGTTGATAGTACTCTCTTATGATCCTTTGTATTTCTGTGATGTCTGTGGTGATCTCTCCATTTTCATTTCTAATTTTATTGATTTGATTTTCCCCCCTTTGTTTCTTGATGAGTCTGGCTAATGGTTTGTCAATTTTATTTATCCTTTCAAAAAACCAGCTTTTGGTTTTGTTGATTTTTGCTATGATCTCTTTTGTTTCTTTTGCATTTATTTCTGCCCTAAGTTTTAAGATTTCTTTCCTTCTACTAACCCTGGGGTTCTTCATTTCTTCCTTTTCTAGTTGCTTTAGGTGTAGAGTTAGGTTATTTATTTGACTTTTTTCTTGTTTCTTGAGGTGTGCCTGTATTGCTATGAACTTTCCCCTTAGAACTGCTTTTACCGTGTCCCACAGGTTTTGGGTTGTTGTGTTTTCATTTTCATTCGTTTCTATGCAAATTTTGATTTCTTTTTTGATTTCTTCTGTGATTTGTTGGTTATTCAGCAGCGTGTTGTTCAGCCTCCATATGTTGGAATTTTTAATAGTTTTTCTCTTGTAATTGAGATCTTATCTTACTGCATTGTGGTCAGAAAAGATGCTTGGAATGATTTCTATTTTTTTGAATTTACCAAGGCTAGCTTTATGGCCCAGGATGTGATCTATCCTGGAGAAGGTTCCATGTGTGCTTGAGAAAAAGGTGAAATTCATTGTTTGGGGATGAAATGTCCTATAGATATTAATTAGGTCTAACTGGTCTATTGTATCGTTTAAAGTTTGTGTTTCCTTGTTAATTTTCAGTTTAGTTGATCTATCCATAGGTGTGAGTGGGGTATTAAAGTCTCCCACTATTATTGTGTTATTGTTAATTTCTCCTTTCATACTTGTTAGCATTTGTCTTACATACTGCGGTGCTCCCGTGTTGGGTGCATATATATTTATAATTGTTATATCTTGTTCTTGGATTGATCCTTTGATCATTTTGTAGTGACCATCTTTGTCTCTTTTCACAGTCTTTGTTTTAAAGTCTATTTTATCTGATATGAATATTGCTACTCCTGCTTTCTTTTGGTCCCTATTTGCATGGAAAATCTTTTTCCAGCCCTTCACTTTCAGTCTGTATGTGTCCCCTGTTTTGAGGTGGGTCTCTTGTAGACAACATATGTAGGGGTCTTGTTTTTGTATCCATTCAGCCAGTCTTTGTCTTTTGGTTGGGGCATTCAACCCATTTACGTTTAAGGTAATTACTGATAAGTATGATCCCGTTGCCATTTACTTTATTGTTTGGGGTTCGAATTTATACACCATTTTTGTGTTTCCTGTCTAGAGAATATCCTTTAGTATTTGTTGGAGAGCTGGTTTGGTGGTGCAGAATTCTCTCAGCTTTTGCTTGTCTGAAAAGCTTTTGATTTCTCCTTCATACTTGAATGAGATCCTTGCTGGGTACAATAATCTGGGCTGTAGGTTATTTTCTTTCATCATTTTAAGTATGTCTTGCCATTCCCTCCTGGCTTGAAGAGTTTCTATTGAAAGATCAGCTGTTATCCTTATGGGTATTCCCTTGTGTGTTATTTGTTGTTTTTCCCTTGCTGCTTTTAATATTTGTTCTTTGTGTTTGATCTTTGTTAATTTGATTAATATGTGTCTTGGGGTGTTTCGCCTTGGGTTTATCCTGTTTGGGACTCTCTGGCTTTCTTGGACTTGGGTGATTATTTCCTTCCCCATTTTAGGGAAGTTTTCAACTATTATCTCCTCAAGTATTTTCTCATGGTCTTTCTTTTTGTCTTCTTCTTCTGGGACCCCTATGATTCGAATGTTGTAGCGTTTAATATTGTCCTGGAGGTCTCTGAGATTGTCCTCATTTCTTTTAATTCGTTTTTCTTTTATCCTCTCTGATTCATTTATTTCTACCATTCTATCTTCTAATTCACTAATCCTATCTTCTGCCTCTGTTATTCTACTATTTGTTGCCTCCAGAGTGTTTTTAATTTCACTTATTGCATTATTCATTATATATTGACTCTTTTTTATTTCTTCTAAGTCCTTGTTAAACCTTTCTTGCATCTTCTCAATCCTTGCCTCCAGGCTATTTATCTGTGATTCCATTTTAATTTCAAGATTTTGGATCAATTTCACTATCATTATTCGGAATTCTTTATCAGGTAGATTCCCTATCTCTTCCTCTTTTGTTTGGTTTGGTGGGCATTTATCCTGTTCCTTTAACTGTTGGCTATTCCTCTGTCTCTTCATCTTGTTTAAATTGCTGAGTTTGGCGTGTCCTTTCTGTATTCTGGCAGTTTGTGGAGTTCTCTTTATTGTGATGTTTCCTCACTGTGTGTGGGTTTGTACAGCTGGCTTGTTAAGGTTTCCTGGTTAGGGAAGCTTGTGTCGATGTTCTGGTGGATGGAGCTGTATTTCTTCTCTCTGGAGTGTAATGAAATGTCCAGTAATGAGTTACGAGATGTCTATGGTTTTGGGGTGACTTTGGGCAGCCTGTATCTTGAAGCTCAGGGCTGTGTTCCTTTGTTGCTGGAGAATTTGCTTGTTATGTCTTTCCCTGGAACTTGTTGGCCCTTGTGTGGTGCTTGGTTTCAGTGTCGGTATGGAGGCGTTTGATGAGCTCCTGTCAATTAATGTTCCTTGGAGTCAGGAGTTCCCTGGAGTCAGGGCTTAGTTTTCTGAATGTTGAGTTTTGAGCCAACTTTTGCACTTTCCTCTTTCACTTTCATCAAGAGGCTTTTGAGTTCCTCTCCCCTTTCGGCCTTAAGGGTTGTGTCATCTGCATATCTGAGGTTATTGATATTTCTCCCGGCCATCTTGATCCCAGCTTGTGCTTCCTCCAGCCCAGCGTTTCTCATGATGTACTCTGCATAGAAGTTAAATAAGCAAGGTGACAATATACAGCCTTGAGTACTCCTTTTCCTATTTGGAACCAGTCTGTTGTTCCATGTCTAGTTCTAACTGTTGCTTCCTGACCTGATATAGATTTCTCAAGAGGCAGGTCAGGTGGTCTGGTATTCCCATCTCTTTCAGAGGTTTCCATAGTTTATTGTGATCCACACAGTCAAAGGTGTCAAAGGCTTTGGCACAGTCAATAAAGCAGAAATAGATGTTTTTCTGGAACTCTCTTCCTTTTTCCATGATCCGCGGATGCTGGCAATTTGATCTCTGGTTCCTCTGCCTTTTCTAAAACCAGCTTGAACATCAGGAAGTTCATGGTTCACATTTTGCTGAAGCCTGGCTTGGAGAATTTTGAGCATTATTTTACTAGTGTGTGAGAGGAGTGCAATTGTGTGGTAGTTTGAGCATTCTTTGGCATTGCCTTTCTTTGGGATTGGAATGAAAACGGACCTTTTCCAGTCCTGTGGCCACTGCTGAGTTTTCCAAATTTGCTGGCATATTGAGTGCAGCACTTTCACAGCATCATCTTTCAGGATTTGGAATAGCTCAACTGGAATTCCATCACCTCCACTAGCTTTGTTCGTAGTGATGCTTTCTAAGGCTCACTTGACTTCATATTCCAGGATGTCTGGCTCTAGGTGAGTGATCACACCATCGTGATTATCTGGGTCATGAAGATCTTTTTTGTACAGTTCTTCTGTGTATTCTTGTCACCTCTTCTTAATATCTTCTGCTTCTGTTAGGTCCATACCATTTGTGTCCTTTGTTGAGCCGATCTTTGCATGAAATGTTCCCTTGGTGTCTCTAATTTTCTTGAAGAGATCTCTAGTCACTTTGGTAAATTTATTCCTGAGTATTTTATTCTTTCTTGATGCTATTGTAAATAGGATTATTTTCTTAATTCCATTTTCATTGTTACTGTATAGAAATGCAACTGATTTGAACCTATTGATTGAGTATCATGCAAATTTATTGAATTCATGCATTAGCTCTGATAGCTGCATGTGTGTGTAGATTCTTTAGTGTTTTCTACATATAATATCATGTCATATTTGAACATAAATAATTTTATTTCTTCCTTTCCTATTTGGATAACATTTATTTCCTTTTCTTGCTTAATTGATCTGACTAGAATTACAGTATTCATTGTTGTTGTTCTTATTGAAGAATAAATGACATACAGGGGATTCCCAGGTGGCTCAGTGATAAAGAATTTTCCTGGCAATGCAATAGATGTAGGGAAATGGGTTGGATCAGGAAGATCCCTGGAGGAGGAAATAGTAACCCACTCTAGTAGTCTTGTCTGGAAAATGCCATGGACAAAGGAGCCTGGTGGGCTACAGCCTTGAGGGTTGCAAAGAGTCGGATGTGACTGAGCACAAACACTTACGGATGACACACAATATTATATGAGTTTCAAGTACAACATAATGATCTGACTTTTAGGTTGATGTAGTCCCATTTGTTTATTTTGCTTTTGTTGCCTTTGCCTGAGGAGACAGATCCAAAAAAAATACTTTGCTAAGATCAAGGTCAAAGAGAATACTGCCAAGGTTTTCTTCTAGGAGTTTTATGGTGTCAGGTCTTATGTTTAGATCTTTAATCCATTTTGGGTTTATTTTTGTATATGGTATAAAAAAGTGACCCACTTTCATTCTTTTGCATTAAACTGTGTCTAGCTTTCCCAACATCATTTATTGAAGTGACTCTCTTTTCCTCACTTTTTATTCTTGTCCCTTTGCCATAAACTAATTGGCCGTACAAGTATGGATTTGTTTCTGGGCTCTCTGTTCTATTCCATTGTCTGTTTTTGTGTCAGTATCATGCAGTTTTAAATTACTATAGCTTTGCAGTATAGTTCAAAATCAGGGCACATGATACATCCAGTTTTGTTCTTTCCCCTTGAAATTGTTTTGGTGATTTGGGGTCTTTCGTGATTCCATAAAAATTTTGGGATTATTTATTCCAGTTCTTTACAAAAATATCACTGTTATTTTGACAGGGATTGCATTGAATCTGTATGTGGCTTTGGGTAGTATGGACATTTTAACAATAATTCTTCCAAGCTATGAGCATGGTATATCTTTCCTTTAATTTGTGTTGTCTTCAGTTTCTTTCATCAGGGTCTTAAGGTTTTCAGCCTATAGATCTTTCATTTTCTTAATTTAGTTTATTCCTAGGTATTTAATTAGTTTTGATGCGCTTGTAAATGGGATTGTTTTCTTTTTCTAAATTTCTCTTTCTTACAGGTCATTATTAGTGCACAGAAATGCAACCAATTCATGTGTATCATTTTTGTATCTCCCAGTATTACTTAAATTATTAGTTCTACTAGCTTATTGATGGGGTTTTTTAGGATTTTTATATATAAAATCACATCATCTACAAATAGTGAGTTTGGCTTGTTCATTTCTTTTAAAAACATTTTTTCCCTTTTAATTAATTTATTTTTATTGAAGGATAATTGCTTTACAGAATTTTGTTGTTTTCTGTCAAACCTCAACATGAATCAGCCATAGGTATACATATATCCCCTCCCATTTGAACCTTCCTCCCATCTCCTGCCCCATCCCACCCCTCTAGATTGATACAGAGCCCCTGTTTGAGTTTCCTGAGCCATACAGCAAATTCCCGTTGCCTATCTATTTTACATATGGTAATGTAAGTTTCCATGTTACTCTTTCCATATGTCTTGCCCTCTCCTGCCCTCTCTCCATGTTCATAAGTCTATTCTCTATCTGTGTCTCCATTGCTGCCCTGTAAATAAATTCTTCAGTACCATTTTTCTAGATTCTGTATATATGTGTTAGAATATGATATTTATCTTTCTCTAACTCACTTCACTCTGTGTAATAGGTTCTAGGGTCATTCACCTCATCAGCACTGACTCAAATGCATTCCTTTTTATGGCTGAATAATATTCCATAGTGTATATGTACCACAACTTCTTTATCCATTCATTTGTCGATGGGCCTCTAGGTTGCTTCCACGTTCTAGCTATTGTAAATAGTGCTGCAAATAACAATGGGATACATGTGTCTTTTTCAGTTTTGGTTTCCTCAGGGTATATGCCTAGGAGTGGGATTGCTGGGTCATATGGTGGTTTTATTGCTAGTTTCTTAAGGAATCTCCATACTGTTTTCCACAGTGGCTGTATCAATTCACATTCCCACCAACAGTGCAAGAGCATTCCCTTTTTTCCACACCCTTGCTGGCATTTATTGTTTGTAGACTTTTTGATGATCGCCATTCTGACTGGTGTCAGGTGATATCTCATTGTAGTTTTGATTTGCATTTCTCTAATAATGAATGATACTGAACATCTTTTCATGTGTTTGTTAGCCATCTGTATGTCTTCTTTGGAGAAATGTCTGTTTAGGTCTTTGACCCACTTTTTTTATTGGGTTGTTTGTTTTTCTAGCATTAAGTTGTTATGAGCTGCTTGTATATTTTGGAAATTAATCCTTTGTCAGTTGTTTCATTTGCTATTATTTTCTCCCATACTGAGGGTTGTCTTTTCACCTTGCTTATGCTGTGAAAGTGCTGCAGTCAATATGCCAGCAAATTTGGAAAACTCAACAGTGGCCACAGGACTGGAAAAGGTCAGTTTTCATTCCAATCCCAAAGAAAGGCAATGCCAAAGAATGGTCAAGCTACCTCAGAATTGCACTCATCTTACATGCTAGTAAATTAATGCTCAAAATTCTCCAAGCCAGGCTTCAGCAATATGTGAACCGTGAACTTCCAGATGTTCAAGCTGGTTTTAGAAAAGGCAGAGGAGCCAGAGATTAAATTGCCAGCATCTGCTGGATCATGGAAAAAGGAAGAGAGTTCCAGAAAAGCATCTATTTCTGCTTTATTGACTGTGCCAAAGCCTTTGACTGTGTGGATCACAATAAACTGTGGGAAATTCTGAAAGAGATGGGAATACCAGACCACCTGACCTGCCTCTTGAGAAATCTATATGCAGGTCAGGAAGCAACAGTTAGAACTAGACATGGAACAACAGACTGGTTCCAAATAGGAAAAGGAGTACGTCAAGGCTGTATATTGTCAACTTGCTTATTTAACTTCTATGCAGAGTACATCATGAGAAACGCTGGGCTGGAGGAAGCACAAGCTGGGATCAAGATGGCCGGGAGAAATATCAATAACCTCAGATATGCAGATGACACAACTCTTAAGGCAGAAAGGGAAGAGGAACTCAAAAGCCTCTTGATGAAAGTGAAAGAGGAGAGTGAAAAAGTTGGCTCAAAACTCAACATTCAGAAAACTAAGATCATGGCATCTGGTCCCATCACTTCATGGGAAATAGATGGGGAAACAGTGGAAACAGTGTCAAACTTTATTTTTTGGGGGCTCCAAAATCACTGCAGATGGTGACTGTAGCCATGAAATTAAAAGACGCTTACTCCTTGGAAGGAAAGTTATGACCAACCTAGATAGCATATTCAAAAGCAGAGACATGACTTTGCCAACAAAGGTCCGTCTAGTCAAGGCTATGGTTTTTCCTGGGGTCATGTATGGATGTGAGAGTTGGACTGTGAAGAAAGCTGAGTGCCGAAAAATTGATGCTTTTGAATTGTGGTGTTGGAGAAAACTCTTGAGAGTCCCTTGGACTGCAAGGAGATCCAACCAGTCCATCCTAAAGGAGATCAGTCTTGGGTGTTCATTGGAAGGACTGATACTGAGGCTGAAACTGCAATACTTTGGCCACCTCATGTAAAGAGTTGACTCATTGGAAAAGACTCTGATGCTGGGAGGGATTGGGGGCAGGAGGAGAAGGGGGCAACAGAGGATGAGATGGCTGGATGGCATCACTGACTCGATGGACATGAGTTTGGGTAAACTCCAGGAGTTGATGATAGACAGGGAGGTCTGGCGTGCTGCAATTCATGGGGTCACAAAGAGTCGGACACGACTGAGTGACTGAACTGAACTGATAGTTTCCTTTGTTGTGCAAAAGCATTTAATTTTAATCAGATCCCACTTGTTTACTTTTGTTTTTATTTCCATTACTCTAGGAGGTTGGGTCATAGAGGATCTTGCTTTGATTTATGTCCTCAAGTGTTCTGCCTATGTTTTCCTGTAAGAGTTTTATAGTTTCTGGTCTTACATTTAGGTCTTTAATCCATTTTGAGTTTATCTTTGTGTATTGTGTTAGGAAGTGTTCTAATTTCATTCTTTTACCTGTAGTTGCCCAGTTTTCCCAGCACCATTTATTGGAGAGGCTGTCTTTGCCCCATTGTATATTCTTGCCTCTTTTGTCAACAATAAAGTACGCATAGATGCATAGATTTATTTCTTGGCTTTCTGTCTTGTTCCATTGGTCTATATTTCTGTTTTTGTGCCAGTACCATACTGTCTTGATGACTGTAGCTTTGTAATATAGTCTGAAGTCAGGAAGGTTGATTCCTCTAGCTCCATTCTTCTTTCTCAAGACTGCTTTGGCTATTCAGGGTCTTTGGTGTTTCCATATGAGTTGGGAAATTTTTGTTCAAGTTCTGTGAAAAATGCCATTGGTAATTTGATAGGGATTGCATTGAATCTGTTGATTGCATTTGGTAGTATAGTCATTTTTACAATATTGATTTGTCCCACCCAGGAACATGGAATGTCTCTCCATCTGCTTATGTTATCTTTGATTTTTTTCATCAGTGTTTTCTGTGTACAGTTCTTTTGTCTCCTTAGTTAAGTTTATTCCTATTTAATTCTTTTTGTTGCAATGGTGAATGGGATTGATTCCTTAATTTCTCTTTCTAATTTTTCATTGTTAGTATATAGAAATGCAAGTGATTTCTATGTATAGATTTTGTACCCTGCAACTTTGCTAAATTCACTGATTAGCTTTAATAATTTTCTGATACTATCTTTAGGGTTTTCTATGTATAGTGTCATTTCATCTGCAAACAGTGAAAGCTTTACTTCTTCTTTTCTGATCTGGATTCCTTTTATTTCTTTTTCTTCTCTGATTGCTATAGCTATCCAGAACTATGTTGAATAATAGTGGTGAAAGTGGACACCTTTGTCTTTTTCCTGGTCTTAAGGAGAATGCTTTCAGTTTTTCACCATTGAGAATAATGTTTGCTGTAGGCTTATCATATATGGCCTTTACTATGTTGAGGTAGGTTCCTTCTATGCCCATTTTTTGAAGTTTTAATCATAAATAGGTGCTGAATTTTGTCAGAGGCTTTTTCTGCGTCTATTGAGATTATCATGTGGTTTTTATCTTTCAATTTGTTAATATGGTGTATCACATTGATTGATTTGCATATACTGGAGAATCCTTGAATTCCTGGAATAAATCCAACTTGGCCATGGTGTTTTAGTTTTTTGATATATTACTGAATTCTATTTGCTAAAATTTTTTTGAGGATTTTTGCATCTATGTTCATCAGTGATATTGGCCTGTAGTTTTCTTTTTTTGTGTTGTCTTTGTCTGGTTTTGGTATCAGGATGATGGTGGCCTCATAAAATGAGTTTGGAAGTGTTCCTTCCTCTGCAGTTTTTTGAAAGAGTTTTAGAAGGATGGGCATTAGCTCCTGTCTAAATGTCTGATAGAATTCTCCTGTGAAGCCATCTGGTTCTGGGCTTTTGTTTTTTGGGAGATTTTTGATCACAGCTTCAATTTCAGAGCTTGTAATTGGGTTGGTCATAATTTCTATTTCTTCCTGGTTCAGTCTTGGAAGATTGAACTTTTCTGAGAATCTGTCCATTTATTCCAGGTTATCCATTTTATTGCCATATAGTTGTTCATAATAGTCTCTTATAATCTTTTGTATTTCTGCATTGTCTGTTGTAACCTCTCCTTTTTCATTTCTAATTTTGCTGATTTGATTCTTCTCTCTTTTTATCATGATGAGTCTGGCTAAAGGCTTGTGAATTTTGTTTATCTTCTCAAAGAAAAAGCTTTTGGCTTTATTAATATTTTCTATTGTTTCTTTCATTTCTTTTTTACTTATTTCTGCTCAGATCTTTATAATTTCTTTACTTCTACTAATTTTTTTTGTTCTTCTTTTCCCAGTTGTTTTAGGTGTAAAGTTAGGTTGTCAACTCAATGTTTTTCTTGTTTCTTGAGGTAGGATTGTATTGCTATAAACTTCCCTATTAGGACTGCTTTTGCTGCATCCCATAGATTTTGAGTTGTCATCTTTTCATTGTCATTTGTTTCTAGAAATTGTTTATTTCCCTTTTGATTTCTTCAGTAAACTGTTGGTTATTTAGAATTGTGTTGTTTCATCTCCATGTATTTGTATTTGTTACAGTTTCTTTCTTGTAATTAGTATCTAGTCTCATAGCACTGTGGTTGGAGAAGATGCTTGATATGATTTCGATTTTCTTAAATTTACTGAGATTTGATTTGTGACTCAAGATGTGGTCTATCCTGGAGACTGTTCCATGTGCACTTGAGAAGAAGGTGTATTTGTCTGCATTTGGATGGAATGTCCTGAAGATATCAATGAGATCCATCTCATCTAATGTATCATTTAAGACTTGTGTTTCCTTATTAATTTTCTGTTTTGATGATCTGTCCATTGGAGTGAGTGGGGTGTTAAAGTCTCCTACTATTATTGTGTTACTGTCAATTTCTCCTTTTATGTCCGTTAGTGTTTGTCTTATGTATTAAGGTGCTCCTATGTTGGGTGCGTAGACATTTACAACTGTTATGTCTTCCTCCTGGATTGATCCCTTTATCATTATGTAGTGTCCTTCCTTATCTCTTGTAATCTTATTTATTTTAAGGTCTATTTTTTTTTTAATTCCTCATCTTTATTTTCTATTTTTTTTAATTTTATTTTATTTTAAACTTTACATAATTGTATTAGTTTTGCCAAATATCAAAATGAATCTGCCACAGGTCTGAATGAAGATTGCTACTCCAGCTTTCTTTTGCTTCCCATTTGTATGGAATATATTTTTCCATCCTCTCACTTTCAGTCTATATGTGTCTTGAGGTCTGAAGTGGGTTTCTTGTAGACAGTATACAAATGTGTCTTGTTTTTGAATCCATTCAGCCAGTCTGTGTCTTTTTGTTGGAGCATTTAATCCATTTACATTTAAAGTAATTATTGATATATATGTTCTTATTGCCATTTTCTTAATTGTTTTGGGTTGATTTTGTAGATCTTTCCCCCTCTCTTATATATCTTGACTATAAAAGTCCTTTTAACATTTGTTGTAAAGCTGGTTTGGTGGTACTGAATTCTCTTAACTTCTGCTTCTCTGAAGAGCTTTTTATTTCTCCATCAATTTTGAATGAGAACCTTGTTGGGTACAGTAATCTTGGTTGTAGATTTTTTCCCTTTCAGTACTTTGTATATATCTTGCCATTCCCTTCTGGCCTGCAGAGTTTCTGTTGAAAGATCAGCTGTTAAGCATATGGAGTTTCCCTTGTATGTTACTTGTTGCTTCTCCCTTGCTGCTTTTAATATTCTTTCTTTGTGTTCAGTCTTTGTCAGTTTGATTAGTATGTGTTTTGGCATGTTTCTCCTTGGGTTTATCCTGTATGGGACTCTCTGTGCCTCTTGGACTTGATTGACTGTTTCCTTTTTCATGTTGGGGAAATTTTCAACTATAATCTCTTCAAAAATTTTCTCACACCCTTTCTTTTCCTTTTTTATTCTAGGACCCTTATAATTCCAATGTTGGTGCACTTGATATTGTCCCAGAGGTCTCTGAGGCTATCCTCAGTTCTTTTCATTCTTTTTACTTTATTCTTTTCTTCAGAAGTTATTTCCACCATTTTATCTTCCAGCTCACTGATTCATTCTTCTGCTTCAGATATTCTGCTATTGATTCTTTCTAGAGTATTTTTAATTTCAGTAATTGTGTTGTTTGTCTTCATATATTTATTCCTTAATTTTTCTAGGTCTTTGTTAATTGATCCTTGTATTTTCTTCATTTTGTTTTCAAGGTTTTTGATAAACTTTACTATCATTATCCTGAATTCTTTTTCAGGTAGTTTGCCTATTTCCTCATTTATTTGGAATTCTGTGTTTCTAGTTTGTTCCTTCATTTGTGTAGTATTTCTCTGCCTTTTCATTATTTATTTATTTATTTTTTACTTACTGTGCTTGAAGTCTCCTTTTCCCAGGCTTCAAGTTTGAATTCTTTCTTCCTTTTGGTTTTTGCCCTCCTAAGTTAGTAGAGGAAGGAAATAATAAAACTAGAGCAGAGATAAATGAAATAGAGAATAAATAAATCAATGTTGGCTAAAAATTAAGAGGAAAATCATACCATATGTGACAACATGGATGAACCTTGAGGACATTATGCTACAAAAGAAGCCAGTCACAAAAGGACAATACCTCATGATTTTACTCTCATGACATATCTAGTAGATTCATAGACTCAGAGAATGGAGGCTGCTAGGGGTGGGGTGGGGAGAAATGAGTTTCTATTCAACAGAGGTAAAGTTTTGAGTTATGCAATTTAAATAGGTTTTAGAGATCAGCTGTAAAGAGCTTCCAGATAAGGGTGAAAGAGGAGAGTGAAAAAGCTGGTTTGAAACTCAACATTCAAAAAACTAAGATCATGGCATCTGATCTCATCACTTCATGGCAAATAGAAGGGGGAAACATGGAGCCAGTGACAGATTTTGTTTTCTTGGACTCCAAAATCACTATGGATGATGACTGCAGCCACAAAATTCAAAGATACTTGCTGCTTGGAAGGAAAGCAAACTAAGACAATACATTGAAAAGCAAAGATATCACTTTGCCTGCAAAGGTCTGTATAGTCAAAACTATGGTTTTCCCAGGAGTCATGTACAGATATGAAGGTTGGACCCTAAAGAAGGCTGAGTGCTTTCAAATTGTGGTGCTGGAGAAGACTCTTGAGAGTCCCATGGACTGCAAGGAGATCAAAGTAGTCAATCCTAAAGGAAATCAACCCTGAGTAGTCATTGGAAGGACTGATCCTGAAGTTGAAGCTCCAATACTTTGGCCGCCTGATGTGAAGAGCCAATTCACTGGAAAAGACTCTGAGGCTGGGAAACATTGAAAGTGTAAGAAGAGGGTGGCAGAGAATAAGATGGTTAGATAACATCACGAACTCAATGAACATGAATTTGAGCAAACGCTGGGAGATAGTTGGAGAAGGCAATGGCACCCCACTCCAGTACCCTTGCCTGGAAAATCCCATGGATGGAGGAGCCTGGTAGGCTGCAGTCTGTGGGGTCGCGAAGAGTTGGACACGACTGAGCAACTTCCCTTTCATTTTTCACTTTCATGCATTGGAGAAGGAAATGGCAACCCACTCCAGTGTTCTTGCCTGGAGAATCCCAGGGACGGGGGAGCCTGGTGGGCTGCTGTCTCTGGGGTCACACAGAGTCGGACACGACTGAAGCGACTTAGCAGCAGTAGCAGCAGCAGTATATATATCAGTCTCAAACTCCCAATTTATCCCTCCCCACCAGTTTTCCCCCTGAAGAAAAGTTATGACCAACCTAGATAGTATATTGAAAAGCAGAGACATTACTTTGCCAACAAAGGTCTGTCTAGTCAAGGCTATGGTTTTTCCAGTGGTCATGTATGGATGTGAGAGTTGGACTGTGAAGAAAGCTGAGCGCTGAAGAATTGATGCTTTTGAACTGTGGTGTTAGAGAAGACTCTTGAGAGTCCCTTGGACTGCAAGGAGATCCAACCAGTCCATTCTAAAGGAGATCAGCCCTGGGTGTTCTTTGGAAGGAATGATGCTAAAGCTGAAACTCCAGTACTTTGGCCACCTTATGCAAAAAGTTGACTCATTGGAAAAGACTCTGATGCTGGGAGGGATTGGGGGCAGGAGGAGAAGGGGATGACAGAGGATGAGATGGCTGGATGGCATCACCAACTTGATGGTTGTGAGTTTGAATGAACTCCAGGAGTTGGTGAAGGGCAGGGAGGCCTGGTGTGCTGCAATTCATGGGGTCACAAAGAGTTGGACACGACTGAGCGACTGAACTGGAACTGGACTGGATTGGAACCAGAGTTTGTTTTTTTTTTCTATGTGCCTGTTTCTGTTCTGTAAATAAATTCATTTGTACCATTTTTTATATTCCACATATAAGCAATATCATGTATTTGTCTGACCTACTTCACTTAGTATGGTAGTTTCCAGGTCTATCCATATTGCTGCAAATGGCATTGTTTCATTCTTTTTTAATGGCTGAGTAATAGTCCATGGTGTATACATGCCACATTTTTTTAATCCAAACTTTAAACTTTTTATTTTGTATTGAGGTATAGCTGATTGAAAATGTAGTGGTAGTCTCAGGAGAAGAGTGAAGGATTCAATCATACATATACAAATATCCATTCTCCCGTAAGCCTCTCTCCCCTTCCCATCAAGGCTGGCACGTAACACTGAGCAGAATTCCATATGCTATACAATAGGTCCTTTTTGGTTACCCATTTTAAATACAGCAGTGTGTACATGACCTTCCCAAGGTCCCTAACCTTTCCCCCTGGCAATCATAAGTTAGTTTTCTAAGTCTGTGAGTCTCTTTCTGTTTTGTAAGTAAGTTCATTTGTATCATTTCTTTTTAGATTCCACATATAAGGGATGTCATGCCATATTTCTCCTTCTCTGACTTACTTACTATGACACTCTCTAGGTCCATCCATATAGCTGCAAATGGAATTATTTAATTCTTTTTAATGGCTGAGTAATGGTTAAATAGCATCACCAACTCAATGGACTTGAATCTGAGCAAACTTTGGGAGACAGTGACAGGGAACCTTGGTGTGCTGCAGCCCAGGAGAGAGCAAAGAGCTGGACACAACTTAGCGACTGAACAACAACAGCAATGTTCTATTGTATATATGTAACAATTTTTTATCCATTCCTCTGTTGATGGACATTTAGGCTGTTTCCATGTCTTGGCTCTTGTAAACAGTGCTGCAGTAATCATTGTGGTGCATGTAATCTTTTGGATTATGTTTTTCTCCAGATATATGCCTAGGAGTCAGATTGCAGGGTCATATGGTAGTTCTATTTTTAGTTTTTTAAGGAACCTCCATACCGTTCCCCATGGGGTCATGCCAGTTTATATTCCCCCCAACACTGTAGGAGGGTTCCCTTCTCTCCACACCCTCTCCAGCATTTGTTGTTTGTGTACCGCAACTTCTTTATCCATTCATCTATCCATAGACATTTAGGTTGTTTCCATGACATTGTAAACAGTGTTGCAATAAACATTGCAATGCATATATCCTTTTGAACCATGGTTTTCTCCAGCTCCTGGGATTTCTCCAGGAGCTATCATATGGGAGTTCTATTTTTAGCATTTAAAGGCACCTCCATACTGTTCTCCATAGTTGCTGTACCAATTTACATTCCCACCAACAGTGTAAGAGGGGTGGTTCCCTTCTCTCTACACAACCTCTAGTATTTGTTCTTTGTAGACTTTTAAACGATGGCCATTCTGACCAGTGTCAAGTGGTACCTTATTGTAGTTTTGATTTGCATTTCTCTAATAATTAGTGACAATGAGTACTTTTCATGTGCTTGTTGGCCATCTATATGTGTTCTTTGGAGAAATATTTTTTTAGATCCTTGGCCCATTGTTTGATTGGGTTGTTTGCTTTTTCAATATTGAGCTGCATGAGCTTATTTTGGAGATTAATCCCTTGTTCACATTGTTTGCAAGTATTTTCTCCCATGTTGTGGGTAGTCTTTTCATTTGGTGTATGGTTTCCTTTGCTGTGCAAATGCTTTTGAGTTTAACTAGGTCCCATTTGTTTATTTTTGTTTTTATTTCCATTACTCTAGGAGATAGATCAAAAAAGATATTGCTGTGATATATGTCAAAGTGTGTTTTGCCTATGTTTTCCTCTAAGAGTTTTATACTATTGAGTCTTACTCTGAGGTCTTTAATCCATTTTAAGTTTATTTTTGTGTATGATGTTAAAGAATGTTCTACTTTCATTCTTTTGAATGTAGCTGTCTAGTGTTCCCAACAATGTTTATGGAAGAGACTGTCTTTTCTCCATTGTATAGTGTTTTTTCTCCTTTGTTGTAGATTAATTGACCTTAGGTGCATGGATTTATCTCTGGGTTTTCCATTCTGCTTCATTGATCTATATTTATGTCTTTGTGCCAGTACCATACTGTTTTAATGACTATAGCTTCAGAGTATAACCTGAACTCAGGGAGCCTGATTCCCCCAGTTCCATTTTAATTTATCAAGGTTGCTTTGAGTATTCAGGATCTTTTGTGTTTCCATACAAATTAAAATTACTTGTTCTAGTTCTATGAAAAATGCCATTGATAATTTGATAGGGATTGCATTGACTCTGTAGGTTGCCTTGAGTAGTATAGTAATTTTGAAAATATTAATTATTCCAATCCAAGGACATAGTATATCTTTCCATTTATTGGTATCATCTTTGATATCTTTCATCAGTGCCTTACATTTTTCAGAAAATAGGTCTTTTGCCTCAGGTCATTTTCTTTAATATAATAAAATATATTTTATTTTATTTTTAAAAACTTTTATTTTATATTGGAGCTTAGTTGATTAACAAGGTTGTGTCAGTTTCAGGTGTATAGCAAAGTGATTCATTATACATATAAATGTATCTATTCTTTTTCAAATTCTTTTCCCATTTAGGTTGTTACATAATATTGAGCAGGCTTCCCTGATAGCTTAGTTGGTAAAGAATCCACCTGCAATGCAGGAGATCCCAGTTCGATTCCTGGGCCAGGAAAATCCACTGGAGAAGGGATAGACTATTCACTCCAGTATTCTTGGGCTTCCCTTGTGGCTCAGCTGGTAAAGAATCTGCCTGCAATGTGGGAGACCTGGGTTCAATCCCTGGGTTGGGAAGATGCCCTGGAGACGGAAAGGCTACCCTCTCCTATATTCTGACCTGGAGAATTCCATGGACTGTATGGTCCATGGGGTTGCAAAGAGTTAGACAAGACTAAGCAACTTTCACTTTCACTTTCATAATACTGAGCAGAGTTCCCTGTGCTATACAATCATATTATATACAGCATTGTCTATGTTCACTACACTGTGCATTAGATTTCCAGGGCTTATTTATAGCACTAATTCATTACAAATTTGTACCCTTAAACAGAAACTATCTTATCCCCCACCCACTGTCCCCTGGTAGCTATTATTTTACTCTCTGTTTTTATGAGTTTGATTTTTCTTAGATTATACATGTAAGTGATATCATACAGTATGTATTTTTCTTTGTCTGATTTATCTCACTTAGCATCACACCCTCAATTTCCATCCATATTGTCACAAATGGCAGGATATCCTTCTCTCTCATGGCTGAATAATATTCCATTATATATATATATATATATATTCTGCCTCTTTTTTTTTTTTTAACCAATTTATCCACTGATGGGCACTATATTTCCAATACTACAAATTTTGCTGTAAGCACTATTTTACCTGCATCCCACAAATTTGAATATGATGTGCTTTTATTTTATTTAGTTATATGTATTTTTGTATTTCCTTTGAGACTTTATCTTTGTCCCATGGATTATTTGGAAGTGTATTGTTTCACTTTTAAGCCTTTAGAGATTTTTCTCTTGTCTTTCTCTTATTGATTTCTCATTTGATTCCATTCTGTTTAAAGAACACATTATGTATGATATTAGTCTTAAAAAATTTGTTGAGGATTGTTTTATGGCCCAGCAAATGGTCTATTTTTGTGACTGAATTATAGGTGCTTGAAAAGATGTCTGTTCTGCTCTTGTTGAGTGGAGTGGCTTATAAATGTCATTTAGATTATGTTGGTTGGTTTTACTGTCAAGTTCTTCTGTATTCATGCTGTTTTCCTGTCTAGTAGCATATCAATTGCTGAGTAAAGCTTGCTAAAGTTCTCAGATGTAATTCCAGCTTTTCCCATTGCTCTTTCAAGATCTAGCAGTTTTTTGCTTCCAGTTCAAGATGGTAGAGTAGAAGGATGTACACTCATCTCCTCCTATGAGTACACCAAAATTGCAACTAGCTGTTGAAAAACCATCGACAAGAAGATGCTGAAACCCACCAAAAAGGGATAAACCATGTCCAAAGACAAATAAGAAGCTGCAATGAGATGGTAGGGGCATAATCATGATAAAATCAAATCCCATACCCACCAGGTGGGTGACCCACAAACTGGAGAAATATAATATCAAAGAGATTTCCCACTGTTGTGACAGTTCTGAACCCCATGTCAGGCTTCATACCCTGGGGATTCAACAAAGGGACTGGGAATCCCCAGAGAATTTGACCTTGAAGGCTGGTGGGATTTGATTATAGGTCTTCCACAGGACTAGGGGAAACAGGGACTCCAGTCTTGGAGGGCACAAAATCTTGCATGCACCAAGACCCAAAGGAAAGGAGCAGTAACCTCACAGGAGATTGAACCAAAACTACCTATTAGTGTTGGAGGGTTTCCTGTGGAGATGTGGGTTAGCAGTGGCTCACCACAGGGACTGGAGCAGTGGAAGCAGTGGTCCTGGAAGGTCCTGTCAGTGTAAGGCCTCTTGGAGGTCACCATTAACCCTACCATAGAGCCCTGTAGACCCCAGGGCTGGGTTGCCTCAGGCCAAACCACTAACAGGGAGAGAGTACTACCCCACTCATCAGCAAATAATTGGATTAAAAGTTTACTGAGCAAGGCCTTTCCCATCAGAGCAAGATCCAGTTTTTCCTATCACCAGTCCCTCCAATTGGGAAGCTTACACGAACCTCTTAGCCTCCTCTATCAGAGGGCAGACAGAAGAAGCAGAAGAACCACAATCCCACAGTGGCTAGAACAAAAACCACATTACAGAAAGTTATGCAGGATTAAAAAGCAGAAACTTATGTGCCGGATGAAGGGACAAGACAACTCCCCAGAAAAACAACTAAATGAAGTGGAGATAGACAACTTTCCTCCAAAATAATTCAGAATAATGATAGTGAAGATGATCCAGGATCTCGGGAAAACAATGGAGAAGATGCAAGAAATGTTTACCAAAGACCTACAAGAACTAAAGAACAAACAGAGGTGAATAATACACTAGAAGGAATCAATAGCAGAATTACTGAGGCAGAGATCAGATAAATGGCCAGGAGGGCAG
Source organism: Bubalus kerabau (assembly GCF_029407905.1). Taxonomy (NCBI): domain Eukaryota; kingdom Metazoa; phylum Chordata; class Mammalia; order Artiodactyla; family Bovidae; genus Bubalus; species Bubalus kerabau. The sequence continues at coordinate 152,401,888 of NC_073627.1, forward strand.
AATGGTGGAAATCACTGCCACAGAACAAACTATAGAAAAAAGAACCAAAAAAATCATGACAGCCTAAGAGACCTCTGGGACAACATTAAATGCACCAACATTCACATTATAGGGGTCCCAGAAGGAGAAGAGAGAGAGAGAAAGGACCTGAGAAAATATTGAAGAGATAATAGCTGAAAGCTTACTGAACATGGGAAAGGAAATAGTCAACCAAGTCCAGGAAGCACAGAGAGTCCCAGTCAGGAAAAAACCAAGGATGAACATACCAAGACACATAGTAATCAAACTGAAAAAAATTAAAGACAAAGATTAAAATATTAAAAGCAACAAGGGAAAAATGACAAATAACACACAAGGGAACTCCCATCAGATTATTAGCTGATTTCTCAACATAAAGTCTACAAACCAGAAGAGAATGAATGGCACGATATGTTTAAAGTGATGAAAGGGAAGAACCTATCATCAAGAATACTCTACCCAGCAAGATTCTCCTTCAGACTTAATGGAGAAATCAAAAGCTTTCCATACAAGCAGAATATAGCACCACCAAACTAGCTTTGTAACAAATGCTGAAGGAACTTTTTAAGGCAGGAAACACAAAACAAGAAAAAGACCTACAGAAAAAGTTCTTCTCAGGAGGTCTTCCAGGATGTCCTAACTAAAACTTGAACCCATCTCTTTGATTCTCATTTTTTATTTCTCATCCCTGACTTTTTTTTTTTTTTCTCCTTTGCATTATTGTCTACATACTAACCTTGCTCTTATTTCACCTGGTTAATTTAGCTTATTATCCCTTCCTACTGGAACACAACTCTCCTAGTGTTTCCATCTGTTTTGTTCATCAAACAAAACAAACTCTTACCATCAACAATGCCTGAATACCTATATAAATATCAACTGAAAAACAAAATCACTGTTAACACTTAAAAGGTACAGAGTTTTATTTTAACTTTAAATTTAACAGAAAAAAAAGATATTGTAGTAGAATGAAGAAATTGCTGAACATCAGATTATGGGTTCCTAAAAGATCCTTCTGAAGTTAAAAATTATATGTATGAAATTATTGAGGTTGGAGGTATTATATTTTTGTCTTTTTTTAATTGTTCATTTCTAAATGGGCCTAAGTTTAAATTTCCAGGCAGCAAAGCCTAGTTACTTCTTTGTAAACATCAGAATAAACATTGCCAGTATTTAAAGAAAGGAAGTAAAGATCTAGTCGTTTTTTGCTTCATGTAATTTGGTTGTGTTGTCTTGTGCATGCACAGTTAGGGTCATTATGACTTCATGGCAGGTCAATTTTTTAGTTGCTATGTAATGTCTCTCTCTTTAGTATTTTTATTTTCTTTGCTAATGTTCAAATAGCCACTCCTACTTTTTAGAAAATAATATTTTCATGGTCCATCTAGTTCTACCCTTTAAGTTACAATTTACCTAAGTTATTGTATTTGAATTGAGTTTCTTGTGGTCAGAATATTGTTGGAATCACAATTTTATCCAGTCTATCAATTCCTGTCTTTTAATCAGTGTATTTAGACTATTTACATTTAAGGTAATTATTGATAACTTTATGACTAAAGTCTAACTAACACTTTATTATGCTTCATTTGTTTGTTTCTTTTATTTTTCAGTCCTCTGTTTCTCTTTTAATATCTTTTTATGGATTTCTTAACAATTTTTAGTGTTCTCCTTTGATTCATGTATATTGTGTTTTTTCAGTATATTGGGCAGTGTGGGAGACTTAATTTACTTTATGTTCTTTACCTTCCCCATTTACAAATATATCTTTTGTGTTTTTTTTTTTCTATTTTGAGCACAACATCAGATTGCATTATAATTTTGATTCCATAATCAAATATGATTTAAAAACTCATGAGAAGTAAGATAGTCTCTTACATTCATTCCTATTTTTACCCATGTTAATGTTGTTCTTTCCTTTCTGACATTCCAAACATTTTTCTTTCACCATTTCCTTTCTGTTTACAGAACTTTCTTTAGCCATCATTTAAGAGAATGTCTTATAACAATAAATTTTCTTAAATTTCTTTTATCCTTCATTGCGTGAAAGATACTTTCATTGAATTTGGTATTCATGGTTGACAGTTCTTTCAGTACTTGAAAAATGTTGTGCCTACATAGTTCCTGATGAGAAATCTGCTATAATTCAAATTTATGTTTCTTATAAGTAATGTGTCTTTTCTCCTGGTCATTTTCAAGATTTTTTTCCCTATACCTATAGTTTCCTGAATTTTAAGTATGTTGTGTCTTAGAGTGGATTTCCTTAGGGTTACCTTATTTAATATTTGCTCACCTTGAATATACAGGCTGGTGTCTTTGACTAGAAGTCCCATACATGATGAACACAAAGAGGAAAAGAGCAAGACAAATTGTAATTATAATGACAACAATTAAAGATAAAGAAAAATGTTAAAAACAGCAGAGGACAGCAGAGGAAAAGCAAAAAATAACACGGAAAAACCTACAACTAAGGATATTCTACCTGGAAAGGCTCTCATTCAGATTTGATAGAGAAATCAAAAGCTTTACAGACAGGTAAAAGCTCATAGAATTCAGCACCCCAAAACCAGCTTTACACCAAATGTTAAAGGAACTTCTCTAGGTAAAAAAGAAAAGGTCACAACTATAAATAAGAAAATTACAAAATAAAAAGCTCACCTATAAAGGTGAACATATAATAAAGGTAGGAAATCATCCACACACAAAGCTATTAGGGTGGTTAAAAGACACAAGTAATAAAAATAATCTGTAACAACAATAAGCAGTCATGGGATACAGAAAGCAATTAGATACAAAATATGATATCAAAAACAGCAATTTTATATATATATATTGGAGAAGGCAATGGCACCCCACTACAGTACTCTTGCCTGGCAAATCCCATGGACCAAGGAGCCTGGTAGGCTGCAGTCCATTGGGTCGCTAAGAGTTGGACACGACTGAGCGACTTCACTTTCACTTTTCACTTTCATGCATTGGAGAAGGAAATGGCAACCCACTCCAGTGTTCTTGCCTGGAGAATCCCAGGGACAGCGGAGCCTGGTGGGCAGCCATCTATGGGGTTGCACAGAGTTGGACATGACTGAAGTGACATATATATATATGGATTCTTTACCACTAGTGCCGCCTGGGAAGCCATATATATACACATATATGCATACACTGCTACATAAAAATTTCATGGTAACCACAAATGAAAAATCTATAATTAGTATACATAAAAAAAGAGATCCAAATATAACCCTAAAGATAGTCATCAAATAGTCATCAAATTACAAGAAAACAGGAGAATAAACCCCTACAAAAACAAACCAAAAACAGTGGAAAAATGACAATAAGAACATGCATATTGATGCTTACCTTAAGTGTAAATGGAATACTCCAACCAAAAGTTACAGAGTGATTGAATGTATACAAACCTAAGACTTGCATTTAAGCTACCTATAGGAAACTCACTTCAGATCAGAAACACACACAGACCGAAAGGGAGGGGATAGGAAAAGGTATTCCATGCAATGGAAAAATCAAAAGAAAACCGGAGTAGCGATACTTACAACAGACTAAATAGACTTTAAAGTAAAGACTATTACAAGAGACAAATGCATGTGGAATGTTCTCAAGAATAGATCACATATTAGGCCTCAAAACAAGTCTTGGTAAATTTAAGAAAATTGAAATAATATCAAGCATCTTTTCCAACCACAACACTATGAGAGTAGAAATCAACTATAAGAAAAAACTTCAAAAACACAAATACATGGAAGTTTAAACAATATGTTACTAAACAATTGATGGATCACTGAAGAAATCAAAGAAGAAATTAAAAAAATACCTAGAGACAAATGAAAACATGGTGATCCAAAAGCCATCAGAGACAGCAAAAGCAGTTCTAAGAAGGAAGTTTATGGCAATATAAACTTACCTCAGGAAACAAGAAAAATCTCAAATAAACAATCTAAACTTACATCTAAAGGAACTAGAGTAAGAAGAACAAAAAAATTTTCAAAGTTAGTATAAGGAAAGAAATAATAAAGATGAGAGAAGAAATAAATGAAGTAGAGACTTAAAAAACAGAAAAGATCAATGAAATTGAAAGCCAGTTCTTTGAAAAGATAAACAGTACTGATAAACTCTAGTTAGCATCATCAAGGGAAAAAGGGAGAGGGCCCAAATCAATAAAATCAGAAATGAAATTATGACAGATACCACAGAAAGACAACTGATCTTAAGAGATTACTATGAACAGCTGTATGCCAATAAAATGGACAATCTAGAAGAAACAGACAAGTTCTTAGAAATGTACACTCTCCCAAGACTAAACCAGGAAGAAATAGAAAATATGAATGGACCAATTACCAGTAATGATGTGGAATCAGTAATTTAAAAGCTCCCAACAAACAAAATTTCAGGACTAGATGGCTTCACAGGTGAACTCTAGCAAATATTTAGAAAAGAGTTAACACCTATCCTTCTGAAACTATTTCAAAATACTGAAGAGGAAGGAACTTTTCCAAATTCATTCTATGAGGCCATCATCACCTTGATACCAATACCAGACAAAGATATCACACAAAAAAGAAAATTACAGGTCAATATCACTGGTGAACATATATGCAAAAATCCTCAACAAAATATTAGCACACTGAATCCAGCAATACATTAGAAGAATCATATACCATGATCAAATGAGATTTATCCCAGGGATGCAAGGATTTTTCAATATCTGCAAATTAATGAATGTGATACATCACATTAACAAATTGAAGAATAAAAATCATATGATCATCTCAGTAGTTGCAGAACAAGCTTTTGACAAAACTGAACATTCATTTACTATAAAAACTCTCTGAAACATGGGCATAAAGGGAATATACCTCAACATAATAAAGGCTATATATGACAAAGCCACAGATAACATTATACTCAATGGTAAAAAGCTGAAAAGTTTTCTCTAAAATCTGGAACAAGACAAGGATGCCCACTCTGATCACTTTTACTCAACATAGTTTTGGAAGTCCTAGTCACAGCAATAAGAATAAAAAAATAAAAAATACTAAATTGAAAAGGAAGAAGTAAAACTGGCATTGTTTGCAGATGACATGATAATATAAATAGAAAATCTAAAGATACCACCAGAAAACTACTAGAGCTCATCAATAAATGGAGTAAAGTTTCAGGATGCAAAATTAATAAACACGAATCTGTTGTATTTCTACACACTAACAAAAAAACTGTGAGAAAGAGGAATTAAGGAAACAATCTCATTTACCATTGCATCAGAAAATAATAAAATATCTAGGAATATCCTTACCTAGTGTTGAAAAATACCTGTACTTGGAAATGTAAGAGCACTGATGAAAGAAATTGAAGATGACACAAACAGATGGAAAGATACATTGTGTTATTGAATTGGAAAAAGTATTAGTAAGATGACCATACTATCAAAGGCAATCTACAGAGTCAATGCAATCCCTAACAAAATGTCAATGGTATTTTTCACAGAACTAGAACAAATAATTTTAAAATTTGTATGAAAACATGGAAGACCTTCAAAACCAAAACAATCTTGAGAAGGAAAAATAAAACTGGAAGTATCATGCCCCCTGACTTTCGACTATAAGCTGCAGTAATCAAAACAGTGTGGTACTGGCCCAAAAGCAGAAATAGAAATCAATAGAACAGGATAGAAAGTTCAGAGATAAACCCATTCACCTATAGTCACCTAGTCTATGACAATGATGCAAGAGTACACAATAGAGAAAAGATAGTCTCTTCAAAAAGTGGTGCTGAAAAAATTGAACACTACCTGTAAATGAATAAAATTAGAAGTTTTTTTTTAACATTGTATACAAAAATAAACTCAGAATGGATTAAAGACATAAATGTAAAACCAGACACCATAAAACTCATACTGGAAAACTTAGGCAGAACACTCTTCTTAACATAAATTGTATTACTATTTTTATATCCATCTTCTTGAGCAAAGGAAATAAAGCAAAAATAAACAAATAGAACCTAATTAAAAGCTTTTGCATAACAATGGAAATCATAGACAAAATGAAAAGACAACCCACAGAAGGGGAGAAAGTATTTGCTAATGATATGACTAATAAAGGGTTAATAGCCAAATATACAAAGAGATCATAAAACAAAATCAAAAGACAAACAGTCTGATTTAAAAAATGGGTAGTAGACCTGATCAGACGTTTTTCCAAAGAGAAAATACAGATGGTCAACAGACTCATGAAAAGATGCTTAGCATAGCATGATTATCAGGGAAATGCAAATCAAAACCACACCTCTCGGAATTGCTATCATTAAAAGAACAAAAATAACAAATTTTGGTGAGGATAAAGGGAGAGTAAAGGGAGCCCTTCTACAGTCTTGGTGGGAATATAAATTGGTACAACCATTGTGGAAAACAATATGGTATGGCAGTTTCTCAAAAACTAAAAATTTAATTGTCATATGATCCAGGTTCAAAATTGGGAAAGGAGTACATCAAGGCTGTGTATCATCACACTATTTATTTAACTTATATGCAGGGTTCATTATGCAAAATGCTGGACTGGATGAAGCACAGTTCAGTTCAGTTGCTCAGTCGTTCAGTCACTCTTTGTGATCCCATGGACTGCAGCACGCCAGGTTTCCTTGTCCATCACCAACTCCTGGAGCTTGTTCAAACTCATGTCTTTCAAGTTGGTGATGCTATCCAACCATCTCATCCTCTGTTGTCCCTTCTCCTGCTTTCAATCTTTCCCAGCATCAGGGTCTTTTCCAAGGAGTCAATTCTTTGCATCAGGCGGCCAAAGTATTGGAGTTTCAGCACCAACTTCAGCATTGAGATGAAGTACAAGCATTGGGATGAAGCACAAGCTGGAATCAAAATTGCTGGGAGAAATATCAATAACCTCAGATAAGCAGATAAAACCACCTTTATGGCAGAAAGCAAAGAGGAACTAAAGAACCTCTTGATGAAAGTGAAAGTGGAGAGTGAAAGAGCTGGCTTAAAACTTAACATTTAAAAGACTAAGATCATGGCATCCAGTTCCACCACTTCATGGCAAATAGATGGGGAAACAATGGCAACAGTGAGAGACTTTATTCTTTTGGGTTCCAAAATCACTGTAAATAGTGACTGCAGCCATGAAATTAAAAGATGCTTGCTCCTTGGAAGAAAAGCTATGATGAACTCAGACAGCACATTAAAAAGCAGAGACATTACTTCGCTGACAAAGGTCTGTATAGTTGAAGCTATGGTTTTTCCAGTAGTCACGTATGGATGTGAGAGTTGGACCATAAAGAAAGCTGAGCACTGAAGAATTGATGCGTTTGAACTGTGATGTTGAAGAAGACTCTTGAGAGTCCCTTTGACTGCAATATCAAACCAGTCTATCCTAAAGGAAAGCAGTCCTGAATATTCATTGGAAGGACTGATGCTGTAGCTGAAGCTCCAATACTTTGGCTACCTGATGCAAAGAACTGACTCCTTGGAAAAGACCCTGATGCTGAGAAAGACTGAAGGCAGGAAGGGAGCAGGATGACACAGGATGAGATGGTTGGATGGCATCACTGACTCGATGAACGTAAGTTTGAGTAAGCTCTGGGAGTTGGTGATGGACAGGGAAGCCTGGGGTGCTGTAGTCCATCGGGTGGCAGAGAGTCAGACACAACTGAGCGACTGAACTGAATTGATGATCCAGCAATTCTACACCTGGGTATATATCTGAAAAAAAAAAATAAAAACACTAATTTAAAAACACCCATGTACCCCAATTTTCATAGCAGCATATTTACAATGCCATGTTATGGAAGCAACCGAAATGTCCATCAACAGATGAATGGATAAAGAAGATGTGGTATATCTCTCTCTCTCTCTCACACACCCACACACACACACACAAAGTAATGAATACTACTCAGTCATAAAAAATAATGAAAAATTGCCATTTGCAGCAACATGGGTGGACTTGGAGGGCATTATGCCAGGTAAAGTAAGTCAGATTAATAATGACAAATACTGTATAATATCTCATATATATGGAATCTAAAAATACAACACACCAGTGAATATAACAAAAAAGAATCATACATACAGATATAGAGGACAAACTAATGGTTACCAGTGGGGAGGGGGAAGGGGAGGGAAAAAATAGGGGTAGGAAAGTAAGAGATACAAACTATTAGGTTTAAAGTAAGCTACAAGAGTATGTTGTTACAAGCTTTTGCACAGAAAAGGAAACCAAAAAACAGAATGAAAGGCAACCTACAGAATGGGAGAAAATATTTGCAAAGGAGGGATTGACAAGGGCTTAATTTTGAAAATATACAAACAGCTCATAAACCTCAACAGCAAAAAACAAACAACCCAATCAAAAGATGGTCATAAAACCTCAGTAGACATTTCTCCAAAGAATAAAAAGAGATGGCCACTAGGCACACAAAAAGATGCTCAATATCACTAATTATTAGAGAAATGTAAATCAAAACTACAATGAGGTACCAACTTATGCTGGTCAGAATGGCCATCTTTAACATCTACAAATAAAAAATGCTGGAGCAGGTATGGAGAAAAGGGAATCTTCTCACATTGCTTTGGGGATGTAAGTTGGTGTAGCCAATGTGGAAAACAGTATGGAGGTTCCTCAGAAGACTAAAAATAGAATTTATCATATGATCCAGCAATCCCACCCCGGACATATATCCAGACCAAACCATAATTCAGAAAGATGCATGCATCTCTATGTTCATAGCAGCACTATACACAATAGCCAAGACATGGAAACAACTTAAACTTCTGTTGACAGATGAATGAATAAAGAAGTTGTGGTACATACGTACAGTGGAATGTTATTTTCAGCATCATGAATCGACCCAGAGATTATCACACTAAATTAAATAAGTCAAAAAGACAAAAGGCAGATACTATATATGTCACTTATGTTTGGGATTTAAAGCATGACACAAATGAACTATCTATGAGACAGAAACAGAATCAGGGACATAGAGAAGAGACTGGAGGTTACCAAGGTGGGTGGATACGAGAGGGCTGGATTGGAAATTTGGGATTAGCAGACGCTAACTGGTATATATAGAATGGATAAACAACAAAATCCTGCTGCACAAGGGAACTATGTTCAATATCCTGTGATAAACTGTAATGGAAAAGAATATGAAAAAGAATGTATATATGTATAACTGAATAAATTTACTGTTTATAAGTACTTAATACAACATTGTAATTCAACTATACTTCAATAAAAATAAATTTAGAAAAGAGTATATTGTATGACATGGTGAATATAGCAAGTATTTGATTACTACAAATAGAATATACCCTTTAAAAATTGTGAAACACTATATTATACATCTGTTACTTCTATAATATTGTATATCAACTATCCTTGAATTCTTTATCAGCTATCCTTATCAACTATGACAAACGTAGCAGCATATTAAAATGCAGAGACATTACTTTGCCAACAAAGGTCCACATAGTCAAAGCTATGGTTTTCACAGTGGTCATGTATGGATATGAGAGTTGAACCATAAAGAAGGCTGAGCGCCAAAGAATTGATGCTTTTGAACTGTGGTGTTGGATAAGACTCTTGAGAGTCCCTTGGACTGCAAGGAGATCAAACCAGTCAATCGTAAAGGAAATCAACCCTGAATATTCATTGGAAGGACTGATGCTGAAGCTGAAGCTCCAATATTTTGTCTGCCTGATGCGAAGAACCGACTCATTGAAAAGACCTCAATGCTGGGAAAGATTGAAGGCAGAAGGATAAAGGGACAATAGAGGACCAGATGGTTGGATGGCATCCCTGACTCGATGGACATTAGTTTGTGCAAGCTCTGGGAGATGGTGAAGGACAGGGAAGCCACAGTCCATGGTGTTGTGAAGAGTTGAATACGACTGAGCTACTAAACAACAACAAATCCTTAAATTAAAAAAAAAATTAAACAAAAAGCCAGAAATTTTTTAAAGTATCAGATAAGGTAGTTTTTTTATTTAAAAAAATCTCTTTTTTATGTAATTTTATTTATTTATTTATTTTTGGCTGTATTGGGTCTTCTTTGCTGTGTGGGCTTTTCTCTAGTTGTGATGAGCACAGGGTTACTCTCTAGTTGCGGTGCACGGGCTTCTCATTGCAATGGATTCTTCTGTGGAGCATGGGCTACAGGGCACACAGGCTTCGGTAGTTACTTCTGGCACATGGGCTCAATACTTGAGGCTCCCAGGCCCTAGAGCACAGGCTCAATAGTTGTGGCACACGGGCTTGGTTGTTCTGTGGCCTGTGGGTTCTTCCCGGATCAGCAATTGAACCCATGTCTCCTGTATTGGCAGGCAGATATTTTACCACTGAGTCACTAGGGAAGCCCAACAATATCTCTTTTCTATGGTTCAAAATTCAGAAGGGACAGAAGGGTACAGAGGAAAATCCTGCCCCCTGCACTGCAGGTCAACCACCCAATCCTGCCCATTTCCTGCCTACCCCTTTAGAATGTCTTTATGCAGAGACAATGTATTATTTCATTTTTGTCTAGCTGTGCAAACCTTTGTGCTTTTGTTTTTCCTTTACTGATACATCTTGGAAAAAGTCTTCATGAGTGTGAAGAAAGACTCTTATTACTTCCTCTCGTGCTCTTCCCAATTCTTAGCACAGGGTCTTTGGAAGGCAGGGTCAAGGACAGAGGCCCTAACAGCCCTATCACTCACCTGAGACCCTTGCAAGAGCATGACTTTCTTGCTGACAGCCCCTTGGGACATTCTGGAGAAGACTCAAGTCTCTTGAGATGTTGCCCCCACTCTTCCTCATCAGATGAAGCTGAGCATAATAGGGGGAGATGAGGGAGGGAGATAAGGTGGGGAGGTAAGGGTAGTCCAGTCCAACTCCTGACAGGTATTACAGCTTCTGTACTGCTTGTAGCAGCCCCACTGTGGGGCTGAGAGTCTACCAAAGGCTGCCTGGGCAGGATCTCCTGTGACCTCCCACAGACACCAGAGGGAAGAAAGGAGGGAAGACTCCTGTACCTGGCAGGTAAGGAGATAAGTGTAGGGCTGAACAAGACCTGGCCCATGTGCTCAAGCCAACAAGTGACTTGCTCCCCTGTAAGAACTGCTGAATACACATCTCTGTTTTCATTTCTCTAAGGAGAACAATCCAGTTCCTCTGCTGAGCCTGGGCTTTGGGATCAGATGGTCCTTAACTGGGTCCCAACCCCACTCCTAGTGGAGGTGCATCCCTGGGCACATTCCTTGGCTTCCCTGGCTGCAGAGTCACATCTGGGATACAATTCTGCAGGTCAGGGCATTGATGGCTCCTGGACAGTGTCTGGTACTGTGTTAGAAGGAGCCCCCACCCACCCTGACTGGGCTGAGAGCATCTTACACCATTAACAGGAAACAGCCCTCCAGCTCCTGTCTCTGGCCCATGATCCTTTCTAGAAGGCACTGCTACTGCTGCTGCTAAGTCACGTCAGTCGTGTCCGACTCTGTGCGACCCCATAGACGGCAGCCCACCAGGCTCCTTCATCCATGGGATTTTCCAGGCAAGAGTACTGGAGTGGGGTGCCATTGCCTTCTCTGTCTAGAAGGCACAGAGGTCCCCAATTTGCCCTTCTCAGAATTCTGGTCGCTCTTTCTATGGCTATCTGATAATTTGGCATAGGAGTGTGTTCTCAGGTGACTTCAGATGGATTGGTCTCCTCTTCCTCTCCCTGGCTCTTGACTCTTAGTATAGAGCTGGGGTGCTGCCAGACTCAGTTGGAACCACCAGTTCCAGGGAAAAGGAGGCTGTAAGACAGTTCCTTTGAGAAATCTCTAGAATCCACCCCAATGTGCAAGCAGGGGCAGGAAGTGGAATGTGATGACAGGACTGCCTGACACTTTGTCTAGACTTGGATTTCCTGGTCACTGAGAGGGTCAGGGGAGTGGGGGGCTGTTTATGTTGCCCATTCTCTGTCTTGCCATCTCCTCTTTTCCTTTGAAGGACCACAGCTCTGTCTCCTGGTCCAGGTGGTTTAGGTGGAGCCAAGCCTGGGGTCCAGTTCTGGCCAGTCAGACCATGGCATTCTCCTGTGTCATGATAAGCTCAGGGGTAGGCACATGACTGGATCAGGGCTTGGCAGAATGGATACAAAAGCACTGTACAACGTTGTGCTGTTTGTAAGATCACTTTAAATTCAATGGTATAGGTATGATGAAAATAAAAGGTTGGAAAAGGCATATCAAGCAAATATTATTTTTCTAAATGTAGAAGTGGCTACATAAATATCAGATAAAGTAGATTTCAAAGAAAAGAAAATTACTAGAGATAAAAGAGACATTACATAATGAGAAAAGATCAGTCTACCAGGAAGTTTAATAGTCCTAATCCTCCAAAACAGACCCTCAATATGCATGAGGCAAAAACTGGTAAAACTAAAGGGAGACACAGACAAATCCACAATTATATTTAGAGACCTCAATACCCTTATCTCAGTAATGGATAGAGCCACAAAATAGAAAACTAGCAATGCTTAGAAGAATTGAAGAAAACAGTCTACTAACAGAATCTAATTAACACTTGTAGAACACTCCATCTAGCAACAGCAGAACACACATTCTTATCAAGTGTCCATGTAGCATTCACCAAGATAGACCATATCCTGGGCCATAAAAAGACCCTCAACAAATTTTTAAAAATAGAAATCATGCAGAGTATGTTCTCTACATATAATGGCGTGAAACTAGAAATCAATAAGCTAAAGATAGGAGAAAAACCTCTAGACACTTGGAAATTAGACAACACACTTCTAAGTAATCTATGGGTTGAAGAGGAAGTTTCAAAGGAAAAAATCTAAATATGTGTGATTCAACTCAACTGTGCTGAGAAGATACTTTACAGCACTTAAATGCTTATATTAGAAGGAAAGAAAGGTCTCAAATACATAATCTTAAGTTTCTACCTCAAGATATTAAAAAGAAGGGGAAAAATAAGCTAGAGAGAAATAATAAAATGCAGGAAGGAAATAAAGGACTTCCCAGGTGGCACTAGTGGTAAAGAACCTGCCTGCCAATACAGGAGACATAGAGACGTGGGTTTGATCCCTGGGTCAGGAAGCTCCCCTGGAGGACAGCATGGCAATTCACTCTGGTATTCTTGCTTGGAGAATCTCCATGGACAGAGGAGCCTGGTGGGCTACACTCTATAGAGTCACCAAGAGTTGGATAAAACTGAAGCGACTTAGCACTCACCCACAGGAAGGAAATGATAAAAATAAGAGCAGAAGTTAATGAAATTGGAATTATTTTTAAAATTAGAAAATGTCAATAAAACACAACACTGGTTTAAAAATAAATTAAACTGAAAGCATGTAGCAAGAATGGCAAAAATAAAAAGAGAGAAAATTCAAACCATCAATATCAGGAATGAAATGAGGGATATCACTACAGATCTTGCAGCCACTAAAAGGCTAATGAAGGAATACTATGAAGAACTTTGTGCTCATGAGCTCAGCAATTTAGAAGAAATGAATCAATTTCTCAAATACTACAAACTATGAAAACTCAACCAGATTAAATAGATAATAATAGTCTTGTATATATCAAAGATTGGCTCAGTTGTGTCTGACTCTTTATGACCCTATGGATTATATAGTCCATGGAATTCTCCAGGCCAAAATACCGGAGCAGGTAGCCTTTCCCTTCTCCAGGGGATCTTTGCAACCCAGGGATTGAACCCAGGTCTCCTGCATCAAAAGCAGATTCTTTACCAGCTGAAAGGTTACCAGCTTTCCCTTTACCCACAAGGGAAGCCCATCTAGTAAAGATATTTAATTTTGAATTAAAAAGCTCTCAGGCTAGAAATTTCCAGCCCCAAATGGTTTCACTGGAGAATTCTACCAAACATTTAAGTAACACCAATTTTACACAGTTTCTTCTAGAAAATAGAAGAGGAGAGAACATTCCTTAACTCATTTTATGAGGCCTTCCAGAAGTGAATGTCTAAGCATTCTCTAGTGCACATACAAGGTATTTGTATGCATGCACGCTAAGTTGCTTCAGTTGTGTCAGATTCTTTGTGACCCTATGGACTGTAGCTGGCCAGGCTCCTTTTTCCATGGGATTCTCCAGGCAAGAATACTGGAGTGTATTGCCATGCTCTCCTCCAGGGGATCTTCCCAACCCAGGGATTGAACCCGGGTCTTTTACCTCTTTGGCATTGGCAGGTGAATTCTTTACCACTATCACGACCTGCATACTATGGAATAATACTCAGCAATAAAAGGGAGTGAACTATCTTTTCCTTCCTAGTTTTATTGAGATATAATTGACAGGCAGCACTATGTAAGTTTGGTGTGTACAACATAATGCTTTGACTTGCACATGTTTGTCCCTTCACTCTTTGCTTCATTCTGGCATTTCCATTATGGCTCATTCTGACATTAAATCAAAATGTAGAACTTTATAACCACTCCATATGTGTAATGCTGAGTCTTTTCCCCTGTTTGAATCCTGGCTGATACAGATGTCCACAGTGTAAGTGATTCCAGAGAAGCAGACCCTTATGGATGAGTTCCCTTTATTGGCTCTGGGTTTCTGGAGCTGGTTCTCTTATCTTCCTAGACTTAAAGGCACTAATAACTCTGCTTCTAGTGGTAAAGAAGACAGTGGAAGTTGTGTCAAGTTGTGACCAAAAGTTACTCAGATGATTGCTGTTGGATATTTGTAATCAAACACAGATGGCAAGAGTCTAGGTTGTCACATGTTTGCTATCTTAGAACATTTCCATCAAAATAAGGAGTATAATGGTATTAGGTAGTTGCTCCTAAGTGTGGTAAAGAAAGTGGGGAAAGAAGACAAGTTCAAACTTCAGATTCCCAGCTCAAACTCTACATTGATGACCTGAAGTCTTCTACATCTTTTCTGGAAGCTTTAACTCATACAACCACAGGGATGGGATTTCTGTAAATGAAACACAGAATGTCATCTTGTTAATGACTGAATTATAAAGCATATTGAAGCCCCAATTCTGCATGGTGTTTGCTTTTAAATTGACAGCACTGATTGGGAAGAAATGGGATCCTGAAAGTTGGAAGGAGGATACATGGAAGGATACCAGTGAAAGTGGGGACATTGAACCTCTAAATTCTGCTGAGTCATTTTGACATAGAGAAGTTTATCCTGCCTGAGAAGTTTATCCAAAGAAACCTGTAATATCTTTTTCTCCTGCCATATAGCCTTGCAAGACATTGCTAATTTTCCTTAGGTCCTACTCTTACCACCCCTCCCCCATCACCCCTCTTGGCTTCTAGACATGACATGACTAGACAGAAGCTCCAACAGACCCAAAAAATGAGGTGCAAATTATGATCCATGAGGAATTGCAACCTCCAAAAAACTGACTTTTTTTACATTAGGAAAAAAAAATGATTTTTCTAATGTATCAGATCAGATCAGATCAGTCGCTCAGTCATGTCTGATTCTTTGCGACCCCATGAATTGCAGCACGCCAGGCCTCCCTGTCCATCACCAACTCCCAGAGTTCACTCAGACTCACATCCATCGAGTCAGGGATGCCATCCAGCCATCTCATCCTCTGCCGTCCCCTTCTCTTCCTGCCCCCCAATCCCTCCCAGCATCAGAGTCTTTTCCAATGAGTCAACTCTTCACATGAGGTGGCCAAAGCACTGGAGTTTCAGCTTTAGCATCATTCCTTCCAAAGAAATCCCAGGGCTGATCTCCTTCAGAATGGACTGGTTGGATCTCTTTGCAGTCCAAGGGACTCTCAAGAGTCTTCTCCAACACCACAGTTCAAAAGCATCAATTCTTCAGTGCTCAGCCTTCTTCACAGTCCAACTCTCACATCCATACATGACCCCAGGAAAAACCATAACCTTGACTAGACGGACCTTTGTTGGCAAAGCAGTGTCTCTGCTTTTGCATACGCTATCTAGGTTGGTCATAACTTTCCTTCCAAGGAGTAAGCGTCTTTCAATTTCATGGCTGCAGTCACCATCTGTAGTGATTTTGGAGCCCAGAAAAATAAAGTTTGACGCTGTTTCCACTGTTTCCTCATCTATTTCCCATGAAGTGATGGGACCGGATGCCATGATATTCGTTTTCTGAATGTTGAGCTTTAAGCCAACTTTTTCACTCTCCACTTTCACTTTCATCAAGAGGCTTTTGAGTTCCTCTTCACTTTCTGCCATAAGGGTGGTGTCATCTGCATATCTGAGGTTATTGATATTTCTCCTGGCAATCTTGATTCCAGCTTGTGCTTCTTCCAGTCCAGCGTTTCTCATGATGTATTCTGCATATAAATTAAATAAACAGGGTGACAGTATACAGCCTTGATGTACTCCTTTTCCTATTTGGAACCAGTCTATTATTCCATGTCCAGTTCTAACTGTTGCTTCCTGACCTGCATACAAATTTCTCAAGAGGCAGATCAGGTGGTCTGGTATTCCCATCTCTTGAAGAATTTTCCACAGTTTATTGTGATCCACACAGTCAAAGGCTTTGGCATAGTCAATAAAGCAGAAATAGATGCTTTTCTGGAACTCTCTTGCTTTTTCCATGATCCAGCGGATGTTGGCAATTTGATCTCTGGTTCCTCTTCCTTTTCTAAAACCAGCTTGAACATCAGGAAGTTCACAGTTTACATATTGCTGAAGCCTGGCTTGGAGAATTTTGAGCATTACTTTACTAGCGTGTGAGATGAGTGCAATTGTGTGGTAGTTTGAGCATTCTAATGTATACAGACAGAAATTTATGGAATGTGTGGGGATGAATATTAAGAGTAATGAGAGATAATAGCTGAAGAAGCATAAAGTTGTATCAGAAGGAGTTTGTTGATATGGGAGCACTAAGCAGAGATTCTGGATTTAGTGTTGCAACTTGAGGGGACAGAAAGGGCTCTAAGAATTTTGTTTTATTTCTTGGCTAAAACGTTGATCAAGTGGTGGCCCATCACAGACAAAGTTGAGATGCCAGAGCTGTCCTGATTTACAGCAGATAAAGGAAATAGAAGGCTTAGGGAAATTGGAACGTTAGGGTGAGTTTGTCATTTGAGGTCTGCTCACCACCCTTTCCAGTAGTCATATACAGATATGAGAGTTGGGCCATAAAGAAGCCTGAACACCAAAGAATTGATGCTTTCAAATTGTGGTGCTGGAGAAGACTGTGGGGGTCCCTTTGACTGCAAGAAGATCAAACCTGTTAATCTTAAAGGAAATAGACCCCAAATATTCGTTGGAAGGACAGATGCTAAAGCTGAAGCTCCTCTACTTTGGCCACCTGATGTGAAGAGCCAGCTCACTGGAAAAGACCCTGATGCTGGGAAAGGTTGAAGGTAAAAGGGGAAAAGGACATCAGGTGATGAGGTATTTAAATAGCATCACCAACTCAATGGCATGCATTTGAGCAAACTCCAGGAAACAGTGGAAGACAGAGGACCCTGGTGTACTGCAGTGCATGGGGTCTCAAAGAGTTGGACATGACTTAGTGACTGAACAAAAACAACACCACCCTTTGCTCACCAAGAGGAAGGACACACCTTTATCACAACTGTGAGAAGTCCATTTGTAGCAGAAGTCCCCACATCCTTGGAGAGCTCTGTGATTGCTCTTCATTGTAGGTCAGAAATTACAGTAGAAACTGCTGTCACTAAATTGAGAAACCTAAAGGCAATGGGAATAATTGGATCCTGGGGTAACAGAGGTCAAGTGACAACCCCTAATCACTAGGCACAAAGTGGGTATGGACAGTAGTGTCAAAGGAGCAATCAGAATAGTCTGACTTGCAGAGACCTATGTGTCGACCAATAATCATGGTGTTCCTAGAATTGAAATAGATGGACAGTCTACTAAATACTTGATGTGTATGAGCAAAAAAGTTTCAGGTCAAGTGAACAAAAGTCTAACCTGAATCATAAAAGCACAGAGTCACACCCCTCAATCAAATTCCAGACTTGAGCCAGTTTACAGACCCAGAGCCCCTTGAATGAAAGGGAAGACAGCTGCTACTCAGGGAGGATTCCATTACACTGTGAAAACCTTTTACCAGCCTTCTCAAAGGTAACAAAATAAAATAATCTATATACACAATAAGCAGTTAAAGGATATACAGAACAAAAAGATGTAAACTATGATGTCAAAAACAGTAACCATGAGGTTGTTGTTCAGTCACTCAGTTGTGTCTGACTCTTTGCGACCCCATGGACTGCAGCACACCAGTCTTCCTTGTCCTTCACCATCTTCTGGAGCTTCCTCAGACTCATGTCCTTTGAGTCAGTGATGCCATCCAACCATCTCGTCCTCTGTAGTCCTCTTCTCCTCCTGCCTTCAATCTTTCCCAGGATCAGGGTCTTTTCCAATGAGTTGCCTCTTCGCATCAGGTGTCCAAACTACTGGAACCTTTGGAACTTGGTAGGCAGCAAATGCCAGATCCCTGTCCATAAGATTTACCAGAAGCTGATTGCTTTCAGATGGCAAGGCCAGAAATATATCTTTCCTGTCTTGCCTCAGAGGTGTATTTTCCTTCCATAAGACATCCACCAGTCCATTACATTTATAATACCATGTTAACTGAACTTGGTAAGCAAGAAAGAGCCATCACTCTAGACTTTTTGGTAAGATATTTACAAATCAGAGGATGAGAAATAAGTCAAACTAAAATTTAAGGGCCTGCTACATCAATGAAATTTCTAGGGCTCAAGTGGTGTGAAGCATGTCAAGATAGTCCTTCTAAGAAGGAGGATAAGTTGTCATATCTGGCCCCCTTAAAACTAAAAGAGAGGCACAGTGCCTAGTGGGCCTTTTTGGATTTGGACGACATTTAGATGTGTTACTTTGGCCCTTTTATTGGGTGACCCTCAAAGCTGCTAGTTTTGAATAGGATCCAAAACAAGAGAAGGATCCGAAACAGGTCCAGGCTGCCATGTAAGCTGCTCTGGGTCATATAATCCAGCAGATCCAATGGTACTTGATGTGTTCATGGCAGATAGAGATGCTGTTTGGAGCTTTTGGCAGGGTGCTATAGGTGAATTACAGAGCAGGCCTTTAGCATTTTGGAGCATGACCCTATTATCATCCACAGATAACTACTCTTCTTTTTAGAAACAGTTGTTCACCTGCTACTGATCCTTAGTAGAGACTAAGCACTTAATCATGGGTCACCAAGTTACCATGTGACTTACACTGCTCATCATGGACTGGGCATTACCTGACCCACCATGCCATAAAGTTGGGTGAGTACATCATACCATAAAGATGGTATGTACACGATCAGACCCAAGCAATCCTGAAAGCACAAGTAAATTACACGAAAAAGTGGCCCAAATATCCTTGGTCCCCACTCCTGCTACATTGCCTTCTGTTTCCCAGCCTTGCCCTATGGCCTCATGGGGAGTTCCCTATGATTAGCCGATAGAGGAAGAGCTGACTTGAGTCTGATGTACAGATGCTTTTGGTTGATATTTGGCACCATCTGAGAGTGGACAGCTGCGGCTCCATAGCTTCTTTCTGGGACATCACTGAAGGATAATAGAAAAGGAAAGTCCTTCTAGCAGGCAGAACTCAAAGTTCACTTTACTTGGAAGGAGAAATAGCCAAATAAGTGATTAGATACTGATTCACAGGCTTTGACCAATGGTTGAATGGATGATCAGAGACTTGGAAGGAACATGATTGGAAAATTAGTGATAAAGAAGTCTGGGGAAGACATAGATGTGTAGACCTCTCTGAATGGGCAAAAAATGTGAAGATATTTGTGTCCCATGTGAATCTAATCAAAGGGTGACCTCAGCAGAGAAGGATTTTAATAATTAAGTTGATGGAATTACACCCTCTTTTCACAGCTACCCTGTCACGACCTAATGGGGTCATGAACACTGGGGCCGTAGTGACAGTGACAGAGATGATACATGGGCTCAGCAACATGGACCTCCAATCACCTTGGCTAACCTGAGTTCCCCAAATAGCACTATTCCATGGAGTAATCAGGATATGAATTTGCCTTCCCTGCCGGCAATGGTTCTGCCTGAACTACCATCCATCCATGGATTTACAGAGCGCTTTATTCACCATCATGGTATTTCACACACTATTGCTTCTTATCTAGAAACTCACTTCACAGCAACATAAGTGCTACAGCAGGCCCATGCTCATGGATTTCACCGAATTCACCGTGCTTCCCACCATCCTGTAATACCTGGTTTGACAGGTTCTGTGGAATAGTCTTTTGAAGACTCAGTTACAGTGCTAGCTAGGTGGCAATACCTTGCAGGACTGGGGCAAGGTTGTCTAGCAGGCTGTGTGTGCTCTGAATCAGTGTCCAATGTATGGTACTGTTTGTCCCATAGTCAGGATTCACAGGTGCAGGAATAAAGGGATGGAAATGAGTGTGGCAGCACTCACTGTTATCGCTAGTGACCACTAGCAAAATTTTTCCTTCCTGTTCCCATAACTTTATACTCTGCTTGCCTAGAGGCCTTCGAGAAGGAGGAATGCTTCCACTAGGAGGCACAACAATGATTCCCCTGAAACAGAGGTTAAGACATTCACCTGACCACTTTGGGTTCCCTGTACCTCTGAATAAACAAGCTAAAGAAGGGGGTCACTGTACTGGCTAAGGTGATTAATCCTGACTGATCAAGAGAAACTGGGCTACTATTACATAACTGAGGAAAGAAAGAAGATGTTTGGAATAGAGGAGATTCCCTAGGGCATCTCCCATGCCCTGTGATTAAGGTCAATGCAAAGCTACAAAAACCAATGGCCCAGACCCTTCATGAATAAAGTTTTGGGTCATCCCATCAAGTTAAGAACCATAACATGTTGAGATGCTTGTTGAAATAAATATGGAATAGGCACTGGAAGGAGGAAAGTGATAAACACCAGCTATGCTATATGACTAGTTACAGAAATGAGGAATACGGAAATGAGAAATGGTGATTTCTTCCTTTTATTGAATATATGAATATATTTGTTATATCAAATAACCAAATATTAAAAAATTTTTCCCTCTCTTAAGCATTTATCATTTAATATAAGATGTATTAATAGTGTTAACACTACATCTAGTACTTAAATTTCAGAATATAAGGGACAAGAGTGAACATCATCCAAGGATCTTGCATTTTCTTTTTGGGGAAATGATTAGTGCATTTTTGGTTGTTGTCCAATGGCTAAGATGTGTTTGACTCTTTGGAACCCCATGGATGTAGCATGCCAGGCTTTCTTGTCCTTCACTATCTCCAGAAGTTTGTTCAAACTTATGTCCATTGAGTCAGTGATGCATCCAACCATCTTATCCTTTGTCATGTACTTCTCCTCCTGCCCTCAATCTTTCCCAGCATCAGGATAATTCTACTATATTAGGTGGAAGTGTGACTTTGTTACTTTTTTATCTGTAGATTAATCTACTTTAAAGATGTGTATATGGGTGCCACATTGATAGGGGATGGATCATAATGGTTTCTTTAATGTATCACCTTGGCTAGACTATGTGTGTGTGTGCTCCATACTAAGTCGCTTCAGTCATGTCCAACTCGATGCGACACTATGGACTGTAGCCTGACAGGCTCCTCTGCCCATAGGATTCTCTAGGCAAGAATACTGGAGTGGATTGCTATGCCCTTCTCCAGGAGATCTTCCAGACCCAGGGATCAAACCTGCATCTCTTGCATCTCCTGCATTGGCAAGCAATTTCTCTACCACTAGTGCCACCTGAGAAGTCTTTGCTAGAATATATTCCAAGTTATTCAATCAAACACTAACCCAGATGTTGTGGTGAAGGTATTTTTCAGATATAATTAAAGCTCTTAATCAGTTGACTTTAAGTAATGGAGAATATCCTAGATAATCTGGGTGGGCCTGACTTAATCAGTTTGTGAGGGGGAGGTCTTAAAAGCAGAGCTGAGTCTTCCCTACAAGAGAGAATATACAACACCTGAGGACCACAGCTTCAGCACATGCCTGGGGATTACAGCCTACTCACAGTCTTCCTTCTTGGTGGCCTATCCTATGATTTTTGGACTTGCTTAGCTAGTGCCCCTTATCACATGAGCCAACTCCCTGTAATAAGTCATTTGTTTTGTTGTTTTTAGTTGATAAGTCATGTCTGACTCTTTGCAACTCCATGGACTGCAGCATGCCAGGTTCCCCTGTGCTCTACTACCTCTCAGAGTTTGCTCAAACTCATGTCCATTGAGTCGGTGATGCTATCTAACCATCTCATCCTCTGTTGCCCTCTTCTCCTTTTGCCTTCAATCGTTCCCAGCATTAGGGTCTTTTCCAATGGGTTGGTTCTCTGCATCAGGCAGCCAAAGTATTGGGGCTTCAGCTTCAGCATCAGCCCTTCCAATGAATATTCAGGGATGATTTCCTTTAGGATTGACTGGTTTGATCTCCTTGCAGACTAAGGGACTCTCAAGAGTCTTCTCCAGCACCACATTTTGAAGGCATCAGTTCTTCGGTGTTCAAACTTCTTTATGGTCCAACTCTCACAACCCTACATGACTACTGGAAAAACCATAGCTTTGACTATACAGAGCTTTGTCAACAAAGTGCTGTCTCTACTTTTTAATGTGCTGTCTAGGTTTGTCATAATTTTCCTTCCAAGGGGAAGGTGTATTTTAATTTCATGGCTGCAGTCACTGTCCACAGTGATTTAGGAGCCCACTTTCCCCCTTTCTAATTGTCATGAAGTGATGGGAATGGATCTTAATTTTTTAAATGTTGAGTTTCAAGTCAACTTTTTCACTCTCTTCTTTCACCTTCATCAAGAGGCCCTTTAGTTCTTCTTCACTTTCTGCCATTAGAGTGGTATCATCTGCATATCTTTATGCAGGTTCTTTACAGCACTGGACTTTACTTTCAGCGCCGGACACATCCAAAACTGAGTGTCATTTCTGCTTTGGCCCAGCTGCTTCATTCTTTCTGGAGCTATTAATAATTGCTCTTGCTTTTCCCCATTAGCATATTGGACACCTTCTGACATGGGGGGCTCATCTTCTGGTGTCATATCTTTTTGCCTTTTCATACTGTTCATGGAGTTCTTGAAGCAAGAATACAGGAGTGGATTGCCCTTTACTTCTCTGGTGGATCATGGTTTGTCAAAACTCTTCACTATGACCCGTCCGTCTTGGGTGGCCCTGCATAGCATGGCTTATAGCTTCATTGAGTTATGCAAGCCCCTTCGCATGAAAAGGATGTGACCCATGAAGGGGTAGTAAGTCATATATATGTATATATCTCATCTACTGGCTCTGTTCCTGAGGTTGATCCCTGATACACCTTACCTGCCCAGGATGCTTAAGGGTCCTTTCTCTGCAGTAGTCTTGGTCTCAGGCTTCTCCATTAAAATCTCCTCTTACCTCTCATTGCTCCCTGGAGTTTCTCCTAGCTCTGCTGGTTACATTAATTAAATTGATTTTAATTAGTTCATTCAACAGATATTTGCTGAGTATCTCTGTGTGTCAGGCACTCTTTTATGCTCTGTGAACACAGCAAAGCAGAAGGCCAAGTCCCTGGCCTTTTGCTTACCTATTCAGGAGATAGACAATGAACGGATAAAACTACTGTGAAAAGCAACGGGTTGTATGATAGAGGATGAATACCTCTGGGTGGCCATCGTACAAGAATTAGCTTGGCCTGTTTGATGAGCAGCAAGAGTATCTGGAGTGTAGTAAGCAGGACAAGCATAGTAAAGGCAGGCATGGAGACAGAGAGGAGACTTCTCTAGGCAGGCAAGAGGCTTTCTCCAGGTGGGTAAGGGGCCTGGATCATAGTGTGGCCAGGAGGTAGAGAGGAGGGGTAGTGCTAGACCCCATGAAGATTAGACGCTGCAGGGGGCTTCCTGAAAAGCTAGGCACATCCCACAAGGGTGTTACAGACAGGTTACCCTCATGCTTGGGAGCTGACAGATATCCCCTTGTGCTACAGAGGCATATGGTGAGTTTCTGACCCTCAATTTCATCATCTGTACACTCCCCCTGCCATGTCAGGGCATAATGGTAAGAACCATGTGAGATCATTGACATGAAGATTTAGTAACTTGCCATACACACATAGCTGGTGTTCAATAAATGTGAGCTGTCTGTTCCCAGGATCAGGAGAGAAGACTGCGCTTTGGGGGCAAGGAGGTGAAAGGGGCAGCAGGAGCGTCAAGAGTCTCTGGGATGGCCAACCATCAGCCTCCCTCCCCCATGAATGAGAGGTTGTCAGAACCACAGATCCATGGCTTCAGTTTGGTGGCCCTCTCACAGCTCAGCAGGTGCTCAAAGAGTGAGAGAAAGTTCTGATATCAAGACCATGGCTATAGCACAAAAGACATAATCTCCTCCATGCATTGGGATTAAGTTTGGCTACCATCAACAGAAAAATCCAAATTATAGTAGTAGCTTAAGAGAGATGGAAGCTTATTCTTCTCTCATGTGAAAAGCACAGAGGTAGGCATGAGGGACTCCAGCACTTCTACTTTCCTGCACAGCTATCCTCAATACACAGCTTCCATCTCATGGTCAAAGATAGCTGCTTGAGCATCAGTCATCACTGCTGCCACTCCAGGAAGCTGAAAGTAAGACAAAGAGCACAGAAGGACTCATTCTCCTCCCGTACATCACTTCCAGGGAGGTCCCATGTGACACGCTTGCGATCCCACTGACTAGAATTCAGATGTACTTGTGATGATGTGTAGCCACACAGGAGTTTGAGAAATATCGTCTGTGCATGCCCCCAGCTAGTGATTCACCACAAGTAGGATGAGAAGGAGAATGGGTCACTGGTTGCAGCATCGGTGTGCTCCGAGTTCATTTAGCTTCTGAGTCTGTTTCCCTGTCATCATTTCTGAGCCATTAGTGAATCTGTTATTCTGGCCTGGTCTCCACTGTGCTTTGTGGAGTAAAGGTGGGGTCCTGAGATCTTATGGGCCAGCCAGGTGAGGATAAACAGGCTTCAGCAATCAGTGGGTACTGGCAGTGATGATCAGCGAGCAATTCCCAGGTAAAAGGCCCATGGCCATCTGCTCCTGCCCCCCCTCCACCCCGCCCACCACGGGAGGCAAGTGTCTCACCATTGCCTCACCTGAGGCAGGTAACTTTCCTCAGGACCCTTCTCATCCCACCCAACCACTGGCACCTGTTTTAAGGCAATGTTGATGTAGGCAGATGTATTCACTGATCTGATGAATTCTATCACCCTTGAGCCACAGAGGAGGGTTACTAACAATGGAGGGGTGGTAGAAGTAGCAGAGGTATAGCACATCCCACGGTCATTTATGTACTTATTGAGCACCCATTGTTTGCTGGGCATGTGCTTGTCACCAGGGATAGGAGCAAGCAGGAGGTGATCAAGATAGAAATGCTCTCATCTTGGAGCTTACAGTGTGGTAGGGTGGAAAGACAGTGGAAACAACCCAAAGTGAGTGTGAGTTACAGAGGGGTTTGGATGCTCCAGGGCATATGGCCCAGCCTCCTGGAGAAAGTCACAGAAGTTGAGATCTGAAGAATGAGTGGAGTAGCTCAGGCAACAGGGTAGGCAGTCCATGTCCCCACCTTCTCTTACAGCCTCATGCTCCCTCCTACGTGGACCATAGGACTGTATGTGACCAATCTGTATTAGTTTCCTGGGGCTGTTGTAACAAAGTGCCCACATCTAGGGAGCTTAAAGCAATAGGAATTTGTTCTCTCCTAGTCCGGAGGCCAGAAGTCCAACATCAAGTTATTGGGCACAATTGGTTCCTTCTGGAGATTCTGTAGTAGAACCCATTGCATGACTTTCTCCTGGCTTCTAATGGCTGCCAGCAATGCTTGGCTTGTAGAAACATCACTCTAATCTCTGTCTGCATTGCCCCATGGCCCTCTTCCCTATGTTTGCTATGTTTCCCTACATTTCCCTATGTCTTTGGGTCTATACATGGACTTCTTTTATTTTTTAAATTTATTTTTAATTGGGAGAAATTGCTATATAATGTTGTATTGATTTTTGCCATACAGCAATGTAAATCAGCCATAATTATACATATATCACCTCTCTCTTGAGCCCCCCTCCCCTTCCCTATCCTACCCCTCTAGGTAATCACAGAGTGCCAGGCTGGGCTCCCACCACATGGCCTTCTTATGAGGACACTCAGTAGTCACTGGATTTAGGGCCCACCCCAATTCAGAATGGCCTCATCTTAACTAATTACATCTGAAAAGAACCTATTTCCAAGTGGGTTCACATTCTGAAGTTCTGGGTACACATGGATTTTGAGGACCCCTGTAAACAGCAGAATGCTGCACAAATGATGGTATATCACTTTCAAAATCAGGTCATAAAAGACTGGGCCTTCCCAGTCTTCCAGATTGACTCTCTCTGGATCATTCACTCTGGGGCAGCTAGTTGTCATGTTGTAGAGGACACTCAAGCATCCCTGTGGATGTGTCCATGTGATGAGGAACTGCAGATTCAGCTACAGCCATATAAGTGAGCTTGGAAACAGATCCCACAGCCCCAGTCCAGCCTTCATGGGAGACTACAGTCCCTGATGACAGCTTGAGAACAACCTCATGAGAGACCTGAACCAGATCCACCCGGCTAAGCTGCTGTTGGCTTCCGGGCTCAGAGACCAGGATAATAAATGTTTATTGTTCTAAGTTCCTAAGCTTTGGGGTAGTTTGTTATGTGGCCACAACTAACTAATACAGATGGGAAGAGCGAGGGGGAAGTGCTAGAGGCACAGGGAAGAGCATAAGCAAAGGCCTGCAATGGCATAGGGTCTGAGGAAGGCCAGTGGGAACATGTCATGAGATGAGGCTAGCGCAGTTGGCTGAGGCTTCCTGACTGAGCCTGGCACCCAGTAAGTCCTCCGTAAACAAAGCTGTTGGGATGACATTTCTCAGAGGAACAGCAGATGGTGTCTCTCCCTAACTTCCTTCACATTGCGGGGAAATGTCTGCCCTGACCACAGAATGGGGGCCATCGTATTGGCCCTCCCCAAACTGCCTTTTGTTTATGTCCTGTTTTGTTTTTTTTCTGGGTTCCTCGTTTACAGTCACCAGATGTTCATTGCTTTTAAATGCGCTGGCCAGCGTTCATGGAGTTCTGGGGGAGACACACTGCCCAGCAATGCAGAGTTATTATAAATGAGTCCATTAAGGGAGGTGGATTTGCTAAAAGGTTGTCTTCGTTCCACCTGGTCCAAAGCAGCGCTCACATGATCGATGATTGCAGAGACTTTGTACACGTCTTAAACCTCAGCGCATTCTTAATGCCTCAAAAGTTTCCAATTAAAGTCAAATGGCTCTTGGCAAGGTCCAAGGCATTTTTACTAACTAAAATAAATACCTGGGCAGGCTCCACGGTTTATGACTTCTTCACACGGTTGAGGATAAACAGCTAGGAGGCCGGGTTAGAGGCATGTTAGGGATGAGAGGCCTGGCCAGCCCACAGAAATCACCTAGAGCATGATGCCTGCCTGTGGACAGCACAGGGAGCTGTGTCTCCACAGGCACTGGGCTAGTTGGGTACTGTTGCCCTGTCCCTGTGAGGAAACCACAGCTCCGAGGCAGGCAGTGATGACGGAGGGCATGTTGAGCGAGGCGGCTGGGCTGAGGTAGGAGTTGCAGTCAGCCTTCACTTGGGCTTCCTCCTCGCTGCCTCACGAACTCTTCAAGGCTGTCTGTGCCCCAGCCTCATAAGGTCATCATGCTGAACAGGTAGGTGAAGTCTCCACAAGGTGCCAGTGCAGTGAGTCTGAGGGCATGTCAGCAAAGGAAGGTGATGCTGCTGGAGGACGAGAGTAAGGCTTGGGGAAGGAGGGCAGGGCTATCATTGTGTCTGTCTTGCTCTTTGGGAGGGCAAGAAGGAGGCAGCAGGCTTACCTTGAGCCACACCTTTGAAAGGTAAGGAGAAGGAGCAGATGATGAACCTCAGAGCATCATGCCACATGGCAAGGTACCAAAGGGGGAAAGAGGTCCCCATGCAGAACCCTGTGGGGGAAGACAGACAGTTCCCATTGGGCAGGGGAAGTCTAGAAGGAATGAGGAGAAGGGAGGACCCCATGAGGGGAGCAACCACTCATACCCCTCCAATTGCCCTTGTCATGGCCCTTGGGGTCAGCCGCCAGCCCTAGGGTTGGCCACCACACTCTTGGACCACCATGCTTGAGGGCCAGCCATCACCCCTGGGAACCCTTAGGTGTCGACCTACAATGTGGTCTGGACCATTGAAGCTGCACTCTGAGCATCAGCAGCACAGGGAGTGCCACAGAGAGGAGGGGCTCTTCCTGCCCTTAGCTCATCTGCCTTGGAGAGCCACAAATCCCTTCCCAGCCGGAGGGGCCCCTCCCTCACCAGGACAGCCTTTCTGGTACCTGGATGCTGGGTTAGCCCTTGCCTCAGAGACCTCAGGTAAAGTGTGGTTCCTTGTTGGATGGCCTTCCTTTTGTCAGTTGGATTTGTTTTGAATGGTAAATCACTTTATTGCCCCTTTTTCCTGGTTATTTTGTGACATTTGTAAGCAATATCCTGACAATTCTGATGTATGAGAAATAGGACTGAGGGTCTGAAAGGCGAGGGTGTGGAGCAGATCCCTGACCCCTCACTGGGCATGTGAACCTGCCTGACTGCTTGGCAAGCCAGTTTGTCATCAGCTGGCAAAGCTGACATGCCCATCCTGTGCTGAGGCAATCCCCCTCCTGGGCAAGGGCCCACACACAAGTGCCAGAAGACAGGCACAGAAGTGTTCCCAGGAAACTTCTCACAGTGACAAAGCTGTGGGCAGCCATGTGCTCCCTGGAAGGAGAGTGGACAAACTGTATGCATTCATACAGTGAAAACAAAGTAGCATTGAAACAAATTAATTACAGGTATATACTTAGCTGTTAGCAAAGAGGCAAGTCACAAAAGAACATATGTCACAATATTCTATTTATGGAGGCACACATAGGTGTCATGATTACATCTAAATGACAAAGGGCAGGTTAACACAGAATCTGGGGGGTGGTCACATCCGGGTAGGAGGACAGAGGTGGGATGAAGAAACTGTGATGGTTACCTAGATTCTCGTTTCTTGATATTTGTATCTCACACGTATATTATAAATAATCACTTCTAAAAAAAATCCATTATGCCTAATGACTGTGGGGTTTAAAAAAAAGAGAGTAATCAAAGACTTCAATATCTTACAATAGTAATATTGCCCTGGCATGTAATGAAACTAGATGTTTAAATGCCTTGCTATTTACATTCTATGACTAATTTCTTACTCTCTCTCCTCTCTAATATGTATGCTTATCAACCTAAAAAAGATAAGAATAAAAACAATAAAATTTAAAAATAAATAATCACTTTTATGAATTCAGTGTTATTAAGAAGATTCTGAAGGTGTATCTGGAAAGTGCCCCTGTTCTCCACTCTTCAGGGATTCCACTCCCCCACTACTCATGCCCTGAGCCACCTATGCCTGTGCACCTTCCTGCTAACCTCCCAGTCTCTCTCCTTCCCACAGATCCCTGGGCTTTGCTCTTCCTCCACCAGGCCAAGTCCTCTTCATCAGTGCAATAGGGAAGACTCTATGAACTTGTTCTGTCCTCCAGGTCCATCCTCAGGCTAGACAAGGGATTCATGATAAAATATTCTGGTTCAGTATTCCTAACATGTCATCCCTGTCCAATTAGTTCATTCTAGATGTCCCAGCCCCTCCATCCACTGGATCATGTATCTAGCACCCTTCCAATGCACCAGGAGGCACTGTTATGATGACACCTTGCTCTAGCTTCCCAACTTGGTCCCCTGTCATCTTGTCAGACACCCAGCCTTCATCCCAGGGCATAACCCATGACCCCTTCTTTCCTGTGAAATATCTCTGCATTTTGGGACACTCTGTGGGCTTTCCACAGCACTGGGGGAAGATGTGACTTCCCAGAAACCCAGACGGTCAGTCCCCAAGTGATGGGCCCTTCATCTTCTGAACTGGGGCCTGCGTGGTCTCTTTTCATCATTGTGTCCCTCACCAAAGTTACCTTGAAGTCCTGATCCCTAGGCCCTTGGAATGTGATCTTTTTGGAAATAGGGTTATTAAAAATGCAATTAATTAAGATGCGGTCATGCTGGAGTAGAGTGGGCCCTAATCCAACATGATTGGTATCCTTATTAAAAGAGGAGACACAGCTATAGACATAGTGGGCAGAGGCCTCATGATGACAGAGGCAGAGATTGGAATGCTGCAGCTGCAAATCAAGGAGAACAAAGGATGGCCAGCCACTGCTCAAAACTAGGAGAGGCAAGGAAGGATCTTCCCTCTGGAGCCCCCAAAGGGAGCACACCCCTGTTGACATCTTGATCTTGGACTTCTGGCCTCCAAAACTGAGATAAAACAAATGCCTATTATCTAAGTCCCTCCATCAGTAGTACTTGGTTACTGCAGCCTTAGGGAGAAAACACATGAGGTAGCATCACAGAATAGAGGTAAAAACCACCTGAAACTCCACCACTTAGAGGAAATTGCTGCTAAGCTTCTGATGACCACCCCTTCTATCTGTCTTTGTGCACATAGTTGGACACT
Source organism: Bubalus kerabau (assembly GCF_029407905.1). Classification (NCBI taxonomy): domain Eukaryota; kingdom Metazoa; phylum Chordata; class Mammalia; order Artiodactyla; family Bovidae; genus Bubalus; species Bubalus kerabau. Next base: position 152,432,437 of record NC_073627.1, read on the forward strand.
GACTTCCAGCTTTTTAGGCTACTCTGAGACCTGCTTTGTCACCTGATGATATTACATGTAAAACTTCAGCATCATTTTAACACAGATAGCACATACTTTAACAAAGTCTTGTTGGTGCATACTAAGGTTGCTTTCTTTTCTTTCTCTCTTCATCCATTCTCCTCCCCTATTCCCTCTCTCCCCTTTCTCTCCCTTATTTCTCTCCGTCTTCCTTTCCCTCCCTCCATTTCTTGCTCCTTTTCTTCCTCTCCCTCTCTCTCCTTTCCCCTTTCCCCTGTCTCTCACTCTCAAACCTCCCCGACTCTGTAAAGAAATGAGAAAACACAGACCTTTCTGATCACAAATGTTTTTAAATGCCTGCGTATTAATGACTGTTGAGTATGTGCGTTGGCGAGAGGAGGGCGATCTTTCTTGTCTTAAATGAGAAAAAGTCATAGGAAAAATGGGCTTTGTGTTGTCAAACATTAGCCTGAGCAGACACCCTCTGAGAGCCGGACCCCAGGGGCTTCCTGAGACCAATTGCATTTTTCCTGAAGGAGTGTGTTTAACGTCAGCACCCTGAGGAGTTTGGCCGAGAAGAGCCCCGAAGGCCAAATATTTACACAGCCAACCTCAAAGCCCCATGGAAATGACCTCATGAACATTGTTTTTAATTCATAAGACATGATGATGAATAAGAGCCACTGCCTTGTCTAACACTTATTTCTAGAACGTGGAAGCTGGGAGACTGGATTCCTGAGAAGCAGTGATACAGGGATGAGTTTCAGTCCTGGTTCCAACTTCCTTGCTGTGTGGCCTTACATAAGTGACTGCAACTCTCTGAGCACCAGTTTCTTCTATGAAATGTATATGGGAAAGATGCCAACTTCCAGCTGCATAGTGAGGATGGAATGAAATAGTGAGTACAGATCTCTCTGCATGCAGATCTCTTAGTTGGCAGTGGGAATGGGGTTTGGGAGCCTTGCTAAACTGGGCTCCTTTTGTCTGCTACTGTGGCCTTGGCAAAGAATCATCATGCCCTAACAAGTGTTAAAATAGATGGCAGGTGAACTTCCAGGCAAATAGCCAACCCAATGGGATTATCAGGGATGCTGTCATTCACTCACAAATTTGTAACTCCCTGGCTCATGAATAGCTGATAGGCATCTCTCCTCTGGTCTACCACTCAGACCCTGCCCATATTCCCTTGGAACACAGCAGCCAACATTCAACTGTCAATGACGCACCTGCATTCCTACCCAAGGCCATCTGCCTCCAGAGCTTTGCTCTCTGCCTGTGTGAGACAGGCCAGAAATGTCTGAGGATTAATGACCTTAAGGCCAGCCCTCAGTCAGATGCTGATGGGAGCTAGTAAGTCAATACTTCATCTCCATTAGTCCTTGGGTTGTATACTACTGAGGAGTGTGTTCTACATTGGATCCCAGAATTCTCCAGTGGGAGTAAGCTCCATTTTCCAGCGGTGGTAATTTTGACAATACACCTGTTAATCTGCCTCCCCTTCCTGGCATCATGTCCCTCTTGCTTTTGGTGCTCTGGGGTCATTGCTCAATAAGTTACATACAGCTGTAATATTTGTCCATTGCTCTGCTTCTGAGGTAGCCTAAGGGATACGTCCTCTTCGTCTCTGCATCAACCAAACTGTGATTCTCAATGGCCTTCATCAACTGTCTTCCCTTTCTCAGCAAATTTCACTCCATCTATCCAGTTGCTCATACTCAAACTCTTGGCAATATCTTTGATGTCTTTCATTCTTGACTCTCCACATCTGATCCATCACTTGCTAACTCTAACTACAAAACAGTTTACAGACTTAATGAATCACAATCTTGTTTCTGAAAATAATTATAAAGTAAAAATCTTAAGAAAAAAGAAAAGAAACATTGCAACAGAAGAATATAAGAAAAACAGCAGACATCTTTTCAAAAAGTATGCAATCCAGAAAGTAATGGAGTATTTTTTTTAACTGTATGATTCCATTTATTAAAAAACTGTTTTCATTGAGGTACTCTTTACTTACAATATTATATTAGTCTCAACTATACAACATAATGATTTAATATTTTTATAGATTTTATTTCATTTAAAGTTGTCATAAAATATTGACTATATTTTTTGTTATGAAATATATCCTTGTAGTTTATTTATTTATAATTCAGACATAAATGTCAGACTCTTTGCAATCCCATGGAGTAGCCTGCCAAGCTCCTCCATACATGGAATTCTCCAGACAAGAATACTAGAGTGGGTAGCCATTCCCTTCTCCAGGAATCTTTCTAACCCAGGGATTGAACCCAGGTCTCTGGCATTGTAGGTGGCTTATTTACTATCTGAGAAACCTGGGAACCCCAATTTAGATATAGTTGATGCATTATATTATATAGATTATAAGTCTAAAATATAATAATTCACAATTTTCAAAGGTTATATTCCATTTATAATTGTAAAATATTTACTATATGCCCCATGTTGTACCATATACTCTAGTAACTTATTTTATCCCTAATAATTTGTACCCCTTGATCCTCTACCCCTATACTGACTCTCCCTCCTTCCCTCTTTCCCATTAGTAACTACTAGTTTGTTCTCCGGAGAAGGCAATGGCACCCCACTCCAGTACTCTTGCCTGGAAAATCCCATGGATGGAGGAGCCTGAAAGGCTGCAGTCCATGGGGTTGCTGAGGGTTGGACACGACTGAGCGACTTCACTTTGACTTTTCACTTTCATGCACTGGAGAAGGAAATGGCAACCCACTCCAGTGTTCTTGCCTGGAGAATCCCAGGGACAGGGGAGCCTGGTGGGCTGCCGTCTACGGGGTCGCACAGAGTCGGACATGACTGAAGCGACTTAGCAGCAGCAGCAGCAGTAGCAGTTTGTTCTCCATAACTCTCTATTTCCTTTTTATTATATTCACTAGTTTGTTGTACTTTTTAAAATTACACAAACAAGTTATATTATACAGTATTTGTCTTTCTCTGTCTGACTTGTTTCACTTTAGGATAATGCCCTCCACGTCCATTCATGTTGCTGCAATTGGCAAAAGTTTCATTCTTCCCTATGGTTGAGTATTTCTTTAGATGTATGTATGTTTCTTTATCCTTTCATCTGTTGATGAACACAGGTTCCTTCCATATCTTGGCAACTGTAATCAACACTGCTATGAACATTGGGTGCATGTATCTTTTTAAATTAGTGTGTTGTTTTTTTCAGATCTATAACCTTGAATGGAATTTTGGGGTCATATGGTAGTTTAATTTTTAGTTTTTTGAGAGACCATCATACTGTTTTCCATAGTGTCTGTACCAATTTATATTCCTACCAGCAGTGTATGAGTGTTTCCTTTTCTCCAAATCCTTGCCAACATGTGTTATTTGTGGTGATCATTTAATGATAACCATTCTGACAGGTGTAAGGGGATATCTCATCGTGGTTTTGACTTACATTCCTCTGATGTATCAAGGTTGCTGGGAGAAATATCACTAACCTCAGATATGCAGATGACACCATCCTTATGGCAGAAAGTGAAGAGGAACTAAAAAGCCTCTTGATGAAAGTGGAAGAGGAGAGTGAAAAAGTTGGCTTAAAGCTCAACATTCAGAAAACGAAGATCATGGCATCTGGTCCCATCACTTCATGGCAAATAGATGGGGAAACAGTGCAAACAGTGTCAGACTTTATTTTTTTGGGCTCCAAAATCACTGCAGATGGTGACTGCAGCCATGAAATTAAAAGACGCTTACTCCTTGGAAGGAAAGTTATGACCAACCTAGATAGCATATTCAAAAGCAGAGACATTACTTTGCCAACAAAGGTCCATCTAGTCAAGGTTATGGTTTTTCCAGTAGTCATGTATGGATGTGAGAGTTGGACTGTGAAGAAAGCTGAGAGCTGAAGAATTGATGCTTTTGAACTGTGGTGTTGGAGAAGACTCTTGAGAGTCCCTTGGACTGCAAGGAGATCCAACCAGTCCATTCTAAAGGAGATCAGTCCTGGGTATTCTTTGGAGGGAATGATGCTGAAGCTGAAACTCCAGTACTTTGGCCACCTCATGCGAAGAGTTGACTCATTGGAAAAGACTCTGATTCTGGGAGGGATTGTGGGCAGGAGGAGAAAGGGACGACAGAGGATGAGATGGCTGGATGGCATCACTGACTCGATGGACGTGAGTTTGAATGAATTCTGGGAGTTGGTGATGGACAGGGAGGCCCGGTGTGCTGCAATTCATGGGGTCGCAAAGAGTTGGACACAACTGAACAACTGAACTGAACTGATGATTAATGATGTTGAGGATCTTTTAATGTGCCTATTGGCCATGTGTATATCTTTGAAGAAATGTCTATTTAGATCTTCTGCCCATTTTTTAATTGGTTGTTTGTTTTTTAACCTTAAGTTGGATGAACTGTTTATATATTTTTGGACCTTTAGCTCCTTATTGGTCATATCATTTGCAAATATTTTCTCACATTCAGTAGGTTGTCTTTCTGCTTCATTGATGGTTTCTTTTCTCGTACAAATGATTTTAAGTTTAATTAGACCCCATTTGCTTATTTTTGCTTTTGTTTCCTTTGCTTTTGGAGACAGATGAAAAAATTGCTACAATTTATGTCAGAAAATGTTTTCTTCTAGGAGTTTTATGGTATCTGGTCAGACACTTAGGTCTAATCCATTCTGAGTTTATTTTTGTAGATGGAGTTAGAGAACCTTCTAATTTTATTCTTTTTCATGTAGCTGTCCAGTTTCCCAGCACCACTATAATAAAATGCTTTTCAACCATTGTACATTCTTGCCTCCTTTGTCATAGATTGTGTGTGCATGCTAAGTTGCTTCAATTGTGTCTAACTCTTTGCAGCCCTCATGGACTGTAGCCTGCCAGGCTCCTCTGCCCATGAGATTCTCCAGGCAAGAATACTGCAGTAGGTTGCTGTTCCCTCCTCCAAGGAATCTTCCCAATCCAGGGATTGAACCCGTGTATTCTATGGCTTCTGCTTTGTAGGTGGATCCTTTACCACTGAGCCTGGTCATAGATTAATTGATCATAATTATGTGGGTTTATTTATGGGCTCTCTATTCTGTTCCATTGATCTGTGTGTCTTTTTTTTGCTCCAGCACCATACTGTTTTGATTATTGTAGCTTTGTAGCATGGTCTGAAGTCAGGGAGCATGATATCTCCAACTCTGTTCTTCTTTCTCAAGATTTCTTTAGCTACTCAGGGTCTTTTGTGTTTCCATACAGATTTTAGAATTATTTTTTCTAGTTCTGTGAAAAATGCCATTGGTAATTTGGTAAGGATTGTATTGAATCTGTACATTGCCTGTGTAGTATACTTATTTTTGACAATATTAATTCTTCCAATCCATGAACATGGAATTTCCTTCCATTAGTTTGAGTAATCTTCAATTTCTTTCATCAGTGTCTTAGTTTTCCAGGTAAAGATCTTTTACCTACTTAGATAAGTTTATTCCTTAGTATTTTATTCTTTTTGGTGCAATTGCAAATAGGATCATTTCCTTAACCTTTCTTTCTGATAGTTTGTTGCTAATGTATAGAAATGCAACAGATTTATGATGATTAATTTTGTATTATTCTACAAATTTTCCAAATTCATTAATGAGATTTAGTAGTTCTTTGGTGGCATCTTTAATATTTTCTGGGTATCATATCACCTGGAAATAATGTCAGTTTTACTTCTTCCTTTCTAATTTGGATTCCTTTTCTTTTTCTTCTCTGGTTGCTGTGGTTAGGACTTCCCAAATTATGTTGAATAAAAGTGGTGCAAGTGGACATCTTTGTATCTGGTCTTAGAGGAAATGTTTTCAGCTTTTCACCACTGAGTATATATTAACTCTGGGTTGTTATATATGTCACAAATTAAGATGAGGTATGTTCCCTCTATGCCCACTTTCTGGAAAAACTTTTTTTTATATCATAAATGAATGTTGATGTTCATCAAAAGCCTTTTCTACATTTACAGAGATGATTATATGATTTTTATTTTTTGACTTGTTAATGCAGTGTCTCACAATGATTGTGAACTGTGAGCCATCCTTGCATCCAGGGGAGAAATCACACTTGTTAATGGTATATGATCCTGCTAATGAATTGTTGAATTTGATTTGCTAATATTTTGTTCAGGATTTTTGCATCTATGTTTATTGACTCATAATTTATTTTTTTGTTATTATCTTTGTCTGATTTTGGTATGAGAGTGATGCTGGCTCATAGAATGGTTTCAGAAATATTCCTTTTTCTGAAAATTTTTGAAATAGTTGAAATAGTTTGGGAAGGGCAGTTGTTAACTCTCCTTTAAATATTTCATAGAATCCACCTGTGAACCCCCTCCCTCCTCTGAATCTGGAATTACTTATTCAACTTCAGAACTGGTAATTGATCTGGTCACATTTTCATTTCTTCCTCTTCAAGTCTTGAATTTCTAGGAATTTGTCCATTTCTTCTATGTTAGTCTATTTTATTGGCAAATAGTTCACAGTAATCTCTAATAATAATTTGTATTTCTATTTCTATGGCATTGGTTGTAACTTCTCCTTTTCACATCTGATCTTACTGATTTGGGCCCTCTCTCTTCTTGATGTGTCTAGGTAGAGATTTATGTATTTTGTTTATCTTTTCAAAGAACCAGCTCTTAGGTTTACAAAATTTTTCTGTTTTCCCCATCTTTATTTCATTTATTTCTGCTATGGTTTCTTTCCTTCTGATAATTTTGGGTTCATTTATTTGGGTTTTGCTTGTCTGTAAAATTTTTGATTACTCCATCAAATCTGAATGAATGCCTTGCTGGGTAGATTATTCTTGGTTGTAGAGTTTACCCTTTCATTGCTTTAAATACATTATGTCACTCCTTTCTCGATTGCAGAGTATCTGTTGAAAAGTCAGCTGATAACCTTAGGAAAAGTTCCCTTGTATATAAATTGTTGCTTTTCCTTTGCTCCTTTAGTGTTCTTTTCTTGTCTTTAATTTTTGTCATTTTAATTACAATGTGCCATGGTGTTTTCCTCTTTGGATTGATCTTGTTTGGGACTCTGTGCTTCCTCAATGCGAACATCTGTTTCCTTTCACAAGTCAGGGAAATTTTCAGCTATTATGTCTTCAAATACATTCTCTGCCCCTTTCTCTTTCTCTTCTTTTTCTTGGTCTCTTATAATGTGTATGTTAGTGCATTTGATGTGGTCCCAGTTTTCTTAAACTGTTCTCATTTCTTTTTTTCTTCTTTGGTTATCATTGTTCATCTTCAGAGATTTCCACTACTCTGTCTCCCAGCTCACTGATGCATTCCTCTGCACCATTTAATCTACTTCTGATTCCTTCTAGTGTATTTTTATTTCAGTTATTCTTCATCTCACTTTGATTCTTCTTTAAGAATGAGAATTTAGAATTTTCAAACACTTTGCTTAAAACTTGTAACTTCTCATCTTCTTCCTCTGTTTCCTCATTTTGCCTAATGCTGCTTTGTATTTCTATGTGTCTTGTGGATTGGTTACATTTACCGACCTTGAAAAAGTGGCTTATGCATTCCCAAAGTGCACCCCTCTTTGGTCACCAGAGCTATATACTTTAAGGATGCTCCCTATGTGGGCCAAATGTGTCCTTCTGTTATGGTGAGCTGAATATTGTGAGTGATTTGGTAAGCATGGCTTGCCTCTGGGTCCAGTTGCTGCCAGACCCTACATTATGCAGAGGCTACCAGCCACTGGCTGGTGGGGCTGAGTCATGAGGTGGCAGGGTGCAGTACCCTGGGGGAGGGGGGATCCTGGGGCTAGTGCCGGCTCAATGGGCAGAGCTGTGTTTGGGAGTGAGTGGTTGCAGAGCCAGGGTTCCCAAGTCTAGCATTAGCCTGATAGTGGGTATAGCTAGTTCCTGACATGCCTGGCTAAATGTTTTGTGGTATCCCAAAGCTGGTATTTGCCCAGTGGTGCATGGCACTATATCCTGGGTTGGCTGGCTGAGATGGTCAAAGTGTCTTAGAGCTCTGTTGGCCTGCTGATGGATCAGATCATGTCCTGGGGCTGGTAACATCTTGTTGGTGGCCAGGTTGGTGCTCAAAATTTCCCAAGGCTAGTGCCAGTGACTAATGGATGGAGCTGGGTCCTGGTATCTCTGGCTGTAAGGCCCTTGGTGTCCTCCAGCTGGTGTTGGCCTCTTATTGAGTAGGTCTGGATACCAGGGTGGCTGACTGAGGGGCTTGAGGTGTCTCAAGTGTTGGCATTGGCCTACTGGTGGGCAGGGCTAAGAAGCAGGTGGCCCAAGGGCTGGTGCTGTCCTGCTGGTGTGTGGCCTGGATCCTGCCATAGCAGGCTGCTGGGCTGCAGTGCCTGAGGCTTGTGTCTACCTACTGGTGGGTGGGGTAAGGCTCAGGGGTTCCTGGAGCTGATGTCCACTCACAGGGGGATGAGGACAGGTTCTGGTGCTAGTGTTGGATCACTAGTGGATAGAGACGGGTCCCAGTATTTCTGGCTGCAGGGCCTTGGGTGTCCTGGAGCTGGTGTTGGCCTGTTGGTGGCAGAGCTAGTACTTAAGACAGCTGGCTGAGGAGATGAGGGTGTCTGAAAGTTTGTATCAGCCTGCTCGTGGGTGGAACTGGATCCTGAGGTAGCTGACTAAGGGTCCCAGGTGTCTCAGACTTGGTATTGGCCTACTTGTGGGTTGGGCTATGGCTCAAGAGGTATAAAGGTTGGTGCCAGCCTGCTTGCAGGAATTCTGGATCCTGCCATGAAATATTGTGTGTCTATGGTGGTCCTGAGGCTGATATTGGACCACTGGTAGGCAGAACTGGGTCCCAGAATCTCTGATTCCAGTTGCCTCTTCACCATCCAGGATCAGCAAGTAGGTCTGACCCAGACTTCCTACAGATTATTGCTTCTGCCCCGGCCCCTGAAGTGTATGTAGTTTTGCGTGCATCCCTTAAGAGTGGAGTCTCTTTTTCCCACAGCACTCTGGGACTTCTGAAAGTAAGCCCTGCTGGCTTTCAAAGCCAGATATTTCCAGGGCTTGTCTTTCTGGTGTAGGACCTCAGGATGAGAAGCCCAATGTGGCGCTCAGACTTGTTTCTTGGGTAGAACCACTGAAGTTGTAATTGGTCTCTCATTTGTGGATCTCCCAGCTAGAGGTATGGGTCTTGACTACATCATGACTCTTCTCTTCTTACACATTTCATGGTTTCCTTTTTATACCTTTAGTTGTAAAATACCTTTTCTGCTAGTCTTCTGGTCTTTCTCATCAATAGTTGCTCTGTAAATAGCTGTAATTTTGGTGTGCCCTTGAGAAGATGTAACCTTAGGGTTTTTCTGCTATGCCATTTAAAGTACTAAAAGAAAAATACCCAGGAGATATATATATATATATATATATATATATATATATATATATATATATATTTGAAAATGAAGGGAAGTGCAACACCAAATGTTGATCAGGATATGAGGCAACAGGAGTTCTCATTCATTGTTTTCACTGCTAGTTGGAATGTAAATTGGTAAATGACTTTGGATGTCAATTTCACAAAATTAAATAGACTTTTACTAAATATCCAACACTTATTCCCCTACATACTTATTCAAATGAGTTGAAAATTTGTGTTTACAATAAATACTACACAGCAATAGTCATAGTAGCTTTACTCACAGCTATTAAATGCTGGAAGCAAACTAGATGTCCTTCAATAGGTAAATGGATAAAAAAATGGTAGCACATTCATACAAGGGAATATTATACAACACTAACCACTAGTTATGTCTGGATGTGAGAGTTGGACCATATAGAAGGCTGAGCATCAAGGAATTGATATCTTCAAGTTGTGATGCTGGAAAAGACTCTTGAGAGTCCATTGGGGTGCAAGGAGATCAAACCAGTCAATCCTAAAGGAAATCAACCCTGAATATTCACTGGAAGGACTGATGCTGAAAGCTGAGGCTCCAATACTTCGGCCACCTGATGTGAAGACCCAACTCATTGGAAAAGACCCTGATGCTGGGAAAGATTAAAGGCAAAAGAAGAGGGAAGCAAAAGATGGGATGGTTAGATAGTATGACTGCATCAGTAAACATGAATCTGAGCAAACTATGGGAGATAGTGAAAGACAGGGAAGCCTGGTGTACTGCAGTGCATGGGGTTGCAAAGAGTAGGGCATGACTTAGTGACTGAAAAACAACAAAATGAATAAAATATGATCTATCAAGACACAAAAATTATGAAGGAGACAAGTAAATATTGCTAAATAAAGAGGTCAATCTGAAAATATTTATACTATGTGATTTAACTATATATTTTAGAAAAGGCAAATTATGGAGACAGTAAAAAGAAACATGTCAAATGGCTATCTTGAAAACTGGAGAGTCAGGCAGATACACAGAATCACAGTGTACCATGACCTGTTATTCAGTCGTGCAGTCATGTCTGGCTTTTTAACAACCCCATGGGCTACAGCACGCCAGGTTTCCCTGTCCTTCACCATCTCCCGGAGCTTGCTCAAGCTCATGTCCATTGAGTTGGTGATGCCATCCAACCATCTCATCCTCTGTCAGTCCCTTCTCCTCCTGCCTTTAATCTTTCCCAGCCTCAGGGTCTTTTCCAATGAGGTGGCTCTTCACATTAGATGGCCAAAGTATTGGAGTTTAAGTTTCAGCATTAGTCCTTCCAATGAATGTTTAGGGTTGATTTCCTTTAGGATTGATTGTTTGATCTCCTTGCAGTCCAAGGGACTGTCTGGAGTCTTCTGCAACACTACCACCTGAAAGCATCAATTCTTCAGTGTTCAGCCTTTTTTATGGTCCAACTCTCATGTCCATACATGACTACTGGAAAAACAATAGCTTTATGCCTTCTGGAGCTATTTCTCAGCTCTTCTCCATAGCATATTGGGCACCTACTGAGCTGAAGAGTTCATCTTTCAGTGTCATATTTTTGTGCCTTTTTGTTCTGTTCATGGGGTTCTCAAGGCAAGAATGCTGAAGTGGTTTGCAATTCCCTTCTTTAGTGGACCATGTTTTGTCACATCTCTCCACCATGACCCATCCACCTTGGGTGGCCATATATGACATGGCTCATAATTTCACTGAGTTAGACAATGCCTGGATTTCAGTAAAAAAAAAATACTAGGCATACTTAAAGAAAAAAGACACAGTATGTAGAGAAAGCAAGCATCACAACCAGAGGTAGGTAGATATAGCAGAGATTTTGGATTGATCAGATCAAGAATTTGAAATAAATATGATTTATTGGTCAAGGAATCTAAAGGAAAATGTTGGTAATATGAAAGAATAGACTGGGGATCTAAGAAGAGAGATGGACATACTAAGAATTAAAAGGAAATACTAGAAATAAAAAAAAACAATCTAACAAAAAAATGCTTTTGATGGACTCATCAGCAGATTAGACATGACTGAGGAAATAATTCCAGAGTGTGAAGGTAATTAAAAATATTATCTCAAACTAAATAGCAAAAAGAAAAAGGAGTGAAAAAATAACAGTATTCAAGAACCATGGAACAATCACAAAAGTGTAGCAAATGCATAATAGGAACATCAGACAAAGAAGAAAGAGAAAGAAACAGAAGAAATATTTGAAGTAATAATTAGCTGAGAGACAACATACCACAGATCCAGGAATCTCAGAAAATACCAAGCATTATAATACCATAGAATCTATAGTTGGACATGTGTGTGTGTGAGTGTGTGTGTGTGTTAGTTGCTCAGGCACTTCTGACTCTTTGTGAACCCATGGACTATAGCACCAGGCCCCTCTGTCCATGGGATTCTCCAGATAACAGTACTGGAGTGGGTTGCCAGGTCCTTTTCCAGGGGATCTTTCTGACCCAGGGGTCAAACCTGGGTCTCCCACAATTCAGGCAGATTCTTTACTATCTGAGCCACCAGATAAGCCCCATAGTTAGGCATATCATATTTAAATTGAAGAAATCAAAGACAATAAATATAGAAGATTATGGAGGGAGGGAGGGACACGGATTATCTACAGTTGAACAAGGAGAAGAATTACACTGGGTTTCTCTTTAGAAATCATGCAAGCAAGAAGAGAGTGGGTGAAATATACAAAGTATTGAAAATTAAAACCACAAAACTAAAATTCTGTATAGCTGTGAAAAGAAGAGAAGCGAAAAGCAAAAGAGCAAAGGAAAGATATAAGCATCTGAATGCAGAGTTCCAAAGAATAGCAAGAAGAGATAAGAAAGCCTTCCTCAGCGATCAATGCAAAGAAATAGAGGAAAACAACAGAATGGGAAAGACTAGAGATCTCTTCAAGAATATTAGAGATACCAAGGGAATATTTCATGCAAAGATGGGCTCGATAAAGGACAGAAATGGTATGGACCTAACAGAAGCAGAAGATATTAAGAAGAGGTGACAAGAATACACAGAAGAACTGTACAAAAAAGATCTTCACGACCCAGATAATCACGATGGTGTGATCACTGACCTAGAGCCAGACATCCTGGAATGTGAAGTCAAGTGGGCCTTAGAAAGCATTACTACGAACAAAGCTAGTGGAGGTGATGGAATGCCAGTTGAGCTATTTCAAATCCTGAAAGATGATGCTGTGAAAGTGCTGCACTCAATATGCCAGCAAATTTGGAAAACTCAGCACTGGCCACAGGACTGGAAAAGGTCAGTTTTCATTCCAATCCCAAAGAAAGGCAATGCCAAAGAATGCTCAAACTACCACACACTTGCACTCATCTCACATGCTAGTAAAGTAATGCTCAAAATTCTCCAAGCCAGGCTTCAGCAATATGTAAACCGTGAACTTCCTGATGTTCAAGCTGGTTTTAGAAAAGGCAGAGGAACCAGAGATCAAATTGCCAACATCTGCTGGATCATGGAAAAAGCAAGAGAGTTCCAGAAAAACATCTATTTCTGCTTTATTGACTATGCCAAAGCCTTTGACTCTGTGGATCACAATAAACTGTGGAAAATTCTGAAAGAGATGGGAATACCAGAACACCTGATCTGCCTCTTGAGAAATTTGTATGCAGGTCAGGAAGCAACAGTTACAACTGGACATGGAACAACAGACTGGTTCCAATTAGGAAAAGGAGTTCTTCAAGGCTGTATATTGTCACCCTGTTTATTTAACTTCTATGCAGAGTACATCATGAGAAACACTGGACTGGAAGAAACACAAGCTGGAATCAAGATTGCCAGGAGAAATATCAATAACCTCAGATATGCAGACGACACCACCCTTATGGCAGAAAGTGAAGAGGAACTCAAAATTCTCTTGATGAAAGTGAAAGTGGAGAGTGAAAAAGTTGGCTTAAAGCTCAACATTCAGAAAATGAAGATCATGGCATCTGGTCCCATCACTTCATGGGAAATAGATGGGGAAATAGTGGAAACAGTGTCAGACTTTATTTTTTTGGGCTCCAAAATCACTGCAGATGGTGACTGCAGCCATAAAATTAAAAGATGCTTACTCCTTGGAAGGAAAGTTATGACCAACCTAGATAGCACAGAGACATTACTTTGCCAACAAAGGTTCGTCTAGTCAAGGCTATGGTTTTTCCTGTGGTCATGTATGGATGTGAAAGTTGGGCTGTGAAGAAGACTGAGAACCGAAGAATTGATGCTTTTGAACTGTTGTTGGAGAAGACTCTTGAGAGTCCCTTGGACTGCAAGGAGATCCAACCAGTCCATTCTGAAGATCAGCCCTGGTGTTTCTTTGGAAGGAATGATGCTAAAGCTGAAACTCCAGTTCTTTGGCCACCTCATGCGAAGAGTTGACTCATTGGAAAAGACTTGGATGCTGGGAGGGATTGGGGGCAGGAGGAGAAGGGGACGACAGAGGATGAGATGGCTGGATGGCATCACCGACTCGATGGATGTGAGTCTGAGTGAACTCTGGGAGTTGGTGATGGACAGGGAGGCCTGGCGTGCTGCGATTCATGGGGTCGCAAAGAGTCAGACACGACTGAGCGACTGAACTGAACTGATTAATATTATTCGAAAGTGAAAAAAAAAAAGAATTTCTCAAACAGAAACCAATAGAATTTCTTGCTTGTAGATCTGTTTTACAAGAAATGTTTTAAAAAGTTCTTTAGCGAAAAGAAAACTGATATAGATCAGAAATTTTAATCTATATAAAGAAAAAAAGTGCTTAAGAAGTAATAAATGAAGGTAAAGTCAAATATTTTATTTTTCTTATTCTTAATAGATTTTAAAAATACTTTGTTCAAAATAATAACAGCAACAGTTAGGTGATTATACCTTATGAATAAATGTAATGAATGACAGCAATGTTATAAGGAATAGGAGGCAGGAACTGGAAATATTCTGTTATGAGGTGTCAGCACTACTCATGAAGCAGTGTAGTGTTATTTGAAAGTGTATTTAATTTAGTTGTAAATGCCTACTGAAAGCCCTATGGCAACCACTAATTTTTTTCAAAAGACGTGTAATTAATATTAAGATAGAAAAAATGGAATTATATAAAATGTTCAATTACAACCAAAGAAGATGAAAGAGTAGAATACCAAAAAAACCCACCCCAATGAAAAGCAAAGAACAATAACCATGGATAGAAAATACTTCCAAAGTATGGTAGATATTAATCTAAATATATAAATAATAATTTAAAATGTGGTTGGTCTGATGCACCAATTAAAATATAGAAACTGTAAGAGTAAAAATAAAACAAGGCCCAACAGTATATGAACCATAGATCTACTTGAAGTATAAAGTTCCAGGTACAAAAAGTAAAGGCAAGAGGAAAGACATAGTATGCTAGGCTAATTATATATTAATTTAAGACAAAGCAGATTTTAGAACAAAGAAAATTATAAGAGTTAAAGAGGATACTACATATGACAAAGGAGTCAGTTCTACAGAAAGCATAACAATTCTTAACATGTTTGTACTTTACAGCAGAGCATCAGAATTGGCCTGATGTGGGGCAAAAGCTGATAGAACTTCAAGGAGAAATAGACAAATCCACATATTTGGACAATTGGACACTTTACTACCAATAATGTATAGGCTCAGTAAGCAAAAGAAAGTAAGAATGTAGTTGAACTAAATATCTCCCTCAATCAACTGAATATAATTGGCATCTATCAACCACTTCATCCAACAACAGAATAAAAACATTCTTCACAAACTGACATGGAACATTAATAAAGAGAGAACATATTCTGTTCCTGGGCTTTGCTGTATTGGGAGGATTTTAGGTACTGTTTCAACCTCCTCAATCATTATTGCTTTGTTCAAGTTTTCTATTTATTCATGATTCAGTCTTGATAGGTTCTCTATTTCTAGGAATTTATCCATGATGCTAGGTTACCCAATTTGATGGTGTGTAATTGTTCATAGTAATCTCATATGGACCTTTGTATTTCTGTTGGGTCAAATATACTGTCTCCTCTTTCATTTCTAATTTTGAGTCTTCTCCATTTTTTTCTTGCTCTAGCTAAGGTTGCACCAATTATCAGCTCAGTTCAGTCACTCAATCATGTCTGACTCTTTGTGACCCCATGGACTGAAGCACACCAGGCCTCCCTGTCCATCACCAACTCCTGGAGTTTACTCAAACTCATGTCCATTGAGTCAGTGATGCCATCCAACCATCTCATCCTCTGTCATCCCATTTTCCTCCTGCCTTCAATCTTTCCCAGCATCAGGGTCTTCTCCAATGAGTCAGTTCTTCGCATCAGGTGGCCAAAGTATTGGAGCTTCAGCTTCAGCATCAGTCCTTCCAGTGAATATTCAGGACTGATTTCCTTTAGGATGGACTGGTTGGATCTCCTTGCAGTCCAAGGGACTCTCAAGAGTCTTCTCCAACACCACAGTTCAAAAGCATCAATTCTTCAGCGTTCGGCTTTATTTATAGTCTAACTCTCACATCCATACGTGACTACTGGAAAAACCATAGCTTTGACTAGACAGACCTTTGTTGGCAAAAATCTCTGCTTTTTAATATGCTGTCTAGGTTGGTCATAACTTTTCTTCCAAGGAGCAACCATCTTTTAATTCCATGGCTGCAGCCACCATCTGCAGTGATTTCTAAGCCCCCCAAAATAAAGTCTGTCACTGTTTCCATTGTTTCCCCATCTTTTTGCCATGAAGTGATGGAACCAGATGTCATGATCTTAGTTTTCTGATATCTTTAGTTGAGCTTTAAGCCAACTTTTTCACTTTCATCAAGAGGCTCTTTAATTCTTCTTCACTTTCTGCCATAAGGGTGGTGTCATCTGCATATCTGAGGTTATTGATATTTCTCCCAGCAATCTTGATTCCAGCTTGTGCTTCATCCAGCCCAACATTTCTCATGATGTACTCTGCATATAAGTTAAATAAGCAGGATGACAATATACAGCCTTGACGTACTCCTTTCCTGATTTGGAACCAGTCTGTTGCTCCATGTCCAGTTTTAACTGTTGTTTCCTGACCTGCATTTCTCAGGAGGCAGGTCAGGTGGTCTGGTATTCCCATCTCTTTCAAAATTTTCCACAGTTTGTTGTGATCCACACAGTCAAAAGCTTTGGCATAGTCAATAAAGCAGAAATAGGTGTTTTTCTGGAACTCTTGTTTTTTCGATGATCCAACAGATGTTGGCAATTTGATCTCTGGTTCAGAGGAACCTTTTCTAAATCCAGCTTGAACATCTGGAAGTTCACAGTTCACGTACTGTTGAAGCCTGACTTGGAGAATTTTGAGTATTACTTTGCTAGCATGTGAGATGAGTGCAATTGTGCAGTAGTTTGAGCATTCTTTGGCATTGCCTTTCTTAGGAATTGGAATGAAAACTGACCTTTTCCAGTCCTGTGGCCACTGCTGAGTTTTCCAAATTTGCTGGCATATTGAGTGCAGTACCAGTTTTATATATCTTTTTTTAAAAGTTCAGTTTTTTTGATAATTTTTTTTGTTTTTCTGAATCTCTATTTTATTTATTTGTGCTCTAAGCTTTATTATTACCTTGCTTCTGCTAACTTTGAGGCTAGTTTGTTCTTCTTTTCCTTATTACTTGATCTGTAAAGTTAGATTATTTGTGTTCTTTTTTCGTAATGTTTTTCACTACAATTTTTTCCTTAAGCATGCTTTTCTTGTTGCATCCCATAAGTCTTGATATGCTGTGTTTCTGTTTTTGTTTGTTTCAAAATATATTTTTATTTCTTTTTTTTTTTGACCCAGTGGCTTTTCAAGAGTATGTTGTTTAATTCCCACACATTTTTTAATTCCCAATTTTTCTCCTGTTATTGACATTTAATTTCCTACATTTGTGGTCAGGAAAGATAATTGGTATGATGTCTATCTTCTTACATTTGCTGTATTTTTTTGTGACTTAACATATGATCTACCCTGGAGAATATTCTGTGTGCACTTGGGAAAACTGTGTATTCTGCTACTGCTGGGTGGAATGTTCTATATATGTGTTGAGTTCACTCAGTCTAAGATATAGTTCAAGTTCAATGTATCTATATTGATTTTCTGTCTGGATGATCTATCTATTGTTAAAAGAGGGGTATTGAAGTCCCCTACTATTATTTTATTTTATTTGTTTCTTCTTTTAGATCTGTTAATATTTGCTTAATATATTTGTGTTCCAAAGTTGAGTGCATATATATTTATAATCATTTTATCTTCTTAAAGAATTAACTCCTTGATCATTGTATAATGACCTTCTTTGTCTCTTATTACAGTTTTTGACTTAAAGTGTATTTTGGTTGATAAAAGTATAGCTGCCTCTGTTTTCCTTTGTTTTCCATTTTCCTGGAATTTTTTCTCCATCTTTTCACTTTGACCCTGTGAGTATCCCTAAAGGTGAAATGAGCTTCTTGCAGGCCTTATATAGTTGTGTCTTATTTTTCAATCCATTCCACCACTCTGCTTTTGATTAGCAAAATTAATCAGTTTACATGTAAAGTGATAATCAACAGGTGAAACTGAAAGTCACTCAGTCGTGTCTGACTCTTGGTGACTCCACAGACTGTAGCCTGCCAGGCTCCTCTGTCCATGGGATTCTCCAGGAGAGAATACTGGAGTGGGTTCCCTTCTCCAGGGAGTCTTCCTGACCCAGGAATTGGACTGGGGCCTCCTGCATTGCAGGCAGATTCTTTACCAGCTGAGCTACCATGGAAGCATCAACAGGTGAGAGCTTACAAATTTTGTCATATTGTTTTTGGATGTTTTGTAGTTCATCTTCTTTCCTTCAACCTTTGCTTAGTTTCTTTGTGGGTTGATGATTTTCTGTAAAGGTATTTTTCTTTATCATTTGTATATCTACTGCAGATTTTTCTTTGTAACTGCCATTACACTTACATAAAGTATCTTACAGATATAATAATCTGTTTTATGCTGATAGTCACTTCACTCACATACAAGAAGTTTCCTTTTTACCCACCCCGTAATTTATTTTTGATGTCATAATTTACCTCTTTTATTTGTATAGCCATTAACAAATTATTTGGAAGGAATGATGCTGAAGCTGAAACTCCAGTACTTTGGCCACCTCATGCGAAGAGTTGACTCATTGGAAAAGACTCTGATGCTGGGAGGGACTGGGGGCAGGAGGAAAAGGGGACGACAGAGGATGAGATGGCTGGATGGCATCACTGACTCAATGGACGTGAGTCTGAGTGAAGTCTGGGAGTTGGTGATGGACAGGGAGGCCTGGCGTGCTGCGATTCATGGGGTCGCAAAGAGTCGGACACGATTGAGCGACTGAACTGAACTGATGGTTATTTTAATACTTATACACACCACCACATCACAATATTAGAACATTCTGAATTTGACTATCTTCCTACTTTTACCAGAATGTTCTATATTTTCATGTTTTCTTGTCACTAATTAGCATTATTTCATTTTAATTTAAGAACTAGAAGTTCTTATAAAATAGATCTAGTGGTGATGAGCTCCCTCAGCTTTTGTTGTTTGGGAAAGATTTATCTCTCATCATTCATTCATTCATTACTAAAAGGCAACTTTTCTGAGTAAAGTATTCTTGGTTGGCACCAAACTCTTTTAGCACTTTGAACATGTCACCCCACTCTCTGTTGATCTGCAAGATTTCTGTTCAGAAATCTGATGTTCATCTCATGGGGTTTTCTTATATGTGAGAAGTTTTTTTTCTCTTGCTACTTTTGAAGTTTTCTGCATTTGATTTTAGACAATGTTATTATAATGTGTCTTGGAGAAGGATCATTTTGAAATGTTGGAATTGGGGCATTACCTATTAGATTTATGAACTCAGATGTCTAGTATC
Organism: Bubalus kerabau; assembly: GCF_029407905.1. Taxonomy (NCBI): domain Eukaryota; kingdom Metazoa; phylum Chordata; class Mammalia; order Artiodactyla; family Bovidae; genus Bubalus; species Bubalus kerabau. The sequence goes on from NC_073627.1 coordinate 152,451,660, forward strand.
TCTGCAGATTTGGGAAATTCTCAGTTATTACTTATTTAAATAAACTTTCTGCTTCTTTCTCCACTTTTACTCTGAGACTTCAATAATGTGTAGATTGTTCCTTTTAATTCTATCCTACATTTCATTTAATTTTTCTTCACTTTTTTTTTCATTCTTTTTGTTCCTCTGATTGGATGACTTCAAATGACCTGACTCTAGCTCACTAAATCTTTCTTCTACTTAGTTGATTCTGTTGCTGAAGCTGTCTTTTGAATTCTACAGTTCAGTCATTGTAGTCTTCAACTCTAGAATTTCTGTTTTAAAAAAGATTTCTATTTATTTGTTGATCTCTCATTTTGTTCATGCATTGTTTTCCTAATTTAATTTACTTATCTGTGTCTACTGTAGTTCACTGAATTAAGAGGATTATTCTGAATTCTTTCTTGGACAGTTTATAGATCTTTGTTTCTTTATGTTCAGCTATTGAAATTTTATTAGTTCCACTTGGTGGTATTATTTTTGTTGATTATTTATGATCCTATGGTCTTACATTAGTCTCTGTGAATTTTGAGAGTGTAGACATCTCTTCCAGTCTTTCTAGACCAGCTTCACCAGTCAGCCTGTCAAAGATTCTGGGTGGGAAGTCAGGTGGTATCCACCAGCAGGCTTACTATTGGAGTTCTTGGTGACTTGGTGTTTGGGTGAGTCAAAAGCATTGGACCCCTGGGTTTATGAGTTCCTCCTGGAACTGGGTTTGTGGTCATTGATTGGTAGCCTAGAGCAACAGGAGGCCTTCAAAGCTGTAAAAGTCAGGCTGTACTGGGATATTCTAAAAACCTGAGTTTTCAGGAATCTACCAGGAGCCTGGTGTCATAAGAGTTGGTTGGCACTGAGGTGAAATAAGAGTCTTGGGCCACGGGAGCTGTCTAGCAACATGGAAGTTGGCAGTCACTGGAGTGGATTTGGGACGTGGATTTGCAAGCGACTTTTAAGAGCCTTGAGTCAAGGAGGCTGCCTAGAGCTACAAGAAGTGGTCCTTGGTATTTACCCTAATTATTTGGAAAAAATATGTCCACACAAAATTCTGTACACAAATGTTTACAGAAGTTTTATTCCTAATTGCCTAAATTTGGAGCAACCAAGATTCCCTTCAATAGACAAATTGATACATAAGCCATAGTATAATAACATGGGGTGTTATTCAGTAACAAAAAGAAATTACTCATCAATACCTAAAAAGCTCTAGGGTAACCTGAGATGCATATTATTAAAGGAAATACGTCAGTATTAAAAGATAGCATAATGTATGATTCCAACTCTATGATGTTTTAGAAAAGGCAAAACAATGGAGAGTTAGAAGTTCAGTGGTTTCCAGAGATAGGGAAAGGGGTGAGAGTGATGAATAGATAGAATACAGGAGAATTTTAAGGTGGAGAAATTATTCTATATGTTACTGTTTTGGTAGATACATGATATTAGGTATTTGTCAAAGCCAAAGAACTCTGCAACACAAAAGGTTTATGAAAACTATGGATGTCTATTAATAACAATGTATTAATATTTTCATCACTTGTAACAAATGTACATACTAATGTAAAATGTTAATAATAGGGAAACTGTTGGGGTGGGGAGGAAAAGGAGTATAAAGAAACTCTTTGTGTTCTTTGCTAATTTTTTGGTAAATCTAAAATAGCTTTGAAAAATAATGCCTATTAGTTTTTTAAAATGAAAGCAAATAAGTCAAAACAGTCTTCAAAAAGAGTAGGTTCAAGGTTTAACAGTTCCTGATTTCAGAAGTTATTACAAAGCTACAGTAATTAAAATAGTGTGGTATTGGCATAAAGATCAGAGAAGGCAATGGCAACCCACTCCAGTACTCTTGCCTGGAAAATCCCATGGACAGAGGAGCCTGGTAGGCTGCAGTCCATGGGGTCGAGAAGAGTCGGACATGACTGAACGACTTCACTTTCACTTTTCACTTTCATGCATTGGAGAAGAAAATGGCAACCCACTCCAGTGTTCTTGCCTGGAGAATCCCAGGAAAGGCAGAGCCTGGTGGGCTGCCGTCTATGGGGTTACATAGAGTCGGACATGACTGAAGTGACTAAGCAGCAGCAGCATAAAGATATATATATATATATATATATATATATATATATATACCAATGGAATAGAATAGAGAACCCAGAAATAAACCCACCCACTTTGGGGCACTTAATTTTGACAGAAATGCTAGTATGGGAAAATCACATTCTTCTCAACAAATGGTTCTAAGAAAACTGCATCAGATCAGATCAGATCAGTCACTCAGTCGTGTCTGACTCTTTGCAACCCCATGAATTGCAGCACGCCAGGTCTCCCTGTCCATCACCAACTCCCGGATTTCACTCAGACTCACGTCCATTGAGTCAGTGATGCCATCCAGCCATCTCATCCTCTGTCATCCCCTTCTCCTCCTGCCCCCAATCCCTCCCAGCATCAAGTCTTTTCCAATGAGTCAACTCTTCGCATGAGGTGGCCAAAGTACTGGAGTTTCAGCTTTAGCATCATTCCTTCCAAAGAAATCCCAGGGCTGATCTCCTTCAGAATGGACTGGTTGGATCTCCCTGCAGTCCAAGGGACTCTCAAGAGTCTTCTCCAACACCACAGTTCAAAAGCATCAATTCTTCGGTGCTCAGCCTTCTTCACAGTCCAACTCTCACATCCATACATGACCACAGGAAAAACCATAGCCTTGACTAGATGAACCTTTGTTGGCAAAGTAATGTCTCTGCTTTTCAATATGCTATCTAGGTTGGTCATAACTTTCCTTCCAAGGAGTACGTGTCTTTTAATTTCATGGCTGCAGTCACCATCTGCAGTGATTTTGGAGCCCAGAAAAGTAAAGTCTGACACTGTTTCCACTGTTTCCCGATCCATTTCCCATGAAGTGATGGGACCGGATGCCATGATCTTCGTTTTCTGAATGTTGAGCTTTAAGCCAACTTTTTCACTCTCCACTTTCATCAAGAGGCTTTTTAGTTCCTCTTCACTTTCTGCCATAAGGGTGGTGTCATCTGCATATCTGAGGTTATTGATATTTCTCCTGGCAATCTTGATTCCAGCTTGTGTTTCTTCCAGTCCAGCGTTTCTCAGGATGTACTCTGCATAGAAGTTAAATAAACAGGGTGACAATATACAGCCTTGATGAACTCCTTTTCCTATTTGGAACCAGTCTGTTGTTCCATGTCCAGTTCTAACTGTTGCTTCCTGACCTGCATACAGATTTCTCAAGAGGCAGATCAGGTGTTCTGGTATTCCCATCTCTTTCAGAATTTTCCACAGTTTATTGTGATCCACACGGTCAAAGGCTTTGGCATGGTCAATAAAGCAGAAATAGATGTTTTTCTGGAACTCTGTTGCTTTTTCCATGATCCAGCGGATATTGGCAATTTGATCTCTGGTTCCTCTGCCTTTTCTAAAACCAGCTTGAACATCAGGAAGTTCATGGCTCACATATTGCTGAAGCCTGGCTTGGAGAATTTTGAGCATTACTTTACTAGCATGTGAGATGAGTGCAATTGTGCGGTAGTTTGAGCATTCTTTGGCATTGCCTTTCTTTGGGATTGGAATGAAAACTGACCTTTTCCAGTCCTGTGGCCAGTGCTGAGTTTTCCAAATTTGCTGGCATATTGAGTGCAGCACTTTCACAGCATCATCTTTCAGGATTTGAAATAGCTCAACTGGAATTCCATCACCTCCACTAGCTTTGCTCGTAGCGATGCTTTCTAAGGCCCACTTGACTTCACATTCCAGGATGTCTGGCTCTAGGTCAGTGATCACACCATCATGATTATCTGGGTCGTGAAGATCTTTTTTGTACAGTTCTTCTGTGTATTCTTGCCATCTCTTCTTAATATCTTCTGCTTCTGTTAGGTCCATACCATTTCTGTCCTTTATTGAGCTCATCTTTGCATGAAATGTTCCTTTGGTATCTCTGATTTTCTTGAAGAGATCCCTAGTCTTTCCCATTCTGTGGTTTTCCTCTATTTCTTTGCGTTGATCGCTGAAGAAGGCTTTCTTATCTCTTCTTGCTATTCTTTGGAACTCTGCATTCATATGCTTATATCTTTCCTTTTCTCCTTTACTTTTCACTTCTTTTCTTTTCACAGCTATTTGTAAGGCCTCCCCAGACAGCCATTTTGCTTTTTTGCATTTCTTTTCCATGGGAATGGTCTTGATCCCTGTCTCCTGTACAATGTCATGATCCACATACAAATAAATAAAGTTGGGCCTTATCATATCCCTTATACAAAAATTAACTCAAAATGCATCAACATCTTAATGTTAAAGCTAAAAGTATAAAGACACTTAAAATACAAAGAAGAAGCTGCTTTGTGACATTGGGTTTGTCAATGATTTTTTGGTTATAACTCCAGAAGCACTGGCAACAGAATTAAACAATAGATGAATTGGACTATATAAAATGTAAACTCCTGTATTTCAAAGGACAATCAACAGTATTACAAGGCAACCTATGAAATGTGAAAAAATATTTGCAAGACATCTATCTGATAAAATATTAATATCCAGAATATATAAAGAACCTCAACAATGTGACAACAAAAACCAAACAACTCGATTTTTAAAAAAAGAGCAAGGTGATTAGACAGTTCTCTAAAGAAAATAAGCAAATAGCCAAAAGCACATGAAAAGATGTTCAACGTCATTAATCATTAGGGAAATGTAAATCAAAACCACAATTAGATGCCATCTCATATCCATTAGGATAGTTACTGTCAAAAAAAAAAGAGAAAATAAAAATTTTGGTTAGGTTGTGAAGAAATGGAAACCCTTGTATACTGCTGGTAGGAATGCAAGTTGGTGGAACTGCTACGGAAAGTAGTATGGTGGTTCTTGAAAATTTTAAAAATAGAATTATCATATTATCCAGAAGTTTTACTTCTGGGTGAAACCCTAAAGAATTTGAAGTATGATCTTAAAGAGATTTTTATACACCCATGTTCATAGCATTCACAGTAGTAAAAAATGGAAATACATCAATGGATGAATAAATAAGCAATACATGGTATGTTCATACAATGCAATATTATTCAACCTGAAAAAAGTAAGAGAATTCTGACATATGCTACAACATGTGTAAACCTTGAGGACATTATGCTCAGTGAACTAAGTCAGATACAAAAAAAGACAAATACTGTATGATTCCATTCATATGAGGTACCTAGTCAGATTCATAGAGACAGAAAACAAAATGGTGGTTGCCAGAGTTAGGGTTTAGGAGGAGAAATGGGGGAGTTGATGTTTAGTGAATACAGAGTTTCAGTGTTATAAAATGAAAAGCATTCTGGAGATAGATGGAAGTGATATGTGCACAACAATGTGAATGTACTTAAAAATCACTGAACTGTGCTTACCTGGAGAATGCCATGGACAGAGGAGTCTGGCAGGCTACAGTCCATGGGATCACAAAAGAGCCAGACATGACAGCATGCAAGCACCCATGCAATGAAAATAGTATAGCTAATATTCTACTTACTGTTAACAGTCTGAATGCGTCCCCTTTAAGATTAGAAACAAGGCAAAGATATGTGTTGTTACCACTTTTATTAAATTGTTTTAGCCATAACTACAGTGGAAAGCAAAAGAAGGAAGGCATGCATTTTAGAAATGAAGAAGTAAAATTGGCTTTATTCATAAACAATATGTTGTCAATGTAGAAAATTCTAAGTAAATTTAAAAGCCTCTTTACTGTAACATGGGTTTAAAAACGTTGAGATACAAAGTTAACATACAAAAATTAATTGCATTTTGACATATAGACAATGAACAGTTTTGAAAATTAAAAACTGTTCTTTTCAATACCACCAAAAATGTGAAATAAATATTTAACAATATTTATGCAAAATACATACAGTATAAACTACAAAGTATTAGTGAGAGAAATCAAATGAAGAGATAAAGCATGTCCATTAATCAGAAAGCTCAATATTGTTTAAATATCAGTATTCTCAGGAATGCAAGGCTGGTTCAATGTAAGAAAATCAATCAGTATAATATGCCACATAATAGATTTAAGGGAAAAAATCATATGATTATTGATGCAAGAAAAGCATTTTTAAAAAATCCAACACATTTCTTGATAAAAATAATCAGAAAACTAGGAATAGAAGGAAAGTTTCCTTAACATGATAAAGGATAGTTATGCAAACCCAGAGCTAACATCATAGTCAAAGTGAAATATTGAAAAATTTTCTCTAAGATCAAGGCTGAAATAAGGATGCCTGCTTTCACCAGATCTATTCAACATAGTATTGGAAGTTTCAGTCATAGCAATTAAACAAGAAAAAGAAATAAAAGTCACTGATATTGGAAAGGAAGAAATAAAACTGTCTCTATTTGAAAATGAAATAAAGGAAAAAATATTTTCTACAGATAATCCCAAGGAATCCACAAAAAATTACTAGAGCTAATAAAAAAGTCCAGCAAAGTTTCAGGGTGTAAGATCAATATGGAAAGATTAGCTGTACTTCTATATACCAGAAGTGAATAATCTGAAAAGGAAATTAAGAAAATAATTCAATTTATGAAAGTTTGAAGTGAAAGCATTTGTCATGTCTGACTCTTTGTGATCTCATGGACTGTAGCCTGCCAGGCTCCTCTGTCCATGGAATTTTCCAGGTGAGAATACTGGAGTGGGGTGCCATTTCCTACTCCAGGGGATCTTCCCAACCCAAGGATTGAACCCATGTCTCTTGTGTCTCCTGCATGGGCAGGTGGATTCTTTAACACTAGTGCCAACCGGGTATAATAGTATCCAGAAGGATAAATTACCTAGGAATAAATTTAACAAAATAGATGAAAAATTTGTATGCTGGAAATGACCAAGTATTCTTGAAAGAAATTATAGAAGACCTAAATAAATGCAAAGCTATCCCTTGATCATTGATTGGAAGATGTAATAGTGTTAGATGTTAATACTACTCATAGTGAACTATAGATTCAATGCAATCCATATTAACATTTCAACAGCATTTGTAACAAAAAGTGTTTTTAAAAACCTCAAATTCACGTGGCAATGCAAGGAACCATGAATAGTCAAAAATAATATTGAAAAAAATAATGAAAATTAAAGGGATGAATGGTCAAGATGACAGAGTATTAAGACCTTGTCTTAATATTTCACCTTCTCCCACAGGTACACCAAAATTACAACTATTATGGAGCAACTATTGAGGTGAAAAGACCAGGAACTAGCAAAAATGATCTTCTACCACTAAAGATACAGAGAAGAAATCAAAACAAGGAGTGTAGTCCTTATGGACTCTGAGAGAGAGGGGGAGGGTAGGAAGATTTGGGAGAATGGCATTGAAACATGTAAAATATCATGTATGAAATGAGTTGCCAGTCCAGGTTCGATGCACGATACTGGATGCTTGGGGCTGGTGCACTGGGACGACCCAGAGGGATGGTGTGGGGGGGGGAGGAGGGAGGAGGGTTCAGGATGGGGAACACATGTATACCTGTGGCGGATTCATTTTGATATTTGGCAAAACTAATACAATTATGTAAAGTTTAAAAATAAAATAAAATTAAAAACAAAAAACAAGGAGTGTAGGAGGGGCAGAGATGCAGCATAGGCAGGATCCATATCCCTAGGTGGGTGATGCACAAACAGGAGGATAACTGCTACTGCAGAGGTTCTCACCAAGGAGTGAGAGGTCAGAGCCCCTGGTGAGCTCCCCTACCCAGAGGTGCTTCACTAGGAAGACAAAACCCCTCGATGTGTGGCTTTAAGGTTGGGGGCTTAATTTTGGGGTGATGAAAAGGGCTGTCAAAATAGACTCCACTCTTAATGGGTGCCCACAAAATCTTACACACTCCAGAACCCAGGGCAGAAGTAGTAATTTAAAAGGATCCTGGGTCACATTCATATCGAAGGGGATGACAGAGGATGAGATGGTTGGCTGACATCAGTGACTCAATGGACATGAGTTTGAGCAAGCTCTGGGAGATTGTGAAGGACAGGGAAGTCTAGTGTGCTGCAATCCATGGGGTTGCAAAAAGTCAGACACCATTGAGCGATGAAACTGAACTGAACTGGGTCAGACTCACCTACTAATCTTAGAGAGCCCCCTACACAGGCAGGAAGCAACTGGAGCATGACTGGAAGACACAGACACTGGTGGCAGTCAGTTTTGGGAGATCATTCTACCTTGCGGACACTGGTGCTGGCAAGTACCATTTTTTAATCCTCTCCTTAGCTTATGAGCATTGGAATCTGGCTCCACCTACAAGACTGTCAGTATCAGTACTGGAACTCATCAAGTGAGGCAACTAGTATTGGAGCTTCAGCTTCAACATCAGTCCTTCCAATGAATATTCAGGATTGATTTCCTTTAGGATTGACTGGTTTGATCTCCTTGCAGTCCAAGGAACTCTCAAGAGTCTTCTTCAAAATCAGTTCAAAAGCATCAATCCTTCGGTGCTCAGCCTTTTTATGGTCCAACTCTCACATCCATACATGACTATTGGAAAAACCATAACTTTGACCTTTGTTGGCTTAGTTAATCAATGGTTAATTGATCTATAACAAAGGGGGTAAGAGTATACAATGGGGAAAGATAGTCTCTTCAATAAATGATGTTGGGAAAATTGGACAGTTATATGAAAAACTCAAACTGGACTACTCTGTCACACTATGCACAAAAATCAACTGTAGAAGGATTATAGACTTAAATGTAAGACCTGAAACTGTAAAACTTCTAGAAGAAAATATAGGCAGTATATTTTATATATAGGCTATTATATATATATATGTATATGCTCTTTGACATTAGTCTTCATAATAGTTTTTTGGGTATGCAATCTCAGGCAAGGGAAACAAAAGCAAAAACAAATAGGACTACAATAAACTGAAAAGTTTAGCACAGCAAAAGAAATGATCAACAAACAGAAAAGTCTACCTACTGAGTGAGAGAAGATATTTGCAAATGATATGTTTGATAATAGGTCAGTATCCAAAATAAACAAAAACTCAAAACAACTCAACATAAAAAAAAATCCAATTAAAAATGGGCAGAGTATCTGAACATTTATCCAAGGGGGGCATGCAGATGGCCAAGAGGCATATGAAAAGATGTTCAACATCACTAATCATCAGTCAAATGCAAATCAAAACCACAGTGAGATATCGCCTTACACCTTCGGAATGGCTATTATCAAAAAGATAACAAATAGCAAGAGTAGGTAAACATGTTGAAAAAAGGGAACCATTGTGCACTTTTGATGGGGACATAAATTGGTGCAGCCACTATGGAAAATAGTGTGGAGATTTTTCAAATAATTAAAAAGTAGAGCTACTTTTTAACTGGAAATGTTGGACATGGAACAACAGACTGGTTCCAAATAGGAAAAGGAGTATGTCAAGGCTGTATATTGTCACCCTGCTTATTTAACTTCTATGCAGAGTACATCATGAGAAACGCTGGACTGGAAGAAACACAAGCTGGAATCAAGATTGCCGGGAGAAATATCAATATCCTCAGATATGCAGATGACACCACCCTTATGGCAGAAAGTGAAGAGGAACTCAAAAGCCTCTTGATGAAAGTGAAAGAGGAGAGTGAAAAAGTTGGCTTAAAGCTCAACATTCAGAAAACGAAGATCATGGCATCCGGTCCCATCACTTCATAGGAAATAGATGGGAAACAGTGGAAACAGTGTCAGACTTTACTTTTCTGGGCTCCAAAATCACTGCAGGTGGTGACTGCAGCCATGAAATTAAAAGATGCTTACTCCTTCGAAGGAAAGTTATGTCCAACCAGATAGCATATTCAAAAGCAGAGACATTACTTTGCCAACAAAGGTCCGGCTAGTCAAGGCTATAGTTTTTCCAGTGGTCATGTATGGATGAGAGAGTTGGACTGTGAAGAAGGCTAGCACCGAAGAATTGATGCTTTTGAACTGTGGTGTTGGAGAAGACTCTTGAGAGTCCCTTGGTCTGCAAGGAGATCCAACCAGTCCATTCTGAAGGAGATCAGCCCTGGGATTTCTTTGGAAGGAATGATGCTAAAGCTGAAACTCCAGTACTTTGGCTACCTCATGCGAAGAGTTGACTCATTGGAAAAGACTCTGATGCTGGGAGGGATTGGGGGCAGGAGGAGAAGGGGACGCCAGAGGATGAGATGGCTGGATGGCATCACTGACTCGATGGACGTGAGCCTGAGTGAACTCCAGGAGTTGGTGATGGACAGGGAGGCCTGGTGTGCTACAATTCATGGGGTCGCCAAAGAGTTGGACATGACTGAGAGACTGAACTGAACTGAACTGAGAGCTACTTTACTTTTTAGATCCAGCATTTCCACTCCTGGGATATTTCTCTAAAGAAAACAAAATCACTAATTAGAAAAGATATATACATCCCTGGGCTTCCCAGGTGGCACAGTGGTAAAGAATACGCCTGCCAAGGGAGCTGCAAGAGATCTGGGTTTGATCCTTGTTCTGGGAAGATATCCTGGAGTAGGAAATGGCAACCCACTGAAGTATTCTTGCCCAGAAAATTCCATGGACAGTGAAGGCTAGCCGGCTACAGTCCATGGGGTTGCCAAGAGACAGACATGATTGAGCAATTGAGTGTGCATGCATATACACCCCTATGTTCATGGTAGCATTATTTACTATTGCCAAGATATGGAACCAACCAAACTGCTCATCAGAATAAGTGGATAAAGAAGATATTACTCAACCATAAAAAGAGTGAAATCTTTTTACTTGCAACAACAGGGATGAACCTGGATGATATAATGCTAAGTGAAATGTCAGACAGAGAAAGACAAAAACTCTGAGATTTTACTTATCTGTGGAATCTAAGAAAATAAAGAAAAGAACAATCACAATATAACAGAAATAGACTCACTGATACAGAAAATAAAGAAAGGATTGCTAGAGGGGTGGGGGAGGGAAGAGGAAAGAAATGGGTGAAGAGACTGAGAGGTACAAATTTCCAGTTGTGAAATAAATGTCATGGATGTGAAATGTACTCTGTGGGGAATAAAGTCAGTAACAATGTGATATTTTTGTATGGTTACATATGGTAACAGACTTATGGAGGCCATCAATTTGAAATGTATAGAAATATCAGATCACGAATGATATGTATGTCAATTGCTCAGTCGTGTCCAACTTTCTGTGACCCCATGACTGTAGCCCAATAGGCTCCTCTGTCCATGGAATTCTCCAGGCAAGACTACTGGAGTGGGTTGCCATTCCCTTCTCCAGGGGAATCTTCCTGACCTAGGGATTGAACCCTGGTATCCTGTATTGCAGGCAGATTCTTTACTGTCTGAGCCACCAAGGCAGCCCTATGTTGTGTAACAGGAACTGACATAGTGTTATAGGTCCATTACACTTCAAAAACCAACCAACAACTAAATAAACTGTTAGAAAAAAAAGAACAGAATTGCGGTTACCAGAGGTGGGGGGTGGGGGGGGGGTGGGGAAAATTGAATAAAGGCAATCAAAAGGTTTACAATTTCAGTTACAAGATAACTAGGGATGCAATGTATAACATGATGAATATAATTAACACTGATGTACGTTATACATGAAAGTTGTTAAGAGAATAAATCCTAAGAGTTCTAATCACAAGGAAAACTTTTTTCTATTTCCTTAATATTGTATCTATATGAGGTGATGCTTTTCACTAAACTTGTAATGATCCATTCATGATGTATGTAAATCAAGTCATTATGCTGTACACTTGAAACTTACATAGTACTGTATGTTAATTATAACTCAATAAACTAATTGGAAGATTAATTTCTCAATTCCAAAATTCGCTACAAAGCTATGACAATCAAAACGGATTGGCATCAAGATAGACATTATAGCACAATGGAATCAAATTGGGAGGCCAGAAATAAACCCACACATCTTACAGTCAACTGATTTTCAATGAGTTCCCAGATCATTCTAAGGGTGAAAAAATAGTCTGTTCAACAATGTTGCTTGGTCAACTAGGTTTCCACATGTAAAAAATAAAATTCTATTTCTGTCTCACTCAATATAAAAATTAAGTCTAAAAGTTTCAGTGACAAAATATAGAAGGGAAAATAATAAAACTTTTAAGAGAAAACACGGGTGACTCTTCATGACCTTGGATTTGACAATAGATTCGTAATCATGACACCAAAAGCACAAGAAAACAAAAGGAAAAATAGATAGATTATGCTTCAAAAAAAATAGAAACTTTTGTGCATCAAAAGACCTAATCAAAGAAATGTAAAGACAGCCAACAGAATGAGAGAAGAAACTGCACATCGTTTATGACAAAGCATCTAGTGTTCAGAATATATAAGGAATTCTTACAATATAATAACAAAATGACAATTTTTCTTAATGGGCAAAAGATTTGAATAGACATTTCTCCAAAGAATATAAACAAATGTCCAAGAAGCACATGAACAACTGTTTAATATAATTACTCATTATGGCAATGCAAATTAAAATCACAGTGGGATACCTCTATATATTCTCAGAAACCTAAAAGTGAATAAACAGTTTTAAAAAACTGACAGTGGTAAGTGCTGCTGAGGAGGCCAATCCACTAGAATTCTCACTGCTGCTGCTGCTGCTGCTAAGTCGCTTCAGTCGTGTCCGACTCTGTGTGACCCCATAGACGGCAGCCCACCAGGCTTCCCCGTCCCTGGGATTCTCCAGGCAAGAGCACTGGAGTGGGTTGCCATTTCCTTCTCCAATGCATGAAAGTGAAAAGTTAAAGTGAAGTCGCTCGGTCGTGTCTGACTCTTAGCGACCCCATGGACTGTAGCCCACCAGGCTCCTCCGCCCATGGGATTTTCCAGGCAAGAGTACTGGAGTGGGGTGCCATTGCCTTCTCCTTTATTTATATGAGATTCTGGCAAAAGTAAAACTATACTGACAGCAAAAAGATCAGTGATTGCTAGAAAATGGGAGTGGATTGACTGAAAAGGGGCACAAGGGAACATTTTGGGGTGATGGAAATGTTATATATCATAGCTGTACATTTAAAAATCACTGTATTTTATTGATGTAAGTTATTTCTCAATAAAGCTAATTTTAAAATTGTATCCAAAATCTATCCCTTTAATACTATCTTACTGCCACCCTGGGCTCTTGTTCAAACTATTGAATTTGCCTCCTCACTGGAGCCCCCTACTGTCCATTTTCCATACACAGCCAGAGTAGCTAAATGCATCTTTGTAAACATAATGGAGAAGGAAATGGCAACCCACTCCAGTGTTCTTGCCTGGAGAATCCCAGGGACGGGGGAGCCTGGTGGGCTGCCATCTCTGGGGTCACACAGAGTCGGACACGACTGAAGCGACTTAGCAGCAGCAGCAGCAAACATAATAAAGTCTCATAATTTCTCCATTTAAATCCCTGCTGTAGCTACCTGGGCTTCCCTGGTGGCTCAGGCAGTAAAGAATCTGCCTGCAATGCAGGAGACCTGGGTTCGAACACTGGATCAGCAAGATACCCTGTAGAAGGGAATGGCTACCCACTCCAGTATTCTTGTCTGGAGAATTGCATGGACAGAGGAGCCTGGCAGGCTATAGTCCACAGGGTTGCAAAGAGTTGGGCATAACTGAACGACTAACACTTTCACTTTTCAGTAGCTTCTTATTTTGCTTAGTAGGAAACCCACACTCTTCTGTGGCCTCTAGGGTCTCTACTGGCCTCTGCCCCCCTGCCCCTACTCTTCCACTTGCTTACTGCCTGCCAGCCACACCAGCCAAACTTGTTTTGGCTTCAGGGTGTCTTGACATGCCATCCTCTTGCCACTATTTTGACTCTGGAATCTACTCTTCACAGCCCAGCTCAAGATACTTCCAAAACTCTGAAGTTTGTGTTTCCCAAACTTCATCAGTTTGTAAAATTTCATCCTGGTTTTTGCTGTATCAGCATACTGTCTATACTATCATGTTGTAATATTTTATTTAAAGAAATGTACTTCAGAAAGGAAACTAGGGTGTAAGGGGTGGAGGGAACTGAGTATGGCTCCAAAATGACAATATAAGGGATTCCTGTGGTGGAAACGTTTTGTATCTTGACTCCATCAACTCCAGCATCCTGGTTGTGATATTGTACTAAATAGTTTTGCAACATCTCATCACTGGAGCAACTGGAGTACCCAGAGTCAGAAGTGTACCACTGAATCTCTGTATTATTTTGCACAACTGTGTGTAAATCTATCATCATCTCAAAATAAAAAGTTTAAGTAAATATATATATATATATAATTAAAATGTGTGGCAAAAATAGTACAACAGACAGAAGGTAAATGAAATTTATGTGTTCTTACATCCTTGCACTGCCCAGCAACTGGTAAAAATACAAATTTAAACTAGATTTTAGTAAAATAAGGTTCAGTTCAGTTCAGTTCAGTCTCTCAGTCATGTCCGACTCTTTGCAACCCTATGAATCACAGCACGCCAGGCCTCCCTGTCCATCACCAACTCCCGGAGTTCACTCAGACTCACGTCCATCGAGTCAGTGATGCCATCCAACCATCTCATCCTCTATCATCCCCTTCTCCTTCTGCTCCCAGTCCCTCCCAGCATCAGAGTCTTTTCCAATGAGTCAACTCTTCGCATGAGGTGGCCAAAGTACTGGAGTTTCAGCTTTAGCATCATTCCTTCCAAAGAAATCCCAGGGCTCATCTCCTTCAGAATGGACTGGTTGGATCTCCTTGCAGACCAAGGGACTCTCAAGAGTCTTCTCCAACACCACAGTTCAAAAGCATCAATTCTCTGGCGCTCAGCTTTCTTCACAGTCCAACTCTCACATCCATACATGACCACTGGAAAAACCATAGCCTTGACTAGATGGACCTTTGTTGGCAAAGTAATGTCTCTGCTTTTCAATATGCTATCTAGGTTGGTCATAACTTTTCTTCCAAGGAGTAAGCGTCTTTTAATTTCATGGCTGCAGTCACCATCTGCAGTGATTTTGGAGCCCCCTAAAAGTAAAGTCTGACACTGTTTCCACTGTTTCCCCATCTATTTCCCATAAAGTGATGAGACCAGATGCCATGATCTTCGTCTTCTGAATGTTGAGCTGTAGGTGTTGCAAGAGGGCATCAGAGGGCAGAGACAGTGAAACCATACTCACAGAAAACTAGTCGATCTAATCACACTAGGACCACAGCCTTGTCTAACTCAATGAAACTAAGCCATGCCCGTGGAGCCACTCAAGATGGGCAGATCATGGTGGAGAGGTCTGACAGAATGTGGTCCACTGGAGAAGGGAATGGCAAACCACTTCAGTATTCTTGCCTTGAGAACCCCATGAACAGTATGAAAAGGCAAAATGATAGGATATTGAAAGAGGAACTCCCCAGGTCAGTAGAGGCCCAATATGCTACTGGAGATCAGTGGAGAAATAACTCCAGAAAAATGAAGGGATGGAGCCAAAGAAAAAACAATACCCAGCTGTGGATGTGACTGGTGATAGAAGCAAGGTCTGATGCTGTAAAGAGCAATATTGCATAGGAACCTGGAATGTCAGGTCCATGAATCAAGGCAAATTGGAAGTGGTCAAACAGGAGATGGCAAGAGTGAGCATCGATATTCCAGGAATCAGCGAACTAAAATGGACTGGAATGGGTGAATTTAACTCCGATGACCATTATATCTACTACTGCAGGCAGGAATCCCTTAGAAGAAATGGAGTAGCCATCATGGTCAACAAAAGAGTCTGAAATGCAGTACTTGGATGCAATCTCAAAAACGACAGAATGATCTCTGTTCGTTTCCAAGGCAAATCATTCAATATCACAGTAATCCAAGTCTATGCCCCACCCAGTAATGCTGAAGAAGCTGAAGTTGAATGGTTCTATGAAAATAAGGTTACATATTATCATTTCTATGGTTATCACAAAAAGAACAGTATCAAAGGTATTATATAAATAAGAAGCTCTATTGAGTGAAAAAATGGGAAAATAAAATCCAGAATAAAGCAGAAAACTGAGGGAAAAAAAGAACATGGAGCAAATGAGACAAATTTAAAAATAGTAAATAATAGATTTAAAACTCCAGTATATCAGTAATTACTAAATGTAAATGTACTCAATATCTTAAGTAAAAGATAAAGATTGCCAGACCGGAATTTAAAATCTGACAATAAATTCTCCTCTAAGATGGCAGAGGAGTAGGACGGGGAGAACACTTTCTCCCCCACAAATTCAGCAAAAGAGCATTTAAACGTCGAGTAAATTCCACAAAACAACTTCTGAATGCCGGCAGAGGACATCAGGCACCCAGAAAAGCAACCCAACTCTTCAAAAGGAGGTAGGAAAAAATATAAAAGACAAAAAAAGAGACAAAAGAGGGAGGGACGGAGTTCCGTCCCGGGAAGGGAGTCTTAAAAAGAGAGGTTTCCAAACACCAGGAAACCTTCTCACTGCCGAATCTGTGCCGAGCTTTGGAAGCACAGAGGGCAACATAACAGGGAGAAAAAATAAATAAACAATTAAAAATCGCAGATTTCGAGCCCTATGGTAACCGCCCCAGCGGAGAAGCAGCGCAGACACCTGCACACGCCATTAGCAAGCAGGGGCTGGGCAGGGAAGCGCGGCGCGGGCTGCGTCGCTTAGAGTAAGAATCTGGCCCGAATGTCCTGAGCGCTATCTGAGCGAAATAATTTGGGCTAGCAAACCAGACTGTGGGATATCTACCACGCGAAAAGCCAGCCCTAACCTAAGACACCGCCAGGCCCGCACACGGAACAAAGGACTGAACAGAGATAGCCAGCTGCAGACCTTCCCCCTCCGGTGACAGGCAGCCAGAGCCGGAAGGGGGCAATCGCAGCCCCAGAGAGACACTATCTATAAAACTGTAAGCAGGCTTCTTTGCTAACTAAAACTTCTTGGGGATCTGGACGGTCAACATCTGCCTGAGAAGGTGCGCCGGTTTTACACCCAGATGACGGAGTGGTGGGGAGGCGATAAGTCGCAGCATTGGTGCTCGCCAAACACCTCATCTCCTGAGCTGCTCGGACCTGGGAAGAGCACAAAACGCAGGCCCAACAGAGTCTGCGCCTCTGAGGACTACCCGAGTGCCTGAACCTGAGCGGCTTGGACCTGGGAGCTCAGCCCAGGGCCGGCCTCTGATTGTTCCCAGCGGAACAACCTAGAGCCCGAGCAGTGTGGGCAGGGAGGCTACACGCGCCGTGAGCGGGGGCAGACCCAGTGTGGCTGAGGCACTGGGAGCACACGCCAGTGTTATTTGTTTGCAGCATCCCTCCCTCCCTCCCCACAGCGCGACTGAACAAGTGAGCCTAAATTAAAAAAAAAAAAAAAAGTGTTCTCCACCGTCCCCTTTGTGTCAGGGCGGAAACCAGACACTGAAGAGACCAGCAAACAGAAGAAGCTATAACAGAGGGAAACGCCTTGGAAGCTACAGGCCATAGATTAAAACCCTGTGGTTACTACGGACTACATAGCAGGGGGCCTATAGATCTTGAGAAATATAAGTCGGACCAAGGAACTAGCCAAAAATGAACTGAACCCACAATACTCACAACAAAACCAGAGAAAGACTTAGATATATTTTTACTATTTTTACGATCAATCTTTCTTTTTTTTTTAACTTAAAAAAAATTTTTAAGTCCTCTATTGTCCTTTAATTTTCACTTTTATAACCTATTACTTTGCAAAAAAAAAAAAAGACCCTATTTTTTTCTTCTTCAGCAAACTTCATATATATATTTTATAAATTTTTGACTGTGTTTTTTTTTTTTTCTTTTTCTTCTTTTCTTTAACATTGTATTTTTGAAATTCCAAACTCTACTCTAGATTTTTAATTTTAGCCTTTTGGTATATGTTATCAATTTTGTACCTATAGTTTTTTTTATAATTTCTGTGACTTTTTTTTCTCTCCTCTGTTTCTTTCTCTTCTTCTTTTATATAACATCGTATATCTGCAATTCCAAACTCTACTCAAGATTTTTAATTTATGCTTTTTGGTATTTGATATCAATTTTGTACCTGTATTTTCTTTATAATTTTTGCGACATTGTTTTTGTTGGTTTGCTTATTTTCTCTATTTTTCTTCTTTTTTTTTAACATTGTATTTTTGGCTTTTTGGTATTAGTTATCAATTTTGTACCTGTAGTTTCTTTATAATTTTCGCGACCTTGTTTGTTTTTCTTTGTTCGTTTTTTCTCTTTCTTTTCCTTCTTCTTTTCATTAACATCATATTTTTGAAATTCCAAACTCTACTCTAGATTTTTAATTTTTGCTTTTATGTATTTGTTACCAATTTTGTACCTTTAAGAACCCAATCTTCAGGACCCATTTTTCACTAGGGAACGAGATTACTGGCTTGACTGCTCTCTCTCCATTTGGACTCTCCATTTTCTCCACCAGGTCGCCTGTATCTCCTCCCTAACCCCTCTCTACTCTACCCAATTCTGTGAATTTCTGTGTGTTCCAGACGGTGGAGAACACTTAGGGAACTGATTACTGGCTGGATCTGTCTCCCTCCTTTTCATTTCCCCCTTTTATCTTTCTGGCCACCTCTGTCTCCTTCCTCCTTCTTCTCTTCCCTGTATAACTCCGTGAACATCTCTGAGTGGTCCAGTTGTGGAGTGCACATAAGGAAGTGACTACTGCCTAGCTCACTCTCTCCACTATTGATTCCACCTCATCTCATTTGGGTCACCTCTAACTCCCTCCTCCCTCTTCTCTTCTCCATGTAATGCTGTGAACCTCTCTGAGTGACCCTCACAGTAGAGAAACTTTTCATCTTTAATGTAGATGTTTTATCAATGGTGCTGTATAGAAGGAGAAGTTTTGAAACTACTGTAAAAATAAGACTGATAACTGGAAGTAGGAGGCTTAAGTCCAAACCCTAACTCCAGGGAACTCCTGACTCCAAGGAACATTAATTGACAGGAGCTCATCAAACGCCTCCATACCAACACTGAAACCAAGCACCACACAAGGGCCAACAAGTTCCATGGCAAGACATACCAAGCAAATTCTCCAGCAACAAAGGAACACAGCCCTGAGCTTCAAGATACAGGCTGCCCAAAGTCACCCCAAAACCATAGACATCTCATAACTCATTACTGGACATTTCATTACACTCCAGAGAGAAGAAATACAGCTCCATCCACCAGAACATCGACACAAGCTTCCCTAACCAGGAAACCTTGACAAGCCAGCTGTACAAACCCACACACAGTGAGGAAACGTCACAATAAAGAGAACTCCACAAACTGCCACAATACAGAAAGGACACCCCAAACTCAGCAATTTAAACAAGATGAAGAGACAGAGGAATAGCCAGCAGATAAAGGAACAGGATAAATGCCCACCAAACCAAACAAAAGAGGAAGAGATAGGGAATCTACCTGATAAAGAATTCCGAATAATGATAGTGAAATTGATCCAAAATCTTGAAATTAAAATGGAATCACAGATAAATAGCCTGGAGGCAAGGATTGAGAAGATGCAAGAAAGGTTTAACAAGGACTTAGAAGACATAAAAAAGAGTCAATATATAATGAATAATGCAATAAGTGAAATTAAAAACACTCTGGAGGCAACAAATAGTAGAATAACAGAGGCAGAAGATAGGATTAGCGAATTAGAAGATAGAATGGTAGAAATAAATGAATCAGAGAGGATAAAAGAAAAACGAATTAAAAGAAATGAGGACAATCTCAGAGACCTCCAGGACAATATTAAACGCTACAACATTCGAATCATAGGGGTCCCAGAAGAAGAAGACAAAAAGAAAGACCATGAGAAAATACTTGAGGAGATAATAGTTGAAAACTTCCCTAAAATGGGGAAGGAAATAATCACCCAAGTCCAAGAAACCCAGAGAGTCCCAAACAGGATAAACCCAAGGTGAAACACCCCAAGACACATATTAATCAAATTAACAAAGATCAAACACAAAGAACAAATATTAAAAGCAGCAAGGGAAAAACAACAAATAACACACAAGGGAATACCCATAAGGATAACAGCTGATCTTTCAATAGAAACTCTTCAAGCCAGGAGGGAATGGCAAGACATACTTAAAATGATGAAAGAAAATAACCTACAGCCCAGATTATTGTACCCAGCAAGGATCTCATTCAAGTATGAAGGAGAAATCAAAAGCTTTTCAGACAAGCAAAAGCTGAGAGAATTCTGCACCACCAAACCAGCTCTTCAACAAATACTAAAGGATAATCTCTAGACAGGAAACACAAAAACGGTGTATAAATTCAAACCCAAAACAATAAAGTAAATGGCAACGGGATCATACTTATCAGTAATTACCTTAAACGTAAATGGGTTGAATGCCCCAACCAAAAGACAAAGACTGGCTGAATGGATACAAAAACAAGACCCCTACATATGTTGTCTACAAGAGACCCACCTCAAAACAGGGGACACATACAGACTGAAAGTGAAGGGCTGGAAAAAGATTTTCCATGCAAATAGGGACCAAAAGAAAGCAGGAGTAGCAATACTCATATCAGATAAAATAGACTTTAAAACAAAGGCTGTGAAAAGAGACAAAGAAGGTCACTACATAATGATCAAAGGGTCAATCCAAGAAGAAGATATAAAAATTATAAATATATATGCACCCACCACGGGAGCACCGCAGTATGTAAGACAAATGCTAACAAGTATGAAAGGAGAAATTAACAATAACACAATAATAGTGGGAGACTTTAATACCCCACCCACACCTATGGATAGATCAACTAAACAGAAAATTAACAAGGAAACACAAACTTTAAATGATACAATAGACCAGTTAGACCTAATTAATATCTATAGGACATTTCATCCCAAAACAATGAATTTCACCTTTTTCTCAAGCGCACATGGAACCTTCTCCAGGATAGATCACATCCTGGGCCATAAAGCTAACCTTGGTAAATTCAAAAAAATAGAAATCATTCCAAGCATCTTTTCTGACCACAGTGCAGTAAGATTAGATCTCAATTACAGGAGAAAAACTATTAAAAATTCCAACATATGGAGGCTGAACAACATGCTGCTGAATAACCAACAAATCACAGAAGAAATCAAAAAAGAAATCAAAATTTGCATAGAAATGAATGAAAATGAAAACACAAGAACCCAAAACCTGTGGGACACAGTAAAAGCAGTCCTAAGGGGAAAGTTCATAGCAATACAGGCACACCTCAAGAAACAAGAAAAAAGTCAAATAAATAACCTAACTCTACACCTAAAGCAACTAGAAAAGGAAGAAATGAAGAACCCCAGGGTTAGTAGAAGGAAAGAAATCTTAAAACTTAGGGCAGAAATAAATGCAAAAGAAACAAAAGAGATCATAGCAAAAATCAACAAAACCAAAAGCTGGTTTTTTGAAAGGATAAATAAAATTGACAAACCATTAGCCAGACTCATCAAGAAACAAAGGGAGAAAAATCAAATCAATAAAATTAGAAATGAAAATGGAGAGATCACCACAGACAACACAGAAATACAAAGGATCATAAGAGAGTACTATCAACAATTGTATGCCAATAAAATGGACAACGTGGAAGAAATGGACAAATTCTTAGAAAAGTACAACTTTCCAAAACTCGACCAGGAAGAAATAGAAAATCTTAACAGACCCATCACAAGCACGGAAATTGAAACTGTAATAAAAAATCTTCCAGCAAACAAAGCCCAGGTCCAGACGGCTTCACAGCTGATTTCTACCAAAAATTTAGAGAAGAGCTAACATCTATCCTGCTCAAACTCTTCCAGAAAATTGCAGAGGATGGTAAACTTCCAAACTCATTCTATGAGGCCACCATCACCCTAATACCAAAACCTGACAAAGATCCCACAAAACAAGAAAACTACAGGCCAATATCACTGATGAACATAGATGCAAAAATCCTTCACAAAATTCTAGCAATCAGAATCCAACAACACATTGAAAAGATCATACACCGTGACCAAGTGGGCTTTATCCCAGGGATGCAAGGATTCTTCAATATCCGCAAATCAATCAATGTAATACACCACATTAACAAATTGAAAAATAAAAATCATATGATTATCTCAATAGATGCAGAGAAAGCCTTTGACAAAATTCAACATCCATTTGTGATCAAAACTCTCCAGAAAGCAGGAATAGAAGGAATATACCTCAACATAATAAAAGCTATATATGACAAACCCACAGCAAACATTATCCTCAATGGCGAAAAATTGAAAGCATTTCCTCTAAAGTCAGGAACAAGACAAGGGTGCCCACTTTCACCATTACTATTCAACATAGTTTTGGAAGTTTTGGCCACAGCAATCAGAGCAGAAAAAGAAATAAAAGGAATCCAAATTGGAAAAGAAGAAGTAAAGCTCTCACTATTTGCAGATGACATGATCCTCTACGTAGAAAACCCTAAAGACTCCACCAGAAAATTACTAGAACTAATCAATGACTATAGTAAAGTTGCAGGATATAAAATCAACACACAGAAATCCCTTGCATTCCTATACACTAATAATGAGAAAACAGAAAGAGAAATTAAGGAAACAATTCCATTCACCATTGCAACGGAAAGAATAAAATACTTAGGAATATATCTACCTAAAGAAACTAAAGACCTATATATAGAAAACTATAAAACACTGGTGAAAGAAATCAAAGAGGACACTAACAGATGGAGAAATATACCATGTTCATGGATTGGAAGAATCAATATAGTGAAAATGAGTATACTACCCAAAGCAATCTATAGATTCAATGCAATCCCTATCAAGCTACCAACAGTATTCTTCACAGAGCTAGAACAAATAATTTCACAATTTGTATGGAAATACAAAAAACCTCGAATAGCCAAAGCGATCTTGAGAAAGAAGAATGGAACTGGAGGACTCAACCTACCTGACTTCAGGCTCTACTACAAAGCCACAGTTATCAAGACAGTATGGTACTGGCACAAAGACAGAAATATAGATCAATGGAACAAAATAGAAAGCCCAGAGATAAATCCACGCACCTATGGACACCTTATCTTTGACAAAGGAGGCAAGAATATACAATGGATTAAAGACAATCTCTTTAACAAGTGGTGCTGGGAAATCTGGTCAACCACTTGTAAAAGAATGAAACTAGAACACTTTCTAACACCATACACAAAAATAAACTCAAAATGGATTAAAGATCAAAACGTAAGACCAGAAACTATAAAACTCCTAGAGGAGAACATAGGCAAAACACTCTCTGACATACATCACAGCAGGATCCTCTATGACCCACCTCCCAGAATATCGGAAATAAAAGCAAAAATAAACAAATGGGACCTAATTAACCTTAAAAGCTTCTGCACATCAAAGGAAACTATTAGCAAGGTGAAAAGACAGCCTTCAGAATGGGAGAAGATAATAGCAAATGAAGCAACTGACAAACAACTAATCTCGAGAATATACAAGCAACTCCTACAGCTCAACTCCAGAAAAATAAATGACCCAATCAAAAAATGGGCCAAAGAACTAAATAGACATTTCTCCAAAGAAGACATACAGATGGCTAACAAACACATGAAAAGATGCTCAACATCACTCATTATCAGAGAAATGCAAATCAAAACCACTATGAGGTACCATTTCACACCAGTCAGAATGGCTGCGATCCAAAAGTCTACAAGTAATAAATGCTGGAGAGGGTGTGGAGAAAAGGGAACCCTCTTACACTGTTGGTGGGAATGCAAACTAGTACAGCCACTATGGAGAACAGTGTGGAGATTCCTTAAAAAACTGGAAATAGAACTGCCTTATGATCCAGCAATCCCACTGCTGGGCATACACACTGAGGAAACCAGAAGGGAAAGAGACACGTGTACCCCAATGTTCATTGCAGCACTGTTTATAATAGCCAGGACATGGAAGCAACCTAGATGTCCATCAGCAGATGAATGGATAAGCAAGCTGTGGTACATATACACAATGGAGTATTACTCAGCCATTAAAAAGAATACATTTGAATCAGTTCTAATGAGGTGGATGAAACTGGAGCCTATTATACAGAGTGAAGTAAGCCAGAAAGAAAAACACCAATACAGTATACTAACGCATATATATGGAATTTAGAAAGATGGTAACAATAACCCTGTGTACGAGACAGCAAAAGAGACACTGATGTATAGAACAGTCTTATGGACTCTGTGGGAGAGGGAGAGGTGGGAAGATTTGGGAGAATGGCATTGAAACATGTAAAATATCATGTATGAAACGAGTTGCCAGTCCAGGTTCGATGCACGATACCGGATGCTTGGGGCTGGTGCACTAGGACGACCCAGAGGGAGGGTATGGAGAGGGAGGAGGAAGGAGGGTTCAGGATGGGGAACACATGTATACCTGTGGCGGATTCATTTTGATATTTGGCAAAACTAATACAATTATGTAAAGTTTAAAAATAAAATGAAATTAAAAAAACTCTGACAATATATTGCTTATGAGAAATTGCTTATTATAAGGTTAAAAAGTAAAAAGATACAAAAAATTTATCTTTCAAACTATCCAGAGATAAGCCAATACCAGACCAAAAGAATTAAATGTAAATATAATTAAAAATGAAGGGAGACATCTCATAATGATGTGATTCAATTTGAATATTTTAGATTTGCATGTACCTTATAATAGGGCCTGCTGCTGCTGCTGCTAAGGCACTTCAGTCCTGTCCGACTCTGTGCGACCCCATAGATGGCAGCCCACCAGGCTCCGCCCTCCCTGGGATTCTCCAGGCAAGAACACTGGAGTGGGTTGCCATTTCCTTCTCCAATGCATGAAAGTGAAAAGTGAAAGTGAAGTCACTCAGTCGTGTCCGACTCTATGCGACCCCATGGACTGCAGCCTACCAGGCTCCTCTGTCCATGGGATTTTCCAGGCAAGAGTACTGGAGTGGGTTGCCATTGTCTTCTCCGATAATAGAGCCTGAAAATATATAAAGTTAAAATTGCCAAAATTAGAAAGAAAAAGAAATAAAGGGAACCACTGTGCAGTATTGGTGGGAACACAAGTTGGTACAGTCACTATGGAAAACAAGTCTCCTGCATTGCATTGTATGGAGATTTCCCAAAAATTAAAATTAGAATTACTGTATGATCCAGCAATTCTACACCTGAGTATTTATCAGAAGAAAACAAAAACAGAAATTAGAAAAGAAACATGTACCCCATGTTCATAGCACCATAGAATAACCACATTATGGAAGCAACCTAAGTGTCCATGAACAGATGAATGGATAAAGATGTAATATATATATAGGACTTCTTGGTAGCTCAGCTGGTAAAGAATTTGCCTGCAATGCAAGAGACCCCAGTTTGATTCTTGGGTTGGGAAGATCCCCTGGAGGAGGGCACAGTAATCCACTCCAGTATTCTTACCTGGAGAATTCACATGGACAGAGGAGCCTGGTGGGCTACAGTCCACAGTGTCGCAAAGAATTGGACACAATTGAATGACTAAGCACAGCACAGCACAATATATATATAATGAAACATTACTCAGCCATCGAAATCACTGAAATCTTGCCATTTGCAGCAACATGGGTGGACCTAGAGAATATCATGTTAAGTGACATAACTCAGAGAAAGACAAATGGTCTATGATTTCACTTAACTGTGGAATAAATAAAAAACAAAACAAATGAACAAACATAACAAAACATAAGCCAGAACTTTAGATACAGAGAATAAAGAGGTGTTTGCTAGAGCAGTGTGTAGTAGGGGGAGAAAAGATTGGGTGAGGGAGATTAAGAGGTACAGACTTCCTGTTGCAGAATGGGGGGGGTGGGTAGAAAAGAAGAGATAAGTCTATAATCATGGTAGGAGACTTTAAACACATCTCTCTTGGTAACTGATGGAACGAGCATAAACATATCTGATAGTGTATAAAAGATTTGAACAACATGAGTAAAACAGTCACTTGCATGAGACCTAGTCTATATTTTTGTGAATCATTTGACAACAGTTTTCAGGATAACCTTGTGATAGAATAAATGCAAGTAGTATGAGTAGAAAGGAAGATTTCAGGGAATGAAACAACTCAAGGAGTTTTTAGAAGTTCTTTAATACCAAAAGTTATGTTCTTGCTTTAGTCCCTATTCTATACAAATCATATATAACGAATACCAGTAGTTATAAATTGGTAGATGAGTTAGATCCAAATTTTTTTTAATGGTTTGAAACATTGGTTGAATGGCTTGAAACTGAATCTGTGAGATGAAAACTTAATCGGTGCAAAAGCATTTTAAGTTGCATTTTTAGTCTGAAAATAGTTTATCATTTAAAAATTGAGAAATAACACACACTTATACACATACACACACATAAAAAGGTGCCCAACTCAGTGACTTTTTGCTTATGTGTACACATATTCTAACCAGGTCATAGACTATTTCCAGCACCCTGGAAAGCTCCCTCATACCTCTTCTCAGTCAACTCCCTCCCCAACAGAGGAAATGCATGTTCTGCCTTCTATTATCATTGGTAAGTGTTGCCTGTTCTTAATCATTATATAAATGGAACTATTCAGACATGTGGTACATATGTTTATAAATGTACATATATACATCTATCTATCATTGATCTGTTTACATATTTTGTATGTATTATACATATGTGTCTATCTTTCTATATAATAACAATTTGTCTGTTGGGCTTCTCTGGTAGCTCAGCTAGTAAGGAATCTGCCTGCAATGCAGGAGACCCTGGTTCAATTCCTGGGATGGGAAGACCCCCCGGAGAAGGGTTAGGCTACCCACTCCAGTATTCTTGGGCTTCCATGGTGGCTTAGACGGTAAAGAATCTCCCAGCAATGCAGGAGACCTGGGTTCGATCCTGGGTTGGGAAAATCCCCTGGAGGAGTGCATGGTAACCCACTCAAGTATTCTTGCCTGGAAACTCTCATGGACAGAGGAGCCTGGTAGGCTACAGTCCACAGGGTTGCAAAGAGTCGGACATGACTGTGTGTGCACACACACACACACACATATCTATCTTTTATCTATTTACCATCTATTTGTCTTTCTATCTGTCTACTATCAAGTTAGCTAATTAGCTATCATCTATCTCTCTATGTATCTATCTGAAGGAAACTAGGCCATGATCATAAAAAAAAATAAACAGCATCAATTTCCAAGAATCAAAGTTACCTGTCACAATAAGTCCAAGGAAACTTAGAGCTGATGTTGAATTGTAGCTACTTGAAGTGGTTGACTGAGTGAGTGAGAGCTCCTCTTTTCTATTATAAAATAACTATAAAGGCATTCAAAACATAATTATCATACATAGCATTTCTCCCTGGTATAATTAGAAACAGAATAACAGATATGAGAAATGCTTTTGCCATGTGATACAAAGTTATACAACTCCAAATTCAGAACATACAAATTCAAAGCCTCTAGCACTCCAGTGATAATAGAAGGCAGAACATTGATTTCCCCTGTTGGGGAGGGTGTTGACTGAGAAGCAGAGGGAAGCATGGTTAATGACCACCTAGAGAGGCGAAGCCCAGATGGCAGGGCTTCCACCAGTTAGCCCAAGGCCTGTGGGTGTCCTGTTGCAGGTCTGCAGGCATGTGCAGCCAGAAGCCCAAACGTGCGTATGCATGTCCTGGCCTGACCAAGCAGGACACATATGCAGCCCTCCCAAGCTGCCATTCCTAAGCCACTGCTTGCACACCCTGCCCACAAACCTCAGCAGGTTCTGAAAGTGGTCAGCTAGCAACTGGGTCCGGAAACCCAACTAACTGCTGAGCACCTTCTATATCTGTTTCTAATGCATTCAAAAATAAAACAGTTGTGCAAATTGGTTTTTTTTCCTTTATTTTTAGGAGAGAAGGTAAGAAAAAATGTGTTCCCAATGAGCTCAGTGAGCAGCACAGAAAAGGAGGCTTTATTTTCCAAGAAAAGGTGTTGCTAGGTGGAGCCCTGTCTCCTTCAGCCAAGCAGACCTGGTGCTCAGCGGGTGGAACTCCCCCAAAGTGGGGAGACTGTAGAGATCAGATGCCAGGTGCTGCGGGGCATGTGCTCTCATGAGTTCACATGGCCCCCAGGTCTGCTGAGATGGACTAGGTCCATGCCCAGCCTGAGATCCTCAGCATGGGCAAGCTGGCCGGAAGCCAGGGCCTTTGTTCACAGTGAACCCCATCCTGCCTCAGACATCCCAGAGTCCTGAACCTGTAGGGTGGGTTGGCTGTTAGATGCCTATTGAACTTCACCTTCAAAACATCTCCATTCTCCTGCTTTCAGTAGTCTGCATGAGCTGCTGCTTTCTAGAAACTTTTCAGCTTACCCTCCAATCATGAATCTTCAGCCTTCTCATACTTCCTTCTCAGTCACTGAGCCCTCAAAGTCCCTGTCACACTGTTCCTCACGCCCACACAGACCCAGCCTTTCATCTGCTTATAGCCTTCCAGTAACTTCCAGAGTTCCCACCTCAGCCTTTGGCCCCCACTTCTCCCTGCTGCCCCAGGGCCTCCTTTGCTCCTCAACTGTGTGCACATACTCCTCTGACCTTGACCCTTGCTGTGCCCCCTGCTTACATCTGTAGTTTTGCATGACTCTCCCTTACTGCCCTTAAGACTTTGTTCAAATGTTCTCACTGAGCCATCCCTGGGACCACCCGCCTGACACTGCCAAGCTCCACACCCAGTACTCACCAACCACTCTTCATTTTCCTCCACCACACTCCAGGCTGTCTGACAGACACAATGTACTTTTCTTTGTGTGACTATTGTCTTCTGTGCTGGGACTCAGTCTATGAATGTGTGGCTTGCTTTATTCCTAGCATATCAGTAGAGCCTGGCACATAATTGACAGTGGGTACTCAATAAATATCTGCTGACTGACTGAAGAAAGGAAGAAAAGAAGGAAGGACAACAAGGAGGGGCAGTGATCATCTTCATTCTGCAGAAAAGGAAACCAAGACTCAGATACCCCAGGTCACACTGCTCATTACTAAGACGGCAAACTCGCAGTAAGTCAGAGTGAAAGACGTTCTTAGAGACACCCTTCCCTGCTCCACTAAAAAGAAACCTGCCACCTAGTCAAGAATATTATATCTAGCAAAGCTATTCCTTAAAAATGATGGAGAATTTGAAACAAAAATGAGTAGATATTGAGGGCATTATGCTAAGTGAAATAAATCAGACAGAGAAAGACAAATACTGTATGATAGGCTTATAAGTAGAATCTTAAACAAAACAAGACAAAAACCCAAGCCCATAGAAACAGAGAACAGATTGATTTTGGGGGAGTGGGGGAAATGGGTGAAGGGAATAAAAAGGTACAATCTTCCAGTTATAAAATAAATGAGTCATGGGAATGCAATGTACAGTAAACCTTCTTCAGGGTGTATATGCAAAGGAAATTATATCTGCACTCTCATGTTGATCTCAGCGTTATTCACAATAAGCAAGATATGGATTCACTCTAAATGTTCATCAATAGATGAATGGATAAAAAAATGTGATGTTGTTTTCCTTTATACATTCATCAGTCACACACACACACACACACACACAAGATCCAGCCATTTGTAACAATATGAATCTGGAGGATATTAGGCAAGTGAAATAAGCCAGGTACAGAAAAACAATTGGTGCATGATATCATGTATACCTGGAATCTAAAATCAGACATAGAAGCACAGAGTAGAATAGTGGTTGCCAGGAGCTGGGGGCAGGGGGAAATGGGGAGATGTTGGTCAAAGTGTATAATGTTTCAGTTATGAAAGATGAATAAGTTCCAGAGGCCTACTGTATAGCATGCTGACTACACGTAGCAATACTGTATTGCATGCTTGAAATCTGTTAATCTTAAGCATTCTTACCATTTACCATGAAAGAAACAAAGAAAAAAGAAAGGAAGGAAGAGAAAAGAAAGAAAAGAAGGAAAATAGTAATGATGTAGAGGTGATAAATATGTTAAATAAATTGATTGTAGTGATCATTTCACAATACATATATATATACATATATATGTATATCAAGGCATGTTGTTGTATACCTTAAATATGTATAATCTTTATTTGTCAATTACACCACAATAAGGCTGAAAAATGTATGAAACAGCCTCACTGAAGAAAGTGAGGAATAAGAATGTAACTATGGAAATGAGCTGATCTAAGTAGCTATGGAAATGAGTAATGTCTTAAGACTAAAGTTAAAAGGAACTGTGTGTAAGCACTATTCCAGTTGATAAAGCACTTCCCTGATAGCTCAGTTGGTAAAGAATCTGCCTGCAATGCAGGAGACCTTGGTTTGATTCTTGGGTTGGGAAGATCCCTTGGAGAAGGGAACGGCTACCCACTCCAGTATTCTGGCCTGGAGAATTTCATGGAATGTACAGTCCACGGGGTCGCAAAGAGTCGGACACGACTGAGTGACTTTCACTTTCACTTTCATCAGTTGATAAACCATCTCCTTTGAGGGTATGGGTGAACAATTCTTAAGCCACTACATATATTGGAATTGAACAATTAAATAAATGGATGGCTGATGGTGAGAGTCACATTTATTTGGAGTTGGAGGTCAAAGGTAAGCAAGTGGAAGAAGTAGAAATGGTTAGGGTAAATGACATTAGTTGGAACACATATAGTGATGGCTATGCATAGAAATACTTACAGACTTGTATAAAAGTGGGTTAGTATCACATGTATGTTTCCTAGCTCTTTCAGTTGGGAGGGCCTAAAAGCAATGTGCTCTAGTAGAAACAAGTACATTAGTGCTCCCATCTTGGTTTTACTACCTTTCTGTAATAAAGAGAACTTGGGCTCCTTGGAGAAATTGCTGACTGTTGAACCAGGATGAGAAATATACAAAATGAGCCAGAAGAATTTTGTAGTACCAGAAAGTAAGAAAGTACTTTTAAAAAATTCAAAAGAAGAAGAAGGAAAAAAAAAAAAACCCCACCAAAACTCACAGTGATTGGAGGCATGTCAAAGAGATACAGACACCAACTGAAAGAGAGCCAATGGCCAAAGCCAGAAATATTTGAACAACAGAATAAATAATCTGAAATTGAATTATAACCTAAAGTATAAAATAAATACTTTATTAATAACAATTATGATATAAGTAAATGATTGAATAAATAAACAAATAGGGAAAATAAACAAGACTCTCATGCTGAATTTCAAATAATTTTTGTACATTATCTGCTCTTAAGGAGATGGAATATAGATCGCCTCTTCTTTTTTTTCCAACTTACACAAAGATTTTTATTAAAAACAGCAAATGACCCTGAATCTCTAATGCCCGTGAAATCTTTCTAAAATCTTAAGGCTCCTTCTTGAATGCTATTTGCTGTTCTTTAGTCACTAAGTCATGTCCAGCTCTTTCCAGCCCCCGTGGACTCTAGCCCACTAGGCTCCTCTGTCCATGGAACTTTCCAGGCAAGAATACTGTAGTGGGTTGCCATTTCCTTCTCCAGGGGATCTTCCTGACCCAGGAATCGGACTCATGTCTCCTGCATCGGCAGGCAGATTCTTTACCAATGAGTCACCGGGGAAGCCATCTTGAATGCTATATTCGTTTCTAAAAGATTATTTATTATTCTAAATTAGAGGATACTTGTTTACATTGTTGCATTAATTTCTGCTGTACAACAATGTGAATCAGCTTTAAGTCTACATATATATGTACATATGGACTTCCCTGGTGGCTCAGGTGGTAAAGCATCTGTCTACAATGAGGGAGACCTGGGTTCAATCCCTGGGTTGGGAAGATTCCCCTGGAGAAGGAAATGGCAATCCACTCCAGTACTATTGCCAGGAAAATCCCATGGACAGAGGAGCCTGGTATGCTACAGTCCATGGGGTCGCAAAGAGTCGGACACGACTGAATGACTTCACATACATATATCCCCTCCCTTTTAAACCTCCCTCCCACGCCCCCATCCTATCTCTCCAGGTTGTCACAGAGCACCAAGCTGAGCTCCCTGTGTTATACAGCACCTTCCCACTAGCTGTCTGTTTTACATGCTAGTAAAGTAATGCTCAAAATTCTCCAAGCCAGGCTTCAGCAATATGTGAACCGTCAACTTCCAGATGTTCAAGCTGGTTTTAGAAAAGGCAGAGGAACCAGAGATCAAATTGCCAACATCTGCTGGATCATCAAAAAAGCAAGAGAGTTCCAGAAAAGCATCTATTTCTGCTTTATTGACTATGCCAAGGCCTTTGACTGGGTGGATCACAATAAACTGTGGAAAATTCTGAAAGAGATGGGAATACCAGACCACCTGACCTGCCTCTTGAGAAACCTGTATGCACGTCAGGAAGCAACAGTTAGAACTGGACATGGAACAACAGACTGGTTCCAAATAGGAAAAGGAGTACGTCAAGGCTGTATATTGTCACCCTGCTTATTTAACTTATATGCAGAGTACATCATGAGAAATGCTGGGCTGGAAGAAGCACAAGCTGGAATCAAGATTGCCGGGAGAAATATCAATAACCTCAGATATGCAGATGACACCACCCTTATGGCAGAAAGCGAAGAGGAATTAAAAAGCCTCTTGATGAAAGTGAAAGAGGAGAGTGAAAAAGTTGGCTTAAAGCTCAACATTCAGAAATCTAATCATGGCATCCGGTCCCATCACTTCATAGGAAATAGATTGGGAAACAGTGGAAACAGTGTCAGACTTTATTTTTTTGAGCTCCAAAATCACTGCAGACGGTGACTGCAGCCATGAAATTAAAAGACGCTTACTCCTTGGAAGGAAAGTTATGACCAACCTAGATAGCATATTGAAAAGCAGAGACATTACTTTGCCAACAAAGGTCCATCTAGTCAAGGCTATGGTTTTTCCAGTGGTCATGTACGGATGTGAGAGTTGGACTGTGAAGAAAGCTGAGCGCCAAAGAATTGATGCTTTTGAACTGTGGTGTTGGAGAAGACTCTTGAGAGTCCCTTGGACTGCAAGGAGATCCAACCAGTCCATTCTGAAGGAGATCAGCCCTGGGATTTCTTTGGAAGGAATGATGCTAAAGCTGAAATTCTAGTACTTTGGCCACCTCATGCGAAGAGTTGACTCATTGGAAAAGACTCTGATGCTGGGAGGGATTGGGGGCAGGAGGAGAAGGGGACGACAGAGGATGAGATGGCTGGATGGCATCACTGACTTGATGGACGTGAGTCTGAGTGAACTCCGGGAGTTGGTGATGGACAGGGAGGCCTGGTGTGCTTTGATTCATGGGATCGCAGGGAGTCGGACACGACTGAGCAACTGAATTGAACTGAACTGAACTGAATGTATATATGTCAGTGCTACCCTCAATCTGTCCTACTTTCTTCCGCTGCTGTGTGCACAAGTCCATTCTCTACATCTGCTTCCCTATTCCAGCCCTGAAAATAGATTCATCTGTTCCATTTGCTAGATTCCATATATATGCTCTAATATACAATATTTGTTTTACTCTTTCTGACTTACTTCACACTGTATGGCAGACCCCAGGTTCATCCACATCACTACAAATGACCCACTTTAATTCCTTTTTATGGCTGAATAATATTTCATTGTATATATGTACCACAACTTCTTTGTCTATTCATCTGTTGATGGACATCTAGTTTGCCTCCATGTCCTGGCTATTTTTAAATAATGCTTCAATGAACATTGGTGTACATGTGTCATTTTGAATTATGGTTTTCTCAGAGTATATTTTCTTTCATGGAGTAAGCATCTTTTAATTTCACAGCTGCAGTCGCTATCCTCAGTGATTTTGGAGGCCAAGAGAATAAAGTCTGTCACTGTTTCCATTGTTTCCCATCAATTTGCCATGAAGCGATGGGACCAGATACCATGATCTTAGTTTTTTGCATGTTGAGTTTTAAGTCAGCTTTTTCACTCTCCTCTTTCACCTTCTTCAAGAGGCTGTTTAGTTCCTCTTTGCTTTCTGCTATTGGTGGTGGGTGGCGGGGGGGTGTCATCTGCATATCTGAGGTTACTGTTATTTCTCCTGGCAATCCTGATTCCAGCTTGAGCTTCATTCAGCCCAGCATTTCCAATGATGTACTCTGAATATAAGTTAAATAAGCAGGGTGACAATATATAGCCTTGACATACTCCTTTCCCAAATTGGAACCAGTCCGTCGTTCCATGTCTGGTTCTAACTGTTGCTTCTTGACTTTCATGCAGGTTTCTCAGGAGGCAGGTAAGTGGTCAGGTATTCCCATCTCTTGAAGAATTTTCCATAATGTGTTGTGATTCACATAGTCAAAGGCTTTAGCGTAGTCAATGAAGCAGAAGTAGATGTGTTTATGCAATGCCATTGTTTTTTCTGTGATTCAGTGGATGTTGGCATTTTAATCTCTGGTTCCTCTGCCTTTTCTAAATCCAGCTTGTACATTTGTAAGTTCTCAGTTCATGTATTGTTGAAGCCTAGCTTGAAGGATTTAGAGCATTACCTTTATACCATGTGAAATGAGTGCAATTGTGCAGTAGTTTGAACATTCTTTAGCATTTCCTTTCTTTGGGATTGGAATGAAAACTGACCTTTTCCAGACCTGTGGCCATTCCTGAGTTTTCCAAATTTGCTGGCATATTGAGTGCAGCACTTTCAGAGCATCATCTTTTAGGATTTGAAATAGTTCACCTGGCATTCCATCACCTCACTAGCTTTGTTCATCGTAATGTTTTCTAAGACTAACTTGACTTCACACTGTGGGATGTCTGGCTCTAGGTGGATCTTCACACCATTGTGGCTATCCAGGTAAAACCTTCTTGGTATTGGCATAAAAACAGAAATATTGATCAATGGACATAATAGAAAGCCCACAGATAAGCCCATGCACCAATGGGCACCTCATCTTTGACAAAGGAGGCAAGAATATACAATGGAGAAGAGACAGCCTCTTTAATAAGTGGTGCTGGGAAAGCTGGACAGCTGAAAGTAAAAGAATGAAATTAAAACATGCCCTAACACCATGCTGCTGCTGCTGCTAAGTCGCTTCAGTCGTGTCCAACTCTGTGTGACCCCAGAGACAGCAGCCCGCCAGGCTCCCTCGTCCCTGGGATTCTCCAGGCAAGGATACTGGAGTGGGTTGCCATTTCCTTCTCCAATGCATGAAAGTGAAAAGTGAAAGTGAAGTCGCTCAGTCGTGTCCGACTCTTTGAGACCCTATGGACTGCAGCCTACCAGGCTCCTCCGTCCATGGGATTTTCCAGGCAGGAGTACTGGAGTGGGGTGCCATTGCCTTCTCCACCCTAACACCATACACAAAAATAAATCCAAAATGGATTATAGACCTAAATATAAGGCCAAGTACTATAAAACTCCTTGAGGGAAACATAGGCAGAACACTTTGTGACATAAATCACAGCAAAATCCTCTTTGACCCACCTTCTAGAGTAATGGAAATAGAAACAAAAATAACCAAATGGGACTTATACACTTTTGCACAGCAAAGGAAAACATAAACAAGACAGAAAGACAACCCCCAGAATGGGAGAAAATAATTGCAAATGAAGAACTGACAAAGCATTAATCTCTAAAGTATACAAGCAGCTTATACAGCTCAATATCAGAAAAACAAGCAACCTAATTAAAAAAAAAATGGGTAGATGACCTAAACAGACATTTTTTCCAAAGAAAGCTCTCCTCTTCTTAATTATGGCTTACCTGTGGTGACTTCTTCTCAAGAATATAGTATGGTAAGGGAGGACAAAGAATAGTTACAATGGAAAAATATGACAAACACTATCTCAATTAGGTGACCAATGATAATATTAACAGTGATAAATCTTATTTTAACATGTATCCTAGATATGATGTGATGAGACTAATACTTTACCTCCGTGATCTTACTCTGAAAAACATATTACTTCACTGTAATCATAAGAAAAACATCAAACAAATCCCAATTCAGGAGTTTTCTAGAGAGTCCCTGACCAGTCATTTTCAAAAGTGTCAAGACTTTTGAAAAAACAAAGAAACTTTGAAAACTGTCACAATCAATAGAAGCCTAAACAGGCATAACTACTAAATAATGTGATATCCTGGATGGCATATTGGAAAGTAAAAAAAAAATTATGGAAAATTAGAAAATCTGAATAAAATGTGGACTTCAGTTAGTAATAATGTATCAGTATTAATTGTGCCAGTGAAAGCTATTAACAGGGGAAACTGAATATGTGGAAACACTCTGTTATCTTTGTAGGAATTTTGTAAATCTAAAACTGTTTTAATTAGAAGTTTATTTTAGAAATTAATTGGGTATATTTGTGTGGGTCTATCTCTGGGTTGCCTATTCTGTTCCATTGGTTTGTATGTTACTCCTTTGCCAGCCCGACACTGGCTCGATTACTGCGGAGGTACAGCATGCCTTAGGGCTTCCCAGGTGGCACTAGCGGTAAAGAACCTGCTGGCTAATGTAGGAGACTCAAGAGATGCGGGTTGGTCCCTAGCAGGAAAGATCCCCGGGAAAAGGCAATGGTAACTCACTTCAGTATTCCATGAATAGAGAATTCCATGAACAGAGGAGTCTGGTGAGCTCCAGCCCATGGGGTCAAAAGAATCAGACATGACTGCAGCAACTTAGCACACGTAGCGTGCCTTAATTGGGAGAGATGACTTCTCTCACTCAATTTTTCCAAAAGGAATTTGAACACTCTGATCTCCATGCTTCCCCACACAAATTTCAGAATAAACTAAGCTTGTCTACGTTTATAACAACTTAGACCCTGATGAAATTTTGATAATAATTGTCTTAAATCTATATATAGATTTATGAAGAATTGACATCTTTACTATGTTGAATATTTCAATCCACAAACATGATATGTTTCCCCATTAACATAAGTTTTCTTTCATTTTTTCCCAGAAATTTATAATTTTATCAGATTCTTTAATTAGATTTTTACTTAATTTTTTATCTTGTGAAGAGTTGTAAATGATACTGTTGTTGTCCAGTCACTAAGTCGTGTCTGACTCTGACCCCATAAACTGAAGCACACCAGGCTTCCCTGTCCTTCACCATCTCCTGGAGTTTGCTCAGATTCATGTCCACTGAGTTAGTGATGCCATCCAACCATGAACTGCATGGACACCATGGACTGCAGCATGCCAGTCTTCCCTCTCCTTCACTATCTCCCAGAGTTTGCTCAGATTCATATTCATCGAGTCAGTGATGCTATCTAACCATCTTATCCTTTGCTGCTCTCTTTTTTTGCCTTCAGTCTTTTCCAGCATCAGGGGCTTTTCCAGTAAGTCCTTTCCTTACAAGGAGCAAGTGCCTTTTAATTTCATGGCTGCAGTCACCGTCTGCAGTGGTTTTGGAGCCCAAGAAAAGAAAATCCATCACTGCTTCCACTATTCCCCCTTCTATTTGCCACGAAGTGATGGGACCAGATGCCACGATCTTAGTTATTTAAATGCTGAGTTTTAAGTCAGCTTTTTCACTCTCCTCTTTCACTTTCATCATTAATTCTTCACTTTCTGCCGTTAGACTGGTATCATCTGCATATATGAGGTTATTATTTCTCCCTGAAATCTTGATTCCAGCTTGTGCTTCATCCAGCCCAGTGTTTCTCATGATGTATTATTCTGCATATAAGTTAAATAAACAGGGTGACAATATATAGCCTTGATGTACTCCTTTCCCAGTTTTGAACCAGTCCGTTGTTCTGTGTCTGGTTCTGTTGCTTCTTGACCTGCACACAGGTTTCTCAGGAGACAGGTAAGGTGGTCCTGTATTCCCATCTCTAAGAATTTTCCACAGTTGTGATCCACACAGTCAAAGGTAGTCATTGAAACAGAAATAGATGTTTTTCTTGAATTCCCTTGCTAGGATCCACTAAATGTTGGCAATTTGATCTCTGGTTCCTCTGCCTCTTCTAAATCCAGCTTGTACATCTGGTTCTCAGCTCATGTACTGCTGAAGCTTAGTTTGAAGGATTTTGAACATAACGTTACATTACACTCTTTCTGTTCAGTCCAAATCCCACCCCACCCCTCCATCTACTCACCTGACCCTTTCTCTGCCTGTAACTTGACCATACCCACCTGGGCATGCCACTCTGTGCCCCTCTCTGCTCCTTTAGATCCCAGACCACCTGGCTAACAGCCCACTGCTGGGCACACATGTAACTTCTTACCTATGCGGCCCTGGCAGTCCCTTCCCTCCTTGAGCCCACATTTCCTCCCTCTATGATGAGGTGGCAGTGAAAGCAGCATCGTGAGTTACTTCTGCCTCACAGACGCCTGCAGAGTGGTGGGCAGCTCTTGGAAGGGGTGAGCTCCCTGCTGTGTGAATCTGGGCAAGCTGA
This sequence comes from Bubalus kerabau, assembly GCF_029407905.1. NCBI lineage: Eukaryota > Metazoa > Chordata > Mammalia > Artiodactyla > Bovidae > Bubalus > Bubalus kerabau. The sequence continues at coordinate 152,489,924 of NC_073627.1, forward strand.
TGAGCCTCGCTGTGCCTCAGTCTCCTCTTGTAAAGTGAGGGTGATGGGAATGCCTATCTCACAGAGATTTTCTGAGGATTAAACGAGCTACTGCACATAAACTGGGCTCAGCCCCAGCACACAGCAGGTGCTACATAAATGTTCACTGATAATAGTATCTGGTTGTGGCTAATTAACTCTGGAAAGAGGGAAGGTCAGTATTTACCTCCCCTCCCCGAACCACACCCAGAAATGAACAGTTGCCATTTCTCACTCACCAGGGAGCCCGGGTGCCCAGCATCTGTCTGTCAACAGAAGGGCCTCCTGGGCCTGCTGAGCCCCTAGTGAGCCCATCCTGGCCTCTGGGCCACCATCTCCTGGGTGGTGCGCGTCCTGGGCCACAGCTTCCCAGACCCCTCCCCCACATACCGCAGTGCCCCTCATTCACCCTCCACCCAGTCTCAGGGCCAGACTTGCTCTGGGATTCAGAGGAGGAGACCTCACTCTGGACTTTTGTCTCAAACAGACCTGCTCCCTCCCCAGCCTGCAGTGACCGTTGAATAAGCTCAGCTAGCCCTCCCTCAGGGCACAGTCTCCCTCTGCAGTGGCTCTGCCAGTCGAAGGGTAGAGTGGGACCCGCCAATGTCACACGCAACCTGAACAATCACCAGCAGATGTGCTGTGCCCACACTGCCCTTCATGGTGCCCTGCCCCTGTGCCCCTGCCCCGCCCTGCCCCTGTGGGTCCCCTCTGCCATGGGGAGCAGCTGGTGGTTGTGAATGAGTAATTTGGGCCCCTGTTTAAGGAGAGGAAGCAATAATAGTGGTCGTAATTGTCCAAATTGCTGCTGCCCCTTCGAGCATGACATCTGCCTGATGACGGCGGATGGAAACCTGACCCAGGCAGCGGGTATGGTGTGGCCTGGGGAGCAGAGCATCCCTAGGGCTGGCCTTGCTGGGCGAGTGGAGCACCTGGCCTGGACACCTTGGCCCCTGCAAGAGGGGACAGTCCACCTTATCCATCAGGATGGGAGTGGTGACTCACCCCACAATCACACAATAAGTCAACACATGCTTACTAAGTGCCTGTTCTGTGCAGGGCCCAGGTTGGGGCACAGGCCAGGCCAACATGGCAATTCTCACATCCCTGGTCTCCAGAGTGACATGGAGGGGCAGCTGCTGCAGCTGTGAGCCTGGGTGGGACATGCCTGCTCCTTCCAGAGAGTCTGTCTTCTTGCCTTTGGAGTTTCCTTTTTGAGAATGTGTGAGGGGATGGGCTGAGAGGTGGGGGGCCAGGGGCAGGGGCACTCTGGTATCCTGTAGGGGTGGTGGGGTGAGAGGTGGGCTTGGGAGATGGAGTTTGGGGCCTCTTGGGGGTCTCCCAGGTCCAAGTTGGCAGGAAGGTGTGCAGGCTTCAGCTGGGGAGAAGGTCTAGCAGTGGGGAAAGGAGAGAGGGGGTTGGCAAACGGCAGATGAATAAGTGGATGAGGCTGGAGATGAGGGAGTAGTCTGATCATGATGGGTAAACACATCAGGCCATCAAAGTGGGTTTTGTTGTGGGTCTTAACATGATTCAGTGAGCACTATAGAAACCATGAAAGCTGCTCTGCACAGAACTGTGGGGGCAGGAAGACTGGGGCCTGCACTGGGTGGGCAGAGGGTGGGCAGGTTCTTGGACTTCAGGGCTGTCCCAACCTTGCTCTTGGCCTTACTTGAACCTTCTAGGTTTTCCACTGTGATGAGGAGTCTCCAGGCCCCACTCCCCTTTTGTTCAGCAGCCAGACCACTGGTATTCTCCAAGAAGCTGACATGTAAGCCCCTATTTGGAGGCTGATTCCAGGAAGCCTCAGTAGGGTGTGGATTGGCAGCAGGGAGGAGACAGTGACAACCAAGTGTATGGTGTCACCCTTAGGCACTGTGGACTGTGCCCCCACCCCCCAGGAGAAGATGCACTGGTGTCAAATGCCTCCTGGCAGGAGAGCTACTTGGGCATCTTCTCACCTGCCTTTCCGACCAACACAGGTCAGGGACCCACAGACCAGAACAGAGGCTGCTTGGGGGAGCACTTGGATGGGAGAATACGGGGGGGTCTGTCATTTTGTATACTTTATATTTTGAACAATGTATTGACTTACCTATTAGAAATTAAGAACAAACAACACAGCCCCTCTTCACCCCATGCTTTGATCTCTCCCAAAGGCATTACCTGATGTACCTAGAATCCAGCTAGGAGATGCCTGGTGTTCTTGGCATCTAGGTGGGCAGTGTGGGGCTCTGCTGTTACTATCGTCAGTTGGCCATGACCTTTCTGGAGGACACAGGGCCAGGATGTCTGACCCTCCCCTCAGAAGGCTCTGAGGGTCAGCAGACCCAGGAGCCCCTGGTTATGAGATTTCATGGTCTAGAACCTTAAAACTGTTAGGGAGAACCTGCCCATGGCTCTGCACTGAGTCATCAAGCAAGGATCCACTGCCATTTGTTATTACAAAGAGCAGGAGTCTCAGCATTCATGACGGTTCTTTCCAAGAAAGGACAGGGTAATGTATTTGGGGGTTGCCAGGGGAACCAGCTCCCATGGCTTAAGGGAAAAGGAGTGGGCTAGTTCAAGGCTGAGAAGTCAAGAGGAGGATTGCTTTAGGCCCAAGAGTTCCTTCAACATCCTGAGGAAGGTCACCATCCACTTCCCAGCTACATCCCATTGGTTCATCTCCACCCCATTGGTTCATCTCCACACTTAGGCAGGATCCTCATGGTCCCCCAAGCCTCTCCTGTGCTTAGAAAAACTCAGACTAATTGAAAAGACGGAGCTGGGTGTCCTGAGGTCTGAGTGGGAGGAAGGTAGCTTTGGGGGCTAGCAGAGAAGATGGTGAGAGTCTAGGAGATGGGGTGGTAAGGATGTCCTACCCAGCTCTGTAGGTGCTGGGAGCCTGTCTCCCTTATCCAGATGGCCAGACTGAGGGGGCAGGAACCATGAGATTCTCAGGGGTCAACAGAGAATCAGTGTGCCCCATTAAGGGCTGGAGGGGCCTGCTGCTGGGGATCCCAGTGCTGAGGCTGGCTTAGGGGTTGGGGTTCAGCATTAGGCTCAGGATGGTAAGAAAAGGCTAAAGATCGTGCTATTTCTTTTTCTCTGAGTGGCTCATTAACTCTCCATCTGCTTTTTCAGAAAATTCTGAGTTCTACCTGGCACCTGGAGAGGTAAATCAGTGCTATCAATCAAATACTAAATCATTTCTGATTTCCTTTTCTAGAGGTCTTCTTTATTCATTAAGTTACTTCATCACTGCTAGCTAGATGTAGGGTTTGTCAAGAATTCTGTACCTGGAGCTAGATGGAAAAGTGTTTGAATCCAAAATCCTACCCCTTTGCTATCTTGAGCAGATCTGTCCATGTCTTACGCCTGTTTAACCCTGCAGAAAATGGGAATATAGATGATGATATTACAAGGCTGCCATGAAGGCATGATAAGTTCATTGGCTTTGCATGGGCTTTGGGTTCTCCCTGCAGGGCATGGGCCTTCAGTACCACCAAGCCTAAAGCCTCCCCTCTGTGGGTCCACTGACCACATGAAAAGCAGCCCATTTCATGTTACATGACCCTTATATTCAGGGGCTGAGGTGGTCAAGGGATTGCCTGGTACTGCAGGGTCACAGGCTGCTGGACTAGGGAGAATCTAAGATATCAGGATGGAGACCACGCTAAGCAGGTCCCCGGTATTGGCTGTAGAGAGGGCACCAGGCCTTCAAGGCTGAACACTGAGTACCCTGGCTCCAGAGACTCGAGGGGCCTGGGGGCTTGGTGGATGAGTCCCCACCCTGGACACGAGGTGGTCTGGGCCTTGGTGGGCAAGTCCCTGGCCCTGACTCTGCTTCCCTTCCTGGTGGTATGCCATGAGGTGGCCTGGCCTTTTCCTATGTGAGCTGGAGGCTTCATCCTGGCTGCACTGCAGACCTGGGAGAGGGATGAAGGATGGAAATGGGAGGGAAACATCCCTGAGTGCCTGCTAGGTGTTGGCCCTGGGGTCAGAGTGCCACTGACCCCACTCCTGAAGCTCCTCAAACTACAATAGGGGCTCAAGCCACAGGAGGGCCCCCCAGGCCTCTACGCCTCTCCCCTAGGGGCAATGGCGCTCTTGGGTGGGTGTCCTAAGGAAATTGGGCTTTCCTATGTGAGCTCAGGTAGTCACTCGAGGTTCTGGAAGGGGTGCTCTGCCTCCTACTAGCCCAGCTATAGGCAAGTTCCCCCCAACCTATTCGCCACATGCCCCCCAGAGACATGGCTCTGAGCAGGCCAGCAAGTCCCTGAAGTCTCAGGCAGGTTGTCCTCATTCCTTCAGAGGAGGGGCTACTGGGGCAAACTCAGTTGGAAAGGGGCCCTGAGTCATGCCCAGGCCTCCGACCCCTGCGCTCCCTTGCAGTCCTGGAACCTGCTAAAAGCAGCCGCTTCCTCAGGCCACTTGCTAAAAGCCCTAGGTCCTTCCGGCCGCGCAGCAGCTGGGGCCTCAAGAAGAGCATAAAAATGTCTGGATGGCACTTTTCACCTTTATTATATACAGAGGCCCCTCATCTCCTGCCTTTCAAGAGGGCCTCTTGGATGGGCTGCTGCGGGGGCGGCCACTCAGAGGCCGTTTATCTGCAGGGAGGAATGTCTGTGAGACCCGCGGCGGGATGGAGCCTCCTCGGCCCATCCATCACCACCTGCCTGGGAGCCCCTTGCTATGTTGGGTAGTTGGGGTGGGGGGCTGGCGGTGGATAGGGGGAGGCAGAGGCCTGCTCAGGCCTGTGCCTAGCTCCAGCAGGGGGGTTTCTGCAGCCTGACACAGGGGCTGCCTGCTTGCCTGGGCCCAAGTTAGGCCAGGCCTGCCTTTGGGATCAGGGGCGTTAGAAATGAGCCAACCAAGGGAGCCCCTGGAGAAGGAAACGGCAACCCACTCCAGTATTCTTACCTGGAAAATCCCATGGACAGAGGAGCCTGGTGGGCTACAGACCAAAGGGTCACAAGGAGTCAGACACAACTGAGCGACTAAGCTCCATCAAGGGAGCAGGTCTGGGGCTTTGCCCACTTAGCCCAGCTGGGGAAGAGCCAGGGAGAAGGGGGTCCAGTGCAGCGCCAGGCTAGAAAGCAGTGGCATTGAGCATGGAGGTCTCTGGGTGCAAGGGAGAGCCCAGGCCCCTGAGCCAAGACACTTGCCAGGGCGCTACACATACTCAATGAATAGAGCCCCTTCAGTCTCCAGGCCTGGAACCCGGCTCTGTTTTATACGAAAACATATGGCAAAACAACAACAACAACAACCCCATCGCAATATTGTAATTATCCTCCAATTAAAATAAATTAATCACATTTTTTATAAAAGAAAGAATTGTTTTAAAAACAGAAAACATACAGTGTCTTTTCTGTGATTCTGATATATTCAAAATTTTCCAAGAAGGCAATGCCTAAGTAATCTAAGGAACTGTCACATTGCATTTAAAAAAATTTTTATTTTTTAATTGAAGGATAATCCTTAACAGAATTTTGTTGTTTTCTGTCAAATATCAACAAAAATCAGCCATAGGTATACCTATGTCCCCTCCCTCTTGAACCTGCCTCCCCATCCCACCCTTCTAGGTTGTTACAGAGCCCCAGTTTGAATTCCCTGAGTTTTACAACAAATTTCCATTGACTATTTTACATATGCTAATGTATGTTTATAAAGCATTCCCAGGGGCTTCTCACCTTTGTAGGAAACTGCTGGCCAGAGTGTACCTGGTGTTGAGGGTCTGCTGGTCCAGTTCCTCCCCATCCTGCCTGCCATGCCCTTCCCAGGCGCATCACACAGATGCATGATCATCCGTGCAGCTACACCCAGGTTTCACAGAGACAGTGTGGACGGTCCACACAGCTGAATGCTCTCTCCAGTCCAGTTCGTGCTTGCTGCATTGTGCATTTGGGTTGCTCCTCAAGTTGTGTGGTGTAACCAGGCCTCCTACACATTTGTATGTTAAAACATACATTTAAAAACGTTAGGTCAGTTTCCTTTATTTCTCCTTCCATTGCAGATGAGGTATTATATGGAGGCTTGAAATGAGATATTTGGGGAGGTTGTGTTGCTTACTGATTTTACCCCAGGATGGTAATGGTTGCCACAAAATACATCAGGAGCTGGGTTGCTGGTTCCGGCCAGGCTTGTGGTCCCCCCACCTTCATGGCTGTGGTCTCTAGGTAGTTCCTGGGCCTTGGCAGATGATGGCCATGGCAGCACCTACATCCTTTCCTGTTCATCCTGGGTCACCGAGTGGACTCAGTCTGTACTAACCAGCTTGCAACCCCCTGCAGGTCACCACACCAGTTCCATAGCTTGTAAATGGATATGGGTTCACAATACAGCGAAGTCCATGGGTGCTCCATCAGGGCAGAGGAAGCAGAAGCTACAATAGCAGTGATAATATGGTCCTTGGATGCCAGCTCATGCTACCCACTGGCTCATGTACTAAATGACATTTTAGTGCAACTGTTCTATGTCAGACCTTGTTCCAGGCAGAAGTCACGCTTGTAAGCAAAACAAGCCCAAGTCTAATGCCATGAGCTGATGTCGCAAGGGGAATATCTAGAGAGAAAACAGACCATTTTGGAGAGAGAGTAAAGAACTATGAAGAGAGTAATATAGATCAAGGAGCAGCATACAGCTCAGATGGTCCGGGAGGGCTTCTAGGGGCAGTGTTGTTTGTCAGAATTGAGTGACACAAACTGGAGCCAGGATTCACAAGCACTCAAGGCAGTGGTGGGAAGTAGCAACTGTTCTCCCATCTGCGTGCTGGGGTAGGGGCTCTGCAGTATCTCATGGGCTCAAAGTGGCTGCCAGCACTCCAGACAGCATGTGTACACAGGACCAGAGAAAAGGCAGGGACTTGCAGTATATGTAAGAGAGGCTGGGGGTGACACTTGGAAAGGTCCCTCTCATCTTCTCAAGGAGGATAAGTCCTCTAAGAAACCTCTTTCTCAGGGAGCTCTCTCTACATCTCATTGAGCAGAACTGCCTGCCCTCTCCTGCCCTGCTTTACTGCGTATTGAAGTGAGGGTCTGGCTCTTTCTCCCTTACAGTGAGAGTGGCAGGAGAGAGTGGGACTAGGTGTGGGAGTTGGCTAGCCTGTCCCATATCAGGACTTCTCAGAAACTGCTTCTCTTTCTCTCCTCCTCTCGCTCTCCCTCACTTGGCTCTAGCTGAGCCATTTTTTTCTCAGTGTTCTTTGAACCATCCCAGGCTGGCCTTGCCCCAGGGTCTTTGCATGTGCCATTCCCCAGAGTGCTCTTCCCCACATGTCTGTCTACACAGCTCCCTCCCCCACCCATCAGGTCTGTATCCAGAGCCCCTTTCTCAGCAAGCCCTTTCCCCACCCAATCCCAACATTTCCCCAGGATCACCTGGGGTGTGGCGACCACAGGCCTCCTGACACGCTGCTCCCAGCATGGAGCCTGGCGCGTGGTAGGTGCTCAAGAATTCATTCATTCCTTTATCCATTCATTCAGGAAACACTGATTAGCGATGACAGGGGAGGTGGAGGTCATTAAAATCCCTCAAGAGCCCTGTGTCTGGTGCGGAAGACAACCTTGTAAACAGACCATCACAGCCGTGTGGTAAGTGCTGGGAGGGTGGTGGGGGATGGGGGGCAGAGAGGCTGCCATGTGAAGCCCAGTGAGCTGAAATGGACTTGACACTAGCTCAACATAGAGATGGGCGCACCTCAGGTGCCCGGCCAGGAGGCGGGAGGGGACTCAGCATCAGCACTCTTTTGAGAGTTCCATGCCTAGTGCAGGGCTGCAGCGACAGTCTAGTGGGAACGTAGTCGGGTGTATCTTCACCTCTGTCTCTCCCTATGTGCAGAGACCCTCAAGGTGGCCCTGGCCTCGCCCTAGGTGCCAGCGCGGGGCAGATGGGCCCTGGCACGTGTCTGTAGAGGACTGGTTGGTGGCGAGCCTCCAGCTCAGGTGTACCAGGTGCATTCCCAGCCCCCTCCCCTCTCCAGCTTCCTAAGCCCTTTGTTTACACAAGCAGCAGCAAGCAATACAAATCACCTGCCTCCACTAATGGAGGGCCCTGCCTGCGAGGCCCCTGACAGCTGTGAGATGCTTTCGGGGAGGGGGAAAGCTTTTGACATTAGGGTGCAATCTCCCGCTCAAAGCCCCCACCCCCAGCCTGGCTGCTGGTGGGGCAGTTAAGTGCAGACTCACACAAAGGATGCTTGAGAACAAAACACCGCAGGAAGATAGGGTTCTGGAGGCACCAGGGTTGTCCTTTCCCTGTGGTCATGGACATCAAGCAGCCCCACTGGTGCTGAAATGTTCTGATTACACCCTCTGCTGTACTGAGAAGACAGAGAAAACCACGTGTACCCAGCTGGTTCAGCCCCAGTGCCTGGTGGCACCTGGCCCTGGGGTCTGGGCAGGTCTTGGAGCAGCACATGAGTTTAGGAGGCACAGGTGTGGGACCTCCTGATGGGGATAGAAGGTGGCGCCCCTTCCCAGTAATCTGGAAACTTCTGGCTGACTCCTGGAGCAAGTGAATAGAATTTGATCCCACTGTTTGGTTCCTATTGTCTTCATTTTCCTAGTTATGCTTCCATGCATGGGTTTTATGGTGGTGGGAAAATGTCTTCTTGAAAGTAAATTATTTTAAGGAAAAGAAAGCACATCATGGAAAGGAAATTATTTACGCCACAGTCAAGGTGACCTGAGCCATGGCTGAAGCTTAGGGGGCTGAGGTCCACATCTGGACTGGGGCCCTGGCTTGTTCAAAGACCCAGCAGAAAGTCCAGCCCCCTCACCTTTGTGCTGGTCGTAGGCTGCGAGATCCCTCTCTCCCTTCCCCCTGTCCTGAATTCCATCTTCAGTAAGAGAAAAGGAGAAGTCCCCTCCCATTTCTGCTCCGTACTGTCCTATGGCCCCACCAGCCAGAAGATGGGACTTCTGGCAGATGCTGATCTGCAGAGAGAGCTATCCCACCCTTAACCACCTGCACAACCAGTTCTCTGCATTAGAGACTCTTTCTTCTAAACACTAGAGGAGCTTCCTGCTACCCGGGTTCCACTTCTGTGTCTGTTTCTCCTTGGCCCTGCCGACCTCTACTCTCCAGGAAGCTGTGGAGCCAACACATGATACTTGTTCCTCCCAGCAGGACCCCACTGTGTTGCCCACTCACTGGACTGTCCTGTCCTGTAAGTTCAGTCTCCAGGCCTTCTACCTAACCTGTGGGCCATTCTGGGACTTGGGCTTCCTCTGAGTTCTATGGGTGTTTGTTTGATATAAAGATGTGGACACAGCATGGAAACGCCCTAATACCATGGCCATCCCCAGTAAGCCACTCACCCACCGGATGGTCTCTGCCTCCTTCTACTCCTTGGCTTTCCCTCCAGTCCCAAGACAGGTTACCTGATGAAATGGCATTGCCAGGGGCACCCACATACACACACAGCTTTTTTCTTTTTAAATAATTTCTGTAGGAAAAACCTTCCCAAAAGAGCGGTTACTTTGCCAAAGGATATGAGCAATTGGGTGGGGGGTTGATTCCAATGCTTTTAATGTCTCAATTGCAAATAGTTAAACATGCTAAGCCCACTTATCATCTTGGGTTCTGATGAACGATTTTTCCCTTTATTTATTAACCACAAGCGGGCTGGCCCCTCTGTTACAAAATTCCAAGCAGTCATTAATTGTTACCAAAGATTGTAGGGTTTTGAAGGAGGTTTGGAGCCAAATGGTGGAGGAATCCACACTCCATCATGAAATCTGTTGGCCCCTCACCCACCTGATAGAAATTTGGGGCCAGAACAAGAAAAGCAGGAATGGCTTTAAGACACTGCCTGGTGCCAACTCAGATTATTACTTTTTTATATATCACCTGTATCGAGATGTAATTCACATGTCATGAAATTCACCCCTTTTAACTGTACAATTCAGTGACCTTTATATTTAGGGTCATGGAACCATCACCAGTAATTCCAAGACATTTTCATCACCCCAAAAGGAATCCCTTAGTAGTTACTCCTAATTCACCCTTCCATGCTCTCCAGCCCAGGGCAACCAGTAATCTCCTTTCTGCCTCTGAGTCTTTCACTATTTTGGACATTTCATATAAATGGATCCTGTAATTTGTGGTCTTTTGTGACAGGTTTCTATCACTCAGCATAATGTCCTCAGGGTTTACCCATATTTCAATATTCCATTCCTTTTTATGACTGAATAATATTCTGTTGTGTGGATGAACCACATTTGCTTACCTACTTGGCTTTTGATGGACATTTGAGTTATTACCGTTTGGGGTTGTTAGGAAAAATACTGCTTGAACACTTGTGTACTGGGTTTTGAGTGGGTACATGTTTTCAATTCCCCTGGATATGTAGGTAGGCTTGAACCTCTGGGCCATGTGATAACTACCTTCAACACTTTGAGGGACCACGAGGCTATTTGCAAAAGTAGCCACACAATTTTCTACCTGGACCAGCAATGTATGAGGGTCCTAATATCTCCACACTCTTGCCAGCACTTGTTATTATTTGTCCTTTGGTACATGGCTGTCCTAGTGGGTATAACATGGTACCTCACTATGGATTTGATTTTGTTTCCCCCATTGACAAGTTATCTTTTGCCTTTTTGTTTTAGCTGTAAGGGTTCTTTGTGTATACCAGATGTAAGACTCTGACCAGATACGTGATTTGTGGATATTTTCTCCCATACTGTGGTTGTATTTTTACCTTCTCGATTGGGTTGTTTGAAGCACAAAAGTTTCTGATTTCAATGATGTCCCATTCAGCATTTTTGGTTTTTTGCTTGTGCTTCTTGGGTTATATCAATTGTCAAATTGAAGGAAGAAAGGAGGTTACCAGAGCTCCCCTTGGCCCTGAGTACACCATGACAACATGAGAACATGAGTTAAACCACACAACAGGTTTATCTGGGAAGGGTCCTTTGTCCATATGCAGAGGGCCTGGTCACCAAGTCTGCAGGGACACGCAGAGAGCCCAGGGGGTGAGTAGGATGGCTGAGCCCCAGAAGCCCCGGCTCATAGCTGGTAATCCTGGCAGTCCTATGCCCTGTAGGGCTCTGTGCCCATCTGTCACATGCGGGCTGGGTGGGACCCTCAGGCCTGACAGGCTAAGACTCTAAGTGCTGTTGGAGTGAAAGCAGCAAAACAACCAGGGGGCCTGTCAGGGACGCCTGGTAGCTGGCGTGAGTGATCATCTTGGGGGATTGACCGGCTGTTTGGGTGTCCCATAAACACGACTTCAAGTGGCCGGGTGACGCCCATCCATCACGTCCGAGGCCGCGGCCCAGCGGCTCTCTGCAGTGGCCTGAGCTGACTCTGCTTTGGCCCCTTCCGGGTGGTGCACAAGTCGTGCCTGACCGCTGACAGGTCACTGATGGATGGGTCCCTCCCCTGCAGAAGTACCACATCCAGGAGGCCTGAGGGACAGCGTGCGGCATAGCAGGAAGAACCTGGGCCTGGACAGAGGCAGAGCTGTCCTGCTGGACAGTGGTCCTGAACCCTGAAAGCAGGCCATGAAGTCAAAGGTCCACAGAGGGAGCCTCCAGCTCAGCAAACAGCAGATCCTCTGGGGTCCCCAGAATTCCCCAACAACCTGCTTGCTCCCTTGCTGCTAAAGCTATGCAGCCCTTCCAGGTTTTCTTCTGGCCCCAGATGAGTACCAGCCACCACCTGGTGGGAAATGGCCACTGTGAGTCCTCTACTGGGGGACAATAGGGAGTAGTGGGGATGTGGCAGCCGGCATAGAGGCTGGCCAGGCCACTCAGGTGTCTGGATGTAGAATAGCCATGTCTTCTGATTCCTCCAGGGACCCCTTGAATGACCCAAACACAGCCATTCCCTGCAAGTTGTGATTCTGTGGGCAACCAGTTAGTTCCTCCTCCCTGCATTTTGTGATATTTCCATCAGGGTTGAGGGCTGGAGAGAGAAATAACAATCTTACCTGGTACTCTGCCAGGGCCAGCAATCGGCCACGTGCTCACTGCCAGCTATGTAGCAGCCCGTTGGCTGTGCCACGGCCTGACTTTATGAGGCCGCTCAATGAGGGGTCCTCAAACACCCCAGTCTTTATCACACATTCTCAGCCAGTGCAGGTGGACAGCTGCACAGACAGGGTGTCCCTCCTCCCTGTGGTTGTCCTTAGGGCCGCTCCTGACTTGGGCTTTCCCTGTCCTTCCCGGCACTCCCCATGTACCTTTCAGTTGGGTGTGGCATATAACTTAGCTAGAGGAATGTGAGCAGAAACGGTGTGCCCTTACGCACCACCTGTCCCATCCCAGCATCTGGGGTCCCCAGGGACAATGACAGGCTGGCCATCAGTGTGACTGTTGTGCTTAGCATTTAGGTGATGGCTTGTTACTGAACAGAGCCCAACCCGTCCTGACTCACAGGCCCCAAGGACTACCTTTAGGGCAATACCTGTGCCCTCCTTTCTAGCGCAATCTTCCCCCAATGCCATAACTGTTATAGAAGCACAGGACTCCCTCTTCCTGGGTCTCGGTCATGGACAGGGGTAAAAATGTTTTTTGAATGGTGGTGTTGTCTTCACTCAACATCATCCCCAGGGCTGGGCTCTGCCCCTATTACACCTATATGGCAACTAAGACTAAATCCCAAACTCCCCACCTGGACCTGCTGGGCTCCTGCCAACTCCCTCAACTTCACAGCCTCCCTGCCCCTCACCCACTCTGCTGCCGTGGCCCCTGCACACCTAGCCAGTGCCCCCAGGGCCTACACACGAGCTGGCCCTCCCTCTGAAACACTCTTTCTCAGTGGTTTCTGCTCATGTTTCAGGCCTCTGCCCACATGTCCCCTCTCAGAGCATGCACCCTGATCCCATTTCAAATTGCCTCTTACTCACATCATTCTTTTTCAACTTTTTATTTGGAAACCTTTTAAAATTTACAGAAAATTTGCAAAAATGAGAACGGGACAAAGAACACAGGCATAGACCTCACCTGCTGTTAACTTTTTATTGCTACGTATTATTGGCTCTTGTTCTGTCTCTCTCACACACACAGTTCAAGGACAAGTTGTAGGCATCGGGGCCGTTTGCCCCTAAATACTTCAGGGTGAATTTCCCAAGAATAGGTCATGCTCTTACGTGGCCATGGTTCAGTTCCCACTTCAGTACCTTTAACGCTGATACCACACTTTTCTCTCATCTGCCATCCATACACCATGGCCTTCATAGCCTTTCCTTCCCCTCCAGCCGCTGATCTGATACAGGGCCAGGCACTGCCCTCAGCCATAGTGTCTCTTTTGTCCTCCTTCGTCTGCAGCAGTGCCCACACCTTTTTTCCTTTTATTGCAGTAGCACTTTTGAAGAATACGGTTTCTTTAGTGGAACACCCCTCAGGTGGGTCTCTCTGAGTTTTCCCCTGTTTGGTTCAGGTTGTGTCTCTCCAGCCGGTGTGAGTGACATGAGGGACGCGTCCCTCTCAGGGCGCTGCGTGGGACCCATGCACCCACTTGCCCTCTGTGGCATCAGTTAACTTGATCACCTACCAAGGTGCTGCCACTGTAACTTTTTGCCTTCTTGCGTCTAATCCAGAGTCTGTTAGGGAACTATGTAAGAGCATGGAAACACCTTGCTCCTCTCATGACTTTCCACCGTGTTTAATATCTGTGGATGGCTCCCACCTTATAAAGGCAGCAAAATGCTGATTTTCAACCTAAGCCTCCCTCTGCATTTGCCAGCTGGTAACAGAACCCTCCGGAGAAGGCAATGGCACCCCACTCCAGTACTCTGGCCTGGAAAATCCCATGGGCGGAGGAGCCTGGTAGGCAGCAGTCCATGGGGTCGCTAAGAGTCAGACACGACTGAGCGACTTCACTTTCACTTCTCACTTTCATGCACTGGAGAAGGCAATGGCAACCCACTCCAGTGTTCTTGCCTGGAGAATCCCAGGGACGGGGGAGCCTAGTGGGCTGCCGTCTATGGGTTCGCACAGAGTTGGACACGACTGAAGCGACTTAGCAGCAGCAGCAGCAGCAACAGAACCCTCAGCTTTCTTCTGTAAAAAAGAGCTCCCCTCCCCTACTCATTTACCCTTATTATAAGGACAGACCACGAATTCCTATTTTTCAATGGCTCATAATCATTACTTTGCTTAAGTGGTTTGGTGCTTCATTTGTCTCAGATTCAGCCAATGGGAGCCCCCACAAGCTGGCTCTGTAACCTTTGACATGCCATCATCATTTTTTCTTTTTTCTTTTTTTTGAGCATTTTCTTTACCATGTAATACATGGTCCAGGCTTATGCTGTATCAACCTTGCCCCGACTTTGGAACCAGCTGTATTCTGAGAAGCTGGATTCCTTTTCCCAGGCCATGACATTAGAGATCACGGTCTGGGAGCTGTGGGTGCTCTGAGATCCCAGTGGCCAGCTGCAAAGCTCTGAACAGACAGAGCCAGAAACACATGATGGGCAATGTGTTCAAAACCTGACATATACAAACAGGCACCTCACTGTGCTCCCTCATATTCCCCGCTGTGGTTTCCACAGGATGCTCTGAAATGATCTGGTTTCCTAATCCCTCTACCTGTTGCTCGTCCTCCAGAGCCATCCACTAGCCCCACAGAGGCAGGAATAGACCTGTCTTGTCCTTCACAGGGGGCCCAAAGTGGAGGAGGCCTTTAAGGACTCTCTAATGAGTGGGTGCAACTCTGTGGTTGCGAGATTTGCCTGAGGTCATTGCGTTTGGAGTGAGGGTCCACGGAACTTGCCATCTGGCTGGGCTGGGTGGTCTCAGCCCCTGGCAGTGGCGGATGAGTTTGCTTGGCAGGAGTTATATGTACCCACCTCCCAGTTACCTTCACTCCAGAGGGTCAGCCTACCTGGGGACAGAGTTGCCCGGGCCACACACCACACTGAAGGTGAGGGCCCGGACCCTGAATCCTCACAGCAGTCCTGCCCTTTGGGGAACCAGAGGCTCCGACACTTCTGTGGAAAGAGGCTGCGGAGCAAATTCTGCCTGAGTGCTTTGGGTTCATGCAGAACCAGGTGATCTGCACGCACTGTGGCAGCCACAGCTTTGGC
Organism: Bubalus kerabau; assembly: GCF_029407905.1. NCBI lineage: Eukaryota > Metazoa > Chordata > Mammalia > Artiodactyla > Bovidae > Bubalus > Bubalus kerabau. Next base: position 152,504,964 of record NC_073627.1, read on the forward strand.
ACCATCTGAGCCTTTTCACTTCTCAGGTGAACACTCTTTTAATACTGATTCAACTCCTCAGCCCCAGAGGGCTGCTGTGGGAGATCCCCCAGCATCTGATTTGCCTTGCCCCAATCCCAAGGGTTAAATAGCCCCAGGCTGTCCTCTGTTTCCCGCCCCTTTCCTGTATCCATCAGGTCTGACTCACCAGCCTGGACTCTGATCCTCACTCTGCCACTGCTCTCTATGGGGCCTTTAATATCCCCCGCCACCAGCCTCAGTTTCCTTTTCTGTTGCTAGGGCTAAGTACCTTTCCCTTTGAAGAGGGATTCCACCTCCCCCAGAGTCCTAGGAATGAGCCCCATGGAGGTCCTGTCTCTGTCCCCAAAACTTTACTGGTTGTTTAACCAGCAGACACAAGAAAGGGAGGGTAGCTCATTTTTCAAACAAAACGGTATCAGATGTGTGATTTGGTTTAAAAAAATATATTTCTGGCAATGGCTTGAGCTTTGCTCAAGAGAGAATGGGGAGGGGGAGGTGGGGGAGGGTCCGGACCCATTCCAGTGGCTTAAAAAACCCCAGATAAGTGTGTGGTGATTAAGCGCGACCATTAGCTCTAATGGGCAGTAATTGGCGATGAGAAATAATTTTCTGGGGCACAACTGCCCCTGGTGCCCCCACGCCCCGGCCCAGTGGGGGGATGGCCAAGGGGCTGATTAACTCCCAGGCAGGAGGAAATGTCGGAGGCACAAAAAGTTTCCAGATTCGAGGGTAATTGGGAGAAGTTATTTCACTTTCCACATCAGGCTGATGAAGGGCCACCCACCTGCCACTGAGGGAGGGGCTGAACTGAGCTGCTTCCTGCCCAGGAATGAAGGGGATGGGCATGTGGGTATCCTAGGCCAAGGGGACGGGGAAGGGGCACAGTTCCCTCCTGTATTGGTGCCCACGGTGCAACCTGGGCAAGTCATTCGTCTGCAGGACGCTGGTGCCTCACTGTCCCGGCAGGGCTGAGGATAACAGCTGCGTGAGGACGACTGTGGGCCTGAGAGAAGGCGGATGCACGCAGCGAGAGAAGGGCCCCAGCACAGCTCATGGTGAGTGTGCCTCCACACAGACCCCCCATGCCCGGCCCCTCCCTCCAGACTTGCTTTTGCATCAACAGGGTCCCATCCTTCCCAGCCTTTAACTCACAGACAAACCCACAGGCAGATAACCCCAGCAGTTCAGATCTCCTCTTCCCCAGAATGAGCCAACCAAAGGCCTCCACTGCTTGTGTGTGTGTGTGTGTGTATGTGTGTGTGTGTGTGTGTTCGTCACTCAGTCGTATCCAACTCTTTGCAATCCCATGGACTGTAGCCTGCCAGGCTCCTGTGTCCATGGGATTCTCCAGGCAAGAATACTGGAGTGGGTAGCCAATCCATTCTCCAGGGGATCTTCCTGTCCCAGGGATCGAACCCAGGTCTCCCACATTGCAGGCAGATTCTTTACCGTCTGAGCCAGGATTCAAGGAAAGACATCCCTCCTGGCTGGGGAGGGTGCAGTCTCCCTCCAGAGAGCTCAGCATGTCCAGTGAGACTAGCTGGACTCCACAGAACCCCTGTGCGTGGTGTCCAGCCTGCCCAGCAGTTTGCATGGCCAATGTGTTCATGTCTCCACCTCACCCCTCCCTGACCCCGCTCAGTCTGACGCTAGAACCAGAGCTGGTCACTTCACACAGTTAATCCAAAGCCCTGCCCATCTGCCCACTCTTTTTCTAAGGCCTGCCTCCATCCTTACCTGGGCCCCCTACTCCCCTCTCCCCCATCCAAAGCACGATCCTTCATTCCCACCTCTCCCTCTTTCTTCCTCTGTTTCTCTCTCCCTCCTTCTCTGTCTCTGTTTCTCTCCTCTCTTCCTCTCGCTCTTTGCTCTTTCTTCCTTTTCCTCCTACCCGTACCCCATCTCTCTCTCTCTCTTTCTCTGGAGTGTGCATTTCACAATGGCTCTAATCCAGGTGAGGGAAATGAACATGGCTCTTGCCCTGGTGAAGCTGATGTTCTACCAGTGACCCAGGCAAGAGCGAACCAACCCAGAAACCAACTCATGTCAAAGAGGTATCTGCCCTGAGAATACAATGAAACATGCTCAAGGGTGGGGAGGAAACTAAGGTGTGTGGTCAGAGAAGGCCTTGCTAAATAAATGAATGAATGAATGAGTGAAGGAGAGGACAAGATCGAAGATCCAGCTGGGGCACCTTAAAGCATAGACGCAAGGCTGTCAGGAGCGTTTCCCTCCCAGTTCATGGAAAGGGCTGTAGTGCGCTACCAGCTTCACAGGAGGCAGATGGCCAGGGCTGGGATGGCAGAGGAGAATCCAGGCATCTGCAGGCCAGGGCTTTGGCTCCAAAGTTGAGGGTATGCGCTGGGCCCTCAGGATGTCTTCACCATTGGCCAGCTCTGTGACCGAGGGCCTCTCTTGGCCCCACAGTGACTCCCACTGAAAATGAGACTCCGGGTGTCACCACCCTCATGGGACAGGCAGGGTGGGGCACCTACATAGGGCTGGCTCGTACAGAGAAGTTTCCAGCGACCATAGCTGCTGCCCAGGGAGCAGTGAAATATCTGTGGACGGGCTTCAGACTTCTTGGAAGAGGGGGTTTGCCTTCTTTTTGCACAGTGTCCGTAAAAATCACAGTGACAGTGACAGGTGTGAATACTCATGCCCAGCACTGTTCTCAGCAGCTAGATATGTCTGTGTAGGCTGTCCCCAACACCCCCGGGAGGCAGGGACTCTTATAGAATCAGAGACCAACATGGAATAACTAGTCCATGTGTCTCTTGGTCCCAGGCACTTTGCCTTCTTAAATGTAATATCATGCTCACTGTGGCCTGTGAGGCAGCTTTCGCTCTGTCAATATGCCCTCTCTACAGATGAGCAGACTGAGGCTCAGGTGCATCACCCCTAGAGGCGCTGTGGAGTTCAGAGGCCTGCAGGTGCCTCTGGTGGTGACCTGGCCCTGCACACACCTGCACGAAGGGCGCCTGCGCGGCGGCAGGAGCTGGCTGGGAGGCCGGGGGCTTTCAGCAGCTCATCGGCGGAACATTTGCATGTAATTTGGGAGCGGGTCACATGTGGGAGTCATCAGGCAGAGGAAAGGCTCAATCAGGGTCTAATCACTGTCTGTTTGGAGGGGTCTGGGCCCAAGTGAAAAATGAAAATGGGCCTATTTTGCTTGAGTGACAACCATCAACGGCCACCTTTGACCTCTGCACTCAGGCTCAGGGTCTGCCTGAGTTTTAAAAACCAGTCACCGGGGAGGCCCCTCCCCCAACCCCTTTGCTCCCTGGATCTGGGCTGGTAGAATTCATTCATTCATCCCTCCTGCTTTCATTCTTTCAATGACCCAGCATCGGGCAGCATGGCAATAGTTAGGACCCTCTCTAGTGGACCTGGGGTTTGAGTCCTGACTGTGGCACTTACCTGCCCGGTGACCTTGGGCAGGTGACTGTCAGGTGTCAGTGGTCCCATCTGTGGAGGGGGGTGGGGCATGTGACACTATGAAACAGCATTCAGTAATGGCTGGTGTGGCGGGGGTCCCAGAACATGAGCAGACTGTGGGCTGCCACGCTAGGGACAGGGACATTGGGCTGGGAAGGGGCTCCTGTGTGAAGGTGCAATGGAGTCCCCATCCTACAGGGGAGGGGGCTGGGGCTCAGCCTGGAAAGTACAGGGGCATCTGCCAGGTGAACTGGAAGCGGGCCATGCAGGCTGGGGATGCAGAGCTGGGAGACCTGAGAGAGGGCAGGAGTAAACATGCCTCAAGAGGGCCATCCATGGGCAGTGACGCTCAGCTAAGTCCCTACTAACTGGGAGCACAGAGTTTCTGCCCTTGGTTCACACCTGAGGGATTCCATCCACCAGGCATCCTCTGAAAATGGTCTCCCAGGAGTCCAGGGCCTTGTGAAGGGGCTCCCAGTCCTCAGGCCCTTCCCTGACACCCTCCAGGCTTGTCCAGGGGCAGACTCCTCTAAATGAAGAAATGACTGACAGCCTGAATGAGTGAAGGAACAGGTGAACCAACAAGCAAGGGTTCCGGCCCTCAAGCTCAGATCCTTGGTGACCGACCTTTTCTTAGATGTCAGGAGCACTGCAGTAGGGGCACTGTCCACCAGGACCAGCTCAGGGGGCGGGGCTGAAGCCAAAGCCTGTTGGGGGTGGACTGGGCCCAACCCGGCTGGCGCCCTGCTGTGTGAGGCTGGAGTTCCAGGTCGGGCCCTTTCAGGCTTGAGGAATTGCTCTCGGGCTGCGGCCCGGGAGGGACGCCCACTACATTAGCGCCTGCCTTGCTCCCTGATGGTGTTTATCGGGATGTGGAACGGGCCTCCAGGAAACCGTCTGGCAGCCCAGGCTTCAGCAAATGGATTGCCAATTAATCAGCATCTATTTATGAGAACGTTTAAACCATTATTAATGTAGTATAAATACGGAACCGCTGGCGGCCCAGGGTGTGTGGGTGGGGGGCCCATCTGCCTAGGAGAACGCTGCCATTACATTCCTGGGGCCTATTCCCACCCCACCCTCCTGGGCAGGGCCCCCACCCCCGCCCCCACCCCCAGGAGCCGCTGCTGCAGGTGATGGCTTCCTCCTGCCGGCCCCAAGCTGCAGGGCAGCCGCCAGTTGGGGTTCTGAGCAGGCCTGCAAATGCTTCCCCACGTTGAAGGGTTTTCAACATGTTCTCACTTAAGATGTGGAGCTGCCATGTGAGGGTCAAGTCCCATCACTCAGTCACTCGGCAGAGGTCTGGCTGAAGCCTCTGCCCCCTTGGGGGAGTGTGTGTCCACTGTTGGGGAGCACTGGGCAGGTGTCCCTACATTGCCCGCTTCTTCTCTTCCCCTCCTTCACCTGCTCTGGACCCACCAGTTGCATCCCGACCATCCTGAGTATCCATCCTGGGAGGCAACAGCCGGAGATGGGAAGGTGGGAGAGAGTGGTCAGGTATGTTCCCAGCCCCTCCCTCAGAGCAGGCCCAGCTCTTAGGCCTGGGGCTAACAGCCTCCCCTCCCAACCATCCAGAAACCCCAGCTTCTTTCCTTGCCCCGTCCATACCTTCGCTTCTCTTCAGAGACACCAGCCTGCATTGTGGGCCTCCTCTTGTGTTCACACCGTCTGGGCCTTCAGTACATGGGGGCCAACTTGACTGGCCACTCTCAGAACTGGGTGTTGGGCTGGACTCTATGAGCCAGCCATGCCTGTGGACTGAAGGTTCCCCCAGGACCCCTAGCTCCATCAGGATAGGACCAGATCCTCCACAAATCACACCTGATTCATCTTCCTCAATATCACCTTGGCTGGTTTTCCTTTGACATTTGCACCCATTTTACAGATGAGAGGCTGTAGCCATAGAGACACAGCAAGCCAGTACCCTTCCCAGCCCCCACCCCTAGACTGATTGGCTGTGTCCTCAGCATGGTTTGAGTGTAACCTACATGGCCACATAGGTCTGTGACATGTGAATATTTACAAATGCTTCCTACAGTTTCCCAGTTTCTCTGTTTTATGAGGAGCTTGACCTGTTTTCTCTCTCTTAGTGCTTTGCATCAAGATAACTGTACATTTGAGAATGAGGTGTCAAGAAGAGCTGTTAGCCTGAGAGGTTCCTCTGCAAAAGAGAAAAAAAAAGCTTGGCTTTGGAGCTGGATGTTATCATATGCATACTGATTTTGAGGACATTCCCTGCTCTGGTTAATTGAGGTGCTAGCTAACCAGGCCAGCTAATGGGATGTTGAGAGCTGATTGCACAATGCTGAAGACATAGGCAGGGCCTCCGAGGCACAGCCTTCATGCTCTGAGTGGCAGGAAGCTGTCCCTCCTGTTAAGCTGGGAGTCACTGGGATGTGCAAAGCTCCTTCCCAGGGCCTCTGCCCTAAGGCACTGCTGCCAGGCTCATGGTTTGTTGTTGGTGTATTTACCAGACAGATCCTGTGCCCCTCCCGGGTGGGGAAAGCGCCTTTACCACCTTCACATCCTGGTGCTTCAGGGAGACACTGAGAAGTATTTGCTGACTAACTGACCAACCACTTGGGAAACTTTGCTCAGAGCCATTTTCCCAGGCTCCTCTCCTCTCTCCCTGGTCATCTACTCAGATGGCCTCCCCTCACCCCACCCCCTGCCCCGTGCTCTTCGTCAGCCCCCAGAGCAGGTCCAAGCCTCTGGAAGCCTTAGAAGACCAAGGGGCCAGGGCTGGCTGCTCCTCATGGAGAATCTGTCTGCCACTTGCTATGGCAGGGGCAGGGGACCCTGGGGCAGGGTTTCACCCATGGTCACTCAGCACCCCAGAAGCCGAGGCTTCTGATGTCCTGAGGCTCTCAAGCTGTCTGCTCTGGACCCCGAGCCCTGGCCCAGCCACACAGGCATGCTGGGAGGGGAGAGAACAAAGAGGCAGCATGTGCCCCTATTTTCTGGCCCCGCTCCCCCGCCCCCCATTAGCCGAGCGAGGATTGTTTATATTACAGCAGGAATTATTCCAGCCCTAATCAGAGGCCCTGCGAGGTTTCGGCATTCGAGGTATTTCTTTACCCAAGGACACTCTCCAATCCTATAATTTCCATTTCCCCAGACGCCCCTGATTGAAAGCAAACATTTTATATTTGGAAAGGAAAAGGGCCATGTGCTATTCATAGCCCAGCCAGGCTGTCCAAGCGGGGCAAGGGGGCGGGCCTGGTGGGATGGACGGATCTGAGAGGGCAGAAGGGGCGTGGGCTGGGTCCCTGGGGTTGAGGGGGTGGGCAGACCCTAGAGCACTATGCCATGGGGAGACTGAGGACAAGGTGGGGAATATGAGCCTCCTTTTTCCTCTTCCATTTCCTCACTGCCTCACCGAGTAGCTCCCACTATTTTTTCCAGGTAAGGACATGGATACCCCCAGTCTTGGAATGGGGCTGAATAAAGTATTAGTACTGTAATTTGGTATGGTCATGGGGCCCCTGGTCTCCACTTTGGGCTCAGCCAAGGTCCCAGGACCAGCTCCTATGTCTCTTCCCGGCACTGCGTACCCCTCCCACATTACTTACCTGCCATGACCCCAGACCTTCTCAGGGACCAAGAGGTTCACCAAGGTCACTGCTAGCCTCCAGGCCTGGTCTCTGCCCTCACCTTTCTCTCCTGACTCAGGGTCTACCCTCTTGCTATGTGTCAAAGGTCCAGGCAATGACCATGTGTCCCTTACTGGGACCATGGTCCCCCCTAAGTAGCCGATGTGTATCTAGCCCTTTCTGCATGCCCGATACTGCTAAGCCTTTTCTAAGATACTTCTATTAATCCTTTGAAGCATACATTATTGTTATTCCATTTTATGGATAAAGAAACCAAGTCTTGGGCTTAAATAAAGTCACCAAGGTCCCATTTCTGTTTTCTTGCATCTCAGTATCTCACTGCTTGCTTCCTAAGGCCAGTGAGATAAACTGAGGCATGTGTCCAGGTCACAGCTCACCCGGTACATGCTAAGTGGTAGGCATTTGATTCGCATTTGAATGAATGCATCTCAGGGCAGCAGGGACACAGCGGGAAGCTTTGTTTCCCTCTGTATTAAATCTGTACTGTTCAATGATTGAGAAATAATTTTTTTCTTAAAATTTAATTTTTATTTTTATCAAAGTAATTCATACTTAGTTTTGTTAGCTGCTTTACTGAGTATAATTTATGTACAATAAAATGCACATAAAATTCCTGCAAGTGATGCTCCTGCGCAACCGCTGGTGCAGCATGACTGCCGCTCCATGACCGCCTCCTGGTGTCCACGGACCCACCACTGAGATGATGTGTGGTGCACCCCCCGCTAAGCAGCTGGCATGGCTGAGATCCAGGCCATTGCTGACAAAGTGAAGCCTCTGCTGGAAGAGAAGGAAAACAAGAAGTTCCTGGTGTTCAACGCTGTGGAGTTCAAAAGCCAAGGGGTTTCTGGGAGGACCTTCTTCATCAAGGTTCAAATGGATGATGACTTCGTGCACATTCAAGTGTTTGAAAGCCTTCCACAGGAGAACAAGCCAGTGGCCTTGACCAGCTACCAGATCCACAAAGGCAGACAAGACGAAGTGATGTGCTTCTAGTCCTGATTTTGCACAGAGTCCATCTCCCACATGGGTCTCACCTCTGCAAACTTGTCTGGGACCACAGGCGGTGCCACTTGGGGTGGAGGTGAGACCCACATCTCGGGTGTCTCTGTTCCTAGCTTTCATTGTGTTCATTTTTTCCCCATCCAATAAATGATCTTAACTAAATTACTTTCAAGGAGGGCTTCTGTTATCTTTAAATACATACATACATATATACATATATATATATATATATATATTCTGTCTTCGCACAAAAATGTAAAAAATTGATTGCTTTTTTAAAAAGCTTTATTGTTGATATAATTCACATATGATACAATTCACCTACTTAAAGCATCCCAGTCAACGTTTTTTTGGCATATTACATTATTTTCAATTGTAGTGAAATGTGTACAGCATAAAATTTTCAATATTAATCATTTTAAGTACAAAATTCAGTGGCAGCACTTATACTCACAATGTTGTGAAACCAAACAGAAACTGTCTCCATTAAACATTAACTCCACAATCCCCACTCCTCTCAGTCTCTGGCACTCACTTCTTTCTGCTTCATTGACTACGCTAAAGCCTTTGATTGTGTGGATCACAACAAACTGTGGAAAATTCTTCAAGAGGTGGGAATACCAGACCACCTTACCTGCCTCCTGAGAAACCTGTATGCAGGACAAGAAGCAACAGTTAGAACTGGACATGATGGACAGGATGGACAGTTAGAACTGGAAAAATGGACTGGTTTCAAATTGGGAAAGGAGTACATCAAGGCTGTATATTGTTACCCTGCTTATTTAACTTATATGCAGAGTACATCATGAGAAATGCCAGGCTGGATGAAGCACAAGCTGGAATCAAGATTGCTGGGAGAAAGATCAGTAACTTTAGATATGCAGATGGCACCATGCTTAAGGCAGAAAGCAAAGAGGAACTAAAGAGCTTCTTTATGAAAGTGAAAGAGGAGAGTGAAAAAGCTGGCTTAAAACTCAACATTTAAAAAACAAAGATCATGGCATCCAGTCCCATCACTTCATGGGAAATAGATGGGGAAACAATGGAAACAGTGACAAACTTTATTTTCTTGGGCTCCAAAATCACTGCAGATGGTGATTGCAACCATTAAATTAAAAGATACTTGCTCCTTGGAAACAAATCTATGACCAATCTACACAGCATATTAAAAAGCAGAGACATTATTTGCCAACAAAGGTCCATCTAGTCAAGGCTATGGTTTCTCCAGTAGTCATGTGTGGATGTGACAGTTGGACTATAAAGTAAGCTGAGCGCCAAAGAATTGATGCTTTTGAACTGTGGTGTTGGAGAAGACTCTGGAGAGTCCCCTGGACTGCAAGGAGATCCAACCAGTCTATCCTAAAGGAAACCAGTCCTGAATATTCATTGGAAGGTGAATGAATTGGATGCTGAAGCTGAAACTCCAATACTTTGGCCACTTGATACAAAGAACTGACTCACTAGAAAAGACCCTGATGCTGGAAAGGTTGAAGGTGGGAGGAGAAGGGGAAGACAGAGGATGAGATGGTTGGATGGCATCACTGACTCAATGGACATGAGTTTGAGCAAGCTCTGGGAGATGGTGATGGACACAGAAACCTGGCGTGTTGTAGTCCATGGGATTGCAAAGAGTCAGACATGACTGAGCAACTGAACTGAACTGAACCGAGTAAGTATGAATCAATATCTCATCCTGGCTTTGATTTGCATTTTCTTGAGGCTGAGAGGCCCTCCACTCCTGGGTGGCAGATCAGCTCCAGGGCAGACAGCGATTACTGGGTAGAAGATAGGCCCTAGGGTGGCCAGCAGCAGCAAAGAGGCTGGGAAGCTCCAGCCTCCCTGGACTCCCTTCCCAGCCACTCCAGCAGGGCCTTTGCCTCCATCCTGGGCCGCACACTGACCAACACCCAACAGCCAGTCAAGGTTTATACACTCAACGAGCACCAGCTGTGGGACAACCAGGGCACCAGGGCACTGGGCACATGTCCAGCTACATGGAGTGGTGAAGGGCATGTCCCTGCTAGTTAGGGCCTCACAAAATGTGGTCCACTGGAGAAGGGAATGGCAAACCACTTCAGTATTCTTGCCTTGAGAACCCCATGAACAGTATAAAAAGGTAAAAAGGTATGACATTGAAAGATGAGCTCCCCCACCCCTACCCATGGTCAATAGGTGTGCAATATGCTACTGGAGAAGAGTGGAGAAATAGCTACAGAAAGAATGAAGAGGCTGAGCCAAAGCAGAAATGATACCCAGTTGTGTTTGTCTGATGGTGAAAGTAAAGTCCAACACTGTAAAGAATAATATTGCATAGGAACCTGTAAGGTCCATGAATCAAGGTAAATTGGATGTGGTCAAACAGGAGATGGCAAGAACAAACATCCACATTTTAGGAATCAGTGAACTAAAATGTATGGGAATGGGTGAATTTAATTCAGATGATCATTATATGTATAGCTGTGGGCAAGAATCCCTTACAAAAAATTAGTAGACCTCATAGACAACAAAAGAGTCCAAAATGCAGTACTCAAAATGGCTGCAATCTCAAAAATGACAGAATGATCTTGGTTCGTTTCTAAGGCAAACCATTCAACATCACGGAAATCCAACTCTATGCCCCAATAGCTTAGTAAAGAATATGCCTGTAATGCAGGAGACCCCGGTTCGATTCCTGGGTCAGGAAGATCCACTGGAGGAGGGATAGGCTACCCATTCCAGTATTCTTGGGCTTCCTTTGTGGCTCAGCTGGTAAAGAATCTGCCTGTGATGTAGGAGACCTAGGTTTGATCCCTGGGTTGGGAAGATTCCTGTAGGAGGTGCACGACAACTCAGTATTCTTGTTCAGTATTCTTGCCTGGAGAATTCCGTGGACTATACAGTCCATAGGATCACAAAGAGTTGGATGTGACTGAGCAACTTTCACTTTCACTTTCATGCCCCAACCACTAATGCTGAAGAAGATGAAGTTGAATGATTCTATGAAGACTTACAAGACCTTTTAAAACTAATGCCAAAGAAAGATGTCCTTTTCATTATAGGGGACTGGAATACAAAAGTAGAAAATCAACAGATACCTGGAATAACAAGCAAGTTTCGCCTTAGAGTACAAAATAAAGCAGGGCAAAAGCTAACAAAGTTTTGCCAAGAGAACACATAGGTCATAGCAAACACCCTCTTCCAACAACATGAGACAACTCTACACATGGACATTGCCAGATGGTCACTACTGAAATCAGATTGATTATATCCTTTACCGCCAAAGATGGAGAAGCTCTATACAGTCAGCAAAAGCAGGCCTGGAGCTGACTGTAGCTCAGATCATCAGTTCCTTATTGCAAAATTCAGGCTCAAATCAAGGTAAGTAGGGAAAACCAGTAGCCTATTCAGGTATGACCTACATTAAATCCCTTATGATTATACAGTGGAGGTGACAAATAGATTCAAGTGACTAAATCTGGTAGACAGGGTGCCTGAAGAACTCTGGACAGAGGTTTGTAACATTGTAGAGGAGGTGGTGACCAAAATCATCCCCAAGAAAAAGAAATGCAAGAAGGCAAAGTGGTTGTCTGAGAAGTTCTTACAAATAGCTGAGAAAAGAAGAGAAATGAAAAGCAAAGGAGAAACGGAAAGATATACGCAACTCAATGCAGAGTTCCTGAGAATAGCAAGGAGAGAGAAGAAAGCCTTCTAAAGTGAACAATGAAAATAAATAGAGGGGAAAAAACAGAATGGGAAAGACTAGAGATGTCTATAAGATAATTGGAGATACCAGGGGAACATTTCATGCAAAGATAAGCATAATAAAGGACAAAAACAGCAAGGACCTAACAGAAGCAGAAGATATTAAGAAGAGGTGGCAAGAATATACAGAAGAACTGTACAAAATAGCTCTTAAAAGACAGGCATTCTGGAGTCTGAAGTCAAGTGGGCCTTAGGAAGCATTACTATGAACAAAGCTAGTGGAAGTGATGGAATTTCAGTTGCTGCTGCTGTTGCTGAGTCACTTCAGTCGTGTCTGACTCTGTGTGACCCCATAGACGGCAGCCCACCAGGCTGCCCCATCCTTGGGATTCTCCAGGCAAGACCACCAGAGTGGGCTGCCATTTCCTTCTCCAATGCATGAAAGTGAAAAGTGAAAGTGAAGTCGCTCAGTCGTGTCCGACCCTCAGCGACCCCATGGACTGCAGCCTTCTAGGCTCCTCCATCCATGGGATTTTCCAGGCAAGCGTACTGGAGTGGGGTGCCATTGCCTTCTCCGGAATTCCAGTTGAGCTATTTCAAATCCTAAAAAATGATGCTGTGAAAGTACTGCACTCAATATGTGAGCAAATTTGGAAAACTCAGCAGTGGCCACAGGACTGCATAAGGTCAGTTTTCATTTCAATCCCAAAGAAAGGCAATGCCAAAGAATGTTCAAATTACCATACAATTGCACTCATTTCACATGCTAGCAAGATTATGCTCAAAATCCATCAAGCTGGACTTCAGCAATATGTGAACTGAAAGCTTTGATGTACAAGCTGGATTTAGAAAAGGCAGAGGAACCAGAGATCAAATTGCTAACATTTACTGGACCATAGAAAAAGCAAGAGAATTAAAAAAAAAAAAAGCAATCTACTTCTGCTTCATTGATTATTCTAAAGTCTATGACTGTGTGGATCACAACAAACTGTGGGAAATTCTTAAAGAGAAGGAATACCAGACCACCTTACCTGCCTCCTGAGCAACCTGTATGCAGGTCAAGAAGCAACAGTTAGAAATGGACATGGAAAAACAGACTGGTTCCAAATTTGGAAAGGAGTACATTAAGGCTGTATATTGTCACCCTAGTTATTTAACTTACAGAGTTCAGTTCAGTTCAGTTGCTCAGTCATGTCCGACTCTTTGCGACCCCATGAATCTCAGCATGCCAGGCCTCCCTGTCCATCAGCAACTCCCAGAGTTCACCCAAACTCATGTCAGTTGGCATCATGAGTTGGCATCAAGTCAGTGATGCCATCCAGCCATCTCATCCTCTGTTGTCCCCTACTCCTCCTGCCCCCAATCCCTCCCAGCATCAGGGTCTTTTCCAATGAGTCAACTCTTCACAGGAGGTGGCCGAAGTATTGGAGTTTCAGCCTCAGCATCAGTCCTTCCAATGAACACCCAGGACTGGTCTCCTTTAGGATGGACTGGTTGGATCTCCTTGCAGTCCAAGGGACTCTCAAGAGTCTTCCCCAACACCACAGTTCAAAAGCATCAATTTTTCGGTGCTCAGCCTTCTTCACAGTCCAACTCTCACATCCATACATGACCACAGGAAAAACCATAGCTTTGACTAGACGGACCTTTGTTGGCAAAGTAATATCTCTGCTTTTTAATATGCTATCTACATTGGTTGTCTTTTAATTTCATGGCTGCAGTCACCATCTGCAGTGATTTTGGAGCCCAAAAAACAAAGTCTGACACTGTTTCCACTGTTTCGCCATCTATTTCCCATGAAGTGATGGGACCAGATGCCATGATCTTAGATTTCTGAATGTTGAGCTTTAAACCAACTTTTTCACTTTCCTCTTTCACTTTCATCAAGAAGATTTTTAGTTCCTCTTCACTTTCTGCCATAAGGGTGGTGTCATCTGCATACCTGAGGTTATTGATATTTCTCCCGGCAATCTTGATTCCAGCTTGTGCTTCATCCAGCCCAGAGTTTCTCATGATGTACTCTGCATATAAGTTAAATAAGCAGGGTGACAATATACAGCCTTGACGTACTCCTTTTCCTATTTGGAACCAGTCTGTTGTTCCATGTCCAGTCCTAACTGTTGCTTTCTGACCTGCATACAGGTTTCTCAAGAGGCAGGTGGTCTGGTATTCCCATCTCTTTCAGAATTTCCCACAGATTATTGTGATCCATGCAGTCAAAAGCTTTGGCATAGTCAATAAAGCAGAAATACATGTTTTTCTGGAACTCTCTTGCTTTTTCCATGATCCAGCAGATGTTGGCAATTTGATCTCTGGTTCCTATGCCTTTTCTAAAACCAGCTTGAACATCAGGAAGTTCACGGTTCACATATTGCTGAAGCCTGGCTTGGAGAATTTTGAGCATTACTTTACTAGCATGTGAGATGAGTGCAATTGTGCAGTAGTTTGAGCATTCTTTGGCATTGCCTTTCCTTGGGATTGGAATGAAAACTGACCTTTTCTAGTCCTGTGGCCACTGCTGGGTTTTCCAAATTTGCTGGCATATTGAGTGCAGCACTTTCACAGCATTATCTTTCAGGATTTGAAATAGCTCAACTGCAATTCTATCACCTCCACTAGCTTTGTTCATAGTAATGCTTTCTAAGGCCCACTTGACTTCCCATTCCAGGATTTCTGGCTCTAAGTGAGTGATCACACCATCGTGATTATCTGGGTCATGAAGATCTTTTTTGTACAGTTCTTCTGTGAATTCTTGCCTCTTCTTCTTAATATCTTCTGCTTCTGTTAGGTCCATACCATTTCTGTCCTTTATCGAGCCCATCTTTGCATGAAATGTTCCCTTGGTATCTCTAATTTTCTTGAAGAGATCTCTAGTCTTTCCCATTCTATTGTTTTCCTCTATTTCTTTGCATTGATCACTGAGGAGGGCTTTCTTATCTCTCCTTGCTATTCTTTTGAACTCTGCATTCAAATGGGAATATCTCTTTGCTTTTCTCTTTGCTTCTCTTCTTTTAACATGCAGAGTATATCATGTGAAATGCCAGGCTGGATGACTCACAAGCTGGAATCAAGATTGCTGGGGGAAATATCAGCAATCAGGTATTTAGATGATACTACTTTAATCACAGAAAGCATAGAGGAACTAAAGAGCCTCTTGATGAAGGTGAAAGAGGAGAGTGAAAAAGCTGGCTTAAAACTCAACATTCAAAAAACAAAGATCATGGCACCCAGTCCCATCATTTCATGGCAAATAGATGGGGTAAAAATGGAAACAGTGTCAGGTTTCATTTTCTTGGGTTCCAAAATCACTGCAGATGGTGACTACAGCCATCAAATTAAAAGATGCTTGCTCCTTGGAAGGGGCTTCCCTGGTGGCTCAGCTGGTAAAGAATCTGCCTGCAATGAGAGAGACCTGGGTTTGATCCCTGGGTTGGGAAGATCCCCTGGAGAAGGGAAAGGCTACCCTCCAGTATTCTTGCTTGGAGAATTCCAGGGACTGTATAGACTATGGGGTCGCAAAGAGTTGGTCATGACTGATGAGAAAAGCTATGACAAACCTAGACAGCATATTAAAAAGCAGAGGCATCATTTTGCTGGCAAAGGTCCATATTATCAAAGCTATGGTTTTTCCAGTAGTCATGTGTGGATGTGAGATTTGGGACATAAAGTAGGCTGAGTGCCAAAGAATTGATGCTTTTGAACTCCAGTGCTGGAGAAGACTCTTGAGAGTCCCTTGGACAGCAGGAAGATCAAACCAGTCAATCTATAGGAAATCAACCCTGAATATTCATTGGAAGGACTGATGCTGAAGCTGAAGCTCCAATACCTTGGCCAACTGAAGGACACAGTCAACTCTTTGAAGAGTCTGATGATAGGAAAGATTGAGGGCAGGAGGAGAAGTGGGTGACAGAGGATGAAATGATTGGATGGCATCACCAACTCAATGGACATGAGTTTAAGCAAACTCAGGAAGACAGTGAAGGACAGGGAAGCCTGGTGTGCTGCAGTTCATGGGGTCACAAAGAGTCAGACATGATTTAGTGACTGAACAACAGCAATGATGTTAAGCATTCTTTCATGTATTTTCATGTTGGTCATTTGTATATCTTCATTGGAGAAATGTCTATTTAAATCCTTTGCCTGATGTTTAATTGGGTTGTTTGTTGTTTTTATTACAGAGTTGTAGGAATATATTATTCAGAATTATATATTCTGAATATTAAACCCTTATGAGATACATGACTTACAAATGCTTTCTTCTAATTTGCAGATTGTCTTTTAAACTTTCACGATGAACTTGATATGTTTTGACACACTCATTATCTGTCTATCTATTTGTCTATCATTTGTCTACATGGAGACTTCACTACAATCAAAATGCTAAACAGCCTCAAAGTTTGTCATAATCAGCTTTTATTTTTCACTCAGAACAATTATATGGAAAATTATTCACATTGTTGTGTATATCTATACTTCATTCCTTTTTTATTACTGAGCAGTATTCAATGGGATGAATATACCACAGTTTGTTTATCCAGTCATTCATTGAAGGACATTTGATCTGGTTTGGTTCCAATTTTGAGCTTTTATTTTTGGTTATTAAAGTTGCTCTGAACATCCATATGTAAGTCTTTGTGAGGACTCATGTTTTTATTTCTCTTGGATAAATACTTATGGATGGAACTGCTGGGTCACATGTTAATTTTATGTTTAATTCTTTGAGGAACCACCCAACTCTTTGCCAAAGTAGTCACACAATTTTACATTCCCACCAGTAGCATATGAGAGTGCCAATTTCTCTACATTTTTGCTAATACTTACTACTATATTCTTTTGGTTATAACCATTCTAGTGAGTATGAAGTGCTATCTCGTGATTTTCATTGACTTTTCCCTGATGGCTAATGATGGTGAGACCCTTTTACATTCTTATTTGTATGTCTGCCTTAGAGAAATGTCTATTCAAATGTTTTGCCCATTTTGAAATTGAGTTATTTGGTTTCTAAATTATTGAGTAGTAGAATTCTTTGTATGTTCTAGATACAATTCCCTTATAGGATTTGCAACTGTCTTATCCCACTTCGCGTTTCTCTTTTTACTTCCTTGATGGTGTTCTTTTAAGCACAGAAAGTTTTAATTTTGATGATATCCGGTCTTTTTCTTTTGTTGCTAACTCTTCTGATGTCATATCAAAGAAATCATTTCTTAATCCAAGGTTGTGAAGAGTTACACTGACATTTTCTTCAAAGACATATAGTTTTAGCTCTTACATTCAGACTTCTGATCCATTTTGAGTTAATTTTTGTACATGGTGTGAAGTAGAGATCCAAATTTATCCTTTGCAGTGTGGATCTATAGTTGCCGAAGCACCATTTGTTAAAAAGCTTATTCTTTATTGAATCATGTTATAGAAAATCAATTGACTGGAAATATAAGGGCTCACTTCTGGGTTCTCAGTTCTGTTCCCTTGATCTACATTTCTCTCCTATGTCAGCACCACCCTATCTTGGTTACTATAGTTTTGTAGTAAATTTTGAAATGGGGAAAAGTGGATCCTCCAACTTTGGACTTTTTCAAGATTATTGTGGCTATCCTGGGTCCCTTAAATTTCTATATGAATTTTAAGATCAACTGGTTAATTTCTGAAAAGAACTCAACTAGGATTTTGATAGGGATTATATTGAACCTATGGATCATTTGGCATTATAACAAGATTAAGTCTTTCATTCATAAACCTGAATCAGGTGAAAGACATATCTTTCCATTTATTTGGGTCTTCTTTAATTTCTTTCATTAATAATTTTCAGTTTTCAGAGTAGAAGTTTTATACTACTTTTGTTAAATTTATTGTTTTTTTTTCTTTTTGATGTTGTTACAAATAGAATTGTTTAGAAATATTTAATTTTTATATATTGATCTTGTATTCTACAACCTTGATGAACTTGTTTATTCTAATGAATTAGCTCTTTTTCAAATGTTTGGTAGAATTTATCAGTGAAACCATTTGGTCTTGGATTTATTTTTGTGAAGTTTTTTTTTTTTTATTACTAAGTCATTCTCTTTACTTGTATAAGTCTATTCAGTTTTTCTCTTTCTTCTTTTTCTTCATTTTTATTGAGGTATAATTGGACATTATATTAGTTTCAAGGTGATTTGATATTTGATAATGATTTGACATTTATATATATTGTGAAATGATCACCACAGTAAGTTTGTTTCTTTCTGAGTCAGATTTAGTTGTTTTTCTTTCTAGGAATTTGTTCATTTCATCTACGTTATCTAATTTGTGGCAAACTGTTGTTCGTAGTATTATCTATAATTATTTTTGTTTCTATAAGGCAGTAGTTATGTACCTTCTTTTTTTCCTGATTTCAGTAATTTTAGAATTTTCTTTTTTTTTCCTTGTCAATCTAGCTTAAGGTCTGTCAATTTAGTGTGACTCTTCTGAGAACCAATACTTGGTTTAGTTTGATTTTCTCTATTGTTTTTCTATTTCATTAATTTCCACTGTAATATTTATTTTATCCCTGCTGGTTGCTTTGAGTTCAGTTTGCACTTCTTATTTGTAGGTTCTTAAGGTGGAGAGTTGTTGGTTTGAGGTCTGTCTTATTTCATGTAATTTATACCTATAAATTGCACCCTAAGCACTTCTTTAGCTGCATCCCAGAAGTTTTCTTGCTATTTTAATCTTTATTCATCTCAAAGTATTTTCTAATTTTCTTTATGATTTCTTCTTGACCCATTTACATTTATTATGTTATTTAATTTCCAAACATTTGTGAATGTCTCAAATTTCTTTCTAATTTCCAATTTTATTCCATTTTGAGGAGATCATAGTTTGTAAGATGTTAACCCTTTTAAATTAATTGAGATTTGTTTTATAACCTACCCTATGTAGAATGTTTCATGTATGCTTGAGAAAAAAAAATGTGCATTCTGCTCCTGTTAGGTGTTCTATGGATATGAATTAGGTCTAATTTGTATATATTGTTATTCTGGTCTTCTCTTTTCTTGTTGATCTTCTCCTTGGTTGTTCCATCCAGTAATGAAAGTACAGCATTAAAGTCTCTGATGATTATTGTTGAATTATCTATCTCTACCCTCAACTCTGTCAGCCTTTGCTTCATATATTTCAGGGCTCTGTTAGGCGCATCAGTTCAGTTCAGTTCAGTTGCCCAGTCGTGTCCAACTCTTTGCAACCCCATGAACCGCAGCACGCCAGGCCTCCCTGTCCATCACCAACTCCCGGAGTTCACTCAAACCCATGTCCGTTGAGTTGGTGATGCCATCCAACCATCTCATCCCTGTCGTCCCCTTCTCCTCCTGCCCTCAATCTTTCCCAGCATCAGGGTCTTTTCAAAGGAGTCAGCTTTCACATCAGGTGGCCAAAGTATTGGAGTTTCAGTTTCAACATCAGTCCTTCCAGTGAACATGCAGGACTGATCTTTAGGATGGACTGGTTGGATCTCCTTGCAGTCCAAGGGACTCTCAAGAGTCTTCCCCAACACCACAGTTCAAAAGCATCAGTTCTTCAGCGCTCAGCTTTCTTTATAGTCCAACTCTCATATCCATACATGACCACTGGAAAAACCATAGGTGCATACATGTTCATAATTGTTATAACTTCCTGATGGATTGATAGTCATATCATTAGAAAATATCCCTCTGTGTTTAGTAAAAAATCTTAAAGCTATTTTGTCTGATATTAGCATAGTCATTTCAACTTTCTTATGGTTGCTGTATGCATAATATATCTCTTTTCATTTTTTTACTTCCAATCTGTTGGATCTCTGAATCAAATATATGTTTCCTACGGCCAGCATGTATATAGTTGGGTGATTTTTTTTAATCCACTATAACAATCCCACATGCTGTGATTCATGGGGTCACAAAGAGTTGGACACGACTGAGCGACTGAACTGAACTGACAATCCCTGCCTTTTGGTTGGACCGCTTAATTCATTCACATTAATGTAATTGTTAGTATAGTTGGATTTACATCTGCCATTTTACTTTTGTTTACTGTATATCTTTTTACTTCTTTTGTTCCTCCTTTACTTCTTTCTTTTGCATGAACTGAATGTTTTCTCATATAACATTTTAATTCCTTTAATGACTCTCTGTTCTGTCTCATTATTTCTTTAGTGGTTGCTGTAGGACCTACTGTATACTTCTTATAAGAATCTGCTTCAGATTTCTAAAAACTTGATTCCAGTGAGCTATAGAAATGTTATTCTTAGATAGCTCTTCCTCTTTTTGTGCTATTATTGTTATACTTATTACATCTATATATGTTACTAAACCAACAGGAGGCAGTGATCAAGACCATCCCCAAGAAAAAGAAATGCAAATAGGCAAAATGGTTGTCTGAGGAGGCCTTACAAATAGCTGAGAAATGAAAATAAGTTAAAGGAAAAGGAGAAAAGGAAAGATATACCCATTTGAATGCAGAGTTCCAAAGAATAGCAAGGAGAGATAAGAAAGCCTTCCTCAGTAATCAATGCAAAGAAATAGAGGAAAACAATAGAACAGGAAAGACTAGAGATCTCTTTAAGAAAATTAGAGATACCAAGGGAATATTTCATGCAAAGATGGGCACAATAAAGAACAGAAATGGTATGGACCTAACAGAAGCAGAAGATATTAAGAAGAGGTGGCAAGAATACACAGAAGAACTATGCAAAAAAAGATCTTCATGACCCAGATAACCATGATGGTACGATCACTCACTTAGAGCCAGACACCCTGGAATGTGAAGTCAAGTGGGCCTTAGGAAGCATCACTATGAACAAAGCTAGTGGAGGTGATGAAATTCCAGTTAAGCTATTTCAAATCCTAAAAAATGATGCTGTGAAAGTGCTGCACTCAATATGCCAGCAAATTTGGAAAACTCAGTAGTGGCCACAGGACTGGAAAAGGTCAGTTTTCATTTCAATCCCAAAGAAAGGCAATGCCAAAGAATGCTCAAACTACCACACAATTGTATTCATCTCACACGCTAGCAAAGTAAAGCTCAAAATTATCCAAGCCAGGTTTCAATAGTACATGGACTGTGAACTTCCAGATGTTCAAGCTGGATTTAGAAAAGGCAGAGGAACCAGATATCAAATTGCCGACATTCACTGGATCATGGAAAAAGCAAGAGAGTTCCAGAAAAACATCTACTTCTGCTTTATTGACTATGCCAAAGCCTTTGACTGTGTGGATCACAACAAACAGAGGAAAATTCTTCAAGAGATGGGAATACCAGACCACCTGACCTGCTCCTGAGAAATCTGTATGCAGGTCAAGAACAACAGTTAGAACTGGACATGGAACAACAGACTGGTTCCAAATTGGGAAAGGAGTACATCAAGGCTGTATATTATCACCCTGCTTATTTAGCTTATATGCAAAGTATATCATGTGAAATGCTGGGCTGGATGAAACACAAGATGGAATCAAGATTACTGGGAGAAATATCAATAACCTCAGCTATGCAGATGACACCACTCTTATGACAGAAAATGAAGAAGAATTAAAGAACTTCTTGATGAAAGTGAAAGAGGAGAGTGAAAAAGTTGGCTTAAAACTCAGCATTCAGAAAACTAAGATCATGGCATCCAGTCCCATCACTTCATGTCAAATAGATGGGGAAACAATGGAAACAGTGACAGACTTTATTTTGGGGGGCTCCAAAATCACTGCAGATGGTGACTGAGGCATGAAATTAAAAGACACTTGCTCCTTGGAAGAAAAGTTATGACCAACCTAGACAGCATATTAAAAATCAGAGACATTACTTTGCCAACAAAGGTCCATCTAGTCGGAGAAGGCAATGACATCCACTCCAGTATTCTTGCCTGGAAAATCCCGGGGACAGAGGAGCCTGGAAGGCTGCAGTCCATGAGGTCACTGAGGGTCGGACATGACTGAGTGACTTCACTTTCACTTTTCACTTTCATGCATTGGAAAAGGAAATGGCAACCCACTCCAGTGTTCTTGCCTGGAGAATCCCAGGGACAGGGCAGCCTGGTGGGCTGCCATCTATGGGGTCGCACAGAGTCAGACACAACTGAAGTGACTTAGCAGCAGCAGCAGCAGTCAAAGCTATGGTTTTTCCAGTAGTCATGTATGGATATGAGAGTTGGGCTATAAAGAAAGCTGAGTGCTGAAGAATTGATGCTTTTGAACTGTGATATTGAAGAAGACTCTTGAGAATCTCATGGACTGCGAGGAGATCCAATCAGTCAATCCTAAAGGAAATCAGTCACTGGAAAGACTGAAGCTGAAACTCCAATACTTTGGCCACCTGATGTGAAGAGCTGACTCACTGGAAAAGACCCTGATGCTGGGAAAGATTGAAGCAGGAGGAAAAGGGGATGACAGGAATGAGATGGTTGGATGGCATCACCGACTCGATGCACATGAGTTTGAGCAAGCTCCAGGAGTTGGTGATGGATAGGGAAGCCTAGCATGCTGCAGTCCGTGGGGTCACAAAGAGTTGAACATGACTGAGCAACTGAACTGAACTGAACCTACAGTACACTGTAATAATTTCTATTTTATATATAGAGAGAAGCTGAGAAAAGAAAGGAGAACAAGTTTGTATTACTGAGTTGTTATATTTACTTCATTATTTAGTATTTCTGTTTTTCCTCATGAATTCTCATGGGTTCCAATTACAATCTGGTATCATTTTCCTACTGTAATATAGCTCAGCTCTTTTTCACCTCATTTGTGATGTTGTTGTCATATATATAACATATGTGTCACACCAATGCATTTGTATACAAGTTATTTCATACAGATGCTTTTTAAAATCAGTTAAGAGAAGAAAGAAAAATACAAAATTTTTGGTATAATTTTTTAATAATTACATAATTACCTTAAATAGGTTCTTTATGTGGATTATGATTTTCATATGCATTTATTTTATTTTGGCCTTAAGAACTTCTTTTAACATTTCTTATAAGTTGGGCTGCTAACACCAAATTCTTTTTTTGTTTTACCCAAGAATGTTTTTATTTCACTTTCATTTTTGAAAGATAGTTTTGCTGGGTAAAAAATTCATTTTCTCTTGTTGCTGTCAAGATTTTATCTTTCAGCATTTTTACTATGATGTATCCGGGTATGAATTTCTTTGTTATTATCCTAATTGGAATTTGTTGAGCAAATTCCATGAATATGGAACTACATTTCATGGATATGTAGTTTACAGTTTTTCATCAGTTGGGAATTTTTCAACCATTATTCCTTCTAATGTTATTTCAGTTTCTTTTTCTTCTCCTCACAGTATTTCCATTACATATATGTTCATGTGCTTAAAAGTGTCCCACATTTTTCTGAGGCTCTGTTCAATTTTCCACCTTCTATTTTCTCCATTTTTTTCAACTGCCTAATTTCTACAGTGAACTCCTGGCGTGCTGCGATTCATGGGGTCACAAAGAGTCGGACACAACTGAGCGACTGATCTGATCTGATCTGATCTTTCAATTCACTGATTCTTTCTTTTGCCGGTACAAATCTGGTTAAGCCCCTCTAATAAATCATTTGATTCATTTTATTATATTTTTCTGGAGAAGGAAATGGCCCCCCACTCCAGTACTCTTGCCTGGAAAATCCCATGGATGGAGGAGCCTGGAAGGCTGCAGTCCACGGATTCGCTGAGGGTCGGAAAAGACTAAGCGACTTCACTTTCACTTTTCACTTTCATGAAAGAGAAGGAAATGGCAACTCACTCCAGTGTTCTTGCCTGGAGAATCCCAGGGACGGGGGAGCCTGGTGGGCTGCTGTCTATGGGGTCGCACAGAGTCAGACATGATTGAAGCGACTTAGCAGCAGCAGCAGCATTATACTTTTCAACTCCAGAATTTTCATTTGGTTCTTTTAAAATAGTTTTTATATCTATTGACAGTGTCTATTTGATGAAACATTGTCTTCATATCTTCCTTAAGTTCTTGAAGCATGGTTTTTCCTCTTGTCTTTGAACATATCTATAATGGTGACCTTGAAGTCTTTGTTAAAAATGACATATGGACCTTCTCAGAAGCACTTTTTCCTTCTTTTCTTTTTTCTGTTTAAAAATGTTCTTGTTTCTTTGTGTGTTTTATAATTTTTTTGTGTGGAAAACTTGGTATTTTAGGTCATAAATTTTATCAAGTTTTGGCTGCCCTTCCTCTCTGAGGGTCTTATTTTTGTTTTGCTATTTGTTTGGTGACTTGACTATTTTCATGACGTCTACTTCCCTCACAGCGTGAAGTCATTGCTGTTGCTCCTCTGGGGGCAGAGCCTTGAACATACACAAGGTCACCCTGGATGAGAGAGGTTTTAGCAGGGCTCTCTATGACTCTTTCTCTGATTTCTCTGTTAGTCTATCTTCTTCATTTGATATTACTCTCTATCCTTTAGGAGCCACTAAGTACCAACTGGTTGCTTTATCGTTTTGGCAATGCCCTTGGATATTTATTTCTCCAGTCTGATCCAATTAAAGTTGGACAAGAGTAGATTTTCAGGCAAGTCTTTGAGGTTTGTTTTGTTTCCAGAGGGTCTTCTGTCTTTTTCCCCGGTTCTCTTTGGTGAGCTACATGGTTATGATTTAGCTGAAAAGTGAAAGTGAAAGTAAGTCTCTCAGTGGTGTGTGACTCCTTGAGACCCCATGGACTCTAGCCTGCTAAGCTCCTCTGTCTATGGGAATTCTCCAGAAAAGAATACTGAAGCGGGTTGTCATGCACCTTCTCAAGAGATCTTCCCAACCCAGGGATCAAACCCAGGTCTCCCACATTGCAGGTGGATTCTTTACCATCAGGGAAGCCCAAGAATACTGGAGTGGGTAGCCTATCCCTTCTCCAGGGGGTCTTTCTGACACAGAAATCGAACCAGGGTCTCCTGCATTGCAGGTGGATTCTTTTTTTTTTTTTTTTTTTTGTCGATGGGTAAAGCCTTTATTTTCTTTCTTTTTTTTTTTTTTTACATCCAGATTATTTTAATGCTTATGTAAAACACTATATTCTTCCTTTTTCCCTCCTATTTCTTTTTTTTTTTAATTTTATTTTATTTTTAAACTTTACATAACTGTATTAGTTTTGCCAAATATCAAAATGAATCCGCCACAGGTATACATGTGTTCCCCATCCTGAACCCTCCTCCCTCCTCCCTCCCCATTCCATCCCTCTGGGTCGTCCCAGTGCACCAGCCCCAAGCATCCAGTATCGTGCATCGAACCTGGACTGGCAACTCGTTTCATACATGATATTTTACATGTTTCAATGCCATTCTCCCAAATCCTCCCACCCTCTCCCTCTCTCACTGAACTGATTTAGCTAGCTGCTCCTAATTTTCAGAGGAGCTACAGTTCTTGAGAGCAACTTTAGACTTAAACTTCTCCTCTTTTCAAGTATCAGTTACTTTGTGGAGAGCTTTGCAGATCTCTTTTCTTATGGGCTACCTTTCTCCTGTACACAGTATCTAATTTACTCTTCTGGGCTGTGAATGGGGCAGTAGCCTCTGGTCTTCATGATTTGTCCTTCTTGACCCAGAAACTCTGTCCTAAGTTAGGGATGATTAGAACTCTAGTATTCTTGATCTGCTGTGCCTGCTACTGCTGCTGCTAAGTCGCTTCAGTCGTGTCCGACTCTGTGCGACCCCATAGATCGCAGCCCACCAGGCCCCGCCGTCCCTGGGATTCTCCAGGCAAGAACACTGGAGTGGGTTGCCATTTCCTCCTCCAATGCATGAAAGTGAAAAATGAAAGTGAAGTCGCTCAGTCATGTCCGACTCTTAGGGACCCCATGGACTGCAGCCTACCAGGCTCCTCTGTCCATGGGATTTTCCAGGCAAGAGTACTGGAGTGGGGTGCCATTGCCTTCTCCCCTGCTGTGCCTAGGGAAGAGCTTCTGTCCTATAGATGCAGAGCTGGTGGGAAAAGGGAACTCTTGACCTCTCAGCCACACTCAACAGGACTTCTTCAAAATGGAATTTCAGGGGATTAGACTCAAGGATTAGAAATCAAGACTGCCCTTCTTGATGAGGTATAGTAAGACTTGGTTGGAAGCTGAAGGAAGAGGGAGCATCATCTTCTTGGCCACGCTCACCCAGAATGGAGCAGAGCATCCATTAAAACTGAGAGTGGAGAGAGAGAGAGAAGAAATGGCTCAGATGACACAGAAATGACACAGATTCTTGCTATTCTTACCAAGTTTTAGTATGTTTTCTTGAATGAGCTTTTTTCTTTTGTCATATGCTCTTAGGATAATTTCCAGAGATGTTAAGTGATTAGGATCTTTTGTATGTTTGTTTCTTAATAGCTATTGTCAGCTTTGCTTTTTTCATCTGGTGAGTCCATGGAACAACTCATGCTGACATCCCACTATGGCTCTTTAATGAACAGTCAAATTATTTTATGAAGTGTTTGTACCGTGTTACTTTCTCACTGGTCCTGGTTTCTCTACATTCTCAATCAGTCTCTGGTCAGTCCATTTAATTTTAGCCATTCTGTTAGGTATAAGGTAGTATCTCCTTGTGTTTTTAATTTGCATTTTCTGATGATTAATGATTTGGGGCATTTTTTTATAAGCCTATTTGCCATTCAAATATATTCATTAGTGAAGTGCCTATTCAAAGTTTTTGCCCATTTTAAACTTGGATTTATTTTTTATTGAATTTTGCTAACTCCTTAATAATTATAGATAAAAGCCCTTTATTGGATTTATGCTTTACAAAGATTTCCCCCAAGTCTGTAGATTGTCTTTTGATCTCTTAAGAGTGTCTGCTGCAAAACAGATGTTTTTACTTTTTATGACATCCAAGTTATCAATTTATTCTTCTTGGATGATGCTTTTGGTATCATAGCTAGAAAATCTTTGCCTAGCCCAAGTCACAAGGTTTTCTCCTGTGTTTTGTTCTAGAAGTTTTATAGTTTTGAGGTCTACATGTAAATATATGATCCGTTTTGAGTTTAATTTCTGATATGAGTTTTGAAGTTTAATTCTTTTGCCTCTTGGTATCCAGTTGTTTCAGCACCATTTGTTAAAAAGTCTATTTTTACTTCACTGAATTGCCTTTGACTATTGTTAAAAGTCAGCTAACTATATTTCTGTATTCTGGACTCGATTTCTGCTCCATCGATGTATTTGACTGTTTTTGTGCCAATATTACACTGTTTTGATTACTGTAGCTTTATGATGTCATGTAATCAGTTAGTATTACTCCTCCAACTCTGTTTTTCTTTTTAAGAGAAGTTTGGTTTTAGTTTTAGTTCTTTTTTTATGTCTTCCATGTGTCTACCTAATTTTTTAAACATATAGAATATAATAACTATTTGATATTCTTGTCTACTAATTCTAATTCTAATCTGTGTCATCTCTGGGTCAGTTTTGATTTATTTTTCTCCTCGTCATAGGTTGTATGTTCTTGCTTCTTTTCTTGCCTAGTAATTTTTTTATTGGATGCCAAGCATTGTAGATTTTACCTAGTTGGATGCTGGATGATTTGTATGCTTGGAAATATTATTGAGCTTCATTTCTGGGACACAGTTAAGTTACTTGGAAACAGTTTGATGGTTTGAGATCATACTTTTAAGATTTATTAGATGGGGCCGAAGCAGTGTTCAGTCTAGGGCAAATGCATGTGTGCATGCTAAGTTGCTTCAGTCATGTCTGACTCTGTTTGACCCAAGGCACTGTAGCCTGCCAGGCTCCTCCATCTTTGGGGATTCTCCAGGCAAGAATACTGGAGTGTGTTGCCACACCCTCCTCCAGAGGATCTTCCTGACCCTGGGATCAAACCCACCTCTCTTGCATCTCCTGCATTGACAGGCAGGTTCTTTACCACTAACACTACCTAGGAAAGCCCCAAGGACAAATGACTCCCTAAAAGGCAAGACTTGTCTATGTATTCTATCCAATGCCTTGTTAATCATGACGTTTTCTAATCTGGTGGTGGGAACAGGTATGTTCCTGGTCTGGTGTGAGTGCTGGGCTTTGTTACCTACAACCCTTTCTGGTAATTCTTTCTCTGTCCTTGATTAGTTTCTCCTATGCAAGTGCTGATTCATACTCTGCTACATACTGAGGTGGGGGGATCTCTGCAGTTCTTTGGAGTTATCTCCAGGTTTCTACTCACTAATACTCTATCCTATAGATCCAGCTATCTGGTCTCTCCACACTCTCAACTTTGTTTCTCAACTCAGTGAGACCACCAGACTCCATCTGGGCTCCTTCTCCCTGCACTGTGGCATGGAAACTCTCAACAGATTAATTGCAAGGCTGACCTACATTGTTTCCTGGCCCTTATAAATTATAGTCCCTTGTCTTAAAAAAAAACCATTGTTTCACATATTCTGTTTTTTGTTTATTTGTTGCAGGTGAGAGGGTAAATCTAGACTCTGTTACTCTATAATGAAAAGCAGAAATCTTTTCATAATTTTTTGTAAGTTTATTTTCATAAAAAATGATTGCCTCTGAAACTAACACAACATTGTAAATCAACTATAGGCCAATATAATTTTTAAAAAAAGAACAATTGCTTTGGAGGGGTTTGAAGGGTGGACTGGAAGGCTAGGTTTGAGGGGTTGGGATCAGACTTGGAGATAAGAGTGGGAGCTGGCAAGAAGAGAAAGACCAGGAGGTACCAATCAAGCATATTGGGGTTTTGACCTATGAGTCCTGGTCCAGGAAGATCTCTGCTTTTGTGGCCACAAGGCCAATCTTACAACCCAGATTAGTTGTAGGGTTGGCAAGAAGGGATCTGCATGAGGCTTTGGCTGCCTGTTCCCTGGGGTAGAAAACCTAGTCCATTTGTGTTCAGATGAAGCTCCATCATGGGCAAATCTTCTTCCAGGTGTCATCCTTCAGCTTGCTGACCTATAGGCAGGAACATCTTGAGGTCTCACATATAGTATGGCCACAGCTAGGTGTTACCAGCACACCTTGACTGCCCTCTGAGACCACCAGCACTCTCTTGGTGACTGGAGGTGACTCCTAATGCCTGTCCATACTGGAAGTTCTGGACTCAGGGCCTTTGGTGTGCCTTGAGATGGCTCAGGAAAGCCCTTATTCCCTGGAGAGCTAGGAGCTGTGTTCTGACTTTCCAAGGAAAAGACCAATGCATTCTTTTGACCCTAAAAGTCCATTCTAGGAATTTGTGCTCCAGCTGGATAGACTTGTTGACGTGCACTAGACAAACGTACAAGGGGTTTCACTGTGCTGGTGCTATGGGAACAAAAGACTGGCAATACTTTCTGTCTTCCAATAGCAGGCTGGGTAAACTATTTATGTTCCTTCTACCCGGTGGAATACCATGCTACTGATGAAGACAGAGAGGCAGATCCAAATATTCTGACAGGGGCCAGTGACCATAATACATTATAAAGTGGAAAAGACAAGGTGAGTAGAGATTTCAAGATACGCTGCTATAGAGGATGCTGCCCTGCACCCACAAATACCATTTTACACTTTTATATAAGTGGAGTCATGTATTAGAGTCACCTGTGCCTGTCTTAGCATAACAAATTTGAGATTCATCCATGTTTCTATATGTATCAATAGTACATTCATTTCTATTGCTGGGTAGTATTCCACTATATGGGTGTATCACTGTTTTTATCCATTCTCTTGCTGATGGACATCTAGATTGCTTCCAATTTAAATAAATTATTAACAAAGTTCTATGAACATTTCAACGCAACTCTTAGGATGGATACATGATTTGATTTCATTTCTCCTTGATCAATACCTAGAAAGCTAGTGGTGACTATACTTTTAACTTTGAGAGAAAATGCCAAAATATTCCCCAAAGTGATTGTGCTGTTTTACATTTCTACCAGCAATGTAGGAGGTATGCATTTCTTCTACACCCTCACTTATATTTTGCATTGTCATTTGTTTTACTTTCAGCCCCTCTGGTGTGTATGAAATGGTGGTGTATCGTGTTTGATTTTACAGTGCTAAGTACTTCTTATGGTTCTATTGACCATATGCAAACTAACATCATGGCATCCAGTCCCATCACTTCATGGCAAATAGATGGGAAAACAATGGAAACAGTGACAGACCTTATTTTACTGGGCTCCAAAATTGCTGCAGAAAGTGAGTGCAGCCATGAAATTAAGACGCTTGCTCTTTGGAAGAAAAGCTATGACCAACCTAGACAGCATATTAAAAAGCAGAGACGTTACTTTGCCAACAAACATCTGTCTAGTCAAAGCTATGGTTTTTCCAGTAGTCATGTATGGATATGAGAGTTGGGCCATAAGGAAGGCTGAGTGCCAAAGAATTGATGCTTTTGAACTCTGGTGTTGGAGAAGACTCTTGAGAGTCCCTTGGCCTGCAAGGAGATCAAACCAGTCAATCCTAAAGGAAATCAATCCTGAATATTCGTTAGAAGGACTGATGCTGAAGTTGAAGCTCCAATACTTTGGCTACTTGATGTGAAGAGCCAACTCATTAGAAAAGACCCTGATGCTGGGAAAGATTGAAGGCAGGAGGAGAAGGGGACTACAGAGGACAAGATGGTTGGATGGCATCACTGACTCAATGGACACGAGTTTGAGCAAACTCTGGGAGGTAGTGAAGTACAGTGAAGCCTGGCATGTTGTAGTCTATGGGGTCACAAAGAGTCAGACATGACTGACTGAACAACAATATCTTCTTTTGTGACATCTTTTCAAGGCACTTTTGTTGGGTGAGCTGTGGGAGTTCTTTATATATTCTGGATACAAGTCCTGAGAGTGAGAGAGATTATGTGCTGTGCTTAATCACCCAGTCATGTCCGACTTTTTGTGACCCCAGGGACTGTAGCCCACCAGCTTCTCTGTCCATGGGGATTCTCCACCCAAAAATACTGTAGCTGGTAGCCACACCTCCTCCAGGGGATCTTCTCAACCCAGGAATCAAACCCAGGTCTCCAGCATTGCAGGTGGATTCTTTACTGTCTGGGCCACCAGATATAATAGAGGATAGAAAGCAGAAAGAAAAAATAATTTTTTCTCACTAGATAACTTGTCTGTACATTTTCTTAGTTGATGTCATTTGATGAAGAAAAATCAGATTTTAATTTTTGATGAAGTTCCATTTATGCTTAAAAAAAAAAATCCTAATGCTTTCTGTATCTTCTCAAGAAAACTTTGCCTGCCTTGGGGTTGCAAAAATATGCTTTTATGTTTCTCTCAAGTTCTAGTTCTTTTCAGTTCCAGTTCTGTGGATACTATTTGACAGATTAAGATTTTCCTCTGTTCCTAGAAGTTGCTAAGGGTTGGCTATTCTTCCTCCAAATCATGGGATTTGGATAGGTTGTTGTACTTTTAAAGCATTTTTTCCTGCATCTACTGTGATGATGATATGATATTTTCTGCCTTCATTCTGTTATTGTGGTAAATTATATTGATTTTTGAATATTAAATGAATTGTGCATCCTTGAAATTAGCATATGCATATGTCCATGTGTGTGCATGAACACACACACAAACACAAATTTTTTTCTGGAATTGATTTGCTAATATTTGTTAAGTATTTTATATCCATATTTTAAAATGATATTAGTCTATGATTTTATTTTTTGTAATATCCTTCACTAGTTTTTTTATTAAGGTTTTGCTAGCCTCATACAATAATGGGAAAGTTTTTCTTCCTCCTTTATTTTCCTAAAGAGTTAGTGTAGATTGATATTATTGTTTTCTTAAATGCTTGATATAATTCAACAGTGAAACCATCTGAGCCTAAAGTTTTCTTTGTGGGGAGATTTCAGATTTTTAGTTAGTATGTGTTTGTGTTCAGTCATGTCCAACTTTTTGCAGCCCCATGGACTGTCTGCCAGGCTCCTCTGTCCTTGGAATTTTCCAGGCAAGAATACTGGAGTAGGTTGCCATTTCCTATTGCAGTGAATCTTCCAACCCAGAGATCAAACCCACGTCTCTTGCATCTCCTGCATTGGCAGGCAGATTTTTTACGACTGCACCACCTGGGAAGCCCATACATTTCTATATTGGATACTGTAATTTTATTTTGAATCACAATTATATATAATATTTACCCCAGTCATACCCATTAATATTTTTTTGGTCCTGAAACATATGAAGAGTCACATTAACTGAGATATATACAGACCTGTGTTACACAAGAAGCACACATGGTGTTTTAAGTTTAAATTAATTAAAACTGAAATAAAACTAAAAATGCAGATCCTTAGTCACACTAGCCACATTTCAAGAGTTCAACAGGCAGATGTGGCCTGTGGCTACGATACCGGACAGCACAGCACAAATTTCTGTTCGACGGTGCTGAGCGGGACTATAAATTCCCCTGTTAGCTCAAGTTGGGTTTTGCTCCCTAACATACCCCAAACCTCCCCATTTCCAGAGCATTATTTTGTGGCAGGGAATCAAGGGGAAACGTGGCGTGCAAGGTCTTTATTGACTGGGGATCGAACCCATGTCCCCTGTGTTAGAAGCAGGGAGTCTTGACCACCAGGGAAGTCCCTTCAGAGCATTTCTGATTTGCTGGTGGTTACTATTTGGTGGTTACTAAGGGTCCGTGAGTATGCATTTCTTGTGGGCGGGGTGTGGCACTGGAGCCTGTGGCAGCCCCCAGGAGTTAAAGAAATGTATTCACTCTGTGTGTGTGTGTGTGTGTGTGTGTGTGTTTGAGACAGAGAAAGGATTTTGGCATTTTATTTTGACTTTTAAGAAATTTGTTCATTTCATCTAAGTTGTCAAATCTATTGGCATAATGTTGTCCATAATACTCATTTGTTATTCTTTTGTTGTCTTCAAAGCCTGAATTACATCTCCTCTTTGATCCATAATAATAATTTATGTTTTCTCTGGTTTTACTTTAATTGACTTAGGGGTTGTTATTAATTTTACTGATCTTTTCAAGTAACCAACTCTTATTTCAGTAATTTTCTCTGTTGTTTGTTCTATTCATTGTCTGTTTTATTGAGTTCTATTCTTATCTTTATTATTTCCCCTTTTCTATTTTGAGTTTAATTTTTTCTTTGTCTAAATGCATGATACAATACTTAGATAATTGATTTGAGGCACTTTGATAATACAAACATTTAAAGCTATAAATTTCCCTTTAAGCACAAATTTTGCTTCATTCTGCAAAGTTTGATATGTTCTGTTTTAATCTTTATCAGTTCAAAACATTTTTTAAATTTGTCCTGTGATTTCCTCTTTGACCAATGAGTTATTTAGAAGTGTATTTCTTTTAAAGATTTGAGAATATTCTTATTACTTTATTGTTATGAATTTCTAATTTAACTCTGTAGTGGTATATACTCTCTACAGAGTATAATTTCAATTTACTTACAAAACAGAAAGAGACTCACAGACTTAGAGAATGAACTTGTGGTTGTCTGTATATGCTGCTATTAATATATCTTAAATGGATAAACAATAAGGACCTACTGAAGAGCATATAGAACTCTGCTCAGCGTTATGTGGCAGTTTGGATAGGAGGGGTGTTGGGGGAGAATGGCTACATGAATATATATGGCTGCGCCCCTTGCTGGTTATCTGAAACTGTCACAACATTGTTAATAGGCTATACCACAATACAAAACAAAAAGTTAAAAAAAACAACAACTTGTTTTGCTAAATTCCCACTGTACAGGTAAAAATGCATATTCTCCAGAAGACGATATATAAATATCAATTAGAATTAATTGCCATAATTGGTTTATGATACTGTTCAAATATTTTATATCCTTATTAAATTGTCTAGTTTTTAATCAGCTATTCAAAAAAGAAGGCTAAATCTTCAACTATATCTCTTGCTGTGTTTATTTCTCTTCAGTTCTCTCAGTTTTTACTTCTCTGTCTTCATTTTAAGTCTCTATTATTAGGTGTGTTAACGATTAGAATGACTAAATCCACTCTTATCAATGTAAATCTATATTCCTTCTTTAATAAGACTTTATATTTTCTAACACATTTACCATTTCATTTTTCCATGTAAATATACTTCCATCAGATATTCTTTTTCAGTCCACAGAACTTTAATACTTCTAATAGTTCAAATCTATCATGATAAATTCTCTCAGCTTTTGTTTGTATAAAAATACATCTATTTTTTCTTTATTTTTGAGGAGTATTTTTGCTGCTGCAGAATTCTGGATTGACAGGTCTTTTTTCTTTCAGCATTTCTTTAATTTCTTTCAGCACTTCATTGTCTTTTGACTTCCTGTTTCTAATGACAACTTAGTATATTTATCTTTGTTATCCTATATATAATTGTGTCTTTTTGTCTGACTGTGTTTTAGACTTTTCTCTTTAACTTCGTTTTTTCACGATTTGAATATGATGAGCCCTAGTGTGAGTTTTGCTTTGTTTTCTGCTTTTTCTGCTTGAGTTTTTTGTGCTTTTTTTTCTGTAGGTCTACTGTTCTTACCCAATTTAAAAAATCTTCTTCCTCTATTTTTTCAAATATTTCTCCTTCCCAATCTCTCTGTCTTCTCTTGGAACTTCAATTGCACAAATGTTAGACTGACTGACATTTCCCCACACAGTTCTGAGGTTCTGTTTATTTATTTTCTGTTTTTCTCTCTGTATGCTTCAGTTGGATAGTTCTTATTGCCTTGTCTTCAAGTTTACTGATCTTTTTTCCTGCAGTGTCCAAATTGCTATTTACCTTATCTAGAGAATTTCACTTTGCAAATATTTTATTTATCAGCTCTAGAATTTACACATGATTCTTCTTTAGAGATTTTTTTCTGATGAAATTTCACTTCTTCTTCACTCCATCCTTTACTTTAAATTCTAAACCAGAATATAATAAATAATATGGTATACTATAGCAATAATTTCATGTTCTTGTCTGCTGCTGCTGCTGCTGCTGCTGCTAAGTCGCTTCAGTCGTGTCCAACTCTGTGCGACCCCATAGACAGCAGCCCACCAGGCTCCCTGTCCCTGGGATTCTCAAGGCAAGAACACTGGAGTGGGTTCTTGTCTGCTAATTCAACATATTTTTCCTGTGTCTGTTTACATTGATTTTTTTGTTCCTGGTTGTGGAACAAACCCTTCTTCCTTCTTATTTGCATGTCTAGGAATTTTGATTGTATTTCAAACATTCTGAATGCTATGCTGTTGAGATCCTGAATGTTGTTTTTCTTTAAAGAGTGTTGACTGATTTTCTGATGGACAATTTGCTGGCTAATAAACTTGATCTTAGTGAGATTTTTTGGGGGGTGGATTTAGCCTTTCCCACTAGCTTGGCAGAACTCCAGTGTCCCTGAGCATCGTACCCATTTCCATTCAGCTCTCAACCACACAGTAGTTGTTCTCAGCCCTGTCCCTGCACTTACAGGACGTGTGAGTGAGTGGATAAGTGGATAGGTGGGTGAATGAATATATCAATGGATGAATGGATAATTTAAAGTGAAGTCAAGGTAGGGCTGGGAAGAAAACAAAATGGAACAGTAGACCGGAGTGACAGATGGTCAGAGCCCTCTGAACAGAGAAGTAGCTGGACATGCAGTTACTGGTGAGGGGTTTTCTGGGCACAGGGACAAAGAAAACATGAGCCAAGACCCTGAGATAGGAGCAGGGATCCATAAGAGGTGACTGGAGCATGGGGGTGAGGGAAAAGATAGGAGGTGATAGAACTGATGAGACCCAAAGCCTGGTGTGGTATGACAAGCCCAGTGTTTAAAATATGAAATAGATGCCAAATTTGAAAATTTGGGATATTTCACATCAAAAGCTGGACTCTCTGTTCTCCTAAAATTTGGCATTGTTGGTACCACCAGGTTTATAATCTGGAACCTGGAGGCACTGCCCTACTGCCAACTGGGCAAGAATCTCCCACCCCTGCCTGGGCCCAGAAAGACCCTCAGCCCTTTAGTAAGGGGTGGGATCTGTACACGCAAGCCCGTCACTACACCTGCACCTTGTTCTTCCTGGACCCTATAGGACAGAGGCCTCTCTGCTCCTGCACCCTGACTCCAGGTCCAGCTCAGCCCATCCTCTGGGCCCTTTGCTTCTGCCTTCTTGCTGGCTACCACTCCTCCATCTCATGTCAACTCAGGAGCCCCATGTGGCTGGAGCAGAGTGACTAGAGAGGGTGGAAGGCTCTCAGACCTCAGGAAGGAGCCCCTTCCCTCTGAACCACATGGGGGCCTGGATGGATGAGGGAAGGACAGAGTTTGGCTGAGGGAGAATGGAGTATGGGGGACAGATGGAGTGGAGGTGGGGATAGGGTCAGATTTCCAATTGCCTTTGGGGTCCCCTAGGGCAGATGAGGGAGAGAGAGTCCCAGGTTCATTGCCTATGTGTCCCTCATTCCATTCCCACCCAAACAGTGTAGCCAAGACAGTCCTGTCTGGCCTGCTCTGACCCCTCTCAGACTCATACCCAAACCCTCAGGGAGCCCTGCCCACTTCTCTCCAAGCCCTGAGAGTTCTCAGCCCTCGGGCTGCATGCCAGACCCCCTGGGGCCGCTGTCCCATGATGCAGGCGCTCAACTGCATCACCCCATGCCAAAGCAACAGCCTAGAACATCCTGCATCCCCAGCGGCCCATGAGCAAGTCATTAAGACCTAGCAGAGCTTTATAAACGTGGCTTAAAGTTAAGTACATAAGAAAATCTCTGTAATTTCCCGCCGGGCAATGGGGATGTTGTCTGGTTCCTACAGGCCATAATTTTTGGGGAGAGAAACGTTTTTTTCCCCACAAATGATGGGAAGTCGGTGGTTACAGTTACGGCTGGCTGTTGACGTTGGGAAGCTGTTCTGATGCCCAGAATCCCACCTACCTCAGCTAAATGGTATCTTTATGAAATTAGCAGAAAGCGGCTGCACTGAGGGGAGGCAAAAAAAAGAGAAATGAACTTTCAAATTTTAAGTATAATTGGAAAACTGACCTTTGGAAAATATTTTCCCACCTCAGCCCCACGCTGGGGAAGAATGGGCGCTTTATGCTGAGGGTGTGCGGCGACCTTGAGGAATTAGCTGGTCTCTCTGGAGGTAGAAGCAGAGCGGCGTGATGGGTTGTCGGGTCCCTCTGGGCATCCTCAGGTTACAGGGCTTGTGGTCACTGACCAAGAAGTGCCAGGATCGCCGAGGTCGCCCAGGGCAGGGCGCGTGGAGGAGCAGCTGAGGATGGGACCCTGCCCAAGAGCTCTTGGAGGGTCCTGCAGTGGAAAGCGCTCTGCTGGGCTGGGCAGCTGGGTGGCTACAGGCCTGCTTCCTGGACCTCCGTCCATCAGCTCAGAAAATGTCAGAGAGCACTTTGGGGTGTGACCCTGCATCCAATTCTGGACTGACAGAGCTGAAGTGTCATAGAGTCCTGCAGGCAGAGGGGAGAAGGAGGTGCTGATGCAGCTTCCAGGACATGCCCAGCTCCCTGCTAGGTGCTGGGGGGGGTGGGGGTGGTGTGGGATGACTCCAGTAGAGCCCAATTCCATCCATCAACTTGACAGACAACTATTTGAGCCTTGAATGTACAGTTACATCACCTCTGAGCCTTGGTTTTCTTGTCTATAAAGTGGGATAATAATGGGAAGAAGAAACAAGTAGTCAGTCTGGGGGAGCCCAGATGTCGCTCTTGTTGCTTTGTTGCCTGTGACTCCGCTGGCAGTTGAGCCCTGGCTTTTCAAATTTCACCCCTCGCTCCATTACGACTCTGGGCAGATACTTTCCACACTGTGGAGGCTGGAACAGCCTGCACAGACTGGGATAGAGCTGCAGGGACCCCTCTCTTCCTGGGACCCCTATCCGTCTGCCCCCACATTGCTGACTCAGGCTCCTGGCCCCCCTGAGAACAGTGATGCTTGTTCTGTTCTCAGTCCAGAGACTGCATGAAGTGTAAGAGCATGACCGATTGGCTGTCCTGGGGCCTCCGGAGGGAGGAGACAGGAGGGCTGGACCCTCCTTCAAATTCAACTTGGACGCTGTTTTGTTTCCAGATCCTGCATGCAAACCCAGGTGGTTCTGTACCCCCGTGGGGCCCCCTGGGTCTGTTCTGACCCCTCCCCACCGTCAATGTTCACAGGTCTGTTGCACACGGGGTCTGCTCCATGCCCTCTTCTGAGCACTCTCTCTGTATAATCTACTCTTTCTACAGCCATAGGAAAGAGGCATATGTCTTTCGATGAAGACCCCCTGCTAAGTGCCAAAAGAGAATTAGGGGCAGATCCTGGCTGCCAGCTGTATGTTTAAGGTCCATCCCACTCTCAGTGCCTCTGGGAGCTGGTATCTCCGCCTTCTGCTAACACTAGATGTGAGTAACGGGCATACAGCTACACCACCTATGTGACTTCAGCTGGTTGGTTTGCAAGGCGATTGGGGACAGGCAGTGGGAAGCAGATGGCAGGACTTCTGCCACATCCCAACAGGTTCAGGTGTCTTTCCGTTCCATCTTGGGGTGTCTGCCCTTTTCACCTGATGAAAAGTTCACCCCTCCATTCCCTGCAGCTTCACTACCCAGTCCGCCCAGATTCCTGGGCACAACAGCGACAATGACTTTCATTTATGTTGCCTACGTGCCGGAGTGAGTCCCTTTCCTCCTCACGGTCCCACATTAGGTGCTATCATCACCCTGCTTGCAGATGGGGAAACTGAGGCACACCCAGTCATGTCTACAAGCACAAGGGTGTGCTCCAGGCATTTCCCACCACCTCCCAAAGCCCTGGCTGGGGAGCCGAAGGAGGGAGGCAGGGCAGGGCAGATTTGTCACGTGTCCTCTTTGGAAGAAAGGAGAGTTCACTAATTACCTTTCACTAATTACCACTCAAGCAATTTCCATAATTGCCTCAAGAAAGGGTTTTATCAGCCAAACGTGAGCAGAAACAGCCTTAGGGAGAAAAGCTAAAGATTTGTGCTCAGGGAGCGCAAACCAAAGGAAATAAATCACTTAGGCCACAGGGAGTCCTGGAGCCTGTGTCTAGTCCATGCCACCCCACCCCCCGCCCACCCCATGCCACTCCACAGAAAGGGAAACCAAGGCCCAGCGAGGCAGGCAGGCGGTCAGGTCAAGCGCATGCAGAAATTCCATGCAAAACAGAAGATGTGTATGTGTGGCCGGTCGTGCTGGGTAGCGTGGAAATCCATCGCGGGCACATTACTGGTCGCTCTTGAAAGCTCTCCCAAAGACAGCGCACGTTTCCTTGAAGCTAATTGCTTTAGTTTGAGGTAATATTCGTCACAGAAACACCAGCAGTAACCTTTGGTCTTGGCAAATTCTCCCCTCAATCATGTAACGTAAACAGCGATAAACGAGGGCTTTTTAAGGCTTTCTTCATAATGCGTTGCACATGCATTTGTTACCGAATCTGCGTGAGCTCCAAGCCCTGAAACCTGAGCGTGGTTGGGAGGTGAGCGGCTGGGCCGCTGGAGGTGGGGTCAGGGCTCCCCAGAGACAGCCAAGCCTGGCCGGCCTCTTCCCTGCTTCCCCCCTCAGCCCTCCCCCTGCTTCCCTTCCTTCTCCTGGGCAGGTGGGCAGGAGGGGGAGTGGCTCTAGTTCCTTGGTTTCTCTCTCCCTTTCTCTTATTCTGTTTCCCTTAGTCTCACCTCCCTCCCTTATCCCCCAGCCTCAGCCTCCCCCACCTCCTTCTCTCTCTCTCATTCTCTTCTTTCTTTTCTTGTCTGTCTGATTCTCTTTCTGTCTCTCTATTGCTCTCATTGTCTCTGCACTGCCTGTATCTCTCCTCTTGTTCCTCTCTTTCCTTATGTGTCCAATGCTGACTTCTAATCTCCGTTCCCCTTTGTCCATCTCCAGGCTCTCGTCTTCCAACTCTGCCTTCCAGCTTGTACACGCTCCCTTCCAGCACAGGTCCTGTGAAGAGCAAGGCTCCTCTTCTTCACTTCTTAGCCCTGGGGGCTCAGAGGGAGCTTGACATGGCCCCCAGGCCTGGGGTAGGGGGCAATTTCAGCAGTGGAGGATGAATGAAGTATATTGTTGGAGGTGGGGAGAACCTACAAGAAGGGCTACTGTATTTTGGTGGAGGTGAAGAAATCAAGGTTGGCTGCATGGAGGTGGTGACTTCTGAGCAGTCTTGAAGGAGAATAGGAAGTGGTTGCCTGGAGACAGTAAAAACAGGGGGACAGTGCTGCAAAGGGCACATGGGGCAAAATCAGGGCTAGCCTTTAG
Source organism: Bubalus kerabau (assembly GCF_029407905.1). NCBI lineage: Eukaryota > Metazoa > Chordata > Mammalia > Artiodactyla > Bovidae > Bubalus > Bubalus kerabau. The sequence continues at coordinate 152,544,782 of NC_073627.1, forward strand.
ATTGGGATGGCTGGAAGGGTCATTACAAGGAGGGTAGGCAGCCATGGGATGTGAGAGGTGGGGAATGGGCACTGCTTTGTGGACAGAGAGGGCATAACAAGGGCCCTGGGTAAGAGGCAGGGTATGGCAGGGAGGGTCAATCTATACCACAGAATTTGGGCAGCCCCATTGTTGGGCAAGAAAGGCGGGATGGATGGCCAGAGTTCCAGGGTCCTTGAGGAGAGAAGCAGCTGGGGCAGGGGCCACCACAAGCTGGACAGCAGGGACCAGCCTGGCCACGCCTCTGTGAGCACTTTCGTGAGGACTTTCATCACCAGACCTTATTTCTCTCCTGAATGTTGGAATGCTCCTGTGAAACAACTGGGAGGATTCAGGGGTATTGTGCACAGGATACCTCTGGCACTGGCCTAGACAACATCACCCCAGTGGTTGCCACGCACCCCTGGCACACACTCACTCCCTGCAGTCATAGGACAACCAGAGGCTGGCTCTTGGTGTCTCCATATTTTCAAGGCTTAGAAACAGAGGCACACGGAGGTTCAACAATGGGCCCGGGACCATGAAGCTAAATGACACAGGGCCAGGATAAGAGCCTCACCCTGTATCCACACCCCTGTACTGTAGCCCTGTGGGTGTAGTTCTGGGGGGGATGCAGACCCCAGATCTAGGGTGCACCCCTCTTTTCCTAGTTGTGTCTATGACCCTCATGGCAAACAGGGTGGATGGGGGCAGAACTGGATCCCAACCTATCACCTGGCCCCCTGTGACCCACTTCCCATCCCAAATGATTCCTGAACCAGCCCACCCACAGGAGGGCCAACGGGCAGGGGGCCCGTTGAGAGGCGGCCTACCCCTTGAGAGAGAGCATATGTGAATGGAGGAGACACATCCAGGGGGCTGGGCTGGTCAGAAGGCAGGAGGGGTGGGCAGGGGACAGAGAAGATCAGAGAGGAGCAGTCTACGTGAAGACAGGAACTGCCCTGGTCCAATCAAGCCTGCATCTCACTAGTCCCCCAGAGAGGATGTCCAGAGGCCAAGCAGGGCCCAGCAGCCCAGACCTAATCCTATGGGCGAATTATTCAATGCCTCCCTTCCTTTGTTCATTGCGAGATATTCAACATTTACAGATAGACAATAAAAGATAATATTTGTTTGAAAAATAATGAGCAACTCAGAATTAAAAGCTTCGGATCCCTAGTGAAAATGTTCAGAAACACACATGTCGCTGCTTCCCCTGGGATGTCCCCTGGACTTTCCTTGTCCTATGGAATCCATCTTCTCCATTGGCTGCAGGCCTGCCTGCTTGTCTACAAGCCACGCTTTTCACTGCCCATGCCTCAGGCATCTCTTAACACCAGCAAGGAGTTCACTCCTGCCAGGGCCCTGTGGTCTGTGCTGAATCCAAGCTACAGGAGCCCATGTCAGGGAGAGGGATCGGGGATGCCATGAAATGCCACATGCCTGTGTGTTCAGCCTCTCAGTCATATCTGACTCTTTGCGACCCTACGGACCATAGCCCGCCAGGCTCCTCTGTCCATGGGATTCTCCAGGCAAGAATACTGGAATGGGTTGCCATGCCCTTCTTCAGGGAATTTTCCCAACCCAGGGATCAAACCCGCATCTATTATGTCTTCTGCATTGGCAGGATGGTTCTTTACCACTAGCGCCACCTGGGAAGGCCATGAAATGCCACAGGACTTGTATTGAAAGTCCATCATCTTCCCCTAACCTGCCAGTCTAAGCCATAAGCCTTGGAGTCAACCTCTACCCTTTCTTCACCCATCATCCCCCATCTGTCCTCAGGCCCTGCCCTACTCACCCCCGTGACCCACTCCCCACAGGGTCTTAGTCCAAGTTTGACCATCCCTTCATGGCTCAGACCCACTCCCCACAGGGTGGGCCCCGTCTCTCAGGGAGAAACAACCCTACAATGGTCCTCAAGTGCCTGCCTGCTCTGACCTCTGAGATGCTGCCTGGCCTCAACTCCCCCAGGTCTACCCTAAGTGTTACCTTCTCAGGGGCCCTGCTTTGTTTTGTTTATAGTTTCCCTCCTCTACATTTCTAGAGTCACTTTCTGTCCCCAGAGCTGGATGTGGGTCCTGAGGACAAGGATCTTGCCTGGTGGGGCTCAGCTGATGTCTGTGGGGCAGGTGTCAGCCCCATTCCCACACTTCCTACTGTGGACCAGGCTTGTCTCTGAGGAGGAGCCCAGACAGGGAGGCGAGAGCAGGCTGGGAATGCTGTAGGGGAACTGGGAGCTGAGGGGAGGACCCTGGGAGGAAGCATCAGGGAGGGATGGAAGGGGTTGGCCTATGTGTGGGGAGGTGGGCTGCAGACTCTGGTTCCAGGAGCCAGAGCCGTGGTACAGGGCAGAGGGGGTGCTGGAGACCTGCACTTTCATCTGAGGGCTCTTCCTGCGGACACCTCTGGCCCCCTGATATCCCACACCCCTAGGGAAGCCACACTCTCTTGCTGGACTCAGGACTTGCCCAGCTCCAAGCTGCTCCAGGAAGGGGACAAGAAGGCCTTGGCAGGCCTCATGCTGCTCAGATATCAAGCAAATTGAAAATTGAACCAATTTAAGGTAAAAGGCCGTTTTCCTGTAGCACTCACTGGAGGCAGGCCAGAAAGTGATTTTCTGAGGAGATTGCCATCCCTTATCCATCGTCCCTCATCCCTTATGGCTGGAGCGTCAGCAGACTTTGGGTGCTGCCTCACAGGAGGCTCCCTGAGGACCTCTGGCCTCCTGCCTGCCCCCCAAAGTGCTTTTGTCCACGGGGAAGTTCCTGCAGACACTCCTCTCTTTCAGAGGCCACTTTTTCAACACTGACCCCTGACCTTTGACCTCCCACCTGGATCTGGCATTACCCTTATCTTCAGACAGTGCGGATGTTTCTTCTATACCCCAAACCAAGACTGAAACCACCACTCATTTCTTCAAGGATTCTGTAAAACAGTGCGTGCTGCTTATGACCCCTAGACAGAACCCTCTGAGTTCAGGCCATCTTCTCTTAGCATCAGTCTTCATGGGGCCTCAGCTTTTCATCTGTAAGATGGTCATAAACTCCCCCAGATGTGTTGGGGGCCTTCAGTGAGATGCAGCTGACAATGCCTGGCACAGGCATGTGCAATGGGGGTGGGTGGGGAAGACAATTGGTGACAGTGAGGACAGTGATCTGTGTGTACGTGTGTGTATGTGTGTGTATGTACACATAGTGTAAAGGTGTGCTTATATTATGTATGCATGTATGTGTCGATAAATATATGTATATACATGTATGCATACATACCTGTAGGCATGTATTTATATGTTTTCATCACTGGCTTTATCACACTAACCCTATGGGTTTTCATTTCTAGACCCACATTTGTCTCAAACGTTTACCCAGGGACTTGGCTGCCATTAGCCCAAAGCCAAAGGATGTCGGAGTCTCTGCCTGGGCCTCTGTTCTGAGCTGGCCAGGACACCAAGGGCCTCTGTCACTTTTAAGAGTGTTCTCATTTCACAGAGATCCCAGAGGGGACAAGGATGGGGTATGAAGACAGCCTTGTTGAGACAGAAGGAGCTAAAGCAGGCCAGGGGAATGGAAGAGAACATTCAACGAACACACTGCTTGGAGGACGAAGTGGCAATAAGAGGCATGGATGAACCTTACAAATGCAAGGCTGAGCATAAAAAGTAAAAACTCAAATTAAAAACTTCCATGCACAAAACAATGTATGTTCAAAGAATAAATCCTGGACAAAAAGCAACACCAAACACATTAGAGGGAGCCTCTAGGACAGAAACAGGGGGCAGTCAAAACCAGCCCATGCTGGCAAGGCCCCTGAACTGAGGACTTTGGTTAACTCACCCAGACAATGGTGGCCACAATTTACACACAAAAGACAGAAACCTGTGAAACACTGTCAAAGTGGGACTTGAGAGTATCACTCAGGGCTTGAATTTCCTGGGGCTTCTGGAAGTTTCCCTCTTGACTGTATGAGGGAGGATTTGATCTGTGCAGTGAGGAAGGCTTCTGGCCTGAGTTCCCATCTGCACATCCCCACCAGGAATCCCGGCTCCAGAAGCAATGCTGCAGAACTAATGAAAGCCTCTGGGGCCTGCTCTGTGAGCCCCCTTCCTGTCCCTGGCCTGGCGGTGCGGAGGGCAGAGAGTCGCAGAGCTCCAGTGTCTGTTGCATATTAGGGGCCGTCTGCCTGGGGGATGGAGAAGGAAATGCCTCCTCCTGGCCCCGCCTGCCCCCCGTGGCCCACCTTCCCTCCTCTGAGAGCCCTAGACCAGGGCCTGGACACCGGGCTCCACCTGCCTCCTCGCTGCCCAAGAAGCCAAGACGGGGGCAGAAACAGTCTAAGCGGGCAGGCCCAGAGGCAGGACCATGGTCTGCCCTGGGCAAGGGCCTGGGGCACAAAGCACTACCAAGTGTTAACCCAGGGGAGGGCAGGAGGGTAAAGGATGACTAACACAGACCCGCACCACACACGTATACATTACACCATACCACACATACACACACACACATACCACACGCAGGTATATACACACCATACCTCCCCCACATATACACACATGGCCATAAGCACATATACACACATGGACACATACATATGCAGACACATACCATATATTCTCACACACATATATATATACACAACACACACATAACATACTATATACACCTATACACTACACATATATATACATCATATACACACATACACAACACACACGGTATATATACATCCCACATACATATGCACACAATGCACACACACTTATACACATTCACACAATCACACACACGCATGCTTGCACACACACACAAAGTACTGAGCTTCCACACTGCCCTGGGCCATGGACGTCTGTCCTCAGCTCTCATAATGGCCCTGGGGCTCCATGGTTGGAACTCAGCCTGCTGGACTAGTCATGCCCTAGCCCTTGATGACTGTAAACAATGGTCTCTGACCCTCTGCTCCAACTCAGCCACTTCCCTCCCTCTACAGGTTCAGAAACTGAGGTCCAGAGAGAGGAGACTTACCTGGGACAACCTAGTCGGCAGGTAATGATATGGGGGTAAATGGCAACCCACTCCAGTATTCTTGCCTGGAGAATCCCATGGACAGAGGAGCCTGGCAGGCTACAATTCATAGGGTTGCAGAGAGTCAGACACTACTGAAGTGGCTGAGCACATCTATAACAGATGACCACAAACTGAGCACCTTAAACAACACAAATTCATTCTCTTACCCTTGTGTAGGCCCCGAAATTCAGAAGCCTGGGGTCAATGGGGCTCAGCTGGCTCCCCTGCCTGGGTTCTCCAAGGCTGAAGCCATGCTGCCCATCAGCCTGCACTGGCAGGCTTCTGGGAAGCTTTCTGGAGCTTCTGAGAATGAGTCTGCTCCCACATTCATGCAGGTTGAGAGCTGAATATCTTTCTTTGTCCCATAGGCCCGAGGTTCCGTTTCTTTGCTGGCTATTGGCTAGATTAGCTAGAGGCTGGCCTGGGCTCCTAGAGGCTACGCATGTTCCTTCTTGTGTTTTCTTTCCATGTGGCACCCTCTAACAATGAGGGGTCAAGTCCCTTTTGATTTCAGTCTCTCACTTCCTCTCCAGCCACATCTCAGATATCAGCTAGGTGAGGTTCTCTACTTTTAACGACTCCAATGAACATATAGATTCAACTACTGACCTCTCTATTTAAAGTCTGTAGCTTTAATCTCATCTATAAAGTTTCTTTCGCCATGAAAGGTAACATGTCCACAGGGTTCAGAAATTGGGGTGTGGACTCCTTTGAAGGGCCATGATTCTGTTCACCACATCTGGGATAAGACTATCTCATAGTGTGCTGCACAGTACTGAACCCCAGGTTTCCTTGATCTGTATGCATGAAAGAGTTATCACTCCCTCTGGCTTGTTAGATTAAAAAAGGATAGTCAAGTCCCAGTATAAGCCAGTAGAAAAGGACCTGTTAACAGAGGAGAGAAATTATTCACCAAAGAAGGTGCTGCTGCTAAGTTGCTTCAGTCGTGTCCGACTCTGTGTGACCCCATAGACAGCAGCCCACCAGGCTCCCCCGCCCCTGGGAGTCTCCAGGCAAGAACACTGGAGTGGGTTGCCATTGCCTTCTCCAATGCATGAAAGTGAAAAGTGAAAGTGAAGTCACTCAGAACCTGGCTAATATGCTTCATCACAAACTCAGAGAATATACCTGGGAGTGATTTTGAGGATGCTGTACCTAAAGGACTAGGGTTCAGAATGGAAGCCTGTAGGAGAGAGAGTTTGTTTATGCAAGGACATTCTCCTGTGATTCAGGATTTACCCCCTGTTATGGACTACATGTTTTCATCCCTCCTAAATCCATATGTTAAAGTTATACCACCCAATGTCATGGTATTTGGAAGTGGGCCCCCTGGAAGGTGCTTAGGCTTAGGTGAGGTCATGAATGTGGGATCCTCATAAGGGGATTAGTATCCTTAGAAGAAGAGGAAGAGACATGACCTCACACATGCACCAAGGAAAGTCCCTATAAGTATGTAGAGAGAAGGCAGAAATCTGTAAATCAAGAAATAGGATCTTATTAGACACCAAAACTATAAGCCCTTGATCTTGGACTTTGCAGCCTTCAGAACAGTGAGAAATAAATTTCTATTGTTTAAGGCCCCGGGTCTGTGGTATTTGGTTACCACAGCCTAAGCTTACTAAGACATAACCAGATAGGACACCAGGAACACTATTGGGATGGTTCCCGAAAGCTTGAAAAACAAAAAGTAATGATCTACATTAAATGAAATGGAGAAACTAAAACAGCTTTGGCCAAGTGATGTTGGTTGAATCAAATATTGTGATAAACTTGGTGTGTTAGAACAGATCTCTCTTAAGACCAAAAAGCCCTCCAGTTTACCATGTTCTTCAAGGAGGAGACTATGGATGCTTCCTCACCGAAGCAGTGAGGACCAGGAACAGTTATGAATCTAGAAATTGATGACACCAGGCTCCCTAACACCAAGGAGGACAACAGGAATGGCTACTAGATCATTGTGCTCCTAGAGGCAAGAAAGATGGCAAGCCAACAAGATTGCTGCTGCTATTGCTGCTAAGGCACTTCAGTCGTGTCCGACTCTGTGCAACCCCATAGACGGCAGCCCACCAGGCTCCCCCGTCCCTGGGATTCTCCAGGCAAGAATACTGGAGTGGGTTGCCATTGCCTTTTCCGAAGCCAGCAAGATTAGGACTTGATAAAAATATTTTAAAAAGATTAAGAATACGTGAGCAGAATGCTGTCAGCAAAATGGTACAGATGAGTTCCAAACTTCTGTCCTTCTGGAGAAACATCAAAAAACAAGCAGAAACTGTCAGAGCTCTGGAAAACAGCCAAAGGTTTACAGCAACCAACTGAACAAAGAATCAAGAAAAAGGCAACCTGAAAACAGTAGCAAAGCTTTGTCTCATTTTCACTTGCCCTTGGACCACATCCACCCTAGTGCAGTGATAGTCTGCAAGCCGCAGCAGCCCTCATTCTCAGTATGAGATCCTGGTCCCTGGTTCTGCAAGAGCAGGAAAGATCTTATTTGAAAGTCATCATGTATGGCTGTTCTAAGCTGACCGGGGGCCACCTGATGGACTAATGCAGGGCACACATCTCTGTTTCACCTATCTTGAACCTCAGGCCACAAACCTGGTGAACATTGCTCAAAAATGCTGCAAAGTAAACTAACAACCCACAGATGGCTCTGGCAAAAGATGATGGTTAGACATATAGTAGACTACGTAAGGCCTGAGAGGAAAATCTGAGGGAATTCTTGATTCTTTGGGAAATTAGGACACTAAAAAGCATCAAGAATATAGAGGATTTTAGGAAGCCAGACACATGCCCAGGACAAGATGTGTTAGGAAAGGACATAAAGAACAACCTAAGCTTTCATGTTGGAATAATCCTGAGGTTCAGTGCAAACCTGCTTAAGTGTTAGAGTGACCCAATGCAGAGACAGTCTGCAAAGACTGGGAGAGGTGTTTGGTTTTATTGTTTATTGTTTGTGTTTGTATTTTTTCCTTTCTTTACGTTTTTGGCATGTATTGAAATCTCTGTCAAAATATTAGTTGAACATAAGGTAAAGAATCAAAGAGTTCAGTAATCACAGATGACAAGAGTTAAAGTCTTTGCAAACATATTTTGGGAGAGCCCCTGAATAAATATGCTCCTAAAGCTACACCCTTCAACAATCAAAATAAAACATAGCAGCAAATGCTGGGGAAGGGGAAGAACTGATCTCCAAAGTTGTAGCATTCAAATGTTCAATTTTCAACAACAATAAAAAATTATAAGGAATACAAAAAAAAAGTGTCATCCATTTAAAGGAAAAATAAATTGACAAAAATTGTCCCCATGAAAGCCCAGACATCAGATCTACTAGAAGACAAAGACTTTAAACTTGAACAAAGAGCTAAAGGAAATTAGAAAAATGATGCACAAACATGAGAATTTCAATAAACAGAAATTATAGAAAGAAACCAAGCAAAAGTTTTGGAGCTAAAAAAGTACAGTAACAAAAATGCAGAATTCACTAAAGTGGCTTAACAGCAAACTTGAGCAGGCAAAATAAATAATTATTAAACTTGAATATAGGCCCATCAAAACTACTGAATCTGAAGAGAACAAAATAATGCAGAAAAGTGAACAGATCCTAAAGAACCTGTGGGATACATCAAGTGGACAAATATAGACATGATGGGAGTCTTGAGAGGAGAGATGGAAATCTAGTGGTTAGGGCTCTGTGCTTCCACTGTAGGAGAGAGAGAAAGGCGTATAAAGAATATCTGAAAAAATAAGGACTAAAGACCAACAATTTCACAAATTTGATGAAACTACAAATTCAAGAAGCTCAACAAACTTTATCCCAAGACAGATAAAATCAAAAGAGACCCATGCTGAGATGCATCATAATCAAACTGTTGAAAGAAAAAACAGAGACTCTTGAAAGCAGTAAGACAGAAGTGGCTCACCAGGTGCAAAGGATCTTTGATAATATTAACAGTTGATTTCTCATCAGAAACTAGAGGCCAGGAGGTAGTGGGATGACATGTAAAGTGCTGAAAGAAAAAAAACAACAGCTGTCAACAAAGAATCCTATAACTGATAAATTTGTCTCTAAAAAATTTAAGACAAAGAAAGACAGTCTCAGATAACCAAAGGCTAAGGAAGTGTATTATCACTAGACCTTCCCTACAAGAAATGCCAAAGGGGGCTTCCTTGGTGGCTCAGTGGTAAAGAACCCACCTGCCAATGCAGGATACACAGGTTCAATCCCTGATCTGGGAAGATTCCACATGTCAAAGAGCAACTAAGCCTGTGCACCACAACTGCTGAGCCTGTAATCTAGAGCCTGGGAACCACAACTTCTGAGCCCACATGCTACAGCTGCTGAAGCATTCATGCCCTGGAGCCTGTGCTCCGCAACAAGAGAAGCTACTACAATGAGAAGTCTGCGCACCACACCGAGGAGCAGCCCTCATTCACCGTGACGAGAGAAAATCCTGTGTGGCAACAGAGACCAACCACAACCAAAAATAAATAAGTAAATAAAATTATTTTTTAAAATGCTAAAGGGACCCCTTTAGGTTGACATGAAAGAGCTCTAGACAGTAACTTAAAGAAGAAATAAAGATCTCCATTAAAGGTAAATATATGGATAATATAAACATCGGCATTATTGAATATTTGACTTCTAACTGTTTTTTTATTTCCTACATGACTAAAAAATGCATAAAAATAATTACAAATTTATGTTATTGGGCACACAACATATAAAGATGAAGTTTGTGATAACAATAAGATAAAGGGACAAAGCTGTCTAGAAAAAAATTTTGTGTATTATTGATGTTAAGTTTATATCAATTAAAAGTAGATCAATGTAAATTGAGGATATTAAATGTAATTCATGGCAATAAAGAAAATATTAAAGAAAATACATAAAAGGAAATGAGAAGGAAATCAAAATGGTTTCACTAGAAAAAAAATCAACTAAATACAAAAGAAGGTAGTAATTGAGGAAATGGGGGGCACACAAACTCAGACATAGAGAAAACAAATAGAAAATGACAGAAATCTTTCTTTACTAGTAACCTTTTCCTTTAAACATAAATGGGTTTAACTCCCAGATAAAAATGCAGAGTGGAATAAGTGATTAAAAACAAAAGCATTAAGCTGTCCATAGTTGAATATGTGGTTCACAAAAGGTTCACTTTAGATCTAAAGACACAAAAGTGGGAGGGTGGAAAAATATATTCCAGGCAAATGGCAACTAAAAGGCAGTGGGAATGGCTATACTTCTATCAGATAAAATAGACTTTAAGTTAAAAACTACAAACTGTACTACAAAGCTACAGTCATCAAGACAGTATGGTACTGGCACAAAAATGGAAATATAGACCAATGGAACAAGATAGGAAACCCAGAGATAAACCCATGTACCTATGGATATCTTATCTTTGACAAAGGAGGCAAAAATATACAATGCAGAAAAGATACTCTTCATTAAGTGGTGTCAGGAAAACTGGACAGCTACATATAAAAGAATGAAACTAGAACACTTTCTAACACCATACACAAAAATAAACTCAAAATGGATGAAAGACCTAAATGTAAGGCCAGAAACTATAAAGCTCTTAGAGGAAAACAGGTGGTACACTCTGACATAGATCACAGCAATATCCTCTTTGAACCATCTCCTAGAGTAATGAATATAAAAACAAAAATAGCCAAATGGGACCTAATTAAAAGTTTTTTCACAGCAAAGGAAGCAATAAACAAGATTAAAAGAAAACTCTCAGAATGGAAGAAAATAATTGCAAAAATGAAAAAACTGACGAAGGATTAATTTCCAAAATATATAAGCATCTCATACAGCTCAATATCAGAAAAACAAACAGCCCAATCAAAAAATAAGCAGAAGACCTAAACAGACATTTCTCCAAAGAAGGCATACAGATGACCAAGAGATGCATGAAAAGATGCTCAACATCACTAATTATGAAAGAAATGCAAATCAAAACTGTGATGAGTTATCACCTCACACCAGTCAGAATGGCCATAATTAAAAAGCTACAATAAAAGCTGGAGAAGATATGGAGAAAAGGGAGCCCTCTTGCACAGTTGGTAGGAATGTAAATATTGATACAACCACTAAGAAGAATAGTATGGAGATTCCTTTAAAAGCTAGAAATAAAACAATCATATGACCCAGCAATCCCACTACTGGGCATATACACTGAGAAAACCATAATTGAAAGAGACACGTGTATCCCAATGTTCACAGCAGACTATTTACAAAAGCTACACAGAAGCAATCTAGATGTCCATCAATAGATGAATGGATAAAGAAGTAGTACATATATACAATGGAATTTTAGCCATAAAAACAAATGAATTTGAGTCAGTTCTAGTGAGGTGGATGGACCTAGAGCCTGTTAAAAGAGTAAAGTAAGTAAGTCAGAAAGAGAAAAACAAATATCATATATTAATGCATATATATATATATATATGGAATCTATAAAAATGGTACCAATGAACCTATTTGCAGGGAAGGAATGGAAACTCAGACATAGAGAATGGACTTTTGAACATAGTGGAGGAAGGAGAGTGTGGGATGAATGCAGAAAGTAGCATCAACATATATACACAATCACATGTAAAATAGATAGCTGGTGAGAAGTTGCTGTATAACACAGGGAACCCAGCCGGTGCTCTATGATGACCTAGAGGGGTGGGCTGTGGGGAGGGGAGGAAGGCTTAAGAGGGAGGTGACATATATATATATATATAATTATGGCTGATTTGTGTTGTTGTATGGTAGACACCAACACAACATTGTAAAATAATTTTCCCCCAACTAAAAATACATTTTTAAAAAACTGCAAAAAAAGACCCAAAAGTCACTATATATTGATAAAGGGATCAATTTATCAGAAGATATTATACCTATAAACACACATGTGCAAAACAACAGAGCCTAGAGAGATGACATTAGGGTAGTAGTATAGGTTATTCCAGACTTCAGTCTCCCTCACAAAAAAACCAACTCCCAACTGTCCATAGACAACACACTACTGTGAAAATTCTAGAAACCAAGTATGGAGCCAAAGAACCCCCTGCTCCCCATATGACAGAGACTAAGACAAACTGCATTAGTATGATAAGAGGAGTGGCTACACTTTGACGGTATCACCCAATCCCAGCCTGGCACAGTGAATCACCAAGAGAGGCCCCTTGAACCTACAGTTTTTCCAGTGGGAAAAGAGAATCCAAGGTGGATATACATCTTCCTCAGTGTTGCATGACACTTCCTTGGAGGCTTACTGGGGTCCCATCTCATAGAAATCACTGGGGGAATCTACAGAGCTCAGTCACTGGGAATCAGATAGAGACAGAGAAAGGGGAAGAGCTTATAGAAACTGGCTTTCAGATCTTTGTATTCTACATCTCTGCTTGCAAGAGTGTCCAAGCAGAGATCCTAGCCAGCTTCTCTGCCCATCTACAGAGACAAGCTGGTGGTCCTGTCTGACCAGGGAGCTCAGCTGGCAGTTCTGGCTGATTTGGGTTCTCAGCCAATGGGCCAGTCCATTCTATGATCCCACCTGAGCAGAGAAGCAAGTTTGAAGATCCACCCAACTGCTGAGAATACCTTCCACCTATAGCCAGCTCAGGGAAGGAGCTACCATTCCTATCCAACTGTTGAGTATAGCCTTTTGCCTTGCATAATCAGGGAGCCTGAGCAGTGACTCTGTGTTCCCTCTGAGCTCAGGCTATGGTACCATCTACCCATGGAGTCCAGCAGCAGGGCCAAGCATAGAGCCCTGCCCAATTGCTGAACACAGCTTGATGCCTCACCCAGGCAGGTAGCCCAGCCCAAGGCTTTACCTAACCAAGAGCAGTACTGGAGCCCAGACTGCTACCCTGCCAAATCATAGAGCCCAACCAGAGGCATTGCTCTGCCAGGGAACGCAGACGGAACCCCTCCTAACTAAGGGAGACTGCTTAGCCCAGCTAGTGCCCTATCCAGCCATGGAACACAGTCAGGAGCCTCTCCTGACCAAGAAGACCATTCAGAGGCACCACTGGAACATGGAACCCAGCCCACAGGCCCATCGAACAGCATAGCCCAGCCAGCAGCACTCCCACTGCCCACCTTAGAACTCAGGCAGTGAACTTCCTCAACTAAAAACCCTGATAGCAAGCTCTATTTGCCCTTAGATGCTACCAGCTGACCTGTCCAAAGGCTTAAGCTGAGCTGACTAACTGAAGAGAACTGTAAATCTGGAAGAGGAGACTACTCACTCAAATGAGAAAAAACCAACAAAAGGATACAGAATTGTAAAAAATCAGGGAAACAAGACACCTCCAAAGAATACCATAAACAAAGCTCTAATAACTTCCCCCAAAGAAATGGAGATCTGTGAGCTATCGGACAAAGAATTCAGACTAATCCTCTTGAAGTTCTGTGAACTACAAGAACACAGAGACAGACAATTAAATGAAATTAGTGGGAAATGCCTGAACAAAATGAGAAGTTCAACAAAGAAACAGAAACCATTAAAACACACACACACACACACACACACACACACACACTAATACAAGAGCTGAAGAATACAGTGACTGAGCTGAGGAATTCAACAGAGAAATTCAACAGAGACTCAACCAAGCAGAAAAAAGAATCAGTGTATTTAAAAACAGGTCATTTTAAATTATCCAGTCAGAGGAGTGAAAAAGAAAAAGAATGAAAAACTAGGGACATATAGGATATGGTCAAAAGAAAAATATACACGTTTTAGGAATCTCTGAAGGTGAAGAGAGAAACAGAAAGGGCCTCCAAAAAAAAAAAAATCATTTAAAGCAATAATGGCTAAAAACTTCCTAAACTTGGGGAGATAGATGGACATATAGATTAATAAGGTCCAGAATATTCCAAATAGATTGAACCTTAAAAGGGCCCAAGACAGATTAAAATTAACCCAAGACAGATTAAAATTAAAATTTCAAGAGTAAAGACAGAGAGAATTTTTAAAGCAGCAAAAGAAAAGTTACTTGTCACAAACAAGGGAGCACCCATAAGCCCCACAAAAGATTATGATAAAGAAGTCAAGGCATACTACCACAGGAAGTCATCAAATCACTAAGGAAAACAGCAAGAGAAGAAGCCAGGAACAAAGGATCTACAAAAGAAACAGGAAAAAATAAACAAAATGCCAATGGTAAATTCAACCTATCAATACTTACCTTATTGGATTAAATTCTCCAAAACAACTATCCTCTCTCACCAGACTAGTATGAATTAGAAACTAACAATAGGAAGGAAGGTAGGCTTTTATAAAACATGCAAATAAAAGGACACATTCCTGAAAAAGCAATGAATCAGGGAAGAAATAAAAAGGGAGATAAAAAAATAACTTGAGATAAAAACAGAAGCATAACATACCAAAATTTATGGATGCTGCTAAGTCAGTTCTAAGAGGAAAGTTTATAACTATAGATGCACACATTAAAAAAAAACTCAAATAAACTAGAAAAAGACCAAAACTCAAAATTAACAGAAAAAATAAAATAATAAAGATTAGAACAGAAATATAATTATATGCCAACACACTGGATAACCCAGAAAAAATAGATAAATTCCTAGAAACATACAACCTCCCAAGACTAAATCATGACATAAATAATCTGAACAGTCCAATAATGAATAAGGAGACTGACTCAGTAACATTCTGAGTAAAATTCTCACAACAAGAAAAAGCTCAGGATTGGACGGCTTCACTGGTGAATTCCTCATTTAAAGACACCTGTTCTTCAAAAGTCTAAAGGAAGAAACACTTCCAAACTAGTTTCATGAGCCCAGCATCACCCTGATACCAAAGCCAGATAAGTACAATGTCAGAAAACTACAGGATAATATCACTGGTGAACATAGATGAAAAATCGTCAACAATATTAGCAAACTGAATTCATAAGCAAACATAAAAAATCAAACACAATGATCAAGTGAGATTATCCCTGGGATGCAAGGATGATTCAACATATGCAAATTAACAAATGTGATATCACATTAAAATAATGAATAATAAAAGTCATATAATCATCTTAAGAGATCTAGAAAAAATACTTGACAAAATCTAACATCCTTTCATGATACAAATTCTCAAAAAATATGGTAAGAAGACTGTTCCTCAATATACTAAAGGCCATATATGGTAAGTCCACAACTTACATCATATTCAATGGTGAAAGACAATGTTTTTCCCTAAAGATCAGAAACAAGACTAGGGTTCCCACTTTCATACTCTTACTCAAATAGTACTGAAAGTCCTGGACAGAGCAATCAAACAATAAAGAGAAAAATGGCCATCCAAATAAGAAAGAAGTCAAACTGTCTATTTACAGATGACCTAATCTTATATACAGAAACTCCTAAAGCCCTCATAGTAAAATTTCAAGTATACAAAAATCAGTTGCATTTCTTTTCACTAACAGTAAAATATCTGGGAAAAAAAAAAAAAAAAAAAAACAATCCCATGCACAATAGCATCAAAAATAACAAAATACTTTGGAATAAATTTAAATGAGGAAGTGAAAAATCTATACAATGAAAACTATAAGACATTGAGGAAAGAAGTTGATGAAACACAAACAAATAAAAAGATATCCTGTGTTCATGGACCAGAAGAAATAATATTGTTTAAAATGTCCATACTACCCAAAGATTCAATGCAATCCCTATAAGATTCCAATAGTATTTCTTACAGAATTAGAAAAAGCAAATCCTTAAATCTGTATGAAACCTCAAAAAACCTTGAAGAGCCAAAGCAATCTTAAGAAAGAAGAATGAAACTGGAGGTATAACATTTCTTGATTTCAAACTGTATTACAAATTAACAGTAATCAAAATAGTATAGTACTAAAATGGCAACCCACTCCAGTGTTCTTGCCTGGAGAATCCCAGGGACGGGGGAGCCTGGTGGGCTGCAGTCCATGGGGTCGCTAGAGTCGGACACAACTGAACGACTTCTCTTTCACTTTTCACTTTCATGCACTGGAGAAGGAAATGGCAACCCAGTCCAGTGTTCTTGCCTGGAGAATCCCAAGGATGGGGGAGCCTGGTGGGCTGCCATCTATGGGGTCACACAGAGTCAGACACGACTGCAGCGACTTAGCAGCAGCAGCAGCAGCATAAAAATAGACACACAGATCAATAGAATAAAACTAACATCCCAAAAATTAACCCATGCATACATGGTCAAATAATATTTGACAAGGAAGCTAAAATACTCTATCAGTAAAAGATAATCTCTTCAATAAATGATGTTGGGAAAACTGGTTGTCCCTGTGCAAAAGAATAAAATTGGACCCCTATCTTACACCACTAACAATAATTTGAGTTAATTATAGGCAGATTAAAGACTTTTAACTAAGACTTGAAACTGTAAAAGTCCTAGAAGAAAATACATGGAAAAACTTCTTGACATTAGTTTTCACAATGATTTTTTGGATTTAATATCAAGAATGCAAGCAACGAAAGCAAAGAGAAAGAAGTGAAATTACATCAAACTACATCAAATGCTTCTATATAGGAAAGTAAGCTATCACAAAATGAAAAGGCAATCTATGGAATGGGAGAAAATATTTGTAAACCATGTATTTATCTGATAAGGAGCTAATAGCTAAAATATATGAGGAACTAATATAATTTCATAGCAAAAAAAAAAATAAATAAATAAACCAAGAAAGCAAAACCCAAATAATCCAATCAAAAATGGGCAATGGACCTGAATAGACTTTTTTTCTCCAAATAAGATCTACAAATGTACAAAGGTACATGAAAAGGTATTCAGTGTCACTAATCATTCTGCTGCTGCTGCTAAGTCGCTTCAGTCGTATCCAACTTTGTGCAACCCCATAGACGGAAGCCCACCAGGCTCCCCCATCCCTGGGATTCTCCAGGCAAGAACACTGGAGTGGGTTGCCATTGCCTTCTCCAATGCATGAAAGTGAAAAGTGAAAGTGAAGTTGCTCAATCGTGTCCGACTCATACCAACCCCATGGACTGCAGCTTACAGGCTTCTCCATCCACGGGATTTTCCAGGCAAGAGTACTGGAGTGGGGTGCCATTGCCTTTTCCGTCACTAATCCTTAGGGAAATACAAATGAAAACCACAACGAGCTATCACCTCACACCTATTAGAATGGCTGTTATCAAAAAGACAAGACTTCATAAGTCCTGGTGAGGACGGGAATGTAAGCTGGTAGAGCCACTATGAAAATAGCATGTAGGTTTCTCAAAAAATTAAAAATAGAACTACAACATGATCCAGTAATTCCACTTTAGTATATATATATCAGAGAAGGCAATGGCACCCTACTCCAGTACCCTTGCCTGGAAAATCCCATGGATGGAGGAGTCTGGTAGGCTGCAGTCCATGGGGTCGCTCAGAGTCGGACACGACTGAGCAACTTCACTTTCACTTTTCACTTTCATGCATTGGAGAAGGAAGTGGCAACCCACTTCAGTGTTCTTGCTTGGAGAATCCCAGGGACGGGGGAGCCTGGTGGGCTGCCGTGTATGGGGTCGCACAGAGTCGGACACGACTGAAGCAACTTAGCAGCAGCAGCATATATATGGGAAAGAAATGAAATCACCATCTTGAAGAGATATCTGCCTCCCCATGTTCACTGGAGCATTATTTATAATAGTTATGATAGCCAAGCTAAGTGTCCATCAGTGAATGAATGAAAGAAAATGCAACAGATGTTATTCAACCATTGAAAAAAGGAAATTCTATCTTTTGCAGCAACATGGATCAAACTTGAAGACAGTTATGCTTAGTGAAATAAGTCAGACAAAGACAAATATCATATGATCTCTGTTATATGAAATCTATATATACAAAAAAAACTAAACTCATAGAAACAGAGACTAGATTGATGATTGCCAGAGGCAGAGATGGAGGGTGGGGGTGGTGATGGATAGAGGTTGTCAATGGGTAAAAATTCCAGTTTTAAATGAGTTCTGGGCCTCTAATATACAGCATGGTGACTACAGGCAGCAATATTGCAATGTGTACTTGAAAGTTACTAAGAGAGCAGATCTTAAAAGTTCTCACCACACACATGCACTAAAGTAAGTACGTGAGGTAATGGAGATGTTCAGTTCAGTTCAGTTGCTCAGTCGTGTCTGACTTTTTGCGACCCCATGAATCGCAGCACGCCAGGCCTCCCTGTCCATCACCAACTCCTGGAGTTCACTCAGACTCACGTCCATCGAGTCAGTGATGCCATCCAGCCATCTCATCCTCTGTCGTCCCCTTCTCCTCCTGCCCCCAATCCCTCCCAGCATCAGAGTCTTTTCCAGTGAGTCAACCCTTCGCAGGAGGTGGTCAAAGTACTGGAGTTTCAGCTTTAGCATCATTCCTTCCAAAGAAATCCCAGGGCTGATCTCCTTCAGAATGGACTGGTTGGATCTCCTTGCAGTCCAAGGGACTCTCAAGAGTCTTCTCCAACACCACAGTTTAAAAGCATCAATTCTTCGGCGCTCAGCCTTCTTCACAGTCCAACTCTCACATCCATACATGACCACAGGAAAAACCATAGCCTTGACTAGACGGACCTTTGTTGGCAAAGTAATGTCTTTGCTTTTGAATATGCTATCTAGGTTGGTCATAACTTTCCTTCCAAGGAGTAAGCGTCTTTTAATTTCATGGCTGCAGTCACCATCTGCAGTGATTTTGGAGCCCCAAAAAATAAAGTCTGACACTGTTTCCACTGTTTCCCCATCTATTTCCCATTAAGTGATGGGACCAGATGCCATGATCTTCGTTTTCTGAATGTTGAGCTTTAAGCCAACTTTTTCACTCTCCACTAATCTTATTTTGATAATCATATCACAATATAGCTATCAAGAATATTAAATCAGTAATTTAAAACTTCCCAACAAAGAAAAGTTCAGAACAACATAGCTTCACTAGTGAATTCTAGCAAACATTCAAAGAAGATTTAACACCAGTTCTTCTCAAACTCTTCCAAAAAAGAAAGAGAAGAGTGAGCACTTCCTAACTCCTTCTCTAATCTAGTATTAGCTTAATATCAACGCTAGATAAGACATCATAAAAAAAGAAAATTACAGCCCACATCTTTTATGAATAAGTATGTAAAAGTCCTCAACAGAATACTAACGTCTAGTCTTCTCAGACTGTTACAACAAAATATCATAGTCTTTGTGGCTTAAACAACAGACATTTTTTTCTCACAGCTTTGGAGGCTGGAAGGACAAGAGCTGAGTACTAGTGTGGCAGGATCCAGTGAAGAACATTTTCATGGCTTGCAGATGGCCACTTATCACTATGTGCTGACATAGGCTTTCTTCAGTGCATGAATATGAAGGGATGGAGGGCGGCTTCCTTTTTAAAATAGGGACACTAATTGCATCACGAAGGTCCCACCTTCGACCTCATCTAAATCTGACCACCTCCCAGATTCTGCTTCCAAATACTACCACATTGGAGGTTAGGATGTTAGTATGTGAATTTGGGGGAGAGGGATATGCAAACATTTATTCCATAGCAACAAGCAAGTTGAAATTAACAGAATGTTTAAAAGATTACACACCAAATTGTACATTAAGTGAAATTTATCCTATAAATGCAAAGCTGGTCTGATATAAGAAAATCAATTAATGTAATACATCACAGTAATGATCATCTCAATTGGCACAGGAAGAGCATTTGACAAAATCCAACACCTCTTATGATTAACAAAAAAATACTCATATAACTACAAATATAAGGGAAATTCCTTAACACGATAAATGGTATTTATGAAAAACACACAGCAAACATCATTTTCAATAGTGAAAAGTTTAAAATGCTCCCCCTAAGATCAAGAATAAGACAAGGAAGCCCACTTTCATCACTGCTACCCAACACTGCACTGGACTAGCCAGAGCAATTAGACGAAAGAAAGAAAGAAAGAAATTAAAAGACATTCAAATTAGAAAGATATATGTGAAGCTATCTTTATTTTCAGATTGCAAGATCCTATGTCTAGAAAACCCCAAAGAATCCATAAGCTACTAAAACAAATTTAAAATTCAGTAAAATTCACAGGGTACAAGGTAAATACATGAAACTCATTTGCATTTACAGCACAAGTAATAAGTAATCCAAAATGAAATTAAGAAAGCAAATACATTTATGACAGCATGTAAAAGAATAAAATACATGGAATAAATTTAACCATGGAAGTTAAAGACTTATACACTGAAAACTACAACACATTGCTGAAATAAATTTAAAAACTAAGTGGGAAAATGTCCCAAGCTCATGGATAGGAACACTTTATATTTTTAATACTACCCCAAAGATCTACAGATTCAACCCAATCCCTTGGAAAATTCCACTATATTTTTGGAGAAATGGAAAATCTGAACCTCAATTTCACATATAATAACAAAAACCATGAATATCCAAAAAAAATCTTGAAAAAGAGGAACAATTTGAAGGACTTATAGCTTTCAATCTCAGAACTTAACAGTAATCACAATAGTGTACTGGCATATGGATAGATATACACACATATGGAACAGAATTTAAGAGTCCAGAAGGTAACCCATGCACCTATGGCCAATTGATTTTTATAAGAATGCCTATTCTGTCCTTGAGAAAATAGTAGTCTCTTCAACAAATGGTGCTGAGACAAATGGATTTCTACAAGCAAAAGATTGAAGGTGGAGCCCTATGTCACATCATATATAAAAATAAACTAAAATGGGTCAATGACTTGACTATAAGAGCCGAAACGTAACACTCTTAGAAGAAAACATGAGGATAAATCTTCATGATTTTGGATTTTGCGATGGTTTCCTAGATGTGACACTAAAAAGCATGAATAACACAAGGATAAACTGATAAATTGGACTTCAAAATAATTAAAAATTTTCTGTATCAGAAAACATTATTGAGAAAGTGAAATGGCCTACAGAATGGGAAAAATATTGCAAATCATATATCTGATAATGACTTAATATTCAGAATATATAAAGAACCCCTGCAACTCAATAAAAGATAACTCAATTTAAATGAGCAAAGGACTCTTATCCAAGAAGATATCAAAATGGCCAATAAGTACATGAAAAGATGTTCAATTTTATTAGACAGGGAAATGCAAATAAATGAAACCACAATGTGGAGATACCACTTCATATCTACTAGGAGTGCCATAATTTTAAAGACAGAAAATTAAGTATGTATTAATTAAGTAAATGGCTTGTGAATGGTGGAACCCAGATGTCTCATTTATGAGTGGGAATTTGCAGATAAGCTAGAGGAGGCAGTTATCCATGTGTGATGGATTTAAGTAGGACCCATCAGTATGAATTCATGCTTAACTAATATAGATACAGATGATTCCATATAGAAATATTTATGGATTTGTGTATATACTCGTTACTATAAGCACATCAGTTTTTGGCTCTATTAACTGAGAGGGCCTAAAAGAAATAATAACCCAGTAGCAATGAGCACACCCAGCACCAAGATCTTGGTTTCTACTGCCATTCTCCAATAAGAGAACTCAGGGCTCCTTGGAGTAATCGGTGATTCTAAGGCTGGGGAGGAAATATACAAGATGTATCTGGAGCATCTTGCAGTTGCAGAAAATAAAGAAGTGCTCAAAACACACACACAGAAACATATTGATGGAGGTATTTCAAAGTTTCACAGGAACCAACTGAAAGAGCTCCCAATGACCAAAAATGGAACAATTTGAGCAACAAAATAAAGTAGTATTGGGTTATAACCCAAAGTATAAAATAAATATCCACAGGATCACACTAATATAAATAAATGACAGAAAAAATTAATAAATGAAGGAGAAGATACCAACCTCACGTGCAGAAGAATTCCAAATAATTTATGTAGATGTTCTTCAGTCACTAAGTCATGTCCAAATCTTTGTGATCCCATGGACTGCAGCGTTCAAGGCGCCTCTGTCCTCCACTATCTCCTGGAGTTTGCTCCAACTCATGTGCATTGAGTTGGTAATACGCCACCCTCAAAGATGAAAGCACAGCTCCCCTCCTTAGGTGTGAGATGTATTAAATGGTTTCCTTCAAAAGAGCATGGTACAGAAGGAGGGGGAAAGAGTAACTTCACAGCAGAGACACGTGATAAATGATACTTCAGGCAGGTGATCATAACATCAAGTCATGTATGCCGTATGTACCCTTGATATGACGTGATAAGAATGGCATTTTGCCCCTGAGAGGTGGAAGTGTCCCAGGCTCTAAGGCTTAGGCTTGGATCCAACACCCTGTTGGCTCCACCCTTGTTCTGTTGACCAAGGAAGTGGAGAGGCCAGACCAGATTCACTGGATGGGGTGCTGACTCCACCTCTTGATGGAAGAAGCTGAACTGTTCCACAGTGTATGTACAAGATGTATATACAGGAAGGCCTAAAGAATGCTTGTAATCAACTTAGTGCTAGAATCAGCGAGTCTGACCTAGTGCACATTTTTACAAATAGTTTCACAGGGCAGAGCCATACCCTTTTGTTTGCAGTTGCCTATGGCTGCTTTCATGCTACAAAAGCAGCCTTGAGTAGTTGTGACAGAGACTATTTACTAAAGCAAGGAGCAGGTCACCTCTGTGAAACACCTGTTTGTACAGGTGGAGAAACCAAGGCCCGCCATGAGCAAGTCAGCTACCCAAATCCTTTCTCCTTGAGGAATTCTCTCTCACCTTCCCCATTGCTATGTAAATAGAGCCCCACCTGCTCATCCTTTGGTTGGAGCCACCATCACCTCCTCCAGGAAGCCTTCCAAGGGTTCACTCAGAACCTCTCACTTCCGTCCTTATGGCACTATTACTGTGAGTGGCTCTTAACAGTAGTTTGCTAGCCCTACTCCAGCACAAGGAAAGAAGGATCTGAGGACACTGAGGCCTCTGGGATGCATCTAGAATGACTCAGGAGACAGCTGATCCAGGCTAGGGTCAGCACAGTGGTGACGAGAACAGAATGCCCATTTTGGTTAAGAGGCAGAAATCAGTGGCAACCTCTTCCTGGCTGTGTGTCTCTGTGTCTTGTTGGCCCCCCTTGCCAGCTGAGCTCAACATTGTGCTTGTAAAATGGTCAGAATGACCGTGCCCTGGGGGTCTGCATGCTTCCGAGAGAGTGCCTGTACAGCGCCCTCCCCAGAGCCTGGTCAGGTGAGTGCTCGGCGAAGTGGGGTCTGCAGAGAAGCCCTAGGCTGTGAAAGGGTCCTTTGGGCTGTAGGCCCCTCCTGCTGCCCTCCACTCTGCTGGGAGCGTGCATTCCTGCAGCCCAGCATCTGTGGGGAGATCTCCTTCCCTATCTGTGTTCTGCTAATAAAGAGAAACACACTTGGCGAGGTTAGACAAACAGCGGTGAGTGATTGACACAGCCGCAGCCCTTGGCCAAGCAGCGCGGTCCATGCAGCAAGCTGCTGAGAAAACACCGTGTGGGCTGTGCGTCCCTTGGTGTTTGCTTTCCATTAGCCTCACATTTTGCCCTTTAGTCACACTCCGTCTATCAAGGCTGGCCGAGGAGGAGCCCGCTCCCGTACGCCCTGGCTCACTTCAGGAGCAGCCCCTGAGGTCCCAAAGTGTTCCCTGGTGATCCCTGTTCATCCAACTACTGCAAGGGCAGCTCTGCCAGGGGAGAGCTTGGGGCTCTGAGCCCGGTTCCTCTGTCTGGAGCCACACCCGGGCCACCCTGGGAGCTGAGCTGAGCGATGTTGGGCCAGAGCCCGGGCTTAATAGCTTCCCGAGTGTGTCCCATGTGCCTCCGACCAGAGTTCTGCCTGGGGCTCAGGAGATGAAGAAACAGCAGGCCAAACTGGTGATGGGCAGGTAGGGCACCTGTCTGTGGGCAGAAGGTCCACGGTCCCCATTTGTTTTCTAAAATAGACCTACCCAGGATGAGAGACCAGCCTCCACACTGGGAAAGGAATGGAGAGGTCTGGGCTCAGCCTAATCCTCCCGACCCCCAGCCCTCTACCACCCCTCACCTCCTTACCCCTCTACCATCCCTCACCCTTCCACTCCAGACCCACCCCCACCAAATAGTCACTGCTAGGAATGAGAGGTTTAAGCTCCAAACCTGTGCTCCTTCCTGCCTTTCCCATGGGGCCTCCCTCCACCTACTCCATCTCAGAAGCTATCTCTTCAATCCCAGACACTTGTCTTTACATCACACAATACTTACCTGCACACAGGGCTACGTGGTCATTTCCTGGGAGTCTTTGGAGACAATGGTCACAAAGCTGCAAGTGGGATTCAAGGGCAGTGAGAGCATGTGCAGGGGTACATGCCCCAGAACTTAAAATCCTGGCATCCCAGAGTGACAGGAGCCTCATGGAGGTCTGATCCACTCAAACAAGGCACAGATCTCCTTTGTGAAACACCCACATGTTCAGGTAGAGAAACAGTGGCTCGACATGGGCATGTCAGCTTCCCCAAGCCTCTTGAGGTGGGCCAGGAATCCTTCCCAAGGTTCTCTAGTTTACACCA
This sequence comes from Bubalus kerabau, assembly GCF_029407905.1. NCBI lineage: Eukaryota > Metazoa > Chordata > Mammalia > Artiodactyla > Bovidae > Bubalus > Bubalus kerabau. The sequence goes on from NC_073627.1 coordinate 152,569,350, forward strand.
ACAGAATGGTTGTCAGCCTCTGGGCTGGTAGTTTGGGAATCTGATTGTTTTGTACCTGGGCTCTTGGTCCTGCTCTCCCATGCTCTCTTATTTTGTGGTATTGTTGACCACACAGAACTCAGAGGACTCTGGGCCCTGGCTACCCACTGAGGGTGCTTGGACAAACCAGCACCCACCCAGACCTCAGCTTTCACATCTGTTCATGGGGATCCTGGTGGGAGGAAGCCAAGAGGTGACCCAGCTCTTCCCACCCCACCAGAGAGGCTCCAGGCTGGAGGGCGGAGTGCTGCCTGCCTCCCTGACAAGGCTCTCTCCTCCCTCCTCCTCTGAAGGGGAAATTACCCATTAATGAAAGAGAATTACAAACGCAGCGTCTGGCCCAGCGCCCAAGGTCCTTGGGAGAGCAGAGAGGGAGCAAGCGTGCTGGAAGGCGAATTGGAAACAAATGCACGGGGGTGTTTTCTTTGGTGGATCCGCGGTCCCCTCCCCACCCCCTATTCCTACCACTGTCCCAAATTTGGACTTTTACGGAAACGGATTTCATGCCTGGGCTTCCCATGAACTCTCTTAATTCAATTGAGGGGCCATTATCGGTACCGGGTGTAATGGGCTGTTTCCGCAGCCTGGAGGAGGCCTGTGAAGGCAAGGGGTGGGTGCTTCTCTCCTCTGCAGGTGGGGGCTGGGGTAGGGGGGTAATGGGGGAGCTGGGATGAAGCCCCTGCCCTGGCAGGTGCCCAGAGGGGTGAAATAGGAGGCGACAATTAATTTGAGGCCAGGCAGGGTAGCAAGGGGGAATCAGATGCAAAAGGGGCAGCAGGCAAAAGAACAGCAGGTGAATTTGGGGCTTAGAGGTGGGGTCCCACGGACTTGGCAGGAGGGAATGTCAGGGCCATAGGTGGGAGGAGCCATCTGCCAAGATGTAAAGGTCCCTCTCCCCAGATACCTCATTGCCCATCCTCCTTCCTCCATGAGGAATTCTCTCCCACCCACCCTATTCCTATGCAGGGTCCCTCTTGCTCATCTTCTAATTGGACCCACTATCATCTCCTCCAGGAAGTCTTCCAGGGGCCCACCACACAGCCCCCATTTCTACCTCATGGTACTAACTGTCTTTGTCTTTCATGATCTGAAGGTCTGGGAGAACAGAACCTGTGCAGGGTCTGAAACAATACAAGGTCCTGGAGGGAGAGACCAGGAAGTGGGCCAAGTTTTGGAGAAGGGGCAAGGGGACTAGATGGTCCCTCCTAGCAGAGGGTATCCAGGCTGGTGTAGACAGAGAGTAGGTCCTGTCCCCACATGGGAACTGGCCTATGGAGCTGTGACCTGGGCCATCCCATTGGCCTTTTCCCAGTCCTCGTCTAGCAGGAGGGTCCTTGTCTAGCAGGAGGGTCCTCGTAGCCAGCCTTGAAGGCTGGTCCTGGTGAGAACACACACAGGGCACTTAACTGGGCCGCCCAAGCACATACCATGGAGACTTCCTTCTGCAGAACGGGGTCACAGTCCCTTCTTAGTTTCTGGCAGGAGAGACATGTGGACCCTGACTCTATGGCAGTCCCTCGAGAAATGGAAGGCTGGTCAAAACCCTGTGGCTGGGGGCAGAGGATGAAGAGCCCTGTAGACCCACCTCACCTCCCCCACAGAGGCCTTGCCTCTTGTACTAAGGCAGGAGCCTGGTCATCCGGGTGGTAGATGGGAAACCCAGGGCTTCAGAAAGCAGACCCTGTGGGGGCCTTTGGTTTTCCTTTTTTCTTCAGGACTAGATCCAGAGCTGAGACTCCCAACAGCCAGGGACTATACTCAGGAGGCTGAAGTGAGCTGCAAAGGGATAGAGTAAAGTGCAGCCCTAGGCTTGATACATACTGGGCAAGTACAGAGGGGAAGCAGGCCACATCTCTGTCCCCAGGGCCTCCTGCCTCTGTGAGTGTCTTTCTGACTTTCCACACAATATGGCCTGAGTTCATCAAGCACTCCACACTCTCAGCCCTTTTCTGTGACCAGGTGGATCTGCGGGGGGCTTCCCAGGTGGTAAAGAATCTGGCTGCCAATGCAGGAGACACAAATTCAGTCCCTGGGTTGAGATTATCCCCTGGAGGAGGAAATGGCAACCCTCTCCAGTATTCTTGCCTGGGGAATCCCGTGGACAAAGGAGCCTGGTGGGCTCAAGTCCAAGGGGTCGCAAAAGAGTCTAACATAACTGAGAGACTAAATAGCAGCAACAGTGGTTCCACAGGACTAGTTTTGGCCTGTGGCCTGTGGACACAGTGACGAGGGTCACTTCCAGGCTGCAACAGAGAAGAGTCAGCCTTCCACCTTCTCACTCTTTTGCTTCAGTTTGTAGTACCCAAGTGATCACAGGTGTTGCTGCAAGATAGTAAAGCTGTTGTCAAGCCTGGAACCATGAGTGACTTGTGGGGTGCAAAGCCCCAGCTAACGTGTGTGTGAGATGGGGCAGGCATGAGAAATAAGCCTTGGGGGTGCTAAAGGGTAGGTGACTGACACTGGTATGGTGGTATTGGTGCAGGGGGGTTGGGTAGGAGGTGGGCTGAAATCCATATCAGAGGCTGGAAGGATGGTGACCCACATGATTACAGCTGCAAGGAAAACTTTGAATGAGTGGCTTTGGGAGAAGAGGTAGGAAAGCAGATGCTCCAGCATGTGAGGTTGCAACTGGCTGTGCTTGTGCAGTGGCTACAGAAAAGAACGGAGCTCAAGATAGAACTGGCCAGATTGCTATCAGAATAGAAAAGGAGTTGATAGTGCCCAGAGAACTAAGCCTAGGTGACTAAAAAGACTAACTGCTTCTCAACTCAGACATTGAAGGTGAATTTGATGCCTTGGAGAGACAGTGCCTAGTAAACTCCCCTAATCCATCAGATGGCCTCAGGCAAGATCAGAAGAAGGGTGGATCAGATCCAGAGCAGCTTTATCCCTGCAGAAGGCTGAGAGAGAATTTGTTTCTTGAGGCTGCATAAAAAAGCACCACGGACTGGGCAACCTAGACAACAGGCCTGTAGGCAGGGTTATTTGCCACTCATTTCCCAGGCCAGAAACGGGCCTATATGGGGGGCTACTCAGCACCCAAAGAAAATCAATGCAGCTGAATGGAGAGGAGGGTCTCCTTGGGCACAGGGTCGGGACCCTGTGAGCGCACAGCAGACAAGAGAGCAGAAGCAGGACCTAGTCAAGGCATCCACTCCTCATCTGACTCGGGGCCCTGACACCCCAATCTCTTGTAGGACAGGACATGTTCACTGGGCATGCATGGGAGACCCCCTCTTAGATGGGAGGGACCTGAAATCCTAAAGGACTCTGAACTTTCCAAGGCTGTAAGAGTCTGTTGTTCGTGTATCCTGAGAGTAAGAAACTGTGTTCTCAGGCTTGCCCTGTTTCCGGGGCTGGGGCTGGGCTTGTCAGTAGCCTGGCAGGACTGGGGGGGCCTGTCAGAGCCAGCCTGGGGCACACAAGGAAAGGGCATTCTGAGGACCCAAGTCTGAGGTGGTTCCAAGCCAGCCCCCAGGGAAGGCAGCCAAGGCAGGCAGAACTTCAAATGCTTCAGGGTTATTTTATTTTATTTTATTTTGCATAAGTGGAGGCAAAAATTGGTTTCTCGTGTGGTCTAACGCTTTCCAAGTCATAACATCACTCCCCAGCTCCTGCCATTCAGGGTGGAGCCGGGATGGGAAGAAGAGGGGTGAGCTGTGGGCTCCCTCTCTCCCTCCCCACACAAAGCCACCTTGGGGCACAGCCACAACAGTGTCAACCCCAACCCTCAGGGACAGACATCCTCCAATCAGAGCCCTTCCCTTCGGGACCATCTGTTTGATATTAGGCAGGTTACCCCACTTCTCTGAACCTCAGTCTCTCTGACTGTGAAATGGTCATAGAGCTTACGCATGTTTTGGGACCATGCGTTTCTCCAGAGTCCAGGGAGTAATGAGTTGTGGTTCTGTTTTACAGCTCTCCTGGGAGGTCTCTGACTTGGCATGTTCAAGCTGGAGGTGGGGAATCTCTCAGTCAGGACCCCTGAGGCAGTCCCTTCTTTCCCGGGAAGCTCAGCCCACTTGGGCAGGGGACCCACTGGGCCCAGGCCAATGACCCTGGATGGGTCCCTTGCTGCCCAAGCCCTCCTCCCACGGGGCCCCCAGCCATGGCCTCCTCTCTCTCTTCCACCACATCTGCCTCTAGAACTCTGCCTCAGTTTACCACTGATGTTCCCCAGGGCCCCAGGAGAGGAGGCTCTTAGGATGAGCACCCTAATTCCTTTGACTGATCCATCCGCTCCACGGTATCCCCTTCAATTCCATCTTCCATGCCATCTGCCAGATCCCACAGCTTTGTTTCTGTGCTGCTCAAACTGGTGCCTTCTGGACAAGTCACACAAGACCCTCAGGGTCCTGCTTCTGCCTACCCAGCCGCTTCACCCTCCACTTCTGATCCGGAAGGCCATGCTCTCCTGCACTCCTCCCTGTGCTCATTCCTCTGCCAGAAATGTCCTTCCTTCCTTCCCTACTTGCTCAGCTTAGACATGCCCTCTGAAACCTCTTGACCCCAAATCCTCAACCGCTGAAGCCCCCAGAGCAACCTGTGCTGTGTTTTTCAGGCCTTCCCTCTTGGCTTGCAGGTGCTGATGATCACTACTGGTCAGCTCCCACTGTGTAACACAATACCCAGAACCAGCAGGTGGTTACGTCTGCTCGTGAATCTACTGGTCAGTCGGTTCTCCTGGTCTTAACTGATCTTGGCTGGACCCGCTGTGGCATCTGTGATAGTTCAGTCAGGAGCAGGCTTGTTTAGGATGACCTCTGTATTCACTTTCTGTACTACATAAAGAATCGTTCCTCTCCCAGTGAGAGAGAGGCTGGCAGTGTGGCTGAAGGACACCACCGCAGACCTTCCTTGGCTCCACCACTCACCCTCATCTGTCTCAGCAGTGGCTGAGAAGAGAGACTGAGGGACCAGAGGTGCGCAGAGACTCAGTGGGAAAGGAGTCTGGGTCCTGATGACCGTTGGGGGCAGGGCTGGTCTGGGTTGTGGTGTGGCCCCCAGGAGGATGTCCTGATGCCCACCATGCCTGCTCCTGGGCTCCAGCTGAGCCAATCCTCATGGCTGAGCCCAGCTTGGGATTCCTGGAGACCCATGAAGAAAGTTTACCATAGGCAGCGGTGTTCAGCCACTAAGAAGCCCTGGGAGGCTGTTCATCTTTGAGGGATTTTGAGTCCAAGACTGGAGTCATTATCAGGGGAGTGGCTGTGGGGGAATGGAGTGATAGGGAAGAGAAGGAAAAGGAGGGGACAAGAGAGGTGCAGGATGAAGGGCCAGTGGAGAGAAGGAAAGGAGGAACCAGAGTGAGGCGGGCAATTATCATCTTCCCAAGCATCCCTTTGCTTCAGTGCCTGCGTCCAAAGTCGCTAGTTGTCTCTCTACCTTAGTCCAGTGAGACAGGAATGGTCGCCACCTTTTACAAAGGGACACAGATCCAGGGAACTTGGGACCCGGGCAGGATGGCCAGGAGCATCCTTTTTGTCACAAGTGGACTTTGACGCACCAAACGTGGCAGCTGGTCTCAGGGGCTGACCTCCCTTCCAATGCACTGGAGCCGGGAAACTTTTCTCCCCATTACAGGCAAGACTCATGCCAAAAGAACCACCTGGGCTTCTGGCCTTCACCCCAGTCTCCTAGGGAAGACATATTCCCCAGAGCTGGATGGACACTCAGGACCACTACCTGATTTGTTGTTGTCCAGTCACTCAGTCGTGTCCAACTCTTTGAGACCCCAGGGACTGCAGCATGCCAGGCTTCCCAGTCCTTCATTATTTCCCAGAGCTTGTTCAAACTCATGTCCATTGAGTTGATGATGCCATTCAACCATTTCATCCTCTGTCATCCCCTTCTCCTCCTGCCTCCAATTTTTCCCAGCATCAGGGTCTTTTCTAATGAGTGGTCTCTCTCCAATGAGTGTATCAGATGGCCAGAGTACTGGAGCTTCAGCTTCAGCATCAGTCCTTCCAATGCATATTTGGGACTGATTTCCTTTAGGATTGACTGGTTGGATCTCCTTTCAGTCCAAGGGACTCTCAAGAGTCTTCTCCAACATCAATTCAAAAGCATCAATTCTTTGGCGCTCAGCCTTCTTTATGGTCCAACTCTCACATCTATACATGCTGCTGCTACTAAGTCGCTTCAGTTGTGTCCAACTCTGTGCAACTCCATAGATGGCAGCCCACCAGGCTCCCTTGTCCCTGGGATTCTCCAGGCAAAAACACTGGAGTGGGTTGCCATTTCCTTTTCCAATGCATGAAAGTGAAAAGTGAAGTCGCTCAGTCATGTCCAACTCTTCACGACCCCATGGACTGCAGCCTACCAGGCTCCTCCGTCCATGGGATTTTCCAGGCAAGAGTACTGGAGTGGGGTGCCATTGCCTTCTCCAATCTATACAGACTACTGGAAAAACCATAGCTTTTACTATATGGACCTTTGTTGGCAAAATAATGTCTCTGTTCTTTAATACCTGAGGGCACACCCCAACCCCTCCGCCCCTGCCCCCCACCAGCCAGGACCTTACAGTGATGGCCCAAACTCCAGCCTCCATCCAGCAGGCATCATGGGGACCTAGTGCAGGCTGACTCAGTTTTGCTCATCTGCAAAATGGAGACAGGCACTGCTTGCCTAGGTGACCTCCAGAAGAACTTGGGGCAGTATGCTGGTACAAGGGAGGTGTGCACTTGGGGTTACAGCCCTGGGTTCAGGTCTTTGTGTTGCACGTCTCCAGCTCGTGACTCTGGCACAGGTACTAGGGCTCTCGGAGCAGTAGAGCAGCCAGGAGAGGATGATGTGTGTTCCCGAGGCCTGGGGCCACCCTGGGAGGGATGATGACAGACACCCAGCTATTACTGCGTCTTGGGGCCAGGCCCTTCCCACTCACTCGGGGCAGAGGCAGCCCCAACAGGGATTCACCCAAGGCGCTGTCGGGCCTGTCATTCAGGCCTAATCCCTGCCCTTTGTCCGCCTGCCACTGGGGCTTTGGGTTGCCACCTGCCTGCGCCAGGTGATGTCATGGGAAAAGAATGTGATGGGTGGGGGCAGGAGAGGGGCCATCCTGGAGAGTGTCTGTCTCCCCTCTCCAGGTGGGCAGGGGACTGTGGGAGACTCAGCCCCGAAGTGTGAAAACTCAGGTCTCCCCTCCCCTATGGGCCTTGGGTATCATCCTGTCCTGCAGATGACAAGTGTTCCATGAGGTCAAAAGTTTGAAAGTACTGGAAGCTTCCAGAGCCTTGTTTAAAGGAAGGGTGCTACTGAGCTCATGGTCACAAAGCAGTGGATGAGAACAAAACAGCAGGGGCATCTGTGTCCAAGGCTCCATTGACTCCTCGAAACAACCGCAGAGCTGGGCATGGACATGTTCTCTGGGAGAGCAGCCCTGGCTGCACTGAGTTACCAGGGCTCCATGGCAAGACTCAGCAGTGTGAGGGGCCTGCCATCCTGTGAGCTCAGAATAGGGGCTGCCAGAGACCTCTCTGAGCCTCAGTTTCTCCATCTGTGAAACAATTTTGCTGCCCCCCACTGCCTTCCTACCAGGCCAGGAAATCCCAGGCAGTTTTCTTAACTTCCTGTTGTCACTCTCAGTCAACTCATTCCTGCAATACTCTACCTCCTGCTGGGGCCTGACTGGGCCCCGCACAGGGAGGGAGAGGAGGCGGGGGCGCCCTGGGGGCTGTGTGCCCTGGCCTGAGGACCTCCCTCCTACCTGCCCTTCGACCTTTGGAGCCTCATCTCCTGAGGCTTCTGGGACCCTCCTTGCGACTCTGCTGCAATTTCCTTCCCTTACTTATGTGGTAACTGGGGAGCCAGCCTCCTTCCACCTGGTGACTCTAGCATCTCAAGGCCTTAGCATCCTTGATTGGGTCCTGTGCAAGAGTCAAGAGATGATAAGAGAGAGAGGGTGCAGAGATTTGGGGGCCAAACCAGGAAAGGCACACATCTCCCCTGCCCACCCTGTAGTGGCTAGAACCAGCCCTGGGATTGCAGAGGCCAGGGAAAGGCTCTCCTCATGCGATGGGGAAAGAAAATGGCCTTTGACGAACATATGGAATTTTCTCACTACACCTTTGCATGTCCCAATCCCAAACTCCTGGTCTGTCTTCTAGGAATGGAGATAGTTCAGCGATTAGAATGTTCCATCCTGTAGGACAGTGAAAGCTCTGAACTTGACCTGTGAGGCACCATCTTCTTGCAGGCACCAGGTGGATTTGCCTCCTGCTCACCGGCTGCCCAGCCAGAGTATAACAGTGGGGGTGTGATAGGGGGAAAGTGGTGAGTTCTTTTGCTGGTGGCGTCACTCTCCCAAGCCTGGAGGTGGGTGAAGTGGACTCTCAGGGCAAATCTGTGGGCATTTGAGGAGATACCTTTGCTGGTCTCTTTCTGTGACTTCTGTGGAACAATATCACCTCTTTGGCCACTCCCTCCTAGCTCCTGCACCACTCAGTCCTCACTGCTGAAGCTCCCCCACCCCCTCCTCTCACGCACTATGGTGAGCAGGATCCTGAGATGGCCCAGAGCCTACCCCGGAGTCCCCTCCTGTGGCTGTGACAGAACCATGAACGGGTTACTGAACAGACTGTCTTGAGGGTGGGCCTAAACTAACTGGAGGGGAGGGCTTTAAAAGAATATGAAGCGCCAGAGAGATAGATGCCCTTCTGCTGGCCTGGGAAGGCATGGACAGCCAAGACTATTTCTGGGGGCCACATGGCTACTTGAGTGGCCTCTGGGAAGAAGAGCTGGTCCTGGCAGACAACCTCATCCACGGCTGCATGGACCTGAATTCTGCCAACTACAGGGAGCTCGGAGAGGACCAGAGTCCCAGATGAGACTGCAGTCCTGGGAGACATAAAGACGTTAAGTCTGGAGACCCTAAGCAGAGCTCCACCTAAGCTGCTCCTGGGCTTCCAACCACGGAGACCCTGAGATCGTCGGTCTGCTATTGTGATCACTCAGTGTGTGGCAGCTCCTTGTGCAGCTTAGAAAATGGACACAGGCAGGACTTGAAGGGTTCCTGCCTGGGAGAAGCATGCTTCCTTCCCTGAGGCTGCGCAAACCTCCCAAGCCTCCCAGATTCCCCAGTGGTTGAGGCCAAAATTCTCTGTGACACACCACGAAGAGGTGGAATGGTGTCCTTCCAAACGTCACACCTGCCCAGTGTTTCTGAGTGTGACCTTACTTGCAAATAGAGTCTTGGCAAATTAATGAATTAAGGATCTTGAGATGAGATCATCCCGGATTGTCCTGGTGGGCCTTAATTCCAATGACTGGTGTCCTTATAAGAGGTGAGGACACAGACACACACAGACAGGGAAAGGTCACATGACAACAGAGGCAGAGGTTGTAGTGATGAGGCCGTAATCCAGGGGGTGACTGGGGCCACCAGAAACTGGAAGAGGCAAGAAGGGTCCTCACAAGAGCCTCTAGAGGGAGCATGGCTCTGCTGATAGCTTGATTTCAGACTTCCCTCCTCCAAAACTGGGAAAAGATACACTTCAATTGTAAGCCCCCTGCCACCCTAGTTGTGTTGTTTTTCTAAAGCAGCTATGGGAAACCAGTGCAGATCCTGCCGGAGTCATCCAGGAGAGGCTGGAACAGCAAGCAGCCCAGATGATGGAACGGAGCTTCATCAGACACTTAGGTCCTTGCCACTGAGCCCCTGTGTCTGGGACACGCGGTAACAGTGCCTCCAAGTTGTGGCAAAGTACTTCCTCTCCTGTCACAGGGAAAAATGAGAGGTCAGAGTGGGTGATTTCAGGGAGACCTCCTGAATATCCATGCTGACAGAATGTAGGCATTTCCGCCTTTCACCAAAGGGAAACCAAGGCTCAGAGAAGGGAAACAGTTTGCCCAAGAGACAGCCATTGTCCCTACAAAAACACTCAGAGGACACAGAAAGAACAGGACAAGAATGTTAATTGCAGCCTTGTTTTTGTAGCAAAACCCCCAGACCAGCCTAAATGTGCCTTCATCAATAGAGGTGTGACTAAATAAATTAGGAAACCCTCCGAGGTTTTCTGCAGGTTTGGACAGGATGGATCTCTGAGACGCAATGGGGAGTGGAGGAAGCAACCTGCACAGTGAAGTGTGGAAACGTGATCCCATGGAGGCCTTTGACAGCCCAGCAAATCCCGAGTCAAACAAACTAATCGCAGGAAGACATTTTTTGAACAATCGGGGAAATTTGAAGACTGCTGGGGCATTAGACGATATTAAGGCATGACTGCTAATTTTGTTAAATGTGCTGATGGAGTGGTGGTGTTAAAGGGGAAAGGAGACCTACCTCGGGGAGACAGCAACATACTGAGATGACTGCAGATGATATGGTGGTGCCTGAGATTTGCTTGGAACAAGTCACTGGGGGCAGGGATATGGAGGCGCCAAGAGCGGTCATGAGAGGAGCTTGGTGGAGCTGCACAGTAGGTATAGCACTCTTCAAACTATTGTATTGGAAAATTTCAACAAAAAAAGCTAAGCACCATAAAGCAATACTATGTGTTTTCTACATATATACATGAATATAAATAAAGGCAAGTTTTAATGGCCAAAAGGATGTACTCCAAACAGGCAAAGGTGGACACCTGTGGAGGTGGGACCCTGATTAGAGGGGTGTGGCCATTTGTGGAGCCATGAATCTTAATTTGTAGGGTTTAATTTTTTAGAGAGAGAATGCCTAGAAGTTTTACTCGTGTAATTGAATGCTGCCCTCAACCAAATAATAGAAGAGAAAAGGCTGAGTGGCTGAAATGTACCGAGTGGTTAGATCACAAGTGTTCTCACCACACACATACTCACACACACACATACGCACACACATACAAAGGTAACTATATGAGGTGAGGAGTATGTTAATTAGTTTGATTGTAGTAGTCATTTCACAATGTATAAATATATCAAAACATCACATTGTATACCTTAAATATATACAATTTTTATTTTTCAATTAACACAAAGAAAAATCTGGTGCTGTGGGCTTCAGTGGTGGCTTAAGAGCCACGTGTTCCCAGGACCCTACACACTCTGTCTGCAAGTTTCAGAGAAGTGGTGCCCACTCCATGCCTGCACATCCCTGCCTGAGGCCGTGTCTACTATGGCCCAGGGACTGGTGGAAGGAACAGAGTCCTCGCCAGATGTGGAGCCAGGGCAGCCACTCTCCACTCCCACAACGCCACTTGGATGTCACTCTACTTATATTACTCCACAGGACTGACAGCTCAGGGCAAAGAGGGTAGCTGGGGGCCAGAAGCACCAGGAGCCACCATTTGATTTTAAGTAACCCCAAGAGGGGGAGTGGGAAGTTTCCTGTGACGGCAGAGCAGGTAGGGTGTCCACTGGTCCTGTGTAAATCCCAGATCTGCTGCCTGGTCTGCGTGGCTGGAGAGGGCCATTTCTGGGTTCAGACTCCATAGTGTGTGGAATAGTGTTCCCCCTCAAAGTTATGTCCACCTAGAATCCAAGAACATGATCTTATTAGGAAGCAATGTCTTTGCATATGTAGTTAGTTAAGACAAGGCTGTCCTGGAGTAAGGTGGGGCCCCAATCCCATGAATGATGTCCTTAGAGGAGATGAGGACACACAGGTATATGCAGGGAGAGGTAATGGGGCAATGGAGGCAGAAATTGGTGTGATGCAGTCACAATCCCAGGGATACCTGAAGCCCCCAGAAGCTGGAAGAGGCAGGAACAACCCTCCCCTGAAGCTATCAGAGGGAGCACAGGCCTGCGACGTCTCGATCTCAGACTTCTAGCCTCCAGAACTGGGAGAGGATAATTACCACAACAGTCCCCAGGTGTAAATGGGGACCACAGCAGTGTCTGTGCTGCAGATATGACTATTCTAAGGGTGAGCTTAGATAATACTCACTGAAAAACAGTCACTCTGGTGGGGACAACTGAAACAGAGGCTGGTAATGAGGATACAAACTCACTCAGATACAAAGGGACCGAGGAAGTAGCTAGAGGCCTGATTGGACCCAGGATTCAAGAGATGGCGTCAAGACTCAGTTTCCCTTCCCTATGGCCTGGAATGGCATGCTGACCACCCACCCAGCCACTGTGACCAGTATGAAGCCACTGACCAGCATAGGCTGAGGTCGCTTTCTCCAGCCCTGGGGAAGGAACACAGGGGCCCAAGAGGAGTTAGCAGGGATCCCCACCTGCTATGGCGGCCACAAACCAACAAACGTGTCCCACGTCATGGCGTCAGAGATGATGCTGGCTGAGGAAGGAGCCCCACACAAGATGCACTTATCTCAGGCAGCTTGGGCCACTGTAACAGAGCACCACAGGCTGGGGCTTAAACTACAAACATTTCTTCCTCACAGTTCTGCAAGCTGGAAGTCCAGGATCAAGGATCTAGTGAGGACTCTCTTCCTGGCTAGTGGACAGCCACCTTCTTGCTGCATTCTTACATGGCAGAAAGAGAGAGGCTCTTCCTATTAGGACACCAGTCCTATGGGATCAGGGACTTCCGTTCTGACCTCACTGAGTCTGAATCACCTCCTTACAGGCTCCATCTCTAATACAGTCACATTGGAGGGTGGGCTTCAACAGGGGGATTTGGGGACATGAGTCAATCCATTGAAGTCCCTCTGCTTCTCCCCACTCTAGCCCAACCCACCCCACTCCCATGCGGGCCCCAAAGACCCTGTGTCAAATCCAAACCTGACCTTGTCCTTGCCTTCCTTAAAAGACTTTCCTTAATTCTGACACCAACAGAACAGTTGCTGAAATGGCTGGCCACATAGACTTTCTGTACAGAGACAAGCCAGACATTCCTCCTCTCTGTCCCCACAACCGCCCCTCCCTGGAGTGCAATGCCATTTCCTCTCCCCTCATGTCTAGACTCGCCTCATGACTTGCTTTGTCCAATGGAAGGTGGAGGGAAGGACCTCATCCCTGCAGACTGGGCCTTCTGGGGCTTGGTTGTTCCCATGTTCACTTCCTAGAATGTTCCCTTTCAGCCTCCCAGATAACTGGGACCAGAAGCTTTCCTGGGCTCTAGCAAGACACCAAGCATGGAAGGCTACAGTCCATAGGATCATAGAGTCAGATATGACTAAGTGACTTTCACTTTCACTTTCACTTTCACTTTTCTTTCACCCAAATTTCAGAATCTGGAGCAATTAAGTTATTGTTGGTGTCTTGGGGTAGTTTTTTACATCTGACTGATACAGGTTTCCACTCATCTCTGGAGCATTGACCAGAGAGATGCAGAAGAGGAATGCAAACTGAGAAATAGCCACTGTCCTTGGTGCCTTAAACGGAAGCTCTGGGAGGGGTTACGGGTGAGTGGCAGCGGGGGCATGCACTCTGGAAGTTTGGTTTAACTTCCACCCCTGCTCTGGACTTCAGTTTGTCTCATCTGCAAAGTAAGTGGCTTGGATAGGACTGATGACTTTTAGGTATTATTTAGCCCTTTTGGTGGACAGGAGATTGGGTCAGCCAGAATCCATGGCACCTTGTTCTGAAGATGACACTTGGGTTCCTTTCCAAATCCCCTGTGCCCTTGGAGATAATCGTTGTGGATGCTCCAGTGCCTGCTTTCCCACTATGAAGAAGTAGCCGTGTAGCCAGAGGCTCATCTTCCCTGAAATCTCACCAGGAAGCAGAACTCTGAGATCCTCTTCCTGAGGCATCCGCACTCGAGGACCATGTGCAGCTGACGGGAGCAGAGCCAGCCACCTGGTTCCAAAGTCAGGCTTCTGACTCCCAGCTCCCCCACCCACAAGCTACTCACTGGCTCTGGCCTCAGTTTCCCCATCTGTACAATAGGCTAATAGGGGCTAATGTGTGACTCGATGGCACAGTGCCTGGCATACCATGAGGGGTCACAAAGCCTCAGCTCAGGGAGCTGTTTCTGTCATCCTTACCATCAGTCTCCTGGGGCTGACCCAGTTACTATCTTCTTCCAAACCCAACACTTGGGCCTCCCCTCATCTGATAACCTTCCAGGTCAGCCCCTGCCTGCTGCTGTGGGCAGTCAAGCTCCCTGGGCTGTCATGGCCCACAACACAACTCCAAATCACTGCACAGAAATGCCCCATAGAAACAATCAGGCCAGCATGGCAATCCAGCTGGAGCAGGGTAAGGTGGCAGCATGGCCCAGGGTTGCCCCTCATACTCGGAGATTCCAAAGGGCTTTAGGGCTCAGGCACCAGCAGGCAGTGCAGGACTCCTGGGATGCGTGCACCTGCCCTTCCCCTAGGGAGATGAGACAAGAGCATCTTACTTGGCAGGAAGACTTGTCCAGGGAATACCACTGGGAAGAAGACAGGGATGACCCCCACCTGCTGTAGGGTAGCACTGTGCCTGAGGATCCTGCCAGTCACCAAATGGCACCAAACATCATAACGACACAAGTCACAGCCCATGGCCATCCTCACATGCATTAATTCAGTCCCAGCAAGACAGGATGGTTGTGTAGTGTTCCATTTCACAGATGAGCAAACTGAGGCATAAAGACTGTCCATGATGGGACCAGCATTGGATGCAGATAGCCCTCTGGGGTCTAAGTTCTGATGCCCAAGGTCTAAGCCAGGATGCTCAAAAGAATCATGTGGCCAGAGTGGAAGCCAGGAGCTGCTGTGCTGGCCCCTCCACTCTGCCCCCACCCTAACCAGCCACACTCCACCTATGGTTACCTGGGGGTGAGACAGGCTGGACAGGGTGGGGCATTCAATTTCCAACCCATGCCCCCCTACTGTAATAGGAAAAGTCAGGGAAAGCCACGGCAAAGCCCGGCGCCATGGATGCCGCCTGCCGGAGGCCTCATGGCCACAGAACCTGCAGTCATGCAAATGATTAATGTCAGCTCCGTGGAGGGCCGGGGTCCACAGGAAATTGGAGTCGATGAATTTAAGAGAGAAACTCCTTGTTTAAACAGAACTACTTTAGAAAATAAATACTGCCGAAGTTGATGGTAAATACAGATATTTGTGTGGGACAGAGGTGGAAATATGAATTTAATAAAGCTGGTGGCACGTGGCCCTGCTCCTTGGGCCCCTAAGCCAGTGTCCCAGCAGCCTCGGCTGCTCAGAACAGGGCCTCGCTTCCTGTTTCACTCCTGTGACCTTGGCAATTTACAACCCCTCCCCAGCCTGAGCCTTGGAGCGGTCTACAAACTCTCTTGCAGGCCAGTGTAGAGCTGTTGGCTCACTACGGCCGTCCCCTCCTCCAGGAAGCCCTCCATGACTTTGCTGATGAGGCCGGCAACCTGAGTGCTATGACCACACCCACAGCCTCTCAGACCTGCCCTGGCTGCAACAGGCCTCCCTGTGGGCTTCACTAACCCCACTTGGTAGAGGGGAGACAGGGACTCCAGAAAATGAAGCGACTTTCCCAGAAGTAAGTAGCAGAATAGAGAGGAACTGGGGCCCACTAGGTGTGCCATTTCAGTAACAGGGTCTAGGGTTGGGGAGGAACCACTATCCAGCTCTGCAAAGTCCTTGTGGGCCCAGAAGCAGGGCATGGGGGAACAATGCCCCTTAGGGAGGGGATCCTCCTGTGGCCAGGAAGCTCCATCCCAGTAGAGGCAAAGGAGGGTGCCCATAACTCCCACACTGCACATCTGCTCACGTCATACCTCCTGCCCTCTACCTGTCCTGTGACGTTTACCGAACCCTTTCTGTATAAGAAGCCCAGAGACCCAGACAGAGTCAGACTCCACCCCACCCTGGTTGGGGGCCCCAGACATGGCTGGTGGAATGTGCCAGAGAAGATATGTCCCGCAAGCTGTGGCCCAGGCAAGGAGACTGGAACAATCTACCGTTGCTGGGGATCCCAGTGTTGCAGGAACCATCCACACCCCCTCCTAGGATTCTCAGGATGGCTGATGCCGTCCATAAAGATAGGGTCAGCTGGTGCCGGGCACCTGGAGCAACTCCACCCCTCCCCATACACACACTCCTCAGAGGCTGGTCATAGAGCAGGCCACAGCCTCCCCCTGCTTCCCTCCTGGCAGGGCCCCAGCCCCACATGAAGCACCCAGAATCCCCTAGCAGATAGCCTAGCCACTCTGGGTCTGGCCCAGAGAGGGGAGTGCTTGCTGACAGCGCCCCTCAGAGGCAGGTGTTGTTACCACCTCCACTTTTCAAGTGGAGAAACCAAGGCACAGAAAGGATAAGAGACACTTGAGGCCACGCAGTATATGGCAGCCCTGGAGTGTGCCCACGATGATTGGCTGAAGTCCTCAGGACAAGACCGCCTGGAGGCCAAACCCCCATGCCTCTCCCAGCAGCCTCACAAGCCTGGGCCCTCGAGACAGGCTCAGCTGAAGCCATGGTCCACCACATGCACCCGTTTCTCAGATGAGAAGACTGAGTCTCCAGAGAGGTCGGGCTGGAGGTTCACCCTACCTGGAGTGTCTCAAGGCTCCCTGAGGAAGGACACACCCCGCCTCCCACCCCCGCAGAGGACAGCTGAACCCTGCTGGTGGAGACAGGTCTCAGGAACAACAGCGCTGCTGTGTCGACACGTGCAGGACGACGGTGATTTACACGAGGCCTCCTAATCCCCCACCGGGCACCCTGACTCATGGGCCTGGCACCCCTGCCCGCGCCCGCAGGTGGACGGGCATTCACCGCGACGGCTGCGCCACTGTTATTTTTTCATAAGCCTGCCTTGAAATTTGTCAAACCACATATTGTTCTCGCACACGCCCGTCAGAGAAGCCCGCGCCAGATGGGCTGGCTTCCTACGTGTGCTCCAGGCAGCAAAGTTACACATCAACTTCGGTTTTATGTCAAACCTTTAAAAGGGGGAAATAAAAAAGAAGACATAGGAGAGATTTTTTTTAAAAGAAGAAAGAAATGAGTCGGAGTCTGAACAGGCAGGACTGTGATCGTGCACAAATCCTGGCTCGCTGGTGCCGGGTTTTATATGGAAACTCGGGCCGTGGTAAATAGAACTTCCCGGCTGTCAGGTCCTTCATTAGCGAGGTGTGCATAATTTATGTATTTAAGAGCTGCCTTCAGCCAAGCTATCACACGGGGAGCATGCTTCATAGGTGTTAGTGTTTATACGGACAGTAAATAAATGTCACACACACACAAAATCCACTCTCAGGCCAGTGCTGACGCGGCCCCATCCATCATCCGCCCAGCTGGAGGTTTCACAGGGCTGCCAAGGCCCGAGGGCTGCCTGGCCTGGCAGCGGAGCTGGCAGGGCCGGAAAAGGCTGTGTGAAGGCGGGAGGCCTAGGGGCTCTCACACCTGTCCAGAGGCCACAGGAGCCTCTGGGAGGAGTGGGGCCTGCCCATTAGGAGGCCCCCTTCCATCTACCTATCCCCTGAATTCATCGACGTCAGGCCAAGCCAGGCCATGCTGGCTCCAAGGGCTTCCTTGGACAAGGATGGAGGGGCCTGGTCCATCTCTGCTCAGCCAAGGCTGCCGAGCCTGGAGCCACCTCAGAGGCCAGCACGGGCCGGTAGCTAATAATAGCACTGCAAGCAGGGGCCAGGCCAGTGGTGTTTCCATCCATTAGTTCACTGGCTCCTCACCCTGCCTACCTGGTAGGTCCTGTTTTTTAAAGTTTGGAGCTATTTTTAATGAAAAAAAATTTTTTTGAAATCGTTTTTGCAATTCTTTTTCACGGTCCATAATCAAACTGTACACGCTGGCAGGCCATCGAGGACATGTCCTCACCTCTGTACCCTCTCATTCAGCCCCTGCCCCAGAGACAGCATTTTCTGCAGTTCTAGGGGGCTGTTCCAGGAAAGCCTGTATGTAAATAGCCCCTTCCTCTTCTCTGGCAAAGTGGTGACACTCCCACACAGCCCTGTCCCTTCCTTTCTCCCTAAAGGCCACCCAAGGCTCAGCCCACTGCAAACATGGATTCCTAAGGAGAACATGTGGATATCCCACCAAAAGGGTGCCCCTACTCCCCTAGTGGCCAAAAAACAGCCAGGGCTGTGCCTGCAGCACCAATATCCATGCTGAGGGCTGTTAAGTGTTGAGCTGTGTGCTTGTGTGCTCAGGCACTTCAGTCGTGTCCGACTCTTTGCAACTCTATGGTCTGTAGCCCGCCAGGCTCCCCTGTCCATGGGATCCTCCAGGCAAGAATACTGGAGTGGGTTGCCATGCCCTCCTCCAGGGGATCTTCCCAACCCAGAGATCTGACCCAGTTCTCCTGCATTGCAAGTGGATTCTTTGCTGTCTGAACCCAGCTGACACCTTAATCTCAGACTTCTGAACTGCAGAACAGCGGGAGGATAACTTTCTGTGGTTCTGTGTTGCTCTGTTGTGACAGCCATAGGAGGCTAAAACAGAGCCTCTGCAGATGCTTTACCGTCTGAGCCACCAGGGAAGCAGAGCACCACGACCAGGCCTCAAACATCCCAGGGAGAGGTGATTGGGAAAAAGACATTGGAACTAGACAGGCATCACCTCCTTGGTTCAAGCTCTGTTAAGTCATTTAGCCCCCTTGGCTCAATCTTTCCATCCACACAGTGGGACCACAACAAACTTGCCTTGAGGATGTAATCCATATGGAGTACTAGAGCCTCAATGGAAGTTGATATATGCTATTATTTGGAGACAGCTATTATAGCTGTCTAAATGCTATTATATGAGACAGTGTGGGGCCATGATTAAAACCATCACCAGGAAGTAATCTCTGCTGTGTGTGGAGGGGCATCACGCCGAGATGTCACACATAGTCAACCAGAGGTTGCTAGATGGAGCGAGAGCAGATCAGGATAACCAGATGTCAGAGACCAAGTCCAACCTTCTTGTTCTGCAGGTAGGAAAACAGGATCAGAGAGGGTGAGATCCGGCTCAAAACCACCAGCATGCCTATGGCCAAGGTGGAGCTGGAGCCCAGGGTCCCATCTCCAGCATCACAGTTCACAAGGCAGCGTGCAGGCCTGGAATTGTCTCCTGTAGGAGTGGCCCTGCATGTCCTTCCCTGGACCATCCCTATCAGAGCCCCTCAGGACCAATGTGGGTCAGCCGCGGCTGCAGCGACACAACACAACCACCACAGGCGCTCGTGCAACAGAAGCATGGGCTTACCCCATACGCCTGTGGCCTGGAGGCCGTGTGGTGAGGATGGGCTGCTCACGGAGGACACCTGTGCTTTCAGGGCCTATGCCTCAAAGGGGGCCACCAGCGCCCCAGCCCAATTCCACCGGCCTAAGTACCACCAGGCATGGGACGCCCACCTCTTTCTGGGAGGAACTGTAAAGGAGGGTGAAACATTGAGCCTGGGAGGGGAGTTGGCCACCGCCCTCCCTCCACGGGGAGTGCAGAGTGCCACAGCCTGCGGGCGGAGGTGGGGAGGGCAGCACCCCAGGACCATAGGTACGAAACTGGCACACAAACATCACTGTGCGGTCATGGCTTCTTTGGGCACTGCACGGTACAAACCCGAGGGTGGGCCCACTGCGAGAGTGATGTTAAATCCATAAGATCCTGAGGCATGCAGCCTGTGACGCCCACATGACTGGAATTTGGGAAAAACTGACCTAATTCAGGCCATCTCCTGCTTAGAGAACATTCACATTTTTAATCGGGATTTCCAAAGAAGAAGGAAAAAGCACAGTGACATTTCAGGCCCCGTCACAGGTAGAGTGAGGCAAAGAAACACCTCAAATCTCTAGGGAGCCTTGGAGAGCACCAATAGGGATAAGCCGTAGCTAGTGACAGGATTAGGGGCAGAACCACCTAAGTGTGAAGAAGCAGAGCCCAGCTTTCAGCAACAATGGAATTCATTTCATGACATATCAAAAGCTCCTATGAAAGTGATCTAAAGGTCTTAGCTGACCACAAGCTGAAATGATGGAACAAATTTGATAGCAAAACAAGGACGTGGTCTCCAACGGCACAAAAGAATTGTGCTATCTCACAAGCTCAGAGCGGTGTCACCTATACTACAGCTAGAGAAGCCCCTCCCTTCAGCCAAAGAAATTATATCCATTTCTTGCTCTATATTATACAAAGGACATTAGCAAACCAGTGTAGGGCACTGGGGTCATTCAGTAAACAGGTGTCAGCTCCTGTGCCAGGGAGACTGGACCGGATTCATGAGAAAACTAAATCACCAAGGGATTGGAGGACAGGGCTGGGGTCACCTGCCTTAGGTGAGCTGCAGGCCCTCATCAACACCTCCAGCCTGCAGTCCTGATCTGTGCTCCAATAGCTTGAAGACGCTGAGAGCCGGCCACAGGGCCCGCCCTGCCCACCACAGGCCTTGCTCCTGTGCTTTGCAATCCAGGGTCTCCACACTGCTCGCCCTGTCTCCCCTGCTTCCACTTTCTCCTCCTTCATCCTCCACCCTGGCCTGTGGCGTTTTCCTGCTCAAAGCCCCCCATGGCTCACTATTGCTCTCACTGTCCATCTCAGTGGTCTTGGACAAGGCACTCCGCCCCTCTAAAGCCTCAGTTACCTCTTCTGCAGAATGAGTTTCACTGGTCACTCTGTATGGCGCACAGGCACCAGAGCAGTTTCCCTACAGAATGGCATTCTGGTGTTGCGTTTTCCTTTTCTGGGGCTTGCCCTTCCCACTAATATCCCTTGGGGGACTGCCCTGTCCTCAGTCTGCCTGGTTCTAGAAGGCAGGTCCCATCCTGATGCAAGGGTGCAAATGCACTCCTGCCCACCAAGATGCTGAACTAGCACATGCCTACTAGTCAGAGCCATCTGGGAGCCAATAGGAAAAGGGCTGCTGTCCTGACAGCTGTGGGACTCAAAGTTTCCCTGGGTGCCCACCCCAGCTCTGGTTCCACCAAGGGAGGCACCCTGAGAAAGAAGCCAGCAGAGGAGAAGCTGGAGTTGCTGGACCCAGCTGTGCCAGCAGGGAGACCTCCTGGGATGATCACCCACACATTCCGCCCTCTGATGGTGATGCTGTGGCAAAGAAATGAGAAAACTAAGTCCCTGGGAGCCTGGGACCTCTGCCGGGCCAGTGTCAAGAGACTTTAACCTCAGAGTGCAGACACAAAATGCTGTCCTTCTCCATCTGATAGCCTTCCTCCTACAGGCTCTGGAGGGTGTGCATTTGTGAGTGCAAAGGGCTGTGAGCATGAGAGTGAATGAGTGTGTAAGCATGAGCATATACATGTGTGTGCATGGGTGCAAGTATGAGTGTGTGTAAGAACTGTGTGCTAGAGCATGCGTGAGGGTGTGTGCGTGTGTATATGAGCAGCATGTATCAGTGTACTCATGCACTGTAATTGACCAGACACCCAGATAGAGGAAACCTTGACAGAAACTCCCGAGGGCAGAGGCAGAAGCCAGAGCAGGTGTCCAGCGCAGGTTGGGCTTCTAAGCTGCGAGTCTCTGGTTGAGTTGCTCCACTCTGTGCCTCAGTTTCTCATCTGTATGGAGGAGGATAAAGAAAACATCAGCCTCCAGGGCTGCTCTGAGAGCCACGACCCAGGAGGGAGGTGCTGCCCAGAGTTACCTTGCCTTGGGGCATTAGACCACCCACAACGCAATGTCACCACAGATCCCCTTGGAAGCCTGCACCGTGGCACTGGGTTGTGATATCCCCAGAGCAGAGGAATGTAGCCCCTCATCCTTCAAGACATGAAGCCCCCACACGCTGGACCTGTGTGACAGCGGCTCAGAGACGGGACCCCAGCCTCCCTTGGGAGCCAGGCTTCCTTCCTTTAGATTAGATGTTCCCATTGTTAGATTAGAAAGTGCAGTAGTTTGCACCCAGCCCTCACTGGCCCTGAGCTCCACCCATTGTGGGGACCCTGGCCTACAGAGGAGCTGGGCTCAGGCTTCTTGCCATCTCACACTTCCTCCTCTGCTCCCCAAACCTACAAGATGCCCCCAGCTCTTTGCTCATTTCTCCTATCTGGCCAGTTTCTCTCCCACCAAGTGGGAGGTCACCCTCCCTGCTCTAAGCCACCTGGTCCTTTGGCACATGAGACACATCCCTTGGGTGTATACAGGTCTATCTCCCTCAGCCCCTCAGATTCTGGATCAGCTGGACACTAGACAACATCACGACAGGGGTAGGGGGTGCTACTGGCACCTGGTGGGTGAAGGCAACCCTGTGGAACCCCAGGCCACCCCAAAACAGACGATGATCCAACCCCAGAAACCAGCGCGCTAGTGGGCTTTGCCAAGTAGAGCAGCAGCCTGGGGCCCTCCCAGTCCACACCCCTCCGCACATTTTCTTTCCCCCAATCCTATTGCCAGAAGACAGCCAAGGAAAACATGCAGGAGTCCCCACTGACCAGAGCATGCAGCCTGGAAGAATTAGGTTTTGTGGTAATTAAGCTTATCCGGTGCATGTGGTGGCTGGGCCCAGCCACTGCCCGGCCATGACAGGGGACAGGGGACCAGGAATGGGGTAAGGAGTGTAGGAGGGACTGATATGGGGCAGGGTGGTGGCATGGGATGATGAGATGGATGGGGGGGGGCCTTAGGAACTGCCCAAGCTTTCTCTTTGTCCATGAGAGACACAGAGTAGAATCACATGAACGTCCTGGCCCGTGCTGGGCCCCTGGGCCTATGATGGATGCATGGATGCCGTCATGCTGGGTGGAGATGGATGGATGCTGCTGTGCCCTGACATGCAAGGTGCCCTTGACGTCCTCATGCTTTGAGGTGGGCGTCCACTGCACATGGTGGGTGCCAACAGAGAACTACAGGAACTTCTAACCCCCATCCAGCCCATAGCAGCTCTCAGGGAGCAGAACCAGGACAGGGCATTCTTTTATCATGGGGACACTGGAGCTCATGCCCACACCCCAAGTAGAAGCCTCTCCTGGGTCAGTGAAGCAAGCCTTCACTGTGGTCACCACCTTCAGTCACTCTGTACCGCTGCTGTCATTCTGGAGAGAAAGACTGCCCACATTCCCCCTGCAGGGCCACACAGAGACCCTCCCCAAGCCAGTCTCAGGCCCATCACCAGCCTCGTTTCCCAAACTCTGACTCTATTGCTGGAGCCTCAGGGATCCCCCTAATTAAGAGCCTATACCTGACATGTGACCTTTAGCCAAATGCATATGAGGGATGGACACCAAGCCACAGGTTTGGGTAATACTGAATAGGTTCAAGCCCTCAGCCAGCACACAGCTCCTGAAGGGAGACAGGTGAGGAGGAGGACAAGGAACGGGAGGAGGGGAGGTGTAACAGGGGCCACATGTGGCCTGCAAAGCCTAAAATGTTGTTCTTACAGAACAGTTTGCTGATACTTCTTTTAGACAGTCTACAAGTCAATCAACTCATCCTTGCTCTGTAGCATTCACAGCTTTCCACAGCATCCACAGCGTAAGCAGCATGAATTAATTCCTCAGGGGATCCTTTTGGCCACTCCTCCATTCCAACCTGGTGACCCCCATGGGGAAAGGCTGGCTTGTCACTCAGCAGAGGTGGCATGGACGGAGAGAACATGGATCCTGTAATGCCCTCCTGGCAGTGACACCGCCCCCTCGCCCGCCGCCCGGAACTCGCTCGAGTTTGAATCCTGGTGCTCCCATTTGGAGCAGCGAGGTTTGGCAGCTGCAACCGAACACGTTAGCAATCCTTTCCCTCCACTTTCCTTCTTTAAGCACATCCTCTGATTTTCCTTGGGAAATCTGCCCTCCATCTATGGGAGGACTAATGAGGTTTGAGGTTAGTGGTTTGAGGAACTAACCGTCTGTGGTTTGAGGGACTAACAAGACCCTGGGATGCAGGATGAGGACATAGTTTGGGTTCCACCCACCATGGTGATTGTTACCTGAACAAGCGCAGGACTCTAGGACAGGAGATCCCATCCTTACCTGGACTATTAGAAAAAGACGATCATTTCTGTAAGGTGGTAGACAGGCTGGGAAGTCACCCTGGAGCCCACCACCAACTTGCCCCACCATAACAGGGGGCCAGAGCAAAGGGGTTTTGCGGGGACACCCAACTAAAAGCATCTGTTCCCTTTTCTGGATCTCCTTAGGCCCTGGGCTTCTTAGTGATGTGAGGTAGCAAATTCCCTTCTGTGTTTAAGCTTGGCAGTTGGTTTCTGTCGCTCACGACCAGTACAGTCTGGGCTAATAGGACAGGTCAGGTCATTTCACCTTCCCCATCCATACGATGGAGGCTGCCCTATCTTCTACAATGTTCACTCTGAAGGGAACACTGCCACCTACAAGCTTTGACAAGAGGGCAGCGCCACGCAGCGGCATGGCCAAGAACTCCAAAGAGTGGACTTTGGGAGTAGAGGGGGGACAAGGCAAATTCCAGCTGAGGAGTGGGGAGGGCTCCAGAGCAAGGTCTAGAATGTCAGCTCCCTCCCAGACATACCATGTTAGTAAGAGACTGCAGAGCTCCTTCCTACCCTCCTGAAAGCAAGCCCCAACCTCAGCTCTACCTGGAGCCCCAGGCTGGTCATACTGCTGGCCCTAGCTCTTCTGGGTGACCGCCTGCTTCTCCTACAGACCCAGGTCCAGGGTCTCCTCTGGCATCAAACCTTCCTGCCACCCCCAGAAGTCGGGCTCCTCCACTACAGACCTGATTCATGGCAGCACAGCCATGAATCTCCTCCTGGCTCTGTGTCCCCCAGGGTGGCCCAGGCTGCACCCGGACCCAGGCCCAGCCCCCTGACAGCAGAGTGTGGCACTGACAAGCCAGGATTTCTAATTAATCTGACTGCCATCTGAGACCCGCAGCCAGCTCCTCCAAGGAAATACTCACAGAGGTATTTCTTTCATTAAAGCACGAGAGAAAGGAAGAACGAACAAACACCGGAAAAGAGGCGTTCTGGGAAGCACTGCGGGGAGCAGGGCGCTTCTCCGTCTCCTGACTTTCTCCATCTTGGTCGACATTCAATACTTCCTTTTGGAGAACACATAGATTTGTTTGACTTTGAATATTGAATTTGGAGGCTGTTCAGCAATTTCAAATTTCAGGAGTGGGGCGGTGGGGAGACACTGTAAATTAAAAAATTCTTTCCTCTTCGGTTTCTACCCAAGATTGTATATTTTTTGATGGCAAAATTAGGGATTAACTATAAACATCTGTTTGTTCGATACTGACACGGTTGTGAGAACAATGACCAAACCATTGGCGCTGGGGGAGGGTTGGATGCTGCAAGTCCATGGTGGAAAGCTCTGGGCTTCCTCCCAGGATTCTGAAAGGTGTGAAGCAGAGACGGGGCAGGGCAAGAGGAAGGAGAGGTCCAGGATAAGGCAGCAGATCTCTGTCCACTCTGCCCCCTGGGACACCTCACATACCTTGGCCATCACACATCCTCACCAGACCCAGGGCTCCCCACCCTGCTCTTCCCACCCAGTCCTCATTGTCAGATAACTCCATACCAGCCCCCACAGGCCCTTCCTGTGCACCTACTGTGCATCAGACACTGTGCTGGGCTTTGAGGACACTCAGGGACTCAGTTTACCTTAACCGACTCTTAGAAAGCCCTGTCTCCACATACCATCACATTCTGAGGTGTCATGGGTCAGGGCTTCAACATATGATTTTGTGGGGGACACAGTTCAGGAGGTATTAAGTGGCCTTATTGAAAGCAATGTTGGCAGAGTGATGGGGAGAAGGGAGACATAAGGCAGGGAAGTATAGACTGTGGAGAACACTGGAGATAACTGGTGAGGACAGCTCTTTTGAGAAATTTAGCTGTGAATAGGTGTGTTCTGCCTACCTATTGCTGGGGAAAGAATCATGCTGACACTAAGTAGCTTAAAATAACAGTTTATTTTTCTCTATGGGTTCATTAGATACTTCTCCCACCACTGAAGCAACTTAGCACAACAGAGCACAGCCTGGGACAGCTGGGAGGTCTACAGTGTTTTCCTTCACAGAGCGGGCCATTGGTTTTAGCCACCAACTAGGAGCTCCCTGGGGTTTCTAGTCAGGATATCTTGGTTCTCATCCAAGTGTGTGGTCCACACAGCTGCTTGGGCCTCCTCATAGCATGGCACTATGTGTGAAGAACCAGCACTTCAAGAAGATGGGTTCCATGGGGCAAGTGTGTATCAAGCCTCTGCTTGCATCATGCTTGCTAATGTCTCATGGCCCACAGTTACCCATATGGTCAAGCCCAGAGTAGGGAGGAGGGTGAGAAATCTGGGAGGCATGGCTGACTGGCGCGCTGAAATCAGTGTGCCACGGGATCTGGATGCAAAAGGCAGCGGAGGGGGGCGGGGAGCTACAAAGTGGCATCAGGAGGTGTTTACAGGTGGTAGTGACTTGTACATCACTAGAGAAGGCAGAGGCTGAAGGTAGGAGGAGCAGAGTGATAACTTAAGACATGAGAGTTATGCTTTACTGAGCATTCTGTGCACACCACGCTCTTGTCCGAGGGCTGGTGACGGTCCAGCAGTATGCTTTGTGTTTGCATGCCCACCTCACAAGCACCTCAGTGCTTCACACCTGAGCTGGGTGCCTGACAGAGCCAAGAGGCCTCTGGCTTTGTTGACTTCAAAGTCCAAGTCCCCAGCCACTGCATCCTAATGGCAGGTGTGCCCCCAGATTCATACATTCAAGTCCTGCCATGTGGACATCCTGACATCAGAATGCGACCTTATTTGGAAACAGGGTCATTACAACAAATGCCCTTCACTAAGATGATACTAGAGTAGGATAGCCCCTGACCAACATGATTGACTTCCTTATAAAAAGGGCAAATTTGGACACAGGTCCACACAGGAGAACCGCACATGCAGATGAAGGTGGAGATCAACACAGTGCTTCTACGAGCCAAGGAGCACCAGAAAATCACTGGAAGATCAGGAGAGAACCTGAAACAGATTCAACCTCACGCCCTCAGGAGGAACCAGCCCTGCTGAAACCTTGATCTTGGACTTCTAGCCTCCAGAACTGAGACACAATAAATGTCCCTGTTGTTTGGGCCCCCCAGTGATGGGGCTTTGTTTTGGCTGCCCCAGGAAGCTGATAACCTGTGAGGTCAGGGAAGCTGACAGGAGAGGGGTCCAGAGCTCATGGGGGACCCTGGGCCTCACAGGAGGAGACTCCACTTCCCTTTCTAAGGAGAAGCAAAAAGCATTCAGGCATATAGTAGGGGCACCAGGGAGGGTGATGAGCTTGACTACTACTTCAATAGAAAGCCAGAGTTTTCACTGAAAGGATGAGGGTGGAGAATAGCACCTGAATAGCAGTGAATCAAACTGCTATTACTGTATAAGAACTCCCCTAAGTTTAATGGCTTAAAACCACAGTCACCACTTATGGCTCACAAGTCTATGCAGGATCTGGGCTCCTTCACAGTGGTAACTCACAAATGCTGGTGACCACCAGCCCCACAGCACTTGAATGCGGGATAACCAGACCCCGCTGCCTCTGCTTGTCCTCACGGCCAAGGCAGGAGAGAGCTAAGTTTGCATGGGCCCCAGGCCAAGTTCAGACCTGGCACTCCTTTAAAGCCATTACATTCTATTGACCCTGAGGTGAAGGAAGATAGATTCTGGAAGGACATGATTATGGGGATAGAGGAAGGGGTGAAATCACTCTATCGCAGGTGGGGAAGACAAAATCATTCCCTCAGAGGATGGGGAACAGTACTGACAGGGACCCCCAGGGGAATTTCCAAGCAGTGCCTATCACCCGGCTGAGGCGGGGGACTGAGTTTGCCCTAACGTTGATCTAAACACTTGCACACTTGAGTCAGCTCCTCTGGCTTCAGGAAGAAGGGTGCACAGGACACCTTGGTCTGTCCTACACTTCTCATCCCTTATAAGGACAAGCCCAGGACTTGGCACATAGGCGGAAAGCCATCAGAGCCACTCCACCCCATTGGAGACTTGGTTCCCCCACCTCCTTGCCAGGCAGGCTGCTCACTTCTCTGCATGTCTATTTCCTCATCTGTGAAATGGATAACATGGGGTGGGGGGGAAATCCCCAATTCTAAAAACTGGAAGAACCAGAAATCTGAGAGCTGTTCCTGTAAGTTTGTGGAAAACCACTTTGGCATCATTTCCTCACCTTGTATGAGGTCGTCTGTGCACCGTTTGCCATCTCAGAATCATCATTCCCACCTTCTGTTCGGCAGAAAGATGGCTTGAGAACACAGTACAGACTACCTCTCCCAGCTCCCTCCCCAGCCCACCCCTCTAGGTTGTCACAGAGCACCAACTTTGGGTGCCCTGAGTCATACAGCAAACTCCCACTGGCTATCTGTTTTACATATGGTAATGTGTATGTTTCAGTGTTACTCTCTCAAATCATCCCACCCTCTCCTTCCCCCTACTGTGTCCAAAAGTCTGGTCTTTATGTTTGTGTCTCCTTTGCTGCTCTGCACATAGGATCATCCATACTATCTTTCTAGGTTTCATATATATGCCTTAATATGTAATATTTGTCTTTCCCCTTCTGACTTATTTCACTCTGTATAATAGGCTCTAGGTTCACCCGCCTCATTAGAATTGACTTGAATGGGTTCCTTTTTATAGCTGTGTAATATTAATTCCATTGTGTATATATTTGATCTATTTGAGCTATTTCAAATTGTGCATATGTTTGAGCTATTTGAGCTATTTCAAATCCTGAAAGATGATGCTGTGAAAGTGCTGCACTCAATATGCCAGCAAATTTGGAAAACTCAGCAGTGCCACAGGACTGGAAAAGGTCAGTTTTCATTCCAATCCCAAAGAAAGGCAATGCCAAAGAATGCTCAAACTACCGCACAATTGCACTCATCTCACACGCT
Organism: Bubalus kerabau; assembly: GCF_029407905.1. NCBI lineage: Eukaryota > Metazoa > Chordata > Mammalia > Artiodactyla > Bovidae > Bubalus > Bubalus kerabau. The sequence goes on from NC_073627.1 coordinate 152,597,997, forward strand.
AGTAAAGTAATGCTCAAAATTCTCCAAGCCAGGCTTCAGCAATACATGAACCATGAACTTCCAGATGTTCAAGCTGGTTTTAGAAAAGGCAGAGGAGCCAGAGATCAAATTGCCAACATCCACTGGATCATTGAAAAAGCAAGAGAGTTCCAGAAAAACATCTATTTCTGCTTTATTGACTGTGCCAAAGCCTTTGACTGTGTGGGTCACAATAAACTGTGGAAAATTCTGAAAGAGATGGGAATACCAGACCACCTGATCTGCCTCTTGAGAAATTTGTATGCAGGTCAGGAAGCAACAGTTAGAACTGGACATGGAACAACAGACTGGTTCCGAATAAGAAAAGGAGTATGTCAAGGCTGTATATTGTCACCCTGCTTATTTAATGTCTATGCAGAGTACATCATGAGAAACGCTGGGCTGGAAGAAGCACAAGCTGGAATCAAGATTGCCAGGAGAAATATCAACAACCTCAGATATGCAGATGACACCACCCTTATGGCAGAAAGTGAAGAGGAACTAAAAAGCCTCTTGTTGAAAGTGAAAGAGGAGAGTGAAAAAGTTGGCTTAAAGCTCAACATTCAGAAAATGAAGATCATGGCATCTGGTCCCATCACTTCATGGGAAATAGATGGGGAAACAGTGGAAACAGTGGCAGACTTTCTTTTTGGGGGCTCCAAAATCACTGCAGATGGTGACTGCAGCCATGAAATTAAAAGATGCTTACTCCTTGGAAGGAAAGTTATGACCAACCTAGATAGCATATTCAAAAGCAGAGACATTATTCTGCCAACAAAGGTCCGTCTAGTCAGGGCTCTGGTTTTTCCTGTGGTCATGTATGGATGTGAGAGTTGGACTGTGAAGAAGGCTGAGCACTGAAGAATGGATTCTTTTGAACTGTGGTGTTGGAGAAGACTCTTGAGAGTCCCTTGGACTGCAAGGAGATCCAACCAGTCCATTCTGAAGGAGATCAGCCCTGGGATTTCTTTGGAAGGAATGATGCTGAAGCTGAAACTCCAGTACTTTGGCCACCTCATGCGAAGAGTTGACTCATTGGAAAAGACTCTGATGCTGGGAGAGATTGTGGGCAGGAGGAGAAGGGGACGACAGAGGATGAGATGGCTGGATGGCATCACTGACTCGATGGACGTGAGTCTGAGTGAACTCCGGGAGTTGGTGATGGACAGGGAGGCCTGGCGTGCTGTGATTCATGGGGTTGCAAAGAGTCGGATACGACTGAGCGACTGAACTGAACTGAACTGAATATTAATTCCATTGTGTATATGTACCATAGCTTTCTTATCCATTCAGCTATTGATGGACATCCAGGTTGCTTTTATGTTCTAGCTATTATAAACAGTGCTGCAGTGAATACTGGGGTACATTTGTCTTTTGCAATTACGGAGAAACTGATTTTTTAAATAAGTGAGAAGATCTAGCAACCAACCAACCAAAAAAAAAAAAAAAAGAAAAGAAAAGGAAAAAAAAAAGAGTAAATAGATTTAAAGAGATTTATGAGGTGAATCATTGTTTTGCAGGTAAGAAAAGTGCATGGTAAGAACTCAGTCAACTGAAGCTAAGGCTGTGATGAGAAAGCCCTGACATATGAGAATCCTCACTTGAGACTTTGCAACCAGGGGGAAGACACAGCTTTGAGACTCAGACTTGTGGCTTTGTTCAGCATTCAGCATCACACAATGAGTGCCTACTGCACACAGGCATTAGGCCCTGAGCACCCAGGGAAGCACTGGCCCTGACCACCCCAGCCACCCAGTCAGCTGTGGAAACAGATAACTGAACAATTATGATTCAACAGAGTAACTTGTAAGAGCCCTGAGGAGGCTCCCAGCTCAGCCTCGGAAAAGTGTGGAGGGCTTCTTGGAGGAAGTGGCCTCTAAAATGACTCTGCTGCTGCTACTGCTAAGTCACTTTAGTCGTGTCCGACTCTGTGCGACCCCATAGACAGCAGCCCACCAGGCTCCCCTGTCCCTGGGATTTTCCAGGCAAGAACACTGGAGTGGGTTGCCATTTCCTTCTCCAATGCATGAAAGTGAGAAGTGAAAGTAAAGTCGCTCAGTCGTGTCCGACTCTTTGCGACCCCATGGACTGCAGCCTACCAGGCTCCTCCGTCCATGAGATTTTCCAGGCAAGAGTACTGGAGTGGGGTGCCATCGCCTTCTCCGACTCTGAATAGACAAAAAAAAAAAAAAAAAAAGGCCTTGGGAAAGTAAGCCCAATAAGGTACATTTATATTAGTTCCCCTGGTAACCCTGTGGTCCCCTCTCCTGGGGCAATCTGAGGAATAGCATTACAGCACAAACCCAGCTCCCAGCTGACAGGAAGGGAGGGGTCATGGTGGGTACTGGGCACACTGAGAGAACTATGTTCTCCCTGCAACCCATGCAGTGACCAAGAGTTTTATCCAGAATAGGTACTGTGTCCTAAAGTTAATAATGATAAGTAAAAAACACGTAGCCCCACAGGAAATAGAACAGAAGTGTTGAATAAGCATTTCACAAAAGAGCACATCTATGTGGCCGCAAATACAAGGAAAGGTAATAATACAAATTAAAATCCCAGCTCAGCTGGTAAAGAATCCACCTGCAATGCAGGAGAGCTCGGTTTGATTCCTGGGTCAGGAAGATCCCCTGGTGACGGGATAGGCTGCCCACTCCAGTATTCATGCCATATCTATGTGGCAACAAACATAGGGAAAGGCAATAATACAAATTAAATTCCCAGTATGCTGCCACCACCCAGCGCAGATGAGATAAAATGAAAGAGACTGACGGTGCCAAGAGTGGGGAGGACAGAGAACAACCTGAGTCCCACAGAAGGGGGCCGAGGCAGTGCAGCCATTGGAGAGCTGTTGGCAGTTTCCATCAAGCTGAACCTGCCTGTAATTGTGGCCCCGTGGTTCCACCCTAATACACACCCAGCAAAATATGGGCTGTGTATCTCTGGGAGACCAGACTCAATCAATCAACCAACACGCCCATCCAGTCAGTCTGCAAATATTTATCAGACACCTACTGTGTGCAGGCACCATCCTGAGTCGTGAAAAACAGAAAAGTGCTTGGAGATCTCGTTCTGGAGGGGAAACAGGCATAAAGAAGAAGAAGACAAAAAATACATAACGTGATTTCTAGGGATATGTGCCAAGAGCCCTGGTGCAGGGAAATGGGGGAAGTGGGTTGGGGGCCTGGGTTGAAAGCTACCATACAATTATGGGCAGGGCCATGAGGGGCTTCCTTTAAAAACAGCAGAGAAGAGAGCATGTGTGAGAGATGGATGGGGTTGGCTGTGTAAGTGTCTGGGCGAGGGGCAATCCAGCAGGAAGAGCACTGGCAAAGACCCTGGGGCAGATGTTGGAGAGAGAGCCTGGAGGCCAGCAAGGCTGGACAGTTGGTTGGAGTAGAGGGAGGGTGGGAGAAGTCCTGGGAGCCAGGGACCTTGAGGAGAGTGGGAAGGAAAGTGGAGTCCATTCACATGCCCACCTCCTCACTGATGGGGTCAGGGCCAGCTCTCACCCACACCTGCATCCCCAGAGTGCAAATGGGACATTTTGCAGGTTCTCAAAAGGGTAGTAAGTTAAGTCAGACCCACAAGAACAGGACCTGGGGTCCATTGCCCCTTCCACCCGCCCACGCCCACCCATTGTGTTGGCTAGGACCTGACAACATTTCTCACCTGAGCACGCCTTCTCTGGAGCATTGGACCAGGTCCTGGGGGGCTCCAGGTGGCCATCTCATGCTGCTGTGTGCAGGAGGCCTGCAGCCTGCATGCTCTGGCCCTGAGGTCTGCAGCATCCCAGAGGGGACCGCTGGGCACAGGTACCCCTGGACTCCCACACGGCAGAGCTGCCCTCCACGCGTTCACCACTCTGAGTCCCTATAAATACCCCAGGCTCAGCAGAGAGCCTCCTGACCATATTATGACCAGTCTAAATAAGACTCCTTTAATAAGAAGAAACACACGGCCCCATTTATACACAAGTGTGTAAAATATATTAAAATAATTTTAAATGCATGAGTCACTCACAGAGAGTGTGTTTTTAAAAAAATCACAAACAGTACTTTGTGGTGAAGACGGCAGTGAACAGGAGCTTGTCCTACAGACGTGGGACCCCAGCAAAGAAGGAGCACAGACACATGGGGGACGCTACTTCGTGCCCCCACGGGTCAGTGCTCCCTCCAAAGGAACACTGAGTCCAGACTTGCACCCAGATAGTGAAAAGCACCATCAACATTGGAGACTGTGTCCTCCCCACTTTCCACGCTTCACATACCAGCATAGATGCCACAGGCAGAGCCAATGGGCCTGTGGTTTGGGGGCCCAGAAATGACACTTCCTATTTCACTGGCTCATTCTGGGCTTCAGTTTCCTCATTTACAGACTGGAGAGAAGAATCCTGCCTCTAAGGGCTGGATCTGCCTTCAGAGGCAGCCGCACTTGCCACACTGTCCTCCTACAGCCCCTCCTGAGGGGAAATTCACCCCCTCAGAGACATCCCTGGCAGCTGACATTGGAAAAACACTCTTTTTTGTGAGCTCCAGTCTCCCAAGGAGAATGGAGACCATAAGGCAAGGGGGTGTGGGAGTGCTCCAAGGACTGCTTCCCAGGGCCCCATGCAAAATAGAGCCCTAGCCTCTCCCTGCTCCTTGCCCTTGGCCCAACCCATCATTTTGGGCATTTAGGATTTCAACATATAAATTTGAGAGGAACACAAACATTGAGTCCCTAACACCTGCTGCTGATGCTGATGCTGCTGATGCTGCTGCGTCACTTCAGTCATGTCCAGCTCTGTGCGACCCCATAGATGGCAGCCCACCAGGCTTCTCTGTCCCTGGGATTTTTCAGGCAAGAACATTGGAGTGGGTTGCCATTTCCTTCTCCAATGCATGAGAGTGAAAAGTGAAAGGGAAGTCGCTCAGTCGTGTCCGACTCTTAGCAACCCCATGGACTGCAGTCTTCCAGGCTCTTCCATCCATGGGATTTTCCAGGCAAGAGTACTGGAGTGGGGTGCCATTGCCTTCTCCACCCTAACTCCTAGTACCCTTCAAAAAAAGTTTGGAAAGAGGAAAGAATTTTCCTTCCTCCTAAGTTTGTTTCAAGTAAGTGATGTTTCAAACTACTGCAGTTACTATTGTTGCTCAAATTGCCCCAGTTGGGGGCTCTTCTCCTTGGCCTGGGTTTCTTTTCACTGGTGCCCAGTAGCCCTAGTCACCTCCTTGCTGTCTGTTATAACAAAAAACTTCAAGCTCATCTTGCCTGTTTCCTGCCCCAGACATAGACCAGCTATTTCTCTATGCAGGCCTGGTTCCTTTTAATGGGAAATGATACAGAGTCTACAGTGAAGGTACCAGACGGGCTTGCTGCTACTGGATTCACCGTTTCAAGGAATATTCAGTGGCTAGAGCTAGAATACACAAATTCTTTAAAGATTTTCTTTTATTGTGCGAAAATATACATAATGTAAAACTTACCATTAACCATTTTTAAGTGTAGAGTTCAGTGACATTAAGCACTTTCACATGATTGTGTAGCCATCACCGCGGCTCCAGCCCGGTCCCGAGAACAAGGGGGTGGCTTCCCCTCGCCATTTCGGACAATACTAACTCCCAGGAGCCCCCACCACCCCCGACAAGAGGGTCCTGGTGGGATGTGGGCACCTTCGGAGGGGAAGCTGGCAACGGCCAGGATGGAAGCAAGGCCCAGGGAGAGACCAACTTTTTGAGCTGTGTCTGCGTGGGCGCAGGAGGGCCTAGAGGAGCTATCTCACGTTGAAGGTCAGGAAGGGCAGCGGTGAGGAGATACCCCTCATCCAAGGTAAGGAGCAATGGCTGCGCTTTGCTGGAGCAGCCGTGAAGAGATACCCCACGCCCAAGGTTAGAGAAACCCAAGTAAACGGTAGGTGTTGCAAGAGGGCATCAGAGGGCAAACACACTGAAACCATACTCACAGAAAACTAGTCAATCTAATCACACTAGGACCATAGCCTTGTCTAACTCAATGAATCTAAGCCATGTCCATGGGGCAACCCAAGATGGGCGGGTCATGTTGGAGAGATCTGGCAGAATGTGGTCCACTGGAGAAGGGAATGGCAAACCACTTCAGTATTCTTGCCTTGAGAATCCCACGAACAGTATGAAAAGGCAAAATGATAGAATACTGAAAGAGAAACTCCTCAGGTCAGTAGGTGCCCAGTATGCTACTGGAGATCAGTGGAGAAATAACTTCAGAAAGAATGAAGGGATGGAGCCAAAGCAAAAAGAATACCCAGCTGTGGATGTGACTGGTGATAGAAGCAAGGTCCGATGCTGTAAAGAGCAATATTGCATAGGAACCTGGAATGTCAGGTCCATGAATCAAGGCAAATTGGAAGTGGTCAAACAAGAGATGGCAAGAGTGAATGTCGACATTCTAGGAATCAGCAAACTCAAATGGACTGGAATAGGTGAATTTAACTCAGATGACCATTATATCTACTACTGTGGGCAGGAATCCCTCAGAAGAAATGGAGTAGCCATCATGGTCAACAAAAGAGTCCGAAATGCAGTACTTGAATGCAATCTCAAAAATGACAGAATGATCTCTGTTCGTTTCCAAGGCAAACCATTCAATATCACAGTAATCCAAGTCTATGCCCCAACCAGTAACGCTGAAGAAGCTGAAGTTGAACGGTTCTATGAAGACCTACAAGACCTTTTAGAAGTAACACCCAAAAAAGATGTCCTTTTCATTATAGGGGACTGGAATGCAAAAGTAGGAAGTCAACAAACACCTGGAGTAACAGGCAAATTTGGCCTTGGAAAACGGAATGAAGCAGGGCAAAGGCTAATAGAGTTTTGCCAAGAGAATGCACTGGTCATAGCAAACACCCTCTTCCAACAACACAAGAGAAGACTCTATACATGGACATCACCAGATGGTCAACACCGAAATCAGATTGATTATATTCTTTGCAGCCAAAGATGGAGAAGCTCTATACAGTCAGCAAAAACAAGACCAGGAGCTGACTGTGGCTCAGACCATGAACTCCTTATTGCCAAATTCAGACTGAAATTGAAGAAAGTAGGGAAAACCACTATACCATTCAGGTATGACCTAAATCAAATCCCTTATGATTATACAGTGGAAGTGAGAAATAGATTTAAGGGCCTAGATCTAATAGATAGAGTGCCTGATGAACTATCGAATGAGGTTCATGACATTGTACAGGAGACAGGGATCAAGACCATCCCCATGGAAAAGAAATGCAACAAAGCAAAATGGCTGTCTGGGGAGGCCTTACAAATAGCTGTGAAAAGAAGAGAAGCGAAAAGCAAAGGAGAAAAGGAAAGATATAAGCATCTGAATGCAGAGTTCCAAAGAATAGCAAGAAGAGATAAGAAAGCCTTCTTCAGTGATCAATGCAAAGAAATAGAGGAAAACAACAGAATGGGAAAGACTAGAGATCTCTTCTAGAAAATCAGAGATACCAAAGGAACATTTCATGCAAAGATGGGCTCGATAAAGGACAGAAATGGTAGGGATCTAACAGAAGCAGAGATATTAAGAAGAGATGGCAAGAATACACAGAAGAACTGTACAAAAAAGATCCTCACGACCCAGATAATCATGATGGTGTGATCACTGACCTAGAGCCAGACATCCTGGAATGTGAAGTCAAAGTGGGCCTTAGAAAGCATCACTACGAACAAAGCTAGTGGAGGTGATAGAATTGCAGTTGAGCTATTCCAAATCCTGAAAGATGATGCTGTGAAAGTGCTGCACTCAATATGCCAGCAAATTTGGAAAACTCAGCAGTAGCCACAGGACTGGAAAAGGTCAGTTTCATTCCAGTTCCAAAGAAAGGCAGTGCCAAAGAATGCTCAAACTACCACACAATTGCACTCATCTCACACGCTAGTAAAGTAATGCTCAAAATTCTCCAAGCCAGGCTTCAGCAATATGTGAACCATGAACTTCCTGATGTTCAAGCTGGTTTTAGAAAAGGCAGAGGAACCAGAGATCAAATTGCCAACATCTGCTGGATCATCGAAAAAGCAAGAGAGTTCCAGAAAAACATCTATTTCTGCTCTATTGACTATGCCAAAGCCTTTGACTATGTGGATCACAATAAACTGTGGAAAATTCTGAAAGAGATGGGAATACCAGACCACCTGATCTGCCTCTTGAGAAATTTGTATGCAGGTCAGGAAGCAACAGTTAGAACTGGACATGGAACAACAGACTGGTTCCAAATAGGAAAAGGAGTACATCGAGGCTGTATATTGTCACCCTGCTTATTTAACTTATATGCAGAGGACATCATGAGAAATGCTGGGCTGGAAGAAACACAAGCTGGAATCAAGATTACCGGGAGAAATATCAATAACCTCAGATATGCAGATGACACCACCCTTATGGCAGAAAGTGAAGAGGAACTAAAAAGCCTCTTGATGAAAGTGAAAGTGGAGAGTGAAAAAGTTGGCTTAAAGCTCAACATTCAGAGAACGAAGATCATGGCACCCGGTCCCATCACTTCATGGGAAATAGATGGGGAAACAGTGAAAACAGTGGCTGACTTTATTTTTCTGGGCTCCAAAATCACTGCAGATGGTGATTGCAGCCATGAAACTAAAAGACGCTTACTCCTTGGAAGGAAGGTTATGACCAACCTAGATAGCATATTCAAAAGCAAAGACATTACTTTGTGAACAAAGCTTCATCTAGTCAAGGCTATGGTTTTTCCTGTGGTCATGTATGGATGTGAGAGTTGGACTGTGAAGAAGGCTGAGCGCCGAAGAATGGATGCTTTTGAACTGTGGTGTTGGAGAAGACTCTTGAGAGTCCCTTGGACTGCAAGGAGATCCAACCAGTCCATTCTGAAGGAGATCAGCCCTGGGATTCCTTTGGAAGGAATGATGCTAAGGCTGAAACTCCAGTACTTTGGCCACCTCATGCGAAGAGTTAACTCACTGGAAAAGACTCTGATGCTGGGAGGGATTGGGGGCAGGAGGAGAAGGGACGATAGAGGATGAGATGGCTGGATGGTATCACTGACTCGATGGACGTGAGTCTGAGTGAACTCCAGGAGTTGGTGATGGACAGGGAGGCCTGGCGTGCTGCGATTCATGGGGTCACAAAGAGTCGGACATGATTTAGCGACTGATCTGTTCTGATCTGATCACCACCATCCATCCCCATAACTCTTTTTATCTTGTAAGACTGAAACTCTATATATATCTATATATACGTATACATACCAAACAATACTTTCCCATTCTCCCTTCCTCCGGCCCTTGGCATCCACCATTTTACTTTCTGTCTGTATGATTTTGACAACGCTAAGCACTTCATATTACTGGAATCATATAGAATTTGTCTTTTTGTAACTGGCTTATTTCACTGAGAATAATGTCCTCAAGGTTCATCCATGTTGTAACATGTGTCACAGGTTCCTTATTTTAAGGATGAATACTATTCCATTGTATGACAAACTTAGACAGTGTATTAAAAAGCATAGACATCATTTTGCTGACAAAGGTCCTACAAAAGTCAAAGCTATGGTTTTTCTAGTAATCATGTATAGATGTGAGAGTTGGACCAGAAAGAAGGCTGAGCACCAAAGAATTGATGCTTTCGAATTATGGTGGTGGAGAAGACTCTTGACAGCCCCTTAGACAGCCAGGTAACCAAACAAGTCAATCCTTGAGGAAATCAAGCCTGAGTATTCATTGGAAAGAATAATACTGAAGCTGAAACTCCAGTACTGTGACCACCTGATGTGAAAAGCCGACTCATTGGGAAAGACCCTGATGCTGGGAAAGATTGCAGGCAAAAGAAAAGGGCGGCAGATGGTAAGATGGTTAGATAGCATCACCAACTCAGTGGGCATAAGTTTGAGCAAACTCCAAGAGATTTTGGAGGACAGGGAAGCCTGGTGTGCTGCAGCCCATGGGGTCACAGAGTCGGTCATGAGTCAGCGACTGAACAACAACACCAGTATCCATTGTATGGATAGACCATATTTTGCTTATCCATTCAACCATCGGTGGATATTTGGCTTGTTTCCACCTGTGGTTCATGTGAATGCTGAGATGAACATAGGTATACAAATTGGTAAGAGTTAACTTTTTGTTGCCAAAGGAGGATCAAAGGAGGGAATGGAGACATGAATGCATAAAGGTGCATGCTCAGAGCATCCAGGCCTGGGCTTTCTTGCACAGACCCCTGAGGCGTGGTTTCTGTGTGCTCCCTCTCTCTCTTCTCCTCTCTCAGCCTGTACATCCTAACATCAGCTGGGCCATCAGGCAAGGCTATGGCTACAAAGACCCATGATGCCCCTTCTTTGGAAGGGCTTCTACCAGTTTGTCTTCATATGGTGCCTAAGGTCTCCTTCACAAGTAGGAAGTACAGGCAGGAATCCACAAGTTTCTGGACAGCAGCTGTTAGCATCACAGACTGGACATCAAGGCAGCACTGATGTACTTCTCTGCTTCCTCCTTGTTCTTCCTCCTTTCTCATGTCGCTCCACACATTTCTCCTCCTCCCCAACTCACCTACCCCTTCCCTGTCTCCCCCACCTCCTCCTCTTCAAACATCTTGGTGGCTGCTGCATGGCTGAAGCAAAACCAGTGGCTGCTTGAAGGTGGGACAGCATCAGAAGATTGTAGAAGTTCTTGAAAGTGGATGAACAGCATCAGAGGATTCCAGAAGCTCTGAGCTGGGTCCTCAGAAAGCATTAATTACATCTGACTGTCTTAAACTTATTTAGCAGTCAATCCTTTGTTCAAATAAAATCTACTAGAACCTATTAACTCAGAGCTGTCAGTGGAGCTATTTCTATGATTAATTTCCCTGACAGCCCTCCATGCAGCTCACCCCATACACCCCAATCACATAGAGCACATGGCTGACAAAGGGTGTGTTTGCCAGCAAATCCCCACTGGGGGCAACTGGAGGGTAAGAGGCTGTGCCTACCAGCCAACTTCTGGCAGCCACTGGTTGCCGGTATATGGTGTGAATTCCTGGGAAAGCAGGCTGTCATGGCAGCAGTAATACTCAGGCAGCCCAAAGCCAGCACTTACAGGTAGAAGACCCAGGACATCATTCATCTGTTCACTCACTTACTCATTCACTGCAAGCCTGGAGGGGATGTGCATGAGTGTCCAGGTTCAGGGCAAGCCCGGGGATGTGGGAGCTCAGTATGGTGCCCAACACAGACAGGGATGGAGACAGGGAGGACTCTGGAGAAGCCATGCCTGAGAAGTATTTGTGGTTGGCCATCAGAGGAAGGCAGAAATGGTGCTTCAGGCAGGGAAGGGAGCTTTGGAAAGTGAGTGGTTCTGGAACCCACAGACCAGGCAGAGGGTGGTAAAAGGAGAGGGTGGGCAGGGTCGGGGGGGGTGGGGTGGTGGTTGGTGATGTGAGCTGAGGGCTCTGGGCCTGATGGAAGCTGCTGAAGAGTAAGCGTGACAATGATGCGGCCCTGAGCTCCAAGCAGTCACCTGAACGTGCACAGCTCTGCCAAGGCCACACCCAGGAGCCTGCCAAGCAACCTGCCGCTGCCGTAGGGTACCACCACAAGGCCCTGGGAGGAGAGATTTTGCATTCCAGAGCCTGCTGGAGCAAAGGCTAGGCTACCTTTCATGTGAGATCTTTGCACACATTCTCAGCACACACTGAGGCAGGAGGGGGACAAGTGCTTGGCCCAGGATCTCCCAGCCTATACGTGGCATTCCCTCTTCCTGCCCATAGATGTTTCTTGTGCACCTACCACATCCCAGGCACTGTCCCAGAAATAAGGGCTCAAGGATGAGCAGAACAGGTAGGGTCTCTCCCTCCCAGTGGGAGAGCTGGCCAGAAATCCATCAACTGACAGCCTGAATTTCTTGTTCCTTGCCAACACCTGAGTCACTCCCATCAGCCCCTGAGACACACAAACATCATGTCATATCTTCAAAATAATTCTAAAATGCCCTTGTGAGGAAATTCTGCTCACCAAATGATCAGGCACCTTAAGGAGAATACAAGGTTTATTGCTATTGTTCAGCCGCTGAGTCGTGTCGGACTCTTTGCAATCCTATGGACGGCAGCATGCCAGCCTTCCCTCTCCTTCGTTATCTTCCAGAGTTTGCTCAAACTCATGTCCGTTGAGTTGGTGATGCCATCCAACCATCTCATCCTCTGTCGTCTTGCCCTCAATTTTTCCCAGCATCAGGGTCTTTGAGTTGGCTCTTTGCATCAGGTGGCCAAAGTATTGGAGCTTCAGTTTCAGTATCAGTCCTTCCAATGAATATTCAGGGTTGATTTCTTTTAGGATTGACTGGCTTGATCTCCTTGCTGGCCAAGGGACTCTCATGAGTCTTCTCCAGCACCACAATTCAAAAGCATCAATTCTTTGGCGCTTAGCCTTCTTTATGGTCCAACTCTCACATCTATACATGACTACTGGAAAAACCATAGCTTTGAAGTTTTATTATTAGTCCCCATTTTCAAGAGGGAAATTGAGGCACAAAGAGGACAGGTAACTTGCCCAAGGTCACACAGTTGGTGAGTGGTGTATCAGGATTTAAACCTAAGCTAGCCTGGACCTCAGTCACCAAGCCAGACTGCCTCCACTACTCTCAGTGAAACCTTCCTAGGAATCTACTTGAGGTAGAGGATGCAGAGCTGAGACAGTAAGTTGCTCTGACTTAAATTTATACTCCAGTTCTGCTCATGTAAGTAAGGCAAGCTACTCCTCTTCTGCACTTCAGTTTCCTCATCTGTGAAATGGGCTGGGCATCATCTTCACCTTCAAGGCCTTCAAGATTAACCTTGACGACAATTAACCAAAGCAGTGCCCACCATCAGTGCTCCGAAAATGGGGGAGGCAGTGGTGGCATGCTTACAAGCTCAGGGAGGACCCTGGGTTCCAGTCAGGCTCCAAGGCTGGGAGACAATGCCACTACAAGCTTTCACATCACATCCCCAGGAGACACCCTGGAAGGTGCACAGCTCCAAGACAGGTCAAACCCCTACAGAGCCCATCCTGCTTATGCCTAGCCCACCTGCCGCTGTTCACACAGGAAAGAAGTATCCTGAAGGGGAAAGAGCTCAGCCCTGTGTCCTCCTAGCTCTGGGAGTTTTCTGAACATCTGCAATGGGCGCCCAACCCAGCAAGAACCAGGAGGGAGGTCTGAATCCAGGTCTGTCTGGCTGCAAATACAGTGTCCCTTGTTGCTCAGGAGAATGTCAGGTGGAAAGGAGCTGCTGCTGGAGGCTGTGAGGCTATGCCAGGACTGAGATAGCCATGCCCCCAGACAAATGCACAGGAAACACAGGCAAATGTGATTTTGTCTTCCAGGCAAATGCACAGACCCCAAGCAATTTGATAGACCTCAGGCAAATGCACAGAGAATCACAACAGGGGTGAATGCCAGCCAGCACTCAGAGTAGGCCACCTTGGGAATAATGAGGGAGCCTCCACCTGGAGGGAGAGAAAGGACTCACATCAGGGGAGTGCAAGGAAGAACACCATGGACTAGGGAATAGAATGTGCAAGGGCCCTGAGAAAAGGAGGAGCCTGGCACGTTTGAAAGGCTGAATACAGCAGGTCAACAGCAGGCGAAGGCACTTTAGACTGCTTCCCATCTTCCCCAGTGACTACCAAACAAGACCCCTCTGCATCAGGTCACAGGTTGGTCTGGGAGACAGCGTGCCCCAGGAAGAACCCCATTCCTGCTTTTGCCTTCCTTGCCCCCCTTCCCTTTTATTATCTCCTGTCAGTAACTCTCATTTTTGCCTCCTTTTCCCATCTTTCTCCTCTATTTCTCCATCTCCACTGTCTTCTCACTCCCCCTTTAGCTGTTTCTTTACCCCTTCCATCTTCTCTCTCTCCCCTTCTCTCTCCTCCCTCCCTCTTCCCAGAGTGCCTTCTTATTTCGCATCCCTCCTCTCCACTCCCCGCTCCCATCTCCCTCTTCCCAAAGCCGCTCTCCCCCTCCTCCAGCTACCTCCTCCTTCTCTCAGAAACCCCGTCCGGCCCCTTTAAACGCTTCTAAATTGATAGTTCACTATTGCATCTCCTATCTTTCCAACTCTTTCTCTTTTTTTTTTTTTTTTTTAATTTTATTTTATTTTTAAACTTTACATAACTGTATTAGATTTGCCAAATATCAAAATGAATCCGCCACAGGTATACATGTGTTCCCCATCCTGAACCCTCCTCCCTCCTCCCTCCCCATTCCATCCCTCTGGGTCGTCCCAGTGCACCAGCCCCAAGCATCCAGTATCGTGCATCGAACCTGGACTGGCAACTCATTTCATACATGATGTTACACATGTTTCAATGCCATTCTCCCAAATCTTCCCACCCTCTCCCTCTCCCACAGAGTCCATAAGACTGTTCTCAACTCTTTCTCTTTTGTCTCTCCTCTCTGCTAGTTTCTGCCTTTCTACCTCCCGCCCCAAGCGGGTCCCCAGGGCCAGCTCCCGCCTCCACCTGCCCCTTCAGGCGCACGCATGGCGGTGCCGCCTCCTGTGCGCAGCGCCTTGAGCCTTGCTAATGCGTTTCGCATGGCGCGTCAGTCAAACGCCCTTCTAATGTCCTTAAAGCACGCAGAAAATTGCATCCTTATGAAAAAGAAAAAAAAAGCAAATTGCTTAGTGTAGGCGGAGCTGCCTCAGGGCTCTAGTGGCTGCGCTTAGAGTTCAGGGGGGCTGTGCTGGCACAGAAAGCTGCCCCTGGAGGGAACCAGAATGCCACCTCCTCCCCACCACCTTCCGGGCAGCAAGACCCACCTTCTCACCTCCTTACCCACTACCTTTGCCCACCTCTCCATATGTATTCCCATCACTCTGATCTTTCACCTGTGTCTTTAAGGCCAAGCTTCACTCTGCCACAGGACCTTTGCACTCGCTATGCCCACTGCCTGGTAAGCATTTCTCACATTCATGTCTTGGTTGAAGAGTCAACTCCTGAGATTGACTCTCTCTGACTAAAGCTTCCATCCCACTCATTGTCTATCACCTGTTTTTATTTTCTACAAGGCATTTGTTACTTCCTGATATCATCTTGTAGATTTAATTGTGACATTTTTGCCTCCAACTTGAGCTACTTGGGTCACAGGCTGTGTGCCCCATGCCTAGCACGGTGCTTGGCACACAGCAGGCATTTAATAGATACTTGGCAGACAAATGGATGAGACTCATTCTGGGCAGGCAGGGCCATTGGGGACCCTAAGGGATCTAGGATACACCAATTTGAACCTCAAGGCAGTGGAGATCCACAGAGCTGAAGTCAGATCCAAATTCTGCTCTTGATAGCTGTGTGTCCCTGAGCAAGTTGCCTAACATCTCTGAGCAGTATCTTCATCTGCAAAATGGGAGTAGGGCCCCTATTTTACTGGACTGTAACTGGATCAGTAAAGGGGGAATGTCCTGTGTCCCAGTGCTGAGAACCCCACCACATCCTGCAACTGCTTTTTAAATGAATGAATCACCCAAGAAAGAGCTTAATTAATATCAGAGAGTCCTTGATAGCACTGATGTCTCACACCATCATTTCCCTGAAACACTAAGAAAGAAAAATGTTAAAACACTGCCAATGAAGACATAACCCAGTGGTTTTTTAGCGCCCAGAATTTTTATCTTGTACTTACTCAAGGATCTCTTTTGGGCTTATTAAGACAAAAATTTCTACCACAGATCACTACTGAGTTTACATGAAAAGGAAACAAGCAGGGAAATCAATGGATTGAGCATTCCTAAAACTTCTCCAAGGTCAGAGCCATCTTTGAATTGATCCCTCTCCAGCAACCTACAGTCCTGTCCCACTTGGCCTCTGCCTGGTGTGTGAGTGTCTCTGAGTTCCTGCCCTGCTATTGCCCTGTGTCTTCCTGCACCTTAAGGAAGATCCCTTCCTCCCCACAGGCTCTGTGGCTTTCTCCATCAAGAGTTGGTGCCTGAGAGGTGAGGGGCCTCCGCTGTCCAGCCAAGGACACCTCCTTAGGGACAGTCACATCTTTGCAGACATAGGGCCCACAGGGCTTTCCACCCCAACTGTCACATGAAACCAGATTTCAGAAATGGGAAGACACTGTCTTAAAGTAAATAAGATGAGCATAACACAGTGTGAGAACTAACACAAAGGAAACATCGAAAGTCACAAAATGGAGAGACCCCTACAAAGTCAGGGAGGACCTGCCTTCTGCTGCACCATGTGGAGTGGTCCAGGGACCAGGGCCAGTGAAAAACTTGGCCTTGAGCCAGGCTGACTCAGATGCATGACACTGTTGCTGTTGTCCCTTTCTGCTCTGCCCACAAATGAGGAGTGGGTCCTGGCTTCCTTCCTTCCCCTTAAAGTGGGGCTGGGAAGGTGGTTTTGGAGACAATTTCTTTTCAGCTCAGAAAGTCCGGGGCCAGGTTGAGCTGGAGGGAGCCCACTGGGCCTCTGTAGTCATTCTTAGCCTGACTGCAGCCCCCCTGGGCCTGAAGAGGCCTTGAGGGGCAGAGACTCAAGGGATCAGCTGGTCTCCTCTGTGGACATGGGAACTCGACATGGGATCAGAGATGTAACTTCTGGGGCAGGGGTTCCCCTTGAGTGTAGAAACGAAATCAGGCACGGACTAAAAACGGAGGTGAGGCCTGGTTTCTACTCGAATTCTGGGCCTCGGGAAATGTCCCCAGGCAGTATTGCTCACTCCAGGTTGAGCCGGCACCACTCTGGATCCTGGTTCCCCCTTAGGTGCAGTAAGAGAGAACCTTCCGGCTCCAGGAGAGGCAAACCTCGCGCCTGGCCTGGTTAATGTGGTCCTGGGGTCCGTGTTTCTTTTCTTCCACCTTATGGGTTCTCACTACTGACCCTACAAGAGAATCCAGAACAGGGAAACGGAGTGAACCCGAATAAACTCTATTTTTTACAAAGAGGCGACAGGAGGAGGAATTGGGGAGCCCCCGCTAGGCTGCGCCTGTTATATCCTAGTGGTTCTGACTTCGCGGAAAACCCGCGGCTAGTCGGAAGCTTCGAGAAAGTTGCGGCGAACCCCAAGCCGGCCGCGACAGGCCCACTTCTCGAACGCTTCCTGTGATCCTTGCCTGGGCCGAGCGCTACACAGAGCTAGGCTCCCGCTTCCGCCGACGAGGAGAATGACTTGCTCAGGATCGGGATCATAACCCCCCATCCCCGGCCAGGCCTTCAGCCAAACTGCGCCCATACTCTCCCTTCCGGTCTAGGCCCCTACCTACCCCTACCTCACAAAGCCCAGAAGCGCAAACTTCGTGCTCGCCTCCGAGCGCTGCCGCCGAGCTAATCCCGTGTGCCGCTCAGTCCTTGCGCCAAGCTGCGCGCCCTTCCAATCAGGCCGGAGTCCTGGCCACCAAGGGCGTTCCACCTCCACCCCCATTCTGGGCCCTCGTCGATCTCTAGACGCCCGAGCCCGCTCCTGCCCTGGCTGAGGGTCTGGGGCTCCGGAGGCACAGCCGCGCGACCTCTTTTGCGCTTTGGTGTGGTCTCCGGGTTTTGTTTGCCAGAACCTTGGGACGGAGATAGGATTTGTGCGGCGGTGGGGAGCGAGAAGATCGTTCCGTCCCCAAGGCTCGGGTCTGGGAGCGAGCGGTTGCTACCAGGCAGGGAGAGGGTTTCCGCGCTGGGTGGCCCAAGTGGCCGGGGCGGGGTGGCTCTGAGGCTGGGCGACCGCGTCGCCGTCAGAGATACGGTGCTGCCCTTTATCTAGAGTCCTAGTTCTGCGGGCGGCGGTCCTTGACTGTAAGTCTGAGGATGGGCGGCAAATCTGCCTCCGCTTCTTCGCTTTTTCCTGCAGCGAGCCTGAGCTTCCATCGGGTCTCATAGGAATTGCCCAAGTCAGGAATGCCGAGGTGCCGGAACGCGGTTGTTCAGCAGTCCGGTCCTCTCCCGGGCCTCCAGGTCTCGATCTACTGCGGTGGCCCCGCTCCCTGTCCGCCAAGGAGCACAAAGGCGCAGGCTGTGACAGAAACCCCTCCCACCCCCGCCCGCACTGGAATTTGGACCCCTTCTACAGGGGCCCAGCTCCCCCACTGACCGGCTGGTGACCTCGTGGCAGCAGTGCCCGCGTCAGGTTCCCCATCTGTGCCTGCAGGAGATGTACTTACTGGAATATTGGGGCCCGTCTGCTCTGGAGCCGGTTTCCTCGGACGCCCCCACTCCTTTCTAGAGCTCTGGTCCTTTAAGGCTCTTTCCTCCAGTCCAGTGAGGGGGCTGCCTTGGGGGAAGCACCAAAGAACCACAAGGCAATCCGCCTGAGGTTGCATTCCTCAGATTTAATGAAACCTGAGGACCCAGAGGACCCAGAACGAGGTCCCAGAATGGACTGGAGGAGTGCAGGTCGGTATGCCTCTCTTTCCTCTTTCACTTCTCTTGTCTTCTGCAACTCTGCATAGTTGACAAAAGCTGTGCTGAAATCTCTCCCAGGCCAAGGAGGGGCAGAACTTCTTGACTTTTCACTCCCACTCCTGCCCCACTTTGAGGTGGAAAGGATTAAACTCAGTAGTGTACCTGATTTGGCTAGCCTGGGCCTGCTGTAGGAAGGTTTTGGCAGGACCACTACACTGAGCAGACCTGGAGGTAACCCTAAGGGATGGAAGGAATTAAGAGTTGCAGTCATACACTGATGGTCTATTTCTTCCCTCCTGCCTACAGGTTTTCTCAGGCCCCTCAGGGGACAGTGGCAAGTGAGTAGTCTGGGAGCTGTTTTTGAGGTTAAGAGCCTAGAAAGGGAGCTGATTTCCCAAAGACTTGGCAGGGCTGGGGCTTGCAGAGAATTGCCTGCCAACCTCAGAAAACATCCTCTTTTTCAGTCCTCCCAGCCTCAAACCAAGGCCAGTGATGCTTGGGTACCAGAAGTCCAAGTGCAAGTTTCAGGAAAGGGCAATCAAGTGGCCAATTTGAAAAGGAAGCTATCAGCCACTGCAGGTGAAAGCCTTAACGGTTTTCACATTCTGAAATTCAAAGCCTGCATCTCAGTATAATGTTCCTGACTCTTTCCGTCTCTGTTTGCACCTGCAAGGACCTGGTTTCAAATCTTGTTCCTGTCTGGAACTCTGTAGGGCCAAGTTTCCATCTGTCCCCCAGCTTTAACCAGTGGTGTGCCCATTTCCCCATCTCCATAGCCTGGTGGTAGTCCTAGAAAGCACAATAACAGGAACCAACTGGGGAGCTCGCAGCCCAGCTTAGGTCAGGGAGGAGGCAACTGGAAACCTTCCCCAGCGAAAGGGTGAGGGGGGGTGGGGTGAGCAGCAAGCACATGCCACCAGGCCATGCCCTTGGAAAGGGGCACCCTGAAAGACTGTGAGCAGTTTGGGGTCCTCTGCCCTCTGCCTCAGGTACCCCCACTCGGTTCCTAGGTGCCTCCGCCGGGTGTATACTGTAGAAAACGTGAAAACTCCGGGAGCCGGGTGCCTCTGCAGGCAAGGACTGCTGATGGTGGCCGGCCTCGAGGTGAGTCCTAGGTTTCCCGTCAGCCTTAGGATGGGCTGGCCAGAAAGTCTCAAGGACCTCACAGTTAGTCCCTGAGACCGAACCAACAATCGGGGCAGTTTTCAGCCCGGGGCAACTTGCCGAGTGAGAGCGAGGTGGCCTGGGGCTCCCGCTCCTGTTGGAGACCGCTGTGTAGCCTGATTGCTGCCATCCGCAGCGCCCTGGGCCGAGAAGAAAGGGAGCAGGTTCAGACTGGCCTCTAATGCCCAAAGTGGAAGCGATTCCTAGGATCCTGCAGCAACCGAGCCTCCTGCGTGCAGGCCCAGCCGGGTGGAGCTGATTAAGGCTCGAATCCACGGAACCCCGGGGCAAGGATGTTTCAGAAGCCACTGCGTGTCTCCCTCTTACCTCGCCGTGTCCCCCTCCAACCTCGCGGATTCAGAAACTCCCTCATCAAGTCCCGCTGTGTCATAAAATATTTTATTGGAAAAAAAAAAATCACCGTCTTCGTAAGAGAGGGGTAGGGGCCCCAGCGACGTCGGTTTGTCTGGGCGCCATCTCCAGCCGTGGTGGCCTGCGCCGGGCCGCGGGGTCCCCGACGCGTGGAAGCGCGTGTGTGCCCGGAGGCGTCTGAGCCCGGGGGCCGGCCAGAGGCGAGTGGGGGGTGCAGGAGAGGAGCGGGGCGTGAACGCGCGTGGAGCGCCTGGCGCCGCTGAGCTCCGAGCGGAGGCGACCTTCTGCCGAGTCTGATGTGAGTTTCCAGACTAAGGCCCGCGAGCGCACTGAGGCCTCGGTTTGGCTTCAGGGTCTGTCCTTGTTTGGCCCCTAACTGTCCGCATTCAAGGTAATAATAAAAAGTTTAGAAAGCAAACGGCGTGGACGTAGAAGGGCCGACTCGCGGCTTTCGGCGGATTCTGGGAGCCGCCGACTGCGCTGGGGTTCCCTGGGCCCGCACCCTCTGCCGCGCTCAGTCCTCGTGGCTCCGGTCGCTGGCCTCGCCTGGCGCTTCCACCGTCTTCTCCGCCTCCTTGGCGCGCTCCTGCTCCGTCAGCTGTTCGCTCGTGGGGATGGAGTTCTTCTTTGGCCTCCCCTTGGGCTTGGTGGGAGACTCCAGGCCGCCGCCCTGTAGCACCTGCGAGGGAGACCAGTGGCGCTGCGGTGAACTGGCCGGGGATCCCGGCGTCCTGGAGAGGCAGGCAGGACTTGGAGAGCCCATCGAGGCCATTGGAGGCCGCGCCTAGCCCCTGGGAAATGGTGGCCATTTGTCCAAGCGCTGCTGGGGCAAAACGACCAGAGCTTTTCGGGCGGAGGGTTCAAGTCTTCCAGGAACACTGAGAGCTCAGGGAGCACGAAAGGAGCTGGGCCAGGGCACCAGAAGGAAGCTGAGCTAGGGCACCCAGAGGGACAGAGAGCAGAGAGGGTCCTTCTGGGCACCAGGACGGAGAGAATCGGGAGGATTGGGCGCAAATCTCCACGGCGGAGAGAGTAGCTCAGGCTGCAGGGGCGTGGCGGCAAATAGAGAACACAGAAAACCGCGAAAACACTTACTATTTTCTTCCACTTCATCCTTCGATTCTGGTACCACGTCTTAACTTGCAACTGGCTCAGACCCAGGGACTCGGCGAGATCTATTCTGGAAAGAGCGGGGTGCACCCTCAGCAGGGCATGCAGCCTCCCTCCCACTACCCGCTGGGCCCAGCCTGGCCCCGCGCTACCTGTCCGGCGTGGAGAGGTACTTCTGCTTCTCAAAGCGTTTCTCTAGGCCCATCAGCTGCAGCTCGGTGAACACGGTGCGGCTCCGACGCCCCTTCTTGGCCTTGGTGCCCGGCTCCCCAGCGCCTGGCGCCTCCAGCTTCCCGCGGAGCTGCAGCTCCAGCGGCAGGTGCGGAGCGCCCGCCGCGCCGGGGAGCCCAGGCCCAGCGGCCAGCAGCGCCGAGCCCAGTCCGGAGCAGCCGAGCGGCGCCAGCGGGAACTTAAACACCGCCGCCTGCTCGGCCTTCAGCACGGCTGCGGGGAGAGAGTGGGGAGCCGGGTGAGCTCGAGCCGTGCTCCTCCTCTTGGAGATCCTCGCGCCGTGCGCCCCTGCCGACAGCTCGCCCTCAGCCAGTGCCCCCGGCACAAAACCTTCGTGCTGGCCGGGAAGTGAGAAATCTGTGCTAGGCAGACCCTCCTCGACGCCGTGGTTCCCAGAGTCTGGGAAAGGGACCTCCCCGACCCGGGCTCTGCCTGGCGTTCCCCAGGCCCCAGGCTGCCCTGACATTTCAGGATTCCCAATGAACAAGGTCGAAGCTCCCAAACCAATGGAGTATGTGTGTCACAGGAAAGGGAAACCAAGAAAAAACGGCACAGTTAGGAACATGAGCATTTCTCCCACCAAAATCGGCTTTGCTGCATGGGGCGGGGGGCGGGGGAGGGGGGGGGTGGGCGCGGGGAAGAGAGTTTCAATGGAGTAAGCCGTCTGCTGGTCTATGCAGGGCAAAACAGCCACCCCGAGAGACAGGCAGTGAACAGGCAGGACAGTCAGTGAGGGTGAAGTTGGGAGCTTCCCGGAAATTCCAAAGCACCCCCAAGAAATGGGAAATTTGTTCTTCCTGTTTTCTCTCTTTAGACTCTTCCCCGCGAAGACGTTTCAATTTTCATTAGTCCTAAATGATTTTTTATTTTTTGCCCGCTTCAAACGAATTATTAACAGCGCAGCTGGAGGCAAAAGGCAGCAGAGATTGAACTCAAAACGAACCAACTGGTCCCGCTGCCCCTCAGGCAGGCGGATCACAGGCTGCAGGGTCACTGGGTATAGAGGATGTCAGTTCCCTGGGCTGAGGTCCTGCTAGAAGGTAGGAGGACTCCCTGCCGGGATACATCTCACTACCGGTGATGTTAGGCCGCTGGAGTCAAGAAGGGCCCAGGAAAGATGAGCGGGTGAAAGTAAGGAGGCAGCGGGAGGGGAGAAGGGATCCTTGGGGGACGGTGAGAGGAAGGGCAGACCCACCCCACCGAGAGTAAGGTTGAAGAGAGATAGGGAAAGGTCAAAAGAGGGAATGCATTGGAGAGGGCAGGCAGGTCAAGGCAAGGCCGGGACAAGGGAAGAAAGAAGAGAACTGAAAGGAGCAGAAAAAGTCTGAGTTGCTGGTTCAAGCTCGGCCAAGGTGCCACCGATCTGGAGCCTAAGGGCCAGTCCGGCAGCAGCTCACAGACAAGCCTCGTCCTCAGGCAAGGCCCAAGGGGGTCTACGCTACAGCACAGGCGGGTTCGTCGCCAGCCTGAGACCCTGGGCTCCGGGAGCTCTGGGCTGGCTCCGGCCAGCGTCAGCCCCCAGCACAGCACTCAGACACACGGGCCTCTTCCGTCAAGGTCCAGCTTTCCCAGCTTGGGCAGCCACGGCCACTCCCAAGTCCTGTGGCGAAGGCCCAGGCGCCCGCGGCCTGAGGTCGCTTTGACCCGAAGTCTGACATTCGCAGTCTGGTCCAGCGCCCGCGATGGGGATGCGGGCTCGGGTCCCCGGGCTGGACTCCTTGGGGCTGGAAACCACAGGGTAGCAGTGAAGAAGAGAGCGAATGCTCTCCCGGCTGGCCTGGCCCACGGGCACGAGGCCTGGTTTCTGCGCGGCCCGGCGCCTGCCCCTTTTGCTTCCCTGCCTGGAACGCGCCGAAGGAACGACCCGGGGCCTGCGTGCCCGGAGCTGCGTCCCTCAGAGGCCGCGGCTCGCTTCCTCCCGCCGAGCCCGGCCAGCGCCCCGCGGCCCCCGGCCCCGCACGTACCCAGGTGGCTGTGGAAGGGCCGCGCCGCCAGTAGCGCCTGCACGCCGAACTTGAGCAGCTCGCCCGCGGCGGCGGCGGCGGCGGCGGGAGCGGCGCCCTTGGGCCCCGGAGGCTCAGTGAGGATTTCCTCGATCATGAAGCTGCGGTAGCGGTGCGGCCGGTGGTCGGCGCAGCCCTCGGGCGGCCCGAAGCGCGCTGCGCCCGGCTCCCCCGGCCGCTGCATCGCAGCTCCCGGAGCTCGGCGGCGTCAGCGGCTGGGGCGCGGGGCCCGCGCGGGGTCTAGGCCGGCCCGCAGCTCCCGGCGGCGCGCGGGCGCCGGCTCATGCCCCCTCCCCCGCCGGCCAGCCGGGCGGAGGCACAGGGCGCGGGCGGGGCGCGCGGGGCTCGGCTGGTCGGACCCGAGACTGCGCCCCCGCCCAGCTCTGCCGCGCCTCTAGCCCGGTCGGTCCCGCGTCACCGCCCCGCCCCGCCCCGCCCGGCCGCCCCGCCCCGCCCCGCGACACCGCCCCTCACCCCCCAGGCCGAGCCCGAGGGAGGGCCAGAGATGGGAGGGTGGCAGGAGGGAGGGGGCCGCGAGAGGGGCAGACCGACCCAGACAGAGGGAGACCCAGTGGAGCGCACGCCCAAGAAGGATCGAGCCGGAGAGCTCGGGACACAAGAACCCCGGGGATGGGAGATCGAGAAAGAGAGAGAGAGAGAGGTGAGAGAGGGTCTAGAGCGAGACACCGAGGGCCACACAAGATGCGAGACGGTGACGTGAGGATGCCAGGGAAGCCGAGACGTGCGCAGAGAGCGACCGACAGAGGCGCGGGAGTCAGCGGGCCGTGACGTGCCAGAGATCACAGAGGCAAGCAGGACAGAAAGACGGGGCAGTAAAGAAAGATGGGACAGCTAGCAAGGCGGGCGGCCTGGGCAGGGGTTAGGGAGCCCCGGAGAGATCGGGGGGAGGAGTAGAAAGCTCGGCTGGGAAGTGGGTGGCGGTGCTCAGCCTCCATGCCAGGACGCAGGGCCGCCCGCGGGGCTGGAGTGCTGCAGTGGGCCGAGGGCAACTCGCAGGGCAGTGATCTTACCTGTGCCTCGGTTTACCAGGCACCGCCTCATTTCTCCGGAACCGCCCAGAGAGTCAGATTTCTCCAGCCAGAATTTGCTTATATTGTCAAGTGGTATGTGGACCCCTCCACACAACCCTAGACGCTGTGGAGTGTGTTGGGCTCCCCTAGTTAGAGCAAGAGGTGGATGCCAGGAAAAGGAAAGGCTGCAGATTTGCCTTTTCGCTGTTTTGGAGGAACAGAGAAAACGGGTATTGGGTGGAGCTGGATGAGAAGCCACAGAGGGCCCTGGGAATCTGCAGATGAACTCTGGCTCCTGCCTCCTCTCTGAGCCTTAAGGACCCCAATATGATTGAGGAAGGCCAGAGGCTTTGTAGGTCTCTCTCTTCATCATCAGGGGAATATTAGTTCAAGTTAGGGAGTCAATCCCAAAGCTCAACTCTCCACTTAGTCTATCTCTTTGGCATTGTCACTAGAGACAAGCCACTGCCCCATTCTGGACCTTAGTCTCCTGACCTGTCCAGAGAAGATGCTGACATTTGATTTCAGGGAGGCTGTGAGGACTTAGTGGGGGGTCCTGTTCCCATGGATACATAGGATGGACTAGGGAGGAGTATATAGTTTATCTAGACAAGGAGGGTGGGGTGTCAGCGGAGATTGGGGGTGTCCCCAGGAGACTGGGGAGGGTGCCTACCCTTCTCCTCCTGTCCCTTGGGAGTCCCTCAGCTGGGGGTCCTGGCCTCTTCTCTTTCCCATGTGAGCTCTGCCTGGGACTTCAGTGATCACCTCTGGGAAACAGGACCTACTTACTACACCCGTGGCCCTGCCTCACCTCAAGATGATGCAGCTTCTCAAGCTCTAGCTGCCGGTGGTGAGGCCCTGGCACCTGTGAATGCGGAGATGCCCAAGACTCTTTGTCCACAGGGACAAAGAGAATGTCTTGCCAGAGGCTCTAAGAGCCCAGCTGCCCGTCCCCCTAGTTGTTGAGTGACTTCAGCCAGGGCTGCACCTTTCTGAACCTCCCAGCCCTCCTCAGGACTGAAAAGACCTCCAGCTGTTCCCTATGTGGGTGATCTTATGAGTCACAAGGCTGCTCAGAAGGGGATAGTGTGGGACCCATTAAGAGTGAGGATATCCCACACAAGGCAGGCCTCTCTCCTGGTGAGAGATAGAGAAACAGGGAGTGGGTCTGTGCCACCTCAGTTGGCCCAGCAGCCACCAGGCAAACAGAGAAAAGCCAGTGTCTCCCAGAGCTCTAGGCAGTCTAGCTGGGAGCCTCTTCTAGCTCACAGGCAAAGAGAACCCCTCCCTAGATAGGTGCTTGGGTGTCACCCAGTCCAACCACCTACTTTCTCAGATGGTGAAACTAAGGCCCACCAAGAGGAAAGTACTGGCCCAGGGACCACAGTGAGCAGGGTTTGTTTTCTATTTGGTCCTGGTGCATATGGCATGGGGCCAACTTTCCTCTCACCTCCTTCCACCTAGTAGGGCCCATCAGCCACCTCCAGCTCCTTCTTTCCATACCTTCCCAAGGGCATAGCCTATGGGTAGCCTACTGTGAGGGTTAAACCCAGCCACCCCTGCTCCATCCCTTTACCTTCTATTTGTGCCCTTAACTGAAGCCATCTGGCTTTGAACCATATCTGCTCTAGGCAGTTGCCTCCCTGAGGGTCTTAGGTCCTCCAAATCAGCCAGCTCAGGACCCAGATCGGAGGACTTGGGAATCACATTGATCAACTCACCAAATGCATTTTGCCTCCAGTCCTGGGTCAGGTTTAGGGGTAGGAGGTTATTTTCAGGATTGAGGCTTCACCTCTAGATTTTTGGGAGTCAGAAGACTAGTGCAGTCCAGCCCCCACCCTATTTCGCAGATGCTGAAGGGGAATACTTCCCCTCAGCTACTTGGGCTTAGCTTCTGGAGGCTGAGGTCTGAGCCATGGCAGGCGCCAGGAATAAGGCCCAACACTCTTTGGGGGAGCATTGGAGACCCTAGCTGGTCCAAAGGGCTCCCTGTCACCCCTCAAGGCCTTTCCCTGGGTGGGTAGGCCCTGATCTCCCCTCTCTGGGCATGCCTGTGCTCGGCTGTGATCCCAAAGAAGATCTACAGATAAACCCCCTTTTAGGCGAAAAAATACTCACAAAGAGCAGCAGGGCCTCTTTTGCTTGGGAATTGTAGCATTATTGGCCGGCAAATGATTCCCAGAGAGTGGGGTCCTTCCTCCTTCCTTCCCAGAGAGAAGGGTCCCTCCTCCCGGTGGGGAACAGAGGCCCAGAGAAGGGAAAACCCCCTTGGGCGAAGGGGCCTCAGGGCCTCTCGAGCGGTCCCAGCCTTCTAGCCCCCGCCTCAGGGGTGCAACCACCGGGCCCTGCTCCTCCATCCCGGGCCTCCCGCCGCTGCTGCCGCCTCGAAAATCCCGGAAACCGTCCGCTCTCGGCGGGCGCAGTGGAAAAGGTGACCTCAGCGCCCGCAGCCAGCCGCCCTCACCGCAGGCCGGGCGATGAGGGGCTCCGGGCAGCAGGGGGGTCTCGGCGCCGCCCGGACGCCGGGTGGGGCCCCCTCCCCACTGCTGCTCTGCTCCTCAGACCCCACAGCCGCGCCGTAAGGGCAACGGCGCGAGAGAGGATTACCTCCCTCCCTAACCGAACCCCCTCAGCCCAGGAACGCAGGTCCCAGACCTTCCCCTTCTCCAGTTAAGGGCTCCTCCTCCCCTGGCGCCTCCCCGGTGGGTTTCTGGAGCCGATGGGGCGAAGGGGGCCCGAACCATTGTACAGATGAGAAAGCAGTCCGCAGGCCCGGGCAAGGTCTCTGACCAGGTCTGGATGCTTCTGCATTACCTGGAGTGTTCTGGGCCCAGTTCCCCCTCCAGCATCCACCGAACCCCTGCCCTTTTTCGTTGTCTCCTCTCCCAGCTGTCGAGGGTTTGTGTCCTACTCCGCAGAATCCTACTCCGCAGAACAGAGTCGGGATGGGAACCACCAAGAGTGGTTTCCTCTGGACCTATTTGCTCACCCCTGGGCGCAACCTCCGGTAGGCACTGCTGGGGGTGGGGGCGCCACACCTCCCCCCAAGCCCGAGTCACCCAGGAACGGAGCAGCGAAGGACTTCCCGGTCTGTCACTCTTGGCAACCCGGCGTCCCTCGCCCTTGTGCCCGGTCTCCTCAAGGGCGCCCGCGGTCGCGTCCGCGCCCAGAACGAAAGTCATCCTCTACGGGCTTCTTTTGAAAGCGGTCACTTGTGATTGTCCCCGGCCCAGGGCAGGCTAACGCTGGTGGCTGAGGCTCTCAGGTGGCCGCACCGGCTCTGTCTCCGTGGACCATGCCAGGAGGAGCATACCGGCACCGCCGGGAACGCATCGCTCGTCCTGAGGCCCCGTGCCCCATTCTTGCTCATAGTGTCTGGATTCAAGACTGGCGACATCTGCCTTGCCTTCAGAACAGAAAATCTCGATGTTATAAAATTACTCCGTCTCCACGCTCCTAAGTCACACCTCCTGATGACCTCATGATCACTTTCTCTTTGGAGAAGCAGATCTCTACTGATGCCTTCCTTTATGAACATTTCAAGTCATGTGTGGACTTTTCGTTTTGAATCATTTCAAACACCTGTGAGCTCAGGGCTCAAAGAGCCTTTGGGGACAGCGCCTTGAGACACATCCCTGCCTCTCCCCTTCAAATTCTCCTTCTTCAAGTAATTTACATATTTGTTCCTCTGGAAATAATTACTTTATTTTTGTTTTGTAGTTATTTTTTTTTAACGTGTGATTTTCTTTAGAAATGTGTTTTAAAGACCAGATCCGTAGGTAGGCATTAATTGCCTTGACCCAGCCAGGATCCCGTTCTTGATGCCCCCAGAAACCCAAAGCGTTCCTGCTGGGCACAGCGCAGACCCCGGGCTGTTCTGCACTCGCCCCTAGGCATTTTAGCCTAGCCGGGAAGGTTTGAACAACTACCTTGGTTCCGAGTGGAGTCCTGAACAGTATCTGCACTGAAGGCCACACGCAGGGCCGGGAAGTAGTGGCTGCGAGTGCCTCCGCTCTCTGGGGCCCCAAGACTCGCTCAGCAGCTCCTGCGCTCAGATATCCACGCCTTGTGTAGGCAGCCTGGGGAGTCTCCCGCCGGCTTCTCCCGCAGGTATGCGCAGGTCCTTCGAGAATGTGCTCTGAAACAAGGGCGCTGTGCTCCAGGGACACGGTGCCAAGGAGCAGGAGGCTGGGTCCGACTCCCTCCCAGGCGCCAGTCAGGGACCCCAGTCCAGGCTCCCAGCCGTTCTGGCCTTTGAGAGAACGAACGAGGTGCCCGCTCGCCTGGGCCACTGTCCTCCTGAAGCCACGGGACCGGCCTCGGCGACAGGACAGAAAAGGAGAGGTCCCAGGACAGAGGCCGGTCCCTCCAAACAGACCCGCAGGCAAGATTCATGAAAATGGCTCAAGCTTTGTTTTTCTTCCTTGTTTTTCTCCCTTCCTTCTTTTCTGTTCGTTCTCTTTTCCCTCCCTTCATCTGTTTACCCTTTTTCTTCTTTAGCCTGCTTCCTCTGCATGCTTCTTCTTCCTCTTCTCTTGCGCTCTTGCTCCTTCCCTGCTTCTCTGGTCTCTCCCTTTCCCTGTTTCCTTTGGTCAGAAAGGGTCCCCATCCCAGTCTGTCGCCCTGGTAATAAAGGAAGGGGCCTTGTACTCATCAGGGGACCTTCAGGTACCCCACTGCAGAGCCCTGGCAGGCTTATGTGGGCTGTGGACCTGGGGCACGTCTCCTCCCAGCTAGCTGGGCATTCGAGGTGGCAAAGATGAATGAGGCAAAAGACTGAATCTGTGACCCAGCCAGGCAAGGCAGGTACATCTCCTCCATGGTGTCTTCCAACAGATGGGAGGCCAGAACATATTGCCCCTTGCAAGAGGGAATTCACACCTATATCTGTCCTCCCTAACACAGAAGTCCCTTCTCCTCTGCAGTATTTGGGGGTGTGGGGGGGGGGGTGGGAGGTGGGGGGAGAGGGAAGTAAAGAGGAAAGAGAGAAGCCACATCACCTTGTTCCTTAGACACCAGGCCAGACCCAGCCTCTGGTTCCCAGGCTCCAGTCCAGTCCTCCTGCTGGTCTGAGTGAGATAAAGGGTCTAGGAGCTTGGTGCCAGTCCACATACACCTGTGCTTCCTGCACTCTTTTGTACACATTCATCGGTGCCAAACATGGGCACAGAAGCCCTGCTTGCAACTGTCCAAATGCCACGCAGGGCACACAAGGAACCCACGATGCAAGCTCATTCCTTGTTTCCCCAAATGAAAAAAACAAGAAGGGATGAACTAGATGAATACTTCTTTCTTACCCATTTTAACAGTCTAGATCAAGGGATTGAAAAACTTTCTGTAAAAGGCCAGATAAGTAAATATTTTAAGCTTTGTGGGCTGTATGGATCTGGTGTAGTGCCTCCATTCTGCCTTTGAGCATGAATGCCACCAGAGGGAACATATAAAGGAATGAATGTGGCTCTGTGCCAGTCTCGCTCCATATGCACATCAAAACTTGAATTTCATCTAATTTTCATAAAATATTATGTCACAAATATTTGTCCTATCTTTATTTGTTTCAACTATTTAAAAATGTGAAAAACATTCTCAGTCCACAGGCCATGCAAAAACAGGCAATGGACCATACTTGCCAATTCCTAGTCTACTAGTCTAGATGCAAATTCTTCTGATTGCCCAAATAGGTGCACCTCTGTATCTAAAGGGCTACCTTATTTAATAAACATTTTTAATTTTTTTTTCATGAAAGCATTCATTATTTTTGCAGTATTTTGGCCTTAGAAACACAAATCATTAAGTTCATTTCCTACTCCCATGTCTGAATTCTCAACAATTTAAAGTCTTCCTGATACTGATACACCTGGGCACAGGGTTGGATGCTTTACAACCATCACCTCATTTAATCCCACAATAGTCTTTAGAGTAGGAATTATTCACCCTTACTTTCCAGCTTCTTGCATACTCCTTGTGACAGTACCCTCACTCCCTTCAGTGGCAGCCCTAACAGACTCTAAAGGCTGACTCCTCTGGAGAACCCCAGCTGCTGAGAGCTCAGTGACCTGGCTGCCAGCCCTGGAAGGTCAAAGGCCAGCAAGGGTGTGAGTGCTCCCTCCAGGACCATCCTTTCCCATCTCCTCTCAATTCCAACTAAATCCCCTCCAGCTGTTGAAATGTGGATTGGACAGGGGGCCGCAGCCTTGACTTTCTGGGAGTTTCCCAAGCCCTGAGCTTTTGCAGGCCTTTGCAGCTGCCAAGTGACAAATCCTGCAAGGAATAGGCAAAAGGAAAGAATATGACAGAAAAAAAGCTATTATAAATGTGTTACTTGCTAAAAGTGTTTCCAGGAAATCTTGCACAAGCGGAGGCCTCACCCTCTTCTTCTGCATCTTCAATGGCTTTTGCGCCCTCTGCTGGTCAGGTTGAATCCTAACCAGGCTCACTCGGATCCATCTTTCCTCTTCAAAAGGAAAAGCAACCCAGAACTTTATCTCCCTTTTATGTACGTGGCTTGCTGGATGCTGAGCAGGAATGAGGAGATATCTCAGGGAATGCAGTTTATGGAGAGAGATGGACAAATGTGCTTACAAGTGACAACAAGGTGAGGGAGAGGTGGATGACTTCCTAGAGCAGGTGACATGATCTAAAACCCCTTGATGGGTGCAGAGCTTCCAGACACAGACACAGTAAGCTCATGCTTCTGGAGGGTGTTAGTGTTCCAATTGGTGGCTGGCAACATGTGTCAGTATGTTTTTAAATGTTTGGATACTTCAGTGCCAGCCACAGCTGGCCTTCAGAGACATAACAGCCCTCTGTGCTCTGTGCTTGGGGTGTCTCTACGTTCAGTCATGGGTTCCACTGTGTACTCCCCGACATGAAGTAGCCCTCAGAACCATCTGAAGAGTATGTCTTCTGTGGGGGCTTTGTCACCCTCCCCCTTACATTATCTCCTTTAATCTCTCTCTGGGAAGAGAGCATTTTTACCCTTGATTAACAGGTAAATCAGTACAGGTAGCAGAGCAACTTCATTTGTCCAAGTGGTGAGCTGGTATTTGAACCAGCATTCTGTCCATAGCACCGCAGTGACCTCTTTGGTTGGCGAGGGGACTCCTCCACCTTCTGACTTAACCTCTGTTTTCTCTCCAAGGCCTGATTTCTACTGAGGTTTATACCAGTAGCACCATCTGCCAAAGGTCACTTCCAGTCAGGTGTCCACAGACGGTGTGCTCACTGGGTCTGAATCTGGACTCATTGTCTCTTGCCTCCCCCCAGGCTGCCTCTCCTTTTCCCTGTGCCCAGGCTGAGTGGGGAGCATTCACTGGAACAGCCATCAGTGTACGCTGCCCGCCAACCAGAAGGGCCCAAGAGGCAGGCCCCACTCTTACCAGAGCACTCACAGCGGGCAGGGCATCCCCATTCATCCAGCAGGGTAGCCCGCGTACTGGGCCCCTTCCATGGGCAAGCCCTGTACTGGCCCCAACCCAGGCCCACCCCAGCAGTCTAGGAGGGCATATGGGTAGAGAGGACAGAGGGTAACCAAAGGTGGTGGCTTTGGGAAAGACAGGCTGCTTTGGGAACCTGAGGAGACAATAGAGAAGGCTGCGGAGGGAACAGCTGAGTAGGTATCTGGGTGTAGCAGGGCTGGAAAGCCCACCCACATGCTGAGCTCGGAGCAGGGGTTTGGGCCTTTCTATGATGTCTGGGAAGTCACCCATTTGGAGGCTGAAGGGCTTGTTCCAGAAACAAGCTTGTTACAAATGGCTTTGCATTTGATGTTGCCCACAGCAGCTTGTCCTCAGTCAAGGAGTTACAACTGTAGATGCCCCCAGTGCCCAGAGACAGCCTGTAGACCCTGGGGTGGGTCTAAGGACCTCTGTTGTGGCCCCATTTACAGGCTACGTAACCGCTAGGAGTGTTATCGACCGAACTGGAAGTGGCACCTGCCGGTTGTGCAACGCACAGCCCCTGCCCCCCAACCGTGTCCAGCAGTCCTGCCAAATGCTTGTTTCCTTCTGTTTTCATAGAACCAAATGGGGTTGAAGAGACTGTTGTCATTAAATTTTATGACATCATATATGCCCCTTTCCCAAATGATAAGCTACAATTTGAGATCCCAAAGGAAAACATAGCCTATCTTCATACTCATGTTAAAAATCTAACTTAATTTTAGCCATGTTATATTTCTGTTACAGATTAGAGCAAACTTTCTCTCGAAGTTTTGAGTAAGGGTCATATGGCAGACTAAATTCTAAGACTGCCCCTTGATATGTGTACACACCCTATGTAAGCCTTCCCCTTGAATGTGTGATAGACTGTCACTGCCCTGATTGTGTTACCTTATATGGCAAAAAGGGCTTCCCTGGTGGCTCAGATGATAAAGAATCTGCCTGCAATGCAGGAGACCTGGGTTCAATCCATAGGTTGGGAAGAACCCCTGGAGAAAGGAATGGCTACCCACTCCAATATTCTTGCCTGGAGAATTCCCATAGACAGAGGAGCCTGGCAGGCTACAGTCCCTGGGTCGTAAACAGTTGGACACAACTGAACAACTAATGCCATATGGCAAAAGGGATTTTGCTAATGTGATTAAGGTCCCTAACTGGTTGGTGTTGAAATGATCAAAAGGAAGATTATTCTAGACTTGACTTAAGTAGATGACCCCTTTTAGACCTCCTGGGGTCTGAGCAGTTCTTCTGCAGGCCTTGAAGTCAGCTGCCACATTGTGAGGGGGCACATGGGGACCTGGGACCAGGACCCCACAGTGGCCTCAAGGAACTAAGAGCAAGGGAATAGATTCTGCTCACAGCCTGAGTGAGCTTCACAGTGGATCCATCCTAAGCTGGGCCTCCAGATGAGACCACATCTGTGATTGCTACTCTGTGAGAAGCAGAAGACCCAGCTAAGCCCTGCCTGGACTCCTGACCCACAGACATGTGACCCTGAGATAACATGTGTACATTGTGTTAAGCAACTGCATTTGCAATAATTTGTTATTCAGGAATAGAAACCAATTCAGTAAGTTACTTGTGCATGGGCCAAATCTGACTTCTGCCTCAGGAGAGACACTACACAAGGAGAGGACACTCCTTTGGGGACCTTTGCAGAGACCAAGTTGGGATTCCAGTACTCCAAGGCACACCTGCCAAGGGACTATCATGTGCCCCTAGTCCCCAAATGCATACTGACACCCAAGGAAGCCTCTTTGGCAGGCAGCTGGCCACAGTGTGGGCAGGATCTACATTGTGCTTCCTCACCTAGGGTGGAGAACAAGAGAGGTGATTCTGATCACCAATGTCCTGGTATCCTGCAACCGGCCCACTCACTATGATTAAGAGTGAATCCAAGGAAGACTCCACCCAGAAAGGGAAAGCTGTTCTAAGCCTCTCTGAGGCTGCAGAGCTGGCCAGTGTTGCATGCAGACCCAGGGAAAACCAGGAGCGAGGTGGGGGAAGATGTGTGTCCAGTTCCTCTTTCTCTCATCCTCTGGGATCTGGGAGCCAGGATGAAGTAGCACATGGTCTTTGACTCTATTCTCAGACATTTGGCCTGGTGCAACTGGGCCAGTCTGCTCAGTCCCCACCCACCTATTTGAAGTTTGTTCTGTGGCTATGTCTCAGTCCCCCCCGTCCAGCCCTACTCTCACAGCAAATGTATGGCCCACAGGACGCCTCCCCACCCTCCTGGTGACAGTCACCAGGTCCTACCTTCTGCCTGCTGCACCTGGACTTGACCTTTCTGTTGGCCAGGCCCTGGTCAACGTGGTTTTGATGCACCGTGGAATCCTGCTCTAGTTCTCTGTGTCCTCTTCTCACGCTCCCTCAGTTCAGTTCAGTTCAGTCACTCAGTCGTGTCTGACTCTTTGCAACCCCATGAACCGGAGCACACCAGGCCTCCCTGTTCATCACCAACTCCCAGAGTTCATCCAAACTCATGTCCATTGAGTCAGTGATGCCATCCAACCATCTCATCCTGTCATCCCCTTCTCCTCCCGCCCTCAATCTTTCCCAGCATCAAGGTCTTTTCTGTTTCCACTCTTTCCCCATCTATTTCCCATGAAGTGATGGGACCGGATGCCATGATCTTAGTTTTCTGAATGTTGAGCTATAAGCCAGCTTTTTCACTCTTCTCTTTCACTTTCATCAAGAGGCTTTTGAGTTCCTCTTCACTTTCTGCCATAAGGGTGGTGTCATCTGCATATCTGAGGTTATTGATATTTCTCCCGGCAATCTTGATTCCAGCTTGTACTTCCTCCAGCCCAGCATTTCTCATGATGTACTCTGCATATAAGTTAAATAAACAGGGTGACAATATACAGCCTTGACGTACTCCTTTTCCTATTTGGAATCAGTCTGTTGTTCCATGTCCAGTTCTAACTGTTGCTTCCTGACGTGCATACAGGTTTCTCAGGAGGCAGGTCAGGTGGTCTGGTATTCCCATCTCTTTCAGAATTTTCCATAGTTTATTAAGTTAGAGGAAATCAGGGCTGTATGTGAGAGAGTGGCAGAGCTGGCTAATCTCTAGTAGGGAACTTACACAGACTGTGTGCTGATTACACTGTATCACATACTGGGGAAGTTCCTCCCTTTTCAGTTATTTCTTCATCTTCCTGATTTTGTTAAGTCCCACATCTCACCTTGCTGCTGGTACGGGTGCACTGTGCTCGGAGACTGGCCACTCTTCTTTCAGCAGATGAGTCCAGCCTCAGCTGTACAGCACCAGGCAGGTAGCAGCGCTGTGGCGTGCAGGGACAGAGGGGTGTTGTAATTGGATTTATCATTATAGTTAACTACTTTTGATTTTTCCTAAGTGATGCTGAGTGGTTGTTTTTGTTTAGGATCTGTGAAAGTGTCGCTTAGTCGTATCCAACTCTTTGCAACGCTGTGGACTGTAGCCCACCAGGCTCCTCTGTCCATAGGATTTTCCAAACAAGAATACTAGAGTAGGTTGCCATTTCCTACTCCAGGGGATCTTCCCAACCCAGGGATCGAACTGGTGTCCCCTGCATTGCAAGCATATTTTTTACCATCTGAGCCACATCTAGGTAAATTTTAAATACATTGAGTTAGTTGGAGCAATGCCATTTAAAGGGGAAAAAATCAGATAAACAGTAGCACGGGTGATTCATGTGGAAATGACATGATCATGGAGGTGGTATGAGCAGGGCAGCATAGATTTGGATTCGAATTTCACTCAGTAACCTGGGGCACCAGCCTTCTTTGTGCTTCAGTTTCTTTCACCAAGAAAAGACAATAACATTGGAGGACCCACTATGTGCACATTCACAAAGCTCTCAACCATGCAGCATGTGCTAGGTGAGTGTTTGTTAAATAGAACTGACAAATGAGGTTAAGGAAGCCTGCATAGTGAGCCCTTTTAGACACTGCTGATGGCCATTCCTGTAGGAACTTTCTGACCCCAGTCTGAGAGGTGCTGCCCCCACACTGACACCTGTAGCTCCAGATTTTCTCTTCCACTTGCTTCTCTTGTCCCCTAGACAGGACCCTTACCGGTCCTGGCAGGAGGAAGTGACGGTCAACTGCAGTACCCAGCAGGGGGCCTCGCCCAGTCAGTGAATGTGAATGAATGAACAAAGTGTCAGGGAGGTTCTGACTGCTCCACAGCCGTGCAGTTGTCTGGATGCCGGGTGAGCTTGCTGCAGAAAGAGCCCTGAGCCTTCGAGCAGGAAGCACCAGCCTCCCGCAGAGGTTCACCCACATCTGTCGTGGCTGAGCATGACCCCTTGGCATGTGCACAGCAACAAGAGGAGACAGTGGCTCCTGAGCTATGCGTCGAACACACGAGTCTTACAGTCAGGGCTCAACTCAACATCTGCATGTTCCCCTACATGCAACAAAGTGAACTGCAGCCAGATGGGCAGTGGCCACAGGAGCCCTGAGGCTGGTGCTGATCATGGTGGGGTGGTGGTGGTGGTGAGGGATGTGTGGCTGGGCTGGGGTGAAAAGTGGGTGAGGCTGGGCTGCGGTGAAGAGTGGTTGTTCTTGGAAGTTTACTGTGCTGGTAGCCAAGCGAGCCATCTCCAGGGCTTGGAGACGACAAGCCTAATCTGATTTCCAGGCCCTTCTGCCCTCTCAGCAAGGCCCTGGAGCTCCTGATGCCAGAACCCCCTTGAGTTGGGCAGAGGCTTTGTTCCAGTTAAACATTCCATCAAATCAGAGTCATGCTGGACTGTCCTTCCTAAGGCCTTTGTCATTGGGGTAGACCTCCAACATCTGGTAAAGTGGAAGAGTTGGGAGGGCCTCCAACCCCAAGGACTGCTCACCCCCATCCCAGTGTCCATTGCCCTCCTTGAAGTCCTTGCCCAGCCCTGGGTCTGTCTCAGGGAGTCTGTTCACTCACCCCACCTGAGGAAGGATACGGCGACAGGGCCAGAACCTCTCCAGGCTGCTGCTTGTCCCCAGCCCGGCCACTCCATTTCCTCTGGGGCCCCTTCAATCTCACAGGCCAGAATCCCTTATAAATGCTGTGCAGTTCAGTGAACTGTGCCCTGTGTCTGGTGAGGAGGCTCGCATGCTAAGTTTTTTCAGTTGTGTCCGACTCTTTGCAACCCTATGGACTTGCCAGGGTCCTCTGTCCATGGGCTTCTCCAGGCAAGAATACTGGAGTGGATTGCCATGCCCTCCTCCAGGGGATCTTCCTGATCCAGGAATCGAACCCACATCTCTTCTGTCCCCTGCATTGGCAGGCATGTTCTTTACCACTAGTGCCACCTGGGAAGCCCAGTAATAAGGCTATGTCAATACATCACTTCACCCCTGAGAGATTCAGTTTCCCATCATAAAATAAAAACCAGACCAACTTCCTCATCACAGGATTTCTCAGCACCTGGTCCATAGCAGGTACTTAATGAACAGAAGCTCCCACTTGCTGCATGCAAAGCTGAGGAGGGGAGGGGCTCACTCCAAGCCACATGGCTGGTGGCGGGATTGGAAGGACATGTATGGTTGCAACAGGCTGTAATGAAAGCCTCCTCTCCTGGGAGGCTGGCAAGGCCAAGGTCTGTGTCCACTCCTGCTGTGAGTCCATCACTCATCCGTCCACAGAGTGGCTCTGTGTGGGGACTGCTCGTGAGGAGCAGAAGGGAAGAGGGAATTCTGGAGAGTCTCAAATTGGTGATTAAGTGGTCCAGCTTGGAGGTAATTCTAGTCGCTTTCCTTGACAACCCAACCAGGGCTAGGACAATCCTACCACACACACAGCAGGGCTGAGATGAGCACTCCAGGCAGCTAAAGCTCAGAGTGGGGGTCCTGCCTCCAGGTTGCCCCCTGCTCTGTGGCATCCCCAGTCTGTCTCTCCCTTAGTGAGTTAGGGTCACAGGGGTGAAAGAGATCTCCAAGAACCCTCCTGCCCAACACTGTGACAACCAATTCATGTGCATCTCGACCAGTCATGTCTCCCTGACCGTTCTGGCTCCACCCTTCACCAGTTTGGGAGACAAACACTGAAACCTCTCTGAGCTTTATCTTTCTCATCTCTCCATGGGGGACGGTAGCAATCCCGTGTTCCAGGATTAGTGTGAGTGAAATGAGATAATACTTTCAAGGTGCTTAGCAGAAGGCCAGTAACAGAATAAATGCTCACAAAATTGGAACAATAAGATACTTCTAAGTGCTCAGAAAATCCTTACTAGTGATTACTGTTTGAATGAGTATCTTCTATCATACACCTAAGCCCTTTGGCATAAGGCAGTGTTGTCCCCATCTTTCTGTCCAGAAAACTGAGTCTAGAGGCATTACAGAAAATGCTCAAGGAAGTAAAAGCACAGTCAAATTTGAATCCTATGCTAGGGAGTCTACGGTTGCCCAGTCCTGGGTGCAGGAAACTAGTGGCCAGGTGGTAGGGATGAAACTCATATGTATCAATACCCAGAATAAGAGATGGAGAGTGAAGCACTGAGAGGAACGGTGCCGAGGTTACAACAGAAGATGCTGGCACTGCATGTGTGCATTTCAGGGAAGTCTTGGAGGCCTGAGTGCAAAGACGCAGCTGGGTGGTTCTAGGTAAAGATGCTGGCTGCAATGGGAATTTGCCGTATGACTCAGGGAACTCAAACCAGCACTTGGTAACAACCTAGAGGGGCAGGATAGGGAGGGAGGTGGGAGGGATGTTCAAGTGGGAGGGGACATGGGTAAACCTGTGACTAATTCATGTTAATGTTTGGCAGAAACCAATGCAATACTATAAAGCAATTGTCCTTCCATTAAAAATAAATAAATTTTAAAAAAGAAAAAAAAATAATTTCCCAGATTAATAAAGAATAAAATAAAAATAAACTTTAAATTCTTGAAAAAAAAAAAGTGCTGGCATGATGTTCTCCCATCCCCAACACTCCGGTCCACCTAGGCATCTTCTTGCAGAAGCTCAAGTCGGGGTCCAGAGCTGAGAGCAGGGAAGGAAGCCCAGGCTGCGGGACTCCTCTTTTGCTTCCTGGAGTCCCTGGCTGCCAAGGGATTGTCAAGTGCCTGTCAAGTGTCCCCCAGCCCCCGACTCCCTTGCACAGGTCCAGCCTTAGGTTTTGAAACTTGGTATGAAGCCGGGCACCTTCTCAGGACGGGTGAGGAGAGAGAAGATGCAGATACCCCAACAGGACTGATGACTCAGGTGAGTCTTTGCTCCTTCTCTCCAGTCTCAGTTTTCTCTGCTGGGGACTTTGGACAGTTCCCCATCCCTGAGACAGTGAGGGTGAGTGGATTCCCAGAGGGTGTGAGAGACCAGGGGTGGCCCCAGGAGAGCCAAGTTGGCATGTGGAAGTTCCGAGGAAAAGAAGAAAGAGCTGTAGAAGGTGCTCCAGGGCTTCGCTCTGTGAGGCGCCAGGCCCTTGCTGAGCGCAGGTGTGACTAACCTGTCTGCGTGCAGCCCGCACGCCCTCTGCTGGCTTCTCCAGAAGCAACAACTTAGCTCCAATCTGTCTCTCCCACCTGCCCTTCTGGTGGCAGGAGAAAACAGGTGTCCCCACCCCCCCCCCTCCCCCGGCAAAGAAACAAGTATTTGTTTATTTATGTATCATGTGTTTTGTTGTCTTTTTTAATCTCCGCCAAAGGCCTTTAATGTGCTTGACAACAACATTCACCAACCCCACCTTCACCACGGTGGGGAGAACTTTATGTTTTCTAGGGAGAAGGGGAGAAGTTCTGATACTTTAAAATAGTTAAAAGAGGATTCTAGAACAAAGCCATCACTGCCTGTATGAGTTTCCTTTGGCTGTCATAAGAAAGCATCACAAACTTGCTGACTTAAACAGCAGAAATCTGTTTTTTGAGTGCTGGAGGTTGGAAGTCTGAAATCAAAATGTCAGCAGGGCCCTACTTCCTCTGAAGGCTACAAGGAGGGTCCTTCCTCTTCTCTTCCAACTTCTTGTGGCTGCCGATGACCCCTGACTTCTGGCTGCATCACTCCAGTCTCAGCCTCTGTAGTTGAATAGCCTTTGTCTCTGTACATCTGTGTCTTCATCTCCCTCCTTAGAAGCCTTCCTGTCATTGCTTTAGGGTTACCTTCATTCGTCATAACTGACTACATCTACAGAGACCCTATTTCCAAATAAAGTGACATTCACAGGTCCTGGGAGTTAGGACTACAGCATATCTCTTTGGGGAGCAGAGTTCACCCCACAACACTGCCCATATAGCATCTTTGTACAAATTACATAAAGACACCCCTTCCTTAAGGTAGGCATGGCTGCAGCGGTCAAGCACAGGCTGGGTTTGAGCCTCTTGCTTACCCGTGAGTTGGGTCCTGTGTGCAGAGAACAAGCTGCACAGCTGTAAGCAACAGCCCTCTTCTGGAACCTCTCATTTAAATGCTTAACATCCATCCCAAGTAAAAGGTCCAGACTGAAATTTCAACTTCAGCTTGGGTGAAGGGTGCTACAAAACCCAAAGAAAGAGCCTGAATGGCTGCATCCCAAGAGTGGGGCCAAAGCAGCGTCTGCAGCAGACAAGGCCATAAGTGATACATTATCTACAGAGAATTTAAGAGCAATAACAAAGTTGTCTAAAAGTTAGTCTCCTTTTTTTTTTATTATCACCATGTTATCTGCTATTTTAAACAATGTCAATCATGAAACTCTCCTCCCCTACGCACATCTTATGCTGGTTTAAGTTCTAAACAACTGCTGCTGTTATCATTGTTTTTATAATATATGCAAGCTTTAGGCTAGCACTATTATTTACCTTTTCATGAAAACTGTGGTCTGAATGGAAATTATTTAGATAACTGGAAGTTAAGCAGTAGAGCCTGACATACATCTTGAGTTTGTGAGGTTTGGGGACCATTGGTGAGCCCCAGTAGGATCACACACTCCTGAGACCAATGGTAAAGTCCGTGTCCATCCTGAAAGCAGGGTGACAGCGAAGACAAAGACAGACCTCAGGCTCCAAATCTACTGTTCTGCCAGAGCACTGGTGGTTTATTTTTTACTAGTGTTTAAACCTTACAACAGGGACTTCCCTGGTGGTTCAGTGGCTAAGACTTTGAGCTCACAACGCAGGGGTTCTGGCTTCGATCCCTGGTCAGGGAATTTAGATCCCACATGCCACAGCTAAGAGTTTGCTTGCTGTGACTAAGACCTGGCCCAGCCTAATAAATAAATAATAATAATAATAATTTTTTAAAAACTTACAACAATGAAACAGAGAGCCAAGTGTAAAGTGTGACAGTTCTGTATCCTGAATGGGGTGATGATTACTAGACAGGTGGTAAAATGACAAAGAACAACACACATGTACCAATACCAATGCTTTTAATTTTAATTAACTATAGTTAGTTAACCTAAGGCGTCACTGAGGAGAACAAGGTGGAGGGTACACTAGACCTTTCTCTATTACCTGTGCAACTTACTTTAAATCTAAAATATAGTTTAAAATAAAAAGTTAAAAAGGTAACTGTGGGTAAGAATAATCTCAAAAGCCAAACAGAACAATGAAATAGTGCAAAATGCAAAGTGTACTAGTTTTGTGAATGCAGATTTATTTTGCACATGAAATATTTAACTTAAATTTATTATCCTTTTAAAATTACACTATGTATTTTTAATTTGTTATTAAACCATAGCAGATCAATGTTTTTGTTGAATGTGATCCCCTAAAATATGTTAGTGTAAAAGTTTTTAATCCATGTTAATTTGTCTTCCTATTTTATACCATAATAATTTTTTTGGAATGAAGTTAAATTAAAAATTTGCTGAGGGATTTTCCTGGCAGTCCAGTGGTTAAGAATCTACATGCCAATACAGAGGACACTGGTTCAATCCCTGGCTGGGGAATATCCCCAAAATCGCACAACTCAGGTATTATGGCAAGCACCTCTTTGTGGGTAACTCTTGGTCACCTGGGACCACAAGCATGTGGAGACCTGGGGAGAAGCCGCAGTAGGTCCATAAACACCTTCTGGCCTGGGTCTTCCTGGGTCAGGCTGGTGAATGGGGTCTCAGGAGCAGCCCTGGACCTAGCTGGCTGGTGCCTGACTTGTGGTGTTCCCTTCATGGCCCTCATGTGTAAAGGGATCCATGGACACCTGCCCCTGTGCTGCTGTTAACAGCTGGCACCTCATGCATAGGCATGCCTGCATCCATGCATCCTCACCACACACATTTCTTCTTTCTGCTGCCTTCTACACAACTTTAGGGCACTGGCCTCACAGACACGATCCATTTCATTTTGGGACCTCCATCTCCCTGTCTATGAGAGGAAGGATGGATTGGATCGTTCTCAAGGCTCCTACCACTTCTGACGTCATCTCTCTCCTGGCTCGCTTTGTTTAGGATCTATTTCTTCACGTGTTTACTCAAGCCATGAGCCACTTAGCCACAACAATCCTAGGGTTTTGACACAATTATCTCTCTTTATGGATGAGGGAACTGAGGTTCAGCAAGGGTGGTAACTTGCCTGGTTTACCCTATAATAAGTGGCAGGGCTGAAACTGGAATCTGAGCACACTCTAGAAGCCCTCTAATCACTAGGCCACTCCGCTGGAGGCAGGAGGGAGCCCCCTGGGCCAACTGCCCACTGGTAAAAGTGAATGCCTGGTGTGGAGTGAATTACTGGAGGTGTTCAAGCAGAAGCAGGTTGATTGGTCAGGAAAGGTGTAGAAGGTCAATAGAGGATTGGGTAAGACCTGCATGCTTCAGTGGCAACATCATATTAATATAATGTTTCCAGTTTTGAGAGGTGTCCCAATAGTTTGTTCTTATTGATTTGTGAATAATTTACATTTATATAAACTTAAAATGCATCTTTTAATATGAAAAAATGAAAATTCAAGGTTACATCTGTAACAACACCATCCTCAATCACTTGCCTTTTAATATGCTTTCCTGAGCAGGAACAGGAATGAATGGAGTCACAGCCCTTGGGTTCACAGAGGAGTAGGTCCACCTTGAATCTTATCTGCGCCATGTACACGACAATCACTACTCTAAGGTGTGATTCATGGGGTCGCAAAGAGTTGGACACGACTGAGCGACTGAACTGAACTGAACTGAAGGTGCTTTAGGTATCCCTCCAATCTAGAGATACCAACGCCGATGATTCCACTCTGAACTTTTCAACCAGCCATGTGCCCAGTAAATTCTGAGCCCTGGAAAGTGCCCAGCAGAGGGTCCCTCAGTCTCTTTTGACTGGGATGTTTCATCATCCTGGCACTGATATTCTCTGGCAAAGATCTTAACCCGGTCCACCACACCCTCCTTTCCTCAGTCCGTTCTCATATTTCTTGGTCAGTGTCTTTTCCCTCCTAGTTCTGATCCTACACCCCATGTTTTAGCCCTAGTTCTGAATATACATTCTATTTCTAGTAGTTACAATATCACTATTTGCTTTGAAAAGTAAACCTCAAGAGCTCTGTGGCTTAACCCACTTAAAATTTCTTTTTCATTCACATGTTTGTCTGATGTGGACGTTCCTGGTCAATGGATGGTGTTCCTTTCTCCATACAATGACTTAGGGATCCAGGCTCCTTCCTGGGAACAAGTTATGGGTTAGTTGTGTACCTTGTGATATTTGATTTTTCTGCCCGGCATTTAG
The DNA here is from genome assembly GCF_029407905.1 of Bubalus kerabau. Taxonomy (NCBI): domain Eukaryota; kingdom Metazoa; phylum Chordata; class Mammalia; order Artiodactyla; family Bovidae; genus Bubalus; species Bubalus kerabau. Next base: position 152,641,282 of record NC_073627.1, read on the forward strand.
CCCATGTTGATGGATGTTGCATATGCACTTGAACATAATGTGTGTGATACTGTTGTTGGCTGGGTATCCAATAAGTGTCAATTAAGTCAAGCCAGTCCATATCCTTACTGATTTGGGGCGTCAAGTTTTAAGAGACAAATGTTTAAATCTCCCACCATGCGTCAGGATTTGTCTATTTCTCCTTTTCGTTCTATCGGTTTTGCTTCATGTATTTTGAAGTTCTGTTGTTAGATGCACACTCTTAAAGATTAAGTCCTTTTGAAGAATCAACTCCCTTATCATTATGACTTGCTCTTCATTATCTGTGTCAATATTCCTTGTTCTGAAACATACTTTGTCTAATATCAATATAGCCACACTAGATTTCATTTGGTTTGATAGAGTTTGCCTTGTACACCTTTTTCAATTTTTAAATATGCAGCCTGTAGGCATTTCAAAATCTGAGATATAATTGACATATTAATTTCAGGTATGCAATATAATGATTTTATATTGGTATATATTGTGAAGTGATTACCACAAAAAGTCTAGTGAACATTCATCACCACACATAGTTATAAAAAGCTTTTTCCTGAGGGTTTTTAAGATCTACTCTCTTACAAAATTTCAAATACATAATAGAGTATTAACTATAGTCACCATTCTGTACATTACATCCCCAGGACTTATTTATTTTATAATGGACGTTTGTACCATTTGACCGCCATTGCCCATTTTTCCCACTCAGTACTCCCTAGTTTTGGCACCTGCCAATCTGTTCTCTGTATCTATGAGTTGGATTTTGTTTTTTGGTTTTTTAGATTCCACATGTAAGTGAGATCCTAAAGTATTTGTTTTTCTTTTTGATGTCAAATGCAAAAAATCATCACCAAGACCAATATCAAGGAACATACCATCTGTTTTCTTCAAAGGGTTTTATGATCTCAGACCTTATATTCAAGTATTTAATCCATTGAGTTAATTTTGTGTATAGTGTGAGATTTAGTGGTCCATTTTTCATCATTTTGTGTGTAGTTGTACAGTTATCCCAACACCATTGAAGAGACTGTCCTTTCCCCATAGTGTATTCTTGGGTCTTTTGTCATAAGTTGATTGACCATATTTATAGCATAAGTTGACTCCTGTAATCACTATTCTTTTCTGTGTATCTATGTGTGTTTTTATGCCAATACCATACTATTTTAATTACTGTAGCTTTGTGATTCAGTTTGAAATCAGGAAGCATTATGACATCAGCTTTATCTTCTTGGTCTTTTGTAGTTCCTTATAAATTTTAGGATTGATAGTTCTATTTCTCTGAAAAATGCCATTGAAATTTTGTTAGGGATTGCATTGAATCTGTAGGTTACCTTGGGTAGCATAGCCATGTAAGAACTGTTAATTCTTTCAATCCTTGAGCACATCATATCTTTCCATTTATCTGTGTCTTCTTCAATTTTTTTCATTAATGCCTTTTGGTTTTTAGTATACAGGTTTTTCACCTTTTTGGTTATGACCAACCTAGACAGCATATTAAAAAGCAGAGACATTACTTTGTCAACAAAGGTCCATCTAGTCAAGGCTACGGTTTTTCCAGTGGTCATGTATGGATGTGAGAGTTGGACTATAAAGAAAGCTGAGGGCTGAAAAATTGATGCTTTTGAACTGTGGTGTTGGAGAAGACTCTTGAGAGTCCCTTGGACTGCAAGGAGATCCAACCAGTCCATCCTAAAGGAGATCAGTCCCGGGTGTCCATTGGAAGGACTGATGTTGAAGCTGAAACTCCAATACTTTGGCCACCTGATGCGAAGAGCTGACTCATTGGAAAAGACCCTGATGCTGGGAAAGATTGAGGGCAGGAGGAGAAGGGGACGACAGAGGATGAGATGGTTGGATGGTATCACCGACTCAATGGACATTAGTTTGGGTGGACCCTGGAAGTTGGTGATGGACAGAGAGGCCTGGCATGCTGCAGTTCATGGGGTTGCAAAGAGTCGGACACGACTGAGTGACTGAACTGAACTGAACTGATTCCTATGTATTTTATTATTTTTCATGCAAATTATAAATGGTTTTTTTTTTCCCTTCATTTCTCCTTCTGTTAGTTCATTATTAGTGTATAAAAAGCAACAGATTTCTGCATGTTGATTTTGTATCCTGCAATCTTACTGCATTTATTAGTTCTAATCATTTTTGGGTAGAATCTTTAGGGTTTACTGTATATGTTATTTGCAAATGGTGACAGTTTTATTTCTTCATTTCCAATTAGATGTCATCAATTTTCTTACCTAGTTACTGTGGCTAGGAGCCTATCTATGTTTTTATATTTAAGTGAATTTATTATATACAATGCATAATTGAGTCTTGTTTTTATATATATCTCTGTCTTTTGGCATGAGTGTTTAAACCATTCACGCTTAATGTAATTACCCATATGGCTGCATTTGCATCTACCATACTGATTTTTAAATTTGCTCTTTGTTGCTTTTTTGCTTCTTTCCATACCTTCATTTAGGACGAATACTTTTTATGATTTCATTTTGTCTCCATACTTGTCTTATTAGATAAACCACATTTATTTATTGATTTACTCTAGGGTTTACACTGATCACAGTCTATATTCAAATAACAATATTTTTCATATATAATATATAAACCTTACAATAGTAAACTTGTATTTTTTTCCTCCCACCCAATATTCTGTGCTATCTTTATCAGACATTTTAATTCTACATGTTATAAACTCCAAAATACATTGTCGCTTTTTGTTTTAAATAGCACTCATTTTAAAAACTTTTTAAATTGGAAAATGAGTTCCAAACTTATTCACATATTTGCCATTTTGGATACTCTTCATTTCTCTTGTGGAGAAACACAGTTTTGGCCTGGCATCTGTTTCTTTATTCTTGAAACAATTCCTTTAACTTTTCTTGTAGTAAAAATCTGCTAGCAATAAATTATCTCAACTTTTGTTTCTTTTTTGAAAGATATTTTCACTGAGTATGGAATTCTGGGTTAACATTTTCTTTCAGTACTTAAAAATACTGTTTTATTATCTTCTGAACTACACAGTTTCTGAATAAAAATTTATTGTCATTCTTACTTTGCTCTTGTAATAAGCCTTTTTTCTCTAGCCGCTTTATAAGATTCTCTCTTTATCACTAGTTTTCAACAATTTGATAATGTGTGACTTTCTTTATGTTTCTTCTGTTTGGAGTTTGTTAAGCTTCATGGATATTTGTGTTTCCTGTTTTTCTCAAATTTGGAAGTGTTCAAGTATCATTTCTCTAAATTTTTTTCTTCCTTTTCTCTCCTTTAAGTACTCCAATTACAAATCTGTTAGACTACTCAGTATTGCAACACAACTCAGTATAGTTCTGTTCTTTTGCTTCAGTCTTGTTTTTTCTCTATGTGCTTTATTTTGAATGGTTTCTATTGCTACAGCTACAAGTTCACTGATTTATTCTTCTGCAGAATCTAGTTTGCTTTTAATTCCATCTAGTTTATTTTTCTTTTCAGTATCATATTTTTAATCTCTGTAACTTTCACTTGAATCTTTTTTTTCCTCTTCTAGTTTTACTGATATATATTTACTGATGTACATTTAAGGTATACAGAATAATGAGTTGGCTTACATACATCTTGAAATGTACTTGGGGCTGTTTTATATCTTTTATTTCTTCCTCATTATGTTCACATTTTTCTTTATTGCCTTGAACATAGTTATAAGATTTATAGTTGTTTTACTATCTTTATCTATTAACTCCATTATCTCTGTCATTTCTCAGTCTGTTTCTTTTTCTTTTTTTGAGTTTTATTTTTTATGGGAATATAATTGCTTTTTAGTGTTGTGTTAGTTTCTGCTGTACCGTGAAGTAAATCAGCCATATGCATACATATATCCTCTCCCTTTTGGACATCTCTTCCATCTCCCCCATCCCAACCATCTAGGTATCACAGAACACCAAGCTGAGCTTCCTGTGCTTTATAGTGGGTTCCCATTAGCTATTTATTTTACACATGATAGTGTATATATGTCAGTTTTAATCTCCCAATTTGTCCCACCCTCCCCTTTCCCTGCTGTGTCCACATGTCCATTGTCTATGGCTGCATCTCTATTCTTGCCTTGGAGATAGGTTCATCAGTACCATTTTTCTACATCCGACATTTATTTGTTAATGTACAATGTTTGTTTTTCTCTTTCTGACTTCCTTCAGTCTGTATGACAGGTTCTAGGTCCCTTCACATCTCTACAAATGACTCTATTTCAATCCTGTAGTGGCTGAGTAGTATTCCACTATATGTATGCACCGCATCTTCTATATCCATTCATCTGTCATTGGACATTTAGGTTGTTTCCATGTCCTGGCTACTGCAAAAGTGCTGCAATGAACACTGGGGTACATGTGTCCTTTTGAATTATGGTTTTCTCAAGGTATATGTCCAGTAGTGGGATTGCTGGGTCATATGGTAGTTACATGTTTAGTTATTTAAGGAACTTCCGTACTGCTTTCTATAGTGGCTGTATCAGTTCACATTCCCACCAACAGTGTCTTTATCACATTGAGGTAGTTTACTTCTATGCCTACTTTCTGGATCGTTTTTATCATAAATGAGTGTTGAATTTTGTCAAAAGCTTTTTCTGCATCTATTGAGATGATCAAACAGTTTTCATTCTTTAATTTGTTAATATGGTTTATGACATTGATTGATTTGCATATACTAAAGAATCCTTGCATTCCTGTGATAAATCCCACTTGATCATGGTGTATGATCCTTTTAATGTGTTGTTGGATTCTGTTTGCTAGTATTTTGTTGAGGATTTTTGCCTCTGTATTCATCATGATACTGGTGTGTCATTTTCTTTTTTGTGTGATGTATTTGTCTGGTTTTGGTATTAGGGTGATTATGGCCTCGTAGAACAAATTTGGGAGTATTCCTCCTTCTTCCATTTTTGGGAAGAGTTTAAGAGGGAACGGTGTTGGCTAAAGACCATATACAATAAACTCAGAGCAAACATCATTCTCAGTGGTGAAAAACTGAAAGCATTTCACCTAAGATCAGGAACAAGACTAGGATGTCTAATCTGGCCACTCTTATTCAACATAGTTTTAGAAGTCCTGCTGCTGCTGCTAAGTTGCTTCAGTTGTGTCCGACTCTGTGCGACCCCATAGACCGGCAGCCCAACAGGCTCCACCGTCCCTGGGATTCTCTAGGCAAGAATACTGGAGTGGGTTGCCATTTCCTTCTCCAATGCATGAAAGTGAAAAGTGAAAGTGAATTCGCTCAGTCGTGTCCGACTCTTAGCGACCCCATGGACTGCAGCCTACCAGGCTCCTCCGTCCATGGGATTTTCCAGGCAAGAGTACTGGAGTGGGTTGCCACTTCCTTCTCCTGTGCATGAAAGTGAAAAGTCAAAGTGAATTCGCTCAGTCGTGTCCGACTCTTAGCGACCCCATGGACTGCAGCCTTCCAGGCTCCTCCATCCATGGGATTTTCCAGGCAAGAGTACTGGAGTGGGGTGCCATTGCCTTCTCCTGTAGAAGTCCTAGCCACAACAATCAGAGAAGAAAAAGAAATAAAAGAATAAAAATTGGAAAAGAAGAAATAAAACTGTCATTATTTGCAGATGACATGATACTATATATAGAAAATGCTAGCGATGCCACAAGAAAACTACTGTAGCTAATCAATGAATTCAGCAAAGTTGCAAGATACAAAATTAATGCACAGAAATTTCTTGCATTCCTATACACTAACAATGAAAGAGCAGAAAGAAAAATTAAGGAAACAATTCCATTCACCATCACAACAAAAAGAATAAAATACTTAGGAATAAACTATCTAAGGAGCCAAAAACCCTTGTACTCAGTCTGTTTCTGTGGAGTAATTTTTCTCCTGGCCACGGGTCATGCTTTCTTGCTTCTCTGCCTGCCTGGTAACTTGTGATTGAATATTCCGTATTGTGACTTTTACAGTGTTCTTTCATGCTGGATACTGTTTGTTGCTGCTGTTGTCATCTAGTTGCCAAGTCGTGTCTGACTCTTTGCCACCCCATGGACTGTAGCCTGCCAGGCTCCTCTGTCTATGATATTTCCCAGACAAGAATACTGGGGTGGGTTGTCATTTCCTTCTCCAGGGAATCTTCCTGATCCAGGGATTGAATCTGTGTTTCCTGCATTGGCAGGTGGATTCTTTGCCACTGAGCCATGTGGGAAGTCCTGCTGGGTACCGTTACATTATTTTAAAGAGTGTTGTTCTGGTAGCAGTTACTTTCAGATCAATTTGATAATTTTGAGGTTTAATTGTAAAATTTATAGGGGTTTCAGAGTAGCTCTTATTCTGGGGAAAACTCAACCCTACTACTAGGCCTGGCCCTTATGCATATGCTACTCAATCCCCCAGGCATTATTAGGAGGCCTGTGGGAACACAGACTATTCCCACCCTTACCTAAACACCAGGAGTTGTTCTGTCTCTTGCTTTGGGGGATTCCTTTCCTGGTGCAAACATGCACAAGTACTCTCATAAAGCTTCAACAGGATCCCTCTGCAGATGTCTGGAACTCTATAATACAATCCTTGTCTAAATTCGGTCTGCAAATTTCTAACCTTTCAACTTTCCTAGAACTCAATATCTGTTTCTTGAACTCAGCAATACTTCCGAATATTGTTGGGTTTTCCTGTCCTCTCTTGCATTGCTCTTTGGAAGCTGACTTCAGGCAGCAAGTTGGGACAATTATAGGGCTCGTGTCATTTGCTTCCTCTCAGTTTCTCAGTCCTATGCTACCCGATTTCCAATGTCTGAAACTATTGTTTCAGATATTTTATCTGGTTTTCTAATTCTTATGGCCAGAGGGCAATTATTATGGCATTTAATCTTTCATGGACAGAAGTACAAGTCATCCATTGAGTTCTTAATTTTAGTTAACATAGTTTTCAATTCTAGAATTTCCATTTGATTGTTTTTAATAGCTTCCAGTTCTCTGAAAAAAAAAAAAAAAAAAAAAAAACCTCTATATTCTCATTGGATGTATTGAAGACATGAAATATGAAACAATTATTTTAAAGTCCATGATTGATAATCCTAGTATCTGGGACATCTGTGGGACCGTCTTCAGTCTTATTTTGCTTCTTTTAATTTTTGGTTAATTATTGTCCTTTTAAATGCGTGCCTATATTTGGTTGATCGCCAGTTATCTGTGGTTTAAAAATAACAGAGATAATTTGAGACTTTGGATTCCTTCTCATGCAGAGAGGATTTACTCTTACTTTGGCAGGCAGTTCGTAAGGGACGGGGTGTAAGCCTTCAGGGAACAAGCTGAGATTCTGGATGCTAGATAGGTCCCCTCTCCTTGACCAACTTTGAATGACAGTTGTTGCTCCCCAGGCCTGTGGAACCACCAACAGTCTCATTGAGCTTCTCAGCCTCTGCAGCAGCATTTATTTCTGGCAAATATCTTGGGGAGAAAATGTGCCAAATGTTGGGTTCCCTTAACTGCACTTCCCTTCTCTCTACAATGATATCAAAAGATGTGACTTTGGATTTTGTCCAGATTTTCTAGTTGTTCTTGATTGTGAGGGTTGGTTTGAAACAAACTGGTTCACCATTACAGAAAATTAAACTCAGCCTTGATTTCTTTTTAATAACATTTTTGAGGCTAAGAGGGCAGAAATTACGCCCAATGATGACATCTACTCAACTAAAATCTTTCTGGTGGTCAGAGCTAACTCTAATTCCCTGAACAGTGAGATCATAAAGATGACTCTACCCAAATAGCTAGGGTGGATAGCCCCCTTGATGAAGCCAGACAGTAGCATTCTTAAACCAAAACATTTCAAGCAGAAGAGATTTACTACCATGACATGTGCAAGTAAGTTACTGAAAAAGGAAATGTTCACCGATGGTACTATGGGTGCTTGGGGGAAAAGTGCTTATAATATTAATATCCAGGAAAAATCATTATAATGGTAGTTTCTAGCATATCCAGAAAATGAATTTTCTAAGGCTATATTATAAGTCTTTTCTGTCCATACCTGTCTATTAAACTCTGGACCCCTTTTCTCCATTGCCTCCAGTATCCTCTCCCTGGATGTCCAACAGCACCTCAGACTCAAGAGTCCAGGCTAACCTTCCTCTCTTCTCTGCCTCCCAAATCTTTGTTTTTCAGAGAAAAAATTCTGAGGTGAAACTATTTTAATAGAAGCTACATCTGGAAAGTTTAACTGTGGAACATGAGAGAGACGGAAGGCAAGGACTTTAGCTTTTTGTCTTTTACTCCTCTATAACCTTGAAAAAAAATTAACTAGGAATATCATCCTTAAAATAAAAAGAACATGTTCTCTAGCATTCACTCTCAAGACCATTAAGGCAAGAACATTAGCATCCTTCCAGATGACTGTTCCCACCCCTCCCTGTCCACTTGACACCAAGCTCTCTTTCCAACCCCACCATCACACGTGTATGCAGAATATAGCCACCGCCAGGGCCTTCCAGCCTTCCCGTCCCACTCCAGTCTACTCCATTCTGATTTGAATTCTCTTTTTGTCTCAGATGCATAGCCGAGAATCTCATGGGGGTGTCTGGAGGATGAAAGAGAAGGGGGCATAAGGCCCCAAGCATAGCTCCTGACATAGCATTCTACAACAAATACTTTGAGGAGGACCCTGGACGGGTCCTCCAGGGTCCCTGTTCTTACAATGCCCTCTTAAAGCAGTCCTTACTCAGCCTTCAGGCTTCTCAGGTGCCTTAAGGGTAAAGAATCTGCCTGCCTCTGCAGGAGATGCGGGTTCGATCCCTGGGTCATGAAGATCCCCTGGAGAAGGACATGGCAACCCACTCCAGTAGTCTTGCCTGGAGAATTCCATGGAAAGAAGAGCCTGGCAGGCTACAGTCCATGGCATCACAAAGGAGTTGGACATGATTTAGTGACTAAAACAACAACTCAGCCTTCAGCAGTCAGCTAGGGGCTGCCTGCTCTGTGGTCTGGCAGCACAACTGGGGCAGCATTCTTCCAATGCATGGTATGCATAATAATTGCCTCCAAAAATACCCCTGTCCTAATCTCCAGAACCTGTGATTATGTTAGCTTACGTGGCAAAAGAGACTTTCCAGATATGGCGGAGTTGAGGCTGTTGAGGTGAAATTTTCCTGGATTATCCAAGTGGGCACAGTGTAATTCCAAAGGTCCTTACAATATGGAGGCAAGAGAGTCAAAGAAGCAACGTGATGACAGAGGCAGAGATTGGAGTGATTCTTTCCTCTAGAAGCTGGAAAAGGCAAGGAAATAGATTTCCCCCCAGGATGAACCAGTCCTGCTGACCCCTTGATGTTTAGCCCTGAGTAATTGATTTCACACTTTTGAACTTCAGAGCTATAAGACAGTAAATGTGAGTCATTTAAGTCACTGAAAAAAAGTGAAAGTGTTGGTCGCTCAGTTGTGTCTGACTCTCAGCGACCACATGGATTGTAGCCCAACAGTCCCCTCCGTCCGTGGAATTCTCCAGGCAAGAATACTGTGGGATTGAGCCCACATCTGCAATGGCAGGCAGATTCTTCACTGCTGAGCTACCAGGGAAGTCCCATTAAATCACTAAGTTTGTGTTATTAGGTTGGTGTAAACATAACTGCAGTTTCAGACTGTGAATTTTTAATCATTTTAACTAGTCTCAAATACTCATTAAATAGGAACCATTACAATCAACACATTTTTTGCCAATGAAAAATAAGTTTGTTTATTCCTGCAGCATAAAAATCTGTGCTTCACGATTCAATGAACTCTTGGAAAGCATTTTCTGCCTCCTGCTGGTTGTGGAAGCATTTTCCTTGCAAAAAGCTGTTGAAATGTTTGAAGAAGTGGTAGTCGGTTGGCAGGAGGTCAGGTGAATATGGCAAAAATGGGTAGCCCAATTCACTCAACTTTTGAAGTGCTGGTTGTGCAATGTGTGGTTGAGCATTGTGGTGCAGAAGCATTGGGTCCCTTGTGTTGACCGATACTGGCTGCAGGCATTATAGTTTTCAGTGTGACTCATTGATTTGCTGAGCATACCTCTCAGATGTAATGGTTTCACTGGGATTCAGAAAGCTTTAGTGGATCAGATGGGCAGCAGACCACCAAACAGTGACCATGACCTTTTTGGGTGCAAATTTGGCTTTGGGAAGTGCTTTGGAGCTTCTTTTCAGTCCAGGCATTGAGAGGGTCATCATCAGTTGTTGTATAAAGTGCACTTTTCATTGTACATCACAATCCAATCGAGAAATGGTTCTTTGTTGTTGCATAGAATAAGAGAAGTCACTTCAAAATGACAATGTTTTTGATTTTCAGTCAGCTCATGAGGCACCCACTTACTGAGATTTTTCACCTTTCCAGTTTGCATCAGATGCTGAATGACCATAAGATGGTTGACATTGAGTTCTTTGGCAACTTCTTTGTAAGAGGATCAGCTTTGATGATCCTCTCAGTTCCTTGTTGTCAACTTCCCATGGCCAGCCACTGTACTCCTCATCTTCAAGGCTCTTGTTTCCTTTGCAAAGCTTCTTGAACCACCTCTGCACTATACATTCATTAGCAGTCCCTGGGCCAGAGGTATTGTTGATGTTGTGTTATCTCCACTCCTTTACAATCCATTTTGAACTCGAAGAAGAAAATCGTTCAAACTTGCTTTTTGTCTGACCTCATTTCCCTAATTTAAAATAAATACAAAATAAACAGCAAGTAATGTCATTAGCAAAAATATATAAAGTGAGAAATGGGCATTAAAAATGATGTATAACACAACCACATTTATTTAAGACTGCATTCTAATATCAAATGACAATGTTCAACAGTGCAAAGCCACAATTACTTTTGCACCAACCTATTAATTTTGTTACCAGCAACAGGAGATAGTACAGGGTCACAGCTAGAGCTGAACTGTGTACCACACCATCTTCCCGGTGGTTTGCTGAAGGGACAATGGCCCATTTTTCTTAGGTCATAGCTCCATATTTGATTTATTTGAAAAGATCAATGCAAAGCCTGCTGAATTCAGTCAACAGCTGATATCTAAAAGGTCAAAATCTGTCCCACTCCACAGTTTCATGATTGTCATGATATCATTTTTAATCCATAAATACCTTTGAAAGTTGCTTTCATACCTATGATTGATCATAAGTCAGGCCTGGAACCTGAGACCCTTTGATGCATGCTGCAATGCTTGCACCTGGACACACCTATCCTTGAGCTAGAAAATACAAAGAAATTATATGAGAGTAAAAATAACAGTGCATGTGCAGTTGGGGCAAATTCTGGACCAAAAGACAAAAATCCCAACTGCCATTTCTGAAGATCCGGGAGCAAAAACTGGGTGTCGGGAGCAAAACAGGGTGCTGGGCATGCCCCCAGCACTCAACACCACAGAGGGGTGAGTAAATCACCTAAGCCACCCCTCCAGCCTGACCCCCGGACACACCCCTACCCTCACCCCATATAAGGAATGAGCTTGCCCACCCTGCCCTGCCCCTGTTCTAGGGAGCAAGTGAGAGAACCTATTTCTTGTTTTTGCTCCCTCCTGTAGCTGGCACAGGAACCCCAGTAAAGCCTTGCCTGAATTTCTTGCCACTTCCCTAAGAAGGCATAATTTCCCTGATCCAGGGTGAGAGGAAGCTCTACTACAAGTTACCCCACAGGAACTAGTGACTCTTCCTTGGGGTAAAGAGTATTGAGGGACATAGGGAAGTAGAGGTTGGGATTGGTCCAAGAGACAGGGAACAGTACGTGACTGCAGAGAAGTGAGTGGCTCTGGAGAAGTAGAAATACTGTCAGGAGTTGGGGGAGCTTGATGATCCCCTCTGAGAGATGGGAGATCATAGAAGGGAATCATATGAAATGTCAGGAAAGCTTCTGGTTCCCCACGTTTTGGATTACAAGAGCTATATAGGGCAGGGTTTTGGTAAAGAACCTTGAAAGCCTGAATATAGGAAACTTCAGTCCACTTTCTCATCCTGCAGCAATAAAGATCCAATTGCAGAATGGTATTATAATTTAGAGACCTTTTTTCAGGCTATTTTTCTCCATTTCCCAACATACAACTTAAGTTTTTCCTTTCTAAGCCCTTCTATTAAAAAAAATTTCCTGTTCTTAAAGATACACTTCAGAGGTGTTTCTTCTGGCTTGGAGAAGGATCCTCCCATGTCGGGTAACTTGCAACTGAGAACAAGAAAGTTCTACAAATGGAATCTGGTGTCCCAGAAACATTTACCAGGAGGTTTTAACCTGAAGGGGTTCAGGGTGTCCCCCAAATTCCTTTCAAACCTGATGGCGTTTCAAGCATCCTCTACTCTGCTATCAAGATGTCTCTGGTCTTCCTTAGTGCCTTGACCAAGGTGTCCCCCAGTGTGGCCAGGGGGGAGACATTTGAACCATTGCAGACTGGATGCCAGGATTTTCCTTTGGAGGGATCCATTGTCTACACAGCTTGTGTCCTACGATAAGCCTTCCTACACTGGGGTGTATTGCTCATGACTGAGCATCTACAAAGTTTATAATTTGGGCTTCTGGGTAGTGGCCAGCCAGATAGGCTATTCATAACAGTACATAGGCTGTCAAAGCCTGGAGTGAAGGAGTCCAATAGATACAAAGAAGGACCTTTGGAGAAACTGAAGTTGGATGTTATGGAAGATGGCACAGGGTTCAAGGGTGGAGGCTGGGAGACAAAGAAATTCTCATAGTAAATTCTGGGCATTGAGTAAAGTAAGAGACTAAATAGCAGAAGAACCCAAAATGCGTTGCCCTATATGTCTGGCAGCTAAGACAGAATTGGGAATTGTCTGACAATTTTGTCTGACATAGACAGCACTGAGTTTGGCAGAGCAGGGACACAGTTTAGGAATGATGTCCAGGAAATCCTCCCCTAAAAGGGCATGGAGATATAAAGTGAGAAAGATACCTTGTTGTGAAAGCAAAGTGTGGAAGAAAAGTATAGTGGAGGGTTCCACATTGGACAGTGAGAGAGCGAGAGAAACCTCATGGGCTCCTTCACGATGGGAAATCACATTTTCACCAGTTCCCAAAGAACAGCATCAGCTGTCACTCAAGTGATTATTATTTGAATCTTTGTGACCTGGGGAATACCCTTGCCACGCCTGACTTTGGGGGGAAGACTTAGCGCAGTGGGAGAACAGAGTTTATGCCCTGTGGGTATTGAAAATAGAGCAAAGCAGAGAGTGAGAGAAAGAGGGCAAGAGTGACAGTCAGGGACCTCAAGCTGCAGTTGGGCAAGGCCTGCAGTTGACCTTGAGTTCCTGAGTTTCGGCACCAAATATGATCTTGGGGTTTCCCTGGTAGCTCAGACAGTAAAGAATCTGTTTGCAATGTGGGAGACCTGAGTTCAATCCCTGGGTTGGGAAGATTCCCTGGAGGAGAGCATGGCAACCCACTCCAGTATTCTTGCCTGGAGAATCCCCATGGACAAAAGAGCCTGGCGGGCTACAGCGCATGGAGTCACAAAAACTCGGACACGTCTGACCAACTCAGCACAGCACTGTGTGATCTTGGGTGGCCTCAGCTGTAATGGCGTGAAGCACAGTTTCGGTTCCCCACCAGAGATTGAGGTTGGGCTGCAGCAGTGAGAGTGCGGAATCCTAACTCCTAGACGAGCGGCAGTGGCAAGGCTCTGGCCCTTCAGCTTTGCAGAAATGAATTCCCACAAAGACAGAAAATAGTGAAACAAGTAAAGTGTTTATTAAGAGGGAAAAGAGTACATGTAGATTACACGCAGGCAGCCTCAGAGAGAGTTGAACCCTCGTGGTGGTTTAAATTACTTTTATGGGGGCCTTTCTTCTGAGTTTCCTTTGATGAATCATCTTGCTTTGCCTGGTTCTGAGTCTGTATTTGGTATATCTCAGGATCCTCCCATGAGTGCATTCACATCTCTTAGCAAAGATGGATTCCAGCAAAGAGGACTATGGGTATGTTGGCATCACCTGCTACGGGGTGGTGCCCACTCCCTTTTTGACTTTCAAGGAGCTGTATAGTCAGGAAGGTCTCCTTGCATTCAAGAATGAGAAATACATAGTCCCTTATCTTTTATTCTGGGCAGGGCTCGCCTCTCCTACCTTCATCTTAGAGTGCAAATTCTAGCTGCTCAGCCTGGGTCCCATCTATTTCCTGCCTCAATATCATGTTACAGATGAGGAAACTGAGGCACAGAGAAGGGCCATGTGCTGTGCTGTGCTTAGTTGCTCAGGTGTGTCCAGTTCTTTGTGACCCCCATGGACTGCAGCACACCAGGCTTCCCTGTCCTTCACCATCTCCTGGAGCTTATTCAAACTCATGTCCAATGAGTCGGTGATGCCATGCAACCACCTCATCCTCTGTCGTCCCCTCCTCCTTCTGCCTTCAATCTTTCCCAGCATGGGGGTTTTTTCTAATGAGTCGGCTTTTTGCAACAGGTGGACAAAGTATTGGAGCTTCAGCTTCAGCTTCAGTCCTTCCAAAGAATATTCAGGACTGATATCCTTTAGGATTGACTAGTTTGATCTCGTTGCTGTCCAAGGGACTCTCAAGAGTCTTCTCCAACACCACAGTTCAAAAGCATCAATTCTTTGGCTCTCAGCCTTCTTTATGGTCCAACTCTCACATCCGAACATGACTACAGGGAAAACTACAGCTTTGACTATACGGACCTTTGTCGGCAAAGTGATGCCTCTGCTTTTTAATACATTGTCTAGGTTTGTCATGGAGAAGGAAATGGCAACCCACTCCCGTATTCTTGCCTGGAGAACCCCAGGGAGAGAGGAGCCTAGTGGGTGGCCGTCTATGGGGTTGCACAGAGTCGGACATGACTGAAGCGACGCAGCAGCAGCAGCAGGTTTGTCATAGCTTTTCTTCCAAGGAGAAGTGTCATGCTTGCAGTCACCACCTGCAGTGATTTTTGAGCCCAAGAAAATAAAGTCTGTCCTTGTTTCCATTGTTTTCCCATCTATTTGCCATGAAGTAATGGGCCCAGATGCCACAATCTTAGTTTTTTAAACGTTGAGCTTCAAGCCAGCTTTTTCACTATCCTCTTTCACCTTCATCAAAAGGCTCTTTAATTCCTCTTTGTTTTCTACCATAAAGGTGGTGTCATCTGCATAGCTGAGGTTATTGATATAAAGAATCAAGAAGCTGGCAACTTGCAAATGCCAATGAGTACAGACAACAGAAGCCCCACACACCCGCACCCAGAGCCAATTCTGTCTAGCCAAAAGAATTGGAAAAGGACAACCGAGCAAGACAGAAAACTTTTAAACCATAACTTTAAGACCTTAAAGAACCAAATAGAAATCTTAAAACTAGAAAATGCAAATTAAAAACTCTAATCACATATCACATAAAATACTGCAGCTCTATTGCCATCCGCATCCTCAGAGTTACTGGGGAAACTAGATGCCCACCCTCACCCACCTGACTGTAATGAGACAGCCCCTCCCACTCACCAGCATGGTGTTAGAGTAGGCTGAGTGAGGATCTAGGGCTTTTATCCCTATCTGATGTTAATGAATCCCTCCTCCACTATGTCAGTGGAAACTAAGTAGGGAATCTGAATTTCCATCCCAACTGGGCTGTACCAAGGTGGTATCCTCCTTTTCTTACCAGTGCAGTGACAGAGGAGCCCGTTGAAACAAAGAATTTAACTATAAAACAGTCTCATAGCATAATAATTATTATGTCCAGAATACAATAGAAAATCATCAGATAAACCAAGAAGCAGGAAAGTTTCAACTTGATTGAGAAAAGACAGCAGAAGCCAACATCAATAGGACACATGTTGGAATTATACAGCAAGGGTTTTAAAACACCCATAATGAAAATGCTTCAGTGAGCAAAAATGAGCATGTTTGAAACAAATGGGAAAAAAAAGAAAGTCTCAGAAAAGAAATAGAAAATATAAAGAAAGTTCAGCCCTGGGATTTCTTTGGAAGGTATGATGCTAAAGCTGAAACTCCAGTACTTTGGCCACCTCATGCGAAGAGTTGACTCACTGGAAAAGACCCTGATGCTGGGAGGGATTGGGGGCAGGAGGAGAAGGGGACGACAGAGGATGAGATGGCTGGATGGCATCACTGACTCAATGGATGTGAGTCTGAGTGAACTCCGGGAGTTGGTAATGGACAGGGAGGCCTGGCGTGCTGCGATTCATGGGGTCGCAAAGAGTTAGACACGACTGAGAGACCGAACTGAACTGAACTGAAAATTAATATTTTAGAACTAAAAAATACAAATGAAAAACTCAATGAAAGGGCACAATGGAAAATAGAGAGGAAAGTACAGAGTGAAGAATCAATAAAGTTGAAGGTAGAATGATGGAAATTTTTCAACTGAACAAGAGAAAGAAAACAGATTTTCTAAAAGTGAGCCCCCAATTCCTGTGTGTCAAGATTGTCCTGCAATACAAATCTTACATGTGTTATTGGAGCCTCAGAAGGAGAGGAGAAAGAAGGTGGGACTGAAAAGTTTTCAAAGAAATAATGGCTGAGCATATCCACACTTAGCAGATGATATAAACCTATAGATTCTAGAAGCTAAACAAACTCCAAATAGGAGAAACCCAATGAAATCCATGCAAAACATCACAAAGTTCTGAAAATGAAATACCAAGAAATTTTTTTAATTTAAGAAAAAATTGTAAGCTTTTTCTTTTGTATTGAGGTATTACTGATTCACAATGTGATAGTTTCAGGTGAACAGCAAAGGGACTCAGCCATACATATACATGTATACTTTCTCCCCCAGACTCCCTTCCCATCCGGGGTGCCACATAACATTGAGCAGAGCTCCATGTGTTATACAGTAGGTCCTTGTTGGCTATCCATTTTAAATATAGCAGTGTGTGCAAGTCCATCTCCAACTCCCTAACTATCCCTTCCTTCCCATTCTTCCCCCGGCAACCATAGGTTCTTTCTCAAAGTCTGTGAGTCTCTTTCTATTTTGTAAGTAAGTTCATTTGTATCATTTCTTTTTGGATTCCACATATAAGGGATGTCATACAATATTTCTCCTTCTCTATTTGACTTACTTCACTCAGTATGACAATTTCTAGGTTTATCCCTATTGCTGCAAATGGCATTGTTTTATTCCTTTAAATGACTAAGTAATATTCCATTGTAGATGTGTTTCACATCATCTTTATCCATTCCTCTGTTGATGGACATTTAGGTTGCTTCCATATCTTTGCTATTGTAAACAGTGCTGCAATGAACATTGGGGTGCATGTAGCTTTTTGGATCATGTTTTTCTCTGGATATATGCCCAGGAGTGGGATTATAGTGTTATATGGTAGCTCTATTTTTAGTTTCTTAAGAAACTTCCATACTGTTCTCTATAGTGGCTGTACCAATTTACATTCCCAACAACAGTGTAGGAGGGTTTCCCTCTCTCCACACTCTCGCCAGCACTTATTGTTCATGTGTTTTTTGATGATAGCCATTCTGGCTGTAGTTTTGATTTCCACTTCTCTAATAATTAGTGATGTTAAACACATTTTAATGTGCCTCTTGGCCACTGTATGTTTTCTTAGGAGAAATGTCTATTTCGGTCTTCTGATCATTTGTTGATTGGATTGTTTGTTTTGATGCTGTTAAGCAACATGAGCTGTTTGTAAATTCTGAAGACTAATCCCTTGTTGGTCACATCATTTGCAAATATCTTATTCCAATTTATGGGTTGTCTTATCACTTTGTTTATTGTTTCCTTTGCTGTACAAGTTTTTCAGTTTAAGTAAGTCCCATGTGTTCAATTTTTTTAAATTTTCATTATTCTAGGAGATGGATTGAAATGTTAGTATTCTGCCTATGTTTTCTTCTATGTATTTTAAAGCATCTGGTCTCATATTTAGGAAGGACCAAGAAATAACATTTTACCTATGGAGAAAGCCATTCAAATGCCCATAATTCTCATTAGAAGTCATCCAGCCAGAAATAAGTGGCACAACATGCTTCAAATACAGAAATAAAAGAACTATGAATGCAGAATTCTATATCTAGTAAAAAATATCCCTCAGGAATAAGGGGGAAATCAAGACACTCTTAGAGGAAGAAAAACTAAAATTTGTCATCAGTAGACATACTGCAAAAGATGTTCTTGAGACCAAAATGATAAAAGAAGGAATTCTGGAATGTCAGTGAGGAACACAGAAAAACCATAGGGGTAAAAGTATGAATAAACCCAGTAGACTTTTCTTCTCTTCTTAAATACTGTAAATCACATTGACAGGGTTGGGGGTGGGCGGTAAGCAAGAAGGAAGATTTCTGTTATGGCCCTCACTTTCTTGACGGCAGTCTATCACAGTTTGGATGGCACACCCTCTGCTTTCTCCTCTGATTTTATTCCACAGGGTACAGGAGAAAGAGCCCTGCACTATATGACCTGGTTATAGTCCCAGTTCTGTTACTGACTAGCTGTGTGATCTTGAACAAGCTAAATCCCCGAGCCTTGTCTATAAAATGGGTATAAATCGAACTGTGGTGTTGGAGAAGACTCTTGAGAGTCCCTTGGACTGCAAGGAGATCCAACCAGTCCATTCTGAAGGAGATCAGCCCTGGGATTTCTTTGGAAGGAATGATGCTAAAGCTGAAACTCCAGTACTTTGGCCACCTCATGCGAAGAGCTGACTCATTGGAAAAGACTCTGATGTTGGGAGGGATTGGGGGCAAGAGAAGGGGACGACAGAGGATGAGACGGCTGGATGGCATCACTGATTTGACGGACATGAGTCTGAGTGAACTCTGGGAGTTGGTGATGGACAGGGAGGCCTGGCGTGCTGCGATTCATGGGGCCGCAACGAGTCGGACACGACTGAGCGACTGATCCGATCTGATCTGATCTAGTTTTTGAAAAGAATTAAATAATTTTGTATTTAAAAGTACTTTGTAAACTGAAATGTACTGTATTAATACATTCCTTTTCAGAGGATAGGCCCCTAACTTGGTCTAGGGTGTGGAGAGAAGAAATAATAACTGAGATGAATCATGAAGGAGGAGAAAAGAAGAGGGGTGATAGGACAAGAGAGGAACATGAACAAGAAAAGGAGGGCTAGACAGATCTGGAAAAAACCAATCATTGTATGCACAGTCAGATTAAAGAATTGCGGGAAATGGGTGGAGAAGACATGATGCTAACAGTCCAGGCAGGCAAGGTTGTAAAGCACTTTGCATATCACCCTAAGGAGTGTGGACTTTTTAACGATGTGGTAAGTGAGGTGTTTAAAGAGGGAGTGGAATGATCAGATTTGTGGTATGGAAATCTCCTTGGTGGGGGGAGTGTAGAAGGAGGTGTAGAAGCAGTCAGACTAGCCTGAGAGATCACTCAGGAAGCAGGACCAGTAACCCAGGCCAGGAATGTAAAGAACCCAAGTTAGGGTAGCCATACCACAGGTGGAGAAGAGCATCAGTTCAGTTCAGTTGCTTAGTCATGTCCGACTCTTTGCGATCCCATGGACCGTAGCACACCAGGCCTCCCTGTCCATCACCAACTCCTGGAGTTCAACCAAACTCATGTCCATTGAGTCAGTGGTGCCATCTAACCATCTAATCCTCTGTCATCCCCTTCTCCTCCTGCCTTCAATCTTTCCCAGCATCAGGGTCTTTTCCAATGAGTCAGTTCTTCGCATCAGGTGGCCAAAGTATTGGAGTTTCAGCTTCAACATCAGTCCTACCAATGAACACCCAGGACTGATCTCCTCTAGGATGGACTGGTTGGATCTCCTTGTAGTCCAAGGGACTCTCAAGAGTCTTCTCCAACAACACAGTTCAAAAGTATCAATTCTTTGGCACTCAGCTTTCTTCACAGTCCAACTCTCACATCCATATATGACCACTAGAAAAACCATAGCCTTGACTAGATGGACCTTTTTTGGCAAAGTAATGTCTCTGCTTTTGAATATGCTATCTACGTTGGTCATAACTTTCCTTCAAAGGAGTAAGCGTCTTTTAATTTCATGGCTGCAATCACCATCTGCAGTGATTTTGGAGCCCCCCAAAATAAAGTCTGACACTGTTTCCACTGTTTCCCCATCTATTTCCCATAAAGTGATGGGACCGGATGCCGTGATCTTAGTTTTCTGAATGTTGAGCTTTAAGCCAACTTTTTCAATCTCCTCTTTCACTTTCATCGAGAGGCTCTTTAGTTCTTCACTTTCTGCCTTAAGGGTGGTGTCATCTGCATATCCGAGGTTATTGATGTTTCTCCTGGCCATCTTGATTCCAGCTTGTGTTTCCTGCAGCCCAGCATTTCTCATGATGTACTCTGCATATAAGTTAAATAAGCAGGATGACAATATACAGCCTTGAGGTACTCCTTTTCCTATTTGGAACCAGTCTGTTGTTTCATGTCCAGTTTTAACTCTTGCTTCCTGACTTGCATACAGGTTTCTCAAGAGGCAGGTCAGGTGGTCTGGTATTCCCATCTCTTTCAGAATTTTCCACAGTTTATTGTGATTCACACAGTCAAAGGCTTTGGCATAGTCAATAAAGCAGAAGTAGATGTTTTTCTGGAACTCTCTTGCTTTTTCGATGATCCAGTGAATGTCGGCAATTTGATCTCTGGTTCCTTTGCCTTTTCTAAAACCAGCTTGAACATCTGGAATTTTGTGGTTCAAGTACTGCTGAAGCCTGGCTTGGAGAATTTTGAGCGTTACTTTACTAGTGTGTGAGATGAGCGCAATTGTGCAGTAGCTTGACCATTCTTTGGCATTGCCTTTCTTTGGGATTGGAATGAAAACTGACCTTTTCCAGTCCTGTGGCCACTGCTGAGTTTTCCAAATTTGCTGGCATATTGAGTGCAGCACTTTCACAGCATCATCTTTCAGGATTTGAAATAGCTCAACTGGAATTCCATCACCTCCAGTAGTAATCCAAGTAGTTCTAAGGAGGTGGAGTCCATAGGACAGAACGCCAGTGAGCAGGGAGGTAAAGGAAGGATGGAGGATGACTCCTGGCTTCTGATTTGAACTGACAGATCAAAAGAGATTCTTTCACTCAGTTAGGAGGAAAAGCAATTTGAGGGAAAGAGAGAATCCAGTTTTAGAATGTTGAGTTAGAGGTACCTGTGGGACAAGCAAGTAGAAGGGGCTAATAAACTGTTGGAACATAGGAGGGAGATGTGGGATGTATGTAAACAGAAGACACTCTTAGAGTGTTGTTAAGATCACAGTCTCATAGCTTGTATGTGGATGTGATATATCCAGAGTCTTTCAAACTCTCCACCTTCATTCCTCAGATTTTGTTAAAAGGAAACCAAACAGGGAACCCCTTTAAAAACACACATCTTAAAGGCTCTTTACATAGATTAAATCTTTATCGTTCATGGTTAAGCTTGGAAACACTCAGATTCATAAGGGTCTTTTCTAAGAATACTGCTGCCTGGGTTCTTTTCCAGGATGGAAGATCTGTAGCACGTGTAGTGTTGCAGTCAAGAATTTCCATCCACATTCAACCTACATCTCTTTTGTCTGGTTAAGCCCATTGCTTTCAGTTCTTATTCTCACTGGAAATAATTTCTTACTGTCAGCTTACACAGTAAAGTTTATAACTTTAAACCTGTGATTGAACATTTCCAAACATATGGATGAAATTTTTTAAACGCATCTGTCAATATGTTTCCAAATCTCAACTACAATTAACATTCTACGTTAATTTCTCATGCCCCTCCTTCCCATTGCCCACTCCTTGCCTGCCATAATGGACTTGTTTGCATTTCTGGAAGGCCCAAGGCCTTATTTTTACTGTTTCTTTATAATGACTGGAAGTAAATTGACATGCGATTTAACATCAAGAGCAGAAATAGATCACTTCCTTTCTCTTGTGTCATAGTTTATTCATCTGTAAAACAAGAAGGTTGAATTTGATTGGTATTAGATGACAAGAATGGAACCCCTGGATTCCCAGGGGGCTCTCAGTGATGTAAACAAGAATAAGTAAGCTAATAAAATGGAACTTTTGCCCACAAAAAGGCTACAGAAGGATAAACATTTACTAAGTACACATGTACTTTGGTTTATGTTTCCTTGAAGTTGCATAATGAAGTAGGTATTTCCATTTTCAAATGAAGAACTAGCACCCAGAGAGGGAGATAACTTTCCTAAGGCGGAACTGGCATTTTACAATACTAAATGAAACAAAAACTCAGGTTCCTTTGCTTTTAAATGGAACTATATCAACTTAATAATTTAGCCAGGATTATCCAGTTAACTGGAGAAGGAAATGGCAACCCACTCCAGTATTCCCAGGGCTGGAAATCCTATGGACAGAAGAGCCTGGAAGACTCCTGGCATTCCATGGGGTGGCAAAGAGTCGGACACGACTCAGTGACCAAAGAACAACAACCAGTTACAGAGGGAAAAAAGGAAAAAGAAGTGGACTTTTGTCTTATAGATACCGTTCAAAATATGACTCATAGGGAGAGGCATACAATTGTATGTATGCTTCTCAATAAGGTTAGAAATCTATGGAATAGTTTTCTTTTTTTTTAATTTAAATTTATTTATTTTAATTGGAGGCTAATTACTTTACAATATTGTATTGGTTTTGCCATACATCAACATGAATCCATCATGGGCGTACACGTGCTCCCCATCCTGAACTCCCTCCCACCTCCTTCCCCATATCATCCCTCTGCGTCATTCCAGTGCACCAGCCCCAAGCATCGAACCTGGACTGGCGATTAGTTTCTTATATGATATTATACATGCTTCAGTGCCATTCTCCCAAATCATCCCACCCTCTCCCTCTCCCTCTCCCAGAGTCCAAAAGACTGTTCTATACATCTATGTCTCTTTTGCTGTCTCGCATACAGTGTTATCGTTACCATCTTTCTAAATTCCATATATATGCGTTAGTATACTGTATTGGTGTTTTTCTTTCTGGCTTACTTCACTCTGTATAATAAGTTGTTTTCTAAAGCAAGGACCTTCCTTCTCAAAAAAAATCCTAGGATTCCAAGAAAACCTTTTGATACACAGCATGTGCATTGATGGAGAAGGCAATGGCACCCCACTCCAGTACTTTTGCCTAGAAAATCCCATGGACGGAGGAGCCTGGTAGGCTGCAGTCCATGGGGTCGCTCGAGTCAGACACGACTGAGCGACTTCCCTTTCACTTTTCACTTTCATGCATTGGAGAAGGAAATGGCAACCCACTCCAGTGTTCTTGCCTGGCAAGTCCCAGGGACGGGAAGCCTGGGGGGCTGCCGTCTATGGGGTCGCACAGAGTCGGACACGACTGAAGCGACTTAGCAGCAGCAGCAGCAGCAGCATGTGCATTGATAACTAGCTGCCACAAGGTGGCACAATTTCTCAGTAAATGCAATGAGGTTGCGCGCATGCGTGCAAGTCGCTTCAGTTGTGTCCAGCTCTGCCAACTCGTGGACTGCATAGCCCGTCAGGCTCCTCTGTCCATGGCATTCTCCAGGCAAGAATAGTGTAGTGGGCTGCCTTTTCCTACTCCAGCAATGAGGTTGGTCTAAGTCTAAAATCTCATATTTTCCTTCTCCACTCAGAGCATCCTTTCTCTTTTAGAAATTCAGTCTGATTTTTCTATTTAATAAGGGCAAGCTTACATAAATGTGGTTATTCCTTTAATCTGTAATCCCTCCCACCGTCTGTTATCTCCCTCATTTCACTAACTCACATTCATCTTTAGCTTACACCTAAAATATCGTTTCCTTAGAGACTCTCACCTCCCTGAACAAGGTTAGTTTCCTAAGAACATGCTCCTGGAGCATCTTTGCCCTTGGTCATACTTCACACTCTTGAAATTTCTAACTTCTAGGTTTGAAGCTTCAATAAGGACAAACAACCACACTAATCTCATTCGCAGCTCAAATCTAGAGGCCAGCCCAGTGTCTGAGTCATAGTAGGCATTCAGTAATTAACATTGCTCAATGAATAAAGTAGTGGTAGACTAAACATTAGAGAAATAGATAACCTCTAAGATTTCTTCCTCCAGATTTCAAGGGAAACATTTTTTCCCACCAAAAGGAAACAAAAGATTGGCCAAGCTTCCATCATTTCTGGTCTTTAACTCCATATAGTGGTGGGGGACAATTAGCAACACTTAGGAACTAGTTTATATTTCCTCAGTTAATGTCACACTATTATCCATAATTGTGTAATTTAACTATCCACTTCTGAAGCTGTCATCTAGAGTAGTAATAAATGAGTCTCCTGTGACTGAGGAGAAAAACTTGGATCTAGTGTGGAGAGGGGATTTCTTCCAAGCTTGCCTCTGGCAGCTGAACAACTTTCTCCCAGGAACAGGGTCTGAAATATGATATTTTCCAAGAGATATGTGCTCTAACCAATCGGCTGTGTGCTTTGAGGCTGCTCTGGTTGGTGTGTGCAAAAAGCCTGAGCACTATCCATTGGGGAGATTTTTATATGATCTTTGCTCCTTTTTTCTTTGCATGCTAATAAAACTTAACTCAAATTAAATTTAATTCAACAGTGAACATTTGCTGTGTGTAAGAAACTGTGCTGAGTCCTATAGAGATGTGAAAAGCAAGACTCCTGTCCTCGAGAAGTTTACAGTCCAGTATTTCTTACTGTTGTTCATTTGCTAAGTCATGCCTGACTGTGACCACATGAACTGCATCACTTCAGGCTTCCCTGTCCTTCACTGTCTCCCGGGATTTGCTCAAATTCATGTCCATTGAGTTGGCGATGCTATCTAACCATCTCACCCTTTGCTGCTCCCTTCTTCTTTTGCCTTCAATCTTACCTAGCATCAGGGTCTTTTCCAATGAGTCAGTTCTTTGCATTAGGTGGCCAAAGTGTTAGATTTCCAGCATTTCTTATTTCAGCACTGTTAGTCATAGTTCACATTAAGTTCATATTTTGGACAAATGATTCCTACTCTTTAGGAGAGCCTAATGGAATCTTGAATTGGGTAACAGGAAGGGGTGATGGTGAGGTCATTGGAAAGGATAGATTCAATATGTGCATATTAATTTGATTATTCTAACTACAGAAAGTGTGTGTGTGCTAAGTTGCTTCAGTCATGTCTGATTCTGTGCAACCCTGTGAACTGCAGCCCACCAGGCTCCTCTGTCCATGGAATTTTCTAGACAAGAATACTGAAGTGGGTTGCCATGCCCTCTTCCACGGGACCTTCCCGACCCAGGGATCAAACCCACGTCTTTTACATCTACCTGCATTAAGTGGGTTATTTTACCACTAGCACCACCTGGAAAGCCCAACTACAGAAAGTAAGGCACAACAAAACTATCCTTTTGAGGGTATATGCATGAGATTGAAGGATCAATAAGTATCAATTATGTGGAGTTAATATTAGAGAGGTGATAACAGACTCAAATATTAGCACAGATAATCTCCCTCCGGCATGTTCATTCCAAGGCTCCAGCAATAATCAGCTAACAATTCCCACTGACTGAATACCCACCTGGGCTTTAGGATCAGCAGCTATTATCCACATCTTCACATGTGCTGTTGCCTCTGTGCTGCTCCAGCCTAGTGTGGCTGGGAAACCCCTTCCCTTCAAAACCCAATCCGAGCTCACAGATGCCTCTGACAAAGCCTCTCTTCCTCCTCTGGAGCTTCCGATCACTTTGTTGTCTCGGCTTATTCATATGGACACCATCCTCTCACATTGCAAGGCTGGAGCTGCGCCTCATTCCTACCGCACCTCCAACCCTGTAGCTTGGGTTCTTCAAGATGCTAGAGGATGTCCTTCCCTCTGTGTGCTCCTTGAAGTCTGCCACAGTGGAGAGGAGTCCCTGGGGAGTCAGAAAGTCTCTTTTCCCTATATGACCACAGCTGTAGCCCTAAAATTACTTTTAGGGCTTTTCATGAGATTACTTTTCATGGGAAACTGTCCTAGAAAATCCCAAGAGGGCATCAGATGACTAGAAACATCATTAGATTGATTACTATTCTCAATTCACATGTTTCCTCAAAATTAAAGTGCTTTCATGTGTACTATTTTCTTTCCATCTTTATAAAAACACAGTTTTAAGAACCTTAGAATCATCTGAGCTGGAAGTACCTTAAAGAACATACCAATTCTCTTTCAAATGAAAATGAAGACCAGAAAAATTTAAAAACTTGCTCTGAGTCCTAAGATTTAGCAAGAAAATCAAGTTGCAAAACAAATTACCACAAATTTAATGGCTTAAGACAACACCCATTTACTAACTCACAATTCTATGGGTCAGAGGCCCTGCCTGGCTCAGCATGACTAGCTCCTTGCTCAGGGTCTCATGAAGCTGTAATTAAGGCATCGGTGGGCTGAGTTCCCATCTGGAGGCTCTGGGGAAGAACCTACTCCCAAGTTCATCCTTACTGGCAGGACTCAGTTGCAGGATTGAAGGCCCAGTTTCCTTGTTGGCCATTGGCTCTCAAGTCCTTTCTACCTGGCCCCTCTATCATCAAGCCAACAACAGGGCATCAAATCCTTCTAATACTTCCAATCTCTGATTTGTGCCATGGCTACCAGCTACAGAAAATCCTCTGTTTTCAAAGGCCCCATGTGATTAGGTTAGGCCCACCAGGATCCTCTCTCTTTTTTTTATAATCAACTGTGCCAGATAACATAACCTAATCACAGCAGGAAAACCCATCAGATTCAATCACAAGGATGATTCAGGATGTATATGTGGAAGGTAGGCAGGAACTCTTGGAAAACAAGTTAGAATCCTGCCTACACACAGGGAATGGAAATCAGAGACATGGTTTTGATATGAGCTTCACTACTCACCATCCCTGCGGTTGGACACATCATTACATTTGATTGAGCTCATGTTTCTTCATTGGTAGACTGAAATTAATAAATACCCCACAAAGTTTTTGTAAGTGTTAATGAGAAGATGGATATGAGAATGGCTTTAAGGTATAAGGCATAACCTGGCAAGGTCTACCTCAAGTTAATATGTACAAGTATGTAGCATCAGTAGACTCAAAATTGCTAAAAGTTAGAGGAAAGTTTGGAGAAGGCAATGGCACCCCACTCCAGTACTCTTGCCTGGAAAATCCCATGAACGGAGGAGCCTGGTAGGCTGCAGTCCATGGGGTCGCTAAGAGTCGGCACGACTGAGCGACTTCACTTTCACTTTTCACTTTCATGCATTGGAGAAGGAAATGGCAACCCACTCCAGTGTTCTTGCCTGGAGAATCCCAGGGACGGGGGAGCCTGGTGGGCTGCCGTCTACAGGATCGCACAGAGTCGGACACGACTGAAGCGACTTAGCAGCAGCAGCAGCAGAGGAAAGTTTGTCTCTTCAGACCTGCCAAGAACAGGGGCTTCCTCCTCTGCAGTGTCAGCCTTGCAGTCATAATGACATGGAAGTTGAGGGCACCAAGAAAAGGAGAGGAGCTACAGGATTTCAAAAGGCGGTTTCTTCCTACCTGGGACTAAACTGTATTTGGATGTATCTGGACTGCTCTAGCCCTTGGCCAAAGCTGGGGTTTCTTCACGTGACCAAACAGTCCTGAACCCCCAAGCCGACATGTTCATGTGATAAAGTTGGGGCCTAACTCAGAAGGGAAAGGCACAGCAGAGATGACTGGGCACATGTTTCAGCAAGGAAGACAGCTCGTCTATCCCTCCCCACTCTCCAGTGTTCCTTAGGGCAAAAATTGTGAGTTATGTTAACATCTAATCATAGCTCTCTTCATTTAGAACACCACCAAAGGGGCAAGGTTCTAAAGGTACAAGTAAGCCAGCACACACATCTGTAGGAGCCTCATTTTCTCTTCCTTCAATATAGCTTACTTTCTGAGAAAGGAGCACATAAACCTGGATGTAAATTGCTTAAGAATGATGGCTTACATATACAAACCGTGTTTGCCCCTTCAGCAGAAGAAACCATTATGTGATGGTTTCCCTCAACCCTTTTTTGCTAAATACATAGAATAGAGCAGACTCTGGTGTAAAACAGATATTTCAAAAAGCATTTGCCAAATGAACAAATTTATAATAAAAGTAATGATAATAAAACAGTGAGCTGGACCCATATTTCCTATTTCCCACCCACCACTCTTTCTAGTAAACCGTTTCCCACTGTATTGGGCTAGTGGCTGCCTTTTGAACAGATTTAATAATCAGGTGTTAAAGCTCAGGCTAAACTTGAATGTGTCAGCTCCTATAGCCACTAGAAAATTCCAACCAGTCTGTCAAGTTAAATGTCTCTATAAATAATCATGCAGCTGAGGAAGTGAACAGCACGTTGACCATCTGTTGTCTTTCTTCCCTGGGGAGCTGAGTTGAAGGAATTTGAAAGGTTAATGAGCTCTCTCTGGCTCCTGCGATCTTGCATAATCTTTGGATGTGGGTCTTGTCCATTTTGGAAAATCAACACCCATGAAATACCTTAGGAATGTACATGCCTATGCAATGATTAGAGGTGTCTCTCCTTAGTGATCGGTGACATTTTTAGAGGCTCTAAAGGAATACTGGGAAATTACTTGGGCTTTGTTGTCAGCTCAGTGTTTTAAACCTTGATTCCTCCACTTAGTCGGATAACTTTGGTTCCTCTCTGATCTTCTCTTTCTTCACATGCAAAATTGGAACAATAATATTAATAATATTTATATCATGGGGTTATGAAGGTTAAATGAACTAAGTACACAAAGCACTTAGTATAGAAATAGGCTCTTCATAAATTGGCTATATGATTGTTTGTATATAACTAAATTTCCTCTTGAATACATGTACATTTATTTCTTCAAACCATGCAAACATTTATTCCATAAACATTCACTAAGTGCTTAATAATATTCCAGTCCCTGTGCTAAATGATAGAAGTTGAGTTAAGTGAGAGGATGGCTCAGGGAAAGGGAGAGGAAATTAACATTGAGAACCCACACTGAGCCAGACTCTGTGTTAAGTGTTGGGAATCGCAGGTGAACAAGTCACAGAATTTGAATTTCATATCTGCTTTTGTTTCTTCATTTCACACATTAATTCATTTAAGAGACATCAAAGCTCAACAAGCCACTTTGGCATACTGGTCACCAAAATTTCTTTTTGACTCAGTCTTTGAATTCCACTGGGGCAGGAGAGCATACCTAAGAGACTTGCTTTACGCTCCAGCCAAGCCTGAGCTCAGTCTTGGCCTCCCACTGCTCCCCAGCTATCTTTGATTTCTCACTTGTAGTGAAGAATAACTTCACTTTCTCAACAGAAGCTTCAGTGCCCTGGGCCTCAATGTGATTGCTTTTGAAAGTAATTGTGTTTTGGCAAGAACATCCTGCTCTCTTAATTAAGGGCTTCTGTGGTTTGGTCCTTGTCCTAGATCCTTTTAATTTATTCCCTGTTGTCAATTTCATCACTAAGTATGTCCTCTTATATAATGTTATTATAGCACAAGTGACATAGTTCCATAACATTTCAGGAAAAAGTGGATTTTACTGGAAATAAAAGTACTCAGAGAACCGCATTATGACGAAACATTCCACAGTGCTGATTTGTTCTCTATTTCCCACAAATCTACAGCAACAAGTGACTCATTTTAAAACCAGCTCTAGAGTTGCCCATCTAAAATAACTCAAGTAAAACACACACACACACTTGTCATGTTTTTCACAATTAATCAATCTTACAACACAATTCCAGAACAATTAAAAGTTAAATAAGATATAAAACTATAAGAATTTTAGAACAACAAATGTGTGGAAATGTTTACACTTCTCAAGTGGCAAAGGTATTACTAAGCATTGTATCAAAGGCAGAAAGCATTAAGAAAATGACCAATAGAATTGATCTCTGAAAAAAATTTAAAACTTTTCCAAGGCCAAGAATTCTGCCAAATATTGAAAAGCATAAATTAGGGAAAATATTTGCAATCTATAAAGAGCAGTTAACATACAGTTTTTCACAGTTGCATGCTAGGCAAAAGTCATGAGAAGACAATTCACAAAACAAATGTCCAGTAAACATATAAACATGTTTGACTTTACCAATAAAGCAATACAGATTAAAACTATGAAACATAGTTTTTCACCATTAGAATGGTAAAGCTTAAATTTAGGGATAAGGCAAGTATGTGCATGAACCAGCACTCTCATACATTCTTACTGGATGGGATCAATTTTTTGGATGCCCATTTTGTAATATGCAAATTGTTTTTAAAAGCATATACCATTCAACTCAGCAACTTTACTTTTAGGCATTATCCTAAGGAAAGAATTGGAGAAGTCGCAAAAATGTATTGTAGCACTGTTTATAATAAAGAAGAATTTGAAACAACCTTCTATCTACAGAGGGTAGTTAAATTATAGGACATTTGTACAGTGGAATATTAGGCTACTGTTACGGGCTTCCCAGGTGGCTCAGTGGCAAAGACTCTGCCTGCCATGCAGGAGACCTGGGTTTGATCCCTGGGTTGGGAAGATCCCCTGGAGAAGGGCATGGCAACCCATTCCAGTTCCATGAATTTCATGAACAGAGAAGCCTGGTGGGCTACAGTCCATGGGGTCACAATTCTCACTCCTTTACTGGCTTCAAAGAAGCTGCCAGGTTGTAAGAGGGTCATTGGAGAGAACCACGTGGCAAGGAATTGAGGACAGCTTCTAGAATCTGAGAGCAGCCCACTGCTGACAGTCAGCAAAAAAAAATGGAACCACAGTCTAGAGCTGTAGGGAGATCAGTCTTGCTAATAACAGCTTGGAAGCAGATATTTCCATGGTCAAACCTCTGATGGGACTGCTGTCCTGGCCAATAGCTGATGCAGCCTGGCAACAAAAACTGTGAGATAATAAATAAGTATTGTTTTAAGTCACTAAGTTTGTGGTAATTTGTTATTCGAAGCTGTCTAGGTTATGTTAAGTAAAAAATAAATTATGAAACAGTCTATAATATGATCTTATTTAAATTGAGCTTATGTTTGAATAAATTTGTAGAAAAATGTCTTGGACACTATAAGCCACTTTTATATTTTAAATTTATGTATTTTTATATATAAAATTTATATATTTTAAAGGTAGTCCTCATATTTTTCTACTTTCTTGCAATTTATTTTTTCAATGAATATTTTTTGTAATTAAAGATAGATATATTCTCATTTTCAAAAATTATATTCAAAACCTTGGGAGGAGAGTTTATCATTTTTGTGTCATAATGATGCAGCATTTGGGGGGGAACCTTGGAACATATTGAAATTCATTGATTTAAAGATAATGAAACATATTTCTGTTCACTAAGGTAATCTGTGAATATGATTAAACATGAATGCCCATCTTTTATTAATACTAAGGATAAAATGAAAATATGCAATCAGAGCTTTTGCACCGCTAAAAACAGCTCACATTAACTTGAGACAATTACATTATGGCTTATTTCAAACACAATTGCAAATAATTATCAGTTCAGTTCAATCACTCAGTCATGTCCAACTCTTTGCGACTCCATGGACCACAGCACTCCAGGCCTCCCTGTCCATCACTAACTCCTGGAGTTTACCCAAACTCATGTCCATTGAGTCGATGATGTCATCCATCTCATCCTCTGTCGTCCTCTTCTCCTTCTGCCTTCAATTTTTCCCAGCGTCAGGGTCTTTTCAAATGAGTCAGCTCTTCACATCAGGTGGCCAAAGTACTGGAATTTCATCTTCAACATCAGTCCTTCCAATGAACACTCAGGGCTAATCTCCTTTAAGACGGACTGTTTGGATCTCCTTGCAGTCCAAGGGATTCTCAAGAGTCTTCTCCAACACCACAGTTCAAACCATCAATTCTTCAGTGCTCAGCTTTCTTTATAGTTCAACTCTCACGTCGATATATGACTACTGGAAAAACCATAGCCTTGGCTAGACAGACCTTTGTTGGCAAAGTAATGTCTCTGCTTTTCAATATGCTGTCTAGGTTGGTCATAACTTTCCTTCCAAGGAGTAAGCGTCTTTGAATTTCATGGCTGCAATCACCATCTGCAGTGATTTTGGAGCCCAGAAAAATAAAGTCAGCCACTGTTTCCCCTGTTTCCCCATCTGTTTGACATGAAGTGATGGGACCAGATGCCATGATCTTCATTTGCTGAATGTTGAGCTTTAAGCCAACTTTTTCACTCTCCTCTTTCACTTTCATCAAAAGGCTTTTTAGTTCCTCTTCACTTTCGCCATAAGGATGGTGTCATCTGCATATCTGAGGTTATTGATATTTCTCCCAGGAATCTTGATTCCAGCTTGTGCTTCTTCCAACCCAAGGTTTCTCATGATGTACTCTGCATAGAAGTTAAATAAGCAGGGTGACAATATACAGCCTCGATGTACTCCTTTTCCTATTTGGAACCAGTCTGTTGTTCCATGTCCAGTTCTAACTGTTGCTTCCTGACCTGCATATAGGTTTCTCAAGAGGCAGGTCAGGTGGTCTGGTATTCCCATCTCTTTCAGAATTTTCCACAGTTTATTGTGATCCACACAGTCAAAGGCTTTGGCATAGTCAATAAAGCAGAAGTAGATGTTTTTCTGGAACTCTCTTGCTTTTTTGATGATCCATCAGATGTTGGCAATTTGATCTCTGGTTCCTTTGCCTTTTCTAAAACCAGTTTGAACATCTGGAAGTTCACGGTTCACATATTGCTGAAGCCTGGCTTGGAGAATTTTAGGCATTACTTTACTAGCATGTGAGATGAGTGCAATTGTGCGGTAGTTTGAACATTCTTTGGCATTGCCTTTCTTTGGGATTGGAATGAAAACTGACCTTTTCCAGTCCTGTGGCCACTGCTGAGTTTTCCAAATTTGCTGGCATATTGAGTGCAGCACTTTCACAGCATCATCTTTCAGGATTTGAAATAGCTCAACGGGAATTCCATCACCTCCACTAGCTTTGTTCGTAGTGATGCTTTCTAAGGCCCACTTGACTTCACATTCCAGGATGTCTGGCTCTAGATGAGTGATCACACCATCGTGATTATCTGGGTCACGGATATCTTTTTTGTATAGTTCTTCTGTGTATACTTGCCACCTCTTCTTAATATCTTCTGCTTCTGTTAGGTCCCTACCATTTCTGTCGTTTATTGAGCCCATTTTTGCATGAAATGTTCCCTTGGTATCTCTAATTTTCTTGAAGAGATCTCTGGTCTTTCCCATCTACTGTTTTCCTCTATTTCTTAGTATTGATCGTTAGGAAGGCTTTCTTATCTCTCCTTGCTATTCTTTGGAACTCTGCATTCAAATGGGTATATCTTTCCTTTTCTTCTTCACTTTTCACAGCTATCATAAGGCCTCCTCAGACAGCCATTTTGCTTTTTTGCATTTCTCTTTCTTGGGGCCCCCCAAAATAAAGTGCCACTCTTTCCCCATCTATTTGTCATGAAGGGATGGGACTGGATGCCATGATCTTAGTTTTCTGAATGTTGAGCTTTAAGCCAACTTTTTCACTCTCCTCTTTCACTTTCATCAAGAGGCTCTTTAGCTCTTCTTCACTTTCTTCCACAGGCTGGTGTCATCTGCATATCTGAGGTTACCGATATTTTTCCCTGCAATCTTGATTTCAGCTTGTGCTTCATAAGGAAACAAAATTACAACTTGAAAAACTGCCAAGCCAGAATATTCATTCAACTCAATAATGGAATATTTGAGATAAACTAACAGGGCAAGTCTTCAATAAGTGCAACAACTTACCATTCAAGACTGACTGTCCACTTCTCTCCCTTAACAGTAGATAGATTCAGAGCAGTGGCTAAGGTGTATTACTGAGGATATCATAATTGGAGATGGTGCCTGGAATAAACTGTTTTAATATTAACTAAAAAATGATTTCTATATAGTACAGATTCTCTGTAACAGGGATGATTAAATACAATTTAATTTTTGGCTAGAAAGTACAATCACAGTAACTATAGAGTA
This sequence comes from Bubalus kerabau, assembly GCF_029407905.1. Classification (NCBI taxonomy): domain Eukaryota; kingdom Metazoa; phylum Chordata; class Mammalia; order Artiodactyla; family Bovidae; genus Bubalus; species Bubalus kerabau. The sequence continues at coordinate 152,675,070 of NC_073627.1, forward strand.
CATCTTTTCAGCAGCTAAAATACAGTATTTATAGCTAGTTGTGAGATGTGAAAATGAAGTAACTAAACTCTAGGTTATTGGGTTTGCTAAGGAAAATATTGTCAGTTGTGAGTACCATCCAATCTTGGAATCTTTTCATGGATCCAAGAGCCTCATCAGCTCTATAGTGCAGATGTTTAAACACTCAACTCCCAATCCCACATCTTTTCCTCTCATCTGATTGGCTTTGCTTGTGTCAAGTGCCCATCCATTGGCTGGGGAAGCAGAAGACGTCTAAATTAAGAATGCCACCAAGAAAACTGCATACAATGTAAAGTAACTCCACCCACCCCCACCTGCCGCCCAAAGCAAGGAGACAATGGATGCTACCGGCCATAGCAATCAAACTCCTTAGCATAAATATGTGACCCATCACGACAAGGCACTGCCTAACTGTTCCACGTACTCTCCTATCCCCTATCTTTTCATACCCAGTATCAATATGCCTCAACCTCTTTGCCATCTATATACTTTTGTACTACCATTCCTTACACTTAGCTGGTGGTCTCCAGTTCCATTTTCAAGACCCCATTAGTCATCAGCTCTTTTTAAAAATATATTATTTAGAGCCATCAGTTCTTTAGAAATTCTTCTGTGACAACTCCCTTCCCTCCCTTCCAGGTTGGATGCCTTCTCACCTGTTCCATATCACCCATAGTATCATGATGTGTTCAAATTGTCTGTACTCTTGTCTTTCTCCCCCTTGACTGTGGACTCCCTAAAGGCAGGGATTATCTGACTAATACTTATGCTTAATGGAGCAGCACGTATTCAATAAGCATTAAAGTTTATTGAATGCAAAAAATCAGCCTCATTACTTACTGCTGCTGCCACCGCCAAATCGCTTCAGTTGTGTCCGACTCTGTGGGACCCCATAGACGGCAACCCACCAGGCTCCCCCATCCCTGGGATTCTCCAGGCAAGAACATTGGAGTGGGTTACCATTTCCTTCTCCAAGGCACGAAAGTGAAAAGTGAAAGTGAAGTCGCTCAGTCGTGTCTGACTCTTAGCGACCCCATGGACTGCAGCTTACCAGGCTCCTCCATCCGTGGGATTTTCCAGGCAAGAGTACTGAAGTGGGTTGCTAATAAACTCTAATATGGGCACTCTTCTCCCCTGGACTGTGTTGAGAAGTACCAAGTTCAACTTTTTCAGTTCTCTTTTAGCTTCGACTGTTTATCAAAAGCATTTGTTTTTACAACATTACTATATTGGTGTTTTGACATAACTATAGTTTTACACTGGGTATATTACCTGAGGCCTGCTTCCTGTGCATATAGGGGAGTGGCCTTATTCTCATTTTGTTTGATTCTAGTCAGCTTTAGACAGAGTAGAGTGGTCCTTCTTGACTTAGTACATGAAATTATATTCCTTAGGCCATGTGCTTGTAAAATACTGTGTAGCAGCTCAGTAGTATATCTATATCATTTGGTATATCTATGGTTTGTCACTATTATCTTTCAGTGTTCATGTGCATGAGAGGGCTAGTAATGCCTGCCCACCTTGCAGGATTGTTGAGCATTTAAGAGGAAAATATATGTAAAGCATTTAGCACAGAGTCAGCCATAGAGTTTATATTTGCCTAATAAGTTGTTCAGCACACCCAGGGGAAGGAATTATTTCTACTGAGTTGTGTGATACAGGACCACTTGCAAGTGTTTATAAAAAGAGGTTGTAGTTGTTCATCCAAAGGCATTCTTCCTTCCTTTTTTGGAAGGGAATTTTATTGAGGACAGAAATGTGCTTAGAGTACCAGGCAAGGCTATGTTACTAAGTTCAAATCTGTAAGATGTGGATAGACGTTCTTGGGTGGGGCTTCTGGAAAGATCCTTTCTAAAAGAGATTTTTTAAAAATCTGACAAATACTCGTCTGAATACTAGTTTCTTAGTGAGAGAGTCATTTCCTAGGCAGGTTGATAGGGAGTCTAGGGGTCCCCAAGGAGAGAGGGGTCTGGAATTCTCAAGGAGGAAGAAAGGACAAACTTTTTCTCTTTCTCCACATTCCTTAGGATTATATAACAATAATGTATCCTGCCTAAGGACAGTCTTTGGATTCAACCTTCTGTTATCTTAAAATGTTAATTATGGGAGTAGACCTGGTCTTTACAAAGATGTATCTTGCCTGAGGACAGTGTTATCTTAAAATGTAAATTATGGGAGTAGGTCTGATGAGGTCTTTACAACCTCCAGACATTCTTTGGATTATATAACCTCATTGTTAACTCTAGCAAGCGGGTACTCTTTCTGCCCCCTTCTGATGCCTATGTCAGAAGCTTTCTCTATCTCCTTTATACTTTAATAAAACTTTATTACACAAAAGCTCTGAGCGATCAAGCCTCGTCTCTGGCCCCGGATTGAATTCTTGTCCTCCGGGGGCCAAGAATCCCGGTGTATTTGCGTGATTCAACAACAACCTTTCATCTTGGAGGCTCATCCGGGATCCTTCAGGACAAGGTAAGGATGCTTGGAGCTTTAGCTCTTTGTTCTCTTAGTGAACACATTTTCTGCTGTGCTTTACTAATTCTACCGTGTGCTTGTGTGAATGAATGGCATGCCCTGCATGAAGCAAGTAAGGAGCCCTGCTCTGCGGTTCCACGGTGATCTCATAGGGCTTATGGCAGAAACCTGTTGGGGTGTTATACCGACCTGTCAATGCCAAGAGGCACCCAATGTCTCCTTCGGGAACCAACCAGAAATGGGCAAAGCGTGTGGACCGAACTCTCCTTTCTCAGTCAAACTTTTCGGTCTCTTTGACCATTTCATAACTCCTTGGTAATTAGAAGTACTAACCTAATCTATCGGATCATAGACTTTCAAGGGACTTGTGATCTATACTGTTATTGTGTACTGTGGCTTAGGTCCCAAACTTGGATTGGTAGCCAATAAAGTGCCTAGCCTCGCTAGGAATTGAAAGTTCGGAAGCTAGATGGAGCTCTAGCTCCCAGAACATCTCTGAGGTTAAAGGTTACTCAGATTGGGACTGCAATGGGTTTTTTTCTTTGGTAACGCCGGCTCTTAGTAGATCAGAGGAGGCTGTTATACTGGTGTGGTGATGCTTGGAAAGAACATCTCAGTTTTATGTTCGTGTCGGTCTTATTGTAGTCAGGAAATACTCAGGGTCGTGCACAGGCACTCAGGTGACAAATGTTTCCCACAGCGGTCTTAGCTTGGGAGGCATTCCGGAAGGTTACTCTGATTCACCCCGGGTGACATCAGAGGCAAGCAAGGTTAAAGGTGAAGAGCTGGACGTCAAGTAGGGATGCTATCAAGTCTATCCCTGGTACATCCCCACCCCATCTCGGTGGTAGAACCGGGAGGGACGAGTACGGCGCCTGCATCAGTAAGGGACAGACTAAGTCCGACCAGGAAGGAAAAGCTTTTGGTGTAACGTCTGTCTACACCCCCATCTAGAGCAGGGAGGGACGCCTCCGGTAGAAAAATGGCCTTGGTCGCTTTTTTTCTCTCTTACAGATGGGAGCTAACAATTCCAGCCTCACTCCTTTGAACTGTATCCTGAAAAACTGGGATAGATTTGATCCCCAGGGCTTAAAGAAGACACACCTGGTCTTCCTATGTGATACTGCATGGCCACGGTATCCATTGGAGGACGGCGAACGGTGGCCAGTTGGAGGGTCTCTTAAGTATAATACTGTTCTACAGGACAGGAGACAAAGAGAAGAGGAAAAACAGGCTTCTCCAATCTATCCCTGGGATCATATGCACAGAGCAGCCAGAGAGACTGAGGAACAGCCACACAAGCTGTTGCCTCTTTATGAAACACCCACCAGGAGAAATAATCAGTCTATGAGAGTTAATAAGCCTTTCTCTTATCAAGAAATACAAAGAATCAAGGAGGATCTGGGAGATTATTTAGAGGGCCCAGAAAAATATATTAGAGCTTTTAAAGGTGTTACTCTGCTTTATGACCTCACTTGGAAGGATGTGATGTATATCTTGGGACAAACGCTGACTCCCGAGTCAAAGACTCGAGTTTTGGGAAAAGCGGTTGCTTATGGAGATGAATGGCTTGGTAATGAATCAGTAGGGAAGAGGGAGAACGAGATAGCGGCCCTCCCCACTGGGAATCAGGCGGTCCCAACTATAGAACCAGACTGGGACTACAACACAGCTAAAGGAAGATGGGATCAGAGTCATTTTGTTAGATGTATTCTTGAAGGACTTAGGCAGGCGCGTTCTAAGCCTTTAAACTATGGCAAATTGGCAGACATAGAACAGGAGGAGAAGGAAGCTCCTGGTAAATTCCTAGATAGACTAAGAGAAGGCCTTCGCAGATTCACTGAGATTGATCCCAAAAGTGAAGAGGGAAAAGTGATCTTAAAGGATAGATTTCTCACTCAGTCGGCTCCAGATATCCGCCGTAAGCTATTAAAACAGGCATATGGACCAAATCAGTCATTAGATACTCTGTTACAACTGGCTCAGACAGTCTATTATGGTAGGGAATATGAGGAAAAGAAAGGCAAAAAAAGACAAAGGAAAAGGCGGGAAGCCTTCGCCATGGCTATGAAAAACGTTCTTAAACAGCCTGAGAAAAATGCCCAGAGGGGCCCAGGTGAAAAGGGATGGGCTTGCTATTACTGTGGAAAGGAGGGGCACCTCAAGCGGGATTGCCCTCAGGCATCTAAGCCGCCCCCGGCTCCATGTCCCGTCTGCAAAGGACCACACTGAAGAGAGACTGCCCCCAGAGGCGTAGGTCTCCAGGGTCGAACTCTCAAGACAATCAGGACTGAAGGTGCCCGGGGGTCCCCTCACAAGCTCCCGTCCTAATTACACCTGAGGAACCCTGGGTATTAATAATTGTGGGGGGCCAATCTGTCGATTTCCTTTTAGATACTGGGGCAACTTATTTTGTGCTTACTGAAGCCCCTGGCCCACTTTCTTCCCGATCCGCTTCCGTAATGGGACTGTCTGGACAAGCCAAAAGGTATTATTTCAGTTATTCTTTATCTTGCAACTGGGATTCTGTGCTGTTTTCACACGAGTTTCTGATCGTGCCAGAATCTCCCTCACCCCTTTTGGGAAGGGATATACTGAGCAAGGTCCATTCCTCTGTTTTCATGAATATGGAGCCCTTCCTTTCTCTCCCTTTAGTTGAACAAAATGTAAATCCTAGAGTGTGGGCTGATGGAAAATCTGTGGGTCGAGCACAAAATGCTATTCCTGTAGTTGTTAAGCTCAAAGACCCACACGTATTTCCACATAAGAAGCAATATCCACTGAAACCTAGTTAAGGAAGGGTTAAAACCCATCATCAAAAATTTAAAGGAGCAGGGACTATTAATTCCCTGTAACAGTCCTTGCAACACTCCTATTTTGGGTATAAAGAAATCGAATGGTAAATGGAGACTAGTTCAAGATTTACGAATAATAAATGAGGCTGTAGTTCCTTTACACCCCGTGGTGCCTAATCCTTATACTCTATTGTCTGAAATTCCTGAACGGGCCAAATATTTCTCAGTAATTGATTTAAAGGATGCCTTCTATTCAGTGCCTTTGGCGGAAGAAAGTCAATTTCGATTTGCCTTTGAAGACCCTACGCAGCCAGCTTCTCAGTTAACGTGGACAGTTTTGCCCCAGGGATTTCATGACAGTCCTCACTTATTTGGATAAAGTTTGTCACGGGATCTACAAAACTTTAATAGCTCTGAAGCAGTGGTGTTACAATATGTAGATGATATTTTGCTCTGTGCTGAGACAGAGGAAGCTTGTTCGCGAGCCTCAGAAGATTTCTTAAACTTTCTGGCAGGCTGTGGTTACAAGGCATCAAGAGAAAAGGCTCAGCTTTGTCAACAATCAGTTAGATATCTGGGCCTAATCATATCAGAAGGGACTAGGGCCATAGGCCCTGAGAGAATTAAACCTATACTAAATCATCCCCTACCTATGACTTTAAGACAATTGAGAGGATTTTTGGGAATCACAGGTTAGTGTCGCATTTAGATTCCGGGTTACGGGGAACTTGCCCGGCCTTTATATAAACTTATAGCTGAAACTCAGCAGGCCCAAACCGACAAACTGGTTTGGTCTCCAGAAACTCAAAAGGCTTTTAAGGTTTTTCAGACTGCTCTCCTGCAAGCTCCAGCTCTGAGCTTGCCCACAGGGTCAGAATTTAATTTGTTTGTCACTGAAAGAAAAGGTGTGGCATTGGGAGTTTTGACACAACCCCGAGGGCCTCACCAGCAACCTATTGCTTATCTAAGCAGAGAATTAGATGTAGTTTCACGTGGGTGGCCCCACTGCCTAAGAGTAATTGGGGCAGCGGCTTTATTAGCACCTGAAGCTTTAAAAATAATTAATGAATGAAACCTTACTGTACTGACTTCTCATAATGTGAGTGGAATCTTAAATTCTAAGGTTAATATTTGGATGACAGACAGTAGGCTTCTTAAGTATCAGTCATTGTTGTTAGAAGGACCAGAAACTAAGCTTAAAGTTTGTGGAAATTTAAATCCTGGCACTTTCCTTCCTGAGAAGGAAAATGAAACACCTGATCACGATTGTTCTCAATTCCTAATTTTAAACTATGCAGCTTGGGAGGATCTAAAGGATACCCCATTAGACAATCCTGACATGGAAATATTTACAGATGGCAGTTCTTTTGTTCAGGATGGAAAGCGTAAAGCAGGTTACGCCGTGGTGACTGCTGAACAGGTTTTGGAAGCAAAATCTCTCCCCCAGGAAACCAGTGCTCAGTTAGCAGAGCTTGTGGCCCTGACCCGAGCTCTGGAGTTAAGCAAAGGGCAGTGGATGGGCCTGATAATCTATGTGAGTCTACTTCTGCTGACTCCAAAAATCCTGAGTCTGCCGTTTGATCCTCAAGACAATGCCTTCCTGTCCTGGTCCTGGGCGCACTCCTACGCTGCATTCTACAATCGGTCTAACTGCTGGGTCTGTGGAGCACTCCCCTCTTTATCAGTGGAAGGCTTCCGGAGGTGGACATCTCCACTTCAAGAAAGACTTTCTCCAAGACTGTGAATACCTTCGACAACAATCACATGCGATGCCTCTTCTTCATCTGATGACATCTACCAACCCTAAAATGGACTGGTGCAACACTTTGCACTTTAACTGTGGACATAATGTGACTTTTAATTTTGATTCTGATTGTTTTGTTCTTGCTGTTTGCTCCCTGCATCTGTAACTGTATAACTGGATTTGTTTCTAGCCGCATGAAAGCTTTTAAGTTACAAATGGTTGCTCAAACTCCTGCTACTGCTGCAGCTTCCTCCAACTACTATTTGGGGCCCCTGGATCAGATATCCTCAATATGAGGATTAGGAGAATATGTTGCCTCACCAATTTAGGGAGAACGCCCCTTGTCAGCTCAGAAGCAGTTATGGAACGAGAACGACGCCCCTTTTCCCTAGGCAACATAATTCTCCTAAAAGAAAAGGGGGGAATGAGAGAGTCATTTCCTAGGCAGGTTGATAGGGAGTCTAGGGGTCCCCAAGGAGAGAGGGGTCTGGAATTCTCAAGGAGGAAGAAAGGACAAACTTTTTCTTTCTCCATATTCCTTAGGATTATATAACAATAATGCATCCTGCCTAAGGACAGTCTTTGGATTCAACCTTCTGTTATCTTAAAAATGTTAATTATGGGAGTAGACCTGGTCTTTACAAGGATGTATCTTGCCTGAGGACAGTGTTATCTTAAAATGTAAATTATGGGAGTAGGTCTGATGAGGTCTTTACAACCTCCAGACATTCTTTGGATTATATAACCTCATTGTTAACTCTAGCAAGCGGGTATTCTTTCTGCCCCCTTCTGATGCCTATGTCAGAAGCTTTCTTTATCTCCTTTATACTTTAATAAAACTTTATTACACAAAAGCTCTGAGCGATCAAGCCTCGTCTCTGGCCCCGGATTGAATTCTTGTCCTCCGGGGGCCAAGAATCCCGGTGTATCAACAACCTTTCATCTGTCAGGTAAAATTGGTGTTTCATTTTGCAAAACTAGTTAAGCTCACAACTCAAACTGTATTTGTTTAGAACAAATGGCAATGCTGTATCATATCATTCAGCCTAATAGTCCAACTGCCTTTCCAGACAACCATCATAGAATTTTAAAGATACGTATATCTCAAGGGTCAACTTTTGATAGAGTTAATAATTGTTACTGTGAAACTGGTTTTTTTTTTTTTCTTTTTCTGCAAAGAGTAGTGGTGAAGAATACAATGACTACTAGGTCAAACTAAAATAAACTAAGGTGATGTCTGAAGCTACAACAACCATTTTGGCCCAAACTTGGGGATAGAAGCCAACAGTAAGGATAGAGTGGAGTTTGCATTCCTGGGGTACCAACCTAACACCTTCTGAGAGAGGGAAAAGAGTGTAAGGGCTTAGGATGCTGAAAGTTAGGCATGCAGGCAAACCCATCCTTCCATCTGTTATAGGAGCTAATGTGAGGCTGACTGCTGGGCCTTGATCTAATCCCAGTATTCCCGTCCTTGGGAACATCTGGGACTAGCTGGAGGCTAGGTAGCAAGACTGGGGCTGGACTAGGATGACAACGGAGGAAGAAAAGGTGGAAAACAGGCTCTCTGTGCAGGACTGAGAGGCTGGCCAAACCCCATACTGTGTCAGCCCTCGCCCCAAGTACTCCTTTCCCTTTTTTCTCCTACTGGTGTAGTCCGGGGAGAGCAGCGGGAGTCAAAACTGGACTTCGGCTACCCACAGTCCCGCAGAACTGACCCCGAATCCACCCAACAGCGTAAGCTGAGCAGGCAGTTAGCACCCTGCAGCCCCTCAGCCTACTTTGAAAGCTCCCAGAGCCACCAGCCGCGACACGGGCCGTCTCAAGCTGCCATTGGCCAGCGCGCGTCACGTGCAGCAGCGCGCGGCGGCGATTGGTGCAGTGCGAGGCGGCGGGGACGCGCCAGGGACCGCAGAGGGAGCGTTACCTCAGCCCCTAGTGCCCAGCGGCGGTGAATGGACCGCTAGGCGGGTGGCCTGGTCAGGCAGGCAGGACTGTGAGTGGCGGTAGTATTGCTTGCCCTGGTGGGCAGCGGCGGGGCCTCTGAGACACCTCGGTGAAGCACGGCCTGTGGGGTTCAGTTGGGGCTGGGGCGGAGGTCAGCCGGCGGACGGGGGGCAAGCCGGGTGGGGAAGGCGGGGAAGCGACCCGCCTGCAGCTACGAGGACTACGGATGAGAAGCCGCGGGAGAGGCGCGCGACCTGCTGTTAACTTAGCTGCGCCGGCGATTCCAGCTGCGTGTTAAACGTCTGAATCCTCACGTGGTGAGTGCTGGCGGGCACCTCAGTGAGGGGGATTGGCCTGGGTTTCGGGGCTGCAGGGCCCGGTTGTGAGGGGCCTCTTTCAGCCCCGCCCAGGACCCGACATCTTTCTGTAGGAGCTCCTGATTTTTAAATATCAGTAACTAATTAAAAGTAAATGAGTAAACTGAGGGGGAGGGCGGATGGGCCGGTTCCAGACCATCGGTTTGTAGCCAATGGAGACCAGATCCTGCTCCTAATTTGTGGTGTGACCTTGACCAAGTCACCTCTCTCAAGGATGGACATTCTCAACGTGGATGATAGTGCTCATATTTTTGAGGGGAAAAGGATCTCAGACAATACAATGGCTTGTGGCTTTCCAAAGGGCCACAAAACTTAAGTACTGTCGGTCTCGGACTGGGGGATTAGAAGGGAAAATGCTTAGAAAGGCTCCTGGGAGGAGAGGGGGTAAATGAGAAAAAGGTGAGAAACCCTGCTTTAAGGGAAGAGAGAAAGAGACGTTCTTGTGATAGTTATATACATTAGAGGATTAAAGCAAACGAGTTGGAAGAACTTGAAAGGTCGTCTATTAGAAAAGTTTTGTGACGCCTCACACGTACACACACATAATTTTACTTGGTCTCCAAAACAGACTGTCATTCCACCTTCTGTAATGAGAAAATTGAGGATCCAAGGGTTTGGGTGACATGCTGCAGTCAGAGCTATTTAATGAAGAACTGGGATTTAAACCCAAGCCTCTGTGGCTCCAAACCCATTCATCATGTTGCCTCTCAGCCTCTGTTCCAGTTATGTCCCAACCAAGAATTCTACTTTGTGACTTAAAATATGAATATTCCCAGCCCCCCACACCCAAGAAATGTGAATTCAGTATCTGGGACCTAGCCTGGTAATCTGCATTTTACCTGTTACTAGGTGATTCCATTTTGGTGATCCAGGGACCATTTGGAGAACAACTACTCTATAAATTTCCTACCCAGCCCCCACGTCCTCATGGGGTGTACCCTAGGGATTCAAAAGAGCAGATTACATCTTCTCTTCCAAAGAGGTGGCCAACCAAGCTTTGGGAGAAGCCAAGGTTTATGAGCTAGCACCTTGCACAGCTCTCAGTTTGAGAAAGTGCTGGCAATTTTGGTTGGTTTTTTTTCTTCCTCCCTACCTCTTCCTCCCTTTCTCCTCCCCCTTTCTCTCCCCTCTTTTTTTATACAGCTTCCTTTGTTGCTGCTCTGTTACTCCTGAGAAAATGGCTCAAGGCATTTATTTTAAAGTCCGTATTAAAATTTGAAACACCATGAAAAAAGTTTAAAAACCACAATTCATTCATAATGCCTCCAGTCTGTAATTTTCATGTTCTGTTGTATTGTTCTACTATTAATTAATAATCTCCCTCTTGTTAATCATATAGATTGTTCAAGTTCACACAATTTAGAAAATTCTTCTAGGAGATGAGCTTGAACCTCACAGTTCCAATTGGAAATCAGAAAATTATGCTGAAGATAAACCTTAAATCACAGTTCTCTTAAAAGCGTATCTCATTCTCCTTCCAAATGCCTCAAAATCTGAAGATTTTTCTTTAGTTCTAAAAATAAATGGTATCGTTGGTATGAATATGTATACACTGAAATGTTTCTTTTCCAGTGACTTCATCTGTTCCTTCCCATATCACTTCATTCTCACCAAAAGATATATTTAATTATTAATACTTAATTTGCTTATATATTTCATGTTCTAAAAAATGTAAGGTGAATAATCAAACCATTTCTTTGCAATTATTAACTGTCATTTAATGCACTTTGCTGCTAAAAAGGTTTTATTTTTCTAGTTCTTATGGAGGCAATATGGGATAGAGGAAATAAAGTGAGTTTTGGTTTAAGGAAGACCTGGTGCTCCAACCCCAATTCCAACACTTTCAAACGGTGATCAATCTGATTACAGTAAATTGAGCAAATTGGATTTTTAAAGAGGCTGTGAATTTTGCATTGTAACTAGTTACAGTGATGAAAAATTGAAACTATCTACTTACACTTGCATGAAAAAAAAACTTTATTAATAGGGATTCTGCTTTAACATTTTCTCAGTTTGTTAATAATCATGTTTTCTTCTTTTTTTTGTCTTGTTTAAAACCTAACATTTGTTCTCTTGGGTAGTAAACCTTTATGATTTTAATCCATAACTTTTTGAGTGGCAGATTCTACTGCAAAACCATTAACTAGCCTTATTCTAGCTGCTATGAAAGAATACTTCCTTTCTTTGTTCTTTCTCTTGGATGTGAATAGATATTAGTCTTTGGCTCGTACTTTCCTGTCTGGATGCTGTGTAGTGCTGCTGGATGTGTTTATAGTGCAGGGAGTTGGCCATTTGCAGGTAGAGAATGGTTTAGAGAAGGCCTGCAAATAGTGCTTGAGGGAAACAAAGGCATGTCTTTTTTGATCTTGGAGTTGTTTTTATTCACTACAGTTCAAGCAGCACCATTTCTTCTGCACACATGATCTAATAATTTGTGGCACTCTTCCCTTCAAAAGGAAGGTTGTCTGGCCCTGTAAATGAACTCAGGACTTTATTTCATCAAAAATGTTTGAATACTTGTGCTAGACATTATAATAGTTTAAATGGATCAATTATTATAGATTCTTAGATTCCTGTATGTTTAAGAAGGGCCATATGATCTTAGCTACCCATGGAAACATTTTCTCATTTAGAATCATACTGTTTTCAAAGTCAATCCTAATATGTTACTTTTATAGCTTTATAAAGACTAATTTAATTTAGCTCTAGGTGGAAAATGTTCTAGAGGATTTATATTTTCTCCACCTAAAAAAACCTTCTGATTTAGGGTTTAAATTGCCCAGTGGTTTAATTAGTGTTGTTTCTATGTTTTTATTTTATTCTAGACACAATACTGTTTCCCAGGAAGTTTGCATATAATACGTATTGACTTTTAAAAATAATGTTTTCTAGAAATAAAGGTAGGTAAATATATAGTCAATATCAAACTTAGAAAATACTGATAATCAGAAAATAAAATACACCCTGTTAATATTTTGACATGTTCTTCTGGTCTTTGTTTATGTACCTGTTCTATTTATGTATTTCTTAATAAAAATGAGACCATACTCTGCAATCTATTTTATACCTTATATTTTTTAATCTAGTAGCATATGACAGAGGAGCCTGGTAGGCTACAGTCCATGGGGTCGCGAAGAGTCGGACACGACTGAGCGACTTCACTTTCACTTTCATGCATTGGAGAAGGAAATGGCAACCCTCTCCAGTGTTCTTGCCTGGAGAATCCCAGGGACGGGGGAGGCTGATGGGCTGCCGTCTATGGGGTCACACAGAGTCGGACACGACTGACGTGACTTAGCAGCAGCAGCAGCAGCATATGACAAATAAATGTGCTTTTTATGTGCATAATTTAAGTTCTTTGTGAGCAGATGTTTTGTTGCTAAAATAGGGACCACAAGAATCTATTTATTAAATTAGTCTACAGAAACCCAGTCTGCCAACCCAGGAACAGAATTACTTCTCTGCTCCTTTTTGACCTCAGTTCTGTACCTCTTACTCCCCACTGCCCATTTCCCCACCCCCAGGAGGGTTCTGTTAGGGGAGTCTCTGAAGGAAGGTTTATCTAGTCAGTTACACATTGTTAACACTTAAGTTCTCTTCTTTTCCAGTCTTTTCAGTAAATCCTTCAGAATTTTTATATTTTATTTTATTTGCTGGAGACAAACATCAGGAGTGGAGTTGGGAGGATTTGGAGTAATACAGGAAAACAAAATCATATGTTGGAATTCTTTCTCAGACTTATAGGGAAAAGAGAGATAAATGAATAAAAATACTCCCTGGGTATATGCTTTCATTCTTTCTCCCAGACAATGATGTTTTTAAAGGTCAGGGACTATTTATCCTTATATTCCTCATGCCTCTCATAGTTCTTGGCACCTAGTAGCAACTCAGTATTTATTATATTGACTCATGAGTCCCTAACTATCCTGGCTTCTTCCCCCCTTAACATATACTAGTTATATGTCTCTTTTCAGTATGTTCCTGTATACTCTGTCTTCATACTTTGAAAAAAATATATATTTGCACAAAGACACAATTCTATATGATTGAAAATTGGAAAAATATCAAAGATCTAATTGTATTGAGGATGTCAAAGTTTTCCATCATCATACAGTTATAACTAAAAACTGCATTATTTATTTTGTTGTTCAGATTGTTCCAGCATTTGCCATTGTGAGCTGTTTTAGTTGGCTTCTGAATCGCTTTAACATAGCCCTAGCAGTTTGTGTTTTGAGCACTTTTCTACTTTCTGGGCAGGATCATCTTGTATATTCTCTACTCTGCTTCTAAAATCAGCCATTTCTCTTTTTGTTTATCTTTGTTGTTTTTTACTTTTTTATTTTCCATATGGTTTTTTACAAGATATTGAATATAATTCCCTGTGCTGTACAGTAGGACCTTGATGTTTATCTGTTCTATTAATATATATAATAGTTTGCATCTGTTAATCCAAACTCCCAATCCATTCCTCCCCATCCTGCTTCCCCTTGGCAACCACAAGTCTATTCTCTATGTCTGTGACTGTTTTGTAAATAAGTTCATTTGTGTCATATTTTAGATTCCACATATATCATATGGTATCTGTCTTTTTCTTTCTGACTTAGCTTCACTTAGTATGACAATCTCCAGGTTCATCCGTGCTGCTGCAAATGACATTATTTCATTCTTTTTTATGTAAAATCACCTATTTCCCTCGATTCTTTCATTGGAAAATGGTATTAGAAACCAGGACTTGCTCTGATCTGCTCATCATTGAAGCACACTTATTCACCCAGGCCAGGGAGGGATAATGGTGACCACAGCTGGGCTGTGCACAAAGTGCCTGTGGCAGTGGAGACTGACAGGCAGTTATACTGGGGCAGGATCACTCTGGTGGGAGTCCCTCCCAGTGCCTGCAGAGGCTGAAGCAGATAGTTGAGGAAGGGGGTTGCAATGGTGGCCCTGCCCCTTCTGTGCCACTCAACAATGATGCCTTGCTTCTATGATGTCCCAGGTTTTTTGTGTAAACTTTCCTGGTTGTGGGGCCCTTAGTCCTGTTACTTCAGGCTGTCTTTTCACAGCCAATCCTCCCTGAGTCCACTATCTGAACCCCACTTTCTAGCACTCAATGCCCTCCACATCAGGAGACACACAACTCATACTGGAGTGCACAGGGCTAAGGCACAGACCATGCATGCATTTCTTACTTTGTTCTGCCTTCCACAGAAAGGGCCATCTGATTCCCCAAAGTTCCCTTTCTGCCCCAGCTGATCTCTCCACATTTTCTGAATGTGGGAACCTGTCCTCACCTTCAGCCTCCCGCCAGGATTGCTGGCCCCTTTTTTGATTCCTTTTCTTTTTTTCTTGCTTTGGTCCTACCCAGTTGTTAGGGAATTTTTCTTATCCTTTTACATGTCCAGAGTCTTCCACTAATGTTCAGAAGATGCTCTGTGAGAATTGTTCCATTTGTAGATGTATTCTTGATGTAATTGTAAGGCGAGACAAGTTCTGGGTCCTCCTATTCTGCCATCTTGACTTCTCCCTTAAAATTGTTTTCTTTAATGAATTTTGCTTTTAGTATTGTACTTAAAAACTCATTACCAAACTCAAAGTCATGCTGATTTTTTCCCTAAGTTTTCTTATAGAAATTTTTTAGTTTCTACATTTTACATTTAGGTCTATGATCCACTTCAAGTTAGTTTTTGTGTAAGATGTGAAGTTCAGTTTGTTGTATATGGACTTCCAATGTGTAGCATGATTTATTGAAAAGACTCTTCTTTCTCCATTGAATTGCCTTTGCACTTTTGTCAAAAATTGACAGTATTTGTGTAGGTCTGTTTCCATACTCTCTATTCTGTTTCATTGACTGATTGTGTCTATTCTCCGCCCCCCTCCGCCCCCGTGTTCATTATTGTAATGGTGAGTCTTGAATAATATAAATTCTTAAGCTTTTGCTTTTCTTTCCCAGAATTGGATTGGTTATTCTAGTACCTCTACTTTTTCACAAATTTTTGAAATAAGTTTATATATTTCAATTAAAAAAAAAACCTGGCTAGAATTTCAATAGGGATTACATTAGGTCACAGAAAATTGACATCTTTACTGACTAGTTGACTTTTATGTGTTGGCTGTGTGCCTTTTGACTTTGCTAAACTCTTATGAATAAGAGTTATTTGGTAGATTCTTTGTGGTCTTCTGCATACAGTTATGTTGTCTATGGTTAAGGATGATGCAGTGAAAGTGCTGCACTCAATATGCCAGCAAATTTGGAAAACTCAGCAATGGCCACAGGACTGGAAAAGGTCAGTTTTTATTCCAATCCCAAAGAAAGGCAATGCCAAAGAATGCTCAAACTACCGCACAATTGCACTCATCTCACACGCTAGTAAAGTAATGCTCAAAATTCTCCAAGCCAGGCTTCAGCAATACATGAACCGTGAACTTCCAGATGTTCAAGCTGGTTTTAGAAAAGGCAGAGGAACCAGAGACCAAATTGCCAACATCCGCTGGATCATGGAAGAAGCAAGAGAGTTCCAGAAAAACATCTATTTTTGCTTTATTGACTATGCCAAAGCCTTTGACTGTGTGGATCACAATAAACTGTGGAAAATTCTGAAAGAGATGGGAATACCAGACCACCTGACCTGCCTCTTGAGAAATTTGTATGCAGGTCAGGAAGCAGCAGTTAGAACTGGACATGGAACAACAGACTGGTTCCAAATAGGAAAAGGAGTACATCGAGGCTGTATATTGTCACCCTGCTTATTTAACTTATGTACAGAGTACATCATGAGAAATGCTGGGCTGGAGGAAGCACAAGCTGGAATGAAGATGGCCGGGAGAAATATCAATAACCTCAGATATGCAGATGACACCACCCTTATGGCAGAAAGTGAAGAAGAATTAAAAAGCCTCATGATGAAGGTGAAAGAGGAGAGTGAAAAAGTTGGCTTAAAACTCAACATTCAGAAAACGAAGATCATGGCATCTGGTCCCGTCACTTCATGGGAAATAGATGGGGAAACAGTGGAAACAGTGTCAGACTTTATTTTTTGGGGCTCCAAAATCACTGCAGATGGTGACTGCAGCCATGAAATTAAAAGATGCTTACTCCTTGGAAGGAAAGCTATGACCAACCTAGATAGCATATTCAAAAGCAGAGACATTACTTTGCCAACAAAGGTCCGTCTAGTCAAGGCTATGGTTTTTCCTGTGGTCGTGTATGGATGTGAGAGTTGGACTGTGAAGAAGGCTGAGCGCCGAAGAATGGATGCTTTTGAACTGTGGTGTTGGAGAAGACTCTTGAGAGTCCCTTGGACTGCAAGGAGATCCAACCAGTCCATTCTGAAGGAAATTAGCCCTGGGATTTCTTTGGAAGGAATGATGCTAAAGCTGAAACTCCAGTACTTTGGCCACCTCATGCGAAGAGTTGACTCATTGGAAAAGACTCTGATGCTGGGAGGGATTGGGGGCAGGAGGAGAAGGGGACGACAGAGGATGAGATGGCTGGATGGCATCACTGACTCAATGGACGTGAGTCTGAGTGAACTCCGGGAGTTGGTGATGGACAGGGAGGCCTGGTGTGCTGCGATTCATGGGGTTGCAAAGAGGCGGACATGACTGAGCAACTGAACTGAACTGAATGATTCTAAAAATTTGCCTATTTCTGTGTTTCCAATTAGTTGTTACATAGCTGTTCATGATATTCTTTTATAATTCTTTGTATTTTCGTTGATACCTGGTCTGTTCTATTTCCAGTGCTTTCTAATACATTCTTTATGTCATATATTGAGTTCTTCAGCTCCAGAATTTGTTTGGTTATTTTTTAGGGTTTCAACCTCTTTGGTAAACTATTATTTCATTTCAGTAATTTTTATCTTGAGCTAACTGAACTTGAGCCTTTCTGAGTTTTCTTGTAGCTTGTTGAGTTTCTTCATGACAGCTCTTTTGAATTCTCTATTAGATCATAATACTCCATAGTTTTAATTTTGTTTTGGATGAAATTGTCATTTTGTTTTTGTGATAGTGTTACTGTGGTTCTTCATGATGCTTCATGAGTTGTTCCTCTGGTGGTGGGTATTTGAAGTAGAGAATACTTTTCAACTGATCCTGATAACTCAAAAGTAATTAGAGGATTTTCTTTTCTCTTCCAATAGGTGGCGTTATAGCACAAGTTTTTGTTTTCTTCTTATCTGAGCTGCCTCCGGTTATATTTAGGAAGTAGAACTTTCCACCCTCCACCTGATGGGCAGAAAGCAAAGATGAACTAAAGAAGAACCTCTTGATGAAGGTGAAAGAGGAGAATGAAAAAGCTGGCTTAAAACTCAGCATTCAAAGAACTAAGGTTATGGCATCCGGTCCCTTCACTTCATGGCAAACAGATGGGGAAAAAATGGAAACAGTGGGAGATTTTATTTTGTTGGCCTCCAAAATCACTGCAGATGGTAGGGCTTAATTGCTCTGTGACATGTGGGATCTTCCCAGACCAGGGATTGAACCCGTATCACCTGTACTAGCAGGTAGACTCCTTACCACTTGAGCCATCAGGGAAGCCCTGTCCGTTACTTTTCAGCCTGTTTGTGTCATTGAATCTAGCATGTCTTTTGTAGATTGTATATATTAGTAGTTTAGTTTTTTAGGGGGAGGATGAAATCTAATTTATGCTTTTTTGTTTTATCGTTTTGGGTCCATATTTTTAAGACTAGTTTTTTAAGATCAGTTTTAAGTTCACAACAAAATTGAGAGGAAGTTACAGGGATTTCCCAAATATTCCCTGCTCCAACAGATACATCACCCATTACCAACATTGCTTACCAGAATAATACATTTGTTATAATCTATGAACCTATATTAATATATCATAGTCAACCAAAGTATCATTTACCTTAGGGTTCATTCTTTTTTTTAAAATTTATTTATTTTTTAATTGAAGGGTAATTGCTTTACAGAATTGTGTTGGTTTCTGCCAAACGTCAACATGAATCGGCCGTAGGTATACATCTGTCCCCTCCCTCTTAAACCTCCCTCCATCTCTCTCCCCATCCTACCTCTCTCAGTTTTTACAGAGCCCCAGTTTGAGTTCCTTGAGTCATACAGCAAATTCCCATTGGCTATCTATTTTACATATGGTAATGTAAGTTTCCATGTTACTCTCTATTGACATGTTGATGTTGGCAATTTTATCTCTGGTTCCTCTGCCTTTTCTAAATCTAGCTTGTACATCTGGACATTCTTGATTCACATACTGTTGAAGCCTAGCTTGAAATATTTTGAGCATTACTTTGCTAGCATGTGAAATGAATGCAATTGTGTGCTAGTTTGAACATTCTTTGGCATTGCCCTTCTTTGGGACCAAAATGAAAACTGACCTTTTCCAGTCCTGTAGCCACTGCTGAGTTTTCCAAATTTGCTGGCATATTGAGTGTAGCACTTTAACAGCATCATCATTTAGGATTTGAAATCTTTATAGATGCCCTATGATGTCAGTCATTTCAGCCTGAAGGATTCCTTTAGTATTTCTCATAGGGCAGATTTACTAGCAACAAATTCTCTCATATCTGTTTTTTTGGTCTTTGTTTTTAAATCTGGAGATGCCTTAATTTCTCCTTTATTTTTAAAGGAGAATTTAGCTGGATATATAATTCTTGGTTGACCATGTATTTCTTTTAGCACTTTGAAGATGATCATCTCACTGTCTTTCATCTTTTCTGATAAGACATAACTATCTGTTAACTCTCTTCATGGTCATATTTTAGGCTACAACTTCCTCCACTCAGTTTTAGTTGCCTCTACTTCTGTCTGCTTTCTTTCTTCCCAAATCCATTGAAACCTCTTGCTTCTTGCTCCGTGAGCTTATCCTTTTTAAAATTTTTTCTCACCAGGATCTTAGGAGGAAGGGGAAACTAGTGTGTGAATTCAATCCACTACTTAAACCAGATGTTCTCTGTATCTTGCTATAGAAGGTCTGATCTAAGCCTGTGATTTCCCAGGAGCTACACACCTGCCCTTGTTTTAAGTTATCCAAGCTTGTCACTCAAGTGTTTCAAATATGTTTCACAGAATAGTATTTTCTTTGAGAAGTAGTTCAGGAATGTAAAAGATGTAAAATCTTGTTATCCTTCTCAGTCTGTAAATGAGATAGTAAGGTGAGTAGTAAACTCTGCTGTATCTACTATTTTAAGTTTTTCATGTTGAACTAGCTGCAATTTATTTTAAAAATTCTAAACAGTGTCACAGTATGTGTATTTAAAGGTGGATGTAATTATATGACCACAGTGTTTATATACTTACTAAAAAGAATATTCAGATACTAAACATCTTTTGGTTAGGAATCCAAATTATGGTCTGCAAAATGATGTGGTATGCTGTTTTTTACTAAAAATAACTGATAAGGAGAATCTTTCTTGCTGATACCACCTGCATAGCAATGCCCTGATTCCAGGTAATGTGTTTGGTAGAGTGAAGTAAGCCAGAAAGAAAAACACCAGTACAGTATATTAACGCATATATATGGAATTTAGGAAGATGGTAACAATAACCCTGTGTACGAGACAGCAAAAGAGACACTGATGTATAGAACAGTCTTATGGACTCTGTGAGAGAGGGAGAGGGTGGGAAGATTTGGGAGAATGGCATTTAAACATGTAAAATATCATGCATGAAACGAGTTGCCAGTCCAGGTTTGATGCACGATACTGGATGCTTGGGGCTGGTGCACTGGGATGACCCAGAGGGATGGAATGGGGAGGGAGGAGGGAGGAGGGTTCAGGATGGGGAACACATGTATACCTGTGGTGGATTCATTTTGATATTTGGCAAAACTAATACAATTATGTAAAGTTTAAAAATTAAAAAAAAAAAAAAAAAAACAAAAAAAAACCCATGATCGGGGATTCCCTGGTGGTCCAATGGTTAGGGCTCAGCCTTTTCAATGCCATAGCCTGGCATTCAATCCCTGATCAGGGAACTAAGATCCCGCAATTGTGAGCCACAGCCAAAAAATTATTTTAATTAAAAAATAAATAGAATATGATACATGCCAAAAAAAATAATAATAAAATAAAATAGAATTTTGATAGGAACATTAATGCCCAGGTCTCACCCAGGAACATGAGTCTTTTTCTAGATCTGGTTGATGATGTAGAACTTCTTAACATATTTCAGGAGGTTGTGAAGATTGGGTTAGAAAAAAAAAGTTTTATTTTTCTGGCAGCTAAATAGAACCCAGGAGACACACTTTCACAATAATCTATAGAATATGTGCTGCTAGGTAAATGCAGATTGCCTACCTAATGCATTGGTTCTCAAAGCATCAGGGTCATTGAAAACTAGTTAACAGGGCAGATTCTCAGCCCCATCCAGACCTACAGAGTGGAAATTCTTGAGGTGGGGCTGACTAGTCTGGATTTTTAGGAAAGCCCTCCAATTGATTCTGATGAGTGTTGAATTAGGATTTGTTGACTTTTTTTTAAAATGAATTTAGAAGTATCTGTGGTAGTGGCACTCATGTGAAGATGGTTGAAACCTGTAGGAATAACCAGTCAGATGTGGTTGGTTGTGGAAAAGAGTATGGAAACCTTGCTTATGAAAACCAGTTTCACCTATTGTTAACATCTTACCTGTTTTATCATAGTATGTTTTGTGAACAGTCTGAACCAAACAGCATATTTCTTCAAATGATGAAATACTGAGAATGATACTGTAGTGTTGTTTTTCTCTGATCTGTGATTAGTCTCCTGAGAGCTGGGGACCTTCCCTAAGGTGTATTTAAGGTGTGAGATCACAGAAGCCAGTGTGGTTCATAGCAAACTGCCAGACATAACGTATATTCAAAGCAGTCGTAAGTTATTTCCCTGAGGACTTATCTAGTTAGAAAGGCTGGAGGGATTTGAAAAAAAGAAAAGGTGTGTCTTAAATGTTGCCGGCCTGTTCTCCAGAGGTGATTTGAGGAGAAAGGGGATTTTATATAGTTCTAGGGTTTTTTGTTGTTGTTTTGTTGAGGATACAGACTCAGAGGTGGGATTCACAGTTGAGGACTTAGAGTTTAAAAGAAACTTGGTTTTATTTTGTTTTACTACATAAGGAGTCATAAGGAGTGCATTAATTCTTTTAAGGACAAAATACTACATACTGTGGTATTAAGAATCTATTTTTTATAGCATCTGAGCCACTAGATAAATCTTGTCAGCCCTTCATGATGAGGGGATGTGAATAGAATGTGTAATTAGCATTAGGGAAAGCATCCTAAAGGGGAGAAAATTTGGGCTAAGGGTTGAATTTATTGTCATCATGCATATTTGGCAAAAAAAAAAAAAAATAGCTACACTCCTTAGGGAATTAGGAGGAACACAAATTTTTCAGGTTGCAAATTGAAAAGATGTTGGAAATGTCACTGTGATCAGGGAAGTTAAGATAGAGTGAATGCCATTTCTTGCATTTGTGTAGTGGTGCTATCATTTATTTGATAGGCTCTTAGCAACAATCTTGAGATAAGTAAAGCATGATTACTCTTCCTCCTTTACAGATGAAAAAGCTGAGGTTCAGAGAGATTAAATGATGGTGGTGTGGTATATATTGGGTTGACCATAAAGTTCATTTGGGCTTTTCTATAGATATTGTGAACAATATAGTTTGATATAGAAAGAACGATATAGAAGGTCCATATAATCAAAGCTATGGTTTTTCTAGTAGTCATGTACAGATGTGAGAGTTGGACCATAAAGAAGACTGAGTGTCAAAGAATTGATGTTTTTGAACTGTGGTGTTGGAGAAGACTCTTGAGAGTCCTTTGGACTGCAAGGAGATCAGGCCAGTCAATCCTAAAGGAAATCAGTCCTGAATATTCATTGGAAGGATTGATGTTGAAGCTGAAGCTCCATTACTTTGACCACCTGCTGTAAAGAGCTGACTCACTGGAAAAGACCCTAATGAAAAGGTTGAAGGCAAGAGGAGAGGGTGACGGCAGAGGACGAGATGGTTAGATAGTATCACCGACTCAGTGAACATGAATTTGAGCAAGCTGTGGGAGATAGTAAAGGACAGGTTGCTACATTCCATTGAGTCTCAAAAAGTCGGGCATGACTTAGCAACTGAATAGCAAACAACACTGCAAATGATTGAACTCTTTGGCCAACCCAATATTTATTCAACAAATTTTTGAGCATCTACTACATAACAGGCCCTTTTCTGGGCTTTTAAGACGCAGTAGTTGACAAAGAAGACAAAAATCTATGACTTCATTGGGTAGAGAAAGGCAGATGGTAAATGGGATAAATAAGTAAATTATATAATGTGCTTAGATATATTTTCTTTACAAGTCCTGAGGAGAAAAATGGAACAGGGAAAGAGAGCTGGTTTAAAATGTGAATAGGGTGACTAGAAGGGTTTTGAAGAGGACGGTGACATGATCCATCTGAAGTGAAGATCATTCTGGCTTCTGTGTTGAAAACAGACTGTATTATCAATCAGGTATGGAATTAGATCTGTGTACTGGCTCTCAGGTAATCTTTATAACTTCTAGAGAGCAGATAGTAAGTCTCAGAGCTGTTAGTAAGTGTGCTTAAGATCACAAAGCCAGTAAGTGCCAACAACTCTATTGAAAATATGTTTAGATTTTGTAACATTATGTTTAGCTCTTTTCTGTTTCTTTTGGGAGGGGGGAACCTAAAATATGTAGAAGGGCTGTGTTGTTGATACTTGTCTTTGGTATAGCAGTGAATGACGATTTGGAAGGAAGAATTGACAGATTGTCTGCACAGAGCAAGACAAATTTGAAAATACTACTGTGGAAAGGAGCTCTGAAGAGTTTCTTGAAAGGGAAGAAATTATAAATGGTGCAGAATCCAGTGTAGTTAAGTTCCAATGCATAGTGTAGCAGACTAAGGTCTGTCTTTATTATTGAAAAGCTGTATGTATAGTGGTTAAGAGCACAAACTCTGGAGCTGAACTGTGTAAATTCAAATCCCAGCTCAAATCCCAGTTCAGATAATAGCTATGACTTCAGACAAATTCTTTGACTTGACTTTGCCTTAGTTTCCTATCTGTAAAATAGAAATAATGTACGGACTAAACATGTTCTTGCTGTATAATCCAGCAATCACGCTCCTTGATGTTTACCCAAAGGAGCTGAAAAACCTTTGTCCACAGAAAAACCTGTACACAGATGTTTATAGCCACTATATTCATAAGTACCAAAACTCAGTAACAACCAAGTTGTTCTTCAGTAGGTGAGTGAATCAACTATGGTATATATAAAGAATGGAATATTATTCAGTACTAAAAAGAAATGCACTTTCAAGCCATGAAGATATGGAAGATGTTAATTGTATATTAGTAAGTGAAAGCCAATCTGAAAAGGCTACATAATGTATGATTTCAACTATATTGCATTCTGGAAAAGCCAAAGTATGGAGACAGTGAACAGATTAATTATTACTGGGATGGGGTATAGAGTATAACTAAGTGGAGCATAGAGGATTTTTAGGGCAGATACAGTACTGTGTATGATACTATAATGGATACATATCATGATTCTTGGCAACCCCATAGACTGTAGCCCACACACTCCTCTGTCCATGGAATTCTCCAGGCAAGAATACTGGAATGGGTTGCTGTTTCCTACTCCAGGGGCTCTTTCCAACCTAGGGATCAAATCTAGGTTCCTGGTGTCTCTTGCATTGGCAGGTGGGTTCTTTACCACTAGCACCACCTGGGAAACCTATGCATGTCATACATTTGTCCAGTTCCATAGAGTGTCCAATGCCAAGAGTGAATCCTAAGGTAAACTATTGACTCTGGATGATTATGACGTATCAGTGTAGGTTCTTCTATTATAACGCATGTACCACTTTGGTGGGAGGGTGTTGATAATGAGAGGCTGGGCATGTGGGAAATAGGGCGGGGGTTTAGGGGGAAATCTCTGTACCTTCTACTCAGTTTTGCTATGTATCTAAAACTGCTCTAAAACTAAAATAATTTTTTAAAATGGAAATAATGGTGATACTCATCTAATAACATTGTCATGGATATTATGAGTTGAGATATATAAAGCATTTGGAACAGGGCTTGGCATTAAGTAAGCGTATGTGTTATTACTCATGAACATAAAAATATATAGGTTGCAGAGGTTCACTCATAGACTTAGGCTTGCATCTGTTTTTCCCCATACAAACTTAAATTTTTTAGCCATAGAAGCTTTTATCATGATTGCTGTGTAGAATCTAATCATTTTGATTGTATTTCTTTAAGTGTGGCAGAAAGCCTCTTACCAGAATGAGCTGGAGTGTAAGTTGATGATAGAAATTGTAATAAATCATTTTGAGGATGGGCCAAAGAATCTGCATTTTCCATAAGCACTCAAGGTGATTCTGATGCACGTTGGAGTGCTAGTGCTTTGAGAGTCTAGGAAGACTATACCATACTTCTAATATCTCAGGCACTTATTAATACAATCCCCGTAAATTCTCTCCCAAAAATACATGTATAAATTTTGGCAGATCACTATGTATCTAGAAGATGGAAGAGAAAGTAGTGATGGGAATACCAGACCACCTGACCTGCCTCTTGAGAAACCAATATGTAGGTCAGGAAGCAACAGTTAGAACTGGACATGGAACAACAGACTGGTTCCAAATGGGAAAAGGAGTACGTCAAGGTGGTATATTGTCACCTTGCTTATTTAACTTATATGCAGTGTACATCATGAGAAACACTGGGCTGGAAGAAGCACAAGCTGGAATCAAGATTGTCGGGAGAAATATAAATAACCTCAGATATGCAGATGACACCACCCTTATGGCAGAAAGTGAAGAGGAACTAAAAAGCCTCTTGATGAAAGAGGAGAGTGAAAAAGTTTGCTTAAAGCTCAACATTCAGAAAACGAAGATCATGGCATCTGGTCCTGTCACTTCATGGGAAATAGATGGGGAAACAGTGTCAGACTTTATTTTTTGGGCTCCAAAATCACTGCAGATGGTGATTGCAGCCATGAAATTAAAAGATGCTTACTCCTTGGAAGGAAAGCTATGACCAACCTAGATAGCATATTCAAAAGCAGAGACATTACTGTGTCAACAAAGGTCCGTCTAGTCAAGGCTATGGTTTTTCCAGTGGTCATGTGTGGATGTGAGAGTTGGACTGTGAAGAAGGCTGAGCGCCAAAGAATTGATGCTTCTGAACCGTGGTGTTGGAGAAGACTCTTGAGAGTCCCTTGGACTGCAAGGAGATCCAACCAGTCCATCCTAAAGGAGACCATTCCTGGGTGTTCATTGGAAGGACTGATGCTAAAGCTGAAACTCCAGTACTTTGGCCACCTCATTCGAAGAGTTGACTCATTGGAAAAGACCCTGCTTCTGAGAGGGATTGGGGGCAGGAGGAGAAGGGGATGACAGAGGATGAGATGGATGGATGGCATCACCGACTCAATGGACATGAGTTTGGGTAAACTCCGGAAGTTGGTGATGGACAGGGAGGCCTGGCATGCTGCGATTCATGGGGTCGCAAAGAGTTGGACACGACTGAGCGACTGAAC
Organism: Bubalus kerabau; assembly: GCF_029407905.1. NCBI lineage: Eukaryota > Metazoa > Chordata > Mammalia > Artiodactyla > Bovidae > Bubalus > Bubalus kerabau. The sequence goes on from NC_073627.1 coordinate 152,700,933, forward strand.
GGAACTGAACTGAACTGATGGAGAGTCAGTGCACAAATGAGCACTTTTGCAGAGTTCTCCTGGATTTGAATTATTTGAAGAGAGCCAAGGGGTATTTCTGCTTCCAACCAAGATGAAATAACAAGAGACCAGAATCACCATCCTGCCTGAAATAACTATAAAACTAGACAAAATATGTAAAAATGGTTTTGGACATTGAAAAGCAGGCAGCTTGGAATCATGATCTTTGAGAGAGGACAAGCAAACGTGGTGAGCTTCAGGTTGCACCAGCTGCCTCCCTGGAAGCAGTTTGCATGCTGCAATATGGGGAGTACCTAAACAGAGCCTTCTTGGAGATGTGTAGAGAGCCAGGATGGCTAGAATTTGCAGTGTAGTATGTTGGAGAGAAGGGAGTAGCATGAAGAGAGGCTATAGAAACATGTGGAGGACCCTCAAGTTTTTGCTGGCCTAGAGTATTTGACTGAGTACTGATCTGCACAAACTACCCAAGACTAGGGAAAGATACAGGAAGAAGTAGACAGAACAGTTCCAGGGCATTCACGGGGTTGGAAATAGTTCATGTTCCCACCAGTCAGAGAAGAAAAGCCTCATGATACCCAGAGCAGCAGGTGGAAGCCTTACAAAGTTGTGGCCTTAAGCAATGGGCTAAATTAGCCTAAAATGAAGGCAGCTGTGGAGCTGCCATACTAATTTCAGATAACTAGTCTAATGAGGCAGGAATAAAGTGAGTAATTGAGACCTATTGAATAAGTAATGAGGATTTCCTTGTGGAGAAAGAAGGATTAAGTAAAACAGGATAAAAGGATGACTGGTTGTTCAGGCAAACAGGAAAGCTGTTTAATTTGTAAACCAGTGGAACTGAGTTTAAACAGTACTAGAGCTACTAGTACTTGAGCTACTAGAGTTTAGATGAAGGCACGTGATCAACAACTGCATGAAGAATGAAAGGGAATCTGCACTGAATACTTTTGATAGCCCTGCAGATACAAATGGGCTTCCTAGGTGGCGCTAGTGGTAAAGAACCTGCCTGCCCATACAGGAGACATAAGAGATGCAGGTTCAATCCCTGGGTGGGATCAAGCCTCTGGAGAATGAAATGGCAAGCCACTCCAGTGTTCTTGTCTGGAGAATAGGGTTGCAAAGACTTGCAACTAAAGTGACTTATCATGCATGCATGCATACACAATACATGTATATAATATCTAACACAAAAAATAATTATTTTGTATTTTGTCTTGCATATTAGAATAAGCCTATAGACAAGGCATGGAAGACAAGGCATGGAAAACTTGATTACAGGTATTTTTTGTTGTTCAGTTGCTAAATCATGTCTGACTCTTTTGCAATCCCATGGACTGTAGCCCACTAGGCTCCTCTGACCATGGAATTTTACATGCAAGAATACTGGAATGAGTTGCCATTTCCATCTCCAGGGGTTCTTCCTGACTCAGGAATCAAAGCTGCGTCTCCTGCATTGGCAGGTGAATTCTTTACTGCTGACCCCCCAGGAATGCCCAGTTGCAGATATAGCTAAAGTGTAAAAATTAAAAATCATTTAAAAAATTATATAGGTCCCCTCCACTTCCAAGTTCTTCTACCTATATCATTGTTTCAATTACTTTTAATTTTTAAGCTTTAGCTAGATCTTAATTAGCTAAAGCTTAAAATTAAAAAATTGTTTTTTTTTAAAAGGAAATGAAGTAGCAGAACTTGGAAGTGGAGGGGAAAGATGAAATGGAATAGTATGGATAAAACTACTTTTCTTATTTTACAAGGTAAGGAATCAAGAAACTGTTTAAAGTTGATAGAATAAAATATGGTTAAACGATGTTACTTAAAATTACAAAGATAATCAGAAGAATTAAAAATGTTTTGGTATGTTTGGTGGAGAAAGATTTGGCATGGTGGAAGGTAGGTAAAGTAAATGAGCCAGTTTTCTCGTTTTGGTGAATCATTTTAAAGATGATAAAATAATAACCAGAAGTATACATGTAGTCATTTCCCCTGGAAGAACTAAACCCAGTGTTTACATTTTTTACCTCTGGGGAGTAAAAGTTGGGCTGGGAGATAAGAATGGAGACTTTTCATTCTGTACCATTTATTTCTTTGTAAACTTTTATATATGCTTAATTATCTGTTTGAATGTCCATTTTTTAACCTCAAAATGTATTGCAAATCATTTTTAGCCTTTTTTAAAAAACCTATTGTATCTTGATGTGTCTTGGGACTTCTGAAAACACTAATGTGATGGTAAACCACATACACTGTGCAGACAGAGGAGCTGATTGTTTTAATTTTTGATGATTACAGCCCATCTAAGGGTTAGATCTCAGCTCTGGGTACTAGGATATGAATAACTATAGAATTTAAATAGAAAGGGCATCCATGTCTATGAGGTCTAGAACCATTGCATATGAAAAATGTGGAGGAGAAGATCTGCGGGTGGATAGTTTGGGAAGATGTAATGCGAGAGTACATGATCGCCAACCAGCTTTAGATATGTGGAACAAAGGGTTTATTATTCTGTGTGGTCTCAGAGCAGATATTTACAGAGTAGCCACATAAAAAGAGTTTTTTACTAGAATTATGTGATGATGTCACTGCTACTTTTCAAGGACATTGTGGAGAGAATGCTCGTATGGGTTAGGATTCTAATAGAGGACTTCTGAGGTTCCTCACAAATTTGAGTTTCTGAGGGCCAAGTTGAGAAGAAAGTTTTAATACAGTCCACAATCTTATTTGTACTTTTTACTACCCAAAGGGATAAGATTAATTCAACACTATTTAAAGCCATTTTGGGGGTTGTTTCTTTGGCCACTCTGTGCAGCATGCTAAGTCACTTCAGTCGTGTCCAACTCTGTGTGACCCCATAGATGGCAGCCCACCAGGCTCCCCCTTTCCTGGGATTCTCCAGGCAAGAACACTGGAGTGGGTTGCCATTTCCTTCTCCAATGCATGAAAGTGAAGTCGCTCAGTTGTATCCGACTCTTAGTGACATGGGATCTTAATTTCCAGACCAGGGATCAAACCCCTTCCCCTACATTGAAAGTGTGGAGTCTTAACCACTGGACCATGTTTTCAATGGGTTTTAGGTGTTAGATCCATGAAAGTCAGTCTAATATGCCATTTCACCTCAAGAGATATGTATGCAGTGAATGTGTCCCTTACATCAGAGAAGAGCAAGTCATGGCTTCTCCTCTTGAGACCCCATGGTGTGCAGGGGAGCCAGTCCAGTAGTCGCATTTTATTACATCACAGCTGAAGAGCTTAGGGTGGCTTCAGGAAAGACTTAACAGAAAAAGTGACAGCTAGGTCTGTCTTGTCACCACATGCTGGATCACCTGGGACATGCTTCATAACTCCTCATCTACCGAACAATTCTGACTGCTCTAAAAATCCCATGGTTCTAAAATGGTGATAATTGTATTTTGGGGATCAAATGTTTTAAAGGTCCAGAATTTTGAAAAGTAATATGGTAAAAATATTGTAAATCTGATCTTAGTGGGTATTCTTTTAAATTAAATTTTTGCTAATGAGTTTCCTGGAACAACTTGTTCCATTAGTCTATTGACTTCTTGTCTTTGTCTAATATTTGTTTGAAATATTATGTACATTATAAATTTCATATTAATTAGTATGATACCAGATTTGTGATATGAATATTGCAGGAATTTCTTTTATCTTTCATGGTAGAATACATCTATGATTTTAATTTCTGTATTTCTTTTGAAGGGAGACTGTTTCATCAAGTAGGACTTGAAAATTTTATACCTATTGAACATATAAAACTTGATTTTAGAAATAAAATTTTAGTGAATTTGAAATTGTCAGAGGGTCACTGAAATTTGTGAAGTGCTTTTTTTTTTCCCCACAAAAATAAATGCTCCAAGGAAAATATTAAGACTGTATTTAATTACCATTTGGGGCTTCCCTGGTGGCTCAGACGGTAAAGCGTCTGCCTACAATGCGGGAGACCCGGGTTCAATCCCTGGGTCAGGAAGATCCCCTGGAGAAGGAAACGGTAACCCACTCTAGTATTCATGCCTGGAAAATCCCATGGACCAAGGAGCCTGGTGGGCTACAATCCATGGGGTCGCAGAGAGTCGGACACGACTGAGTGACTTCTGTGTGTGTGTGTTAATTACCACTTAGTTTATTGATGCCAAAATTTTCAACAGATTTTTAAAGCATTTTTTAAAAATTAACAATCACATAAAAATTAGTCTTTGACCCCCTAGTCATTGATGCTCAAACAATAAACATGGCTTTTCAAAGAAAAATATTAAGATCGTTATTTAGGAAAAAACTTTAATACTGTATGTGACTTTATGCTGTATCTCAGTTAACTCTCCCCTTCTAGAAAATTCCAAGTTTCTAATCATGGCTTTCTGGTGACCAGCCCCCATCCAGGAGCCATCCAGTAGCCCAACTAGAGTTAAGAGTTACCCCATTAGAACTAGAACAAAGAGTCTCCTAGAGTCCTTATCACTTAGGAATTTACAGGTGTCTAGTTGCTCTGTGTCAGGAACCAGGGAGCAGAAATCAATATGTGTTTTGTTTATTTCACAATCTGACACATAATAGGGGCTTCAGAAAAGGGACGATTTTTGCTTTTTGACACGTTAAAAGATTTACTTAACTTTCCTCAGTGGAAACCATAGCAACATAATGGTTACTTAGCCATATAATTTACCATGAGATAGATGAATACTGTTAACTGTAAAGTCATAAATTCAGTAACTCTCACTGAATTGAATTAGTAAAGAAGGAGGGATTCTGTTTAATTGTCTAGTGTACCATCGTGTCCACAATAAATGTTACCCCTTGAGCCTAGTTTAAGTACAAATTCCTTTTTTAAGCATTATACCTGCCCTCAAATTGGGCAGCCCTCTTGCTTGTCCCACACTGCCTTGTGACACTTAGCACATGTTAGCATTATTTGTGTCTACATCTTATCTTCCCAACAGTCTATAAATGTACAGGAAGAGTAGATCTTGTTTTTTTCTATCATTTCCTTACAGTCTAGCACAGCACTGTCCAGTAGAATATTATATGAGCCACATATTCAAATTTGGATTCTCCAGTAACAACAAAAAGAATCAGAAAAATAATTTTAATAATTTATTTAACCTAATATATTTTAAAATATTTAAATGTAAAATCAGTGTAAAAAATTAAATATTTTACATTTTTTTGTGCCATTCTCCAAAATCTTGTAGTTTATATCTATAGCATATCTCAGATCTATACTAACCACATTTTAAATGCTCAGTAACCACTTAGCTAATGACTGCTATATTAGACAGTAGAAGACTAGCACATTTTAGGTGATTAGCAAATAAATATTCCATAGGCAAAACTTCAAAAAGTAATCTTTTCCCCCCAACAGACTACCATGGCTGCAGGAGCCTTGCCTCAAAATGAACTACCATATTCTACATTGGTGAATAACAGTGGATATGCTGCAAATATGAAAGGTAATAGTTCTTTTTTTCCTTATTAAATTATACTTTATTTTATTTTATTTTTTCTTAAATTTATTTTTTAATTGGAGGAAAATTGCTTTATAATCTTGTGTTGGTTTCTGCCATACAACAACTTGAATAAGCCATAATTATACATATATCACCTCCCTCTTGAGCCTCCCTCCCCTCCCCCATCCCACCCTACCAGGTCATCACAGAGCACCGGGCTGGGCTCTCTGTGTTCTATAGCAACTTCCACCAGCTATGTGTTTTACCCATGATAGTGTATATATGTCAATGCTACTGTCTCCATTCGTCCCACCCTATTCTTCCCCACTATCTCCACAAGTCCATTCTCTACATCTGTGTCTCCATTACTCCCATGCAGATAGGTTCATCAGTATCATTTTCCTAAATTCTGTATATATACATTTACTATATGATATGTATTGACTTACTTCACTCTGTATAACAAGCTCTAAGTTCATCTGCCTCACTACCACTAACTCAAATTCATGACCCTAGGCAATGGCACCCCACTCCAGTACTCTTGCCTGGAAAATCCCATGGACCGAGGAGCCTGGTAGGCTGCAGTCCATGGGGTCGCTAAGAGTTGGACACAACTGCGCAACTTCACTTTCACTTTTCACTTTCATGCATTGGAGAAGGAAATGGCACCCCACTCCAGTATTCTTGCCTGGAGAATCCCAGGGACGGGGGAGCCTAGTGGGCTGCCGTCTATGGGGTCGCACAGAGTCAGACACGACTGAAGCGACTTAGCAGCAGCATGGACTATATATATATAGTCCATGGAATTCTCCAGGCCAGAATACTGGAGTGGATAGCCGTTCCCATCTCCAGGGGATCTTCCCAACCCAGGGATGGAACCCAGGTCTCACGCATTGCAGGTGGATTCTTTACCAGCTGAGCCGCCAGGGAAGCCCATTTATTTCTATGGCTTAATAAACCATTGTATATATGTACATCTTCTTTATCCATTCATCTGTTGATGGACATCTAGGTTCCTTCTGTGTCCTGGCTATTGTAAGTAGTGTTGCAATGAACACTGAGTTACGTGTGTCTTTTTGAATTGTGGTTTTATCAGGGTATATTCCCAGTAGTGGGAGTGCTGGGTCATATGGTAGATTTATTCCTAGCTTCTTAAGAAATCTCCATAATGGCTGTATCAGTTTACTTTTCCACCAGCTTTGCAGGAGGGTTCCCTTTTCTGCATATCCTCTCTAACATTTAAGGTTTGTAGACTTTTTGATAATGACCATTCTGATTGGTTTTTGCCAAGAGAATGCACTGGTCATAGCAAACACCCTCTTCCAACAACACAAGAGAAGACTACACATGGACATCACCAGATGGACAATACTGAAATCAGATTGATTATATTATTTTCAGCCAAAGTTTCAAAAGCTCTATACAGTCAGCAAAAGCAAGACCCGGAGCTGAGTGTGACTCAGATCATGAACTTCTTATTGCCAGATTCAGACCTAAATTGAAGAAAGTAGGTAAAACCACTAGACCATTTATGTATGACCTAAATCAAATTCCTTACGATTATACAGTGGAAGTGACAAATAGATTCAAGGGATTAGATCTGTTAGACAGAGTGCCTGAAGAACTATGGACGGAGGTTCGCGACATTTTACAGGGGGCAGTGATCAAGAACATCCCCAAGAAAAAGAAATGGACAGTGGTTGTTTGAGGAGGAATTATAAATAGCTGAGAAAAGAATAGAAGCAAAAGGCAAAGGAGAAAAAGAAAGATATACCCATTTGCATTACTTTGTCAAGAAAGGTCTATCTAGTCAAGGCTATGTTTTTACAGTGGTCATGTATGGATGTGAGAGTTGGACTATAAAGAAAGCTGAGTGCTGAAGAATTGATGCTTTGAACTGTGGTGTTGGAAAAGACTCTTGAGAGTCCCTTGGACTGCAAGGAGATCCAACCAGTCCATCCTAAAGGAGATCAGTCCTGGGTGTCCATTGGAAGGACTGATGTTGAAGCTGAAACTCTAATACTTTGGCCACCTGATGTCATGAGCTGACTCATTGGAAAAGACCCTGATGCTGGGAAAGATTGAGGGCAGGAGGAGAAGGGGATGACAGAGGATGAGATGGTTGAATGGCATCACTGACTCAATGGACATGGGTTTGGGTGGCCTCTGGGAGTTGGTGATGGACAGGGAGGCCTGGTGTGCTGCACTTCATGGGGTCACAAAGAGTCGGACAGGACTGAGCAACTGAACTGAACTGAACTGAATGCAGAGTTGCAAAGAATAGCAAGGAGAGATAGAAAGATTTCTTCAGTGATCAATGCAAAGAAATAGAGGAAAGCAATAGAATGGGAAAGACTAGAGATCTCTTCAAGAAATTAGAGATACCAAGGGAACATTTCATGCAAAGATGGGCTCAATAAACGACAGAAATGGTATGGACCTAACAGAAGCAGAAGATATTAAGAAGAGGTGGCAGGAATACAAAAAAGGGGCTTCCTGACCCAGATAATCACAATAGTGTGATCACTCACCTAGAGCCAGACATGCTAGAATGTGAAGTCAAATGGGCCTTAGGAAGCATCACTATAAACAAAGCTAGTGGAGGTAATGGAATTCCAGTTGAAGTATTTCAAATCCTAAAAGATGATTCTGTGAAAGTGCTGCATTCAGTATGCCAGCAAATTTGGAAAACTCAGCAGTGGCCACAGGACTGGAAAAGGTCAGTTTTCATTCCAGTCCCTAAGGTGGACAATGCCAAAGAATGCTCAGAGTACCACACAGTTGCACTCATCTCACGTGCTAGCAAAGTAATGTTCAAAATTCTCTAAGCCAGGTTTCAACAATGTGTGAACTGCAAACTTGCAGATGTTCAAGCTGGATTTAGAAAAGGCAGAGGAACCAGAGATTAAATTGCCAACATCCGTTGGATCATCAAAGAAGCAAGAGAGTTCCAGAAAAACATCTACTTCTGCTTTATTGACTATGCCAAAGCCTTTGACTGTGTGGATCACAACAAACTCTGGAAAATCTGAAAGAGATGAGAATACCAGACCACCTGACCTGCCTCTTGAGAAACCTATATGTAGGCCAGGAAGCAACAGTTAGGACTGGACATGGAACAACAGCCCAGTTCCAAATAGGGAAAGGAGTACGTCAAGGCTGTATATTGTCACCCTGTTTATTTAACTTATATGTAGAGTATATCATGAGAAATGCTGGGCTGGATGAAGCACAATCTGGAATCAAGTTTGCCGGGAGAACTATCAATAACCTCAGATATGCAGATGACACCACCCTTATGGCAGAAAGTGAAGAAGAACTAAAAAGCCTCATGATGAAAGTGAAAGAGGAGAGTGAAAAAGATGGCTTAAACCTCAACATTCAGAAAACTAAGATCATGGCATCCAGCCCCATCACTTCATGGCAGATAGATGGGAAAACAATGGAAACAGTGAGAGACTTTATTTTGAGGGGCTCCAAAATCACTGCAGATGGTGATTGCTGCTGCTGCTAAGTCGCTTCAGTCATGTCCAACTCTGTGCGACCCCATAGACGGCAGCCCACCAGGCTCCCCCGTCCCTGGGATTCTCCAGGCAAGAATACTGGAGTGGGTTGCCATTTCCTTCTCCAATGCATGAAAGTGAAAAGTGAAAGTGAAGTTGCTCAGTGTGTCCGACTCTTAGCAACCCCATGGACTGCAGCCTACCAGGCTCCTCGGTCCATGGGATTTTCCAGGCAAGAGTACTGGAGTGGGGTGCCATTTGCAGCCCTGAAATTAAAAGATGCTTGCTCCTTGGAAGAAAAGTTATGAGCAACCTAGACAACATATTAAAAAGCAGAGACATTACTTTGCCAACAAAGGTCCATCTAATCAAGGCTATGGTTTTTCCAGTAGTCATGTGTGGATGTGAGAGTTGGCTTTAAAGAAAGCTGAGCAACAAAGAATTGATGCTTTTGAACTGTGGTGTTGGAGAAGACTCTTGAGAGTCCCTTGGACTGCAAGGAGATCCAACCAGTCTATCCTAACAGAAATCAGTCCTGAATATTCATTGGAAGGACTGATGTTGAAGCTGAAACTCCAATACTTTGGCCACCTGATGTGAAGAACTGACTCATTTGAAAAGACCCTGATGCTGGGAAAGATTGAGGGCAGGAGGAGAAGGGGACAGCAGAGAATGAGATGGTTGGATGGCATCACTGACTCATTGGACATGAGTTTGAGTAAGCTTTGGGAGTTGGTGATGGACAGGGAGGCCTGGTGTGCAGCAGTCCATGGGGTTGCAAAGAGTCGGACATGACTGAGCGATTGAACTGAACTGATTCTGACTGGTGTTAGATGATACCTCATTGTAGTTTTGCTTTACATTTCTCTAATAATAAGCCATTTTGAGCATCTTTCATGTGTTTATCGGAGAAGGCAATGGCACCCCACTCCAGTACTTTTGCCTAGAAAATCCCATGGACGGAGGAGCCTGGTAGGCTGCAGTCCATGGGGTTGCGAAGAGTCGGACACGACTGAGCAACTTCACTTTCACTTTTCACTTTCATGCATTGGAGAAGGAAATGGCAACCCACTCCAGTATTCTTGCCTGGAGAATCCCAGGGACGGGGAAGCCTGGTGGGCTGCCATCTATGGGGTCGCACAGAGTTGGACACTACGGAAGCAACTTAGCAGCAGCAGCAGCTTGTGTTTATAGGCCATCTGTATGTCTTCTTTGGAGAAATACCTGTTTAGGTTTTCTGCCCATTTTTTGTTTGGGTTGTTTATTTTTCTGATATTGAGCTGTCATGAGCTGCTTATATGTCTTAGAAATTAATCCTTTATCAGTTGCTTCATTTGCAGTTATTTTCCCATTCTACATGTTGTGTTTTCATCATTTTTGTAGTTTCGCTTGCTGAGTGAGCGCTTGATTATTTAGAAGTGTTTTGTTTAGCCTCTATTTGTTTGTGTTTTTTACAGCTTTATTTTTCTTGTAATTGATATCTAATCTTATACCCTTATGTAAGTGTTGTTACCATTGATGTGTGGATTTAAAGTCCCTTAGTATTTCTGTGATACTGTAAATTTCTTCCTTTATGTATATTCATATTTGCTTTATATATTTAGGTGCTCCTATGTTGAATACATATATTTACAATTTGTAAATCTTCTTCTTGGTTTGTTCCCTGGATCATTGTGTTCTTTGTTGTAACAGTATAAGTATTGCTACTCCAGCTTTCTTTTGATTTCCATCTTCCTGAAATAACTTTTCCTGTCCCATTTTAGTCTGTATCTGTCTCTAGATCTCAAGTGAGTCTCTTGTAGGCATCATATTTATGGAACTTGTTTTTGTTTCCACTCAGGGACTTTGTGTCTTTTGCTTGGAGCATTCAGTCAGTTTACATTTAACTTTTAAATTAAAAGTTAGCTTTTAGCTTTTGCTTGTCTGTAAAACCCTTGATTTCTCCATCAAATCTGAACAAGAGCCTTGCTGAGTATTCTTGGTTGTAGATTTTTCCCTTTCATCACATTAAGTACCTCCTGCCACTCCTTTTTGGCCTGCAGAATTTCTGCTAAAAAATCAGCTGATAAACTTATGAGAGTTCCTTTTTATATAACTTGTTGCTTTTTCCTTGCTACTTTTAATATTCTCTTTTTAACTTTTGTCATTTTGATTGCAATATGTCTTGCTTGGTGTTTTCCTCTGGAATAATCCTGGTGGGACTCTGCACTTCTTAGACTTGAGTGAGTGTTTTCCTTTCCCAGGTTAGGAAAGTTTTCAGCTATCATATCTTCAGGTATCGTCTCAGGCCTTTTCTCTCTCTGTCTTCTTCTGGGACCTCTATAATGCAAATATCATTGCACTTGATGTTGTCTCGGAGATCTCTTTAATTGCCCTCTTTTCTTTTTATTCTTTTTTCTGTTCAGAGTCAGTGATTTCCACCATTTGTCTTCTAGCTTGCTGATCCATTCCTCTGTATCATTTAGTCTGCTATTAAATTCTTTTAGTGTACGTTTCAACTACTACATTCTTTAACTGTGTTTGGTCACTCTTTATATTTTTTAAGACTTTGTTTAAAAACTTCTGACTTATCACTCTGTGCATACATTCTTCTCCCAAGTTCTTCCATCATCTTTAGGATTGTTCCTCTGAACTATTTCTTGAATAGATTGACTGTCTCCACTTTACTTAGTTTTTCTTCTGGAGTTTTATCTTGTTCCTTCATCTGGAACATTTTCCTTTGCCATCTCCCTTGGTGTAAGTTGTTATTTGTATTTTCATGCATGTGGTAAGTTAGTTATGTTTCTTGACCTGTGAGAAGTGGCCTGTGGGAGATGTCCTATGTGTCTCAGCAGTGCATTTGTCTCTTGTCGTCTAAGCTAGATGCTCTAGGGTTTCTCCCTGAGATGGGTGTGTGGGTTCTTCTGTTATGGGGGCTATATGTACAGTCTTGTAGGCTTGATTGGCCCCTAGCCCATTTGGCTTTCAGACCCTGCATTGTCCAAATGCTGCTGGTTGCTGTTTAGCAAGACAGCACAAGGTCTGGTCACAAGGCAGCTGGCTACAGAACCCTAGGGAGCCTCACGGCTAGTGCTGGCTCACTGGTGGCAGAAACCAGGTCCCAAAGACTCCAGGGCTGTTGCTTGGCCACTGGTTGTTAAAGCCAGATCCTGTGGTTAGTGCTGGTCTACTGGTAGGCAGAGCCAGTTCCTGGAGTCCAATTATAGGACCAGGGATCCCAGAACTTGTTTCAGGTAGTTGGTGGTAGGGGTGGGCGGGTTGGTTCCTGGACTTGGTTATGGAGTCTGAGATGTCCTGAAGCTTGTGTTGGCCTGGTAGTGGACACAGCCAGAGCCCAGCTGCTCCCAAGGTATGGTCTGGCCTTCTGTGGGTGTCCTGGATCTGCAAGCTGCAGGATTATTGTTTCCTTTGATCTGGTGTCTGCTCCTTGTGGTAAGTGAAGCTGTTCTAGAGACTAGTGCAGGCTTCCTGGGGGGAAGGCCTGGTGCCTGCCTACTGCTGGGTGAAGCTGGGTCCTGGCCCAATGGTGGGTAGGGCCATGTCAGGGGCATATCTTAGAGGTGGCTGTGGGCTCAGGAAGTCTTTGGAAAGCCTGTCTGCTTATGAGTGTTCTGTGTCCCTCCACAGTTAGTTGTTTGGCCTGAGGTAGCCCACTCTAGTCCGTACAGGCTGTTGGAGGAAGCCTGTTTTACCACTAGTCAGCCAATATGGCAGCTACCAACAGTAGTATTCACCTGGAAGAATGTTGCCAAGTGTGACTGCCAAAGTGTTTATATCCCCAGGTGAACTACAGCTGCCCTGACCTCTGCAGGAGATTCACCATGACCAGCAGGTGGATCTGGCTCAGGCTCTTGTCAAATGACTAGTTTTGCCCTGGATCTTGGTGTGTGTGATTTTATGTGTTTCTCTTAAGAGTAAAGTCTCTTTTCCCACAGTTCTTTGGGGCTCCTGAAATGCCCCACTGGTGTTCGAAACCAAATGCTCTGGAGGCTTATCATACAGGGCTGTGGAGCCCCATGTAGGATTTAGAACACTTACTCACTCTGCAGTATAGTTACTCTCCAGTTGGTGGGTCATCCACCTGTGCTCAGTTGGCTTCAGTCATGTCCAACTCTTTGCAACCCCATGGACCATAGCATTCCAGGCTCCTCTGTCCATGGGATTTCCCCTGCAAGAATGCTGGAGTGGGTTGCCATGTCCTCCTCCAGGATCATCCACCTGTGGTATGCAATTTGATTATATTTTGAGTCCGCCCATCCCACCCATCTCTTGGTTCTGTCTCTGTCTTTAGTTGTAGGAGATCATTTCTGGTAGGTTCCAATCTTTTTCATCCATGCTTTTTCTGCATATAGTTATGATATTGGTGTGTTCATGAGAGGAGGTAGGCTCAGGGTCTTTCTACTCTGCCATCTTGGCCACTCTCTCCTTAGTCTTTTAAGAAGCAATGTTGAAAACAATGTTTATCTCCTTCATTTTCCTCTTAAATTATCTGGCTGTTCTCCCATCAAGCACCTGCTTGCAGTTCGATCTTTCATTTCATTCTTCTGTTACTCACTAGTGTCACTTATAAAGCCCATCCAGAAGCATGCTAGCCCTTCTTCTCTGTCTTTTTCTCTCTGTCATGGCCTTACAGTTCTGATTCTTACAAAGTTTCCCAGGAAAGGAAGGGTGACGTTACTCAAACTCTTACTGCCACACTCACCCTCTCTCTTTCCTACTGTTGAAAGCTCTGAGCTGGAAGTACAACCCGATTGCCTGCCACTTTGGCATCACTGGTCTTGCTGCTACCACTAGCAGTTAACCAAGAAACATGTTGAATAATTTTTCTTGGCAGTACCCCTTGCATGATTTTCTTACTGCCTACTTTGGATTTTGCTCAAGTTCATTTTAGTGCTCCTCTGTAGGGATCTTGGAAGGGTTTTCCCCCTCTGAGTATGGATTTGATAATATAAGGAGAAGTTAAGAAATAAAGGTCTAAAGGTATTGGAGTTAAATGCTTGCTGGGAATAATTGGTTCGTGAAGTTGGTTATGCTTCTTATTAGAATCTATCCACTCCACCAAAGAGAGCTGTCTTTCATCAAGAAAACCAATGTTTTGCACTTCTGACCTTGTCTACCTGAAACTGTCACAACATTGTTAATTGGCTATACTCCAATATAAAATAAAAAGCTTTAAAAGTAAATTCCAGATCTTTATAGATCCTCCATCTGTCTGTGCTGTGTCTGACTCTAAAGGGACTAATACTTCTGATAACTACCATCTGTGGACAACTTCTGTGTGCCAGACTTACTACATATTCATTTCCCTGATTTTAGAAAAAAGAGGTATCTAAAACAAATGCTTTCATAATGGTGTCAGTTTGTTGCTTCTCTGGTAGAGGGGTTTTCCCCTATGTACTTTACAGTTAATGAATATAAGAATTCGATTAGCCTTTTTCCCTTTCTTCAGTTGGAACGTTATGTCTTACTTGGTGTTTCTCACCTGGGATTCTCTTGGCTTTTGAGGCGAAGCAACTCTTGATTGTACAGGAGAGCCCTTAGCATTGAAGACATTTAGTTCTTTGCCCTCCTCATCTAGTAATGTCCCTAGGTCACATGACTATCAAAAAATCATATACATTTCCAAATGTCCCCAGGAAGGTTGTAACCCCTATTGTCATCCACTCGCTAAGCTGATTTTTACCTTTCCAAAAGCATTTTTTTAATAAAATTTTCCTTATTGTGTAAGTGTACCTAATTTTTAATTAGGAAAAATTAGAAAAACTTTTAAAAACTTTATATGTAACTTTCCTAAAGTGCATCTCATTTATGAAGACAGTTATACATTATTAAGTTAACATTGGGATAAGGCTAGTATATTTTTTAAATGTTGACTAATAGGTGATGAGAAATTCTAACTAAGGGGTATATAAATAAAATACTTAAATGATTTTTAAAGGAAAATTGGAAATTCAGTAAATATTGAATTAGCTTTGGAATTAAACATACCTCAATTTAAATCTTGGTTCTACTACTTTTGGAGGGGAAAACTTATTTTGGGGAAATTTCAAATATTCCCAGAAGTATACAGAGTACAATAAAGATTTCCAGGTGGGTACCACCCACCTGCCATGGAGGTACCATCCCCTAAGGAGGTACCATCCCCTAAGTAGGTATCATCACCCAACTTTAACACCATCAGGTCACTAGCTTCCTCCACTCATTTCCCCACTTCCATATTACTTCATTTGATTCATTAACTGTATATCATCATTGCAATAACTAAAAAAGTTAACAATAGTTTCTTAGATATCTAAACATTGCTAAGATTTCTACTTGTCTCATAGATGTATCTTTAAATTGAGATCCAGCAGTATATATGATTTCATACATCATACATGATTGAGATGTATCTTATATCTCTTTTAAATTTGGATTTCCCACAATCTCTTTTTCCTTACACTTTATTTGTTGAGGAAATCAGATTTTTTACTCTGTAGATTTTGCCATAAACTATATTTTGCTGATTATATCCTAATACTATTTACTATAAATTGAATTGATAGAAAGATGTAGAGTCTATAGTCAGGTTTTTTTATTGGCATGATATTTCATAGAAGGTGCTATATTCTTTCATCAGGATTCTCATGTTGTCAGATTGTCCCTCTTCTTATAATGTCATTTCTTTTATTTTGAAATCATTTCCAACATACAGAAAAGCACAAAAAATTTTCTATGTATTTTTCAACCGGAGACCCTCATTCAGATTTTATCAACTGTCTGTAATATCTTTTAGTACCAAAAGGTTACTTGTCATGTTTTTTCAACTTCTTTTAGTGACCATAATTAGTCCTTTCTTGACCTTTATGAAGATTACAGGCTAGTTATTTTGCAGTGTGTTTCTCACTTTGAGTTTGTCTACTGTTTCATCATAAGATTGAAATTTTTGGCAGAAATATCACAGAAGTGATTCTGTGCTTTTTGTATTCTCCATCCTGTCAAGCAATTCAAGATACCATTTTGTCATAAAACTGGAAATGTTAAGTTTGATCACATCAGTAAAGTTGTATCTGCCAAAGATTTACCTATTATACATTATTCTTTTTCCCAACATTTTATAGAGAGATCCACTGAGACCTTGTATATATCCTGGTCCTCATCCAGCTTTTGCTCAGTAGTTTCAGCTTTTAATTACTACTATCACAGATAATGAATGGAGATTTTCTAATTCCTTCTTTCCTTTGGCATTTCTTAGTTAGCATTCTGCTGTGAGGAAGAACTTTCCCTTAGCTTTTATTTGTTTAGTTATTTCAGTGTAGATTACTACTTTGTTCAGTGGAATATCATCCTTTACTATCATTTGTTTGGTGCTCAAATATGATACTATAATCTTTGGCAACTTATGTTAGTGTATGTATATATGTATGTATGTGCATACACTTGTAGTTACTTTTGTTTTTGTCTATGCATATTGAAAACCATGAATTCATATTGGTACTTCATATTCTAATCCAACACTATACCATCATTCTAGCTTTGCCTGTTTTTATGTTTACAATTTTCTTCTCCAAGAGTGAGAAACCTGGCTCTTATTATCCCCAATATGTTTGCTTATTTATTCAGCCCTCGTTTTCATAACCAGTCTCCCAGACCTGCTCAGCCATCATCTAGTTTAGCTCTTTTTTCCACATGGGGCCTACATCCTGCCAGATCATGTATCATATGCTATTAGATATCTTCCTGTGTTAGCTCTGACCTCTGCTAAATCACCCTCACTTAGCCTGCCTTGTGACTTTTTTCTTTGATTGTATATACATTTTTAATTAAAATATTGAGATAATTAAGTACTAGCATGCAGTTGTAAGAAATAGTACAAAAATATCTCATTTACCCTTTACTCAGTTTCTACCAACAGTAACCATCTTACAAAATATAGTACTATTTCACAGCCAGTATACTGACATTGTTATAGTCAAGATACAGGACAGTTCCATCAATACAAGGATTCCTTCTGTTGCCCATTTATAGCCAAACCCACTTCCACCCATGACTTTTGGCATAGGTCTCTTTGGGTGTGTCCTCTTTAAGCTTCATTTGACCAAGGCCAATCTTTGAGGTTTGTTCTTACCCTTTTTTGAGGGCTTACCTTTCTCAGCATGGAACCTCTGGAACAAAGGAGATGGGCTTAGGGCAGTCAGGGGTCCAGTATTTTCAGTGTACTTTGTTGAAAACTATAGAATATTGCTGAAAAAAAATTAAAGATTTAAATAAATGAAAAGACATCCTGTGTTCATGATTTGGAAGAATTGCTAAGATGTCAGTACAACCCAACAGAATCTACAGATTCAATGCAGTCACTATCAGAAATCCCAATGATTTCTTTGCAGAAATAGAAAAATTCACCCCAAAATCTGCATGGACTATTGAAAGACCCCCAAATTACCAAATAATCTTGAAAAACAAGAACAAAGTTTAAGAACTTGCATCTTGACTTCAAAACTTACTACAAAGATACAGTAGTTAAAATGGTGTGGTATTGGCATACAGAAAGACATACAGACAAATGGAATGGAAAAGCTATCCCAGGAGAAAAAACCTTGCAAATGTGGTCAATGATTTTTGACAAGGGTGCCAAGGCTATTCAGTGGGAAAAAAATAATCTTTTTATCAGTAGTGAGAAAACTGTGTGCACATGCAAAAAAAAATGATGTTGGATTCTTACCTTCTGCCATATATGAAAATTAACTCAAAAAATCTGAGAGAAAACAAGATGGCAGAGTAGAACGACATGGAGCTTACCTCTTCCCACAAATACCTCAAAAATACATCTACATTTAGAGTAATTCCTCACTGAATACCTACTGAATGCAGGCAGAAGATCTTATACAACCCCAACTGCAAGAAAGAACATATAAAATGAGAGAAAAAAATGGTAATTGAGATGAGACCTGTGCCCCTTGGAGGGAACTATGAAACAGGAATGGTTCCCTCATCCTGGGAACCTCCTTCATCATCTGAAAAGTCAGCTGGGACAGATAGGGAGCTTCAGAAGCTCAGAAGAGAGTGCTCCAGCAGGCTTGTGGCAGACAGGGCAGAGAAAGACCAGCACAGATGGTCCTTGCCAACTTGCTACACTTCCGAGCCCAAATCATGGCCCTGCTGATGTGTGCAGTGGTGAGTGCTGCAACTTGAGCTTCAACAGACAGACCCAGGGACAGGACTTGGTTTGGCTATGTGGAGAGAGCCCAAAAGGCCTGAAATATGATCTGGGGATGTGTGTTCAAGATGAAACCCAGGTCTGCCATAGGAGCACCATTGTCAATGAGCTTGTAAAGGGAGGAGCATGGCTCTCCAGTAGTAGCTTTGGTCTCAGTGTGCTAACAGCAGGGGTGATTTTGCTGCTTCAAGATTTAGGAGCATGCAGGTGCCAGCAGGTTGCCCACATGTGGAAGCGGCTGAAATCTGAGCCAGTTACCAGTGCTCTCAAAGTGGATGCAAGGCATAGCTTTGGCAGGTTTTCAAGCCTGCAACTTTGTGGGGACAATGACTGAGGGACATCCATGCTGACTACTGGCAGTCCTACTGCTGAGGTGAGTCATATATGAGCAGCAGCAGACTTCGTGGCTGCACACACATGGAAGTGGCACCAAAATCTGAGCCAATTACCAGCTTTCTCACCATGGAAGTGGGGCCAAAGACAGTGCCTCCAATAGTGTACTTTGTGGGTGCATACACTGGGTGGCAGTTCACATCACTGAGCACAGTGGACAAGTCCTAGAGAGGAATATGCAGCAGCTTCTTTCCCACAAGGAGTAGTCCAATCCCGACTACCTCACACTGCAGCCTAGAACTGGATCTGGAGGCTTCTATTCCTACAACTGAGGAGCAAATCCTGCCCCCAACAGAGCTGTGACTATCAAAGAACAAGGAGAAGGCTCTACCCAACATTGACTGCGGGCTCTGGTCACCATAACACCAAACACACACACACACACACACACACACACACACACACACACCCTCCTCCCCCAAGAGGATAATGGCTGGGACACCCTGAGGAAAGACATGGCAGGCATCCATATCAAATATAGCCCATGCACCAAAATACTGAACACATGCATGCTGAACAGGAACACTCCCACATAAAAACAGATAAAGGCCCAAATCACTGATGAACATAGATGCAAAAATCCTCAACAAAATTCTAGCAAACAGAATCCAACAACATATTAAAAAGATCATACATCATGACAAAGTGGGCTTTATTCCAGGGATGCAAGGATTCAATATTTGCAAATTAGTCAATGTGATACACCATATTAACAAATCGAAAGATAAAAACTAATGATGATCTCAATAGATGCAGAGAAAGCCTTTGACAAAATTCAGTACCCATTTATGATAAAAACTTCCCAGAAAGCAGGTATAGAAGGAACATGCCTCAACAGAATAAAAGCCATAAACGACAAACCCACAGAAAACATTATCCTTGATGGTGAAAAATTGAAAGAATTTCTTCTAAAATCAGGAATAAGACAAGGGTGTTCACTCTCACCACTACAATTCAACATAGTTTTGGAAGTCCTAGCTACAGCAGTCAGAGAAGAAAAATAAAGAAAAGGAATCCAGATTGGAAAGGAAGTAAAACTCTCACTGTTTGCAGATGACATGATCCCCTATGTAGAAAACCCTAAAGACACCATCAGAAAATTACTAGAGCTAATCAATGAATATAGTGAAGTTGCAGGATATAAAATTAATACACAGAAATCCCTTGCATTCCTATACACTAAGAAAATAGAAGCATTAAGGAAACAATCCCATTCACCATTGCAACAGAAAGAATAAAATACTTAGGAATAAATTTACCTAAAGAAACAAAAGACCTATATATAGAAACTATAAAAGAAATAAAAAAATTATACAAATAAATGGAGAAATATACCATGTTTGTGGATTGGAAGAATTAATATAGTGAAAATGAGTATAGTACCCAAAGCCATCTATAGATTCAATGCAATCCCTATCAAGTTACCAACAGTATTTTTCACAAAACTAGAACAAATAATTTCACAATTTGTATGGAAACACAGAAAACCTTGAACAGCCAAAGCAATCTTGAGAAAGAAGAATAGAACTGGAGGAATCAACCTGCCTGACTTCAGACTATACTACAAAGCTACGGTCATCAAGACAGTATAGTACTGACACAAAGACAGAAATATAGATCAATGGAACAAAATAGAAAGCCCAGAGATAAATCCACGCACTTATGGACACCTTAGGTGCTGTAGTGGCGAGCAGCGGCTGTGTGGTGCTGGAGCGGCAGGTGGTGGCTGTGCGGCGCTGGAGCAGCTGAGAGGAGATACCCCACGTCCAAGTCAGAGAAACCCTAGTAAGACGGTAGGTGCTGGAGCAGCTATGAGGAGATACCTCACGTCCAAGGGCAAAGGAGAGAAGCCCCAGCAAGATGTGGCAAATTATGTTTAGAATCAAACCCCATTCCCGCCAGAGATGCTAAGAGGGCTCAAACAAACCTTGTTTGCACCAGGACCCAGGGACCCCACAGAGACTGAGACAGAACTGTGCTTGAGCATCTCCTGTGGAGGTAAGGGTCAGCAGTGGACTGCCACAGGGACAGGGGCTCTGGGTGCAGCAGACTTGGGTATGGCATAAACCCTCTTGGAGGAGGTCGCCATTAACCCCACCATAGAGCTGCCAGAACTTACACAGGACTGGGAAATAGGTACTTGGAGGGCACAAACAGAACATTGGGCACGCACCAGGACCCAGGAGAAAGGAGCAGTGACTCCACAAGAGTCTGACCCAGACTTGCCTGTGAGTTTCCAGGAGTCTCCAGTGGAGGTGTGTAGCCTGCTGCAAGGTTTGGCACACTGAGTTTAGCAGTCCATGCATGGAATCTTTTAAAGGAAGTCACCATTATCTTCATTACCTCCACCATAGTTTGGTCCCAGGTAACTAGCAAGAGAGTTCCAGAAAAACATCTATTTCTGCTTTATTAACTATGCCAAAGCCTTTGACTGTGTGGATCACAATAAACTGTGGAAAATTCTGAAAGAGATGGGAATACCCGACACCTGACCTACCTCTTGAGAAACCTGTATGCAAGTCAGGAAACAACAGTTAGAACTGGACATGGAACAACAGACTGGTTCCAAATAGGAAAAGGAGTACGTCAAGGCTGTATACTGTTACCCTGCTTATTTAACTTATATGTAGAGTACATCATGAGAAACACTGGGCTGGAAGAAGCACAAGCTGGAATCAAGATTCCTGGGAGAAATATCAATAACCTCAGATATGCAGATGATGCCACCCTTATGGCAGAAAGTGAAGAGGAACTAAAAAGCCCCTTGATGAAAGTGAAAGAGGAGAGTGAAAAAGTTGGCTTAAAGCTCAACATTCAGAAAACGAAGATCATGGCATCTGGTCCCATCACTTCATGGGAAATAGATGGGGAAACAGTGTCAGACTTTATTTTTTGGGGCTCCAAAATCACTGCAGATGGTGACTGCAGCCATGAAATTAAAAGACACTTACTCCTTGGAAGGAAAGTTATGACCAACCTAGATAGCATACTCAAAAACAGAGACATTACTTTGCCAACAAAGATCCCTCTAGTCAAGGCTATGTTTTTTCTAGTGGTCATGTATGGATGTGAGAGATGGACTGTGAAGAAAGCTGAGCACCAAAGAATTGATGCTTTTGAACTGTGGTGTTGGAGAAGACTCTTGAGAGTCCCTTGGACTGCAAAGAGGTCCAACCAGTCCATCCTAAAGGAAACCAGTCCTGGGTGTTCATTGGAAGGACTGATGCTAAAGCTGAAACTCCAGTACTTTGGCCACCTCATGCGAAGAGTTGACTCATTGGGAAAGACCCTGATGCTGGGAGGGATTGGGGACAGGAGGAGAAGGGGATGACAGACGATGAGATGGCTGGATGGCGTCACCGACTCGATGGACATGAGTTTGAGTGAACTCCGGGAGTTGGTGATGGACAGGGAGGCCTGGCGTACTGCAATTCATGGGGTCACAAAGAGTTGGACAGGACTGAGCAACTGAACTGAACTGAACTGAACTGAACTAAATAGCAGGGAGGGAACACAGCTCCACCCATCAACAGAAAATTGGATTAAAGATTTACTGAGCATGGCCCCGCCCATCAGAACCAGATCCAGTTTCCCACTGGTCACTCTCTCCCATCATCTTCCATAAGCCTCTTATCCTTCTCCATCAGAGGGCAGACAGACTGCAAACCACAATCACCGAAAACTAACCAACCTAATTACATGAAGTACAGCCTTATCTAACTCAATAAAACTATGAGCCATGCCCTGTAAGGCCACCCAAAATGGACGGGTCATGGTGGAGAGTTCTGACAAAATGTGGTCCACTGGAGAAGGGAATGACAAACCACTTCAGTATTCTTGCTTTGAGAACCCCATGAACAGTATGAAAAGACAAAAATATATGACACTGAAAGATGAACTCCCCAGGTGGGTAAGTGCCCAATATACTACTGGAGATCAGTGGAGAAATAACTCCAGAAAGAATGAAGAGAGAGAGCCAAAGAAAAAACAGCACCCAGTTGTGGGATGTGACTGGTGATGGAAGCAAGTTCCAATGCTGTAAAGAGCAGTATTGCATAGGAACCTGGAATATTAGGTCCATGAATCAAGAAGAATTGGAAGTGGTCAGACAGGAGATGGCAAGAATGAACATCAACATTTTAGGAATCAGTGAACTAATATGGACTGGAACAGGTGAATTTAACTCAGATGACCATTATATCTACTACTGTGGGAAAGAATCCCTTAGAAGAAATGCAGTAGCCATCATAGTCAACAAAAGATCTGATATGCAGTACTTGGATGCAATCTAAAAAATGATAGAATGATCTCTGTTCGTTTCCAAGGCAAACCATTCAATATCACGATAATCCAAGTCTATGCCCTGACCAGTAATGCTGAAGAAGCTGAAGTTGAATGGCTCTATGAAGACCTACAAGACATTTTAGAACTAACACCGCAAAACGATGTCCTTTTCATTATAGGGGACTGGAATGCAAAAGTAGGAAGTCAAGAAACACCTGGAGTAACAGGCAAATTTGGCCTTGGCGTACAGAATGAAGCAGGGCAAAGGCTAATAGAGTTTTGCCAAGAGAATGCACTGGTCATAGCAAACACCCTCTTCCAACAACACAAGAGAAGACTGCATATGGACATCACTGGATGTTCAACATCAAAATCAGATTGAAAATATTCTTTGCATTCAAAGATGGAGAAGCTCTATACAGTCAGCAAAAACAAGACCAGGAGCTGACTGTGGCTCAGATCATGAACTTCTTATTGCCAAATTCAGACATCAACTGAAGAAAGTAGGGAAAACCACTAGACCATTCAGGTATGACCTAAATCAAAACCCTTATGATTATACAGTGAAAGTGAGAAATAGATTTAAGGGACTAGATCTGATAGAGTGCCTAATGCACTGTGGACAGAGGTTCATGACATTGTACAGGAGACAAGGATCAAGACCATCCCCAAGAAAAAGAAATGCAAAAAAGCAAAATGGCTGTCTGAGGAGGGCTTATAAATAGCTGTGAAAAGAAGAGAAGCAAAAAGCAAAGGAGAAAAGGAAAGATATACCATTTGAATGCAGAGTTTCAAAGAATAGCAAGGAGAGATAAGAAAGCCTTCTTCAGTGATCAGTGCAAAGAAATAGAGGAAAACAGTAGAATGTGAAAGACTAGAGATCTCTTCAAGACAATTAGAGATACCAAGGGAACATTTCATGCAAAGATGGGCACAATAAAGGACAGAAATGGGATGGACCTAACAGAAGCAGAAGATATTAAGAGGTGGCAAGAATACATAGAAGAACTGTACAAAAAAGGTCTTCATGACCCAGATAATCACAATGGTGTGATCACTCACCTAGAACCAGACATCCTGAAATATGAAGTCAAGTGGGCCTTAGGAAGCATCACTATGAACAAAGCTAGTGGAGGAGATGGAATTCCAGTTGAGCTCTTTCAAATCCTAAAAGATGATGCTGTGAAAGTGCTGCACTCAATATACCAGCAAATTTGGAAAACTCAGCAGTGTCCACAGGACTGGAAAAGGTCAGTTTTCATTCCAATCCCTAAGACGGACAATGCCAAAGAATGCTCAAACTGCCACACAATTGCACTCATCTCACATGCTAGCAAAGGAGTGTTCAAAATTCTCCAAGCCAGGCTTCAACAATACGTGAACCGTGAACTTCCAGATGTTGAAGCTGGATTTAGAAAAGGCAGAGGAACCAGAGATCACATTGCCAACATCCACTGGATCATCGAAAAAGCAAGAGAGTTCCAGAAGAACATCTATTTCTACCTTATTGACTATGCCAAAGCCTTTGACTGTGTGGATCACGATAAACTCTGGAAAATTCTTCAAGAGATGGGAATACCAGACCACCTGACCTGCCTCCTGAGAAATCTGTATGCAAGTCAGGAAGCAGCAGTTAGAACTGGACATGGAACAACAGACTGGTTCCAGATTGGGAAAAGAGTATGTCAAGGCTGTATATTGTCACCCTGCTTGTTTAACTTATATGCACAGTACATCATGTGAAATGCTGGGCTGGATGAAGCACACACTGCAATCAAGATTGCTGGGAGAAATATCAATAACCTCAGATATGCAGATGACACCACCCTTGTGGCAGAGAGTGGAGAAGAACTAAAGAGCCTCTTGATGAAAGTGAAAGAGGAGAGTGAAGAAGTTGGCTTAAGGCTCAACGTTCAGAAAACTAAGATCATGGCATCCAGTCCCATCACTTCATGGCAAATAGATAGGAAACAGTGGAAACAGTGTCAGACTTTATTTTTTGAGAGGCTCCAAAATCACTGCAGATGTTGATTGCAGTCATGAAATTAAAAGACACTTACTCCTTGGCAGGAAAGTAATGACCAACCTAGATAGCATATTAAAAAGCAGAGATGTTCCTTCACCAACAAAGGTCCGTCTAGTCAAGGCTATGGTTTTTCCAGTAGTCATGTATGGATGTGAGAGTTGGACTATACAGAAAGCTGAGCACCGAAGAATTGATGCTTTTGAGCTATGGTGTTGGAAAAGACTCTTGAGAGTCCCTTGGAGTGCAAGGAGATCCAACCAGTCCATCCTAAAGGAGATCAGTCCTGAGTGTTCATTGGAAGGACTGATGCTGAAGCTGAAACTCCAATATTTTGGCCACCTCATGCAAAGAGTTGACTCACTGGAAAAGACCCTGATGCTGGGAAAGATTGAAGGCAGGAGAAGAAAGGGACAACAGAGGATGAGGTGGTTGGATGGCATCACCAACTCAATGGACATGAGTTTGAGGAAACTCTGGGAGTTGATGATGGACAGGGAGGCCAG
Organism: Bubalus kerabau; assembly: GCF_029407905.1. Taxonomy (NCBI): domain Eukaryota; kingdom Metazoa; phylum Chordata; class Mammalia; order Artiodactyla; family Bovidae; genus Bubalus; species Bubalus kerabau. The sequence continues at coordinate 152,726,312 of NC_073627.1, forward strand.
GAGTGCAGCAGTCCATGGGGTCGCAAACAGTCGGATATGACTGAGCAATTGAACAGAAATGATGGACACCTTATCTTTGACAAAGGAGGCAAAAATATACAGTGGAGAAAAGACAATCTCTTTAACAAGTGCTGGCACAATGGTCCGCCACCTGTAAAAGGATGAAGTTAGAACACTTTCTAACACCATTCTCAAAAATAAACTCAAAATGGATTAAAGGTCTACAAGTAAGACCAGAAGCTATAAAACACTTAGAGGAAAACATGCAGAACACTCTCTGAGATAAATCATAGCAAGATCCTCTATGACCTACCTCCCAGAGTAATGGAAATAAAACAAAAATAAACAAATGGGACCTAATTAAACTTAAAAGCTTTTGCACAACGAAGGAAACTATAAGCAAGGTGAAAAGGCAGCCTTCAGAATGGGAGAAAGAGTAGCAAATGAAACAGCTGACAAAGAATTAATCTCCAAAGTATATAAGCAGCTCATATAGCTCAATGCAACCCAATCAAAAAATGGGCCAAAGAACTAAAAGACATTTCTCTAAAGAAGACATACAAATGGCTAACAAACACATCACTCACTATCAGAGAAATGCAAATCAACACAACAATGAGGTACCATCTCATGCTGGACAGAATGGCAGCCATCAAAAAGTCTACAAAAGTGCTGGATAGGGTTTGGAGAAAAGGGAACCCTCTTATACTGTTGGTGAGAATGCAAACTAGTACAGCCACCATGGAGAACAGTGTTGAGATTCCTTAAAAAACTAGAAATAGAACTGCCATGTGACCCAGCAATCCCACTGCTGGGCATACACACCAAGGAAACAAGAATCGAAAGAGACACATGTACCTCAGTGTTCATTGCAGCACTGTTTACAATAGCTGGGACGTGGAAGCAACCTAGATGTACATCAGCAGATGAATGGATAAGGATGTGTGGTACATATACACAATGAAATATTACTCAACTGTAAAAAAGAACGCATTTGAGTCAGTTCTAATGAGGTGGATGAAACTGGAGTCTATTATAGAAAGTGAAGTAAGAAGGAGAAACAGAAAGAGAAACACCAATACAGTATATTAACACATATATATGGAATTTAGAAAGACAGTAATGACGACTCTATATGCAAGACAGCAAAAGAGACAGATGCAAGGAACAGACTTTTCGACATGTGGGAGAAGGCAAGGGTGAGACAATTTGAGACAGCATGTATATTGAAACATGTATATTACCATATGTAAAACAGGTGACCAGTGCAAGTTCAGTGCATGAAGCAGGGCACTCAAAGCTGGTGTTTTGGGACAACCCAGAGGGATGGGGTGGGGAGGGAAGTGGGTTGGGGGTTCAGGATGGGGAGACACATGTACACCTGTGGCTGATTCATGTTGATGTATGGCAAAACGCACCACAATATTGTAAAGTAATTAGCATCCAAAGAAAATAAATAAAAATTTTTTAAAACAGCAAATTAATTCTGAAGAATGAATTAGTGAGCTGGAAGATAGAATAATGGAAATCACCCAATCACAGTTAGCAGACAAAAGGACAAATGAAAAGAAAAAATAAAACCAACATATTTGACCTATGGGATGCCAATTTAGGAGAAGGCAATGGCAACCCACTCCAGTGTTCTTGCCTGAAAAATCCCATGGACGGAGGAGCCTGGTAGGCTGCAGTACATGGGGTTGCTAAGAGTCGGGCACGACTGAGCAACTTCACTTTCACTTTTCACTTTCATGCATTGGAGGAGGAAATGGCAACCCACTCCAGTGTTCTTGCCTGGAGAATCCCAGAGACGGGAAGCCTGGTGGGCTGCCATCTATGGGGTCATACAGAGTTGGACACGACAGAAGCAACTTAGCAGCAGCAGCAGCAGATGCCAGTTTACACATAATAGGGATTCCTGAGGGAGAAGAAAGAGATAAGGGGATTGAAAAATCATTTGAAAAAATTATTGCTGAAAACTTGCTAAATCGAAAGGGGGAAAATATCTAGGTACAGGAAGTAAGTTCAGTTCAGTCGCTCAGTTGTGTCCGACCTTTGAGACCCTATGAATTGCAGCACACCAGGCCTCCCTGTCCATCACCAACTCCTAGAGTTCACTCAAACTCAATGTTCGTCGAGTCAGTGATGCCATCCAGTCATCTCATCCTCTGTTGTCCCCTTCTCCTCCTGCCCCCAATCCCTCCCAGCATCAGGGTCTTTTCCAATAAGTCAACTCTTCGCATGAGGTGGCCAAAGTACTGGAGTTTCAGCTTTAGCATCATTCCTTCCAAAGAACACCCAGGACTGATCTCCTTTAGAATGGACTGGTTGGATCTCCTTGCAGTCCAAGGGACTCTCAAGAGTCTTCTCCAACACCACAGTTCAAAAGCATCAGTTCTTCGGTACTCAGCTTTCTTCACAGTCCAACTCACATCCATACAGACTGGAAAAACCATAGCCTTGACTAGATGGACCTTTGTTGGCAAAGTAATGTCTCTGCTTTTGAATATGCTGTCTAGGTTGGTCATAACTTTCCTTCCAAGGAGTAAGTGTCTTTTAACTTCATGGCTGCAGTCACCATCTGCAGTGATTTTGGAGCCCCCCAAAATAAAGTCTGACACTGTTTTCACTGTTTCCCCATCTATTTCCCATGAAGTGATGGGACCAGATGCCATGATCTTAGTTTTCTGAATGTTGAGCTTTAAGCCAACACAGGAAGTAAAGATGGTCCCAAACAAGATGAACCCAAATAGACCTGGGTCAAGGCACATCATGATTAAAATGACAGAAGTTAAAGAGAGGATTCTAAAGACAGCAAGAGAAAAACACTCATTTATAAGGGATTCCAAGTAAGGCTGTTAGCTGATTTCTCTACAGAAACTTTGCACATCAGAAGGAAGTAGCACAGTACAGTCAGTCCTGAAAGTAAAAAGCCTGCAACCTACGATACTCAGCCCAGCAAGATTATCATTTAGAAGGAGAGATAAAGAATTTCTCAGATAAGCAAAAAACTAGAAGAATTAAGCAATACTAAATAGCTTCGATGAAAGTGAAAGAGGAGAGTGAAAAAGTTGACTTAAAGCTCAACATTCAGAAAACGAAGATCATGGCATCTGGTCCCATCACTTCATGGGAAATAGATGGGGAAACAGTGGAAACAGTGTCAGACTTTATTTTTTTGGGCTCCAAAATCACTGCAGATGGTGACTGCAGCCATGAAATTAAAAGATGCTTACTCCTTGGAAGGAAAGCTATGACCAACCTAGATAGCATATTCAAAAGCAGAGACATTACTTTGCCAACAAAGGTCCGTCTAGTCAAGGCTATGGTTTTTCCAGTAGTCCTGTATGGATGTGAGAATTGGACTGTGAAGAAGGCTGAGCGCCGAATAATTGATGCTTTTGAACTGTGGTGTTGGAGAAGACTCTTGAGAGTCCCTTGGACTGCAAGGAGATCCAACCAGTCCATTCTAAAGGAGATCAGTCCTGGGTGTTCTTTGAAAGGAATGATGCTAAAGCTGAAACTCCAGTACTTTGGCCACCTCATGCAAAGAGTTGACTCATTGGAAAAGACCCTGATGCTGGGAGGGATTGGGGGCAGGAGGAGAAGGGGACAACAGAGGATGAGATGGCTGGATGGCATCACTGACTAGATGGACGTGAGTTTGGGTGAACTCTGGGAGATGGTGTTGGACAGGGAGGCCTGGTGTGCTGCAATTCATTGGTTTGCAAAGAGTCGGACACAACTGAGCAACTGAACTGAACTGAAACCTATTCTAAAGGAAATACTGGAAGGTCTTCTCTGAATAGAAAAAAGCAAGTGTCTATAGGGAAGGAGAAAAATCACAATAGGAAAGGCAAATATATAAAAGGATTGAAGCTCACTTAAGCTAGTACATGTGTTTTGAAAAGCAGGATGCTTGGGGCTGGTGCACTGGGATGACCCAGAGGGATGGTATGGGGAGGGAGGTGGGAGGGGGGTTCAGGAATGGGAACACGTGTACACCCATGGCGGATTCATGTTGATGTATGGCAAAACCAATACAATAATGTAAAGTAATTAGCCTCCAATTAAAATAAATAAATATTAAAAAAAATATGGATACCAAGGGGATAGGGTGGGGTGGGATGAATTGGGAGATTGGGATTGACATGTATATACTATTGATACTATGCTGAAAGATCCCCTGGAATAGGATATGGCAACCCACTCCAGTATTCTTGCATGGAAAATTCCAGGGACAGAGGAGCCTAGCAAGCTACTGGGTCACAAAGAGTTGGATATGACTGAACGACTGAGCACACACACACACACACACATAAAATAGATAACTAATGAGAACGTACTGTATAGCACAGGAAAGTCTATGCAATGCTCTGTTGTGACCTAAACAGGAAGGAAATTAAAAAAAAAAAAATGTGGATATAGGTATATGAATGGTTGATTAACTTTGCTATGCAGCAGAAACTAACACAACATTGTAAACCAACTATGCTGCTGCTAAGTCACGTCAGTCGTGTCCGACTCTGTGTGACCCCATAGATGGCAGCCCACCAGGCTCCCATCCCAGGGATTCTCCAGGCAACAATACTGGAGTGGGTTGCCATTTTCTTCTCCAGTGCATGAAAGTGAAAAGTCAAAGTGAAGTCGCTCAGTCGAGTCCAACTCTTCGCGACCCCATGGACTGTAGCCTACCAGGCTCCTCCGTCCATGGAATTTCCCAGGCAAGAACACTGGAGTGGGTTGCCATTGCCTTCTCCTACTATACTCCAATAAAAATTAATTTTAAAATGTCAAAAAAAAAAAAAGAAAAGCAATAAAATTTTTTGTGAAAATGATTATAACTATAATAAACAGCAAAAGGATAAACAAAGTGTAAAAATAGCATATAAAAATCATAAAATGGAGAGAAGTAAGAAAATGTAGATCTTTTAGAATGTGTTTGAGCCAATATGACTACCAGTGTAAAACAAGTAGATATAGTAATGAGTTAACATATTTGAAAACTAGGGTAACCACAAGTCAAAAGCATAGATTCACATAAACCAAAAAGAAAACTCAACCCTAATACAGTAGGGAACCGCAAAAGAAAAAACAAGGAATTCCCTGGCATTCCATTGGTTTGGACTCTGTTCTTTCATTGCCAGGGCTTGAGTTCATTCCTTGGTCAGGGAACTAAGATCCCACATGTCATGCAGTATGCCCCCTCCCAAAAAAAAATTGCTCTCAATATTAGTGGACTAAATGCTCCAATCAAATGACACAGAGTGGCAGACTAGATAATAAAAGAAGATGCTGCCTACAGGAGACCAACCTTAGGGTGAAGGACACACATAGGTTGAAAGTGAGGGAATGGAAAAAGGTATTTCATGCAAATAGAAATGACAGGAAAGCAGGGGTGACAATACTTATATCAAGCAAAATAGACTTTAAAACAAAACCCATAAAGAAAGATAAAGAAGGACACTGTATATTGATAAAAGGGTCAATACAAGAAGATACTATACTCACTAACATATATGCACCCAATATAGGAGTACCTAAAACAAATGCTGGCAAGAAAAAAGAAAAATTGATAGGAATATATTAATAGTAAGAGACTTTAAAATCCCACTGACACCAATGGACAGATCTTCCAGACAGAAAAATCAATAAGGTAACAGAGATCCTAAATGACACAATACAACAATTATACTTAACTGATGTACTCAGGACATTACATTCCACCCCCCCCCCCAAAAAAAAAAAATGGAAAATAAATTCTTTTCAAGAGCACATGGAGCATTCTCTAGGATAGACTACATATAGGACACAAAACAAGCCTTCACAAATTTTAAAGAGCATAAATAATTTCAAGCATCTTTTCTGACCACAGGAGCATAAAATTAGAAATTAACCACAGAAAGAGAAGTGAAAACAAGGTTACATGGAAACTAAACAACATGCTACTAAAAAACCAGTGGGTCCATGATGAAATGGAGAGATTTTTTTTTTTAATTACCTCAAAATAAATGACAGTGAAAACACAACTAGCTTTTCATGAAGATGGTGCCGAAGGCGAAGAAGGAAGCCCCTGCCCCTCCTAAAGCTGAAGGCAAAGCAAAGGCTTTGAAGGCCAAGAAAGCAGTGTTGAAATGTGTCCACAGCCACAAGAAAAAGAAGATCCAGACGTCACCCACCTTCTGGCGGCCCAGAACACTGCGGCTCAGGAGGCAGCCCAAATATCCTCGGAAGAGCGCCCCTAGGAGAAACAAACTTGACCACTATGCCATCATCAAACTCCCCCTCACCACCAACTCAGCCATGAAGAAAATAGAAGACAACAACACACTGGTATCCATTGCAGATGTCAAGGCCAACAAGCACCAAATTAAACATGCTGTGAAGAAGCTCTATGACACTGACATGGTTAAGTTCAACGCTCTGATCAGGCCTGATGGAGAGAAGAAGGCATATGTTTGACTGGCTCCTGACTATGATGTTTTGGATGTTGCCAACAAAATTGGGATCATCTAAACTGAGTCCAGCTGGCTAATTCCAAATATAAAAGTTTTAACTATGAAAAAAATAAAAAAAGAAGAAAACACAACTAGACAAAAAGAAGATGTGGTACATGTGTACAATGGAATATTACTCAGCTATAAAAAAGAATGAAATAATGCCATCTACAGCAACATGGAGGGACTTAGAGATTGCCATACTGAATGAAATAAGTCAGATAAAGAAAGACAGATATTATATGAAGTCAGATAGAAAAAGACAAGTATCATTGCTTATATGTGGAATCTTTAAAAATGGTACAAATGAACTTTTTTACAGAACAGGGGATCTTCCTGGCTCAGAGATCGAACCCGTGTCTCTTACATCTCTCACATTGGCAGGCAGGTTCTTTACCACTAGCACCACCTGGGAAGCCCCTGTGTATTTATCAAAGAGGGGCTGTTAGGAGGAGTCCTGTGTTGTTGGATTAGAATTGCTAACATCAGCATGAACTCTCAGTTTTCAACAGAAATACATGCATATATAAATATGGATGTAAATGTGTGGTGTATGTGTGTGTGTATGTGTGTATATATTGTATGCATTCTTTAGTTCTATCCACTGAGAATGCCTGCAGGCAGCAACTCTTTAACAGTAGTGACCACACCTAGCATCGGGACTTGGTTCTAAATATCATGTTTCACCATAAACACCAGAACTTATTAGATCTAATTATGAGGAAGCAGACACACCCAAATTGAGGAAATGTTCTACAAAATAACTGGTCTGTACTCTTCAATATCAAGGAAGGACTGAGGAACTTGTTCTAAAGTGAAATAAATGAGAAGACAACTAAAACAAAGTGTGTGATTCTGAACATTGTATAGTATGATTTTACCATAAGGAACATTGAGATAATCAGTGGAATTTGTGTGAGGTCTGAGGAATCAGATCAGATCAGATCAGTTGCTCAGTCGTGTCCGACTCTTTGCGAGCCCATGAATCGCAGCACCCCAGGCCACCCTGTCCATCACCAACTCCCGGAGTTCACTTAGACTCACGTCCATCGAGTCAGTGACGCCATCCAGCCATCTCATCCTCTGTTGTCCCCTTCTCCTCTTGCCCCCAATCCCTCCCAGCATCAGAGTCTTTTCCAATGAGTCAACTCTTCGCATGAGGTGGCCAAAGTACTGGAGTTTCAGCTTTAGCATCATTCCTTCCAAAGAACACCCAGGACTGATCTCCTTCAGAATGGACTGGTTGGATCTCCTTGCAGTCCAAGGGACTCTCAAGAGTCTTCTCCAACACCACAGTTCAAAAGCATCAATTCTTCGGTGCTCAGCCTTCTTCACAGTCCAACTCTCACATCCATTAATGACCACAGGAAAAACCATAGCCTTGACTAGACGAACCTTTGTTGGCAAAGTAATGTCTCTGCTTTTTAATATGCTGTCTAGGTTGGTCATAACTTTCCTTCCAAGGAGTAAGCGTCTTTTAATTGCATGGCTGCAGTCACCATCTGCAGTGATTTTGGAGCCCAAAAAAATAAAGTCTGACACTGTTTCCACTGTTTCCCCATCTATTTCCCATGAAGTGATGGGACCAGATGCCATGATCTTCGTTTTCTGAATGTTGAACTTTAAGCCAACTTTTTCACTGTCCACTTTCACTTTCATCAAGAGGCTTTTTAGTTCCTCTTCACTTTCTGCCATAAGGGTGGTGTCATCTGCATATCTGAGGTTATTGATATTTCTCCCAGCAATCTTGATTCCAGCTTGTGTTTCTTCAAGTCCAGCATTTCTCATTATGTACTCTGCATATAAGTTAAATAAGCAGGGTGACAATATACAGCCTTGACGTACTCCTTTTCCTATTTGGAACAAGTCTGTTGTTCATGTCCAGTTCTAACTGTTGCTTCCTGACCTGCATACAAATTTCTCTAGAGGCAGATCAGGTGGTCTGGTATTCCCATCTCTTTCAGAATTTTCCACAGTTTATTGTGATCCACACAGTCAAAGGCTTTGGCATAGTGGGCAACTAATAATATATCAATTATAATTTTCTGATTTGGGGGAATTTTGGAGAATTTTTTATGGGAAATATACACTAACTTATTTAGAATAATAGAGCAGCATATCTGAAGCTTATTCTCAAATGGTTCAATAAAAAAATTCTTTGTATTATACTTAAAACTTTTCTATAAGTTTGAGATTGCATCAAAAAGTAAAATCCTTTCCAAATATTTTTAAAATTAAATTGTTCAACTCTGTTGGATGTGTGCTAAGCAGTAAAAATAAGACAAAAACTATAAAAAGGACCATCAGAGACCTTAGCAAGAATGAAACAGGTCACAAATGAAAATAGCAAATGAAGTCAAATTTTCTTTTTAGAAGTTTATCTGTAAAGGGAAGGCAGGGGCTAGGGGGCTCTCTGAAGAAACTGAATTATAGTGAAGGATCTGGAAACAATGACTATTAATGTTTGTAAAAATTAAGATTTGACTGCAATTGGGGGAGTCTTGGAGAAGTTCTGTCTTCAGATATTTGAAAACCTTGCAAGTCAGAGAGATGCTTTATTTTTCATTTTTAACTTGCCTGATAGCTCAGTTGGTAAAGAATCCACCTGCAATGCAGGAGACACTGGTTCAATTCCTGGATCGGGAAGATCCCCTAGAGAAGGAATGGGCTACCCACTCCAGTATTCTGGCCTGGAGAATTCCATGGACTGTATAGTCGGTGAGGTTGCGAAGAGTCGGACACAACTGAGCGACTTTCATTTTCAAAGGGAGGAACCAGGACCAGTGTTTACAGAGAATGGATTATGACTCAACAGTAGAAAACATCTTGAGCTGTCGAACAGTTGAATAGTTAATTGCCTTGTGAGAAATGAGCCTCCTGTCACAAAAAGTGGAAAAAAAGAAGCTGAAAAGTCAGCGTTCTAGTCTAGTACCTGGAAATGACTCCTTTATTGACTTAGGACTAAGACTACATAGACACATGACTAAATGGACATGAGACTCTATGGACATGTGTTTGAGCAAGCTCTAGGAGATGGTGAAGGACGTAGAAGCTTGGCGTGCTGCAGTCTGTGGGATTGGAAAGAGTCGGACATGACTGAGCAGCTGAACAAGAACAACAACAGCCTATCTCTGTGGCTGTCAGAAAAAAGTTTCTTTAGCTTTTAGGTGTCTATTGAAAATATGGCCCTTCATAAAATTGCTCTTGCTCTAAAACACTTCCATTTTATATAAAACATGAAAAATATTAGAAATTAAGTAGTCTTGTTGCTCCTTTGATTTAAAGAAAAGGCTTCATTTTTTCCTATTGATAATTTAAATATTAAAATGTTAATCTGAACAATTCATCATTAGCAATCTATATGATTCATCCCAATTTAAAATTTTTAATTGGTTTTTGGATGTAATACAAAGTCTTACAGAGGTGTGAAACAAAAAATGTGAGTATTAGTAACTAAATTGATCCACAAAATGAATAAAATAACTTTTTTAAAATAATACACAAAAGAGAGACCAACTTGTACTAATTTGGTACAAGTTCTAATATCTTTTATTCCATGAATTAAAAGATAATCCCTTTAAAGTCATGGCATGATTGTTTTTTGGCAACATTCTGTGAACGAAAACATGGTTATGTGGAGGTATGGATTTCTGAGGTCACAGAGGTTGGCAAAATAGCTTATCAGAGACAGCATCTCTTGATCTTTTATTTTAATGCTGTGTTCCTCTCTGACCTCAGGAAAAACCTGTGATTTGCTAAAAAATATGACTCCTTTCTGCTTCTATAAAGTTAGTTGTTCAAACATGTAAAGACTCAAGTAAATAAAAATATGAGCCTTGCATACCAGTCATATCATCTCTAGTTTAATGAAGGAAAAAATAGAAATAAAAAATTTTAATCCTGAAAATATATAATACCTTATTTTTAAACAATGTAATTGATAATAGCCTAAATATTCAATAACTGAAAAATGACTGGGTAAATTATAATGCATCAAATTCTTGTGCATCCACTAAATGAAAATGAGAAGACTAAAACAAAATGGGAAGGTGTTGGCTATGCTCCTTAGAAAAAGCAGGGGAAATTATTTGCAATTATGACTACAAATATGTAGAAAATCCATGTGTCTGTGGACAAATACTGAAAGGAAGATGAGTTTAGGGGTGGAATGAAAGGTACTCTTCCCTATTGTAATGTCATTTGGCATAAATAACTGATTTTTAAAGGTGGATTTGGCTATGAATTGGGCATTTTTTCAAGGAATAGTTTGGAGCATGCAATAGTGAGGTTGACAGTTCTGACATGTCTTGGGGAAGTGGAGGCCTCTGCCCTGTCTGTCGTGCCCACAGGTAGGGAGCACTCCAGTTCACCACCAGAGAGTGCCAGTGTATCCTAGCACCCCTGAGTGCCCCAGGTGAGTGAGCAAGGCAAGAATATGCTGAGAGGGAGGGCTGCAGTCACCTTTTGGATTCCTGTTTGCCTTCAACTCCACTTTACTGAAAGCCCAAACTCAGTGTCCCTGTCTGGTAACTGAGTCCACTAAGTGGTTGCATATTTATTTGAGGCCAGCCCAGTTCTTAAGATTTCACAGCAATTATTCCTGAGATGATACAAAAATCTTCCCTTCCTTGGCTTGGTCCAGACAAGTCCTATCCTCATCAATTTCATTCTCATTTTCAGAACTGTTGAGAGCAGAGTCACTTGGACTCTCATGTCCTTAGAGCTGCACAGATCAGGCATTTCCTGCTCACTGGTTGAGGCCTCCTAGTTGCTGCCTCACATGCATTTCATCTCAGATGGAGATTGCCTGCTGGGTTTTCTCTGGCACCTTCTCCTTATGGACTCCATATTTACTGACTTAAGTGTCTTGCTGCTGCTCGCTTAGACTTGAAGTCTTGGCATGCAGTGCAGTGTCCATGCCTATACTATCTTGCTCCCACACTTACTGTCACTCACTGTCCCAGCAGGCCCTCAGTCCTTGACTTCAATCCCTGTCTTCGCAGTCTTTCCCCCTGAGAAACTGGAGTCAGACTCCTGTTCCCCAATAACAGACTCAGACTCCTTATTTTGAGCATTTAGGACTTCTTGACATCAGGTTCCAACATGCCTTCCTCACCACACCCTCTGTACTTTCCTTTCAAACTGTGGAAGCTGTGCCTTCTGAATAGACTACATTAGAAGAAATTATTTTTCATTGCTGTTTACAAAATGATAGGGGCAGGGTGCTACACTTGAATTTAGACACCAAATTGAGCTGCTGTATCTTATTTGACAAAACATATCCATTTGGAGAAATGGGGGTGTGTTTTAAAAAGAACAAGTTTTAAAGCATTATTAATTATTAAAATAGAACATAACAAAGCAAAGAGCCCTATCTGTGATAATAGTTTGTTTCCATCTGCACATGGCCAGAATACCATTTGGAGAAACAGAGAGAGAAAAAGACAACAGGGTGGGGTGAGGGTGTTGCAGTTTGACATTAACAAGAGAGGAGGCGGACAATGGGTGGTTGTTACAGTTTCTGTGTTCTTTATATCCTTTATCCTCAAGTTGCAACCTCCCCCTCATCCCGTTCCTTTAAAAAATGTGATACTTAGTGGATTTTCTTCCTATGTCTCTGCCAAGACATTATTGAAGCTTCTCTTTTCCCCTTAGTCAGCAACAAAAGACACAAAAGCATGTCTTTTGAGTTTTTGAGGGCTGTAGTTATGACTGCTGTAACTATCCAATAACCAAGAATTGGATTTTCACATTCTGAAAATAGAAATATGAAAATAAATGTCTTTTGGTTAGTATGCCAGCCTTCAAGATGTCTTTATTTCTTCTATCCAAGCATTTCTTAAGTTGTTCTGTAAAATAATAGAGGGTTTTGTCTTCCAAGGTGGCCCACTGATAAAGAGTCTACCTTCAGTGCAGGAGATGTGAGTTCAGTCCCTGGGTCAGGAAGATTCCCTGGAGAAGGAAATGGCAGTGCACTCCAGTCTCCTTGCCTGGGAAATCCCATGGACAGAGGAGCCTGGCAGGCTATAGTCCATGAGATTGTGAAAGAGTCAGATATGATATAGCAACTAAACAAAAAATAGAGGGATTTTTGGTTTTGAAAAAATATGTTTTAATAATGTTAGAGATATCTAATATGTCCCACTTTATTACAATTAACTTTTTATCTGCCCTTTTCCGGAGAGGAGTAGAAAGAGAATATTTTTCAAAATGTTCAGAGAATAGATATGAAAGGAAGAACAAAATTTAGGTATTTTAATAATGTGTGTGTTTGCATCATAAAGACATTTTTCTAAATTCATTACAATATTTTAGATAGAATTCTCTGAGCAGTCAGATCTTTTTGAAGGTATTTGAGAAACAGTAGCAAAGTCACATTTTAGGTATAATCTATTTAAAATACATGTTATTCTTCCCTATATTTGAACAATCTGTTCAAAACACAATCCATTCATAAGGGATTTTGCTTGTACAGATCTGAGTGGGAATCAGTACTTTCTTTGTTTGTCACTATGGAAACAAGTCAGCCTATCCTGAACAGCAGTTAGATCACGCAGAGTGATGCTCTCATCTCAGTGTAACTTCATCATGGAGCAGGCTGGCGCTGACATCTCGCCTCCAGCTCTTCACTCCTGGAAACCCAGCACCATGCAGGATCCACCCCGGAGGCTCTCCGCTGTGCCATTCCTCAGCTCCTTTTTTGAGGGTCGTCGCCACTCTGCCTCCGACCCTATCCTGCGGCTGCAGCAGGGGCGGCGCAGCTCTGCTGCCAAGGTGCTGTCCTCGTCCTCTCTCCAGGTGATGGTGGCCATGTCCTCTGTCAGCTGTGCTGAGAGAAACCCAACTTGCCCCGAGAGAAAAAGTAAAGCTCCTTTTCTTCTTAAAGATTGACACACCTTTGAGTTTAAATATAATGATTGTGAAGAAGCTATGCTGTGTTTATACCTGTTAAAATTTTGAGAATTCTACATTATACTTTTTATTGTCTGTTATGCTAAGAGATTCAGTAGACATGTAATAGATAAAAATGCTTGAATGTTTTATGTTTTTTTCATTAAAAATGTAGTTCTTGTGTAAAACTCATTTCTTTGTAGAAGATCTGCTGTAACAGTTTCTTCCTTTTCATTACCAGTACCCCATATGGAGATTCTTGTGTGCAAAGGCCTTTTCTGAAGTAAAGGATAGTGCACTTATATGAAAGGGAAACAGTTTTATTCCTGACAAAATGAAGGGGATTTAGCACCAACTTGTCATATGCAATCCTGAGAGAAATTGGAAGCTCTTTCCCTTGTTCCTGTTCCATTTGGAGAGTAGGATTTTAAATCTTCCCTTCTTCATATGTTCTAGGAAATTCAGGACGTCCAACGCCAAAATATACAAAAGTTGGAGAGCGTTTGCGGCATGTTATTCCTGGACACGTGGCCTGTTCTATGGCATGTGGTGGCAAAGCTTGCAAGTATGAAAATGCAGCCCGCTGGAGTGAACAGGAACAAGCTGTTAAAGGGATATACTCGTCCTGGTAAGTGATTCTGTCAGTCTTTGATAGCTCCCACCTACTGCTAAGTAGGAAAAGGAAATGGAGGTATAGGTGATGGCCAGAGGCAATAGCCAGTAGAAGAAGAAATGTGGGATTTTTAAGTCAGAGGACCTCACCTTCCATCCCTGGCTTCCCCTCTTGACAATCTGGCCTACTCACAGGCACTCTGAACCACAGTTTCCTCATCTGTAAAATGGAAATAATAAAACCAACCCTATAGGATTATTTTTTTTAATGAAGTAGAATGTTGTAGGTAAAGTATCTTAAAGAATTGGTAACTAGATAGATTTTAAATTTCAGAGATTTCTAGAAACAATTAAAATATTCAGCTATAAATTTGAGAAATTATGAGGTATATAGGTAGTTTTTCACTTTCATGCAGGTGAACTTTAGCCTCATTTTAATTTTGTTACTGTATTCTGTATAAAAGGATACATTTTCATACAAATACATACACTTCCAGTCTGCCTCAGTAGAGGGTGGTATAAGTTGTCAGTTTAGTAAATGATGTAAAATGCTTTCATTGTTTATGGTATGTAAGTGTAATTCATTCATTATTGAATCATGCTATTTTTATTATTACTAGCAAATTGTCAAGTATACCTTTTTTGATATAGTGATACCTCTGAAAAATTCTGATATTTAAAACCATATTTGGAATGCACTAAGAGGAATTCACTATTTAAAGAACTCTGCTGGTGAATCATTTTATAAAGTAAGAATCCATTTACAAATTAGGTATTTGTCAGCCAGTTTACTAACCTCCAGCCCTGTACTTTTTCATATTGGATGTGTTGGGTACATGTGTAGTGTTATAGTCTGGGATCCACTGTCACTACCTTCATCACTACCTTTTTTAGAGTGTCATGAAAAAAGCAAACACTACTCCTGAGATGTGGTCAGACATATAAATTTATAATAATGCAGCTTAAGGTCACATTAATATTTCTGGTTTATTGTTGACTAAACTATCTTGTTTTCACTTCTGCTGCTTTCACATTACATCTCTCCTAATCTTACACTAAGTGCTATTAAATTTGGGGGATCCCAAACCTTCGTGGTTCCCTGTTTTTAGATATTGCCCCAGGCACGAGAGATGGTATCTTTCTGAATCCTGACCTGCTCATCTGATGTCTCTGTTACTCCTCTCAGGTTCTTGTAACCCACAACTTGTGACAGTCTGTCTTAGGTATCTTTCACCAGACCACTGGTGGGAAATCTGATCAGAACAGAGGGAAGTTAGAGCCCTAGTGAGAATGACAGCCATTTACTGGGCCTCTATCCATTTGTACACTCGGTAAACATCCATTTGGTTACAGGCCAGTCACAGTGCTAGACATTTTCAAATTATTATGCTCATAAAACCCTTTTAAGTAGGCATTGTTAGTGTCATGTTATTGATAAGGAATTGAAGTCCAGAGAGACTAAGTAATTTGCTGCACAGCTGGAAAATAGAAAAGCCAGCATTTGAAACCAGACCTGAGTGACTCCAAAGTGATATTTTTTTTCTAAATTACAATAACTCAGCATTTATTCATAAACACATGCCAGGATTTATGCTAAAAGACTTTATACTCACATCATATTGAATTCTCACACCAACCCTATGAGGCAGGCATTATTACCCTCACTCAACACATTAGATAATTGAGGTACAGATAAGTATGTAACTAAAAATACCTCCCAGCCGGCCCTCCTCATTTAGTCAGTAACCTCTGGATAAATAATCCAGGATGTTATTTTGCTGCCAGTTGAGGTTTCTCCATTATTCTGTCATGTCCGCTAGAATCTCATCAAAGTCCTTGAAGATACTTTGCTGGAGCCCATAAATACATTATGTTCTGGAATTGTTTCCAGGGGTTTAAGAAGTGAGGGTTTCTTAGAGCCCTAATCATAATACAGAATTGAAGCCAGATTTGTATAAGGAGATTCTTATCTTACAGTATTGTTGAAATCATAGAAAAAGTAAGGGCTTGAAATCTTGCTTTCTCAGTTCTGTGCATTTCATCAGTCCCTCCTCCCATCTGTAGGGTCACTGATAATATCCTGGCCATGGCACGCCCATCCACTGAGGTCCTGGAGAAGTTCTGTATCATTGAGCAGTTCCGAAGGTAAATGTTGCATGTTAACACACTGTAATAAGCCAGCTTATGTCTTCTTTTCCACTGCTTTTGACTGAAAATAGAAAAGTGCTTTCATTTTACCAACAGAAATGTGAGGAACTTATTTCAAGTAAGATAAAGTTTTAAGAGTAGTTAATGTTCATTAATACCAAAAATGGTTATTTTTTATTAACACTGCCTCCCCAATATGACTAATTTTTTTCTTTTTCCTTTAAGCCACGGCATAAAAAGTATCATTAACCTGCAGCGTCCTGGTGAGCATGCCAGCTGTGGGAACCCTCTGGAACAAGAAAGTGGCTTCACATACCTTCCTGAAGCTTTCATGGAGGCTGGCAGTAAGTCCTTCCAACCTCCTCTCCATACATTACCAAGGACAGAACTCAGAGACTTTTGTCTGCTCAGTTCTTAGGTTAAAAAGGTGATGGAAACAAAGTTCATGCATAGTAGTAAGGCTTCTGAAAAGTGAAGATGAGATAACTTTGTCTTTAAATATCTTATTTAGTATTGGTGTTGAAAGTAAAAAAAGTACAGAATTTCTTTTTTCCTGTGAGAGAGATCTTGAGAGGAGACCTTGTAGAAATAATACCTGCATAATTAACATAAACAGTATGTCAGACCTGTCATCTCATTTAATCCTTAAAGCATTCATGTAATATAGTTGTTGGTCCAGTGGCTAAGACTGTGCTCCCAATGCAGGGGGCCTGGGTTCCATCCCTGGTCAGGGAAGTAGATCCCACATGCTGCAACCAAGACCCAGCACAGCCAAATAAATAAATGAACATTTAACTATATATATATATATATATATATAGTTTTGTGCTTCACATATGAGGTCACACAGACTGAGGAAGTTCTGACTTGCCCAGGATTACACAACTTAAACATAGCAACAGGATTAGAACCCAGGACTTAGTTGTGTTTTTACCTACCGCATAGCTCTAACCTGTGGGTAGGATGCGGGGATTCTGTATGTGACAAGTCCCGAAGCTCTGAGTCACAGGAGCTTTAGCATAGAATCCACTGAACATGTGTTATTGACACCAAGCTGGAAAGGATCAACCTGTGCCACTTCTACAACTTGAAGTTCATGCTAGCTTTTTATCCCACTAGTTAGAAAAATCTATATGTACCACCTCATGTCATTTATCAGTCAGTCAGACAGGTTTCAGTGCTTAAACAAGGTTGCATGCTTTCCCTCCTTGGTAGAGTAATTTTGGCATAGGTTATCAACTTTAATTTATAATCTTGCTTTTCATTAATTATTTCTGAGTTTCAGCAGGAAATGAGTTAAATAACACAGAATATGCTTTTTAAGAAATGCTAACAGTAAATTTACTGGAAATGGGAAAAGCCTGTTATTTTAGGTCTACACATCTAGTGAGATCTGCATGTTTTACAGCTGTATACTTTTCATGACTTCACTCAGTTTTTTCAAATGTCTTTGCAAGTATTTCTCCTACATGTTGATTTCTTCTTGTTCTTTCTCATTGTCCAGTTTATTTCTACAACTTTGGATGGAAGGATTATGGTGTAGCGTCCCTTACCACCATCTTAGATATGGTGAAGGTGATGACATTTGCCTTACAAGAAGGAAAAGTAGCTATCCATTGTCATGCAGGGCTTGGTCGAACAGGTAAATTCTAGTGGGTGGTTTTATTGCCTTTCTGTGTATTTAAACATATAAGGAAAAATATTTCCTAGTTCTTAAGGATAGTTTTCATATTCCTATCAAAGGTTTGGAGTCAAATGGAACAAGTCAATAAAAGATACTTGAAATATCTTAAATAGATAGTTTCAGTGACCATATATCCATGAGAGTATTTTTTGAATGATTTAGAGTTAAAACTGCATCATATTGAGAAATCGGTGGGTTTCCATAGCTAGCTGAATGACCTTTCTGATTTTCTTCTTTCAAGGAAAAAAGTCAATACTTTTGTTTTTAATACATAAGTCTTTTTAAAATTTTATCTTCCTAAACCAAAATAATAATGGAAATAGCAAGCATTGTTTCATCCAATAATCTTTTTGTTAGCAACACTGTAAGTTTTGAAGGAGGTTAATTTGCTGTATCTAGTAAGTGACAGGACCATGATTTAAAGCCAGCTATAAGGATTTTGTTTATAGAGTCTTAACTGTGCCTAAATTCTGTATAAAAATCAATGATTTTACTTTAAAACGCAGCAGAATATCAGTGCAATGCCGAAACCAGGGCACAAAAAGGATGGAATCTTCCTTGGTCATCTAATCCAACCAGACACCAGAGTTTGACTCTGTTTACAATGTACCCATGCACTTACCACTGGCCTTCCCACTTACTGGGGAGCGTCTTCAGATGGGGACATAGTTCTGCTCCAGATTGTCAGCTCTCATGGTTGAGCCAAGATCTTATTGTTCTAGGGATTCCATGTGATAGTTCTGCAGATATATCATGCTTACCCTAAAGAACTGCCTTATCCTAGTGAGAAAGATATGTTGGACCTTACCTCATACTAGGAAAACAGGCATTTTTCAGAGGTTCTGATTTTCACATGTAATGAGATTCAGAAACTTTGTGAATCACACAGATATCTTTTGATTTGCCTTTTGATGTTAATTAACTATTGTATTTAAATTAATTTATCACCTTTTTATTATTCATTTCAGTTTAGTGTTAATGATAGTACATAGTTTTTACACTGTTAATGTGGTCTTCTTTAATATTAAGTACTTATAGAAAAGTATCTGTGGTCTGGAGGAAAATATATATTAGTTTAGGCATTAGTTTAGTCTTAAAGAAGAAACTTCAAGAGAGAAAATAGATTGTGAAAATGAATAGTCACCAAAGATAAAAATACCCAAGTGGGAAAAAGCAGGTCTGGAATGTGCCACCAATTGATGTCAAAGCTGAAAGGGGTGGGAAGTTCTAAGCAGAATGTATGGAGTGATTGAATAGAAATTTTTAAGAACTGTTCAGAGTAGAAAGTAGTATTGGCTTCCTTCCATGTTGGAGTTAGGCATAATGAGGGTAAATGAACCAGGTCATCAGTTCATTCAGTCACTGCCCTCCACACAGCCGTCCTCCCTTACTCCACACCTACTCAGGTTCACTGTGACAGTGCTTGTGCTTGCCCTGGGGTACAGAGGTGACCAAGGTTCTAAGTCAAGGGGAGGGTTACCACAGAGACAAGTCAATAGGTGAACCCCTGTACCAAAAGTTTAAAAGTTATCATTGTTCTTAAAATGTTCCTCTATACATATGGTTTCCTAATACATATTCAAATTTTAAAATCATCAAAGAGTATAAATAAAAATATAAATTTTTCTCATACCAATCTTCATTTCTTCACTGTTTAGGTGTTTTAATAGCATGTTACTTAGTTTTTGCAACAAGAATGACTGCTGACCAAGCAATTATATTTGTTCGGGCAAAGCGACCTAATTCCATACAAACTCGAGGACAGCTACTCTGTGTAAGGGAATTTACTCAGTTTCTGATTCCTCTTCGCAATATATTCTCTTGCTGTGACCCCAAGGCACATGCTGTTACCTTAGCACAGTATCTCATTCGTCAGCGGCATCTGCTTCATGGATATGAGGCACGACTTCTGAAACACATACCAAAAATTATCCACCTTGTTTGCAAATTGCTGCTGGACTTAGCTGAGAACAGGCCAGTGGTGACAGAAGAAGTGGCAGACATACCTGGCCTCTCAGCTGAAATCGAAAAAACTGTTTCTGAGATGATCACAAGGCAGCTGGATAAGGAGTTACTGAGACATGACAGTGATGCATCAGACTCTTTCACCCCCAATGCAGTAGTGATGGATTTTGAGAATCAGGATGCGGTTCTTTCCAGTGAGCAGGAGTTGGACCCTCTTTGGAAGAGGCGGAATGTCGAGTGTCTTCAGCCCCTGGCTCATCTGAAAAGGCAGCTCAGCTACAGTGACTCAGATTTAAAAAGGGCCGAGTCGCTTCTGGAGCAAGGGAGGACTCCGTGGACGGTGCCTGCCCAAGCCTTGCTTTGCCATAATCCCAGGCAGCAGAAGCACATAAGCCATTGTTACTCCCCACAGTCTCCACAGCTAGATTTAAATAAGGAAACGCTGGTCCGCAATACATTTTCTTTCTGGAATCACACTAAATTTGGAGTCCCAGAGGGACTCAAAGATGATGGGTCATCAATTTTCCATAGGACGAGCATTCCAAAGGAAGTACAGCGAAGTAGAACCTTCTCTTCAGGAATTTCAGATTCATACAACCCTGGGGAACCAGTCGCACCAAACTTTGCAAATATTCCTAAGGGACCAAACTGTTCTCAACAGAAAGTATACCACTGTGAGTGTGAAAGTCATGGTGGTTGTGGCCCAAGCTCTGTTGCAGAGGATGGTGAGACTTGCCGCCGCCCTGTGGACTATGGGTCCAGTCCCAAAGCACAGTTCTTGGGGAATGAAACTCAGAACAGCAAATACCTGTCTGAAGTTGCTGCACATATGCCTTTACAGTCTGAGTTGAGTGTTGAAGCAAGGAGAATACTGGCAGCCAAAGCCCTGGCAAATTTAAATGAGATTGCAGAAAAGGAGGAAGTGAAAAAGAAGGTAGAAATGTGGCAGGTATTTGAATTTCATTCAATTATTTATGAGTAGGAAATATTTTTGTCAGAGCAAAAGTAATACACTTTCCCAAGTTCATTTGTTTTCAGGAATTTGAAGACATGTTGGTATAATACATAACCTTTGAACGTCAAGTTACTCAACTGTAATACCAAATTGCTGTCATTGAAATAACAGACACAGGTCTCTTGTATAGGTTCATTTCAGTCTCTGTGAAAGAAAGCACTTACTGCTTAGCACTCGTCAGGGTGCTTGACTGAACATGGCAGTGGTAGTGATTGATGACCATAGTTTCCTTCTTCCTTGCTGGGCCTGTGGGACTGATGGCCAGATGGATAGACAACTGTAGGAACTGACCTGAAGCATCTATAACCTGAGCCCTAGCAGGAAACCACACTTTGAGAACCCCGAGCTGAGAGATAAAATGAAATAGAGACAATTCTTTCCCAAAGCTCATTAACCCAAGTATCAAGTAAGGACAGAAGGATGAGTGATGAATGCTGACTGCTCAGCAATCCCTCCCCAGCCCACCCAAACAAGGCAGGTGTTGGATTCCAGAAAGCAAATGGGAGTGGCCACAGAGCCCCTTTGTCCACTGGTTTTATCTGAGATTGAGTCCCTGAGTTCTATTTCTTGGCTTTTACTTAAATTAGAATATGACATTTTAAACTTTAACATTGTTTTGTGTTGTACTTTCATGAGCGAGCAGTCTTAAATCATGCTCTCTGCCTAGAATGAGCAGCTGATTAGAGAGAAGACAGGCCTTATAAACCTAGTTATGGTAAACTGCCCAAATGTGGGGCTGACCTGGGGAGGCCTGGCTCAGTGATATTGGCTTGTTAGCCCATAATGTACCATGAATTATTTGTAGCTGCTTTTCCATCTCCTACCACTAATCAAGCAAGGTGTGTACACTTCCCAGGAGGTCAGGCCTTCCAGATGCAGAGGCAAGAAGAGGAGGCATGGAGCCTGCCTTCACTCACAACTGTTTGACAGGAGGAGAGCACTTTCACGCACGATTTTTTCATCAGAATTGTAGTGTTTTGCTTAATCAGTAGTTAAATGTATTGCTGTCTTCCAACATGAAATATTTTCTTTATTTTGTACTCCAAGCTGAACAAGCATTCCACTCAGAGGGCAGGTCTCCTCCACATAACTGAGCTACAGTAGCTAGCGGCAGGACCTCCAGTTTCAGGCTCGACAGCTCACCACCCCATCGTGGGTCTGCCCCACATGACCAAACTGTTTGAACACATAATATATACAAAAGCATTTTCTAGATGTAGATACAACTCTATCCTTTGGATAGGTTTGCCTTTTTTCCTTTCTGGATTTTATTGTGGGTCTTTCCGTAATAAAGAAAATCAGTTGAATTCTCTGCACCCCTAAGGCCCTTTCACATTGTTTCATGTGATTTTCACAGTAATCCTGTGAGACAGATGATACTATTTACAAATTCTTTGTTAATCTTTCAGTACTTACGAAGTAAGTATCACAGGTGGGAAAACTCACAGAGGTCAAGGGATGTGCTTGAGGTCACGTGGTCTGAATGTAGCAGAGCCAGGATAGTTCATGTGTTTAATACTTTACATCATCCCTGATGTTTTTCCTAGCCCCATTGGAAATTTTCAGAAAACAGCAATGATGTAATGGTCATTTTACTAAGAGGGTCTGTGAGTCATGTCGTTTCTGCAATAACATAAAATTGAATAAAAGCTACTCTGCTATGTACATGATCTACAAGATATGAAGGACTATGCGTAACTAAAAGTTTGGGCTTATTTATGAGAAAATAAAGAGAAACCAGTGCTGGAGGACCTTGATAGCATGAGAAAAACATCAGAGACTGGGGTAGAGCAGATCTGGGTCGGGAATGTGCTCTCTTAGTTTGGGCTCCTGGGAAAGTTACTTCTTCTTTCATGAGCCCCCCAGTACATTCATCAGTAAAGGGGACCTCCATGCTGGGTTGCTATAAGAAGCAGAGAAAAGTCTTGTGTCATCATTCCTGTCATACTACAAGTTTTCTATGAATATTAGATTGGGTGAATGAATGAATGGTGGTAATTATTCTGCTTATTACTATTGCAAACATGTATTTTATTTATTAAAACATAAATCTGAACCCTCTCAAAATTAAAAATAGTTACCTTACTTTCCCCCCTACTCTCTGTGAGGTAAAGTTTTAAAATCTCCTTAAATTATCTCCAGGCATTTGAAGTATTGGCAAAACTTCCTAGTTGTTTTACCCTATCAGATTCAGAATGCAGGACTTGTTAAATTTTACATGGGATTATAAAAAGGAATTTGAAAGAAATAGGTTATATATACCACATTTATTAACTTTTTGGCACTTTTATACTTTTTCATTTACCATTCAACTTCCTTGCAGTAAATACTTGTTTTGTTCTAAGGAGCCTGAAAAGAAAGTTTCCTTCTTGAATTGTTTCTGTAGTTTCTGAATGAAATGGAGAACTCGGGTTAACTAAGCCTTCTCAGTATCAGGAGCTTTAACAGCCCTCTCAGTTTATTCAGCCCACCAGTGGGGTGGGGATGAATTTCACAAAGGGAAACTGAGGCTTAGAGAAATCAAATGTCTTAGCCCAGGGTACTGAGTGAAAGTGGGACCACTGGGAGGGGTTCCAGTCCCCACCTCAGAGCCTGAGGCTTCACTCTCCTGGAGAGCCTAGGGCTCATCAGATATCACAGCATGCCTCCCTGCCCTCCTCTCCCTCGCTTTGTCTCTCTCTCTCTGTACCTTTCCCTCCTCTCTTGTCCTGTCCACTCTCCTTTCTCTTTCTTTTTCTTTCTCCTTCCCTTTTTAGAAAGAACTAAATTCCCGAGACGGAGCTTGGGAAAGAATATGTGGCGAAAAGGATCCTTTCATCCTGTGCAGTTTGATGTGGTCTTGGGTGGAGCAGCTAAAGGAGCCTGTGATAACCAAAGAGGACATGGACATGTTGGTTGACAGATGTGCAGTTGCCTCGGAAGCACTGTTCTTATTAGAAAAGGTAAAATAGCTGTTGAACAGTTGATGAAGTTAACTGAGGCCCTCAGTACAAGTTTTACACACTAAAAATAACCATTAAAAAAAAAAAGAGGACTCACACAGAATTCCATATTGAGGTCTAATTTAAAATTTTCCAAGGTAAGGGAAGAAATGCATCCCCAATATAAACATTCAGAAGATACTAAAGTAAAACGGGAAAATACCCATAACCCCAGGTTCAGTTCAGTTCATTTCAGTCGCTCAGTCGTGTCAGACTCTTTGTGACCCCATGAACTGGAGCATGCCAGGCCTCCCTGTCCATTACCAACTCCCGGAGTTCACCCAAACTCATGTCCATTGAGTCGGTGATGCCATCCAGCCATCTCATCCTCTGTCGTCCCCTTCTCCTCCTGCCTTCAATCTTTCCCAACATCAAATGAGTCAGGAGAGCTACTTTAAACATTTTCATTGAAACATTTTCAAGTTTTTTTCTTTCAGTCTTATCAACACATACGTTAACTTGGTAAAAATTATTTCACATAAAATGTTATACTTCATTTTTGCTCAAAATTATAATATGGATGTTTTTCCATGTGTTTTTCATAAATGTAAACTTAAATGGGTAGATAATGCTCTAACATGAGATATGCTATAACTAATCACTTTCTCATTTTCAGGTGTTTGTTTCTACTTATTTACTATGAGCATATAATGTGACTAACTGAAGTGGGTTGGAATATACAATCATTTGTATGTCTTTAAAAAGGGTGTGTCACATATACATTTATGTGTATAATTTTGTATATATAAAATATAGAAGGAAAAATAAGGAACTGATAATAATGGTTGCCTTTAGAGAATAGTAATAGGAGTCAGTAGATCTAGAAAGCAAGAGAGACTTTTCATTGTAGATTCTTTTATACAATTTAATATTTTTAACGGTGTAGAGATAGTAAATTTTCATCTATAAATAGGATTTGTTTTGTTTTAGGAAACAATGTTACCTCATAATCAGCCTTGAGTAATCTGCTATGCTGTGGTATAAACATTTCATTGCTTCCAAATCTTCTGCTACTAACTACTGCTTAATATAGACACACAGAGATACACACCGGCATTTGTGCACAGTTGTGCGATGCCCATGAGCATTTGAATGACAGATGGATCCAGAGCAGGGATAAGGAAGGCAGTTAACTTTCACTGATTGGGTGGCAGTGGGCCAGGCCCTTGCTAGGTCATAATTTCTGTTTTCACCTTTGTTCATCTCCATTGCTCAGAGAGGTAGAGGCCCGACTTTTCAGAAGAGGGAATGTGAAGCAGTCTGCCCACAGCATGCAGCCTGTGTCAGAGCAAGATACAAACTCTGGCACCAAAGTCCTGTACTTTTCTGTCTCATTGTGCTATTTCCACATTATTCACTCCAGTCCTCACATGCAGGGTGTTTACATTATTTAGAGTTTTGATACAGATCGTAATGATAATTTGTGATTGCATGTTTTTCTGCATTTCAGATTATGTCCTTGGAGTAGATTTTCAGAAGTAAAATTAGTGACTCAGTGGACAGGGTGTGTTGGATGCAAATTGCTCCAGTGATAGGGTTTCTCCTTTGCTTCTCCAAAGGAAACAACCCTTAGGAGTTAAGCTGGGGACACATTCTTCAGGGACCTTTCCCCTTATGCTTTAGCATGTTCCTGGAGGGCTGTAGTGGTCTTTCTTCTTCTGTCCTTCCCCATTCAGTATTGTCTGCCACTGGCAAGACATGATGAAGGCACTGGGTGCTGAGTACTAAGCTGTCTAGTACACATACTGCTTGAGGTGCCAGACACTGAGTGACTGTGTCTAGAAACAGCAAGAATGAATCATCTTCAGTAAACTGCATGGAAGGCCTTTGATTAAAAATTGCACTTATCTTCAGATTCAAGTATATTTTGTGTAATAAATAACCAGCTTTGATATTATCTCCTGAAAGCTGTTCAGAGTAACATGTAACAGTAAACATTGGTAGAGCCCCTGGTAGATAGTTTAGTATTTGAGGTAGTGAATACTTGATTGCAAACCAGTTCTTGGCTCAGCAGTTGTTTTGAGTTTATTTCTTGAGGCATTTTTCAGACAACTTGTTTGATTTCGATTTCTGCAAAACAGGGCCAGCAACAAACTATTCTTTGCGTGTTGCATTGCATAGCGAGCCTGCAGACGATTCCTGCAGACGTGGAGGAAGCTGTTCTTGCCCGCGCCATTAAAGCTTTCACTAAGGTAGGTTGCACTCCTCCTTCCCACTTCAGACCACAGCATAATCTTAGTAAATCAGAATCCAGAGGTTGTCATTCTTCTCTAAAATAAAACTTTTGGCCATGTTTCCCTTTAGTGGAAATATGTTTGACATTTCATGAAAGTTACAGACTTTTGGCTAAAAAATACCAGTTTCCTAACAATGATATAAGAAAAGGCTGAACCTGGGTTTTTTGAAGGAAAACTTTGAAACAAAGAACTTTTATGTAGAGAGAAACAATTAAGTGTTGAGGAAATATTTTTAAATCATGTGCCTAGTAGAATTCTAACCCTAGGAGAGAATCTTTTCTTCTTGAGCCAGTTCTACTTTGGGTCTGAACAAGAAACTGCCTATTGAGAATTTAACATGCAGCTTTGGCAGTTCAGTACCATGTCTGGTTGGCAGATCCTAAGCAAAGTTTCCTTTACATGCACATCCTTTTGTCCTGCAGCAGTCTTTCCTGACTGAAGAAAGATGCCAGATTTTGTGCCAAGAGAAAAGGTTCCTCTCAGCTAATTTGTTTTGTGTTTCTTGTATGTGATACCAAAATATCATTAAACAAAGAACCCTGTTTTTTGATGACAGCATCTTTGGCAAACATTTATATTAATAGCAATTGTTATTTGTATTCATTTACCAATCTCTTTCCCCATCCACTCTTTCCAAAGTGATGTCCTTCTTACAGATTTCTTTGTTCCTCATCCAGAGCTTTTTTCTTCATCTAGAGCTTTACAGCACTAACCACTTTGCATCCTCTCAGTCAGTCTCTTTGTGACTATTTCCAGAGTTAGCACATCAAAACCAAATTATGTGATCTTTTACAACTGTGTTTATGTTTTCATAGACCCAGAGATTACCTGCTCTGTGGGGAGGGTTGTGGTTTGGTGTGTAACAAAAGTATGCAGTTCAGGCCATTACTAATATTATTAAGTTTTTCAGATAGGATAGACAAAACAATGATTAAGATAAAGTTAAATTTCTGAATTTAATTAAAAATAAGTCCTTAATACTGGTCTCCCTGAAAGCAGTAGAAATTCTTTACAACTTCTATTGACCTTTTACAGCAATACTAATGAAAAGTTAAATATATTGGTTGTTCCAAATCTGTCTATAAAAATGTTAGAAGACTGTTCTTGGGTCTTTCCCCTTGAGTACAGTCTTAGGAATAGAGGCCCTGATGGCTTTTATTCCAGACTAGCTCGTGAAGGAAATCTGTGTAGCATCTGCTTCCAGTGTAATAGATGAGATTTCCTTCAGGCCACAGCTTAGCAGCCTTGGCACAGCTCCCTCATCAGACACTGGGGAGTTCCTCAGCAGTGAGGCAGACTCCTTGCTTGTGTGGCCTCCACTTGTGTCCCCCTGCATCATCCCCAGGGGGCTTGGAAGGCAAGGGAGCCCATGTGATTATGGAGCGTGTGCTGCCTTGAGTCATAAAGTTGTTTGACTCAACACTGTCATGTCTTCTGCCAGTGTCCAAAGTTGTGTGAGACCCTTCCCAGCCCCCCTGGAGGGAACAGCCTTCCTGTCTCCCTCCAGAAGGGAAGGGATCACTGGTCAAGGAGTCCTGATCTTTTCCTAAGGGGTTGTACATTTGGCAGTGGGAGTAGGGTGGAGGTGTGGTGATTGCCCTGGGTCTCTGTCCTAATGTCATTGCAACCCTGCAATACAGTGAGCTTGGATAAGCAATCCCAATATGTGTACATGGTGCCTTCCCACCAATGGGAAAGGAAATTAACTTTTACAGAGAGGTTTTTACATGTGTCACGCCCGTGATAGATTTTCCTATTTTGTACTCACGGAAATCCTAAGGAGATGGATGTTGTGATCTCCATTTTACAGAAAGGTTAGATATGACCCGAGGCTACAATTGCTTACAGAGAGCTAGGCTTCCTATTCAGGTCACCTCAGTGCAACACTTAACCTGGTGTGCACTGTTTTAATAAGGAGACTTTTCCCTTAGGCCAGCCATGATTAGTCTCTGGATTCAAAACCCCCATCACACTCACTGTTGGCTTGCTTCAGGAGTACAGTAGCTATCCAGGCACTAGATTTAATTGTTTTAGTTTTCATTCGTAAGTTTAGTATTGACATAATTGGCAGTTCTAATATACTACTTTAATTTAAACTAATATGTGAACTGTATTGTGTGTCCTTATAAAATTGTATGTAATTTTGTTTGTAAGTCTTTGTTTTTCTCCACCCCCTTTCTTTTCTCCCAGAATAAAGACTGGTTATAGTATCCTGAATTCTTGTTATAGTATACTGAATATAAATTTTCTTTTTCACTAGGTTAATTTTGATTCTGAAAATGGACCAATAGTCTACAACACCCTGAAGAAAATATTTAAGCACACACTGGAAGAAAAAAGAAAAATGACAAAAGATAACCCTGAGCCTGGCATTTAGTGACGCTGACTTTCCCTTCATGACTGTTTCAGACTTGAAGATCTGGGTGGCATTTCTGCTCATAGCTGAACAAATTGAAGTGTGGAACTGCTTCGTTTCATAGCACTTTATTTCAGATGCTCTCGGTTTGTGCTCAGAAATGCTTGTTCCTGTTTGGAGCAATTATTTATTTTAAAATATCCTTCAGTTACATTTTTATGTTAAAAAATTGCCATAAAGTCAGTGCCACTTCTTTTATTTATGTATTTATTTAACTGAGTTAATATTGTTGTATTAATATTTTAAGAATGTGGTGTTTACATCCTTGTTCTTTTTTGACATTTTGGAAAAAGTTGTAACTCTTCTTTCCAAAACAATTATTTTATTGTTGGAGCTCTTCTCTTTATTGATGGAATTATCTGTTTACCAAATAATTTTAATAGTAAAACTTTACTGTGTATGCCCTGATACATGACCTTAAGGAAGTCACCAAGTGTCTTAAACTGTAAGATATTTGTTATAAGAAGGCTATTGTTACACCATTTTAAAGGATTTTTTTACATTTTTTGATTTTTTTGTTTTTTCTTTTTACAAATGTGGCAAAGAGTCTCAAATGTATTATTTTTGTGAGTGTTTTAGTTTTACGTTAAAGGATTGACAGTACAGTGTTTGGGACTTTTTACTGTGGGAAATAGGCTTGCTCTTTGTCAGGCTTCCTGACAACCTCACTGACCTCTGCTGTCACAGGCGGAAGGAACAGTTCTTAACACATCAAGCCTTATTCCCACTCTCCTGGGCTGTTGCCGAGCTGAGCAGCATCTTTACAGAGAAAGTAGGATCGGTGACAAGCAGTGCAGGAAGCTGCAGGACTCCAGCAGAACTGTCCTACAGGGGCGGGCGCCACAGCCACAGCCACTCCCCAGAGGCAGTTCTGTTCATGCTGATGTTGTGATAGCATGAGCCCCAGCCCACACGTCCTAAGTCGACTGTTTCATAGACCCAGTTGCCTCAGGGCTTTATCTTTGGTTGCTTTTCTGTGAGAATTTAGATGTTTAAATTGAATTTGACTCATTGTAGGTTGCATTCACCCTACAGGTTTTAGATAAGAGGAAGTAATTGCCTAAATTATTTAGTTCCTTATAAACCAAACTATCAGTAATCAAAGCCATTAAATAATATTTAAGTGAATATGTGGGGCACAAGAGGCCAAGCCTCTCTTTTTTTCCCAATAAAAGTGATATTAAACCAGTTTCAAACTAAAGCTACTACTTAATCTTAAAGACAGAATTTCAGAGAGAGTAACTAATTTACAAGAAATGAAATTTCTCCAACTTGTACATTTCTGAATCAACTCTAGCACATCAAAAATGTCTGTCATTATTGGTCTTACTAACTCTAGTGGCAAATGCCATACTGTTTGAATTTTTAGGAAATCAAATCAAGTGAATTTTAGTGAACTGGTTTGCCCATTCCTGAAATTTCTCATTTTCAAGTGCCTGATCTAGGAAAGACAGGGAGAAAACAATTACATTTATCCAAAGGTACATTATAAAGATATATATTTTATACCTAAAAAGATATTTATCCTCATGTTTGTCGATCTCAAATGGACAGGTGCCACCATGGCTCATTTGACAAGTGACTCTTGGCCTGTGCATCTGAAATGATCATTTCAGATTAGAGAATAAATCCTGAACAGCCATGCTGTGACCACAGCAGTGCCTGTCTAAAATCTAAGTGCACCAGTCTGAGAAAGAGAGATGGTGTGATTAATCAAGTTGTATACAGGTTTTGTATTTATTTGAATAAAAGTGGGGGAAAAAAGCACATGATCTTTGTCTTGTACTTCTTTAGCTTAGTGCTCTTGAGATCCTGATGTTAAAGATTTGGCTTTGTGATTAGGATTTCCTAGTGAGCAGTCTGAGTTGCAGACTGAGTAGTCAGCTGGCCAGGCTCTAGTCAGCCCCGACTCTGTTGGTTCAGAATGACCAAGGGATGGAGACAGGCAGATAGGAGGATTCTAAGAGAAATATGGGAGGAAAATCTCAAGGTCAGCAGGATTCCTGCCTTCCAGTATTTGAACTGGTGAAGAGTTCTCTGTAGCCCAGAGGATAGAAGTCTACCTACTAGAAGAAGTTACAGGCCTACAAAAATTAAGCTCAGCAGAGTGGAAAGAGCCAAAACTGCACACATTCAGAACTTAACTACCACGGCTGAGCACATGCATTTTCTTGATTACTTCTCTTACCAGGCCAGGAGTGAAGTACTTTTCATACTTGGCTGATAAAAGGATTCCCCTCTGACTGACTTTGAAGTATGTTCTCCCTCTTGAGACTCTTTCAGCACTAGATTCCATGATGGCATTAGAGAGCACTGCATTCTGTAACTTCAGTGGAAATATCCTACAATTTTTGTCCTCTGAAAAAGACTGAGCTCACTCTATTGCTATTATATATATGTGTGTGATACACACACGCAAACATACATACATATATAGAAAGTGCATGACTTCTTGCCACTTCGAGTTCTTTTTCCTGTTTCAGTGAACTTGCTGATGCTCTTTGAGATGAAGTGCTGCTATTTTAAAGTTGCCTCATCTGTTTGTATAACTCAGAAACACTATGCTGATCTACTTTCTCATAGCTTCAACCAACTTCCCAGTTCTATCTGAGAAAGAAAGAGTATGTGCTTTCATCACTCTGGATTCCATGAAAATTAAACATATATCATACTTCAATAGAGAGGAAGTTTCTGTATTTCTCTCTTAAATGGAGGACCGTTGCTTATATATGCTTGGGTGCTATTTCTGGCTGTTCTCTAGAGGTCCGAAAACGTTTCCAGAGATAGTATATTGTAGACAGAGTGTGTGCCCCAAGTTCTTGATATCTGAAGGCCCCCAAATAATTTGAGGATAATTTGAGGAATTGTTTAAAAGTGACAGCTTACTCATAGGATCTTTGTTGTTCAAAATTATTAAGCATTGATACATTTTCAGTAAATTAAGAACCACATTTCCTTTGATGCTTTTTATGAATGTGACCCAAGAGTAACACCTTACCCAAGGAGCCCTTTTCAGTGTTGAAGTGAAAGTTGCTCAGTCATGTCCGACTCTTTGCAACCCCATGGACTATACAGTCCATGGAATTCTCCAGGCCAGAATACTGGAGGGGGTAACCTATCCCTTCTCCAATATATCTTCCTGACCCAGGAATTGAACCGGGGATTTTTGCATTGCAGGCAGATTCTTTACCACCTGAGCTATCAGGGAAGCCCTAATATCTGGGCTTCCCTTGTGGCTCAGCTGGTAAAGAATCCTCCTGCAATGTGGGAGACTTGGGTCGATCCCTGGGTTGGGAAGATCCCCTGGAGAAGGGAAAGGCTACCCACTCCAGTATTCTGGCCTAGAGAATTCCATGGACTGAATAGTCCATGGGGTCACAAAGTCAGACACGATTGAGCGACTTTCACTTTTCAGTGTTAGGTGGTTGAAAATTATTTACAGATAAAATGGCAGGAGAAAGATTCAACAAATCCTGTTACACAGCGGTGGATTATTTTTTAGTTATGCTTTTAAGCATGAGCTGATCTCTGATTAGCCCAGCTCTGGCTGACAATAAAACTGATTTACAAGTAATCACAATGGAGCCATTCAACAGTAGAGCTGTAGTGAACCTTCATTCTAAATCGTCAATTAAAATAGCTAGTCACTAAAAATAATGTCCCAATAAGATTTTAATATCATAAAGTCTTTTGCCCTGAAAAAATAAAAGTTTCATACATCCACTGCAATTTACATCACAACAGAAGGCTATTATGCCCTTGCCTCCTGGCTTTCTTGATTAAAATTAAAAGATGTTTTACTCTTCAGATTGCCTCTTTGGGAGAAAAGTTATATTTTTAGAATACATTCCTACTTACCTAACCATTTGATTACAGTCTGCAAATATTACTTGGTTTTGATTTAGTGAATTGCCTTTTCATTTCTTTCTCCTCTTAAAAATAAAACAGACTACTCAGACATTGAATTATGTTGAACTATACTGAATGGCCATTTCTGCAGGTCAAAAATTATCAGATATGGGCCATTTTATACAGTTCAACTGAATACTAAATTTAATTTTCCTGGGACCAGTAGGTGACATTTTCTAAATTATTTTAGCAAAGTTTAGATGATTAGTTACTTTCTAAGGATATCCTTTATGCTCAGAGTTCCAAAACAAATGAAAGAGATTAATATAAAACTATTCTTTCAACAACTGATTTGTGCTCCTCTGAGCTTCCACTCTGCTGATGCTGGGGACACCCAGGAATCATTCAGTCATTCATCCCTCCACCAGGAGCCAAGTCTAGTGCATGTCTGTATGCCACTTGTTCATGCCATCTCCTTCCATCAGCACCCAAAATGAGTTCTGCATTGTCTGCCACCTAGCTACCCACTTCAGTCCACACCTTCATTCTTTCTATACAATGGTGGAAGAATAATTCTCAATACTTTATTATTGTTAATTCTGAGTGTCCTTCAAAACTCAGCTCTGATCCCTTCAAACTATGTATTAATTAACACTTTGTTAAATGTAATTAAATTCAACTACCCGATACCACAGAGGTAGGGAGGTGTCATGAGCTGAATTAAGTCCTAAAATTCATATGTTGAAATGCTAACCTCTAGTACCTCAGAATGTGACTGTGTTTGGAGACAGGTCTTTTAAGAAGTGATCAAGTTTAAAAACAAAGTCTGTATGTGTGTCTCACATGACTTAAACGTAATATGCTGGATTTGTTGGTATTTCTTTTCATCCATGAAACTGCTACTCCTGGTGTAACACTGGTGCATAGAGAGGACTCAACAAATGTAATATGCATAAAAGGGAAGAGGGTAGAGGAAAGGAAAGTAGAGCCCTGGTGTCAGTGTATATAGAAAAAAATACCTGGGTCAGTTATGTTTAAAAATTGGGTTATTTGCAAAGCAGAGATAGAGACACAGATGTAGAGAACAAATGTTTGGACACCAAGAGGGGAAGGTGGGATGAATTGGGAGATTGGAATTAACATATGTACACTATTGATTCAATGTATGAAATAGATAACTAATGAAAAACTACTGTGTAGCTCAGGAAACTATGCAATGCTTTGTGGTGACCTAAAAGGAAAGAAAACCCAAAAAAGAGGGGATATGTGTATATATATAGCTTCGTTTTGCTATACAGTAGAAACTTAACATTGTAAAGCAACTATACTCCAGTATATTATTATTAATTTAAATAAATAAAAACAAGGAAGTGGAGTGTATAGGGGCATAATGGAAGTAATGGTTCTCCACTTCATTCAACAGGCTTCCCTGATAAATCTGTTGGTAAAGAATCCACCTGCAATGCAGGAGACCCCAGTTCAATCCCTGGGTCAGGAAGATCTGCTGGAAAAGGGATAGGCTACACACTCCAGTATTCTTGGGTTTCCCTTGTGGCTCAGCTGGTAAAGAATCCGCCTGCATTGCGGGAGACCTGGGTTTGATCCCTGCGTTGGGAAGATCCCCTGGAGAAGGGAAAGGCTACCCACTGCAGGATTCTGGCCTGGAGAATAAAACATCCCATGCCAGTAGACTATGCCAAGTTACATATATCTAGAGTAAGCACTAGGAAAACTGTAGTAATATACTCACTATAATCAAGATGGGATTTTTTTTATGTTCAAATAACTACAACAGGAAAGAGAAGAAGAATGAGGAATACAGAAAACAAACAAATAATAAAATGGCTGACAAATTCTAACAATTACCTAAATTCAGATGGTCTGAATGCACCAAAGACAGATTGGCTTAGTAGATAAAAATGACTAATAAATCCTACCTTCCAGAAAGATTAAAATACAATGTTATAGATAGGTTATATCATTCATTATTTATTAAAAACAGAATGGTTTATTAGATAAAGTAGACTTTAGAGCAAAGAAAATTACAGAAACATTTGTTTCTGTTGTTTAGTCGCTAAATTGTGTCTGACTCTTCTGCAACCGCATGAGCCATAGCCTGCCAGGCTCCTCCATCCATGGGGATTTCCAAGCAAGAATACTGAAGTGGGTTGCCTTTTCCTTCCCCACAGAAACATTACACAGTGATAAAAGGATCAGCCCACCAGGGATACATAATTCTGAGTAAGTCCACACCAGCTATCAGAGCTTCCAAATACATGAAGCAAAACCTGGTAGAGCTGAAAGGAGAAATAGACAAAGCCACAGTTAAGCTTATAACTTCACCATCCCACTCTCAGCAACTGAGAGACTGTGCAACAGAAAGCAAAGCTGTAGAGTCACTGAAACAGGCACATGCATATGACAGGGGCTTCCACATACACAAACACACACAACAAACACGGGCTCCTCTGCAGCAGTTCTGACTGGTTTATCTCAGGACACTTTGCTCTCCTAAGAATCAATGAGTTCCTCAAACAGCTTTTGCTTATTTCTATTATATAATATTGATTGATTTTTATATATGTATTATATAATTATTATATAAATAATATATATTACAATATATAATTATATAATACATTATATAATATATAATTATAATATGTGCTTATGTAATATAATTATAATATATAATATAATGATTATATAATATAATTATAACATAACTTTACATATTATTATATATAATTATATATTATATATATATATATTTATATTTATATATATGGCTTCTCCAGTGGTGCTAGTGGAAAAGAACCTGCCTGCCAATGCAGGAGACAATAAGGGTTTGATCCGTGGGTTGGGAAGATCCCCTGGAGAAGGGCATGGCAACCCACTCTAGTATTCTTGCCTGAAGAATCTCACAGACAGAAGAGCCTGGTGGCCTATAGTGCATGGGGTCACAAAGGGTCGGACACAACTGAAGTGATTTGACATGACCAGACACACACACACACACACACACACATATATTAGTAATTGACACCTTTCTAAAATAATTCACTTAAAGAACATAAACCCATTCAGTACTTCTTAATATAAATATTTTTAAGTTAGTGGCATTGTTTTTAATTTTTGCAAATCTCTTTAAGTTCTGACAAGAGAAAACAACTGGATTCTCATATCTGCCTTGCATTCATTTTGTTATACTATCACACATGTTGTAACCACTGGAAAACTACACCGTATATTCATGAGCATGAGAAATGCACATAACAAATACTCTAATGAAAAAGTAAAGGTTGCAGACACCTGAATCTCAGGTCCCCTACAGGTATCCCTGACAGCGTATGGCCTCTATCAAGTCAAAGCTAACAGCCCAAAGCTCTTTCCAAGAAAGCCTCCCACAAAGGTGATGCTGCTGGAAGTGGATTCTGTTTGATAAGGAGAGAGAAATGAGTGCAAAGGAAGAGGGAAAGGAAAGTTGGGAGAGGAACGGAAAGTGTGAGGTTTTTTGTTTGGGCTATTTTTTTCATCACTTTTCAAAAACCACAGAGAAAGACACCCTGAAACTATGAAGCTAGGGAAGCAGTTCTGCCCCATCTCATATAACATGAACAACAATCCCATATAAAATTATTAAAAGAAAAAAGATTAATGGGTTAAATTTGGAATAACATTCCTATAAATAATGAAAGAATGCAGAGATATATGCTTGCAAAATAAAGACATGTCTAATATTTAAATGAGCTTTAAAAATTAAGATTATAGATGCTATGATAGAATAGCAAAAAAATACAATATGAAAAATTCAGAAATGAGATGATTGGTTAAAAACAAGATCTGGAAAAAAAAAAGCAGATGAACTCAAGAAAGAATTAGAAATAAAGAGAAAAATTTTGAGAAACTGAATATTAAACTTATGGATGTGCTATGTGCTATGCTGCTTCAGTTGTATACAAATCTTTGTGACCCTCTGCACTGTAGCCCACTAGGCTTCTCTCCATGGGATTCTCCTGGAATGGGTTGCCATGCCCTCCTCCAGCAGATCTCCCTGACCCAGGGATTGAGCCTATGTGTCTTATGTCTCCTGCCTTGGCAGGTGGGTTCTTTACCACTAGTGCCACCTGGGAAGCAAAAAACAAATGAGTCCAAGAGAAACAAAGGAGGGAAGGAGGAAAACAAATTTACAAAGTAAAGTTTAAGAAGATTTGAGAAAAGTGATAGATACAGAGGACAAAGAAGATTCAACGTAAGTATAACAGGTATATCTGAAAAAGAAAACTGAAATAATGGGAAAAAATAAATAATAATTTTAAAAACTACGCTATCAAAAAAAATTGCTCAGTGAAAGAGCAATGTACTTACAAGTATATACTAAAAATTTACTCCATTTACATGCAAAAATCAACCCAGGCTGGTCAACAGTGACACATACTCTAGTAAAATCATTGGTTTTTAAAAGAAAAAGAAAAGCCTCTTTGGACAATCAGACAAAAGACCAAGTTATTTAAGCTTCCAGTTCAAGATGGCAGAGAAGGACATGCATTCATCTCCTTCTGCAAGAGCATCAAAATTGCAACTAGCTGTTGAACAACCATTGACAGGAGGATGCTGGAACCCACCACAAAAATATATCCCATGTCCAAAGACAAAGAAGGCACAGTGAAACAGTAGGAGGAGCACAACCACGATAAAATCAAATCCTATACCTGCCGGGTTGGTGACCCATAAACTGGAGAACAATAATACAAAAGGAGTTTTCCCACTGTTGTGAAGGTTCTGAACCCCATGTCAAGCTTCCCAGCCTGGGGATCCAACCAAGAGACTGGGAATTCCCAGGGAATCTGACCTTGAAGGCCAGCAGGATTTGATTATAGGACTTCCACAGGACTGAAGGAAACAGTCTCTAGTCTTGGAGAGCACATACAAAATCTACGTGTACCAAGACCAGGAGAAAAGGAGCAGTGACCCCACAGGAGACTCACCAAAGCTACCTGCTGGTGTTGGAGGGTCTCCTGTGGAGGCGAGGATTGACAGGGGCTTACCACAGGGAAGGGGGCACAGGCAGCAGTAGTCCTGGAAGGCCCCCATTGGCATACACCCTCTTCAAGGTCACCATTAACCCTACCATAGCCCTAGACCCCAGGGATGGGTTGCCTCAGGCTAAACAACTAACAGTGAGGGAGTACAACCCCACCCATCAGCAGATAAGTGGATTAAAGTTTTACTGAGCAAGGCCCTACCCACCAAAGCAAGACCCAGTTTTTCCCACTGGCAGACCCTCCCATCAAGAAACTTACACAAGCCACTTAGCCTCCTCCATCAGAGGGCAAACAGAAGAAGCAAGAAGAACCACAATCCCACAGCTAGAATAAAAACATTTAGTCAGTTCAGTCACTCATCGTGTCCAACTCTTTGCAACCCCATAAACTGTAGCACGCCAGGCCTCCTGTCCATCACCAACTCCCAGAGTTCACCCAAACTTATGTCCATCGAGTCGGTGATGCCATCTAACCATCTCATCCTCTGTCGTCCCCTTCTCCTCTCACCTTCAATCTTTCCCAGAATCAGGGTCTTTTCAAATGAGTCACCTCTTCGCATCAGGTGGCCAAAGTATTGGAGTTTCAGCTTCAACATCAGTCCTTCCAATGAACATTCAGGACTGATTTCCTTTAGGATGGACTGGTTGGATCTCCTTACAGTCCAAGGGATTTTCAAGAGTCTTCTCCAACACCACAGTTCAAAAACATCAATTCTTCAGCACTCAGCTTTCTTTGTAGTCCAACTCTCACATCCATACATGACTACTGGAAAAACCATAGCCTTGACTAGATGAACCTTTGTTGGTAAAGTAATGTCTCTGCTTTTTAATATGCTGTCTATGTTGATCATAACTTTTCTTCCAGGGAGCAAGCATCTTTTAATTTCATGGCTGCAGTCACCATCTGCAGTGACTTGGGAGCCTAAAAAAAATAAAGTCTCTCACTGTTTCCACTGTTTCTCCATCTATTTGCCATGAAATGATGAGACCAGATGCCATGATCTTTGTTTTCTGAATGTTGAGCTTTAAGCCAACTTTTTCACTCTCACTTTCATCAAAAGGCTCTTTAGTTCTTCACTTTCTGCCATAAGGGTAGTGTCATCTGCATATATGAGGTTATTGATATTTCTTCTGGCAATCTTGATTCCAGCTTGTGCTTCATCCAGCCCAGCATTTCTCATGATGTACTCTGCATAGAAATTAAATAAGCAGGGTGACAATATACAGCCTTGATGTACTCCTTTTCCTATTTGGAATCAGTCTGTTGTTCTATGTCCAGTTCTAACTGTTGCTTCCTAACCTGCATACAGAGTTCTCAGGAGGCAGGTCAGGTGGTCTGGTATTCCCATCCTTTGGAGAATTTTCCACAGTTTATTGTGATCCACACAGTCAAAGGCTTTGGCATAGTCAGTAAAGCAGAAATATGTTTTTCTGGAACTCTTGCTTTTTCGATGATCCAGTGGATGTCAGCAATTTGATCTCTGCCTTTTCTAAATCCAGCTTGAACATCTGGGTTCACAGTTCACGTATTGTTGAAGCCTGGCTTGGAGAATTTTGAGCATTACTTTGCTAGAGATGAGTACAATTGTGCGGTAGTTTGAGCATTCTTTGGCATTGCCTTTCTTTGGGATTGGAATGAAAACTGACCTTTTCCAGTCCTGTGGCCACTGCTGAGTTTTCCAAATTTGCTACCTATTGAGTGCAGCACTTTCACAGCATCATCTTCCAGGATTTGAAATAGCTCAACTGGAATTCCATCACTCCCACTAGCTTTGTTTGTAGTGATGCTTCCTAAGGCCCATTTGACTTCACATTCCAGAATGTCTGGCTCTAGGTGAGTGATCACACTATTGTGATTATCTGGGTCGTGAAGATCTTTTTTGTACAATTCTTCTGTGTGTTCTTGCCACCTCTTCTTAATATCTTCTGCTTCTGTTAGGTCCATACTATTTCTGTCCTTTATCGAACCCATCTTTGCATGAAATGTTCCCTTGGTAGCTCTAATTTTCTTGAAGAAATCTCTAGTCTTTCCCATTCTGTTGTTTTCCTCTATTTCTTTGCATTGATCACTG
The DNA here is from genome assembly GCF_029407905.1 of Bubalus kerabau. Classification (NCBI taxonomy): domain Eukaryota; kingdom Metazoa; phylum Chordata; class Mammalia; order Artiodactyla; family Bovidae; genus Bubalus; species Bubalus kerabau. The sequence continues at coordinate 152,765,720 of NC_073627.1, forward strand.
AAGAAGGCTTTCTTATCTCTCCTTGCTATTCTTTGGAACTCTGCATTCAAATGGGTATATCTTTCCTTTTCTCCTTTGCCTTTGGCTTCTCTTCTTTTCACAACTATTTGTAAGGTCTCCTCAGACAGACATTTTGCTTTTTTGCATTTCTTTTCCATGGGGATGGTCTTGATCCCTGTCTCCTGTACAATGTCATGAACCTCCATCCACAGTTCATCAGGCACTCTGTCTTTCAGATCTAGTCCCTTAATCTATTTCTCACTTCCACTATATAATCATTAGGGATTTGATTTAGGTCATACCTGAATGGTCTAGTGGTTTTCCCTACTTTCTTCAATTTAAGTCTGAATTTGGCAATAAAGAGTTCATGATCTGAGCCATGGTCAGCCCCTGGTCTTGTTTTTGCTGACTGTATAGAGCTTATCCATCTTTAGCTGCAAAGAATATAATCAGTCTGATTTCAGTGTTGACCATCTGGTGATGTCCATGTGTAGAGTGTTCTCTTGTGTTGAAAACTACATTACAGAAAGTTAATCAGGATGAAAAAGCATAAAGTTATGTCCCAGATGAAGGGACAAGATCGAACCCCAGAAAAGCAACTGAATGAAGTGGGGACAGGCAACATTCCAGAAAAAGAATTCAGAATAATGATAGTGAAGATGATCCAAGGTCTTGTGAAAACAGTGGAGAAGATGCAAGAACTGTTTACCAAAGATCTACAAGAACTAAAGAACAAACAGATGAATAATACAGTAGAAGAAATCAATAGCAGACTAACTGAGACAGAAAATCAGATAAATTACATGGAGGACAGAATGGTGGAAATCACTGCCACAAACAAAGAATATAGAGGAAAGAATGAAAAGAAAAGAAGACAGCCTAAGTGACCCCTGGGACAACATTAAATGCACCAACATTTGCATTATAGGAATCCCAGAGGGAGAAGAAAGAGAAATGACCAGCCTGAGAAAATATTTGAAGAGATGATAGATGAAAACTTCCATAACATGGGAAAGGAAACAGTCAATTAAGTTAGTAAGCACAGAGAGTCCCAGGAAGGATAAACTCAAGGAGGAACACACCGAGACCCATAGTACTCAAACTCACAAAAATTAAAGACAAAGATAAAATATTAAAAGCAACAAGGAAAAAATGACAAATAATAAACAAGGGAACTTCCATCAGGCTCTCAGCTGATATCTCAACAAAAACTCTATAAGCCAGAAGGGAATGGCATGATAATATATTTAAATTGATGAAAAGGAAGAACCAAAAATACTCTACTCAGCCAGACTCTCCTTCAGATTTGATGGAGAAATCAAAAGCTTTCCAGACAAGCAAAAGTTAAGAGAATTCAATACTACCAAACCAGCTTTACAACAAATGCTAAAGGAACTTCTCTAGGCAGGAAACATGGCAAGGAAAAGACCTACAGAAATTAAACTCAAAACAATTAAGAAAATGGTATTAGGATCATACATATCAATAACTACCTTAATTGTAAATGGATTAAATGCACCAACCAAATGATAGACTGGCTTGGCAGATGAAAACATGTGCATGTATGTACTTACACTTACCACATCACTCTACTTGACCTCCCAAACTGTATGTAATTATTTTATATTTTAGGTTAATCATGTTTACATTATGATTTTCAACTGTAATTATCTTTTATTTTTTTGTCTGGCTATTGATTGTGAACTAAAGCGCCTCTTGAAAGTGAAAGAAGAGAAAAAGTTGGCTTAAAACTGAACATTCACAAAACTAAGATCATGGCACCTGGTCTCATCACTTCATGGCAAATAGATGTGGAAACAGTGACAGACTTTATTTTCTTGGATTCCAAAATCACTGCAGATGGTGACTGCAGCCATGAAATTGAAAGACGCTTGCTCCTTGGAAGAAAAGTTATGACCAACCTAGACAGCTTATTTAAAAGCAGAGACATTACTCTGCCAACAAAGGTCCATCTAGTCAAAGCTATGATTTCCAGTAGTCATGTATGGATGTGAGAGTTGGAATATAAAGAAAGCTGAGCATCAAAGAATTGATGTTTTTGAACTGTGGTGTTGGAGAAGACTCTTGAGAGTCCCTTGGAGTGCAAGGAGATCCAACCAGTCCATCCTAAAGGAAATCAGTCCTGAATATTCACTGGAAGGACTGATGCTAAAGCTGAAACTCCAATATTTTTTGGCAACCTGATGTGCAAAGAATTGACTCATTTGAAAAGATCCTAATGCTGTGAAAGATTGAAGACAGGAGGAGAAGGAGATGACAGGGGATGAGATGGTTGGATGGCATCACCGACTCGATGGCCAAGAGTTTGAGAAAGCTCAGGGAGGTGGTGATGGACAGGGAAGCCTGGCATGCTGCAGTCCATGGGGTCGCAAAGAGTTGGACATGACTGAGTGACTGAACTGAACTGAACTGAACTGATTGTGAAAACTGATAAACCACTTTTACTACTGTTATTATGTAACTATTACCCACTTGACACCATTGTATCATGATCAGTCGACAGAAAAATAACAGAATACTGTATCACTAAAACTACCATTTAATAGAAAAACCTGTAATCACTTTTTAAAATCCAGATGCATATCCGAATTATCTTGGAATTTTTTGAAAAATACAAATGCCCAGATATTTCTTTTTTCCTCTAGAACTCCAGATATGTTTCTAATGAACAGCCATGTTTAAAAACTACTGGACTGTATGTGATCTTTTATCTAGTTTGTTTCACTTTTTCTATTTCATATTCAGTGCTCCCATTTCATGTAGTTTATGTTTTCAATTTCTCCAGCTCTTTTCTTGATGTTCTTTCTCAAACCTGTATCATGTACAGTAGAAAAGCTGTTGTACACATATATATAAATAGTATATATAATATATATATCTTAGAAAATGTATGAATTTTTGCCTAACTAAAATTTTATGACATTTTGTCTACACTTTTTTGACTTAGTATGAATAAAATGCTATATTTATAATTTAAAAACAATAGATATGCAATAAGCAACAAAGATTTACTGTATATCACAGGGAACCACAGCCAATTAACAACCTACAATGGAAAATCGGAGAAGGCAGTGGCACCCTACTCCAGTACTTTTGCCTAGAAAATCCCATGGACAGAGGAGCCTAGTAGGCTGCAGTCCATGGGGTCGCTAGAGTCGGACACGACTGAGCGACTTCCCTTTCACTTTTCACTTTCATGCATTGGAGAAGGAAATGGCAACCCACTCCAGTGTTCTTGCCTGGAGAATCCCAGGGACAGGGGAGCCTGGTTGGCTGCCATCTATGGGGTCGCACAGAGTCGGACACGACTGAAGCGACTTAGCAGCAGCAGCACAATGGAAAATAATCTGAAAAATAATAGGTATGTATATGTATAACTGAATCACCATTTTTTGCACCTGAAACATTGTAAATCAACTATATTTCAATAAAATATATATATTATTAAATGAAAAAAAAATTTAAAAGACCAAGCCATTTAAAAGGGAAGTAAAATTAGATTGACTTCTGACTTTTCAAAAACAACACCATGCCAGAAGCTAACAATACTCACACAAGTATCTTGCTAAGATGTCAATATTATCTAAGCTATTTACAGATTCGATACAATTCCAACAGCGTTTTTTTAAAGAGATGGAGAAAATGATTGTATTTCCAAATCATGCAGCTTTTATATATAAAGGCCACACGTGTGTATCAACATAAAATAACTCAGAGAATATTATTCACTTGAGTCCTTCCCGAGGAGTCTTCTATGACTCGGGGTCATTCTCAATCTAGCCCAGTGCTTGTTTGTGTACAATGCATGAGCCATAGGAAACGTATAAAATATCCATGAGCCCAAATTTATATAAATAAGTGAGCAATAAATAACTGGGAAGATGAGACAAAACCTCCTATGAAGAATTCCAGATTAATTTAGGTAGATACTCTTCTCTTTCCCCACTAAAATGCACTTAGTAAGTTGCTTCCAGAAAGTATAAGGTGGAAGGGGATGGGGAAGGGAATCAGTTTACAGTGGCAAAAGCTGCAAACAGCTCCTGGCCAGAGAATCAGAGTCAGTATCATCAGTGTTAAGTCATGTTGATAGTATTTTCCCCTGATGTGATATGAGGAGAAAGGCACTTAACCTCCGTGGTGGTGGTTGTTTGTTTCAGTCACTAAGCCGTGTCCGACTTTTTGTGACCCCATGGACTGCAGTATGCCCTGCTTCCCTGTCCTTCACTGTCTCTTGGAGTTCACTCAAATTCATGTCCATTGAGTCGGTGATGCCATCCAACCATCTCATCCTCTGTCGCCCCCTTCTCTTCCTGCCATCAATTTTTCCCAGTATCAGGGTCTTTTCCAGTGAGTCAGTTCTTCACATCAGGTGGCCAAAGTATTGGAGCTTCAGCTTCAGCATCAGTCCTTCCAATGAATATTCAGGGTTAATTTCCTTTAGGATTGACTAGTTTGATATCCCTCTATGGTCATCCTCCCCAAAACCCATAATTCTACTCTAACCATGAGGAAAACATCAGGCAAACCCAAACTGCTGGACATTCATCAAAAAACCTGGAAAATCCTTCTCAAAACTATCAAGTTAATCAAAGACGAGAATATCTAAGAAACTGTCACAACCCAGGGGAGGCTAAGGAGACATAATAACTAACTGTGATATCCAGGTTTGAATACTGGAACAGAAAAAGGACATTGGGGTTAAATTGGTGAAATCCAAGTAAAGTGCAGAGTTCACTTAAGAGCAATGTACCAATGTTGGTTTCTTAGTTGTGACAAACGTATTGTGGTGATATAAAATGTTAACAATAGGGAAATTGAGTCAAGAACATACAATAATTCTGCTATTTTTGAAACATTTGTGTTAGGCTAAAACTATTCTTTATTTCTTTTTTGGTAGTATGGATATTAAATTTTTTTTAATTGGAATGTAGTTGATTTGCAAGATTCTATTAGTTTCAGGTGTATAGCAAAATTAATTACTTATGCATATATTTGCTCTTTTTTAAGATTCTTTTCCCAGATAGGCCATTACACAGTATTGAATAGTTTCCTATGATATACTGCTGCTGCTGCTGCTAAGTCGCTTCAGTCGTGTCCGACTCTGTGCGACCCCATAGACGGCAGCCCACCAGGCTCCCCCATCCCCGGGATTCTCCAGGCAAGAACACTGGAGTGGGTTGCCATTTCCTTCTCCAATGCGTGAAAGTGAAGTCGCTCAGTCGTGTCCGACTCCCAGCGACCCCATGGACTGCAGCCTACCAGGCTCCTCTGTCCGTGGGATTTTCCAGGCAAGAGTACTGGAGTGGGGTGCCATTGCCTTCTCCATGATATACAGTAGGTCCTTATTAGTTATCTGTTTTACATAGTAGTGCATATATATCAATCCTTGTCTCCCAATTTATTCCTCAACCCACCTTACCCCTTGATAACAATTAAATTTGTTTCTGCATCTGCAACTCTATTTCTGTGCTAAAACTATTCTTTAAAAGCTTACTGTTTTAAAAAGACAATCTTAAGGTGTATTATGGAGTAAATCTTGGTAGTTGTCCAAAAACGTCATGTATTGAAACCATAACCCCAGTGTGTCTATTTGGACATCAGGCCTGTGAGGAGATGATAAAGGTTAACAGGCCATAAGGGAGGGGCCCTAATCTGAGAGGGCTGGTGCCCTTATAAGAAGAAGAAGAGACACCAGACTCTCTCTCTCTCTCCCTTGTAGGGACACAAGGAGAAGATGGCTGTCCACAAGTCAGGAAGAGAGTCCACACCAGGAACCAAACCTGCCAGACCTTAACCTCAGACTTACAACATCCAGAAATGTGAGAAAATAAATTTTATCATTTAACTCACCCATTTTATGGTGTTTTGTTATAGCAGCCTCAGCAGACTAATACAAGGTGTATGATTGCACGTGGTAGTTGTATGCACAGGAGGCAGTAGAACACTATAGAGAGGGACAATCCGATTATGAATTTGTGATGCTACTATACAGAGAAACCTGTGAAATATTTGCCAAAACTAGAAGCTGAATCCAGAGAAGGCAATGGCAACCCACTCCAGTACTCTTGCCTGGAAAATCCCATGGACAGAGGAGCCTGGTAGGCTGCAGTCCATCAGGTCACTAAAAGTCAGAAACAACTGAGCAACTTCATTTTCACTTTTCACTTTCATGCATTGGAGAAGGAAATGGCAACCCACTCCAGTGTTCTTGCCTGGAGAATCCCAGGGACAGGGGAGCCTGGTGGGCTACCATCTATGGGGTCGCACAGAGTCGGACATGACTGAAGTGACTTAGCAGCAGCAGCAGCAGAAACTGAATCACATCTAAGTTTATCAGAGAATCATGTGGAAGACAACATGAGGCTACAATCAGAATCTCCATTCTCTGAGAAACTATACAGGACAAATGACCTGGTTTCTTAAATAAAGCAATCACAAAGGAAAAATTAGGGAGAGAATCTATAGATTTTAAAATACCTATCTGCCAAATGTAACATATAGACCTGGGCAGGATCCTGATATTAACAAACTATTATAAAACAGTGATGACAACATATAGATATTTGATGATATAATGGAATTGTCATTTATGTTTTTTTAAAGTCATATTTTAGAGATATAAATCAAGGTACTTATACATAAAATGATGCAATGTTTGCAATTTATTTCAGAATTATCTAATGGGGAGAGGGTCTCTTAGGATCTGGGCAGAGTTATAGATGAAGCAAGATTGGTCATAAATTACTTGTTAAAGTTAGTTGTTGGGTATATGGGAATTCATTTTTTCTATTTTTGTATACTTTTGAAATTTTTCATAAAGCAAACTTTAAAAAAAGAAAAGCAATATGTACAACATATTTTTTTTAACTTACATGTTTCTGTATATGACCTCCCCTTCTAGCCAAGATGGAAAAAAACAGGGGCCATAGATATCTCACTCCTGAAACAAATACACACACACATACATGCCCCATCACCACTACCAACAACAGCAACTATGACAATATTAGGAAACTGGACCTCAGGAAACAAAAGACAGTGATCTCTGAGATATGGGAAACAAATGCTTTGAGCCTCACTATTGACACAGCTTACTGCTCTGAGAAAGTTTCTGTGGCAGAGGAGAGGGGACTGAGAACAGCCTTGCAGCTTCCTACTGGAGGAAATGGAGCTGAGAGTCAAGAGGAACCAGGCAGCTAGAGCTTTTGGACAGAGTGCCACCAAGGAGGGAGCTTCACAGGCCAAGAGATCTGCAGAGGGACCCCTTGGGTGCTCAGCTGAGTACTGATCATCTCTAGGATGAGGTCATTACCATATAAACAAACAGAAAAGAAGAAGAAGAAAAAATGAAACATTATTTCCAAGGGTCAAGAAAGAACATTTGACAAAATCCAACATCTATTTCTGATAAAAGTTCTCAGCAAATAGTAGAAAAGAACTTCCTTGACCTGCCAAAGAGCATCTACAAAAAGCCTGTAGCTGATGCCATATATAAGGATGCCATGTGTAAGGATGCTGTCCTCATAAGATTAGGAACAAATCAAGGAGGGCTGCTCTCACCAGTCCCATTTAACATTGTACTGAAAGTTCGGGCAAGTACAGTCAGGCAAGAAAAAGAAGTCAAAGGCATCAGGAGTAAAAAATAAATGGTTTCTATTATTAGACATAACAATCTATGTAGAAAATCTGATGGAATTTGCAGAAAAACTATGAGAATAAATGATTTCATAAAAGTAAAAGGATACAATATCAATATATAAAAATCAATTCCACTTCTATGTACTAGTGATGAATAATCTGAAATTGAAAAATAAGGGCAGGGCATCAAAAAGATGAAATACTAATAGATAAATCTGACAGAAGATGTAAACAACCTGTTGTATTAGTTTTTTAGGGCTGCCAAAAGAAATTATAACAAATTTGGTGGCTTAACAATAACAGTAATTTGTTCTCTCCCAGTTCTGGAGGCCAGAAGTCTGAAATCAAAGTGTCAGCACGGCTGTGCTCCTTCCAAAGGCTCTAGGGGAGGATCCTTCCTCCCTCTTTCAGCTTCTGCTGACTCAGGCACCCTTCTGTGTGTCTTGGCTTGTAGCATTATCACTCATGTCATTATCAATCATTATCTGCATGTCACCTTCTCCTCTCTCTCTGTCCTCTACATGAGGACACTTGCCATTAAACTTAAGGCCCATCTGGATAATCCAGGATGACCTCCTCATTTCAAGACCTTTAACTACATCTACAAAGACCTTTTTACTAAATAAAGTCACACTCTTAGGCTCTGGAGATTAGGATGTGGACATATCTTGAGGGCTGGAGGGAGGGGGGCAATTATTTAATTCACTACACTTGTTCACTGAAAATTGCAAAATATTGGCAAGAGAAACTTACACCTAATTAAGACAAGTTATACCTCTCCATGAGTCAGAGGACTCAAGATTGCTAAAATGTCATTTCCCTCTAGGTTCTAGACAATCCTGCCCAAAATCCAACCAGACTTTTCTTGTAGAAATTAACAAATAGATTCTAAATTTTAGGAGAACTGCCTGGCAGGCCAATGGTTGGGACTCAGCTTCCATTGCAGGGAGCATGGGTTCAATCCCAGGGAACTAAGATTTTGCAGGCTGTGCAGTGAGGCAAAAAAAAAAAAAAAAAAAAACAACTATAAAATTTATATGGAAAGGCAAAGGACCTCATACAACCAAAACAACTTTGAAAAAGAACTAAATTGGCAGACTAACACTACTTGATTTCAAGATTATTATAAAGTTACACTAATCAACTGGACATGGAACAACAGACTGGTTTCAAATTGGGAAAGGAGTATGTCAAGGCTGTATATTGTCACCCTGCTTATTTAACTTGTATGCAGAGTATATCATGTGAAATGCTTGGCTGGAAGAAGCACAAGCTGGAATCAAGATTGCCCGGAGAAATATCAATAACCTCAGATATGTAGATGACGCCACCCTTATGGCAGAAAGTGAAGAGGAACTAAAGAGCCTCTTGATGAAAGTGAAAAAGGAGAGTGAAAGAGCTGGCTTAAAACTCAAAAACACTTAGATCATGGCATCCAGTCCCATTACTCCATGGCAAATAGATGGAGAAACAATGGAAACAGTGACAGACTTTATTTTCTTGGGTTCCAAAATCACTGCAGATGGTGACTGCAGCCATGAAATTAAAAGACGCTTGCTCCTTGGAAGAAAAGTTATGACCAACCTAGACAGCATATTAAAAAGCAGAGACAGTACTCTGCCAACAAAGATCCATCTAGTCAAAGCTATGGTTTTTCCAGTAGTCATGTATGGATGTGAGAGTTGGGCCATAAAGAAAGCTGAGCACCAAAGAATTGATGCTTTTGAACTGTGGTGTTGGAGAAGACTCTTGAGAGTCCCTTGGACTGCAAGGAGACCAAACCAGTCAATTCTAAAGGAAATCAGTCCTGAATGTTCATTGGAAGGACTGATGCTGAAGCTGAAGCTCCAATACTTTGGCCACCTGATGCGAAGAACTGACTCATTGGAAAAGACCCTGATGCTGGGAAAGACTGAAGGCAGGAGGAGAAGAGGACAACAGGGGATGAGATGGTTGGATGGAATAACCAACTCGATGGACATGAGTTTGAGCAAGCTCCAGGAGTTGGTGATGGACAGAGAAGCCTGGCGTGCTGCAGTCCATGGGGTCACAAAGAGTTGGACACAACTGAGTGACTGAACTGAACTGACACTAATCAAAACTGTGATATTTTGTACAAATAGATCAAAGGAACAAAAAAGTCCAGAAACAGACCCACATATACATGAACACCTGATTTTTTACAAAAGTGAAAGACAGTATAATGGAGTAAGGATAGTCTGCCCACAGATGGTGCTGGGACAATTTGGATATTTACATGAAGAAAAGTACTTGGATCCATACCTTGCACCATCTATAAAAATCAACTTTTAAATGTAAAATCTAAGACTATAAACTTTCTAGGAGAAGGTATATGTTACATTAGGTAAGCCAGAGATTTAGATATGACACCAAGAGTGTTACTGTGAAAGGGCTGGCTGCCTGACCTGCATGGAAGCCAATACTATGGTACAGACTTTTGAGAAAAGAAAGAACTTTATTGAAAGATCACCAGGTAAGGAGATAGGAGGCAGGGCTCAAATCTGTCTCCCCATCCAGGGTTTCAGGTGAAATTTAAGGGGTGAGCTGATTGACAAGTCTTGGATCAGTCCGTATATTGTGATCAGCTGCTGGAAACTGGAATTTCCTTACTGAAGGACTGCTCACTTCATAAAGGGCTCCAGTGGCAGCATTTCTATTCTTTGACTTTTCTAGACTGAAGATTCTTGGTTCTGGGGTCATTTGGGAGACACGTGTCTTGCAAATGCACAGTGCTATCTCTGTAAAGTAGCTCCAGGTTTGATTAATCAACTTGTTTTAAGGAAGAAAACTCTGTTTAAACTGCTCAGTGTTTAAAACTTCTGCTCTTCAAAAACACTATTAAGAAAATGAAAAGACAAGCCATAGACTAGGAGAGAATTTTGCAAGACATATAATATAAAAGGCTTGAATCCAGACTATATAAAACCTCTCAGAATTCAACAAAAGAAAAAAACAACCTAAATTTTTTAAAGTGCAAAAGATTTGTATACAACACCAAAGATACAAAGTTGACAGAGAAGCACAAAAGAAGATGCTAAGCATTATTAGTCAGAGGAATGCAAATGAAAGCCACAATGAGATATCACTTCACATCTTCAAAATGGTTAAAATGAAAAAGACTGACCATACCAAGTGTTGGTGAGTATGTCAAGAAACAGGAACCCACCTGCACTGCTAGTGGGGATATAAAATGATACACACTTTCAAAAACAGTTTAGCAATACCTTGAACAGTTAAACATGCACCTACTATGTGATCTAACCATTACGTTCCTAGGCATTTACCCAAGAGGAAAAAAATGTGTATGGCCCTACTAAGACTTCTACATCAGTGCTCATATCAGCTGTATTTGGAATATCCCAAAACTGGAAACAACACAAATGTCCATGAGCGGGTATGCGAATAACTAAATTTTGGTTTATCTGCACATGGAATGCCACGCAGCAATAAAAAGGAATGAACCATTGAAACAGCAAAAGGAATGAAAAAAAAAAGAAAGAAACAGAAATGAATCTCAGCCTAATTGTGCTGAGTGGAAGTCAACCCTCCCCCCACAAAAGTACATATTGATGATTTCACTTGTATATAACTCTAGAAAACGGAAAAGTAATCTGTAGTGCCTGGAAACAAATGTGTGGTTGTCTGGGGTAGGGGATGGCAAGAAGGGAGGAGTCACAAAGGAGCACAAGGCAACTTTGGAGGAGATGGATATGGTCAATACATTGGTTGTCATATTGGTCTCATGTCAGAACCTATCAAACTGTACACTTTAAATACTGTATGTCAATTGTACCTCAATAAAGTTGTTAAGATAAAATAAAAATGTGTAGATGACGAAAGAAAACATTTTGGAAAGGAGAACATTAGATGTTCACAATGGTTTTCTCCGGGAGGGGATTGGAATGGGTTGTTACTGTCAAAGGGGACTGGGGCTTTAAGTGCATTATTTGAAATTTTTTTAACACAAATAGGCCCACATATTAACTATGTTATTTTTTAAAGTTAAAAAAAATGGCTGACACACAAGTAGGCTCTGATGTTTGTTGACTCAATCTTCAGAGAACCTTTATGAGCTTTAATATTTGTACAGTGGGAATTTTGTTTTTACAATCTAAAATACCTTTAAATGAATTGAAGTGTATTTCTTATTTTAAATATTATTCTTCCTGAGAATTTCTGAAGGACTAAGTTTGGAAAAATCTGCTTTTTAACAGATGTCTTACGTTCTCTCCTCAGTATTTTTCTAGACTCTGACTAATGCATGAAATTTTTTGGCCACCACCCTCAGAACACAACCTCTGTTACCAGATGTTTTTCTTCCTGCTCTCTATATTTAAAGGATTCAGAGAAGACTTAGCCATTACAGCCGCATAAGGATTTTTTTTCAACAATTAAAAATTTTGACAACCACAGTATCCACAGACTAATTAAATTGAGGCGCAGAAACCTCAGTTTAATTAAAGAGCTTCAGAAAAGGTTCAGCCTGTTGCCTCCCACAATGGCACTGATGGTGTGCCCAGGAGTCATCACCCCAGGAATTCTGATAGACAGAGACTCCTGGCTGCTGCCCAGGGACTGTGAGTCATGAAGAAACTCTGTATAAAATAAACCTTCAGGCAAATGAGAAATGGTCCTTTAGAAAGTACTGTCTGAGCCACAGAGCAGAAAGTTGAATTAAATATGGGACCATCTAAATTCTTTCTCTCTGGCATCATCCATTCAATCCTCACTTAAGCACCTTCAGGTCTCCTATCCCCTTCTTAGGAACTGGGGATGCACAGCTGGTTCCCCTCTAGGGAGCCAGGTGGCCCTGGGAGCACGTGGAGCTCTGGACCCAAATTTCCTTGGGAAGAAGGAAAGGCTCCCAGGCCGGGGAGGATACTTGAATGTGGCCCACGGAAAGTAAGGGGATGAGAATTCTGGACAAAGATACAATCATGGAACGGCTTCTGGCCTTCCGTTCTGAGACCAAATTACTCTGTGCCTGGATTGTAGGAGAGAGAAAGCTAGAGATGGTTTTGGTGCCAATTTTCAAAGGGCTCCCTCCTTTTCCACTCTTTTAAATCCATATTCCTTTACTTTGTTTAGATCAACTTGGTGTTGACTCCAAGTCCCCATTTCCCCCCAGAGCTGATGAAATATCTGATTGAGGTTGTTCTGGGCCCCAGGATTTTGCTGAGGTTCACAGATCATTTGGAGCTGAGATGTTGAATATCCCACAGGCCTGGGACCTCTTCTTCCCCTGGCCCACTGGGCTTGTAGCCTAGGTGCCTTTAGCAAGGCTGGAACACATACATATTTTCTCTTTTAAATACCGAATTGTGTCCTGGAGGCTGGCACCTCCCAAGCAGCCAGAGATTGAGCCACCTTCCAAGATGAGTGTGTAGATGGCTGTGCATGCTCTCTGGTGCCCCAGAAATCCTGACAAACAGGGATCCAGGAGTTCAGAGACCCATCTTCTGATTTGGGATCCACTCTTGACCCTGAGGAAATCACTTTTCTTTGACCCTTTTTCTGACACTAGCCAAGGAGATGGCTTGTGCAGGAGCTCTTGTAACACTCAGGAGAAGGTGAAAAATGAACGGTGACCCTCTCCAGGACACCCATGGGGGGCGGTCTGATGGGGAAGGGGGTCAATCATCTCCTGAAGCTGTCTCTGGCACAGAACACTGATGGGATGACGAGGAAGAAATGGGAACCTCCAGGATCTGTTCCTCCCCCAGCTCCAAAAACCAGGCTTGTCTGGAGAAGCCCCTTCCTGAACTCTCCCCCAGTGCCTGACCTCACATTTTGCTCCTTCTCAGCCCTTCACAGCATGACCAGCCACCCTGGCTCAGCCACCTCCCTCAAGAAGGCTGTCACTCCAGTAGTTGCTTATTTTAAATTCAGGTTTATTATTAATATATATGGAGAGTCCCTAGTTGCTCAGTGGTAAAGAATGCACCTGCAATGCAGGAGACATGGGTTCAATCCCTGGGTTGGGAAGATCCCCTGGAGAAGGAAATGGCAATCTACTCCAGTATTCTTGCCTGGAGAATCCCATGGACAGAGGAGCCTGATGGGCTATACAGTCCATGGGGTCGCAAAAGAATTGGATACAACTTAGTGACTGAACAACAACAAGAAATATTAGATATAATTAATATACAGTCAAAGTTTCTGCTTTTCATGTTCTTGTTCAATTGCTAAGTTGTGTCCAATTCTTTGCGACCCCATGGACTGCAGCACGCCAGGCTTCCCTATCCTTCAACATCTCCCAGAGCTTGTTCAAACTCATGTCCATTGAGTTGGTGATGCCATTGAACCATCTCATTCTCTGTCACCCTCTTCTCCTCCTGTCCTCAATCTTCCCCAGCATCAGGGTCTTTTCCAAGGAGTGGGCTCTTTGCATAGATGGCCAGTGTATTGGAGCTTCAGCTTCAGCATCAGTCTTTCCAATGAATATTCAGTGTAGATTTCCTTTAGGATTGACTGGTTTCATCTCCTTGCAGTCCAAGGGACTCTCAAGTGTCTTCTCCAACAATACCATTCAAAAGCATCAATTCTTCGGCACTCTGCCTTTCTAAGGGTCCAACTCTCAGCTCCACACTCGACCACTGGAAAAACCATAGTTTTAACCATATGGACCTTTGTCAGCAAAGTGATGTCTCTGTTTTTTAATACATTGTCTAGGTTTTTCATAGCTTTCCTTCCAGGGAGAAAGTGTCTTTTAATTTCATGGATGCAGTCGCTACCCACAGTATTCCCATCTCTTGATTTTGGAGATCAAGAAAATGAAGTCTGTCACTGTTTCCCTTGTTTTCCCATCTATTTGCCATGAAGTGATGGGACTAGATGCCATGATCTTCATTTTTTGAATGTTGAGTTTAAAGCCAGCTTTTTCAATTTCCTCTTTCACCTTCAAAAGGCCCTGTAGTTCCTCTTTGCTTTCTGCCATAAAGATGGTGTCGTCTGCATATCTGAGGTTATTGATATTTCTCCCAGCAATCTTGATTCCAGCTTGTGCTTCATCCAGTCCAGCATTTTGCCTGATGTACTTGGCATATAAATTAAATAATAAGAAGGGTGACAATATACAGCCTTGACATACTCCTTTCCCAATTTTGAACCATTCTGTTGTTTCATGTCCAGTTCTAATTGATGCTTCTTGCCCTGCACACAAGCTTCTCAGGAGGCAGGTAAGGTGGTCTGGTATTCCCATCTCTTGAAGAACTTTCCATGGTTTGTTGTGATCCACACAATCAAAGGCTTTGGCACAGTCAATAAAGTAGAAGTATATGTTTTTCTGGAATACTATTACTTCTTCATGTTCTGCTGCTGCTGCTGCTAAGTCGCTTCAGTTGTGTCCGACTCTGTGTGACCCCATAGATGGCAGCCCACCAGGCTCCACCGTCCCTGGAATTCTCCAGGCAAGAACACTGGAGTGGCTTGCCATTTCCTTCTCCAATGCATGAAAGTGAAAAGTGAAAGTGAAGTTGCTCAGTCGTGTCTGACTCCCAGCGACCCCAGGGACTGTAGCCCACCAGGCCCCTTCATCCACGGGACTCTCCAGGCAAGAATCCTGGAGTGGGTTGCCATTGCCTTCTCCATCTTCATGTTCTAAGTTTTGACAAACACACACTGTCTCGTAATCACCACCATAGTTAGGATACAGGACTGCACCATGCATATAGAAAGCCCCTTCATGTCCTTTGGCAGCCCTCACCCCCGGCCCTGCACCCAATCATCTGCTTTCTGTCCCCATGGTTTTGCATTTCCAGAATGTCAGACAACATGCAGCCTTTGCAGGTCTGGTTTTTCTCAATTTCACAAAATCCACTTGCCATTTGCCAATACTGCCTCCATCTGTCGTTTGCTCATTTTTGAGCTGAGGGAGTTTCTGTTGTGTGGACGGACCATGGAGTGTTTATCCATTCCCCCGAGGACACTTGCCTGGTTCTAGCTCTTGCCAATTGTGAATAAAGGACATGACGATACATGAGCTTGGGTAGGCTCTCCCCCCAAAACTTGGTTTTGGTTTCTTTTGGTAAAAAGCCTAGGAGAGGGATGGCTGGTCCAGGTGGTAAGCAACTTTACACGATGCTGCTGTTTTTAATTGTTTCCTCCAAAGGCTTCACTCTCTCACCTCTGCCTCCACTTCCTCCCTTCTCCTGCCCAGCCTTCACTTTGTCCACAGATTCATGGGTAATTGTCTTTCAGCTCCATCCCTTCGTCTCCAACCCCCCTTCAGTCTCTGGGTTTCCCTCTAAACTTTCCTTGCTTTCTAAAGCTGTGTCTCATCACACCCATCCCCCTCAGCCTCATTGGGACCTTGCCTTCTGGACATCAAACTGCCACCTGCACCACTCAGGACTCAGGGGTCTCAGGACCCACACACCCTGAGCCCTCCTGCTCTGTTTTCACCCTTCCCTCAGTGGCATCCATTCTCTTGGGTCCACCCAAGGGGAACCTTTCTCTGCATGGCTTCCTGGGGCCCAGGCCAAGTGACAGCAAGAGTCTGGATGCAGACTGCTGGCTCCCTGACCCACCTGCTGTTGACTGCCAGATCCTGGAAGGCAGGGGTGGCTTCTCATTAAAGTCTGATCCCCCATCCCAGCAGGTGCCTGGCGCAGAGTTGGTGTCCAAGATGGACACAGGCAGGGAAGACGCTGCCACAGGAAGAGGGTAAGTGGAAAAAAATAGAAAATCAGGAAAACCCCACTCTCAAGTGGAAACACGATGGGGACAGGGAGGGAGGACAAGGTGGGAGGAAGGTGTCCGCCTTTGCTCAGTCCAGCATTTGCGGGAACAGCTCAGGGTGCCTGGCAGATGCACAGAGTGTGGGTGGATCTGCTGCTCCTCCCTCCTGCATTCCTGGTTCCTGAAGCCAACCATCTGGCTTCCATGTGGGTTCCACTCCGTGCTCTCCTGAAGCCACGGGTAATGACTGAGGTTCCGGGTCTCCCCCACCAAATTGAGAGGCAGCTTGGACACTTTCTCTCCTTGGTCCCCCTTGGACCTTCTGGCCTCTCCAATCCCTTTCTTGGTTTTTTCCCACCTGACTCCTGCCTGGGGTGGAGGAGGATCACCATACTGTGCCTACCCTCTCCAGCTCCTGTGGCACCACCAGAGCTTGACCCTAGAGGCTGTCCTGCCTGGGTCCAGCCAAAGACCTGTGGCCTCCACACCTCCTCTCTGTCACTTTCCATCTATAAGAGGTGGTTCCAGGGGTAGGGGAAGGGTTGCCAAGAGCTTGAGGAGGAGAGGAGGGGGAACTGTTTAATGGGTCAGTTTTAGTTTTGCAAGATGAAAAATTCTGGAAATGGAGAGCGGTGATGGTCACTGCAGATGGTGACTGCAGCCATGAAATTAAGACACTTACTCCTTAGAAGGAAAGTTATGACCAACCTAGATAGCATATTAAAAAGCAGAGATATTACTTTGCCAACAAAGGTCCGTCTAGTCAAGGCTATGGTTTTTCCAGTGATCATGTATAGATGTGAGAGATGGACTGTGAAGAAAGCTGAGCGCCAAAGAATTGATGCTTTTGAACTGTGGTGTTGGAGAAGACTCTTGAGAGTCCCTTGGACTGCAAGGAGATCCAATCAGTCCATTCTAAAGGAGATCAGTCCTGAGTGTTCTTTGGAAGGATTGATGCTAAAGTTCAAACTCCAATACTTTGGCCACCTCATGCGAAGAGTTGACTCATTGGAAAAGACTCTGATGCTGGGAGGGATTGGGGGTAGGAGGAGAAGGGGACGACAGAGGATGAGATGGCTGAATGGCATCACCGACTCGATGGACATGAGTTTGAGTGAACTCTGGGAGTTGTTGATGGACAGGGAGGCCTGGCGTGCTGCAATTCATGGGGTTGCAAAGAGTCAGACACGACTGAGTGACTGAATTGAACTGAACTGATGGTCACTCAACAGTTTGAATGCACTTGAGGCTGCTGAATTGTGCACTTAAACATGGTTAAGGAAATTCCCTAGCTGTCCAGTGGTTAGGGCTCCGAGCTTTCACTGTAAGGAGCATGGGTTCCATCTCTGATCAGGGAACTAAGATCTCACATGATATGCAGTGTGAAAAAAAAAAAGGGAGGGTTTAAAAAGGTAAATTTTGTTTTGTATATTTTAGCACAATAAAAAATGAACAAAAAAGCAATGGCTTAATGAACAAAAGCTTGCTTCCTGCTGGCAGTTCCCAAGACAGCCAGGGACTGGGGGAGTAGACCAAGGCCAGTGCTTACCTGCCCAGCCTGCTGCTCCCAGTCCTGACTGACCATGCGGCCTTTAAGAGGCTTGGACATAAAGAGCCAAACATCTAGTGCTTCAGGAAGTCTGTGCACAAGCCAAGAATGAGCTTGTGAGCCTGATCAGCCAATAGGATTTAAGCATTGAGGATGTCTACCCTTTACCTACAAGAGGTCTAGAGCCAGCTCACTGATGTCAGTATCAGTAGTCTGGGTCAGTGTCTCTGCTGATCTTCAGGGATTACCTCTCTATCACAGACGCCTGCTGTAGCTCCAAGATCATGTCTTCACACAACTGTACTCAAGGCCCCCCGCCCAAAAAAAAAGAGTGGGGTATTTCCCCTTTTATTATGGTGGAAAAGTTTCCCAGCAACTTTCTGGCAAAATCCCCCTAATGTCTCATTGGAGAGAAGTGGGCCGTGTAATGAAGCTAGCCTAAAGATCCGAGTGACTGGGAAGGGAGATGACATTGCTTTTAGGGTCTTGTCTCAGTCATGGACACCCCAGGATGGAGCACTATATTGTTCTTTATCCTGTTCACGATGCTAATTGTCTTGCTATTTACACTGTTTGCTGAACTCATGGTAGATAAGGTGCAAGTGGGAAAGTTTGAAGAAAACTTGAGAAGCTGTAGAACTGCAGACATGTTTATTCTCCACTGACTGATGCAGCAGCCGTAGCAGTAGACACTCTATATTTTCTCCTCTGGTGGCTAACCCAACAGACACAGCCATGAGGTAGCAATAAATGCTTTCTAGGTGGAGCTCACATATCTGAGTACCCCACACAATCTGTGACCAAGTGAGTACTTAATGAAGGGCATGTGCAGTACTGTAAGTGATCTCAGCCGTTACAGTCATTATTTACAAAACGTGGGGCGAGAGAGCCTGAATATGCCATCTTAGCTAATTTGCTCTTTCCCTACAAACACTCTGGAGTCTTGAATGTAGCTGGGGACCTGTTGGCAAGCCAGAAGACAACACCTCTGCAAAGTAAGCAACAAGCTCTGCTACACTGTCCACAGTCCTTTCTCTTGTAAGATGGTATTCTCAAAATGCTTCTAGTTTATCACCATGGCTTATAATACTTGCTGCTTTGTTTTATCATTTAGGATTGCAAACCCATTTCATGGTGGCTTTGCTTACTCATGTACATTGAGTTGGAGGGAGGTGAGTACCAGCATCAGTGTTGCTAATCACTGATGTTGGGCTTCATATTTGTAATCCTCATGGTTGCAAAGTGGCTGCTGCAACTCCAAGTTCTACATTTTCATACAAGGCAGAAAGATGAAAGAAACTGTGCTGAAATTTGCATCAATCTTTTTCATCAGGAAAGCAAGAAAGTTTTCCCCAAATCCTTTCAGCAGACTTCAATGCAAGTCTCATTGGCCAAAAGCTTCTGACATGACCATTCCCCAATGTCAGATAGTTTGATGGGACAGAGTTGATACTTCTGGCCATGGTCCTGGAAGACAGTCAGAGAAGAAATGGCCAGTGGGCCCTGTGGGACATCCACACCTCTCCTCCTGTACCTGCCATTTCCTTTGGACTGTGAGCTCTCTACGAGCAAGGATTTGCCTTGTCTGTGTTCATGAATTAGAGTCAGTTACACAGGAGCCATGTGGTAAGTAAACAGGGTGGTATGTGCAAAGCACCAGTCCTAATGAACCTGTCATGAATAATGGGCATGTTAAGCCCCTACACGACCCATCATGTGTCTCAAACATGTTCAGTCCTCAATCTGTGTTTGTCAAATGGATGCTGAGAGCACACATGATGGGTTTTCACTCCTTTCTCCCTACTCTCCTTGGTCTCATGAACACATCTAGGAGTATAGGGAAACTGTATATCTCACTGGGAACATCTGTAGGAGGACCTCATCTCTGCAGCAACAGCCCATCAGAAGCAAAGCAAGTGTATATCACCAGCTCTGCCACCTTCATGAACTGAAGCCCTGGGCAGGTTATTCGACCTCTCCAGGCTTCAGTTTCAATGATGCAGATGAAAGCTAATGACTTGAGCCTCTTCCAGTTGTGGAGATTAAATGACAGATAACAGTTCAATCCCTGGGTCAGGAAGATTCCTCTGGAGGAGGGCATGGCAACCCACTCCAGTATTATTGCCTGGAGAATCCCATGAACATAGGAGCCTGGTGGGCTACAGTTCATGGGGTCACCCAGAGTCAGACATGACTGAGCTACTGAGCACTCACTCAATGTGACAACTGCCTGGCCCAGTCTGAGTGTCCAATCAATGCTTCTTTTTAAGACTAGTTCATCTTCTGAAGAACCCACAGTCCAGGTAAGACCTCTAAAATTGTGTCCTTTGTGAAAGGGGTGGAGGTTAGGAAAGCCAGAGACTAGATGTACAGAGTTACAGGGCTGGTAGGGATTAGCGAGGACTCAGTTCCACATACTGTGGGTGAAGAAACAGGAGAGAGGCTAGTAGTCACTGCTTATAATCACCCAGCTCATAGACTGTGAGCTAGATAGAGGCAGGCTTCCTGTTCCTCACTCAATCCCACCAAATCCTAAAGCTGAAAGTATGCACATGAGGTGGACTGGATTCCAGTTATGTTTATCTTCTAAGTTAGGCAGAGTCAGAAAACTCTTTCAGTAAAGATCTGGAAAGTAAATATTTAAGACTTTGTAGATCAAGTACGGCTTCTATTACATATTCTTGGGCTTCTCTTATGACTCAGAAGGTAAAGAATCTGCCTGCAATGCGGGAGACCTGGGTTTGATCCCTGGGTTAGGAAAATCCCCTGGAGGAAGGGCCAGTATTCTTACCTGGAGAATCCCCACGGACAGAGGAGCCTGGTAGGCTACAGTACATGGGGTCGCACAGAGTCGGACACAACTGAACAACAAAGCACATTACATATTCTTGCTTTTTTAATTTGTTTTTTTGTTTTTTACAATGCCTTAAAATGTGAAAAATATTTGTGTCTTGTGAGTTGTACCAAAAATAAGCTGTGGGCTGGATTTCCCTGGCAGGGCATGGTCTGCCACCTCCCTGCTAATTCGTCCTGGGGCCCCGAGTGTCTGGAGGCCCCTTACACCTTCCATCCTCTGAGGAAAGCCCAGCTGTGTCTATTGTGACTGCATTCCATGCCTGTTCTAGAAGCCTGGCAGGGGCTGGCCATCTGGGAGAGGCAGACAGCTGTGGACGCCATGGAGGCCCTGAGTGCGGTACTGTCCTGCCCCGTGTGCATGGAGCTGTTTACGCCCCCCGTGCTGCTCCTCTCCTGCTCCCACAACTTCTGCAAACAGTGCCTGGAGCTGATCTTGGTGTGCCAGAACTGCACCCACGTCAACGGACAGTTCTGCTGCCCAGTGTGTAGGAAAGTAAGAGAGGCTTGGGACCCTTCTGCTGCTGACATAGCAGATTTCTTTCTGGTCAACACATCTTTGAATCTATGCAATAAAAGAGCTAAGGTTATTTGGCCTGCAAAATGAAGACTGTCTGGCCAGAACTCACATCTGTGAAGGGTTATCAGCAGATTTCTAGACAATGAAATGGCAATCCACTCCAGTATTCTTGCCTGGAGAATCCCATGGACAGAGGAGCCTGGTGGGCTACTGTTCATGGGGTCACAGAGAGTTGGACATGACTGAGTGACTAAGCACATCAGTGGATTTTGGGGGGAGCAGGCTTAGAAGACATGGTGGGACCCAGGATAGGAGCTACAGGAAGATATGCACTGTGGTTTAATGTTAGAAGGTTCTAATAGAACCGCCAAGAGATAAAATACACCAGCTTTCACTTATTCAGTATGTGCTGGGGTAGGGGGACATTTTCAAGCACCTGCCAGGGGCCTTGTCACTGTGCCAGGATCCCAGGGATACAGAGATGACAAGACACATCCTTGTAGGACCCAGTGGCTCTCTATACAGTGAGAGGCCCTTCAGTGGAGACACAAAAGACTGCAGAGGAGCTGACAGCTGGGGAGAGACTACAAAGCAGGGCAGATGAAGAGAGGATAGCAGATACCAAGGGCCTAAAGGGGGGCCTGCAGCCAGGTTGCTTAGAGTTGGTTAGTAAATAAGAAGGCTTTGGTGTGGAGTTGTGGGAGCTACCAGGGCACTTAGGGCATCCATTAGGAGGACAGGTCAGGGCATGTTGAAGGAGGTCTTACATGTCATGCAAAAGGCTTTCTTTGCATGCTGTCCTGTAAGCAGTGGGGCCAGGAGAAATGTTTAACCTGGAAAAGGTCATATAGCACTGGTGTTGAAACTAACTGTACTGTTATCAGCAGTACGTATTCTCACGGAAACTTGTTGGACAATGACTTGTGTGGGGTTTCTCTCCCCAGGTGGCACATAAGTACTGTGATTGGTGTTTCTTCAGGTCCTTTGGGTATTTGTGGAAGGAAGGAAGAAAATATAAAATGAATGGGTTGCAGGAAGAGGGAAGTTATGCAGTGTTCTGTGTCAGTAGGAACGGAGGGTAGGCCGATTGGAGAGGCAGGTGCTGGCTCTCCAATGGTAATCAACTGAATATGGGGGCTAGGGTGCCAGTGAGGAGGTTGTGTGTGAGAGAGTGTGTGTATAGAGCTGTGGGGCAGCAGTTCAAAAACACCAGATGCTTAGATTTACTTATGCTTTTCATTTTGTAGCGATGGCTAGCCTGGGGTTTAAACTCAGGACCGGCCCCTCTAAAGATGAATTTTTTTTCTCTTCCCAGAGGGACCAGGGAAATTCTGAGCAGGGTGTAAACCTTTTAGAAATGGCATGCTGGCTGAGGAGGGCTGAGAAGCCCAGCTCCTCGGTCTAGAGAGAGGGATAATCTGGAAGAAAAAAAAATATGTTAACATTTACTATATAAGGATTACGGGCAAGATAATCTCTAAATTTAAGACTGCCCACTTTATGGAACCCCCTCCCCAAGCTTAAGTTGCTAAGTTCCTTCCATCGTGTCCGACTCTACGCGACCCCACAGACGGAAACCCACCAGGCTCCCCCATCCCTGGGATTCTCCAGGCAAGAACACTGGAGTGGGTTGCCATTTCCTTCTCCAATGCATGAAAGTGAAAAGTGAAAGTGAAGTCGTTCAGTAGTGTCCGACTCTTAGCGACCCCATGGGCTGCAGCCTACCAGGCTCCGCCGTCCATGGGATTTTCCAGGCAAGAGTACTGGAGTGGGGTGCCATTGCCTTTTCCCTCAAGCTTAAGTAGGCACTTTTTTTCAAAGAAGTAACTGAGAATTCACTGTAACAATAATGATAGTAATTCCTTTAATGCATATTCCCAAATAGGAATCTAAGCATTTCTGGGGAGAATGGGCTGGATTTCTATTTGCAGATAATGAAACCGAGGCTGAAAATTCAAGTCACGATGTTTAAGTTCACCCACCTTTTTTCCCTTGAGGTATAAAATACACACAGTAAAGTGTGTGATGCACACATCTGAGGTATTTGTTGTTGTCGTTTAGTTGCTAAATTGAGGACATCTGAGGTACACTTTGTCCCAATAAAGCACATATGTATATTTCCATATAAGCCCCACCCGGACCAACATCTAGAACATTTTCTTCACTCCATGTGCGTCCACCCACCACACACACAAGACACTGTTAAGACTTCTTTTACCATGGGTTAGTTTTGCAGAAGAGACAACTGGGTCCAAGAAGAGTTTAGATTGTCTGGTTGGAAATCAGTGGCTATAGCTAGCACATTGGTTGTTTGGTGTCTATTCCCCTCTCTAGTATATAAACCCCTGAGGGTAGGGCCAGGTGCATTGTCCTGTTCACTATCACATTCCCAGCATGGCAGGTGCTTAATGAAAGTTTATTAAACAAGTGGAATTTAAGGTTATTGACAGATGAGTGGACTGCGATGGTACCTCAGGGTGGCAGGTAGCCTTGGCTTTTTTTCCTTGTTATTATTTGGGTATGACAAGACGAGCAGATCAGGAGATGACTGCCATTGACCCCAAGAGGAGGGGCCATACCACATCACAGCGGCCCACATGTGGAAATCAGAGTGGGTCAGGAAACAGGGGGATGGGGAAATGTGGACAAGAAAGACTTTTGTTTAGTTTCTGCAGGAAGAAAACAGGTAAGGTATGGTGAGAAGGCTTAGGATTGGCCAGCTTGAACAATTTCAGTGGCCTCTGGGACATGGGCTTGCCCCTAGATATCTAGTATCTGGCCCTGAATGGTTAGGGCAGTGGGTAGGGGAACAGCAAATATAAAGGAGGTGGTTGGGGTGTGGACCCCAGATTCGTCAGTTTGCATGTAAAATGAATGCCCCCAGGTGAATCCTTTACTGTCTCTAGGAACTGGCTAGCCAATGGGAAGGGTCTCATCCCAAGGCCCAGATGCCAGAACATCAGGACACAGTAAATAAAAGATGTGGCTAATATGCTTTGGTCTTCAATGCTTAATTTAGGCATCTTCTTGAGACTCCAGTCATGCTCTCCTCTGTCACCCCAAGGAGAGTTAGTCCTTCCTTCTCTGTGCTCCCCTATACATCCAAGCACACAGTCCTTTATGAAGGTCTGTCTTCCCACTGGCCTGAGTGTCCCCAGGAGACAGAGCAGGTGCTAACCAAGACTTACAAGGTCAAAGAAGGCAGATTCCTGCTCCATCTGATGGAGTCTGTGATGACTGCCTCTGTAGACAGTACACTTACTTGCTCAGGTGAGAGTGCTTTGGAGCAGGAGGAGATATTCTACAGGGATGAGGAGTCTTCACAGTCATTTCCTTTTGAAAGCCTGGAGGGGTGGCCTGGGCTGTCTTCCCGCTCACTGGTGTTTATGTGCAGGAAGGGCGGTGTCTCATCCTTCCCCATGACAATGTCACAGTTGATGATGGGAATTTGCCACAAGCTCATGCCGGTTCTGTGTTTTAGGTCATTTATTTGAGGGGAAGGGGAACAAACGGATTGCAGAGGAACATCTTGGCTGAAAACATACTGGAGAAGTTTAAGGAAGAACTTGAGATGCTTCACACCAAGGAGCAAAATCAACTGGCTCAGACATGTGAAAAGCATGGAGAAAGTGTGAATCTGGTATTCAATCACACTTTTAATTTTATTTTATTCTTGCTTAGCTACCCAATCTGTCAAATTACTCAGCAACCTATTGTTGAAATCAGATATTTGCTCAGGAGTATAGTAGAGGATTACTTTCCAGACAAATGCGCATACCAACGCTACCTTCATTCTTAGTGATGGAGCCCAGGTTTGGTGTGTGTGTGTGGTATTCAGTCAGGTAAACTGCAGCAAGATTAAAGGGACCACAGATAGACAGGCTCACATAGTTACAAAGAAGTTGCATGATAGTCAGATCTATGAGAATTTAGCTACCCACGATCACACAGAAAGAGAGGGTAGGGTAAGATGGGACCAGGAATCTGTCATTCCTCCTTTTGGCCACATCCCATTTGGAGAGCTGTGTATGACTCTGATGTTTAATCTTAAGCATGAGTTTTTGATACAATATGTCATATGAACTCTTTACTGTACTCTGTATGATGCTATACATGTTATATGTTTATACACACGTGTCTACAGTGTGATTTAAATAAAACCATGTGTACCCCCACTCTAATTCCATGTTCCCCAGCTAAGAGATCTTCACAGGTGATTTGATACATGTAATCTGCCCCTTTGGTAATAGTTTTAGGATGATCTCCATGTCAGATGTAACTCAGATATGAATCAGACATAACACCACTTTAGCTTTCATTCGTCACAGTCAACAAAGCCTGTACACAACCTTGAGACTGTTTGATTTCCCCAACAACCCTGGAGGGACAGAATGAGGCAGTTCCCATGTTTCACAGACTGTGCAGCACCAACCACCAGGTTTAGGTTGCTTTGATAATGGTCAGGGATGAACTAAGTTAGTGATTTCCTTGGAGAAGGTCAAAAGTTTTCCTGAGTCTTTATAATTGGCTCCAGCTTGAAGCTCTGAAGCCAACTCCCAAAGCATAGATGGAGCTCTGTGAGGGCTTCATCGCTCCAGGGCCCCCAGCACTTTAGGGCAGAATATCTAGGGTCTGTCCTCAGCGGGCAGGGTTTCTTTGTGAGTCGCCACCCTCAGCCACTTTCCTGGGCTGTTCTGAGCTCCACCAGCTTCTGCTCTGTTTCTTCCAGCCACCCCTCCTCGTGCAAGGACATAAATGGCATGTTTGGGGCAGGCTAGCTCAGGCCACTAAGTGGACCCAAGAGAATACAATGTGATTTGGTATTCTTGTTGAATTCTGCCTTTGAAAATCAGTTTCATTTATCACAAATTCTCAGTGGTTCTGTCTCACCCTCAGCAGTAACCTCCCTTTCTGAGATTCCAAGTTTTCACTAGTAAGTTTTCATTTCATTCATAAGGTTTCATTCCAAGGCTCCCATTAGCCAAGTGAAGGGGCCAGCAGGACAGTGAGGTCCTACTCAATCCCTTTCATCTAAAATAGGCCCAGTTTATCTTGAGCCTGTAGCAGAGTCAACTTTGTTAAAGTCTTTATGATATTATTGGTAGCTACCATGTGTATAATGTCTGCCGAGTGCCAGATTGCATACCAAGCATGTTCCATGCATCATATTTAATCTTTATAACAGCCCTTGGCTTGGCCAAGTTGGAATGACTTTGCTTCTAACCCCAGTTCTATCCCTTCATGGCATTGTGTCCTTGGGCAAATCATTTAACAGCTTGGAGACTTTTCAGCTTTCTCACCTGTAAAATGGACACATACTATCCAAATCAAAGGGTCATTATGAGGAGTCCAAGAAAAACCAAGTGTGGTATGTGCTTACTAAATTATCATTCAAGCATCCTGGTACTACCACCATCTCTGTCTTCCATACATCAAGCCTCCTGTGCAACTGACTTTTGATACCTGCTTAAGAATACATTCAGTAGCCTGAGGTTACAGAAGGTTCTGAGTGTGTAGGACTGGAACAAGGAGGGAAATAAGTGTCATTGACTTTTCTTTTGTCAATCAGATGTGCCTAAGTGATGAAGAACCAATATGTGGAATGTGCAAGCTCTTTGGGGACCACAAGACTCACCCAGTAGCCAAGATTTCTGATGCCTATGCAGAGAGGAAAGTGAACTTTGCTAAGGATATTCAGCTGGTGCTGCAGAAATCTGAGAGCGCGGCACAGGCAGTACAGGTATGGCTCATGTCTTTTCTCCAACAGCAGGGCAATATTTGGCTTCCATTCAAATGACTGCTGTTCTCTTAAGGACAATACATTAACAAAAGCAGTATTTAAATACGAGGGAGAAATTCTCTACAGAGTGAGTCTCCTTAAGTGTGTTGTGAAATATGTCAAGTTTTGAAATGTGCATGTTGAGAAATGGTTGAATTCTGTTTGCTTAAAGGGATTCCAAAATGATCATTTAATGGCCATTTTACTCTTTTGGGCTTCCCTGGTGGCTCAGCTGGTAAAGAATCCACCTACAGTGTGAGAGACCTGGGTTCTATCTCTGGGTTGGGAAGATCCCCTGGAGAAGGGAATGGCTACCCATACCAGCATTCGGGCCTGGAGAAGTCCATGAACAGTATAGTCCATGGGTCGCAAAGAGTCAGACATGACTGAGTGACTTTCACTTCACTTTACTCTTCTAAGATGACTAAGTAAGATGCATCCTAGCTTCTATGGTATATTTTCCTTATTTTATAACTTTCCCCCGCCCCCCAAAACTTAGATATTAGGAATCAATCTCTGGATACATTTGTCAAGAGAACAAAATTTTCTAAGTCACACACACACACACACACACAATGAAGACTAGATAGTCTTTGAGAAACAAATTCTAAACTTTAGCTTTTGTAGAGAAGGGACACCTGCAGAATGGCCAAGGCAGAGGCTGCTGGGGACTGGGCCACACTAGCCACCTAACATTTGGTATCATAGGTTGAGTCTCTGGAAACAGAAGCTGAGACAGAGTTTGGGGTACAAGATATCCAAGACTGCCATCTGTAAGAGTAGGAGGTAAATGAAACAGAGGAGAAGGCAAACTACACCACAGGCCTGACAAGCATTGCCTGATCCAGCTTTGCCCATTAGAGTACTCTATGTTGAGCTGCAATGGGCAGGCGACTGTAGGTCCTTTTGCTCAGCCTCCAAATGTAGGCTGATGTGGGAAGGGCACAGCAATCCCAAAGGATTTGACACCTGGAGGCTGGTCATACCTCGACAGGCAGTAAGTCCTCTCTGGAAAGGGGAATTGGGGCAGAATATCTCTGTCTATCATAGCTGACTTTTATAGATCTTCTTCTAAATACCAAATATTGGTTGAAATTGGATTTTTATTATTTCCTCATCTGATCCAGATAGAGTAACAAAGTCTGAATTTATTCTCCCTTCTGGAAAAATAAAACAAAATAAACAAAAATATATGGAACAACAGTTTTCAAGACACTGGACCTCAAGCAATAAAAGACACTAATCTCTGAGAGACAGGATATACACAAGATTAGCTCTACAGTTGCTACAACTTACTGCCTTGAGAGAGCTTGAAAGGGTGGAAAGAGGGAACCCAAGCAAAGCCTGGCAGATTCTTTGAATTTAGGAGATGGAACTGAGCCTCTGGGGAGGTCAAGACATTTCAAGTGCATAAGACAGAGTTCAGAGAAGAGAGCACTGCACAGAGAGACAAACCAGAGATCTGCAGAGAGTCTCCTTTGAGTGTTCAACAGAGCTCAGCACCTGTCTGTGAGAAAATTACCTTATGCCATGAAAGGCTCCACAGGAAAAGATTGAGGGCAGTGCTTGGAGCTCAAACAGAATCAGAACAAAGCCTGTTCCCACTAACAAGATTGGAAAAACTTGTAAATCATGAGACATTGAAGTGAGTACTCAGGAAGTCTTAGTCCCAGAATGAGCATGACTCCAGACTCACCTAACAAATAATGAAGTGAAAATGAAAGTGTTAGTCACTCAGTCATGTCCGATTCTTTGCGACCCCGAGGACTATAGGCTCCTCTGTCCATGGGATTATCCAGGCAAGACCACTGGAGTGGGTAGTTATTCCTTTCTTCCAGGTGATCTTCCCAACCCAGGGATCAAAGCCAGGTCTCCTGCATTGGCAGGCAGATTCTTTACCATCTGAGCCACCAGGGAAGCAAGCACTAAAAGATCATTTTTTCCAAGTAACTTAACTGTATCCTCCCAAAATATTAAGATTTATAGGAATGTAAAAATATACAACATCAAACAAGGTAAAAAATCACAATGTAAGACATCAAAGATTACCAGGCAAGCAAAGAAGCAGGAAAATATGACCCATAATGAAAATAATAATTTGTTGGTTTTTTTCAGTTGCTAAATTATATTTATAATTATAATTATTGTAATTGTAGTCCATATTTCAAAAAGTTAGAGACAAGGAAGATATAAAAAAGATTCAAATCAAATTTCTGGAGATGAGAGAAAAATACGCTTAGTGGGATTAACAGCAGGTTAGTCACTGAGAAGAAAAGCTTTGTGACATTGAAGACATAGCAATAGAAATTACTCAAAATGAAACCCAGAGAGGAGTGAGAATTTTTTTTAAAACAGAATTACTTAGCAGGGGAAGAGCTTCGTGTCCCAATATTTGAGTAATTGAAGTCCCTGAAGGAAATGACAGGGTGGGGGAAGGACAGGAAAACTATCTTAAAAAATAATGGCCAAATATTTACCAAACTTGATGAAAACTATATAAAAAAAATACATCCAAGAAATCTGACAAACATCTAGTAAAATAAATATGGCTAAAACTATACCAGAGTACATCATAGTCAAATTGCTGAAGCCAGTGATAAAGAGAAAATATTAACAGCACCCAAAGGTAAAAACACACACATATTTCACATGGAAGAACAAAAATAAGGATGACATCTGCTTTCTTGTTGGAAACAATCCAAGCATGAAGACAGTGGAGAAAAATCTTTAAAATATCAGTTTAAAAAAGTCAACCTAGAATTCTGTATCTAGTGAAAATATCTTTCAAATATGAAGACAAAATAAAAACACTTTCTTTCAAAAGCTGAAAGAATTCATCACCGGCAGATTCACACTATAAGAAATGTTATAGGAAGTCCTTCAGGCAGAAGGAAAATCTGAATCTAAAAGGAATAAAGGACACCAGAAATGGCAAAGAAAACTGTAAATATGTAAGATTGTTTTCATATTATTTAAATCTTTCAAAACACAACTCACTGTTTTTAAAATAACAATGTCACATGACGTTCATTACGTGTAAAAGTAAAGTACATGACAGTAATAGCATGAGCCTAGGAGAGACATCATGGAAGTACAGTACCATAAGGGTTTTATACTATATGTGAAGTGAGATGAAGGTAGACTGTGATAAGTTAAAGATGTGTGCTATAAGCCCTCAAGAAAGTGAAAGTCCCTCAGTTGCGTTTTATTCTTTGCAACGCCATGGACTAAGCATGCCAGGCTCCTCTGTTTATGGGATTTCCCAGGCAAGAAGACTGGAGTGGATAGACATTCCCTTCTCCAGGGGATCTTTCCGACCCAGGAATCAAACCTGGGTCTCCTGCATTGCAGGCAGATTCTTTGCCATTTGAGCCACCAGGGAAGCCCATAAGCCCTCAAGCAACCACTAAAATAATAAAGAGTTATTGCTAATAAGCCAGCAATGGAGATAAAATAGGATTATAAAAGATACACAATTAATCCTAAAGAAGGTAGAAAGAGAGGACGAAGGGAACAAAAACCAGATTGGGCAAATAGAAGCAAATAGCAAGATGATAAAATTCAAATCTAGCCATATCAATAATCACATCAACTGAAAATGGTCTAAACACTCCAATTAAAAAGGCTTTCATCATAGTGAAAAAAAAATCAAGACCCAACTCGGATAAATGTGCTTTATATGAAGACACAAATAGGTTAAAAGTGAAAGAATGGAAAGAGACATGTCATGCTAACATGAGTCAAAAGAAGCCAGAGTGGCTCTATTAACATCAGGCAAAGAAGATTTCAGGCCAAATAATATTAATAATACCAAGGAGAAAGAAGGTAATTTCATTTTCATAAATGGATCAATTAATCAAGAGAATAAAAACAGTCTGCAATGTTTATGCATTTAATAAGGAATCTTCAAAATATATAAAGCAAAAACCGATAAAACTACCAGGAGAAATAGACAAATCAATAATTTTCAATATCTTTTTCTTGATAACTGATAGAACAGGTATGCAGGAATTCTGCAAATATATAGCTTGAACAACATTGTTAATCAGGCCTGACTAACATTTATGGAACATTCCCCCCCAACAACAATAGAACACATTCTCAAGTTCACACAGCTCACCAAGATAGACCATAAAACAAGTATCAACAAATTTAAAAGGATTTGGGGCTTTCCTGTTGGCTCAATGGTAAAGGATCCTCCTACCAATACAGGAGACATGGGTTCAATCCCTGGTCCAGGAGGATCCCACATGCCATGGAGCAACTATGCCCGTGTGCCACAGCTATTGAACCTGTGTTCTAGAGTCTGGAAACCGCAACCACCGAGCCCTCAAGCCGAAACTACTGAAGCCCACACGCCCTAGAGCCTGTACTCTGCAACAAGAGAAGCCACCGCAGTAAGAACCCCGTGCACTGCAACGACAGTAGCCACCACTCACTGCAACTAGAGAGAAGTCTGCACAGCCGATAAATAAATAAATAAAATTATTTTTTAAACGTTTTTAAAAATTCAATTTATACAAAGTACGTTCCCTGTTTAGTTGCTAAGTCATGCCCAACTCTTTGTGACCCCATAGACTGCAGTGCACCAGACTTCCCAGTTCTTCACTATCTCCTAGAGTTTGCTCAAACTCATGTCTTTTGAGTCAGTGATGCTATCCAACCATCTCATCTTCTGTCACCCTCTTCTCCTCCTGCCTTCTATCTTTACCAGAATCAGGGTCTTTTATAATGAGTCGGCTCTTCTCCTCAGGTGGCTAAAGTACTGGAGCTTCATCGTCAGCATTAGTCTTTCCAATGAATATTCAGGGTAGATTTCCTTTAGGATTGATTGGTTTGATCTCCTTGCTATCAAAGGGACTCTCAAGAGTCTTCTCCAGAACCACTGGAGAATTCAAAAGCATCAGTTCTTTGGCATTTAGCCTTTTACATGGTTCAGTTCTCACATCTGTACATGACTACTGGAAAAACCATAGCTTTGACTACATGGACTTTCATTGGCAAAGTTGTCTCTGCTTTTTAATAGGCTGTCTAGGTTTGTCATAGCTTTCCTCCCAAGAAGCAAGTGTCTTTTAATTTCATGGCTGTGGTTACCATCTGCAGTGATTTTGGAGCCCAAGAAAATACAATCTGTTACTGTTTCCACTTTTCCCCCTTCTATTTGCTGTGAAATGATGGGACTGGATGCCATGATCCTAGTTTTTCAAATGTTGAGTTTCTCTGATGACAACAGAATTAAATTAGAAATGAATAACATACAGATTTTTGGAAATTTAATAACATGTATTGATTAACTCATAGGTCAAAGAAAAACCAAAATGGAGATTATAAAGTATTTTGCACTGGATAAAAATGAAAGCAAAACATATCAGTATTATGGGTTGCCACTAAAGCAGCACTTGGGAAATTTAAATTAGAAAATAATAAGACTTGGTATTACTGATCTCAGCTCCCACCTTAGGAAAGTGCAAAAAGAAAGAGTGAAGTAATCCAAGTAAGCAGCATAAAAGAAATAATAAAGACAGAGCAGAAAAAAATGAGCTAGAAAACCAAAAACAATAGAGAAAATAAACAAAACCAAAAACTAGTTCTTCAAGAAGATCAAGAGAATTAAACTTCTAGCCAGACTACTCAAGGAAATAGAGATGGCGAGAGGAGAGAGAACATTATTTACCAAAACCTGGAATAAGAGAGGTAACATCACTACAAATTCTATAGGTATTTAAAATACAATAGTCAAACTCTATGTTTAATGTTAAACTGCTCACAGTTTTTAAAGCCTTCCTTTTCCCTCTTCCCCTTCTGATCGAAATCTGGAAAAGTTGATAAGCAAACCTAAGTGCTTCCTTCTTTGGCACCTGCAGGACTTCAAACCACATAAGCCCAGCTTAGCTGTAGGAACCTTCCACAGCTCATAACCACCATAAAAATTCCAAACCAATCTGCTTTCTCTGCTCTTTAAAGCTATTTCAGACCTGGTTGGAAGCTGCCCTGCTCTCCTCCAGAAAGCTTCATTATGTAATAGCCCTTTTCATCACATCTTTGTGTGGTGACATCATCACTCTTCAGGTTTCTGAGGAGTGGCTCCAACAGATAATAAGGGACAACTGCAAACAATTTTATGGCAATAAATTTGACAATTTAGATTAAATTCTGTGAAAGACACAAATGATCAAAATTCTCCCAGAAGAAATGTTATAATAGCCATTTATCTGTTAAAGAAGTTAAATTTGTAGTTAAAAACTTGCTTGCATTAAAAACTCCAAGCCCATATAGGTTTGTTAATGATTTGACCAAACATTTAAGGAAGAAGCAATAACAAATATACACAAACTTCCAGAAAATTAAAGAAATGGGAATTTGTCCCAACTCTTTCTATAGGACCAGGGTTATCCTGAAGTCAGAACCAGGCAAAGAAAATTACATCCAATATCTTTTATGAACACTGATGTAATAATTCATTTAAAAATTTTGTAGATCATATCCAAAAATATACAAGAGGCCTAATACATTACAAGCAAAAGGGGCTTTATCTCCAGAATACAGTGCTAACATTCAAAAATCAATGTAGTCCACTATAATAACAAAAGAAAAATGAAAAATCATACGATTTCAGTAGACAGAATACTTTTTTGAAAGAATTCAATATTAATTTGATAAAACTAAGCAATCTAGTAATATCTCAGATGCTCTGGTTCTCAGAGGCCAAACTGATTGTCCAAAAACTTAATTCAGTTCTGACACTAACCATCTGTAGTTCATACAGACCTCACCAGTTAAGGGCTATGCTATAAGACTGCCCTCACTTCAGATTCCAGTCACAAGTCTGAAGTTGCCACCTGTACTTCTGACTAACTGGCTATAAACTTGGGTTTCCTACAACCCCATTTTCAGGTTGATGATTCATTAGAATGATTCACAGATCTCAGGAAAGCACTTTACTGCTTTTACCTCTTTATTATAAGGATATAAATCAGCAACAGCTAAACAGAAAAGATACACAGGGCAAGGTAAGAGCTGTGGGGTATTTAGAGGGGTAGCTTGCATGAGTTCTCCGTGTGGTCCTGTCCTCCCAACATAACAAAGTGTTCACCACCTGGAAGCTCCCTGAACCCTTTCTAAAGGGGTTTTTGTGGAGATTCCATTATGTAGGGCTGCTGCTGCTGCTGCTGCTAAGTCACTTCAGTCGTGTCTGACTCTGTGCGACCCCATAGACGGCAGCCCACCAGCCTTCTCTGTCCACGGAATTCTCCAGGCAAGAATACTGGAGTGGGTTGCCATTTCCTTCCCCAATTATGTAGGGCATGAATGATCAAATCATTGGCCATTGGTGACTGAACTCAATCTCTAATCCCTCTCCTCTTTTCAGAGTTTTATACCGCCAGTTGAGAGCAGAGCTGAAACCCAGAGTTTGAGGGTAGGGCTAAAACCCAGAGATTGAGGGTAGGGCTGACAGTTCCAACTCTTTAGTCATGTTTGGTCTTTCTGGCAACCAGGATCCATCCTGAAGCTATCTAGGGACCCACCAAGAGTCACGTAATTAGTATAATCTCATATATTTTTGAAAAGGGCTTATTATGAATAACAAAATCTATACCTATCACTCAGGAAATGCCAAGAATTTTATGAGCTTTGTACCAGGAACCAGGGACAAAGGCCATATATTTCCCATTATACCACAACATAGAAGATAATAAAAGGCATCTGTGAAAACCTGCAACTAACATCATGCTTAATCTTGCAACACTGAATATTCACCCCCAACAAGATCAGAAATAAGACAATGATGTTGTTCTCATCACTGCAATTTAACATGGTACTGGAGTTCTAACCAGTACAACTAGGCAAGAAAAATTAAAGCATTCAGATAGGAAAGGAAGAAGCAAAACAATATAACTATTGCTGAGAGAAATTAAGAGGATCTATTAGCAAATAAATGGCGGAATATATACTCTTCATGCATAGCAAAACTCAATGTTATTGACATGTCAGTTCTACCCAAATACTTCAACAGATTTCATGCAATCACAATTAACATCCCAGCATACTTTTTTTTTTAATGACTGGGTGATTCTAAAGCTCATGTGGAAAAGTAAAGGTTATAGAATAACCAAAACAATTTGAAATAAAGTTGTAGGGTTAACTCTACCTGAATTCAACAATTAATCTAAAACTCTGGTAATCCAAAGAGCATGGTATTGGCATAAAGACAGACAAATAAAACAATGGAACAAAATAAAGAATCCAGAAACAAATCTGTACACAAATAGAACCTGAGTTTTGACAAAACTGCAAAAGCAGTACAGTGGAGAAAGACTAGCCTCTTCAACAAATGGTACTGGAACAATTGAAATTTTGTATGGAGCAATAGCAACAAAGAAAGAAAGAAAAGGAAGGAAAAGAAAAACAAAACTTCATCCATCCTTCACACTATATGCAAAAATTAATCCTACATAGACAGTAGACCTATATATATATATAACTAAAACCACACAATGTGTAGAAGAAAACATAGGAGAAAAATATCTCTGTAAAAATATATCTGATAAAAGATAAAGAATATATAAAGAACTCTCAAAACTCAACAATAAGAAAACAAACAGCTTGGGGACTTCCCTGGCAGTCCAGGGGTTAAGACTCCACGTTCCCAATACAAGGAGCACAAGTTCAATCCCTGGTCAGGGAACTAAGATCCTGCATGGCTCAGAGTGTGGCCAAAAAAAAAAAGAAAAAAGAAAAGAAAACAAACAAATCAATTAAAATAGGCAAAATATTAGCATAGACTTTTCACCAAATGAGCTATGCAGATAGCAAACAGTATATGAAAAGATTCTCAGTTATTAGGGAAATGCAAATGAAAACCACAATGAGATACAGCTACACATCTATCCGAAATGATAGATCAAGTGTTTGTGTGGATGTAGGGGACTCTTGGTAAGGAACTCTCATACACTGCTGCTGGGAATGTAAAATAGTACAAACACTTTGGAAAACAATTTGGTAATTTTTTAAAAAGTTAAATAACTGGTTCAGCTCTTCCTCTTCTAGGTTTCAAAACCCAAGAGAAAAGAAAATATATTAAAGTAATTGCAGTTTTGCATTGTTGAAATTTGCTGTTTGATATTGGAATACATTCTTAAATAAATGTGGTCATTTTATACATCATTTTAAATATCAATAACCTCAGATATGCAGATGACACCAACCTTATGGCAGAAAGTGAAGAGGAACTAAAAAGCCTCTTGATGAAAGTGAAAGTGGAAAGTGAAAAAGTTGGCTTAAAGCTCAACATTCAGAAAACTAAGATCATGGCGTCCGGTCCTATCTCTTCATGGGAAATAGATGGAGAAACAGTGGAAACAGTGTCAGACTTTATTTTTTTGGGCTCCAAAATCACTGCAGATGGTGACTGCAGCCATGAAATTAAAAGACGCTTACTCCTTGGAAGCAAAGTTATGACCAACCTAGACAGCATATTCAAAAGCAGAGATGTTACTTTGCCAACAAAGGTCCGTCTAGTCAAGGCTATGGTTTTTCCTGTGGTCATGTATGGATGTGAGAGTTGGACTGTGAAGAAGGCTGAGCACTGAAGAATTGATGCTTTTGAACTGTGGTATTGGAGAAGACTCTTGAGAGTCCCTTGGACTGCAAGGAGATCCAACCAGTCCATTCTAAAGGAGATCAGCCCTGGGATTTCTTTGGAAGGAATGATGCTAAAGCTGAAACTCCAGTACTTTGGCCACCTCATGCGAAGAGCTGACTCATTGGAAAAGACTCTGATGCTGGGAGGGATTGGGGGCAGGAGGAGAAGGGGACAACAGAGGATGAGATGGCTGGATGGCATTACTGACTCGATGGACGTGAGTCTGAGTGAACTCTGGGAGCTGGTGATGGACAGGGAGGCCTGGCGTGCTGCTATTCATGGGGTCACAAAGAGTCGGACATGACTGTGTGACTGAACTGAACTGAACTGAATGCAGACCTAAATCAAATCCCTTACAATTATACAGTGGAAGTGACAAATAGATTCAAGGGATTAGATCTGACAGACACAGTGCCTGAAGAACTATAGATGGAGGTTCATGACATTGTACAGGAGGCAGTGATCAAGACCATACCCAAGAAAAAGAAATGCAAAAACGCAAAATGGTTGTCTGAGGAGGTCTTACAAATAGCTGAGAAAACAAGAGAAGCTAAAGGCAAAGGAGAAAAGGAAAGATATACCCATTTGATTCTTCAGTGATCAGTGCAAAGAAATAGAGGAAAACAATAGAATGGGAAAGACTAGGGATCTCTTGAAGAAAATTAGAGATACCAAGGGAACATTTCATGAAAAGATGGGCACAATAAAGGACAGAAGTGGTAGGGACCTAACAGAAGCAGATGATATTAAGAAGAGGTGGCCAGAATACACAGAAGAACTATACAAAAAAGATCTTCATGACCCAGATAACCACAATGGTGTGATCACTCACCTAGAGCCAGATATTCTGGAATGCGAAGTCAAGTGGGCCTTAGAAAGCACCACTATGAACAAAGCTAGTGGAGGTGATGGAATTCCAATTGAGCTATTTCAAATCCTAAAAAATAATGCTGTGAAAGTGCTGTACTCAATATGCTACCACATTTGAAAAACTCAGCAGTGGACACAGGACTGGAAAAGGTCAGTTTTCATTCCAATCCCTAAGCAGGGCAATGCCAAAGAATGCTCAAACTACTGCACAATTGCACTCATCTCACACGCTAGCAAAGTAATGCTCAACATTCTCCAAGCCAGGCTTCAACAGTATGTGAACTATGAACTTTCAGATGTTCTAGCTGGATTTAGAAAAGGCAGATGAACCAGAGATCAAATTGCCAACATCCGCTGAATCATCAAAAAAAACAAGAGAGTTCCAGAAAAACATCTACTTCTGCTTTACTGACTATGCCAAAGCCTTTGACTGTGTGCATCACAACAAACTGTGGAAAATTCTTAATGCAATGGGAATACCAGACAAACACCTGACCTGCCTCCTGAGAAATCTGTATGCAGGTCAAGAAGCAATAGTTAGAACTGGACGTGGAACAGACTGGTTCTAAATCGGGAAAAGAGTATGTCAAGGCTGTATATTGTCACCCTGCTTATTGTACTATTATATTGTACTATTGGGAGCCATGGTGACATATATGAGACCTATAGAAGCATTTATCAATAGAATGGAAGAATCTCTTCATCCCATGGAAGATGAATTTGTTAAGTGCCTACTACATGCTGGTCTGGTGTTAGGCACTATATGTCCATCATCTCATTTAGTTCTCTTCAGCACCCATGATCTCCTTTCCTCAAGGCAGGAATCTAAGATGCAGGACTATTCAGATGTAAGGGCCACAAGCACACCTAGGGGCTGCCTGGCCTCACCTTCGAGTGCCTCTACAACTGTTTCCCCTACACTCCTTCCCCCCGAGGGGAGACCTGATCACAGACGTGATGCAGAGCTGAGGCTGACAGGATGAGCTGCAGGACAAGCTGACCAGATGGGGAAGGGCACTGTAGGTCATGGAGAGTCCAGAGTAAGAGACCTTGACTTTTTCTAGCAAGATCACAATGGATGGTTTGTGATTTCATTCCCTTCAAAATATTCAGGTAACTCCTTCCACTTGAGTATTCTTTTAGTAAGGGTGTATGCTTGATTGTAATAGAAATTCACAAGCTGTAGCTTTTTTAAAAATTAGAGATTCTATTTATTTTTTAACTTAATGAAATGGCCATAGGTAGAAAGTCAAGAATGCCAGCTTAGTGGCCCCATGATGCTCCACCCTTTTCTCTCAGCTTTGCCGTGCGTGCTCCTGTCAGCACAAGGTTACCAGGAGCCTACTCCATGGGGCATTGACCCCAGGTCCTGGCAGGAGAAAGGGAAGGATCAAGACTTGTCCCAGAAGCATCTGTCTACTTTTAGGCAGCTTTCCCAGAAGCCGCACCCAATAACTCAGACTTCTGCTTCTGTTGCATGCCTTGTCACCCCGAACTACAAGGAAAGCAGGAAATGAATGTAAGTATTTTTAGCTGCCCACACATCACTGGCTGGAAGAATCAGGGTTCTTTGGTAGGAAAGAGTTGAAAAAAGGGTAGTAGGCTAGCAGCTAGCAGTGGGCATCACCCTTAAGGAATTCTTGGTTCAGTAGTGGAGAAGAGGCAATGCCATGAACCAGGTGCCCAGGCCTGAATGCTGAAGGTCTTTCCTAAGAAATGTTCATGCTGCCTCCACAGGACATGGAGAAGCTCATCAGGGAACTCTCTACCAGCGCCACTGACACACTGGCCATGATCGACGCCATCGGAGACAGCCTGCTCAGTGGCATCAAATGTCGTATTGCCACCTTGAAAAAGCAATTGCAGAGTGAGCACTGCTCCAAGCTGGAGAAGTTACAGCTGGTTGCCCGGGAACTTGAAGCCCCCCGAGAGCTTTACCAGCAGATGAAGATGCTCCTGCAGCATCATGCTAACGCAGTGCAATTTCTCCACGAGCATAAAAGGCTCAAGGGGGAGATGGAGAGACTCGTGGAGGGCAGCGTGTCCCCCCCAGTCCCCACCAAGGACACTATTTCCATCAGGCGCTATTTTCAAGAGCTCATTAGAGGAATAGACATCACTGCCTTTGCCCCGCCTGAGACTGACCAAGCACCGGCCAGCATGGCTGGGCTCCAAGAGGCCTGGCAGGCAGGCTGTGCCATGCAGGGCCGTCTGTCGCAACAAGTGCTTGAGGATATTTTGTGCAAGGCAGTGTCGGGCTCAGGGCCAAAACCAAATCAAGAGGCAAAGCTTCCTAGGAACCCATCTCATGCTTACTCAGTACAAGGAAGTGAGATTGGTTCTAGAGAATCAACCGTGTAAGGTATTATTTTGGTCTCAAGATGTCAACAACTTTTATCATTTTGTTTGTAACTTGACAGTTGCTAGACTTTGCTTCTTAAAAAGAAAATTAAAAAATTCTACATTGTGGTTTCTCTTTTGATTTTGGTCTTGTGTTGATCATCCAAAGCCTTTTTTTCTTCTTTTTTAAATGGAAATCTGCTTTAAAAACTACTTGCCTGAAGCTCACATAGGAGGGTTTGAATCATGGGGGCTGCTAGCTTGGCAGTCGGGGTGGGTGGTGCAGGAGGTGAGTTCTTGGCACAACTGAACAGAACAGCTTTGTGTTCTGATGACTTAGTGTGCACTTTTAGCTCAGCTGAGCCTCAGATAGTAGAAAGCACAATAGCAATGACTCCCCTAGAAATGAAACCTTTGGCTAGCTCTGGACTGTGGCTTTTGTTGTTTTTCCATCACAATAAATACAATTTGTTGAATGCTTAGGACACAAACACTACTAGCCATTCTTACGTTAATGAGTTACTTTCATTCTCAAAATAACTGAAAAAGATGGGTTTCTTGGGTAGCTCAACTGGTAAAGAATAGGTCTGCAATGCAGAAGACCTTGGTTTGATTCCTGGTTCGGGAAGATCCCCTGGAGAAGGGATAGGCTACCCTCTCCAGTATTCTTGGGCTTCCCTGCTGGCTCAATCGGTAAAGAATCTGCCTGCAATGTGGGAGACATGGGTTCGATCCCTGGGCTGAGTTGGGAAAATCCCCTGGAGGACGGCATGGCAACCCACTCCAGTATTCTTGCCTGGAGAATCCCCATGGACAGAGGAACCTGGCGGGCTACAGTCCATGGAATCGCAAAGAGTCAGACGTGACTGAGTGTGTCTCCACTTTAGAGGAGGAACCTCAGGGTCAGAGAATTTAAGTAAATATTCCAAGTGGACACAGTCATTGAAAGGGTGAATTGTTATGCAAATCCAGCTCCTCCTGGTAGAGGCTTAGCTTCTTCCAGGCTACCTGAGTCTCTGAAGACAGTACTGATTAGGATTTATCTCCTTAAAGAACACTGCTACTATTCTTCAGGAAGGCGCTCACTCTTCTTAACTCTAACTGATCAGTTTTTAGTAAACATCTACCATAAAATTCACTGTTCATGGAATCCTTAGTAGCATGTGTTATGCACACGCATTACATCTAATGCTTCACATAGATGACATTATTGGAACCCCACCCCATCTTAGGAGGTAAGCTATAGTGTCCCCACTGCACAGATGAAGAAACTCAGAAGGATATCAGTGGTTCAGCCAAAATCGCAGAGTGGCAGATCTGTATCATTCTCAAGCCCATTCTCCTTCCTGCTACCTCACTGTTAGTCACAACTGTGCACTGGGGAAAGGGGAGGGCTGCCTCAGGGATGATAGGAACTAGACTCAATTGCGACCGGAAGGCTCCCTCTCTTTTGTCTCTGCTTCTCAAGCTTGCTTTGCTGCTTTTCTGCAGAAGGATCCCTTCTCCCCTGTCATTATAGCTTGGGGTCCAGGACTAAGGGGTTCTCTTCTCCCAGTTCCTGTTTAAGACATCCTCAGGAAAGGACTCTGCTTGATCTAGACCCAAATCCCATGGTCCAAGTGGGGCAGGAACAGTGCCCCAAAGTGGAG
Source organism: Bubalus kerabau (assembly GCF_029407905.1). Taxonomy (NCBI): domain Eukaryota; kingdom Metazoa; phylum Chordata; class Mammalia; order Artiodactyla; family Bovidae; genus Bubalus; species Bubalus kerabau. The sequence goes on from NC_073627.1 coordinate 152,807,282, forward strand.
GCAGCGAGGACGCAGATTCAGATGACCGTGGGAGCCAGGCTTGTAACAAAAAAAAGCAGGCTGGAGGTGGAGGGAAGGGTGGGGCCTGTGACAAATAGCAGAGCCCACTTTGTGCATAAAGAAAATATTGTCCTGTTGAAATGCAGGCTGAGTGTAGCCAGAGATTCTAGTTTTTTTTGAGAAGAGCAAGAAATCTAGACTTTTTAGCATTAAATATCTCGATTATTTTGAAAGCTGTCAGCTAATTAAAAATAGATTTAAAACATTGCAGGGGCATCACAAAGCACTTCTGCGAACTAGATGTGACTTCCAGGCCATCACCAGTTTGCAACCTCTGGCTAAAGTGAAATCTATGACAACAATATAATAATGGCCCACTTCACCCTAGGGATGCTGGGGGTGTAGGCCAAACCTGGGGCCTCCCTTCTTCCACTGTGACCCTTAGAAATTCTGGCACTTACATAGGAAAACAGGAGACCTTTGGAGCCATCAGCAGTTAGACTGGGTGAGATCGCCAGAGGCACTGACCAGACATCAATCTCCAAATCAACATGTCCCCCATTCAGTTCAGTGGCTCAGTCATGTCTGAATCTTTGTGATCCCATGGACTGCAGCACACCAGGCTTCCCTGTCCATCATCAACACCTGGAGCTTACTCAAACTCATGTCCATTGAGTTGGGGATGCCATTCAACCATCTCATCCTCTGTCATCCCCTCCTCCTCCTGCCTTCAATCTTTCCAGCACAAGGGTCTTTTCCAATGAGTCAGTTCTTAGCCATCAGGTGGCCAAAGTATTGAAGCTTTAGCTTCAGCACCAGTCCTTCCAATGAACATTCAGGACTGATTTCCTTTAGGATTGGTTGGTTTGTTCTCCTTGAGGTCCAAGGGACTCTCAAGAGTCTTCTCCAACACCACAGTTCAAAAGGTCATGTTCCCCAGGTGCCAAGCTAAAACCTGGGCCCACTGAGGCAGGGCCCCAAGATTAAGGGCAAAATTAAAGATAAGGGAATCTGCTGTAAAAAGCAGGGAGACCAAAAGGCAAATTGAGTATCTGGACCCAGCATGCTGAGTGAGGGGCCAGAGGAAGCAGCTGCACAAAGAGCACCAGTCTCACCTGGGGAGGGATGGTGATGGAGGGCAGGGTCAGAGGGTGTTCCCTGGAATATGTTTTCTTTACTTCAGTAGTTTTAGTCGCAGGTAAACAAAGGTGGGGGCTTTCCTGGTGGCTCAGATGGTAAAGAATCTGACTGCAATGTGGGAGACCCAGGTTTGATCTCTGGGTCAGGAAGATCCCCTGGAGAAGGGAATGGCTACCCACTCCAGTATTCTTGCCTGGAGAAGTCCATGGACAGAGAAGCCTGGTGGGCTACAGTCCATGGGGTCATAAAGAGTCGGATATGACTGAGCCACTAACACACACATACACACACACACACAAAGGTGGAGGGAGGACTCTGACCTGAGGTTACCTCCACAGCAACTTTTGTGGACGAGAAGTGGGATCTGAGATGGCAAGGCCTCTGGTCATTTGGGGTTGGCTACTCCAGGAACTCCAGCCATGGAAGTCTGTGGGTCTTCTCAGGACTCCAAACCTCTTCCTTTTCCTGGCCCATCTGGCTGCTGCTCCCTCTGCTTTTCATATGGTCTACTGGTTAAGGCTCTCACTTCCTGGACTCCTGCTGGTAAAGTTTCTATCCTTGGAGCTCAGCCTCCACTGTGAACTGCCCTAGTCTTTGCTTGTAATTCTACACTTCAAGAGATAATAAAGCATCTACTTTGTGTACAGGGCCCTGTTCTAGAACATGGGGACACAGCTGTGAATATTCAGACAAGGTTCTTGCTCTCTTGTGGGGAGAACAAGAAAACAAGCAAGATGGGCTCAAAGTGGGCTAAAATGCCGAACATGTTATAAAACAGAATGGTGAAAGAGTGATGGTAGGAGATAAACTGGGTGGTCAGGAAAGATCTGGATGACCACAACTGGCTAGGTGAGGATAAAGATGAGCATTCCAGGAGGCCTGAGCAGTGGTAGGTGCTGGATTCCCACAAGCATTGGGAGTAGAAAGGGAGGTTGAGGCCAGGCTGGGGGTAGGGTGAAGTATGGGAACAAGCTCTAATTTGAACCTAAGACTTATGACAGGCTGATCTGCATTGCCAACAAGGTCATCCCCCTTGGTGTGAAAGTGAAAGTCACTCAGTCATGTCCAACTCTTTGCAACTCCATGGACTGTCCATGAAATTCTCCAAGCCAGAATACTGGAGTGGGTAACCTTTTCCTTCTCCAGGGGACCTTCCCAACTCAGGGATCAAACCCAGGCCTCCCGAATTGCAGGCAGATTCTTTACCAGCTGAGCTGTAGAGGAAGCCCAAGAATACTGGAGTGGTCCCAAGCAAGGATTCAAATGCAGCTCTTGCCACCCTTTCTCACAATGACTGTGAAGACAACCAGCTTCTGTTCATTACTTAGCAGTTCCAAATCATACCCTACTATGATTTAATTGAACACTCAGTCTCCGTCCAAGGGTGTCCCTGGGACACAGGAGCTGGGCCTTTCATCCAAGTTTGCTCTATTCCCAAAACTTCATATTCTTCCCACAATATGCCCTCTCCATCTCCTAAGAATCCACACACACAATGAGAGCACACTGCATGAGCTTTCCCAGCTGGTCAGGCTAGCTTCCTATGAAAGTTTCTCCAAACTTTAGGGGCTTAAATAAGTGACATCTCTTTCAAATTCAAGCTTAAGTGGAGAGCACAGTATGACATTAGCAGGGGGCTGGGATTTGCTTCATGAGGTTCTCCAGTATATTCCATTCTACTCAGGCAGCTGGAAATCAGAAAAGCGGAGAGAAAGAGCAAGTCCATCCTTTGGAGGGCAGAAGCCAGAAACTTTGTTCACATCTCAAGCCAGCACTTAGTCAGATGGTTACATCTTGCTGCTGCTGCTAAGTCGCTTCAGTCGTGTCTGACTCTGTGCGACCCCAGAGACGGCAGCCCACCCGTCCCTGTGATTCTCCAGGCAAGAACACCGGAGTGGGTTGCCATTTCCTTCTCCAATGCATGAAAGTGAAAAGTGAAAGTGAAGTCGTGCAGTCGTGTCCGACTCTTAGCGACTCCATGGTTACATCTTAGGGCACTCTAGTTCTGTTGTCACCTAAGAACCTGGTTTCTGTTTAATACAGACAAAGGAGACAAGGGTTATGGGGGAACAAATAAATGTTTCTGGATAACTTTTATACTTTTTTCCTGATTATGAGAGCAATTCATACTTACTGCCAAGAAGGGTGTAAAGACAATAAAGTTTGCAAGTAATCCCAGAGGTAACTGTTGTTTAAAATTTATAAGGTCATGTCATATACCTATTTCTCTCATAACAATGTAAGTCTCATAGTCTTCCTATACTGATAAATTTAGGTTTACATCATCATCATTATTTATTCATGGAATATTTAAGAGATGACCTATGATGACCTGGGAGACAACTTGATTTGTATTTATTTGATAGCTAATAAGATTGACAGTCGAACTGACAGTTTATATCTTTTGTTTATATTTTAATGGGTCATTCACTTTTAACTACTGATTTGAAAAAAATCCACTTTATATATTAAGGATTAATATTAACAAACACTTATATAAGGCTTTTATTATCTAGCATTGTTCTAAGCACATGTAAAGTTTACTCATTTAATCCTTACAATACCATAAGGTAACTGATGTTGTCATCTCCATTTTACAGATGAGAACCCGAGACAGAGAGAATAAGTGGTTTGGTAAATCCATAGCTGTCTAGTTGGGAAGAGGTAGAATCAGGGTTCAAAGTTAGCAGCCTGGTTTCAGGTCCCTGCTCCTGACCACTAGACATTCTAATTAATGTTTGTTTGCTATGTATTATACAAAATTGTTTTTCCAATTTGTCACTTGTCTTTTAACTTTAAAGGTTTTTTTTTTTTTTTATTGTGTTTTCACTCATATGGACAAATCTATTAAGCTTTTTCTTTATAGACTTCAGCATTGTTTGGTTGGCCTTCAAGGGTAGAAAATGAAGCACAGATTGGAAAGTAGAGCGTAATATAATTCATATATACTTTTTCAAACTTACTAACCACTTGTAGGTGAACATGTGAAGAAAACGTCACTAAAGTTCATAGTGCTGTGGGGTCGCTGTTGTGTAGCTGAATCCCCATCACCTCTCATCTCAAAACTGAACAACATCCTGACCTGTTTCCTTTCTGCATTTCCTCCCACCTCAGCCTACATCATTGATACTGGTTCCATTCGACAGAATTTTTTACACTCCCAGACTGTCACACTCCTACTGTGCTAGGTACTGGGGACAGACAAGGATGAGGACTCCATCTCTCTACAGCGTGACTCCAGCCAGCCCAGTGGGCCTATGCTCTTCTTTCTGAATACATCTTCTTTCTATAAGTCCTAAATCATGCTCATCTTTCAGGTCCAAGTTCAAGTTTTGTCTCCTCATCTCTTGTTCATTTCAGCCCACAAAATTAACTAAGTAACCCCTTTGGCATTTTTTGCATGCACTAAGACGAATACTAGCATAGTGCCATCTGAGATCATAAATGTAGACGCACCAGGTAAATTTTTAGTGCTGTTAAAAACAGTTCTGTTATCCATGAGAATGCGTTTTGTCTTTTTTTAGTATCTTGTGCACAAAGTAGCAGTGAGGTAAGAGAAACAGTGAGGTGCAGGTGGTGGACTCCCAGCCATAAAGAGATCTGAAAGGGTACTCAACCAGTGCTTTCTGGAGTTTGGAAAGTTATAATCGGCATAGACGAACCATGTTTTAAGCTATTATTAAGTTAGGAAAATTATGGATGACTTTGAAAACACAAGAATCTTCAAAACCTGGGGCAACCGGCGGACAGGACTGCTTCACCTACTTGCGGGTAAACTGAGGCAAAGCGGGCCGGTCTAAGTCCTCGAGGGGAGGCGCAGAGGGGGTGACGGCGAGCGGGACAGTCCTTTGTGAGGCTTGTGGTACACTGTCCTAAAGCCAGAGCGCGGCGCACCGCAGCCCGGCGCGATTTCGAAGGCCACGTGACGGCGCCGGTCCTTCACGAGCAGAGGCAGGATTTTGCGCCACCACTCTCCCAGCCGTCCAATAAGAAACGGGGAGCGGCAAAGTGGGCGGGTCCCGGGCGGGTCCCGCCCACCCCTCCTCCGAAGGCCGCCCAGTGCGGGGCGGGTCCAGATGCCGCCTCCAGTGGGGTCCGGCCAGCCCAACTCGGCTGAGGCAAAAGGGCGACACACACGTCAGTCAAAAGGTCCCGCCAATAAGGTCGTGCGCTACTCTTCAGCCCGCCCCTGCCTCGGCCTCCCGGCGCCCGCGCTGCTTTCCCTCTGGCTGCTGCGGCCCGCCCGCCCGCGCCTCCTCCATCCGGGTCCTCGTGTGCAGCTCTCGGGTGGCGGCGGGCGGCGGGCGCGAGGGCTGGGCTGTCCCCGAGGAGGGCAGCGGCAGGCGGCGGCCTCCTCCGCAAGCCTGAGGTGGGTACAGAGGCGGGACGGCGAGCGCGGGGCCGCCATTTTCCTTCTCTCGGACCCCCCCGGCGGCGGTGGGAAAACGGGAGTGTTGCGAACCGGTTGGTGGAGGCCTGAAGGGCTGGAGCGAGCTGGGCGGGCGGGTTGAGAGCAGAGGCCGCAATAGGTGGTGGCGCCGGTGGGGGATGGGCGCCGCGTGGCGTGGTCGGTCCCAACCCCCTCCGCTTCCCGCCCAGCGCCTCACGGACGGGGGGAGGGGTCATTCTTCACATTCTTCACCCCGCCCTTCCCCCAACTTCAATCAAACTTGGGCGGGGGAAGTCCCGCCCCCGCGCCTTGCCCATTGGCCAGCGTTCCCTCCCGCTATGGCGTGACTGGCTGTGGACAGCGCCAGGTCCCCTGACGTCACTTCCGCTATCAGGTTTGTGGGCAGGGGAGACCTTGGCCTTGGGGGCTGGGATGCCAGAGGGAAGGTAGGAAGTGCGGGGGAGGGCCGGGACAAGCGGGCGGGCAGGCTCTGGGCTACCTCCCTGCTGCTAATCCGCCGGCCTAACTCAGCCTCCGGTCCTGGAGCAGCTGTGCAGCCGGTCCACCCCTGCGGCCGTCCTTGGCAGTGGAGAGGGCGGGCGGGAGGAAGTGGGATCCCTGGGGGACGGGCTCATGCATGGCGATCTGGGCCCCAGCCAGCGGCCCCGTCCCTGACTTGGGGGCTGCACACCCTGGAAGCAGGTTGGCTGATGCACGTTCCTGGAGGATTCCGGTGTGAGGAATGCGTAACCTTTATGTCCTTGGCTAGCGATGGCCTTCAATCTTTCCAACTTTTACAGTACGGCCTGGCCCCCTGCCTCTGTGTCAGAGGTCAACTCTAAAGCTTTTTAAAATAGACTTCTCGATTTTGAGAGGGCTGGCAAATGGGAAAAGGCATTGGGGATAGTGAAGGTTGAACTCTTTAAGTAAATCAGAAGACTGGATGAGTTTTTTTTATTTGTAACTTTACTGATGATTATTTTCTTGGCACGCAGTTGCTAGATTGAAAACCTCATTTAGCAGTCCTCATTCATTTCTGATGACCAGAAAATCATGCACTAGTTTAAAACGTTAAATTTTAAATTGAAACGTTGTTCAGAAAATATAATAATTGTCCTTTGTCCAAGTTTTTCTGCTGTATGGCAGTCTGATTCGTTTATAGTATATTCAGAAAATACATGTAGTTAAGTAACGTTTTGTAAGTTACTTCGGTGGTTTTTTGAGGGTGTTTGATTTACTATACCCAGTTAGGTAGTATTGTGAAACTTGTGAACTTTGAGAGTGGAGTGGTTAGCATTAACTAGAATTTCTTGGTTTAGAGTACAACACACTATAGATATTTGTGTGCTTTTTCTTTCAACAGCTAATAGCTTTGTTTGTAGTGGAAATTGATGAAAATGAAGAATCCTAAACCAGGTTCTTCAAACTGTAGGTCCTGACTTACTGGGTTATGAAATCAAGTCAGTGGGTGGTCAGAATTTTTTAAAAACAGAAAATAGTATCAATAGTTTGTTATATGAAACTGATGATTCTGTTGTATAATGTTTATTCCTTCAAAAATACTTCTCTGAAGATGAGTATCAAAAAAGTTTGGAGAACATTTCTTCTAATGGGTTTTTTTTTCCCCCCCCATTTATATCACTGGTCTTTAAGGAGTATTAAAAGTGGCCCTGATTATTTATACTTGGTGGAACATGTTCCTTTCACTTTTGTTTTCAGGAGCTAGCAATCAGTGGCCAGCATGCATTTTAATCACTTAATGTTTTTAAATCTGGAGAAGCTTTTATTTAGACAGTAAAGGCTCTTCACCCCAGAATATTAACTGATGAATGATTTTTCCATGTACATGCCCAGGTGGCGCTAGTGGTAAAGAATCTGCCTGCTAGTGCAGGAGACAATAAGAGACGTGGGTTCGATCCTTGGGTTTGAAAGATCCCCTGGAGGAGGGCATGGCAAGCCACTCCAGTATGCTTGCCTGGAGAACCCACGGACTGAGGAGGCTGGTGGGCTCCATTGGATCGCAGAGAATCAGACACAACTGAAGCGACTTAGCACAGCACAGGATGAGAATTTGGATCCCCAACAATGAGTTGTCAGCATTGCCCTAATGTGACCTCGGGTGGAGTAAAGAAGGCTTGATCACTGCATGATCTTTGACTGTGGGTGTACTAAACATTGCACAGTCACTTAGGATAAAAAGAGAGCCACTGGCTTTTTTATTTTGCTTTATATTAAGTCTTTGAAATCCAGAGTGTCTTTTACGGTAACAGCACATCTCATTTGGAGCTAGTCACATTTCTGGTGCTCAAGAGTGACATGTGGCTACTGACTACCACACCAAATGGATAGTGGATTGCTTAGCTGCTCTTCAGAAATTGGCTTTCTCTGGCTAAGTGTGTTTCAGATTATCAGCTGAAAATGTCCCCTGTCTGTGGCCTCATCTCAAATGTGAGGCAGTTTCATCAGTTGATTTCTTAGGCTCTTTCTGGGTATAAGATTTAAGGACTCTGAGGCAGCTGACAACTATGCTTTCATTAAGTATCACTTTTGCTTCTCTAGGAATGTTTTAGGAGATTTTGAATGATTTGTTTTAAAATAGCAGATATTAATGATGATGTTCCTTTAATCTGCTTTTTCTGCTTTGTGCCAGTATTCATTATGAAGTTACACTACTTGTTCACTTGGCGGTTTCTTCCCTTCTCCCCAGTTTTTTAGTCAGTTATAGAATGTTTTTCTTATACATTGTAGACTAAGGATACGGTTGGTTATAGTAAACTGGGGAATCTGGATTTAATGACAAGAAGCCACCTTTTCTTGACTTTGGGGATTGTGTGAATTACACGGTGACTTTTCAACCTGGGTACATATCAGTATAATTAAGGATAGGAAGGTCAAATATGATAGGACTGAAAAATAATGGTGTATATATAAGGACCACTAAGCAGAACAAGTCACCCAAGTGGAGTACTCTGCTTTACCCTAAATATTTGTGTGCATTATAGGGTGTGTAGCAGAATATAGGGAGGTAGCTTAGAATGTACTTAACAGCAGGGATGTTGGCCCTAGATTAACAATTTGCATTGCAGAATCTTTAGAGGAATATTGGGAATTGAATTGACATTTTTTTTAATTTCAGAATTTAGATAATTTCATCTAATCTAGAATGCCTTATGTTGTGTGTCTAAGTGAATGAAAGGAAATGGTCCTTTTGGAAAGCATGACCTAGTACTTAGCTTTTAAAACTTAACATGAGTCTCAACCTTAGTGCAGTATTTGGTAGGATAACAAATTTAGTGGATGTAGCTAGATTACTGTGGTGATCATTTCACAGTTATACAATAACAAATTATATTGTACACCTGGAACTAATACAATGGTATATGTCAATTATACCTCCATTTAAAAAAATTCAGCCCCTCTCAAAAAAGAAATTAAGATCTTAGATTAAAAGTGGGTTAATTTTGTTAGTAAAACTTAGTTATAGCCAAAAACTTAATCTTGTCAATTTCACCTGGCAACTTAACCTTGATGGGGCAATCCATGGCTAAAAATAATGCCTGTATTCTGTCAAAGGAATCAAAATACAATTGGAGAATTTGTATATGTATTTATGTTTAAATATTCAGCAGCATCATCAGATAATTTTATTAATATTCAACTGAGTGTTTGAAGGAAATTGTATTAAGTAGCCAGTGTTCTAATTTTGATTTGTGTTTCTCATCAAGTGAAACTTGGTGATGAGACCAGAGGAAATGCTTCGTTGTATTTGTATAAAAGTTTGACCAAAAAAAAAATGAAGTTTAGTCACCTGTAAGATGGCATGTAAATGGAGATGGAGGTATGTAAAAAGTAGAACTTTATGAGCTACTTTGTTTATAGGAGTATGTAAATATAAAAGGTGAGATACAGATTGCCGGAGAAAACATTTTAGCTCAGAATATCAAACTGTTAATAGATATTAAGTATGTAGAAAAGATGGGGTATGCCTGTGTTTGGACTAAGTAGGAAAATTGATAAATGCAAAGGTGGTATTGATATATTTTAATTAATATGTAGCCTTTAGAATGTATATTCAAATGTGTTTTTAATGCCATGGCAGTTAACATTCTTTTGGTTATAGACTTTTTTGCAGATGTGGCAAAAGCTATGGAAACTTGCAGGGAAATTGTATATACAATTTCTGGTGGTTACTGAAGCTAGTTATGGATGCAGGTTAAGAACTCTGGCCAAAGTTGACTATACAAGTATATTAAACTATATGATGTCATACATTATCGTTTACCAAGATATAAGTGGATATTAAAAGTGTTAGAAACTTTGATATAAATATAAACATATAAATAAGTAGATTGCCTTTTCACAGGACATTTTAAATTGATGCATGATTTAATTGAAGATAAGTATTTTTGACTGTCACAAGTATACCCAAGAAGGTAAAATAACTGTCTTGCTGTGCACTGTGTTCAGTTGTGTCCAACTCTTTGTGATCCTTTGGACTGTAGCCCACCAGTCTCCTCTGTCCATGGTATTTTTCAGGCAAGAATATTGGCATGGGTTGCCATTTTCTCCTCTAGGGGATCTCCCCAACCCAGGGATTGTACTTGCATCTCCTGTGTTGCAGGTGGAGTCTTAGTTTTTTTAGTTTCTCAAATAGGTTTAATTTATTAAGAAAAATGGTTACCATTTGTTGAGTATGTCAGCTAAGATGTCATTAAGATGGATCACTAAGATGATCTGTGTGTGTTCCTAATCTTCAGAACAATCCTGTGAGGTGTGGATGTTAGGTTCCAACTGGAGATGAGAACTAAACCTCAAGGAGGTTATTTAACTTGAAAAAGAACACAGCTGCCACGTAGTTGCTTGACCTGTAAACTCCTTTCTTGTACTGCCATGTTGCACAGAAACATTTTGTGCAAGTTGAGTTGAGACTTTTGGTCCCTAGGGTATTTAATGGGGAGGGGAGGAGTTCAAGCTCCAGACTGAGGTAGTAAGTGAACAGGATAGAAAATGCATGTGAAGTTGTGTTACTGTTAGAAAAGAAAATATGTAAAAGGTCACATTCAGATAGTTCTAGCTGATAGTCTTGTCTAAGAATGTTTTAGAATTGTCTAATACTGATGGTTGTAGCTGAAAGTTACTGAGCATCCACTCTGCACTTGGTATACTTTGTGGTTTTTGTATTTTATTTCTAATCCCTCTTAACATCCCTGTAAGATTTGTCTGATTTTTATGAGTTGAAATAACAAAAGCTGAGAGATTATCGCTTGATGTGTCTGAAGACAAGGTAAATGAGAAACCGGGATTCAAACTGGATCTCTGATTCTGAAATACGCTTTAGAGGGAAAATCTTAAGGAATGAAAACACGTTAGTCAGCTACATAACTTCTTTCTCCAGCCAAAGATTGTATAGTTGTGATCAGTGTGTATGTTAAGAGTTTTACTTAACCTTATTTCTTAGTGAACATTTCCATGGGTTCTTACAATCCATAAATTCTAGTTTATGGATTGTATTCTGAAAGCTTGCTTAACTAAACATTACTTCCTCTTTGCTATTAGATTTTAGTTTCCAAAATTTGCTGTAATCAGAGTTAATCTGAAAAACTGAAGATTGAAAACCATCAGTGGATCATAAAGTCAATATATGTGTATAATAATGTATAAAATAAAAGAGTGGGAGTTAGTGTTCATTTGTGAACAGTGTTGAATATTAGTATCTTACTATATTAGTTTAGTATTTGGCTTCCCTGGTGGCTCAGTGGTAAAGAATCTACCTGACAATGCAGCAGACATGGGTTCAGTCCTTGGGTTGGGAAGGAGAAAATGGCAACCCATTCCAGTATTCTTGCCAGAAAAATCCCATGGACAGAGGAGTCCGAAGTGTTGCAAAGAGTTGACACAAATGAGCACAGCACAGAGAGTCAGAGATGACTTGGTGACTAAAGCAACCGTAATACTAGTATTTAGTGTTACATATGTATAAACGTGTATGTGTGAGTACTGTTTAAAAATACAAAATATTTTTCTTGTGAATTATGAATGGTGATGCTACATAGTAGATACCTGTTCGCTGTGCTGCTCACCCATAAACTCCCAACTTCAATAGTATGAAATAAGCAGGCCACACTTGCCAAGGTTGAAAAATGAATACATTTTTAGATTCAGTGTTTATTTAATCTTAGATTCCTATGTTTGATGAAGATTCAGACGTTTTAGATGAGAAAACTGGGCTGGGCTTGAGGGTTGTGGTAAAGGTATCAGCTGGTTTTACTGTTTGTCGTTTTACAAGTAAGGACTATGCTGGTTCAGTATTCTCACTTACTGATACTTATATTTAAGATATGGCATTGTATATTGCATTATTACCCTTCATAGTAGACCTAAAATGAGAAGATGAATTTGTTCATTAATTTTCCAGATGATAGATGTGAAATGATGCTTCAGAAAGTTGTCTTTACATAAGTCGTTGTGTGTGAGTGTACATGTACTTGGACATAGATTTTAAGGTATAAACTGGCTCTTTTAGAATAGACCTGCCATCTGAAAATGGGAAGTTGGCACCTGAGATCTGCTGAAGAGTAGAAGAACTTGATGCAGGGGTTTTTTTTTTAACCCCCACTGAAGTTAAAAATGAATTTTTAATTTTAAAAATATATATTCAAAATTCATGTATTGGATTTTGAAAACTTTATTAAAAGTTAAGAAAACAGTAGATATGTACTCAAATTTTCAAGCCCATTACTTGTTATATTCTGCCAAAAATGGAATGGAGGGGGAGATGTAAACTGTTCTGTCTGGACCAGTCTGTCTGATTGTTCTGTCATGGACCAATATTTGGGTTCATTCCTTGGGTTGGGAAGATCTTTTGGAGGAGAAAATGGCAACCCACTGCAGTATTCTTGCCTGGAGAATCCCATGGACAGAGGAGCCTGGCGGGCTACGGTCCATGGGGTTGCAAAGAGTGAGAGATGACTGAGCGACTTAATACAACACATGCTGGTTCTGGAGAAAGATCAGTTAAGTTCAGTTCAGTTGCTCAGTCGTGTCCGACTCTACGACCCCATGAATTCGCAGCATGCCAGGCCTCCTTGTCTATCAGCAACTCCCGGAGTTCACCCAAACTCATGTGCATCGAGTCGGTGATGCCATCCAGTCATCTCATCCCCTGTCGTTCCCTTCTCCTCCTGCCCCCAATCCCTCCCAGCATCAGGGTCTTTTCCAATGAGTCAATTCTTTGCATGAGGTGGCCAAAGTATTGGAGTTTCAGCTTCAGCATCAGTCCTTCCAATGAACACCCAGGACTGGTCTCCTTTAGGATGGACTGGTTGGATCTCCTTGCAGTCCAAGGGACCCTCAAGAGTATTCTCCAGCACCACAGTTCAAAAGCATCAGTACTTTGGCGCTCAGCTTTCTTCACAGTCCAACTCTCACATCCATACATGACCACTGGAAAAACCATAGCTTTGACTAGATGGACCTTTGTTGGCAAAGTAATATCTCTGCTTTTGAATATGCTATCTAGATTGGTCATAACTTTCCTTCCAAGGAGCAAGCATCTTTTAATTTCATGGCTGCAATCACCATCTAGTGACTTGTAAAGCCTTGACTTTTTAGGGGCAGTTTTTTGCACGTTCATGCCTGAATCATCATCTGGCCTTGTAGAATTGAAATAGGCTCAGATATGATAAGTTTGGAGATCTCAATAATTTGGAACAGGTTATTAAACTTCTTGGCACCAGTTTCCACCTATGTAAAACAGAGATGATATGACTTAAATAAGATGGCACACATGAAGGGGCTTAATGTTGGGCCATATGTATATCGAGGGTGTGGTAAATCTTTTCCCCTTACCATTACAAATGATTTAGTCCAATTAATTGATGTTACAGAGACCTTAGAAAAGCTTAAGTTACTTGGACATGGCTTCAGTGGCAGTGAGTAGGCTGGGCCAGGGTTTGAACCTTGACTTTTATTGACTCCAAATGCTGTGAACATTTCATATACAAGTTTTGTGTCTAATTTTCTTAGGAATATAAATATGAGTGGAATTAACTTTTTGATGAACTGCTAAACTTTCCAAAGCACCTGACCCATTTTACATTCCAACCGTAGTTGGGAATATAATTTCTCTATATCCTCAATAACGCTTCCTTTGTTTTTGGTCTCTTTTGATTATGGCCATCCTAATGGATCTGAAAGTGCTGTCCCATTATGATTCAGGTTTCCCTAATGAGTAATAAATGATGTTGAGTGTCTCTCTATGTACTTTTTGGCCATTTTTTGCTTATTGATCATATCTTTGGAGAAATGGCTATTCTTTACCCTTCTTTAAAATAAGTTATTCATTTTAAGTTACTTAAATATGGTGGGGACCCAGATTTATTCTCTTGCGTGTGGGTATTAAGTTGTCCCAGCACTGTTTGCTGAAAATTACTCCATTGAATTGTTATGGCACTCTTGTTGAAAATTGGTTGACCCAATGTATAGGGGTTACTTCTGAACTTTAAATTCTAATAACATAGAGCTGTATGTCATAAAAATGGTTTTGATTATAGGTTTTGGTTGTTAGTAAGTCACCACTTAGTAATGAAGTAAGTAAATTGAAGACTGATGTTTAATATGATTTAGCTTTGTAAGATTTAGATTATAAAACTAAGCTGATCATATTGCTTAGTTCAGAGAGTATTGTACCAAAACGTTAAATAGCTTGATTCCACACTTTGATCTTCACAGTGCCTTTCTTTGCTGGCATGGAATACATGAGTACGTTAATTTAAAAATTAGAATCTCTGTATATTTTTTGCCGTTCCTTTAATCATGGATTATGCATACTGTACAGAACTTTTGTGTTTTAGAGGATCTTCTGTTCCTCCTTTGTAATGGAGTTTTTGGGTTTCTCAAGGGAAGGATAAGTGTTCTGGTAACTTAAGAAAATTAAAGTTGATAAATAAGATGCAATAAAATCATGATTTCTGAATCTTATAAATACATGGATTCAGATAGCTAAGAATTTAGAATAATACTAAATATAAGGAATAAAAGCACTGTTAGATCATGAATATTGCTACAGTTTAAATTGCTGATTTTTGGAAGGTTTGTTTCAGTTCAACTTAGTTCACATTCAGTGAATGAAAGTAGTCTAATACTTTTTTTTTTCTCCTTTAATCACACAGGAGAACCAGGATTACCTAGGAGAGAGCTTTCCTGTGATGCCCAGCTCTGGTCCAGTTTCAGCATTCTCCCTGGACATTCTCTTCACTGTGGGATGAGGTAGTAGGTTGTATAGTTTTAGGGTCACACCCACCACTGGGAGATAACTATACAATCTACTGTCTTTCCTAAGGTGATAGAAAAATCTGCATCCAAACAGCCTCACACAGTTGATAACTAATTGTACAGCATTTAAGATTGACTTGTGTAAAAATGCTGTAGTGCAGCATTTCTTAATAGTGTTCAAGTTGCTGCTTATTTTAGAGACTAGACTGATTGGGGATTGGGATACTTTTTGCTTCTCATTTCTGCATGTTGGAATAAGTGTATATTTTAATTTGATTGATGTTGATAATGCACCATAAAGAGATTGCAGTCTTCATTTCAGAAGAAAAGATTGCTCTATCAGAGTGAGGTAGTAGATTGTATAGTTGTGGGGTAGTGATTTTACCCTGTTCAGGAGATAACTATACAATCTATTGCCTTCCCTGAGGAGTAGACTTGCTGCATTTTGTTTTTGTCTAGATGATACTAAAACTCAGAAGAATTAATTTTGACATTGCTTTGTACTTAACAGTTTACTTAAGTCCTTGATAATAACATTCTCTGTTCAAGTATGGTGTACCTACAATAGACACAGTGATTTAGCATTTACATTTTTCACGTATGGTATATTTCAGAAATTTGAAATTGAGCAAAAATCTCAAAGAGGAGAAAGTATGTAACTTTCAAGAAATCTTAATAGGGCACCTTGCATTTTTGTAATTGTGAATAGGTTAACTGCCCCTGGTACAGATGTCCAAGGTGAGATCCTAGGTGGGAAAGGTAAATACAAACTGGAAAAGTACTGTCTGAGCTAAATTGAAATCAGGTTGATTATGATTCAGTCCCCAATTTGGTGTTTATGTGACCTTAGGCATTGTTGTAACTACTGTTGCAGTGATATGTTGATTTGGACACCTTCACTCTCTAGCCTAGAAAAGGAGAAATGGTTTCTTGGGTTCAGCTCTCGTTCCCTTTTTAAGTCCTTAAGATGTCAGCTTTGCCCTGGTCCCCAAAACCTGAAATGGGCCTTCATTCACAAAGGGAGGTCCTCTGAAGCTTGTCAGTTTAGAAAGTCTATAGTTGTTTTAAAGAAAATGTGAGGATAATGCTTGAAAGGGATGTTTGAATTTTAATACCCTTGATTAGCTTTTTTCTAATCGTGGAACTTTAGGACTTTCCTAAAAAAGTCCATGTTTCAGCTTTTTTCCAATGGCCAAGTCATATGCTACCTTGAAAGTGAGTGAAGTTGCTCAGTCGTCTCCAACTCTGATCCCATGGACTGTAGCCTACCAGGCTCCTCTGTCTGGAATTTTCCAGGCAAGAGTACTGGAGTGGGTTGCCATTTCCTTCTCTAAGGAAGGGCCCTTGGGCCCTTATAATCAGCTAACACTCCCTGTTTTAAGTGCTTGGCATTTGTTTTATTTTGGGAGAAGAGAAAGAGGCAAAGTGTAGGTGAGAGAGTGGTCACCTCTTCTCAAATATTTCCATCTGTCATGAATCTCAGTATCTTGGGCACCATTGTACAGTGCTGTAAGCTGCAGCAACTTTGCATGAGAGAAAACATCAGATTCTCTCCTGGATGGGTCCAAACCAGGTGATTGACCCTGGGTTAGATTTATGTTTTTTTAGTTCATCCCTGGCATACATATAGATGGAAACCTGCATGGTTCCAGAATTGGTCTTCAAACTAGACATAGACCTGTTGGGTATGGGGCCTTTTATAGTCATTACCCTTTGGTGTGCCAAAGAAAAGTGGGAATGTTCAAGAAATTTTTGGCAAGTTGTTTTTGTGGGTTTCCAGTACATGTGCCTCCAGAATGGATATCATCACAAGTTTGTGATTGGAAATTTAAGTAATACCTAAGGTCTGGTGAAAAATGAATTTATATCTTTTATTATTACTCAGGGACACATTTCATACCCTTTTTGGTCAAGCCTAGCAATTGAATCAAATAGTTGAGTACTACGTTTTTTAAAACATTTAAAAGTACTTATGGTACAGTGAGACAATCTCTGAAAGCTTGTTTTTGATGGTGACAAAAACCATGATCAGAATTTGCTTCTAGTTACTCTACGTCAAGGGTCAAAACCCCAGGTAACCTGGGCCTAGAAGTGACTGGTTGTAACTAGGAAACAGCATCTAACGGGGACAGGCTGTAAGTTAGCTTCACTGGACAGTGGTGAGGAGGGTTTATACATATTGTCATCTGATTTTCTAGTTTATCAAAAGAGACGGAGAGTTTATGAAATTATATTTAATTTTAGTACTCTGTTAAATGTTTTGAAAAGTCTGTGGTGCCAACTTTTTGTTTTTTTAGCTGTATAGCCTGAGGGATTTTAGTTTCCCCACCGGTGATTGAACCTGGGCCCTCCACAGTGAAAGCATGGAGTCCTAACTACTGGACTGCCAGGGAATTCTGGCCAGTAACTTTGTAAAAGCTATCAGTGAGTGAATTCTAACTGGTTTTAATTTGAAATAACCGTGTGCCCCCCCCCCCCCCCCCCACACACACACACCCACACACACAAATATGGCCTAATTTAACAGGTTAATTTGAAGTCCATCTACTAAGTAGAAGACCAGCAAGAAAAAAATGGGTTCCTAGGAAGAGGTAGTAGGTTGCATAGTTTTCGGGCAGGGATTTTGCCCACAAGGAGGTAACTATACGACCTGCTGCCTTTCTTAGGGCCTTATTATACCACGGTAACTGGTTTCCTTGGTACTTTGCTTTGGTGTAAACACTTTTTTCTGGAGAGTTTCTCATGAATGAAAACATTGCTGGCATACCAAAGAAGCAGTGCTTGGTTTAGTGATTTATAAACAGCAGCATTATATGAACATCAACTGCTGAGAATTTAAGACTTCTGAAGTATAGTTGCTCATGTAATCTCACTTTGGGGTTGCTGAAAAGTTTGGGAAAGCATAGTTTTGTATTTGGTCATGTTCCCTTTTCTGCTCATGACACTGCCAGCTGTAGCCCCCTCTGTAACTCTTTATCCAGAAGGCATTTAATGAAACTTTTGAAATACTCTGCTTTTTCCTACACTGTATTTATGCATTGCTAGTTTTTTTTTGTTTTCTGGACTTCAAATTTGGAGCACTTCTTAAGGGTGGTATTGCATAGTGTGGGAATCCATCATTGCATTGAGCACCCATTCTGGTATATAATCCTGTGATTGAATCTCTCTCTAATATGTGCAAGGACTAGAAGGTCGGCAAAAATGAAAGGTTATAAGATATATACATATTTTATTAAATATCTTTCTAATAAAAATAATACTTCTAAAACTTGTGCTTTTAAATCATTCTTAACCATCCTTTCAGAATTAGATGCGATTTTTTATTCTGTATTTAGATTTAAGGTCTGTTAAAGTACTTGATTTTTTTCTTTGCAGTACTTTGCTGATTCTACTATTCACAGATGTGTATTAGTGAAGCTAACTCCAGCCATACCCTACTCTTTCATTTTTGGGAATGGTTTTGTCTTTGTAGTAATTACATCTGCTTAGGACATTCTACTTTCTTGAAATAATTCTCATTCTAATGAGTCTTCTAAAGTAGACACTACCTTGTTCATTATCCCTCTTCATTTCTCCAGCCTAGTTCAAACACTTAACCATACTGGGGAGCAGCTTAAAATTTTTTCAAATGATTTGAACAGTAATATGTTTAAAAGACTATCGGGTCAGTGAAGTTTCCCATCTTGTTTCCACTTCTTCAGAGAATGATACAGTGGAAGCAAGGTCAGGAGGTGTAAGCATGTTCCACACCTCTGACCAATTGGGGCTTTAATTTCCTCTCTACATTGATTTTAATGTTTCACAATTTCCCTAATTTTGCTTATAAAGGTATTCTAAATGAACTTTAACCATCTTATTGTTAAAATCTTTGGGCCACACCAGCCAACCTTCATTTTTCCCCCATCCCATCGAACTTGATTTTCCAGATTGTTCTTTCTTGTGCTTCCTATTTTGCCTCCTGTGGTTGGGATCTTGGTTGGAGGTGAGCTGGAAGGGGGCTCCTGGGGATTGGACGTAGTGCCTTCAGAAAAGTTTGATGGTTAAAAAAGCACATGGAAAGTGTTTAACATGGAGAAGTTCAAAACCACAATTGGATATCCCCTCACTTAAGTCAAAATGGCTATCAGCAAAGTCTACAAATAATAGATGGTAGAGAAGTTATGGAGAAAAGGGAAACCTATATTGTTGGTGGTGATGTTAATTGCTTCATCCTCTATGGAGAACAGTATGGAGGTTCTTAAACTAAAAACAGCTACCTTATGGATCCAGCAGTCCCACTCTTGGACATGTACCTGGGAGAGGAAAAACAAATTGAAAAAGGTACAAGCCCCCGAGTGTTCAAAGCAGCACTGTTTACAATAGCAAGGACAACCATCAACAATTGATTTAAGGTGTGTATATGCAAACACAATGGAATATTACTCGGCATTAAAAAATGAGATTGCCATATGCAGCAACAAGAATAGAGAACTAAGGTGAAGTCAGTTAGGATACTACTGATATATGTGAAAACTAAAAGATAAAACAAGTGAATCAACATATAACACTCAGAATTTTTAATAACAGATTATTCCAGAGAGGAAGTTGGGGGATGATGGCAAAGAGATGTATACAAACTATACATAAAATACATATGCGATAAGGATTTACTGTATAATGCAGGGAACTATATTCACTATCTTATAACCTATGAAAAACAAATCACTGGTGTATGCCTGAAGTTGACACAGTATTATAAATCTAAAAAAAAGTTTAGTTATTGGCCCACCTGAGGGAAGCAGGTGTATTAACTTCTTGGGATTCATAACTTAAAATTTTGCTATATTTCTTGGGATTCATAACTTAAAGTTTTATTTTGGTGTAAGGATATTTTTTCTGTAAGAAAATCTATGGGTGGAGTAATTGAACTGCTGTTAACATCAGTAGCTTAGATAAATTTGCATTTCAAGTAAATATGACGGTTACCCAGTGCTAGTAAGGAAGCTTCATGATTGCTGCCTAGATTCTTTCTAGCTTTTCTAGAAAGATGTGTTTGAACTCTAGCACATGGTTTCCATTCTTAAGGTCTCCTTTTTGTCACAATGACTGTTATTAATGCCATCACCCCTCTTTCAGGCAGGAAGACATAAGGGGAAGGGCAAGAACATTTCAACTGCCAAACCAGTTTGAAGAGTGTTCCAATGACACCAAGTAGTGACTCCTTTGTGAGTCATCAGTTGGTGCTGCAATTACACTACTCTGGTTGCCAGGAAGGCTGGAAAGTGACTTAACGGGCCAATTTTCAGACTGAGCAGGTAACAGCAGAGGGAATTAGGAAAAACACGTGACATAAAGACTAATGGGTACTGTTTCACCGCTGACTTACAGGCTTGAAGAGAAGTTTCAGTAGAAATGGAAAGGTTCAGTCAGAAGGGACTTTAAGGTGAAGGCTGGTTAGGGACCAGCAGGGACCCTAAGATACATATACTTCTACCACTGGGCCTGGTACAATATTAGACCTAATAAAGTTTTTTTTTTTCCCCTTAAACTTTTTAAAGTAGCTTCACTTTCACAGCAAAATTGAGCAGGAAGTACAGAGTTCACATAATGCCCTATGTCCCCTTCATCCTGACCACAGTAGTACAGTTAATAACATGTTTTTGTGTTACCTTTGAAGTTCTTCCACTATTATAATTAGGTTAAAAGGCTTAGCTTAGTGCACCATGGTAAGTACATAACTCAGCAATGACCACAGGACAAATTATTGGCTTTGAGTGCCAAAATTGCTTCTGGGAAATTTAATGCCAGAAGCAGGTACTTTAAATGACTTTTTGTAATTTTGCATAAACTTGGCTAAAGCTAAACCTGGAGGACTAATAATGAGTTGCATAATGGCAGCAGAGCAGAAGAAAATGGGTAATAAACTTTCCACCCCAAGAGGTTTACCAGCAGGTAAGGAGGGAATGGCGATTGGATGAGGTAGATGGATAGCATCACCAACTTAATGAATATGAGTTTGAGCAAACTCCAGGATACTGTGAACGACAGGAAAGCCTGGTGTGCTGCAGTCCTCGGGTTCACAAGAGTCGGACATGACTTAGCAGCTCAACAATAAGGAGGGAATGGCACTTGAGTTAGACTTGGGTGAGTGCTGGAGAAATGGTCCCTGTGCTTAGTGCTCTGGGATGGGTATTGTGGAATTCCATACATGGATTGGGATGGGGATCCAAGGTCAGGCCGATGCAAATTTCCCTTTCCCTACAGCTTAGCTAGGAGACCTGTTAGGAAGACTGTACAGCCTGATAACCTCATCAGTAAGGGTTGGAGGGGTGCTGTGGCTATCAGTGGAGGTGCTGTGGAACACTTACCCAAATGACTTCCAGGAGAACCTCAAAAGTTCCTGAAGTATGGATTCTTTCTCAGGAAAGGTGCCTTACCTCTTGGTGTAGGGGTAGACCAAAAGCTGACCAATCAGATGTAAGGAGTGGTGGAGGGGGAGAGGGTTTCATAAGAGGAATTTTTCTGGAGGAGAAGCTGCCTTGTATTGGACCTTGCTACTTAACTTTGAGTGTGATTATGTGATGACCAGAGCTACTCGAGACACCTTGAGACCATGGGGAAGCAGGGAGGTCATTGCCAACTCAGAATTCTGACATCCTTGAGCCTGTTGAGACCGTGTCCTCATTTGCCCACCTCCATATCTCTAGTTCTGTGAGGAGAATGAACTGTCCCACAGAGTGAGTATGCTCTTACAGAGAAGTCAAAGGAAAGCCCTTAAGTATGTGTCAGTCTGAAAGGAGTGAAGGTGTTCACTCCTCTTTCAACCAGACCATCAACTGGGAAGGAGTTTTGTGGCTGGGTAAGGCTGATAGAGACTGGATCTCTGGTATCTGGAGACCATGGTAGGACCCTGAACAGGAGCATGACATGCTATGGGGAAAAGTCTATAATGTCATAGACCATGTTTCAGAAACCTAGATTTTAGAAGTGACAGTGTGCAAGGACCAAGACAACATGTGGACCAGAAACCACCTGGTGCTGAGATGTCAGCACCTTGGAAATAGATGACCCTCGAAAATGGGTAAGGGAACAATCCTGAGTTTGGTAGACTATTAAAACTGCTTTAAATACAAATAATTAGAGTTTTCTGTTAGAACTGAGAGCATTTTGACATCCAGAAATTGGAAAAAAAAAAGTTACATTTTATGCTTTTGAAAGGTAACAGTTCTCTTCCAACATAGTATTGGAAGCCTTAGCCACAGCAATTAGACAAGAAGAAGAATATTTCTTACATGTGTTATATATATATATATAAATATAAATATAAATATATAATCCAAAGCTATCCTGAATAACTTGTCAGTAGTTCAAGTAAAAGCATACAAACTCACACCTAAATTAAATGCACATATACCTTTGGGGGGCTTCCCAGGTAGCTCAGTGGTAAAGAATCTGACTGTCAATGCTAGAGATGAAGGAGATGGCGAGTTTGATCCCTGGGTTGAGAAGATCCCTGGGAGGAGGTCAGAGCAACCCAGTTGTGTATTGCCTGAAAAGTCCCATGGGCAGAGGAGACTGGCAGGCTGCAGTCCATGGAGTCATACAGCTGAGGGGGCACACACACAGCTTTAGGGCACATCACGTACAGTCAACATGATCTTCCAGAATAGACTCTTGGTTCAGAAAAGGAGTCACTGAAGCTAAGTCTTAGCATGGCCTGTCACCTCTCTAACCTATTTGATAGGAATCATAATAATCTACCTCATAGAGATCATTTGATGAATGAAATAATGACGGAGCATATTTTCCAAGATAAGGGAACATAATAAGCAGTAGCTAAAATTTCAACCTAACACATTAAAAGTTATAAAACGTGATCTCTAAGAGGAGAAATTTGAATCTGCTGTGAGAGATCACAAAGAAATGCTCTTAAAAAAGTGAATATAAAATAAGGTCAGCAGAGGGCAATGTATTACATAAGGCCTACTGCTTATTTACAGAAATAGAGCATAGAGTAGCAATGGAACTTAAGACTTTTACCTTCACTTAGCATATTTTTAAGTTAATTCACTGTGTAACATAATGAACATTCCTTTTTACTGCTGCATATTATTGTATGGATATATCACATTTAGATTATTGTTTAGTCGATTTTTGGATTTTTTTTTTTCTAGATTTGGTTTTTTTTGATTGATGCTACTATAAACACTATGCACCAGTCTTTCTGTGGACATCTGTTTTCATGACTCTAGGAGAAATATTAACACCAGGGAGTAAAATTTCAAGTCAAGAAACACCTGGAGTAACAGGCAAATTTGGCCTTAGAATACGGAATGAAGCAGGGCAAAGGCTAATAAGAGTTTTGCCAAGAGAATGCGCTGGTCATAGCAAACACCCTCTTCTAACAACACAAGAGAAGACTCTACATGTGGACATCACCAGGTGGTCAACACCGAAATCAGATTGATTATATTCTTTGCAGGCAAAGATGGATAAGCTCTATACAGTCAGCAAAAACAAGACCAGGAGCTGACTGTGGCTCAGATCATGAACTCCTTATTGCCAAATTCAGACTTAAATTGAAGAGAGTAGGGAAAACCACTAGACCATTCAGGTATGACCTAAGTCAAATCCTTTATGATTATACAGTGGAAGTGAGAAATAGTTTTAAGGGACTAGATCTGATAGACAAAGTACCTGATGAACTATGGATGGAGGTTCATGACATTGTACAGGAGACAGGGATCAAGACCATTCCCATGGAAAAGAAATGCAAAAAAGCAAAATGTCTGTCTGAGGAGGCCTTATGAATAGCTGTGAAAAACAAAGGAGAAAAGGAAAGATATTCCCATTTGAATGCAGAATTCCAAAGAATAGCAAGGAGAGATAAGAAAGCCTTCCTCAGTGATCAATGCAAAGAAATAGAGGAAAACAACAGAATGGGAAGGACTAGAGATCTCTTCAAGAAAATTAGAGATACCAAGGGAACATTTCATGCAAAGATAGGCTCGATAAAGGACAGAAATTGTATGGACCTAACAGAAGCAGAAGATATTAAGAGATGGCAAGAATATACAGAACTGTACAAAAAAGATCCACGACCCAGATAATCACGATGGTGTGATCACTGACCTAGAGCCAGACATCCTGGAATGTGGAGTCAAGTGGGCCTTAGAAAGCATCACTATGAACAAAGCTAGTGGAGGTGACAATTCCAGTTGAGCTCTTTCAAATCCTGGAAGATGATGCTATGAAAGTGCTGCACTCAATATGTCAGCAAATTTGGAAAGCTCGGCAGTGGCCACAGGACTGAAAAACGTCAGTTTTCATTCCAATCCCAAAGAAAGAAAATGCCAAAGAATGCTCAAACTGCCACACGATTGCACTCATCTCACATGCTAGTAAAGTAATGCTCAAAATTCTGCAAGCCAGTCTTCAACAATATGTGAACCGTGAACTTCCAGATGTTCAAGCTGGTTTTAGAAAGGCAGAGGAACCAGAGATCAAATTGCCAACATCCGCTGGATCGTCGAAAAAGCAAGAGAATTCCATAAAAATATCTATTTCTGCTTTATTGACTATGCCAAAGCCTTTGACTGTGTGGATCACAATAAACTGGAAAATTCTGAAAGAGATGGACATACCAGACCACCTGACCTACCTCTTGAGAAACCTGTATGCAGGTCAGGAAGCAACAGTTAGAACTGGACATGGAACTATAGACTGGTTCCAAATAGGAAAAGGAGTATGTCAAGGCTGTATATTGTCACCCTGCTTATTTAACTTATATGCAGAGTACATCATGAGAAATGCTGGGCTGGAAGAAGCACAAGCTGGAATCAAGATTGCCAGGAGAAATATCAATAAGCTCAGATATGCAGATGACACCACCCTTATGGCAAAAAGTGAAGAACTAAAAAGCCTCTTGATGAAAATGAAAGGAGAGTGAAAAAGTTGGCTTGAAGTTCAACATTCAGAAAACTAAGATCATGGCATCTGGTCCCATCACTTCTTGGGAAATAGATGGGGAAACAGTGGAAACAGTGTCAGACTTTCTCTTTTAGGGCTCCAAAATCACTGCAGATGGTGATTGCAGCCATGAAATTAAAAGACGCTTACTCCTTGGAAGGAAAATTAGGACCAACCTAGGTAGCATATTAAAAAGCAGAGACATTCCTTTGCCAACAAAGGTCCATCTAGTCAAGGCTTTGGTTTTTCCAGTGGTCATGTATGGATGTGAGAGTTGGACTGTGAAGAAGGCTGAGTGCCAAAGAATTTGATGCTTTTGAACTGTGGTGCTGGAGAAGACTCTTGAGAGAGCCTTGGACTGCAAGGAGATCCAGTCAGTCCATTCTAAAGGAGACCAGTCCTGGGTGTTCATTGGAATGACTGATGCTGAGGCTGAAACTCCAGTACTTTGGCCACCTCATGCAAAGAATTGACTCATTGGAAAAAACCCTGATGCTGGGAGGGATTAGGGGCAGGAGGAGAAGGGGACGACAGAGGATGAGATGGCTGGATGGTATCACCGACTCGATGCACTCCATGACTGAACTGAACTGACTGATGATAAAGTTATGTTTAAGCTTCTAAGAAATTGCCAGTTTTCTAAAATGTTTGTACCATTTTACATTCTCAGCATCAATATATGAAGGTTCTAGTTTCTTTACATCCTCAAGTCAGTCAGTTCAGTTGCTCAGTTGTGTTTGACTCTTTGTAACCCATGTACTGCAGCACGCCAGGCTTCCCTGTCTATCACCAACTCCCGGAGCTTGCTCAAACTCATGCCTATTGAGTTTATGATGCCATCCAACCATCTCATCCTCTGTCATCCCTTTCTCCTCCTGTCTTCAATCTTTCCTAGCATCAGGGTCCTTTCCAATGAGTCAGTTCTTTGCATCGGGTGGCCAAAGTATTGGACTTTCAGCCTCAGCATCAGTCCTTCCAATGAACACCCAGGACTGATCTCCTTTAGGATGGACTGGTTGGATCTCCTTGCAGTCCAAGGGACTCTCAAGAGTCTTCTCCAACACCACAGTTCAAAAGCATCAATTCTTAGGCACTTAGCTTTCTTTATGGTCCAACTCTCACATTCATACATGACTACTGGAAAAACCATAGCTTTGACACTACAGATCTCTGTTGACAAAGTAATGTCTTGACTTTTTTACATCCTCATCAATACAATGATTTCTTTCTTCTTATGGTAAAGAATCTGCCTGCTAATGCAGGAGACATAGGAGGCACAGGTTCAATCCCTGGGTTGGGAAGATCCTCCAGAAAAGAAATGGCAACACACTCCTGTATTCTTGCCCTGGGAAATACCATGAACAGAGAAGCCTCTTGGGCTACAGTCCATGGGGTCTCAAAAGAGTTGGATGCAACTTAGCAACTAAACAATAACAAAAATATCGTCTCTAATAGGTATTTAGTGGTATCTCATTGTACTTTTAATTTGCATTTCCATAATGATTAATAATGTTAAGCATCTTTTCATGGGCTTACTATCTATTCTTGTATCTTCTTGTAAAATATGTATTCACATTTTCTTACTAATTTTTTACTGACTTGTTTATCTTCATATAATTGAATTGTAAGGATTGTTTTTATATTCAGAGTACAAGTCCTTTATCAGATATGCTTTCAAATATCTTTTCTCAGTCTGGGGCTCTTTGTTTTCCTAATCATATTTTTTTGAAGTACATGTTTTAAATTTTGATCAAGTCCAGTTAATCTTTTTTTTTTCAATAGATCATGTCTTTGCCAACCAAGCTTATAAAGATTCCTTCCTATACTTTCTTCTAGAAGTTTTATTGTAGCTCTTACATTCATGTTTATGATCCATTTTGAGTTAAATTATGTGAATCCTATGAGGTAAAAGTGTAAATTTTTCTTTTTGGTTACCTAATTTTTTTTTTAGCACCATTTGTCGAAAAGACTATCCTCCTCCAGTTCTGTTGGCCTGGCACATTAATTGAAAACCAGTTCACCATACATATACTTTTTTTCCCCCCTTTATTTTTCCATCTTTATTAAGGTATGATTCACAATAATTATATGCATTTAAAGCTTACAATGTGATATTTTGTTATAAGTATACTTTATAAAATGATCACCACAATAAAGATAATTAACTTATCCATCACTTCATATATACCTACTTCATATATACTTACCATTTGTGTGTTGAAAACAAGATCTACTCTCATAGCAAATTTTAAGTATACATTATTATTATTTATAGTTACCATGTTGTGCATTAGATTTCTAGAATTTATGCATCTTAAAACTGAAAGTTAATCACAGTTTTAAAAAGTCAACCCTGTTGTTGACAAGAAACCGACTTGTTTCTTGACTTTTTGATAATCACCATCCTAATAGGAGTGAGGTAAAATTCATTGTAGTTCCCCCACCCTCATTATTGAGATACAATTGACAAATGACATTGTATACATTTAAAGTGTACAGCATAATAATTTGATACATGTATATATTGCAAAGTGTTTACTACAATAGTTAACACATCCTGCACCACACATAATTACCATTTTGTTGTTATTTTTAGGAATATTTAAATTCTACTATGTAACTTTGAAGTAGACAAAGTATGAAGTATTACTAACTATAGTCGCCATGCTGTACATTGGATCCCAGAGCTTACACTTCTTATCACAGGAAGTTTATACTTCTGACTAACACATCCTCATTTCGCTTACCCCCACAATCTCTGGTAACTATCATTCTGCTTCTTTCAGAGTTTGACATTTTTAGATTCTACATATAAGTGAGATCATAATACAGTATGTGTCTTTGACTTACCTCACTTAGCATAATCCTTTTAAGGCCCATTCATGTTGTGGCAAATGTCAGGATTTCCTTCTTACTGACTGAAAAATATTCCTCTATTTATGTGTGTTTCTTTATTTTTCTTTCTTCATTCATCTGTCAGTAGAAACTTAGGTTGTTTCCGTGTCTTGGCTATTGTGAAAAATGCAATGAACATGAGTGTACATATCTCTTTGAGATACTAATTTTATCTCTTTTGGGTATATACACAGAAAAAATGAGAATGTTGAATCATACGGTAGTTCTTTTTTTTTTTTTTAATCGAGGAACATTTATGCTGTTTCCATAGCTGCTGCTGCTGCTGCTGCTAAGTCGCTTCTGTCGTGTCTGACTCTGTGCGACCCCAGAGACGGCAGCCAACCAGGCTTCCTCGTCCCTGGGATTCTCCAGGCAGGAACACTGGAGTGGGTTGCCATTTCCTTCTCCAATGCATGAAAGTGAAACGTGAAAGTGAAGTCGCTCAGTCGTGTCCGACCCTTAGCGACCCCATGGACTGCAGCCTACCAGGCTCCTCCATCCATGGGATTTTCCAGGCAAGAGTACTGGAGTGGGGTGCCATCGCCTTCTCTGGTTTCCATAGTGGCTGCACCAATTTACGTTTCCACCAGCAGTGCAAAAAGGATTCACTTTTCTCCACATTCTCATCAGCATTTTGTTATCTCTTGATATTTTAATTTTTAATTTTGGTAAGTAACCATCCTAACAAGTGTGAAATACTATCTTATTGTGGCTTTAATCTAAATTTTCCTGATGATTAGGGATGTTGAGCATCTTTTTGTGTGCTTCTTGGCCATTTGTATGTCTTCTTTGGAAGAATGTCTATTGCAGTCCTCTGTCCATTTTTAAGTAGAATTATTTGCTTTTTGCTATTGAGTTGAAGGAGTTCTGTATGTATTTTGACTGTTAACCCCTTATTGGGTTAAAACAAACTGTGGAAAATTCTTAAACAGATGGGAATACCAGAATACCAGATTTTTCTGTCTCCTGAGAAACCTGTATGCAGGACAAGAAGCAACAGTTAGAGCTGGACATGGAATGACAGACTGGTTCAAAATTGGGAAGGGAGTATGTCAAGGGCTGTATATTGTCACACTTCTTTAACTTATATGCAAAGTAAATCATGCTAAATGCCAGGCTGGATGAACCACAAGCTGGAATCAAGAGTGCCGGCAGAAATAACAACAATCTCACATATGCAGATGATACCACTCTAATGACAGAAACTGAAGAACTAAAGAGCCTCTTGATGAAAGTGAAAGAGGAGGGTGGAAAAGCTGGCTTAAAATTCAACATGGTAAAACATGGTAAAACAACGATTATGGTATCTACTCCCATCACTTCATGGCAAATAGATGGGGAAACAATGGAAAGAGTGACAGATTTTATTTTTTTGGGCTCCAAAATCACTGCAGATGGTGACTGCAGCCACAAAATTAAAACACACTTGCTCCTTGGCAGGAAAGCTATGACAAACCTAGACAGCATATTAAAAAGCAGAGACATTACTTTGCCAACAAAGGTGTTTATAGTCAAAGCTATGGTTTTTCCAGGAGTCATGTATGGATGTGAGAGACCATAAAAAAGGCTGAATGTCAAAGAATTGATGCTTTTGAACTGTGATGCTGGGGACAACTCTTGAGAGTCCCTTTGACTGCAAGGAGATCAAACCAGTCCTAAAGGAAATCAGTCCTGAATATTCATTGGAAAGACTGAAGCTGAAGCATCAATACTTTGGCCACCTGGTGTGAAGAGCCAACTCATTGGAAAAGACCCTGATGCTGGGAAAGATTGAGGGCAGGAGGAGAAGGGGGTGACAGAGGATGAAATGGTTGGATGGCATCATTGGCACAATGGACATGGGTTTGAGCAAACTCAGGGAGATAGTGAAGGACAGGGAAGCCTGACATGCTGCAATTCATGGGTTCAAAAAGTGTCAGACATGACTTAGCAACTGAACAATAACCTGCTATGAGATAGATGGTTTGCAGATCTTTTTTTTCCCATCCTGAAGGTTACCTTTTCATTTTGTTATTTTCTCTTTTTGCACAAGCTTTCTAGTTTGATGTATATAGTCCCACTTGTTGATTTTTGCTTTCATTACTTGTGCTTTTGGTGTCATATCAAAAAGAAAAGCATTGCAAAGATGATGTCAGAGATATTTTCCCCTGTGTTTAATTCTAGGAATTTGACAGTTTCAAGTCTCCATTTCAAATTGAAGGATTTCTTTGAACATTTCTTACAGAGCAGATCTAGTTGTAATGAACTCCCTCAGCTTTTTATCTGGGAATTTCTTAATTTCTCCTTTGTTCTTGAAGAAGACTTTTGCCAGATATTAAATTCTCAGTTGACAGGTTTTTTTCCCAGCTCTTTAAATGTATCATTTCATTGCCTTCTGGGATCCCTTACATATGACGAGTAGCTTGTCTTTTGCTGCCTTCAAGATTCTTTTTTGTGTGTTTGGTTTTTTCATTGTACATCTTGATTTGGGTCTCTTTAGATTTATCCTGCTTGGAATTGGCTGAACTTGAATTCAAAGATCTTTGTCTTTCTTCAAATTTGAGAAGTATTCAGGCATCATTTCTTGAAATAATCTTTCTTCCCTTTTTTCTCTTTCATCTTCTGGGACTGTTATACATATTTTTCCTTTTGATGGCATTTCTAGATGGTATATTCATATATTTATAGATGGTATAATTATAAATCCCTTTGATTCTATTCACTTTCCTTCATTTTTTTCTTCTTGATCCTCAGACTCAGTAATTTCAAATGACCTGTCTTCACGTTTACTGATGCTGCTGCTTTGGTTGCTATTGAATCCCTTCAGTGAATTTTTCAATTCATATATTTTATTGTCACCTCCAGAATTTTTTTTGGCTCCTTTCTACACTATCTCCCTTTGCTGATATTCTTGCTTTGCTTGTATGTTATTTTCCTGATTTCCTTTAGTTCTTTGTCCAAGTTTTCCTTTAGCTTTTTTGCATATTTAAATTGTTTTAAAGATGTGTAGCCAAAGTCAAAGGCTTTAGCATAGTCAATAAAGCAGAAGTACGTGTTAAAAAAAAAAGATGTTGTATAGCAAGTCTGTTGCCTGTATTTACTCAAGGATGGTTTCTGGAAATTTATTTTGTTCCTTCAAATAGGCCCTTTTTCTTGGTCCTGTGTCTGCTTTATGCTCTTTTGTTGAAAATTGGAAACATGAGAAAATAGCCACCTCCCCAGTCTTTGCAAACAAGCGTGTAATACCTTCAGTAATTGGCCAGGTATGTCCTCAGCCTTGGGATCAATTTGGGATGAAGCTAACATCTTAGGTTTTTCCTGGCTATCATCTTGCTTGGGCTATATGTGTGCATTTCCCCTGACCCAGTTTCCCCAGAATGTATGGCTGCTGTTAAATGTGTTAACTTCTCCGAGAACCTGCTTCTCGGGGTCCTCCATGTTCTATTATATTCCTTTGCCTATAATTCTTGCCTCAGGTCTCCATGGGTCAGTGATTTCCCCTGCAGGTTTCACGTACTGTCGTGCCTTCCACTTCTTTCAATGACTTCTGCCAACCTGAGATTTGAGCGGCGCTGTTGCTCTCCACTGGAGCTCTGAGCCAGCTGAGACAGAAATTAGTTCCTTGGGTATCGCACAGACTAGTCCTTCTAGCCTGAGGGAGAGACTGGGAATTGGGTTACTTCCTTTCAACCATGCCACACCTGGGAGAAAGTGGGGTGAGTGTGAGTAAAAAGGCTACAACTTCTCCTACTATTTGAATGTTGCTTTTTCTTAATTGGGCATTTGTTGGTTGCTTTCACTGTCTGAAGGCAGTGTACCTTGTGTGAACTGGCTCTGTACAGCTGAGGCAATCACCAAACAGGGCTGACAGCTGAGTGTTCCCTGCCAGCAACACTCCCAGCAGCTGGGATAACGATTCTTCCTTCCTAACGAGGGATCGCGGTGATGTGCCACAGCATCCACCTCAGACCTGAAGTCATGGAAAGCAGAGGAAGGTTATGTGTGAGTACAGGCCATATGCACATAGTGGCCATCCAGTGGCTCTTAAGCTGGCCAACAGGTTGTCAGACATGGAGTATCAGTTCTGACCTTGACCCCAGAAAATTCATGTGTATCCTGACATTTCATTGTATGAGTTGGCTAGAAAAGTGGATGAATTGGAAATACCAGCACCATGAAATATGAGGGCGAAATGGGGACAGATTTTAAAAATACGAACACAGCATGGCCCAACCTAGAGTTCCTTTATTCCACCCATGCAGATAGGTAAAACTTTCTGGAATGTGGCTTCTACGGAGAAATTGAAGCAGAGGGGTTATGACTTACAGGTGCCCAGTGGGAATGGTACGCTGGAATAAAAACAGTCAACTTAGGTGAAAGTTTGAATATTGAACAGATCATTAGCCTCTTGGTGCAAAAGCAACAAGTAAAACTATTTGTCCATTTAGCATGAATTAAGGCAGTGGCACCAATGTCCTGGTAGTGTTTCTTTACTGCCACACACTCAAAGGTTTTTTTAAAAAGTCAATTTCACTTAAGATTCTCTTTGATGAAGTAAAATTTATCAATTTTATGTAAATCTTGACTCTTTAGTAATGACTTTAACATTCTGTGTGATGAAACAAAGTATACAAATGCATTTGAGTAATGTTTGAATTTGTGACCTGAAGTAGCAGATTTTCTTCATGGAAAACCACTTTTCCTTGAAAGCACTACTGACAGATAAACTATAAATATTCAAACCTGGGTATTGGTCCACATTTTCTGAAAAACAAAATGAGCCAGCTGCTTATGACAGTGGCCAATGATAAAATTTTAAATTGTAAGTGAATTTATAATTGTAAATTCTAGTGAGAGTTTCCCAATATTTCAAACTTTTCTTATGGGATCAGTGGTGATATTAATGATATTTTTGATATTATGTAGTAGAAAGTGTTACCATTTGCAAGACCAGCATATCTCAGTGAACCCGTATTTTCCTAGTGAAAAAATGCATGATGTAACATGCATAATCTATGGGTAAAAGATTTATTCAGTATGTAAAAAACAGGATAAGGGATTTTAATGTAATGGTATGAGATGATAAGTATTTAGATTCCACATTGCAAATAACCTTTAGGAAGCGACCAGTTGTTGAATTTTGGTGTGATGTCAAAGCAGATACTGTGTATTGATACAAGGCTAGATTTTCTTCATACATCTTGACTGGAAATAACCTTTAGGAAGTGACTAGTTGTTAAATTTTGGTGTGGTGTCAAAGCAGATCCTGTGTATTGATACGAGGCTGTATTTTCTTCTTACACTTCGACTGGAAGAATGTATCACCATAAACTGAATGAGTACACAGATAGGAGAGTCTGTTTGTCTTCTAATAAGTCAGACATTAAAGAGATTTGCAAAAAAACATAAAAACAATACCACTCTTTCCCCCATTTCTCTTGTTTTGAAAAATAGTTATGTTTTTATAAAATGCTATTTATCTTAACATAAGATTATTATTATTTTAAAATAAATCTTTTTTTCTGTTTTCATTTCTAATATGATAAATTTTCATACATTTAACCCACTAAATATAAATTGTTGGTTTTTTCAATATTTTTTTTTTTTTTTTTTTTACTTGGGGGGCGGCCGAGGCGCCCTTCAGGAACGCCCCGGGGTGGGCCTGTCAGCAGGCCGCCCCGCCCCGAGCGGATGGCCTTTTTCAATATTTTTTAAGTGTTTAAAGAAGTCCTGAAATCTAAACATTTAGGAATCACTGCTCTGGAGGTACGGATTTTCCTGGTGACTCAGCGGTAAAGAATCTGCCTGTGATGGGTTTGATCCATGGATCGGGAAGATCCCCTGGAGGAGGGTATGGCAACCCACTCTAGTACTCTTGCCTAGAGAATCCCATGGACAGAGGAGCCTGGCAGGCTGCATGCATTCCATAGGGTCGCCTAGAGTCAAAGAGGACTGAAGCGACTAAGCAGCAGCAGCAGCACCTCTGGAGATACACATCTGTAACTTATCATTGTCTACCTTTAAGATAGTTCACGAGCAACGTAAGAACTTTACAACAGTGTACTTCCAATTTCTATCCGTACTCTGTGCTCTGTTGAAGTATATCTCACTTCTCTATATGCTAAAACCCCCACATTGTATTTTAATTTTTACTTTAAACATTTGAGGTACCTATGGAAGTGTACTGCTCAGAGCTCCCTTTAAGAAAAAAACTCACTAGTTGTGAGGCTCACAGTTTCCTGAGAGCCTCCAGTTACAGTACCTTTAAAATCTCCCTCAGTTTTAGAACTGAGGACATGAGTTCTCAGGCAGTCCCCAGCAAATGATAAGAATGGCAGGGTTGCCAGAGTGTGACCATTTCACCAAGAACAGTGCTCTTCTAATAGGCTTTTTTTTGCTATGGAGCTCCCTGTTGGACTGTCTGAAGTTTTAGTATATCTCCCTGCCAAATCCTGCTTCCTTCCACATTCCTTTTTCAGATGTTCAATTTACACTGTACTCTGAAGTGTTCCCCAGCAATATTCGGACCTCTTGTCTTATCTTCGATAGACAACACTCTTGATAAACCTCTCACATTCCTAACTCTTTCTTCTTGTTTGCTTCTTTGAAAGAGCCAACTGACATAGCACTCTTTCAAAAAGATTTTACTCTACTGCTTTTAGATTTTCTTCTTGCAGAATTGAATTTCTTCCTGTTACCATTTCTCTTTATTTTTCCTTCATTTTTGAAGACTATTTTCACTGGATACAGAATTTAACTTGGCAATTTTTGCCTTTCATCACTTTAATGATGTAGTTCTATTATCTTCTGATTACACCAGTCATTTTTCTTTTCACTATTTCCGACATACATTGTCTTTTATTCGGACTGCTTTCAGGATTTTTTTTAGTTGTTGTTGCTGCTGTTTTTCTCATTCTTTATGTTTTAAATTAAGAAAGATCAATAACACATTTATAGGAGACTTGGAAAATACAGAACAAAGTTACATATAGTTCCAGTATATATTGCAATTATTTTTTAGGTAGCTAAATTAAGATTTTTAATTAGGGTTTTAATATCACACTCTCAAAAATTAATAGAATGAATAGACAGAAAAATAGAATATATCTAAAAAGTACCATGAACGAATTCAACATAATTAAGATTTATACAACTTTTACACAACAGTAAGATACAGATTCTATTCAAGTTCCTATAGACTATAAACTTGAAGACACTGGAACATATCCAGGGATGTAAAACAAGGTGCAAAATTTTCATGGTCTAAAGGTATTGAAATCATACAAAATCTGTTCTCTTATCATACAAAGTCTGTTCTCTTATCACTGTGGAATTATGTTGGAAATCAATATCAAAAGATACTTGAAAACAATCCATATATTTTCAAGTGCAATGTGACATTTACGAAGAGAGATCTTTGTCTTAGCCACTGAAAACCTCAGTAAAGTTAGAAGACTGAAATAATGCAGAGGTTGATTGTAGAGAGGAAAGCATTTAAATAAGAAATTAATATCAAAATGAGAAATTAATATCAAAGATATTAAAAAAAACATGTATTTTAAAATTAAATGTCCACTTTTAAATGATGGGTCTAAGAAGCCATAACATGAAAAATTAGAAAATATTTGTAACAGAATAAAAATGAAAAAAGAATTTACCAGAATTTGTCGCATACAGCTGAAGTTTCTCAATGCAACTAAATACAACATAGAACCTTAAGGTATAAGAACAAATAATGGACACTAGCACAAAGTTTTGTGAAATTTGAACAGAATCTGTGCTTTAGTTAATAATACTGTATCACATGTTAATTTCCTGTTTTTTTTTTTTTTTTTTTTTTTTTTACAAAATAGTATTTATTTATATTCTTAGAATTGGGATTAGAAGTTTCGAACCTCCTTCAGTATTTTAAAAATCACTATAAATTTTCTAGACTTTTAGCAGTAGTACTAGATGCTGAAATACATGGAACTCTATCAAAGTTTTATGAATTAG
The DNA here is from genome assembly GCF_029407905.1 of Bubalus kerabau. Taxonomy (NCBI): domain Eukaryota; kingdom Metazoa; phylum Chordata; class Mammalia; order Artiodactyla; family Bovidae; genus Bubalus; species Bubalus kerabau. The sequence continues at coordinate 152,842,902 of NC_073627.1, forward strand.
AAATCTAGCATTCTATTCATGCCAAGTCAAACAAGTGGAATCAAAATGTCGTAATTTTTTTAGCTGGGCAAAATTTCATGGAAAAAAGGTGAAAAAGTGAAGGTGTTAGTCGCTCAGTCATGTTTGACTCTTTGTGACCCCATGGTCTGTAGCCTGCCAGGCTCCTCTGTCCATGGAATTCTCCAGGCAAGAATACTGGAGTGGGTTGCCATTTCCTTCTCCAGGGGATCTTCCTGACCCAGGGATTGAACCCAGTTCTGCATTGCAGGCAGATTCATCATCATCTGAGCCACCAGGCAAAAATTCATAAGTTTTCTGAAATACATGTATTATACATACTATTTACATATATATATATATATATACACACACACAAAAGATTTTCTACTCTGCTTGATAAAGGCTTGAGAACAACAAAAAAGAGAGAGAAATTAGAAAACATAAATAAATGAAATGGGAGGACTGAATATGAAATAGAAAAGGTGAAAAAAGCTAGATACAAGTAAAAGATCATCATATGGTCCAGTCGTTTCTAAACATGGCTGCTCACTAGAAACACATCTGGAGCTTTGGAGAAAAAAATACCTGGGCATTTGTATTCTTCAAAAAATTCCAAGATAATTCTGATACACATCTTGATTTTAAAGAATGATTGCATGTTTTTCTATTAAATGGTAGCTTTAGTGAAATAGAATTGTGTTATTTTCTGTTGACCAATCATGATACAATAGTATTAAGTGAATAATAGTTACATAATCACAATAGTAAAAGATGTTTATCTGTTTTCACAATCAATAGCCAGACAAAAAAATAAAAGATAATTACAATTGCAAGCCACTATGTAAACATGATTAACCTAACAATGTAAATTAATTACATACAGTTTGGGGCTTAAGTAGAGTGATAGGGTAAGTGGGAGTGCATACATGCACATATTTTCATCCACCCAGCCAGTCTGTGTCTTTTGGTGCGTTTAATCCATTTACATTTGAAGTAATTATCAGTATGTATGATTTTCTTCCCATTTTCTTAATTGTTTTGGGTTTATTTTGTGTAGGTCTTTCCCTTCTATTGTGTTTCCTTTGTAGAGAAGCTCCTCTAGTAGTTCTTGTAAAGTTGATTTGGTGGTGCTGAATTCTCTTAACTTTTGCTTGTCTGGAAAGCTTTTGATTTCTCTGTCAAATCTGAACGAGAGTCTTGCTGCATAGAGTATTCTTGGTTGTAGGCGCTTCCTTTCATCACTTTAAATATATCATGCCACATTCCCTTTTGGCTTATAGAGTTTATGTTGAGAAATCAGCTGATAACCTTATGGGGGTTCCCTTTTATTTTGTCATTTTTCCCTTGTTGTTTTTAATATTTTATGTTTGTCTTTAATTGTCAGTTTGATTACTATGTGTCTTGGTGTGTTTCTCCTTTGTCTGCCTGGGACACTCTGCTTCTTGGAGCTGGTTGACTATTTCTTTTCCCATGTTAGGAAAGTTTTCAGCTATTATCTCTTCAAATATTTTTTCTCTGGTCGTTTCTCTCTTCTCATTCTGGAATCCCTATAATGCAAGTGATGGTGCATTTAATGTTGTCCCAAAGCGCTCTTGGGCTTCCCAGGTGGTGCTAGTGGTAAGAATCTGCCTGCCAATGCAGAAGACATAAGACACTTGGGTTCGTTTCCTGGGTCAGGAAAATCCCCTGGAGGAGGGCATGGCAACCCACTCCAGTATCCTTGCCTGGAGAAGCCCATGGACAGAGGAGACTGATGAGCTGCAGTTGACAGGGTTGCAAAGAGTTGGGCATGACTGAAGCAACTTAGCAGGCATGCACACATTGGAGGGGGATTATGTGGAATAAATGAGATAATCATAGCACAAGGTCTGGCATGAAGCCAGCCCCCAACCAAGTCTTATTTCCTGGTCTTCTCTTGGGACAGTCTTCCCTCTAGCACTAACCATTCATAGATAGTATGTCTGAGGACACAAGCCAGCTGTCTTCCACTTGTCCAGTGTACGGGCATCACCTGAGGGGTAGGGCACTCAGTGTTTGCCTTCAAGAACACACAGGCAATCCATGAACAGAACAGAGATGACTGGCAGCCCAGATTTCCAGTACAGTAGTGAGCATGTAGTTCCTTTTTCTTTGAGGCCTCAATGTGCCCATGAGGATAGCAGTGTGATGCAGAGGAAGACAGTCTGCAGCCAATAGTAGTGGTGTAGTGTTAGTCGCTCAGTTGTTTCCAACTCTTTATGACACTATGAACTGTACCAGGCCAGGCTCCTCTGTTCATGAGATTTCCCAGGCAAGAATACTGGAGTGGGTTGCCATTTCCTTCTTCAGAGGAGTCTGCATCTCATTACATCTGATTACAACTCTTAAGAGTCACCAGCTGCAGGATTCAAGCAGGTCCCTCCACTTCTCTGATCCTGTTTCTTCATTGAAATTGGTTTAACATGAAGGGTCAGTGAGAGAATACAGGTGAAGGGCTGCATATTGTCTAGTACTGCTAGTGCTGGATGAGGGTTGCCTTCTCCCACATGGATTCCTTATAAGTTCCAGTGGAGGGGAGAGCAGTCAGGATGGTCATAGAAGCTCCTTGTTGCTCTCAAGGCCTTACTGTGGCCTGGACCTTTGGGACCGAGTCTTCTGTGATGGAGCAGTTCTGTGATATCCATGTGCCATGTGTCTCTCCGTCTTAGGGCATAGGCAGAGGCACCAGGATCTTGACTCGGTGCCAGTTCTCTTGGGAGGTTTAACAGAGGGTATAGCACAGCACTGTCCAGTAGAAATATAAATCACGTGATAAGTTTAAATTTTCTAGTAGTCACATTAAAAAGAATGAAAAATAGGAAAATTTTAATGTATTTATTTAAATTAGTATACAGGAGACTTAAGAGACACAGACTCGATCCCTGGGTTGGGAAGATGCCCTGGAGGAGGAAATGGCAACCCACTCTAGTATTCTTGCCTGAAGAATCCCATGGACAGAGGAGCTTGGTAGGCTATGGTCCATGGGGTCGCAGAATCAGTTGGACATGACTGAAGCAACTTAGCATGCACCTAAAATATTGTTTCAACATGTAACCAATATAAAAACATTTATTAATGAGATAAATTGTTCTTTTTTCATACTAAGTCTTCAAACTGCCATGTGTATTTTACATGTACAATAATCTTAATTAGGACTAACCACAGTTCAAGGACCCTAATATTAGGACAGATAATGGCAACCCACTCCAGTATTCTTGGCCTGGAGAATCCCAGGGATGGGGAGCCTGATGGGCTGCCGTCTATGGGGTGGCACAGAGTCAGACACGACTGCAGCAGCAGCAGCAGCAGCAGCAGCAGCGGGATGTGACCTCCAGGAAATAGAGCCATGCTGCCATCTCGTGGTTATGCTGTCAAATAGCATCCTGAGCACCCACAGGCCAGGCCTTGTGCTGGCACCAAAGGCACAGAAGTTAAATGCTTCTGGTCCTGGAGTGCCTTCATCATCCTAGTAAGAGAAAAGGCACCAACCGTCCGAGAGTCCAAAGTTCCAGAAGAGAAGGCTCTTACAATGCTCTGGGATTTGGAAACACCAGGGATGATCAGCTCAGTTCAGTCGCTCAGTCCTGACAGACTCTGCGACCCCATGGACTGCAGCATGTCAGGCCTCCCTGTCCATCACCAACTCCCAGAGCTTGCTCAAACCCATGTCCATTGAGTCGGTGATGCCATCCAACCATCTCATCCTCTGTTGTTCCCTTCTCCTCTGGCTTTCAGTCTTTCCCAGCATCAGGATCTTTTCCAATGAGTCAATTCTTCGCGTTAGGTGGCCAAAGTATTGGAACTTCAGCTTCAACATCAGCCCTTCCAATAAATAGGACTGATTTCCTTTAGGATCGACTGGTTTGATCTCTTTACTGTCCATGGGACTCAAGAATTTTCTCCAACACCACAGTTCAAAAGCATCAATTCTTCGGTGCTCAGTATTCTTTATAGTCCAACTCTCACATCCATACATGACTACTAGAAAAACCATAGCTTTGACTAGATGGACATTTGTTGACAAAGTAATGTCTCTGCTTTTTAATATGCTGTCTAGGTTGGTAGATCCGTGGTAGCTCACAGCACCAGGAGTGATAGTCAGCCAGAGATGTGAGAAGCCTTTAGGGACAAGGAGGCACTTCGTTTGCTTTTTAAAAACAACTTATCTCATTGCTCAGATTTTCTATTTTTTCATTTGTTTCAAAGACTTTGTACTTGCTTCTTTGTACTTGCTTCTTAAAGTGTTTTTATAATCAAATTTCATTATTTGATTCATTCTGGGGTTTGATTGTCTTGCCATTTGTGGATAATTGATACTAGATAGGAGCCTCTGGACTCTATCTTCTTCTTTTTTTAGGAGTTGGGGTTTAAAATAAGGACCAGTTGAATGCAGCTGTTCAGCTTCCCACTGGGCCCCAGAAACACTTCCTTGGCAAAATGGAGCACTTACACTGTGCCACTGCAGTGGATAGGTATCTTTCAAGCCTATGTGGGTCACCAGTTCACATCTGCTTACTGCCTCTGAGTGAAGGTTTTGGTTGGCACCACTGACACTTGGAGAAAGAGGGGCAAGCAAAGTGCTAGTTAGACCCACCACACATCATCTTACTTTGCCTCATTAATCCCAGGGGAATGGAAACTCACTTTCCCAATTGACCCACTGGTACCAGGAGAGGACTGAAGCAGAGTGATGACTACCCTCCCTAGCACCATCTTGTTCTGCCTTACTAATGCCACCTAGGGTGAAGGCTCAGGTTCCCTAGGGGTCCTCTTGATGGGGTTTTAGGGTGAGTGAACTGCTTACTAACTGTGCTTTACTCTCTGCCTGTTTAATCTCACTGCTGGCAGGTGGAGGTGGAGGTTTAGCTCCGTCTTGGACTCTGCTGATACATTGGGTGGAGTGGGGGAGAATGGATTACTCACTGGATCAGAACTGAACTGCATTGCTTTGTTCAGTGTAGATGCTGGATATGCGTGCAGACACTAGGTCTTGCTGATTGGCGGTGGGATGGGGTAGGGAGGGAGCAGGTATTAGTGTAGTGTGAGTAGCCTCATTATTGTATCTTGTCATTAAGTTTTGTTACTGTCAGGTGAGGAGGAGGTTCAAATTGCTGTAGGACTCCACTTAACACTGCTCTAGGTGTGAAGGTAAGAAAGTGGTGGAATTGGAGCACTGCCTGTTTACCCTAGTGAAGGATGGAAAATCAACTCTCAACCCAGCCTACTGATACCATTTGAAGCTGGAGGGCAGCTTGTAAGGTGGAGGATGATAAGTGGAAGATCAGCCTCTGCTTGGCTCTATGAAACTATGAAGCAGGATGAAGTTTTTTCATCTGTTCTTGGTTAGAGGAGAGTGAGTATTGCCAAAAAAGTTTTCTTATGTTAAACAAATGTTTTCCTAGTCTTTGGCTAGGGGGAACAAAGTTTTCTTTTTCTTGGAGGTTTTTTGGTCCATGCCTTGTTGGGCTGTTCCTGCTTGGAGGCTTCTTCAGCAATCTGTCCCAGTATATATAAGGGGCAATAGAAACAGAGAATCCACTACTGTATGCAGCCTCACATCCCATGGCCCAATGACAGTCTTCCTTCTTCCTGTTACATTCAGATTCTGCCTATACTTGTGTTATGTCCAGTATTTTTTAGTGGTAGGAGGAAGAATCTGGGAGGAAGGTTTTGCTGAAATTCAAAATGCATTTTTCCCTTTATTTTACTAAATCATAAATGTACAATAGCATCCTAACTCTGTGGTGGTGGTTGTTGTTTAGTCGCTAAGTCATGTCTGACTCTTTTGTGACCCCATGTGCCGGGGTCCAGCCTCAGCAGAGTCCAGGGATACCCTCGGGATGAATGGCATCAGCAAAAGAGATGACACAGAGAGACCAAGCTTAGGTGAAGCGGGTCTGTAACTTTATTTTCAAAAGGAGCTTTTATACCCTGAGTTACACATTTCCAGAAGTGAAAGATGCAGAGTCATGCAGAAAGTACTAAATGAAGTTACATTCTTACGGAGCAAAAGTGTAGTGGGTTACAACAAAGAAAGAACTTATTAACTCAAAGGTCTAATGTTGCTAATGCCAAGGCTATTACTTGTTTTTTCTACATTCCAACTATATCAACTAATGTACTCCCAGGCACACAATGGGTAAGCAAGCATTGGCTCAACAATGCAGTATTATTTTAATAAAACTTTTTCACCGCTCGAAGGTCATGGTTGGGATGTTGCGTTAGTTGCAAGAGTATGGATAAACCTGCCAAGCAAGCTAGAATGCCAACAGAGGGATTTGAATGGAAATATTCCTTTCATGCTCAGACTTATTAACTAGAGCCCTAAGTTGATTTTCTTCAGAGAAAGGTGGTTGGGGATAGCCCCCTGTTAATGTCAGAAGAGTTGGTGAAAGGCATAATATAGTAAACAGTAGACAGACAGATTTTGGTTTTGGGGTAGATGCTCGAGCAGGTCCAGGGAGTCCCTCGAGTCCTGATCCGCCTTGCCTGTCAGGTCTCCTCCACATGACCTTGTCATGGGTGGGATCTCCTGTGCTGGCTCCCGGCACCCATGGGCTGTGGACTGCCAGGCTCCTTTGTCCATGGGATTTTGCAGGCAAGAATATTGGAGTGGGTTGCCATTTCCTTCCCAACCCAGGGATTGAACCTGCGTCTCCTGCATTGGCAGGTGGATTCTTTTTTTTCATGTAAATTTATTTTTAACTGGAGGATAATTGCCTTATAATATTGTGTTGGTTTCAGCTATATATCAACATGAACCAGTCAAAGGTATGTGCTATGCTGTGCTTAGTTGCTCAGTCATGTCTGACTCTTTGTGACCCCATAGAGTGCAGCCTGCTAGGCTCCTCTGTCCATGGGGATTCTTGAGGCAAGAATATTGAAGTGGGTTGCCATACCCTCCTCTAGGGGATCTTCCCAACCCAGGGATCAAACCCAGGTCTCCCGAATTGCAGGTGGATTCTTTACTGTCTTAGCCACCAGGGAAGCCAATCATAGTGCTCTGTGGCAACCTAGAGGGATGGGATGGAATGGGAGGTAGGAAGGAGGTTTAAGAGGGAGGGGGACATACATATGTATACCTATGACTACCTATGACTTCCCTGGTGGCTCAGATGGTAAAGAATCTGCCTGCAATACAGGAGAACTGGGTTCAATCCCTGGGTTGGGAGTATCCCCTGGAGGAGGACATGGCAACCCACTCCAGTATTCTTGCCTGGAGAATCCCATGGACAGAGGAGCCTGGCGGGCTACAGCCCATGGGGTCACAAAGAGTCAGACATGACTGAGTGACTAAGCACAGCACATCTATGACTACATACATATGTCCCCCTCCCTCTTAAACCTCTCTCCTACCTCCCACTCCATCCCACCTCTAGGTTGTCACAGAGCATTGGATTTGAGCTCCCTGAATCATACAGCAAATTCCCACTGCCTATCTATTTTACATATGGTAATATATATGTTTTAATGCTACTCTCTCAATTTATCCCACCTTCTCATTCCACCCCCCACCGTGTCTACCTGTCTGTTCTCTATGTCTGTGTCTCCATTGCTGTCCTGCAGATGGGTTCATCAGTACCATCTTTCTAGATTCCATATATATGTGTTAAAATGTGATACTGGTTTTTTTCTTTCTGACTTACTTCACTGTATATAATAGACTCCAGGTTCATCCACTTTATTAGAACTGAGTCAAATGCATTCCTTTTAATGGCTGAGTAATATTCCATTATATATATATATACCACAGGTTCTTTATCCATACATCTGTCAATGGATATCTAGGTTACTTCCATGTCCTAGCTATTGTAAATAGAGCTGCAGTGAACTTTGGAGTACATGTGTCTTTTTCAATTTTTTGGTTTCCTCAGAGTATATGATTAGTAGTGGGATTGCTGAGTAATATGATGGTTTTATTCCTAGTTTTCTAAGGAACCTCTATACTGTTCTCCATAGTGGCTGTATTGTCTTCAATTCCCACCAACAGTGCAAGAGAGTTCCCTTTTCTGTACACCATCTCCAGCATTTATTGTTTGTAGATTTTGATGATGTCAGTTTTCACTCCAATCCCAAAGAAAGGCAATGCCAAAGAATGCTCAAACTACCGCACAACTGCATTCATCTCACATGCTAGTAAAGTAATGCTTAAAATTCTCCAAGCTAGGCTTCAGCAATACGTGAACTGTGAACTTCCAGATGTTCAAGCTGGTTTTAGAAAAGGCAGAGGAACCAGAGATCAAATTGCCAACATCTGATGGATCATGGAAAAAGCAAGAGAGTTCCAGAAAAGCATCTATTTCTGCTTTATTGACTATGCCAAAGCCTTTGACTGTGTGAATGAAAATAAACTGTGGAAAATTCTGAAAGAGATGGGCATACCAGACCACCTGACCTGCCTCTTGAGAAACCTGTATGCAGATCAGGAAGCAACAGTTAGAACTGGACGTGGAACAACAGACTGGTTCCAAATAGGAAAAGGAGTACGTCAAGGCTGTATATTGTCACCCTGCTTATTTAACTTATATGCAGAGTACATCATGAGAAATGCTGAGCTGGAGGAAGCACAAGCTGGAATCAAGATTGCCAGGAGAAATATTAATAACCTCAGATATGCAGATGATACCACCCTTATGGCAGAAAGTGAAGAAGAACTAAAGAGCCTCTTGATGAAAGTGAAAGTGGAGAGTGAAAAAGTTGGCTTAAAGCTTAACATTAGAAAACTAAGATCATGGCATCCAGTCCCATCACTTCATGGCAGATAAATGGGTAAACAGTGGAAGACTTTATTTTTCTGAGCTCCAAAATCACTGAGGATGGTGATTGCAGCCATGAAATTAAAAGATGCTTACTCCTTGGAAGGAAAGTTATGACCAACGTAGATAGCATATTCAAAAGCAGAGACATTACTTTGCCAACAAAGGTCCATCTAGTCAAGGCTATGGTTTTTCCAGTGGTCATGTATGGATGTGAGAGTTGGACTATAAAGAAGGCTGAGCACAGGAGATTGATGCTTTTGAACTGTGGTGTTGGATAAGACTCTTGAGAGTCCCTTGGCCTGCAAGGAGATCCAACCAGTCCATTCTAAAGGAGATCAGTCCTAGGTGTTCATTGGAAGGACTGATGTTGAAGCTGAAACTCCAATACCTTGGCCATATGATGCGAATAACTGACTCATTGGAAAAGACCCTGATGTTGGGAAAGATTGAGGGCAGGAGAAGATGGGGACGACAGAGGATGAGATGGTTGGATGGCATCATTGACTCAATGGACATGGGTTTGGGTGGACTCCGGGAGTTGGTGATGGACAGGGAGGCCTGGCATGCTGCAGTTCATGGGGTTGCAAAGAGTTGGACACAACTGAGCGACTGAATTGAATAATGAAGGATGCTGAGCATCTTTTCATGTGTTTATTATCCATCTGTATGTCTTCTTTGGAGAAATGTCTGTTTAGGTCTTTTCCCCACTTTTTGATTGGGTTGTTTGTTTTTCTCATATTGAGTTGTATGGTTGTTTAGTCGCTAAGTAGTGTCTGACTCTTGCCACCCCATGGACTGTAGCCCATCAGGCTCTTCTGTCCATAGGATTTTCCAGGCAAGAATATTGGAGTGGGTTGCCATTTCCTTCTCTAGCTGAGTTGTATGAGCTGCTTATATATTTTTGAAATTAATCCTTTGTCAGTTTTGTTTGCTATTATTTTTTTCCAATTCTGAGGCTTGTGTTTTTACTTTGTTTGCAGTTTCCTTTGCTGTGCAAAAACTTTTAAGTTTAATTAGGTACCAGTTGTTTATTTTTGTTTCTTTTCTGTTGCTCTAGGAGGTGGGTCATAGAGGATCTTGCAGTGATTTGTGTCATAGAGTGTTCTGCCCATTTTCTTCTAAGAGTTTTATAGTTTCTGGTCTTACCTTTGGGTCTTTAATCCATTTTGAGTCTGTCTTTTTGTATGGTGTTAGGAAGTGTTCTAATTTCATCCTTTAACACATAGCCGTCCAGTTTTCCCAGCAGCACTTATTGAAGAGACTGTCTTTGCCCCATTGTGTATTCTTGCCTCCTTTGTAAAAAAAATAAGGTATCCAGAGGTACATGGGTTTATCTCTGGACTTTCTATCTTGTTCTATTGGTCTATATTTCTGTTTTTGTGCCAGTACCATACTGTTTTGATGACTATAGCTTTGTAGTATAGTCTGAAGTCAGGAAGGTTGATTTCTCTAGCTTGATTCTTCTTTCTCAAGATTGTTCTGCCCACTTTTTGATTGGGTTATTTATTTTTCTGGTACTGAGCTGAATGATATGTTGTGCAGTCAAAAAATAAAAAAGAAAATAATAAACACAATGCCTCTTTTGTTTCCAAACTGCCTAACGGTAATTACCTCAAATGACATCAACTTTTCCATACTCCTTGCCGTAATCTCTAAGCTGATGTTCCTTAGTATCTTCTTTAATTGCACCAACGAACAGTCTCTTCACAGTGCCAGATTTTCCAGATTTCTCTTTGGTTATGGCGCATTATGGCTAACTCACTTGTTCATCAGTTGAATGAGATTTTGCAGCCACAGCAGGACCAACCTCAGTTATGGATGAAAAACTTACAAAACCAGATACTCTTGATCCTTTGGTGATAGGATCCCTCATACCACACAGTCTGTAAGTTTTCCCTGTGGCTTATAGTAGCTCCTTAAATTTTCTTCTGTGGTTTCAAAGCTTGGTGGTGGTTTAGTCACTAAGTTGTGTCTGACTCTTGCGATCCCATGGACTGTAGCCTGCCAGGCTCTGTCCATGGGATTCTCCAGGTGAGGATACTGGAGTGGTTTGCCATTTCCTTCTCTAGAGGATCTTCCCGACCCAGGAATCAAACCCTGGCCTCCTTCATTGCAGGCAGATTCATTACCAACTCATCTATGAGGGAAGCCCCTTCAAAACTTAAGCCACCAATAATGTTTACAGTAATGTCCTTTTCTCTCTAAACAGGAGACTTAGTCTCTTCAGCTGAATTTCAGTCCAGACAGATGAGAGATATCCACCAAGGAGTATGAACATACTTGTCCTGGCACTGTTGCCTTGAGACATTCATTTTTTGATGGTCGCTGCTTTAGTGTAATGCATGTAAAGACCTTCCATACCACAAAATGGTTTTCAAAATAATTTACGTTTCACATTAGGTCTCTGATATCTCTTTTATTTTTTCAATTTACAAAGATTGTTTATTTTCCAACGTGCTGGTACATGGCAGTGTTTTCTCGGTGGATTTATTAATCAAGATACTATCCAATTAAAAACTTTCTCCAAGAAGTCATCTTGGCAAAGGTAATTTAACTTCGACATTTCCACTTAACCTAACCTTGCATTGTGACTTGTGAGAAGACCCTGCTAGTGAGAAAAAAAGATCATTAGTTGCTATTATTAATCACAGGAAAATAATTCATATATGCCTTACTTTATCAATCAGTGGGTCAAAAACACATTACTGTGGGTAGATACTAAAGTTCTATTTAACAAATTTGTAACATTAATTCCCAGGTGTTAAAGCTTTGTATTTGTTTTGTGAGCTAGCTTAATTTCCCCCAAATAACTATTTTTCTCAAGCTTACCAAACTGATTTGAAATCGCCTTTTAAAATTTTCTTCCCTCTCCCCCTTCCTGGTTACTTTATGACTTTCCCTTTAGTACCATTTAGCTGACTTGCGTTACTGTCACATTACAGTTTTATATTAAAATGCTAATAATAGAGGAAATTGGGTTTTATTATTTACTACCATTTTTGTTCTTTTAAAAAAATTTATTTTGTTATTGAAGCATAACTGCTTTACAGAATTTTGTTTTCTGTCAAACTTCAACATGAATCAGCAGTAAGTATACATATATCCCCTCCCTTTTGAACCTCTCTCCCATCTCCCGCCCCATCCCAGCCCTTTAGATCAATACGGAGCCCCTGTTTGAGTTTCCTGAACCATACAGTAAATTCCCGTTGGCCTTCTATTTTACATATGGTAGTGTAAGTTTCCATGTTACTCTTCCCATACATCTCACCCTCTCCTCCCCTCTCCCCATGTCCAAAAGTCTATTCTCGGTGTCTGTTTCTCCATTACTACTACTACTACTAAGTCACTTCAAATGTTTCTCCATTGCTGCCCTGTAAATAAATTCTTCAGTATCATTTTTCTAGATTATGTATATATGCATTAGAATACTCATATTCTAGATAATAATAAATATTTATAATATAAATAATATAATATTCTATTATATAATATAAATAATATGTAATATTATTATAAATACATATTTATCTTTCTCTTTCTAACTCACTTCACTCTGTATAATAATAGGTTCTGTGTTCATCAACCTCATCAGAACTGACTCAAATATGTTCCTTTTTATGCTGAGTAATAGTCCATTGTGTATATGTACCACAACTTCTTTATCCATTCATCTGTTGATGGACATCTAGGTTGCTTCCATGTTCTAGCTATTATAAATAGTGCTGCAAAGAACAATGGGATACATGTGTCTTTTTCAGTTTTGGTTTTCTCAGGGTATATTCCTAGGAGTGGGATTCCTGGGTCATACGGTGGTTTTATTCCTAGTTTTTTAAGGAATCTCCATAAAGTCTTCTATAGTGGCTGTATCAATTTATATTACCACCAACAGTGCAACAGCATTCCCTTTTCTCCACACCCTCTCCAGCATTTATTGTTTGTAGACTTTTTGATGATGGCCATTCTGACTGCTATTTACCACCATTTTTAAATAAATATCATCAGTATAGTCATCCAAATAAATATTAGAATTACTTTGTGGTGTTGAAATATATGCAAATGCTCTTTGAATTACTTTAAAGTTACTGCTTATTTTATGGAAAACCTTGAATTTAGCCTTCTTTGAGATTTTATTTATATAAGAATATGTATATTTCTGCTTATAGGATTCATGTAAAAATGAAAGTGACTTTTAAGATTTCTGAAACATTTTACATATTTCTCCCCTAAATTTAACATAAAGATTTTCTCAATCAAGCATTTTGGCCTAATTTTGCCCCTCTAATTGAGGCAAAAATCCTTGTGAGTACTTTGATTCCTCGCCATGTGAATATGAAGATTTCCATTCTGTCTGGCAGGTACAGGCACTATTCCTGGCCTTATGTGTGCTCAGGCATTTTCCACTAATCTTTTTCAGTTTCTTTCCTGGGAGTTGCACTCAACTGTTGGTAGGCACTCAACTGATACTTGAGGAAGAAGTTCCTCCACTCTGATTGCCCTTTCTGTCCTGTTACCTGAAATTTCTTAAGGCTCACCTGGCTCCTTACCCATTTCTCAGGGTCCATTGCTCTTCATTGTCTTATGTCCAATGTCTTCAGAAGTGTTATTTCACATATTTCATTCTTTTTAAAGTTGTTTTAGGCAAGAGGTTAAATCTGGTTCCCATTACTTCATTTTGAGTATTGAGTAAATAGGAAGTAATTTGAAAACATTTTTGTCAAATTTCTAGAAAAACAGTATGTCTGTTTATAAACACTTCAAAATGTTTTTAAGCTTCCTACTCTGTTACATCTAATCAGATTTTTTTGTATTAGTAAAATAATTTTAATTTTAGTTATTATAGCCTTAAATGTCTTCAAGCTTAGTTTTTCTTCGTTTTCTTTAAATAATTATTATTATTAATAAACTTCAGAATTTTCCTGTTTAAAAAAGGAAAAATCCCAAGACTTTTGGCATATTTTAGAAGTACATTCATTACATGCTGTTATTAAAATATAAAAACAGTTGGGCGAATCTGTAGTATGAAGGACAGGTACACATCCAGGTGACTAAAAACTAACAGGACCCTTCGTTTAAAAAAACAAAGTTAAAAAAGGAAGATTTTAGTGCTCACTTGAACAACCCATCTCATCTACCGGAAAGTCACTTTGACTTTAATTGTGCTAAATCGCTTCAGTCAGGCGAACTCTGCGACACTATGGCCTGCAGCCCGCCAGGCTCCTCTGTCCATGGAATTCTCCAGGCAAGAATACTGGAGTGGGTTGCCCAGTGTCCTTCTCCAGGGAATCTTCCCAACCTAGGGATGAAATGCACGCCTCTTACATCTAACTTGCACTGACAGAGGGTTCTTTACCACTAGCGCCACCTAGGAAACCCCATGAAGATGGAGGTGCCAGGGATTCAAACAGGGATCTCAAATGAGAAACACACACTCCACCACAAAGCCATCAACCACCACCCCCACATCTTGTCTACTCTGTAAACTTGTATGCTGTGCTAAGTCGCTCAGTCGTGTCCGATTCTTTGCGACTCCATGGACCGTAGCGCGCCAAGCTCCTCTGTCCACGTAGATTCTCCAGACCAGAATACTGGAGAGGGATGCCATGCCCTTTTCCAGGGGATCTTCCCAACCCAGGAATCGAACCCAGGTCTCCCACATTGCAGGAGGATTCTTTACCGCCTGAGCCACCAGGGAAGCTCTTGTCTAATTTTTCACAATTTCTCCAAGGGCACAAGAGACTGTAATTCTGAAACTTGAGCGAGAGAGTACTATAGTTGAAGAGCCAGGTCCAGTTGGGAGGCATGCCCTCTCCCCGGGGCATTGTGGGTAGTGTAGTCCCGCGCCCCTAGCTCACTGAGCACGGTCTTCAGCTCTGGAGCGTTTAGGGTTGTGCGATCTCGCGCCCCGGGGAATTTTGGGTATTGTAGTCACCACCCCGAGGTGTTGTGGGTAGCGTACTTCTGAGCCGCGCTGTCGAATTTTTGGACGTGGTGACAGTTTTTCAGTGCTTGTGGTGAGCTATCCCGCCTCTGGCTGCTAAGTCCAAGAGATAGAGGCTCCGGAAAGCCGGGAGAGGGCGGGCGGGTTTGGTACGCCCTGTCCGTGGGGTCTTTGATTTTATTTTTCCCCCGGAGTCAGGCGCGGTCCACCTCAGAGGAGCTGTTGACAGAGGTCTCGGGTCGCTCAGTGTCCAGCGGTGCTGGGTACGCAGCGCCCTTCCTGAGGAGTCAAGACTGGTGCGGGTGGCTTGGGGGACACAAGTAACCTTTGTCCGGGGCAGACATCCCCATTGCTGAGCGTGTGCCTTGGACATTCTTCCTGGGTGTTAACTGGGGGAGAGTGGCTGGATGATTCCTACCTGGCGATGGAGGCGCCGCTTGGTCCCAAGGACCTAGGTTTTGCAGGGAGGACTTGCATGGGGCAGACACTCAGACTTACCTTGACTAACAATGGTGGTGGGGGAAACTTGGGTCAGCGGCCTCGGGCCCCACGGGCTCATGGGGGAGTTGGAAGGGCCTGGTGGGAGTCAGACACCCCGGGTTTGCGTGGGGCACCCTTGTGCTCACATATGCGACTTCTCCCGAAGTTGTCTGACTCCTCTGGTGCTGGGGCTCTTCCAGCAGCTTAGAGTGGAGCCCACAGGGCAGAAACCTTTGTTCAAGCCATAGGGGACTGGTGGGCTGACTCCCTGAATTAATAGGGATGAGAGAATGAGAAGAGGATGGTAAGACGTCCAGACTTAAGTTTTATTTTAAATTTTGCTTTATGAAAACATTGTAAACATGCACAGAAGTAGCTGTGAGGTCTCCTGGATTCATCACACAGATTCACCACTTCTCAACAAGAGCCCAGTTCTTTCTGCCCTAAATCTGCAACCTCAGGTGTATATCTCTTTGGGCATTTCCTCTCCCTGGGGGCCTATGTCAAGCCTGTTGTGGGAGCCCTGCCTCGATAGGGAGAGTTCACATACAGGTCTGCCTGTATGTGAGTGTCCTTGGGCAAAGTACTGAATCTCCTGGAGCTGTTGGGAGTGTGCAAAGAGGTAAAACAGGGGTCTGGTATGTGTTAATATAGTGTTCATTTCTGTTTTTACTAACCTTTATAGGCACATAGAAGATTAACATCATGCTGGATTATCAGCGTAACGTTAGAGAAGGCTTGTTCTAAAACCCACTTCCCAATTCTGTTCCTTGTATTGTTCTTTCCATGCCTGTATCTGATACCTTACTTGAGGAGTGAAGTGCTCCTCAACTGCAGGCTTGGGGGTTTCCAGTCCACTGTCTGAACTGGGAGAGAACACTGAGGCTGGAACTGCTTCTCTCCTACCAGGTTTTGCCTTGGAGCGGTCTGCTCCTTCACATTCAGAGGGGGCTGCCTGTTAGGGAGGAGAGGGTTCCTAGGGGCCTGGCCGACCTGCCTCAGATGATAGCACTTCCTTGTTATATTCTTATGGTGTCTTTGGTACTAAATGAGGGTGTGACTTTGATACCTTATGCCAAAGTCATATCTCCTCTTGGGCACAGAGCTGCAAGTGATTTCCTAGGAAGAGAGGCTTGTTTTTGATGGAGTACATTCCTGCACAGCTGTCCTGGGGCACATTCCTCTGCCCTCATCAGGTCTTTCCATCTTCACAGTTGTTCCTGCATTGTTTCTCTCCACATCCATTCACACTGTTGTATTCTCAGGGCCTTGGAGTGGTGGCAAAACAGTGATGGTGAGAAGTACTGTTTTTAGAGCAATAGTCCTGTGTGGTCAGTGTGCTTTCTAAGTTAAGTGTTAGTTGCTCAGTTGTGTCCGACTCTTTGCGACCCCATGGACTGTAGCCCTCCAGGCTCCTCTGTCCATGGAATTCTCCAGGGAAGAATATTGGAGTGGGTAGCAATTCCCTTCTCTAGAATCTTCCCAAACCAGGGATCAAACCCGGGTCTCCTGCATTGCAGGCAGATTCTTTACTGTCTGAGCCACCAGGGAAGCCCAAGTTTTGTTTTTTTTGTTTTTTTGTTTTTTTTTAATTTAATGATTGTGATTAAGTTAAAATGATTTAACTTAGTGATTATGCTTTTTTGTCTCTTTTCTACTCTGTCATATTTTTTACTTCATATATTTTTTCCAGACTGTGACTTAACTTTTTATTTTCTTGCTAGTATCTTTTACAGAACAGAATTTTAAAAATCTTAACAGAATCCAGCTTACCATTTTTTTTTCCCATGAATTGTGTTTTTGCTGTCATGTGAAGAGACATGGCCAAGTCCCCGGTCATCTAAATTTTTTCCCATGTTATTTTCCAGGAGTTTTATAGTTTCATGCTTTGCCTTTAAGTCTGTTATCCATTTTAAGTTGATTTTTGTGGAAGATGTAAGGTCTGTGTATGTGGAAGTTCAGTTGTTCCAGTACTGCCATTTAATGAAAAGACAGTCTGTTCTCCACTGATTTTTTTCTTGCTCTGTTGACTTTATTTATGCGTGTCTATTTCTGTGTGCTCTATTCTGTTCCATTGATCTGTTTGTCTATTTTTTTTTTAATTTATTTTTTTTGCCAATACCACACATTTAATTCTTGTAGCTTTATAGTAAGTTTAGAATCTAGTCATGTCAGTCTTCTGACTTTGTTATTCTTTAGTATTGTGTTGTCTCTTCTTGGTCACTTGCCTTTCCATATACACTTTAGAACCAGTTTGTCGATACCTTCAAAGTAACTTGCTGGAATTTTGATGGATCGAATGTATAGATCAAGTTGGAAAGAACTGACATTTTAACAATATCAAGTCTACCTATCCATAATATGGACTATCCATTGTTTTAGACCTTTGATTTTTTTCAGCAGAGTTTTGTAGTTTTCCTCATGTATACTACAAAGTTTTAAAAGATTTATATCTAAGTATTTCATTTTTCTGGGTGCTACTGTAATGTTTTTGATTTCAAATTCCATCTGTTCATGGCTGGTATATAGGAAAGCAGTTGATTTTTGTATATTAACCTTGTGTCCTGAAGCTTTGATATAATCACATGTTCTAGAAAGAAATCTTGGATTTTCTACATAGACAGTTGGACTTCCTTGGCGGCTCAGTCAGTAAAGAATCCACCTGCAATGCAGGAAACCTGGGCTTGATCCCTGGGGTCAGGAAGATCCTCTGAAGGCAATTGCAATCCATTCTAGTATTCTTGCCTGGAAAATTCCATGGACAGAGGAACCTGTGGGCTATAGTACATGGGGTCACAAAGAGTCAGACACGACTTAGTGACTGAACGCCACCACCACATAGACAATCAAGTCATCTTCAGAAAAGACAGTTTTATTTCTTCTTTCCTAGTCAGTATACCTGTTATTTCCTTTTCTTGTCTTCTTACATTAGCCTGGAATTCCAGCATGATGTTGAATAGGAGTGGTGAAAGGTGACATTCTTGCCTTGTTTCTGATCTTAATGGGATAGCATCTAGTTTCTCACTTGTAAATGCTGTTAATTGTAGATTTTAACTTTTTTAAGCACAGCAACAATTATTTGCAGAGAGTATCAGCACAGCCTATCTTTAACCTAAGCCTAACAAAATTAACATTGATTCTTTAATGTCATCTAATATCTCATCAGTGTTCATATTTCCTTGATTGCCTCCAAAATGTCTAAATAAGGTCCACACATGGCATTTGAGTATCTCTTCAGTCTCCTTTTATTCCATAAGACCTTTCTCTTTTTATACTATTAACTTGTTGAAGTCTTAACATTAAAAAAAAAAAAAGCAAATTATGTCATTTTACTCTCAGCACCTCAGCTTCATTTCTTAATAATGATTTGTTTTTCTCTGTATCCAGAATATCATGATCTTACCTAACAATATTCACAATAATTCTCTAACGTCACCTAATACCCAGTTCATTTTAATTGGCCTTCATAGTTCCCAAAATGTTTTTCAGTTCGTTTGTGCAGATTCCTAGTGGCTCAGATGGTAAAGAATCTGCTTGCAGTGAAGGAAACAGGGTTTGATACCTGGATTGGAAAGATTGCCTGGAGAAGGGAATGGCAACCCACTCCAGTATTCTTGCCTGGGAAATTCCATGTACAGAGGAGCCTGGCGGGCTGCAGTCCACGGAGTCGCAAAGAGTCAGACACGACTGAGCCACTAACACATTCACTTTCACTTGTGCAGATTAGTCAGTTGAAGCTAATAGATGACACCTGAAGAATGATGTTTATTTCTTAAGTGGATTTGTGTTAAGGAAAATCTCCCCTCTAAAAAATTTTGTCATGAAATTGACTTGCTGAAGACCTAGGGTATTTTATGACTGTCCATTCTTACTTTCAAATATCACATTTCAAATCTTGGGTATATAAGTGGAGGGGAAGGAAGATCCAGGTTATGGCTTCTATCCAGCTTCACATTTCTCTCTAAATCTACATTCTGTTTGAACTGTAGTGCCCTTTCTGTTTTGAATTTCCTAGGCCTTGTCCTTAGGGCTGATGTAGATGGAGAACTTCTGTTTTTACAGAATAAGTCACCATTTCTTACCGAGAATGCTCACTTGTGGGCACTATGAGACCCTTTCCTCTTAATAGAGTCCATTCAGTGACTCAATAGAGTCTTACCCAGTTGGTGGGGCTGTGGGCTTCATTTGCCAACTAGAGATTGGGGCTGAACCTGCTACTGGTCCAGCTCTGGGGGCCTTATGTACAGGACACTGGTTAAGAATGGGCAACTCTCTCTGGAGTGGGAGCACTGAGTCCAGGACACTAGACTGCCGGAGAACTCCTGATCCCAGAGAGTACTAATTACTGAGAACTCCCACGAAGGCTTCCACCTCTGTCCAAGATCTGATGCCACCAAGCTGCTGGCAACACACAGTGCAGGATGCCTCACCCAAATAAGAAGCATGACGAAAACACAAACCCAGTCATCAGCAGACAGGCTTCCCACAGACACTCCCCCAAAAGGCATTTCACATAGCCCTTCCCATCAGAGGGAAAAAAAACCTCACCTCTTCCCACTAGAATGTAGGTACAAGTCCCTCCAAATAAGAAGCTTACCCAAACCGCTGGACCAATCTCAACCACCAAGGGCAGAGACCAAAAGGAAGAACTATGACCTAAAATCTGGGGAAAGGAGACTTCAAACTAGTAAATTAGAAGAAAAAAATGAAAAGACAGAGAAATATTGCACAAATGAAGGAGCAAGTTCAAAACTCAAATAAACAAAGAGGAAATAAGCAAACTACCTGAAAAGAATTCAGAGTAATGGTAATAAAGATGATCCAAAACCTTGGAAATAGAATGGAGAAAATGCAAGAATCAGTTAACACATTCAAACAAAACAATTACTGAAATTAAAAATAGGAAGGGATCAATAGCAGAATAACTGAGGCAGAACAATAGATAAGTGAATTGGAAGATAGAATGGTAGAAATAACTGCTGAAGAGCAGAGTAAAGGAAAAAGAATGAAATGAATAGAGGATAGTCTCAGAGACATCTGGTCAAATAGAAACTGCGTCAACATTAAAATTATAGGGGTCCCAGAAGAAGAAGAGAAAAAGAAAGTGTCTGAGAAAATTTTTGAAATGATTATAGTTGAAAATTTTCCTAACATGGGAAAGGAAATAGTCCATCAAGTCTAAGAAGCCCAGAGAGTCCCATTGAGGCTAAACCCAAGGAGAAACATACCAAGACATATACTAATCATACTAACAAAGATTAAACACAATATTAAAAGCAACAAGGGAAAAGCAGTGAGTAATATACAAAGGAAACTCCATATTATTAACAGCTGATCTTTCAGCAGAAACTCTTCAGGCCAGAAAGGAATGGCAGGATACATATGCTGAAAGGGAAAAATATACAACCAAGATTACTTTACCCAGCAAGGATCTCATTGAATATTGATGGAGAAATCAAAAGTGAAAGACAAGCAAAAGTTAAGAGAATTTAGCACCACCAAACTAGCTTTACAACAAATGTTAAAGGGACTTCTATAGGCAGGAAACAAGGGAAGGAAATGTACAAAAACAAACCCAAAACAGTTAAGAAAATGCCAACGGGAACATACATATATCAACAATTACTTTAAGTGTAAATGGATTAAATGCTCCACCCAAAACACACAGACTGGCTAAATGGACACAAAAACAAGACTCATGTATGCTGTCTATAGGAGACCCACTTTGGACCTGGAAACACATACAGACAAAGTGAGAGGATGGAAAAAGATATTTCATGCCAATGGGAATCAAAAGAAAAGTAGAGTAGCAAGTCTCAAATCAAATAAACCATGAAATAAAGAATATTATTAATAGAAGAGATAAGGAAGGACGCTATATGATGATCAAGGGATCAATCCAAGAAGACATAACAATTGTAAGTATTTATGCACCCAGCGTAGGAGTATATCAATACACAAGACAAACACTAACAGAAATTAAAAGACACTCCTTGGAAGGTTGTTATGACCAACCTAGATAGCATATCAAACAGCAGAGATATTACTTTGCCAACAAAGGTCCTTCTAGTCAAGGCTATGGTTTTTCCAGTTGTCATGTATGGATATGAGAGTTGGACTGTGAAGAAAGCTGAGCACCAAAGAATTGATGCTTTTGAACTGTGGTGTTGGAGAAGACTCTTGAGAGTCCCTTGGACTACAAGGAGATCCAACCAGTCCATCCTAAAGGAGACCAGTCCTGGGTGTTCATTGGAATGACTGATGCTGAGGCTGAAACTTCAATACTTTGGCCTCATGCGAAGAGTTGATTCTGGAAAAGACCCTGATGCTGGGAGGGATTGAGGGCAGGACGAGAAGGGGACAACAGAGGATGAGATGGCTGGATGGCATCACCGACTCAATGCACATGAGTTTGGGTGAACTCCAGGAGTTGGTGATGGATAGGGAGGCCTGGCGTGCTGCGATTCATGGGGTCATGAAGAGTCAGACATGACTGAGCAACTGAACTGAACAGACATAAAAGGGGAAATTGACAGTAATACAATAATTGTAGGGGACTTTAACACCCCACTTACGCCAATGGACAGATCATCAAAACAGAAAATTAATAAGGAAATATAAGCCTTAAATGACACATTAGACCAGATGGACCTAATTGAAATATTTAGGACATTGTATCTACATGCAGAAGAATACACTTTCTTCTCAAGTGTACATGGAACATTTTCCAGGATAGACCACATCTTGGGTCACCAATAAAGCCTTTGTAAATTTAAGAAAATTGATATAGTATCAAGCATCTTTTCTGATCACACTGCTATGAGACTAGATACTAATTACAGGGGAAAAACTGTAAAAAGCACAAATATATTCAGATTAAAGAATATATTTCTAAATAACCAACAGGTTACTGAAGAAATAAAAAGGGAAGTAAAACAATCCCTAGAAACAAATAACAACAAAGACATGACTCAAAACCTATGGTATGTAACAAAAGTGATTCTAAGAAAGAAGTTTATAGCAATACAGTCTTACCTCAAGAAATAATAAGAACATCAAATAGACAACCTAATTTACACAAAGAAGAACCAAAAAACCCCCAAGTTAGTAGAAGGAAAGAAGTCATAAAGATCAGAGCAGAAATTAATGAAAAGAAATGAAGGAAACAATAGTAAAGATTAATAAAATTAAAAGCTAATTCTTTGAGAAGATAAACAAATTTTACAAACCACGAGCCAGACTCATCAAAAAAAGGGAGAAGCCTCAAATCAACAAAATTAGAAATGAAAAAGGAGAGGTTACAGCAGACAATGCAGAAATACAAAGAATTATAAGAGACTATTACAAACAGCTATATGCCAGTAAAATGGACAACTTGAAGAAATGGACAGATTCTTAGAAAAACTTAACTTTCCAAGACTGAACCAGGAAGAAATAGAAAATTATGGACAACCTATCACAAGCACTGAAATTGAGACTGTGAGAAGAATCTCCTAAAAAAACAAAAGCCTAAGGCCAGATGACTTCACAAGTGAATTCTGTCAAATATTTAGAGAAGAGCTAATGCCTGTCCTTAAACTCTTCCAAAAAATTGCAGAGGAAGAAAATGTACAAACTCATTCTATGAGGCCACCAATACCTTGATACCAAAACCAGATAATGACATCACACAGAAAGAAAATTATAGGCCAATATCACTGATGAACATAGATAAAAAAATCCTCAACATAATAATATCCACATATGATAAACCCACAGCAAACATTATCCTCAATGGTGAAAAACTGAAAGCATTTCCTCTAAGACTAGGAACAAGACAAGGGGGCCCACTCTTGCCACTAATATTCAACATAGTTTTGGAAGTACTAGCCATGGCAAACAGAGAAGAAAAAGAAAAGGAATCTAGAATTGGAAAAGAAGTAGAACTCTTACTGTTTGAAGACGGCATGATACTATACATAGAAAAGCCTAAAGATACTATCAGAAAATTGCTAGACCTAATCAGTGAAATTAGTAAATTTGCAGGATATAAAATTAAGACACAGAAGTCAGTTGTATTCCTATACACTAACAATGAAAAGTCAGAAAGAAATTAAGGAATCAATCCCATTTACATTGCATCAAAAAGAACAAAATACCTAGGAACAAACCTACCTAGGAAGACAAAAGAGCTGTATACAAAAACTGTAGGACACTGATGAAAGAAATCAAAGATGACCTAAACAGATGGAGAGATATGCCATGCTCCTGGATTGGAAGAATCAATATTGTGATAGTTACTATACTACCCAAAGCAATCTACAGATTCAGTGCAATTCTGATCAAACTACCAATGGCATTTTTCACAGAAGTAGAACAAAATGTCTCACAATTCATATGCAAACACAGAAGACCCTGAATAGCCAAAGCAATCTTGAGAAGAATGGAGCTGGAGGAATCAATCTTCCTGACTTCAGACTATACTACGAAGCTACAGTCATCAAGACAGTATCATGCTGGCACAAAAACAGAAACAGACCAATGACACAAGAAATAAATCCATGCACCTATGGCACCCTACTCCAATACTCTTGCCTGGAAAATCCCATGGATGGAGGAGCCTGCTGGGCTACAGTCCATGGGGTTGCTAAGAGGCGGACACGACTGAGCGACTTCACTTTCACTTTTCACTTTCACGCATTGGAGAAGGAAATGGCAACCCACTCCAGTGTTCTTGCCTGGAGAATCCCAGGGACGGGGGAGCCTGGTGGGCTGCCGTCTATGGGGTCGCACAGAGTTGGACACGACTGAAGTGACTCAGCAGCAGTAGCAGCATGGGCACCTTAATTTTGATAAAGGAGGCAAGAGTATACAGTGGAGAAGAGACAGTTTCTTCAATAAGTGGAGCTGGGAAAACTGGACAGCTATGTGTAAAAGAATGACATTAGAACACTTCTTAACATCATACACAAAGATAAACTTGAAATGGATCAAAGATCTTAAGGTAAGACCAAAAACTATAAAACTCTTGAAAACATAGGCAGAATGCTCTATGACATAAATCACAGCAAGATCCTCCATGACCCCCCTTCTAGAGTAATGGAAATTAAAAGAAAAAAATAAACAAGTGGGGCTTAATTAAACTTAAAAGCTTTTCACAGCAAAGGAAACAATAAATAAGATGAGAAGACAACCCTCAGAATGGGAGAAAATAACTGCAGATGAAATAACTAATAAAGGATTAATCTCCAAAATGTATAAGCAGCTCAAACAGCTCAGTATTAGAAAAGCAAACAGCCCAATCAAAAGGTTGGCAGAAGACCTAAACAGACATTTCTCCAAAGAAGACAACTGGGTGGCTAATAAACACATGGAAAGATGCTCAACATCCCTCATTATTAGAGAAATGTAAATCAAAACTATGATGAGGTATCATCTCACACTGGTCATCAAAAAAATCTTCAGTCAATAAATGGTGGAGAGGATGTGGAGAAAAAGGAACTCTCTTGTACTGTTGGTAGGAATATAAATTGATATAGCCATTATGGAGAACAATATGGAAATTGTTTTCCATATTGTTTTTCCTTAAAAACTAGGAATAAAATTACCATATGACCCAACAATCCCATTATTGGACATACAGTGTGAGAAAGCCATAGTTGAAAAAGACACATGTACCCCAATGTTCCTTGCAGCACTATTTATAGTAGCTTGGACATGGAAGCAAAGTAGATGTCCATCAACAGATGAATGGATAATGAAGTTGTGGTACATATATACAATGGAAGATTACTCAACCATAAAAAGGAATGCATTTGAGTCAGTTCTAATGATGTGGTTGAACCTTGAGCCTATTATGCAGAGTGAAGTAAGTCAGAAAGAGAAAAACAAATGTTATATATTAATGTGTGTATATGAAATCTAGAAAGATGGCACTGATGTATCTGTTTGCAGGGGAGCAGTGGAGACATAGACATAAAGAACAGACTTGTGGACAGAGTGGGGGAAGGAGAGGATGGGGCAAATTGAGAGAGTAGCACTGAAACATGCACATTACCATATATAAATAGATACGCAGTGGGAATTTGCAGTGTGACTCATCAAGCTCAAACATATTCTGTGACAACCTAAAAGGATGGGATGGGGTGGGATGTGGGAGGAGGTTCAAGAGAGAGGGGACATATATATACCTATGGCTGATTCATGTTGATGTATGGATGAAATCAACACAATATTGTAAAGCAATTATCCTCCAATTTAAACAAATTAAAAAAAAACCTGGAAAATGTAAATGTAAGAAATCTTTGATGACAAAATACAGATCAATGGCTATTGGGGAGGGGAGTGAAAGATTACAAAGGAGCACATTAGTCATTTTTGGAAATGACTAATAAATTTACTCTCCTCAGTGTTGTGATATTTTCACAGGTGTATAAGTATTTCAAACTTACTAAGCTGTGTACTTTAAATACGTGTATAATTATGTGTCAAATATATGCCAATAAGATATGGTTTTTTTAATTAAAAAAAGAAGGGGTGCCTCTGATGCCATCTTAAACCTGCTTTCCTTACCTCCTTCTTGCCTCTGCTAAACTGTGAGGCTAGATAGATGGGTACTCCTCCCACACATCCCTTTCTTCTCTTCTCTTTCTCCAGCTCTGCCTATGCAACGAGTCTTCTCTAGGAAGAGCACTCACCAGACTAAGAACATGGCCCCAGGGCTCCTGACTACTAGGGATGAGGTGAGTCCTAAAATTTCTTCCTAGCTCTTATAGGATGGACCCATTTCTTTTATCGTGTACTGGATCTGCCTTGATGGTGTTAGGCTGCACCTACCCCCGACCTTGGAGGTGTGACTTGTCTTACCTGGAGCCTTTTCTTGGACTCCTCTGGTCCATTCATGAGCTATACATTCATCAAGTAGTAAATTGTCATCAGCACAGTTGAAACACAATCATGGTTATGGGCCCAGTGATTCCAGGGCCTAAAAGAGTTAAGGAAGGCTTTCAAAGGAGGAGCTGCCTGAGCTGCCCCTGACAGATTTGGCAAGTTGAAGAGCTGAAGGAATGTATTTCTGTGAGAATGTAACTGGAAGCCTAGCACATCTCTGAGACCAGGGGATCTGCAGGCTGTCCCTCGTCATATGGGAAGCTTGGAGCAGTCCGTGGCCTTTTGTTACATCAGTTTTCTCTGTGTAGAGGTGAGGATGCTGACCTGCTGTCTGCTGGTGATTCATGGGTAGCTATAGTTTGGCTGGCGCCATGCTTTATATTTAAACGAGTTTTCCACACTTAAAAATTGGAAGAATACATCTAAGTCCTGAGTCCACATTCTTGGTGCATATGACAAGTAGCTGGAACCAAACAGCATCCCCATGGTGTAGTCACAGCCTCTCGTGCCCCTTGACCCCATGGCTGAAGTGCCTGCTTCATTCATTCATTACTTGCCTCGGCTCTGAAGGTTTTGCTTTTACCCACTCTGAGTCTGAATGGAGGTAGTTCAACCAGAATCCTGAAATCTAGGCTGAGGAGTTTGGGCTTGAACTTGGAACAGGTTAGGTTTGAAGAATTTTGAGAAGTTTGCCATAAGTAGTAATTGAATGAATATATGTCCTAAAGGAAAGATTTTCTAATCCCTAAGACTAGGCAGCTTGTGACCTTGACATTATCAAATGGAGTTAACATTTACTGACTGCCTAAACAGACGCCAGGTGGGATACTTCTATTGATTATTATCAATTACAAAAAATAGTGTCAGTTGTTCTAATTAAATGTTGTGTTGCCTGTCATAAAAAATATGACAAGTGTAAAATTTTTTTTGTTAGATCTGAACTGCTGAGCTCATATGGTAGGTATTTGCCTGTTACTGTATAAGTTAAAAATACTTGATTTTGATGTTATCAGATACCATTGAGGGCTGTATGTCCCTCAATTGTCAAATCTTTTATTTGAGAAAAAATGTTTACACAGTACTTGCAATTCAGAATGTTTCCTAAGGTGTTTGTGGGGGGAATTTCTTTTTACCATTACTGATATTAATAGAGAGACATTCTTGGCCAAAATGAAACATTCCTTTCCTGCCCCTTCCTGTGGGATCCTTAGCACACCCTGAACCATATCCTGTCTATGACCATCATCTTTCAATATACATTTTTTTCCTTTTATTCATTCATTAAAAATTGATCCCAGGGCATGAGCATCTGAGTAGCTTTGTTTTTATTTTTTAATTTTTAATTTTTTTAAATTGTGAAAGTGTGATAACACATTCACAGGAGACTTGGAAAATACAGAACAATGTTACATATAGTTCCACTATATATTGTAATTATTTTTTTAAGTAGAAAAGTTAAGATTTTTAGTTGGAGTTTCAAACTCTCATAAATTAATAGAATATAGAGAAGTAGAAGGGTATAGTAGACCTGAAAAGCACTGTGAATGAATTCAGCATAATTAAAATTTATACAATTTTCACACAATAGTAGGATACAAATTCTATTCAAGTTCCTATACACTGTAAACTAGGAGACACTGGAACATATCCAGGGACATAAAACAAGGTGCCAAAATTTCATGGTCTAAAAATGTTGAAATCATACAGTCTTATCACTCTTATCACTGTGAAATTATGTTAGAAATTGATATCAAAGATATTTGAAAATAGCATATTTTCAGGTGCCATGTGACATTTATCAGGATAGATCTTCGACTTAGCCATCAAAAGCCTCAATAAAGTTAGACTGAAAAAAAACACAGAGGATGATTGCAGAGAAGAAAGGTTGCCTATCTCCTTCTTTTGGTTGTTTTTCTGGAACTTTATCTTGTCCCTTCATCTGGGACAAAACCCTCTGCTTTTTCATCCTGGTTAACTTTCTAGCTACTAGTGGTTTTCTAGCTACTGTGGGATTGTAGTTCTTCTTGCTTCTTCTGTCTGCCCTCTGATGGAAGAGGCTGAGAGGCTTGTATAAGCTTCCTGATGGGAGAGACTGGTGGTGAGAAAAACTGGGTCTTGCTCTGGTGGGCAGAGGTATGCTTGCTGCTGCTGCTAAGCTGCTTCAGTCATGTCCGACTCTGTGCGACCCCAGAGACGGCAGCCCACCAGGCTTCCCCGTCCCTGGGATTCTCCAGGCAAGAACACTGGAGTGGGTTGCCATTTCCTTCTCCAATGCATGAAAGTGAAAAGTGAAAGTGAAGTCACTCAATCATGTCCAACTCCTAGCAACCCCATGGACTGCAGCCTATCAGGCTCCTCTGTCCATGGGATTTTCCAGGCAAGAGTACTGGAGTGGGGTGCCATTGAAAACTTTAATCCAATTATCTGCTGATGGGTGGGGTTTGGCCTGAGGCAGCTCAGCCCTGGGGTCTGTGGACTCTATTGTAGGGTTAATGGAGACCTCCAAGAGGACTTAGGCCAAAGAACCTCTTCCAGGACTGCTGCTGCCTTTGCCCCCATCCTTATGGTTAGCCACTGCTAACCCACACCTCCACAGCAGACCCTTCAACACAAGCAAGTCACTGCTCCTTTTCCCTGGGTTTTGGCATGTACAAGATTTTGTTTGTGTCCTCCCAGAGTGGAGTCTTTGAATCCTCCAGTCCTGTGGAAGTCCTGTAATTGAATCCCACTGACCTTCAAAATCAGATTCGCTGGGGATTCCCAGTTCCTTTGCTGGATCCCCAGGCTGGGAAGCTGGATGTGGGGCTCAGAACTGTCACAACAGTGGGAAAACTTCTTTGGTAGTATCATTCTCCTGATTGTTGGTCGCCCACCTAATGGGTATGGGATTTGATTTTGTGTTTGTGCTCTTCCTACCATCTAGTTGCGGCTTCTTCTTTGTCTCTGGACATGGGATATCTTTTTTGGTGAGTTCCAACATCCTCCTGTTGATGGTTGTTCAACAGCTAATTGTGATTTTGGAGCTTTGGCAGGACTGAGTAGCTTTGCTTTTAAGAAGTTTCCATACTTGCAGATATACGGCACTCATAACATATTTGTTTCATAAAGGGACACGATCTTAACTTACTCTGAAAGAAAACAGAACAATGGATTTGTTTTGTTTGTTTTGCTGTTAGTTATTTGAGACATAGAAATTTACGTATTTTCAGTTCAGTTCAATTGCTCAGTCATATCCAACTCTTTGCGACCCCATGGACTGCAGCATGCCAAGCTTCTCTGTCCATCAACAACTCCCAGAGCTTACTCAAACTCATGTCCATTGAGTTGGTGATACCATCCAACCATCTCATCCTCTGTCACCCCTTCTCCTACCTTCAATCTTTCCCAGCATCAGGGTCTTTTCCAAGGAGTCAGTTCTTTGCATCAGATGGCCAAAGTATTGGAGTGTCAGTTTCAGCATCAGTCCTTCCAATGAATATTCAGGACTGATTTCCTTTAGGACTGACTGGTTTGATCTCCTTGCAGTCCAAGGGACTCTAAAGAATTTTCTTCAAAACTGCAGTTCAAAAGTGTCAATTCTTTGGCACTCAGCTTTCTTTATAGTCCAACTCTCACATCCATACATGACTACTGGAAAAACCATAGCTTTGACTAGATGGACCTTTGTCGGCCAAGTAATGTCTCTGCTTTTTAATATGCTGTCTAGTTTGGTCAAAACTTTTCTTCCAAGGAGCAAGTGTCTTAATTTCATGGCTGCAGTCACCATCTGCAGTGACTTTAGAGCCCCCCAAAACAGTCTCTCACTGTTTCCATTGTTTCCCTATCTATTTGCCATGAAGTGATGTGACTGGATGACATGATCTTGGTGTTTTGTATGTAGTTTTAAGCCAACTTTTTCACTCCCCTCTTTCACTTTCATCAGGAGGCTCTTTAGTTCTTCGCTTTCTGCCATAAGTGTGGTGTCATCTGCATAACTGAGGTTACTGATATTTCTCCCAGCAATCTTGATTCCAGCTTGTGCTTCATCCATCCCAGCATTTCACGTGATGTACTCTGCATATAAGTTAAATAAACAGGGTGACAATATACAGCCTTGACGTACTCCTTTCCCAATTTGGAACCAGTCTGTTGTTCCACGTCCAGTTCTAACTGTTGCTTCCTGACCTGCATATAGGTTTCTCAAGAGGCAGGTCAGGTAGTCTGGTATTCCCATCTCTTTCCGAATTTTCCACAGTTGATTGTGATCCACACAGTCAAAGGCTTTGGCATAGTCAATAAAGCAGAAATAGATGTTTTTCTGGAACTCTCTTGCTTTTTCCATGATCCAGCAGATGTTAGCAATTTGATCTCTGGTTCCTCTGCCTTTTCTAAAACCAGCTTGAACATCTGGAAGTTCACGGTTCACGTATTGCTGAAGCCTGGCTTGGAGAATTTTGAGCATTACTTTACTAGCATGTGAGATGAGTGCAATTGTGTGGTAGTTTGAGCATTCTTTGGCATTGCCTTTCTTTGGGATTGGAATGAAAACTGACGTTTTTCAGCCCTGTGGCCACTGCTGAGTTTTCCAAATTTGCTGGCATATTGAGTGCAGCACTTTCACAGCATCATCTTTCAGGATTTGAAATAGCTCAACTGGAATTCCATCACCTCCACTAGCTTTGTCCACCACTTTCTAATTCCATAATGTTTTCAGACCCCTCCCACCCCAGAGGTGGAGAAGGAAATGGCAACTCACTCCAGTATTCTTGCCTAGAGAATCCTGTGGATGGAGGAGCCTGGTGGGCTGCTATCCATAGGGTTGCACAGAGTCGGACACGACTGAAGCGACTTAGCACGCATGCGTGCATTGGAGAAGGAAATGGCAACCCACTCCAGTGTTCTTGTCTGGAGAATCACAGGGACAGAGGAGCCTGGTGGGCTGCCATCTATGGGGTCGCACAGAGTCAGACATGAGTGAAGCAACTTAGCAGCAGCACTCCAGAGCCCCATTCTCCCCTCCCCCAGCTCTTGACAACTACTAATCTATTTGTATACATTTGGTTGTTCTGGATGTTGCGTGTAAATGGAATCATATAATATATGGTGTTTTTTGGCTGTTTTCTTTCACTTGGCATAATATTTTCAAGATTCATCCACACTGTAGCCCAAACCAGTAATACTTTATTCTTCTTTAAGGTTGAATAATATTCCATTGTTTGGATATAAGCCATTTTGTTTACTCATTTATCAATTGATGGATATTTCAATTATTCCTGTCACTATAATTTAATTAAGATTTTTGGTCTGTCTGTGTGCATCTGACAAGTTTTAATGATAAAATTGTAGTATTTTAAAACTAGTGACTACACCACTATCATACCTTTAAAGTGAAAAAATCACAAACATTTACATTCAAATCAGTAACTCTACTGGTTAAATCATTAATAGATTTTCACTATTCCATCCCACTGTTTCTTAGTCATTAGAAATTTAACCTGTTCTCAATGTTTCAGAATTGTTTCTATGGGAAATTTTATTCATGAAGTGAATTTTGGACTTACCACAGAATATGGCCAAGTGAAGAAAGATGCCACCAAATATGGCCAGGTGAAGAGAGATGAGTGTTTTAAGTCATGTGAGTTACAATTCTATAGTAGAGCATCTGTGGTTTTTGTTTGCTTTTAAAACCATTGACAAGATGCTCTAACACCTTTGCTCTCCTATTCTACTACCACTAGCTTTCCTTTCCCTCCTACCAGATGTTTTTCCCTTCCCATATCATAGGCTTTCTCCTTTTCCTTCTTAGGGCATCTGTGTTCCCTTTCTCTCTACATGCCTCATCTTGATTTTTAGCCCTCTGCTTTTTCCATGTCTATTCTGAATCTTACTCATGTTTTAAATTTAATTTTTCTTTTACTTAAAAAATTTTTGTTTTGGCTATACATGGACTTTATTGTGGTACACAGGCTGTTTGGTGCATTGGCTTTCTCTAGTTGCAGAGCATGGGCTTAGTTGCCCTGAGGCTTGTGGGAGCTTAGTTCCCCGACCAGGGATCAAACTTGTGTCCCCTGCTTTGGAAGGCAGATTTATAACCAGGGAAGTCTCTAGATTTCTACTAGACCACCAGGGAAGTCCCTAAAGTTTAATTTTTTTTTTGATGTTACAAACCATAATTCACCCTGTGGATTAAATTTCCAGACAGGACTTTGAAGTCTCTAATATTAGCTATACTCAGTGAGAAAAGGAAAATAGCATTATCAACTATCAGATAAAATCAACTGCTAGACAAAGGGAAAGAAGAACATTTTGGAATGATAAAGAGGTCATGTCATCAGGAGGACATAACAGTTATGTGTGTATATAATTATTCAAAGTAGCAAAACTTCAAAATAATTGCCAGAATTAAAGGGAAAAAAAGATTCCCTTCTGAGTAATTGATAGGACGAGGTAAAATTTAGTAAAGACGTAGATAATCTGAAGAAAACTAGCAACTGTGTTATCCTGGTTGATAGTTATAGAACACACCAGGCTACAACTTTAGAATACACATTCTTTTCGAGTACATTTGGTATGCTCACCAAAATAGACTACATGGGGTTCTGTAAAGGAAATCTTAACAAATTTAAAAAGATGCAAAGAATACAAATTGTATATTTTGTGACTAAGAGAATTGTGTTAGAAGTCAACAATAAAATATCTAAGTAAATTTCAAATATTGGAAATTAAACAACACATTCCTTACTATCCTTACATCAAAGAAGAAATTGCCTAGAAAATCCCATGGGCAGAGGAGCCTGGTAGGCTGCAGTCCATGGGGTCGCAAAGAGTCAGACACGACTGAGCGACTTCACTTTCACTTTCACTTTCATGCATTGGAGAAGGAAATGGCAACCCACTCCAGTGTTCTTGCCTAGAGAATCCCAGGGATGAGGAGGCCTGGTGGGCTGCCGTCTGTGGGGTCGCACAGAGTCGGACACGACTGAAGCGACTTAGCAGCAGCAGCAGCAGAGAATATTTCAAACAGACTGATGATGGAAATACAACTTACCAAAACTTGTGGGAAGCTAACTGAGTAGTTCTGCCTTGCCAGCCTTCCAGCAGTGTCATCCATCACTCTTGGGGCTAACCCCATGCCTAGTGTCCAACTTGACCCATGAAATGTCCCTAGAGGGCCTGAGAGGAAGACAGTATTGCCGATTGGGCCCGCATATTTTCTCTTCCATTTCACTTTCTGTTCCTTATTGTGGGAGCTCAGGGTCTGTAATAAGCACTGAGGACATGCAAGTAGGCTTAGTAGTTGGGAATTTACTGAAACAAATACCCCAGAGCTATCACCTGCTTGCATTCTTAGACTTGGATAGAGGCAGCTTATGGTAGCTACAGTGCTACCTTGCCAATCGGCTGATAAGCCACTTTGGACTTTATCTATATTTCTTGTTATCAGGCACATTGGGCCAAAACCCAAGGTCTCCTTTGTTTAATGAGGAAGATAACTTCAGGACAGAAACATCATAGGCTCTGCCTTTAATGGACTAATGTTGAATAGAAAATTCATGTATATAACATAAAACAGGAAATTCTGCAATAAAGATGAAGACAAACCATCTTATTTTGTGAAAGAAGAAATCTCAGATAATGGGTTTCTTCATGGTACTGGGAATGCTCTTGCAGCATTGTCCTTGGGAGCCCGGTTTGGGGAAAGCTTGTAACACTGGCTTAGGTTGCTGCTGCTGCTGCTGCTAAGTCACTTCAGTCGTGTCTGACTCTGTGTGACCCCAGAGACTGCAGCCCACTAGGCTCCCCCATCCCTGGGATTCTGCAGGCAAGAACATTGGAGTGGGTTGCCATTTCCTTCTCCAATGCATGAAAGTGAAAAGTGAAAGTGAAGTCGCTCAGTTGTGTCCGACTCTTCGTGACCCCATGGACTGCAGCCTACCAAGCTCCTCCATCCATGGGATTTTCCAGGCAAGAGAACTGGAGTGGGTTGCCATTGCCTTCTCCCTGGCTTAGGTTAGGTTTCTCTAATACCTTCCCTGAGAAACTCATTTATTTCTGGCAAGTGACCATGTCTCCCAAAATTCTTCAGCAACAAGAACCAAGGGATTTGATGAGTATAAGATCAGTCTAAACTCAGAATTTCCTACAAGGAGAGTGATACTTCAGGAAGAAGAACCCACATTTGTGAAAATGTGTCGTTTATGGCAGAGGCTTCAGATTCAGTTATGAGCTCAGGCAACATCAGAAAATTCATTCTGGTGAGAACCTTATATGTGGGATAATGGAAGTAAATGCTTCATTGAAAGCTCAAAACTTACTCAATATCAGAGGATTCATTCTCACTTGTAAAGAGAGAAACTTTACAAGTGTACTGAATATTTTAAAAGCATCAGTCAAAATTCTGATATTTCACATTAGCAATTTCACACCAGAGAGAAACCCTATGGATGTCACAGTGTAGGAAAAGAAAGGATTCAAATCCATCCCAGATCTCTTTCAGCACAGGGTTGGCAGGGCCCCTTGAGCTCAGAGGGGTGACCCTGCCTCTGTGGCTCTTTGAGAGGCTCTGATGTAAGCAAAGAGTGGCAGCCTTGTCCCTTGGCCTGTGGTGGAATTGGCAGCCCTGACAACTTATGAATAGCCTTTCTTTCCTTAGCCTAATGATAGCCTAATCCTTCCCCATGGCTCAGACGGTAAAGCGACTGCCTGCAATGCGGGAGATCCAGGTTCGATCCTTGGATCGGGAAGATCCCCTGGAGAAGGAAATGGCAACCCACTCCAGTATTCTTGCCTGGAAAATTCCATGGACGGAGGAGCCTGGTGGGCTATAGTCCATGGAGTCTCAAAGAGTCGGACACAACTGAGCGACTTCACTTCACTTTCTTTCCTTGAAGGATAATGCATATTCACATTCTTCCTATCCCATCCCATTTTAAACTGCCTGCCTACCAACTATCCATGAGGAAGCCCTGGCACAAAAACTTTAAATCAAATATCTTAAATATGCATGAAGACCTAAAGGAAAATGAGGACATGGAATGAAAAGAACTAAGTCAACAATATTTGAACAAATAGAGAGTATAAATAAAGGGAATTTATAAAAGAGAACCATATAGAAGTCTTGGAGCTGCAAGTTCAATAACTGAACTGAAAAGTTCATTATAGGGATTCAACAACATATTTAAACAAGGAAAATTAAGTCTGTGCCACTTGGAAATACTTCAATTGAAGTTACCCATTCTGAGGAACAGAAAGAAAAGGTTAGTAAAATGTGAACAGTTCTTGAAAGACCTGTGCGACACCATCAGGTTTACTTTACATACACATAATGGAAATTGCAGAAGGAAAGAAGAGAGAAAATTCCAAGAAATAATATCCAGAAACTTCCCATGTTTGATGAAAGACATAAATCTATACATCCAAGACACTCAACAAACTCCAAGTAAGATAAACTAAAAAAAAATCCACATTAGGACGTATTAGTCAAATTGTCAAAACCCAAAGACAGAATTTTGAAAACAGCAAGTAAGAAGTTGTTTGTTACCTGCAAAAGACCCTAAAATAGATTAACAGACAATTTTTCATCAGAGCCCATGGAGGCCACCAGTCAGTGGAATCACGTATTTTAAATCTTGGAAGAAACACTGTCAATTAAGAATTCTATATCTGGCAAGTTATTCTTGAAGAATGAAGGATAAATCAAGATGTTAATTTAAACAAAACCTGAGAGAGCTCATTAATGATAGCCTGCTCTATAAAAACCCTGAACCAAAAAAACAAAACTTCAGGCTGAACTGAAAACATACTAGGTAGTTACTCTAAACCATTAGAAAGAGAAGTGAATGCTAGTGCATAAGCTAGTATAAAAGCCAGTATTATTGTGCTTTTTTGTGTAGTTTATGACTTCTGCTTTTTCTATGTGGTTTCAGGCAAACACAGAAAGTATACATCTATATTAGTGAGCATACACGGTATAAAGATGTAATCTTGGACAATTAGAAAATAAGGGGAGTGGGATGGAAAAATATAGGAGCAAGAGTGCTGGTATACTATTGAAACTAAGTTAGTAGACTTTTACAAGTTATAAATGTTAACATGTTAACCACTAAGAAACTACTTAAAAATACACAGAAAATTAAAGAAGGGGATAAAGGTGAAAAAAACACAAGGAAAAAAAATATTTTAAAAGGCAGCAATGGAGGAATTGAGAAACAAAAGACATACACAGAAAACAAATGGCTAAATGGCAAAGGTAAATCCTTCCTTTTCAATAAACACATTCAATGTAAGTAGTATAAAATCCCCAGTCAAAAGGCCTAGGTTAGCAGTTTGGATTTTAAAAAGAAAAACAAGATCTATGTGTGGTTGTCTACAGGAGACTTACTTTAGATATATAGATATAAAGAGGTTGAAAGTAAGAATGGAAAGAAATGAAAGTAAGAATGAAAGAAAGAATGGAAAAGATGTTTCATACTAATAGTAACCAAAAAAGAGTTGAGATAGCTGTATTGAGACAAAGTAGATTTTAAATTAGGAAAAGATAACAAGATGAAGAAAGATATCATATATTGATAAAAAGCTTACTACAGAAAGAAGATATAATGATTATGATATATATCAATATATAAAAAACATATGGAATGACAATGGACAGAATTGAGAGAGAAAATAGTTATACAATAATGGTTGATGAGTTTAATACTCAGCTTTGTATACTGCATAGGGCAGCCAGATAGGAGATCAACAAGGAAAAATAGAACTTGAATCACACTATAAATCAATTGCACCTAACATGTACAGAACACACCACCCAACAACAATAAAATATATATTCCACTCAAGTGCACATCAGACATTTTCTAGGACAGACCATATCTTAGGCCACAGGTAAGTTGGTAAGTTTTAATTTTGAAATGATTAAAATCTTACAAAGTAACTTTTCTGTTCACAGTGGAATGAAACTAGAAATGAATAACAATTTTGGAAAATTCACAAATATGTGGAAACTAAGTAGGATACTCTTAAACAACTAATGTATCAAAGAAGAAAAGTCACATAAAGAAAATACTGTGGGAGAAAAATGGAAATTAAAACATGACATACCAAAACTTATGGAATATGGTGAAAGCAGTGCTTAGAGGGAAATTTATAACTGTAAATGCACATATTAAAGGAGAACTTAATAACCTAACTGTATAACCTGTGTAACTAGAAAAAGAAGCACCAAGTAAACCCAGGCTAGCAGAAGGAAGAGAAATAACAAAAGTTAGAGCAAAGACAAATAGAGAATAGAAAAATGACAGAGAAATCAAGAAAACCTAAAGTTGGTTCGTTAAAATGATCATCTAAATTGACTAACAAAAAAAGAAAACTCAAGTTACTCTAACCAGAAATCAGAAATTGAAAACTTTATTATCAATTTTTTAAAGATATAAAGGATTGTAAAGGAATACTATTAACAGATATGCTGCCCAAGGTGAAATTAACACATTTCGAGGCATACACATTTATATCTAAACTGCCTCAGGAAAGAATAGAAATTATGAATAGATCTATAATTAATGAGAATATTGGATCAGTAATTAAAAAAAAAACTCCCAACAGAGAAAAGCTCACAATGAGATGGCTTCAGTTATTAATTCTACTAAATATATAAAGAAGAGTTAACACAAATCTTTCTCAAACTATTTGAAAATATTGGAGAGGACACTTCCTATCTAATTCTGTGACAAATTGCTCTGACTCCAGAGGTCTCAGACAAACAGTCTTCAAGAAAAGAAAACTACAAGTTAATATTCCTTATGAATATAGGGACAAAAATCCTCACCAAGATGCTCTCAAAGTGAATCCAGCAGCATATTAGACCAATAGAGGTTTACAATGTGTTTTAGAATATTAATATCCTGTAATACTGCATTCAGAGAATAAAGTATAAAAACTGCATGAACATTTCAGTTGATGACAAAAAAGCATTTGACAAAATTCAGCATTCTTTTCATGATAAAAACATTCAGTAAACTAGGAATAGATGAAAACTTCCTCAACATGATAAAGGCCTTATATGAAAAAATCTACACTAATATTATTCTTACTGGTGAAAGACTGAAAACTTTTCCCTGAAGAACAGTGCAAGATAAGGATGTCAGCTTTTGCCACTTCTGTTCATCATAGTACTGACAGTTCTAGCCATAATTAGGCAGAAAAAGAAAAGATCCAAATTGGAAAAGAAGTAAAATTATATCTTCACTGAAGACATTATCTCAAATCTATACAACAACCCACAAAATGTTGTTAGAGCTGATAAATTAATTCAGCAAAGTTTCAGGATACAAAATCAACACACAAAAGTCAGTTGTATCTATTTGTTTCCAAAGACCTATTCAAACAGGAAATATATATTTTTTAAATTCCATTTGTAATAGCATCAAAAATAATGTTCTGCTATAAACTTAACCAAGGAATCAAAATAAATGTTCACTGAGAAGTGCAAAACAATGCTAAAATTAAAGAAGACCTAAGTAAATGGAAAGACTTCCCATGCTTATGGATTGGAAGACAACATTCCTGCAAAGACAGTAATATCCAAAGTGATCTATGGATTCAATACAGTCCCTCTCAAAATATCTTTCATGTTTTATATAAATAGAAAAAAAAAATCCTAAAATTCATTTGAAATCTCATAGGACCCTGAAGTCAAAAGAATCTTGAAAAAGGAAAAGAAAGTTGGAGGACTCACTCTGCTTGATTTCAGTACTTAGTACCAAGCTACAGACAGTGACAAAAGTGTCATACTGCCATAAGTATAAACATATAGATTAGTGGAATAGAACTGAGAGCTTAGCAAAATATCTC
This sequence comes from Bubalus kerabau, assembly GCF_029407905.1. Taxonomy (NCBI): domain Eukaryota; kingdom Metazoa; phylum Chordata; class Mammalia; order Artiodactyla; family Bovidae; genus Bubalus; species Bubalus kerabau. Next base: position 152,881,794 of record NC_073627.1, read on the forward strand.
TCATATATGGTCGATTGATTTTTGACAAGGATGCCAAGACTATTCAGTTGAAAAGAACAGTCTATACAAGTGGTGCTTGGACAACTGGATATCCACAACTAAAAGAACACACTTGAGATAAATGAAAAATTAAAAATCCTCTGCAAAGAAATAGAAGATACAATGAATCAGCATGTAGAAATTTCAGAACTGAGACATATGTATCTAAAAGAAAAAGCTCAATAGATCGACTTAACAGCAGGTTAGAGGTAACAGAGAAATTATTGAATTAGAAGACAGAATAATAGAAATTACCCAGTCTGTGCAACAGGGAGAAAATGTAGTGGGAAAAAGATGAACAGTCTCAAGAACTGTGAGAGTATAACAAAATGTCTTAACATTTGTGTTACCACAGTTCTAGAAGAAGAAGCAAAGAAGGGCAGAGTTGAAAAAGTATTAGAATAATTAATGGCTGAAAAGTTCCTAAATTTGGCAAGGGACCTACAGATTCAAAAAGCTTAGTATATCCCAAACGTGATAAGCCCACTGAAATCCATGCCAAGACACATTATAATGAAACTGTTGAAGACTAAAAATGAAGAAAACATCTTGAAATCAACTGGAGAAAAATAACACATTTCTTACAGGGGAAGAAAACCATTAGACTGGTAGTGAATTTCTCATCAGAAATGACAGAGGCTAGATGGAAAGTGATGCAATTTTCCAGGTGCTGAAAGAAAATAATTACAAACCCTGAATCCTCTATAAAATAAAAATATTTTTCAGAAATGAAGGGAAATCAGGGCATACTTAGATAAAGGAAAACTCAGAATTTGTCTCCAGCAGATGAGGAAAGGCAATTTTATAAACGAAAAGGAAACAATAAAAGAAGGAACCTTGGAACATCCATGTGCAGTAAAAAGTTAACATAGCAGTCTGTCCTTAGAAAGTCCTGCTGGTAAGACTATCCTTTGTCTAGAATGGGAATCTTGTATTTTAGGTGGATTGGCACCATTCCCAGAGCTAATAGGAATGGCTCTCTGTGCCTAAAACTATGCAAAAAATGGGTTTATCCTTTTCTTCTAGTATCTTGAATTTTGGTATGTGCTAGGCAGAAGGTGCCTGTGTGACCAGCCCACCATTAAAAAAGCTGGACAGTGAGCCGCTAATGAGCTTCTTTGTGAAAACATTTAGCACATGTTGTTATATATCCTTTTTGAAAGAATTAAGTGGGGTCATGTGGGACTCCCCTGGGAGAAAGAAGATTTTGGGTGTTTATTCCTGGTTTCCTCTGGATTTAATCTCTTGTATCATTTCCCTTTGCTAATTTTGCTTTGTATCATTTTGTTGTAATTATAGCCACTTGTGATAGGTTTTGTGCATCTTCCTAGTAAATATCAAACTTGGGGATGGTCTTGATGACCCTTGGCACAATCAGGAAGAGAGTAAACAGCATAATGAAAAATAAGCACTTTGCTTATGTATGAATTTTTCTAAACCTATTTTGATGGTTAAAGTAAAAATTATTACACAGCCTGAGGTGATTCTAAATGTATATAGAAGTAAACACTTAAGAGAATGACAATTTAAACAAAGGACAAGAGGATGTGATGGGAGGTAAAGTTTCCATACTTCAAACTGGTAAAATGACAATACAAGTAGACCAATAAGTTATGTGTATATATATATAATGTAGCACCTAGAGCAACTACTAAAAAATCTATACAAAGAGGTACACTAAAAAACAATATAGATAAAAGAGAATGTTAAAAAAAAATTCAAGTAACTGACAGTAAGTCAGTAATAAGAAAACATAAGCAGAGGGAACAAAATTAAAATGGTCTAAATACACCAACTAAGAGAGACTGGACTGGAAGAAACACAAGCTGGAATCAAGATTGCCGGGAGAAATATCAATAACCTCAGGTATGCAGATGACACCACCCTTATGGCAGAAAGTGAAGAGGAACTAAAAAGCCTCTTGATGAAAGTGAAAGTGGAGAGTGAAAAAGTTGGCTTAAAGCTCAACATTCAGAAAACGAAGATTATGGCATCCGGTCCCATCACTTCATGGGAAATAGATGGGGAAACAGTGGAAACAGTGTCAGACTTGATTTTTTGGGGCTCCAAAATCACTGCAGATGGTAACTGCAGCCACGAAATTAAAAGATGCTTACTCCTTGGAAGGAAAGTTATGACCAACCTAGATAGCATATTAAAAAGCAGAGACATTACTTTGCCAACAAAGGTCCATCTAGTCAAGGCTATGATGTTTCCTGTGGTCATGTATGGATGTGAGAGTTGGACTGTGAAGAAGGCTGAGCGCCGAAGAATTGATGCTTTTGAACTGTGGTGTTGGAGAAGACTCTTGAGAGTCCCTTGGACTGCAAGGAGATCCAACCAGTCCATTCTGAAGGAGATCAGCCCTGGGATTTCTTTGGAGTGAATGATGCTAAAGCTGAAACTCCAGTACTTTGGCCACCTCATGAGAAGAGTTGACTCATTGGAAAAGACTCTGATGCTGGGAGGGATTGGGGGCAGGAGGAGAAGGGGACGACAGAGGATGAGATGGCTGGATGGCAGCACTGACTCGATGGACGTGAGTCTGAGTGAACTCCAGGAGTTGGTGATGGACAGGGAGGCCTGGCGTTCTGCGATTCATGGTGTCACAAAGAATCAGACACGACTGAGCGACTGAACTGAACTGAAGAGAGACTGACATCAAAAGAAGACTCTATATGCTATCTAAATGAAGCATCAAATGTAACAGCATAGGCAGATTAGAAAAAGAAGGATTAAAAAGATTAAAAAGATTTTAATAAAGATAATGAAGATTTTAATTTTAATAAAGATTTTAAAAGATTAAAAAGAAGATGCAGACATTAGTCAAAGGAAAGCACGGGTGCCTATATTAATATAAAGTAAGATAAACTTCAAAGAAAATTCTCAGACACAAAGAACAGTAAGTGGGTCACTTCACCAGGAAGACATTGGGGTCCTTAATGTGTATGCATGGGCTTCCCCCATGGCTCAGTGGTAAAGAATCCACCTGGAATGCAGTGGAGATACCGGTTTGATCCCTGGGTTGGGAAGATCCCCTGGAGGAGCAAATGGCATCCCACTCCAGTATTCTTGCCTGAAACACCCCATGGGCAGAGGAGCCCGGTGGGCTACAGTCCAAGGGGTTGGAAAGAGTTGGACACAACTGAGTGACTAAGCACCAATGTATATGCATCAAATAACTAAGCTTCAAAAGATGTGAAGAGAAAACTAAAAGGAGAAATAGACAAATCAACAATAAGAGATTTCAGCACTTTTCTGTCAAAGTTATAAAGAATAATTAGGCCCAAATCAGTAAGAGCTCCACACCGTCAACCAATAGAATCGAATCAACATTTATAGAACATTTCACCTAACAATAGCAAAATGCATATTCTTAAAGTTAACCTGGCATTTCCAAGGGTTCCATATCTGCAGATTCAACCAATTGCTGATCAAAAAGTAAAAAAAAAAAATTTTTGGAAAGTTCCAAAAAGCAAAATTGGAATTTTCTGTGACTAGCAACTGCTTACATAGCATTGACATTGTGTTAAGCATTATAAGTAATCTAGAGATGACTTTAAGTATATAGGAGGATGTGTGTAGGTTACATGCAAATACCATGCTGTTTTATATAGGGGACTTGGGCATCTGTAGATTTTGAGGGGGGTTCTGGAACCACTTCTCCATGGGTGCTGAGGGATGACTGTACCAACATAGACATTTTCTGGGTTCAAAACAACACATAAGACACAATAATTTGATTACCTTAAGAAATTTTTAAAAATTTAAGTTGAACGAAATATGTTGTTTGACCACAATGGAATCAAATTTGACATCAATAAGAGAAAGTTAACAGAAAAATCTCTATAAACACTTAGAAAATAACAGACTTCTAAATAATCTGTTCACCAAAAATGATGTCCCAGGAGAAATCAAAACATGCATAAAAGTGAATGAAAAGGAAAATATGAGATATCAAAGTATGTGGGATGCAGCTAAAGCAGTCATGAGAGAAAAACTTGCAGCATTAAATGTATATGTGAGAAAACAGGAAATCTCAAGTCAGTAATCTAGGCTTCAAAATGGCTGTCTGAGGAGGCTTACAAATAGCTTTGAAAAGAAGAGAAGCGAAGAGCAAAGGAGAAAAGGAAAGATATACCCATTTGAATGCAGAGTTCCAAAGAATAGCAAGACAAGATAAGAAAGCCTTCCTCAGCAATCAATGCAAAGAAATAGAGGAAAACAATAGAATGGGAAAGACTAGAGATCTCTTCAAGAAAATTAGAGATACCAAGGGAACATTTCATGCAAAGATGGGCTCGATAAAGGACAGAAATGGTATGGACCTAACAGAAGCAGAAGATATTAAGAAGAGGTGGCAAGAATACACAGAAAAACTGTACAAAAAAGATCTTCACGACCCAGATAATCACGATGATGTGATCACTCACCTAGAGGAAGCACGAGCTGGAATCAAGATTGCCGGGAGAAATATCAATAACTTCAGATATGCATATAACACCACCCTTATGGCAGAAAGCAAAGAAGAACTAAAGAGCCCCTTGATGAAAGTGAAAGAGGAGAGTGCAAAAGTTGGCTTAAAGCTCAACATTCAGAAAACTAAGATCATGGCATCTGGTCCCATCACTTCATGGCAAATAGATGAGGAAACGGTGGCTGACTTTATTTTTCTGGGCTCCAAAATCACTGCAGATGGTGACTGCAGCAATTAAATTATAAGATGCTTACTCCTTGGAAGGAAAGTTATGACCAACCTAGTTAGCATATTAAAAATCAGAGACATTACTTTGTCAACAAAGGTCCATTTAGTCAAGGCTATGGTTTTTCAAGTGGTCATGTATGGATGTGAAAGTTGGACTATAAAGAAAGCTGAGCACTGAAGAATTGATGCTTTGAACTGTGGTGTTGGAGAAGACTCTTGAGAATCCCTTGGACTGCAAGGAGATCCAACCAGTCTGTCCTAAAGGAGATGAGTCCTAGGTGTTCATTGGAAGGACTGATGCTGAAGCTGAAACTCCAGTATTTTGGTCACCTGATACGAAGAGCTGACTCGTTTGAAAAGACCCTGATGCTGGGAAGGATTGAAAGCAGGAGGAGAAGGGGACAACAGAGGATGAGATGGTTAGATGGCATCACCAACTCAATGGACATGAGTTTGGGTAAACTCCAGCAGTTGGTGATAGACAGGGAGGCCTGGCATGCTGCAGTTCATGGGGTCGCAAAGAGTTGGACACGACTGAGTGACTGAACTGAACTGAATCTAGGCTTCTGCCTCAAGAACTTAGAAAAGTGAGAGCAAAATAAACTCAGAGGAGCAAATAGAAGGAAATAATAGTGATAAAGGCAGAAATCAATGAAATTGGAAATAAAAAGAATAGAGAAATATCAGTGAAATAAAGAGCTGATTCTTTGAAAATAATAAAATTGACAAAACTTGTAAAGAAGACCAAAGGAGTAGGCACAAAATGCCAGTATCAGAAGTGAAACAGAAGTTATTACTACATACTCTGTAGCCATCAACAGAATATCCACCTATACATTTGGCAACTTAGATGAAAAGGGACTGGTTCCCTCGAAAAACATAAACTATTGTACTTGAACTCGACCAATATGGAATATATAATTTGAACAGGGCTATAATTATTAGCCAAACCACAGAAACAACCTGAGTTGTTGACAATCTAAATGTCCATCAATGGGTGAATGGACATCCATTGATGAATATATGTATATATGTATGAATGTATGTATATGTGTACATACATACAATGAAATATTATTTTCAGCCATAAGAAATCTTGTCACTTGCAACAACATAGATGGATCTTGGGGGCATCGTGCTAAAAGAAAATAAGTCAGAGAAAGACAAATACTGTATGCTGTTATATATCTTTAGAAAAGAAGAAAAGGTTAAATATAGAGAACAGACAGGTGTTGGTGGTAGCAGGAGGTGGGGGGGGTGGGTGAAATGAGTAAGGGGGGTCAAAAGGTATAAACTTTCAGTTATAAAATGAATGTCATGGGAATGTACTGTACATCATGGTGACTACAGTTAGTTATGTTGTATTGTATATATGAAAGTTGCTAAGAGAATAGATCTTAAAAGTTCTCATCACAAGAAAAAGAGTTTTGTAACTATGTATGGTGATGCATGTCAACTAGACTTATTGTAGTGATCATTCTGCAATATCTACAAAGATCAAGTCACGTTGTACACCTGAAACTAATATAATGTGGTATATAATGCAGTATCAGTTATACTGCAATTAAAAATATGATAAAAAGAAAAGATAGTCCAATTTATAATTTTAAAAACTCCTACAAAAGAAATTTATAGGCCCAGGTGATTTTACTGCAGAATCTGCCAAATTTTTAAAGGAGTCTTAAACACAAATGCTACATGATTTTTTTTCAGAAAATAGGGAGGAACACTTCCTAATCACTTTGTGGAGCAGATATTATGCTGGTAATAAAATCGGGCAAGAACAATAGAAAAAAAGAAAACTACAGGTCAACATTTCTCATGAATATAGACATGAAAATCCTTAAATTATTATGCAGATTAAATTCAACAATATGTAGAAATAATTGTACACCGTTATCAAGCATGGTTTATTCCAGGGACACAAGACTGGCTCTGTATTTGTAACTTAATCAGTATAATCCCCCATATTAACAGGCTAAAGAAGAAAAAGCATGTGATTATATCAGTTGATGCATTATAGTCATTTGGCAGAATACAATAAACATTTGTGGGAAATGTAAAAAACACCTTAAGATAGAAACGGGAACTCCTTTACTTGATTAGGGACATCTACAAAAAAATCTGTAAGTAGGATTATTCTTATTTTTTAAAATATAAACATATACTTAGTATAAAATTTTCACCATTTAAAAATGTCCAGTTCAGTGGCATTGTTTATTCACACCATTATGCAGTCATCACCATTCATTTCCAGAACTTTTTCATCTTCCCAGGATGAAACTATCCATTATATAATAACTACCTGTTCATAGCCCACTCCCCCTCCCAGCTCCTGGTAACCTCTGTTTTACTTTGTCTCCATGAATTTGCCTATTTCAGGTACCTGCTGTAAGTGTAATCAAACAATATTTGTCTTTTGTGACTGGCTTATTTCACTTAGCATAATGTTTTTAGGGCTAATCTCTTGATTTAACATGTATCAGAATTTCTTTGTTTTTTAAGGCTGAATTATGTACAGTTATGTGTATATATGTAGTGCATTTTCTTATCTGTTTGTCTGTTGGTTGACATTAGGGTTGTTTCCACCTTTGGGCTATTGTGAATAATGCTGTTATAGACATTGGTGTATGAGTCTATTGAATTCTTGCTTTTGATTCTTTGGGGGTATACACCCACGATTCAAATTGCTAGATCATATGATAAATTGAAATTTTTTAAATTGATATATTTAACTTTTTGAGGAACTGCTAAACTCTTTCCCACAGAAACCACATCATTTACTTTTCCCACAACAATAAATAGAGGTTCTAGTTTCTCCATGTGTGTGTGCTCAGTCATGTCCAACTCTTTGTGACCCCATGGACTGTAGCCTGCCTGGCTCCTCTGTCCATGTAATTTTCCAGGCAGAAATACTGCAGTGGGTTGCCATTTCCTACTCCAATTTATACTCTAGTTTCTCCACATCCTCCAAAATGTTCTTTCCTGTTTCTTTGGTAATAGCTATCCTAATGAGTGTGATGTGGTATCTTTGTGGAGCAGTATTTTTAATGCTTTGAGACATTATGTTTCCTTCTCATATCAAGTACAAGGCAAGGATGTCTGTTCTTACCACTCTTATTCATTATTGTGCTAGAAGTTCTACAGTAAGGCAAGAACAGGAAATAAAATACATATAGATTATAAGGAAAGAAATCTGCCCCTGTATGCAAATTCTCTGATTGTCTACATAGGAAATCTTAAGGAATCTAGGAGAAAAAAAACCCCCGAGAGTTAGTGAGTTCCACCAGGTTGCCAGATTCAGGATAAGCATACAGTTTATTACTGTATCCTGGCAGTTCTGTATCATGAACAATTGGTCACTGAACTAAAAATACAGTATCATTAAAATCACTAAAAAAAGAAAAACAAAAGAATTTTTAGGTATCAGTTTTTTAAGAAAGCGTATGTGGATTTGTATACTGAAAACCACAATAGCTGTTGAAAGAAATCAAAGAACATCTCGGTAAATGGAGAGACATCTCATCTCATGTTCATAGATTTGAAGAGTCAACATGATAAAGATGTCGGTTCTTCCTAAATTGATATACAGCTTTAATGCAAATCTTGTCCAAATTCCAGAAACATTTTTTAGTAGATACAGGTGAGATTATTCTAAAATTTTTTGTGAAAAAGCATATGCCTTAGAATAGCTAAAATAATCTTTTAAAATGAAGACTAAAGGAGGAAGTATCCATCTGATTTCAAGACCTATGGTATAGCTGCATTAATCAAAACAGTGTTTTCCACAGCATCATAGATTTAGAGATTGATAGAACAGAATAGAGAACCCCTGAATAGACCCCCAGCAATGTGGGAAGAGGTTTAGTAGTCTTAAATACATGGCAAAGGATTCTGGTTGAAAGCAGGGTCTATGGATCTCACCTGATGTTCCATGCCAGCCTTATTGCTGCCTCAGCCCTGGTTGGTAACTTAGGTTAAGTTGACTGGTGAGCCTGTATGTTTTCTGGGTGAGCAAGGATGTGTTTGTGTTATAGGCATTAATGGCCTTCAGGGATGTGGCTGTGGCCTTCACCCAGAAGGAGTGGAAGCTACTGAGTCCTGCTCAGAGGACCCTGTATCGGGATGTAATGCTGGAGAACTACAGCCATATGGTGTCGCTGGGTAAGGATGACGTGTCCCATGTCTCAGACTCTGCCTGTAAGCCTCTTAAGATTTAATGGAGTAGCCACCATGTTTTTGGCTCAGAAAGAAACATGTATTTTCTCTATACCTCAGAGAATGTCTGGATTCTGTAGAGTTGGAAATGGTGAAGATGTGCATGTGTGTGTATTTGTGTGGTATGACACTGCATTTCTAGGCCCCTTCTAAGGCCAGGCCCTCCTTTAAAGTGATCTTACTTCAATTAAAACATGTACAATATCATAAAAAAAAATAACCAACCACAATAAATGTAGTCCAGTTAAATAAAATAAAATAAAATAAAATAAAGTGATCTTACTTCAGATGGCAGAGTATTTATATTCATTCAAGCACAGGGGAGAATCATATACTGCCTTTAGAGCTGGGATTCCTCCCGCCCCTTAGTCATCTTTTCTCAGCATTCAGAGAACCTTTGTCCCCATCCATGCCCCCTGCCTGGCTTTCCTACCTGCTTCTGAGTCATTGCATTCCCTGACTGAATTCTGTGATAGCCTCTTAAGTCACTAACCAAAGGTCACCTTGATTTTTTTCCCCTGTGAGTAGGAATTGCCTTTCCTAAACCAAAACTCATTATACAACTGGAACAAGGAGACGAGCCCTGGAGAGAGGAGAGTGAATGTCTTCTGGACCTTTGTGCAGGTAAGTGGAAAACAGCAGGCAGACAAGGATCAGGGCAGTGAGGTGCTCAGCTGGTAAGGAAAGAGGAGCATTTGTAAGCTTCTGAGGAGGAAGCTCTTCCTCAGGCCTGCCTTCCATGCCATCCTACTCAGCCCAGAGAGGGCTTCCCTGGCCACCCCCTCTTTCCTTCCCAACAGAGCAACATCCACTCACTTGGTGTCCCTTGTCCAACACTTCTAAGATCTTCCCTTCTTGAACTTTTGTTAGTTGACCTGATCTTGAACATAATACTTGTCCTCTGAGACTAAGTCATCTATCCCTGCTAGATTCTGTCCAGTTTTTGTTTTTAAACTGGTAATGTTTTCATGTAGCAGTTCTACCCCATAAGTTCCCATAACTTTGTTATTTTATGATGTGTTATTTAAGATTATAACAGAGTGTGAAGAATTACACAGTGAGTGCCAGTTTGCCTTCCATGCAGCCTAAGTGGTGGTGGTGATTTAGTCACTAAGTCATGTCTGACTCTTGCGACCCCATGGACTGTAGCCCACCAGGCTCCTCTGTCCATGGGATTTTCCAGTCAAGAATACTGTAGTGGTGTTCTGCTGAAAGTTTTCACTTTTGTCTCAGGTTCAAAGGATTTGTTAAAAAAATAAGCCATGCATTATATGCAAATAAATAATAAAAATATTTATTAGAGAATCATCTGGCTTACTTTCAATATACTAACATTGAAAGAAAAGTGAAAGAGAGCAGAGAATACATCACCAGTTTGGATTTTCACCAACATTCAGACTTAAACAGTGCTAGGAAGTCCCATGTCACAGCACATCTGGAGTCCCAGTTGGGAAAAGGTCCCAGGCAGAGTGTCTGCTCCGTGGGTGAGATTTCAAAGATTGCAGTTTGGGGTTCCCGTTTATTATCCCAGGATGCAAACAGGATGCTCATCATCAATCTGTGAGCAAATTGCAGGTCTGGTTTCATGTTATGCTGTTTGTTTTGTCATGTAAAACTTGGAGTGTTGTTAAGGTCAGGGCTTGGTTGGCCAGGCCCCTCCAGGAGCTTAATAAATTCCAAGATCTGCTCATCTATTGTGTTTCTCTTCTGACACTCACAGCAGGTGTAGCTGACACCCACAGCAGCAGTCAGGGCAGTGTCCAGGTAGGTCAGAAGCAAGGTCAGAGGCCCGCTCTGCTCTTTTGCCTCTGAAGCCTGGACAAGACTACTTCTATTTTATTTCTCTAACAAGTGGGTTGGCATTTCCTTCTCTAGAGAATCTTCCTGACCCAGGGACTGAACATGGGTCTCCTGCACTGCAGGCAGATTCTTTACTGATTGAGCTATCAGGGAAGCTTGCAGACTAAGAAATATACCATTATATAAGACCAGGTGATAGCCGATACCTTTCCTGGTTGTGTCCTGCTCCTTCACTACGCCTCTAAAAATTCGACTTGTGCATTAGCATGCCTGTGACTGCCCTTAGCTTTTTTATCCTTTCAGTGGATCTTTTAACCATATAGAGATTCTTTTGCATGTTGGTAAACTTTTGTGCACATAATACCATATTGTATACCTCCTTCACCAGCTATATGTGAGATTCATATTAAAATGTGCAAGTTTAGTTTATACTTTTAACATTTGTTATATATTGATTTCATTACATGGATATTTTAATGCAGTTGAATTATCATTTCTCTTCTTGTGGACATTTGAGTTATTTCTAATTTTTGTCTATGAAATAATGTGGCTGTGTATTCTTATTTCTTCTTTGGAAATGCATGCAAGGGTTTCTCTCAAGATGCATACCTAGGAGCACAGAGACTGGTTCATGGGTGTGGGAAGCCTCAACCTGATTAGGTTATACCACATGTGTTCTGAAGCTATTCAATGCCATATTACACTCCCAGCAGCAGTGATGAGTTCTTGTTCCACATCCTCACATTTTTCACCCATCTCTTTGGTTTGTGGTGAAATATCATAGGGATTTTGCTTTCCAGAGAGCATGAGCATCTTTTCTTGTGTTGACTTGGTCATTGGTGTTTCCTTTTCTGTGACTTGTCTGTTCAGGGTATGTTCCGACTTTTGATTTGGGCTATTTCTGTTATTGAACTGTAGAAATTCAATATACATTCTGGGAATATTTAGATCTTTAATCCAGGTGGAATTAATTTTATGTGAATGTTGGGAGGTAAGGATAAATTTCTGCCTTTTTTTTTCATTCTTTTATTTTCAACATTCTTGGCATTTTATTTTTTGTCATTTATTTTTGCTTCTAAATACAACCATATATCTATACTTATACTTTATAGCAAACTCAATGCTTTTTTCTTTAAAAAAAAAACTATTATTAAACTATAATTATAATACAATAGAAAAATTATTATGGTATAAGGTATGATACCTTATGCTAGGAGGTATAAGGTTAAATTTGTTAAGTTTTGATATCTGCACAGTCATAAAACCATCACGATAATCCAAATTCTGAACATACCTATCACTGCAGAGTTTCCTTGTGCCTTACTATAATTTCTGTCTCCTGCCTTTCCCTGTCCCCCCCTCCCTCCCTTACCCAGGTAGCTACTGACTGCTTTCTGTCATAGATTTGTTTGCATTTTTAGAATTCATATAATTAATCATGTTAATTCTTTCACCCAGTATAATTATTTTGAATTTTATCCATAATGTTGGGTGTGTCAACAGTTCATTTCTTTTGATTGCTGAGTAGTAATTTAGATATCACAATTATTTAGCCATTCATGGGCTAAAGAAATTTCAGTAGTCTTTAGTTTTGATGAATACAAATAAAGACTATATGAACATTCATGAAAAGTATTTGTGTAAGCATATGCTTTCATTTCTTTTGGATAAGCACCCAGGAGTGGAGTGGCTGGGATGAATGATACAGGGGATATTTAATTTTTAATGAAACTCACCAAGTAGCTGCACTATTTCACATTCCCACCAGCAGTGTGTGAGTTCCGAATGCTTCACATATTTGTCAACACTTGGTATTATGATTTTAATTTTAGACATTTTTATAACGTGTAGTAGCATCTTATGTGGTTTTACCTGACATTTTCTTAATGACTTGTGATGTTGGTAGTCTTTTCAAGTGCTTATTTGCTGTCTGTATATTTTCTTTGGTGAAATGTCGTCTCAAATCTTTGGCCAATTTGAAAAGTTGGTTTCTTATGTTTTTATTGAATTTTGCAAGTTCTTCATATAGTCTGTATAGAAGTCCATTATTTGATTTGTAAGTATTTTCTTTGTGGCTTGCTTTTTATCTTCTTGGTTGTTGTTGGTTGTTTAGTCACTAAGTTGTGTCCGACTCCTGCGATGGACTGTAGCCTGCCAGGCTCCTCTGTCCATGGGATTCTCCAGGCAGGAATACTGGAGTGGGTTTCTACTTCCTTGTCCAGGGGATCTTCTCGACCCAGGGATCAAACTCAGGTCTCCTGCATTACAGGCAGATGATTTACCAACTGAGCTATTATCTTCTTAGTAGTGTTTTTCAATGAGAATTTCTTAATTTTGGTGAAGTCCAAGTTTCAATTTTTCTTTCATGAATTTCACTTTTGGTGATTTATTTAGGAAATCTTTCCAAAATGAAGGCCAAAAAGAGTTTTGTATATTTTTCCTTTTAAAAGTTTTATAATTTTTACTTTTCATTTAGATCTAAGTCTTATTTTGAGTAAATTTTTTTTACTTGATACCAGGTCTGGATTTAAGTACAATTTTTGTTTTTTTTTTTCTTCTTTTGTATACAAATATCCTATTTTTCTAGCACTATTTATTGAAAAGACAACCCTTTCTTTGAATTTCCTGTGCACCTTTGTGTAAGTTAATTGTGTATGGGTCTATATCTAATATAAACTCTATTTTTTCCCACTCTTCTCTTCATCCATCTTGATGCCAGTACCACATAGTCTTGATTACTGCAGTTTTGTAAGAAGTCTGGAACTTAGTATACATCCTCACATGTTTTTTCTTTTTTAAAGTCGTTTTACTTGTGCTAGATTCTTTGCATTTCCACATGGATTTTAGAATCAGCTTGACAATTTTCAACAAAATGCCTGTTGGAATATTGATTAGGATTGAGTTGAATCTACATCAATTTGAGGAGAATTTACTTGTAAATCATATACTCTGTCATCCAGTACATGAACGCAGTCCCTCTATTTTTATGGGACTTAATATTTGTCAGGATTGTTTTACAGTTTTTCATACAAAGGTCTTATGCATCTTATCAGATTTATCCCTCTCTGTTTCATATTTTTCATGCTATTTAAAGTATTTTAAAATTTCAATTTTTTGTTGATAGCATATAGAAATAAAATTAATTTATCTATACTGATCTTGTATCTGGTAAACTTGCAAAATTTCATCCTAGTAGCTTTGTAGGTTCTATATGATTTTCTACACAAATGACTAATTATTTGTAAGTAAGTATACTTCACTTCTTTCCATTCTTTGTGTCTTTAATTTCTTTTTCTTGCCTCATTGCACAGGCGAGAACATGAGTGCAATGATGAATTTAAATGGTGGTGAAAGGGGACATCCTTTCCTTGCTCCTGATCTTATGGGGAATGCTTTCCTCCTAAGTGTAAGTTTTATAGCTACTCTTCATCAACTTGACAAGCTTCCTTTCTATTCCTTGTTGATGAGTTTTTACTGGGAATGGGTGTTGGGTTTTGTCATTTTTTTGTGGCATCTTTACAGATGATCATTGTGTTTTTCTTTTTTAATCTTTTATTATAATTTAGTAAATTATACATTTTTGTTGTTAAATCAGCCTTTTATTTCTGTTAATACAATGCACTGACATTCAGATTTCATCAGTTTTACCTTCATTTTGTATGCATGTGTATATTTATTTAGTTCTTCAAAATTTTATATATGTACATACCTGTAACTACCACTGTATTCCAAGATACAGGACAGTTCCATCACAAGAATCCCCCTTCTGCTACCCATTTATAGTCAGAGTCTACACCCTCACTCTTCCCCTCTCTTCATCTGGCAACCACTAATCTGTTCTGTCTCTATAGTTTTGTCATTTCAAGAAGGTTATATAAAAGAAGTCACATCATATGTTACCTTTGGAGATTGTTTTTTTTTTTTTCCTTTTGATATCCATACAAATTGTTGTATGTACTAGTATTTTATTCCTTTTATTGCTGAGTAGTAGTCCATGGTATGAATGTATCAATACTACAGTTTGTTAAACCATTCAAGAACATTTGAGTTCTTTATATTTTTGGCTATTAAGAATAAAGTTGCTGTGGACATTTGTGTGTAGGTTTTTGTGTGAATGTATGGTTTTTGTTTCTGGCATAAATGCCCAAAAGTGCAAGTTGCTGGCCTATATGGTAAATATAGGTTTAGTTTTATAATAAAATGCCATACTCAATTTCCAGAATGGCTATACCATTTTATATTCCCATCAGCAGTGTTTGAGTGATCCAGTTTTTCTGCATTTGTGTCAGGATTTGGTGTTAACACTATTTTTTTTTTTTTAATTGTAGCCATCCTATCAGATATCTAGCAGTATCTCCTTAGTTGGTGGGAGTAAGAAGTTTAGTACAAGCAGTTCTTCTCTGAGGAGAGCTGAGTTGCTCAGTGTATCTGAGTAAGTTCACTGTAGCAAGGCTTTTGGAGAAGGCAATGGCACCCCACTCCAGTACTCTTGCCTGGAAAATCCCATGGGCGGAGGAGCCTGGTAGGCTGCAGTCCATGGGGTCGCTAAGAGTAGGACACGACTGAGCGACTTCACTTTCACTTTTCATTTTCATGCATTGAAGAAGGAAATGGCAACCCACTCCAGTGTTCTTGCCTGGAGAACCCCAGGAACGGGGGAGCCTGGTGGGCTGCCGTCTATAGGGTCACACAGAGTCGGACACGACTGAAGTGACTTAGCAGCAGCAGCAGCAAGGCTTTATTCTTCTTGCAAAGAGACTTGCATTCTCCACATAGATAGATTAAGAGCTTATGAGGACCTGTTCATAGTTGGTTATTGCTGTCATTTTGTGAGGTCTTCCTGGCATGTCCTTAGCATCTACTTATTCTCCTCAGACAATCATTTTCCCTGAGTGGTTGGCAGGTGTGAGTGTGTCTTAAGATCTAATCTAATCTGATCACCAAGTGGTTCAGGCAAAGACAATCTAACAAGTGGTGAGGGGAAAGACATAGTTTCTTCCTAGGTTAGCTCATACTGGTGATGAGCAGGCAGGGACCTACCGACTCAAGTCCAGGGTGTCCACTTGAGCATCTTTGAACACTGCAGTTTTAAAAGGGCCAACTTCTGATAGTTCATTTCAGCTTGGTGGGTACCATGAAAGTTGATTGGCCCCAGGAATAATGGGTAGCATGAATACCATTAACTAGAGTTGTTTGTTTCTTTTAAGGTAGAATTTATTTACTGGAAATGCAACATTGTAAGTATACTAGTCTGTGAATTCAAACAATGCATACATCTCTATAACACAAACTTTATCAAAATGCAGATTACTGTTACCCAGATAGTTCCCTTGTGGCCCATCCCAGTAAACCCCTCAGAGGTACCACTGTTTTTTTATTTTATTTCACCATAGATTAGTTTTGCCTGCTGTACAATTTTGCATAAACGGAATCATATAATACTTTCTTTTTTGTGGGAGGCTTCTTTCACTCAATATATTTTTTAAGCGTCATCCATGCTGTGGCATACATCAATAGTCTGTTATTTCTTTAACATCAAATAATGTACCATCATATGAATATATATATATATGACTGTTTATCCATTCTCCTTGAGAATCACGTTGATGGCTTCCAGTTTTAAGTTGTTTTGAAAAAGCTGCTGTTAATATTCTTATGGTAATTTTTTGCTTGCTTTCAACAAACTTTTGTTTTCCATTTGCTTTGGATACATACCTAGGATGAATTAGTTTCCTAGGGTTGATTTAATTAATTACCACAAACTGAGAAGCTTAAAAAAAGAAATTTATTCTTTCACAGTTCAAAATCAACTTGTTGGTGGGGTTGGTTCTTTCTGGAGGTTCTGAAAGGGAGTCTATTCTGTGCCTCTCTCTTCGCTTCTGGTGGTTGTTGGCAATCCTTAGTGTTCCTTGTCTTATAGCAGCATCACTAATCTCTGCCTCTGTGGTTATACAGCCTTCTTCCGTCTAAGTGTCTGTGTATCCAGATCTCCCTCTCCTTGGAAGTCATTGGATCAAAACTCAATCTAATTGGAGTATAACCTCATCTTAACTTGATAACATGTGCAAAGACTCTTTCGAAATAAGGCCACATTCATATGTTCCAGGTTGACATTCATTTTGGTGGGATACTATTTAGTGCAGTACACTGAGTCATAGGGTAACTGTACATGTAGTTTTATAAGAAATGACTAGACCTTTTCCAAAGTGGTTGTACAGTTTCTCATTTCCATGATCAACAGACATGTGAGAGTTCTTGTCACTTCACATCCTCTCCAACAGTTTTCATTTTATCTTTGGTGATGGATATGTCGAGTTATCTCATAGGGGGTTTCCATTTTGCTCATGGTTAATGACGTTGAGTTCTTCTGTGTGCTTTTTGATCTTTTATATATATCATATACTTTGTGAAGTATACATTCAAATATTTCTTCCAGTTTTTCTGCATTGATTTTTATAATTAAATTTATTTATTTTTAACTGAAGGATAATTGCTGTACAATATTGTCTTGGTTTCTGCCAAACATCAACATGAATCAGCCATTAATATACCTATGTCCCCTGTCTTGAACCTCCCTCTCACCTCCCTCCCTATCTCACCCCTCTAGGTTGTTACAGTGCTCCATTTTGAGTTCCCTGAATCACACAACAAATTCCCATTGGCTATCTATTTTACATATGGTAATGTATTTGTTTCCATGGTACTCTCTCCATACATTCCACCTCTCCTTACCGCCCCCCACCACCCACGTTATTTTTCATTATTGAGTTTTATGAATTCTTTATTAATCCTTGATACCAGTCCATTGTCATTTGTACATTTTGCAAATATCCTCTCAGTCTGAAGCTTTTGTGTTCATTTTCTTAATAATAACTTCTGATATTTTAATATCGAGGAAGCCTTTTTCTTTTCTTAAATTTTTTTGCCATCTATATTTTCTTTTAAATGCTGTTTAGTTATAGCTGCTTTTATACTTAGATCTACAGCTCATCTTGAATTAACTTTTGTATATGGTGTGAGGCAGGAATCAAGGTTTTGTTGTTGTTGTTGTTGTTTTTTCCCCATGTGGCTACACAGTGGTTCTAGCCCCATTTGTTGAAAAGTCTTGTATTTCTCTCATTGGATTGCTTTGTTGAATATCTAATCGCTGGCTAAGATTGGGTTTATTTTACACTCTCTCTGTTCTATTCCTTTGATTAGTATGTCTATCCTTAAACCAAACCATACTGTCTGTGCTACTGTAGGATCACTGAAAATCTTGAAGTCAGGTAGTGTAAGTCTTCTCCTTTTCTTTTTTTCTTTTTCAGGATTGCTTTGGATAGTCCTCTGCATTTCCACTTAAATTTTAGGATCACTTTCTCATTTGCAAAAAGAAAGAAAAAAAGAAAACCTGGGTAGTGTTTATTTTGAGATTTTACTCTATATGTGGAAAATTCTGAAAGAGATGGGAATACCAGACCACCTGATCTGCCTCTTGAGAAATTTGTATGCAGGTCAGGAAGCAACAGTTAGAACTGGACATGGAACAACAGACTGGTTCCAAATAGGAAAAGGAGTTCGTCAAGGCTGTATATTGTCACCCTGTTTATTTAACTTATATGCAGAGTACATCATGAAAAACGCTGGACTGGAAGAAACACAAGCTGGAATCAAGATTGCCAGGAAAAATATCAATAACCTCAGGTATGCAGATGACACCACCCTTATGGCAGAAAGTGAAGAGGAACTTAAAAGCCTCTTGATGAAAGTGAAAATGGAGAGTGAAAAAGTTGGCTTAAAGCTCAACATTCAGAAAACGAAGATCATGGCATCCGGTCCCATCACTTCATGGGAAATAGATGGGGAAACAGTGGAAACAGTGTCAGACTTTATTTTTGTGGGCTCCAAAATCACTGCAGATGGTGACTGCAGCCATGAAATTAAAAGACAATTACTCCTTGGAAGGAAAGTTATGACCAACCTAGATAGCATATTGAAAAGCAGAGACATTACTTTGCCAACAAAGGTCCGTCTAGTCAAGGCTATGGTTTTTCCTGTGTTCATGTATGGATGTGAGAGTTGGACTGTGAAGAAGGCTGAGCGCCGAAGAATTGATGCTTTTGACCTGTGGTGTTGGAGAAGACTCTTGAGAGTCCCTTGGACTGCAAGGAGATCCAACCAGTCCATTCTGAAGGAGATCAGCCCTGGGATTTCTTTGGAAGGAATGATGCTAAAGCTGAAACTCCAGTACTTTGGCCACCTCATGTGAAGAGTTGACTCATTGGAAAAGAGTCTGATGCTGGGAGGGATTGGGGGCAGGAGGAGAAGGGGATGACAGAGGATGAGATGGCTGGATGGCATCACTGACTCGATGGACCTGAGTCTGAGTGAACTCCGGGAGTTGGTGATGGACATGGAGGCCTGGTGTGCTGCGATTCATGGGGTCACAAAGAGTCGGACATGACTGAGCAACTGATCTCATCTGATAGATAACTTGAAGTAGAAATTGCATCTTACCAATATCAACTCTTACAAGCCACTACCTAAATCTTTTCAAATTCATCTCAGCAAAATAAACATTTGTGAGATGCAGCTAAAGAGGAGTTTAGAAGGAAATTGATAGCCTTAAGTGCTTATTTTTAGAAAAGGTCTATGATCAGTGACTTAAAAAGCTAGAAAAAGAACAAAGTAAATGCAAAGTGAGTGCAAGGAATGGAATAAAGAAAATAAGAACAAAAATCTGTGAAATATAACACTTTATTAGCAGAAAAATTTGCCAAGAAAATGTTGAATGTCTGAAAAGAATATTATATATTGCTACTAAATTATATATTGCTGCATAGACTAATCAAGAGAAAAAGAAGACAAATAATTCAAGAGTGAAGGGGAAGTTACTACGTCTTCTTGATACTTTAAAAGGATACTAAGGGGATATTATGAACAAGTTTATACTAACAAGTTTAACACCTCATATGAAATGAATGAATTTTGAAAAATACTGCAGATACAGGATGGGACAAAATCTGAATATAGTACATTTTTAAAGTAATTAAGGATCCCTGAACCTGTGCAAGTGATAAAAACATTCCATATTTTAAAAGAATTACACACCATGCCCAAATGGAATTTATTCTACTTATGCAAAGCTCAGCATTAGAAACTCTGTACTATAGATTAGTCAATTTTTATATCCTCTGATAGAAGCTTTCTCTCCAGCTCTCTTCCTTTCTTTTTAAGTCCTCAGCAAAGTCACATTTACCATCCATATTTCTACCAGCAGTCTCTTCTTGCTTTTTCTAGTATGTACCTCAACTCTTTCAGCCTCTAACTGTCATCTATTTCCAAAGCCACTTCCACAAATTTTAGGTATTGGCTATAGCAGCATCCCACTTTTGGTATCAAAATCAGTCTTAGGGTTATTGAGTAACAGAACCATTTGGATGTATGTGTATACACACACACACATACACACACACAAACACAAGATGTATTATAAAGAATTGGCTCATGTGACTATGGAGGCTGAGAAGTTCCAAGATCTGCAGTTAGCAAAATGAAGACATATGAGAGCCCATGGTTCTCTCAGGCTCTCAGTCTCAACACCCAGTAAGAACTACTATATCAGATCAAGTGTGATAGCAGGAAAAACAAAAACAACTCCATCTGTTTCCTCTCCACCACCCACCCTCCCATGTCTCAGCTGGAAGGCAATTAGCCTGGAAGAATTCCCTCTTATTTTGGAGTTGTTGTTCAGTCACTAAGTCATGTCTGACTCTTTGAGACCCCATGGAATGCAGCACACCGAGCTTCCCTGTCCTTCACTATCTCCCAGAGTTTCCTCGCACTCATGTCCATTGAGTCGGCGATGCCATCCAACCATCTCATTCTCTGTCACCACCTTCTCCTGCCTTCAGTCTTTCCTATCATCAGAGTTTTTTCCAGTGAATTAGCTCTTCGCGTCAGGTGGCCAAAGTATTGGAGCTTCAGCTTCAGCATCAGTCCTTCTACTGAATATTCAGGATTGATTTCCTTTAGGATTGACTGGTTTGATCTCCTTGCTGTCCAAGGGACTCTCAAGCGTCTTCTCCAACACCACAGTTAAAAAGCATCAGTTCTTCAGCGCTCAGCCTTCTTTATGGTCCAGCTCTCACATCTGTGCATGACTACTAGAAAAACCATAGCTTTAATGTCAGCAAAGTGATGTCTCTGGTTTTTAATATGCTGTCTAGGTTTGTCATTGCTTTTTTCCAAGGAGCAAGCCTCATTTAATTTTGTCACTGTCTGCAGTGATTTTGGAGCCTCCAAAATAAAATATGTTACTATTTCCACATTTGCCCCATCTATTTGCCATGAAGTAATGGGACTGGAAGCCGTGATCTTAGTTTTTTGAATGTTGAGTTTTAAGCCAGCTTTTTCACTCTCCTCTTTCACCCTGATCAAGAGGCTCTTTAGTGCCTCTTCACTTTCTGCCATTAGAGTGGTATCTGCATATCTGAGGTTGTTGATGTTTCTTCTGGCAATCTTGATTACATCTTGTAGAGTCATCCAGTCCAGCATTTTGCATGATGTCCTCTGCATGTAAGTTAAATAAGTAGGGTGACAATATACAGCCTTGACGTACTCCTTTCTCAATTTTGAACCAGTCTGTTGTTCCATGTCTGGTTCTGACTGTTGCTTCTTGACCTACATACAGGTTTCTCAGGAGACAGGTAAGGTGGTCTGGTATTTCCATCTTTTTAAGAATCTCCACAGTTCGTTGTGATCCACACAGTCAGAGGCTTTAATATAGTCAATGAAGCAGAGTAGATATTTTTTTGGAATTCCCTTGCTCTTTCTATGATCCAACAGATGTTGGCAATTTGATATCTGATTCCTCTGCCTTTTCTAAGTCCAGCTTATACATCTGGAAGTTCTTGGTTCCTGTACTGCTGAAGCCTAACTTGAAGGATTTAGAGCCATTACCTTGGGAGAGGGTCAGTCTTTTGTTTTACTAAGGTCTTTCAACTGCTTTACTCAGTCTTCCTATTTAAGTGTTAAAGTCTTCCCAAAACACCCTCACAGAAACACCCAGCTGCTGCTGCTGCTGCTAAGTTGCTTCAGTCGTGTCCAACTCTGTGCGACCCCATAGACACCCAGAATAGTGTTTAAATGTTTGGGCAACCTGTGGCCAGAGCAGTTAATGCATAAAATTAACTGTCACATATTTTAATATTTCTTTTATATTGTCTTAAAATCATGGAGATGGCATATTATGAAAGTTGTCTAGTTTCCAGGGATTAATTCAGATTCTTATCAAAAGTGTTCTTTTTTCACATGTGGACCAAGTCTTAAAATTATTTTAATTGTTTAAAAGCAGTGAATGCCAAGCATTCTTTCTTCTATTGTAATCCAGTACCTATGGTATCCGTTTAACTCACTGCTATAATTTTATTCCTTATAATTACGGCTGCAGAAGGGAAAATTTCTTTAAGAAGCCATTAGGCATGGATTTTTTTTCTGTTTCCTTCAGGATGTTTGTTGAGCATCCCAATATGGACAGTTGTTGAAATACTTATTGGTCTGAAAAATCAATTGGCATGAGAATAGCTGTAGGTTATAAATGAGTTTATAAATTGATCATTTTTTTATATATCTTGGCAACTTTTATGATTAACTGAAAAGAATTACCTCGGTAAAATTTTATTTCTTCTTTTATTGAGGAACTTGGATGCTTAAAGCCACAGTGAACACTATAACTCTTAATCATTTTTAGTTAAAATTTGTCACATTACTAGATAGCATAAAAATGATGATGAGTGAACAGCCTTAGTAGAGACTAAGGCTCTCATAAGGACAGTGTTAACTGTATTTAAATCAGTCATTGTATTTAATACAAAAGACACTGAACAGCATACCTGTAATGGAGTAGTTTACCACTGGCCTTAGACTTTTTGCCTAGCTGGGAGTAAAACAGGTCAAGGAGAAGGCAGCGGCTGCTTTTCTCTTCCTGCTTTTCTCATAGATAAGGAGACAATAATGCAATACTGAAAGCTTAGCTTTCAGAGCTTTAGAATTACAACAAAAGTATTTCTTGGAAGCTGCTAGCCAGAAATGTACATGCCTGCCATGAGTTTTGAAAATGTGGACAGCCTAGCTTAACAAAATAAACTCACTCACGGTTCAATGGACCGAGCTAAAGACCAACCATGATGGGACCCCTGATGGCCAGAACTGTATACAAAGACTGAAAGGATATTCACTTTCATTGGAAGTCCAGTAGGGTCAGCAGTTGAGTGATTCAGTTCAGTTCAGTTGCTCAGTCGTGTCTGACTCTTTGCGACCCCATGAATCCCAGCACGCCAGGCCTCCCTGTCCATCACCAACTGCTGGAGATCACCCAGACTCATGTGCATCAAGGCAGTGATGCCATCCAGCCATCTCATCCTCTCTCGTCCCTTTCTCCTCCTGCCCCCAAGCCCTCCCAGCATCAGAGTCTTTTCTAATGGGTCAACTCTTCGCACGAAGTGGCCAAAGTATTGGAGTTTCAGCCTCAGCATCAGTCTTTCCAATGAACACCCAGGACTGGTCTCCTTTAGGATGGACTGGTTGGATCTCCTTGCAGTCCAAGGTACTCTCAAGAGTCTTCTCTAGCACCACAGTTCAAAAGCATCAATTCTTCGGCACTCAGCTTTCTTCACAGTCCAACTCTCACATCCATACATGACCACTGGAAAAACCATAGCCTTGACTAGACAAACCTATTTGGCAAAGTAATATCTCTGCTTTTTAATATGCTATCTAGGTTGGTCATAACTTTCCTTCCAAGGAGTAAGTGTCTTTGAATTTCATGGCTGCAATCACCATCTGCAGTGATTTTGGAGCCCCCAAAAATAAAGTCTGACACTGTTCCTACTGTTTTCCTATCTATTTGCCACGAAGTGATGGGACCAGATGCCATGATCTTCATTTTCTGAATGTTGAGCTTTAAGCCAACTTTTTCACTCTCCTCTTTGAGGCTTTTTAGTTCCTCTTTACTTTCTGCCATAAGGGTGGTGTCATCTGCATATCTGAGGTTATTGATATTTCTCCCGGCAATCTTGATTCCAGCTTGTGCTTCTTCCAGCCCAGTGTTTCTCATGATGTACTCTGCATAGACGTTAAATAAGCAGGGTGACAGTATACAGCCTTGATGTACTCCTTTTCCTATTTGGAACCAGTCTGTTGTTCCATGTCCAGGTCTAACTGTTGCTTCCTGACCTGCATACAGGTTTCTCAAGAGGCAGATCAGGTGGTCTGGTGTTCCCATCTCTTTCAGAATTTTCCACAATTTATTGTGATCCACACAGTCAAAGGCTTTGGCATAGTCAATAAAGCAGAAATAGATGTTTTTCTAGAACTCTCTTGCTTTTTCCATGATCCAGCAGATGTTGGCAATTTGATCTCTGGTTCCTCTGCCTTTTCTAAAACCAGCTTGAACTTTTGGAAGGTCACGGTTCACATATTGCTGAAGCCTGGCTTGGAGAATTTTGAGTGTTACTTTGCTAGTGTGAGATGAGTGCAGTTGTGCGGTAGTTTGAGCATTCTTTGGCATTGCCTTTCTTTGGCATTGGAATGAAAAGTGACCTTTTCCAGTCCTGTGGCCACTGCTGAGTTTGCCAAATTTGCTGGCATATTGAGTGCAGCACTTTCACAGCATCATCTTTCAGGATTTGAAATAGCTCAACTGGAATTCCACCACCTCCACTAGCTTTGTTCATAGTGATGCTTTCTAAGGCCCACTTGACTTCACATTCCAGGATGTCTGGCTCTAGGTGAGTGATCACACCGAGGTGGTTATCTGGGTCATGAAGATCTTTTTTGTATAGTTCTTCTGTGTATTCTTGCCACCTCTTCTTAATATCTTCTGCTTCTGTTAAGTACATACCATTTCTGTCCTTTATCGAGCCTATCTTTGCATGTAATGTTCCCCTGGTATCTCTAATTTTCTTGAAGAGATCTCATTAATCAGGGCTACTTCACAGGATCCTCTAGATTTAGCACCACACACACACACACAATGAAGTTTACTGAATAGTTTGCTGAGGAGGAAGTGTAGGGTCTTTAAGTGTTAGGAAGGGTTTTCATGGTAGCTATTATTGTTAGTATTAAAAGCTGGCATCTTAGACAAGATGGAATGAATAACTTTCTGTAAAAGGGTTAGATAGTAAATATTTTAGGCTTTGTAGTCTTTATGTTTTTTGTTGCAACTACTCACCTTTGCCTTTGTATATGAAAGCTGCTATAGACACAACATAAAGATTGAATGTAGCTGTGTCCAATAGACTTCTTTACAGAACATGAGTTTGGCTGTAGTTTGCTGACCAATGTTGTTGATTGTTCGTAAAATACATCTCAGTTTTGATTGGTGAAGAAAGAAACATGTATGTCTGGAAAGGCCTGGTGTACTGAGCTTATTTAAGGTTCATGGTATTTTTCATCAGCTTCAGGTGGATAGAAGCAGGGTGATAGAACAAGGCATCCAAATTTGATATCTACAAAAGTTATTTTAGGTGGAAAGTTTCCATGTACAACAATTTGTATTAAAAAAAAAAAGCAAAACACTGAGAAGAGCAGGTCTTAGTTTGATTGGGGTCACTGGGAGCCAAAATCATTTAAGGGGTTGTAGGCCTAGACTATGTCTCTGTGTTTCATTTGCAAATCCACACACCATGTTAGAGGACCCAGTACATAATCCTCTAGGAAATACTTGTTTAACTTCCCACATGGATCTCTGACCTGTCCTCTGTACTGCCTCCACTAGTTAGTTCAGTTCAGTTGCTGTCGTGTCCGACTCTTTGCGACCCCATGGACTGCAGCACACCAGGCCTCCCTGTCCATCACCAACTCCCGGAGCTTACTCAAACTTATTTCCATTGAGTCAGTGGTGCCATCCAACCATCTTATCCTCTGTCATCCCCCTTCCTTTCCCGCCTTCAATCTTTCCCAGCATCAGGGTCTTTTCAAATGAGTCAGTTCTTTGCATCAGGTGGCCTAAGTATTGGAGTTTCAGCTTCAACATCAGTCCTTCCAATGACTATTCAGGACTGATTTCCTTTAGGATGGACTGGTTGCATCTCCTTTCTGTGCAAGAGACTCTTAAGAGTCTTCTCCAACACCACAGTTGAAAAGCATTAGTTCTTTGATGCTCAGCTTTCTTTATAGTCCAACTGTAGAGGGACTCCCTTTTTTGACCCCATCTTTTCTTATAGGAAAAGTCCCTAAAGAAATTTGTAATAAGTTATGTATTTTAACTCTCAGTAAAAGCATGTATTTGTTGATATTGTTTACACTGGTGTTAATGTCTGTGGCTTGTAGGATAATTGTATTTGGGGCACATGTATAACTCTGATGGCAGTGATTTATAGGGCTAGAGCTGCCTGTGATGCTTTCTTAAACCTCCTTAAGCTGGGCTGATACTTAGAGCTGGCTCATTATGTGGGTTTTATGTGTTGTAAAAGGTATGCATCAATATGTCACCATGGGTTGGAACGAAGGTCTTTGAAGGAAGTCTTTGTGTGGGAGCATCTGAGAAATGAGAGCTAGACAAGTGTTAACCATCCACAAGATACCTTTGATGATATTGACTGACACTTTCTCTCCAGCAGAAGGAAGAAAAGAATTCCAACCCTATCTCTCCTGCCCGGTGACTTTTTCCAGTCCACAGATCCTCCATCACTATATGCTCTGTGGTCATGCCCTTCAGATCTTCCCAGGTTCATCTGCAGAAAGCCACTTCCTACTAGATGCTCCAAGCTGCTTGAATGAAAAAGCAGAAGATGGAGAGAGAGAAGGCTCTGGCACTGTGTTTGGGAGGCTGCGGCTGAGTGGGACTTCAAGGGCATTTTTCAGCTCATCTCAAGATCAGCCAGTAGACCAGGGAGGCAGTAGCAGTGGAAGAATAGACCAGGGGATGATCTCTGATGAGGCAGATGCAGTATTGACAGAGACAAACATCTCAGAATCTGGAGCAGTCATATGTGAAAACTATAGACTAGGATTTAGCAGAAAATCAAGCCTCTTTAGCCTCCAGAAGCATCATGTGTGCCCTGAATGTGGCAGAAACTTCTGCCAGAAGTCAGACCTTGTCAAACACCAGAGGACTCACTCGGGAGAGAAGCCGTTTAGTTGCAGAGAGTGCGGACGAGGCTTTGGCCGCAGGTCCTCCCTCACAGTACACCAGAGGAAGCACTCAGGGGAAAAGCCCTACGTGTGCCGGGAGTGTGGGCGACACTTCAGGTACACATCCTCCTTAACTAACCACAAGAGGATACACTCCGGGGAGAGACCCTTTGTATGTCAGCAGTGTGGGAGAGGCTTTCGCCAGAAGATCGCCCTCATCCTGCACCAGAGGACACACTTGGAAGAGAAGCCCTTTGTGTGTCCAGAGTGTGGAAGAGGCTTTTGCCAGAAGGCATCACTCCTTCAACACCGTAGTTCACATTCAGGCGAGAGGCCCTTCTTGTGCCTGGAGTGTGGGCGTGGCTTCAGGCAGCAGTCTCTGCTCCTCAGTCACCAGGTCACACACTCAGGTGAGAAGCCTTATGTCTGTGCTGAGTGTGGGCACAGCTTTCGCCAGAAAGTCACCCTCATCAGGCACCAGAGGACACACACAGGGGAGAAGCCTTACCTGTGCTCCGAGTGTGGGCGTGGCTTTAGCCAGAAAGTCTCCCTTATGGGCCACCAGAGGACGCACACAGGTGAGAAGCCTTATGTGTGCTCTGAGTGTGGGCGTGGCTTTGGTCAGAAGGTTACCCTCATTAGACACCAGAGGACGCACACAGGGGAGAAGCCTTTTCTGTGTCCTGAATGTGGACGTACCTTTGGCTTCAAGTCACTTCTCACCAGACACAAGAGGATACATTCAGGGGAGGAGGCTGATGTGTACAGAGTATGTGAGCAAAGACTTGGTCTGAAGATCCAACTCACCTCTGACCAGAGGACACACTCAGGAGAAAAGCCATGTGTGTGTGATGAGTGTGGACGTGGCTTTGGCTTCAAGTCAGCCCTCATCAGACACCAGCGGACACATTCAGGAGAGAAGCCATATGTGTGCAGGGACTGTGGTCGTGGCTTTAGCCAGAAGTCTCACCTCCACAGGCATAGGAAAACCAAGTCTGGCCATCACCTCCTGCCACAGGAACTGTTCTCTTGACATTTCCTTTCCTTCCCTATGAGTGTCTAGGTGGTAGAAATCACTAGGAAATGTTCCACTTCTCTTAAAATGCAGTTGAGAAAAAAAAAGTTGTATTTTTTCAGTGATCATAAGATAGTTGATTTATGGTTTACTTCCTAACTGGCAATGTGTTTTACTTTGCCAGGGCTGCCATAACAAAATACCAGACTTGGTAGCTCAAAGAACAGAAGTTTATTTTGTCATAGTTCTGGAGACTAGAGGTCCAAGATCAATGTGTAGGCAGTTTGGTTTTTATTGAAGTCTTTCCCCTTGGCTTGCAGATGATTGCATTCTTGCTGAGTCCTGAAATGGGCATTTTTTTCCCCTGTTTATGTACTTTCCTGGTAACTCTCTCTCTTCTTTCTGAGGATACCAGCCATACTGGATTAGGACTTCACCCTATGACCTTGTAAAGGCCCTGTCATCAAATAAAGTCATGACTTTATATGTTATGTTATGACTTCAGTATGTTAATTTAGGGGAACAATTCAGTCTTAACAACTCAATCCTCTGGACCCCCTATATTCACATTCTTCAAGTACAAAATACAGTCACCCCAAATTAACAGCAGCAAAAGTCTTAGCCCATTTCAACTTCATCTCTACATTCAAAATCTCACCTAAGTTTCATCTAAGTCGAGTGTGGATGAGACTAGAAGTGCATTTCATCCTTTCCAGCTGTGAACCTGTGAACCAGACAAGTTATTTGCTTCCAAAATACAGTGATGGGACAGGCAGAGAATTCACATTCCCATTCTAAAAGTGGAAAGGATTGATTGGTCCCAAGCAAGTTTAAAATGTTACAAGGCAATTTCTATTAGTTTTTAAGGCATGAGAATGATCTCTGGTTGTATCTTCTGCCCTCTGGTCTGGCTGGTGTGGTAGAGGTGTGTGGGGCCCACTGAAACCATGGAAGAACCATACTGGCTCCCCAGACTTTTACTGTCTGGGCTTATTTTGGAAATGGCAGACCTGCTGGTCTCTGTTTCACCTTTGTGGTCATTCTTTCCTCTTGTTGATGGATAATATAGTCAGATAGTTAGCTCTATTCTCCCGTCTTGTAGAATCCCAGACGTCTAACAGCCTGCCTTCATTTTGTCCTGTCTATGTCACCTTTAGTTCTACATCTGAGATGGTTGATTGCTTCCAACTTAGCTCTTTATTAAACCATGTCTAACTACACCATAGTATTCTTTCCAGAACATGCTTCTCATTTTCTGCAAAATAGATATCCACAGGCTGAGAATTTTCCAAATCTCCAAATTCTAGTTCTCAGAATTTTGTTTAACAGTTCCTTCATTTTATCTTTCTACTCTCACATTTTACTGTAAGGAGGGAGAAACAAGGTTGCACCTGTAACATTTTGCTTATAAATCTCCTTAGCTAAAAATCTGTTGCTTATGTCACAATTTCTACTTTCCACAAACACTGAAACACAGGCCAGGTTCTTTGCCACTTTATAACAAGGATTGTCTTTCCTCCAATTTCCAGTAATATGTTCCTTATTTCTGAGACTGCACCAGAATCACTTTTAATGTCCATATTCCTACCAACAGTCTCTTTTATACAATTAAGGCTTTTTGTAACAAGTGCCTCAAACCTCTTCCAGCCTCTGCCCATCACCCAGTTCCAAAGCTATTCCATATTTTCAGATATTACCCTCAGTACCAAAATTGTATTTGTTTGCTAAGACTGCCATTACAATACCAGAGGCTGGAATGACTAAGTGACAGAAATTTATTTTCTCAGTTATGGAGACTGCAAGTCCATAAGGTGTTGACAGGGTTGTTTTCTATTTAAGTCTCTCTCCTTGGCTTGCAGATGGCTGCCTTCTTGCTGTGTCATCATGCAGGCTTTCTTCTGTACATGTGCTGGAGAGAGAAAGTGAGCTCTAGTATCTCTTACTCTTATAAGGACACCAGCCCTGTTGGATAAATACCTCATCCTATGCCACTGTTTAATCTTAATTACCTCCTTATAAGCCCTCTGTCCAAATACTGGAGAGTTAGGGATTCCCAGCCTGAGATGCTTGTATGCACACTGACCATGGCCAGTGAGGGCTGGGTATCGAGACTTAGCTTCAGAGGTCAGACTCCAGGGAGAAGGCTGGGGTTGACTACCTTGAAGACAGCCTTAGGGGGCTAGTACAGCACGTTTGAGGAAGTCTAGGAAAAAGCTTGGCCTGCCAGAGAGGCAAGAGATCATTGTTGTTCAGTTTAGTTCAGTCACTCCATTGTGTCCGACTCTTTGTGACCCCATGGACTGCAGCACACCAGGCTTCGCTGTCCGTCACCAACTCCTGGAAGCTTGCTCAAACTCATATCCATTGTGTCGGTGATGCCATCCAACCATCTCATCTTCTGTCATCCTCTTCTCCTCTTGCTTTCAATCTTTCCCAGCATCAGGGTCTATTCTAATGAGTCAGCTGTTCACATCAGGCAGCCAAAGTATTGGAGAAACATGCAACAGATGAAGGAGCATGGTAAAAGCCCACCAGACCAAACAGATGAAGAGGAACTAGGCAGTCTACCTGAAAAAGAATTCAGAGTAATGATAGTAAAGATGATCCAAAGCCTTGGTATTAAAATGGAGATACTGTGATGGGTTGAAGAGATACAAGACATGTTTAGCAAGGACCTAGAAGAAATAACCCACTCCAGTGTTTTTGCCTGGAGAATCCCAGGGACGGGGGATCCTGATGGGGTGCCGTCTGTGGGGTCGCACAGAGTCAGACATGACTGAAGCGACTTAGCAGCAGCAGAAGAAATAACAGACAATCAGCAATGAACAACAAAATGACTGAAATAAAAAAAAATACATTAGAGGGAACCAATAGCAGAATGTGGCAAAAGAATGGTTAAGTGACCTGGAAGATAGAATGATGGAAATAACTGAAACAGAATAGAATAAAGAAAAAAGAATGAAAAAAAATGAGGTCAGTCTCAGAGACCTCTGGGACAACATTAAGTACACCAATATTCAAATTATAGGGGTCCCAGAAGGAGAGAAAAAGAGTATGAGAAAATATTTGAGGAGATTAGAGTTGAAAACTTATCTGACATAAGAAAGGAAACAGCCAGCTTAAGTCTAGGAAACCCAGAGAGTCCTATAAAGGGTATACCCAAGGAGACACATGCCAAGACACATATTAATCAAACTAACAAAAATTAAATGCAAAAATGTTAAAAATCAGCAAGGGAAAGAACAAATAGCATACAAGGGAATGCCCAGAAGGTTAATAGCTGATATTTCAGCAGAAACTATTCAAGGCAAAAGGGGTATACTTAGAGTGATGAAACAAAAATACCTACAACCAAGATTACCCAGCAAGGATTTCATTTAGATTTGATGGAGAAATCAAAAGCTTTACAGACAATCAAAAATTAAGAGAATTCAGCACTACAAAACCAGCTTTACAACAAATGCTAGAGGAACTTCTCTAGACAGGACACATAATAGAAAAGACCTACAAAAACAAACACAAAACAATAAAGTAAATGCTAATGGGATCATACATATCAAGAATTCCTTAAACATAAATGAATTAAATGTTCCAACCAAAAGACACAGTCTGGCTGAATGAACACAAAAACAAGACTCCTATATATGCTCTCTACAAGAGACCCATTTCAGAGCTAGGGACCCATGCAGACTGAAAGTGAGGGACTGGAAAAAGATATTCCATGCAAATGGAAGTCAAAAAAAGGAGAGTAGCGATACTCAGATAAAACTGACTTTAAAGATCATTACAAAAGATAATGAAGGACACTACATAATGATCAAGGGATCAATACAAGAAGAAGATATAACAATTATATATGCACAGGAGCACCTCAAATGCTAGCAGGGGAATGCTAAAAGGGGGAATTGGCAGTAACACAATCATAGTGGGGGACTTTAACACCCTACTCACACTAATATATCATCTAGACAGAAAACTAATAAGGAAACACAAGCCTTAAATGACACATTGGTCCAGAGAACCTAATTGGTGTTTTCAGTATATTCCATCCAAAAACTGTAGAATACATTTTTTTCTCAAGTACACATTGAACATTCTCCAAGATAGATTACATCTTGGGTCACAAATCAAGCCTTGCTAAATTTAAGAAAATTGAAATTGTATCAAGCATTTTTTTCTGACCACAACAATATAAGATTAGATATCAATAATAGGGAGGAAAAGACTGTAAAAAACACAAACATATGAAGGCTAGACAATACACTTCTAAATAATCCAGTGGTCACTGAAGAAATCAAAGAGGAAATTAAAAAAGTACTGAGAAACAAATGACAATGAAAACATTACAACTCAAAACGTAAGGGATGCAGTAAAAGCAATGCTAAGAGGGAAGTTTAAGCAGTAAAAGCCTACCTCAGGAAATGAGAAAAATGTCAAATAGACAACCTAACTTTATACCTAAAGCAACTAGAAAAACAACAACAACAAAACCCTAAAGCAACTAGAAAAAGAAGAACAAAAAAACCCCCAAAGTTAGTATCAGGAAAGAAATCATAAATTTCAGAGCAGAGATAAATGAAGAAATGAAGGAAACATTAACAAAGATCAATAAATCTAAAGACAGTTCTTTGAGATGATAAACAATATTGACAAAACATTAGCCAGACTCATCAAGGCAAAAAGGGAGAAGACAATAAGAAATGAAAAAGAAGTTACAACAGAAAAGGCAGAAATACAAAGGATAATAAGAGACTGAAAAGTGAAAGTGAAGTCGCTCAGTTGTGTCCAACTCTTTGCGAGCCCATGGACTGCAGCCTCCCAGGCTCCTCTGTCCATGGGATTTTCCAGGCATGAGTACTGGAGTGGGTTGCCATTGCCTTCTCCAGGGGATCTTCCCACCTTAGGGATTGAACCCAGGTCTCCTGCATTGCAGGCAGACACTTTACCCTCTAAGCCACCAGGGAAAGCTTTAATAAGAGACTACTACAAGCAACTATATGCCAATAAAATAGACAACCTGGAAGAAATGGACAAATTCCCAGAAAGTACAACCTTCCAAGACTGAACCAGGAAGAAATGGAAAACATGAACAGACCAATCACAGGCACTGAAATTGAAACTCTGATCAAAAATCTTCCAGCAAACAAAAGTCCAGGGCCAGATGGCTTCACAGGCAAATTCTATCAAACATTTAGAGAAGAGATAACACCTATCCTGCTCAAACTGTTCCAAATATTTGCAGAGGGACAAACATTCCAAAACTCAGTCTGCGAGGCCAATATCACTCTGATTACAAAACCAGATAAAGATATCACAAAAAAAGAAAATTACAGATCAATTTCATCCATGATGAACATAGATGCAAAAATCCTCAACAAAATACTAGCGACAAAAGCCAACAACACATTAAAAGGATCATTTACCATGATCAGATGGGGTTTATCCCAGGGATGTAAGGATACTTCAAGATATGCAAATCAATCAATGTGATACACCATATTAATAAACTGGAAAAAAATAAAAAACATGATCATCTCTATAGATGCAGAGAAAGCACAAGACTATTATTCAATCTAATTTCAGAAGTACTAGCCACAGCAATCAAAAATGAAAAAGAAATAAAAGGCATCCAGATTAGAAAATAAGTAAACCTCTCACTGTTTGCAGATGTACTTATACTATATGTAGAAAACCCTAAAGATGCCACCAGAAAATTACTAGAGCTAAGTAATGAATTTAGTAAAGTCTCAGGATACAAATTTAATACACAGAAATCCCTTGCAATCCTATACACTAACAATGAAAAATCAGAAAAAGAAATTAAGGAAACAATTTCATTTACCATTGCATCAAAAAGAATAAAATACCTCAGAATAAACCTGCCTAAGGAGGCAAAAGACCTGTGTTCAGAAAACTATAAGATATTGATGAAAGAAATCAAAGATGACAAATAGGTGGAGAGATACACCATGTTCTTGGGTTAGAAGAATCAGTATTGTCAAAATGACTACACTATCCAAAGCACTCTTCAAGTACAATCCCTATCAAATTACCAATGGCATTTTTTAGCAGAATTAGAACAAAAAATTTATAATATGTAGGGAAGCACAAAAGAACCCAAAGAGCCAAAGTAATCTTGAGAAAGAAAAATTGTGCTGGAAGAATCAGGCTTCCTGCCCTCACATACTACCAAGCTGCATTAATCAAAATTATTTTGTACTGTCACAAAAAACAGAAATAAATCAATGCAACAAGATAGAAAGCTCAGAGGTAAACCCACACACCTATGGTCACCTAATCTATGACAAAGGAGGCAAGCATATAAATGGGAAAAAAACAAAAAGCAGTCTCTTTAATAAATGGTGCTAGGGAAACTGGACAGCACCATGTAAAAGAATGAAATCAGAACATTCCCTAATACCATACACAAAAGTAAACTCAAAATGGATGAAAGATCTAAATTTAAGTCTGGATACTATGAAACTCTTAGAGGAAAACAGAGGCAGAACACTCTTTGATGTAAATCATAGCAAGATCTTTTTTTGACCCACCTCCTAGACTAATGAAAATAAAAGCAAATGGGACTTAATTAAACTTAAAAGCCTTTATACAGCAAAGGAAACTGTAAACAAAATGAAAAGACAGCTCTCAGAATGGGAGAAAATATTTGCAAATGAAGCAACCAACAAGGGGTTAATTTCCAAAAGATAACGAATAACTCATGCTGCTCAATGTCAAAAATACAACCCAATCAAAAAATGGGCAAAAGATCTAAAGAGATATTTCTCCCAAGATATACAGATGGTCTAAAAACACATAAAGAGATGCTCAACATCACAAATTTTAGAGAAATTCTAACTAAAACTGCAATGACATAACCACCTCACTCCACCCAGAATAACCATTATTAAAATGTCTACAAATAGCAACTTCTGGAGGTGGTATGGAGAAAAGGGAACCCTCCTATAGTGTAGGTGGGAATGTAAGTTAGTGCAGCCACTGTGGAAAACAGTATGCCTTAACAAAGTAGAAAATACTTAATCCAAGGCCAGCAGATGGGAAAAAATAATAAATAATACAGCATACATAAACAAAACAGAAAAACAATAATAAAAGTCAATGAAACCAAGAGCTGGTTCTGAGAAAGTATCAACAGGTACCTCAAGATTGTGACACAAGAGACTTTTGAATTTCCTCCTTCCATGGATGCACTGAATTTACAGCTACACACAGATCAGTTCCCTCTGAGAGAAGTTTAGAAATTGCTTGAGGGACTCCTACACATTGGGCAACTGAGAAAATACCCACATGAAAATGTATAGTGAAGGGTGAGACACTTACTACAAACCCCACCCCAGAATAATGCCTTATGATCTTTCTGAAACTATCAACTCCCAGCCCCTTCCTGATCAGTACAGTGTTTGGGCACATTTCTAATGCCCCAGATTTTAAGCCTGTCACCTGAGGGATGGGCCCTCAAATCTTCTAGCTCTGAGAACCAAGGGGCTTCCATTCACAAGTCCCACAGTGTAATAGCAAAGAAGCAGTTGTTATTAGGTGCTTGAGCACTCCCTGTGGCCATTTCCTCAAGCTTAGGGCAGAGGGAGCAGATTGCATTTCAGCTGAATCCTCCCCAGAGCCCCGAAGAGCCAGTGGGTACTTACCTGCCCTCTCCTTCCATCTTGCTCCAACAATGAAACAAAACCTCCTGCATGTCCCTAGAAGGAACTTTCTACATGTTTACAATCCTGACTTTTAAAACTGCCACCTGAGGGATAGAGAGACTCCAAAATAACCTACCTCTGAAAGCCAATGGAGCTTACATTCATGAATCCTACAGTACTGTAGCAAAGAAACAGTTTTTGAAAGGATGCTTGAAGACTCCCTGTAGTTTAAACACCCAGGCCCAGTATGGAGGGAAAAAACAAAAATGTGCATCTCCCAGTTAGTCCCTGGAAGGAATTTGTGTATTTTTCTAGCTGCTGCCTGTGGTTCTGGCTTATAGTCAGTCTGCATGTAGGAGCTAACTGGGATCCTCCTGTAAGCCTGGTAAAGATGGTGGGCTATCTCCCCCAGCTCCAACAGTAAGACCAAGTGTTTATTTTCACTCCTGAAAGCTGGTCCACACATCTCACACCCCGATTTTCAACTACCACCTAAGGGACTAGCCCCCAAATCATGTAGCTCTGGGAGCTGACAGGGCTCATCATTCATGAGTCCCTGGGACCACTAAAAACAAAGGCTATTTTATTTGGACACAAAAGCACTTGCAGCAACCATTTCCCCTGGTTCAGCAAAAACTAAAGTGAAAGTGAAAGTGAAGTCTCTCAGCCACATCTGATTCTTTGCGACCCCATGGACTGTAGCCTACCAGGCTCCTCAGTCCATGGAATTTTCCAGGCAAGAGTACTGGAGTGGGTTGCCATTTCCTTCTTAAAAACAAAGGCTATTTTATTTGGACACAAAAGCACTTGCAGCAATCATTTCCCCTGGTTCAGCAAAAAGTAAGTAAGCAAAAACGCCCAATTCCTGGATTCTTCTTGATAGAGGATAGACTGCATATATAATGTCCTGATTTTCCCAGTTCCTACCTGATAACTGGGCTTCCAATTAACCTACATCAGGGAGTTAAAGGGTCCAGGAGCCTAAACAGACATAAGAATGTTTCCCACATCTTTGGGGACACTGATGAGTATTGGCACACCCTCAACTATGGGAAGCCACTAAGGAAAAAGACAGGATTTGATCATAAAACTTTTAGAGACAATCAGGAGCTCCAGGCTGATTATGGAGGTTCATCTCCTACATAAGGCCAATGTGTCAATACTGGGGAAAGTGTCTGTTTTATACAGAAACCAACACAGAAAATCAAGAAAAGTAAAGATGAGGATGTTTCAAACAAAATAACAAATCTCTAGGAACTCACCTTAATGAAGCAGACATAAGTGTTTTACCCAATAGAGAGTTCAAAATAATGTAATAAAGATGCTTATTGAGGTCAGGAGAATAATGCATGAACAAGGTACGAATTTCAACAAAAAGACAGAAAATGTTTTTAAAAAGTACCAAACATAAATCATAGACATGAAAAACACAATAAATGAAGAACTCAACAGAGATGTTCATGAGTAGACCAGATCAAGTGGAAGAAAAGAATCAGACAAGGCAGTGGAAATCATCCAATCAAAAGAGCGAAAAGAAAGAATGGAAGAAAACAAAGATAACTCAAGGGTCACCGATTAGTGAACCAATTTAGGTATTCTAGGTCTTCAAGAAAGAAAAAGAGAGAAAGGGCAGAAAGCATATTCAAAGAAATGTGCCTGAAAACTTACTTAATATGGAAAAAGAAAGAGATATCCAGGTTAAGGAAGTCCAAAAAACTTCAAACAAGATTAATTCAAAGAGATCTACCCAGAGATACACTATAATGAAATTATCAAAAGTTAAAGATGGAGAGAATCTTAAAAGCAACAAGAGAAAAGTGACTATACAAGGGAATCCTCATTAAGCCTATTAGCAGATTTTTCAGCAGGAATGTTGCAGGCCATTGGGAATGGGATGATTAAAAAAAAAAAAACAAAAAACTGCTAAGAATAGAATAATTTACTCTACCCAGTAAACTTGTGCTTCAGAATTGGAGAGAGGGTTTTATAAACAAACAAAATCTGAAGGAGCTTATATGAAAGTTGTTAAAGGGAATTCTTTATTCTGAAATGAAAGCATGTAAGTTAGGAATATGAAAGTATAAAGCTCATGGGCAAATAAATAGTTAAATTCAGAATGATATTGTGATGGTGATGGTTAAATTTCTTAAAATTTTAAAGGTTGAAATACAAGAACAACTAAAACTGTAATACTTTGTTAATAAATATACAATATAAAAAAGATGTAAATTGTGACATCAAAAGCATAAAATGAAAGTGTAAACATGTAGATCTTTTTTATGTATTAATTTTCAAAATTAAGCTTATCATCTTAGCCTGTCATAAATATAAGATGTTGTATGTAAGCCTCATGATAACAAAGAATCAAAAACCTTTAGTAGATATCCAAAAGACAGGGACAAGAATCAAGGCATACCACAACAAAATCATCGATTTACAAAGAAAGACAGCAATAGAAGAGTAAAAGAATTACAAAAACCCAGAAGCAATTAAAATAATGGCATAAGCCCTTACCTATCAGTAATTCCTTTGGATGCAAATAGATTAAATTCTTCCATTAAAAACTGTAGAGTTGTTTTATGAATTAAAAATCAAGACCCAACTGTACAATGATAACAAGAGACTCACTTCAACTTTAAAAACAGTAAAGGAATGGAAAAAGATACACTATTGTAATGAGAAATAAAAGAAAGCAGCAATAGCTATAATTATATAGATTTGATAGCTATAATTATATAGACTTGAAGTCAAACACTGTAACAGGAGACAAAGAAGGTCATTCAGTTCAGTTCAGTCACTCAGTCATGTCCGACTCTTTGTGACCCCATGAATTGCAGCACACCAGGCCTCCCTGTCCATCACCAACTCCCGGAGTTCACTCAGACTCATGTCCATCGAGTCGGTGATGCCATCCAGC
This sequence comes from Bubalus kerabau, assembly GCF_029407905.1. Classification (NCBI taxonomy): domain Eukaryota; kingdom Metazoa; phylum Chordata; class Mammalia; order Artiodactyla; family Bovidae; genus Bubalus; species Bubalus kerabau. Next base: position 152,920,268 of record NC_073627.1, read on the forward strand.
CATCTCATCCTCTGTTGTCCCCTTCTCCTCCTGCCCCCAATCCCTCCCAGCATCAGAGTCTTTTCCAATGAGTCAACTCTTTGCATGAGGTGGCCAAAGTACTGGAGTTTCAGCTTTAGCATCATTCCTTCCAAAGAACACCCAGGACTGATCTCCTTTATAATGGATTGGTTGGATCTCCTTGCAGTTCAAGGGACTCTCAAGAGTCTTCTCCAATGCCATAGTTCAAAAGCATCAATTCTTCAGCGCTCAGCTTTCTTCACAGTCCAACTTTCACATCCATACATGACCACTGGAAAAACCATAGCCTTGACTAGATGGACCTTTGTTGGCAAAGTAATGTCTCTGCTTTTGAATATGCTATCTAGATTGGTCATAACTTTCCATCCAAGGAGTAAGCGTCTTTTAATTTCATGGCTGCAATCACCATCTACAATGATCTTGGAGCCCCCAAAAAGAAAGTCTGACGCTGTTTCCACTGTTTCCCCATCTATTTCCCATGAAGTGATGGGACCAGATGCCATGATCTTAGTTTTCTGAATGTTGAGCTTTAAGCCAACTTTTTCACTGTCCACTTCACTTTCATCAAGAGGCTTTTTAGTTCCTCTTCACTTTCTGCCATAAGGGTGGTGTCATCTGCATATCTGAGGTTATTGATATTTCTCCCGGCGATCTTGATTCCAGCCTGTGCTTCCTCCAGCCCAGCATTTCTCATGATGTACTCAGCATATAAGTTAAATAAGCAGGGTGACAATATACAGCCTTGACGTACTCCTTTTCCTATTTGGAACCAGTCTGTTGTTACATGTCCAGTTCTAACTGTTGCTTCCTGACCTGCATATAGGTTTCTCAAGAGGCAGGTCAGGTGGTCTGGTATTCCTATCTCTTTCAGAATTTTCCACATTACATAATGATAAAGAATAAATTTACAAAGAGGACATATTACTAGAATTATAAATTTTTATTCATTCAACATCAGAGTACCCTAAATATAGAAAGCAAATATTATTTCCTGACTTGAAGCAGGAAATAGGCAGCGATATAATACCGTGGGACTTCAATACCCAACTTTCAACAATGGAGAGAACATCCCCAAAGAAAATCAATAGAGAAATTATTGGACTTAAACTACATATCAGATCAGATGAACCTAACAGAAATATGAATATAACAGAAATATGCAGAACATTTCATCCAATACCCCTGGAATACACATTCGTCTCAAGCATACATGGAATACTCACCATGATAGATAATGTGTTAGGTCACAAAACAAGTCTTAACAAATTTAATATAATTGAAATTACTCTAACTTTCTTTTCCAACCACAATGATATGACAATCCATAACAGTAGGAAAGCCAGACATATCACAAATGTTTTTGTTGTTTAGTTGCTAATTCATGTCCAACTCGTGTGACCCCATGAACTATAGCCTGGCAGGCTCCTCTGTTCATGAGATTTCTCAGGCAATAATAACTGGAGTGGGTTGCCATTTCCTTCTCCAGGGGATATTCCTGACCCAGGAATCAAATCCATGTCTCCTACGTTATAGGTGGGTTCTTTACTGCTGAACCACTAGGGAAGCTCATCACAAATATATGGAGATTAAGAAAACATGTTCCTGAATGGCAAAAGGGTTAAAAGAGAAATCAAAAGGAAATAGGAAAGTTATTTTGAGACAAATAAAAATGAAATACAACATACTAAAACTTATGAGAAGTTCTAGAAAGCAAGATTATAATGATAATAGTATACATTAAGAAAAAAGAAAGCTCTCAAATAAGCAACCTAACAACTAAGAACATCAAGGAACTAAACAATGAATATAAGCTGAATGTTATCAGAAAGAAAAAAATAAAAATTAGGGCAGCTATAAATGAAAAAAAAAAGGACTAAAAATACAAAAGGAAAGACGACTGAAACTAAGAGCTGTTTTTTTAAAAACACATGTATACCTGTGGCGGATTCATTTTGATATTTGGCAAAACTAATACAATTATGTAAAGTTTAAAAATAAAATAAAAAAAAAAATTACGGTATGTATATTGGTTTTTCAGACATAAGTCTATTGCATATTAACAGACTATAATATTGTATAAACATTTCTTTAATATGCACTGGGGAACCCAAAAATTCATGTGGAGTGTTTTGTTGCAATATTCACTTTATTTTTGTTGTCTTGAACCACACCTGCAACATGTCCAAGGTATGCCTGTACACAAATGGAATATTATTCAACCTTTAAAACAGCAGTGCCCAATCTTTTTGGCACCAATTTTGTGGAAGACAGTTTTTTCACAGGCTGAGTGGGGGATGGTTTCAGGATGATTTAAACACATTACATTTACTATGCACTTTATTTCTATGATTACATTGTGATATATAATGAAATAATTATACAACTCACCATAACATAGAATCAGTGGGAGCCCTGAGCTTGTTTTCCTGCAGCTAGATGATCCTATCTGGGGGTGATGGGAGACAGAGACACCTGAAAGTGTGTTGCTTATGTCCAGTCTATTCCATGATTTTGTTTTGATCACTGTCACTGCAGAAAGCCCTGAGTCACAAAGATAGGATGTTGGAAATGGAAGCAGACTTTTCATTGCTTTTGTGGCAATCTCAGTATATTCTGCCTTGACTTCAATCCAAAATGTTAGAGATTTGAAGTTGCCTCAAACATAGTTTTTTCCCCCTCTGGGTTGGCAGTTTATTTAAAAAAAAAAAAGCACCCCAGTTATCTCATTGTCTTCCTTGTCCATTATTTTTCTTAACAGAACAAGTTACAAAAAATTGGAGAGAGGGTATAAATTATCTTTGCAGACTGACGTACTTGCAGAGGACTCCTGAATAATGACGATGATTCAAAAGCTCCTAGGTTTATTTCTGAATCAGGCAAAGAGCAAAGAACAACATAAGAAGGAATTTTGTTAACAGCAATCTTATAATACAACATTGATTATGACAGTCCAGTGGTTACAATTACATTCATGATAAGTCACTAAAATCACCCAGTTGCTTATACACTGGAGGTATCAGTGCAAGGAGTCATCTGAAGAGTGAAAACCAGAATTGGTAAGGCTTCTCTGGCAGTGTGCTTCTGACACCAGTGGCTGCTGGCTCAGTCACCCTCACTTTGAGTCCTGATCTTCTGTTTCATCTAAGAGGGCAGAGTAGATACCCCAGCTTTTTCAGTTCTTCCACCAGCTCCCCAGTTCTGGTGCATCTGCAGAAGAATGTCACCACCTCCTCCATGAACTTGCAGTTGAGGTACACTTGGGGGCTGGTGGGCTGGTTGGAATAGTCTTTAATGCCTTGTGGGAGCTGGGGGTTGTCTAGCACATTGTAGGTTGTGGGATCTGTACCATGGCATTGCTGAAGCGGCACTGGAGCTGCTCTGGCATCCCCTTGAGGAAGACCACCACCTTGTCCTTCCCCAATGTGTCCAGGTGCTCCAATGAGCTGCTTCCACCTAAGCTCACCACCTGCACACCTGGGGCCCTACAGGCATTCTCTGTGCCCCCAGAGAAGCAGAGACCTGCTTGGCTCAGGGATCCTCTCATCCCCACATGCTGGCCAGAGCCCTTAACTGCCCCAAACATACTTTTAAGGCTACTGTCATTTCTGATCTCAAGCAACTAATCCTCTCCTAGCATCACCAAATTCAGTTCACCTGGTTTATTCACAAATAGGCTGCAGATCCATTCCTTCCCAGATTGGGGATCATCTGTGGTTGGGAAATAATGCTCAAACCCTTTTGAAAGCTGAGATAGGTAATCACGCACCATTTGGGAGAAAGAAGCCCCTGGCTCAATCTCTTTCAAAATCTCTGCTAATGTTTGAAACATGTTAAAAACAAAAACAAAACCCAAACTTTTCACCCCCATAACTGCTGTTTAACTTTGAATGCAGCCACTTTATCTGCTGACTTGAACAAGTTGTCATGCTCGCCTGAAGGGACAGATTGAGTTCATTGAGCAGGTTGTATATGTCACACAAGTGAGCAAGTTTTGTGGTCCATTCTGTGTCAGTGAAATATGCTGCCAGTGGTGACCATTTTTCTAAAAGAATTATTTGGAGAAGCTCTCATAACTCAAAAACTCTAGCCAGTGATATACCTTTAGAAAACCATCTCACATTTGTGTTTAAGAGAAGACGTGTGTGCTCTGTGTCCGTCTCCTCACAGAGGTGTGTGATGTGAGTTAAGAGCATGTGTTTTAATATGGTTGATAATTTTAATCACATCCTGAAAAACATTGTTAAGTTCAGGTGACAATTTTCAGCTAGACGATATTTCTTTATGCATGACACAATGTGTAGGCTCACATTAAGAAGTGACCTTTTTGACCGGAGTAGTGAAACCAGAAAGCCATCCAGTCATGGCAGCCACTGTGTCTGTGCCTGCATGCATGAGTGCTTAGTCACTCAGTTGAGTCCAGCTCTTTGCAATCCCATGGGCCATAGCCTGCCAGGCTTCTCTATCCATGGGATTCCCAGGCAAGAATACTGGAGTAGGTTGCCATTTTCTACTCCATCTGTCTGCACATACAAACACAAAATGACCAGTTAAGTTTTCCTAATACATAATCAATCAGAGACTTGAATAGTTCTGCAGCTGTGGTGTTCATTTGCAACTAAAGGGCACACAACATATCCTCATGCACATCCTCCTGAGAAACTGCACAAAAACAAGTGTTCTTGCCTATTTGTCAACATCGGTAGACTTGTTAACCTGGGTTGTATACCACAGTGACTCATTAACTCTCTTTAACAACTGTACCTCAATATCCTCTATTTCATCAATTCATCTAGTTATGGTGCTAAATGAAGAGGAATATGTGCCATGTTTTGAACTGCAGCCTCTCCTCAAAATTCATGACAAATGTCCTTAGCAGCAGGCATGATCAACTCTTCACCAATAGTAAAGGGCCTCATAGCTTTAGCCACTAAGAATGATGCTCTCAGTGCAGACACATTTGATGAAGTGGTGGCCTTCAATAATTGCTTCTGTTCTTCATGCTCACATTTTTTTTTCCTTTTGAAAAACTCCAAAGCCTTGTCTTTTAATGCAGAATACTCGGTCTCCATGTGGCAAAGCAATTTTGAGGGTTTCATAGCTTCTTTGGATATCCAGCCACTACATATTGTACAAAGCAGGCTTGAAGAATTTGGACTGCCTGTTGCAATGAACCTGTAATTTAAGTAGGATTCTTGGTATTTTCTTTTAAATGTAGCTTTCTTTTCATTGGCAGTCCTATTCTCTTCTGCCATCTCATCATTGGATCTTCCCCGTTCAAAGAATCTCCCCAGCAAATTTGTTTTTTTCTCATTTTGGCTAGGGTTAGCTTCAGGGCTTAAAAAACAGTAAGACAAGTGTGCAGTGTGGGAAAGAGGCATGGACAGAAGTGGTAAATAATAGGTAGGATCCACATGAACTAAAATAAGTGTCGGATTCTGACTTAAACCTGCCACCAGATGAGCTGTATAACTGAAGTACATCAACTCATTTGCCACAGCTTAATTGTCGCTTGCTGCTCACTAATAAGGTTTTGGCATGAGTCTACAAGCAGTTGATTTATTATGGCCTCTGTGCAGTCAAACCTCTCTGCTAATGATAGTCTGTGTTTGTAGCTGCTCCCCAGCACTAGCATCACCGCCTCGGATCATCAGGTATTGGCTTCTCATAAGGAGCATGCAACGTAGATCCCTTGCATGTGCAGTTCACAGTAGGGTTCTCGCTCCTATGGGAATCTAATGCCGCCACTGGTCTGACAGGAGGCAGAGCTCAGGCAGTAATGTGAACAATGAGCAGCAGCTATAAATACTGATAAAGTTTCTCTTACTCACCTGCTGCTCACCTCCTGCTATCCGACTTGGTTCCTAATGGGCCCTAGACTGGTTTGTGGCCTGTGGGTGGGAAACCCTGCTTTAAAAAGAAGAAAATCCTGCTATTTGTGACAGCATGGATGAAACTGACAGAGATTATATTAAGTGAAATAAGCCAGATACAGAAAGACAAATACAAATACTGCATGATATCACTTTAATATGGAATACAAAACAGTCATAGAAGTGGGGTGCAGGATGGTAGTTGACAGGAGATAGGGGGTGGCAATATGGGCAGGTATTGATCAAGGAGTACAAAGTTTCAGGAATAAAGAATAGGTTCTGAAAATCTATTGTACAATGAATAGTAAACAATACTGTATTGTATACTTATAATTTTCTAAGACAGTAGATCTTAAGTGTTTGCACCAAAAATAAAGAAAATGGTGACTATATGAGATTAATTGGCTTGATTGCAGCAATTATTTTAAAAATGTATGTGTACATCAAAACATCAAGTTGTGTGTCTTTTATATATATATATATATATATATATATATATATTTGTCTATTATACCTCATAACCAGTCCATTCTGAAGGAGATCAGCCCTAGGATTTCTTTGGAAGGAATGATGCTAAAGCTGAAACTCCAGTACTTTGGCCACCTCATGCGAAGAGTTGACTCATTGGAAAAGAGTCTGATGCTGGGAGGGATTGGGGGCAGGAGGAGAAGGGGATGACAGAGGATGAGATGGCTGGATGGCATCACCGACTTGATGGACATGAGTCTGAGTGAACTCCGGGAGTTGGTGATGGACAGGGAGGCCTGGTGTGCTGCAATTCATGGGGTTACAAAGAGTCGGACATGACTGAGCAACTGAACTGAACTGAACTGAAAGATAGGAAGAAAAAATAAATGAGGTACTGATTTATCCTGTAATATTCATGAACACTGGAAATTATGCTGGGAAAGAAGTCAGACATAAATGGTCACATACTATGTAATTACATTTATCGATATATGAAATATCCAAATAGATGTATCTGCACAGACAGAAAACAGATTGGTGATTGCCCAGATGTTAGGTGAAAGAAGGAACAGAGTGTAACTGCTCCATGAGCAGGTTTCCTCTAAGGCAATAAAAATGGTTTTGAACTAGAAAAAAGTAAGGATTACACAACACTGTGTGGAGAAGGCAATGGCACCCCACTCCAGTACTCTTGCCTGGAAAATCCCAAGGAGGGAGGAGCCTGGTGGGCTGCAGTCCATGGGGTCGCTAAGAGTCGGACACGACTGAGTGACTTCACTTTCACTTTTCACTTTCCTGCATTGGAGAAGGAAATGGCAACCCACTCCAGTGTTCTTGCCTGGAGAATTCCAGGGACAGTGGAGCCTGATGGGCTGCCATCTATGGGGTCGCACAGAGTCGGACACGACTGAAGCGACTTAGTAGCAGCAGCAGCACACAATGCTGTGAAAGTACTTGAAGCCATTTAACAAGTTAAAATGGTTGATTTAATCAGTCAAATAATAAACCCTCTCCTCAAGTTACTTTTAGTTTACTGTGTCAGTGCAAGTTTTAATATGAATTATATCTTTAAAGAAAAAAACAGCCTCATTTCACTCCAAATAGAAGATGGCAGAGTAGGAGGATGTGGAATTTGTGTCTCCTCACAACTACAACATGAATGCATCGGAGCAATTCTCACAGAGCACCTATTAGGTGCTAGAGTGGGGGACCTCAAGCACCTAAGGGAATGGGAGGAATCCCTGCACAACCAGGTAGGACGTGGCAGGGAAAGAGGGGGAAGAAAAGTGGAGGCAAGATGGGATCGGTGCCCCTGAATGGTGCTGGGGAGGAAGAGAGGCTCCCACATCCAGAGGGCCCTTCTCACAGCAAGGGGATTAGCAGGGAGGGAGAGGGACTCTGGCGGAGTTGCGGGGATCAGAGCGGAACATGAAAAGTGGCTCCCCCCCGACTGCTCAGGCCCCAGTGAGACTGCCAGGGTCCTGGGCCTGAGCCCCACCCCTCTCAGGGCCTCTTCTGGCGCTGAGTGAGAAAACTCACTCAGAGACCAAGGACCTGGCCAGCACTCCTATCCCAGGGGCATTATCACCACCATGTATGGTCTTGAAGGGGTCACACTGAATGCCTACCACTTGCTCAATATCGTATTTGATTTTACAGAGAAATAATAGTCACATTAACATCCCTATTGCAGAAGGTATTCTTGTGACTTTGATAGTGAGCTTGCATTTAAAGAGCATTTTTAAAGTAAATCTTCCCAAACGTGATTATGAATATGTGAATGTTTTTGATCTTGTACATTCAATAATATGAAACTACGATGACTTAAGGTATCGTATGATTAAGTATGATTAAGGTAGGGAAAAATATTTCCTTTCTCCCTAAAAACGTGTCAGAATAATTTGGGTTATAAAAGCCTGGAATCATAAAGGCTGATGGTAAAAAACATGTGATTGGGATAGCGCTAATTAGGTACTTTCTGAAATATTTTTCTTTCTTCTTTCTGAAGTATTTTAAGCTACAGAGAAGCTTGTTAACTATAATAGGGCTCATTGAAGGCAGATTATTCAGAAATGAGCAGGGCCCTGCCTGCCCTCAAATGCATGTGTAGGAGAGATGCTCTCAGTTCAAGCCAGGCTCTCTGTGCCCTGAAATATGGCTAAAGCTTCACAGTGCTTTGAAGACAACTTACAAGGAGAGGAGTGTGTACAAGAAAGCAACAGAGCATGGCTCTTAGGGACGATCACATTTCAGGGGCCAAATAGTCTGGATTTGGCCTGGTCCCCAGTCCTGAGCAAGTTTGGAAACATCACAGAGTCTCTCAAATATATGTTGTTAAGAAGTCTTTAAATTCTTATTTTATGTTTATTTTTAACTGGAGTATAATTGCTTTACAATATTATGTTGGCTTCTGTTATACAGAGTGAAGTAAGTCAAAAAGAGCAAAACAAATTTCATATGTTAGCACATATATATGGAATATATAACATAGAAAAATTGTACTGATGAACCTATTTGAGGGGCTGGAATAGAGATGAGACACAGAGAACAGACTTTGGACACAGTGGGGTAAGGAGAGGGTAGGGCATATTGGGAGAGTAGCACTGATATATTTACACTACCATGTGTAACATAGCCAGTGGGAAGTTGCTCTGTAGGCACAGAGAGCTCAACCTGGTGCTCTGTGAAGTCTTTCAATTCTATACCAGCTCTGTAATTCTTTATTTACATTGTTTAATCAGTTTGCCACAATTTATTGTGTGACCTTTTGCAATCCTCATTAGGTTTCAGCAGCTTTGAACTTTTCACTTACCTTGACATCAGAGCTCTACAAAGTTGTCTAATTAATGAAAAAGTCCATATAGTATGATAGCAGGTATCTTGAGAGACTGCCTTTCTATCTTAATGTTATTCATCGATTACTAAACTTGTCTATGTGTGGTTAACCTTGTCATCGGTTAGCAAATATTATTTAGCAGAAAGTAATGTTTCTAATGGAGAAGGAAATGGCAACCTACTCTGGTACTTTTTCCTGAAGAATTCCATGGATGGAGGAGCCTGGTACGCTACATACAGTCCATGGGGTTGCAAAGAGTCGGACACGACTGAGTGACTTCACTTTCTTTCTTTCTATAGTTCATTTTGGAGAAGGAAATGGCAACACACTCCAGTGTTCTTGCCTGGAGAATCCCATGGGCGGAGGGGCCTGGTGGGCTATGGTCTACGGGGTTGCAAAGAGTTGGACATGACTGAGCAACTAACACACACACACACAGTGTTTCTAATACAGTGCTTCAAAAATTACATTAAATTTCTGCCTTATACCTTAAATTTATACCTTAAGGTATAATTTATACCTTAAATTAAATTAAGGTATAGTCTCCTGGTATAATTATTTAAAAATATTTATTTATTTGGCTTCATTGGGTCTTAGTTGTGGCACACAAGATCCCTGTTACATCATGCAGGATCTTTCATTATGGTACATGGACTCTCTAGCTGTGGTACAAGGGCTCAGTAGTTGTGGGGCACAGGTTTAATTGCTCCTCTCATGTGGGATCTTAGATACCTAACCAGGGGTTGACCCCAAGTCCCTGCATTGCAAGGTAAATTCTTAACCACTAGACCACCATGGAAGTCCCCTGATATATATATATATATTTTTTTTTTTTTCTGTTATTATTGAACTTGAGCAAGGCCTCATGTCCTCCACCTGCATTTTTTTCTGTAAAAAAAAAAAAAAACTTGAGCTAAATAATAAGTTTAATCAGAGAAGTGAGAAAATGCAGAAATAAAGGAAAGTAATAAAAAAAAAAAAGAGGATCCAAAATAACTATAATTATAGTTATAAAAACGAATCCAAATTAACTATAGTTTAGTCAGTAAGCAGAGTCAAGGACCTTTAGTTTCTTCTCAAGGGCCATAGATAATATTCTGAGTCATATCCTGTGAGCTGTCTTATAAATACTGAAACCACTACCAGGTAGAAGAAGTCAGCTACATGATGACCAGACTGTGGCCATTACATAAGCTGCCACATTTCCGAGAATTGGCCTGAAGGAAACGGGAACAAACTGATGCAGTAACTGAAGATTAACTGCTCTTAAAACAATCAAGATGACTCTGGTCAGACAACCACATGACAAATTTGAAGACGACTGTCAGAGCTGACTGTGCTGTTTCTGCTTGTAGCCCCCTGCCTCTGTCTATGAAAGCTGTTGTCTACAGGTTGTCTGTGGGTGGGGGTGCCAGCCTTCAGACAGGAGTCCACCTTCTCCTACCCCTCTCCCCCAACCCCCGCCCTGGTTGCTGGCATCCAAAACAGAGCAAACTTTCCTTTACACTCATGTTACACCTTTATTGGCTTTTGAATGGAGCTGGACCCCACTTTCAGTTCCATTATGTTACCAATGATAAAATGACTGCCTCAAAGTTGAAGTTGTCTTGAATGGTTGAGCACTCTCAAAAAAAAAAAAAAAAAAAAAAAAAAAACCACGCTTCTATACAGATTTTTTTTCTTATTCGAGCACAGTATTTTTTAATGATTTGTTTTGGAATAATTGTAGATACACAGGAAGTTGCAAAATTAGGACAGAAAGGCCCCGAGTAATCTTCATCTAGTTTTCCTAATTGGTTACATTTTATGTAACAATAAGACACTATTAAAGCTAGGAAATTGATATTGGGACAATATATGTGTGTGTTTTATAACGTGTATTTAATAACATGTGCAGCCACCACTATGGCTTCCCTGGTGGCTCAGTGGTAAAGAATCCATCTGCCAATGTAGTAGACACGGGTTTGATCCCTGAGTCAAAAAGATTCCCTGTAGTAAGAAATGGCATCCCGACTTCAGTATTCTTGCCTGGGAAATCTCATGGATGGAGGAAGCTGGTGGGCTACAATCCATGGTGTTGCCAAGAGTCGGGCATGAATGAGCACATGATAAAGTCAACAAATAGAGTAACTCAATGAGGAACTACAAATTATAAAAAAAGGAAACAAATATAAATTCTGGAATTCAAAACTACAAAATAATTGAAATGGAAAATTGACTAGGGGTTCAACAGTGCATTTGAGATGGTAGAATAAAGAATCCATAAATTTGAAGATGGATTAATAGAAATCAATGTAAAAAACAAACAGAAAAGATTGAGGAAAAATGAGCTATGAGACCCATTAAGCACACTAGCAAACATGGAAACAATCTCAAAAAGCAGGAAGAGAAAGAGGAAGAAGAAAAAATACTTGTAGATATGACTGAAGTCTTACCAAATCTGATGGAAAACATTAATCTACAGACTCAATGTTTACGTCTAGTAAAATGAAAGCAAAAAGATACATCTAAGACACATCCTGGTCAAAATGTGGAAAAACCAAGGTAAACTCTTGGAGCAAGAGAAAAACTGTTCCCCATATACAAGAGAACCACAGTAAAACTAAACACTGACAATCAGAAAGAGTAGAGGGAAGGCTGTGTGATGACATATTCAAAGAGCTGAAAGAAAAATATTGTCAACCTAGGATGGCATGTCTAGAAAATCTATCCTTCAAAAAAAGAAAGAAAAATAAAAATATTCCCAGATAAAAAAAGAGCTGGAGAATTTGAAGCTAGCAGTCCTACTTATAAATACTACTGAAGAAAGCTTTTTGAACTGAAAAAGAAAAAAAGAAGGTTGATTCTTAGATTTGAAAATGCTGAATTAGGCTTCCCTGATAGCTCTGGTAAAGAATCTGCCTACCAGTGCATGGGATACAGATTCGATCCCTGCTCCAGGAAGATCCCACATACCATGGATCAACTAAGCCCATGTGCCACAATCTCTAACCCTGTTCTCTAGAGCCCAGGAACCACAACTAGTGAGCCCACACAATGAAACTGAAACCTGAGTGCCCTAGAGCCTGTGCTCCACCACAAGAGAAGCCACCACAATGAGACACCTGTGCAATGCAACTAGAGAGTAGCCCCTACATGCTGCAACCAGAGAAAAGCCCATGCAGGAACAAAGACTCAGCACAGACAAAAATGAATAAACAAGTAAAGAAAATTATTAGAAACAAGAAAATGATAGCTTGATTTGTTAAAGGATATGTGTATATCCTTAAGGGCTTCCCTGGTGGCACAGAGGTTAAAGCATCTGCCTGCAATGTGGGAGACCTGGGTTCGATCCCTGGGTCAGGAAGATCCCCTGGAGAAGGAAATGGCAACCCACTCCAGTATTCTTGCCTGGAGAATCCCATGGACAGAGGAGCTTGGTGGGCTACAGTCCGTGGGTCACAAAGAGTCGGACACGACTAAGCGACTTCACTTTCACTTTCACTTTGATGAGGACTGCCAGGTTTATATGTGTGTGTTTTAAAAATCTTGAAGAAGGAAATGGCAACCCACTCCACTGTTCTTGCGTGGAGAAACCCAGGGATGGGGGAGCTGGTGGGCTGCCGTCTATGGGGTCACACAGAGTCGGACACGACTGAAGCGACTTAGCAGCAGCATGTGTATATCAGTAGAGAATGTTCCAAAAGTTTTTGTGGACTTTATTAATTTTAGAAATAAGGATGTTGGAAATGTATGAAAAATTTATTTGAAAGCTTAACTATTTTAATTTATTTTATACTTCATAGCTTTGTAAATTTCAAGTATTTTTTTTTGTTTAATTTTTAAGTTCCTGTGGCTGAATATAGTGAAGATTAAAAAAATTTAATGTTTTCAAAATTCACATGGCTGAAGAAGTATGATTTAGATCCATACAGAAATGGATACCAGAAGTAGAAGTTATTAAGAAGAGGTGGCCAGAATACACAGAAGAACTATACAAAAAAGATCTTCATGACCCAGATAACCACAATGGTGTGATCACTCACCTAGAGCCAGACATCCTGGAATGCGAAGTCAAGTGGGCTTTAGGAAGCATCGCTATGAAGAAAGTTAGTGGAGATGATGGAATTCCAGTTGAGCTATTTCAAATCCTAAAAGATGATGCTGTGAAAGCGCTGCACTCAATATGCCAGCATATTTGGAAAACTCAGCAGTGGCCACAGGACTGGAAAAGGTCAGTTTTCATTCCAAACCCAAGGAAAGGCAATGCCAAAGAATGTTCAAACTACCACACAATTGCACTCATCTCACACACTAGCAAAGTAATGCTCAAAATTCTCCAAGCCAGGCTTCAACAGCACATGAACTGTGAACTTCCAGATGTTCAAGCTGGATTTAGAAAAGGCAAAGGAACCAGAGATCAAATTGCCAACATCTGTTGGATCATAGAAAAAAAACAAGAGAATTCCAGAAGAACATTGACTTCATTGACTACACTAAAGTCTTTGACTATGTGTATCACAACAAACTGTGGAAAATTCTTCAAGAGATGGAATACCAGACCGCCTGACCTGCCCCTTGAGAAATCTGTATGCAGGTCAAGAAGCAATAGTTAGAACTGGACATGGAACAACAGACTGGTTCCAAACTGGGAAAGGAGTATGTCAAGGCTGTATATTGTCACCCTGCTTATTTAACTTATATGCAGAGTACATCATGTGAAATGCTGAGCTGGATGAAGCACAAGCTGGAATCAAGATTGCAGGGAGAAATATCAATAACCTCAGATATGCAGATGATACCACCCTTATGGTGACTGCAGCCATGAAATGAAAATACTTTTACTTCTTGGAAGAAAAATTATCACCAAACTAGACAGCATATTAAAAAGTACTGACAAAGGTCTGTCTAGTCATAGCTATGCTTTTTCCAGTAGTCATGTATGGATGTGAGAGTTGGACTATAAATATAAAGAAAGCTGAGTGCTGAAGAATTGATGCTTTTGAACTGTGTTGTTGGAGAAGACTCTTGAGAGTCCTTGGACTGCAAGGAGATCCAACCAGTCAATCCTAAAGGAAATCAGTCCTGAGTATTCATTGGAAGGACTGATGCTGAAGCTGAAGCTCCAATACTTTGGCTACCTGATGCAAAGAATTGACTCATTTGAAAAGACCCTGATGCTTGGAAAGATTGAAGGCAGGAGGAGAAGGGGACAACAGAGGATGAGATGGTTGGATGGCATAACGAACTCGATGGACATGAGTTTGAGCAAGCTCCGGAAGTTGGTGATGGACAGGGAAGCCTGGCATGCTGCAGTCCATGGCGTCACAAAAGTTGGACATGACTGAGCAACTGAACTGGCCTGAACTGAAAGAAGTATGATAGAAATTTAAGTTCTATGTCTGGGTTGATGCAAAGCACTAATATTACCATGTGGAAAATTCAGAGTTACAAACAAGGGCATCCTGACAGTAAAAATATCTGGGAACCCTGTCTGAGTTCCAGATGGGATGAACTGACACTTGACTAAAATCTCTGCCTAACAGGATGAGAAGTTAGGATGGGAAGGCTCAGAGAAGGTAGATGAATAAAGCTGAAAGGCTCAATGTTTGGGGAGGGACCAGGATCCAGCCTCCTCTTCTATCACTCCCTCCTTACCTTCAGGAGCCCTTTGTGACCAGACCACAGCTCTATGATGTGGGCCTAGGACTTAAGTCCTCAAGTGGACACCCTGTGCTCAGTTGCCTGAGGGCAGCAGTGTGATATAGATGATGGAGAATTTTCTCTTTTCTCTGAAAAGCACTTTTGGTATTTGGCTGAACTCCTGTTCCACTTACTGGGTAACTGATACCATCCTTGCCTTTCTATTTGGACTGGGGCTCTTTTTCCTGTTCCTTCCCTATCTGGAGAATAATCCATCCTTTCCACCTCCCAGGAAACATGGAGACATTAAGGTAAGGAACCCTTGGCACAGCTTCACAAGCACATGGTTCTCTCTTCTATTATTATTTTCACTTTTCTGAATCAATTAGAGAGACCCCTGAGATGGGAAAGAATATGACATCTATTCTCTAGGAAGTATACAACATCATCCCTCTAGGGACAAGCCAGTCTGGGAAGGGGATACAGTGAACACTAGGATTTCTAGCCAAAAGGTCTCAGACCAGTTGTGCAGGTGTGGTAGAGGGATCCAGGGCAAGTCCCAAACATAGCGACCAGGGGCTGAGGATTGGATACTGAGTTTACTCAAAGCCAGAAGACAGACTCCTGAGCACCAGTTTATCAGCCATGAACAGGTATCTTGGACGAGGGCTGATCTGAGGGCAGTGCTGAGGCCCTGAGAGCCTCAGAGAGGGGGCTGGAGTAGGGCCCTGGACTTGGGAAGCAGAGACCTACCTGATGGAGCTCAAATTCACCAGTGGGTCTGAGAATGCGTGTTTCTTGAGTAGAGGAACAGTGACAAAGGAACCACAGTGAATCTCACATTGAAAGTCCTTCTTTATGTTCTTCAAAAAAATTATTCTTATTCCCTTTAAAAATGAGTAAAAGGAAAGAAAAAACATGAAAAAACACAAACACAAAGAAAAAACACAAACTCTGCTAGTTAAATGTATAAAGTCACATTATGTATGGACACTGAGTGTCTGATGCTTCTCTAGAAAGGGGAGAGTGAGAATGGGGTCCCAGGCCCTCGCTTTTTCTGTCTCTCAGCCTCAAACTGAGCCAAGGAGAAGAAGGAGTCGGAAGAAAAATGCAGCTGTGAAAGGTAGGTTATGCCATTCAGCCCTGTGTGCCCTGGGTGTTAGCCCCCACCCTCTCTGGCCCTAAGGGCACAGCTCAATGGGTTCTGAGGAGACCAGTGGCTGGGCCCGCCCCTCAGGAAACAGAACCCCCACGGAGGCTCCTGAGGAGCAGAGCGGAACACAGATACTTCCCAGATTCCATGTGCAGAATGAAGCTGTGAGGGTCCTGAAAATGGGTGTGGCCCAGCAGGGGTATGTGGGCTGCTTTGGACCAATAGCACCTGGATTGGGAGGTGGGACCTGCAGGTTCAAGTGTGGACTTGTTAACTTTGCTCAGATTCATCTGTGAGGTGACCCCTGCCCATTTTCCTCCACTGAGGGGTTGTGAGGGCAGCAGGAAGCAATGGATGTGGAAGCACTTTGTAAATGATAAACCCTTTCCTGAGGTTCACCATCACTGTCACGGACCCTTAGACAGCCTTGGACCCTGCTGCCTGGACTCCAGTCTCCCAGTGGTGTCCCTTTAAAGGAGGGGTCAGCCTCCTTTAAGACCCCTAGGCTGCTGCCTTCCCCACCATAAACCACTCTGCTGATTTTCAGCTTGCAGAGATTGCCAGAAAGAATTGGAAGAGGTCCGGGACCTGACTTCACTTCTGCAAATGTAATGACTCTTCCCCTTCTCTCCTGGGTTCTTATTCCTCCCAGATCCTATGGTGGATCCCAGGGCCACAGGCAGCCTGGGGCTGAGCTGGGAGGGGGAGTCCTAGGGTGGGGGTTTGGCAAAAACCCTGGTGTGAGGGACAGCAGGGGGCCAGGGAAGGCTGTGGGCTGCAAGTGCCCACCCTTGCCTGGCCTGCCCAGTCCTCCTGGCCCTAGGGGCTCCTGGCTGCAGCTTGTGCCTCCTGTCTCCTGCAGACACCTGGGGAGGTTCCCTGAAAAGGGCAACTTTCATCAACTCTCCTCTCAAGAAGCCCCTGGGAAGGTGAGCAAAGCAGCACCTGCTGGAGCCCACCAGCCATACAGGGAAGAGACTGCTCCCACCGTGTCCCCGGCTCCTCTGACTGAGCAGCCTCTACCTCAGGCCTGCACCCTTTCTTCAGATTCAGTTCCCTCCTCATTTTCTGTTCACTCAGATTCCTCCTTGAGTGCTTCTCAAATACCAGAGCCTTTCCTTCCCCTGGACAGCCTTTCACCCCAGCCACTGGCTGTTTCTCCTACACCGCCATGCTCTCCTGATGCAGTGGCCTGCCCTGGACCTCCGACAGCCTCCTCTGTCCCACAGCCACCAGCCGCCATGCTGAATCTCAGTCAGGGTGAATCTGTGGCACTCCCATTGGGCACCGTCCCACACAGGTCATCTCTACCCTCCCCATGGAGACCAGCCATCTCAGGCCTACTCCATTCAAGCTGCCCCCTTTCAGCCCTGTCTTGGTGGCAGGGGGCTGAAAAAACCTGGAGTTCCTCAACTGTGACACACTTTGAGTCCCAGCAAGAACACCTTTCCAGTCACCCAGTGGAGGCCTCGTTCTGGGGAGACCTCACAAACAGACAGGTAGAGCCTGGTAGCCTCTCTTTTGTGAACCCAGATGTCCAGAAGCTGCTGGAGATACTAATCACCAAGAGAGTAGAATTAAAGATTTGGAAGAAGAAAGGAAAGGAGGTGGAGGCAAGCTTTTGGATCATAAAAAGCAAACCAGAACAACTGCTTGGTCCCGAGAGGGCCCCATATGCTGGCACTTTGGGGGACCGTCTACAGAAGACATGCAGCCACCTCTTCTGGGGTCTCCCTTTTCTGCACAGTGAGTCTCTGGTGGCTACTGTCACAGTACCTGGGTCCCCTTTAGAGTTACACCCTATCTTATTTAACAGATGCTCTAAGACCAAACCACTCCAAATTCCAGCTAAAGCAACATCACAACTGTCATTGGCCCAGCCCTCGACCTCCACTGTGGCCCGGGTACAACCCAGACCCTTGATTCCAACCATGGCCCAGTTTCAACCACCACCTCAGGGTCACATGGAGACCCAGGCCCAACACCTACCCTTGACTTCAGTCCTGCCCCAATATCAGCCACAACCTTGGGTTTACTTGGAGACTCAGACCCAACCCCTACCCTTGACTCCAACTATGCCCCATTGTCAAGCACAAACTCGGGCTCACATTCAGACCCAGGCCCAACCCCAACCCTTGTCTACAACCATATCCCAATGTCAACCATCATCTCGGGCTTACATGAAGACCCAGGTCCAACCCCTACCCTTGATTCCAGCTATGCCCCATTGTCAAGCACAAACTTGGGCTCACATTCAGACCCAGGCCCAACCCCAACCCTTGTCTACAACCATACCCCAATGTCAACCATCACCTCAGGCTCACATGGAGACCCAGGTTCAAACCCTACCCTTGACTCCAATCATGCCCCAATGTCAACTGTCACCTAGGTTTCAGTTAGAGACCGCTGCTCACATCTCACCATCTCTTCCAATCCAACCATCTTCTTCTAAACCACACATTAGGTACGGTGAAGTATCTCATGCAACAGTCCAAAGTAAGGGACAAACTTCTGTCCCAAATGCAATTCAAAACCTGGAACATCACTTTTTGATAAAACACTTAGAAAGTAGGAAAATTATACCCTCTTTGGGTAAAAGATATCAGCATGTCTTTAGTCAAGTCACCCACAACCATTCCCAGGAGAGCAGGCCTTCCCAGGCCCACATCTCTGTCTCCACCCCTTTTGGGGATTTGATCAGGCCTGAGGTTTGGGAGAAACTGGAGCACCACCTTTCTAAAAGGTTCATGCAGCAACAGAGTGACCTGCCCTGCAGAATCCAAGCTTCTCATAAAGTTATGCAGCTTCAGGGTGAATTCCCAAAGCTTTGTGAGGTACAGGCTAAGAAGGGGCCCTCAATACCCTCTGCAGTTCTAGACAAAAGCAGCCAGGACACACAGAAGATGAGGTCCAGATCCTCAGCAAGGATCCCACCAGAGAAGGACCTTTGTCAGGATATAGAACAAAGTGTGGGGAAGATCATAAAAGACCTGTACGTGATCCCAGCCAACACCACAGTGAAGGTTCCAAGAGTGAAGCCTGAGTCACAAAGAGAGTTGAGCCCAGACAGGAAGCATCCAGAAGATTTGGGAGTCCTTATGGGCATGAACACTAAGCAGATTCAAGAGAGTCCAATCCCTGTGGGTGTCCATTGTTTGAGACTTGCTGCCAACTGCATCGTAGACCTTTCTGGAGAGTCAAATGCTTATCAAGAAACAGAAAATCTAGATTCCTCTCAGGATGGGGAAGCCTCCATGAACACCTTCCATGAGTCTCTTGTCCTGAGTCCTTGTGTCCGACAGGAGTTGGAAGCATATATACTAAAATTTCGGGTGACGCATATGTGGGGCTTACTCCTCAAGGTCTTCAAGTTCATACTTAGCTTGAATTTGAGAAAGGCCCACCACATACCCCTTCCAGGATCCACCTTGAAAGCTACTTGTGAATCTGGGGACCACTCAAAAGCCCAGTCTACAAAGATCTTTGGAAAGCCTCCTCAGCCCCAAGCTGGAAAGAGAATGATAACAGCTGAGGCAGCTTCCCCCATGGAGACTGCCTTCTCCACTCCCTCATGGGCCAGCGAGGAAACCCAGCGAGTCATGGGAGGACCCCTACCTGGTGGCATCCTTAAGCCCTCAGAGGTCCCTCTGACTAGACAGGGAGACAAGCCACCTTCTCAGACACCTATGTACAACTTTGTGGGCAGAATCTGGCACAATGAGTGTATCATGGGGGCTGACAAAGGCAGCCTGGAGCCTTTGATCAGTCCAAGTCCAGCAATGGTCAGGAATGTGCCACAGGAGGAAACTGGGGAATGGGCTTTCCCAGACTCCTACTCTAACGTGACAGTAGTGGAACTTGATGAAAGGTCCCAATCTCCCATGGAACAAGAAGCCATAGAGGGGGACTCTGGTTGGAAAAGTACTTTTGAACCTTGTTTGCTGATCAAATCACAAAGTAATAATATGGATTTGAGGAGATCACAGTCTCAAAAATTCAATAAATGCTTCTCATTGAATACAAAGTCTGTTGCCTCAAGTCTAGATCTACACTTTGATGCACAGTTTCGTAAGCTTGAGTGCCAAGGTTTCACAGATGGGCAGAAAGAGGCTCAAGGCCAGGCCATTGGCATGCTCCTTCAAGACTGTGAAACTGGGGCCACTGGCACGCTTCTCAAAAACTGTCGCTCAGATATGTTCATTGCTGCAAACAACTTGGCTTCTCAGGAATCCCTGTCCTGTTCCCAGACCTTGTCCAGTGGAGGCACGACCAATTCCCAGATGCTCTATGATGCTTCATCAACTGGAGGGAGCAGCCAGGGGCAGCAGGAAGTCCTAAGATGGCAGCCCCAACGTACGTGCCAGAGCAAGAAGTTTGTCCCCACTGATGGGAGAGGGAATTACAGAAGGTCCAAACTAGGACAGCGTAAAAAAAGATTGGCAGAACGGAGGGCCTATCAGGCCTGCAGGATGAACCACGCTGGCCAGAAAAAGGAATCAGCGGAGTCACTAAGCAAGTCCCGCCAGTTTACCTTGAAGAAAGGACAGGTTCCTTTAGAAAGCCACTTCAGAATATGGATTAAGCAGCTTCTGCAGTGGATTTTCCCCAATAAAAGCAAAAGACCAGAAGAGCACCTGCAACAAGGCAAGCCTGTAGCAGCCACTACAGGCTACAGTAGCCACCACAGCGGCCACCAGACCCAGGAACCAGTCCAAAGCAGATTGATAACGGAGGGCAGGGCTGCTGAGGCTCAGGTTCTCATGACAGCTGTTGGAAAGATCCTAAAGGAGAAGATGGTGTTTCACTATAGACCTCATGCCTCGGAGTTACATTGGTGCCAAGGAGAACTCTGGGCCCCATTCGGTCCACGTTACTGCTACCATAGGTTTTCCTCCTACAAAGAGCAAAGGAGAGTGGTGGGAGATACATCCTGCCATCACCAAGCTACCCCCATGGGCCACTGCTGTTCTAAAAACAGTGAGTGGACCAGTGCCAGGGGCATCAAATGGGCTGTCCCACCTAGGGAGCCAGGTCCCCCTCTAGGCAGAGCTTGCCAGCATAGATCAAGAGTGACAAGTGTCTCCAGCCATAGCCTCCACTGTCCAAGGCACTGTCTTTTTCAGAAATAAACCTCTTCTGGTCAATCAGAACAGGCTTGTCACAGCTTTCCTGGTAGGAAATCTCTTCTTCAAGAAAAAAAAAAAAAAAAGCATACCATTCAGATATAAATTTTTTCTCTCATGTTAGCACATCATCTGTGTGCTAATGGCTTCTTCCTACCACAAATTTTATTGCTTCCTGAAATAATTGTTTCTCATGAGAAGGGTTAGCCTGTCTATGCCATTGGGGGAAGGAAAGGGATCAGGGTCCACTCTTTCCAGGTGCCAGCTTTATCTTCCAGATGGGACAGGGACATGGAGGGAGGGTGACCCCAATGTGGATGCTCACCCTCACCCCGGTTCCCTCACTGCACCTTCAGTTTCCATAAAACCAGCATTATGGAAACAGCGACAGCATTCAGCACATGCCGAGGTGAACAAAACCTAAAGACTTCCTCCTTCTCAGGATCCAGCTCACTCCTCTCTCCATCTCTCTCTCTACCTTGAACTTATGCAGCTGTAGGGGAGGGCTTGGCGGAGGCTGAAATTCCCCTCAGGCTCCAGAAAGTGTTAGAGATAAGTTCACATGTCAGAATAAGAGAGGAGTTTGGGGGCAGTGCTGGCCCTGAGTCCAGGGTGTGAGAAACCTCTTCCCCATGTCATGGGGGGATAGATGACACTGCCCTGAAATCCCCTTCTTTCCTGGAAGGAGCTGGGATTGAGATTGGCCAGGAGTGTCACCCTTCCTCTGCCCTTCTTTTACCCTGGAGCAGTGGTGAGGACAAAGATCATACATTCCCAGCTCTGAGGGTGTGTGGTGGGGAGCGTGCACGCTCCTGAGGGTTCATCCACCCCTGCCCTGGAGGAGAGGACAATCCTGCTCACAGGACCCACCTCCCCTGGGGGGAGGGAAGGGGTGTCACCGTGTGTGCAGTCACCTCACAGTCTGGGGGTGGGACACTGTGCCCCTAGGGTGGATAGAGAGGTAGGAGGCTGGTGGCAGAGATGCCCATAGTGTGCAGTGTATCGCTGATCCTGCTCACAGTGCCAATTCTTTTGCTGTTCACACTGTTCACTGAACCCAGGGTAGGCAAAGCTTGAGCTAAGAGGTTGGAAGAAGACTCAAGGAGCCATAGGGACTGCAGACACATTTATTCTCTCCTGGCTGGCATGGCAGCCATAACACAGCCTCTCTCCTGGCAGCTGTAGTGGCAGCCATAACATAACCGTAACATTGCCATAACATGACTTCATATAACATAACCACGATACCACTCCAGTGAAGGTCCAATACAGCAGCATCTAGGGCTTGTGGTGAAGCTCATGCTGGTGTACCACACGCAACCCTCATGTAACATAACCACGGTGTCACTCCAGTCTAGCCCCTGCACAGTAGCAGCCAGCGCATTCATGGTAAAGCTCATATGAGTGTACTGCACAAAGCAGCCTGTGGCTAAGCAAGTACCTCATGATGTGCATGCGCAGTGCTGTAAGTGATCTCAGCCATTATATAACCATGCAAAGTCATTGTTTATAGAACATGGGGTAAGAGGGCATGAGAGCATGGAGTGAGAGAACCTGATTGGTGCCATCTTGTTAATTTCCCCACATGCAGTGATCAAAGAGCCCTGGCATTCCACCACTGCCTACAGGCCCGGAGGAAAGAAGTTAGGAACCTGGTGGCTCCCAGTGGCCCCACCCCAGAGTCTCCCCCTACTCTAGCTCCCGGAGCCCAGACAGAGGGAGAACATGTGGAGCTCCTCCACAGAGGGCCAGGCTCCCAGAGGCAGTGGAGCCTCCAGGAAGGGAAGCTTCACTTCTCCACAAGTATAAATCATCAGCTTTCACAAGATCGGAAGCTTGGGACAGACTCATGGTCTGTGACCTCTACCTACATGTGTGGCCCAAGGAGGCTTCCAGGGGACAGGTAG
Source organism: Bubalus kerabau (assembly GCF_029407905.1). Taxonomy (NCBI): domain Eukaryota; kingdom Metazoa; phylum Chordata; class Mammalia; order Artiodactyla; family Bovidae; genus Bubalus; species Bubalus kerabau. The sequence goes on from NC_073627.1 coordinate 152,943,268, forward strand.
GACTCAACAGGCCCAGGGACCATGCAAGGGTCATAGGAAGTCTCACCTGCTATCAGCCTTGCTCACCCCAGAGCCCGGAGGGGGAAGAGGCCAGCAGACAGGATATGTCACCATTGGGTGGAAAGTGACTTGTAGGTAGAAGGGTGCCATCAGCTTCCTTCCTTGGGCCTGTCCACACGGGAAAGTAGGGAGACAGGAGCAGTTCCCTAGAGCTCCTGTCATGACTGTGTCACAGTCATTCCTGCGATGGAGAGACCTGCTCCAGGAGAGGCCCCTGATCCTTGAGACAGCAGGAATGACCCTGCCCTTATGCCTGTCAGGACCACAACATGTGGGACCTGGACCTAAGGTGTGGGGATCATTGGGAACAGGCCTACTTGTGCTCTGGTTTCTCCCAGAAGCCAGGTCCTGCCTCTGGGTCCCATCCTTTAGGGAGAGCAAAGCAGTGGGGACTTAGCCAGTGCCTGAGGGAGGGGCTGGGACCCAGGCCACAGAATGCTCCCCCCAACTCTGGAGCTCAGGAGACAGTCCGGAGTTCCCCAGCATGGACCTTGTCTGGCTGCTGCTGGATCCTCTCATGGGCACCAAGACATGAGGGCTGGGTGTTGGGGGAGCTGGACCCCCAAGGCACTTGTCCAGAGAAGTGACACAGAAGGAACACAGAAAAGCAAAAAACAAGCAGGGGCAAGTCCCTTCACACTTCTGCTGTTTTAGGGGAAGAAAGGCGACCAATGGAGGTCCCCCCACTGACAGTCCCCACACTGACCCCACACGGGGACATCCCACACACCCACTCTGAGAAATCTCACCCAGAAACTTCTCAGCTCATCCCACAGAGACCTCTCTGAGGCCTCCCCCACACACCTCACAAGTGTTCTTTAGGCCCTGAGTATCCACCCCTGACAGGTCCTTCATGGTAGGTCCAATGTCACTCAACAAACTGGCAGCACAGAAGAAGGCCCATCAACTGTTCCCTGACACCCCTTCCCAAAACTCTAAGACATCCAGGCATTGTGAGCATTTCCCCAGATGGGCTTCTGTGCCTGGAGAAATCATGCTCATGACTTTTGACCTTTTGTGACCATTGCCTCTGAATAGAAGAGTTACAGCAGACCTGCAAGTTTTTCTGCAGATCTTCATTAGCTAGAGCTCTACCCCAAGGCTTGTTGTTGTTGTTGTCTAGTCACTAAGTCATGTCCGACTCTTTGCAACCCCATGTACTATAACCTGCCAGGCTCCTCTGTCCATGGGATTTCCCAGGCAAGAATCCTGGAGTGGGTTGCCATTTCCTTCTCCCGGGGATCTTCCCCCACACAGGGATTGAATCTGTATCTGGCGAGTGGATTCTTTACCAGTGCGCCATCTGGAAATCATATGCTTGATATATACACGTGACCTGATAAAATTGCTAGAAGGGACTTCTTCACTTCTGAATTGAAGAAAATGTACGTAAATAATCAAAGCGTGCATTATAATAAACAAAGTGTACATAAATAATCAAAATTCTTACTTTGTATATTCAGCCCTTTCCAAAGAGAGCATGTTAGTGATAATGCATACATATTCTTGTTGCTCATAAGCAACTAGATTTCTTTGCCTTGTTAAAATCTACTTTAATGATAGCTGAAGAGCATTAGTCATTGGTTAAGGCATAACTAGATTTCTTTGCCTTGTTAAAATCTACTTTAATGATAGCTGAAGAGCATTAGTCATTGGTTAAGGCATATTATCCATCAGGATGACAATATCACAATATCACAGTCCTTCCTCTAAGAGAAGCAGAACTGACATGAGGGCTCTTTTGGCCTATTTATTTCAACAAAAATTCTCTTCTTGTATTTTCTATGATTTACAAATTTATAACTAATTTTCTATTTTACTTCGTTACTATCTCATTGAATCAGAGCATGATGGAATGTGGTTGTTGATGTCCTTTAGTATTCTACTGGGTGGTATTTTTTTTTGTAGTGAAAATTATACAGTTAAGTTTGATAATAAAATGGGACCAATTGGGAAAAATTGCATATGGGAAATTCTTACAAAGTATATTATTTCCTTTTCAAGTTGACTGTCTTAACATTATTAGACTGATTATTATTCAGTTCTTTGAATTTAAGTTGAATAAACTGAAAACAGATAAATGTTCATATTGAATAGTTCATTGCAATGATGTGTGAATGTGATTCTCCCCCCTTGGTAATTCACAGTTCAATAAACTGTGCAAAACTGCAATGAACAGTTGTGCAGTAAAGAAACATTCCCATCAATAATTGCATGTACATCTGTCATATGTTGCTTTAGATGATTTGTGTGTCTGACTTCCATGGCATCAGTTCAGTTCAGTTCAGTCACTCAGTCATGTCCAACTCTTTGTGACCCCATGAATCACAGCACGCCAGGCCTCCCTGTCCATCACCAACTCCTGGAGTTCACTCAGACTCATGTCCATCGAGTCAGTGATGCCATCCAGCCATCTCATCCTCTGTCGTCCCCTTCTCCTCCTGCCCCCAATCCCTCCCAGCATCAGAGTCTTTTCCAATGAGTCAACTCTTCGCATGAGGTGGCCAAAGTACTGGAGTTTCAGCTTTAGCATCATTCCTTCCAAAGAAATCCCAGGGCTGATCTCCTTCAGAATGGACTGGTTGGATCTCCTCGCAGTCCAAGGGACTCTCAAGAGTCTTCTCCAACACCACAGTTCAAAAGCAGAAATTCTTCAGCGCTCAGCTTTCTTCACAGTCCAACTCTCACATCCATACATGACCACTGGAAAAACCATAGCCTTGACTAGACGGACCTTTGTTGGCAAAGTAATGTCTCTGCTTTTCAATATGCTATCTAGGTTGAACATAACTTTCCTTCCAAGGAGTAATTGTCTTTTAATTTCATGGCTGCAGTCACCATCTGCAGTGATTTTGGAGCCCACAAAAATAAAGTCTGATACTGTTTCCACTGTTTACCCATCTATTTGCTATGAAGTGATGGGACCAGATGCCATGATCTTCGTTTTCTGAATGTTGAGTTTTAAGCCAACTTTTTCACTCTCCTCTTTCACCTTCATCAAGAGGCTTTTTAGTTCCTCTTCACTTTCTGCCATAAGGGTGGTGTCATCTGCATATCTGAGGTTATTGATATTTCTCCCGGCAATCTTGATTCCAGCTTGTGTTTCTTCCAGCCCAGCGTTTCTCATGATGTACTCTGCATATAAGTTAAATAAGCAGGGTGACAATATACAGCCTTGACGAACTCCTTTTCCTATTTGGCACCAGTCTGTTGTTCCATGTCCAGTTCATAAACTGGCACATTTACCCTGGATGAAACCTTCAAGGGGATTTTATCAATTAAAAAAAACTGTCAGTATTGCCAGACTTTATGGTCACCCATATTTTATTTTTAACAAGATTCACCTACAGCAAATATTATAAATGTTTTACCATTTGTATATACCAAACTGAAAGTGGTGCCAAAAAGTAAGATAATGGAGAAGATAACAAGTCTTTTGTTTTTGACATTTTTCACATGAAAACATGATTTCTAATCTACAAATAAAAGGCTGTCTCCACGATATTCAGAAACTCTTAAAAGTTTGGTTTTAAAATTGATTGACATTTAAAACAATTCTCACACTTATTATAATGAACCAGGAATTCTAGGGGGAAAAAAAAGCATGGAGGGTGGCAATTATGTGATGACTTCTTAATATTCCAAGGGGTAAATTTTTTCCCCCAAATTGGCAGGAAAGAAAAAAAAGAAAAGTAGTCAGTCTATCAATATTAACCCTGAAGAGCTCCCCTTGATTGACTGCAATGCTATTTTCAGTTTCATACTTTTATTTTATAATGAACTCCCACAAGAAGTAGTTTTGGCCATGTTCCCAAATACATACAAGTACATTTTCTGCTATACTCACACCATGGATACAATAGAGAACATCAAGGTCTGGATGATCCAGAAGCAAAAGGACTGCCTCTGTGAGGTCAGTCAGATTCATAATCTGGTGGTCTTAATCCCCAAATCCTTCTGGGTTTCCAAAATATTAATTATGTTGTGACTTTTTAGTAAGTCCTTTCTAAACACCTGACATTCAAGTTTTTCAGGTCTCCTAACTCATGCTCTCCCACCTCCAAAAGCTGTTGACTTATCTGTCTACTCTTTCTCTTTTTAGTTGGCTTAGCAAGTTTCATTAACATGCAAAATTTACACATTCTTGCTACTGCAATGTAAACCGGAAGTCTCTAGGGAAAAAGGAAGGAAGGGAGGAAGGAGAGAAGGAAGGAAGGGAAAGAGGGAGAGACTGAGGAAGTAGGAAAGGAAGGAGAGGAGGTGAGGGAGGGAGGGAGGGAGGGGTGGGTGAGAGACCAAAACCGGCTCTTGTCACTTTTCAAGGATCTAAGTTTACAACTAAATCAATACCTTAGTTGGAAAGAGAGTTCTACAATGCTATTCCTGTCTTCTTATCATTGGTGTGTGAATCTGAAGAGACCAGAATCTGTGATCTGAATCAAAAAGATAAAAATAAAGTTACCCATATCACTAAAATTACAAGAATTAAATTATTTCTTAAGTAAGGTCAAAAAAATTATACTTGTTAGACAGAAACATGGTAAAACTTAAATTCTCACAGTGCTGAAAAAATATTTTTAGTAATTTAAATCTATACTTTCAGTTTCTACAAACAAAATATAGGTATAGTTCATATACTTTACGTCAATTTGGTTATTTTAAAATCTGAGCCATAGCATATAGACTGCATAAACGGAGAATATTAATCACGAACATGAATCATGAATTCGAAAGATATTTTCAGTAAATAGATATATGAACAGAATCTTCAAAAGATTCTTTCTAACTTGTGCTAGAAATATAGTAGAAGGGATGTATGATTATAAATATGTAGAAATATATTAATTTTAAGAGGGTTCAGCAAGATTTTGTGAATACTAATAATCTAAAAATAGGCTCAGGTAATTTAGATTACATTTCTTAAATTAGACTTGACAAGCATATAAGATTTAGCAGTCTATATGATATAAAATTTATATTTCCTAGGAAATAGTGGAAAACACATTTTGAAATGGAAAGAATTGGGTGCTTACAGATGTTACTGAGGAATAAAGTTTGATTGTAAATGAAGGTGCTGCACAGTTGAGCAGAGCGTATAAGTATATAGACTTGAAGAATGGCAAACACCATGGAGAAAAAAATTACAAAAAGAAATTGTAGTCCTCTGTGGTTCTTTTCTCCTCCTGCCCTCAATCTTTCCCAGCATCAGGGTCTTCTCCGATGAGTCAGCTCTTTGCATCAGGTGGCCAAAGTATTGGAGCTTCAGCATCAATCTCTCAAGAGTCTTCTCCAGCACTACAATTCGAAAGCATCAACTCTTTAATCAGCTTTCTTTATTATCCAACTCTCACACCAGTACATCGACTTCTTTTTTAATCATGCATTCCCTCCACCTGCCCTTTGGAACTCAGAGAAGGTCAAGGAGGTTAAAACTTTTTTCCCTCAAATAAGAAACAAGAGAATAGAAATGCTTTTGTATCTGGGAGGGCCCCATAGGGTTGTGCTTGGACCACTCCATCTGTCCGGTATTGTCTTTTATTCAGGGCAGGCATCCCTCCCTATCAATGGGGTGATCAGAGGCAACTGAATCCCTTCCCAGGGGATTCAATATTGAATATTATTAGATTCAATATTATATTGTGGCTGCCAATATTGGCAGCCACAAGGAGCCTGACAACCTAAGTCATGTGCTCTACTGAGAGCTCTCCAGGGTCTTCTCTCCCTAGCCAGCTGTCAGCAGCCACTTCCTGCTTCTGGGAGCCCCCTCCCTGCCCCCGCCCCGCCTCCTGCCCCAGCATTGATCCCTGCTGTGACCTTCCCGGCACACTCTACAGATCCCCGGCTGCACACTTTCCTTATTCCGTATATGTTTTTGCTCAAATGTCAGTTTTTAGCCACTTTTGCCAAGCGGTCTACTTAGACTTCTAAGCCTCACTGCATATCCACCCCTTCCTGTCTTATTTTCTTTGTAGAACTCACCATCAACATCTGTGTGCTTTACTTATTTGTTTGCTTTTCTGTCTCCCCATGGGAAGGAATTTTGTTCTTAGTGAAGTTTTGTGTGGTCAGCAGAGTATGTGGTCATGTTTTAACTTCTTTTTGCCACCTGGCCTGGGTGGCTCCCTTTGCTCACTTCCTAGCTTGGTTGCATGTTTAAAAGGCGGTTATCCGGGTGCTGGTCAGGGTGGGAATGTGTTTGCATAGTCCCACTGTGGCTGGACCCAGAAATCCCCAAACGTGGGAGTCATTCCTATTGCCAGTGAGAACTTGCTGGGGACTTTGCGACATCATCTTCAAGAGCTAGTCTCAGGGAGATCTTAGGTCGCCTAGGCAATAATTGTCAACATGGCTTTTTGAAATTCTAAGCTGTACAAAGAGTGCTAACAGCCTGTTTGCTAAGGTACATGGGGCTATGACCATTGTAGGTCTAGTAACATCATCTTTGACATAAACAATATTTTCACTCCTAAGAGCCACAGTTAGACATATATATACCTATGGCTGATTCATGTTGATGTTTGACAGGAAACAATAAAATTCTGTAAAGTAATTATCTTTCAATTAAAAAAATACATTTTTAAAAATTAAATTAAATTAAAAAAAAGATCTACAGTTAGATATTATGCTCTTGACTGCTACTCAAATGTGTTATTTCCTGGACTCCAAGGAATAGCACCGGTGGCAGCTTTGGCTCTCTTTTAATTTGGAAAAGACAACACTGCCCCATGAATATGACCCAGTAAAGCCTGAGCAGTGAAAGTGAAAAGTGCCTGACTCTTTGCCACCCCACGAGAATTCCAGTCCATGGAATTCTCCAGGCCAGAATACTGGAGTGGGTAGCCTTTTCCTTCTCCAGGGGATCTTCCCAATCCAGGGATTGAACCCAGGTCTCCAGGATTAGCAAACAAATTCTTTACCAGCTGAGCCACAAGGGAAACCCAAGAATACTGGAGCGGGTAACCCATCCCTTCTCCAGTGGATCTTCCTGACCCAGGAATTGAGCTAGGGTCTCCTGCATTGCAGGCAGATTCTTTACCAACTGAGCTACGAAGGAAGCCCAAAAGAAAGCCTGAGCAGGCATGAATGAAATACTCATTATGCAGTGCTTTTAGCAAAATTAAATTTGGAATGCGTGAAAGTGTAGGTGTGTGTGGTAATTGTTATGCTTCATGGCAAGCAAATCACTGAGTAATATCAGTTTGCAAGATAAATCAGAAGTTTATATTTCTTCTCCTTTTTGTTATATGTTAGTGTTCACTTTGTCTGTGATACTTGTGGTTAATGATCATTGAACCACCTTAGCGATTACAACTCTAGACCCCAAACCGTCTTATCCATCTGTATCTTAGACACAGTTTGCTAGGAACTCACCAAATATTTGTTGAATGAGTGAATGAATCCCACTTCAGCTTCTTGCCAGCTCTGGTCTAATGGTCTGTGCCTTTCCTCACTGAGTCCTGCATAGACCCAGTGTCCTAGTCTGGGGCCAACAGGCTAAGTTTGGATCAGCCTCTCCCTTGTGCTTTGGAAGTCACTGTCACTCCTCATTTATTAGGTGAACAGGCCAGGCTCAGATGCAGGACTGAGGTGGAGGGTAGTGTGGAGGGTGTTGTGGGACTGAGGCAGGGAGCATCTCCAGTCTCCTTTGCCCAGCCAGGGCCTTGAGACTCACAGTGAGGAACGCCAATATCCAGGGCGTCCTGAAATCATCACTTCCCATCTCTGTTAATACAGGAAATGCTCCTGATGGATTTGGAACCAGAAGAATAAAATTCTGTAATTTTTAAGTTTTCTGAAATGAACATGCATAGCTTTACAAACAAAAAAACAATGGTTAAAACACACCACACACACTGCATCCTGTGAGTCTTCAGAAAGCAGAGTTGGCAGGAAGGTTAAGAGGTATTTGATTTTTTTTTCTATGTGACTTAGTTAATGTTTTTTAAAAACCTGTCAGAATTTACCTTCAGGAAATGGAATGCTTTAGATTGTTCAGGAATGTAAAGATTCACACATCGTAAAGTATTAAAATGTATTTGATGTGTGATGAACATATAAATATCTCAGTCCTTGTGTCTTTGGTTATGGGTTGTATATATTTGATTGTTTCAATGGTTGTTAATGATTTTTAAAAAAAAATTGTATTTATTCTAATTGGAGGATAGTTACTTTACAATATTGTGATGGTTTTCGCCATATATCAGTATGAATCAGCTACAGGTATACATGTGTCCCCTCCATCTTGGACCCGCTTCTCACCTCCCTCCCCGCCCCATCCCTCAAGGTTGTCACAGAGCACCGATTTTGGGTGCTCTGCATCATACATCAAACTCGCACTGGTCATCTATTTTACATATCCTAAGATATATGTTTCAATGCTATTCTTTCAAATCATCCCACCCTCTCCTTCTCCCACCGAGTCCATAAGTCTATTCTTTAGGTCTGTATCTTCTTTGCCGCCCTGCACATAAGATCATGGGTACCATCTTTCTAGATTCCATATATATGCGTTAATATATGGTATTTGGCTTTCCCTTTATGACTTACTTCACTCTCTAAAATAGGCTCTAGGTTCATCCACCTCATTGGAACTGACTCAAAGTTAATTTTTTGAAAGATCTTATGTGGGAATTTAATTTCGGATTACTGTGTAATGAAGCATTTAGCCACAAGGTGGCGGTGTTACACAATGCAGACCTGGTCTAGGGTCTGATGAGACTAAAAACCGAAAATCAAATTGGGATTCCGTGAAAGTGAACACCCTGGAATATGTTCATGTTCAAGCTCTACAGCAGTAAATATGACCAAAACACGCAAGACAAAAAGTAAAATAAAAATAAAATTTCCAAATAGGAGTTATTCATTCTTCTTTGTTAATGTTTAATATTTTTAGTTTCAAATTCCAAGTAAAGTGTATATACAGTATATAAAAATTAAAAGGAGATTTCAGTACTATCCAAAATCAAAGAACACACATATATGTATACATACATAAATATACAAATCTTTCTGTTGTAGTTACAGCAGGAAACAATGACTCTTTTGCCATAAGACGGCATTTGATTTCTCCACATGTATTTATTTTTTTCTCAGCTGTCAAAAAAGTAGCAGTGAAGTTTATTTACTTATTTATTTTGTCTATACAGTTGCTAATTGCAAAATTGATAACTTGGACCGTCAGGAAAGGTAAAATTACATGTCAAAATGTCTTTTGAAAGTTCTGTCATGTTAATTATAGTTCTGTTGTAATGCAAAATTTAAAAATCCTTGCTCTGAGTACATTGTGTTAGTATTTATTTGCTTGTTTATTTAAATTAAAAATAACCCCTCAAAATCATACACATTTTTTTTGTGGTGTTTATTTTTAAGAAAAGTGCTATCTATGATATGTCTGTGGGAATTCAGAGCAGTTACTAAACTAGTCAGTGAAAATCAGGTTCTTAGGTACCATTTCCCTGAATAGGGAATGAATGATGGGTGCTGTCCTTCTTTGGCTGTGGAGACAATTGATAAAGTTGCTCTGATACCATCTGGGGCCAGCATGGATAATTATGTGGGAAGGAATGAGTTTACTTTGCTCCTCAAACAAGGTTATTCTCACTCTGCCAGTGGGTTGCTGTAGGAAGAAAGTTTCTCTGCAAGTACCCAGGAAGCACAGGACCCGAGAATGAGCTTTTCTTTACCAAACCACTCTGCGATGATGTGCAGATTCAGAAAAGCTTTGGAAACTGGTTCCCTAGGCCCAGAGGGATGATGCCAAGCCCAGGGAAGCTCCCTGGGATGGGAAATCCTGAGTGGTCCTGCAGAGGTCAATGCCCATCAGGCTTGGAAGAGCTGCCCAGAGTCCTGGAGTGCTTAGAACCTTGGTCATCCATTCCTTATCCATTCGTCCAGCTGTCCCTCTGACACATTTACGGAGTGCCTGTGTGTTTTGTGTCTTCTGCTTACAGAGGAGGGGACCAAGCAAGGGTGTGGATGGAGGGTGAGCCCAGGACTGAACTCTGTAGGGAACTTAGGCTCCGTGGTCTGTGGGAGGTGAAATATTCCTGCCTTAAGAATGAGTGAGCCATCACAAGTGTCCCTGCTGCTGAGATGTCAAGCACGAGGTGCCTGGAATCTGCCTACTGGGAATGGCATACGAGGCTAGGGCACCGTCATAAGGGCTGTTTAGTGGAGGGGGTATATATGCATTGTGAGTGGGTGGAGTGGTGAGTGGAAGATGGGGAAGACTTTCTGACTGTGCATAGTGGGAGGGAGATGGGTGCTGCAGCAAGAAGGTGACTCAGGTTGGAAAAGGAAGGTAGCTGCAGGTACCTTATGACATCCGCAGTCAGACAGCTTACACGCTCAGAAAAAAGAAGGCCATCTTCTCTCACTCTAATGGAAAACTCCATGTAACACCTGGAGCTAGGATCCTGTTGTCCAAATCCACATTCACCTCCAGGAATTTTCACCTGGGCTCAGGAGAGAGATGCTAGTTCCCAGTCATGGTGTTCCCCATGTTCCTGTCAAAATATGAAATACCAACACAAAGAAAAATAAGAAAAGAGTCATTAAAGTGAAAAGAAAGTGAAGTTGCTCAGTTGTGTCCAACTCTTCGACCCCGTGAACTGTAGCCTACCAGGCTCCTCCATCCATGGGATTTTCTAGGCAAGAGTACTGGAGTGGGTTGTGATTTCCTTCTCCAGGGGATCTTCCTGACCCAGGGATTGAACCCAGGTCTCCTGCATTGCAGGCAGATGCTTTACCCTCTAAGCCACCAGGGAAGCCCAAAACAGTCATTGCAAAAAAAAAAAAAAAAAAAACAACCAGAAGAAAAATGAAACCAACCCAAGTAAGACAGGAATAGAGAGGATGAAACCTGATCTAAAATAATGTTTGTCCCTTGGTGCAGCTGTGTCTGATGCTTGATATTTATTGGTTACACAAGTTGAGACTGTCCTTCCTGCTAGAGCAGGTTTGAATTGCATCTGTCCTCTATATTCAAAACTTCCCTCGTGGCTCAGATGGTAAAGCATCTGCCTACAATGCAGGAGACCTGGGTTCGAACCCTGGGTTGGGAAGATCCTCTGGAGAAGGAAATGGCAACCCACTCCGGTACTCTTGCCTGGAAAATTCAATGGACGGAGGAGCTTGACTAAGCTACAGCGTGTGGGGTCGCAAAGAGTTGGACATGACTGAGCAACTTCACCTTCACCTCTATATTCAAAATAGCCTATGTTCACCCATGTGTCTATTCTTTGAAAATTTAGGAACATTTCTATGGTTGCCTGGACTTTAATAGATCAGTTTCAAGAAAAGAAATGTTGAACTCCTCTAGTATTATTTTTTTCTGAAATTTATTCATAACATAAATAAGGGAACTGAACAGAATGAAAAAATTATGACAGGACCAAACATAATGTTTAAAATAGAAAAAAGACAATTGCTTAATAATCCATTGAATAAACTACTAGTAACAATGATGATCTGCAGATTTTCATAATTTTCTCCAAATAAATTAGTCTACTATGAATCTGTTACTAGGTTATCTGTCTGTGCTTATTTCATTCATTCAGTTCAGTTCTGTCACTCAGTTGTGTCTGACTCTTTGTGACCCCATGAACTGCAGCACACCAGGCCTCCCTGTCCATCACCAACTCTTGGTGTTCACTCAGACTCATGTCCATTGAGTCGGTGATGCCATCCAACCATCTCATCCTCCATCGTCCTTTCTCCCCCCACTTTCAATCTTTCCCAGTATCAGGGTCTTTTCCAATTAGTCGGCTCTTTGCATCAGCTGGCCAAAGTACTGGAGTTTCAGTTTCAACATCAGTCCTTCCAGTGAATATTCAGGACCAATTTCCTTTAGGATGGACTGGTTGGATCTCCTTGCAGTCCAAGGGACTCTCAAGAGTCTTCTCCAATACCACAGTTCAAAAACATGAATTCTTCGGTGCTCAGCTTTCTTTGTAGTCCAACTCTCACATCCATATATGACTACTGGAAAAGCCATAGCCTTGACTAGATGGACCTTTCTTGGCAAACAAATGTCTCTGTTTTTTAATATGCTGTCTAGCTTGGTCATAACTTTTCTTCCAAGGAATAAGAGTATTTTAATTTCATTGCTGCAGTCACCATCTGCAGTGATTTTGGAGCTACCCCTCAAAAGGTCTGTCACTGTTTCCAGTCTATTTGCCATGAAGTGATGGGACCAGATGCCATGATCTTCGTTTTTTGAATCTTGAGCTTTAAGTCAACTTTTTCACTCTCCTCTTTCACTTTCATGAAGAGGCTTTTTAGTTCTTCTTCACTTTCTGCCATAAGGGTGGTGTCATCTGCATACATGAGGTTATTGATGTTTCTCCTGGCCATCTTGCTTCCAGCTTGTGCTTTATCCAGCCAAGCAATCCTCATGATATACTCTGATTATAAGTTAAATAAGCAGAATGACAATATACAGCCTTGATGTACTCCTTTTCCTATTTGGAACAAGCTTGTTTTTCCATGTCCAGTTCTAACTGTTACTTCCTGACCTGCATACAGATTTTTCAAGAGGCAGGTCAGGTAGTTTGGTATTCCCATCTCTTGAAGAATTTTCAAGTTTGTTGTGATCCACACAGTCAAAGGATTTGGCATAGTCAATAAAGCAGAAATAGGTGTTTTTCTGGAACTCTCTTGCTTTTTCCACGATCCAACAGATGTTGGCAATTTGATCTCTGGTCCCTCTGCCTTTTCTAAAACCAGCCTGAACATCTGGAAGTTCACGGTTCACGTATTGTTGAAGCCTGGCTTGGAGAATTTTGAGCATTACTTTACTAGCATGTGAGATGAGTGCAATTGTGTTGTAGCTTGAGGATTCTTTGGCATTGCCCTTCTTTGGGATTGGAATGAAAACTGACTTCATTATTCCCTGTTTTATTGGGTTGGCAAAAAAGACATCACCAGATGGTCAATACCAAAATCAGGTTGCCTGTATTCTTTGCCAGCTGAAGATGGTGAAGATTTATACAGTCAGAAAAAGTAAAACCTGGAGCTGTCTGTGGCTGAGATCATCAACTTCTTATTGCAAAATCCAGACTTAAATTGAATAAAGTAGGGAAAACCCCTAGGCCATTCAGGTATGACCTAAATCGAATCCCTTAAGATTATACAGTGAAAGTGACAAATAGATTCCAGGGATTAGACATGGTAGACAGAGTGCCTGAAGAACTATGGACAGAGGTTCATAACATTGTACAGCACGCAGTGACCAAGACCATTACCAAGAAAAAGAAATACAAGAAGGCAAAGTGGTTGTCTAAGGAGGCTTTACAAATAGCTGCGGAAAGAAGAGACGTGAAAGTTAAGAGATAAAGTGAAAGATATACCCAACTGAATGTGGAGTTCCAGAAGATATCAGGAAAAAAAGAAAGCCTTCGTAAGTGAACAATGCAAAGAAATAGAGGAAATGAATAGAATGGAAAAGACCAGAAAACTCTTCAAGAAAACTGGAGTTATCAAGGGAATACATCATACAAGAATGGATGTGATAAATGACAGAAGCAGTAAGGACCTAACAGAAGCAGAAGATAGTAAGAAGAGGTGGCAAGAATACACAAAAGTTCTATATAAGAAAGTTCTTCATGACCCAGATAACCACAATGGAGTGATCACTCACCTAGAGCCAGACATCCTGGAGTGTGCAGTCAAGTGGGCCTTGGGAACCATTCCTACAAACAAAACTAGTGGAAGTGATGAAATTTTAGCTGAGCTATTTTAAATCCTAAAAGATGATGCTCTTAAAGTGCTGCACTCAATATGTCAGCAAATTTGGAAAACTCAGCAGTGGCCACAGGACTGGTCAGTTTCCATTCCAATGCCAAAGAGAGGCAATGCCAAAGAATGTCTTAACTACAGTACAATTGCTTTCATTTCAGTGCTAGTAAGGTTAAGCTCAAAATCCTTCAAACTAGGCTTCAGCAGTATATGAACTGAAAACTTCCAGATGTTCAAGCTGGGTTTAGAAAAGGCAGAGGAACCAGAGATCAAATTGCCAACATTCATTGGATCATAGAGAAAGCAAGGGAATTCTAGAAAAACAGCTATTTCTGCTTCATTGACTATGCAAAAGCCTTTGACTATGTGGATCACAACAAACTGTGAAAAATTCTTAAAGATATGGGAATATCAGACCACCTTACCTGTCTCCTGAGAAACGTGTGAAATCAAGAAGAAACAGTAAGAACCAGACATGGAACAAAAGACGGTTCAAAATAGGGAAAATACTATGTCAAGGCTGTATATTGTCATTCTGTTTATTTAACTTTTATGCAGAGTACATTATGTGAAAGGCCAGGCTGGATGAAGCACAAGCTGGAATCAAGATTGCCAGGAGAAATATCAATAACCTTAGATATGCAGATAACACCAGTCTTATGGCAGAAAGTGAAGAGGAACTAAAGAGCCTCTTGATGAAGGTGAAAGAAGAGAGTGAAAAAGTTGGCTTAAAACTCAACATGCAAAAAACAAAGATCATGACATCCAGTCCCATTACTTCAAGGCAAATAGAAGGGGAAAAAGTGGAATAAGGTTTTATTTTCTTAGGCTCCAAAATCACTGTGGAATGATGACTGCAGTTATGAAATTAAAAGACGCTTGGTCCTTGAAATGAAAGCTATGACAAACCTAAACGGTGTATTCAAAAGCAGAGACACTGCTTTGCCACCAAATGTCTGTCTAGTCAAAGCTATGGTTTTTCCAGTAGTTGTGTATGGATGTGAGAGTTGGACCATAAAGAAAGCTGAGCGCTGAAGAGTTGATGCTTTTGAACTGTGGTGTTGGAGAAATCCCTTGAGTCCCTTGGACTGCAAGAAGATCCAACCAGACCATCCTAAAGGAGATCAGTCCTGGGTGTTCATTGGAAGGACTGATGCTGAAGCTGAAGCTCCAATACTTTGGCCACCTGATGTGAAGAGCCAACTCATTAGAAAAGACCCTCATGCTGGGGAAACTTGAAGGCAAAAGGAGAAGGGAGCAGCAGAGGCTAGAATGGTTAAATAGCATCACTGACTCCCCTGAGAGCAGCAGGAACAAAGGAAGAGGTTGGTGTTTTCACAAGCAGAAAGCTTGTAAGAGGACCCTAAAGAGTTGAGATCCAGACCTCTGAGAAAAGGGCATTGCTTTCTTGGTGTTGATACCACTGAATGGAATGCATTATTCTGGGAGTGAATGGAAAAAAGATAATCAGCTGCTGTTAGAATCCACTATTGCTACCAGGGAGAAGAGCTGATGCTGGAAAGATGGAAACAGATGAACAAGGAGGGTCTTTTTGTCATTTCCTCTTGCTTGACAGCCTCACTCTGATGCCCACTAGTCACAGGACTTAACAAGGAAAGAAGTGGCCAAAGGGAAAGAGTTTGCAGAGCACCAGCCCCAATCAGTGTTTCCAAGCCAGGTGTGGAAGAGTGACCTTGGAGCCCAGAAGCAATATTTAATGCCCAATCACTGTAACCAAAGAAGTACACATTACAAATATATTTACATATCCAATTTACATGGATCTGTAAAATAGTTCGGAGAAGGAAATGGCAACCCACTCCAGTATTCTTGCCTAGAGAATCCCAGGGACAGAGGAGCCTGGTGGGCTGCTGTCTATGGGGTCGCACAGAGTTGGACACGACTGAAGTGATTTAGCAGCAGCAGTAAAATAGTTATTGTTACAGATTCAGTAAGCATGTATTCTTGTATAAATAGATGGTACTGGTAGATGAATAAATTAAGTCCTAAAGTGTGTATAACTTTTCAATCAATAGTTTTGCTTTCAGAAATTTATCCCCAAAGACACAATGAAAATTATGATGTAAGAGTTATGTACAAACAATTTACTAGGGTGTTGCTCATACTAATAAAAATCTTAATAACCCAAATAAGAAATGGTTAAGTACATTAAGGAGTATAAATATTATTTTATGCAATAGTTTAAATTTGGTTTACAGTGCAATTTATGGACAAAACATTTATGGTATAATGATTGAGATATCATCTTTTCACTTACTAAATTTACCACAAGAATTGTTATTACTTTTTATTTTCTTTTTATTTGTTTTTATTTTATCTTCTCCATTGCTGTATAGTGTTTCTTATAATATATTCTATTATTAATAATAAAACAATGCAAATAATAAAGTAAAAAAAATAGCATCACTGACTCAATGGACATGAATTGAGCAAACGCCAGGAGATAGTGGAGCAAAGAGGAGCCCGGTGTGCTGTAGTCCATGGGATCGCAAAGAGTCAGACAAAATTTACTGACTGAACAACAACAAAAATTCCTTTGGTTTTTAAAATAAAAATAAAAGACATTTTTCATTTTCACAAAGAACTCTTCAAATAGTATTTCAATTTCATCAAGTACAAAATGAAAAGAATGTTTTACTGCTAATAGGTCTTAAGGATTAAATGATGGAATATGACATTGGCTAGCTGTGAAAAGAGCAATAGCCAGGAACATATATTGACTGATCATTATGTACCAGAAATTATCCTAGATATTTTCCTATCTATCCATGTGTTGTATATACTCAGGAGATTTGTCTTAAATAGTTTCCTGAAACATGAGAGACACAAAAAGTTTAGAGGAGCTTCTTGAAATGTAAAATTATAGACGCCCTTTTATATCATTATATGAAGTGTAGTCTTTCTATTCAAAGCAACAAAGTCTGAGAGCTTTTAAGCAAGGTTATAACTGTAATCATTTATTTTTAGAGAGTTTAGAGGAAATTCCAGTAAAAGTGGTTCAATAGATTACCACACAGATCCAAATCTTCTGTTCCCAATATGCCAATATTTTATGGATAAAATACATAAGAGAAAAGCAAAGAGAAATAAATAAGCCCTTAAGCAAAATCCACATTACCATGGACAAGAATGGGGTGGAAAGCAGTGAGTGAGCCTGAAGTCATGAAGCTAATGCTGCCAGGTTCTGGGCATGAGGTCAACACCTGCAGGGAACAGGGGGAATGTGTTTTACAAAACAATGTTCAGCTCTTGAAACCAGAACCTGAAGTGGGACTTTTCACTCCTGGAATAAGAAGAAAAGTTACTGATGCCATCTGAGCCTGCAGCTTCTATGGAACCACTGATGAGAGAAGCAGAGATTCAAAGACCAGACCCCTGACCAAGATCTGAACCAAGCCAATGCTGGTCTGTTGTGTCCCCAGCATCCCGAGGGGGCAGGAGCTCTGAATCACTATAGAACCTGATCCTGGATTGAGAAGCCTAGGAGCCTGGTGGAAACAAGGGCAAAACCATAAATACACCCATACACTGCACACACACATAGACACAGACACACACACACACACACAGTCTCTCACACTATACACACTCATACATATACAGATACAGACTCATTGTGTACACACTCATGCACACGTACAGACACACGCCACATAGACTCTACATACACACATCATAAACCATACATAGAGCTCACAGGCTGAAGATCCCTCTGCTCAAATGAGCCTACAAATTAAATTTAAGTTTAATTAAAATTAAGTTTAATTTTAAACTTATAAAGAAATCCAATGCTAAGAAAAACAGCAAACTTAAATTTTATGAGTATTATTTCCAAATTTTGTGAGAAAATGCTTCTCATTTTCAATGTTACACATTTCACAGTGTGTATTAACCCTATGCACTTTAAGTTCTACACATATTAAGTTAATAGCTTTCTATAATACAGAAAAAAATGTGTTTGATATTCTTTGCAACTGAATTGAGAGGATAAATCTGCAAAAGGATAATGTGCTTTCTTACTACCCTTTAGCTCTTGTGAGATATTACACTTTAAAGGCATTGGTTGTTGATGGCAGTGGTGGAAAATTGTGACTAATGAAGAAAAGGATGCTTGCATAGGCCTTTGGACCAAAGGTCCCATTAAATAGGTCCTTCATTAACTCCCGAGTCTCCAGCTCAGTACAAGGAGACTATTGCTTGGCTGTGAGTTTCTCTGGTAAGTGTGGTTTCTACTCTGAGCACTTTGTTGTTGTCAATCACTCAGTCGTGTCCAGCTCTTTGTGACCCCATGGACGGCAGCAGGCCAGGCTTCCCTGTCCTTCACTCTCTCTCAGAGTTTGCTCAAACTCATGTCCATTGAGTCAGTGATGCCATCCAACCATCTTGTCCTGTGTCGTCCCCTCTTCCTCCTGCCTTCAATCTTTCCCAGCATCATACTCTTTTCCAATGAGTTGGCTCTTCGCATCAGGTGGCCAAAGTATTGGAGCTTCAGCATCAGTCCTTCTGATGAATGTTTACAGTTGGTTTCCTCTAGGATTGACTGGTTTGATCTCCTTGTACTATCAGATCAGATCAGATCAGTCGCTCAGTCGTGTCCAACTCTTTGCGACCCTATAAATAACTATAAAAATCATAAAATGTGTAGTTGTGTGCCTAGAGTATGTAAGGGATCTCTTTCTTTGGTGGTGAAACTGATAACACAGAAAGATTTGAAACTCAAAAGAGAAAACTGCTCCTGAAAATCAGTGAAAGAGGACAAGTTTCCCTGCACTTGAACAAAGAGCTTAATGATGGGGTCTATTATGAAGTGAGGATTTGAAGGAGGAGAAAGCACAGTTAGGTGAACAATGAAATGGTCAGTAAAACTTGTGGTACAAACCATGAGAAGACATGATATGGCAGGGACTGTTCTCTCATTATTTTCATTGCTTTAATTAATGTTAAGGAGTCCTGCTATAACAGGAGTGTTTTACATAAATCATAACATAACATCAAGTCTGGTATTAAGTAAGGCATTAAAATACATTTGCCAAACAGACTCACAGACTTTAGAAACAAACTTACTGTTACCAAAGGGGAAACATGGTGAGGTGGGATAAACTGGGAGTTTGGGATTAACAAATACACACTGCTATATATATAATCGGAGAAGGCAATGGCAACCCACTCCAGTACTCTTGCCTGGAAAATCCCATGGACGGAGGAGCCTGGTAGGCTGCAGTCCATGGGGTCAAGAAGAGTCAGACACGACTGAATGACTTCACTTTCACTTTTCACTTTCATGCATTGGAGAAGGAAATGGCAACCCACTCCAGGGTTCTTGCCTGGAGAATCCCAGGGACGACGGAGCCTACTGGGCTGCCGTCTCTGGGGTCGCCCAGAGTCGGACACGACTGAAGCGACTTAGCAGCAGCAGCAGCATGTATAAAATAGATAATCAACAAGGACCTACTATATAGCACAGAGAACTCTACTCAATACTCTGTAATAACCTATATGGGAAAAGAATCTGAAAAAGAATGGTTATATGCATATGTACAAATGAATCACTTTGGTGATTTTATAGATCTACATGAAAAAGTCTGTTTATTGGAATACATAGTAGAGATGTAACTTTTTCTTAATATCTTTGAATATTTGACAAATGTCCCGAATCTCTTGCACTTACTATCAATTTCTAGTTGCATTTTTTCTCCACGGTGTTTGCCATTCTTCAAGTCTATATACGTATCAGTTCTGCTCAACTGTGTAGCATCTTCACTCACAATCTAACTTTATTTCCCAGTAATTTCTGTAAGCATCCAATTCTTTCAATTTCAAAATATATTTTCTACTATTTCCTAGGAAAGAAAAATTTTTTATCATAAAGACTGTGAAATTTTATATGCTTTTGAAGTCTAATTTAAGAAATGTGATCTAAATTACCTGAGCCTATTTTTAATTTTAGTTTTAAATTTATTTTTAATTTCAGGATAATTGCTTTACAATATTGTGTTGGTTTATGCCATATATATACATATATATATATATCCCCTCCCTTTTGAACTTCCCTCTCTCCCCACACCCCATGCCACCCCTCTAGGCTGTCTAAGCCTATTTTTAGATTATTAGTATTAACAAAATCTTGTTGAACTCTCTATAATTGATTTAATTATATTTATACATATTTAAAGGCATACATTTCTTCAACAATATTTATAAGACAAATAGTTCAAAGAATCTGTTGAAGATTCTGATCATATATCTACTTACTGAAAATATGTTTCAAATATGTTTATGATTAATATTCTCCTTTTAATGTGATCTACATGCTATGACTCAGATCTTTAAAACAGCCAAATTGAAATAAAGTGTATGAAATATATATATATACACATTTGTTTGTTTGTAGAAACTGAAAGTATAGATTTAAATTACTGAAGATATATTTTCAGCACTGTGAGGATTTTGTTTTATTATGCTTTGGTTTAACATGTGTAATTCTTTTGCCTTACTCAAGAAGTAATACAATTCTTATAATTTTAGTGATATGGGTAACTGGCTTGTATTTATTTTTATCTCTGTAATTCAGATCACAAAGATTCTGCTCATTTTCAGGTTCACACACCAAAAATAAAGAGAAAGGAATAGTATGGTAGAATCTTCTTTCAAATTAAGGTACTTGGTTTAGTTATAAACTTAGCAGTTCCTTGATAAATGGCAATAAGTTGGTTTTGGTCTCTAACCCAGCTCTTCTTTCCTCCCCCTCTCTCTCCCTTGCTCTCTCCCTCCTTCCTCTCCTACCTTCCTTCCTTTTTTCCTTGGAGACTTCTGATTAAACACATCATACATTTTTGCTTTCTAATGAAACTCACTAAATCAATTAGACAGAGAAGAGAGCAGACAAATAAGTCAACATAATTTTGAAGATGGAAAAGCCTGAGCAAGAAGTCAGGAGGGCTGAGAAATCTAAATGTCATGTGCTTAGAAAAGACTTGCCAAAAAGTCACACTATAATTAATATTTTGGAAACCTAGAAGGATTCGGTGATGAGGGACATCAGATCATGAATCTGACTGATTTCAAAGAGGCAGAAGCAGTTATGAAGATTCTAGATCATTCAGATCTTGATGTTCCCTACTGTGTCCCTGCTGTGACTATGGCAGAAAGTGTATGCCTCTATATATGTGGGATCACTGCCAGAACACTTCCTGTGGGAGTTTGTTACTATAAAGTAAAAGTGTATGAGACTGAACACAGCATTGTAACCTATCAAGAGGAACTCTTCTTGAATTATAGCAGTCCCAGAAGAAGAAGAAAAAAAGAAAGGATGTGATCAAATATTTGAGAAAATTATAGTCAAAACTTCCCTAGCATCGAAAAGAAAATAGTCACCAAAGTCCATGAAGCCTAGAGGGGTACATACATATCTCCTTGAATAAACCCAAGGAGAAATATACCAAGATACATATTAATCAAACTAACAACTTAAACACAAAGAAAAAATTATTAAAAGAAGCAAGGGACAAGCAACACATGATGTACAAGGGGATCTCCATAAGGTTAACAGCTGGCTGATCTTTCAGCAGAAACTCTGTAGGCCAGAAGGGAGTATCAGGATATACTTGAAGTGATGAAAGGAGAGAAACCTACAAACAAGATAACTCTACCCAGCAAAAATCACATTCAGATTCCACGGAGAAATCAAAAGCATTACAAATGTGAAGAGATAAGCAAATGTGAAGAAAATTCAGCACCACTACATCAGCTTTGTAATGAAAATGTTAAAGGAACTTCTTTAGGCAGGAAACTCATGGGAAGGATAAGATCTACAGAAACAAACTCAAAACAATAAACTAAAGGGTAATTGAATCATAAGTATGGACAATGGCTTTAATTGTAAATGTATTAAATCCTCCAATGAAAAGACGCAGACTGCTGAATGAATCCAAAAACAAGACCCCTACCTATACTGTCTAGAAAAGAGCCAATTTGGGCCTAGGGACACATACAGACTGAAAGTGAGGGGCTGGAAAAAGATATTTCATGCAAATGGAAATCAAAAGGAAGCAGGAGAAGTAATACTCATATTAGATAAAATAGATTTTAACATAAAAACTTTTATAAAAGATAAGGAAGGACACTGCATAATGATCAAGTGTCCAAGAAGAAGCTACAACAATTATATATGCATGCAACATAGGAACACCTCAATACATGAAGCAAATGCTAACAGCTATAAAAAGGGAAATCAACAGGAACACAATAATAGTGGGGGACTTTAACACCCCACTCACACGAATGGACAGCTCATTCAGACAGAAAATTAATAAAAATCACAAGCCTTAAATGACCAGATGGCTGTAATTGCTATCTATAGGACATGCCATCTAAAATCATCAGAATACACATTTTTCTCAAGTGCACATGAAATCTTTTCTAGCATAGATCACATCTCGCATCACAAATCAAGCCTTGGTAATTTTTTCTCTATTTTTATTGCTTAAGCATTCTCATTGTTTTTTTAAAAAATCCATTTCTATGTATCCTTCTGTTTCCAAGTGCCAAAAAAAATTTAAAGTTTTGCTTTTTGTATGTACATTCTTAAATCAATAGGAAATTATATTTTTGGTTGCCATAAAGTAGGAATCTATCTTTTGCCACCATGATACCATGATAGTTAGTTGTCCCAGTCCCATTATTGAGTAGTTCTTATATCAGAATGTTAACTAAAAGTTTAAAATTTTTTAAATATTTTCCAAAATTCTCATGGCTGAAGAAGTATAAAAGAAATTTAAGTTCTATGCCTAGGTTGATGGAAGATGCGAAATCCTATGTGGAAAATTTAGAGTTACACACAAGGGCATACTGAGAGTAAACATTCCTGGGATTAACCAAAACTACCAGGACAACTCCAGATTTTGAAAAGGTACTGATGGGGCTCGAGCAGAGATCTCAGAGGAACCAAGTATTGTCTGAGTTCCAAGTATAAAGAATCGAAACGTGACTAATGTCTGTCTCTAACAGGATGAGAAGCTGGTGAGTAGAGCTACAGGGTTGGATGGTTGGGGAGGGGCTGTGCTGCCTTGTCTACTTGCAGTCCCTCCCCACACTCAGGAGCCCTTTGTGACCAGGGCACAGCTCTATGATGGGGACCTAGGACTTGAGTCCCCCAGCGTACACCCTGTGCTTAGTTGCCTGAGGACAGCAGTGTGGTTCAGATGATGGAGACTCTTCTCGGCTCTCTTAAAAGCACCTTTGGTCCTTGGCTGGACTCCGATTCCACTTCCTGGGTGACTGAAACCATCCTTGTTACTCTGTTTGGACTGGGGCTCTTTTTCCTGTTCTTTCCCTATTTCCAGAATAAACCAACTTTACCACCTCTTAGGAAACACAGAAACACCAGGAAGGTAAGGAACCTTTGGCCCTGATCAACAAACACATGATTCTCTCTTTTTTTCTATTATTTCCAATTTTCTGAATCAACTGGAGAGACTCTTGAGATGGGAAAGAATAGAACATCTATTCTCAAGGAAGAATAAAACATCACCCCTCTAGGGACAAATTAGACTGGGCAGGGGACACAGTGAACACTATGATTTCTATCCAAATATTTCAGACCAGTTGTCCAAGGGTGGAAGAGGGCTTCAGGAAAAGTCCCAAATACAGTGATCAGGGGGTGAGGACTGGATACTCAGTTCATCTCAACTGCAGCACAGGACTCTGAGCACTGGTTCACCAGTCGCAGGATAAGTGTCTTGGATGAGGGCTGAACGAGGGCAGTGCTGAAGCCCTGAGAGCCTCAGAGCAGGGGCTGGGGTGGGGTTCTGGATTGGGAAGCAGAGGTCTACCTAAGGGAGATTGGATTCCCCCACACGTCTGAAAATGTATGTGTTTCTTGAGCAGTGGAACAGTGAGAAAAGAAATCCAGGGTGAACCTCACATTGAAAATCCTACTTTATGTTTTACAAGAAGGAAAACAAAATATTTTTGTCCCCTTCAAAAAAATGAGTAAAAAGAAAGAAAAACCACAGAGCTCCGTTAGTTAAATGTAGAAAGTCTTATTATATATATGGACCCTGAGTAGCTAGCTGATGCTTGTCTAGAGAGGGGAGAATGAGAATTGGGTTCAAGGTCCTCGTTTTTTCTGTCCCTCAGCATCAAATGCAGCAGAGCGGGAGATGCAGGGATAGGAAGACAGATAGAGCTTTGAAAGGTAGGTTCTGATGTTTAGCCCTGTGTCTCTCAGTGCCCTGAGGACCCAGCTCTGTGGGCTCCAAGGAGGTCAGTGGTAGTTCCCGTCCCTCGGTAAACAGAACCCCCAGGGAAGCTCCTGGGAAGAGAGCAGAAAGCAAATACTTCCCAGATTCCCCTGCAGAATGAAGTCCTGAGGGGCTTGGAAAAGGGTGTGGCCCAGCAGGGGTGTGTGGGCTGCATTGAATCAGTAGCCCCTGGATTAGGAGGTGGGACCTCTAGTTCTGAGCCTGAACTCAAGGTTTAACTTCATTCAGATTCCTCTGTGAAGTGACTCCAGCCCATTCTTCCCCACAGGGCATTGTAAAGGCAGAAAAGGATAAAGGATGTGGAAGCAGTTTGTAAATGATAAACCCTTTCCTGAGCTTCCCATCATTGTCAGGCATTCTGTGGCCTTGGGTGCTGGTGCTTGGGCTCCAATCTCCCAGGGGTGTCCCCTTAAAGAGACAGTGCACTTAACTGCCTATAAGACCCCTAGGCCCCTGTCTTCACCATCATGACCCAGTCTGCTGATTTCCAGCTTGCAGAGATTGCCTGAAAGAACTGGAAGAGGTCCGGGACTTGGCTTCTCATCTGCAAAGGTAAAGAACCTTCCCCATCCCTCCTGGGTTCCTCTTCCTCCCAGAATCTCTGGTGTTATCCCAGGGAGGCAGGCAGCCTGGGGCTGAGTTGGGAGGGGGAGCCCTGGGGAGTGGGGAAAGTCTAAAGCCCTGGGGTGAGGACAGCAGGAACATTGTGAAGTTGCCTGGGGGCCAGGGAGGGCTGTGGGCTGCAGGTGCCCACCCTTGCTTGGCCTGCCCAGCCCTCCTGGTCACAGGGGCTCCTGGCTACAGCTTGTGCCTCCTGTCTCCTGCAGACACCTGGGGAGGACTACTGACAAGGGCACCATTCATCAGCTCTCCTCTCAAGAACCCCCTGGCGAGGTATACAAGCAAGCCCCTGCTGGAGCCCACTAGCCATGTAGGCAAGAGGCTGCTCCCGCCATGTCCCCACCTCCGCTGACTGAGCAGCCTCCATCTCAGGCCTCCACAGTTTCTCCAAGATCAGTGACCTCAGTTTCTGTTCACTCAGATTCCTCCCTGACTCGCTCTCAGCACCAAAGCTTTTCCTTCCCCTGGACAGACTTTCACTCCGGCCACCTGCTCTTTCCCCTTCCCTGCCATGCCTTCCTGACCCAGGGGCTGCCCTGCACCTATAACAGACTCCTCTGCACCCCCTCCCCAACAGGCTCCATGATGTGTCTCACTAGGGCTGACTCCTTAGCACTCCCACTGAGCACCATCTCACACAGTTCATACCCTCTCCCCTTGGAGACCAGCCGTCTCAGGCCTTGTTCTTTCAAGCTGTCCCCTTTCAGCCCTGTCTTGGTGGCAGGGGACTGCCAAAGCCTGAAGTTTCTCTACCTTGACACACTTGAGTCCCAGCAAGAATACCTTCCCCGCCACCTGTCAGAGGCCTCATTTTGGGGAGACCCCACAAACAGACAGATAGAGGCTGGTAGCCTCTCTTTTGTCAACCTGGATGTCCAGAAGCTGTTGGAGACGCTAATCACCAAGAGAGCAGAACTGAAGATTTGGAAGGAGAACGAAAAGGAGGTGCAGGCAGGCTACCATCTGACTTATTTGGGGAAGAGGATCAAGTCACTTGGTGACAAGCAGGACACGTTGGGTCGCCAACACTTCTGGAGCATAAAAGGCAAAGCAGAGCAACTTCTTGGTCCTGAGAAGCCCCTGTATCCTGACATTTTGGGGACCATCTATAGAAGACAGGCAGCCAGCTCTTCTGGGATTTCTTTCTGTACAGTGAGTCTCTGGTGGCTACTGTCACAGTTCCTGGGTCTCCTCTAGAGCTACACCCTATCTTATTCAATGAACTCTCTAATGCTGAGCCATTCCAAATTCAAGCTAAAGTAACCTCACAGCTGTCATTTGCCCAGCTCTTGACTCACCCTGTGACCCAGGCTCAACTTCAGTCCTTGACTCAAACCAAGCCCCAATGTCAACCACCACTTTGGGTTCAGTTAGAGACCCCTGACCATATCTAACCCTATTTCCCAAACTGACCATCTCTTCTTAGCCACAGATTAGGTATTGTGAAGTATCTTGCCCTAGAGTCCAAACTAAGGCACAATCATTTGTCCAAATGCAATTCAAATCCTGGAATGTCACTTTTTTGTAAAAGCAACTAGAGAGTGGAAGAACTTTACCCTCTTTGGTTAAAAGATCTCAGCAGGTGTTTAGCCAGGTCACTCCCAACCTTCCCCAGGAGAACAGGTCTTCCCAGGCCCACAGTTCTGTCTCCATCCTTCTCGGGATTTTATCAACCTTGAGGTTTGGGAGAAACTAGAGCACTACCTTTCCAAAAGGTTCAAGCAGCAACAGAGTGGTCTGCCCTGCAGAATGCAAGCCTTGGATTGGATACAGCCTCAGGATCAATTCCCAATACCTTGTCAGGTACAGGGCAAGAAGTAGCCCTCAAGGACCTCTCCAGGTCCAGGCAAAAGCAGCCAGGATGCACAGTCCAAGTGCCCAGCAAAGATCCCACCAGGGAAGGACCTTCACCAGGATATATGTGAGAATTTGGGGAGGATCCTAAAAGATCTGTACATGACCTCAGCCAACACCACAGCAAAGGTTCCAAGAGTGAGGCTCGAGTCAAAGAGAGTTGGGCTCAGGCAGGAAGCATCCAGAATAAGATTTGGGAGTCCTTATGGAAAGGAAGGCAGAGCAGATCCCTGAGTGTCCAAACCCTGTGGATGTACATTGTTCGAGACTAGATGACAACCTTGTCTCAGACTCTCCCGGACAGTCAAATGCTCCTCAGTGAACAGAAAATCCAGATTTGTCTCAGGATAGTGAGGCCTCCATGAATACCTCCCATGGTCTCTTGTCCCATATAACTCAGTCCTTATATTCAGCAGGATCTGAAGGCACATATAATAATGTTTCAGGTGAGGCACAGGTATGGGGCCTATCCCTCAACGTCCTCAAGTTCATACTTAGCTTGAAGTTGACAAAGGTTCACTGCATACCCCTTCCAGGATCCAACTTGAAAGCAACCTGTGAATCTGGGGACCACTCAAAAGCCTAGTTAACCAAGGTCTTGGGAGAACCTCCTCAGCCCCTCTCAGGATAGAAAGTGATAACAAAACAGGCAGTTTTCCCCATGGAAAGTCCCCTCCCTGCCTGCTGTGGGCTGTGGGAGGGCCCCCACCTGGTGAGGTCCACAAGCCTTCAGAGGTCCCTCTGACTGGTCAAGAAGAAAGCCACATCAGGCCCACAAACATAACTTTGTGGGCAGAATCTGGCACAATGAGTCTGTCATGCGAGCTAATAGAGGCAGCCAGTCCAAGGCCATCGATGAGCCACAGGAGGAAGCCAGGGTGGGCCTCCCCAGGCTCCTGCTCTAGTGTGACGGTAGTGGATTTTGACACATGTTCCCAATCTTCCAGGGAACAAGAGGCCATGGAGGAGGACCCTGGTTGGAAAGGTACTTTTGAACTGAGTGTGCTAATAAAATCCTAAAGTATTAATATGGATTTGAGGAGATCACAGTCTCTAAGTTGCAATAAGAGCCTCTCCTCGAATACAAAGTCTGTTCCTCAGAATTGAAAGAGACAGTGTTCATCACAACACTGTTTACAATAGCCAGGACATGGAAGCAACCTAGATGTCCATCAGCAGATGAATGGATAAGAAAGCTGTGGTACATATACACAATGGAGTATTACTCAGCCATTAAAAAGAATACATTTGAATCAGTTCTAATGAGGTGGATGAAACTGGAGCCTATTGTACAGAGTGATGTAAGTCAGAAAGAAAAACACCAATACAGTATACTAATGCATATACATGGAATTTAGAAAGATGGTAACGATGACCCTACATGCAAGACAGCAAAAGAGACACAGATGTAAAGAATAGTCTTTTGGACTTTGTGGGAGAAGGTGAGGGTGGGATGATTTGAAAGGGTAGCGTTGAAATGGGTATATTATCATATGTGTAGCGGATCACTGGTCCAGGTTCTATGCATGAGACAGGGTGCTCAGGGCTGGTGCACTGGGATGACCCTGGGGGATGGGATGGGGAGGGAAGTGGGAAGGGGGTTCTGGAGGGGGAACACATGTGCGCCCATGGCTGATTCATGTTGACGTTTGGCAAAACCCACTACAATACTGTAAAGTAATTAGCCTCCAATTAAAATAAATAAAATAATTTTAAAAAAAGTCTGTTTCCTCAAACACAGACAATCTACATGCTGAGGCATGGTCTTGTAAGCTTGAGTTTCAAGGGTTCAGAGACCAGAAGAAAAGGCTGGACCAGTGGAGTGCTCCTTCAAGACTGGGCCACTAACATACTCCTCAAAGACTATCACTTGGATATGTTAACTTCTACAAACACTTGGGATTTGCAGGAATCTCTGTCCTGTCCAGAGGAGACACTTTCAATTCCCAGATGCCCTATGACCAGTTGTTCCAGTGGAGGGAAAGAGCAGGGGCAGCTGGAGGTCCTGAAGCAGCAGCCCCAACATCAGAGCCAGAGCAAGAAGTTGTCCCCACTGGTCGGAGAGAGAATTACAGGAGTTTCAAACTAGGACAGCATGAAAAATGTTTGGCAGAGTAGAGTCTACCGGAGCATTGGATGAGAAAAAAGATTAAGCAACATCTGCAGTAGATTTTCCTTAATAAAGGCAAAGGATTGGAAGAGACACTGCAAAAAGGCAAGCCTGCAACAGCCACTGCCCAGAGCCAGGGACAAGGCAAAAGCAGATTGCTTATGATACCAGAACTTCTGAGGCTCAGGCTCTCATGACAGCTGTTGGATGGATCCTAGAGGAGAAGGTGGTGCTTCACTGTGGACCTCATGCCTCAGAGTTAAGCTGGTGCAAAGGAGAATATTGGGACCCATTAGGTCCACATTACTGCTCCCATAGGTTTCTCTCCAACTAAGAGCAAAGGAGAGTGATGGTAGATGCCTTCCATCACCAAGCTACCCCCATGGGCCACAGCTGTCCCATAAAGAGTCAGTGGACCAGTTCCAGGGAGCCAGGTTCCCCCCTAGGCAGAGGCTAGCAGCATGGATCAAGAGTGACAGGTGTTCCAGGCTATTCCCTCCACTGTCCAAGGCATTGTCTCTGCAGAAATCAACCTCTTCTGGTTAATCAAAACATGACTGTCACAGCTTTCCTGGTGGGAAAACTTTTCTATAAGAAAAAATGCATGCCTAGCAGAGAAGAAATTTTTTCTCTCAAGTTTAGCACCTCTTCTCTGTGATAATGACTTCTTCATATCCCAGATTTTATTGTTTCCCAAAGTGAAACTTTTTTCTCATGAAAGGTGATGGCCTCTCTGTGCCCTGCTGGGGGGAAGGGAAGGGATAAGGGTCCACTCTTCACAGGTGCCTGCTCTGACTGTCAGATGGGACAGAGACATGGAGGGAGGTAGACCCCAGTAGGATGCTCATCCTCACCCCATCTCCTCACTGCACCTTCAGTTTCCATAAAAGCAGCATTATAGAAACAAGCGACAGCATTCAGGACACACCAAGGTGAACTGAATCTAAAGACCTCCTCCTCCTCAGGATCCAGCTCAGTCCTCTCTCCATCTCTCTCTCTACCTTGAACTTGTGTGGCTGTGGGGGAGGGCTTTGCAGAGGCTGAAATTCCCCGCAGGCTCAGAAAGTATTAGAGACAAGTTCACATGTTGGAATAAGAAGGGAAGCTTGGGGGTAGTGCTGGCCCAAGTCCAGAGGAGGGAGAAACCTCTTTCCCATGTCAAGGTGGGATTACACGACACTGCCCTCGAAGCCCCTTCTCTCCTAGAAGGAGCTGGGCTTGAGATCAGCCAGGAGCGTCACCCTCCCTTTGTCTTTCTCTTGCTCTGGAGCAGAGGCGAGGATGAGACCCATTCTCAGCTCTGAGGGTGTGCAGTGTGGAGCATGGAGGCCCCCGAGAGCTGGTCCACCTCTGTCCAGGAGGAGAGGACAGCCCTGCTCACAGCGCCTGCCTCCCCTGGGGTAAGAGCAGGGGCATGATTGTGTGCAGTCACCTCATTGTCTGAGAGTGGGACGCTGTGCCCCTAGGGTGGGATGCAGGGGAAGAAGGCAGGTGGCAGAGGTGTCCATGGATGGTGCAGTGACCAAGGAGCCCCTGGCATCCCACCACAACTACAGGCCCAGAGGAAGGAAATTAGGGGTCTCCCCCCTACTCCAGCTCTCAGAGCCCAGATTGTGTGAAGCCACCTGGAGCTCCTCCACAGAGGGCCAGGCTCCCAGAGACAGTGGAGCCTCTGAGCAGGGAAGCTTCACTTCTCCACAGTGTAAATAATCAGCTCTCACAAGACCGGGAGCTTGGGACAGACTCGCAGTCCGTGACCTCTACCTTACACATGAGGCCCAAGGAGGCTCCCAGGGAACTCAACAGGTGGGACTCAACAGGCCCAGCGACTGTGCTCGAGTTGTGGCAAGTCTCACCTG
The DNA here is from genome assembly GCF_029407905.1 of Bubalus kerabau. Taxonomy (NCBI): domain Eukaryota; kingdom Metazoa; phylum Chordata; class Mammalia; order Artiodactyla; family Bovidae; genus Bubalus; species Bubalus kerabau. The sequence continues at coordinate 152,973,792 of NC_073627.1, forward strand.
CCCTCAGCCTTGCTCACCGCAGAGCCCAGATGGAGAAGAGACTAGCAGACTGGATGTGTCAGCCAGCGGGCAGGAAGTGACCTGTGGGGAACAAGGGTACAGTCGGCTTTCCACCCCAGGCCTTTTCACCTGAGAAAGCAGGGAGACAGGCGCAATTCCCTAGAGCAATGCAGGGCTCCGTGTCAGTCACTTCTGCTCCAGGGGGTGCCCCTGACCCAGGAGGCAGCAAGAATGGCCCTGCCCCCATGCCTGTCAGGACCCCACAGGTGGGACCAGGACCTGGTGGCATGTGGCAGAAGTGGGGGCTCCTCTGGGGCCAGATGGGAGGGCTGGGACCAGGTTACAGAGTGACGGCGAGAGCTCAGGAGAGGGGGGCGCGGAGCAGGAACCTCGAGCCTGGCTGCTGCCCGGGCTTCTGAGAGGCATTGAGAGGGGAGTGCTTGGGGTGGGGGGGTGGGTTCTGGCCCCTCTAGGCTCCTGCCCAGTGAAGTAACACAGAAGGACACTGTACCGCTGATTCTGTTCGTGACACCAATTGTCTTGCTGTTCACACTGTCCGTACTGTTCGTTGAACCCAGGGTCGGCAAGACGTGAGCTGAGATGCTGGAAGAAGACTCAAGGAGCTGTAGGAACTGCAAACACGTTTATTCTTTCCTGGCTGATGCAGCAGCCATAGCAGCGGCCATAGCATAACCTACCACAGCATAACCGCACACAACCACCCTTCCAGGCTTTTCCAGGTGAAGCTTATTCAGATGTACTGCATAAAGTAGTCCATGACCAAGCGAGTGTCTCGTGATGGGCATACGCAGTGCTATAAATGATCTCAGCTGTTATATAGTCATTATTTACAAAATGTGGGGCGAGAGAGCCTGAACACACAATCTTGGCCAATTTGCTCCCTCCCCACAAACACTGACAGAACAACAAGAAATAGGAAGGAGCAAGTCCCTGAGCCCTTCGCCTGCCTTCATGGGCAGAAAGGTCAGCAATGTGGTGTCCCCCACTGTGTCCCCACGCACAGACCCACACTTACCCCACATGGGGACCTCCCACACACCCACTCTGAGAAATCCCACCCAGAGACCTCTCAGAGCATCCCACAGAAACCTCTCTCTGAGCCCTCCCACACACACCCCTCACAAGTGTTCTTCAGGATCTGAGTATCCCCCCACTGACAGGTCTTTCAAGGTGGGTCTGATGTCACATCATAAACCAGCAGCACAGGGGAAGGACCAGTGACGGTGCCCTGAGCCACCCCCAGAACTCTAAGACATCCAGACATTTTCAGCATTGCCCCAGATGGGGTTCTCTGCTTGGAGAAAGGATCATGCTCTTGTCTCTTTGTAACCATTGTACCTAAACAGAAGAATCCCAACGTTCACCACCTGCAGGCCTGCAAAAGTCTTTCCTCCACAGATCTTCAGTAGCTTGAGCTCTGCCCCAGGGATTAGAGAGTCACAAAGTTTAAACACGAGTGAAATGCTGCCAACCTGCAACAAGAGTCAAATATTGTCTTATTTTATTCATATTCCAGTCAGAGGGTGCCGTATCATATTTTTAAAAACTTCTTTGGGGAAAAGATCCGACTTCAAGATGCAGGTTACTTTACTTTGGAAACAAAGTAAAAAACTGCAGTAAATGGGTTTTGGGATGAAATAAAGCAGCAATAATAAGGCGTGTGGCGTCTCACTCACTTGCCAGGGGACTGTGCAACTAACACGTTATTTTGGGCATACAGTTTGTGTCAACTGTGTGGGTTCTGTTTTATTGTTAAGTGAAACAGGCTAAAAATATCAGAAGATTTTTCAAATGAGTCGTATCTAGCAATACTCCTTTTTTGTCCTCTGGCCAAAATATACATTTTTTCTTAAAATGTAGTAATGCATAGTATTATGCATATTTCCAAGATGTAATAAGGTCCATATGTTCAGGTAACATAGCTTAAATGAACTGTATAGGAGTTTTCATTTTTAAAATAATTCTTTTAAAACATACAGTTTCCAAGATGCAGGAAAGCTCCATTTTATGTTCATTACGGGGCTAAAAATGACACTTTGCTTCAAATAGTGTCGAATTTTATAGAAGATATCTTTTCACCTATGCTTGATATATACACATGGCCTAATAAAATTACCTGAAGGAACTTCTTCATATCAGATTGGAAGAAATGCACATAATCACCAAAGTGTGCATGAACGTACACAAAATGTCCATCAGTCATCAAAATCCTCACATTGTGTATCCAGCCCTTTCCAAAGGGGACCCTTTACTTATACCTCATAATGTTTCTCACTGCTCAGAAACAACTAGTTTTCCTTGCCTTGCTAAAATATACATTAATCATAGCTGTTGCACATTTATCATTGTTGAGTTAGATTATCTATCAGATGACAGTATCATCCCATCATTTAGGCCCCCTTTGGGCCTAAATATTTCAACAACAGAATTTATAATTTATTTTCAATCTTACTTCCTTATAACTTCATTGAATCACAGCGTGATGGAATGTGTCATGGTTGTCCTGTAGTTCTACAGGGTGGTATTTTTTTGCAGTGAAAGTTATGCAGGTGAGTTTCATATTAACACAATGGGACAAATTAGGGAAAATTCCATGCAGGAAATGGTTGGCAAAGTGTGCTATTTCCTTTTCAATTTGATTATTATTCAGTTTTTTTTGAATTTAAGTTGAACAAACAAAACAGAGAACATAAACAAACATCCATAATAAATAGTTTATTGCTTTGGTGTATGAATGCATTGTCCCTCACTAGCGATGCATAGTCCAATAAACTGCACAATTGTAATGAACAGTGTGCAGTAAAGCAGCATTCTCATCAGTCATTGCATCTGCATCTGTCATATGTTGCTTCAAGTGACTTGTGGGTTCAGTTTCCATAGCATAAACTTGCCCTTTATCCTAGATGAAGCAATTAAGAGGATTCTATTTTAAAAACATTGTCACTATTGCCAGACTTTATGGTCAACCTGTAGTTTTTTTTTTCTTAAAATATTTAATTACAGAAGATCTTATAAACGTCTTACCATATATATTATATATATATATTTTTATATATATATATGTATACATATATCAACAGAAAGGAATACCAAAATAAGGTAATGGAGAAAATAATAATTCCTTTGCTTTTGACATTTTTCAGAAAAACATGTGATTTTAATCTACAGAGAAAATATATATAATATTAATATTCAAAAAGTTTGGTTTTGAAGTTGATTATATTTAAAATGATTCTTGCACTGATTATAATGAACCAGACATTCTAGGAAAACCATGAAAATGAAAGTGGTTCAATTGTGTCTGAGTCTTTGTGACCCCATGGACTATACAGTCCATGGAATTCTCCAGACCAGAATACTGGAGTGGGTAGCCTTTCCCTGCTCCAGAGGATATTCCTAACCCAAGGATGGAATGCAGGTCTTCCACATCGCAGGCAGATTCTTTACCAGCTGAGCCACCAGGGAAGCCCAAGAATACTGGAGTGGTAGCCTATCCCTTCTCCAGCGGATCTTCCTGACCCAGGAATCAAACCAGGGTCTCCTGCATTGCAGATGGATTCTTAACCAACTGAGCTGATGACTTATTAATACTCCAAAGGGTAAAAATATATGTGTGTGTGTGTATTTTATATATATATATATATATATATTTTTTTTTTTTTTTTACCAAATGGACAAGAAAGAAAAAAGAAAAAGTAGTCAGTCTGTACTTAATTCTGCAACTCCCCTTAACAGGTTACAATGCTGTGTTCAGTCTCATATACTTTTACTTCATAACAAACTCCCGCAGGAAGTGTTTTGGTAGTGTTCACACATATATATAATTTCTGCCATAGTCACAGCAGGGAGCATCAAGATTTGGATGATCCAGAAGCTTCAAAACTGTCTCTGGCTCTTGGAAGTTGGTCAGTTTCATAATCTGGTGTCCCTAATCCCTGAATCCTTCTAGGTTCCCAAAATATTAATTATCTTGTGACTTTTTGGCCATTCCTTTCTAAATACCTGATAGTCAGATTTTTCAGCCCTTGTAACCCTTCATTCAGGCTCTTCTATCTTGCAAAATTATGTTGACTTATTTGTGCACTCTTTCTCTCTCTTTAGTTGGTTTAATGAGTTTCATTAGAAATAAAAAATACGTATTTTTGAATCTGCTATCTTTAGCCAGAAGTCTCTAGGAGAAAATGAAAGAAAGAAGGCGGGATGGAAAAGAGGGAGGGGAGGAGGGAGAGACAGAAGAAGTAGGGGTGGAAGGAAAGCAGGAGCGAGGCAAGGAGGGAAGGAGGGGAGAAGGAAAGATTGGAGGGAGGGAGGGAAGAAGGGGTGAATTAGTGACCAAAATCAACTTACTGTAATTTTTCAAGGACCTGCTAAATGTGTACCTTATCAAGTATCTTAGTTTGGAAAGAGGATTCTACCATGATATTCCTTTCTCCTTATTGTTGGTGTGTGAACCTGAAGGTAAACAGAATCTGGGATCTGAATCAAAGAGATGAAAATATATGGACAAGTTACTAATATCACTAAAATTATAAGAATTAAATTATTTCCTGAGTAAGGCAAAGGAATTCTATTCATTAAAAAAGACACAGTAAAACTAAAATTCTCACAGCTGAAAATTATTATTTTAAATAGTTAATAACAAATTATTTAATTATTAGTTACATAATTAATAAAACTATTTTCAATAATTTAAATCTTTGTTTTCAGTTTCTACAAACAAAATAATATATGTATTTCATATACTTCATTTCAATTTGGCTATTTTAAGCTCTGAGTTATACCATGTAGACCACATTAAAAGGAGAATATTAGTCATCAACAGATTTGAAAGGTATGTTCAATAAGTAGATGTATGATCAGAATTGTAAACAATTCTTTGAACTGCTTGTCTTATAAATGTTGTAGAAGGTATATATGACTATGTAGAAATATGTTAAATCAGTTATAGAGGATTCAGCAAAATTTTATGAATAATAATCTAAAAAAAGCTCAGGTGATTTAAATTACATTTCTTAAATTAGTCTTCAAAAGCATGTAAAATTTAACAGTGTAGGATATAAAAATTTTCTTCCCTAGAAAATAGTAGAAAACACATTTTGAAATGGAAAGAATCGGATGCTTATAGATGCTACTGAGGAATAACGCTTGATTGTAAGTGAAGGTGCTGCACAGTTGAGCAGAGCTTATAAATATATAGACTTGATAATGGCAAATACCATGGAGAAAAAATACAGCAAGAAATTAATAGTAAGTGCAGGAGTTTCAGGAAATTTGCCAAAATTTCAAAGATATTAAGAAAAAATATATATATATTTTTACTATACATACAAATATCACACGGTTCACAGCCTGCGTAATTCAATGAAATGTTGAGCCATGCCCAGTAGGGCCACCCACAGACAAGTCATGGTGGAGAGTTCTGACAAAATGTGGTCCACTGGAGAGGGGAATGGCAAACCACTTTAGCATTCTTGCCCTGAGAATCCCATGAACAGTATGAAAAGGCAAAATGATATTACACTGAAAGATGAACCTCCTAGGTCAGTAGGTGTTCAATATGCTACTGGAGAAAAGCAGAAAATAGCTCCAGAAGGAATGAAGAGCCTGAGACAAAGTTGTGCCTGAGCCAGACACTGAGTTGTGGATGTGTCTGATGGTAAGAGTCAAGTCTGATTCTATAAAGAACAATACTGCATTGGAATCTGGAATGTTAGGTCTTAGAGTCAAGGTAAATTGGAAGTGGTCAAACAGGAGATGGCAAGAGTGAACATGGATATCTTAGGAATCAGTGAACTAAAATGGACGAGAATGGGTGAGTTTAATTCAGATGACCATTATATCTGCTACCGTGGGCAAGAATCCCTTAGAAGATATGAAGTAGCCCTCATAATCAACAAGAGTCCAAAATGCAGTACTTGGGTACAGTCTCAAAACAGCAGAATGATCTTGGTTCCTTTCCAGAACAAAGCATTCCCCATCACAGTAATCCAAGTCTATACCCCAAACGCTGATGCCAAAGAAGCTAAAGTTGAACCATTCTATGAAGACCTACGAGAGCTTCTAGAACTAATACCAAAAAGAGAGGTCCTTTTCATCATAGGGGACTGGAATGCAAAAGTAGGAAGTCAAGAGATACCTGGAGTAACAGGCAAGTTTGGGCTTGGAGTACAAAATGAAGCAGGGCAAAAGCTAATAAAGTTTTGCCAAGAGAATGCACTGGTTCTTGCCAAGAGAACCCTCTTGCAACAACACAAGAGACAACTCTACACATGGACATCACCAGAGGGTCAATACTGAAATCAGATTGATGATATTATTTGCAGTCAAAGATGGAGAAGCTCATACAGTCAGCAAAAACAAGACCAGGAGCTGATTGTGGCTCAGATCATGAACTCCTTATTGCAAAATTGAAACTTAAATTGAAGAAAGCAGAGAAAAACACTAGGCCATTCAGACATGACCTAAATCAAATCCCTTATGATTATACAGAGGAAGTGAGAAGTAGATTCAAGGGATTCGATCTAATAGACAGAATGCCTGGAGAATGATGGATGAAGGACTCTTTGAAATTAGAACAATTTCTAGCACATACACAAAAACAAACTCAAAATGGCTTAAAGACTTAAATGTAAGGCCAGAAACTGTAAAACTCTTAGAGGAAAACATATGCAGAATAGTCTTTGACTGCAGAATAGCAAGATCCTCTCTGATCCACCTCTTAGAGTAATGGAAATAAAAACAAAAACAAACAAATGGGATCGAATTAAATTTAAAAGCATTTGCACAACAAAGGAAACTATAAACAAGACTAAAAGACGACTGTGAGAATGGGAGAGAATAATTGCAAAGAAAACAATAGACAGAGGATTAATCTCCAAAATATATAAACAACTCATGCAGCTCAATATCAGAAAGAACTAACAACCCAATCAAAAAACAGGCAGAAGACCTAAACAGACATTTCTCCAAAGAAGACATACAGATGGCCAATAAACACATGAAAAAATACTCAACATCACTCATTATTAGAGAAACACAAATCAAAACTACAATAAGGTATCACCTCACACCAGTCAGAAAGGCTGTAGAGAATGTGGAGGCAAGGGAACCCTCTTGCACTGCGCTGTTGGTGAGAATGTAAATTGATACAGCCACTATGCACAGCAGTATGGAGATTCCTTAAAAAACTAGGAATAAAACTACCATATGACCCAGGAATCCCATAACTGGGCATATACCTTGAGAAAACCACCATTCAAAAAGGCGCATGTACTTCAATGCTCATTGCAGCGCTATTTACAGTAGGCAGGATGTGGAAGTTAACTTAGACAGATGAGTGGATAAAGATGTTGGGGTACATATGCACAGTGGAACATTATTCAGCCATAAAAAGGAATGAAATTGAGTCCATTGTAGCGAGGAGAATGAACGTAGACTTAAGTAAGTCAGGAAAGAGAAAAACACGTATCAATATTAATGCCTGTATATGGATAATGCATACATATGGAATCTAGAAAAATGGTACTGATTAATGTTTTTGCAGGTAAGGAACAGAGATGTAGACATAGCAAACAGGCTTGTGGACACAGCAGGGGAAGGAGACGTTGGGCTGATTTAGAAAGTCATATTGACATAAATATATATAACACCATGTGTGAACTAGATAGCTAATGGGAAGCTGCTATATATCACAGGAAGCCTAGCCTGTGCTCTACAAGGACCTAGAGGGGCGGGGTGTAGGAGGTAGGAGGGAGGCTCACGAGGGAGGGAATATATAATGTATATACATTATATCATATATATACATTGTACATACATACACATAATTGTATGGCAGAAATATTATAGTTATGAGTGATTCACATGGATGTACAGCAGAGACCCCCACAACATAGTAAAGCAATCATCCTCTAGTTAAAAAGAATTTTTTAAAGGCTATGTTGAATGATCCACTCTCAACATCCTCAGCAGAATGCCCTTCTGGATGTCTCCCCCTGTATGTTCCAGGGAAGGATTTTCTCCTTTCCCACAGGCTGGGCCATTACACATGGATGCCCATCAAGCCTGCACAGTAGTCTTCTCATTTAACTGCCGCTGAGGCCAGTACCATCCTTGGAATCTTGGGGCAGGACCCTTCCATCCCCGAGGAGCAGCAGTTGGCCTCACACCGGCAGTTTCTTTGGACAGTTGGAGGACTTGGAGCTAGACTTTCAGGTCTCTCTGCTCCACCATGATCTCCAGGAGGGGAAACCCTGGGACTGTTCCTGTCACTATGAGCAAAGACAGAACTACCTTATTCTGTAGGGTGAATGATTCTAAGCCCCCACAAAACATTTCAAGAAGGTATGTAAGGCCCACATCATCTGTAGTTCTTTTCTTATTCATTTACCAGTAAGAACTCAATTACACCTTTAAAACATATATCAACTTAGAGATATACTTAGAGCTGGATTTCAGGGATTCTACTTTCAAAAAGAGTATTCTTTAGCTAAATTTATACTTTGTTTTCTTACAAATTATAACAGGAAATGGTACTTTGAAACACAACTTCTGCTATGTTTAAATACATGATGAAATGAATGAATTAGGAAATTAACTCTGTTTGTTACTCCTAAATATTCTTCAGCTCATTCTTCTGATTTGTCAAGTGTAAAATTTTGACTGAGGTTTAAAATAATGACAGTTTCTGAAAGCTAACTCTTTTTTTGCTGTATATTTAACAATAATAACAAAGTGTGCCCATACTGTACAGATACAATATCCTCATGTTTGAATAGGGGCTTCCCAGGTGACTCAGGGGTAAAGAAACCCGCCTGTCAATGCATGAGACCTGGGTTTGATCCCTGGATCAGGGAGATCCCCTGTGGAAGGAAATTGCAAGCCTCTCCAGTATCCTTGCCTGGAAAATCTGTAGGACAGAGGAGCCTGGTGGCTATACAGTCCATGAGGTTGCAAAAGAATGATGCATGATTTGATGACTTCAACAACAGCAGCAACAACATGTTTGTATACACACACACACAAACACAGTTTTCTGAATGTATAGGGAAATATATACTAATCTTCCATTTTGTGTCCTAAATCAGAGATGCTCTTAATACTCATGTTCCCATCAATCCTAGGAGCTAGAACCAAACTGGTTCCCAGGAATGTGACCCAGTGCCAACACTAGTTTCAAAGTTGTTTCTTCTCAGGACATATTTTCATATTTTCATATTTTCTTCTCAGGACATATTTTCATATTTTCATATTTTCTTCTCAGGACATATTTTGATTTGTGTTTGTCTTGTGTCTTCTCAAAGCTCTTTTAGTTGTGTTTTGTTCATAGTCACTTATTTCCTTTTAATTTCCATAAGAATTTGTTCAAATGTTGCACAAAGTTTGCTTCTTTGATTATTAATATTCAGGAAAGCCGACTCTAGAACATATTTTTTTCACCTAAAAGCACTTCGTACCAGGTATCACATGTACGTATATGTGAGATACAGCCTCAATTCAACAAATTCCACCTAAATTACACTCAGTATAAAAGCAGGTAAATAGATAGTCAATGGGAATTTGCTGTATGACTCAAGGAATTCAAACTGGGGCTCTATAATAACCTAGAGGGGTGGGAATGGGTGAGAGGTGGGAGGGAGATTCAAGAAGTAGGGGACATATGTACACCTATTGTTAATTCATGCTGATGTATGACAGAAATCAAAATATTTTTTGACGGCTTTGGCATAGTCAATAAAGCAGAAATAGATATTTTTCTGGAACTCTGCTTTTTTCATGATCCAATGATGTTGGCAATTTGATCTCTGGTTCCTCTGCCTTTTCTAAATCCAGGTTGAACATCTGGAAGTTCATGGTTCACATACTGTTGAACCATGAACTTAGCCACGATCTTCGCTAAGTTGTGTCTGACTCTTGCAACCCCATGAACTGTAGCCTGCCAGGCTCCTCTGTCCATGGGATTCTCCAGGCAAGAATACTGGAGTGGGTTACTATTTCCTACTTCAAGGGATCTTCCCAACCCAGCGGTTGAGCCCCGATCTCCTCTACTGCAGGCAGAATCTTAACTGTCTAAGTCACCAGGGAAGTCCCAAAAGTGCTCAAGGAGTTTGTGTGTGTACTGGTAGGCACTGAGTTTGATCAAGCAGGGCTATTATTCTCTGAGGACTGCTGTTTCACCAATAATGAATGGACAGTGGAGACACTGAGAGTAGGGCTCTTTTATTCTCCCTGCATTTGGCCAAGAGCTTTAATAGTCCCACGGCAGTCCTACTGCTGGTTTCATATAGGAGTTTAGATCCAGGTTATTACTTATTGACAGTGGTTTAGACTTAGTCGTATGTTACTAGTGATGCTGCCACTGTTCTTGGGTCTTGTGTTTCCCTATCTCTTGAATTTAGTGTGTGTTTGCATTAAAGAATATGCTGGAGGAATTCTTTTAAGAAAGTCTAAGCTTCCTATACTTTCTATGTCTTTGTATATCCAAACATTTCTTTCATTAGCTTTCTTACCTGAATATTTGCCAGCCTCAGAGCTTGCTAGAGTCTGATGGGACTTACTATCCCATCGACTGAGCTAGCCTTCTAGGAATGGAGGTTTAATGCTGTTACATTACTAAGTGGTGTGAAAAGTCGAAGTGTTAATCTCTCAGTATTGCCTGACTCTTTGCGACCCCATGAACTGTAGCCTGCCAGGTTCCTCTGTCCATGGAATTCTTCCAGGGAAAAATACTGGAGTGTGTTGCCATTCCCTTTTTCAGGGGGTCTTCCAGACCCAGGGTTCAAACCTGGGTCTCCTGCATTGCAGGCAGATTCTTTACCATCTGAGCCACGAGGGACCCCAATAAGTGGTATAGATTGTACACAATGCTTTGTTGTTTTTGTTCAGTCATGTCAGACTCTTAGAGACCCCATGGACTTCAGCATGCCAGGCTTCCCTGTCCTTCACCATCTCCTGGAGCTTGCTCAAACTCATGTCCATTGAGTTGGTGATGCCATCCAACTGTCTCATCCTCTGTCTTCCCCTTCTCCTGCCTTCAATCTTCCCCAGCATCAGAGTCTTTTCCAGTGAGTTGGCTCTTTGCATCAGGTGGCCAAGGATTGGAGTTTAAGCTTCAGCAAGAGTCCTTCAGGATTCATTTCCTTTAGGATTGACTGGTTTGATTTTCTTGCAGTCCAAGGGAACTCTCCAGCACCATAGTTCAAAAGCATCAATTTTTCGGTGCTTAGCTTTCTCTATGGTCCAACTCTCACATCCATACGTGACTACCTAAAAAACCATAGCTTTGATTATGTAGACCTTTGTCGACAAAGTAATGTCCCTGCTTTTTAATATGCTGTCTAGCTTTGTCATAGCTTTTCTTCCAAGGAACAAGTGTCTTTAATTTCATGGCTGTAATCACCATCGCAGTGATTCTGCAGTCCAAGAAAATAGTCTGTAATTGTTTCTCCATCTATTTGCCATGAAGTGATGGGACCAGATGCCATAATCTTTGTTTTTTGAATGTTGAGTTATAAGCCAGCTTTTTTGCTCTTCTCTTTCATCAAGAGACTCTTTAGTTCTTCACTTTCTGCCGAAAGGGTGGTGTTCTGCATATCTGAGGTTATTGATGTTTCTCTTGGCAATCTTGAATCCAAGATGTGCTTCATCTAGCCTGGAATTTTGCAGGAGAGCCTTGATGTACTTCTTTCCCAATTTGGAACCAGTCCATTGTTCCATGTCTGGTTCTGTTGCTTCTTGACCTACATACAGGTTTTCTCAGGAGGCAAACCACTTCAGCATTCTTAAGAACCCCATGAACATAATGCTTACCAGTAATCTATTCCAAAGATGGGTCTAGTGTGGATTTTCAATGCTTATGTTAATATTTAAACTAATCTCTAATTAAGAATAAACTGTTTGGGGGACTTCCCTGGTGGTCCAGTGATTAAGACTCCCCACTTCCACCTGCAGGGGGCACAGTGTCAACCCCTGATTGGGAAATGAAGACCCCTTATGCTGTGTGGTGAAGCTGAAAGAAAAAAAAAGAAATGAAAAAATAAATGGTTGGGAATAATGACCTTTTTAACTAAGTCAGTAACACTGCCTTTGCATAGAATTAATGATTTCTCCTACTATGTGATCTGAAACTAGCAATTCGTCTCCTGTCTAATGTGTCTTAAATCCAGCCTGTCACTTAACATTTTCTAAGAGCATTGTGAAAATTCACGGCTACATATTTTGGTAGCATCTCTAGATGATTTTGGTTTTTATTCTTTTCTGTTGGTCATAAATTATTTGTTATGACTAATTAAATAGTCTTATGTTAAGATTTGCTGTCATGTGTCTTTCTTATATCTTTATTTAGATTGATTATTTTTTTTGATGTTTGCATTTTACATCTATCTTCTACTTTATAGAGGTCTTCACTAGTGGTGAAGGAGCAAAAAATCCACCTCCCAAAGCAGGAGACCCAAGAGAGTCGTGTTCAATCACTGGTTCAAGATGATCCGCTGGAGAAGGAAATGGCAACCCACTCCAGTATTCTTGCCTGGAAAATTCCATGGACAGAGGAGCATGGCAGGCTAGTGTCCATGAGTTCACAGAGTTGGATGCAATTGAGCATGTGAGGATCATACTTTCTATATTGTAGCATCATTGATGAACAGGATGCCTGGGACATGATCTTAGGATAAAACCAAAGAAGTGGAGTTTTTAAGAAATTCCAGCTTGGTTTTAGAAGCAGGAGTGAGTTTCAGTTACATACCAGGAAGGCTCATAGAATTTAAAAAAAAAAAAAAGAAACTTAAAATCAAGATAATAAAGTTGCTGAATAATACTAGTTTATATAGATCTAAACCTAAAGAATGCTTTTTCATAAGAGATCAGCTGTGACTTTTTTGGGTGAGGAGGCAGCTATCATAGTTATAAAGCGTAAAAATGCGACTCTTCAGGTATAAGTGTACTAAGGAGGTTCAGTCATGTCTGATTCCTTGCGACCCTATAGACTGTTGCCTGCCAGGCTTCTCTGTCCATGGGGTTCTTCAGGAAAGAATACTGGAATGAGTTGCCATGGCCTCCTCCAGGGGATCTTTCTGACTTAGGCACGGAACCCACATCTCTTATGTCTCTTGGATTGGCAGGCGGTTTCTTTACCACTAGTGCCACCTGGAAAGCCTGAGACTATTCACATGAATCTTAAATTCTATTTCCAAATTGAATCAGAAATAACATATTAATTTGTTTTTCTATTCACTCTTCAGGAAAAGTAATAGTCCACAGAACCTGCTAAATTTTTCTAGATGTGATTTACATTTTTGTAAATATAAGATGGAAATCAAAACCTACTTATATTGTAGAAAATGTCAGGGGCAATGGAGTGATAGAAACTGGATATGTCAGCTATGCTTACGTTGGAGCCCTCTTTGTACTTGGGTGAATTTCCTGAAAGGTCCTCCAGAGGCTGCTCCAGTCACTCTTAACTGGTGAGACTGACTGATGCCATTTTTAAAAATTGATTTATGATCTGCTTGCAAAGTACTTTTTAAAAAAGAGAATAGATTTTCTCAATGTAATGAAAATATTAAAGCCATTAGTTACTATTTACATATGTATTTTCAACAGGCTTTAGTTGATTCCAGTCCATCTATAAAGTGGTATCAATAAAACAGAAAACTGAAGCATCTGTGAATGAAGTTTCTATTAGATTTTGACTTATTTGCAAATTTTCCTTGATTCACAGGCACCCAAAATCCTCTAGTAAGAGGTACATAGTATATGTAGAAAAGAAATTTTTGAATGAAAATAGAATAAGGCAAACTCAAAATGCAGCCTATTTCCCATAGCTCTTTAATGTCTAAACAGTCTACTAAGATTGGTTTCCACACATTTTTAGTTACAAATTGTGAATTGTATATGGCAGTATGGGTGTGTTTTAAAGGGTGCCTCTCTCCATTCTGTTTGTTAGTTAGTGAAGCAGTTTGTTTCATTCTTACCACAAACTGAGCGAATCATACCTCAATAATTTGGATGAGAATATGATAATTTGGATGAGAATATGATAATATGCTTGCGTGTGTGCTAAGTTGCATCATTCGTGTCCAACTCTTTACGACCCACTGGACCATCAGGCTCCTCTGTCCATGGGATTTCCAGGCAAGAATACTGGAGTGGGTTTCCATGCCTTTCTCCAGGGATCTTCTCTACCAGGGATTGAACCCAGGTCTCTTACATCTCCTGCATTGGTAGGCAGGTTCCTTACCACTAGTTCAGTTCAGTTCAGTTCAGTCACTCAGTCATGTCCAACTCTTTGCAACCCCATGAACCGCAGCATGCCAGGCCTCCCTGTCCATCACCAACTCCCGGAGTTCACCCAAACCCATGTCTATCTAGTCGGTGATGCCACTCAACCATTTCATCCTCTGTCTTCCCCTTCTCCTCCTGCCCCCAATCTTTCCCAGCATCAGGGTCTTTTCAAATGAGTCAGCTCTTCGCATCAGGTGGCCAAAGTATTGGAGTTTCACCTTGAACATCAGTCCTTCCAATGAACACCCAGGACTGATCTCCTTTAGGATGGACTGGTTGGGTCTCCTTGCAGTCCAAGGGACTCTCAAGAGTCTTCTCCAAAACCACAGTTCAAAAGCATCAATTCTTCGGCCCTCAGCTTTCTTCACAGTCCAACTCTCACATCCATACATGACGACTGGAAAAACCTTAGCCTTGACTAGATGGACCTTTGTTGGCAAAGTAAGAGAGTAGACAATAAACACAGCTAGTGAACACATCAGTATAAATGTTGTTTGGTTTTCAGTCGCTCAGTCATATCTGACTCTTTGCAAGCTCAGGACAGGTTTCCGTCTTTCACTGTCGCTTTGAGTTTGCTCAAACCCATGTCCATCGAGTCGGTGATGCCATCCAGCCATCTCATCCTCTGTCACCCTCTTATCCTACTGCCCTTAATATTTTCCAGCATCCGAAACTTTTCCAGTGAGGCCACCTGTTCACATCAGGTGGCCAAAGTATCGGAGCTTCAGCGTCAGCATCCATCCTTCCAATGAATATTCAGGACTGATTTCCTTTAGAATTGACTGGTTGGATCTCTTTGCAGTTCAAGGGGCTCTCAAAAGTCTTCTCCAACACCACTGCTCAAAATATCAATTCTTTGGCACTCAGCTTTCTTTATAGTCCAACTGTCACATCCATACATGACTACTGGAAAAACCATAGGTTTTACTAGATGGACCTTTGTTGGCAAAGTAATGTCTCTGCTTTTTAATATGCTGTCTAGGTTGGTCTTAAGTCTTCTTCCAAGGAGCAAGCGTCTTTTAATTTCATGACAGCAGTCACAATCTGCAGTGATTTTAGAGCCCAAAAAAGTAAAGTTTGTCACTGTTTCCATTGTTTCCCCTCTATTTGCCATGAAGTGATGGGACTGGATGCCATTTTGAATGTTGTGTTTTAAGCCAACTTTTTCACTTTCCTCTTTCACTTTCATCAAGAGGCTCTTTAGTTCTTCTTCACTTTCTGCCATAAGGGTGATGTCATCTGCATATCTGAAGTTATTGATATTTCTCCTAGCAATCTTAATTCCAGCTTATGCTTCACCTAGTCTTGCATTTCACATGATGTACTCTACATATAAGTTAAATAAGCAGGCTGACAGTATACAGCTTTGATGTACCCCTTTTCCACTTTGGAACCACTCCATTGTTCCATGTCCAGTTCTGACTGTTTTTTTTTTTGACCTGCATACAGATATCTCAGGAGGCAGGTAAGGTCATCTGGTATTCCCATCTCTTTTGTCCTTGGATGTGGGGAATCTTTTTCTGGTGGGTTCCAACATCCTCCTGTTGATGGTTGTTCAGCAGCTTGTTGTGGCAAGATGGTGGAGTAGAAGCACATGTGTGTATGTTCTCCTGCAAGAACACCAAAATTGCAACTAGCTGCTGAACAATCATCGAAAGGAGGATGTTGGAACCCAGTGCAGGTGAGGTGGTATACTACTGGAGAGTAAAAAGAAAAAAAGAAAATTCAAACCACTGCGAAAATAAAAATATGACACATGTTTCCGACATCATCTGGCCCTAAAAGAGTGTTTTAGTGAGATGAGGAGAAATATAAACCTCAGGGGAATTTCATGCCTAAAGCCTCATTCACATAAGAGTAATCATTAACATTTGGATCGACCTTCATGCAAGGGCTGAATTACTTAAAGCAAAAAGTTTTCTATGTTACAGACTATCCAGGTATGAGACCAGTTTAATTTTTGTAAACATTTTGCTCATTGTTAAAGGATATGACATTCTTCAGTGTGTGAGTGATGCAGTGTAAAGAGCTACCAAAAATGTCTGTGTAATCTTCCAGAATAAACTTGTTAAGTCATCTTATGCTTGTCGACATATGCTCCAGCTTTTGTGGCTGCTGCCCAATGGACAGGCCACTGGATTTGTTGACACTGAATGGGGTTTGCTTTCGTATCCCACAGAACTGTAGCTAACAAACGTGCAGTTCTTCATGGGCATAGCAGCAGCACCTCCTACTACCTCACAACTATACAAGCAGGAAAGGAATAGGCAAAATGTCAACTTTCCATTTTACCCTGTAAGAAGCTTGACTTTTCCAGCTTCCATTTAACCAAATTCCAGGTGGGGACTGTGATCCCACCCTTTGGGACACTGGTGGGCACTTGAACACCCTCAATGACTGAGAGGTACCAAGGACAAAGAGTGTGGCTAGATGTTTTGGAAGGGATCACAGTCCAGCTGCTTCCCCTATTACTCCCTCCCCACCCTCAGGACCCCTCTCTGACCAGACCACAGCTCTGTGATGGGGTCTAGGGCTTTAGCCCCCAGGGCACACCTTTTGCCCAGTTTCCTGAAGGCAGCAGTGTGTGTCAGATGACGGAGAATCCTCTCTGTGCTCTGAAAAGCA
The DNA here is from genome assembly GCF_029407905.1 of Bubalus kerabau. Taxonomy (NCBI): domain Eukaryota; kingdom Metazoa; phylum Chordata; class Mammalia; order Artiodactyla; family Bovidae; genus Bubalus; species Bubalus kerabau. The sequence goes on from NC_073627.1 coordinate 152,990,718, forward strand.
CTTCTGATACTTGGCTGAAGTTTGATACTTGGCCCCAGTTCCATTTTGGAGGTGATTAATGATTGATCAGGAAGGTAAGGGACCCTTGGCCCAGACTCACAAGCACAAGATGCTCTCTTCTTTACTATTATTATTTCCAAATTTCTGAATCGACTAGAAAGACTCCTGGGATGGTAAAGAACAGGACATCTATTCTCAAGGAAGAATAGAGCATCATCCCTTTAGGTACAAACCAGGACGGGAGGGCATACCGTGAACACTGCGATTTCAATTCAAAGATCTCAAACTAGTTTCCAGGGGTGGTGGAGGCCTCCCAGGCAAGTACCCAGATACAGGGTCTGAGGACTGGACACTGAGTTCAGCCTTAGCATAGGACAGACTCTGATACCAGTTCACCAGATGTGAACAGATGTCTCTGACCAGGACTAATCTGAGGTCACTGCTGAGGCGCCGAGAGCCTCAGAGCAGGGATTGGAGGGGCCCTGGTCTCAGGAAGCAGAGACCTAACTGACAGCACTCACACTCACCCTTAGGTCTGAGAACGTGTGCATTTCTTAAGCTGAGGAACAGTGATGAAAGAAGTTCAGCGTGAATCTCATGTTGAAAATCCTTCTTTACGTTCTTCACAGAAGGAAAACAGAAAATATTTGTATCTGTTTTAAAAATGAGTGAAAGGAAAGAAAACCGACAGAGCTCTGTTAAACATAGAAAATCATATTATGAATGGCCACTGAGTGTCTGATGCTTGTCTAGAGAGGGGAGAGAGAAAATGGATCCCCTGTCCTTTTTTTTCTTTTCTCTCAGCATCAAATGGAGCCGAGGGAGAGAAGCAGGAGCAGGAAGAGAAATGAAGCTTTAAAAGGTGAGTTCTTACCTTCGGCCCTGTGCGCTTTAAGCACTATTCTCCACCTCTCTGGCCCTGGAAAACATCAGTTTTCATTCCAATCCCCAAGAAAAGCATTGCCAGAGTATATTCCAACTACCACACAATTGCACTCATCTCATGCTAGCAAAGTGAAAGTTGATCAGTTGTGTCTGACTCTTTGTGACCCCATGAACTATACAATCATGGAATTCTCCAGGCCAGAATACAGGAGTGGGTAGCCTTTCCCTTCTCCAGGGGATCTTCCCAACCTAGGGATAAAACCCAGGTCTGCATTGCAGGCAAATTCTTTACTGACAGAGCCAGCAAAGTAATGCTCAAAATTCTCCAAGCCAGGCTTCAACAGTACATGAACCGTGAACTTCCAGATGTTCAAGCTGGTTTTAGAAAAGGCAGAGGAACCAGAGATCAAATTGCCAACATCGATGGATCATCGAAAAAGCAAGAGAGTTCCAGAAAAACATCTGTTTCTGCATTATTGACTATGCCAAAGCCTTTGACTGTGGGATTCACAACAAACTGTGGAAAATTCTGAAAGAGATGGGAATACCAGAGCATCTGACCTGCCTCCTGAGAAATCTATATACAGGTCAAGAAGCAACAGTCAGAAGTGGACATGGAGCAACAGGCTGGTCCCAAATAGCAAAAGGAGTAAGTCAAGGCTGTCTATTGTCACCCTGCTTATTTAACTTATATGCAGAGTACATCATGTGAAATGCCGGGCTGGATGATGCACAAGCTGGAATCAAGATTGCCAGGAGAAATATCAACAACTTCAGATACACAGATGACACCACCCTTATGGCAGAAAGCAAAGAGGAACTAATGAGCCTCTTGATGAAAGTGAAGGAGGAGAGCAAAAAAGTTGGCTTAAAACTCAACATTCAGAAAACTAAGATCATGGCATACAGTCCCATCACTTCATGGCAAATAGATTGGGAAAGAGTGGAAACAGAGACTTTATTTTGGGGGGCTCCAAAATCACTGCAGATCATGAGTGCTGCCATGAAACTAAGATGCTTGCTCCTTGGAAAAAAACTATGCCCAACATAGATAGCATATTAAAAAGCAGAGACATTACTTTGCCAACAAAGGTTCGTCTGGTCAAAGCTATGGTTTTTCCATGAGTCATGTATGGATGTGAGAGTTGCACTATAAAGAAAGGTGAGCACTGAAGAATCGATGCTTTTGAAGTGTGGTGTTGGAGAAGACTCTGAGAGACCCTTGGACTGTAAGGAGATCCAACTAGTCAATCCTAATGGAAACCAGTCCTGAATATTCATTGGAAGGACTGATGCTGAAGCTGAAACTCCAATACTTTGGCCATCTTATGCGAAGAACCAATTCCTTTGAAAAGACCCTGATGCTGGGGAAGATTGAAGGTGGGATGAGAAGGGGACAACAGAGGATGAGATGGTTGGATGGCAGCACCGACGCAATGGACATGAGTTTGAGCAAGCTCTGGGAGTTGGTGATGGACAGGGAGGCCTGGCATGCTGCAGTCCATGGGGTCACAAAAAGTCAGACACAATTGAGCGACTGAACTGAACTGACTGTGGCTCTGAGGGCCCAGGTCTCTGAGAACACAGGTAGCAGGGCCTGTCACTCAGGAAACAGAACCCCCAGGGATGCTTCTGGGTAAGAGAGCAAAACCCAAATACTTCCCAGATTCCATGTGTAGGATGAAGCTGTGAGGGAGCTGGAAAAGGGTGTGGCCCAGCATGTGGAACGCATTGCACCAGTAACCCTGGTTTGGGAGGTGAGATTGTGGGGTTCAACCAGGACAAGTTGTTCAATTTTGCTCAGATTCGTCTGTGCGGTGCCCCTGGCCCATTCTCCTGCACAGTGGGGGTTGGGAGATGAGCAAGGGGTGAAGGATGTGGAAGCACTTTGTAAATCATACATGCTTTCATGAGTTTCATCATTACTCTTAGGGATCCTGTGGCCTTAGATGCTGGTGCTTGGACTCCAGTATGCCCCCACTTAAAGGGACAGTGCACTCAGCCTCCTATAAGACCCCTAGGCTGCTGCCTTCACCACCATGCCCCAATCTGCCAATTTCCAGGTTGCCAAAATGGTCTGGAAGAACTGGAACGAGTCCGGGGCCTGATTTTACTTCTGCAAATGTAAACAATCTTCCCCTTCTCTCCTGGGTTCTTCTTCCCAGAGTTTCCGCTATGAGCACAGGGCTGCCGGGAGCCTGGGGCTGAGCTGGGAGGGGGAGTCTTGGGGGTTGGGTATGGTCAAAGCCCGGGTGTGACGGACAGCAGTAATATTGCGACGGCAGCTTGGGGGCTGTGGAGAGCCATGGGATGCAGGTGCCCACCCCTGCCTGCCTGCCCAGCTCATCTGGCCCGGGCAGCTCCTGGCTACAACTTGTTCCTTATGTTTCCTTCAGCCACCTGGAGAGGATTGCTGATCATACAGCTTTCATCAGGTGTCCTGTGAAGACATTTGGTTAGATGTGCAAAGCAGTATCTGCTGGAGCCCATCAACAATGCAGGGAAGAGGCTCGCCCAACATGTCCCCAGCTCCTCTAGCCAAGCGGCCACTACCTTGGGCTGCTACCATTTCTCCAGGCTCAGTGATTGCATTCTTCCATTCATTCAAATTCATCCCTTAGTGCCTCTCCAACACCAGAGAGTTCTTTCTCCTGGACAGCTTTCACCATGGTCACTTGCTCTTTCCCCTCCCCACCCCATGTAGGGCCCTGCCCTCCGCCTCTGACAGCCTTCTCTGCCTCACCTCCATCAGGTGCCATGCTGAATCTCACTCAGGGTGACCCGGTGGCACTGCCACTGAGCGTCATCCCACACAGGTCCTCACTCTCCTCTTAAGGACCAGTCATCTCAGCATATTTCCATTCAAGTTGTCCCTTTTCAACCCTCTCTTGCTGGCAGCCCCCAGTGCCTGGAGCTTCTCCACCTTGACATACTTTGAATTCAGGCAAGAACACCTTCCCCTCCACCCATCAGAGGCTTCATTTGGGGAAGACCCCACAAACAGGCAGGCAGACACCATGTCAATGTGGATGTCCAGAAACTGCTGGAGATACTAATCACAAGAGAGTAAAACTGAAGATTTGGAAAGAGAATGAAAAAGAGGAGGAGTCAGGCTACTACCTGAATACTTTGGAAAAGAAGATTCAGTCACCAGATGACATGAAGGACACCTTGGGTGCCAACAGTTCTGGAGCTAAAAGGCAAACCTGAACAGCTGCTTGGTCCTGAGAAGCCCCCATATTCTGACATTTTGGGGGACCATCTACAGAAGACAGGTAGCTAGCTTTTCTGGGGTCTACCTTTTCTGCACAGTTTCTGGTGGCTACTGTCATAGTACCTGGGTCCCCTCTAGAGTTATACCCTAGCCTATTTAATGAATGCTCTAAGGCTGAGCCATTTCAAATTCAAGCTAAATTTACCTTCACAACTCGTCAATGGTCAATGACCACCCTGTGGTCCAGGCTCAAACTCCGTCCTTGACTCCAATCACTCCCCATTGCAACCATCACCTCTAGGTCATATGGATACGCAGGGCTAACCCCTACCCTTGCCTCCAACCATGCCCCAATGTCAGCCATCATCTGAGGCTTCCATGAAGACCCAGGCCCACCCCACACCTCATGGCTCCAACCATGCTTCAGTGTCAACAACCACCATCTTAGGCTCAGGTGGAGACTCAGGTTTGACCTGTACCCTTGGCTCCTAACCATGCCCTGATGTCAACCACGACCTCAAGCTCAGTTAGAGAGCACTGCCCATCTCTCACCTGTCTCCCAGTCCGACTATCTTCTTTACAATACCAGATTAGGACCTGTGAAATATCTTGCAGTCCAAACAAAATAAGGCACACTCTTTCATCTCAAATGCAGCTCAAAGCCTGGAATGTCACTTTTTTATAAAATCAACTTGAGAGTGGAAGAAATTTACCTGATTTGGTCAAAAGATTTCAGCAGGCGTTTAGCCAGGTCACTCCCAACCTTTCCCAGGAGAATAGGTATTCCCAGGCCCATAGTTCTGTCTCCATCCTTCCTGAGGATTTGACTAGCCCTAATTTTTTGGAGGAACTGGAGCACCATCTTTCCAAAAGATTCATACAGGAACAGAGTGGTGTGCCCTGAAAAATCCAAGCACCTCAGAAGCTGTTACAGCCTCAGGATCAATTCCCAAGACCTTGGCAGGCACAGGGCAAGGAGGAGCCCTCAAGGCCCTTGGCAGGTCCAGGAAAAAGTAGTCAAGACATATAGAAGATGAGGTTGAAGGTGTCCAGCACAGATGCCACCAGGGATAGACTGTGCCATGATGTAGGGCAGAGCATGGGGGAGGATCCTAAGAGATCTGTACATGATCTCAGTCAACCCCCAGTGAAGGATTCAAGAGTGAAACCTGAGTCAGGAAGAGAGTTGAGCCCAGGCATGAGGCATCCAGAAGTCTCAGGAGTCCTTATAGAGAGGATGTTAGAGCAAATCTGTGAGAGTGAGATACCTGTGAATGTCCATTGTTCGAGGCTTGCTGCCAAGCTTGTTTTAGACATTCTTGGAGAGACACATGCTCCCACAGAGACAGAAAATCCCAGACTCCTCCTAGGATGGGGAAGCCTCCATGAACTCCTCCCATGAGTTACTGTTCTCAGTCCTTATGTTCAACAGGAGCTGGAAGCACATAAAATAACGTTTTAGGTGAGGGACAGGAGGGACCTATCCTCCAAGGTCCTCCAGTTCACACTTAGCTGGAAGTTAAAAAAGGCTCAAGGGTCCATGTTGAAGGCCACCTGTGAATCTGGGACCACTCAAAAGCCCAGTTAACTGAGGGCTTGGGGAAATCTGCTCAGCCCCATTCAGGAGAGAAAGTGATAAGAGTGCCCCCACGTCGATTCTGAGAGTCCCCTCTGAGCTCACTCACAGGTGAGTGAGGAAACCCAGGGGCCTCTGGGAGGACCCCCACCTGGTGACATGCGTAAGCACTCAGAGGTCCCTCTAACTGGACGGGAAGACAAGCCACATTTGTAGGCCTCCATATACAACTTTGTGGGCAGAATTTGGCATGTGAATCTGTTGTGGGGACTGACAAAGGCAGCCTGGAGACCAGTTCAAATCCAGCAAAGGTCAGGAATGAACAACAGGCAGAATCTGAGAGGTGAGCCTCCCCAGAATCTTGCTCTAGTGTGACAGTCATGGGACTTGATGAGTGTTCCCATCCTTCCAGAGAACAAGAGGTTGTGGAGGGGGACTGTGCTTGGAAAGGCACTTTGGGACCTAGTGTGCTGATCAAATCCCTAATCATTAATATGGATTTGAGGAGATCATGGTCTCCAAGTTCAATACAAAGTCCATTGCCTCAAATCCAGAAGACTTATGCTTTGAGGCAGTGTCGTTCCAAGGGTTCACAGACCAGCAAAAACAGGCTCAAGGCTGTGCCATTGCTGTGCTCCTTCCAGACTGTGCAACTGATACGTTTCTCCAAGACTGTCACCGGAATATGTTCCTTGCCGCAAACATCATTCCTCTGTCCTGTTCCCAGACCTTGTCCAGTGGAGACATGTCCAATTCCCAGAAAGACTAAGATGTTGCATCGAGTGGAGGGAGCAGCCAGGGAAGCAGGTGGCCCTGAGATGGCAGTACCAAATATAAGAGCCTGAGCAAGAAGTTTGTCCCCACTGATGGGCGAGAGATTTAAAGGAGGCACAAGCTAGGACAGCATACAGAAGGACTGGCAGAACAGAGCACCTACCAGACCCATAGGATGAGCCACCCTGGCCAGAAACAGGAATCAGCTGAGTCCCTAAGGAGCAAGTTGTGACAGTTAATCCAGGAGAAGGGAGAGGTTCTTTCAGAAAGCCACTTAAAAAAAAATTAAGCAGCTTCTGCAGTGGATTTTCTCCAATAAATGCAAAGGATCAGAAGAGCCCCTGCAAAAAGGCAAGCCTGCAGCAGCCACTGCCCAGAGCCAGGAACCAGCAAAAGTAGATTGATTATGGACAACAGGACTGCTGAGGCTCAGACTCTCCTGACAGCTGTTAGACGGACCCTAAAGGAGAAGACAGTGTTTCACCATGGACCTCACGCCTTGGAGTTAAATTGGTGAAAAGCAGAACTGACTAAGTCCACATTGCTGCCAACATAGGTTGCTCTGCTTCCGGAAGCAAAGGATAGTGAGAAATACAGCCGGTGATCACCAAGCTACCCCCCTTGGCCACATCTGTCCAAAAAGGAATAAGTGGGCCAGTCCCAGGGACAGCAAGTGGCCGTCCGACCCAGAGAGCCAGGTCCCCCACCAGGCAGAGCCTGCCAGCATGGATCAGAGTGACAAGTCTCCCAGGCTGTCCCCTCCACTCTCCAAGGAAATGTCTCTTTCAGAAATCCACCTCTTCTGGTCAATCAGAAATGCTTGTCAAAGTATTCCTGGTAGGAATCTTCTTCTCCAAGAGAAAAAGCATATCTTGAAGAAAAAAAACATTTTTTTCCCTCACATGTTAGCATGTCCTCTGTGTGCTAATGGCTTCTTCCTACCAAAAATTTTATTCTTTTCTGCAATCAGTGTTTTCCCTCATGAGAAATGGTGGTCTGTATTGTCCTGCTGGGCAGAAGTGATGAGGAGCCTTTCTTCCCAAGTGCCTGCTGTGATTTCCAGATGGACAGGGCCATGGAGGGAGGTGGACCTCAGTAGGATGCTCACCCTCACCCCAGTTCTTTCACTGCACCTTCAGTGTCCACAATACCAGCATTACAGAAACAAGCAACGGCATTCAGGACACGTCAAGGTGAACGAAACCTAAAGACCTCCTCCTCCTCAGGATCCAGCTCAGTCCTCTCCATCTCTCTGTCTACCTTGAACTTGTGTGGCTGTGGGGAAGGGCTTTGCAGAGGCTGAAATTCCCCGCATGCTCAGAAAGTATTAGAGACAAGTTCACATGATGGAATAAGAAGGGGAGCTTGAGGGTAGTGCTGGCCCGAGTCCAGAGGATGGAGAAATCTTTTTCCCATGTCAAGGTGGGATTATATGACACTGCCCTAGAAGCCCCTTCTCTCCTAGAAGGAGCTGGGCTTGAGATTGGCCAGGAGCGTCACCCTCTCTTTGTCTTTCTCATGCTCTGGAGCAGAGCCGAGGATGAGGACCACAGTCTCAGCTCTGAAGGTGTGCAGTGTGGAGCATGGAGGCCCCCGAGGGCCAGTCCACCTCTGTCCTGGAGGAGAGGACAGCCCTGCTCACAGGGCCCGCCTCCCCTGGGGTAAGAGCAGGGGCATGATTGTGTGCAGTCACCTCATTGTCTGAGGGTGGGATGCTGTGCCCCTAGGGTGGGATGCAGGGGAATGAGGCAGGTGGCATAGATGTCCATAGATTGTGCAGTGACCAAGGAGCCCCTGGCAACCCATCACAACTACAGGCCCAGAGGAAAGAAATTAGGGGCCCGGTGGCTCCTGGCGGCCCCATCCCAGAGTCTCCCCACTACTCCAGCTCTCAGAGCCCAGATTGTGTGAAGCTACCTGGAGCTCCTCCACAGAGAGTCAGGCTCCCAGAGGAGTGGAGCCTCCAAGAGGGGAAGCTTCACTTCTCCACAATGCAAATAATCAGCTTTCACAAGACTGGGAGCTTTGGACTGACTTGTGGTCTGTGACCTCTCCCTACATGTGTGGCCCAAGGAGGCTCCCAGGGGAAAGGTGAGACTCAACAGGTCCAGGAACTGTGCAGGGGTCATAGCAAGTCTCCCCTGCCCTCAGCCTTGCTCACCCCAGAGCCCAGGGTAGAAGAGGCTAGCATATAGTGTCACCCAGTGGGTGGGAAGTGACCTATCGGTGGAAGGTGCCATCAGCTTTCCTCCCCAGGCCTGCTGACATGGGAAAGTAGGTAGATGGGAGCAATTCCCTAGAGCAATTCAGGGCTCTGTGTCACAGTCATTCCCATGGTGGGGAATCCTGCTCCAGGAGATGCCCCTGGTCCTGGATACAGCAGGACTGGTTCTGCCCTCATGCTCGCTAGGATGCCAACATGTGGGACCAGGACCAGGGTGGGGTGGGGCAGTGGGGATAGGCCTGCTTGTGTTGTGGTTTCTCCCTGACTCTGTGTCTGATTCTCCAGGGCAGACACACAGTTGGGCCCCAGTTGGGGCCTGTGGAGTAGGGGGATGGAGACCTAGGCCACAGAGTGATTTCCAGAGCTCAGGAGAGGAGGGCACAGAGCAGGAACCTCGAGCCTGGCTGCTGCCTGGTCCTCTCAGAGGCATTGAGAGCTGAGCGCTGAAGTGGGGGGGATCCGGACCCCCTAGACACCTGTCCAGAGAAGTGACACAGAGGGACACCTACAGAGCAGCAAGAAACCAGAAGGTGAAAGTCTCTGAGCCCTTCTCCTGTTTTCATGGGCAGAAAAGTGAGTAATGGGGTGTCTCCCACTGGGAGTCCCCACACAGACCTACACTGGCCCCACACAGGGACCTCCCACACACCCACTCTGAGAAATCTCACCCAGAGACTTCCGAGCATCCCACAGAGACCTCTCTCTGGGCCCGCCCACACACACCTCACAGGTGTTCTTTATGATCTGAGTATCCACCCACTGACAGGTCCTTCAAGGTGGATCTGATGTCACTTAAACTGGCAGCACAGGGGAAGGACCAGTGACAGCACTCCGTGCCCACACCCCAGAATGCCACGGCACCCAGATATTGTCAGCATTGCCCCAGACTGGGTTCTCTGCTTGTACAAATGGCCACAATTTTCTGTCCTTTTGTAACCATTGTCTCTGAACAGAATAATCACAAGGTTTCAGCTCATGTAGACCTGCAAAATCTTTTGCTGCTTAGGCCACTCAGGGCCACACTTGCATTCTCATCACCCCTTTTAGGACCAAAGTGGAAAGAATCTACTTCAAAATGGAAGAGGAACAGGCATTTTGGGGAGAGAGCAAATTAGCCAAGGTGGCCGTTCATGTTTTCTAAATAAGGACCTTGTAACAAAGGTCTGGCTCCCTGGTGGCTCAGACGGTAAAGTGTCTGCCTACAATGCGGAGACCCAGTTTTGATCCCTGGAATGGGAAGATCCCCTGGAGAAGGAAATGGCAACCCACTCCAGTACTCTTGTCTGGAAAATCCCATGGACGGAGGAGCCTGGTAGGCTACAGTTCATGGGGTCGCAAAGAGTTGGACATGACTGAGTGACTTCATACACACAACAAAGGTCCATCTAGTCAAAGCTATGGTTTTTCCAGTGGTCATGTATGGATGTGAGAGTTGGACTGTAAAGAAAGCTGAGCGCTGAAGAATTGATGCTTTTGAACTGTGGTGTTGAGAAGACTCTTGAGAGTCCCTTGGACTGCAAGGAGATCCAACCAGTCCATCCTAAAGGAGATCAGTCCTGGGTGTTCATTGGAAGGACTGATGTTGAAGCTGAAACTCCAATACTTTGGCCACCTAATGGGAAGAACTGACTCATTTGAAAAGACCTTGAGGCTGGGAAAGATTGAAGGCTGGAGGAGAAGGAGAGGACAGAGGATGAGATGGTTGGATGGCATCTCTCAATGGACATGAGTTTGAGTAAACTTCAGGAGTTGGTGAAGGACAGGGAGGCCTGGCGTGCTGCAGTCCATGGGGTCGCAAAGAGTCAGACATGACTGAGCGAGGAACTGAACAGAACTGAATCTTGTAACAGCTGAGATCATTATAGCACTGCGCATGCCCGTCAGGAAGCACTCGCTCAATCTCGGGTTACAGTGTGCAGTACACCTGTATGGACTCCATCCATGTAGCCGTGGGCACTACTGCTGCTGCGACCAGGCTGTGTCTGCTGCGTCTGCCTCCAGAGGCGAGGGGAGAATTGCCTGGAGCCACCACGGGAGATCCCACCCATGACAAGGTCATGTGGAAGAGCCATGACGAGCAAGGCGGATCATGGATCAAGGGACCCCCTGAATCTGCTTGAGCATTTACCCCAGAACCAGAATCTGTCTGTCTTACTATTTTGTGCCTTTAACCAACTCTTCTGACATTAACAGGGGGCTATCCTTGACCACCTTTCTCTGGAAAAAATCAACAGGGCTTCAGTTAATAAGTCTCCTGGGCATGAAAGGAATATTTCTATTTTAACCCCTCTGTTGGCATTTTAGCTTGCCTGACAGGTTTATCCATACTCTTGCAATTAACACACATGATTGTTCACAACTCCCCAACCTTGAAAGGCATGGGAAGCCAAAACATTCTAAAAGTCCTAATGAGCATAGAGTCCTTTAAGGGATGGAAAATTATTAGAATAGATAGTACTGGTAAAGGGCTTCATTATTGGGCCAATGCTTGCTGCCAAGTTCCCATATCCCTTATCCATTTTGCACCTGGGAGTGCATTGGTTAACATAGTTGGAATATAAGAAAAACAAGTAGCAGCCTTGGAATTAACCACATCAGACCTTTGAGCTGATGGGTTCTTTCTTTGTTGTAACCCACTGCACCTTTGCTCCATGAGAATGTAACTCTGTTTAGCACTTTCTGAGGCTGACATAGATTAGAAATATAAAGAAAAAACACTTCAAGGGAGAATAAGTTTTCTGGTTGAGCAGCCTTTATCAAAAAAGGGTCATAAAATGTCCACAGGCCTCCAAGGTCAGAAGATAATGTACATAACATTGTTTATGGGAAAGGTATGCAGAAAAAATCCTGGTTTCGATAAAGACAAAACAGATGTAATGTTTGGGCTGACTCTGTATGACTTTGCATCTTTCATTTCCCTCTATGTACAAGTCAAGGTATAAAAGTTCCTTTTGAAAATAAAGTTATGGGCCTCACTCACCGAAGCTTGGTCTCCCCATGTCATTCTTTTTTCCTTTTCTCTCCTTTTCTCTCTCTGTTCTTCTTTCAGGATGACTCCTTGAAACAAAGGAGCTTTATTGGCTTTCTGTGTTAATCAAGGAAGATCAAGCCTCTGTTCTGTTTGCTTTGCTATCCTTTCGCCTATGCTGTCATCCTGAGGGTACCCCTGGATTCTGCTAGGGCTGGACCCTGGCAGAGAATATAGCGTGTCTATAGTTGAGGCTGCTGCGTCAGCCAGGAGAGAGGTTGTGTTGTGTTAGGTTATGCCATGACTGTTGCCAGAAGAGAATAAATGTGTCTGGAGTTTCTCTGCCTCCTCAAACCTCCTTTCAGCCTCTTAGCTCATGCTTTGCTTACCCTGGGTTCAACGAACAGCAAGAGGATTGGCACTGTGAGCAGGATAATCAGCAATACAGGCAGTGAGGTGTGAAGCAGGGCTGAGGTCCTCACTGTGTCAAATGCTGTGATCTGGTCCTATTCCTGGCATTACCTTTTTAGAAACCTCTTTACTGTTCTCAAGAAAATGAAAGATAATAGGCTTGTCCTGTGCTTCTGATTATCTAGTGACCAGTCCCCCTAATATCAGGAAGGATAATATTTACCAAGATGAGATATTAGCACACACAAAAAAAATAAAGAGCGTGATTCCATAGCAAATATTGAAAACACAAAACTAAACTTTAGGAAGAATGGTGCAGGGAGAAACTATTTCATTCTCAAGTTTTCTTTCAAAATAAACTTGATTGGCCAACATATCTCTAACTTTTACTACCATTTAAATGCTGTATAAGCATAAATTTCACATTTGTTGTTTTTAGTCACTAAATTATGTTTGACTATTTTGCAGCCCCATCATGTACTGTAGCCTGCCAGGCTCCTCTGTCCATGGGATTTTCCAGACAAGGATGCCATTTCCTTCTCCAGGGGATCTTCCCAGGGATCAAACCCATATCTCCTGGATTGGCAGTTGGATTCTTTACCGCAGAGCTACTGTAGAAACCTCCAAAGTACACATACTATATGTCAAAGACATAAGACATTGAACAGAAGATTAAATGTCTTGTTAGTATATAAGATAACTCATAAGAATAATATTTGAATATATTGGGTTAAATAAAATATATTATCAAAATCATATACACATTATCAAAATTAATTTCACTTGTTTATTTTTAAAAAATATGCCCACTAAGAAATTTAGAATTATATATGTATTCACATTCTAGTCTTGCACTGTGGTTTTTCTGCACAGCTCTAGTCTAAATGGAGACCCCAAACCCTCCCAGCTCTGCCACCGTACGGTTCTACTGTGCTATTGTGATAAGACATGTATCAGTCTGCTGAGACTCCATAACAAAGCATCACAGACAGAGGGGCTTAAATAACAAAATTTCACTGTCTCACAGTTCTGGAGGCCAGAAGTCCAAAGTCAAGGTATAGACAGAATTGATTCCTTCTAGGGATGGTGACAGAAGGATGCGTTTCAGGCTTCCCTTCTTGGCTTGTAGATGGCCATCTTCTTCCTGGGTCTTCATATTTTTTTCCCTCTAGGTGTGTGTGTGTGTCAAGTGTACAAATTCCCCCTTTTTATAAAGACAGCAGTCATATCAGAGTAAGGCCCACTATAACGACCTGAGTTTAACTTGGTAATCTCTGTAAGAACTTTCTTCCCTATGAGGTCACATTCTGAGTTTCTGGGGGTTATGACTTCAACATATTAATATCAGCAGGGACACAATCCATGTCCATAACAAGATATGACAGGAGAATTCTCCTCTGGATGCTTAGTACAATTTGTCAAGTTGATAGGAATAACAGGATTCTAGCACATTCCTTATAGAATAGCATCTTCTGCCAAATCCCGTACATTTATAGATCCAGCTGGTTTACACAGCTCTCCAATGACAATGACAGGGAATTCTATTCTGATGTCATTCAAAGGTTCAACTTGTTTCAGATCTTCCCCCAAAGACTCAAAACTTAGCCTTTTCTGAACTATTTTGATTTTTCTGGTAAAGGAAACAGCTATATCAACGCATGACTGATGATTGGTGTCACTGTTGAAGTGTTTAAGCTTAAAATGATACTAAGATTGGAAAAAGATTTTTTAATAATATTTATTTATTCAGCTCTCCCAGGTCTTAGTTGTGGGCATGCAAGACATATCCTCCTTGAGTGTGTGGGATCTTTTCAGGATGTGAACTCTTAGTTATGGCAGGTGAGATTTGTTATAGTTCCCTGACCAGGGATTGAACTAGGGCAGCCCGAAGTGTGGAGTCCTAGCCACTGGACCACCAGGGAAGCCCAGCGAAATTCATTTTATTACACCTGCTCAACTTATTTTCATTCCTATCTAGTTAAAAAAATGTTTCTGAATGTTAAAACCCAATTTAAACATTTGCATATTTGTCTGTTTGAAAAAATTGGCATCACAGTAAATGTGCAAAAGTAGACCAGTTCAGATTTGGGGGCTTATACAAATGCAAATTGCAGAAGGGCACACATATCTTTTTAAAAATATAAAGAAAGAAAAGAAGGGTTAAAAAAGTACTTTAGCAAGTCCTGGCTTTTGATGGTTTGCTGTGGAGGCAGGATTGAAGGAATTTGTAGTATAGAGATGCTTTGGCAAATAATTACAAGAATTTGCTTTCTGAGTTGATTTGAAGTCACATCTGACCCAAGTCAACCCCATTTAGAGCTGACCTAGGTGTGGGTAACTACAGGAACACTTGAAATCTCAGGAATTCCTAAGGGACTGAAGCCAGCTCAAAACTATGGAGTCACAGCTAAGCGGCTGAGTGTCGGGGTGCCCACACTGAAGTTCCCTGAAAGCAGAACTTGCTCACCTTGGCCTCGTGCATCATGTTGGGGACAGTTTCAGCATCATGATTGCTGAATGTGTGTTTACAGGGGACTGGGCCCAAAGATGGCAAAAAGCGGCTCCACAGCAGTGGCTTGCAGTGGGATTGGGTTGATTCTTCCTCATCTGAGACACTGAGAAAATAAGGGGGACAATGGTGGGACTCACTCCACATGGAGGGCGCACTCAGGGGACACAGCAGGCAGATTCGAGCACAGGTGCGTGGACATGTCAGCACTAAGATCCTGTGATCTTACCACATCTTGTCATGAAATCCCTAAGTGTGATCTCACCACATCTTGTCTTGAAATCCCCCAGATTTAACTTTTGGTTATTTTAAACACACTATCTAATAAACAATAACTAGTTTAACTTTGAAATGCCTGACTACCTCTTATTATTAAGACTTAATATTAAGAGGCTATTTAAGTGAGTTTTCACAGAGGAAGGTAGAGGAGATGGGTAAAAGTCATCTCTGCCCAGAAGTACTTTTCAATTCTTTTTCTGTTTAATACAATGTTCTACCCATATTACTATCCTAACTAATGTTCTTTTGTTTGAGAGCAATGAACATTTACTCACAGTGATTTAATCCAAAAAGGGAGAGATTTTTCTGATGGCATCATTGTAATGGCATGGAAGCTTCCAGAAGAACCAGAACCAGAAGCTGGAAGAGCTCAGGATCTGACCCAGCCGCTCTAAGTAATTCTCCCCTAGGGCCTCTGCCCCATCCTCCCAGGTCCTCTCCCAATGTGGCTTTGCTTTTCTTTATAGACTCAATCTATCTGCTTTTCTATGTATTTGGCCAATATGGCAACTGAGAGGTCCCAAATTTAAATATTCTAAAATAATCTACAAAGACAGACCAGCATCTCCCAATCCCAATTCCCAAGTTCTGGAGAGAGAAAGTGGTTGCCCCAGTTAGGGACAGTTCCTCTTTGACCCCACCTCTGGCTGACACAGGATCAAGCCATACAAATGTAGCCAACCTGGAGGTGGGGTGGAGCAGGCTTCAGAGTTAGAAAATTGGAACAGAGCAGGCTTCCCTAGTGGCTCAAACAGTGAAGAACATGCCTGCAATGAGGGAGACCTGAGTTCGATCCCTGGGTTGGGAGGATCCAGTGGAGAGGGGAATGGCTACCCACCCCAGTATTCTGGCCTGGAGAATTCCATGAACAGAGGATCCTGGTGGGCTACAGTACTTGGGATCACAAAGAGTCGAACAGGACTAAACCACTTTCACTTTCTTACTTTTAGACACACCAAAAATATTTACTACAGTTATCTCATTCCACTACAGCCCTTTTTTGGGAGGGAGGGGCTGGTTTGTAGTAAGATCAACTCACTGAAAAATGTGAAAAGCTCATATCTCTTAGACCCAGGGAAGGAAAATTAACCATCGTCTCATGTCTGTGGTCCTCACAGTCCTTCCTTTTAAGTTAATTAAAAAGCTCATCCTTCCAGTTTTTTAAGGAATCTCCACACTGTTCTCCATAGTGGCTGTACTAGTTTGCATTCCCACCAACAGTGTAAGAGGGTTCCCTTTTCTCCACACCCTCTCCAGCATTTATTACTTGTAGACTTTTGGATCGCAGCCATTCTGACTGGTGTGAAATGGTACCTCATAGTGGTTTTGATTTGCATTTCTCTGATAATGAGTGATGTTGAGCATCTTTTCATGTGTTTGTTAGCCATCTGTATGTCTTCTTTGGAGAAATGTCTATTTAGTTCTTTGGGCCATTTTTTGATTGGGTCATTTATTTTTCTGGAGTTGAGCTGTAGGAGTTGCTTGTATATTCTCGATATTTGGCAAAACTAATACAATTATGTAAAGTTTAAAAATAAAATAAAATTAAAAAAAAAAGCTCATCCCTTCATGAACTTTAGAATTAAATAAGTAAATGTGTCTAGGAATAGTGTACAAACAGTTGGTGATCTATCTGCCAAAGCAGGGGAGGGAAGCAGTGGGCAGGGTCACTGCCAAGCCAATCCCTAGACCTTCCCCCATCTAGCCAGGGATCCCAACATACTCGCTTCTCGAAGGTGAAACTTTTCTGCTCTTCTTTTTCCCATCCTCAGTCTTTTCTTTGACTTGGGATCCCCTGTCTATTCCTCAGTTTGATGGAGAGTTAAGACTTCAGGGTTTCAAAAATCAGTGAAAAAGACTCAAATTTAAAGCCTAGATAGAAACTGCATCTTTTGAAATTAAACACTAAATTCACAATCTGCATCAGCCAGATGATTTATACCTGAAAAGTGAACCATAATATTATTTCCCTTGAAGGGAAAAGTACAACCATTTCTAAAGAAATGAGAGAGTGTGTGCTGTGAAAAAGAAAACAAAGATTCCTGATAACCATGGATCTTGGGACAAGGTTTGTTCTCTACAGGGCTTTCTGCTCTTATCATCCCTAACCTTGTTGAGTTTTGAATCTCAGACCTAACAATGGAAACAATATGTCAGGAACTGGAGCTTGAAAATGGATACAAAATAGAGATCTGGCATTTTGTGTTCACAAAGATGAGAGCAGAAGACAGTCATTCTTGTAACACTTTCATTGTTAAGACTATGGGACCTCTGATCTTCACCACATTTTCTGAGTTATTAAAAATCGAAGTGGGAAGAAAGCCAGCTGTTGTATGCAAGGTGTTGGCAAACAAATGCAAAAAATGCAAAAAACAAATACAAAAATGTTTTTATTAATGAGTCAGGATTAAGGAATGGCAAAAGTAAAATAGGGAATAATGAAATAAATGCCACAATATCTAGTAGCAGAGTTATAGTGGGCCGATTTGTTTGGAGAAAATTATGAAGAGCTGAAGGTCATCATTGATGACAATAGCTTATTAAATGGATAACAAAGTAATTGTGTTTTTCCTTCCTGAAGATTATGTTTGATTCTGCATAAACTAATTCCCTGATTCTATTCAGTTCCTTTATTTCTTGGTGTCACAGATAATTTTCAGAAAAACAATGCCATTGGAATTCAATATTTCTTTTCCTGAAATTGATATATTATAGGCCTGGCAACTGTAGGGACGTTCCTGAATTTCCAAAGAATAGATACATCAGTGAACATGGACTATTTTGAATATGGATGACAGATGCAATTCAAACCTGCTCTAGCAGGAGGGGCATCTCACCTAGGGTAACCAATATGCTCAATATTAAGCTTCAGGTACAGCTGTATCCAGGGGAAAAAACAATAGCTCATACCAGGTCTTAACTTCTCTATCCCTGCCTTCCTTGAGTTAGGTTCATTTTCATCTTTTTTTTTTTTTTTTTTTTTTGCAATGACTCTTATTTCCTTTGTGTTGGTATTTCATAGTACATATTCATTTTGTAGACAAGAACATGGGGAGCATCATGATTGGGAACTAGCATCTCTCTCCTGAGCCCAGATGAAAATTCCTGGAAGTGAATGTGGATTTGGACAACAGGATTGTAGCTCCAGGTGTTATGTGGAGTTTTCCATTAGAGTTAGGGAAGATGGCCTTCTTTTTTTCCGAGTGTGTAAGCTCTCTGACTTTGCAGATGTCATAAGGTGCCTGCAGTTACTTTCCTTTTCCAACCTGATTCACCTTCTTGCTGCAGCACCCATCTCTCTCCCACTATGCACAGTCAAAAAGTCTTCCCCATCTTCCACTCACCACTCCACCCACTCACAATGCATATATACCCTCTCCACTAAACAGCCCTTATGACGGTGCCCTAGCCTCGTATGCCATTCCCAGTAGGTAGATTCCAGGCACCTCGTGCTTGACATCTCAGCAGCAGGGACACTTGTGATGGCTCACTCATTCTTAAGGCAGGAATATTTCACCTCCCACAGACCACGGAGCCTAAGTTCCCTACAGAGTTCAGTCCTGGGCTCACCCTCCATCCACACCCTTGCTTGGTCCCCTCCTCTGTAAGCAGAAGACACAGAACACACAGGCACTCCGTAAATGTGAGTTGGAAGGACAGCTGGATGAATGGATAAGGACCAAGGTTCTAAGCACTCCAGGACTCTGGGCAGTTCTTCCAAGCCTGATGGGCATTGACCTCTGCAGGACCACTCAGGAGACCCCACCCCAGTTCTGCTGGGCATGGCATTGTCTCTCTGGGCGTGGGAAACCAGTTCCCAAAGTTTTTCTGAATCTGCACATCATCGCAGAGTGGTTGGTGAAGAAAAGTTCATTCCCATCTCGTGTGCTTCCCGGGTACTTGCAGAGAACCATTCTTCCTCTGTCGACCTACTGGCAGAGAGAGAATAACCTTGTTTGAGAAATGAAGCCATCTCATTCTTTCCCACATAAGTATTGGAGCTTTCCATGCTGGCCCCAGATGCTATCAGAGCAATGTTATCAGTGGTTGCCACAGCCAGAGGACAGCACCCATCATTCATTCCCTATTCAGGGAAATGGCACCTACGAACCTGATTTTCACTGACTAATAACTGCTCTGAATTCCCACAGACATATCATAGGTAGCATTGTCCTTTAAAATAAACACATAAAAAGTGTTTGATTTGGTGGATTATATTTAAAATAAATATACAAGAAAATAGATACCAATAAAATCTATTGAGAGCAAAGGCTTTTTAAGTTTTGCATGACAAAAGAGTTATATTAAGACAGAACTTTCAAAAGCCATTTTGACCGGCAATTTAATCTTTCTTGACAGTCCAAGTTATCAGTTTTGTAATTAGCAACTCTATAGACAAAATAAATAAGTAAATAAACTTCATTGATACTTTTTTGGTATCTGAGGAAAAGAGAAATATATGTGGAAAAGTCAAGCGCTGTTTTATAACAGAGGTCATTTTTTCCTGCTGGAACTACAACAGTAAAATTTATCTAGTTATGGGTGTATACATATATGTATGTCCTTTGATTCTGGATAGTTATGAAATCTTTTAATATTTTTAATATATTGTACAAATACTTTACATGAAATTTAAAACTAAAAATACTAAACATTAACAACAGTGAATAACTCCTATTGGAGTAATTTATTTTTATTTTATATCTTGAGTGTTTTGGTCATATTTACTGCTGCAGAGCTTTAACATGGACATATTCAAAGTGGTCACTTCCATAGCATCCCAATTTGATTTCAGTGTTATCAGACTCTGGACCAGGTCTGCATTGTATAACACCGCCCCCTAGTGTCTGAATGCTTCATCACACAGCAACCCTAAAAGGCTGTTTAGTAGCTAAGGGGTCCACCGGAGAAGGGAATGGCAAACCACTTGGCATTTTTGCCTTGAGAACCCCACGAACAGTATGAAAAGGCAAAAATATATGACACTGAAAGGTGAACTCACCAGATTAGTAGGTATCCAATATGCTGCTGGAGAAGAGTGAAGAAAGAGCTCCAGAAGGAATGAAGTTATAAAGAAGCTGAGCCAAAGCAGAAACATGTAGCAGAAAGTAATACAACACTGTAAATCAAATAATTTCCTGATGCTGGGAAAGATTGAGGGCAGGAGGAGAAGGGGATGACAGAGGATGAGATGGTTGGATGGCATCACTGACTTGGTGGACATGAGTTTGGTTATAAACTCCGGGAGTTGGTGATGGACAGGGAA
Organism: Bubalus kerabau; assembly: GCF_029407905.1. NCBI lineage: Eukaryota > Metazoa > Chordata > Mammalia > Artiodactyla > Bovidae > Bubalus > Bubalus kerabau. The sequence goes on from NC_073627.1 coordinate 153,010,824, forward strand.
GCCTGGCGTGCTGCGATTCATGAGGTCGCAGAGTTGGACACGCAACTGAAGTGAACTGAAATCAAATATACACCAGTAAAACTTAATTTTAAAAAAATTTAAAGAAATAACTATATAAAATACTGGAAACAAAGGCATATTTCAGTCCTTGGGCATGCGAACAGGCTAGGGAGGGGCTGCCCTCCCCAGAGCCTCTTCTCTTTGGTGATGGAAAAGGGAAAGAACAGACGGCAGTCAAATTAGATGAATACTTCATGAATTCCCATGTTTAAATCAGAAGATTTTCAACTTCATTTTGGAAAATCTTACTTTATTAAAAATTATTAATCAACAAAGATGCTACTGCAATCAACTTTAAAAGACAAAGACAAAATTGTATTGATGACTTTCATGGGCAGCTGATAAACATGTCCAAATAAAAATTTGGTGAAGAATGAATACTCAGTTATTCTGTGCTTTCTAGATACTCCTTAAACTTAAGTATCTTAATGTTTTTGGTAGAAATCACATGGCCCTTAACAGCCCCAGACATCAAAGAAGCTCAGCCCTATGATGTTTTTTCCATAAAATTAAGTTTAGTTCAGTCACTCAGTCGTGTCTGACTCTTTGCGATCCCATGGACCGCAGCACACCAGGCTTCCCTGTCCATTACCAATTCCTGGAGCTTGCTCAAACTCATGTCCATTGAGTCGGTGATGCCGTATACTTATAGCTCTTTTAAAAGGATCAGCACTACTCTAGATACATTTTTGTTTGTAATTCAAAGATGATCAGCTTATTTTTCTGCTTATTCAGTATAGAAATTACCACCAAAAAATAGCCAAGTAAGGTAGTGAAGATTCTCTTCAAGTCAAAGAAAGGCATCTCCTGCATCAGAGAGTAATCAATCCACATGCAGCTCAGTATTATTTATTTCTTTGCAAAATGCCCCAGTGATCCACATTATGATGTGTATACATGTTTGTTCTATATTTAAATGCATTATGTAGAAGCCTCACATACCGATTTTCAATTATTCCACCTTCACAGAGAAATGTATCGATGTATTACGTGTCTATTCATACTCATTACATGAAGGTATTCTTTAAAGTTGCATACAGGAGGAAGGTGGTGGGAAGGTATAAACTTCCAGTTATAAGTCCTTGGGTTGTAATGTACAACTTTATGAAATAGTTAACACTGCTGTATGGTATATACGAGAGTTGTTAAGAGAGTAAATCTAAGAGTTCTCACAAGGAAAAAATGTTTTCTCTTTATTGTATATATATATATATATATACATATATATGAGATGATGGAGGCTAATTCAACTATTTGTAGTAATCATTTCACAATAAATGTTTAAACCATTATGCTCTACACCTTGAAGTTATACATTGTTATATGTCAATTATATTTCAATAAAACTGGGGAAATTTTTCAAAATAAAGTTGCACAGAAAAATAAGCATAACACCACTGCAAACAGATGTCTCTGCCTGAGTTTCACAGATTTATTTCCTTTTCTTCCAAACCACATTAAATATTACGTGGTCCTTGAGTAGCCTCTCTGGACCATGTGTGAAGAGATGGTCATCACAGCCCTTTTGGTAGCACTGCTTTTGCTCTGGGAACCCTGAAGGAATAATGCCGCTTGCTGCTAAGGTGCTGAACCATTTGCTTCTCTTGATTATCTGGTGTTTCAGAAGATACCAGCTCGTCTCCATCTACACATATTTTAAAACAAAACAACATAATTTTTTTAAAATGTTAAGAGATCCCATCCGTTAATCTCACATTTTCTCTTGTTAATTTCACAACTGTTAATGAACTGCACAAATATCATATTGCTCTGATTTCTTAAAGTTCATAGTGGATGAACATGGCAAATTTCTCAAGAATAGTAACTTAACATTAATGAAGAGAATTAATGTTCAATGTAAGAAATACTTAAAAAGAGATCTATTGTGACTTTTATCTACAAAATGACATCATTTCACTGGAAGGAGAGGGCAATCATATTGGTGTCTTTTCACTTTGCTGTTTTTCTCCCACCAGATTTCTGTGGCTAAAGGATATCAACATAGTTTTTTATGTTGAAAACAATTATAATGATTGTAACTGAGCAAAGCATATCTGAGGCTCCCTGCAGGAGGAAAAGGTACTGAGGTGGAGTAAGGGGACCCCACTTCCCTTCTCCTGGAGGTAAAAGTCAATCTCTACTTGCTGCTGCTTCTGATCTTTGGGGAAGGATGCATCCTAAGAATCTAGGACTTAACTCTGTTTCAGCTCTTCATATCTAGAAGTCAATAAACTGTCACCCAGAAACCCTCAAAACTGTCTTAGACTCCAAAAAGAAAGTAAGAGTGCTTCTATGGGTTAAATGGTGTCCCCCTAGAAAATGTCATCCTAACCACCCCCTATCCCCCCACCCCACCTCCACCCCGGCAGGTGAATGTGATATACCTTACTTCCAATTAGGATCTTTGCAGACGATTAAGTTAAGATGAAATCATTGGGGTGGGCCCTAATCTGATTGTGTCCTTATAAAAAGAGGATATTTGGACACAGACAAGCACAGGGAGTACACCACATGAAGGTGAAGGCCCATATCAAGGGTGATGTATCTGAAAGCCAAGGAACACAGATTGCCAGCAAGTCACCAGAAATTAGCAGAGAGACAGGGATAAGGTTTTTTCTCACAGCCCTGAAAAGGAACCAGCCCTGCTGACACCCTGATCTCCGATTCTGGTCGCCAGGACTGAGACAATACATTTCTGTGGTTTAAGCCACCCAGTGTATGGAAGTCACAACAAACTAATTCTCTGCTGTGCTAGATATTCCATCCTATAAATTAAACAAGAAAAAAAGAGAAATGAATCCGTATGACTTGTCTCACACTTCATATCTGCTACTGTTTATAACGTGGGCGGAAGAAGTCGGAGCAGGGTGATGCGGCGGACTACGGCTGCTTCCCGCCTGTGCACTAAAGCTTGACGCACGTCTGGTCGCAGAGCCTGCTGGGAAATCAATGGCTGTTCACAGTGAGCGTTCAAATGGTTGATTAGTATTTCCAGGTGTTTATGTCCAACCAGCAGTCCTGCTTTAAAAATAGCTGGAGTGTGCCACAAGTTGTTTTTATCTCTACTGCTATGTGAGGATGAAAGAGAAATACTTTGCCAGGAGCACATCCCAAGACTGTGTGTAAAGGGCACAGATATTCACGTCAGACCCTCTCCACTCCCTGGCTCTGCGACTTGGGGCATTCAGCTAGAGACATGGTTTCTTAGAAGAAGTTTTAGTAAGAAGAAGTTATTTCTTACTTGTCTTCTTATTTTTGAAATATATTAATCTAATTGTCTCCAGAAGAAAAATATTTAGGGATCCTTCACTATTCAAGGGTCGAACCTAAAATAATAATAAAAAAAGATTACTATTTCAATGAATGCTTTTAAAAATTAAGTTACATATAAAGAATTAAGAATAAATATATTCTAATTTAAATTGCCCCCTCAGAGTAACGTAGTCTCAAAAAAAAAAAAAAAAAAAGCCAATTACAGGAAATAAATGGTATTACAAACTCATATTGATAAAATTTCAGAAACATGAATATTACAGATTTAAAAAATCTGAATATTGCTAACTTAAATAGATATATATATTCATTCTTCTATTAACTTTTTGACAGTTATTAGTAACTAAAAGATTTTCCTGAGAAGATGCATCTGTCTTGTGGATTCATTTTATCAAACTAAGTGTGACTTGTTCACATTCAGAATGCTGGAAAAGTATATTTTAATATTTTATGTAGTGGAACAGTACTTACAAAAGTTTTTGTGTTGCTGCTGATATTGTTTAAAGTGGGGCAAAATCTCTCATATAATTGTGAATACTTCCTTCATCCTTTCCTATATAAACTTCCTTTTTGATGGCTCAAGCTATGTATACTCCACATATGTAAGAATTAATTATTCTTAAATCTTCAAGCATGGGCTTCTCTTAACAAAATAGCAGTATTTTTACTTACAAATTTTAATGTATATTTCAAATTATTTACAGTATAGATACAAAATTTTTATTTTATTATGAATCTGAAATTCTAATTGAAAATCAGAACTGAAGCACAGCTTTGGTTATATACTGTTCCTTTTTTTGCCACTAAAATTTTCCTTCACAGGATGAAAAATTATACTAAGTGAAAATTAGTGATAAATACAAGTGACTAAAGTGAAAGTGGGAAGTAATATCTGTATTGCATGATATAAATAATTGCATGTGTGTGCTCAGTCGCTTCAGTCGTGTTTGACTCTTTGCAACCCTGTGAACCGTTGCCCACCAGGCTCCTCTGTCCATGGGATTCTCCAGGCAAGAATACTGGAGTGGGCTGCTATGCCCTCCTCCAGAGGATCTTTTGGACCTGGGGATCGAACTTGCATCTGCCTGAATCTCCTGTATGGCACGTGGATTCTTTACCCACTGAGTCACCTGGGAAGCCCCAAATATGCATATTTTATCTATATAAATAAACAGCACACATTTATATCATGAAAATCCTACTTTATATAATGCAACTAAATATCACAAGAGAGTTCTTGTACTAGTAGCGAAATTAACCAATTTGGTTTCTGTTGGTTATTTTTAGTTTTAGCTAAGCCTCTAAATTACCAAGTACACATTAGAAAGTCTAGCAAATGCACAACTGAGTTTCCATATTCAGTCAGTAATCCATCAGTCACATGATCTCAGTGTCGAGTCACCTTCTTGAGGGGGATGGTCTGGATCCAGTCCATGGTGTTCACATCAAAGATGTCCACTGCGTTTTCACTGTACACTGAGAGATATGGGGCATTGTAACCTGGGAGAAGGGGAGGAGGTAACAGCAAGTGTGGGCTTCAGGATTCATTATTCAATTAGAATTTTTTATTAGGATAATTATAAATTCACATGCAATTGTAATAAATAGCACAGAAAGGTCTCTTGCACATTCTGCCCAGTTTTCCCCAATGTAACATTTTGCAGAACTAGCATATTGACATTGATAGAGCTGGCCTATCCATCTTAAGCAGATTTCCCCAGTTTTACTAACACTCATGCACATGTGTGTGTGTGTCAAGGTCTATACAATTTTACCACCTGTATAGGTTTGTGTCCACCACCACAAGATACAGAATAGTTCCAAGGATCTCCCATGATGCCCTTTTATAATCCCACTCACTTCCTTTCCATCTTCCTCTCCTTCCTTAATCTCTTACTCCATTTCTAAAATTTTGTCATTTCAAAAACGTTATGTAAATGGAATCATACTGTATTCATGATTAATTATATCTGCTAAGCCCAAATACATTTTAAGAAAAACTTCAGATTGGAAACCAAAGAGAATCCCTCAATAATATTTTAATTACTATATAGTAGCTGCCTCAAAATCTTTTTTAATAAACAGGATTAACATAAATTAAAATGGCAAATAAATGATGCACATGTGTCAAATTGTAGATTAAAACACATATGTAAAATCTGCTATTAGAGAATAGCAGCGTCATTAAGTAATTTCATAACTTTTCAAAATCTATGAATCCTAAACCATGTCAGCTCACTGAAAGAGTATGGCATAAGATTAGAAAAGCATATGTGGGGAATGAAATCAATGAATAATAAAAACAGTTGATTTCTCATCAGAAATGATGGATGTTAGAAAGCAGTAGAATGACATTTTTAAAGTGTTGAAAGAAAAAAATGACTCAGTTTTTTAGCTGACCTTCCCAGACTCACTAGTTTAGATTAAGCTTTCCTCCTTCATGCTCCTATAGAATACTGCACTCCCTATCACAGCACTTGCTTAATTATTGATCTCATACCATGATTATAATCTCCATAAGGATTCACCCTGTCTGTTTTACCAGGTTTAATATTGTGCCCTTAACCTTTAGCATAGCAAGTTGTTCATATTAAGTGCTCAATTAGTATGCTCTAAGTGAATAAAAAAGAGCTGTATTAAAATTATAAAATGATAGCCTGCATCAATAAAATATCAAATAAGCTAAAATCATTTTATTTTAATTTAAATAATTTAAAATTATTTAAACATTCTATGTAGACTTTACATAGGGAGAAGGCAATGGCACCCCACTCCAGTACTCTTGACTGGAAAATCCCATGGACGGAGGAGCCTGGTAGGCTGCAGTCCATGGGGTCGCTAAGAGTTGGACACGACTGAGCGACTTCACTTTCACTTTTCACTTTCATGCATTGGAGGAGGAAATGGCAACCCACTCCAGTGTTCTTGCCTGGTGAATCCCAGGGACGGCGGGGTTAGACTTTACATAAGCTAAACCCAAAAGGCAAAAAGTAATTTACTTAGTAACTGTTTCTTACAGTTAATGCTTATGTGATTTTCAGTGATCATGAAGACATCTACTTAGGATCTTACAAAAAGCAACAACTTGGGTTAAGAATATATTCAAGGTAAGTTATCGAATGAATATAGTAAACACTAAAGGCTAAGCTATTTCACATGTTTGACTTAGATATAACTTCTTTAGAGCTCTTCTACTTGAAGAGACATAGACAACTTAGGAAAAATCTTCAGTGATGCTTTCAGAAATTAAAGCTGTCATTAACAATATTTAGTCATAGGATATAAAACTGTAACAACAAGGACAGAAAGGTACAGAGAGACAAGAAAATAAATTGTAAGATAGCCTTACAGCAATAAGTTGGAGGTGCTGGCCACATCAGTTCAATGGGCCTAGATCTGAGGCCCCTGCTGTCAGTGTAAATTCCAATGCTCTTGAAACATAACAGATACTCAATACTAGAGATCTCAACTGCACAGAGAGCATCCACTGGTTGATGAGCAATAAATGACAGTGTAGGGTCATGGAAGTGCAGCATCCTGTATGGAACTCCTTCTCTCTTCAAGGGGTATCTGAGGAATCCCGACTGAAATCCTACACAGAGCTGTTCACTGAAGATGCCCATCCACTGGACAGTGGTTGGGATTTGGAGTTCTTTAAATTTTTTGTGAGAAATTGTATTGCTCTGAAACAGCTCGTAACAGAAGACTTGGCTTTTCCTAGCCACGCAGAGGCATGTATGGGCCCCTTGGCACACTGTTCCAGAAGTCATGGTGTGGCACCCTTTGGTTTCTGCCAGCTTGTGACTATCAGTCTTTTCTCCATCCAAAACTGACATGGGAAATAGCTGCACGTGGTGACTTCGCCCTGAGATCACTGCGACCATCTGGCCATGGGGGATAAGCTCAATCTGGTGAATCTTCTTTATGTCACCAACGCGAATAATTTCTACACATTTAAACATATTTGTAAGTCATTTTCAAATTAAAAATAATTTGTATTTACTTATTTCAAAAGTTCTCCAAATTTCACCCAAAGCAATTAAGAAAGGTCCTAATAAAAATGATCTAATAAGTCTTCTTAATGTCATTAACTTGACTATTTTCTCTACAAATAAAATGGCAAGTCTCCTTCAAATTAGAAATGTTTTCTTATTTTTTAAAAATCTCTTTATTGAGGTATAATGGATATATAACAATATATTAGTTTCAGGTATACAACATAATGATTCAATATTTGTATGTATTGAGAAATGGTCACCAAAATAAATCTAGTCACTAGCCAACACCATATATAATTATAATTTTTTTCTTGTAATAAAAACTTTTGCAGTCTACAAACAATAAATGCTGAAGAGGGTGTGGAGAAAAGGGAACCCTCGTACACTGTTGGTGGGAATGCAAACTAGTACAGCCACTATGGAGAACAGTGTGGAGATTCCTTAAAAACTAGAAAAACCATATGACCCATCAATCCCATTGCTGGGCATACACACCAAGGAAACCAGAATTGAAAGAGATACGTGTACTCCAGTGTACACTGCAGCACTGTTTACAATAGCTAGGACATGGAAGCAACCTAGATGTCTATCGGCAGATGAGTGGATAAGAAAACTGGTACGTATACACAATGGAATATTACTCAGGTATTAAAAAGAACACAGTTAAATCAGTTCTAATGAGGTGGATGAAACTGGAGCCTATTATACAGAGTGAAGTAAGTCAGAAAGAAAAACATCAATACAGTATATTAACACATATATATGGAATTTAGAAAGAACAGTAATGATGACCCTATATGTGAGACAGCAAAAGAGACACAGACATAAAGAACAGGAGGCGAGGGTGGGATAATTTGAGAGAATAGCACTGAAACATGTATATTACCATATGTGAAATAGATCACCGGTCCAAGTTTGATGTATGAAGCAGAGCACTCAAAGCTGGTGCACTGGGACAACCCAGAGGGATGGGATGGGGAAGGAGGTGGGAGGGGAGTTCAGAACGGGGGGAGACTTGTTCACCTGTGGCTGATTCATGTCAATGTATGGCAAAACCCACCACAATATTGTAAAGTAATTAGCCTCCAATTTAAATAAATAAACTAATTAAAAAAACCTTTTGCAATAAACTTTCTTAGCAATTCTCAAATATGCTTATTATTAATCATAGACACTTGCCTGTACATGACATACCCAAGACTTATTGATGATGGGCAGTTTACACCTTTAAAACCCCTTCATCCATTTTGTCCATTATCCCCACCTTCAACAACCTCAGTTGTTCTCCGTATCTGTGAATGTGTTTGTGTATAGATTCCACATAAGTGAGATCATATGCTATTTATCTTTATCTGACTTTTTTCACTTCGAGTAACACCCTCGAGGTTCATTCATACTGTTGAAAATGGGAAGAGTTCTTTTTTTCTTATGGCTGAATTAAACATACATAATTGTTATTGTTCAGTTGCTCAGTCATGTCCGATGCTTTGTGACCCCATGGACTGCAGCACACCAGGCTTCCCTGTCCTTCACCAACTCCCAGAGCTTGCTCAAACTCATGTCCATTGAGTTGGTGATGCCATCCAACCATCTCGTCCTCTGTCATCCCCTTCTCCTCCTGCCTTCTATCTTTCCTAGCATCAGAGTCTTTTCTAATGAGTCAGCTCTTTGCATCACGTGCCCAAAGTACTGGAGCTTCAGCTTCAGCATCAGTCGTTCCAATGAATATTCAGGACTGATTTCCTTTAGGATTCACTGATTTAATCTCCTTGCAGTCCAAAGGATTCTCAAGAGTCTTCTTCAACACCACAGTTCAAAAGCATCAATTCTTCGATACTAAGCCTACTTTATGGTCCAACTCTCACATCCATACACGACTACTGGAAAAACCATAGCTTATACAGACTTTTGTTGGCAAAATAATGTCTTTGCTTTTTAAAATGCTGTCTAGGTTGGTCATAGCTTTTCTTCCAAGGAGCAAATATCTTTTCATTTCAAGGCTGCAGTCACCCTCTGCAGTGATTTTGGGGCCCAAGAAAATAAAGTCTGTCACTGTTTCCATTGTTTTCCCATCTATTTGCCATGAAGTGATGGGACTAGATGCCATGATCTTTGTTTTTTGAATGTTGAGTTTTAAGCCAGATTTTTCACTCTACTCTTTCACCTTCATCAACAGGCTCTTTAGTTTCTCTTCACTTTCTGCCATAAGGGTGGTGTCATCTGCATATGTGAAGTTATTGATATTTCTCTCAGCAATCTTGATTCCAGCTTGTGCCTCATCCAGTCCAGCATTTTTAATGATGTACTCTGCATATAAGTTAAATAAGCAGGCTGACAATATACAGCCTTGATTTACTCCTTTTCCAATTTGGAACCAGTCCATTGTTTCATGTCTGGTTATAACTGCTGCTTCTTGACCTGGATACAGACTTCTCAGGAGGCAGGTAAGGTGGCCTGGTATTCCCATCTCTTTAAGAATTTTCCACATTATGTTGTGATCCACACAGTCGAAAGCTTTAGTGTAGTCAATGAAGCAGTTTTTTTTTTTTTTCTGGAATTCTGTTGCTTTTTCTATGATCCAACAGATGTCGACAATTTGTTCTCTGGTTCCTCTGCGTTTTCTAAAAGCAGCTTGAATATCTGGGAGTCCACGGTTCACCTACTGTTGAAGATTGACTTGGAGAATTTTGAGCATTACTTTACTAGCATGTGAAATGAGTGCAGTTGTGGGGTAGTTTGAGCATTCTTTGGCATTACCTTTCTTTGGAATGAAAACTGACCTTTTCCAGTCCTGTGGCCACTGCTGAGTTTTCCAAATTTGCTGGCATATTGAGTGCAGCACTTTCACAGCATCATCTTTTAGGATTTGAAATAGCTCCACTGGAATGCCATCACCTCCACTAGCTTTGTTCATAGTGATACTTCCTAAAGCCCACTTAACTTCGCACTCCAGGATGTCTGGCTTTAAGTGAGTGATCACACCATAATGGCTATCTGGGTCGTGAAGACCTTTTTTGTACAGTTCTTCTGTGTATTTTTGCCACCTCTTCTTGATATCTTCTGCTTCTGTTAGGTCCATACCATTTCTGTCCTTTATTGTGCCCATCTTTGCATGAAATGTACCCTTGGTATCTCTAATTTTCTTGAAGAGATCTCTAGTCTTTCCCATTCTATTGTTTTCCTCTATTTCTTTGCATTGATCACTGAGGAAGGCTTTCTTATCTCTCCTTGCTATTTTTTGGAACTCAGCATTCAGATAGGTATATCTTTCCTTTTCTCCTTTGCATTTCGCTTCTCTTCTTTTCGCAGCTATTTGGTAAGGCCTCCTCAGAAAGCCATTTTGCCTTTTTGTTTTTCATTTTCTTGGGGATGGTTTGATCATCACCTCCTGTACAATGTTTCAAACCTCTGTCCATAGTTCTTCAGGGCTGTCTATCAGATTTAATCCCTTGAATCTATTTATATGTATATGTATCTCACATCTTTATTTGTTCATCTGTTGGTAAACATTAGGTTGTTTTTATATCTTGACTGGTACAAATAATGCCGCAGTGAACATGGAGGTACAGATACATTTTTGAGTTAGTACTTTTGTTTTCTTTGATAAAATATCCAGAAGTGAAGTTATTGGATCATACAGTGGTTTTATTTTTAATTTTTGAGGAACTTCAATACTGTTTTCTATGTGCCTGTAGCAATATACATTCCCAAGAACAGAGTACAAAGGTTCTCTTTTCTCCACATCCTCCCCAATATTTATTATTTCTTGGCTTTTTAATAATAGCCACATTAACAAGTGTGGGGTGATATCTTATTGTGGCTCTGATTTGCATTCTCCTAGTGATCTTGAGTAACTTTTTTGTACCTGTTGGCCATCTGTATGTCTTTTTTGGGAAAATGTCTATTCAGATTTTCTGCCCATTTTTTAATCAGATTGCTTAGCTTTTTTTGCTACTGAGTTGCACAAGTTGTTTATGTATATTGGATATTAACCCCTTATTAGATATGATTTGCAAATATTTTCTCCCATTTGGTAGGCTTCTTTTACCTTTTATTGATGGTTTCTTTTGCTGTGAAAAAGAATGTTTTTGTATTTTTAAATTCTTTCCAATTATTACTCCATAGGGTTTAAGTCATGTTCTAATAAAATTACAGACATAAACTTCAGTTCAGTCAGTTCAGTCACTCAGTCGTGTCCAACTCTTTGTGACCCCATGAATTGCAGCACTCCAGGCCTCCCTGTCCATTACCAACTCCCGGAGTTCACTCAGACTCACATCCATCGAGTCAGTGATGCCATCCAGCCATCTCATCCTCTGTTGTCCCCTTCTCCTCCTGCCCCCAATCCCTCCCAGCATCAGAGTCTTTTCCAATGAGTCAGCTCTTCGCATGAGGTGGCCAAAGTACTGGAGTTTCAGCTTTAGCATCATTTCTTCCAAAGAAATCCCAGGGCTGATCTCCTTCAGAATGGACTGGTTGGATCTCCTTGCAGTCTAAGGGACTCTCAAGAGTCTTCTCCAACACCACAGTTCAAAAGCATCAATTCTTCCCCGCTCAGCCTTCTTCACAGTCCAATTCTCACATCCATATATGACCACAGGAAAAACCATAGCCTTGACTAGATGGACCTTTGTTGGCAAAGTAATGTCTCTGCTTTTCAATATGCTATCTAGGTTGGTCATAACTTTCCTTCCAAGGAGTAAGCGTCTTTTAATTTCATGGCTGCAGTCACCATCTGCAGTGATTTTGTAGCCCAAAAAATAAAGTCTGACACTGTTTCCACTGTTTCCCCATCTATTTCCCTTGAAGTGATGGGGCCAGATGCCATGATCTTTGTTTTCTGAATGTTGAGCTTTAAGCCAAAATTTTCACTCTCCACTTTCACTTTCATCAAGAGGCTTTTTAGTTCCTCTTCACTTTCTGCCATAAGGGTGGTGTCATCTGCATATCTGAGCTTACTGATATTTTCCTGGCAATCTTGATTCCAGCTTGAGCTTCTTCCAGTCCAGTGTTTCTCATGATGTACTCTGCATATAAGTTAAATAAACAGGGTGACAATATACAGCCTTGGTGTACTCCTTTTCCTATTTGGAACCAGTCTGTTGTTCCATGTCCAGTTCTAACTGTTGCTTCCTGACCTGCATACAGATTTCTCAAGAGGCAGATCAGGTGGTCTGGTATTCCCATCTCTTTCAGAATTTTCCACAGTTTATTGTGATCCACACAGTCAAAGGCTTTGGCATAGTCAATAAAGCAGAAATACATGTTTTTCTGGAACTCTCTTGCTTTTTCCATGATTCATCGGATGTTGACAATTTGATCTCTGGTTCCTCTGCCTTTTCTAGAACCAGCTTGAACATCAGGAAGTTCACGGTTCACATATTGCTGAAGCCTGGCTTGGAGAATTTTGAGCATTACTTTACTAGCGTGTGAGATGAGTGCAATTGTGTTGTAGTTTGAGCATTCTTTGACATTGCCTTTCTTTGGGATCAGAATGAAAACTGACCTTTTCCAGTCCTGTGGCCACTGCTGAGTTTTCCAAATTTGCTGGCATATTGAGTGCAGCACTTTGAGAGCATCATCTTTTAGGATTTGAAATAGCTCAACTGGAATTCCATCACCTCCACTAGCTTTGTTTGTAGTGATGCTTTCTAAGGCTCACTTGACTCCACATTGCAGGATGTCTGGCTCTAGGTGAGTGATCACACCATCATGATTATCTTTGTCGTGAAGATCTTTTTTGTACAGTTCTTCTGTGTATTCTTGCCACCTCTTCTTAATATCTTCTGCTTCTGTTAGGTCCATACCATTTCTGTCCTTTTTCGAGCCCATCTTTGCATGAAATGTTCCCTTGGTATCTCTAATTTTCTTGAAGAGATCTCTAGTCTTTCCCATTCTGTTGTTTTCCTCTATTTCTTTGCACTGATCACTGAGGAAGGCTTTCTTATCTCTTCTTGCTATTCTTTGGAATTCTGCATTCAGATGCTTATATTTTTCCTTTTCTCCTTTGCTTTTAGCTTCTCTTCTTTTCACAGCTATTTGAATGAAACTAAGCAATGCCAGTGGGGCAACCCAAGATGGGCGGGTCATGGTGGAGAGATCTGACAGAATGTGGTCCACTGGAGAAGGGAATGGCAAACCACTTCAGTATTCTTGCCTTGAGAACCCCATGAACAGTATGAAAGACATAAACTTAGAGGATAGATTTGAGGACAAAAAAGGATAAGAAGAAATGAGATCAAAAATTATATGTTAAAAACAGATAATTATTCCAGAGATAATATAATTACCTTAATCATAAAATTAGCATAATAAAGCACTCAACTTAATCCTGATATTTCAGATGGCAAAGCAAACATTCCTCAGTGTCTGACGAATAGAAAGAAATATGCTGCTTTTTTTTGTTTGTTTCTTTTTTTTTTTTGCTTTCCTGCGAGGCTTGAGGGAGCTAGATATCACCAGGGATAGAACTTAGGGTCTTGGTAATGAAAGTGCTATGTCCTAACCACTGGACAGCCAGGGAAAAAAGAGAAAAACAAAACTGTCCTCTTCTTTCCTGGCACTAATTTGATTCCTTTATTGCACAAATATTTGTTGAGTGACCACTATGTGCCAGGCACTTTTAAGTGCATGGGATACAGTGCTGAACAAAAAGACACAAGGCCCTGCTCTCATGCTGGCACCTGGTGACCTTTCCTGGGTCTCCTCACCAGGACTGGGAAGCCTTTCATGGAGAATAGCTAATGGCCTTCAAATGCAGGTTCTCCTTTATCTAACTTATCATTTGAATGCAAGACATTCACTGGAACAGCTGTATTAGAACGGCTCTTCTTCATGTCAGCTATTCACCCCCTTCTCCCTCAAGCAACTTTGAGAACCAAACAAAACCAAAACAGAGAATTTTGCTGTCTTATCTGGGAAAGATTAAATTTATGTGGTTACTCTTCATGGTGCCAATGTACTAGTGAGGGCAGGGGCATTCAAGCAGAAGTGTTTTCCTCCATGCATCAACTGGAAGATGGTACATTAAGTTCTTACAGCACACTTACTAGGTAAAATCCCTTGTGAATATATATGGACACCCTACTACATATAAAATAATTAACAAGGGCCTACTGTATAGCACAGTGAACTCTATTCAGTAACCTGTAATAATTACATGGGTAAATAATCTGAAAAAGAATGAATAGGTATAATTGAATCACTTCACAGTACCCCTGAAACTAACACAACATTGTAAGTCAGTTATATACTCCAATAAGAAATTTTTTAAAAACATGTTTGAACTCTGGAGGATTATGGATCTCTGAAAGTAGGCAAGTCATCCTGTGACTTGAAAGCACATCAAACCAGATGTGGACAAAAGAGAACAAATTTGATAATATTATTATTGAACTTTAAAGTTATTCCAGAACATTAAAGACTCTCCTTACCATCTATGATAACGTGGACAACAAATAACCCTTCTTCATTTCCCAGAGCAATTCTTTTGTGATCTATATTTGACACATAAATAAAAACATCAAGGAATTTGGGAGCAAATTAAGTGAACCAATTTATCAATGTTGAAAAATTTTAGAAGTCAAATTAAATATATAATTAGAAATATTCAATGAAAAGAAACATAATAAGAACCAATAATTTATACTATGATTCAGATTACACAAGTGAGCACAATAAAACATGGTTTTTCTCAATAGAAATTTCATTTTATAAGGTAATCTTTATGAATACTTGAAGAAAGCATAATAGTCAAGTAATGATATACTTTCAGATTTGCTGTAAGTGATGTTTCACAAATGAAAAAATTTTATAAAATAATTTGTCAGTGACCATAATTTGAGCTACAACAGCATGGGGGTGTGTGTCAGAACACAGTGAGAACTAAAAAATGCAAAGATACCACATTAAGTGAAGGCTTTGAATACAGAGCACAGAACCTAACATATACAAGTTCATTTAATCCTCTCCATAACTGAAAAGCTGGAATTATCTGCATTTAACACATAAAAGCTTAGGAACTAGCTCCATGCCACCAAGGAGGCAATAGCTAAGTGGTTCTTACTGTCACCATTATCTAATGCAGAAATATGCTGTTTAAGAAAGGCAAGTATTCTTGTTCACTGATAAAACTTTCAGTATCAATCTTGGCAATTCATTCATTGATTTCTTTGCTTTTCACTTATTTATTGAGTATTGGGTGTTGGGATTTGAAGGACAGTCTCTGCCCTCAAGGTAAGTAGTTCACAGTTACACACAGGGTAACACTCCTTGTGTGTTTGTGGCCAGATGTGTTTGGAAACTAAGAATTTTTCAGACTTGAAAAGGTATAGCTGTAGATTAAAGAAACACCCCTTTAGGCAGAGAACCATAATATAATCAAATATATTTTTGCAGAGAATCTGATGAATAGCCATGGGATGGAGGAAGAAAGACCTTTTCCCTCACTCCCACCCCCTGCCACTCATAGAGCTTCATTCAATCAGGTTTTGCTGACAAATGAGTTATGGATAAAGTTAACGTTTTCAGATTTCGACACTGGGACTGTGGTGAGGGGTGTGAACCTAGCAGGATAATGTTGTAAATCCATACCTATGATTGCAGCTGTCTGGGTGGTTTTGATCCAGGGTAGATTGCTGTCATAAGCCTCTTTCAGAACATAGATTGACCGGTCTCTGGAATGACTTTTTCTCAATATCTTGTGCAATTCACTCAGCACACCCACCCACTCACTCTTCTTATTCTCGCTATCTGCTAAGATTGGGATTGAATATCTATTACTAGGTGCTGAGAGCTGGGAAGCTGTGACCTAGAATGATGTAAGGAATATCTAGGTTATAAGAAAGCAGACATTCTCTATGCCAGCCTGTCTAGCATTTTTCCATTACATTCACAACTGGTAAATGACACTTCTAATAATATTACCCTCTTCCTAGTAGTAAAACAGAGAAGGCAATGGCACCCCACTCCAGTACTCTTGCCTGGAAAATCCCATGGATGGAGGGGCCTGGTGGGCTGCAGTCCACGGGGTCGCTAGGAGTCGGACATGACTGAGTGACTTCACTTTATTTTTTCACTTTCATGCATTGGAGAAGGCAATGGCAACCCACTCTTGCCTGGAAAATCCCATGGAAGGAGGGGCCTGGTGGGCTGCAGTCCATGGGGTCGCACAGAGTCGGACATGACTGAAGTGACTTAGCAGCAGCAGCAGCTAGTAGTAAAATAGGTGATGTGAGCCATCAGAGCCAGGCCAGAAGTGTCAGAATCACTTCTATTTCGATCTTCATAAAACCATCAGTGTTATCTGACTACCTAAGATCTTTTACTTCATCAAATGAAAATAACTACTATTTATTCCCTGGTGGCTCAGACCGTAAAGAATCTGCCTGCAATGCAGGAGACATGGGTTCGATTCCTGGGTCGGGAAGATTCCCTGGAGGAGGAAATGGCAACCCACTCTGGTATTCTTGCCTGGAGAATGCCATGCACTGGCTACAGTCCATGGGGTCATGGCAAAGAGTCCAACATGCCTGAGTGACTAACACCTTCACTTTCATTGTATGCTGTCTCTGTGCCAGGAACTGCTCTAAGAAATTTGCATGTGCTAATTGAATGAATCCTCACAGAAAACTCAGTGGGTAGTTAGGACTCTTCTCTCCATTTTATGGGTGTGAGGACAAGAGCACAGCTGGGTAGAATGCAAGCAATCTGATGCCAGAACCTTCACTCTGAGTCTCTATTTCTTTAGTTCTAAGACACACCTTTGCACCTTTAGATTATCTCTGAAATGGCAATGCTTTGGGTAATTGCAATCATCACAATCAATTGTGATGCTACAGAATGCTCAGTAGTTTTTGTTGTTACATTAGAAGTATTCAGAAACACTCATGCTTTCCTGACTGCTACATGTCTATAATTTATATTATTACTAGTAAATTGGCAAATCAAATTTAAATTTTAAGATGTATAATTAATCTTAAAGTCTACATTTCTATATAAAACTTTCTTTTGTGATCATCAAGTCAGCATCAGTGATATAATAAGCTACCACTCTAAGTCAGTTCCAAATAGCCAGAACTTTGTAGGGGCTCTTGGCAGTTGCTGCTGCTGCTGCTAAGTCGCTTCAGTCGTGTCCAACTCTATGCGACCCCATAGATGGCAGCCCACCAGGCTCCCCTGTCCCTGGGATTCTCCAGGCAAGAACACTGGGTTGCCATTTCCTTCTCCAATGCATGAAAGTAAAAAGTGAAAGTGAAGTCACTCAGTCGTGTCTGACTCTTAGCGACCTCATAGACTGCAGCCTACCAGGCTCCTCCACCCATGGGATTTTCTAGGCAAGAGTACTGGAGTGGGTTGCCATTGCCTTCTCCAATGCATGAAAGTGAAAAATGAAAGTGAAGTCACTCAGTCCTGTCCGACTCTTCACGACCCCATGGACTACAGCCTACCAGACTCTTCCGTCCATGGGATTTTCCAGGCAAGAGTACTGGAGTGGGGTGCCATTGCCTTCTCTGCTTGGAAATTGAGTAATATCTAAATAAATGTCTATCTTTGGGTTAGGGAACTAAGAATACTCCTGTGTGGCCTTTGTTAAGGCAAAGATTTCTAGGCTGACTAACCACAAGGGTCTCAAGAGAATAACAAACCTTTGCTCTTTCTGTCACCTTATCATACCCATTCCAGAATCACTTTAATTTTTACATGAGTTTTAAAGAGCAGAGTGTCTATTTTTTAGATTGCAAAATAACATCTTCCCCAAATTTTTCCATTTTGTACTCTTGGTTTGAACCTGAATTATGGCTTCAATATGTTGCCTCAGAGAAGACTTATTTTACAAAGTGACTGTAGTTTTAGAAGCTGCATACTCGTGTTACTGCAGGTCCATGAACTGACCTCCCTGTACATCTGACCTGGAAGAATATTATCACTCTTCCTCTGTCATTGTTTCCCCCTCTTCTTTCACATCCTCTGCCCCAGCACTGTTCTGTTTTGTAAGCTTTCCCTGTTTTCAGCTATGAATCATATCTGTCTGATTACCTTAGTGTGGAGTGAATGGACACCCTACGGAATATTTGTATTTTAAATCTTAAGTTTAACTGTAGGATGAAAGACAGTGATACTTGCAAAAACCTATTTATAGTATGTTTGAATAAGAATAAGGGTGCTAGATTTCTTGTGGCAAGTGGGATGGAGTGGGGAACAATTCCACAGCCCTTCTAAAATCTTAACCTTCAGGTACTAATACCTTTACCAGCCCAAGGAGGCTTGACCCCTATGACCATACAAGAAAGGGATGAAACAAAACACATGTATACCTGTGGCAGATTCATTTTGATATTTGGCAAAACTAATACAATTATGTAAAGTTTAAAAAATAAAATAAAATTAAAAAAAAAGAGTGTGACTGAGGAGAAAAAAAAAAAATGTATAAGGGATCCAACAGCAGCACGGACACTTACCTTAAACATACGAGGCATTTCCTTTCTCTTCACAGGAACAAAATCAGAGGGCCAGACTGAACTGACAGAAAACGCTCCATCCCTGAAGGAAAAGCAAGACTCTGGGAGTGAGTAGAATTGCCTGAAAGTGAGTAAAATGATACATAAACATAATCGTCAAACTTAATTTCCTTAACTTTTAACATTCTTTTTTGTAGGAACTGACAGTGATCAAAATATTATAACAGCAGTTCTCAGCCAGTTACATATTATCAGAAAACCCAAGTTAACTCCGGGCTGTTCATGGAGGAGTCAACCCCCTGTGACTCCCTGTTCACAGGGAACTAAGAAAGGAGCACATGTCTGACTGCAAAGCCATTGGCCCTAGAGTAAGGGCCATAAGCCCTCAGATCAGCTTGCTTGTGTATTTTGTCAGTGTTACTGAGATACACTTGGCATGTAATAAACTGCACATATTTAAAGTGGACAATTAGATAAGTTTTGATTTATGTGAGACCGTCACCACAGTGGAGATAATGAATGTGCCCATCACCCGCAAGTTTCTTGGAACAGCTGTGTAACCCTTACCCCTCTCCCTCCTTGGAACTCTTCCTCACTCCCCCACTGATCTGCTTCCTGTCACTCTAGATTAATTTGCATTTTCTAGCACCTTATAGAAATGGAAAGATACACTATATATTCCTTTTGTCTGACTTTTTCTTAGCATAATAATTTTGAGATGCATTAGTGTTGCTGCCGGAGAAGGCAATGGCACCCCACTCCAGTACTCTTGCCTGGAAAATCCCATGGACGGAGGAGCCTGGAAGGCTGCAGTCCATGGGGTCGCTGAGGGTCGGACACGACTGAGCGACTTCACTCTCACTTTTCACTTTCATGCATTGGAGAAGGCAATGGCAACCCACTCCAGTGTTCTTGCCTGGAGAATCCCAGGGACAGGGGAGCCTGGTGGGCTGCTGTCTGTGGGGTCACACAGAGTTGGACACGACTGAAGTGACTTAGCAGCAGCAGCAGCAGTGTTGCTGCATGGATGAATACTTCATTTCTATTTATTAATGAATACTATTTCATTGTATGGATATGCCACAGTGTATCCATTCACCCATTACTGAACATTTGGCTTATTTCAAGTATGGGGTGTTTTAAATAAAGGTGTTATGCATGTTCATGTATGTCTTTGTGAACATATGTGTTCTCTTGGGGAAATACCTAGGAGTAGAATGACTAGATTATATATTCAGTTCAGTTCAGTTGCTCTGTCGTGTCTGACTCTTTGCAACCCCATGGACTGCAGCACGCCAGGCCTCCTGTCCATCACCAACTCCCAGAGTTTATTCAGACTCATGTCGATTGAGTCGGTGATGCCATCCAACCATCTCATCCTCTGTCATCCCCTTCTCCTCTCGCCTTCAATCTTTCCCAGTATCAGGGTCTTTTCAAATGAGTCAGCTCTTCGCATCAGATGGCCAAAGTATCAGAGTTTCAGCTTCAACATCAGTCCCTTCAATGAATATTCAGGACTGATTTCCTTTAGGATGGACTGGTTGGACTTTCCTGCAGTCCAAGGGACTCTCAAGAGTCTACTCCAACACCACAGTTCAAAAGCATCAATTCTTTGGCGCTCAGCTTTCTTTATAGTCCAACTCTCACATCCATACATGACTACCGGAAAAACCATAGCCTTGATTAGACGGACTTCTGTTGGCAAAGTAAAGTTTCTGCTTTTTAATATGCTGTCTAGGTTGGTCATAATTTTTCTTCCAAGGAGTGTCTTTTTATTTCATGGCTTCAGTCACCATCTGCAGTGATTTTGGAGCCCCCCAAAATAAAGTCTGTCACTGTTTCCACTATTTCTCCATCTATTTGCCATGAAGCGATGGGACCAGATGCCATGATCTTTGTTTTCTAAATGTTGAGCTTTAAGCCAAATTTTTCACTCTCCTCTTTTATCTATTAAGTGTGCATTTAACTTTTTAACTATTTTTCAAAGTGATTATATGATTTACAAAGCAATGTATGAGAGATTTAGGTCTTCCACATCTAGGTCCTCCAATACTCGAAATAGTCTTTAATTTTAGCTTTTCTTATGGATGTAAAGTGATATCTCATGGTTGTTTTATCTGAATTCCCACTGGAAAAGACCCTGATGCTGGGAGGGATTGGGGGCAGGAGGAGAAGGGGACGACAGAGGATGAGATGGCTGGATGGTATCACTGACTCGATGGATGTGAGTCTGAGTGAACTCCGGGAGTTGGTGATGGACAGGGAGGCCTGGCGTGCTGCGATTCATGGGATCGCAAAGAGTCGGACATGACTGAGCGACTAAACTGAACTGAACTGAACTGAATAATTAATGACATTGAGCATCTGTTGATGTGCTTATTTGACATATGTATCATCTTCTTTATTGAAGTATCTTTCCAAATTCTTTGCCCTTTTTTTAAATTGAGCTATTTTCTTACACGACTGAGCAACTGATCTGATCTGATCTGATTTTCTTATTATTGAGTTTAAAGAACATTTTTATATATTTGGTATGTAAGTTCTTTTTCAAATATTTGATTTGCCATCTGTCCACAGTTTCTATTACTTCTCTTAACAGAATATTTCAAAGAGCAGAAGTTCTAAATTTTTATGAAGTTCAATTTATCAATTTTTAAATTTTACCTGTTCTGCTTTGATGTTATATCTAAAAATTATTTGTCTCATACAAGATCAGGCTTTCTCCTAAGTTTACTTCTAGGTACATTACAGTTTTAGGTTTTACATTTAGTTCTATGGTATATTTTGAGTTAATTTTTATACATAGCAAAAAGTATAGATCAAAGTTGATTTTTAAATATATGGATATCTAAAATTCCATATGATTTGTTGGTAGCTATTGTAAGATGTTTAAAATACTGTACATATTAAAGTAACAGAATAGAAAATATAGAAATATATTTACATATATTTGAAGAAAGTAGGGAAAACCACTAGACCATTCAGGTATGACCTAAATCAAATCCCTCATGATTATACAGGGGAAGTGAGAAATAGATTTAAGAGGCTAGATCTGATAGATAGAGTGCCTGATGAACTATGGACTGAGGTTCGTGACGTACAGGAGTCAGGGATCAAGACCATCCCCATGGAAAAGAAATGCAAAAAAGCAAAATGGCTGTCTGGGGAGGCCTTACAAATAGCTGTGAAAAGAAGAGAAGTGAAAAGCAAAGGAGAAAAGGAAAGATATAAGCATCTGAATGCAGAGTTCCAAAGAATAGCAAGAAGAGATAAGAAAGCCTTCCTCAGTGATCAGTGCAAAGAAATAGAGGAAAACAATGGTATGGGAAAGACTAGAGATCTCTTCAAGAAAATTAGAGATACCAAGGGAACATTTCATGCAAAGATGGGCTCGATAAAGGACAGAAATGGTATGGACCTAACAGAAGCAGAAGATATTAAGAAGAGGTGGCAAGAATACACAGAAGAACTGTACAAAAAAGATCTTCACGACAAAGATAATCATGATGGTGTGATCACTCACCTAGAGCCAGACATCCTGGAATGTGAAGTCAAGTGGGCCTTAGAAAGCATCACTATGAACAAAGCTAGAGGAGGTGATGGAATTCCAGTTGAACTATTTCAAATCCTGAAAGATGATGCTGTGAAAGTGCTGTACTCAACATGCCAGCAAATTTGGAAAACTCAGCAGTGGCCACAAGACTGGAAAAAGTCAGTTTTCATTCCAATCCCAAAGAAAGGCAATGCCAAAGAATGCTCAAACTACTGCACAATTGCACTCATCTCACACGTTAGTAAAGTACTGCTCAAAATTCTCCAAGCCAGGCTTCAGCAATACATGAACCGTGAGCTTCCAGATGTTCAAACTGGTTTTAGAAAAGGCAGAGGAACCAGGGATCAAATTGCCAACATCTTCTGGATCATCAAAAAAGCAAGAGAGTTCCAGAAAAAACATTTATTTCTGCCTTATTGACTATGCCAAAGCCTTTGACTATGTGGATCATAATAAACTGTGGAAAATTCTGAAAGAGATGTGAATACCAGACCACCTGACCTGCCTCTTGAGAAACCTGTATGCAGGTCAGGAAGCAACAGTTAGAACTGGACATGGAACAACAGACTGGTTCCAAATAGGAAAAGGAGTACGTCAAGGCTATATATTGTCACCCTGCTTATTTAACTTATATGCAGAGTACATCATGAGAAATGCTGGGCTGGAAGAAGCACAAGCTGGAATCAAGATTGCCAGGAGAAATATCAATAAGCTCAGATATGCAGATGACACCACCCTTATGGCAGAAAGTGAAGAGGAACTCAAAAGCCGCTTGATGAAAGTGAAAGAGGAGAGTGAAAAAGTTGGCTTAAAGCTCAATATTCAGAAAACGAAGATCATGGCATCTGGTCTCATCACTTCATGGGAAATAGATGGGGAAAGAGTGGAAACAGTGTTAGACTTTATTTTTCTGGGCTCCAAAATCACTGCAGATGGTGACTGCAGGCATGAAATGAAAAGATGCTTACTCCTTGGAAGGAAAGTTATGACCAACCTAGATAGCAAATTCAAAAGCAGAGACGTTACTTTGCCAACAAAGGTCCGTCTAGTCAAGGCTATGGTTTTTCCAGTGAACATGTATGGATGTGAAATTTGGACTGTGAAGAAAGCTGAGCACCGAAGAATTGATGCTTTTGAACTGTGGTGTTGGAGAAGACTCTTGAGAGTCCCTTGGACTGCAAGGAGATCCAACCAGTCCATTCTAAAGGAGATCAGTCCTGGGTGTTCTTTGAAAGTACTGATGCTAAAGCTGAAACTCCAGTACTTTGGCCACCTCATGCGAAGAGTTGACTCATTGGAAAAGACTCTGATGCTGGGAGGGATTGGGAACAGAAGGAGAAGGGGACGACAGAGGATGAGATGGCTGGATGGCATCATCGACTTGAAGGCCATGAATCTGAGTGAACTCCGGGAGTTGGTGATGGACAGGGAGGCCTGGCATGCTGCAATTCATGGGGTCTCAAAGAGACATGACTGAGCAACTGAACTAAACTGAACTGAATGGAGACACAGATGTAGAAAATGGACTTGTGGACACAGTGGGGACAGAGTGGGATGAATGGAGGAAGTAGTGTCAACATATATACACTATTGTGTGTAACATAGGTAACTGGTGAGAAGTTGCTGTGTAACACAGGAAACCCAGTCTGGAGCTCTATGACAACCTAGAGGGGTGGGATTGGCAGGGGCAGAGAAGAAGGAGGCTCAAGAGGGAAGGTATATATGTATAATTATGGTTGATTTATGTTGTCATACAGCAACACAACTTTGTTAAGCAATTTTACTTCAATTAAAAATAAATTAAAAAATAATGTAATAAATCATGGGAGTTAAGGGAAAAACAACAATGATCTCAAGAGACCCAAAAAACCATCTGCCAATATCCAACAACACCTTTCCAGATAAAAAGACTCAACAAACCAGGAAGAGAAGGCCAGTTTCTCAACCTGACAAAGGGCATCAGCCATGAAAAATGAAGTACTGATTCATGCTCCATGGGTAAGTCTTGAAAAATTATGCTTAGTGAAAGAAGCCAGTTACAAAATCCCACATATTTTATGATTTCATCTATATAAAAATTTAAAATAGGCAAATCCATAGAGACAGAAACAGCTTAATGGTTGTCAGGGGCTGGGGGCAGTGGTGAATAGAGTGACTGCTAATTAATAAGGGTTTTGGGTTTTTTTTTGATGTGATGAAAATCTAAAATTAGGTTATGGTGATGGTTTTACAAGCTTGTGATATACTAAAAACCAGTGGATTCCACATTTTTAAATAGTGAATTTTATAATACATAAATAATATCTCAATGTAAAGAACTTTTGGTTTTGAGGTTGTATTTCCTTTCCTGCTATACACATGTGCTGTTCTGTGCTAAGTCACTTCAGTCATGTCTGACTCTTTGTGACCCCGTGGACTATAGCCCACCAGGCTCCTCTGTCCATGGGATTCCCCAGATAAGAATACTGGAGTGGGTTGCCATGCCCTCCTCCAGGGGATTTTCCTGACCCAGGGATCGAATCCGCAGCTCCTGCATTGCAGGCAGATTCTTTACTGCTGAGCTAACAGGGAAGCCCTGCTATAAACACGTGCAAACATAATAATAAAATAAACTTCTGACTAAAAAAAAAAAACAAACCCAAAAAACTCTTACAAATATTACACAGTTATAATCCACATCTAAGAGGTAATGATGCAAACTTTAGGAAAAATCGTTTTTAAAGTCCTCATGGAAATGGTGAAAATTGGGAACTTAAGTAAAGTTGTGGCAACACTACTTAAAAAAATATCAGAAACCGTTTTTATTCCAGTTCTTGTTTTGATAAAGAACATTCTCCCTTTCAAAGCTTACCTCATGTCAATTACTTGACTCACTACAACACTGGGTTTTGAGTCTTCTTCATTCATATCATATAGGAAGAGTTTGAAGTCACAAACTATGGCCAATGCCCTCTGCCATCCTTTTTTCATGCCTGCTTTCTTTGGAATCTTTAGTTTTTATTTTTCAAGAAACAAATAAAAGCAATCCAAGCTGAAACATCAAACACTACACAATTATTACATATAAAATTAAAACAATACAAATGTGTTACAAATCTATCATGTTTCTTGTTAAAAGATTGGAACCCAACGACATAACATGATTGAGATTTAAAAGCAAGGCAATTCTTTTGATTACTGAATAATTCATGTGCGTGAAAAATATATTAATACTATTTCAATTAGCACAAGCAATTCATTCAAATAACAGTCACAGCTTTTCCTCTAAGGTAACATTAAATTCAAATTTGGTAACTCCAAAATCACCTCAGATTTTAAATATTTCTCAGGAAGATTTTTTCACTTTTAGCCTCATAAGTTATTATTGCTGACTGGAAGTCAAAGTTACATCATTAGGACAGATTTTAGCATTTGTTCATTGCAAGGTAATGTCTAAACAGAAAGCTTTGAGCAATTTGAAAATACCCTATTGGGGGCAGCTATACTTAGTTTTGAAATCATATTCTTAGGATGCAAAAAATATTTTCAATTTAATATAATGAATATTGTATAACATATCATAAATACTTCTGACAAATATTGTACATGCATTTTGAAAAGTGATTAATAAACTCTTTAAGAGTTCATGGGAACCCAGAACATTGCCACTTACCCAGACATGGCCTTCATAGGCTGTTCCCAAGCCTTTCTGTGGGTCTAGACAGAAGGCACCTTTCTTCTGATGAAAAGGCACCGGACAAGCTCTTGGAGCTTTTTCTACACAGGCTGTGTGACATGAGAACCCACATGCTTTTTGAAGGAAATAGAGAGATATGATTGTAGAGGGTAAAATGGGTTGACTCCCTCAACCCCTACTGCAATTCTGTCTACTCTATCCTAGAGATCAAAATGCTAAAAACTACCTGTCCCAGACTCCCTTGGAACTAAGTTTTGGACCTGACGTAAGTTCTGCTGGTAAGATAACCTTCTGTGAGACTCTGAATTGAGTCAAGCTAGAAGAGCTGCAAAACGCAGCACATCAATCTACTGGCTTGGATAGTGACAGGGAGTGACAGCTGCAGGAATGGCTTCTGATTTGATGGAAGCTCTCTTAACTCCGCAGCAGCAGGGTGTTTCTTGCTACTGGCAGAAGTTGCAGGTTTTAAGGGCTGCAGCAGTAGTGGCAGCTTCCAGACTCACCATCTTCTTATGACACTGGTGGGAGCTGTTCCAGGCTCAGCAGAGACTGAGTGATGCTGGCAGCAGGAAATGCTCTGGGAGCTCAGCTCAGAAGCTGCCTCTGCTGCCCTAGGAGGATTGCATGGGCGCATAATTCCCCCTGTAAAGTCCTACTTTGTTTAATATGCTGGGATGTATTTATGGTTAAGGCATCTCTGATTGTCATAGTGCTGAGGACAAGAAAGCTGTCCTACTCCACACCATGTGTTCCTGAGTGGGCACTCGAGAGACTGGCTATTAATACAGAGTCTGTTCCCTAGGATGAGGTATGAAGTGTCTGTGCGGCATTGTGATATGCTGCTGCTGCTGCTGCTAAGTCGCTTCAGTCGTGTCCAACTCTATGCGACCCCATAGACGCCAGCCCACCAGGCTCCCCTGTCCCTGGGATTCTCCAGGCAAGAACACTGGAGTGGGTTGCCATTTCCTTCTCCAATGCATGAAAGTGAAAAGTGAAAGTGAAGTCGCTCAGTCATGTCTGACTCTTAGCGATCCCATGGACTGCAGCCTACCAGGCTCCTCCATCCATGGGATTTTTCCACTGTGATATACTGTTTGATATTTACAAAACTATATTTCTTTATTTCAATGATGTCATAATAAATTCAACGAGTAAAATAAAAGGATTACAACTCAAGACTAGCATTCTATTTTCCTGTCACATAAGCTGGTGAATGTGGTCCTCACACTCTACTATTGCTATAAAGAACAAAATTTATCTAAACACATTTTCCTAATAACTGTGGCCCTGCCTGAAGACTACACAGCACACCTCCCTGGGGTGCTTTCACGTGGGCTGTGAGGGTATGAGGCGGTTTGGAGCTGCACAGTGCAGAGGTCTCTTCAGAAGCCCCCGTATGAAATAGATTCAGAGGGATTTTTAGTAAAGAGATCAGTTCACTGTCATGCTTCCACAATTCAAAGAGAACAAAATTTATGACTGAATGCTTGCGTTCCTTCATAAATGATATATCGAAATCATAATCCCCTAGTGATGGTATTTGGAGATGGGGTCCGTGAGAGGACATGGGAGTGGAGCCCTCGAGAATGGGATCAGCGCCGTTACAAAAAAGACTGCACAGAGCTCCTTGGCTCCTCCACCAATTGAAGACACAGCAAGCAGGCAGCCGTCTGCAGCCTGCAAGAAGGCCTCCCCAGAACTGGGCCATACTGACATTCTGATCTGAGACTTCCAGCCAGTGAGGAACATATGAATGTGTTTGGAAGTCACCCAGTCTCTGTACTTTGTTACGGCGCTGAGTTGGCTAAAACACTTAGATGCAAGTATTATGAGTCTGACTCCACGTATCCCTTCCTCAGATCTCACCGTCACAGGTGCAGCCTTGTCTTATCAAACCCACCATCAGAGACGTGCACTGGTGACACTTGGTGGGAGCAGTAAAGGATGTGAGGAAAAACCGGTGGGCCTTAAGCTACAAAACAAAGAGACCAAATGCACATTGATGGTTAAATAACTTTGAATAGGTGATTCTGGTGATTCCTTCAACCCATCCTGCCCCAAACAAAGAAAAGCAACTTTCCCTTTTCTCACCAGCATTCAAGATTCTTGCCCCTAAGTACTTCATAATTGGAAAATTCTGATTTAAAAAAATACTAAGAAGAGAAAGGGGGTGTGGAGGAGGAGAAGAAGAAAGAGAACTATTTAAGTGGTGACCAAACGTACATTGTTACTACTTGGAAGTAGTAGCAATAAAGCCTGACTTTTATTTGAGCTGATATGCTCTGAACATTTAAAAAATTCTAGATTGACAAATTCTTCAAATCATTCCTTTATAACAAATGGAGTCAAGTTGCCTATGTACACATATTTTTATCGGGGAGGGGTAGCAAAAATAATATGGTTTTTAAAACCTTCTTTAGAAGAAAGAATAATTTCAAAATTTTATCTCTACAGCAAATTATGTGTTTCATTTTCTACTATCAATAAAAAAGAATGTGCTCCAGGAAATGGAACACTTCTATTAAGTTAAGCAAGACCTATTATACCTTCAAGACAGAAGGCACCCTGAAATTTCTCACTGAAACCTCAATAACTAAAACTGTAGATGTTTTCACAGAATTATCAAGTTGACAACCCACTATAGATTTTCCATTTCTGTATCATATCTTTTTGACCTGAAATTATTGTCATAAAATAGCAATATGTATAACAAAATTATAACAAAATCTGGCCTTCCTAAACACTAGTTGACCAGTTTTCTCACCTTCCTTGTGTCTGTTTCCCAATTTGTGAGGGGGACAGACTTGCACTCCCTGCCATGTGCCATGGGTAGTGTGTGTACAGGGGCTACTTGCTTTTTCTCAGATGATCAATTTATTCCTCTCTTCACCAGGGCAAGTCACCCCTGCCTCCTGAAGAATCTGGTGTCTGTAGTTCCTGAATCCTTCTAGGTGTGCAAAATCTTAATTATCTTCTGACTTAGCAAGACCTTTCTAAGCCCTTGACATTCAGATTTTTCAGCCATCCTAACCTCTCACTCAGGTTCTTCCATCTTCCAAAATTACATTGGCTTATTTTTCTACTTTTTCTCTCTCTTTGGTTGGGTTAGTAAGTTACATTAGAAAGCAAAAAAAAAAAAAAAAAAGTATGCATTTTTGAGCCTGCTATGTTTAACCAGAAGTCTCCAAGGAAAATAAGAAGGAAGGAAGGAAGGGAAAAGAAGGTAAGGTAAGGGGTAGGTTAGAGACCAAAACCAACTTGTCATTTTTCAAAGACTTGCTAAATTTATAACTAAATCAAGTACCTTAGTTGGAAAGAAGGTTCTACTATGACATTCCTTTCTCTTTATTGTTGGTGTGTGGACAGGAAGGTGAGCAGAATCTGTGATCTGAAACAAAGAGACAAAAATAAAGATAGGTAAGTCACCCATATCACCAAAATTATAAGAATTAAATTATTTCTCAAGTAAAGCAAAAGAATTATATTTGCTATACAAAAAGACAGTAAAAATAAAATTCTCACAGGGCAATATATATATTTTAAGTAATTTAAATCTATGCTTTTAGTTTCTATAAAAAATATACTTATTTCATATACTTTATTTCAATTTGGCTATTTTGAAATGTGTGTCATAACATGTAGACTATACTAAAGAAGAATTTTATTTTTTGGCTGAGCCCTGCAGCGTGTGGAACGCCCTCCAGCAGGTACTGAACATATGACAATTGCAGCGGAAGCGCGGAGTCTTAACCACTGGGCCACCTGGGAAGTCCAAAAGAAGAACAGTAATCCTGAACACATTTGAAAGATAATTTTAACAAGTAGGTATATGACCAGAATCTTCAAAAGATTTTTGAGCTACTAATTTTTTAAATGTAGGAGTAATTTATTATTTAAATTCTGTAGAAATATACTAAATTATAGAGGGTTCAGCAAGATCATGTGAATACTAATAATCTAAAAATAGGCTCAGATAATTTAGATTATGTATCTTAAACAGACTTCAAAATCATATAAAATACAGCTATCTATGTGACTGGAAAAGGTAAGTTTTCATTCCAATCCCAAAGAAAGGTAAAGCCAAGGAATGCTCAAACTACTGCACAATTGCACTCATCTCAAACACTAGTAAAGTAACACTCAAAATTCTACAAGCCAGGCTTCAGCGATACGTGAACTGTGAACTTCCAGATGTTCAAGCTGGTTTTAGAAAAGGAAGAGGAACCAGATATCAAATTGCCAACATCCTCTGGATCATTGAAAAAGCAAGAGAGTTCCAGAAAAACATCTATTTCTGCTTTATTGACTATGCCAAAGCCTTTGACTGTGTGGATCACAATAAACTGTGGAAAGTTCTGAAAGAGATGCGAATACCAGACCACCTGATCTGCCTCTTGAGAAACCTGTATGCAGGTCAGGAAGCCACAGTTAGAACTGGATATGGAATAACAGGCTGGTTCCAAATAGGAAAAGGAGTACGTCAAGGCTGAATATTGTCACCCTGCTTATTTAACTTATATGCAGAGTACATCATGAGAAACGCTGGGTTGGAGGAAGCACAAGCTGGAATCAAGATTGCCGGGAGAAATATCAATAACCTCAGATATGCAGATGACACCACCCTTATGGCAGAAAGTGAAGAGGAACTAAAGAGCCTCTTGATAAAAGTGAAAGAGGAGAGTGAAAAAGTTGGCTTAAAGCTCAACATTTCAGAAAACTAAGATCATGGCATCCAGTCCCATCACTTCATGGCAAATAGATGGGGAAACAGTGGAAACAGTGTCAGACTTTATTTTTCTGGGCTCCAAAATCACTGCAGATGGTGACTGCAGCCATGAAATTAAAAGATGCTTACTCCTTGGAAGGAAAGTTATGACCAACCTAGACAGCATATTAAAAAGCAGAGACATTACTTTGCCAACAAAGGTCCATCTAGTCAAGGCTATGGTTTTTCCAGCAGTCATGTATGGATGTGAGAGTTGGACTATAAAGAAAGCTGAGAACTGAAGAATTGATGCTTTTGAACTGTGGTGTTTGAGAAGATTCTTGAGAGTCCCTGGGACTGCAAGGAGATCCAATCAGTCCATCCTAAAGGAGATTAGTCCTGGGTGTTCATTGGAAAGACTGATGTTGAAGCTGAAACTCCAATACTTGGGCCACATGATACGAAGAGCTGACTCATTTGAAAAGACCCTGATGCTGGGAGCGATTGAGGGTAGGAGGAGAAAGGGACGACAGAGGATGAGATGGTTGGATGGCATCATCACCAACTCAATGGACATGAATTTGGGTAGACTCAGGGAGTTGGTGATGGACAAGGAGACCTGGTGTGGTGAGGTTCATGGGGTCACAAAGAGTTGGACACGACTGAGTGAGTGAACTGAACTGATGTGATATAAAAATTTTCTTTCCTAGGACATAGTATAAAACACATTTTGAAATGGAAAGAATTGGATGCTTACATATGTTCCTGGAGAATAAAATCTGATTGTAAGCAGAGATGCTGCACAGTTAAGCAGAGCTTATAAGTACATAGATTTGCAAAATGGTAAATAACCATGGATAAAAAAATACTCTAAGAAATTGATAGTAAATGCAGGAAATTCAGGACACTTGCAAAATTTTCAAAGACAGTAAGAAAAAATTGCCTCTTTACTATGCATCCCAATAAATAGACTTTTATATGGATTTATTAAATAAATACAATAAAGATTCCTTCTTATAAGGCAATTTATTAATGACTTAGCTCCAATTTAGTTTTATTTTGTTTAAAGAGAGACTACCACATCATCCCGCTTCATGGATCACAGCCTTGTCATGGTGAAGGATCATAGAGAAACCAAGGGAGTTCCAACAAAACATCTACTTCTGTTTCATTGACTGTGCTAAAGACTTTGACTGTGTTGATCACAACAAACTATGGACAATTCTTAAAGAGATGGGAGTAACAGGCCACCTTTACCTGTCTCCTAAAAATCCTGTATGTGGTCAAGAAGCAACAATTAGAATTGCACATGGAATAACAGATTGGTTCAAAATTGAGAAAGAGGTATGATAAGGCTGTATATTATCACCCTTTTATTTAAATTATATGTAGAGTACATCATGTGAAATTCCAGGATGTATGAATCACAAACTGGAATCAAACTTGTGGGGAGAAATATCAACAACCTTAGATATGCAGATGATACCACTCTAATGGCAGAAAGTACAGAGGAACTAAAGAGCCTCTTGATGAGGGCAAAAAAAAAAAAGAAAAAAAAGGAGTGAAAATGCTGGCTTGAAACTCAATGTTCAAAAAACTATGACCATAGCATCTGATCCCATCACGTCAAGGCAAATAGAAGGGGGAAAAGTGGAAGCAGTGACAGATTTTATTTTCTTGGGCCCTAAAATCACTGCAGGTGGTGACTGCAGCCATGAAATTAAAAGATGCTTGCTCCTTGAAAGGAAAGTGATGACAAACCTAGACAGCATATTAAAAAGCAGAAACATAACTTTGCTGACAAAAGGCCGTCTAATCAAAGCTATGCTTTTTCTAGTAGTCATGTACGGATGTAAGAGCTGGACCATAAAGAATGCTGAGTGCACAAGAATTCATGGTTTCAAATTGTGGTGCTGGAAAAGACTCTTGAAAGTCCCTTTTATAGCAAGGAGATCAAACCAGTCAATCCTAAAGGAAATCATCCCTGAATATTCAATGGAAGAACTGATGCAGAAGCTGAAGTTCCAATAGTTTGGCCACCTGATGCAAAGAGCCAACTCAATGGAAAATACTGATGTTGGGAAAGATTTAAGGTGAAAAAGAAGAGGGTGGCAGAAGGTGAGATGGTTAGATAGCATCACTGACTCCATAGTACATACCTGAGCAAACTCTGGGAGACAGTGAAGGACAGGGAAGCCTGGTGTGATGCAATCCACGGGGTTGCAAAGAGTCAGACATGACTTAGCGACTGAACAACAAAAATCATATCATTATATCAGTTGATGCAGAAAAGCTTTTGACAAAATTCAACATCCATTCATAATAAAACTCTCACCACACTAGGAATGAAAGGAAGCTCTTAACCTGATGAAGGGCATTTATAAGAAAACAAAGGCAAGCACTACTACTACTAATGAAAAACCAAATACTTTCTCCTAAGAAAGGAAACAAGGCAAGGATCTCCATTACTACTTCTTTGATTCAACTCAACCTGAAAGTTCTAGCCAGGACAACAGGCAGAATGAAAAATAATAGGCATACAGACCAGAATAGAAGCAATCAAACTATCTTATTTGCAGATGACATGATAATCTGTGTAGAAAATGCCTAGGAACGTCAAATAAAAATAAAATCCTGAACTATTAAATGAATTTGACAAAGACACATGGCACAAGATTAACACAAAAATTAATCATATTTATACATAATAGCTGCTAAAGCTGAAACTCCAGTACTTTGGCCACCTCATGCGAAGAGTTGACTCATTGGAAAAGACTCTGATGCTGGGAGAGATTGGGGGCAGGAGGAGAAGGGGAAGAAAGAGGATGAGATGGCTGGATGGCATCACTGACTCGATGGACGTGAGTCTGAGTGAACTCCGGGAGTTGGTGATGGACAGGGAGGCCTGGCGTGCTGCGATTCATGGGGTTGCAAAGAGTCGGACACGACTGAGCGACTGATCTGATCTGATCTGATACATAATAGCAAAACGTAATTGGGAATTGACTTTTTCTACTGACACTTAACCCTGCTTATTTAACTTATATACAGAGTACATTATGAAAAACACTGGGCTGGATGAAGCACAAGCTGGAATGAAGATTGCCAGGAGAAATATCAATAACCTCAGATATGCAGATGACACCACCCTTATGGCAGAAAGCAAAGAAGAACTAAAGAGCCTTTTGATGAAAGTGAAAGAGGAGAGTGAAAAAGTTGGCTTAAAGCTCAGCATTCAGAAAACTAAGATCATGGCATCTGGTCCCATCACTTCACGACAAGTAGATGGGGAAACAGTGGAAAAAGTGAGAGACTTTTTTGGCCTCCAAAATCACTGCAGATGGTGACTGCAGCAATGAACTAAAAAGACTCTTACTCCTCGGAAGGAAAGTTATGACCAACCTTGACACCATATTAAAAAGCAGAAACATTACTTTGCCAACAAAAATCCATCTAGTCAAGGCTATTGTTTTTCCAGTAGTCATGTATGGATGTGAGAGTTGGACTGTGAAAAAAGCTGAGCACCGAAGAACTGATGCTTTTGAACTGTGGTGTTGGAGAAGACTCTTGAGAGTCTCTTGGACAGCAAGGATATCCAACCAGTCCATCCTAAAGGAAATCAGTCCTGAATATTCATTGGAAGGACTGATGCTGAAGCTGAAACTTCAATACTTTGGCCACCTGATATGAAGAGCTGACTCATTGGAAAAGACTCTGATGCTGGGAGGGATTGGGGGCAGGAGGAAAAGGGGACGACAGAGGATGAGATGCCTGGATGGCATCACCGGCTCGACAGACGTGAGTTAGAGTGAACTCCGAGAGTTGGTGATGGACAGGGAGGCCTGGCGTGCTGTAATTCATGAGGTCGCAAAGAGTCGGACACAACTGAGCGACTGAACTGAACTGAACTGAATGTTCCATTGTCTTCATGTACCACAGTTTATTTATCCAGACACCTACATGAATCAGATAATCATGATGGTGTGATCACCAACCTAGAGCCAGACATCCTGGAATGCAAAGTCAAGTGGGCCTTAGGAAGCATGACTATGAACAAAGCTAATGGAGGTGATGGAATTCTAGTTGAGCTATTTCAAATCCTAAAAGATGATGCTGTGAAAGTGCTACACTCAATACACCAGCAAATTTGGAAAACTCAGCAGGGGTCACAGGACTGGAAAAGGTCAGTTTTCATTCCAATCCCAAAGAAAAGTAATGCCAAAGAATGCACAACTACCGCACAATTGCAATCATCTCACACGCTAGCACAGAGAAGGCAATGGCACCCACACCAGTACTCTTGCCTGGAAAATCCCCTGGATGGAAGAGCCTGGTGGGCTGCAGTCAATGGGGTCGCTAAGAGTCAGACACGACTGACTGACTTCACTTTCACTTTTCACTTTCATGCATTGGAGGAGGAAATGGCAGCCACTCCAGTGTTCTTGCCTGGTGAATCCCAGGGACGGGGGAGCCTGGTGTGCTGCCGTCTACAGGGTCGCACAGAGTCAGACACGACTGAAGAGACTTAGCAGCTGCGGTAGCAGCACACACTAGCAAAGTAATGCTCAAAATTCTCCAAGCCAGGCTTCAACAGTACGTGAACCATGAACTTCCAGATGTTCGAGCTGGTTTTAGAAAAGGCAGAGGAACCAGAGATGAAATTGCCAACATCCGTTGTATTATTAAAAAAAAAAAAAAAACAAGAGAGTTCTAGAAAAATATCTACTTCTGCATTATTGACTATGCCACAGCCTTTGACTGTGTGGGTCACAAAAAACTGTGGAAAATTCTTAAAGAGATGAGAAAACCAGACCACCTGATCTGCCTCTTGAGAAATCTATATGCTGGTCAGGAAGCAACAGTTTGAACTGGACATGGACAGCGATTAGTTCCAAATAGGGAAAGGAGTATATCAAGGCTGTATATTGTCACCCTGCTTATTTAACTTATATGCAGAGTACATTATGAAAAACGCTGGGCTGGATGAAGCACAAGCTGGAATCAAGATTGCCGGGAAAAATATCAATAACCTCAGATATGCAGAAGACACCACCCTTATGGCAGAAAGTGAAGTGGAACTAAAGAACTTCTTGATGAAGGTGAAAGAGGAGAATGAAAAAGTTGGCTTAAAACTCAACATCCAGCAAACTAAGATCATGCCATCTGGTGCTGTCAGTTCAGTTCAGTCGCTCAGTCATGTCTGACTCTTTGTGACCCCATGAATTGCAGCACGCCAGACCTCCCTGTTCATCACCAACTCCTGGAGCTTACCCAAACTCATGTTCATTGAGTCGGTGATGCCATCCAGCCATCTCATCCTCTGTTGTCTGCTTCTCCTCCTGCCCCCAATCCCTCCCAGCATCAGGGTCTTTTCCATTGAGTCAACTCTTTGCATGAGGTGGCCAAAGTACTGGAGTTTCAGCTTCAGCATCAGTCCTTCCAATGAACACCCAGGACTGATCTCCTTTAGGATGAACTGGTTGCATCTCCTTGCAGTCCAAGGGACTCTCAGGAGTCTTCTCCAGCACCAGAGTTCAAAAGCATCAATTCTTCAGTTCTCAGCTTTCTTCACAGTCCAACTCTCACATCCATACATGACTACTGGAAAAACCATAGCCTTGACTAGATGGACCTTTTGTTGGCAAATTAATGTCTCTGCTTTTGAAGATGCTATCTAGGTTGGTCATAACTTTCCTTCCAAGGAGTGAGCGTCTTTTAATTTCATGGCTGCAATCACCATCTGCAGTGATTTTGGAGCCCAAAAAAATAAAGTCTGACAGTGTTTCCACTGTTTCCCCATCTATTTCCCATGAAGTGATGGGACTAGAGCCATGATCTTCGTTTTCTGAATGTTGAGCTTTAAGCCAATTTTTTCACTCTCCTCTTTCACTTTCATCAAGAGGCTTTTGAGTTCCTCTTCACTTTCTGCCATAAGGGTGGTGTCATCTGCATATCTGAGGTTATTGATATTTCTACCGGCAATCTTGATTCCAGCTTGTGTTTCTTCCAGTCCAGCATTTCTCATGATGTACTCTGCATATAAGTTAAATAAGCAGGATGACAATATACAGCCTTGATATACTCCTTTTCTTATTTGGAACCAACCTGTTGTTCCATGTCCAGTTCTAACTGTTGCTTCCTAACCTGCATATAGGTTTCTCAAGAGGCAGGTCAGGTTGTCTGGTATTCACATCTCTTTGAGAATTTTCCACAGTTTATTGTGATCCACACAATCAAAGGCTTTGGCATAGTCAATAAAGCAGAAATAGATGTTTTTTCTGGAATTCTCTTGCTTTTTAGATGATCCAGAGGATGTTGGCAATTTGATCCCTGGTTCCTCTTCCTTTTCTAAAACCAGCTTGAACATCTGGAAGTTCATGGTTCACGTTTTGCTGAGGCCTGGCTTGGAGAATTTTGAGCATTACTTTAGTAGCGTGTGAGATGAGTGCAATTGTGCGGTAGTTTGAGCATTCTCTGGCATTGCCTTTCTTTGGGATTGGAATTAAAACTGATCTTTTCCAGTCCTGTGGCTACTGCTGAGTTTTCCAAATTTGCTGGCATATTGAGTGCAGCACTTTGAGAGCATCATCTTTTAGGATTTGAAATAGCTCAACTGGAATTCCACCCCCTCCACTAGATTTGTTCATAGTGATGCTTTCTAAGGCTCACTTGACTTCACATTCCAGGATGTCTGGCTCTAGATCAGTGATCACACCATTGTGATTATCTGGCTTGTGAAGATCTTTTTTGTACAGTTCTTCTGTGTATTCTTGCCACTTTTTCTTAATATCTTCTGCTTCTGTTAGGCCCATACCATTTCTGTCCTTTATTGAGTCCATCTTTGCATGAAATGTTCCCTTGGTATCTCTAATTTTCTTGAAGAGATCTCTTGTCTTTCCCATTCTGTCATTTTCCTCTATTTCTTTGCATTGATCGCTGAGGAAGGCTTTATTATCTCTCCTTGCTATTCTTTGGAACTCTGTATTCAGATGCTTATATCTTCTTTTTTCTTCTTTGCTTTTTGCTTCTCTTTTATTCACAGCTATTTGTAAGGCCTCACCAGACAGCCATTTTGCTTTTTTCATTTCTTTTCCATGGAGATGGTCTTGATCCCTGTCTCCTGTACAATGTCACGAACCTCCATCCATAGTTCATCAAGCACTCTGTCTATCAGATATAGTCCCTTAAATCTATTTCTCATTTCCACTGTATAATCATAAGGGCCATCATGGTCAACAAAAGAGTCCAAAATGCAGTACTTGGATACAATCTCCAAAATGACAGAATGTTATCTGTTTGTTTCCAAGGCAAACCATTCAATATCACAGTAATCCAAGCCTATGCCTCAACCAGTAATGCTGAAGAAGCTGAAGTTGAACGTTTCTATGAAGACCTACAAGACCTTTCAGAACTAACACCCCAAAAAGATGTCCTTTTCATTATAGGGGACTGGAATGCAAAAGTAGAAAGTCAAGAAACACCTGGAGTAACAGGCAAAATTGGCCGTGAAGTACAGAATGAAGAAGGGCAAAGGCTAATAGAATTTTGCTAAGAGAACACACTGGTCATAGCAAACACCCTCTTCCAACAACACAAGAGAAGACTCTACACATGGACATCACCAGATGGTCTACACTGAAATCAGATTGATTATATTCTTTGCAGCCAAAGATGGAGAAGCTCTATACAGTCAGCAAAAACAAGACCGGGAGCTGACTGTGGCTCAGACCATGAACTCCTTATTGCCAAATTCAGACTTAAATTGAAGAAAGTAGGGAAAACCACTAGACCATTCAGGTATGACCTAAATCAAATCCCTTATGATTATACAGAGGAAGTGAGAAATAGATTTAAGGGACTAGATCTGATAGACAGAGTGCCTGATGAACTGGTCCTGTCACTTCATAGCAAATAGATGGGGAAACAGTGGAAACAGTGGCTGACTTTATTTTTCTGGGCTCCAAAATCACTGCAGATGGTGACTGCAGCAATGAAATAAAAGACGCTTGCTCCTTGGAAGAAAAGTTATGACCAACCTTGACACCATATTAAAAAGCAGAGACATTACTTTGCCAACAGAGGTCCCTCTAGTCAAGGTATGATTTTCCAGTAGTCATGTATGGATGTGAGAGTTGGACTATAAAGAAAGCTGAGCGCAGAAGAATTGTTGCTTTTGAACTGTGGTGTTGGAGAAGACTCTTGAGAGTCTCTTTACTGCAAAGAAATCCAACCAGTCCATCCTAAAAGAAATCAGTCCTGAATATTCACTGGAAGGACTGATGCTGAAGCTGAAACTCCAATACTTTGGCCACCTAAATATGAAGAGCTGACTCAAAACTAATACAATTATGTAAAATTTAAAACAAAATAAAGAAACCTTAAAAAAAAAAAAAAGAAAGGACCCTGATGCTAGGGAAAGACTGAAGGCAGGAGGAGAAGCAGACAACAGAGGATGAGATGGTTGGATGGCATCACCAACTCAATGGACATGAGTTTGAGTAAACTCCAGGAGTTGGCGATGGACCGGGAGGCCTGGCGTGCTGCAAGTCCATGGGGTTGCAAAGAGTCGGACATGACTGAGTGACTGATCTGAACTGAACTGAAGAAAGTTGCTTCCAAGCTCGGGCAGTTATAAATAAAGTTTCCAAATATATCCATGTACAGCATTTTGTGTGGAGATGAGTTTTCATTTCATTTGAATAATATCAAGGTACATGATTCCAGGACTGTATTGAAAGTGTTTAATTTTGTAAGAAATGGCTAAACTGTCTTCCAAAGTAGCTGAACCATTTTGCATTTGCACCAGCAATGAGTGAGAGTTCCTATTGCTCTACATTTTGCCAGTACTGATGTTGTCCGTGTCCCAGATTTTGATGTGTAGAGGTATCACATCGTTTTAACTTGCATTTTCTGATGACATATATACGGACATCTTTTCCTGTACTTATTTGCAATCTATGTATCTTCTTTTTATTGAGGTCTCTGTTTAGTCTTTGACCCATTTTTAATCAAGTTTTTTGTTTTCTTATGAGTTTTTTCTTGAGTTTTAACAGTTTTTGTATATTTTGGATGACAGGTTTTTTTTTTTTATCATATTTATCTTTTGCAAATATTTTCTCCCTGTCTGTGGCTAGTCTTCTTAGTCTCTTTTGCAGAGCAAAAGTTTTTAATTTTAATGAAGTGCAACTTATCAAAAATTTATTTTGTGGCTCTTGCTTTTGATTTTATATTTAAGAAGTCATTATCTAATGCAAGGTTGCTGAGACTTTCACCTATGATGTAGTTTTGCATTTTAAATGTAGGCTTATGATCCATTTTGAATGAATTTTTTGAAGAGTGTAAGGTCTGTGTCTAAGGTTTATATTTTTTGCATGTGATAGTCCAGTTCTTCAAGCACCATTTGTTGAAGAGACTATCTTTGTTCCTCTGTATGGTTCTGGGGATTTTATTATATTTCATCGGTCTATTTGTCCATTCTTTTGCCTTAAAAACAATTGAAATTTTGACACACATGATAACAGAGATGAAATATGAAGATACTATGCCAAGTGAAATTAGCCAGACAAAAAGGGGCAAATATTATATGACTCTTCTTCTTCTAAGTCGCTTCAGTCATGTCCAACTCTGTGCGACCCCATAGACTGCAGCCCACCAGGCCCCACTGTCCCTGGGATTCTGCAGGCAAGAACACTGGAGTGGGTTGCCATTTCCTCCTCCAATGCATGAAAGTGAAAAGTGAAAGTGAAGTCACCCAGTCGTGTCCGACTCTTAGCGACCCCATGGACTGCAGCCTACCAGGCTCCTTCATCCATGGGATTTTCCAGGCAAGAGTACTGGAGTGGGTTGCCATTGCCTTCTCTGATTATATGACTCTACTTATATAAAATATATAGAATAGGCAAATTCATAGAGATGCGAAGTAGATGAGAGTTTACCATGGACCAAGGGGAAAGGAAATGTCAAGTTATGGTTTAATGAAGATAAAACTTCTGTTTGTGGAGATGGAAAATTTTGAGAAATAAATACTGTAATAGTTACATTTGCAGAACACTGTGAAAGTAATTTATTCCACTGAACTCTACACTTAAACATGAATAAATGGAATATTTTATGTTATGCCAATTTTGTTGTTGTTGTTCACTAAGTTGTGTCCAACTCATTTGTGACCGCATGGACTGTAGCCTGCCAAGCTAGTCTATCCATGGGACTTCCCAGGCAAAAATACCAGAGCAGGTTGCCATTTTCTTCTCCAGGAGATCTTTTAGACCCAGGGATTGAACTCATGTCTCCTGAATTGGCAGGCAAATTCTTTACCACTGGGCCACCTGGGAAGCCCTTATGTATATTTTCAGTTCAGTTGCTCAGTCGTGTCCAACTCTGCAACCCCATGGACTGCAGCCCGCCAGGCTTCCCTGTCCATCACCAACTCCCAGAGCTTGCTCAAGGTGATGTCCATTGAGTCAGTGATGTCATCCAACCATCTCATCATCTGTAGCCCCTTTCTCTTCCTGCCTTCAATCTTTCCCAGCATCAGGTTCTTTTCCAATGAGTCAGGTCTTTGCATCAGGTGGCCCAAGTATTGGAGCTTCAGCTTCAGCATCAGTCCTTCCAATGAATATTCAGGACTGATTTACTTTAAGATTGACTGGTTTGATCTCCTTGCAGTCCAAGGGACTTGCAAGAGTCTTCTTGAACACCACATTTCAAAAGCATGTTTATTTTACAACCAAATAAGTAAGTAAATAACTAAATAAAGCTGATATGTGATAGAAGTGACATTACAAATTATTAGGAGTTGATAGACTAGTCAATGAATTGGGCCTGGGACAACTAACTATCATGGTATCATGGTGGCAAAAGTCAAATTCCTACTTCAGAGCAAACAAAGATATAATTTCCTGTTGGTTTAAGGACCTAAATGCAAAAAGCAAAACTTTAAATCTTTTTGGCACTTCGAGGGCAGAAGAATAGGATAGAAATGGAATTCTTATAAAACAATTAACAACCTCAAGCAGTAGAAGGAGATATATTTTACTAATAGAA
Organism: Bubalus kerabau; assembly: GCF_029407905.1. Taxonomy (NCBI): domain Eukaryota; kingdom Metazoa; phylum Chordata; class Mammalia; order Artiodactyla; family Bovidae; genus Bubalus; species Bubalus kerabau. Next base: position 153,052,591 of record NC_073627.1, read on the forward strand.
TGAAAAACCTCTAAATGACAAAATGAGAGCAATAATTAGATACCTCTTCATATCCATCAGAATTACAAAATTTCAATGGTCTAGTAGTGGCAAGTGTCAACATAGGTATAAGGAAATGAGAACTCTTATGTGCTGCTAAGTGAGAGTAGAAATTGGTTTTTAAAAACTCTATTCCCAGCAAGGTGAGATGAGTGTGCACAAGGAGGGTAATCTAAGATAGCGACACAGAGTCCATGCAGTGTGAGAAGTGATGAGGTAGCTGCGGAGATGGCAGACTGCTCACAGAGAACAGAGGTGACAGAATAGCTTCCCTGGTGGCTCAGACGGTAAAGCGTCTGCCTGCAATGTGGGAGACCCGGGTTCGATGCCTGGGTCGGGAAGATCCCCTGGAGAAGGAAATGGCAATCCACTCCAGCACTCTTGCCTGGAAAATCCCATGGATGGAGGAGCTTGATAGGCTACAGTCCATGGGGTCACAAAGAGTCAGACACGACTGAGCGACTTCACTTCACTGAGAGTATAAAGAGGCAAGTTTCTCACTGTCACAGAAAGAAGTTAACAATATAGAAAAGGAGAAAACTAGACTGAAACCTATAATGTTGGTTTGGAATTAGTGGTATAAATGTGTGTATGAACTCACAGTTTTTATAGGTAAGTAGTTAGATAAGTAAGTAGCTGAGTAGGAGAGTAGAGATGATGAACAGATAGATGACAGACAGATACACAGATACATAGATTTCTGCATAGAGACTGATATATAAATATATTTTTCTCTATCTCTATCCAACAAGCATTCTGGGATAGTGGCATCCCATAGCAATGAGCATACCTAACACCCAGATCTTATCTTCTAAACACCATCTTCCACTGAAAGCAATCAGTGCTGCTTGGAGAGATGGCTAAATCCATGGCCGGCAAAATACAAGATGAGCTATACAACCATTTGAATACTAGAATAAATTATGACTATAATGGATTGTAAACAATGAAGTAAAATGAAAAACTATGTGTCCATATAGGTACAAGTAAATTGCAAATTGTTAAGAAATGTGGTACTTACTGCTTCAAAGTACCTCTATACAAAATACTTATTAATTACAAAGGGAAAAAAGTAATTTCTCAGTGGACAGGCCTGGAAATTCCCACCTTAGTGCAGAGGTCAAGTAAGCATGATCAGCAATGGAAAACATTAAAATCATGAACCACCTGATAGCATGTAAGGAGAATACCACAGCATCACTTCTGTGATATTTTTGACAAACATGCATAACTTGAATCAAGTCACAAGAAAGCATTTGTAAAATGAGGGATATTCTATTCTAAACCAGCATGATTTTTGAGAGTATCAAGGCAATGAAGTCAAAGAAAGACTTTAGCAAGAGACTAATGACTTCCATATGGCAAGAAACTATTGAGAGACGACAACCAAGAGCAAAGTACAATTTTGAACTGCTTTTTTTTTTTTTTTTTTTTGCAATAATGGACACGAGGGGGCAGTTGGTGACACCTGAAGGGGTCTGACGATTAGATAGCTGGTAGTGATGCATCAATGTTAGTGATGATGGTTGTACTGTATATGTATAAGATGTAGGAGAACATTCTTATTTGTAAGAAGTACAAGATTAAGTATTCAAGGTGATGGAAAATCAAATGACAACTTTCAAATAGTCTAGGAAAAATAAATATATACTGCATTTCTGTAAAATGTGTGACTGTTTCAAAAAATTAAAACAGTTGGCAAAATTATGCATTGGAAATATGCATTTCTACTAGCTAGTAACTAACAAATTCTCCCATATGTATATAGTCAAACAGGTCCCAACAGTCTCTTTGTAATAGAGAAATTGTAATAAGGAAAAAAGACATCAATACATAAAAAGGAACATAATTATATAAATCATGGTTATGTATAAATAAGTATATTTATAATCTGGAATACTACACAGCAGTTAAAGATGAACTGTCTTGACATGGATAAATACTGTGAAAATAGTAGATTATTTTCACAATAGGGATATTATTTGTGTATTTTGAGCAGACCAAGCAATCCTTTGAAATTGAAGAACTCATGCCTAGGATATAAAATATAAGAGGGTGAACAGAAGAATGCACACCATTTCAAAATATCTGATCACCTCCCAGGACAAAAGAATGCAGTTAGATGGGCTCAACTGTTCAGTATCATTCCAATTTTTCTTTTTATCTGAACAAAAATGTCAAACTGTTTTCTTAATTTGTGGGTAATAGGTATATGGGCTTGTGATAGATTATTCCTTGTACCTTCTTCCTTCATGAGAGAGATATTATTAAAATTTTAAAACAATAAAATAAAATTGTTATCAAAATTTTAAATGCTCTGAGCAGAATTTGAAAACAATGTCTGACCTGGCTATAAACCACCCTGAAAATTTTCCAAACTAAACCACGTATCTCTGGGAGAACTCGCCACCTAGTCCCCAGGATTCCAAAGTGGGTAGCAAGAAACCCTACCCAGATTAACCAGGGTGAGTGAAATGCAGAGGAGGGAAATAGCATTTCTGAAGATGGAAAATATGAGCTGGGAGACACCAAACCCTTTGATTTCGGGAGGAAACATTTGCAGAGAGTCATGTTCTCTAATTATCATAAAGGGCCACAAAGAGCTATTTTGTGTACCATTAAAGTTATGACCAACCTAGATAGCATGTTCAAAAGCAGAGACATTACTTTGCCAACAAAGGTTCGTCTAGTCAAGGCTATGGTTTTTCCTGTGGTCATGTATGGATGTGAGAGTTGGACTGTGAAGAAGGCTGAGTGCTGAAGAATTGATGCTTTTGAACTGTGGTGTTGGAGAAGACTCTTGAGAGTCCCTTGGACTGCAAGGAGATCCAACCAGTCCATTCTGAAGGAGATGAGCCCTGGGTGTTCTTTGGAAGGAATGATGCTAAAGCTGAAACTCCAGTACTTTGGCCACCTCATGTGAAGAGTTGACTCATTGGAAAAGACTCTGATGCTGGGAGGGATTGAGGGCAGGAGGATAAGGGGACGACAGAGGATGAGATGGCTGGATGGCATCACTGACTCGATGGACGTGAGTTTGAGTGAACTCCGGGAGTTGGTGATGGACAGGGAGGCCTGGCGTGCTGCGATTCATGGGGTGGCAAAGAGTCGGACATGACTGAGCGACTGATCTGATCTGTTGTGAGACATAAAATTATCTTACATTTTAGTAAGAACAGTAGCAAAGTATTTTTTGTCTTGTTTTGTTTGTGGGGTTTTTTTGTTGTTGTTGCATGATGGATGGCCTCAGGAGGACTATTTGCAGTTTTGTTTTAATTTAATGTTAGAATATAGTGATTTATGGGCTTCCCTGGTAACTCAGCTGATATAGAATCTGCCTGCAGTGCAGGAGACCCCAGCTTGACTCCCGGGTTGGGAAGATCCCCTGGAGAAGGGATAGGCTACCCACTCCAGTATTTTGGGGCTTCCATGGTGCCTCAGATGGTAAAGAATCTGCCTGAAATGCAGGAGACCTGGGTTGGATCCCCGGGCTGGGAAGATCCCCTAGAGGAGGGCATGGCAACCCACTCCAGTATTCCTGCCTGGAGAATCCCCATGGACAGAGGAGCCTCATGGGCTACAGTTCATGTCGTTGCAAAGGGTTGGACTTAACTGAGCAACTTAGCACAGAACAGCACATGTATTGTTAATCCCAAACTCCTAGTTTATCCTTCTCTGCCCTGCCCAAGTTTCCCCTTTGGTAACCATAAGTTTGTTTTCAAAGTTTGTGAGTCTGTTTAGCAAATGTATTTTTATGCCTTACCTAATACCAGACTTTATGTTGTGATAAGATTATGTAAAATATTCCTGTTACAGCTTAACTCCTTGATGTTAATTAAAGCAATGAAAATAATGACAGCTCTCTCCCTGCCAGACCATGTCCCCTCATGGACATGATTATCAGTTAAACTTTATATTAACTATCATCTGATAAACTTAATATTCTCTATAGCTGTTCCTATCTAAGCAATGCATCTGATTAGAGAGAAAGGGCACTGTTTCTGAACAGGATTCAATCTCCTTTTGTTTGGTACAAGTGAAAAGTTCTGAAGCAAATCCACCCCAGAGATGTACCTTCACTGTGTCTGCTTCGTCTTCACTATATGAAGATGGAGATGTGGATCTGGAACTGATGTAAAACTTGATCTTTAGATTCTGTTTGAATATATTGTCAACTGGATCACCCTAGAAAAACAAGTTAGGGAAAAAAAAAATTCAAGAGATCACTGTATAGAATTCAGCACTCTTAACATAAATGAACATAACACTACTTTCCAATAATGGGTGATAAAACTGTAACTTTAGTATTTTTCTAAGAATTATGTCAACACACAAAACTGTAGCCATAATCCTTCAATGGTGGACACAGCTGCTCCCACCTGCACCTCTGAGTACTTCTCTTCAGAACGTGCTGTTTCACATCCATCATTCCATTCCATGTGGAAGTACCATGACATAAAAAAAAGAGCAGGTGGATTCCATTCACAGTGGGTTATAGAGAAATGAATCAGAAACTACAGATAAGAACTCTGTCACTGAGGGCACCTAGTGAAGAGGTTCAGAATATGTCACCCCCAAGTATGTCACTTTGGCATATTGATTACTTGAATTAAAGTACTTGAGAAACAGCCATGCAAGGATACTCTGGCCCTCCTTTGTTCTCCTGAAGGAAGAAGGATACAAATATTCCCTGCGAAAATTACCCTCCTTGTGCCAGGAGGAGGGAAAAACTTTATCACCAGAAACATGGAATTCAAGGCTAGGAAGGCTGCATAAACAAAGATATGATTGTTAAACTACCCATATTTTCCTTGTTACTTCACCATTTGTGACTCAACCCAAACCCCTTTGTCTTATCGTTTCTTCACAAATATATTGTACCTTTGCCTAAAAAAGTATAAAATCTTCCTTACTCTGGTCACTTAAGGTCTTCTCTTGGGAAGGCTCCCATGTACATGTAAAAATTTAATAAAATGTGTATGCTTTTCTCCTGTTATTCTGTCTTATGACCAACAGAAGGAAGACAAGAATTTTTCCCACCCACAGTGAATTAAATGAAAGTAAATGAAACTGATGGTGGTTGTATGACTAATGGCACCAATGTAAACCCCTGCTTATTTAATAGCATAGAAATACTGGCACCTAGAGGTCAACATCTATTATCGTCAGAATTTTTGTGACTTTACTTTGGAAGATCATGTAGTGCATAATCTAGTGATTTCCAAAGTTATAAAGTTTCTTAAAATGCAGAGGCAGCTCCAGGATTTTTATATAAGTGAGGCGCAATCAGAAGATGAGGTGAAGCTATAGGTCAGCCTGCTTGGGGTTGCATACACACAGTGAGTGTTTCACATGGTACTAGAGAGCGTTTTGCTGTTTTCTCTACACATGATGTTTAATATGCATGAGATGATGGTGGTGGTGCTCGTGGTGGTGATAGCAGTAGTAACTGGGGTTTAGAGGTAGGGGAGCTGGTAGAGATTATTGAAAGGCCAACCTGCCTGAGCACCCCCCTTAGTGTCAAGAGCCACGATCGTCAAAATGTCCTATGCATTTGTATGAGCACGTTTTGGGGCTAACAGAACAAACTCTCTTCAGAAAATGAAGCCAAATAATAAAGAGCAGAAATAATTGACAATGTGCAAAGCAAAGAGCTTTGCTTAGTAAATTATATCTTAAGCTTGTTTTCAGTTCAAGGCAAATTCAGACACGTGGCTTAAATCCCCAAATGCCCTGTTCATTTTCTCAGGTTGGATACAGTATCTTCCATTGTTAATTCATGTGACCACTGCTGTGAAATATGACATTGTTTGTATATTTTATTGATTTTTTTTTTGGTGTGGAGAATTTAAAAGTCTGTCTTTTGGACTGATTCCAGGTACAATTTTCTATGTGGCACAGTGGTAAAGAATCCACTTGTCAATGCAGAAGACCCAAGAGATGTGAGTTTGATCCCTGGATCAGGAAGATTCCCTGGAGTAGGAAATGGCAACCCACTCCAGTATTCTTGCCTGCAAAATTCCATGTACAGAGGAGCCTGTCAGTTACAGACCATGGGGTCACAAAGAGTTGGCCATGATTGAGCAACAGAGCATGCACACACAGTTTTCTATGTGGTTAATATTTTAGAGATCAACAAGGCTCCCAACAAAATACTTGAGCCTAACACTCTAAGTGTTAGTCGCTCACTCCTGTCCAACTCTTTGCAACCCCATGGACTGTAGCCCACCAGGCAACTCTGTCCATGGGATTCTCCAGGCAAGAATACTGGAGTGGGTAGCCATTCCCGTCTCTAGGGGATCTTCCTGACCTGGGGATCAAACCTCAGGTCTCCTGCACTGCAGGCAGATTCTTTACCATCTGAGGCACCAGGCTGGAAATTTAAAACCGGCAAGATTGGCTGTCACTTATTGCTAATAATATAATCAAGGCTATGGTCTTCCCAGTGGTCACATATGGTTGTGAGAGTTGGACCATAAAGAAGGCAGAGTGCTAGAGAATTGACACCTTCGAACTGCGGTGCTGGAGAAGACTCCTGAGAGTCCTTTGGATAGCAGGGAACTCAAACCAGTCAATCTTAAAGGAAATCAATCCTGAATACTCATTGGAAGGACTTATGCTGAAGCTGAAACTCCAGTATTTTGGTCATCTGATGCAAAGAGTCGACTCATTGGAAGAGTCCCTGATGCTGGGAAAGATTGAAGGCAGAAAGAGAAGAGGGCATCAGAGGATGAGATGGCTGGATGGCATCACTGATGCAATGGGCATGAACTTGGGCAAACTTTGGAAGATGGTGAGGGGCAGGGAAGCCTGGTGTGCTGCAGTCCATGGGGTTGCAAAGAGTTAGATACGACTGTGTGACTGAACAACATTGCTAATAGACTTGTTCCCTGGAGGGCCATGACCATTACGGTGGGCATAAGCAAGCTAGCTATATGACACAGCTATCAGCAAAACAAGTAGATAAGGAGTTAATTTACTCCTACCAATGAAGATTCCCTTCAGGAAGTTCTCAGTAACCTAGGTAACTGACTACTGGAGAGACCCATCTGTCCTCTCCCATCCCCTGAATCTCACTTTTAAGCTTTAAATTAGGCAACATAGAGTGAAACCTTGAAACTCAAGACACCCCACCCTCTATGCCAGTAAAATCAGAGCTCTCAGTCTCCTTTCTCTCCCATTCTATCTGCCACCTCGTTGTGTGGCCCTTGGGTGTGCCATGTACCCTCCAGGGCCTGTGAGTGATCAATCATGTTCCTCAAGTTTCCCTTATAGTTTTTACTTAAGTGCATCCTGTTATCATAATGAGAATCACAAGGCTCGGGCCAGACACACAGTGGTCTCTGTGGTGATGGAGAGGATTGTGTGTGGCACTCATTACCAGCACTATGGCTCAGGTGAATGCCCTGGGCATTCCTAGCCAAGAGCATCACTACCAGCCAGCTGAGACTACAAAACACAGAGTTTAATTTTGCTCATAGTGTGTTGTCTTTTGTGCTTGACTTTTTTCACTCAACATTATGCTAATGAGATTCATTCATGGTGTTGTGTATAGCTGTAATTTATTCATTGTTATTGCTGTAGTGTATTTCATTACATTAATATAGCCTAATTTCTTTATTCATTCATTTTGATGGACATTTGTGTTTTAGCTATTACAGTCATTCTTCTGCATACCTCCTGGCATAAAATATGTAAGCATTCCTACAGGATATATTTCTAGAAATGGAATTACACAATATGCAGATTCATATTTCTTCAAATACTCACCAACACTTGCTTTTGTAATCATTCTGTGTTAGCTATTTATTTTCACTAGTGGCATCTCATGACGTTTAGAACTTTTAATATGTTCATTGTCTATTTGGATTTCCTCTTTTATGAATAGCCTGTTAAATTTCTTGCCACTTTCCCATCAGGTTCACTGTCTTTTTCTTATTGACTTATAAACTCCTTATATATTCTAGATATGAGCTTCTGTTATTTGTAGTGTTGTAAACATCTATTTCTACTCTAAGGCTTGTGTTTGGATGATCATTTTTCACTGTTCTATAGTCCCAGTTCTATAATAAATTAAGTATTTCCAATACAAATTTTTCTGGGCACTGTCATACACTGCTGGTCTGTGTATCTGTTTTTGCAAATACTATACTGTTTTAATTTACAGATTGTAGTTTTATAATAAATCTTGAACTTCTGGGACTTCTCTGGCAGTCCAGTGGTTAAGACTTCACCTTCTAGTGCAAGAGGTGCCTATTCCATCTCTGGCCGAGCAGCTAAGATCCCACAAGGCTTGTGGCCAAAAAACCAAAAACATAAAGTAGAAGCAATATTGTAACAAATTCAATAAAGACTTTAAAAATGGTCCACATCAAAAACATCAGAGAACAATATGGAGATTCCTTAACAAACTAGAAATAAAACTACCATATCACCCAGCAATCCCACTATGGTCATATACCCTGAGAAAACCACAATTCAGAAAGACACATGTACCCCAGTGTTTACTGCAACACTATTTATACTAGCCAGGACATGGAAGCAACCTAGATGTCCATTGACAGATGAATGGATAAAGAACATGTGATACATATATGCATACATATATACATTATATATATAATGGACTATTATTCAGCCATAAAAAGGAACAAATTTGAATCAGTTGTAGTGAGGTGGATGGACCCAGAGCCTGTTATACAGTGTGAAGTAAGTCAGAAAGAGAAAAACAAATATAGTATGTTAATGCATATATATGGAATCTAGAAAAATAGTACTGATGAACCTATTTGCAGGGAAGGAATGGACATGCAGACGTAGAGAAGAGATGTGTGACCACATTGCAAATTTCATGAGGAGAATAGAATTTAATCAGGATTATATTTAATCTTGATATTTTATATTAAATCTTTAATCTTGATGGAATCTTGATTGAATTGATATATTATCAGTAAACTCAAACAGGGGCTCTGTATCAACCTAGATGGGTGGGGTGGGGAGGGAGATGGGAGGGAGGTTCAAAAGGGAGGGGATATATGTATATCTATGGCTGATTCATGTTGAGGCTTGACAGAAAACAACAAAATTCTGTAAAGCAATTATCCTTCAATTAAAAAATAAATTAATTAAAAAATGAAGAATTAATATCTTTATAATATTGAGTCTTTCAATCTAGTGTTATAGACTATTTAACTTAGGCCCTTTCAAATATCTCTCTTTAAATTTTATAATATTTCTTCCTGGAAGCCTTCTAGCTATTGTTAGATTTGCTTCTAAATATTTGATTCCTTATGCTATTATAAATGGTGTATGTTTAAAAAGGTAATTATTTAATATTCTAATATAATTACTTCATATTATTTAATATTCATATAGAGAGATGCATTTGATTTGAGTATATCGATGTGACATATATTTGTTTCTGTATATTGACATTGCAGTCAACATATTCTGTACATATAACATACTCTGTATATTGATTTTTATATACTGATATGGTAGTCAACCACCTTGCTAAACTATTAATAATTCTAATAATTTATTGAAAAGATCCTCAATTTCATAATGAATTTTATGTTCATAAACATAAATTTTTTTATTTTTTCATTTTTATACTTTTTTGCACTTCATACTTTTCATTTTTATACTTTGTTCATAAATATAAAAATAGAAAAGCTTGAGTATTTCACCACTATACAGTTATATACATATATAATTATTATTATATATAATGGCGGCACTAGTGGTAAAGAGGGCTTCCCAGGTGGTGCTAGTGGTAAAGAACCCGCCTGCCAATGCAGGAGAAGGTAAGAGACTTGGGTTTGATCCCTGGGTTGGGAAGAGTCCCTGGAGGAGGGCATGGCAACCCACTCTAGTATCCTTGCCTGGAGAATCCCATGGACAGAGGAGCCTGGTGGACTTTGGTCCATAGGGTTGCAGAGTCAGACATGACTGAAGTGACTTAGGATGGAGGATAATAATATTATATAACATATAATAATAATTATATAATATTAAATATTATTATTATATATGACTTTTGTTGCTGGTGCTGATATTTTTGATCAGATAAAGAAAGTTGTTTTCTATTTCTAGATTGGGAAGAAGGGTTTTGCTTTTCTATCATAAAAGGCTGTTGAATTTTTTCAGATGTTCTTATGCTTTTATTGAAGTTATATGATTTATATTTTTAATCCATGAAAATCAAGATGGTGGAGTAGAGGGACGTATGCTTGTCTTCTCTTGCAAGAACACCGAAATTGCAACTAGCTGCTGAACAACCATCAACAGGAGAATGTTGGATCCCACAAAAGAAAGATACCCTGTGTCCAAGGGCAAAGAAGTCCCAACAAGACTTAGAATCAAATCTCATAACTGCTAGAGATGCTCAGAGGGTACAAACAAAACCTCATGCTCACCAGGACCCAGGGAAAAGTGCAGTGACCCCCACAAGAGACTGAACCAGACCTGCCTTTGAGTGTTTGAGGGTCTCCTGTGGAGGCACAGATCTGCAATGGCCTGCTATGGGGACAGGGGTTCTGGCTGCCGCAGACCTAAGAGGCACAGTGTGTGGCATAAGTCGTCTTGGAGGAGGTTGCCATTAGCCCCACCATAGAGCCACTGAGCCTACAAACTGGAGAACAATTATACCAAAGAAGTTCTTGCACTGTTGCAAAAGTTCTAGGGCCCAAAACAGACTTTCCAACCTGGGGATCTGAGAACCCTCTGGGAATTTGACTTTGAAGGGCAGTGGGATTTGATTACAGAACTTCCATAGGACTGGGGAAACAGACTCTTGGAAGGCCAAACAAAACCTTGTGCGTACCAGGACCCAGGAGAAAGGAGCAGTGACCCCACAAGAGACTGAGCCAGACTTTTAATATTTTTAATCTGTTACTGTGTTATATTTTTAATGTGTTACTGTGTTATGTTGATTCATTTTCCAGGAGGAGAGGGGGACGACAGAGGATGAGATGGCTGGATGGCATCACCGACTTGATGGACATGAGTTTGAGTGAACTCTGGGAGTTGGTGATGGACAGGGAGGCCTGGCGTGCTTCAATTCATGGGGTCACAAAGAGTCAGACATGACTGAGCGACTGGACTGAACTGAACTGAACTGAACTGAAAGTGAAACTTTGTGTATCTGTTCAGTTCAGTTCAGTCACTCTGTTGTGTCTGACTCTTTGCAACCCCATGGACTGCAGCCTGCCAGGCTTCCCTGTCCAACATCAACTCCTGGAGCTTGCTCAAACTTGTGTCCATCGAGTCAGTGATGCCATCCAACTGTCTCATCCTTTGTCGTCCCCTTCTCCTCCTGACTTCAATCTTTTCCAGCATCAGGGTCTTATAATACCAAATTGGTCATGCTGAGTTATTCTTTTTATTTTGTTTAGCAACTTTTTTTAAAGACTTAAAAATTTTTTCAACAATTGCAGGATTTCATGAGAATTCCCACTGTACAGCTGAGAGTATACAAAAGGTCAGATTTGGTATGTGTATGGTGCAGATGTTCTACCACGGGGCAATAGTGATAAAGTATAATGAAAACAGTGTATATAATCTTTGAACTGTTCCAAGGACATGGCAATCAGCATAGCTGAAGCCATGGATGTTCTTGTTAAATTTCAAACTAAAGTTCAAAGAATGCTTCTGTAACTTCAGCCAAAATAGTGGATTGTATACCTTTGTCTTTAACGAACACATGAGCATCATTATCTTAGCCTTACCCTCGATTATCTTTTAATGAGTGGCTAAAATTTAGGGCTGTGTTTTCAGTTAAGACAAAACCTATATTTTTCATAACAGGTATAGAACCAACAAAATACTCATTAATGTCAAAAGTAGAATTCTGTATGTTCACCAGTAAGATTAGACTTCTTCCTTCTAAAATATTCCTTATCAGGTTTTGGTATCAGGTTACACTAACCACGTAAAATAATTTGGGGAGTGTCTTAGTCAACTACAGCTGCCAAAACAAAACACATGGATTAGGTGACTAAACAGCAGGCATATATTTCTCATAGTTCTGGAGGCTGGATGTTTCAGAACAGGGTGCCAGTGTGGTTGGCTTCTGGTGAGAATTTTCTTTCTAGTTTGCAGACAGCCAGCTCCTCACTGTGCCCTCATATGGAAGAGGCCACCAATACTATCAGACAAGGGTCTCACTCTTACAATTTCATTTAACTGTTTAGTCGCTAGTCGTGTTCAATTCTTTCTGACCCTGTGGACTATAGCCTGCCAGGCTCCTCTGTCTATGGGATTGTCCTGGCAAGAATACTGGAGTGGGTCGCCATGCCCTCCTCCAGGGGATCTTTCTGACCCAGGGATCGAACCCTTATCTCTTAATGGTTCCTGCATTGATGAGTGGGTTCTTTACCACTAGCATCACCTGGGAAGCCCATAAATATATATAAGGATAGATTAAAAGATACAGACATTATAAGAAATTGTCTCACATAAATAGATCATAAATAATTTCCTTAAATAAATAAAAGATTAAAACATATACATATATATATAAACATAAGGACATATAAAAAGATATAGATATAAGGAATTGGCTCACATGATTATGGAACATAACCAGAAGGAGATATTGATACATAAATAGATAGTGATATAAATTCCTGTTGGTTCTGTTCCTCTGGAGAGCCCTAAACCAGATTTTGGTGCTCAGAAGAGACTGGTTCCAAGTTGGGAAAAGAGTATGTCAAGGCTGTATATTGTTACCCTGCTTATTTAACTTATATGCAGAGTACATTATGCGAAATGCTCGTCTGGATGAAGCACAAATGGAATCAAGATTGCTGGGAGAAATATCAATAACCTCAGATATGCAGATGATACCACCCTTATGGCAGAAAGTGAAGAGGAACTAAAGAGCTTCTTGATGAAGGTGAAAGAGGAGAGTGAAAAAACTGGCTTAAAACTCAACATTCAAAAAACTAAGATCATGGCATCCAGTTCCATCACTTCATGACAAATAGACGGGAAAACAATGGAAACAGTGAGAGATTTTATTTTGGGGGGCTCCAAAATCACTGCAGATGGTGACTGCAGCCATGAAATTAAAAGACAATTGCTCTTTGGAAGAAAAGTTATGACAAATCTTTTCAACATATTAAAGAGCAGAGACATTACTGACAATGGTCCATATAGTCAAAGCTATGGTTTTTCCAGTAGTCATGTATGGATGTGAAAGTTGGACCATAAAGAAGGCTGAGCACCACAGAATTTATGCTTTTGAACTGTGGTCTTGGAGAAGACTCTTAAGAGGCCCCTGGACTGCAAGGAGATCAAACCAGTCAATTCTAAAGGAAATGAATCCTGGACCTTCATAGTCCGTGGGGTCACAAAGAGTCAGACACGACTGAGTGCCTAACACTTCATTTCACATGAATGAACCCATAGGACATTATGGTAAGTGAAATAAGCCAGTTACAGAAGACAAATACTACATGATTCCAGTTATGGGAAAAATCTAAAGTAGTCAAACTCATAGAAGTAGAGAGTGGAAAGCTGGTTGCTGATGACTAGAGGAGAGGAAAAGTGGGGAAACATCTGTCAATGAGTACAAAGTTTCACTTATGCAAGATGAATGAATTCTGGAGATCTGCTGTACAAAGTTGTGCCAATAGCTAACCACATTGCATTGTGTACTTGAAAACTTGTTAAGAGGGTTTATGTTAAGTGTTCTTACAGGAATGGCAGTAAGAGACCATATTTCTGCCAGGGATGGCAGTCCAGTAGTTAGGACTCCCTGCTTCCACTGCTGAGGGCCTCGGTTCAATCCCTGGTCAGAGAACTAAGATCCAGCAAGCAATGTGGGGACAAAAGTGTTTCTACAACAACAATAAAAAGAAGCACAAGGAAATTTTTTGAGGTAATGGATATATGTATTACTTTGATTGTGGTGATAGTTTCATGGGTGTATGAGTATGTACAAAGTCATCAAATTGTACATACATTAAATATGTACATCAATTGCACCTAAATAAAGTTTTTAAAAATAAATAGATAAAGTGAAACATCTCTATTAACTGTTACAGTTCTTAGTTTCCTGACTGGAACCAGACACATATCCAAGGATTCCCCAAAAACAGAATGGGTAAATAAACTACTGTATATTCACATAATGGATGATCACATATATTGAAATACAGTTGAACATATTATTACTACACATAAATGAGGCTCACCCACTCAAAGCTGTGATACAAAAGAACATGTACAGGGTGATTCTACTTACATACTAAAATTAAATCATCTTGTTTAGGGATGCATACATTCACTGAGTGTAAAAACATAACAAAAAGCAAGGTGAGCAGCAGAGTAGCAATTGCCTCCAGCAGAAAGAGAGGGCTTGCTGTTTCTGAGGACGGGCACACTTGTGGGGCATCAGTCATGTTTCCGATTTTCACCTGAGAGCAGGTAACAGAGGTGTTTTACATACTTTTCTCTATGTGTGTCAGAATTCACGATGTAAAATATTTTGTTATTTTAATTCTAATATAAATGACTTTACAGCCTACATAACCTTGCAGCCTTATTTCCATGAAAACTGTTTCTTTGTTATGTGCTATGTCAAGCCTCCAGTTTTCTCCCATGGAATATTAAAAGAGTTTTACTGCAAAGGGAAGTGCTACTCTGAAAGCATCAGTGACTTCTGAAGTGGCGGCAGCACATACCCAAGAAGTTTAGTACTTACTTCACACTGAGCCACGGCATTAGAAGTTGTATTAAAAAGTGCCAAGGAAGATGAACTTGGGTCTTGTAGCACTAAACCTGGAAGACAACAGCAAGCAGTTTATAAATGAGAAAACTGAAACCAGCATTCATGCCTTTTTCAACCTTAATCTCTTTAAAATTGTTTTCAGACCATATTTTTGGAGATAACCTGACTTACGTGTGTGTGTGCGTGCTAAGTTTCTTCAGTTGTGTCTGACTCTGTGTGACGCTATGAGCTGTAGCCCACCAGGTTCTCTGTCCAGGGGAATTCTCCAGACAAGAATACTGGAGTGGGTTGCCATGCCCTCCTCCAGGGGATCTTCCTGACCCAGAAATGGAAACCACGTCTCTTACGTCTCCTGCATTGGCAGGCAGGTTCTTTAAAACTAGTGCCACCTGGGAAGTCCTTGTATACATATTTAAATCAAAATAGGTTTATATTTATTTTTATATATTAAATATATCTGAGAATTATGCATCTCAAATGAAATAATTTTAGCAAATTTATGTAAACTTATAATGAAACTATATAAATAAATTATGTAAGTTTTCATGAATTACCTCCTGTGTGTCAAGTCATTGCTTTATTTTCCTTAATTGTATTACATTTAAATAAATTTTGAAACATTTTTAGAAGCCTCAAGGGGATTTCAGCAATATGGTCATGCCAGTGATAGATGCTTTTTCTATGTTAGCTTCTCCCCACAGCAGGAATGAATTTCAAATTATTCCTCCCAGGTACCTAGTACAATTATCTGTTAGTATCCACAGGATATGGCTTCCAGTACCCTTGCAGATACCAAAGTCCTCTGATGCTCGAGTTCTTTACATGAAGTAATGTAGTATTTGCATGTAATAACCTACCCACCTCCTCCTCTATACTTTAAATCATCTCTAGGTTACTTATAGTACTGAATACAATGTAAATGCTATGTTAATAGTTGCTGGAAGCTGGCAAATTCAATATAAATTCTATGTAAATAGAATGGTGCACAGCAAAGTCAAGTTTTCCTTTTTGGAACTTTCCATAAATCTTTTGTTTTGTATTTTTTATCTGAGTTTGGGTAAATCCACAGACATGGAACTCACAGATATGGAGGGTCAAATGTATGCATTTCTTAGCTTAAGTTATCTATAAGAAGAACACAGGCAGATATAAAACAAATATTAATTATACTTAAAACTTTTATGATAGTATCAAGGCTTTATTTATTTAGACAAATAAAATAGCCAACTACAAGTTTCTTTTTTCCTTAAAGGAATTTTAAAGAAATTCCATACATTATCATTTAGCAATTGTATGAACTTTAAATATATTAAAAAATAAAATCTTATGGTATGAGTATACCTTTATTTAAGTATGAGAGAAGAAAAAGTAGGAATGTAGACCTTCTCCAATAAACATACATTTAACAACTGATATTGCCATGAGTGTGGATTTTCCAGCTCTAAATTGCTAACACAATTTCTTAATAATCAAATAAGGAAATGTGTTCAGAAATGTCACATAATACTGCATAAGGATTGTACTGCTCTACAGCATTCAGGGAAAAAAATAATGGTAAAAACAAAACTGTGACAAATAAAAATGAAACAGTGACAGACTTCATTTTTTGGGGGGCTTCAAAATCACTGCAGATGGCGACTGCAGCCATGAAATTAAAAGACTCTTGCTCCTTGGAAGAAAAGTTATAACCAATCTAGACAGCATACTGAAAAGCAGAGACATTACTTTGCCAACTAACGTCTGTCTAGTCAAGGCTATGGTTTTTCCAGTAGTTATGTATGGATGTGAGAGTTGGACTATAAAGAAAGCTGAGCGCCAAAGCATTGAAGCTTTTGAACTGTGGTGTTGGAGAAGACTCTTGAGAGCCCTTGGGACTACAAGGAGATCCAACCAGTCCACCCTAAAGGAAATCAGTCCTGAATATTCATTAGAAGGACTGATGTTGAAGCTGAAACCAATACTTTGGCCACCTGATGCAAAGAACTGACTCACTGGGAAAGACTCTGATGCTGGGAAAGATTGAAGGTGGGAGAAGGGGACGATAGAAGATGAGATGGCTGGATGGCATCACCGACTCAATGGACATGAGTTTGAGTAAACTCTGGGAGTTGATGTTGGACAGGGAGGCCTGGTGTGCTGCAGTCCATGGGGTTGCAAAGAGTCGGACACGACTGAGTGACTGAACTGAACTGAACTGAAAAATAAAACTTCATGTGAAAATCTTAAAATGTTAACTTGATAAAGTATTGTGATAATATATAGTCTTCATTTTTAGGTTCCTTCAAAAAAAATGTCAAGCCTAGCACTACTCCCACTTATCAAGGTTTTGGGGTCCTGAAGGACCCCATCTGCTGCTGTTCTATAGTGAGCAATACCCTGGCCTTGATTCCTTTGCTGGAGCATCTGCCCTGAGGCCACCACCATCTGAACTTGCTATATCACTTATTCTATATTCAGTGCATCACTTATTCTACCTCTCTCTTGAATTAGGACCTATCTTGGTTCTTGTCTTTGTAAGGATTCTCAAGTTCTTTTTAATTGTTTCTTCTACTGTCCATAAAAAGTCAACCCACAAATATTTATTAGACAAATATTTACTTCCAGAGTTTGCCTATCTTGAATTCCTGATTCACCTATTCCTTCCCCTCCAGAATGTTGATCAACTCTTGCAGGTTCATCCCACTCTGATACAATCCAATGTGAACCAAAAAACTGTGGAATGAAAGGAATGGTGAACTCAGACAGGCGGAAGCTCCACTAACATATTTGCATAAGAAGCAGCTTCTGTTGAGAAAATGAAATATCCCTTCAAAGGGTTAAAGCTAACACCCACAGTTTATTTTTTAAAATAAATTCTATATAAAATGGAGTATTACTCAGCCATAAAAAAGAATAAAATTGGGTCATTTGTAGTGATGTGGATGAATCCAGAGTCTGTCATACAGAGTGAAGTAAGTCAGAAAGAGAAAAGCAAATATATATGAATGCATATATATGGAATCTAGAAAAATGGTACTGATGAATCTAGTTTCAGGGCAGGAACAGAGATGCAGACATAGAGAATAGACTTGATGACACAGCGGGGGAAGAAGAGGGTGGGATGCACTAAGAGAGTAGCATTGACATATAGACACTTCTATGTATAAAATAGGTAACTAGTGGGAAGTTGCTGTATAACACAGGAGCTCAACCTGATGGTCTGTAACAACCTCGAGGGATGGGGAGTGGGAGGGAGGTTTAAGAGGGAAGGCCCTTATGTATCAGTTCAGTTCAGTTCAGTCGCTCAGTCGTGTCCGACTCTTTGCAACCCCGTGAACTGCAGCACGCCAGGCCTCCCTGTCCATCACCAACTCCCAGAGTTTACCCAAACTCATGGCCATTGAGTTGGTGATGCCATCCAACCATCTCATCCTCTGTCGTCCCCTTCTCCTCCTGCCCTCAATCTTTCCCAGCACCAGGGTCTTTTCAAATGAGTCAGCTCTTCACATCAGGTGGCCAAAATATTGGAGTTTCAGCTTCAGCATCAGTCCTTCTAATGAACACCCAGGATTGATTTTCTTTAGGATGGACTGGTTGGATCTCCTTACAGTCCAAGGGACTCTCAAGAATCTTCTCCAAGACCACAGATCAAAAGCATCAATTCTTCTGTGCTCACATAGAGCCAGACATCCTGGAATGTGAAGTCAAGTGGGCCTTAGGAAGTATCACTATGAACAAAGCTAGTGGAGGTGATGGAATTCCAGTTCAGCTATTTCAAATCCTAAAAGATGATGCGGTGAAAGTGCCGCACTCAATATGCCAGCAAATATGGAAAACTCAGCAGTGGCCACAGGACTGGAAAAGGTCAGTTTTCATTCCAATCCCAAAGAAAGGCAATGCCAAAGAATGTGCAAACTACCGCACAATTGCACTCATCTCACACGCTAGCAAAGTAACGCTCAAAATTCTCCACGCTAGGCTTCAGCAACACGTGAACTGTGAACTTCCAGATGTTCAAGCTGGTTTTAGAAAAGGCAGAGGAACCAGAGATACTTATGGCTGATTCACATTTTTCTATGGCAGAAACCAACATAATATTATAATGCAATTATCCTCCAATTAAAAGATTTTTAAAAATGCACCATGGGAAAAAAGTTGAGGAGGATCAGGAGCATCCTGATGCAAATCTGAGGCATCTCCCATGATGATGTCTCCTCAGCTGCACTTCACCATCTCCCCACTTTGATTCCTACAGCTCTGAACACACAGACATGCACTGCCTTGACTCTGTTTAATTTGAATAGCAAATTTTCCCATTGCCAGAGTGGCTTTGCCTTATGCTGTGACACATGGGAGCTTCCCAAAACTGGGATGTGACTGGTACAAAATGAAAAAATTGTATTACAAAAGGTCTTTATAAAAGATAATTCCACTTAAAGTAAAATACTTTGCTTCCACTATGATAGAAAAATCTCTTAAGTTGTATAAAATAAAACCAAACAAAATGACTCTTTGAACATTTTATCAAACAAGAGTAGACATACACACAAACCTTAACCTTGGGCTCCAAGCTGGCTTATGAGAGCTAATCTTCCACTTGCATAGTAAACTGGTTCCCTAGTTAACTGGACTCATGGACATGGAGTGCAATAGGTACTGATTTAAGCAACAGTTAGCCCCATACCCTTTTAGATCTGAGTGTCTCACCTTTACTCGGGTGTTCAATTTCTAACCACAGATCAGATTGGTACTTCTCTCTGGCTTTCATTTTACTAAAAGAGGCAGAGAAAAGGGAAGACACCATTAAATGCAAAGTGCAGGAGACTGACCTATAAGTGGATCTCACTTAACTGGAAGGTAGGGCTAATGCAGTTAGAGACTTCAGTCAAGCTGAATTTATTACTTATAACATTCCAAATAAAATGTATCAGGGTTTGTTTCATAGGGAATTGAAATAATGGAGCAAATAAATGTATATACATATACTATTTTCTGTCTGATTTACATGCCTACTTGTAAGCAAATGTGTGAACTGAGATGCTCTGTGCATAAGATGAAATAATGTGTTTTTTTTTTTTCTGGAAGATTATACATTGTATCATCCACACACTGAGGAATGTCTTTTTCATGTTTAAATGAAGTATACAGTATAACTGGATCATTTGTAACATATGAAGCTTTTGGCTTTAAGTATTACAACTTTTACATTAAAGTTGATTCAAATGTTAATAATTACAGTTAAGTGAATTAGTCTTTAAGCCCGAAAGAGGCCCTCAGAGGCTTATATTTCTTCTTGACTCATTAAAATGACTCTTTTGGAGCACATTGATGTAGGAAACAGCTGTCATGTTTATATTTTCACACTGGTTTTGAATTTTCTTGCTTTTTTCCCTTTTACTCTCTGATACTGCTGCTGCTGCTGCTAAGTCGCTTCAGTCATGTCTGACTCTGTGCGACCCCATAGACCGAAGCCCACCAGGCTCCCCCGTCCCTGGGATTCTCCAGGCAAGAACACTGGAGTGGGTTGCCATTTCCTTCTCCAATGCAGGAAAGTGAAGTTGCTCAGTCTTGCCCGACTCTTAGCGACCCCATGGACTGCAGCCTACCAGGCTCCTCCATCCATGGGATTTTCCAGGCAAGAGTACTGGAGTGGGGTGCCATTGCTTTCTCCACTCTCTGATACTATACCACCTCAAATACACTGATGTATTTATTAGCTATGTTTACGGTCTATTTGTATGATTATCATATTGTCATACACATTGTTCTTGCCTGGAGAATCCCAGGGATGGGGGAGCCTGGTGGGCTGCCATCTATGGAGTCGCAGAGAGTTGGACACGACTGAAGCGACTTAGCAGCAGCAGCAGCATACACATTGTTGGAGTTTAATTTGCTCTATGTTTGTGATAAGAATAAAACAAACTGCTTTACTGACCAGCAAACAGAATGGAGAAAAGCAGCCTTTAAAAAATACACATATTGCCATGTGCAAGTTACAGCTATAATTAAAAATATATGGAAACTAACCTCAGTAGAAGTTAAAGGTCATTTAATAGTTAAAGGTCCATGGGAAATATGCCTCATTTTGAGTTTACCTCATCCTATTACTATTCAAAAGATTTTTTCTACGTATACAAGGTATTTCTTACTAGAGGATTTGGGGTACCTGTGAATCAAGGAAATTTTGCAAATAAGGAGAAAACAACAGAAATTTCATTCACAGATGATTTAGTTTTTAGTATTATTGATATCATTTTGTAGAGATACTGGAATCAATTAAAGCCTGTTGAAAGTACATATGTTAAAAGTAACTAATTGGTTTCAAACTTTCATCATTTTTCGTAGAAATAAATCTATTCTTTAAAAAAACCCATACTTTATGTCTTAGGAAGAAACTAAACACAACACTTTGCAAACAGATTATAAAACAATCATTTAAAAAATGGTATCAGTTGGTCTCACCAGTTTAGAGTGACTGGCACAGCCTCTGGGAGGATCTTTCTGGAAATTTTCTCTCTGTCCAAAGCTGACTCCAACATAATCATAGCTGACATATCCAGTTTATCACATTGCTCCATTGCCCCCGGCATTTTCTACAAAATCAGGTAAGTAGGTTTTGAGTTCCATCTTAAGTTTACAAAATTTTAAATCACCTCTAGAAAAAGTTAGGAGGTGCTGGGGACTATTAGTTTTCTTGAATAGTAAACAGAAAACTGATTGTTAAAATGTATTATTTTTCAATAAATTTGGGGATAGTATTAAAAATTCATGTGAACAGTCTCATTTTTATTCTTATAATTCTGGTAACTGCCTCCCTTTCCAAAAAAAGTAGGGCTGATCTCTTATGAAAAGGCATTTTTCAGGCTGAAATCCAATGAACTGAGATTATTCAGCAAGTTTATTATCATCATTTTAGCTTTCCTTTTTTCCATTTTATGAGCCTTCCTGGGCTGTGATTGACACTCACTCTTGCTCCTAAAACCAAGCTGGAATTTCTTAAAGACTCCTCTTCTTTGGTTTTTTCTAACACCAAGTCCTGAGACTCTTTTTCATCCTTGATGCTATAATATAGAAAGTAAAAGACAGATAAAGGCAAACATGGAAAAAAATTAACCAACCTAATAAGGATAAAGAAAGATACAGGACAGCAAATCTTAGCACAAAGTATTTAAGGAGTCGTAACAAATAATTTCTGACCAACAGAAAAGAGTAAAAATCTAGAGATACCTCTAAAATATATGTTATCCTGGATTTTTATAATGCTCATTAGAAAATGTGAAATGGTTGACCAGATTTAGGGCACACTGGACAACAGTAGACTTCTTCCAGGTTCAGATCATGTAGTTGGAGAAACCATTAATTCAAGGCAAAGATAGTTTTCAGTCAGTTCAGTTCAGTCGCTCAGTCGTGTCTGACTCTTTGTGACCCCATGGACTGCAGCACGCCAGGGCTCCCTGTCCATCACCAACTCCCAGAGTTTTCGCAAACTCATGTCTATTGAGTCAGTGATGCCATCCAACCATCTCATCCTCTGTCTTCCTCTTCTCCTCCCACCTTCAATCTTTCCCAGCATCAGGGTCTTTTCAAATGAATCAGTTCTTTGCCAAAGTGACCAAAGTATTGGAGTTTTAGCTTTAGCATCAGTCCTTCCAGTGAATATTCAGGACTGATTTCTTTTAGGATGGACTGGTTTGCTCTCCTTGCAGTCCCAGGGACTTTCAAGAGTCTTCAACACCACAGTTCAAAAGCATCAGTTCTTTGGTGCTCAGCTTATAGTTTTACTGACTTAATTAAGGAAGGTCACTATTCCAAACTGTTTCTTCTTAGAGACTAATTAAAATATTAATGTAATCATTGAAAATCCACACTATGCCCATATGTAAAATAGCTTACTGGTAAGCATAGTGTATGAGTCCCTTGGGGCTCAGCTGGTAAAGAACCTGCCAGCTAATGCAGGAGACACAAAAGACACAGATTTGATCCCTGGGTCAAAAAGATAACTTGGAGAAAGAGATGGCAACCTGATCCAGTATTCTTGACTGGAAAATTCCAAAGAGTCAGACACGACTGAACACGCACACACACACACAAGCATTACATACAGTCTACACTACTTTATTAATATAACAGCATTAAACCTCCATTCCTAGAGGATCACTCAGTTAATGGGATAGTTAGTCCTATCACTCTCTAGGAAACGCTGAGGCTGGCAAATAAAAAATGCAAGTATAAAAGCAAATGAAAGAAAATTTTGGACATACAAAGAGGTAGGAAGTGTATGACACAGACTTTTCTGAAAGAAGTCTTCCAGGATGTTCTCTAGTGCAAGACAAACACTGAATTCAAGAGAGAGGGAAGACAGGAAACACAAGAACATGGAAACATAATTAGTCACTTATGATTACATCTAAAATATTGTCAGAAAATAATAAACTGGATCTAAACTCCCATATGATGCCAGAGTTAGAACTTGAGTGAAACTATCAGAATTCTTTTTTAAAAATTTATTTATTTATTTTAATTGGAGGCTAATTACTTTACAATATTATGGTGGGTTTTGCCATACATTGACATGAATTAGCCATGGGTGTACATGGTTGTCCCCCATCCTGATCCCTCCTCCCCGCTCTCTCCCCATCCCATCCCTCAGGGTTGTCCCAGTGCACTGGCTTTCAGTGCCCTGTTTCATGCATCAAACTTGGACTGGTGACCTAGTTCACTTATGGTAATATACATGTTTCACTTCTATTCTCTCAAATCATCCCACCTTCGCCTTCTCCCACAGAGTCCAAAAGTCTGTTTTTTCTATCTGTGTTTCTTTTGCTGTCTCACATATAGGGTCATCATTACCATTTTTTCTAAATTCCATATATATGTATTAATATACTGTATTGGTGTTTTTCTTTCTGACTTACTTATAGTGGAACTTTTTGAAACAAGCATACATCTCACATATACTTACATGTGATACATGATATATATGAAGGGCTTTTAAGAGAAAAAAAATTTTTTCTAGTGTGGCTTTCCTGGATGTTAATAATCAAAGAAGCAAACTGGATGCAATGTTTGAACAAATTCTTAGTGAAATTAAAAGGAAATAATTGCCAATGAACAAATCATAATGAAAAGGTTTAGACAGAACACACAAACCAAAATATGTGCAAGGAAGAAACATAACAGTGAGACTAGTGTAGGCACTGGTTACATACTCCTGGGAACCAATTTGGTTCTACCTCCTAGGACTAATGTGAGTCTAAATATATTAAAAGCATCTGAGAATTAAGACACAAATGGAAAATGATTATTTATTTAGTTGGCAGAGGAGTTAGAAGCATCTGAAATATATACATTCAAAAAATTATGGCAAATAAATGGGGGGAAAGTGGAAACAGTAACAGATTTTATTTTCTTGGGCTCCAAAATCACTGAGAACAGTGACTGTAGCCACGAAATGAAAAGACATTTGCTCCTTGGAAGAAAAGCTATGACAAACTCAGATAGCATATTAAAAAACATATTACTTTGCCAATAGTGAAGTGGCTCAGTCGTGTCCGACTCTTTGCGACCCCATGGACTGTAGCCTACCAGGCTCCTCTGTCCATGGGATTTTTCCAGGCAATAATACTGTAGTGGATTGCCATTTCCTTCTCCAGGGGATCTTCCCAACCCAGGGATTGAACCCGGACTTCCCGCATTGTAGACAGACACTTTACCGTCTGAGCTATGGCTTTTGCCAATAGTGATGAATGGATGTGAGAGCTGGATCATAAAGAAGGCTGAGTGCCAAATTAATGCTTTCAAACTGTGGTGCTGGAAAAGACTCTTGAGAGTCCCTTGGACAGCAAGGAGATCAAACCAGTCAATCCTATGGGAAATAAACCCTGAATATTCACTGGAAGGACTGATGCTGAAGCTAAAGCACCAATACTTTGGCCACCTGATGTGAAGAGCCAACTCATTAGAAAAGACCCTGATGCTGGGAAAGATTAAGGGCAAGAACAGAAGGGGATGACAGGGATGAGATGGTTGGATGGCATCAATGACTCAATAGACATGAGTTTAAGCAAACTCCAGGAGATAGTGAAGGACAGGGAAGCCTGGCATGCTGCAGTTCATGGAGTTGCAAAGAGTCAGACATGACTTAGCAACTGAACAACAATATATCCAAACCTCAAAAGATATATAGATACATATATACATGTGTATGTGTGTGTGTGTATGTATATAAAATTTTGCCTCATTTACTTTGTCTATCACTCACTCTCTATATTTTTTTCTAAATTATTAAGTTGCAGACACAAGGATTTATTACCCTTAAATACTTAAATATAAGAACACTTCTTATATAACCACAGTACAAAAATAAAAAACTAGAAATTAAACATTGACACACTATTAACTAAAATATAGACTATATTCAAATTTTAAAAAATTGCCCTAATATATATTTACGTATGTTTGTATATACACACATATGTATGTATGTTTGTGTATACATATTTATATTTGCATATTGTGGACACACAACTTTTTTGTTGTTATTTTTAAACATACACCAAAAAAGAGTTCACAGAAAGTGTCATAATTCTAAGTCTCATTCAAAACCTTAAACTTGATAAATCAAGAAAATAAATTGAAGGATGTTTGATAAACACAGTTAGTTTCCTACTTCATTAATTTCATGAGGTATTTAAAAATAGTGTGACCTGTATTTCTAAGCACCATTTCTTGTTATAATTAGTGAGAAAAGAAATTAGAAATTTAGCTTAAAAAACATACTGAAAGCAGAAGTCCAGAGATCCAACTCTAAGTATAAATGCTATATAGTGTATATTTTTAAAAAGTATAGTTGAGTTATTACTGGTAAATTTGTAGAAGGAAATGGCAACCCACTCCAGTATTCTTGCCTTGTTAACCCCATGGAGCCTGGCGTGCTACTATCCATGTGGTTGCAAAGAGTTGGACATGACTTAGTGATTCAGCAACAACTGGTAAATTAACAGGAAAAAAACTAGATGGGCCTGACGTACCTTCCTGATGCGTCCTTTAAAGGCTTATAATCATTCAACCTATAGAATAAGGAAGTTCTGTCTTTGCTCATAGTGACATGAAAAGTCCCAGGGTTTCCCCTCCTGGAGATCTTGGTGGAGAAGGAAGGCTGGGAAGTCTAGCTCTAAGTCATCCAATTGTCCAAAGGATCTGCCGGGGTGAGGCCAACTGCTGCTCCCTGGGGCTGGAAGGGTCCTGCCCCAGGGTTCCAAAGTCAGTTCTGACTTCAGTGGCAGTTAAGTGAGAAGACTCAACTGTGCAGGCTTGATGGGCATCCATGTGTAATGGCCCAGCCTGTGAGAAAGGAGGAAATCATTCCCTGGAACACAGAATGAGAGTCATCCAGGAGGGTATTCTGGTGATGACATTGTGATACTAGATCATTAGACACAATCTTTGACTTGAACTTTCATATATAACACACATATATGAAATAGATATGAATTTATATTGTTGTTGTTCAGTCACTAAGTTGTGTCTGATTCTTTGTGACCTCATGGACTGCAGCACTCCAGGCTGCCCTGTCCTTCACTATCTCCCAGAGTTTGCTCAAACTCATGTCCATTGAATCAGTGATGTTATCCAACCATTTCATACTCTGCTGCCCCCTTCTCCTCCTGCCCTTATATATATATGAATATATATATATGTATGCGTGCTAAGTCACTTCAGTTGTATCCAACTCTGTGTGACCCTATGGACTGTAGCCCACCAGGCTGCTCTGTCCATAGGATTCTCCAGGCAAGAATACTGGAGCGGGTTGCCATGCCCTTCCTCCAGGGGATCTTCCTGACCCAGGGGTCAAACACACGTCTCATGTCTCCTGCATTGGCAGGTGAGTTCTTTACCACTAGCGCTACATATATATATATATGTATATATATATCAAGAAGGAATTGTTATAAGTTGTTTTACAATTTTTTATTCTGTTTTGTTTTGTTGAGATACTTCCTTTTGGTAACTGTCAATTTTGATAAAATTTGAAACTTGTAGAAAATCATAACACTAAACAAAGAGGTCCTGTAAATTGTTTATTAAATTTAACATTTTAAACATTTTGTCCCACATACTTTCTCTCTCTTTCACTCTCTTTTTCTCCATTTTTTTCCTGAATCATCTGAAAATAAGTCAAAGACACTAGACTTTATTAAAAGATACTTACTTCTTGGAAGGAAAGTTACGACCAACCTAGAGAGCATATTAAAAAGCAGAGACATTACTTTGTCAACAAAAGTCCATCTAGTCAAGGCTACGGTTTTTCCAGTGGTCATTGAGAGTTGGACTATAAAGAAAGCTGAGAGCCAAAGAATTGATGTTTTTGAACTGTGGTGTTAGAGAAGACTCTTGAGAGTCCCTTGGACTGCAAGGAGATCCAATCAGTCCATTCTAAAGGAGATCAGTCCTGGGTGTTCATTGGAAGGACTAATGCTAAAGCTTAAACTCCAATACTTTGGCCACCTCATACAAAGAGTTGACTCATTGGAAAAGACTCTGATGCTGGGAGGGATTGGGGGCAGGAGAAGGGGATGACAGAGGATGAGATGGTTGGATGGCATCACCAACTCAATGGACATGGGTTTGGGTGGACTCTGGGAGTTGGTGATGGACAGGGAGGCCTGGCGTGCTGCAATTCATGGGGTTGCAAAGAGTCGGACACGACTGAGCAACTGAACTGAACTGAACTGAAACACTTAAGAATACACTTATTACATAATCACAGAATTAAAAACCTGGACATTCATCATCATCACAACACTTTTAACTAAAACATATCCTATTTTCAAATTTTGTTATTTGTCCTAATAATGTCCTTCATAATTATGTTTCTCTAGGTTCAGGATAGAATCTGGGACTGCTCATTTCATTTAGGTCATATATCTTTAATCTGGAGACTTTCCTCAGTCTCTTTGTCTTTCATGACCTGGACACTTTGAAAAAGATGGACTGATTATTTTTAGTTTGGTTTCCACATGATTAGATACATGTTAGCAACTTGGGGAGGAATTCCATAAAACTGATGTTATGTCCTATAGTACCCTGTAGGATGGCACATACTCGAACACCAAGAACCCCAGGGACACTTGATGGCCATTTGCCTCACTGTTGGTGATATTAACATTGTTTGGGTAAGCAGATTGTCTCTTGACTATAAATTTTCTTGTCTCCATTTCTAACTAATAAGCTGTTTGGTAGGGAAAATATTTCAAAACTAAGCAGTTATCCTGTTCTTCATAAAACTTTCGCTCATTGGTCATCCTTAATATGCTCTGAAGTAAGTGTACACGCTAAGTTGCTGCAGTTGTGTCTGACTCTGTGAGACGCTATGGACTGTAGCCCGCCAGGCTCCTCTGTCCAAGGGATTCTCCAGATAAGAATACTGGAGTGGGTTTCCACGCTCTCCTCCAGGGGATCTTTCTGACCCAATAATAGAACTTGAGTCTCAGAACTCCTGCATTTGCAGGAAGGTTCTTTACCACTAGTGCCACCCGGGAAGCCCAATGCTCTGAATACACATCTCCAAGGCCATCATTTCTTCTATATTTGTTAACTAGCATTCACTGTAAGAAACAGCTTTTCCTTTTCTCTCATTTATTATGTATACATTAATTTATTTACATCAGTATATACTCATGGGCTCCTATTTAATTTTATTCCTTAATTATTTTGAAGCTCAGTTGCCTCCTTTATTAGTCAGTGCAGGGTACTGTAACAAAACACCATAGGTTGGTTGACTTGGATGACACAAATGTATTTCTCACAGTTCTGGAAGTTACAAGTTCAGGAACAAGGCATTATAAAGGCAGGTTTCATCCTAGGGCTTCTCTGGGCTTGTAGGTTACTGCTGTCTCACTGTGTGCTCATATGGGCTCTTCTTGATGTGCACTTGGAAAAAGGAGGGGTGTTCTGATGTCTCTTGCAAGTGTTTCACCCTCACGATCTCATCAAACCTAGTTACCTCTCAAAAGCCCCACCTCCAAGCCCATCTCGTTGGTGGTTAGAATTTCCTCATATGAATTTAGGAGGGGATAAAATGTGCATTCCATCTAGACAATCATCTCCTGTTGGCCAAAGCGAAAGACTTCAAAACAACTCTTAAGTCCTTTTCACAAGCTCCAATATTATTTGAAGACTTTTTTGCTTTCTGGCATAAGATGTACCAAGGTCATCTTGTTCTTTCACTGTCTGAAACATGGAATCAAGAATTTTCCAAGGACCTTTGTTTTTATTTTATGGGGAGTGGTATTTAGAAAACAGCATGCTACTATGTGCTCATTGCTACTGGCTTATAAGTGCTTCTAGGACCTCTCGGCAGAAAGAACTAAATGAACATACAGACACATACATACATATACACATACATACATACATATACACATCCACATACCACACAAATACATATATGCTTCACACACATGCCTATAAACATACTACACATGAACACACACATACATCCACAGACACATAGGCATAAACATATATACATGTATATAAGCTTTGTAAAAATAATAAAATACACAAAATAGATATTTTTAATATTCTTGTGCCTGACACCATCACAGAACCTTACCTCTTAGGAAATGGAATAAGAGTCAAGGAACATGGCAGACAAAGCTCTTAGAAGCAGGAGTTACAGTCCATTACATACCTGTTCACCTGAGAAACAGCCATGAGGCATGCTAAACTGAGTGACTGCTGTATCTCTGAGCAATAGCTTGAGTCCTAAATGTGCTGTGTTCAAAATCTCTGTTCCTAAAGTCACAAAGGTCATACACATTTACTCTAATGTTTGAATAAATATAAATAAATATACTAACAATTCTTAGTTTGTAAAACAGAGATGAATACCTGCTTTCCATGAGGACTTTGCTATTCAGGGCCCTCATTTTTTTTTTTCACTATGTTTTAATTTATTACGTGAAGGATAATTGCTTTACAGAATTTTGTTGTTTTCTGTCAAACCTCAACATGAATCAGCCATAGGTATACATATATCCCCTCCCTTTTGAACCTCCCTCCCGTCTCCCTCCCCATCCCACCCCTCTAGGTTGATACAGAGCCACTGTTTGAGTTTCCTGAGCCATACAGCAAATTCCCGCAGGCTATCTATTTTACATATGGCAATGTAAGTTTCCCTGTTACTCTTTCCATACATCTCATCCTCTCCCCTCTCCTCATGCCCATAAGTCTATTCTCTATGTCTGTTTCTCCATTAGTTCAGTTCAGTTCAGTTCAGTCGCTCAGTCGTGTCCAACTCTTCGCAGCCCCATGAATCGCAGCACGCCAGGCCTCCCTGTCCATCACCAACTCCCAGAGTTCACTCAGACTCACATCCATCGAGTCAGTGATGCCATCCAGCCATCTCATCCTCTGTCGTCCCCTTCGCCTCCTGCCCCCAATCCCTCCCAGCATCAGAGTCTTTTCCAATGAGTCAACTCTTCGCATGAGGTGGCCAAAGTACTGGAGTTTCAGCTTCAGCATCATTCCCTCCAAAGAAATCCCAGGGCTGATCTCCTTCAGGATGGACTGGTTGGATCTCCTTGCAGTCCAAGGGACTCTCAAGAGTCTTCTCCAACACCACAGTTCAAAAGCATCAATTCTTCGGCGCTCAGCCTTCTTCACAGTCCAACTCTCATATCCATCTCCATTGTTGTCCTGTAAAGAAATTCTTCAGTACCATTTTTCTAGATTCTGTATATATGTGTTAGAATACAATATTTATCTTTCTCTTTCTGACTTACTTCACTATGTATAATAGGTACTAGGTTCACCCACTTCATTAGAACTGACTCAGATGTGTTCCTTTTTATGGCTGAGAAATATTCCATCGTGTATATGTACCACAACTTCTTTATCCATTCATGTGTCGATGGACATCTAGGTTGCTTCCATGTTCTAGCTATTGTAAATAGTGTCACAATGAACAATGGGATACAGGTGTCCTTTTCAATTTTGGTTTCCTTGGGGTATGTGCTTAAGAGTGGGATTTCTGGGTCATATGGTGGTTTTATTCTGGTTTTTTAAAGGAATTTCCATACCATCTTCTATAGTGCCTGTATCAATTTACATTCCCATCAGTATTGCAAGGATGTTCCCTTTTCTCCACACCTTCTCCAGCATTTATTGTTTATAGACTTTTTGATGATGGCCATTCTGACTGGTGAGAAGTGATATCTCACTATAGTTTTGATTTGCATTTCTCTGCTAATGAGCAATGTTGAGCATCTTTTCATGTGTTTGTTAGCCATCTGTATGTATTCTTCGGAGAAATGTCTGTTTAGGTCTTTTTCTCACTTTTTGATTGGGTTGTTTATTTTTCTGGTATTGAGTTGTATGAGCTGCTTGTATATTTTGGAAATTAATCCTTTGTCAGTTGTTTGCTATTATTTTCTTCCATTCTGAGGGTTGTCTTTTCACCTTGTTTATAGTTTCCTTTTCTGTGCAAAAGTTTTTAAGTTTAATCAGGTCCCACTTGTTTACTTTTGCGTTTATTTCCATTACTCTAGGAGGTGGGTCATAGAGGATCTTGCTTTGATTTATGTCATCGAGTGTTCTGCCTATGTTTTCCTCTAAGAGTTTTATAGTTTCTGGTCTTACGTTTAGGTCTTTAATCCATTTTGAGTTATCTTTGTGTATGATGTTAGGAAGTGTTCTAATTTCATTCCTTTACATGTAGCTGTCCAGTGTTCCCAGCACCATTCATTAAAGAGGCTGCAGGGCACTCATTTTGTTGGGCTCATACTGAACAATCACCAACTCAATGGACATGAGTTTGAGCAAACTCTGGGAGATAGAGAAGAACAGGGAAGCCTGGCATGCTGCAGTCCATGGGGTGGAAAATGGTAAGACACTACAGCGACTAAACAACAACATACAGAACAATGCAGAAAAAAGCAGGCAAGGGGCAAAGGGAAGGCAAGGCTCCACAAGGCACAAACAAGTCTCCTAATCGCAACTCTGGACCATGAAGAAATTCTCAGCTATATGAAGATTATATTAGTTCATTCAATTCTCCTAGCTATATTAAATTAATAGGGAGTATTCTATATTATAACTCTTTTTTACAATGTAACCTTTGAGAGCAGGATAGATACACTCATAAAGTTTTATTGGATTTCCTGAAATATGCCAAGAGAAGACTAGAAGGCAGTTTGGCAGAATACTGCATCAACGCTTGCTGAATGATGGATGTCAACAATGGGATCATCCATTGTGGGCATTGGATGATCAGGGACATTTCAGATGATGTTTTCCAAGACAAGGGTAAATAAGGATCAGTTAGTTTGAAAGTGTAATTGGAAAATATTCTATACACACCAAACTGTTTTAGAAAAGCTTAATTTAATTCAAGGAAGATAACTGTGCATCTGCATGTGAACTTTTGTTATTAATGAAGGATCACACACACATACACACAAACATACATAATACTATTGAAAAAAATTTAAAAATCCTTCTTTTCAGAATCCTGTCTTCACTAACACATCTGGATAAGAGGACCTGTATAGAAATCCTGTACAAATTCCTTTAAACTCTTCCAACAAGCTCAAGCTTCTTCCCATCTTAAACCAAAAAGAAAAATGATAAGACTTCAGTTCTCAGCTAAGTTTACCCAGAATGACTATAAAATGACCTAAAATGACTATAAATGACCTAAAACAAAAACCTAAGTCTTTGAAGGTCACCCAAGGCCGCCAAGATGCCAGAGTAAAGGGAAATACATAGAGTGGGGCTTATGTTCACCACATTTCCCTTCAGAGAATTTGTTAGTTTGCCATGCTGGACACACACAGAACAAAAAGTTAGCAGCCCAGAGCATATAGCAATCTCACTGGACTGAAGGAGATGATGGCCAAAATTTTAGAAGAAAGGGAGTCAAAAAGGACCTGACATTCTTCATTGCAACTTCCTTCTTCATAGTTAGTTAGCTAGTTAGTTTAGTAGCTAAGCTGTGTCCAACTCTTGAGACCCCATGGACTGTAGCC
Source organism: Bubalus kerabau (assembly GCF_029407905.1). Lineage (NCBI taxonomy): Eukaryota > Metazoa > Chordata > Mammalia > Artiodactyla > Bovidae > Bubalus > Bubalus kerabau. The sequence continues at coordinate 153,085,378 of NC_073627.1, forward strand.
CGTCAGACTCCTCTGACCATGGGATTTCCCAGGCTAGAATACTGGAGTGGGTTGCCATTTCCTTCTCCAGGAGATCTTCCCAACCCAGGAATTGAACCCAGGTCTCCTGCATTGCAGGCAGATTCTTTACCAACTGAGGTATGAGGGCACTTGTTAATTCCTAAGCTGGATGCCTTTTCTAAACCCAGGTTGAGTATCTGGAAGTTCTTGGTTCACGTAATGCTGAAGCCTAGCTTGGAGGATTTTGAGCATAACCTTACTAGCATGAAAGATGAGTGCAATTGTCCAGTAGTTTGAACATTCTTTAGTATTGGCCTTCTTGGGAATTAGGAAAAGTCAGAGGAACCAGAGATCAAATTGCCAACATTTGCTAGATCATAAGTGCTCTTGCCTGGAAAATCCTATGGACGGAGGAGCCTGGTAGGTTGCAGTTCATGGGGTCGCTGAGGGTCGGATACGACTGAGCAACTTCACTTAACTTTTCACTTTCATGCATTGGAGAAGGAAATGGCCACCCACTCCAGTGTTCTTGCCTGGAGAATCCCAGGGATGGGGGAGCCTGGTGAGCTGCCGTCTATGGGGTCACACAGAGTCGGACGTGACTGAAGTGACTTAGCAGCAGCAAAGAAAACAAGGGAATTCCAGAATAACATCTACCTCTGTTTCATTGACTACGCTAAAGGCTTTGATTGTATGGATCATAACAAACTGTGGAAAACTCTTAAAGAGATGGGAATACCAGACCATATTATCTGTCTCCAGAGAAACCTACCTGTGGGTCAAGAAGCAAGAGTTAGGATCCTGTATGGAACAACTGACTGGTTCAGAATTGAGAAAGCAGTATGACAAGGCTGTTACTGCCACTGTGTTATTTAACTTAGGCACAGAGCACATCATGTGAAATTCCAGGCTGGATGAATTACAAACTGGAATCAAGGTTGCCAGGAGAAATATCAACAACTTCAGATATGTGAATGATACCACCCTAATGGGAAAAAGTGAAGAGGAACTAAAGAGCCTCCTGATGAGGGTGAAAGAGGAGAGTGAAAAAGCTGGTTTAAAACTAAATATTAAAAATACTAAGATCATGGCATCCGGTCCCATCACTTCATGTCAAATAGAAGGGGAAAAGATAGAACCAGTGACCCATTTCCTCTTCTTGGACTCTAAAATCACTGCAGATGGTGACTGCAGCCATGAAATTAGAAGATGATTTCTCTTGCCAGGACAGCTATAATAAGTCTGAAAGTGAACGTCACTGAGTCATGTTCGACTCTTTGTGACCCTATGGACTGTAGCCCGCCAGACTCCTCTGTCCACGGACTTCTCTAGGCAAGAATGCTGGAGTAGGTTACTGAATCTTCTCCAGAAGATCTTTCCAACCCAGGGATTGAACCCAGGTCTCCTGCATTGCAGGCATACCCTTTACCATCTGAGCACCAATAGTGTGTTAAAAAGCAAAGATATCACTTTGCCAACAAAGGTTCATATAGCCAAGGCTACAATGGCACCCCACTCCAGTACTCTTGCCTGGAAAATCTCATGGACGGAGGAGCTTGGAAGGCTGCAGTCCGTGCGGTCGCTGAGGGTCGGACACGACTGAGCAAATTTACTTTCACTTTTCACTTTCCTGCATTGGAGAAGGAAATGGCTACCCACTCCAGTGTTCTTGCCTGGAGAGTCCCAGGGACGGCGGGGCCTGGTGGTCTGCCATCTGTGGGGTCGTACAGAGTCGGACACGACTGAAGTGACTTAGCAGCAGCACTGTCTCTCCAGTAGTCATGTATGATGTGAAAACTGGACAATAAAGAAGGCAGAAGCTGAATAATTAATGCTTTTGGACTGCGGTGCTGGAAAAGACTCTTGAGAGTCCCTTGGAAAGCAAGAAGATCAAACCAGTCAATCTTAAAGAAATCAACCCTGAATACTCTTTGGAAAGTCTGATGCTGAAGCTCCAATACTTTGTCCACCTGATGTGAAGAGCCAACTCATTGGAAAAGACCCTGACGCTGTGAAAGATTGAAGGCAGAAGGAGAATAGGGCAACAGAGTATGAGATGACTGGATAGCATCACCGATTCAACAGACATGAACTTGGGCAAACTCCGGTAGATGGTGAGGGATAGGGAAGCCTGGCATGCTGCAGTCCATGGGGTCACTAAGAGTTGGCAACTGAACTAAAACAGACTGGATGCACACATATGAAAAGACAAGCAGAAAAGCAGGTTTTTTTCTTTCTTTCTTTCTTTCTTTTAGTATAAATTTATTTATTTTAATTGGAGGCTAATTACTTTACAATATTGTATTGGTTTTGCCATACATTGACATGAATCCACCACGGGTGTACATGCGTTCCCCATCCTGAATCCCCCTCCCACCTCCCTCCCCATACCATCCCTCTGGGTCATCCCAGTGCACCAACCCCGAGCATCCTGTATCATGCATCGAACCTGGACTGGCGATTTGTTTCACATATAATAATATACATGTTTCAATGCCATTCTCCCAAATCATCCCACCCTCACCCTCTCCCACAGAGTCCAAAAGACTGTTTTATACACCTGTGTCTCTTTTGCTGTCTCACATAAGACAAGCAGAAAAGCACTTTTAAGAGATTAATAAAACAAAAGCAGAGTTTCAGCTATCTAATATTGCTGGAGTAATAGAAGCTGGAGTTCAGAGCCTATCAAAGAGCAGAAATCCTGGTTAACATTCTAAGCTTTCATTTGAGACTTCAGAAAGTCTTCACCATGGAACTCAGAACAAACCAGAAAGACCAGTTTTAACAATGTGGAAATACTATCTGAACAAGATTCAGGGGAATTACTCACTTTCTATCTGCCTACCAGTAGAGAAACCTATCTAAAGAAAAACAACTTCATCCTGAGCCTATATAATTGCTTATCAAATGTTCTGCCATTTAATGAAAATTTAGTAAACTAAAAATTTAGGAAACATGGTCAGGTAATCGAAAATACAAAAGTAAAAACAGACAAGAGCAAAAACCCACAGGTAAACCATACCCTGTCATGCCCTGGATCTCCCAGAAGCCAACTGTGAGTCAGTGTTTACTCAGATGCACTTGTGAGCAATACTTATGGAAGGAAGGGTACAGGGGCAGGACTGGGAAGAGAGAGAGGCTGAGTCAGCAAGAAGCCCTGATGATAGTCTAAACTGACAACATGAAGAACTCTAGAGCAAGAATGAGCTTTCCAACGTATGTCACCTTGGGCAAAGAAGGGTAGGCTTTTATGCTCTTCATCAGTCAATAGATATGGGCTACCTTAAAAGGGTCGAGACCTTGACAAAGTGACTTTCTGGAGCTGAGGTAATCCCTGGAGTTGCTGAGAGCTGAATGTTGTCTGCTGACAGAATTCCCAGCAGTGGAGCCAACAAACCTTTCAGTGAACAGGGAATCTGGGTACACATCATGTGCTCAAGAAGATATATAAAATACAAAAGTTAGATAAAAGTAAACTGGGATTTTAAAAAGATTTAGCGTTACTGTGGCCTACCAAAAAAATAGAAGCCAAGACAAATTAAATGTGCAAGACACTAAGCCAAAGACCCATCTAAATTGTGTCTAGATTCCTCTGACTCACATGACCTCTGAGATAATAAATGTATGTCGTGTTTTAGCCCCTAAACTTAAGGCCATTGGTTATGCAGAAATAGAAAACTGAACACAGTGGAATGAAGTGCACTGAACAACAGAGAAAAAATAGATTGGAAAACAAAAAAGAAACAGAGCTTCAGACTTATTGGATACATCAAAACCTTTAATGTTAAATGTTTGTGTCACTTTATTCATAGAAGAGACTGTGAGGAAAAAAATTTTAAATACTAAAACCTTCCCAACATTGGCAAAAACATAAACTTCCACATTCAAGAATCTCAGTGAATCCAAATAAATCCATGCCCCAATACATCATAAGCAAAATGCAAAAAAAAAAAGCAGGCATTACATGGAGAGGAATAGTGATTTGAATCAGGATCAGGAGATGCTTTTCATCAAAAACCATGGAGGTCAGAAGACAGTGGAACATATGTTAAACTGGTAGAAAAGAAATCTATGTGCATTTAAAATGTTATTCAGGAATAAAGGCAACATAGACATATTCTGAGATGAAAGAAAACTAAGAGAATCCATTCTAGCAAATTGCTCTAAAATAAATGCTAAAATAAATTTTTATGAAAGAATAACCAACAAAAAGGGTAGAATTTCAGGAATACAAAAAAGAGAAAAAGAAATAGTATCTATTTAAATATTTTTAAATTTTCTCTCAAGTTCTTTTAAATATGTGTGACAATTCTAATCAGAAATTATAACACTGTCTTAAAGAATTTTGATGATGTCATTAATATAAAGAGGGAGAGTTAATGGGCTTATATGGTGGTAAAGAGTTTCTATATTCAAGTTGAAGTGTTGAAATATTAAAGTTTTAGCATAATATGAAAAGGTAAATATGTATATCATAATACTGGAGTGAGTAGCCATTCCCTTCTCCAGGGGATCTTCCCAACCCAGGGATCGAACCCAGGTCTCCTGTATTGTAGGCAGATTCTTTACCATGTGGGCCACTAGGGAAGCCCGTCATGATACCTAGAGCAACCAATGTAAAAACTACAGAAATATTATTTTTTAAATCAATAAATAATTAAAAATGGAAATCTAAAAACAATTCAAATACTCCAAAAGAAGTTAAGAAAGAGTAAGCAGGAACAGAAAACAGAGTGAATAAACAGAAAACAAGTAATAGGATTGTAGGCCTAAATACACACTTATCAGTATTATGTTAAATGTTAATAGTATAAACACACATATTAAAAGACAGATTGTCAGAATGGATTTTCAAATGACTTTATGCTGCTAGTGAAAAGTGCACTTTAAATGAATGATACACACAGGTTAAATGGAAAAGGATGGAAAAATATAAGCCTTGCCAACACTGGTGAAAGCAGAAGTCATTACACTGACATCAGACAAATTAGATCTCTGAGCAATAAAAAATAGTGTGGATAGAGAAGAACATTACACAATGATGAAAGTGTCAAATAACAAGGATACATAACAGTTCTAAATGTATATGCACCAAACAACAGAGATTCAAACTACATGAAGTGAAACTGAAAGAATGGCAGATCTACAGTTATAGTTGAAAACCTCAATATTCTGTTCTCAGTACTCAATACAATGGGCAGGTAGAAAATCAGTATGAATACAAAAGAACGGAACAACATCATCTACCAACTTCATCTAGTATTTATAGAACACTTCACTCAAGAGAAGCAGAATTCATAGTTTTCAAATACACATGGAATAATTTGTCAAGAGAGATCATATCCTAGGTCATAAAACAAGCCTTGACAAATTTAAAAAGAATAAATTCAAACAGAATGTGTTATCTGACTATAGTGAAACTAAACTAGAAATCACTTACAAAAAGATAAATTAAAAATTCCTAAATACTTAGAAACAAAAGCCATACTTTCAAATAGATATGTGCTGAAAAGGAAGTCTCAAGGGAAATTAGAAAATATTTTGAACTGAATGAAGATGAAAATATAGCTCATCAATATTTGTGATCTAAAGCAGTAGAGAGAAATTTATAGATTTAACTGCTTATATAATAAAAGAAGTAAAATCTCAAATTAAGAACTTCATAAAACCTCTAGCCAGAAAAACAAATACATAAATTACCAATATCAGAAATGGAAAAAAAAAGATATCACTCCAGACCTCACAGACATTAAAAGGATAATAAGAGAACTATAACCATTCTAGGCACATAAATTAGACTTAGATAAAATGGACCAGTTCCCTGAAAGCCATAAACTATACCAAAGATCACCCAAGAAAAAATAAACAAGTCAAAGAGTACTACATCTAGCAAGGAAATTAAAAGTATACTTTAAGGATATCCCCCAAAAGAAAACTGCAGGTCCCAATAATTTCACTGGAAAATTCTATCAAATCGTTAATGAAGAAATAAATCTTTATAAATGGTTCCAGAGCAATTCCTTATCTTTATGCAAAAGAAAAAAGACTCAAACTAATCTTCACACCTTATACAAAATTAACTCAAAAATGCATCACAGATTTAACTGTAAGGTATAAAACTATAAAACTTACAGAAGAAAACAGGAGAAAATTTAATTACCTTGGTTGAGCAAAGTATACTTGGCATGTTTCAAAAGAAAAATAATAAACTGGACTTCATCAAAATTAAAACCTGTTAAAGACACTATTAAGAGAATGAAGAAACAAGGTACAGGCTGGGATAAACATTTGCAAAACACTTATCTGACAATGAACTTGTATCCAGAATTCCCAAATCTCAACAGTAAGAAAACAAAGGAACTTTTTAAAATGGAAAAACATTTGAACAGACATTTCACCAAAGAAGATGTATGGTTGTCAAATAAGCTCATAAAAAGATGCTCAATGCATTAGCCATTAGCTATTTGGGAAATGCAAATTAAAACCATGCTGCTGCTGCTGCTAGGTCGCTTCAGTCGTGTCCGACTTTGTGTGACCCTATAGATGGCAGCCCACTAGGCTCCTCTGTCCCTGGGATTCTCCAGGCAGGAATACTGGAGTGGGTTGCCATTTCCTTCTCCAATGCATGAGAGTGAAACGTGAAAGTGAAGTTGCTCAGTTATGCCCGACTCTTAGCGACCCCATGGACTGCAGCCTACCAGGCTCCTCTAATGAGATACAATTTCACACATTATAATAGCTTAAATATTTTTAATGGTCAATACCTTGTCTGGCAAGAACACTGAGTAACTGGAACTCTCATGCATTAGTAAGAATGAAAAATAATGCAACCACAGCGGAAAATCGCTGGGCAAGTTCAAGAAATTAAATACACACACACTATATGACCTGATAATCCTACTCCTATGTATTTGCTTTTGATAAATAAATTCATGTTGACAGAAAATCTACACACAATTGTCTATAACAGAACTCTTTATAAATCATCAAAAGCTGTCAACTAGTCAAATATCCTTTAATGGGTTATTCAGTAAATTCTGGTACATTCATATAATATAATATTGCATAGCAATAAGAAAACAAGCTATAAAATATAGAACTTTGATAGAGGTGGTCCTAAGATGGCGGAGGAATAGGACAGGGAGACCACTTTCTCCCCCACAAATTCATTAAAAGAACATTTGAACGCTGAGTACATTCCACAAAACAACTTCTGAATGCCGGCAGAGAACATCAGGCACCCAGAAAAGCAGCCCATTGTTTTCGAAAGGAGGTAGGAAAAAATATAAAAGATAAAAAGAGAGACAAAAGAGATAGGGACGGAGCTCTGTCCTGGGAAGGGAGTCTTACAAGAGAGAGATGTTTCCAAACACCAGGAAACACTCTCACTGCTGAGTCTGTGGTGAGCCTTGGAACCACAGAGGGCAACTGGGAGGAAAAATAAATAAATAATTAAAACCCACAGATTACATGCCCAACGGTAACTCCCCTAGTGGAGAAGCAGCACAGATGCCTGCATCCGCCACTAGCAAGCGGGGCTGGGCAGGCAGTTGCGGGCTGCATTGCTTAGCGTAAGGACGGGCCTAAATGCCCCGAGGGCAATCTAAGGGAACTAACTCGGGATAGCAAACCAGACTGTGGGATAGCTACCACGTAAAAAGCGTTAACCTAAGACACCACCAGGTCTGCTCACAGAATAAAGGATTGAGCAGAGGTAGACGGAGAAGGCAATGGCACCCCACTCCAGTACTTTTGCCTAGAAAATCCCATGGACGGAGGAGCCTGGTAGGCTGCAGTCCATGGGGTCGCTAGAGTCGGACACGACTGAGAGACTTCACTTTCACTTTTCACTTTCATGCATTGGAGAAGGAAATGGCAACCCACTCCAGTGTTCTTGCCTGGAGAATCCCAGGGACAGGGAAGCCTGGTGGGCTGCTGTCTATGGGGTTGCACAGAGTCGGACACGACTGAAGTGACTTAGCAAGCAAGCAAGCAAGATGGCTACAGGCCAGCCCATCCCCCTCCAGTGACGGGCAGGCGAGGGCAGCCAAAGCCAAAAGGGGGCAATCACGGCCCCAGAGAGGCATTATTTACCAAACTGCAGGCAAGCTTCGTTGCTAACCAAGACTTCTTGGGATTCTGGATGGTCAACATCCGCCTGAGAAGGTGCGCCGGTTGTACACTCAGAAAACCGAGCAGCAGGGACCGGGGACATGATAAGTCGCAGCGACCTCACTCGCCAAACACCTGGTCACCTGAGCTGCTCGGACCTGGGAAGGGCACAAAATGCAGGTCCAACTGAATCTGCGCCCTTGAGGAGTATCTGAGTACCTGAACCCGAGCAGCTTAGACCTGGGAAGTGCATACAACTCAGGGCTGGCCTCAGACAGTTCCTGGCAAAGCAGTGTAGACTGGAAAAGCACACATGCCGTGAGTTGGGGCAAACCCAGTGTGGCCGAGACACTGCAAGCATACGCCAGTGTTATTTGTTTGCTGTGTCCCTCCCTCCCCATAACACGACTCAACAAGTGAGCCTGAAAAAGTGTCCACCACCTCCCCCTTGTGTCAGGGCAGAAATTAGACACTGAAGAGACCAGCAAACAGAAGCAGCTAAAACAGAGGGAACCGCCTTGGAAGTGACAGGTGCAATAGATTAAAACCCTGTAGTTAGTGCTGACTACATAGGAAGGGGCCTATAGATCTTGAGAAATATAAGCCGGATCAAGGAACTATCTGAAAATGAACAGACCCCACACTGTCCACAACACCACCAGAGAAAGTCCTAGATATATTTTTACTATTATTCTTTTTTTTTAATCTTTTTAAAAAATTTTAAGTCCTCTATTACTCCTTTAATTTTCATTTTTATAACTTACTATTACTTTGCAAAAAAGAAAAAAAAAGAGAGAAAGACACACCCTATTTTTTAAAGCAAACTTCATATGTATATTTTTTTTCTAATTTTGTGACCTTTTTTTCTTTAATATTGAATTTTTGAAAATCCAACCTCCACTCTAGATTTTTAATCTTTGCTTTTCGGTATTTGTTATCAATTTTGTACCTTTAAGAACCCAATCTTCAGTACCCATTTTTACTTGGGAGCGAGATTACTGGCCTGATTGCTTTCTCCCGCTTTGGACTCTCCTTTTTCTCCACCAGGTCACCTCTATCTCCTCCCTCTCCCTTCTCTTCTCTACCCAACTCTGTGAATCTCTTTGTGTGTACCATACGATGGAGAACACTTAGGGAACTTATTACTGGCTGGATCTGTCTCTCTCCTTTTGATTCCCCCCTTTTATCCTCCTGGTCACTTCTGTCTCCTTCCTCTCTCTTCTCTTCTCTGTATAACTCCGTGAACATCTCTGAGCAGTCCAGACTGTGGAGCGCACATAAGGAAGTGATTACTGGCTAGCTTGCTCTCTCCTCTTTTGATTCCACCTCATCTCATCCTGGTCAACTCTATCTGCCTCCTCCCTCTTCTCGTCTCCATGTAACTCTGTGAACCTTTCTGGGTGTCCCTCACTGTGGAGAAACTTTTCATCTTTAACCTAGATGTTTTATCAACGGTGCTGTATAGATGGAGAAGTCTTGAGACTACTGTAAAAATAAGATTGAAAACCAGAAGCAGGAGGCTTAAGTTCAAATTCTGAGAACACCAGAGAACTCCTGACTCCAGGGAACATTAATCAATAGGAGCTCATCAAAAGCCTCCATACCTACACTGAAACCAAGCACCACCCAAGGGACAACAAGTTCCAGAGCAAGACATACCATGCAAATTCTCCAGCAACACAGGAGCACAGCCCTGAGCTTCAATATACAGGCTGCCCAAAGTCACTCCAAACCCAGTGACATTTCATAACTCATTACTGGACACTTCATTGCATTCCAGAGAGAAGAAATCCAGCTCCACCCACCAGAACACCAACACAAGCTTCCCTAACCAGGAAACCTTGACAAGCCACCTGTACAACTCCACCCACAGCGAGGAAACGCCACAATAAAGAGAACTCCACAAACTGCCAGAATACAGAAAGGCCACTCCAAACACAGCAATATAAACAAGATGAAGAGACAGAGGAATACCCAGGAGGTAAAGGAACAGGATAAATGCCCACCAAACCAAACAAAAGAAGAAGAGACAGGGAATCTACCTGATAAAGAATTCCAAATAATGATAGTGAAAATGATCCAAAATCTCGAAAACAAAATGGAATCACAGATAAATAGCCTGGAGACCAGGATTTTAAGATGCAAGAAAGACCTAGAAGAAATAAAAAAGAGTCAATATATAATGAATAATGCAATAAATGAGATCAAAAACACTCTGGAGGGAACAAATAGTAGAATAACAGAGGCAGAAGATAAGATTTGTGAGGTAGAAGATAGAATGGTAGAAATAAATGAAGCAGAGAGGAAAAAAGAAAAACAAATTAAAAGAAATGAGGACAATTTCAGAGAATGAAACAATGAAATGTCCCAGAGACAATTTCTGGGACAATGTTAAATGCCCCAACATTCGAATCATAGGAGTCCCGGAAGAAGAAGACAAAAAGAAAGACCATGAGAAAAGACTTAAGGAAATAATAGTTGAAAATTTCCCTAAAATGGGGAAGGAAATAATCACCCAAGTCCAAGAAACCCAGAGAGTCCTAAACAGGATCAACCCAAGACAAAACACCCCAAGACACATATTAATCAAATTAACAAAGATCAAACACAAAGAACAAATATTAAAAGCACCAAGGGAAAAACAACAAATAACACACAAGGGGATTCCCATAAGGATAACAGCTGATCTTTCAATATAAACTCTTCAGGCCAGGAGAGAATGGCAGGACATACTTAAAGTGATGAAAGAAAATAACCTACAGCCCAGATTACTGTACCCAGCAAGCATCACATTCAAATATGAAGGAGAAATCAAAAGCTTTACAGACAAGCAAAAGCTGAGAGAATTCAGCACCATCAAACCAGCTCTCCAACAAATGCTAAAGGATCTTCTCTAGACAGGAAACACAAAAAGGAAGTATAAACTCGAATCCAAAATAATAAAGTACATGGCAACGGGATCATACTTATCAATAATTACCTTAAACATAAAAAAGACAAAGACTGGATGAATGGATACAAAAACAAGACCCCCATATATGTTGTCTACAAGAGACCCACCTCAAAACAAGGGAGACATACAGACTGAAAGTGAAGGGCTGGGAAAAGATATTCCATGCAAATAGAGACCAAAAGAAAGCAGGAGTAGCAATACTCATATCAGATAAAATAGACTTTAAAACAAAGGCTGTGAAAAGAGACAAAGAAGGACACTACATAATGAACAAAGGATCAATCCAAGAAGAAGATATAACAACTATAAATATATATGCACCCAACATAGGAGCACCGCAATGTGTAAGACAAATGCTAACAAGTATGAAAGGGGAAATTAACAATAACACAATAATAGTGGGAGACTCTAATACCCCACTCACACTATGGATAGATCAACTAAACAAAAAATTAACAAGGAAACACAAACTTTAAATGATACAACAGACCAGTTAGACCTAATTGATATCTATAGGACATTTCACCCCAAAACAATGAATTTCACCTTTTTCTCAAGTGCACACGGAACCTTCACCAGGATAGATCACATCCTGGGCCATAAATGTAGCCTTGGTAAATTCAAAAAAATTGAAATCATTCCAAGCATCTTTTCTGACCACAATGCAGTAAGATTAGATCTCAATTACAGGAAAAAAACTATTAAAACTTCAAAGATATGGAGGCTGAACAACACGCTGCTGAATAACCAACAAATCACAGAAGAAATCAAAAAAGAAATCAAAATATGCATAGAAATGAATGAAAATGAAAACACAACAACCCCAAACCTGTGGGACACTGTAAAAGCAGTGCTAAGAGGAAGGTTCATAGCAATACAGGCATACCTCAAGAAACAAGAAAAAAGTCAAATAAATAACCTAACTCTACACCTAAAGCAAGTAGAAAAGGAAGAAATGAAGAACCCCAGATTTAGTAGAAGGAAAGAAATCTTAAAAATTAGGGCAGAAATAAATGCAAAAGAAACAAAAGAGACCATAGCAAAAATCAACAAAGCCAAAAGCTGGTTCTTTGAGAGGATAAATAAAATTGACAAACCATTAGCCAGACTCATCAAGAAACAAAGGGAGAAAAATCAAATCAGTAAAATTAGAAATGAAAATGGAGAGATCACAACAGACAACACAGAAATACAAAGGATCATAAGAGACTACTATCAGCAATTATATGCCAATAAAATGGAAAACTTGGAAGAAAAGGACATATTCTTATAAAAGTACAACTTTCCAAAACTGGACCAGGAAGAAATAGAAAATCTTAACAGACCCATCACAAGCATGGAAATTGACACTGTAATCGGACCTGGGCAAACAAAAGCCCAGGTCCAGACGGCTTCACAGCTGAATTCTACCAAAAATTTAGAGAAGAGCTAACACCTATCCTACTCAAACTCTTCCAGAAAATTGCAGAGGAAGGTAAACTTTCAAACTCATTCTATGAGGCCACCATCACCCTAATACCAAAACCTGACAAAGATGCTACAAAAAAAGAAAACTACAGGCCAATATCACTGATGAACATAGATGCAAAAAACCTTAACAAAATTCTAGCAATCAGAATCCAACAGCACATTAAAAAGATCATACATCATGACCAAGTGGGCTTTATCCTAAGGATGCAAGGATTCTTCAATATCCACAAATCAATCAAGGTAATACACCACATTAACAAATTGAAAAATAAAAGCCACATGGTTATCTCAATAGATGCAGAGAAAGCCTTTGACAAAATTCAACATCCATTTATGATAAAAACTCTCCAGAAAGCAGGAATAGAAGGAACATACCTCAACATAATAAAAGCTATATATGACAAACCCACAGCAAACATTATCCTCAATGGTGAAAAATTGAAAGCATTTCCCCTAAAGTCAAGAACAAGACAAGGGTGCCCACTTTCACCACTACTATTCAACATAGTTTTGGCCACAGCCATCAGAGCAGAAAAAGAAATAAAAGGAATCCAAATTGGAAAAGAAGAAGTAAAACTCTCACTGTTTGCAGATGACATGATCCTCTAGAAAACCCTAACGACTCCACCAGAAAATTACTAGAGCTAATCAATGAATACAGTAAAGTTGCAGGATATAAAATCAACACACAGAAATCCCTTGCATTCCTATACACTAATAATGAGAAAATAGAGAAATTAAGGAAACAATTCCATTCACCATTGCAACGAAAAGAATAAAATACTTAGAAATATATCTACCTAAAGAAACAAAAGACCTATATATAGGAAACTATAAAACACTGGTGAAATAAATCAAAGAGGACACTAATAGATGGAGGGAGAAGGCAATGGCACCCCACTCCAGTACTTTTGCCTGGAAAAACCTATGGACGGAGGAGCCTGGTAGGCTGCAGTGCATGGGGTCCCGTAATAGATGGAAAAATATACCGTGTTCATGGATCGGAAGAATCAATATAGTGAAAATGAGTATACTGCCCAAGCAATCTATAGATTCAATGCAATCCCTATCAAGCTACCAACGGTATTTTTCACAGAGCTAGAACAAATAATTTCACAATTTGTATGGAAATACAAAAAACCTCGAATAGCCAAAGCAATCTTGAGAAAGAAGAATGGAACTGGAGGAATCACCTGCCTGACTTCAGGCTCTACTACAAAGCCACAGTCATCAAGACAGTATGGTACTGGCACAAAGACAGAAATATAGATCGATGGAACAAAATAGAAAGCCCAGAGACAAATCCGTGCACCTATGAACACCTTGTCTTTGACAAAGGAAGCAAGAATATACAATGGAGAAAAGACAATATATTTAACCTGGCAAAACTGGTCAACCACTTGTAAAAGAATGAAACTAGAACACTTTCTAACACCATACACAAAAATAAACTCAAAATGGATTAAAGATCTAAACGTAAGACCGGAAACTATAAAACTCCTAGAGGAGAACATAGGCAAAACACTCTCTGACATAAATCACAGCAGGATCCTCTATGACCCACCTCCCAGAATATTGGAAATAAAAGCAAAAATAAACAAATGGGACCTAATTAAAATTAAAAGCTTCTGCACAACAAAGGAAACTATAAGAAGGTGAAAAGACAGCCTTCAGAATGGGAGAAAATAATAGCAAATGAAGCAACTGATGAAGAATTAATCTCAAAAATATACAAGCAACTCCTGTAGCTCAATTCCAGAAAAATAAACGACCCAATGAAAAAATGGGCCAAAGAACTAAACAGATATTTCTCCAAAGAAGACATACAGATGGCTAACAAACACAGAAAAGATGCTCAACATCACTCATTATCAGAGAAATGCAAATCAAAACCACAATGAGGTACCATTTCACGCCAGTCAGAATGGCTGCGATCCAAAAGTCTACAAACAATAAATGCTGGAGAAGGTGTGGAAAAAAAGGAACCCTCTTACACTGTTGGTGGGAATGCAAACTAGTACAGCCACTATGGACAATAGTGTGGAGATTCCTTAAAAATCTGGAAATAGAAACGTCATACAACCCAGCAATCCCACTGCTGGGCATACACACTGAGGAAACCAGAATTGAAAGAGACACGTGAACCCCAATGTTCATCGCAGCACTGTTTATAATAGCCAGGACATGGAAGCAACCTAGATGTCCATCAGCAGATGAATGGATAAGAAAGCTGTGGTACATATACACAATGGAGTATTACTCAGCTATTAAAAAGAATACATTTGAATCAGTGCTAATGAGGTGGATGAAACTGGAGCCTATTATACAGAGTGAAGTAAGCCAGAAAGAAAAACACCAATACAGTATACTAACGCATATATATGGAATTTAGAAAGATGGTAATGATAACCCTGTGTACGAGACAGCAAAAGAAACATAGATGTATAGAACCGTCTTTTGGACTCTGTGGGAGAGGGCGAGGGTGGGAAGATTTGGGAGAATGGCATTGAAACATGTATATTATCATGTGTGAAATGAATCGCCAGTCCAGGTTCAATGCATGATACAAGATGCTCGGGGCTGGTGCACTGGGATGACCCAGAGGGATGGTATGGGGAGGGAGGTGGGAGGGGGGGTTCAGGGTGGGGAACATGTGTACACCCGTGGTGGATTCATGTTGATGTATGGCAAAAGCAATACAATATTGTAAAGTAATTAGCCTCCAATTAAAATAAATAAATTTATATTTAAAAAAGAACTTTGATAAAGCATAAGGACATTACACTGAGTGCAAAAATCCAACCTCAAAAAATCACATACTATATGACTCCATTTTTACGGTACTCTACAAGTATTCAAACTCATACAACTGTGCACAAAAGAAAGTTAACTTACTATATGTACATTTTTAAAACAGCATAAATTAAAATAAATAATGCAAATGCAGTTGTAGCCAAGAAGTAAAAGGATTCTTTGAAGACTTTTCAATTGATAGTGTGTGTTTTGTCCTGGTCCTTCTCTGAATTCTTTAAAAAAAATTTTCCTACACTTGTGAGTAAACTAGGAATCATTCTCCTTTTGGCTCATTTCTGGTTCAGTGAACCAATCTCATAATTGACCACTAGAAAATGGAAATTCTCATTGGACTTTCCTTTTCACCTGTCCAATGTCTTACATTTTTACTGTGCTAAAAGAAAACTAAATACAAGAAAGGAGAAAAGAGAAACATACTAACCTGTGCACTCACCATATTTTACACACTAACATCAACTTATAGAAAGGCCAGTCCCACAGCTAAGGTGCTAAGGTCTCTCAGAGCCTTTTGCTGCAGCCCAACTGTACCAGAAGTTTTGAGATCAACTGACTATATGTAAGAGAGGTTCATTTCTCCTGGTAAGGTAAGGAGTGAAAGATGAAGTACAGCAAAGGACAGGCAGCGTCACAAGAATTTTTCAGTAAACTTTATTTAATTTTCAACTCAACATTAGTAATCATCAGATAGTCTATTGGTGATATTTCCTCCCTTGAATGGCTTATGGTAAAAGTCGCTACTCACGTATCCTGAGACAGGCAAAGAGGCAGACTGTGTTGCCACAACTCTGTAAGCATGATGAGGAGACTGGGCCCCTGCCTCACTCATTCATGTCTGAGATGACAAAACAGTAATGACATCTGATTCTAACTCCTTTCTCATTTGGCACTCAGGGAAGTGGGCCATCTATTAAAGAAATATCACCAAGTAGGAAGCATCACCAGATGGTCAATACCAAAATCAGATTGATTATATTCTTTCCAGACAAAGTTGGAGAAGCTCTATACAGTCAGCAAAAACAAGACTGGGAGCTGACTGGGGCTCAGATCATGAATTCCTTATTACCAAATTCAGACTTAAATTGAAGAAAGTAGGGAAAGCCAGTAGACCATTCAGGTATGACCTAAATCAAATCCCTTACGATTATACAGTGGAAGTGACAAATAGACTCAAGAGATTAGATCTGATAGACAGAGTGCCTGAAGAACTATGGATGGAGGTTCGTGACATTGCACAGGAGGCAGAGATCGAGACCATCCCCAAGAAAAAGAAATGCAAAAAGGCAAAATGGTTGTCTGAGGAGGCCTTACAAATAGCTGAGAAAAGAAGAGAAGTGAAAGGCAAAGGAGAAAAGGAAAGATAAACCCATTTGAGTTCAGAGTTCCAAAGAATAGAAAGGAGACATAAGAAAGCCTTCCTCAGTGATCAATGCAAAGAAATAGAGGAAAACAATAGAATGGGAAAGACTAGAGATCTCTTCAAGAAAATTAGAGATACCAAGGGTACATTTCATGCAAAAAAGAGCACAATAAAAGACAGAAATGGTATGGGCCTAACAGAAGCAAAGGATATTAAGAAGAGGTGGCAAGAATACACAGAAGAACTATACAAAAAAGATCTTTATGACCCAACCAGCCCATCCTAAAGGAAATCAGTCCTGAATATTCATTGGAAGGACTGATGCTGAAGCTGAAACTCCAATACTTGGCCACCTGATGTGAAGAACAGACTCATTGGAAAAGACCCTGATGCTGAGAAAAATTTAAGGCTGGAGGAGAAGTGGATGACAGAGGATGAGATGGTTGGATGGTATCACCGGCGCTATGGACATGAGTTTGAGTAAGCTCTGGGTTTTGGTGATTAACAGGGAAGCCTGGCGTGCTGCAGTCCATTGGGTCGCAAAGAGTCGGGCATGGCTGAGTGACTGAAGTGAACTGAACTTGAATGAAGCATATAAAAGTTTACAGAGCATAGAACAGATACATAGACTTCATCAGGCCTCTTTTGGTTTTATTCCCTCTTGTAACTCATGTAAATTGCCTTTGGGGAAAAAAATGGTCCAGCCTCATGGAATTCTCAAGTGACAGCTTAGCAGAGCTATCTTTTCAGTAATAAAAGAATTGTTACATCACAAATGGCCAAAAATCTTGTCCTGTAAAGAGGTATTTTCCAAGGAACTGAACACAGAGCAGGTTTGAGTTTCCTTAATAAAGTCCCAAACCATTGCCAGTGTAGCTACAGCCAAGGCTTCTGTCCTCATAGTCCCCCAGCTGGCACCCCATACACTCACATCTGGCCAGTGAGTCCCACTTTTGTGGCCTTTCCCAGCCCACATATTTGCTTTTGTCTTTCTCCTTACTTCATATTTGTGGGAGTGGGTTCATACTAGGTTTAAACCCACTATTCATACTAGGTTTCCTCCAACCTTTTTCCTACCCAGTCTCTAGCACTTCTCCCTATTTCTCCTACTCAATTTTTTTCAGAATTTTCACTCAAGCCTTTTTCTTCTCAACAGTTCTTTTCTGTTTCTCTAGTTCCCTCCCGTCACTTGGTCATTGATCAAAAGACACTTGTTGAGAGAGATAATAACAAGTGTTGGCAAGGATGTGAAGAAACTGGAACCTTCATACATTGCCAGTGGGAATATGCAATGGTGCAGCTGGAGAAAAAGTTCTGGCAGGAGGCATTTCAGGGAACACAGAGAATTAGGATGTGCCAGGAATCTGTCTCTATCTAGACAAAAATTATACTGACAGAATCTGTCTGATGTAACTATTTTGGAAATCTGGAGCCTATTGAAGGCTTGCAACTTCCATGGAAAGTCTTGGACAGTAAATTGCAGTCAATTTGGGCCAATTTCAGCTCTTAACACAGTAGCAGTTACCCATCCCCCCAACTCCAGCCATGTGGCAGGCAGCTGTACAGGTATTCTTTGAGCAACCTGAACACAACTTGTGGGATATGGGATGTGCAAAAAGGTTTATATTCTCTAATTATAGGGTAATTTGTGCTTTGATTATTAATTGCTGCTTCTGATCACATAGGCACAGACGAATAGGCACAAGTCATCATTGTTGTACCTCTTCCCATTGTTGCAAAACCCTCCTTTGACTAATGTGATTTCCGGGAGATTTCAAAGGCAGGTGCCATTTTACTACCCCTACATATTTTGCTTTTCCTCATTCAGAAGTCAGACATTAAAGACTAAAACATTCAAAAACTAGTGTACATACAGGAAACTAAAGGAAAATGTGGAGAGAGTCAAGAAAACAAAGTATGAACAAAATAAAAATATTAATAAAGAGAAAACCTAAAAGAAACCAAAAAGAAATTCTGGAAATGAACAGTACAAAAATTAAAATTTAAAAATTTACTAGAAGGATTCAAAGACAGTTTTGAGCAGGCAGAAAAAAGAATCTGTAAACTTAAAAACTGGACAATGGAAATTATCAAGACTGAGGAGAAAAAGAAAAAAAGATTAAACAGAGCCTGGGAGAAATAGGAACGTCATCAAAATAACAAACATTAATATCAGGGAAGTCTTAGAGGAAGAAGTAGAATAGAGAGAAATGAACAGAGAAATAATGACTGAGATCTCAAATTTGAAGAAAGGCAAGAATATGCTATACTACAACTAATATGAACACAAAGAGACCCGCACCAAGATATATTATAACCAAACTTTCAAGAGCTAAAAATAAAAAGCAAATCTTGAAAGCAGCAAGAGAGAAATGAAGCATCAGTTCCAAGTGATCCTCAATAAGTTTATAAGCAGATTTCCCATCAGAAACTCTGGAGGCCAGAAGAAAGTGGGTTAAAAGGGGGGAAAAAAAAACCCAAAAAAATCTCTCAAGCACAGTGTTCTTCCTAAACGAGGGGAAAATCAAGATCTTCCCAGAGAAAGTAAAGCTTAGCAAGTTTGTGACCACAGGACCTGCCCTGCAAGAAATGGTCAAGGGAGTCCTGTGAGGTAAAATGAAAGGACAAAGACCATAACACAAAGCTGTATGAATAAATATAAAATACAAGGACAAATATAAAAGCTAGTATTATTGTAACATTGGTTTGTAACTTTACTTTTTGTTTTCTATACATTTAGAGACTAATGCAAAAGGATGAAGTTAGAAATCAATAACAAAGTTGGAAAAATTCACAAAACTGTGGATATTAAACAACAAGCTTTTAAACAACCAGTGGATAAAATAAGAAATCACAAGGGATATTCAAAAATAATTAGAGGTAGATGAAAACAGAAACATAACATACTTAAACTTATAGTTCCCAAAAAAAGTGGTGTTAAGGGGGAAATGTATAGCTATAAGTTCTTACATTAAAAAACAAGAAAGATCTAAGATCAATAGAACAAGCTAAAATTAAAGCTAACAGAAGGAAGGAAATAATAAAGATTAGGTGAGATAAATGAAATACAGTACATATAAACAACAGAGAAAATTAATAAAACCAAAAGTTGATTCTTTGACAAGAGCAACAAAATTGGCAAGATCTAACTAGATGGGCCACTAAAAAAGAGAAAAAACTCAAATTACTAAAATCAGAAGTGAAAGTATAGACATCACTACCAATTCTATAGAAATAAAAAAGATTGTATTGTGAATGATTATACCCCAAAATACTGAATAACCTAAAATAAAAATTCCTAGAAACACAAAATCTACCAAGACTGAATCACAAAGTAAGAAATAGATTAGACCTGTAACTAGTAAGGAGACTGCATCAAAAATCTCCCAATAAATAAAAGCCCTGGATCTTATGGCTCCACTGTGAATTCTGCCAAACATTTAAGAAAGCACTAATACCAATCCTTCTCAAATTTATCAGAATATTAAAGAGGAGGGAACAGTTCCTAACTCATTCTATGAGGACAACATAACTTTGACACAAAAGCAAGACAAACATGCTACCAGAAGAGAAAACTATAGATCAATATCCCTTATGAAACTTGATGCAAAATCGTCAACAAAATACTACCAAACACAATTCAGCAGCACACTAAATGGATTATACACCTTAACCAGGCAAAATTTATCCCTGGAATACAAGGATGGCTCAGGGCTTCCCTGGTGGCTCAGAGGGTAAAGTGTCTGCCCGCAATGCGGGAGACCTTGGTTCGATTCTTGGGTCGGGAAGATCCCCTGCAGAAGGAAAAGGCAACCGACTCTGGTACTCTCGCCTGGAAAATCCCATGGACGGAGAAGCCTGGTAGGCTACAGTCCATGGGGTCGCAAAGAGTCGGACACGACTGAGCGACTTCACTTCACTCACACAAGGATGGCTCAAAATGTGAAAATCAATGTAATATGCCACATTACAAAATGAAGGAAAAAACATGATCATTTAATTTGATGCAGAAAATTTATTTGGAAGTAATTGAACATTCTTTTGTGATAAATAACCCTCAACAAAATAAGGAAACTACCTCCACATGATAAAAGCCACATATGAAAAGCTCACAGCAAACATGTGGTTAAAGACTGAAAGCTTTCTCTCCAAGATCAGAAACAAGACAAAGACAACCCCTTTCACCACTTCTATTCAACAGAGTACTAGAAGTTCTAACTAGAGCAAATAGGCAAGAAAAAGAAAGAAAAAACATCTAAATTGGAATGGGAAAATTAAAATTATCTCTGTTTGCAGATGATATGATCTTATGTAGAAAATCCTAAAGATTCTCCCAAAAAGCTGTTAGAATAAATGAATTCAATGAAGTGATACAAAGTCAACACACAAAATTAACTGCATCTTACATACAAATAAGGAATAATATGAAAAGGAAATTACAAAGGCAAATTTATACTGACATCAAAAAGTATTAAATACTTAGGAACTATCTTCAACAAGGAAGTGAAAAACTTAAATAAGAAAAACTGCAAAATATTGCTAATAGAAATGAAGATGACAAAATAAATGGAAACACATTCCATGTTCATGGATTAGAAGCCTTGATATTTTTAAAATGTCAGTATTCCCCAAATTCAATGCAATCCCTATTTAAATCCCAAAGATGTTGTTTGTAGAATTAGATAAACTCACCCTAAAATTCATATTGAATTTCAACAGAGCCCAAATAACCAAAAACAATATTGAAAAAAACAACAAAACTAGAGAACTCACATGTCCTAATTTCAATACTTACGACAAAGCCGTGGTAATCAAAAGTGTGTCACAAGGATAAACACAGACACACAGGTCAGTGTAACAGAATAACGACCCAGAAATAAGCTCTTGTATATTTGGCCAAATGATTTTTGACCATGGTGCCAATCGTTCAATAAAGAAAAGCCTTTTCAACTAAAAGTCCTGGGAAAACTGGATATCCATGTGCCAAAGAATAAAGTTGGAAAGTTGGATCCTTACTCAACACCATATATAAAAATTAGCTCCAAATGGATCAAACGTTTAATATAAGACCCAAAACAATGAAACTCTGAAAAAATATACAGAATAAAATCTTCACAACATTGTATTTGTCAATGATTTCTTAGATATGACACCAAAGGCACAGGCAACAAAAGTTAATAGCAGACAACTGGGATTTATGAAAATGTTAAATTATTTTTATTTGTATATCAAGAGACACTATTCACAGAGTAAAAAGGCAGCCTACAGATTCAGAAAAAATATTTGCAAATTATATATCTGATAAGGGATAATTGTCCAGAATACATGTATAACTCCTAAAACTCAACAACTAAAAACAAACAACGTGATTTAAAAATGGGCAAAGGACGTCAACAGATAATTTCTCTGAAGAAGCTATACAAAAGGTCAATAAGCATCTGAAAAGGTGATCAATTTCACTAATCATTCAGGAAACGCAAATAAAAACTGCAACGAGATGCCATGCCACACTCATTAAGATGGCTACATTCTAAAACAACAATGACAACGTTTTGCTGGTGAAGTAGACAAATTACAGCAGATCTGATAGAGTGCCTGATGAACTATGGACTGAGGTTCGTGACATTGTACAGGAGACAGGGATCAAGACCATCCCCATGGAAAAGAAATGCAAAAAAGGAAAATGGCTGTCTGGGGAGGCCTTACAAATAGCTGTGAAAAGAAGAGAAACGAAAAGCAAAGGAGAAAAGGAAAGATATAAGCATCTGAATGCAGAATTCCAAAGAAAAGCAAGGGGAGATAAGAAAGCCTTCCTCAGCAATCAATGCAAAGAAATAGAGGAAAACAACAGAATGGGAAAGACTAGAGATCTCTTCAAGAAAATTAGAGATACCAAGGGAACATTTCATGCAAAGATGGGCTCGATAAAGGACAGAAATGGTATGGACCTAACAGAAGCAGAATATTAAGAAGACGTGGCAAGAATAAACAGAAGAACTGTACAAAAAAGATCTTCACGACCCAGATAATCACGATGGTGTGATCACTGACCTAGAACCAGACATCCTGGAATGTGAAGTCAAGTGGGCCTTAGAAAGCATCACTACGAACAAAGCTAGTGCAGGTGATGGAATTCCAGTTGAGCTCTTTCAAATCCTGAAAGATGATGCTGTGAAAGTGCTGTACTCAATATGCCAGCAAATTTGGAAACCTCAGCAGTGGCCACAGGACTGGAAAAGATCAGTTTTTATTCCAATCCCAAAGAAAGGCAATGCCAAAGAATGCTCAAACTACCGCACAATTGCACTCAGCTCACACACTAGTAAAGTAATGCTCAAAATTCTCCAAGCCAGGCTTCAGCAATACGTGAACCGTGAACTTCCAGTTGTTCCAGCTGGTTTTAGAAAAGTCAGAGGAACCAGAGATCAAATTGCCAATATCCGTTGGATCATCGAAAAAGCAAGAGAGTTCCAGAAAAACATTTATTTCTGCTTTATTGACTATGTCAAAGCCTTTGACTGTGTGGATCACAATAAACTGTGGAAAATTCTGAAAGAGATGGGAATACCAGACCACCTGACCTGCCTCTTGAGAAATTTGTATGCAGGTCAGGAAGCAACAGTTAGAACTGGACATGGAACAACAGACTGATGCCAAATAGGAAAAGGCTGTATATTGTCACCCTGCTTATTTAACTTATGTGCAGAGTACATCATGAGAAATGCTGGGCTGGAAGAAGCACAAGCTGGAATCAAGATTACCGAGAGAAATATCAATCACCTCAGATATGCAGATGACACCACCCTTATGGCAGAAAGTGAAGAGGAACTCAAAAGCCTTTTGATGAAGGTGAAAGAGGAGAGTGAAAAAATTGGCTTAAAACTCAACATTCAGAAAACGAAGATCATGGCATCTGGTCCCATCACTTCATGGCAAATAGATGGGGAAACAGTGGAAACACTGTCAGACTTTATTTTTTTGGGCTCCAAAGTCACTGCAGATGGTGACTGCAGCCATGAAATTAAAAAACAATTACTCCTTGGAAGGAAAGTTATGACCAACCTAGATAGCATAGTCAAAAGCAGAGACATCACTTTGCCAACAAAGGTCCGTCTAGTCAAGGCTATGATTTTTCCTGTGGTCATGTATGGATGTGAGAATTGTACTGTGAAGAAAGCTGAGCGCCAAAGAATTGATGCTTTGAACTGTGGTGTTGGAGAAGACTCTTGAGAGTCCCTTGGACTGCAAGGAGATCCAACCAGTCCATTCTGAAGGAGATCAGCCCTGGGATTTCTTTGGAAGGAATGATGCTAAAGCTGAAACTCCAGTACTTTGGCCACCTCATGTGAAGAGTTGACTCATTGGAAAAGACTCTGATGCTGGGAGGGATTGAGGGCAGGAGGAGAAGGGGACGACAGAGGATGAGATGGCTGGATGGCATCATTGACTCGATGGACATGAGTCTGAGTGAACTCCGGGAATTGGTGATGGACAGGGAGGGCTGGTGTGCTGCGATTCATGGGGTTGCAAAGAGTCGGACACGACTGAGCGACTGAACTGAACAGCAGTGTTGCTGGTAGGGCAAAATGGTAAAGTTACTGTGGAAAACACTATGGGGGTACTTCAAAAAATGAAAAATAGAAATAGTATATGATCTGGTAATACCACATTTGGGTATATACCCCAAAGAAATGAAAGCAGAGTCTCAAAGAAATATTTTTACATCCATGTACACAGCAGCACCATTCACAATAGCTAAAATATGGAAGAAATTCAAATGTCCATTACCAATGAATAGATAAGCAAAATGTGGTATATACATGCAATGAAATATTTTTCAGCCTTAAAAAGGAAGGAACTTCTGCAATATGCTACAACATGGATGAGCGTTAAGGATATTATGCTAAGTGAAATAAGCTGGTCACAAAAAAATAAACATAGGATCCCACCTATATAAGGTACTTGTTGTTATTTAGTCACTAAAGTCAGGTCCAACTCTTATGCAACCCCATGGACTGTAGCCCACCAGGCTCCTCTGTCCATGGGATTTCCCACGCAAGAATACCAGAGTGGGTTGCCATTGCCTTCTCCAGGGGATCTTCCTGACCTAGGGATCCAAAGGCACAGGCAACAAAAGTAATAGCAGACAACTGGGATTTATGAAAATCCCAGTCTGGGTCTCCTGCATTGGCAGGTGGATTCTTTACTGCTGAGCTACCAGGGAAGCCCATATGAAGTACTTAAAAGTTGTCAAAATCATGGAGAAAGTAGAATAGTGGTTGGCAGGGGCTAGAGGGAAGGGAAAAGAGGGAGCTGTTATTTAATAGGCACAGAGTTTCAGATTTGTAAGATTTGTGGGAATGGATGATGTGATGGTTACACATCAGTGTGAATGTGATTTAATACCACTTCACTGTACACTTAAAAGTAGTCAAGATGGTAAATTTTACATCACAAGTATTTTAACACATTTTTTTCACATCAGTAACTGAAAATAGTGAGGACAGAGCTGTAAAGGAGCAGAGTTATTTTATGCCATTGAATTAAAGCTGACATAAATTCAAATTAAGCCTTCCTAGGTGGTGCTGATGGTAAAGAACCATTTGATCCCTGAGTGGAGAAGATCCCCTGGAGGAGGGCATGGCAACCTACTCCAGTCTTCTGGAGAATACTATAGACAGAGGAGCCTGGTGGGCTAAGGTCCACAGAGTCACAAAGAGTTGGACACAACTGAAGCGACTTGGCAGGCACACAGGCAAATTCAAATTAGAGTGATTTAATGTGAGGGTTTTAAATGTAATCACCATGGTAATCACAAAGAAAACAGAACATGAAAGAAACACAACTGTGATCACTGAAAGATGAATGGATAAACAAAACACGGTGTATGCATACAATGGAATTCTTCAGCCTTAAAAAGGAAATATTGACACAGGCTCCAACATAGATGAACCTGGAGGACATTATTCTAAGTGAAATAAGCCAGCCACAAAAAGACAAATTCTGTGTGATTCCACTCATGAAGTATCTAGAGCAGTCAAATTCATAAAAACAGAAAGTAGAATGGGGTTCCTGGGGGCCTGAGAGAAAGGAGGAATGAGGAGTTATTGTTTAGTAGGTACAGAGTTTTGATTTTGCAAGATGAAAAGAGTTTTGGACTATGGTACACTTCAAAAATGGCTAAGATGGCAAAAATTATATAATGTGTATTTTACCATAATAAAAAAGGGGCAGGGGAGTAGCTGAGTTTCTGAAAATAGGTGTGTGGGTGATGGGACTGCTTAAGCCTTCAGAGCTCAGAAGTATGCACTCTGGAGTGTAGTCTTCTATGTGCTTTCATGTGGATGATTTTGCTTGGACCTCACAGTCACTCTGTGAAGAAGGTAGATCCTTAATTCCCCATTTTAAACATTAGGAACCTGAAAAAAAAAAAAACCTGGGACTTCCACTGTGATTTTTCAAACTGAAGCCAAAATGGATGAAAGAATGTTCTGTACCCACTGGCCTAACCGGTTTATGGCATCGTTAGCATTTTCAGCCTTTCCTTACAGAGTGCATGGAACAGAAACTGAGGCAAACCTTTGTTAGGACAAGAACAGATCAGGGTCCAGGCCAAGCATTGGCTAGAACACTGCGAACATCTCAGAAGCCCTGGGCTAAGAGGTGAGTATTATTGAGCATGTATCATGCACCAGGAAACACTTTACAAGGGTAGTTTTGTTCTATCCCCACAGCTACCCTGGGTAGTATAACATACAGACTACCCAGTTCTTCTAAGGGACACAGGGTTAATTAGCTCACCACATCTGTTCAACTAGAAAGAGATGGAATCAGGACTTGAACTTACACAGGCCACTCGGGAAACTACATCCATAGTCTCCCCCCACACTGCGTTTGCCCAGAGTTGGCAACATGGGGAAGACCAGAACCCCAATTTTGCCATGCATAACATGGCAGGATGAGCTGGAGGACTAAATCCCTGGAGCCCTAAAATGTTAGTGTGAGCTGCCATGTAAAGCAGATACAAGGAGCCAAGGAGGAGGGATGGTGAAACAACACACCCACAGGCTCCCAAAGTGAAAGTGCAAGTCGCTCAGTTGTGTCTGACTCTTTTGTGACCCCATGAATTGTAGCCCGCCAGGCTCTTCTGTCCATGGAATTCTCCAGGCAAGAATACTGGAGTGGGTAGCCATTCCCTTCTCCAGGGGATCTTCCTGACCCAGGGACCAAACCTGGGCCTCCTGCATTGCAGGCAGATTCTTTACCATCCAAGCCACCAGGGAAGCCCTCAGGCTCCTAAGCCAGAACTAAAGCAATTATGCTGTGTGCCAAGCTGCATGTTTGGAATATGTGTCTGAGACATGGACATTAAGGGTCAGAGCAGCAGAGTAGGCTGATCATCAAAAAGACCATGAAATAAGAAAAAGGATATATGTTTCGCTTTTTATCTTTTCTTTAGCCCTTGAAAAATTAAAAGTTTATTTATGTGGAAATACATAATATACATAAATGCAAATGTATATAATATACAAATCCATAACTTATATAAAATATGTTTTATATGAATAAATTTATGAAAGTGAAAGTCACTCAATCGTGTCTGACTCTGCGACCCCATGGACTATACAGTCCATGGAATTCTCCAGGCCAGAATACTAGAGTGGGTAGCCTTTCCCTTCTCCAGGGGATCTTCCCAACCCAGGAATTGAACCAGGGTCTCCTGCATCGCAGGCAGATTCTTTACCAGCTGAGCCAACAAGGGAAATCCAAGAATACTGAAGTGGGTAGCCTATCCCTTCTCTAGCAGATCTTCCCGACCCAGGAATTGAACTGGGGTCTCCTGCATTGCAGGTGGATTCTTTACCAACTGAGCTATCAATGAAGCCACAAATACATGTATATTATATACTATACATAAATGTACAATAGTTTGCAGCCCATATAAAAATATAATATGGTATATAAGTGAAGTGAAGTGAAGTGAAGTCGCTCAGTCGTGCCCGACTCTTTGCGACCACATGGATAGTAGCCTGCACCAAGCTCCTCCGTCCATGGGATTTTCAAGGCAAGAAGTACTGGAGTGGGTTGCCATTTCCTTCTCCAATATGGTATATAGATGCACAACTGAGCTACACACACACACGTTTTATATAATACATATATTTATATTTTGTATTAATATGGTATATAAATGCATATTAATACAAAATATAAATATATGTATTATATAAAACATGTGTGTGTGTAGCTCAGTTGTGTCCAACTCTTTGTGATCCCATGGACTGTAGCCCGCTAGGCTCCTCTGTCCCTGGAATTTTCCAGGCAAGAATATTGGAGTGGATTGCCATTTTCTTCTCCAGGAGATCTTCCCTACCCAGGGATTGAACCTGTGTCTCTTGTGTCTCCTCATTGGCAGGTGGATTCTTTACCACTGTACCACCAGGAAGCCCTATATAAAACATATATTTATAGAAATAAATATATATATAAGTGTAAATTTCAGTTCACAGCATGGTGTTTACATTTCTTTCCTGATAGCTTACTCCTGTTTCTTTCTATAATGTGTTTAGTATAAGTCTTTGGTTATATGCTGCTACCGCTGCTGCTAAGTCGCTTCAGTTGTGTCCGACTCTGTGCAACCCCATAGACGGCAGCCCACCAGGCTCCCCCATCCCTGGAATTCTCCAGGCAAGAACACTGGAGTGGGTTGTCATTTCCTTCTCCAATGCATGAAACTGAAAAGTTAAAGTGGAGTCGCTCAGTCGTGTCCGACTCTTTGCGGTTGGTTATATATGTAGTCTCAAAAAGTATATCCTGTTTTTTAGTTTTACCCGTAAGATTTTTTTTGTTTATACAAATGGCATGTGCTTTAAAAGTTTGTTTTATGTCCTACTTTTATCATCTAGTACTTAATTTTAAAGTTATATCCATGTTGAGTGTGTGTGGAGGGGGGATATTTTAGCAACCAAGTGAGATTCTAGTATGCATCTGTCTTACTGAAGATCCCTGCAAGGAAGACCCTGAGATGTGAGTGCATCTCAGAATGAGGGTTCAAGTGGCTTATTTAGGAGATGACCCCTATAAACCCCTGATTGCAGTGGGGAAGTGGGCAAGAGAGAGAAGGAAGTTGGTGAAGGGCATGTTGCCAAATCAGTTCCTTCCGTGGCACTTCTGGCCTGCCCTGAAAACAGGCAAAGCAAACCAGATGAAGTCCCACAGGCGCTGGCAGAGAAATGGTAAGTGTGGGGTGTTGTGGAGTGGGGGGGAGGTACAAACAGCCTTTGCTACAGCATCATTCACAATCATTCCCCTTTAGACAGACCTTAGCTTTTTCCTACCACATATCATCTCAGTTCAGTTCAGCCACTCAGTTGTGTCCGACTCTCTGCGACCCAATGGACTGCAGCATGCCAGGTCTCTCTGTCCATCACCAACTCCCAGAGTTTACTCAAACTCATGTCCATCAAGTCAGTAATGCCATCCAACCATCTCATCCTCTGTCGTCCACTTCTCCTCACACCTTCAATCTTTCCCAGCATCAGGGTCTTTTCCAATGAGTCACTTCTTCACATCAAGTGGCCAAAGTATTGGAGTTTCAACTTCAACATCAGTCCTTCCAATGAACACTCAGGACTGATTTCCTTTAGGATGGACTGGTTGGATCTCCTTGCAGTCCCAGGGACTCTCAAAAGTCTTCTCTAACACCACAGTTCAAAAGCATCAATTCTTCGGTGCTCAGCTTTCTTTGTAGTCCAACTCTCACATTCATATATGACTACTGGGAAAACCATAGCCTTGACTAGATGGACCTTTGTTGGCAAAGTAATGTCTCTGCTTTTTAATATCCTGTCTAGGTTGGTCGTAGCTTTTCTTCCAAGGAGTAAGCATCTTTTAATTTCATGGCTGAAGTCACCCTCTGAAGTGACTTTGGAGCCCCAAAAAATAAAGTCTGACACTGTTTCCACTGTTTACCCATCTATTTGCCATAAAGTGATGGGACCAGATGCCAAGATCTTAGTTTTCTAAATGTTGAGCTTGAAGCCAACTTTTTCACTCTGCGCTTTCACTTTCATCAAGAGGCTCTTTAGTTCTTCTTTTCTTTCTGCCATAAGGGTGGTGTCATCTGCATATCTGAGGTCATTGACATTTCTCCCGGCAATCTTGATTCCAGCTTGAGCTTCATCCAGCCCAGCATTTCCATGATGGTACTCTGCATACAAGTTAAATAAGCAGGGTGACAATATACAGCCTTGACGTACTCCTTTCCCTATTTGGAACCAGTTTGTTGTTCCATCTTCAGTTCTAACTGTTGCTTCCTGACCTGCATACAGATTTTTCAAGAGGCAGGTCAGGTGGTCTGGCATTCCCATCCCTTTAAGAATTTTCCACAGTTTATGTGATCCACACAGTCAAAGGCTTTGGCATAATCAATAAAGCAGAAATAGATGTTTTTCTGGAACTCTCTTGCTTTTTTGATGATCCAGCGGATGTTGGCAATTTGATCTCTGGTTCCTCTGCCTTTTCTAAAACCAGCTTGAACATCAGGAAGTTCACAGTTCACGTATTGCTGAAGCCTGGCTTGGAGAATTTTGAGCATTACTTTACTAGCGTATGAGATGAGTGCAATTGTGCAGTAGTTTGAGCATTCTTTGGCATTGCCTTTCTTTGGGATTGGAATGAAAACTGACCTTTTCCAGTCCTGTGGCCACTGCTGAGTTTTCCAAATTTGCTGGCATATTGAGTGCAGCACTTTCACAGCATCATCTTCCAGGATTTGAAATAGCTCCACTGGAATTCCATCACCTCCACTAGCTTTGTTCGTAGTGATGCTTTCTAAGGCCATCATTCATAATTGCCAAAACTTGGAAGCAATCAAGACATCCTTAAGAAGGAGAACAGATTAATAAACTGTGATACATCCAGATAATGGAATATTATTCAGCACTAAATACAAATGAACTATGAAGCTATGAAAAGATGTGGAGGAACCCTAAATGCATATCACTGAATGAAAGGAGGCAATCTGAAAAGGCTACAAACCCTATGATTCCAACTTTATGACATTCTGGAAATGCAAAACTATGGAGCTGAAACTCCAATACTTTGGCCACCTGATGCAAAGAGCTGACTCATTTGAAAAGACCCTGATGCTGGGAAAGATTGAGGGCAGGGGGAGAAGGGGACGACAGAGGATGAGATGGTTGGATGGCATCACCGACTCAATGGACATGGGTTTGGGTGGACTCTGGGAGTTGGTGATGGATAGGGAAGCCTGGCGTGCTGCAGCTCATGGGGTCACAAAGAGTCAGACATGACTGAGCGAATGAACTGGAACTGCCCAAGGTTAGAAAAGAGCAATAGATGAACAGTTTCGAGCACAAGAGACTTTTAGAGCAGTAAAGCTATTCTATATGTTACTATAATGCTGTATACATGTCATTATAAATTCGTCAAAACCCATAGAATCTACATCAAAAATGAACCCTAATATAGCCTGTTGGCTTTGTGTGATAATGATGTATCCATGTAGGTTCATCAATTGCAACAAACATACCTATCTGGTGGTGGGTGTTAATAATCAATTTTTACAGTGGAGTAGACTGTGCCTTGTATGGAGAGAGAGTAAATGTGAAATTTCTGTACTTTCTGCTCAGTTTTGCTGTGAACCTAAAACTACTCTAAAAAATAGCATATTCCTTGAAAAAACAAACAAAAACAACCACAAGTAGCAAAGACATGAACAACAGTGTTCTGCTGTTATCTGTATGGTGATTACATTGCTGATTTTCCTTATAGAGAGTGAAGACGTGTTTTAGATATGTTAATAAATTTCTAACCGCCTGCTCATTCCCTTGGGATTTTATAACTCATTGGGAAACCTACTTACTCTTCATCAAAAAACAGTTTTAGGACTTAAATCCACATTTAATCACAGAAATAAAAAGGAACACAGCATTAAAGTCGGTAGCCTGGTAAACCTCTGATATGCTATTGTGCAAGCCTATCATGGAGAAATCCAGCTAAGAGAAATCCAGCAAAGGAGATCAACATGTTGTCAAACTTGTCCTACTTCTTGTGGATCCTGAATGCTTGACTCCAGAAACCTGGCACTTAATTTTAATCAAGATTTTCAAGAAGACACAGAACATGCCTACTTTCCTTGGTTCTGTCACCATTTCCCACCAAAACAAGATGCACTCTGGGCTCAGGACTAGCATTACCACACACCTAAACTCTTCCATGTTTAAAATAAAGAAAGAGTGGTTATTAATGATCTCCAGTCTGTGACATTAAAAAACAAACAAACTCAGTTTGAGAGCTTGAGCTTGCAGACAAAAAGCACAATAGGATTTCATATTAAAAATCTAACTAAACCTAACTTGGTCCAGAATTTGGGTGAAGGAAGGGTTTCGTGGTTCCACCTAGGAGGTCCTGGACCGTGCATTTGGAGGGCCTTTTGTACAAGGTGGAGAACAAGCTGACTTTCAAATCAAGTAATGATGAGAAGTGAGGAGAATAGGGACTCTAAGGAGTTTAGCGCCCCCGTTGGCCTCCACTTGGCACTGCCCTGATTTCACCACCTCCTTTGTGAGCTAGCACTTGGACCAATGGCAGCTCATGATGGGCTCTCCCTTCCCAGACGCTGAGGTCATACTGACTCACTGTGTATGTGCCAGCCTTTTTTGAAACCTTGAAGAAATATGCCCCCATCATGCCTGATGTTTTGTTCTGACAAAATATAAAACTCCTGAAAACTACATTTCCCTGGAGGATTTTCTCAGAGGAATTTGAGAAGATGTCTTCTGAGCTATTGTCCCCAGTTTGAGTAGACTAAAACTCTCCTCTATTCTTATCATAAATTTGTTTATTCATTATTTCCATTGACCCCAGCAATCATAGTAAGCACCTTGTCAAACCCTTTTGCATACATATCAGGAAACTGAGGTCAGGAAAGGCAGAATGACTCACCTGAGGACATCAACTGAATAAGTAGCAAGTACAGAAGGGAGTGTTGTTGGAAAAGGTGTTGAAGAAGACTCTTGAGAGTCCCTTGGACTGCAAGGAGATCCAACCAGTCCATCCTAAAGGAAATCAGTCCTGAGTATTCATTGGAAGGACTGATGCTGAAGCTGAAACTCCAATACTTTGGGCACCTGATGCAAAGAACTGACTCATTGGAAAAGACCCTATGCTGGGAAAGATTGAAGGCAGGAGGAGAAGGGGACGACAGAGGATGAGATGGTAGGAGGGCATCACTGACTTTGATGGACATGAGTTTGAGCAAGCTCCAGGAGCTGGTGATGGACTGGGAAGCCTGGCGTGCTGCAGTCCATGGAGTTGCAGAGTAGGACACGACTGAGTGACTGAACTGAACTGAACAGAAGGGAGGTCAGTCACCAATAGGTCACCCTTGTTCACTGTGCCAAGATCAGAGATCAGATCAGATCAGATCAGTTGCTCAGTTGTGCCCAACTCTCTGCGACTCCATGAATTGCAGCACATCAGGCCTCCCTGTCCATCACCAACTCCCGGAGTTCACTCAGACTCACGTCCATCGAGTCAGTGATGCCATCCAGCCATCTCATCCTCTGTCATCCCCTTCTCCTCCTGCCCCCAAATCCCTCCCAGCATCAGAGGCTTTTCCAATGAGTCAACTCTTCGCATGAGGTGGCCAAAGTACTGGAGTTTCAGCTTTAGCATCATTTCTTCCAAAGAACACCCAGGACTGATCTCCTTCAGAATGGACTGGTTGGATCTCCTTGCAGTCCAAGGGACTCTCAAGAGTCTTCTCCAACACCACAGTTCAAAAGTATCAATTCTTCGGCGCTAAGCTTTCTTCACAGTCCAACTCTCACATTCATACATGACCACAGGAAAAACCATAGCCTTGACTAGACGAACCTTTGTTGGCAAAGTAACGTCTCTGCTTTTGAATATGCTATCTAGGTTGGTCATAACTTTCCTTCCAAGGAGTAAGCGTCTTTTACTTCATGGCTGCAGTCACCATCTGTAGTGATTTTGGAGCCCAGAAAAACAAAGTCTGACACTGTTTCCACTGTTTCCCCATCTATTTCCCATGAAGTGGTGGGACCGGACGCCATGATCTTTGTTTTCTGAATGTTGAGCTTTAAGCCAACTTTTTCACTCTCCACTTTCACTTTCATCAAGAGGCTTTTGAGTTCCTCTTCACTTTCTGCCATAAGGGTGGTGTCATCTGCATATCTGAGGTTATTGACATTTCTCCCAGCAATCTTGATTCCAGCTTGTGCTTCTTCCAGTCCAGCGTTTCTCATAATGTACTCTGCATATAAGTTAAATAAACAGGGTGACAATATACAGCCTTGACGAACTCCTTTTCCTATTTGGAACCAGTCTGTTGTTCCATGTCCAGTTCTAACTGTTGCTTCCTGACCTGCATACAAATTTCTCAAGAGGCAGATCAGGTGCCCATCTGAATCCCATCTCTTTCAGAATTTTCCACAGTTTATTGTGATCCACACAGTCAAAGGCTTTGGCATAGTCAATAAAGCAGAAATAGATGTTTTTCTGGAACTCTCTTGCTTTTTCTATGATCCAGCAGATGTTGGCAATTTGATCTCTGGTTTCTCTGCCTTTTCTAAAACCAGCTTGAACATCAGGAAGTTCACAGTTCACATATTGCTGAAGCCTGGCTTGGAGAATTTTGAGCATTACTTTACTAGCATGTGAGATGAGTGCAATTGTGTGGTAGTTTGAGCATTCTTTGGCATTGCCTTTCTTTGGGATTGGAATGAAAACTGACCTTTTCCAGTCCTGTGGCCACTGCTGAGTCTTCCAAATTTGCTGGCATATTGAGTGCAGCACTTTCACAGCATCATCTTTCAGGATTTGGAATAGCTCAACTGGAATTCCATCACCTCCACTAGCTTTGTTCATAGTGATGCTTTCTAAGGCCCACTTGACTTCACATTCCAGGATGTCTGGCTCTAGGTCAGTGATCACACCATTGTGATTATCTGGGTCGTGAAGATCTTTTTTGTACAGTTCCTCTGTGTATTCTTGCCATCTTTTCTTAATATCTTCTGCTTCTGTTAGGTCCATACTATTTCTGTCCTTTATCGAGCCCAGATGAATTGCATCAATTCTCTAACTCCTTCCTTTAACTCTGGTGGTTGACGTGTGAGGAAGAAATGAGGTGAAATCATAAGCACGGCTTGGAGAGTCTTTTTGCCTTATTCCCTGATTATATTTTTGTTCAGGGTACATATGAATGCTTTTTTCACCCTAGATGACCCAGATGAAACTGTAGGTATATGTGTTTGGTCCATCTCAGCTGGAAATCCTGGCAAGTCACCTGGTCGCTCTCTAAATTGGCTCTGAATACAGACTTCAACTTCCTGATAAAGGGTCCCTGCCCTTCTGTCCCCACTGAAACTGGAACTTCCCCAATGATGATAGCAAATGTTAGTTATTACTGTCTATTACTATGCTAGATGCTTCATATTTACGAAACCGTCTTATCTTCATGACAATCTAAGCGGAAATTACTATTCCCATGGTACAGATAAGAAAACTAAGAAAGCAGAGGGATTTGTTTTAATGTGCTGAGAGCGTGAAAAGCTAAGACAGGAGACCAGATCCATTCAACTGGGCTTGGACTACAGTCATTCCCCCATTCTGTGGACTGTCACTTCCTGTCCCCATTCCAGTTCTCAGACATGTGCCTGCAGCCCTCCCAAAGAATCAAACTTAAATTTTTTTGATTCCATGAATGCATCACACATGGAACCCAAGCTGGATTCACAGCCTAGGGATGCTTGACTGTCTAATAGAGAGGACTGATATGATTACTTGATTATAAGTCTTCATCTAGTAAAAGAATGTAATAGATGAAAAACAGAAGAAAGGAGAAGTGAGGAAGGGAGAAAGAGAAAGAAACTATACTGCATATCTCACTACCCTGGGGGTATTCAAAGTAATGCAAAGTAGTGTATCGATATATACATGCATACACACACACATATACACAAATGCATTTATATATGCAGGAGTGTGCAGACATAAATATATAGGTAATGTATATATTTGACTCTAATGTATAAAACTGATAAGGATTGGTTGTACATGATTGTGAGTCACTGAAACTAAATGCATGTGAAAAGATGCTTCCTGAATGACAAATGCAAGTCATCCATCTCAACCAGTAGAACTGGAAGAGAGGATGCTTGTGCATCCTGTGACTACCTGGTGGGATCTGAGTAGCTCTGACTTCTCTTCTTTCCTGTCATCAAGGAATGTCTCTAGCTGTGCTGGGTGGGAAGTGCCCTATCCCTGCCCCTGTGCCGCTGCCCACGGTGTTCCCATTTCCTGAAAACCTCATCACCAACTCCCTACCCAACCCCTCAGTTCATCCTCTTTCTCCTTAAGTGGTCCAGCTTAAGTCTTCCTACTCCAGGAATATTTTCCCTGATCAACACAAGCTCACAATTCTTCTCTTGTCTGAAACTCTATACAACGAGCTCTTCTCTACCATTACTTTGAGGTTGCTATGAGGAGTTTGGAGGTAAGCTTCCAGCACTAAGTCTAAAACATGACAGGTACTCAAAAACTGTTACTGTTACAGAGTAACAGTAAGGGTCTAAGTGAATTTAGGTTATGTGCCAGGCACAGTTCTGAGCACTTAGCATGTTCTGTCTTGTTCTATCCTGTTTATTATTCCACAGTCACCCATGGAAATGATTTCCACCATCATCCCAGCCTGACAGATAAGGAAATGAGGCACACAGCTAGGAAGGGTGTATGTGGGGCTTAACTCATCCTCCTAACCACCTTGCATCCTCTTTCTCTCCCCAACACTAAGCATAGATCGTAAAAGGTCAGAAGCCTCACTTGCAAAATAGTCTCTTCTTTTTAAAAATATTTTTACAAATTTTGTTGATTTACAGTGTTGAGTAAACTTCCTTTTCCCCTCAAACTTTAATTTCTGCTGTACAGCAAAGTGACTCAGTTATACATATAAATATTCTTTTTCATATTCTTTTCCATTATAGTTTATCATAGGACAGTAACTATACTGGGTTGGCCAAAAAGTTTGTTTGGATTTTCTTGTAACATAGAAAACTCAAATGGACTTTTCTGGTCAACTCATTCCCTGGGCTAAAAGTAGGATCTTGTTGTTTATCCATCCTAGATATAATCAGTTCAGTTCAGTTCAGTTCAGTCGCTCAGTCATGTCCAACTCTTTGCAACCCCATGAATTGCAGCATGCCAGGCCTCCCTGTCCATCACCATCTCCCGGAGTTCACTCAAACTCATGTCCATCGAGTCGGTGATGCCATCCAGCCATCTCATCCTCTGTCATCCCCTTCTCCTCCTGCCCCCAATCCCTCCCAGCATCGGAGTCTTTTCCAATGAGTCAACTCTTCGCATGAGGTGGCCAAAGTACTGGAGTTTCAGCTTTAGCATCATTCCTTCCAATGAACACCCAGGGCTGATCTTCTTTAGAATGGACTGGTTGGACCTCCTTGCAGTCCAAGGGACTCTCAAGAGTCTTCTCCAACACTACAGTTCAAAAGCATCAATTCCTTGGCACTCAGCTTTCTTCACAGTCCAACTCTCACATCCATACATGACCACAGGAAAAACCATAGCCTTGACTAGACGGACCTTTGTTGGCAAAGTAATGGCTCTGCTTTTCAATATGCTATCTAGGTTGGTCATAACTTTTCTTCCAAGGAATTTCATGGCTGCAGTCACCATATTTTGCATCTAAAATAGAACTTCCTTTTGTCCAAGCCCAAGGCCCCTGGTGGTTTTAAGCTCAGGGTTCTGTTTTTATGAGCAGCAGAGCTGAGAAGTGCAGTGTTCCTGGGACTTCCCTCTAAACAACATGCTTTTCACCACCCAACACAAAGACACAACACCAGAGTACAACAAATACTAACAACAGGGTTTTTTCTCTTGAGCATATTCATTTTAGTGGTTCATATTCATTTTCAAGTTTCCTACAAGCAGCTTCTGTGTTAAATTTGACTCCTCAGATCTCACGTGAACTCTTCACTCTTTTTTCCTTCCCTGCTACTGCTGCTGCTAAGTCGCTTCAGTCGTGTCCAACTCTGCGTGACCCCATGGATGGCAGCCCACCAGGCTCTGCCATCCCTGGGATTTTCCAGGCAAGATGCATGAGAGTGAAAAGTGAAAGTGAAGTCGCTCAGTCATGTCCAACTCTTTGCGACCCCATGGACTCCAGCCCACCAGGTTCCTCCGTCCATGGGATTTTCCAGGCAAGAGTACTGGAGTGGGTTGCCATTGCCTTCTTCATTTTCCTTCCCTAGTAAATTAGATTTGCTAGACGGAGGTTCGTGACATTGTACAGGAGACAGGGATCAAGACCATTCCCAAGAAAAAGAAATGCAAAAAAGCAAAATGGATGTCTGAGGAGGCTTTGCAAATAGCTGTGAAAAGAAGAGAAGTGAAAAGCAAAGGAGAAAAGGAAAGATAGAAGCATCTGAATGCAGAGTTTCAAAGAATAGCAAGGAGAGATAAGAAAGCCTTCCTCAGCGATCAATGCAAAGAAATAGAGGAAAACAACAGAATGGGAAAGACTAGAGATCTCTTCAAGAAAATTAGAGATACCAAGGGAACATTTCATGCAAAGATGGGCTCGATAAAGGACAGAAATGGTATGGACCTAACAGAAGCAGAAGATATTAAGAAAAGATGGCAAGAATACACAGAAGAACTGTACAAAAAAGATCTTCACAACCAAGATAATCACGATGGTGTGATCACTCACCTAGAGCCAGATATCCTGGAATGTGAAGTCAAGTGGGCCTTAGAAAGCATCACTATGAACAAAGCTAGTGGAGGTGGTGGAATTCCAGTTGAGCTATTTCAAATCCTGAAAGATGATGCTGTGAAAGTGTTGCACTCAATATGCCAGCAAATTTGGAAAACTCAGCAGTGGCCACAGGACTGGAAAAGGTCAGTTTTCATTCCAATCCCAAAGAAAGGCAATGCCAAAGAATGCTCAAACTACCACACAATTGCACTCATCTCACACGCTAGTAAAGTAATGCAAAATAAAAAGTTTAAAGTTTGGGGAAAAAAGGAAAAAAGAAAAGAAAGTGTTTATTCTTTCACAGGAAACAAAATTCAACCAAAATCCTATTTCCGGAAAAAACAAAATAGAATATCAGTTCAGTCACTCAGTCGTGTATTGGGATATAGCCTATTAATGGGGCTTCTCTGGTAGCTCAGCTGGTAAAGAATTCGCCTGCAATGCAGAAGTCCCCAGTTTGATTCCTGGGTCACAAAGATCCCCTGGAGAAGGGCTAGGGTACCCACTCAAGTATTCTTTGGCTTCCCTGGTGGCTCAGACGGTAAAGAATCTGCCTGCAATGCGGGAGACCTGGGTTTGATACCTTGGTTGGGAAGATCCCCTGGAGGAGGGCATGACAACCCACTCCAGTATTCTGGCCTGGAGAATCCCCATAGCAGAGCCTGGCAAGCTACAGCCCATAGGGTCACAAAGAGTCAGACACGATTGAGTCACCAAGCATAGCACAGCACATAGCCTATTGACAATGTTGTGGTAGTTTCAGGTGAACAGTGAAGGGATTCAGCCATACATATACATGTATCCATTCTCCCCCAAACCACTTTTAAGTGGGTAAAATTCTATTCTTCAGAGGAAGTGGACAAAAGTTCATCAGTAGAAGCCAGCATAGATCTGGGCTAATTCTAAGTTGGCACTGGGTCACCCTTCGTGCCTGATACAGGGTCAAATACGCTGAGCAACTGTCTGTCTGAGAGATGAAAATCCCACAACTGCTGCTGGGGTGAGTCCCCCCTGATGGCCCAGATGCATGTCTGGGCCCAATGTTCACTCCTGGCAGCTCCACACACTGCCCTGCAATGGGTACTGGAGCTGCCTCCAGTTCAGACACAGCAAGCTCACTCAGGAGTCACTGAGGGGCCACTCAGGGCTCTCCCATTTGGCTCAATGAACCTTCAAGAAATTAGGCCAGTAGGATCACTTTCTGCCTTCCAGATATTTATCTGATATGACCTTTGAGAGGTACATAGTGGTAGTATTAAAGATTACCCATTAAGATAAGACCTTACGTGTGTGTGTGTGTACAGGGGTGCTCAGTCATGTCCGACTCTTTGTGATCCCATGGACTGTAGCCCACCAGGGTCCTCTGTCCATGGAATTTTCCAGGCAAGAATATTGGAGTGGATTGCCATTCCCTTCTCTAGGGGATCTTCCTGACCCAGGAATCAAACCAGCACCTCTTACATCTCCTGCTTTAGCAAGCGGATTCTTTACCACTGGGGCCACCTGGGAAGCCCAAGAGAAGGCTGATTCTCATTAAAAACTAATACAGTCATTTGAAAAAATGTTTCTGTTTTGCTCATTATAGGGAACTGAGATAGAATTTGACTCTTGACCCTGGGCCCTTACACTGGCCTCCGAACCAGGACAGCCTCTGCCCCAGGGTTTCCCAGACTAGCTTTAATCCATCAACTCCTCCTATTCAGAGGACCTGTCTGTAACAGGTCTCCTAAAAGACAGTGAAGGGTTAAGGGGTCCCAGCTCATGCAACTAACTTATCCCTGCTTCTCTTACCTTGATGGGTAACAGCTGGACTACAGGAAGTAATGATATTTGCAACTCCTAGAAAAGAAGGTGATTACAAATTAACCCAATGTAAATATAATAAAACAAAAGCATGTCATCATAAAACAGAGAGGTGCACAATTGTTTTTCTTTTACAACAGGTCTCTGTCTCTAACTACCTGGATGACTTTGAACAAGTCACTTTATCCCCTCTCCTTCCGGCCTGGATTTTTTCCCTCTGAAAAATGATCAAACTTGAGCTTAATGGTTTCTTAATTCCCTTTGTGCCCTGCAGTCCCAGGCACTCTGGCCTGTTGTGCAGGTATGATGGCTTCTTAGTGGCTGAGACATCAAATAGAGCAGTATTGTCTATCAGGTACTTGCAGCCACAACTTGATTTAATTTAACTTAACCTATATTTCATAAGGTAGATATTGTTCCTATTACACAGATGAGAATACAGAGGTTTAAAGAGAATAAATGATTTACCAAGGCTCCTAGAGCTGGTTAAGTGGTAGAGCTTGGGTTCAAACTTTGAAAACGTATGCTTTTGGTGGCTCCGCAGTGAGATCCTGCCACTATGCTAGACACTGGAGTAATAACCCAGTTGCACAGCAGTTACCACCGGCCAGCCCACTGTTCAAAGCACTTTACGTATGCTAACTCACCTAATCCTCACAACAGTCTCATCCCATTTCACAGCTGGGGAAACTAGGGCACAGAGAGGTTAAGCAACCCAAGGTTAAAGAGCTGGTATATATAGGAGGGAAATTCATAAGCACAGACAGTAACTTAAAACAGGGTTTCTCCTTTAAAATACAGTATGGAAATACTGTTTTTTTCACATGTATCTCTGTAGACTATTGGCACAGAAGACTGTCCACTACCAAATCATCTACCCTTTAAGACTTCCTCTAAGATTCTGTTCCCTAAGAAACTCAAGTTACAGGGTCATCTCAGGACGCTTAGGTTGAGTATGTGATAAAATACATTAGTTTCTAAAAATTAATTTATCCTTCTTTAAGAGGGCTCTCCTAATTATGTTAATCTGGACTTTTAGAAAAATGTGTAATAGTTATCCAAGACTTGAAAGATAAATAGGATTCTATGACATTAAGAATTGTTTATTTATAGTATCCTGAACTGAAACAATAATTTCACCAAGCATAAAATAAACTCTTGTTTAAGTAAAATGGAACTTACTGTTGGGACAATCTAAGATCACCCTGTTGAAGCTTTACAGGATTTAAGATCCAGAATAATTTTTTAAATGACTCAGTGTTTATACAATAACAGTGTAGGGACGTATGGGTGAAGGTGAGGGAGTAGAACACAGTCTTTCACATGTTTCTTAATTATGTGTTGAATATCCACTAAATTCTTGGGAAAACAGGGACAAAAATATTTTCACAGCTCTTTAGTCA
The DNA here is from genome assembly GCF_029407905.1 of Bubalus kerabau. NCBI lineage: Eukaryota > Metazoa > Chordata > Mammalia > Artiodactyla > Bovidae > Bubalus > Bubalus kerabau. The sequence continues at coordinate 153,127,110 of NC_073627.1, forward strand.
ATGGAGAAGGCAGGCATTAATTCAAACATACACAACTACATACTTAGGTTTTATTACAAGGAATCAAGAAGTGCAGAGTTCTAAAAAGAAAAAAAAAAAAGAAGTAGAGACCATATAACTTGGGGGTTGGGGGGGGAACTCCCTGAGAAAGTAGTGTTTGAGCTGAGATCTGAAGGATATATGTCTCAGATCGAGGCTGGAAGAAGACAGCATTCTAGGTACATCCTGCCAAGATATACGGACAAGAAGAAGGAAAAGGTTAGTGGGGAATAGGGCACAGAACAAATGATGGTTGAGGACTGGGCTGTATGTAATGATGTGGCAGGCACCATGGCACATCCAATTCTATACCTTATTTCCTAAAAACAGAACCCCATTTTATTGAGGCAGTGGGGAGAGACTCCTTGATCTCAGTGAAGGTAGGCCCAGCTCCAAGGCTCAAAATATTTGTTATAATTGGTTGGCTAATTCTATGCCTCCTTTCCCAGTGATCAGTGAGGAGCTGGCAAGTGACCAGTTCTAATTAACAAAGAAAAAAATGGAAGAATGCTGGAGGGTCACTGGGAAAAATCAGATATTCAAGCAAAACTTCAGAGGTCAAGAGAAGACGTCCTTTTCACCTTGTCCCTCTTGTCCTGACTCTATGTGACAGGGTGACACTGGTCATCTGGAACCCATGACAATCTTAACAACACAAAGCCACCAGGCTGAAGATGGCCAAATGGAAAAGTAGCATCTGGGGCCTTGACTTTGCTGAGCCTCTGAGCAAATCCTGGAACTGCCTTCCCCAGGCTTTATGATATGTAGGATCATTTAAGGCCATCGTTTAAGTCACTGTTGGTCGGTCCTCTTACTTACAGCCAAATGCAACCAAAACTGATATGTTTGGGAAGGCATTTGTTTCAGTGATCAGTTGTTAAGTCATCAATCACCTCAGAACTTAATGGCAAAAAGCACCAATTTATTATTATCTCACAGTTTTGTAGGTTGATTGTGCCCAGCTGGGCCGTTATCACTAGCGGCCTTGGAGGAGGTTGCAGAAATTTAGAAGCTGGGACTTGCAGTCATGTGAAGGCTAAGCTGGGCCAACTGCCCCAAGTGGCTCAATGATGTGCTGTTGCCTGGGAGCTCAACTGGGGCTGTCAACCATCATGCCTCTATATGTGGCTTTACCATCACAGAACCTTTAGCATCCATGACCTCTACATGTGGCTTCAGAATCATGGAATCAAAGTTGTTTCCCTGCTCTTAAGAAAAAAACCTCAGGAAACCAGTCTTTCTTTGCCTGGATATGAACATGGAATCATGCAGAACTGATTACCATCAGCTGCTATCTTATAACCAATGAGGAATACTGGTCTTAAAAAACTCACAGTAGAGTGGTTTCCTACAGGGAGTATTCTCAAAAAAGACTGTTCCTAGAGGTTTAGGCTGAAAAAGTAAAGCTCTTTATGACCCACCTTCAGATGTTACATGGAATCATTGGTCAAAGTCAAATTGCAAAGCCAACTCAGAAGCAAGACGTGAATACCAGGAGGTGTAATTCAATAGGAAGGTAATCTTTGAAGACTAGTTTCCATACTGTTTATGGATTTTAAGTGATAAGTGGCATAGTCAGATAGCTACTATATTAAATAGATTGGTGAAAAAGAAGATAAAATGAGGAGACCAGTGAAAGGGACTGTGATTGACTCCAATATCCACTCTGTTCTTCCCACTGTGTACCAGTGAATCACCTCTTTGCTCCTTTACACTTAGTGATTCAAGAGTGGGCAGATCCAAGCCAGTGTGGGCCAAGCAGAGCTCTCAGGATCTCTGAAAAAGTTGGTTCCTTGCCCGTAAGAAAAAAAACCTCAGGAAGCCAGTCTTTCTTTGCCTGGATGTGAACGTGGAATCATGCAGAACTGATTAGCATCAGCTGCTGTCTTATAACCAGTGAGGAATACTGGTCTTAAAATTACCTTGATACTGGTCTTACAAAGAATTTCTGCTCTGGATAGTGGAACACGGGTCTCAGAAAAATCAGAGTCCTCAATGGCTTTATTGAGTTACAGGGCTAGAGCTATTCAGGGATGACCTGAACTTCACTTTTTAAATTTCTCACAAATTATTTGAATGATGAGATTTAAGGAATTTTCAGAGTTAATTTCATTATGCCAACAAATCTATTTGATTTTAGATACAAACAGCAATCTTTCTACATCCCAAAATAAGATATTCCACTGTGCAATTCACAGAAATTACCAAAAACACCAACTGACACACAATGCTAAACGTTAGGTAAAATATTGTAAAGGACAGTTAAGGATACAACTTTTTTGCTTTTTCCAATTTAGTACATATTCATATATACGTGTGTGTATGTGTGTGCTCAGTTGTTTCGTTGTGTTCGACTCTTTCCGACCCAATGGACTATAGCCCACCAGGCTCCTCTGGGATTTCCAAGGTAAGAATACTGGAGTGGGTTGCCATTCCCTCTCCAGACAATCTTCTATACTTATATATACATGCTTATGTATATTATCGGAGAAGGCAATGGCACCCCACTCCAGTACTCTTGCCTGGAAAATTCCAGGGACGGAGGAGCCTGGTGGGCTGCAGTCCATGGGGTCGCTAAGAGTCGGGCACGACTGAGAAACTTCACCTCACTTTTCACTTTCATGCTTTGGAGAAGGAAATGGCAACCCACTCCAGTGTTCTTGCCTAGAGAATCCCAGGGACAGCCGGGCTTGGTGGGCTGCCGTCTATGGGGTTGCACAGAGTTGGACACGACTGAAGCGACTTAGCAGCATCAGCAGTAGCATGTACATTATATCTTGAGAATTCAGATAAAAGAACAAGATTTATTTTTTTTAAAAATTAGTCCTGTTTCACCCTTCCTCACCCCAGATTCCCATTTCCAAAAGACAAAGTTATTTCTAAAAATTGCTTTCTGGTTTTAAACAGCATACTGTTCTGCTATTTATTCATGCTATTCTGCTATGATGTTTTCATTTTGCTGTTGTTTGTTAAGAGCTTACCTTACCTCCAGGTAATGTGTCTTATATTCTCTCTCATACACATTTCACCAACTCCAATCTTTCCATTTTTCAATGAAGTTCATTCATAGTGTTTCTATCACAAAATGACTTTATACATTGTTCACTATCAAGCCAAACAGTGATTCATCTCTACATTTTTCTTTTTTCAGTTTTTTTTTTCTTTCCTTGATGTTGGACCTACTTTGGTCCATTCCTTCTGCCCTTCATCAGTTTAATCCAATTTGGCCTAGTCACACTTAGCCCTGCCCACAGCTGTCATCTTGAAATTTTCTTCCCTTGTTTTCTCCCTGAGATGCCCCATGCCATCTGCTTTCTTGTTCTGCTTACTCATTTGGGTGTGGCATATCACTCAGGAGTTTCCTGAGAAAGAGTACCAAAGTATACCAGTTATTAAGAACTTGTTTGCCAGGCATTAGTGCTACTCACCAATATTTCTGGCTCTGTTTTCCAAACATGGGCTAGCAACACACCTTCTTGCCATATGAATAAAAAGGGCATGTCACCTAATGCCAGAGCACTAATTGCTAGTGTGAACCTGGCAGTGACACAATTTCAGGTGATGTCCAGGATGGTGGCTTTTGTGTTGGCCTGGAACATGAAGAAGAGAGACATTGCAGAATCTCCTCTAATCTCAAATTTATGAAGGGAGGTAGCATCAGTTCAGTTCAGTTCAGTTCAGTCACTGAGTTGTGTCCGACTCTTTGTGACTCCACGGACTACAGCACTGCAGGCTTCCCTGTCCATCACCAACTCCCGGAGCCTACTCAAACTCATGGCCATTGAGTTGGTGATGCCATCCAACCATCTCATCCTCTGTCATTCACTTCTCCTTGCACCTTCAATCTTCCCCAGCATCAGGGTCCTTTCCAATGAGTCACTTCTTCGCATCAGGTGGCCAAAGTATTGGAGTTTCAGCTTCAGCATCAGTCCTTCCAATGAATACTCAGGACTGATTTCCTTTAGGGTTGACTGGTTGGATCTCCTTACAGTCCAAGGGACTCTCAAGAGTCTTCTTCAACACCACAGTTCAAAAGCACCAATTCTTAAGTGCTCAGCTTTCTTTATAGTCCAACTCTCACATCCATACATGACTACTCAAAAAACCATAGCTTTGACTAGATGGACGTTTGTTGGTAAAGTAATGTCTCTGCTTTTTAATACATTGTCTATGTTGGTCATAGCTTTTCTTCCAAGGAGCAAGTGTCTTTTAATTTCATGGCTGTAATCACCATCTGCAGTGATTTTGGAGCCCCCCAAAATAAAGTCTGACACTGTTCCCGTTGTTTCCCCATCTATTTGCCATGAAGTGATGGGACTGGATGCCATGATCTTAGTTTTCTGAATGTTGAGCTTTAAGCCAACTTTTTCACTTTCCTCTTTCACTTTCATCAAGAGGCTCTTTAGTTCCTCTTCACTTTCTGCCATAAGGGTGGTGTCATCTGCATATCTGAGGTTATTGATATTTCTCCTGGCAGTCTTGATTCCAGCTTGTGCTTCATCCAGCCCAACATTTCTCATGATGTACTCTGCATATGAATCAAATAAGCAGGGTGACTATATACAGCCTTAATGTACTCCTTTCCTAATTTGGAACCAGTCTGTTGTTCCATGTAGCATACATAAGAAATAAACTGGTTTTAATAAGCCACAAAGATTTGGCGGATGGTTGTTACTGCAGCATCACCTAGGTGATCCTAATTTATACACACTGTGTATCTTCATTCTGCTTCTATTAATTATAGACAGTTAATGATAGAATCCTTTGCTGGAAATCATTTCCTTCAGAAGTCTGAAGGCCCTGCTCCACTGTCTAGTTTCTAATAATACTAATGAGAAGCCTGATGCCATTTTACACTTGATCCTTTTTGTGTGACTGTTTTATCTCCTCTTTTAGGAGATTTAGGAGCTTTCTATATTCTCATTTTTCTTAACCTTTACAAAGTATAAGTAGTTGTGGGACTTCTAATATTCAGCGGGTTGGGCACTTGAGGGAGTTTTTCAATCTGGAAACTCATGTCCTTTGGGGAATTTTCTTATATTATGTCTTAGCTTGCTTCCTCTCCACCTTTTCTCATGCACTACCTTTCTGGAACTCAAGTTTTTAAATCTTTCAGTTCCTAAACTTATTCTCTCATCTCTCTGTCTTTTGTCCCTAATTTTTAAAATCTCTGCGCTTTGGTTTTGCTTTCTGGAACATTGCTTCAACTTTATCTTTCAAGACTTTTAGTACATTCTTTCATTTCTGCTTCCATGCTTTAATTCTGAAGAGTTCTTCCTTATTAGCTAGATGTTCATTTTTATGACATATGGCTCTTGCCTTGTGGTTGCATTATATTCTTCTTTTTTTTCCCTGAAAATATATTTTTTCCTTCTTCATTTCATAATAACTGTGTTCCCCCAAGTTCTTTTATTAAATAAGCTTTGTAATTTTACAATAGTTTTAGATTTACAGAAAAAAAATGTGAAGGTAGTAAAAGTCCTACATAACTCACAACCAGTTCCCCTATTATTAAACAGCTTACACTTGTACGGTACATTTGTCACAGCTAAAAAGTCACTTGGGTCAAGTCCTTTTTATTCCTTGTTTTAGTGTTTTTCTTTCATGTTAAAGGTTTTGTCAACTTTGTGGTGAATCTTGGATGGCCATTCATATTGAAAAGTTAGGGAAATCCTGATACATAAAGTAAATGGGATTTTACTGGGCTTTACTTAAAGAGTCTTTTCAGAGGCTATAGTAAAGTCTCTCACTATATTAATATTCATTTTATTCAATCTCTGAGTGGCAGCAGTCCAAGGTAGGAAAAAATTAAAATTTTAGAAAAAAATTTTAACTTTAGAAATATTTTTCAAATGTACTAATACCTAATATGATCAAATAGAATATCTGAGGAAATATGATAATGGAGAAAACAGAAGACAATTTTAAAGAAAATGCAGTTAATATACCCAGAAAGGAGTGCTTTAAGGCATAGCCTTTATACCTCTTTTCTTCTGTATCTACACTTGTTTTCATTTCTATTCCTGATCTCGCCTCTGAAATTCAGATCCAAATATCCACATGTCTTCAGGACATCTCCACATATATATCTAACATGTGCTTTCCAACTTGCTCACCTTATCTTTACCATCTCAGGAAATGGTACTGCCATTTACTCATTGATTCAGGATAAAGACCTTGGAGCATCCTGACCCTCCTTTCTCTCCCAACCCCCAAAAGCAAATCCTATCAGTTCTACCTTCAGATGATGTCTCTGGAATGATGGCTTCTCACCTCATCCAACTTTACCAACTGCATCTAAGTCGGGAGTTTTGCAGGAACTTCCCTTATCTTTCTGAATGTTGAGTTTTAAGACAACTTTTTCACTCTCCTCTTTCACTTTCATCAAGAAGCTCTTTAGTTCTCCTTTGCTTTCTGCCATGGTGGTCATGTATGGATGTGAGTTCAACTCTCAGAAAGCTGAGAGCTGAAGAATTGATGCTTTTAAACTGTAGTGTTGGATAAGACTCTTGACAGTCCCTTGGACTGCAAGGAGATCCAACCAGCCCATCCTAAAGGAAATCAGTCCTAAATATTCATTGGAAGGACTGATGCTGAAGCTGAAACTCCAATACTTTGGCCACCTGATGCGAAGAACTGACTCATTGGAAAAGACCCTGATGCTGGGAAAGATTGAAGGTGGGAGGAGAAGGGGACTACAGAGGATGAGATGGTTGGATGGCATCACTGAGGCAATGGACATGAGTTTGAGTAGGCTCTGAGAGTTGGTGATGAACAGGGAAGCCTGGCGAACTGCAGACCATGGGGTTGCAAAGAGTCAGACATGACTGAGCAACTGAATTAACTGAACTGACCGTTATCATACAATTACCTCACATCTTTGGTGTTGCTTGAATTCCCAAAACACCTTCTCATCGCTTGGTCTTTCCTCTACCTAGATCACTCTTTCACCAAAGAGTCATACATTTCATTTCTTCCAAACAAAATCTCTTCAGAGAGCCTTCCCTGTGCACTCTCTGTAATTCTTTCTCTCTGTACATACTTTCCTTTTCTTCATAGCAGTTCATAACACTAAGCCATGTTATCTGTTTATTATCTATTAGTTAGAGTGTAAGCTCCAGGAGGGCAGGGATGTGAGTATTTTGTGCATTTCTATGTTCCAGCGCCTTAGGAAGTAAGTGCTCAATTTTAAATTTTAAACAATTAGCATTTCTAGAAATTAAAAATGATCACTGAAATTAGATTTTAAATCAATGATCAGATGGGCTGAATAAGAACAACTAAAAATAAATTAAGTGGATTAGAAAGTTGACACCAGGAAGTTTACCAAAATGAAGCTTAAAAGGACAAAAATTGGAAATTTGAAGAAAAAGTTAATTTATATAAAATATAAATATATACATATAAAGAAAAAGCAGTTCTTCATTGTGGTACAACATGCACACATAACAAATTTTACAATTTTATCCACTTTTAAGTGTGTAATTCAACACCATTAAGAATTCTTTTATGTGCTAAGTGACTATTTGTATATCTTCTTTGGTGAAATGTCAGCTCAAATCTCTTGTCCATTTTTTGACTTGGTAGCTTGTTTTTTGTTGTTGTTCAATTGTAGAGGTTCTTTATTCTGAATGTTAATTTCTTACCAGTTATGTAGTTTGCAAATAATTTCTCCCATAAATAAAATTTTTAAAAATCACATAAATGAAATAGTCCAAAAAAATTGTTCTAGAACTGAAGAAAGACATGATGCTTCAGCCTGAAATAAACCACCTGGTACCTAGCAAAATAAACAAAAAATGTTTAACATTACCAAAAATAATACTTGTATGTGTATGTTGTGTTAGTCTCAGCTTACTGATAGAGATACTGTTGGTTAGCAATGCCTGAGACATTTGCCCAGGGCCTGTATTACTGTGGCAGCCTCCACAGGCATTTTCTTGACCTGAGCCAACGTCCCTGGTCTGGCCCTTGTGAATCTTATGATCACTGCAGTATGCACTTCAGCAGAAACCATCAGAGAACTTTAAAGAACAAGATTATTACTCACAGGTCTTGGAGAGTCCACAGCATGCTTCAGGGCCACACTGCGAAGTCATGGGGTGGGAGAGGGGAGAGAGAAAGAGAACTTGGAGAGAATCTGGGGCTCTGCCTTTGATAGGGTCCAAGGTTGGGGTGCTTAGGGTTTTGCAGGTTCACTCTGTCCAGGAAGAAATTTTTCCTTCAACCTTGTAGGTGCTTCTGGCTAGTCTAAGAATTAAATTGACATGAAACAGATTAACAGGAGAAAATCACGCAAAAATTTAATAACAATGTGTACATTGTAGAGACCCAGGAAAACTGGGTAACTCAGCAAAATGGCAGAAACCCTCACCTTACATATCATCTTTGGCTGGAGACAAAATAGGATGTTGTGGGTAGTGGTTTGGGACTTTAAAGAGGAGGAAAGCAATTTACATGGATATGGAAAAACAAATGTTTGATAAATAAATGTCTGCTGGGTCATGCAGAGGGGGACAGAGAGGAATTCTAACAAGCACTTTGCTAGGTTCCTGCTACACGCCCAGTTCATACCATAGTTATCTATGGTAACTGCTCTTTTATCTACATTCTTTGAGCAGTTAGGAGGAAAGTCAAAGGTTCTTTCTGAGTCTTTTGGGCTTTGACTTTTTTCAGCTCAAAATCATCTGCATGCCAAAGAAACATTTTGGAGGGGGTAAATTTTGCTCCTTTGCAGTCCCATTTTTGAAACTTAAGTTTCACGGTCCAGAAGTTAAACTGATAGATTGTTTTATATCTCTTTGAACCAGTGTTTTAGTCCTGATACTAGATCAGTTTCGTTACTTATTTCAGGAAGTGGAGATGCAGGTGGGCTCTCAAAGTTAGGTCTATAGGGTATGGGCAGTCAGGTATTTAATAAGAGGCATTTCTATGGAGATGAAAGAAAAACAATGCTTAATGATTGGAGCACGTTGTAAACCCACTGTCTTGAGTCCTGAGTGCTGCCAGTCCAGATTTCTCAGTGTCAGGTCTGAAGCATCTTTTGCAGTTTGGAATGTCTCTGAGAATGTCTTTGGGTGTTTAGGTAACTTTTCTGTTGGTTTACATAGCAATAAGCACAAAGATTGTCTAAACATGCGCTACTGTGGTCATCTCTCTTAAATTCATATCGAGTTATTCATTTTCAGTTTACAGAGATTTAGGAAAAGGGAAGTTTTAGTTCTCAGTGATTCCAAGTCAAAAGTGGGAGAAATATTGAAACATTAGTTTGAACGTTATAGTAAAACTTTTGAGGAAACTAGAATTCAGGATCCAGTTCAGCTAACAAGTGGAAAAGCAAAACCTTGAAGATAACTAACAGAACTAGAATCTAATATCTATAACTGTGTATTAAAGTTCTACTGAAAAACATTTTTCTGTAATATCACCTTCATTTCTAACAAAGATAGCTGAATAAAGACTAGTTTGTAAAACAAGCTTAGTTTCATTAAACCTGGCCTGATTACTTAAATATGTCCAAAAAAAATGATGATTGACCATAAAGGCTTTTTAAAATTTGCTTTGCTGGAATTTTTCACATGGAATTCCAAGTTAAATTTTTATTTGCCTATGGAGGCCACAAAGTCATGAAGCCATATCAAGGACTTGCCATCAGGTTTCCCTGTAATTCCTATATATTTGGGTGAATTCTTCTCTTCTTGAGGTCCCCCAAATATCCTAAGATTCTTGTGCCTGCTTCAGTCAGCTGGTAAGGTTGCTGGGAAATCTGCAAACAGGATACTTACTTGTGTGGTGCTCAACCATGTCCAACTCTTGGCCACTCCATGGACAATAGCCCACTAGGCTCCTCTGTCTGTGGAATTTTTCAGGCAAGAATACTGGAGTGGGTAGCCATTTCTTTCTCCAGGATATCCTCCCCACACACAGATGGAACCTGGGTCTCCTGCATTGCAGGCAGATTCGTTACCACCTGAGACACCAGGGAAGTCCTACTGTAGGCAATTTTTATTTGTTAATTCCTTATTCAATTAAGTGTATGATTTGAAAGTTATTGGGAAATCTGCATTTCTCAGAAAAATCCTTTCTGTAAATCTTCATGAAGATGAAGCATTTTTGAGAAAGCATCAGAGTAAAACAGTAACTGTCTATAAATGACAAAATACTTAAAATGGCATGGTTAAATATCTTTTAATTCAAATGACAAGGAAATTTGGTTATTTCTGTGACATACAATATTTTAAAATCATAACTAGATTCTTACTCATGTTTTTCTTCAAATTAAAACTTTTGCCTTTTAAAATAATTACTAGAATTGTGATTGATAATATTATACCAGGACATATCTGAGTTTTAAGAATTTTATATAATTTCTACATCTATATTAGTAACCTTCATATAATACAACTTAAAGCTTATCATTACTCATTTGACAGTGCTTCCAATGTAATTAAACATACCAAATAAACCTGTTGTTATTGTCATTCAGTTGCTCAGTTGTATCCGACTTTGCAACTCCATGTACTGTAGCACACCAGACTTCCCTGTCCTTCACCATCTCCCAGAGCTTGCTCAAACTCATGTCCATTGATTTCATGAGGCCATCCAACCATCTTGCCCTCTTTTGTGCCCTTCTCCTCCTGCCTTCAATCTTTCCCAGCATCAGGGTCTTTTCCAATGAGTCGGCTCTTCGAAGTCAGCGTCAGCCCTTCCAATGAATATTCAGGACTGATTTCCTTTAGGATTGACTGGTTGGATCTCCTTGCAGTCCAAGGGGCTCTCAAGAGTCTTCTCCAACACCACAGTTCAAAAGCATCAATTCTTCAACGCTCAGCCTTTATGGTCCAACTCTCACATCCATACATGACTACTGGAAAAACCATAGCTTTGACTATACAGACCTTTGTTGGTAAAGTAATGTCTCTGCTTTTTAATATGATGTCTAGGTTGGTTATAACTTTTCTTCCAAGGAGCAAACATCTTTTAATTTCATGGCTGCGGTCGCCATCTGCAGTGATTCTGGAGCCCAGGAAAATAAAGTCTCTCACTGTCTCCATTGTGTCCCCATCTATTTGCCATGAAGTGATGGGACCAGATGCCATGATCTTAGGTTTCTGAATGTTGAGCTTTAAAGACAACTTTTTCACTTTCCTCTTTCACTTTCATCAAGAGGCTCTTTAGCTCTTCTTCGCTTTCTGCCATAAGGGTGGTGTTATCTGCATATATGAGGTTATTTATATTTCTCCTGGCAATCTTGATTTCACCTTGTGGTTCATCCAGCCCAGCAGTTTGCATGATATACTCTGCATAGAAGTTAAATGTCTGGTTCTAGGTGAGTGATCACACTATCATGGTTATCTGGGTCATTAAGACCTCTTTTGTATTGTTCTGTGTATTCTTGTCATCTCTTCTTAATCTCTTCTGCTTCTGTTAGGTCCATACCATTTCTGTCCTTTATTGAGCCCATCTTTGCATGAAATGTTCCCTTGGTATCTCTAATTTTCTTGAAGAGATCTCTAGTCTTTCCCATTCTATTTTTTTTCTCTATTTCTTTGCAATGATCACATAGGAAGCCTTTCTTATCTCTCATTGCTGTTCTTTTGAACTCTGCAACCTAATAAGTTTAATATCACATTTTTGAGATTTTTCCAGGGGCCTGCTGAAAAATCTCAAGCTTAGTTTGAGGTCAAAAAGACTTTATCCAGAATTTGATTTTGGGAAATGTGTCAAAGATATCAAAAGGTTTTAAAACACTCATTCAAATAGGACCATACATCAGTATAAATGAATATTCACTTAACCAAAGTGACAATAAAATATTTCAAAGGCAAATACAGAAAATTTCAACAAACTACTTAAGAGGTAAATAAATTCTACAGTCTGCTATCAAACAGATAGATATTGCAAGAAAACTTTGCCCTCTTAGCAGACAGAGAAAGTAAAATTCTAGTTTTGCAGCAGCTTGGTGGTTTTTGCCACCCTGAGTGGCCTGTGGGACCTTAGTTCCTGACCAGGGATCAAACCCACGCACTCTGCAGTGGAAACACAGAGTCTTAACCCCTGAACTTCCAGGGGATTCCCAGCAACAGCTTAGTTTTAACATTAAAATTCATTCATCCAATTAAATTTATTTTAACCTTAGCCAGTCCTAAGCACACACAAAACTTTTCTCAGGGTTTCTTTTCCATAAGCCTCTATATAATTTCTTTATTTTATATATTCAAATTTTGTCCTGTGCTTTCCTTCTTTTTTTTTTTAAACTTCTTTTGAGGACAAAATTACATGTGTTCCCCTTAGCAAAATGCATTTCTACTCCTTGTACATTTTTTCCATACATAGGAAGATGTTTTCCTTATTAATTTTAATTGCATATTAATTAGAATTCCTAACCCTTAGAAAGGCTGGGCTGGAAGAAGCACAAGCTGGAATCAAGATTGCCAGGAGAAATATCAATAACCTGATATGCAGATGACACCACCCTTATGGCAGAAAGTGAAGAGGAACTAAACAGCCTCTTGATGAAAGTGAAAGAGGAGAGTGAAAAAGTTGGCTTAAAGCTCAACATTCAGAGAACTAAGATCATGGCATCTGGTCCCATAACTCCATGGGAAATAGATGGGGAAACAGTGGAAACAGTGTCAGACTTTATTTTTGGGGGCTCCAAAATCACTGCAGATGGTGATTGCAGCCATGAAATTAAAAGACGCTTACTCCTTGGAAGGAAAGTTACGACCAACCTAGATAGCATATTGAAAAGCAGAGCCATTACTTTGCGAACAAAGGTCCGTCTAGTCAAGGCTATGGTTTTTCCAGTGGCCATGTATGGATGTGAGAGTTGGACTGTGAAGAAAGCTGAGTGCCGAAGAATTGATGATTTTGGACTGTGGTGTTGGAGAAGACTCTTGAAGAGAGTCCCTTGGACTGCAAGGAGATCCAACCAGTCCATTCTGAAGGAGATCAGCCCTGGGATTTCTTTGGAAGGAATGATGCTAAAGCTGAAACTCCAGTACTTTGGCCACCTCATGCGAAGAGTTGACTCATTGGAAAAGACTCTGATGCTGGGAGGGATTGGGGGCAGGAGGAGAAGGGGACAACAGAGGATGAGATGGCTGGATGGCATCACCGACTCGATGGATGTGAGTTTGAGTGAACTCTGGGAGTTGATGACGGACAGAGAGGCCTGGTGCGCTGCGATTCATGGGGTCGCAGAGAGTCGAACATGACTGAGCGACTGAACTTAAGTGAACTGAACTGAACCCTTAGAAACTTTAATTTCTAAGAAAACAGCAGTAAGCGATTGTGAACTGCTTGTTATACCAGTATTTTTTGGTTGGCAACCTTGTGAATACATTTCATGATTTCCAGAAATATACATTTCCTCATAACATAATAATTTTTTAAATCTGGTACATGACATGTTTCTAATAAATCTAAACATATTTAGTTTTGCTATAATAAAAAGACAAAAATAAGTAAGAGACTTTAGCAATTAATATTTCAATATTTTACCATATTTGGAAATGATCTAGACTTTTGATGAATATTCATCATTTAATTTTATTTACAGAAAAGCTGTACAGTTTTAAGTTACCAAATGATTTTGGAAGATATTTTAAAGTTTTATCTCATTTATTTTCATCTAAATCATTTGTCCCCCCAGATTATATTTAGATCACCTTTGAAAACTTCAGGTGACATCCACTCCCTGGGGTCACGAAGATCCTCTGCAGAAGGAAATGGCAACCCACTTCATTATTCTTGACTGGGAAATCCCATGGACAGAGGAGCGTGGCAGGCTACAGACCATGGAGTCTCAAAAGACAGGACTTAGCGACTAACAACAGAATAACAACACTTTCAAATATTTAATATTGATTGAGCCCTTCTGGAGAGCAGTATGGCAGTGTTTACTGACATTAACATGCACACTGAGTAAAATCTGACTTTGAGGAAACTTGTTGGAAATACCCCAATATGCACAGAAAGACATACACACATCCATGGTTACTGAGCATTGTTTGTAATAGGAGAAAAAGTGGTGGTCGGCGCGGGGGGGGGGGGGGGGGGGGGGGGAGGGTGGGGAGAAAGTGAGCCACCAGGGAAGCCCCCCAAAAGAAAAATGTTTAAATAAAATGCAATGAGAAATACACACAAATTACAATAAATAGTCTTCATTGATCATAAATATAAAATTTATAGCCCCAAAAAGAAAAAAGAATAGAAGACAATTGTGCAACAGTATTATCCCTATGCTCCCAGTTATATTTAAGAAATTCAACCGAAATATGCACACATCACGTTTGGATACCTACACTCTTGAAGGTTCCACAGCTAACTGCTATACGGCTTAATACGTACAAAGCCTTACATGATAAATGGTAATAATAAGAGTTGTCTTTTTTTTTAATTATAATGCATTCTTGCATTACTTACATAATTTAAAAGTAAATAATATGTTTGCGATTACATTAATAACTCCCTGAACCCAACTACCTACCAAGCGTGAGGGTCATTTATTACAACCCTTCCATCCCAAGAGCCCAGCATGGGGTCCAGCAGTTAATGGCCTGGCTGTGAACACATGCTGCGGGGACCAGCCTGCCGATTCTCACCACTCCCCACACCCTAGGGAGATCCTGAAGTCAACATTCACTACACCATGCTAATTCTCCCTCAGATGTCGCAGCTGCCAGCCATCCAAAACGCAGGCGCGAGAAGGCGGTGCCCACTCCCGGCAGCCCCGCCTCCCGGGCTCCTAGACGTCACTGGGCAGCGCCGCTCAGTATCTGAAGGGCCTGCCATCTGCCTTCCGGAAGGGAACCCCGGCCGCGAACTATGGCGACCGTCGCGGAGCAGTGGGTGCTGGTGGAGATGGTCCAGGCGCTCTACGAGGTGAGCTTGGCGACTTCAAGGGCTTACGACCACACCCAACCCTGGGGAAGTGGGACGTTTTGTGTGGATTTTTGTGCTGAGGGCCTAGGCGGGCCTGGCCCAGTCACGCCCGGACCCTCGGCGTCGCTCCCTGGAAGGGCTCAGAGGCACATATTTCCCAGCGGCGGAATGTAGGGAGGCGCGGGTGGGAGCCGAACTGGGGGGGTCTCGATTTGCTCTCCAGCTAGCGGAGAGCCCTCTCCAGGTCTTGTCCGGATACAGGAGAGAGACTAGTCAAAAGCCAGAACTGTTAAAACGGGAGAGATGGAAGTAGAATGGAAAATCTCAGTCTGGAGAGGTCCTAGGGAAGACAGGTCCTTCAAACTGTGGAGCAGATAATAGGGGAAAAAATAATAAGTTGGAGTTTGTTTTTGTTGGGAGGTAGCCGAATGATTTGTTGGAAAGGAAGCCGAATGATTTAGGAATATGAAATAGCCATTCTTCCGCATACGTCCCATTTTCTGTCTTGCAGAGATACTTTAGTAAATCGTTGAAGAAAGATTAGTTAAGGGATGTTTTTTGAAAGGCCAGCCATTTCAGGTAGTAAGATAATATAAAATTTAAATGTCGTTCTTGTGTAAAACGTTCATTCGACATTTAGTGAGTTTCTCTGCATTGTACAGTAGAACTTTCTGCTTGTTCCCTGAGCTGTTCAGTAGCCACTAAACACATGTGGCTGTTAAGCACTTGAAAAGTGGCTAGTACCGCTAAAGGACTGAATTTTTCATTCAAGTTAGATGTGTATTTAAATAGTTGAATGGTGCTAGTGACTCTAGTATTGGGCAGCACTGATGTAAATGCTAGAAGCAGTGCAGTGAGCGAACAGGTAAAAGTTGCTGTGCTTATGGATCTCACATTCATGTAGAGTGAATCTCAGTTTCTTTAGATAATTTTCTTAAAACTTAATATTGCACTTACTGGCAGCGGTGATGATGAAAGATGCATCAGGACCCATCAGGACTTTTTGGAAAAAACAAACAGTTGAGAAAGAGAATATGGCTTAGGAGATGTCCAACCATAGGTTAATCATAGTGACTGTGAAAGTCACTCAGTCTTGTCCCACTCTTTGCGACTCCCTGGAATTCTCCAGGCCAGAACACTGGAGTGTGTAGCCTTTACCTTCTCCAGGGGATCTTCCCAACCCAGGGATCAAACCGAGGTCTCACGCATTGCGGGTGGAATCTTTACCTGCTGAGTCACAAGGGAAGCCCAAGAATACAGGAGTGGGTAGCCTATCCCTTCTCCAGCGGATCTTCCCCACCCAGAAATCCAGCTGGGGTCTCCTGCATTGCAGGCGGACTCTTTACCAACTGAGCTATCAGTGACTAAGAAGAGCCAGTGAAATTTAAGGTTTGTGTTACAGAAATGAATAACTTCTACTGTATATTGTTGCTGTTTTTCTGAAGACTGCCCTTCGATTATGTAACTTCTCATACCTTAGTACTGACCATGAGTGAGCCTTGAGAGGAGTCCTGGATGTCTTTCCTAGGGAAGAAAAGAACCTGCATTTATAATTTTTATTAATTCAGTAGACATTTCAGCTTTTCTTAGGATGATGTCTTTGTGGGGTGGAATGTTTATCTAGTGACTTGGATATTTGTTTGTCAGCTATAATCCAATTATTGATAAAGCCAAAAGGGTTTTTTTTAGTAGAGCCCTTATTCTTAAATGAATTATATTCAGGAGGGATCAGCAAATTTTAAAAATAATCTTAGAGAGATTTCTGGTTTTGCTTCTAATTTCTGTGTACCTTGGATGTAGAATTTAAGGAGTCTTGTTGTGTACCTATACGTAGATAACATGTATGGAGTTTTAAAGGTAGCTGTGCAGTGATCTGAAAGTTTATGTATGCATTTGTCATCAGTTTCCCTGTCACCACCTCAGAATTTTTTGAACTACTGTGACTCATCACTTTCTGTCTAATGCTTTACAGTAGTTTGTATTTACATTTCTAAATACCTCTTTTAAATGACTTTCCAATGACAACCTATTGGAATACAGCACTCCATAACTGACTGATGGTGGTTTAGTTGATATCTGGAATCTTCTACATGCACTTGGTATGTTTAGTTGTATAAAACATAAAAGTCAGCTAGCTTGGCCTTTATCCTGGAAATGTACAGTTAAAAAGAAGACCTGACATGGATAATTTCATTAAGGTAACTTTTTGCCTGTTGACATGGAAAACACTACATACTTTTGGGAAACTCTGGTAGAAAAGAGACATGCTGTTTCTTTAAGCATTAATAAAGTCTTTCTGCCATGTTCCAAGGAAAATTTAAAGAGGATTATCAGGGATACAGAAAATGTAGTAAGATGTGCAAAATTCTTTGAAAATTGTGGAAACTGGTTTCCAAATAATTCTCAGTTCATCCGTGATATGTGAAGGTGACAGAAGGCTTGTGATGCTGCAAAATGTTTGTTAGTTACAGTCATTTCCTACCAGTAAAAATACAAATTACCTGAAGGATCTGATAGTTAATATTGTTTAATTATTGAAATTCTGTGTCAGATTTTATTTTAAAAATTAATTTTTATTCCTAAAGATGGTTTAAAGCTGCAGTTTTAGAGATTTTTCATGTTAGGAGAAATGCCTTCTGTTAGAAATGGGAAATGGAATGAGCAGAAATAAAGTGAGCTTTGGAAGTAAATCTTCAGAAGTAATAAATAGGTTTTGTAAGGGTCATGGGTAGTAGTATATGCAGGTGCATTAAATTATATGTGCAGGTTTGGAAATATTTCTTTATTTCTTGTTTTTGTTTTGCTTTTGACTCCTAGGCTCCTGCTTATCATCTTATTTTAGAAGGAATTTTAATACTCTGGATAATCAGACTTCTTTTCTCTAAAACTTACAAATTACAAGAACGATCTGATCTTACACTCAAGGTGAGAAGTTAAATTTCTATTTTATTATTTGGTGTATGATTATAGTTGCTGCTGCTGCTGCTAAGTCACTTCAGTTGTGTCCGACTCTGTGTGAACTGATAGACGTCAGCCCACCAGTCTCTCCTGCCCCTGGGATTCCCCAGGCAAGAACATTGGAGTGGGTTGCCATTTCCTTCTCCAATGCATGAAAGTGAAAAGTGAAAGTGAAGTCGCTCAGTCATGTCCGACTCTTAGCAACCCCATGGACTGCGGCCTACCAGGCTCCTCCATCCATGGGATTTTCCAGGCAAGAGTTACTGGAGTGGGGTGCCATTGCCTTCTCCAATTATAGTTGCTACATCTTTCAAAAGGGACTTGTGGTGGCCCAACTATATATATATATATATGTTAAAATGTTTTCTGGAATGTAAGGAAAACGGGAATGAAATATCAGGGTAAACAAATTACAAGGAATCCAGGGATAAAGTAAGTACCCAAAGGAGTACCATGTTACAGGCCTTTATATTTTGCTAGGAGTAAACAGCAGTCTGGAAACATACTAGATGCTGGAAGGGAAACTTGGGCTACTGCTGAATTGCCAGTGTCCACCTGTAAAGTTACATGAGTTGCTTGGGAAAAGCAGCACTGTTTCTGAAGTGTGAATGAAAGTTTTCCCTGTGGTCTTCATTAAGGAGATTCAGAGTCGGAGAGAATCCTCTCCATCCCACCACTCTCCACCTTCCCACCCCAAATCGAATTTTGATGTGTTCTGTATGGTAAAGGACCCAGCTCAAGCCCAAGTTTGGCAAACCTTAGGAAGAAGTGTCAAGAGGACTTTCAGTGCTGCCCTCTGGGCTCTGTTAGTATGGAGGACCAAGGGGTTTGTGGAATCCCCCACCTTCTCGTGCAGGTAGGAACACTGAGTAACTGTGCCCCAGGTATGAGAGGGGAAGAGCAGTTTTGACTGCAGCATGGTTTCTGTGACTTTGATTGTTTCCCTGTCCAGCCTCTATAGCAATCTGCCAGAATACTTAGAGACAAGTACAGTTAGAGATCCCACAAAAGTGCTTAAAACTTCAGTTCAGAAGTTCACAAGGCAGCATTAAGTGTAGCACAAAGATGGACACTGCTCTTTTCTTTGCTTGCTGGAGCATTCACAGGAGAAGGTGCAAGTGGAATAGAATTACAGCAGTGTGGCAAGTGTTGCCTTGTTTTCACTGGCTGGCCCCTGCTGTCTTGATCATTAATGTTTATCATGAGAGGGTCAGACAGTATCCCCTCTAGGGGATATGCAGCAAGTGACTCTTAGGGCAAATAAGTTTAGGAAACCTGAGTAAAGCAAACTAAAGAGGTGTCTCATTGCATGATTTCTTATATAAAAGGTTTTTTATACACCAGTGGCTATTTGAACCTCTGGAGAAATACCCTAAACTTGACCACAGATCCCCACCCCTGCCTTTTTTTATGGCACACTAATCCTTGTGGGATTAGTGTACCATAGAACACTCTTTTGATAGTATTACAGTAAGATTGAGTCCTCCAGCCCAGAAATCCTGTCTTCTTTTTTTCCCTTGGTATTTAGAAACTCCATATGAATGATTACATGGCCATGGAACAGATTTCTAGCCCAGCTGTTTAAGGGGTTGATCATTCCTAATATTCTTAATTTAAGTTTAAGCATATCAGTTCACACAAATGTGCATTTTGAAAAAATAATGCCTAAACATAATTTTAGGATAACCCTCTAAAATCAAAGCTTACCTAGAGCAAGATTCAGTAGTCACTGACATCTTACCCTAAAAGCTGTGGAAGGAAAAAAAACAACTGTGTGAGCGTTTCTAAAGCTTAACTTAATGGCAGCAAAGAAGAAATGCCCTTCTCAGTTTTGCAGATGTGCAGAGTCTCTTGAATACCAGGCAATCTTGAATTGATTCTGAAATCTGTCTCCATGGTAGCGAGTGGACTGTGTATATGTATCACACGTGCTCTAGGCTTGTTCAGGATACTGTTCTTCCATGCAGTTGATTTATTCAGCTAAGCAATTTTGAGTTCCTGAGCCTTAAGTGAGTATGCTCCTGGCCATGCCCTAGAGTTGTCTATTAGGAGAAACATACACAGAAGCATTTAACAGGAGTGTGGAAATAGAAATATTAAGAGTGGGCTTATCTAAGGCTAGAATTCCTGTCTCTGTCATGTTCATCAGTGTGCCTCATCTCATCGTGTACATCCAGAGTACATTTTCAAAATTACACTTCCTTTTCTAGTTCAAGAAAGGATAGGAAACTCAAAATAGTCAAAATACCTGTAATGCAAGAAATAACGGGTAAAAGGAATAAAGTGGCTTTCTGTGAGAAATTTCCAAACAACTAAATCCTATTATGATAATCAATATTAGAGAGTCTTTTTGGTATATTTCAGTTGCTTCTGAATCCTTGCCAGTGGCTTATAGAAACAGTGCTTTGTAGTCTAATTGATCCCTTCCTATGACTGTCATGTCTATAAGAACCTAAGGTGTGGCTGTCTATAATATTTTGCAAGAGGCTGAGGTCACTTAACCTGCAGTGATGCTTCTTGTCTTTGTGTTGTAGACTTTTTGTTTTATCATCAGTAGCAGTTATACTTCCTACAGTGAGAAATTCTGAACAAAAATAAAATTAAAAAAATTTTCCATCACCTAGGAAGTTTTCATGGGAAAAGAGCCTTTAGTCTGAGTTGAGGAAAGAGGTGAGGGGTTAAGTGCACAAAACTCAGTGGTGATTTAGTGTCATTTCCAGCCACAGCGTCTGGACCTCTTTCTAGCAGCGTGTTCATTACGATGGCATCATTACAACAAACAGTTTAGATACTGCTAGAGTTGCTGTCCAGTAAGTAGCACTGCACTGTATTTTAACTGCTTTTCTCTTGTAGGAAAAGGAAGAATTGATTGAAGAGTGGCAACCAGAGCCTCTTGTTCCGCCTGTCTCAAAAGACCATCCTGCTCTCAACTACAACATTGTTTCAGGGTAAATTGGTTTTGTTAGTCAAGGACTGATGTTTGGTTTCCTGAAAGTAAATTCAGCAAAGTATACGTTGGTTTATATAGTATTCCCTTTTTAACTGAAATAAGACGTTCAGAAATTTCTGGAGACTGGAAATGCTCTTTAATAGTCTCCAGTTTGGGTTTCAGAGTTTGTCTCTTTAAAACATATTTATTTTTCAAAGTAATACAGACATATAATATTTCAGATGGTGAGACAGTGAAATGAAAAACAGCATTCCTCCTCTTTCCCACCTGGTTTGTTTCTGATTTTAGATCTGTTGTAGATCTTTATAAGTAGATAGTAATGGTATGCTTGCACCACTGTTTCTTGATTGATTAGTATAGACAGACAGTCCCTATTGACTCTCACAGTATGAATTATGAAACTTCAACTCATGCTAGTCCCTCCTGGACTTCCAGTGTTTTATCTGTTTATATTTTTAGTTCTTCTATTTCAGTATAGAGAAAATAATAATAGACACATAGTATCCACCATCAAGAAGTAATAGGTATTAACATTTTGCTGTTTACTTCAAATCTGTTTTTTAAAAGAAATAGAGCATTAGAAATATAGTTGATCCTTGAACAGTATGGCAGGGGTGCTGACCCTCCATGAAGTCAGAAACCTACAACTAAATTACAGTCAGCCCTCCAGATACATGGTTTTAACACATCCCTCCCGATACGTGGTTTTACTACTATTTACAGTCTTGAAGTTGGTGGATGTTCCTTTGCTTATATTTATACTTTTACAACAATATGCCTGTTGCTATGAAAGTTTTCAGTATTTGTTTATAAAATACGATGCAGCATATTCTCTTGAGAGAGCTTCCCAGGTGGCTTAGTGGTAAAGAATCTGCCTGCCAGTGCAGCTGATGCAGGACATGTGGGTTCAGTCTCTGGGTCAGGAAGATCCCCTGGAGAAGGAAATGGCAACCTACTCCAGTATTCTTGCCTGGGAAATCCCATGGACAGAGGAGCCTGGAGGGCTACAGTCCATTAGGTCGCAAAGAATCAGACACCACTGAGCAACATTCTCCTGAGACTGTCCTTCTACTTCTGGTCTGACATGGGAGAGGCTTGTATTCTTCACTTTGGTGAATTTCTTTGGTCTTATGAAAGTTTTACTTGTTCTTAAATCAAACTTATCAATCATTAATGTTATGATCATAAAATCCTTCCTACCACAGATGTCTAATTTGCCTGTTTTCTGTATGACAGTCACTTGTCCCAACATAATTGGTTGAAATAATCCATTTTTTACCTACTGATTGGAAATTTCCCTACTTTCATATGTCATGTTCATCACTCAGTCGTGTCGGACTCCTTTTTCATATCCTTCTCCAGGGGATCTTTCTGACCCAGGGATCGAACCTGGGTCTCCTGCATTGCAAGTAGATTCGTTACCATCTGAGCTACCAGGGAAGCCTTCATATGTTAAGTTCCCTTATATAAGATCTATTTCTGGCTTTATTTCTGTTCTTTTGGTATATTTGTTCTCCCTGTGCCAGAACCTCGTTTATGTTGTTCACTTGCTAAGTCATATCCAACTCTTTGCAACCCCATGGACTACAGAACACCAGGTTTCCCTGTACTTCACCATCTCCCTAAGTTTGCTAAATTCATGTCCATTGAGTCAGTGATGCTGTCTAACCACCTCATCCTCTGCTGCCCCCTTCTCCTTTTACCTTCAGTCTCTCCCAGCATCAGGATCTTTTCCAGTGAGTTGGCTTTTCGAATCAGGTGGCAAAGTATTGAAGCTTCAGCTTCAACATAAGTCCTCAATGAATATTCAGGGTTGATTTCCTTTAGGATTGACTGGTTTGATCTCCTTGCAGTCCAAGAGACTCTCAAGAGTCTTACCCAGCACCACAATTCAAAAGCGTCAATTCTGGGAAGCTCAGCTTTCTCTTATGGTCCAACTCCAGATCCATACACAACTACTGGAAAAACTATAGCTTTGACTATATGGACCTTTGTTGGCAAAATGATGTCTCTGCTTTTTATATACTGTCTAAGTTTCTCATAGATTTTCTTTCAAGAAGCAAGCGTCTTTTAACTTCATAGCTGCAGACACTGTCCACAGTGATTTTACAGCCCAGGAAAACAAAATTTGTCAGTGCTTCCACTTTTTACCCTTCTGTTTGCCATGAAGTGATGGGACCAGATTCCATGATCTTAATTTTTGAATGTTGAGTTTCAAGCTGGCTTTTTCATTCTCCTCTTTCACCCTCATCAAGAGGCTCTTTAGTTCCTCTTTACTTTCTGCCATTAGAGTGGTATCATCTGCATATTTGAAGTTGTTGGTATTTCTCCCAGCAATCTTGATTTCTGCTTGTGGTTAAACGAGCCTGGCATTTTGCATAATGTATTCCACGTATAAGTTAAATAGGCAGGGTGACAATACAGCCTTGTTGTATTCCTCTCCCAATTTTGAACCAATCCATTATTCCATGTCTGGTTCTAATTGTTGTTTCTTGACCTGCATATAGGTTTCTCAGGAGACAGGTGCAGTGGTCTGGTCTGTTTAAGAATTTTCCACATTTTGTTGTGATCTACACAGTCAAAAGGCTTTAGCATAGTCAATAAAGCAGAAGTAGATTTTTTTTCCTTAGAACTCTCTTGCTTTCTCTATGACCCAACAGATATTGGTAATGTGATCTCTGGTTCCTTTGCCTTTTCTAAATCCAGCTTATGTATCTAGGTTCATGTACTGCTGAAGCCTACTTTGAAGGATTTTGAGCATAACCATGCTAGCATGTGAAATGAACTCAGTGTTAGGGTAGTTTGAACATTCTTTGGTATTGCCCTTTTTTGGGATTGGAATGAAAACAGACCTTTTCCTATCTTGTGACCACTGCTGAGTTTTCCAAATTTGCTGACATATGAGCGCAACACTTTAACAGCATGATCTTTTAGGATTTGAAATAGTTCAGCTGGAATTCCATCACTTCCACTAACTTTGTAGTAATGCTTCCAAAGGCCCTCTTGACTTTATACTCCAGGATGTCTAGTTCTAGGCGAGTGACCACACCATCATGGTTATCTGGGTCAAGACCTTTTTGTGTAGTTCTTCTGTATATTCTTGCTCAGTTCAGTTCAGTTCAGTTGCTCAGTCGTGTCCGGCTCTTTGCGACACCATGAATTGCAGCACACCAGGCCTCCCTGTCCATCACCAACTCCCAGAGTTCACTCAAAGTCACGTCCATAGAGTCTGTGATGTCATCCAGCCATCTCATCCTCTGTCGTCCCCTTCTCCTCCTGCCCCCAATCCCTCCCAGCATCAGAGTCTTTTCCAATGAGTCAACTCGTCGCATAAGATGGCCAAAGTACTGGAGTTTCAGCTTTACCATCATTCCTTCAAAAGAACACCCAGGACTGATCTCCTTTAGAATGGACTGGTTGGATCTCCTGGCAGTCCAAGGGACTCTCAAGAGTCTTCTCCAACACCACAGTTCAAAAGCATCAGTTCTTCGGTGCTCAGCCTTCTTCACAGTCCAACTCTCACATCCATACATGACCACAGGAAAAACCATACCCTTGACTAGACGGACCTTTGTTGGCAAAGTAATGTCTCTGCTTTTGAATATGCTATCTAGGTTGGTCATAACTTTCCTTCCAAGGAGTAAGCGTCTTTTAATTTCATGGCTGCAGTCACCATCTGCAGTGATTTTGGAGCCTAAATAAATAAAGTCTAACACTGTTTCCACTGTTTCCCGATCTATTTCCCATGAAGCGATGGGACCAGATGCCATGATCTTAGTTCTCTGAATGTTGAGCTTTAAGCCAACTTTTTCACTCTCCACTTTCACTTTCATCAAGAGGCTTTTGAGTTCCTCTTCACGTTCTGCCATAAGGGTGGTGTCATCTGCATATCTGAGGTTATTGATATTTCTCCCGGCAATCTTGATTCAGCTTGTGTTTCTTCCAGTCCAGCATTTCTCATGATGTACTCTGCATATAAGTTAAATAAGCAGGGTGACAATATACCGCCTTGGCGTACTCCTTTTCCTATTTGAAACTAGTCTGTTGTTCCATGTCCAGTTCTAATTGTTGCTTCCTGACCTGCATACAGGTTTCTCAAGAGGCAGGTCAGGTTGTCTGGTATTTGCATCTCTTTCAGAATTTTCCACAGTTTATTGTGATCCACACAGTCAAAGGCTTTGGCATAGTCAATAAAGCAGAAATACATGTTTTTCTGGAACTCTCTTGCTTTTTCCATGATCCAGTGGATGTTGGCAATTTGATCTCTGGTTCCTCTGCCTTTTCTAAAACCAGCTTGAACATTTGGAAGTTCACGGTTCACATATACCTGAAGCGTGGCTTGGAGAATTTTGAGCATTACTTTACTAGTGTGTGAGATGAGTGCAATTGTGCAGTAGTTTGAGCATTCTTTGGCAATGCCTTTCTTTGGGATTGGAATGAAAACTGACCTTTTCCAGTCCTGTGGCCACTGCTGAGTTTTCCAAATCTGCTGGCATATTGAGTGCAGCACTTTCACAGCATCATCTTCCAGGATTTGAAATAGCTCAACTGGAATTCCATCACCTCCACTAGCTTTGTTCGTAGTGATGCTTACTGAGGCCCACTTGACTTCACATTCCAGGATGTCTGGCTCTAGGTCAGTGATCACACGCATCGTGATTATCTGGGTCGTGAAGATCTTTTTTGTATAGTTCTTCTGTGTATTCTTGCCATCTCTTCTTAATATCTTCTGCTTCTGTTAGGTCCATGCCATTTCTGTACTTTATCGAGCCCATCTTTGCATGAAATGTTCCCTTGGTATCTCTAATTTTCTTGAAGAGATCTCTAGTCTTTCCTATTCTGTTGTTTTCCTCTATTTCTTTGCGTTGATCACTGAGGAAGGCTTTTTTATCTCTCCTTGCTATTCTTTGGAATCTGCATTCAGATGTTTGTATCTTTCCTTTTCTCCTTTGCTTTTCACTTCTCTTCTTTTCACAGCTATTTGTAAGGCCTCCTCAGATAGCCATTTTGCTTTTTTGCATTTCTTTTCCATGGGGATGGTCTTGATCCCTGTCTCCTGTACAATGTCACGAACCTCAGTCCATAGTTCATCAGGCACTCTATCGGATCTGTTTCTCACTTCCACTGTATAATCATAAGGGATTTGATTTAGGTCATACCTGAATGGTCTAGTGGTTTTCCCCACTTTCTTCAATTTAAGTCTGAATTTGGCAATAAGGAGTTCATGATCTGAGCCACAGTCAGCTCCCAGTCTTGTTTTTGCTGACTGTATAGAGCTTCTCCATCTTTGGCTGCAAAGAATATAATCAGTCTGATTTCAATGTTGACCATCTGGTGAAGTCCATGTGTAGAGTCATCTCTTGTGTTGTTGGAGGAGGGTGTTTGGTATGACCTGTGCGTTCTCTTTACAAAGCTCTATTAGCCTTTTCCCTGTTTCATTCCGTATTCCAAGGCCAAATTTGCCTGTTACTCCAGGTGTTTCTTGACTTTCTGCGTTTGCATTCCAGTCCCCTATAATGAAAAGGACATCATTTTTGGGTGTTAGTTCTAAAAGGTCTTGTGGATCTTCATAGAACCATTCAACTTCCACTTCTTCAGCATTACTGGTTGGGGCATAGGCTTGGATTATTGTGATATTGAATGGTTTGCCTTGGAAACGAACAGAGATCATTCTGTCGTTTTTGAGATTGCATCCAACTACTGCACTTCAGACTCTTGTTGACCATGATGGCTACTCTATTCCTTCTAAGGGATTCCTGCCTGCAGTAGTAGATATAATGGTCATCTGAGTCAAATTCACCCATTCCAGTCCATTTTAGTTCACTGATTCCTAGAATGTTGACGTTCACTCTTGCCATCTCCTTGCTACCTCTTCTTGATCTCTTCTGCTAATGTTAGGTCCTTATTGTTTCTCTGCTTTATCCTGCCCATCTTTTCATGAAATGTTTCCTTGATATCTTCTGTTTTCTTAAAGAGATCTCTAGTCTTTCCCATTGTACTGTTTTCCTCTGTTGCTTTGTGTTGTTCATTTTAGAAGCCCTTATCTCTCCCTGTTGTTTTCTAGAACTCTGCATTCAGTTGGGCATATCTTTTCCTTTCTCCCTTGCCTTTTGCTAATCTTTCATTAGCTATTTGTGAAGCCTCCTCAGACAACCACTTTGCCTTCTTGCATTTCTTTTTCTTTTGGATAGTTTTTGACACTGCCTCCTGTACAGTGTTACAAACCTCCGTCCACAGAGTTATTTGTTCTTCTTATGCAGGAACTTCATTTATACCACTAGGTTAATAATAGGTCTTGGCTAGCATGGATCCTTAACCTTCTTATTCTTCAGAATTGTCTAGGCTGTTTTTTGACTCTTCACTAATAGTTTAGGTTTAGCTGATCAGATTTGACCAGAAAATGAATTTGAACTTTCGACTAGTAATGCATTGAATTTGTGGATTAATTTGGAAAGAATTGGCATATTGCTAATACTGAATCTCATCACCATGTATCTTATGTATAACTTGTATATTTAGGTCTTTCATGTTTCTGAGAAAAATTGGATAATGTTTTTCATAAAGATTTTGCTTAACTTTTCTTACTTTTTGTTTTGAAACATGATAGATTCACATGAAGTCATAAGAAATAATACAGATAGATTTCATATACCCTTCATCATGTCCCCCAGTGGTAACATCTTGCTTGACTGTAGTACAGTATCACAGCCAGGAAATTGACGTTGCATATCTTTTAATAGCTTTATCTCTAGATACCAGAGAGTTTTCATTTCTGTCATGAAGAGCATCATATTCTTCTTGTTTCTGTGTTATTACACTGGCTGGGATACTTTGTATGCAGTGTTGAATAGGAGTGGTAACAAAGACTTCTGTGTCCTGTTCCTGATAGCTTTTAAGGGATAACCTGTATGGTGTTACAGGCCTTCCTTTCTCATCCTAATTTGCTAAGGCAACTTTTTGTTAGTTTTAAAATCAGAGTATTAAATTTTGTTAAATCTGTTGAGATGATTGTGACTCTTCTCCTCTAATCCATTAGTTTTAAATTGTACTGGTTAATTTTTTTTACAGTAATTAAGCATATACATAAAATTTCCCAAGAAAATTGCAAGCAGCCACACCACTCATCGTCACTCAGATTCTAGCTTGGTAGACTTGCAGAAAGATGGAGATTTACCCTCTGGAAAGGCTAAATATAAATGAAAAGTCCGAAGGATGTGTTAGGGAACGGGTGCCCTTCTGAAAACAGAATGTAAGTAAAATGTTTATAATGAATAGTAGGATGCTGATCCCATTTCCTCCGTCTCAGCTCTTAGAGAAAGTTGGAAACCAGATTTATACCTCATATATACCAAAGGAGTTCTCTTTGGTGAAACTCGAAGTCAAGAGAATAAAAACAGAAAATTTTGAGCTTAGGGTTTCCACAGATGAACTCATGTCTGATTATTATAGAGTGAAGCCCACTGTGAGTCAAGAAGCCAGGCCTATTTACACAGTGCTTCAATTAGCTTCCCTGTGGCTCATATGGTAAAGAATCTGCCTGTAATGAGAGAGACCTGGGCTCAATCCCTCTGTTAGGAAGAGCCCTTGGAGAATGGCTACCCACTCCAGCATTCTTGCCTGGAGAATTCCATGGACAGAGGTGCCTGGCAGTCTACAGTCATGGGATTGCAAAGAGCTGGTCATGACTGAGCAACTAACACTTTCACTTTTTTTCTTTCTGGTTAGCATTTCAGTGTCTTAGTCTAAAAAATGGGTGGACAACCTTAAATTATGGTTCATTGATTTTCAACAAAGTGCCAAGACAATTCAGTAGGGAAAGAATAGTCTTTTTTAGCGAATGGTGATGGCACAACCGGATAGACATGTGTAAAAGAATGATGACAGACCTCAGATTCACAACATGTGTGAAAATTAGCTCAGAATTAATTACAGGCCCAAATTTAAGAGCAAAATTTATAAATTCTTAGTAGAAGAAAGGAAACAAAGAGTAATTCTTTGTAATCTTGGGTTGGGCAAAGATTTTTAGATATGACACACAAAGCACAAGCAGCCAAAGGAAAAATAAACTGCAATTCATTAAAATTAAAAACACTTGTGTTTCAAAGTCCACTATCAGAGAAATAATACAAAACCCTGCAAAATGGGAGAAAATATTTTCAAGTCATTTATTTGTTAAGGGACTAGTATCCAAAATATATATTAGAAAACTCTTACAACTTAGTGATAAACCCTATTTAAGCATGACTGTTTGGTTAATTTTTATTAATTGTTGGGGGGTTTTTTTTGTTTTTTGTTTTTTTGCTAATATTTGGTACTTTTAGTATCAGTATTAGAAAACGAGTTTAGTCTTTTCTTTTCCCTTACTATGCTGGCCCAGGTTTGGTATCAGAAATTTAGTAGTCTTGTAATTTTCTTGGCAATAATATGTATTTGTTGTTTGTTCTGTTGAGCATAGATTTTTAATCATGAATTTAATGTCTTCAGTGAGTTTGTAAAACCGTTTCTATTTCCTTTATGAGTAAGTTTTGGTTATTGTCATTTAGTAATTGTTCATTTCTTGTGTTTTCAAATGCTTTTGCATGAATTAGTTCATAGAATTTTCTCAAACAGTTATATGTAAAAAAAAAAATTTATATACATATATAAAATATATATATGTGTGTGTTAGTCACTTAGTCGTGTCCAACTCTTTGTTATCCCATGGACTAAAAAAAAAATATATATATATATAAAATATATATATGTGTGTGTTAGTCACTTAGTCGTGTCCAACTCTTTGTTATCCCATGGACTATAGCTCTCCAGGCTCCTCTGTCCATGGGATTCTCCAGGCAAGAATGCTGGAGTGGATTGACATTTCCTTCTCCAGGGCATCTTCCTGACTCAGGGATCAAATCCAGGTCTCCTGCATTGCAGGCAGATTCTTTATCATCTGAGCTATAGGGAAGTCCTCCTCATATGTAAAACAATATATATGCTATATGTATATATATATATATATACACACACACAACTTTATATACAGATGTGTAAAACAACACATCTGTGGGGTTTATGTCTGCATTACAGTCATTTGTGTCTCCTTTCTCACTCAGATTTGCTAAAGGTTTGTCCTCTGGTTTAGTTCAGTCTCTTTTATTTTCTTCATTTTGGGCCTTTCTTGCAGGCACAGGTATTGACCTTCTCTTCAGCACTGCTCTCATCAGCACCCATATAAGACAGCATTCTCATTTGCTTTTTTCTTGATTTCCTTTATCCCCAGCACCTGCATCTGTTCTCCACCAGTAATGTATCTCACTGTAATGCTTGTATTTTACTTTCTTTTATTATTTTATGT
The DNA here is from genome assembly GCF_029407905.1 of Bubalus kerabau. Lineage (NCBI taxonomy): Eukaryota > Metazoa > Chordata > Mammalia > Artiodactyla > Bovidae > Bubalus > Bubalus kerabau. The sequence goes on from NC_073627.1 coordinate 153,157,283, forward strand.
CATTAAAAACATGTATTTTATTATTTTTAGCATGTATAGATTCTTGAAACTATCTATTTTTAATGTTTTATGAATGTGTTTTTAATTTTGTGCTCTAGACTCCATTCTGATTTTTTTTTAAACAAGTTTTCTACTCAACACAATTTTTCGACAAATGTTTGAGTTCCTGCTGTGTTCAAGGAATATGCTGAGTATGTGCAGTAATCAAAATCTTAGTTCTCTTAGGCCAGGCAGACCAAAAATGAAGTAAATATAGTGTTAGCTGGTGTTGAGTGGTGTAAAGAAATATGAGGGAGCACAGAGAGGTGGAATTGCTAAGTGTACTTCTCATCATTTCTTTTGACTGGTACATATTATTCTGCTGTATATGGCTACCATGTTTTACTTGGCCATTTTCCTTGTGATATATACCTCAGCTGCCTCTACTCCCCACTGCCACAAACAGTGTGGTTATTAATGCCAATTGATATCCTGTTTTGGACCTGTTTGAGTCTCTCTAGGGGTGTGGGCCCAGCAGGAGAATCATGATGTAGGAAAGTCCCAGAGGGAAATGAGACAGGCGTATACCAGTACCCAATTCCTGGACAACATTGTTTTATTTTGCATTTCTCTGATTATTTGAGCCATTAAGTATAATTTTATCTACTTATTAGCTGTTGGGGCTCTTCTCTTCTGTGAATGCCTACTAGTATCTTCTACTTCTTTTTCTACCTAATTCCCAGCCTACTTTTCAATTATCAGGAATCCCCATTATTGTGTAGATTTTAATTCTTGGTCAGTTCTTGTATAGTGATTTACTACAATGATTCTAAGAAACCTTTTTTTTCTTTCTATTTTAAGATCTCTGAAATGGATATGAATCTTACAGCTGCTGGGAGTCATTCTTACCTGGGGGCAGTTGGGGTGGTATCGTTTCTTAGCACTGATGAACTTGGTCATGGCTGTACTCACTGCCAACACCTCAGTTGAGTTACGTGGCCCTAAGTCGTATAAGACAGCTGATGGAAGGAGAAATGCTCAGATTCCTCTAGACGGATGAACAGAGGCTGTTGGGACTATGGCTTTAAGCATTCCTTTGTCAAATTCCTGCTGCCTTTGGATAATAAGAGCTTACTTTCTAGAAACACGTGATTCAATTGAGGAAAGATTAAATTAGGAGTTTAGTCCAATAGGAAAGTTCCAGCACGAAATTTAGAGAATGGGTGACTTGTCAGGTAATCTCAGAGATGATAGCAGAGCATCCTCCTAAGCAATACCAGGATACTCCGGTTAGCAGGGAGTGTGAATACCTGTGATATCCATGATGTAGCAGGGAGCAGTCAGTCAGAACTGCTGACTAAAAATTAAGAATGTCTTAACTGATTCATCTTGTTTATATTTTTCCATACATAGGTGCGAAAATAGAATGACAAAAATCTGTGTCAGGAATGCCTTTTCATTAAATATAACCTGAAACACATATAATAAGAAAACTGTCATTACATTTTAATTGGCCATGTCTTTCTTCCTTAGTGGTAGATAAAATACAGTCGATGCCATCTTGCATTCATGAAATACAACAAATTTCTGTCACCCATCTGTTATTTTTGTCTGTGGTATCTTCATTGAACCAAAATTCTTAGTTTTGACTTGTCACATCCATCCATTTTAGCCTCATGGTTTGTGTTTGGAGACTTGCTCTAGAAATCATTTCCTATTCTGAGGTCACAAAGATTTTCTAAATTTTCTTCTGTTATCTTTTTCAGAGTACTTTTTGGGCTTTTAAAATGTCTGGAATTCACCTTTGTATATGGTTATTCAATTTTATTTTTTCCCATTGAGAACAAAATATGTGTAACTTAGTGGGTGCAGCTGCTGCTGTTTGCAGGTATTTATATATAGGCATACCTCATTTTATTGCACTTTGCTTTGTTGTACTCCTGTGTGTGTGTGTGTGTGTGTGTGTGTGTGTGTGTGCATGCACTCAGTCATGTCCAACTCTTTGCGACCCCATGGACTATAGCCTACTAGGCTCCTCTGTCCATGGAATTTTCCAGGCAAGAATATTGGAGCAGGTAGCCGTTTCCTGCTCCACGGGATCTTCCCAACCCAGGGATCAAACCCACGTTTCATGTGTCTCCTGCATTGGCAGGCGGATTCTTTATCACTCTACCACTTGGGAATTCCATTGCACTCCCATAGATACTGCATTTTTTACAAATTAAAAGTTTGTGGCAACCTTGTATTGTCAGATGATGGTTGTCATTTGTTAGCAATAAAGTATCTTTTAAAAATTAGAAAATAATTTTTTTTAGTTTTATTAAGATAGACCTGACATATAGCACTGTTTAAGGTGTGTAGCATAATGATTTGACTTATATAGATCATGAATTGATTACCACATTAAGTTTAGTGAACATACATCATCTCATACAGATTCAAAATTAAATAGCAATTTTTTTTTTCCTTCTGAGGAAAACAAGTTTTACTCTCAACAATTTTCATATATAATTTAACATCAGTGTTAACTATATTTGTCATGTTGTACATGCATTGTAGGCAGATTCTTTACGATCTGAGCCGCCAGGGAAGCTTGTTACATCCCCAGTACTTAATTATCTTATAACTGGGAGTTTGTACCTTTTGATCACCTTAATCCAATACCCCTCCTCCCTAACCTGCCTCTGGTAACCACAAATCTGATCTCTTTTCCTCTGAGTTTGTTTCTTTTTGAAGTGTGATTGACTTAAAACACTATATTAGTTCCTGGTACACAACATGGTGATTTTATATTTGTATACATTTCAGAATGATCACAATGATGAATCTAATTACCATTTATCACCATACAAAGATACAACAATAATCATTAAGTATATTCCCCACACTGTGCATTTCATATCCATGACTCATTTATTTTATAATTGAAAATTTGTACCTATGAATCTTCCTCACCCGTTTTTTCTCATTCCCCCAGCCTCCCTTCCCTCTGGCTGTGACTCTGCTTCTCTGTGACTGCTTCTGTTTTGTTATGTTTGTTCATTTGTTTTGCTTTTCAGATTCCACATGTAAGTAAAATCATACATATTTGTCTTTCTCTGACTTATTCCACTCAGCATAATACCCTGTAAATCTATTCACGTTCTCACAAGTGGCAAGATTTTGTTCTTTATTTTTTGGCTGAGTAATACTCCTCCTTACATCTTCTTTATCCATACTGATGGGCACTCAGATTGCTTTCGTATCTGGGCTAATATAAATAATGCTGAAATAAACATAAGCGTGGAAAAATATTTGCTAATGAGTGTTTTTGTTTTCTTTAAATAAATACCCAGGGTTGGAATTGCTATATTATATGATAGCTCCATTTTTAATTTTTGAAGTGATTCCATGCTGTCTTCCATAGTGGCTGCACCAATTTGCATTCCCACAAATAATGCATGAGGGTTCCTTTTTCTTCACATCCTTGCCAACGTTGGTTATTTGTCTTTTTAATGATAACTATTCTGACAGGTGTGAGGTGGTATTTCATCGTTGTTTTGTGTTTTCCTGATGATTAGTGATGTTGAGTATCTTTTGTGCCTGTTAGCCATCTGTATGTTTTCTTTGGAAAAATATCTATTTAGATTCCTTGCTCATCCTTGTCTTTTTCCTAATCTTAAAGGAAATGCTTTCAGTTTCTCACAGTTGAGTATATTAGCTGTGGGCTTGTTCCGTGTCAACTTTATTATGTTGAGGTATGTTCCCTCTGTACTCACTTTGTTGAAAGTATTTTTATCATAAATGGATGTTAAATTTTGTCAAAACTTTGTCTTCTTGTTGAGATGATCATGATTTTTATTCTTCAGTTTGTTAATATGATAGATCATGTTGATAGATTTTTGGATATTGAACCATCCTTGCATCCTTGGGATAAATTTCACTTGATAATGGTGTATGATCCTTTTAATGTATTGTTTGATTCAGCTTGCTGATATTTTGTTGAGGATTTTTGCATCTATGTTCATCAATGATACTGGTCTATAATGTCCTTTTTGTGTGAAATTTTTGTAATTTTTTTGTGTGTGACATTTTATTCTTTATACTAACTACGGAGTTTGCTTGTTCTTTTTCTATCTCCTTTAAGTGTAAGGTTGTTGTTTATCTGAGGGATTTTTTGTTTCTTGAGATACTCTTGTATTGCTTTAAGCTTGCAACAGCATTCTTCCATCTGGCCACCAGAGCTACATGTTCTGAGCATGCCCTGTGTGTGCTAAGTGAGTCTGTTTCAGTGGACTGACTCCTATGGATACTTGGTAGCTGTGGCTGGTCCTTGGTCTAGTTGGTTACCACAGAAGTTGTGCAGAAGTTGTTGGCCCGGGATGGGCATGTCCAGATCCTGCACAGCTGGCTACATGGCTAGTGGAGTCCCAGTCCTGGTGCCAACCCCCTGGTGGGTGGGCCCAGGTTACGAAGTAGCTGACTGAAGGCCAGGAGCCCCAGAGCTAGTGTTTACCTAGTGTTGGTGGGCAGGTTTAGTCTTGGGGTTCCTGCAGCTCATGGGGTCCTATGACAGCCTGCCTGCTAGTAGGTGGGACTGTGTTTCTGCCCATCTCATCGCTTGGCCTGGCGTTTCCCAGTACTAGTGCTGACTGGCTGGTAGACAGCTCAGTTTCAGTGCTAATAAGCTAGAGTGAGAATTCCAGAATGGCCCTTGTCAGCACCAGTGTTGCCATGTATGATGATCTCCCAAAAATGACGGCTGCCGCTATCTCTGTCTCCATATTAAGTCCCATTTGCCTCCTGCCTCTCTGGGAGGCTCTCTTAAGATCAGTGAGTGGGTCCTTTCATATTACTGATTCTGCCCTCCATTCTGGAATGTTTGAGATTTTTGTGTGCAGCCCTTGTCTATATGAATATTTTGCTTTTTCATGTTTTTGTGGGTGCCAGCTCCACCACCTCAGGAAATTTTATGAAACTTCAGTTTTGTGAAACTGAAGAAGTCCTAGGAATTAGGAAGGCAATGGCAACCCACTCCAGTACTCTTGCCTGACAAATCCCATGGACAGAGGAGCCTGGTAGGCTGCAGTCCATGGGGTCACTAGGAGTTGGACACGACTGAGCGACTTCACTTTCCCTTTTCACTTTAATGCATTGGAGAAGGAAATGGCAACCCACTCCAGTGTTCTTGCCTGGAGAATCCCAGGGACGGGGGAGCCTGGTGGGCTTCGGTCTATGGGGTCGCACAGAGTCGGACACGACTGAAGCAACTTAGCCCAGCAGCAGCAGCAGAAATTGGGAAAACAAGTGACATAGTAGATTTAGAATCATAGTGGATGATTTGAAAGAGAAAAAGCCCTTGAAGCCATAGAGAAGAAAGAAGATAGTTAATGAGCACTTTTTATAATGACAAGTTGAGCCATAGCTTCTCACCCCACTTTATAGATGAAGAAACTGAGGCTCATGGAGGCCAAGTGACATCCCTGAGTTTCTGAAGCCGTCACTAGCCACAATGCAGACAGAATCTGCCTGACTGATCTACAGCTGTTCTTTTCAGAGTCTTGTATGAGTTCATCTGCTTTTGTTAATTTACTTCTAGTAGTCATTCTTTTCCTTCCCTGGATTCCCAGCATTTTTTCATTATTTTTCTCACAGAAAACCAGTTCTGTTAGAATATACTGGTGAGAGGGGTGTTCCCTAATCTTTTCTGGCCGCAGTACATTTTAAAGAACAGCCCAGTGACAGAGCAGTGAGTTTGTGAAACAGAATCAGTTCTGTGCCACTGTCCTTTCCCTGGCCCTGTGTGGTATGTTTCTATTCCATTCTATTCTTTATTCTTACGATTTCCTTTAGGTGAAATAGGCTGGCTGTGATCCATTAATCACACCCTTTAATAGCTCATGTCCCATAGTTTGGCCTGTATTTTTAAAGCATGACTTGTAGCTCGAGTACTTTTCAGCAGAGGACGATAGGTTGTCTGAGTAAGAGCCCATCTCCTGTTCAGCTGAACTCAGATCCATGCTCTATGCAACCGGGCACTCTTATTTTACCCCTTTGTGGAGGGGTGGGGAATTCCTTTTAAATAGCATTTCAGCATTAACTTTAGAAATGGGGGCCATGGCTTACTTATTCTTGTGGTGGCTTCCTGTAGATAACACGTATTTTTAAACTCTTGTCTGTAAGATTGTGACTCGCTCTGTCTCTTCATGCCTTTGATCTTAATGTTTCTATGTTTTCCTGAGGTACTTTATTTAGCAACTTAAGTGAGTTTCAAAACCAAGCAAAGGTTTGCCATTCATCTATCCAAAATCTTGAAATTCTAGCTCACCTTTTTTTAATTTAAGTAGTATAGAGGGGCCTATTAAGAGTAGAGTTAATTACCAAGTATCTGATTTTTAATATACCATTTTCTAATTTTACTTTTTAAGAATAAAAAGAGAGATAGGAGTATGCGAATAGAGTAGAATGACACACTTGTGTGTCCTGTTCCCTTCCCTCTCCAAGACAGTTATAATAATGTGTGTCCTGCAACACAAATGACTGAAGTATACCACTCTTGCTCTTTCCCCAGCCCTCCAAGCCATAACATTGTGGTGAATGGAAAAGAATGTATAAACTTTGCTTCATTCAATTTTCTTGGATTGTTGGATAACCCTAGGCTCAAGGTAGGTAGCACATATGCTGAAGTGGACAGATAACATGACTGACTTAAGCAACTGGGCATAAAATAAGAGACAAATGCAGAATATCTGAAAGGGCTATGTAAATGTTTATCATTATTCTTTCTTGACAGAGCTGTAACCTAGTTTTCAACAAGGGAAGGCAGGAGTGTCCTAATATGGTTTAGTGTTAGGTGACAGCCAGAGAACTATATGAACCAAACCCAGTAATAGTTGGAGATGTGTCCAGGAAATTGCTTCATCTCCTTTTGGGATTGTGGGCCAGTAAACATTTTTTGAGGAAAGTTGTTCAGTCGCCCAGTTATGTCCAACTCTTTGCAACCCTTTGGACTGTAGCACGCCAGGCCTCCCTGCCCCTCGCCATCTCCCAAAGTTTGTACAAGTTCATGTCCATGAACTTTGAGGTAAAACTTATGCCCAAAATGCCAAAAAGTGCGAATGCATTGAGTTAACCAGGTTTTCAGACGGTAAAGCGTCTGCCTACAGTGCAGGAGACCTGGTTTCGATCTCTGGGTTGGGAAGATCCCCTGGAGAAGGAAATGGCAACCCACTCCAGTACGGTTGCCTGGAAAATCCTATGGACAGAGGAGCCTGGTAGGCTACAGTCCATAGGGTCGCAAAGAGTTGGACACGACTGAGTGACTAACAACCAGGTTTTAATGGTCAAGCTAATATAACTTTTCCATGTTCTTAGTCATATGCCTAAATCTTTCCGTCCCTCCATTCTTTATATCCTGTCAGAATTGTCTTAGTTCTTATAAAGGAGGAAAAGCCAGGCAACTAGAGAGGTATGTGAGCTATGTGGGTGAAAAAACAGGAAATTTCATTTTTGAGTTCTTAAGGATAAATTATTACAATATATTTTTTTTTTTCCACAAAGGCAGCAGCTTTGGCATCTCTAAAGAAGTATGGTGTGGGAACTTGTGGACCTAGAGGATTTTATGGCACATTTGGTATGTTTACTGTCATATTTTTTAGACTGCTGCTTTCAACAATTAAGATCCAATCTGATTTCAAAACTTCTTGGAAAAGGTATCCTTTATTAGTTGTGGTAATAAGCAGATGAACTTTCTAGAAGATTTTGTGTTTGAGACCATTGGTGGGAGACATGTTGATCTTAAGCTGACTATCCCTTGTGTTGAAGGGCCATGGGTACCTAAGGCGCACCGTCTCAGCAGGACGAAGACTGAGCTCTTATTGCATTTGCCCCAAGAGACAATGGTGTGAGGAGACTGTCTGCCGTGCGTGACATTTGTGATGGGAAGCATCTGGTTTGAATGGCTCTGCTCTTCATAGTTGTGCAGGAACCCAAATCTTCCCTGTATTGTTGCTGTTGGCCTAATAGGGGCACCTTCCTTGTCTGCGTGGCTGTAGCCAAATGATGAGTATGGGGGAGCGGGAGTGCAGGGCTGCTGTACCCGTTTGGGTGGGCAGGTGGTATTGCTCATCATTCTGCCCACATTCCATTGGTGAAAACATAACTCGGATCACGCCTCCAGCAGAGGGACTGGGAAGTTGCCCTAGCTGGACAACCACATGCCAGGAGCAAGGTGAGAACAGATTGGAGGTATGGGGGGCAGTGGTCAACTGTATAGCCCTTTTCTTTCTGGAATGAAGATGAAGGATCATTGATTTCCTTACGTGTGGATGACCTGGGGATGGATTAACTACATGTTAGGATGAGTATGATTTCAAACACAGTAAACTCCCTAAATCAGAGCCATCAAAGAAGACCTTGGAATTTTATGATGGTTTTGTTAAATGTATATTGTTCTTTGCTTCTGAAAATTTCAGAAGTGTTGTTATATAATTGTTCAAGTGAGTATACTACTGGAAACAACATTCTGGTTTATGAAATGTCAGAGGCTGGGGAAAGAGGTCAGGGAAGGAAGTCTCTTTTGTCTTCTCTGCTCATTTTCATTTCTTGGTCTGCTTTTTTTTTCACTTCTGCAGTTAAGATGTTTTTATTTAAGGGAGCACCTTTCTTTATCCTTTAGCTAGTTTAGTGGTTGAATTATTTGTATTGGAAACAGATGATGGGAGTTGGTGTCCAAGAATCCTGCAGCTGGACAGGATCTTTAAAACCTTGTATTCCTGCATCCCAGCTATTCAGAAAAGAACTAGAAAGCTCAGAGAGGTTAAGTGACTTCCTCATGGTCACACTGCTAATTAATTTCAACCCTAAAACTAGAAAACAAGTTTCTTGATTTGCAGTCTTAATGGGAAGATCAAAGACTTTAAAGAGCTTAGATCAGAACCTCCCTCTTTCTTCTAGCCTAATGCAAACATGAGTTGTTTGCCTGCTTTTTATTGGTAGGGTATTATTTCCTTGATAAGAATTAGAAAACTAGAAAAGGCACTTTTTGTTTTTACAGGTTTATTTGTTGTAATCTGATCAACAAGCCTTTCTTTCCATGATCTGCTTTCTAGGGTAAAGAATTTGCCTTCTTAAAACCCTCTCTTTCTAGCAGATTTTATTTGCCCATGTGGCCTTGACTCTTGCTCGAGAGTTATCTGAGAAGACCAATAAGAGATTTATTGTAAAATTTAGTGAAAAAAAAGTTTCGAATCTTTAAGACCAGTTTTCCCAGAACTGTGGAAATATGTTATTGTAATCGCCCAGTCAATTTTTCATTTGAATCACCTGAAATATGCATAATAGGATGCTGTGTGCTTCCAGATTTGTGTGTGGGGGATCTTTAATGATTTTTAGATTAATTTTTAAATTGCAATATAGTTGACAAAAAATATTGTTAGTTTCAAGTGTATAGTGATTTGACATTTGCGTACATTATGAAATGATCACCATGACAAGTCTAGCAACCATCTTTCCCTAAAGTTATTACAATATTATTGGCCATATACCCTATGCTGTATATTAACATCCCCATTGCTTATTTATTTTATAACGGGATGTTTGTACCTCTTAACCCCCTGTACCTAATTATCCCCACTCATCATCCCCTTTCCCTTTGGCAGCCACATATTTCTTCTCTATATCTATGAATCTGTTTTCATTGTGGTTTGTTTTGTTTCTTCGAGTCCACATATAAGTGAGATCATACGGTGTTTGTCTTTCTCTGTCTGACTTATTTCACTTTTCATAAAACCCTAAATTAATTTTCTTGATTGAATAATTCAGTCCATGATATAAATCTCAAAAAGGTTTAAAAAGATAGTGAAGTCTCTACCCACTGTCATTCTGCCTCCCAGAAAAGTCAGCTACTGTCAGTAGTTTCTTGTTAATTCTTCCAGAGACTTTTTTTCAGTGTATGCAAACCATTTCATACTTTTTCACCCCAGTTTTACAAAAATGATAGCATACCATATATATGTAGTATGCTGTTCGAGTTTGTTTTAAATTTAGTCTCTCATATGTCTGAATGTAATAAACACATGGTTGTGTTATCAGCTCTTTGGTGAACAGCTTTATTTGTCACTGTGTCTTTCTTGGGCTTCCCAGGTGGCAGGCACAGCGGTAAAGAATCTGCCTGCCAGTGCAGGAAATGCAAGAGACGTGGGTTCCATCCTGGGTCAGGAAGATCCCATGGAGTAGGAAATGGCACCCATTCCAGTATTCTTGCCTGGAAAATATCATGGACAGAGGAGCCTGGTGGGCTACAGTCCATGGGGTCTCAAAGAGCTGGACACGACTAAATGACAGCACACACCCACTCACACGTATCATTCTTATCGTATTGTAGTTCAAGGTTCAAACAGACTGTGGTATCTGGATAAAGATTGAAGGTTAATTTGCAGTGTGATGGTTTTGTAATAAGACACCAAAACTACAGCCTGGAGTAACGTGTAATGTTTTCTGAGTATATCGTCCTTCCGATTAACTTGCTTTGTTCCTTTTCAGCGGTTACCCATGCTTGCTTATCATCTTTTTTCCTTTCTTTATATGTATATTGCATATATTTTTACTTTTTGTTTTTTCAATAGGATATTTTCTATATTTTTCCTTATTCTGGAACTGATCACTTAAATTATTGTAGTTGTATTACATTACCTTGAAATTTCAGTGTAGGTAAGTTCAGGAAAGCTACCTGAGATCTGCTAAGGCTATATTTTAAATCTCTAAAATACCTTCTACAGTTAAATTATTCTAAATATTTAGGGTACATTAACCCTTTGCACTGAGCATTAAAGCAGAAGTAAAGACCCCTTTCCTTTCATTTTAGTAGCTTGTGCGTTTGTGAGACTAGGGTCTCTTTCCCTGGCCCAGCGAAAGGTTGCTTTTAATTTTGTCTTTTTCCTGAAAGGATCATTCAGGCATCTATTTTCAGTGAAGAAAATGTTGCCTGTTTTAGCTGTTTTCTCAACATTTCAAGTAATGAATGAAAATCACTTATTGGAAAAGTAAATGTCCTTATTAAAACATTTTCCGCTTATTGTTTGATAGTAAAATTAGGTGATACTAGATGATTAACCGGAGAAGGCGATGGCACCCCACTCCAGTACTCTTGCCTGGAAAATCCCATGGACGGAGGAGCCTGGTAGGCTGCAGTCCATGGGGTCGCTAAGAGTCGGACACGACTGAGCAACTTCACTTTCACTTTTCACTTTCATGCATTGGAGAAGGAAATGGCAACCCACTCCAGTGTTCTTGCCTGGAGAATCCCAGGGACGGGGGAGCCTGGTGGGCTGCCGTCTATGGGGTTGCACAGAGTTGGCCATGACTGAAGCGACTTAGCAGTAGCAGATGATTACCACAGAAAAAAGAAAATTGAGAGTTGAATTAAAATTCTTCTAGTTTCTTAGGCTAAATGTTTACCTGCCTCCTCAAGGCCCAGCAAGTTGTCTTATATAGTAAAGGACCATGTGAACCAGAGGTTTTTCCACCTTCTCATCTTATTGTTTTAATGTGTATTTTAGAATCAATCAAATGATGTTATCAAGTTGTGGAGCCTTCCTTTTCTCTAAGGCTAATGCAGTCCCAGTGCCTTTGATAATTGCTCTTGTTGAACCTTTTTATATTGTTTGTAATGCATTCAGATCTCATTTATTTGTTTATTCCTCAGGCCTGGGATCTGCCTTGCATATGTAATACATACTTGGCTCTATGGTCTTAAACTAAATCAAAAGACAGTTACTGGCAGGGTTTCATGGTGAGAGATAGTGACATTTAATTGTGTTTTAGAGACAAGAGTAAAGAACTGTTCATTTGTTTATTTTAAAGATACTTTTTCTCTGTTGTAGTATCTTGACTGCATGTTTTAGTAGGAAAAGCATTTGGTCATAAAATTCCTAGATTTGCCACTTCCTTCTACCAGTCATGGGATTGTAGTTTTCTCAGTGTAGGCAAGGAATGATCTTTGTGCAACTTAGAACATTTTGGTAAGAATCACGTAAGATACTGTTTGTGAAAAAAATACTGCATGAGAAAGCATTCTGGAAAACATTCAACACTGTTTTTGTATTTTAATGAGTACATATGGGATATTTGTACTTTTAAGAAAAATTGTCCAAGTCTCAGGTATTTAAAAAAAGTATGTAACATAAAAATATGGAGATATAAAGAGAAAATATAGTAGGTTGTTTTTAAACTGTTTTAAAGTTGGCAATTTTATGGTTTTTCCTCTGAACAACAAACTAGAACTTGGCCATAATACCTCCTTTTATTCTGATAAATAGGAAATTGAACCGAGTGGCTTTAATATAAGATAGCCCTTATATTTGGATATCCAGGATTTGGATAGCTTCATTAGAAGATAACATATCTGATATTTCCTTTTAAAAGAAGAAAACATTTTCTTTTATTCTACAAATATTAATTTAGTTGAACAAACACACAGTATGTTGCTTTTTCCATGCCAGGCATTATTCTGAGTGTTTATGAGCATTAACTCTTGCAGTTCTCCTAACAATTCTTTCAGGTAGGTACACCTGTTGCCATTTGACAGAGGAAGGACCTGAGAGGGACAGAACAGTTTTAGCCCTGTCTGGGGTTCACAGCTGGCAGTGAGGGAGCCCAGATCTGAGCCCCTGTGATGACCACCATGGCCAGGCTCTGTGCTTGGTGTGGGGCATCCTGCCTTAGCCTTGCCTCCCATCTGTTACATTCTGGTGAGGGAGCAAGTGCCAGCAAGGGCAGCAGAAAGGGCAGAGAGGACACGGAGGCCTTCTGGTCACCTCCTGCCATAGCCTCTTGCCTGCCATATTGTTTCCTAGCAGTGAATTAAAGAATACCGCATGCAAATCTATGAATCTAATTGTTGAAATGGATCATACACACAGAAGATAGACATCCAGAGTCAAAGAACATGCCCTGGCAGTTTTTTCTGTTTGCTGCCTCCCCCGCCCTTTTGTTGAGAATTTCTTCATTGCAGAGTAATATCATACATAAAAAGAAGTCACACAGCTATCCTTGTTCACCTGTCACAAAACCTGCTTTGCAAGGCTGACATCAGCTAAAGCCCAGTGTTTTTAGTTAGGAGAAAAGGCCTGTCTTATTTAAGCTTCTGGGACTAGACAAGAACCAGTAAATCATTGACTTATTGTAGAGAGATTCTTTTTACCACTTCATGGTAATAACATAAAAATGGTTATGAGTATGTGTGATGAGAGTATTAACATAATTTTTTTATCAACTGAGTTGCTAACTCTAAACCCTTAAAGCAGAGCCAAGATGTATTTGTTTTATTTATTTTTATTTGTTTTATTGCTGATCAATGAAGAGAATCATTTAGATCTACAGAATGACTTTAAATCCTTTTTTGCGGTTGGCAGAAAGTTTGTCTGTATGCACAGCATGTTTTTTCTTTTTGAAATGGAGATAATGAATGAAAGCATTTCACTGTGACTTGGGTAGTACTTCTGCTAGCTAAATTGTTGAGACTTGCCATAGATAATTCCCTATTTAGAGGTAGCATGGTACTTTGAAGGAGGCCTCCTACATGGGACCTGCTCTCTCATCTGATCAGAAATGAGAGGCAGTGGAGAGATGGGGGTCTTCGTGTAGGGAAGGTGCTCAGAGGACACTAACAAAGAGGAAAAGGAAGGCACACATGAGACATGCTCGTGCTCAGCCGCATGGAGGAAGCTGGATGTCGAGTGCTTTTCTGCTTTCCTTGTTCTTGTCAGATTTTTGCCTGAAACCTTTCCCTGGCAACATACCTTATAGAATGGCGGGCAGGGAGGCGCAAAATCAAGCCTGTAGACTTGGTGGTGTTGCTATCACAGGTTTGATGCTTGAAAAGCTAAGCATTCCTTTGGTACTATTTCGATCAACCAGGATGCATCTTTCTAGACCTTGTAATTGTGAAATCTCATGTTTATTTAATATTGATCTAATTAAAGTATCAGTTTATAAAAATAACTATTTGGTCATGGAAATCAAGTGATATTTCATGTATTTTTTATGTAATAGGCTATATGGGAGTGCTTCCCTGATAGTTCAGTTCGTAAAGAATCGACCTACAATGCAGGAGACCCTGGTTCGATTCATGCGTCAGAAAGATCCGCTGGAGAAGGGATAGGCTACCCACTCCAGTATTCTTGGGCTTCCCCTGTGGCTCAGCTGGTAAAGAATCTGCCGCAGTGCAGGAGACCTGGATTCTATCTGTGGGTTGGAAAGATCTCCTGGAGAAGGGAAAGGCTACCCAATCCAGTATTCTGGCCTGGAGAGTTCCGTGGACTGTGTATAGTCCATGGGGTTGCAGAGAGTCGCACACTAGTGAGTGACTTTCACTTTCAGGCTATATAGGTATACTTTTACACTTAAAAATGGGCAGAAGCATGCCTAGATTTTTTTTAAATCATTGCTTGATTAGAATGGGGTAAATAGTTCATTTTCACAATTCTGTATCATCCTTTAAGAAGTCTATGAAAGTCTAGACTTTGATTTATTTTATTTTTTGGATATTGCTGCTAAATTTTCTAATTCCTCACTGTACCTCTCTTGCCATCAAATTGGGATTTAGTTTGGACCCTCTGTGTTGTCTCATCTCTTGCTCAGTGACTGGCTCCCACCCCTGCAGCCTTCAGTTCATGACTGAGGGACCTCTGCCTTTAGTCAGAAGTCACTACAGAGGTGTTGCAGTTCTGAGTGTAGAAGGGACCCAGATGCTTCAGACCAGGAGACCGAAGGCACCTGTAGGCTCAGAGTTCTCCATTGAGAACTGCCAGATGCCTGTCTTAGCTGTCTCACTTTCTCAGGTGGCAGGAGCCCTGTTATTTCTCCCTGACCCAGTGCTTATCACAGTATCTGTATGTGATACTTACTAAATGTTTAATTAACAGTTGAGTTAACTGAGATTGTTAGACAGCCCTCATCTCCTTTTTAAAATGTAGTCCTTTGTGAAGTTGTATCTTTTATAATTCTCAATTTTGTCTTATTAATTAAAAGGCATCGCAATAAGATTAGTTTGCCTCTGATATATCAGTAAGTGGGTTTACAGGGTTTAGACACTTTAGTCAAATGTTCTAAAAAGTGGTTTATTCCTATTGCTGAACTTATCCCTCCCTGGAAGGTGATGGAAGCTTTATAATTAACTAGGTCCCTGTCCCTTACCGTGGGCCGGATTGTTTCTTTTGTATATCTCAGTCCTTCAGGTCTTTTCTTTCTCCCCTTTCTCACCAGGAATGCCTCTGGTGGGGAGAGGCATACCGCAGGGAAGGCTCATGCTGAAGGGGCCTCTTGGTGCGATGCTCCCACCTACAGGTCCTTGACATCTAGGCTGAAGGGAGGGTTTTGCTGGGCCATCAGCCTTCTTCACCCCTTACTGGAGAACACCTAGGTCCTCTGCCACTGCCTACGCTTCTTAGTTCCTCTCAGTTGGACATACCCCGGCTCTATCTGAAAGTCTGCCTTTACTGCTCTGAGCTCGTCCTCTTTCTCTTGAAACTGCAAGGCTAGAGGGGCCTGGCTGCATCTTCCCTGTATCAGCTTCTGAGTTCTCCTTGCACAGGGCATGGGTAAAATGCTGATCTGGTTCTCCAGGCTTGGGTCCTGCTGTAGTTAAAAGAGCTAAAGGAAGTTAAAAAATTTTTTCTGCTCTTGGGTAATGCTTCAAGATGCCTTAAAGTTTTCCAGTTCAAAGCCAGTCAGTATACTGTTTATTCCGGATATCGCTGGTCTTTTCATCTGAGGGTCTAGGAAGGTGAAAGGCTATATGGAACCATGATGTAAGAGAGAAGAAAAAAAACAGTTTAATAATTACAGTTTATCCCTATAATTATATCAACATTCTTCCTAAGCTGCTTCCATAAAAGGGCCATATTTCTCTTTGTATTCTACATTTGGATTCACCAGTACTCTTAGAAAGAAAATTCAGACAGAAACTCAGTCCTACAGTATAATGGCAGGTGCCACCAATAAATGCTGACACAAACTGTCAGCGGAGTGACCACCATAGTTGAGAAAGGCTCCCTCTCAATGCAGAGAGTGTGGAGTTCTTTTTAACCACTTTGCTTTTGTATTTCTTTTCCTTTTAAAAGCTGGTTGACAGTTGTCTTAATGCCTGGTTTGGTCACTTCTGCTAAAATGCTAAAAGGCATTAATAAATTAACATATGTTGATAACACCTCAGCACTGTTGATTGAGAGAAGTTAAAGCAGGCAAAGTGACAGGGCCTTGAATTCTTACTGCTAGAGTGGTATGAAAGCAAAACCCAGAGTCACAGCCATCTCAGTTACATATTTATGAACAAATGAGTAGCTGACTCAGTTCACAGAGTATGGAAATAGTTTGGGCCTGGAATTATCTTAGTAGATATTGTATAACTTGTAACTAAAAACAATTACATTTGACCACAAGGTGACTATTAATAACTAAACTGCCTATGTTGTTTTCTTTCTTCTTTAGTCAAAGAAAAAGAATTAAAAGACCTTTTAACCATTTAACTTTTTACTCTTTAACTAGATGTGCACTTGGATTTAGAAGACCGCCTGGCAAAATTTATGAAGACAGAAGAAGCCATAATATACTCATACGGATTTGCCACGATAGCCAGTGCTATTCCTGCTTACTCTAAGAGAGGGGACATTGTGTTTGTGTAAGTTACCTTTACCTACATTTCAAAATTCCTTTGGAAATAATATTGGCCTTCCTAGAAAATGTCTCTGTTAGAGATCATCTACCTAAAATATTGATATTTTTTTAACATTGAGAAGGTCAAACTTCTGCAGGAAGGGGCTAGCCCTGTGCCTTCCCTATGCAGCTCCTGACAGCATGGTGTCCTTGTGAGTCCGTGATCATAACCCACTCACACTCCCTGCTGAAGTCACTCCACTTCGCAGCGCCCTCGCTGCAACTCCTGGTCTCTGCTGATCTTGCCCCATGGGTTGTTTAGAACACTGAAGTCCTGAGTTGGGGACTTATAATAAGGACTTGTGTCTCTCTTTTTATGAACAATGGAAGCTATTAAGTGAAGTGTGACAAAACCAAATTCTGGCTACAGTGTTAAAGAGGAAGCAAAAGTCAGTCTGAGACCTAAAATGAAAAGTTATTTAATAATCTGCGCAGAAGATAACAGAGGCTTGGGCTAGCGGCAGGTACTTTTGATGCTGCCTGTAACCTGCTACCTGGGCTCTGCCAGCCCTCACTCTGCTCCTCCCCTCTATGGTAAACAGCAGTACCACACATCCAGTGCCCATGTATGTTTGCTTCTGGAAAGTTAAGAAAGTCCCCAACAAGGGACTAGATTTTTAATAAAGCATAGTTACAACTACAGTGTCATCAGTGTTGCTTTGTACAAGTACCGCCCCATAAATTCTTTTTGAGTTTAAAGTCCAGAAAAAGCTTACAGTTAACAGTTGAACTTGTATGCTTCCTTTGTCAGATAATAAATACTATATTGTCCTTTTGGTTTAGTTGCTGGGAAACCTAGTCTAAATTCACTTTCAAGTCTTACACTTGGTGTCTTAGAACTTAAATTTCTAGTACATCATTAGACAACTTAATTATTTCCTTGTACATAATTTTAAATATTCCACCTGAAGTCTATTTGAAGGTAGGCACCCTGGAGGTAAAAATGGTATTTAGTAAATGATTTAATGAATTGTTTTTGATAAATTCATTAGGCATAGGCAATATGCCTGAGGTTTCATTTTCTTTCTTTTGTAGTAAACTGTGATAATGCTTTGTCTGCAGATCTCAGAGCAATGGTTGTTCATATACTTAAATCTTTCCTTATTACTTTATCTTTCTATTACTTTATGTACCCTTTACTAATGAAATGCTTTATGTTGAGATAATTGTGGCTTTACGTACACCTGTAAGAAATGCAGAGATTTTCTGGACCCCTTACCTAGTCTTCCCCAAAAGTCACGTCTTGCAAAACTCTAATACAGTTTCAAACTGGAATGTAGACACTGATAAAGTCAAGATAATCCCTGGTTTTGTCACACTCATGTCCCTTCTACCCTGTTTTCTCTTTAACCCCTGAAGGCAATGGCACCCCACTCCAGTACTTTTGCCTAGAAAATCCCATGGACGGAGGAGCCTGGTAGGCTGCAGTCTATGGGGTCGCTAGAGTCGGACATGACTAAGCGGCTTCACTTTCACTTTTCACTTTCATGCATTGGAGAAGGAAATGGCAACCCACTCCAGTGTTCTTGCCTGGAGAATCCCAGGGACGGGGAAGCCTGGTGGGCTGCCGTCTATGGGGTCGCACAGAGTCGGACACGACTGAAGCGACTTGGCAGCAGCAGCAGCAGCAGCCACTACTTTCTTCCATTTCGGTAATTTCATCATTTCAAGATTGCTGTACATATGTAATCATATAGTAGGTAATATTTGAGGATTGCCTTTTTTCATTTTGAATGAATTCTCCAGAGATTCTTTAGAGTTGTTGTGTAAAACAGGAGTTTGTTCCTTTTGATTGCTGAGCCACATTCCATAGTACGGATACACCAAAGTTTGTTGAACTATTCACCTCTTAAGGACATCAGAGTTGTTTTTAGTTTAGGGCAATTACAAGTAAAGATGCAATAAATATTCATGTATAGGTTTTTCTGTGAGCTTAAATTTTATTTCTTTGGAATATAGACCAAAGAGTGCAGGTGCTGGTCATGCAGTGTTACACATTTCATTTTTCAAGAAACTGCCAAACTTTTCCAGAGAGCTATATTATTTCACATTTCTGTCAACAGTATATAAGTGACGTAGTTTCTCCGACATCCTCAGCAGCATTTGGTGTTGTCACTATTTTTCGTTTTAGCCATTCTGTAGGTGTATAAAGATATCTCATTGTGGTTTTAGTTTATATTTTCTGATAACTAGCCATACTTAACTGTTTTTAGACTTTGTTAGTCTTGGCATAGGAGAAGGAAATGGCAACCCACTCCAGTATTCTTGCCTGGAGAATCCTGTGAACAGAGGAGCCTGGTGGGCTGCTGTTTGTGGGGTCGCACAGAGTCAGATACAACTGAAGCGACTTAGCATGCATGCATGCATTGGAGAAGGAAATGGCAACCCACTCCAGTATTCTACTGGAGAATCCCAGGGACAGAGGAACCTGGTGGGCTGCTGTCTATGGGGTTGCACAGAGTCGGACACAACTGAAGCGACTTAGCAGCAGCAGCAGCAGTAGTCTTGGCATCAGAATACTTTCTGAAGTCAATTTGAAAGTGTTCACTCCTCTTCTAGTATTTTCTGGAGAAATTCTATAAACATTTGTTAGAATTCTCCAGTAAAAACAGTTGAGCCTGGAGTTTTTTTGTTTTGTTTTGTTTTAGAAGTATTTTAACTATGAATTTGATTTCCTTAGTACTTATAAGGCTATTTAAATATTGAGATGTAGTAGCTAGTGTTTTTCAAGGAATTGGTCCATTTCTTCTGAATCATCAAATTTATATGTATAGCATACTTTGTGGTATTCCTTTCTTATCCTTCTAATGTGGTATACCTTTCAGTTCAGTTCAGTTGCTCAGTCGTGTCTGACTCTGCGACCCCATGAATCGCAGCACGCCAGGCCTCCCTGTCCATCACCATTCACTCAGACTCAATCGAGTCAGTGATGCCATCCAGCCATCTTATCCTCTGTCGTCCCCTTCTCCTCCTGCCCCCAATCCCTCCCAGCATCAGAGTCTTTTCCATTGAGTCAACTCTTCGCATGAGGTGGCCAAAGTACAAATGTCTGGAAGCCCATTTCCTTCCTGACTGGTAATTTTTGTCTATTCTCTTTTTTGTCATTTTTGCTAGAGATTTGTCAATTCTATTGATCTTTTAAAAAAAAAATCAACTCTTTCATAGAATTTTTTTGTACAGTGTATTTTTGTTTTCATTTCTGCTAATTTTTGGTGCATTTCTTGTCTCCTCATTTTCAGTTTATCTTATTCTTTCTAGGTTCTTGAAGTGGGAACTTCAATTACTAATTTGAGGCTTTTCTTTTTTTCTAATGTGTTAGTGTTATAAATTTACCTAATCATGCTGTAGTTGTGTTCCATGAATTTGATGTGTTTATTTTCATTTTCATGTAGTTCCTTGGATTTTATTTTCCTTAATACTCTCTTTGACCCATAGGTTATGCAGAAGTGTGTTGTTTAGTTTCCAAACCCTTGGAAAATGTAAATTTGTCAGTTTTGTGGCCTGTGATATGATCTTTCTTGGAATATATTCCATGAATTCAGTTCAGTTGTGTCCCACTCTTTGCGACCCCATGAATTGCAGCACGCCAGGCCTCCCTGTCCAT
The DNA here is from genome assembly GCF_029407905.1 of Bubalus kerabau. NCBI lineage: Eukaryota > Metazoa > Chordata > Mammalia > Artiodactyla > Bovidae > Bubalus > Bubalus kerabau. The sequence goes on from NC_073627.1 coordinate 153,177,558, forward strand.
CACCAACTCCCGGAGTTCACCCAAACTCGCATTCATCGAGTCTGTGATGCCATCCAGCCATCTCATCCTCTGTAGTCCCCTTCTCCTCCTGCCCCCAATCCCTCCCAGCATCAGAGTCTTTTCCAATGAGTCAACTTTTCGCATGAGATGGCCAAAGTATTGGAGTTTCAGCTTTAGCATCAGTCCTTCCATAGAACGCCCAGGACTGATCTCCTTTAGGATGGACTGGTTGGATCTCCTTGCAGTCCAAGGAACTCTCAAGAGTCTTCTCCAGCACCACAGTTCAAAAGCATCAATTCTTCAGCACTCAGCTTTCTTGACAGTCCAACTCTCACATCCATACATGACCACTGGAAAAACCATAGCCTTGACTAGACAGACCTTTGTTGGCAAAGTAATGTCTCTGCTTTTGAATATGCTCTCTAGGTTGGTCATAACTTTCCTTCCAAGGAGTAAGCATCTTTTAGTTTCATGGCTGCAGTCACCGTCTGCAGTGATTGTGGAGCCCCCAAAAATAAAGTCTGACACTGTTTCCACTGTTTCCCCATCTGTTTCCCATGAAGTGATGGGACCAGATGTTTCTGCCATAAGAGTGGTGTCATCTGCATATCTGAGGTTATTGATATTTCTCCTGGCAATCTTGATTCCAGCTTGTGCTTCTTCCAGCCCAGCGTTTCTCATGATGTACTCTGCATACAAGTTAAATAAGCAAGGTGACAATATACAGCCTTGACGTACTCCTTTTCCTATTTGGAACCAGTCTGTTGTTCCATGTCCAGTTCTGACTGTTGCTTCCTGACCTGCATACAGGTTTCTCAAGAGGCAGGTCAGGTGATCTGGTATTCCCATCTCTCAGAATTTTCCACAGTTTATTGTGATCCACACAGTCAAAGGCTTTGGCATAGTCAATAAAGCAGAAATAGATGTTTTTCTGGAACTCTTTTGCTTTTTCCATGATCCGGTGGATGTTGGCAATTTGATCTCTGGTTCCTCTGCCTTTTCTAAAACCAGCTTGAACATCTGGAAGTTCACGGTTCACGTATTGCTGAAGCCTAGTTTGGAGAATTTTGAGCATTACTTTACTAGCGTGTGAGATGAGTGCAACTGTGCGGTAATTTGAGCATTCTTTGGCATTGCCTTTCTTTGGGATTGGAATGAAAACTGACCTTTTCCAGTCCTGTGGCCACTGCTGAGTTTTCCAAATCTGCTGGCATATTGAGTGCAGCACTTTCACAGCATCATCTTTCAGGATTTGAAGCAGCTCCACTGGAATTCCATCACCTCCACTAGCTTTGTTCATAGTGATGCTTTCTAAGGCCCACTTGACTTCACATTCCAGGATGTCTGGCTCTAGGTGAGTGATCACACCATCATGATTATCTGGGTCGTGAAGATCTTTTTTGTACAGTTCTTCTGTGTATTCCTGCCGCCTCTTCTTAATGTCTTCTGCTTCTGTTAGGTCCATACCATTTCTGTCCTTTATCTTTGCATGAAATGTTCCCTTGGTAGCTCTAATTTTCCTGAAGAGATCTCTAGTCTTTCCCTTTCTGTTGTTTTCCTCTATTTCTTTGCTTTGATCACTGAGGAAGGCTTTCTTATCTCTTCTTGCGACATTGTACAGGAGACAGGGAACAAGACCATCCCCATGGAAAAGAAATGCAAAAAAGCAAAATGGCTGTCTGGGGAGGCCTTACAAATAGCTGTGAAAAGAAGAGAAGTGAAAAGCAAAGGAGAAAAGGAAAGATATAAGTATCTGAATATATTCCATAGTCACTTTAAAAAAGAATGTTTTGGCAAATACAGAGAAAAGCCCGTATGAGGACAACAGTGAGAATGCGTCACTTCGTGACAGGACACGTGATTAATTTCCTTCCTTACGCATTTCGGTTTTTCGTATGATAGTATTCAGTGATCAAATGTTGTACTGATCATTATTTGTTGAAAGTCAATGATACACAAATTAAAACCAAAAGAAACCACACAAAAGATTTATTTGCCACTTCTATCTTATAATCCACTCAGAGAGAGAGGTAGTTTTACATGTCAACTTCCTAAGATATATTTCTATATATCATAGTTTTAGTGAAACAAAGAGTAATTTCCATGAAATTTTATTTACCTTTTGAGGAAAATTATTTTTCTCAATTATCATTAAATGTGCTGTGCTATGCTTAGTTGCTCAGTCGTGTCTGACTCTTTGTGACCCTGTGGACTATAGCCTGCCAGTCTCCTCTGTCCATGTGGATTCTCCACGTAAGAGTACTGGAGTGGGTTGCCATGCCTTCCTCCAGGGGATCTTTCCAACCCAGGGATTGAACCCAGGTCTCCCACATGGCAGGTGGATTCTCTGAGTCACCAGGGAAGCCCTGTCATTAAATAGGAAAACAATATTCTGCTGAATGGAGTGTTCTGTAAATGACAATTAAATCTTCCTGATTGGTGTTATTGAGTTCTTCTGTATCCTTGCTGATTTTCTGTTTGGTAGTTCTGTCAAACTACTAGTGCTACAGGTCTATCAAACTGTTGTTGTTGTTTGTCTATTTCTTTTTTCATTTTTATCAGTTTTTGTTTGTTACCTTTTGTAAGCTCTGTTACTTGGTACATGTTTAGGATAAGTTTTCTTGACTAATTAACACTTTTTATTATTATATAATGGCTCAACAGTTAGTTAGAACTGGACATGGAACAACAGACTGGTTCCAGATAGGAAAAGAAGAACATGAAGGCTGTGTATTGTCACCCTGCTTATTTAACTTATATGCAGAGTACATCATGAGAAATGCTGGGCTGGATGAAACACAAGCTGGGTTCAAGATTGCCAGGAGAAATATCAATAACCTCAGATATGCAGATAATACAACCCTTATGGCAGAAGGAAAAGAACTAAAGAGCCTCTTGATGAAAGTGAAAGAGGAGAGTGAAAAAGTTGGCTTAAAACTCCGCATTCAGAAAACTAAGATCATGGCAGCCAGTCCCCATCCCTTCATGGCAAATAGTTGGGGAGACAGTGGAAACAGTGAAAGACTGTTTTTGGGGGCTCCAAAATTTCACTGCAGATGGTGACTGCAGCCATGAAATTAAAAGATGCTTGCTCCTTGGAAGAAAAGTTATGACCAACCTAGACAGCATATTAAAAAGCAGAGACATTACTTTGCCAACAAAGGTCTGTCTAGTCAAAGCTATGGTTTTTCCAGTGGTCATGTATGGATGTGAGAGTTGGACTATAAAGAAAGCTGAGCGCCAAAGAATTAATGCTTTTGAACTGTGCTGTTGGAGAAGACTCCTGAGTATCCCTTGGACTGCAAGGAGATCCAACCAGTCTGTTCTAAAGGAAATCAGTCCTGAATATTCATTGGAAGGACTGATGCTGAAGCTGAACTCCAGTACTTTGGCCACCTCATGTGAAGAACTGACTCATTAGAAAAGACCCTGATGCTGGGAAAGATTGAGGGCAGGAGGAGAAGGAGACGACAGAGGATGAGATGGTTGGATGGCATCACTGATTCAATGGACATGAGTCTGAGTGAACTCTGGGAGTTGGTGATGGACAGGGTGGCCTGATGTGCTGCAGTCCATGGGGTTGCAGGAGTCAGACATGACTAAGCAACTGAACTGAACTGAATGACTTTCTCTGTCTCTGATAATTTTCTTTGTTCCAGAGTTGTCTTTATCAGTTAATAACACAGGCACTCTGCTTCCCTTTTGAAAGTTTTGTGTGGTGGATTTATTGTATGTAATAAATATGTTCACTGCCTGTATTATTGTATATAATATACATACATATTCCCTTACTACCTACCTATCTCATTACATCTGAAGGCAATTTCTTATAGGCAGTATGTTTAATCCTCTGTGCCAGTCTCTGTCTTTAAATTGTATATTTAAGCCATTTACATTTAATGTAATCATTGGTATATGAGAGCTTATTGTTCGGTTGCTGAGTTGTGTCAACTCTGCAGCCTCATTGACTGCAGCATGCCTGGCTTCCCTGTCCTTCACTATCTCATGGAGTTTGCTCAGATTAATGTCCATTGAATGGGTAATGCTATCTAACCATCTGAGAGCTTAGATCTACCAATTTTTATTTTTCATTTTTTACTTGTTCTGTTTGTTTTTTGTTTTCCTTTTTCTTTTTCCTGCCTTTCTCAGGGTTAATTGAATGTCTTTGAGAGTTCCATTTTTATTTATCTTGTTTATCTAATACAATCACTTATATCTTTTTTTTATAATACAGTTGTTTTAAGTATTTCTTGTAAACACCTTGAGAACCACGTGAGATAGTGTTGTAATTTTTACTTTAACCATCCAAAAATAATTTAGAAAACTCATGAGAAGAAAAGCCTACTGTGTGTGTTCATACTTTTTACTTTGTTCTTTCTTCCTTCATCAGAATGTACAGTTATTTTATTTTATTTATTTATTATTTCTATGTGGAGAGCTTTCCCTAGCTATGCATTTAGGGGAGGCCCGCTTGAGAAAAACTCTTCATAGTTTTTTCCAACTGAGAATGTCATCTTCTCTTCATTACTAAAGAATATTTTTACTAGTTTTGGATTCTTGGTTGCCAGTCTTTTCTTTCAGTATCTGAAATACATTGTGATGCTCTTTTCTGGTGCTCTTGGTTTATGATGAGAAGTATACTGCCACTCAACTTTATTTTATATATAAGATGTCATTTTTTGCATGCTGTTTTCAAGAATTTTTTGTTTGTCACTAGTTTTCAGAAATTTGACTAAAATTGTATTGGCATTTATATGCTTGGGTTCACCTGCAAGAATTTCACTCAGCTTCTTTAATCTGTTGGGTGAAGCCTCTTGCCAAAGTTGGGACTTTTTTCAGCTATTATTTATTTAAGTACCTATTTGGTTCTCTTCTTTGGAACTCCGCAGAGTTGAATGTTGCGTATTTTATTGTGGTCTCACAGGTCCCTGAGACTCTGTTATTTTCTTTCCAGTCTGTTTTCTCTTTGCTATCTACATTGACTTGATTTCTACTGTTCTGTATTTTTAGCTCTCTGATTTTGAGCTCATCCACTATGCTTTTTCTCTTGACTATTTTGTTTTTGAATTCTAACATCTCCATAAGATTCTTTATTTCTTCCCTCTCTCTGCTGAGACTTCCTGTTTCTTCATTTGTTTCAAGCATGTTGGTAATTACTCACTGAAGCATTTTCATTGTGACTGCTCTGAATCATTGACAGATAATCGTAACAGCTTTGTCATCTCAGTACCTATATTAGTTGATTTTTTTTCCATTGTTTGATGTTTTTTGGTTCTTGGTATGACATTTTCATATTATGCTATTATAGTTTATGCTTTATTTAAATGTTCTAATTGTTTCTCTGACAGTCTTCCAGCAGGGGCAGGGGGCACTGCTGCCTCATTACTGCCAGATGGAAATACAAGTCCAGGGTCTCCACTGGGCCTCCATTGACACTGACATGGGGTTATTTTCATTTCTGCTGGTTGTTGATGGGAGTCCTACTCTTCTCTGAGCCTCCCCTGACATGCCCTAAGCATAGAGAGGGGAGAGTGCCTCTCATGCAAGAGGGTTGGAAGTTGGGTCTCACATGGTCTTCACAGTGGGAGCCACTTGTTACTATCCAGTAGGGATACATACAAGTTCTGGTTGTCTTCTGTGACAGTGCCCTTGGGGGTGTTGGGGAGCCTTGTTATTGCCTTGTAAAGGCTAGAGTCTAGGTTCCCCCTGAGCCTTTGCTGATGTGGAGGGGACAGGCCCAGGTTGTTTTTGATTTGGCTGCAATAGAGACATTATTGGGCTTTCCTGGTGGCTCAGAAGGTAAAGAATCCACCTGCAGTATGGGTGACCTGGCTTTGATTCCTGGATTGGGAAGATCCCCTGGAGGAGGGCATGGCAACCTGTTCCAGTATTCTTACCTGAAGAATTCCTATGGACAGAGGAGCTTGGCGGGCTTCAGTCCATGGGGTTGCAAAGAGTCGGACATGACTGAGTGACTAAGAACACACAGAGAGACATTATCATTTGCTGAGCTGCCCCCTTTCCTGTCCTTGGCTACAGAGAGCAGACTTTTGTCAGACCTTTTTTGTCTATGCCTGTTGGCATTTCCAGTTTGCCTGCTGCATCAGTTCCAAATCAGGAAAATCCAGAAACTTGTTTCATGTCATTTCTTACATCCCTTGGTTGTGTGCTTTTTCTTATTTTTCAGTATTGTCTTATATTTGTTTTATACACAATGTCCAGGATTTTTGGTTTTACCCAGAGAGAAAAATAGGAAAAATTAATAATGTCTTTCTCCCCAGAAGTAGAAGTCTTGTTTGAACTTTTAAATAATACACTTAATTTAAAAACTATATTCCACCCTCTCACCACAAATAACTCAATTTGGGAGATCGTACTGAAGTTTAATCTACATGACTCAGCATTCTCTCCTGGGTTATGTAGCGTCAACAGTCCAGTATTCATTTTCATGGCAAAGTAATGGCAGAGTGGTGGCCAGTCAAATCAGAGATGTTATTGATGATAAGATACATCAGTGTTTCATTTAGTTTTCAGAATGAGAAAATTACTGTGAATATCCATACAGTAAGGTGCATGCTGATTTTTCAAAGATCAAAATATGGCAAGAGTGTGGTGCTTGGAACAGAATCAATATGGTAGTTAGATGGAAAGACTTGGCAGAGTGAAGCGCAAACAATCATGTATTCATGTTCAAACATATTTTATCTATTTACCCTCTTCAGTTTAACAAGTGGATGTTGGTCAACTTACAAAAACAAGCATTCCTTTTCTGAGAATGTTGACAAGACTCTTTAAACCCCAGTCTGGTGGGTCTGTCTTTCTTGCAGAGATAAAGCTGCCTGCTTTGCTATTCAGAAGGGATTACAGGCATCACGTAGTGACATTAAGCTGTTTAACCATAATGATATGGACGACCTGGAGCGACTACTAAAAGAACAAGAGATTGAAGATCAAAAGGTATGATTCTTTTGAAGAAAATGATACAGTTCTTTAGTACTTTCTAACCAGCTAAATTATAAATGAAATGGTAATTTGTCATGAAAACTGGCCTGTGGATCACATTTGGGTATTAAATAAAGGTGTTCTTGCTTATTAAATGTACCTCAGGTTAGAAAGCCAAGTCTGATAGTAATTGCCTCATCATTGTCATCATTATATGTGGCAAATTTGGAAAAACGGTATCTAGGCAGCTTTCTAAAAAGAGAAAAAGAAAAACGGCATGCACTTTGGAGATGGAGGAACATATACTCAACTCTACAGAAATAACACCAGAATTCATTACAGTGTTAACAGGATATACCTAGTGAATTCAAAACGGACTTATTCATATCAGAATAAATCATGTATCAGTCCACTGGAAAAAACAGTGGCAGCGTATCTTAATCTATGAATTTATGTGAGACTTCTGACTCCAGCCTCATCCCAGGTCTCTGAGTGACTGCTTCCTATGGGAAGCGACTGCCTCAAGCATGGTTTCCTTCCCTCCTGCAGCCTGTTAAGACTTCTCAAGCACCTGCGTAGGTCCTTGGGGCAGGGAGGAAATTGGGGGAGTGGAACTTGCTCCTTGTTGTTGTGATAAAGGGGGAAATAGAGGAAATGTGTTCAAAGCATCACCCTTAGAATTAGCGGGAACTACTGTATGTAGATGTACTAGTAACCTGGTCACCAGATCCTTGGTTTGAAACACCACTTTCAAGTGGACTTTTCCACTGCAACTCATCCATTGCTAGAGTAACTGATAAAGATGCTCATCACATTCTTAATTTTGTGTTAATTCCCATTTTTCTAGATACTTGTTTTATTTCTTTTGGATTCAGTTGTCTTTGTTTAGGTGATAGCCTAGGAGCAGCACTACATGATCATACACATTCTTGTGGTGAATATGCATAGACTCTGCTCTTCTGCTGTTCTGCGATAGATGTGCTATAAGCTGTGTTTTATAATTATACAATTTAGAAAAATCTATAGATGTTAGGGAACGGCTTAAAATTGAGACCATACCACCTATGAATTCTTTCTACAAATTGTAAAATGATGCCCCTTATTATAATTCAGTAATAGAATACTACCGTATTGAAGAACGCTGCTGTAGAAGGTATGACCAATGAACTGGTCTGCTGTAGAGTTATTTTGCCAAGTTAACATTGTACAAATTTGGAAGACAACATACTCAAGTTTTGTGTGTATGTATTTTATAAGATTTACAATCTGTGGAACTTTTTTAAAGTGAATAACCAGGAATTATCTTAAAATTTATTTCCATTTTATAGTTTTTACCTTTTTACTAATTAATTCTACCATATTTTCCTGCCAAGAGTAAGCTTTCTAAATTACTTTACATTTTGATTTTTAGAAATAAATCCTTTAAAATTTTATTTTAATATTTAAATTTTTATATATTTCCTACTTAGATACTTGTTTTTACTTTGAAAGTGAGTTAAAATATTGCTGTTTAGTCTGGATTTGGATCAAACTTTTTTTGTCAAAAATTTCCCAACTTATTGGGGTTCATATGTTTTTTTCATTCCTTTTCTTATGGAGTTCTCGTATCCCATATTAATCCTTCTTTAAGAAAAAAAAAAAAAGACAGTAGATTAAAAACAGCAGTTCACAGAAATACAAACAACTGAGCAAATAAAACATAGTCTGACCTCACTAACAATTACAGAAATTAGGGTAAAGGTTTTTGCCTGTCCAATTAGGGAAAACTTTTATGGTAGTAATCAGTGCCACACTGATGTATGTGATGATACAAAGGGTCCTCCTCTAGCTCAGATGAGAGTTTCAGTTGTGACAGCCTTTCTAGAGGATAAATGGGCGCATATATTCTAGGATTCTTAAATACCCGTATCCTCTGGAGTTCTATCTTTAGAAGATAAGATAATCAGAAATGGTGTCAAAGATCAGTGGGGTGTGGAAAGGCATGTGTTATTTGAAAAAGTCCCTCCACCACACTACTTTTGAACATCACTGGATGAAGCCGTAGTCAGTTTCACTTGACTCAGTTTTGAGGAATAAGAAAGGTAAAGGTTTCATTTGTTTTTTGGTTGACAAGGGAAATCAAGGTTTGTCTGTTTTTTTAACTTTTTATTATTAAAAGATCTGGCACATTCAGAGGAAATAGTAGTAGAGTGAAGCTCCCAGTGCCCTTCTCTCAGCTCTGTTTTCAAAATTCTGTCATTCTTGTGTCATCTGAACCTTCACCTACCTCCCCACCCCATCTCTGTGAAGATGATGATTGTCATCATCATTATAGTTCTTCTTACTTTAGGTAAAATTTACAGACACTGAAATACATAAATCCTAGTCATACAGTTTTGACCAGTGGTTATACCTATGTATGGACTTCCCTGGTGGCTCAGACGGTAAAGCATCTGTCTACAATGTGGGAGACCTGGGTTCCATCCCTGGGTCGGGAAGATCTGCTGGAGAAGGCAGTGGCAACCCAATCCAGTACTCTCGCCTGGAAAATCCCATGTACAGAAGAGCCTGGTAGGCTGCAGTCCATGGGGTTGCAAAGAGTCCGACATGACAGAGTGACTTCACTTTCACTATACCTATGTAGCCCAGGTGTCCTGAGCCCTGTCACGACGTAAAACATCCACTTCTCCCCCAGAAGATTCCCCTGGGTCCCTTCCCAGTCATTCTGGGCTTTGGAGGGTTGTGTTTTTGTTTTAATTTTCTCAGATTCTAAACAGTTTGTATTTGTGGGTGAGGCCTCCTCATTGGCTGAGTGAGTGAGTGAAGTTGCTCAGTCGTGTCCGACTCTTTGCGACCCCATGGACTGTAGCCCACCAGGCTCCTCCATCCATGGGATTCTCCAGGCAAGAATACTGGAGTGGGTTGCCATTTCCTTCTCCAGGAGATCTTCCCGACCCAGGGATTGAACCCAGGTCTCCCGCATTGTGGCAGACACTTTAACCTCTGAGCCACCAGGAAAGCCCTGAAGGATTGTATATGAAGCCCTCATTGGCTATGTGACCTGAAAACATGTAGGACAAGAAAGCACTGTTTTTCATCTCATAGTAACAGGATCGCAAACCTTAAACTTGAAATTAATTTAGTCTATTTATTTATCTTGGTGAATACATCTTGTAATGTGAAAGTGCTAGAAAGCACCTAACAGATTTTTATATTTGGAGTTACTAAAGTTTAAAATGTCTGTTTTTTTCTTTTAAAGAATCCTCGCAAGGCTCGTGTAACTCGACGTTTCATTATAGTTGAGGGATTGTATATGAATACTGGAACTGTTTGCCCTCTTCCAGAATTGGTGAGCAACTATGTCTATTAATTATTTGAGAATTAAGACTATTTGGCAGTTATACCTTTTGTTTATGACCACTTTTAATGTATAACATCTACACTGCTTTGCTTAATAGATGTCATAAGCACAATCTGATCATATTAGGGAAGTAGATGAACATAAATGCCAACCATGACATTTAAAGAGTAATCATGACTGAGTTTTTTAAAATCAACTTTATTGAAGTGTAATGGATACGTAATAAAAGACACTTATTTTAAGCGTGTGATTTGGTGTGTTCTGACAGGTGTACACCACTGTATCACCAGCACCACAGTCATGATATAGAGCATTTCTGTCACTCCAGAGGATCCCTCAGGATCACTTCTTAAATGATTAATGATGTTGAGCCTCTTTTCTTGTGTTGGCTAGTTGTTGATCTTTGGAGAAATGTCTGTAGAAGCCTTTTGCCCAGTTTTAAATTGGATTGTCTTTTTTGTTAAGTTCTTTGTATATTCTGGATACTAAACCCTTATCAGATAATGTGATTTCAAATATTTTCTCTCATTCTGTAGATTGTCTTTCCATTTCTTTAATGGTGACCTATAATGCACAAAGGTCTTTAATTTTGGCACAGTCCAATTTATCTAACTTTTTGTTCTTACTTGTCTGTGTATATTCTGTGAGAGAGGGGTTCAGTTTCATTCTTTTGGATGTGATTATCTGTTTGTCTCTCCATTTGTTGAAGAAGCTATTATTTTCCCATTGAATGGTCTTGGCACCTTTGTCAAAATCATCTGACTGTAAATATATGGGTTCCTTTCTGGACTCTCAGTTCAATTCCATTTGTCTATCTAGCCTTATGTGAGTACCATGCTTAATTGCTTAATTTATATAGCTTTGTGGTAAGCTTTGAAATCAAGACATGTGAGTTCTCCATTTTTGTTCTTTTTCAAGATTCTTTTGGTTATTTGGAGTACCTTGAGATTCCATTTAAATGTTAAAATCAGCTTTTCTATTTCTGTAAAAAATGCCATTGAGATTTTTTTATAGGGGTTGTATTGAATATTTAGATTGCTCTTGGAAGTATTATGATCTTAATGATAGTTCAGTTCAGTTCAGTCGCTCAGTCGTGTCCGACTCTTTGCGACCCCATGAATCGCAGCACGCCAGGCCTCCGTGTCCATCACCAACTCCTGGAGTTCACTCAGACTCATGTCCATCGAGTCAGTGATGCCATCCAGCCATCTCATCCTCTGTCGTCCCCTTCTCCTCCTGCCCCCAATCCCTCCCAGTATCAGTCTTTTCCAATGAGTCAACACTTTGCATGAGGTGGCCAAAGTATTGGAGTTTCAGCTTTAGCATCATTCCTTCCAAAGAAATCCCAGGGCTGATCTCCTTCAGAATGGACTGTTTGGATCTCCTTGCAGTCCAAGGGACTCTTAAGAGTCTTCTCCAACACCACAGTTCAAAAGCATCAATTCTTTGGCGCTCAGCCTTCTTCACAGTCCAACTCTCACATCCATACATGACCACAGGAAAAACCATACCCTTGACTAGACAGACCTTTGTTGGCAAAGTAATGTTTCTGCTTTTGAATATGCTATCTAGGTTGGTCATAACTTTCCTTCCAAGGAGTAAGTGTCTTTTAATTTCATGGCTGCAGTCACCATCTGCAGTTATTGTGGAGCCCCAAAAAATAAAGTCTGACACTGTTTCCACTGTTTCCCCATCTATTTCCCGTGAAGTGATGGGACCGGATGCCATGATCTTCATTTTCTGAATGTTGAGCTTTAAGCCAACTTTTTCACTCTCCACTTTCACTTTCATCAAGAGGCTTTTGAGTTCCTCTTCACTTTCTGCCATAAGGGTGGTGTCATCTGCATATCTGAGGTTATTGATATTTCTCCCTGCAATCTAGAGTCCAGCTTGTGTTTCTTCCAGCCCAGCGTTTCTCATGATATACTCTGCATAGAAGTTAAATAAACAGGGTGACAATATACAGCCTTGACGAACTCCTTTTCCTATTTGGAACCAGTCTGTTGTTCCATGTCCAGTTCTAACTGTTGCTTCCTGACCTGCATACAAATTTCTCAAGAGGCAGATCAGGTGGTCTGGTATTCCCATCTCTTTCAGAATTTTCCACAGTTTATTGTGATCCACACAGTCAAAGGCTTTGAGTCTTTTCATTGATGAACAAGGAATGTGTTTCCATTTATTTTTATTTTCTTCAGTTTCTTTCATTACTGTTTGTGGTTTGTTTTTTTTTATTTATTTACTGTAAGGTCTTATCTCTCTTTGGTTAAATGTATCCCTAAGTATTTTATTCTTTTTGATGCTGTTATCAATCGGATTATTTTCTTAATTTCCTTTTTGAATTGTTCATTGCTGGTTACAGAAATACTATTGACTCTTGTGTATTGGTCTTGTACAACTTTTCTTGAACTTGTTTATTTGCTTAAATAATATTTTTGTGGATCTTATTCTATATTTAGGATTATGTCATCTGTGGACAGAGGTAGTTTTACTTCTTCCTTTCCAATCTAGTTGTCTTCCTTTTCTTGCCTTAATGCTCTGGCTAGAATTTCCAGTACAGTGTTGACTATAAGTGGCAGGAGTGTGTATCCTTGTCTCATTCCTAATCTTTAAGGGGATGCTTTCAGGCCATCACCATTGGATAGATTTTAGATGTGGGTTTTCCATAAATGCCCTTAATCAAGTTGAGGAAGTTCCTCCTTTTTCTAATTTGTTGAGCGCTTTTCTCATAAGAGATTTGGGTTTTGTCAGATGCTTTTTCTGCATCAGTTAAGTTAATCATGTAATTTTCCTTCAATCTATTAGTATGGTTTGTTACACTGATTTTCCTGTAGTAAACCACCATTGCATTTGACCATTAAAGTCTGAATCTGTGAGTCCATCAATTGAATAAGGATTTACAATTAAGAGTTTCATATCTTATTTTAAAATTTTTCCCTATTTATTGAGGAAATCTAGATACATCCAAAATGTTAATAAAAGAGATGATTTCTTATCCTTTCCTTCCCTTTGTGTCAAAGCCTGATAGGATAATGTGGGAGAAAGAGTGGGCCACGGGATACTAGAACTGTATATTACAGAAATACATTAATAAAGCAGTGTTCATGGGCAGATATATAGCCAATGGAAAAAATATAAGTGTAGGAACAGTAAGTATTGAGTATGTAAAATTATAGGATACAAATTAGGGTTTGACAAAGGGATTCCTGTTTTGTTACACTTGTCTGTTTGTGTACCAGTACTGTAATAATATTATTAAACATTTTCTAAAACATAGTTTTTAGAAACTATTTCATTTGATAATATCTTATATTAATGGATAGGACACAGGCAGTGTTGAAAAAATGTAATTCACCCTAAATTGGTTTGTTCGTTGTTACTGAAAATTTATCTAAAAGCCCAGTGGGGATCCCTTCCCAATTTGATATTGATTAGCATGATTATGGTTAAAAAAGAAATTATCAGAGACTCATGATACAAGAGTCTTATATATTTTTGTGCATTAGTTCTATAGTCTCAGTGGGAAAAGTCTTTTAATAATTAAAATTTGATAATTAAAAGTATGGTTGTGGCACAAGGGAAGATTACTTGAGTTGTGGAAGGATTTATTACCCAACTTCTCATGTCGCATATATAAAAATTTAGTGGTTGATAATCACTATGTTTTAATTCAGCTGTAAAACTGATCACATATATATTATAAAGGGGTAAATCAATTAGACATCAGAAGGAGAAAAAAAAAACTGTATACTTGTGCGTTTCCCAATGTATACACCCAAAAATTTATGAAATAATTAGAAGAATGTATAGATAAATATGCATCTAAACCATTGATGGGAAAGGACTTTCCTACAAGCCAGAAAGCAAAGGGGGAGGGAAAAAAAGATTAAAAAACCATACTAATGAAAACTTTTTCTGCATTTAAAAAAAATGAATCTAAACTGAAACATAGTGCCTCTGAGGGAAGAATGTATACAACATTTCCCTAGGAATTTTTATGCATAATTGGACCAATATTTGATAGATATATTACATGTTTGTACTTATAAGGCCTAAACAGTTCCTTTTTAAAAAATTGGCATTGTGCTGTTTTATTTGAGTTGAATTGAATCATTTTAGAGCATCCAGATTTTGTTATTTTCATTTTTTATGGCAGTTCTGATCTATGAAGAGAGTGTGTGTGTTAATCTCTCAGTCATTTGCAGCCTCATGAACTATAGTTTGCCAGGCTCCTCTGTCTATGGAATACTCTAGGCAAGAATACTGGAGTGGGTTGCCATGGCCTTCTCCAGGGAATCTTACCAACCCAGGAATTGAACCTGGGTCTCCTGCATTACAGGCAGGTTCTTTACTGTCTGAGCCACCAGGGAAACCTGTGGGTATGTTTACTTATGTTCTGTTAACATGCTGCCAATACCAAATTATCAAATACTAAAACTTTTGCTCCTAGGACAAATACAGAGTTAGTTTTCTGCAGGCCTCTCATCACAACGTTTTCATCCATTGCTCAATACACAACCTTGTTTTATATGTGTTTGTGTTAAAAGACACCTTATTTAATGTTGATTTATTCACATTGAACTCATGGCTAGCAATACTATAACTCTGGCCTGAATGATACTTACGTAAGATACATTTTTTTTCATAAGGCACATCATAGCCTTCTTGCACTTAGGAAAACTAGACAAGACTTCAGCACTGTGCTAGGGGTCCATTTTAAATAACAAAATCACCAACAAAATGTGAAAAACATGGCAGTAAACAGGACGCGAAGAGGACACTTATGCACAGTATGAGCTGAAGCAGTAGCCTGTTAGCTCGCTGGAAAGTGTGTGCCAGGTGACTCACAGGTGTCACCACTCTGCAAGTGTGCCTTAAGTATTCATTTGGGGTCACAAATATTAGCAAATTGGCAGTTTCACAAATATGAATCCACCAATAATGAGGATCAACTGTATGTCTTTTTCCTCTCCTTTTTATTTTAGGTTTAATTTCGTTCTTAACCATATGTTCTGTGCACTGCTAATTATCAGTATCTTAAAGTTGTGTTTATTTACCACATAGGTTAAGTTAAAATATAAATATAAAGCAAGAATCTTTCTGGAGGAAAGCCTTTCATTTGGAGTCCTGGGAGAGCATGGCCGAGGAGTCACGGAGCATTTTGGAATCAATGTAAGCTGTCCTTTTTTGGAACATTCCCTCATATAGTAACCATGCAGTTGCATCCTGCTGGGCATGTTTCATGGATACAAGACAGTGCTCCTCATCAGTGTGCACTGGCAGCACTTCACTGCGTCCATGGAGGATGGCTCAGCCACACCAGAGGCCCCATCTTCCCTTGAAATCTATGAACTCAGAGTGGCTAATCATAGAATTGTGTTCTGTTTAAAAGGTAACATTTGATCCCAGCTTTCAGTATCTCCTCTAGAAACAGTTAAATTTACCTTCTTTTTTTTTTCTTAAAATCAGTAAGAATTCCTCAAGTTGTCCTTATATTTATTATAGCAGTGAAAAGATGTTCTTTCTAATATTTAAAATTGTATATTCTCTGTAGTGTGTATATATGGGGATGATTTTTATATGTACAATATCAGAAACCCTTACCAATATGGTATTCACAGAAAAGCCCCACAAGGTCCCAGACAACTGGAGTATGTCATGTTTTTCTTTTGCTGAAGGAAAATAAGCTTCAGTTGGCCCCACCCTTGGTGGTGTGAGTGCCTAGATCTTCAGGAAGGAGGAGCAGCGCGGGCCCATCTGCACAACTGGTCACCACTCACCGCTGCGTGGCCTGCCCTCTCCCACCACTGCACACTCTGTCCTCGCTCACCGCTGCTGTAGTCTGTCTTCATTCACCACTGCCATAGCCTGTCCTTGCCCTCCACTGTGTGGTCAAGTTAAAGAAGCTTTTCTCCAAATCTTGTGTATAAAAATTTTCACAACTTGGTTTAAAAAGTTGAACTTAGGCAACATAAAATCACCTTCAATTATATTTGCATCCCTCTACCCATACAGACCTAGAGAAAAATGTAAAGCAGAATGAATATCACAGAAACTTGACTGAAGCATGCTCCCCAGAGACAGACTGACATTTGGCAACTAAATGCCCTAAAGAATTTAAGAAAAATGGAAATGTAATTCAAATAAAATTTACACCAGAGCAGCTTTTAAGACATGAAGATTTTAAAGAAGATAAAAGCACCATATAATTTCACTGTTCTGGTTTTCTGACTGCTCTTAGCAGTTGTCTCAGAGATATTATTTATAAGAGCTTAAGTACAGAATGTATGGACTTTATTTGGGTCCTGATTCATACAAATATTATGGAAAACAAGGTTTGTGAAACAGAGATACTCGAACCCTCAATGTTTGACATATAAGAAATTTTGATAATGTTTTTGAAAGGGTACCTATCTTTTAGAAATGCTCACTGAAATATTTATGGATGAAAACAAGTTAAGTCCGAAATTTGCTCCAAAGAAATGAAGAGGGCAGTAGGGGGCTGTTCATAGAACAGGATTGTCCATAAGTTGATAATTATTGAATCTGGTGGTAATTCTGTAATACTTTGATATATGTTTGGAATTTTTCATAAGGAAAGGATGAAGAAGAATAAGAGGGCACAGGTTTCCTTGTTGGATCTGTGGAACACTTAGAATAACACCATATGTGATCTGACCAGTTATTATGGCCACCAGTGAGTAGTTACTGAATGGCTGTTGTGCACAGGATGGAACTTGGTGCTGGGGGCTGGAGCAGAACGTGAGGACCCAAGGAGTGCTGAGCAGTTGAAAAGGTGGTGGGTGTTCAGGAGCCCACTGGGCACATTAGGTTTATCCACTGCCCAAATTGGTTCATTTGTTCAAAGAACCTATTGCCTTCATGTTTGAATAAATTGATTTCATTTTTGGAAAGGTGGAAAAGATGAATGTAGTACACATTCCAAAAATGCTCAAAAGATTCCTTTTTGTTTCCATGAAGTACCTTCTATGGAGAACGCCAGCTGAGACCACTGTTTTAGCAAGGAATGATCTTGTGCCTCTGAGTATGTTTAGTATCAAACAGCTTTAGATTTCATCTTTTATTCTCTGCAAATTGTCAATGCATGACAAAATGCAGAAAAGTATATATAAAATGAGACATTCAGAGGTGGGTTGTGAAGCAACAGTCCTTTTAACAATTGATTTTGTATGACTTATCCTTTATTTTCACAGAAGTGGTTTGAATCCAGATGTTGACATCATCGCTGCTGAAATTTTGTCTCTAAGCTTGACATTGGCCTTTTTTTTTTTTCCTTTTCTTTAAATTGAGAAGTAACTCCCACTGTTCCTCTTTTCTGGCAGATTGATGATATTGATCTTATCAGTGCCAACATGGAGAACTCACTGGCATCTATTGGGGGTTTCTGCTGTGGCAGGTCTTTTGTAATTGACCATCAGGTGGGTTCTTTTTAAAAACAAAGAGCAAAAACTGAAATTTACTGCTCCATTTGAGTCACCCAAACATGTAACTGTTTTCGCAAAATTTCATTCTTAGTTTATCATACAGTTTTTATTTAGAAATAGATTTCTTAAAGAATCACTCAAAATATTTACATTTAGAAATTGTTTCCCTTTTTAAAAAAAGGTTTTGTTTTTGTTACATGATAACTTCTGTACATGCCTGGGTTTTACCACCTTAGCAGTTGTACACACTTTTTGGTAGATGGTACAGAGATTTAGTGCCTTTAGATTTTTTAGCCTCTCTGTCTCCCCTACCCCTCACCAAATGTATGCTTTGTGACTTGTTTGTTTCTTTTCAGCGACTTTCTGGCCAGGGATACTGCTTTTCAGCTTCCTTACCTCCCCTGTTAGCTGCTGCTGCGATTGAGGCTCTCAACATCATGGAAGAGAATCCAGGTATAACCTTTAATCCCAGGAAATCAAAGATATCACAGGTTATGTTAGCCATGCTCCTGGTTTGCTTTTTTGAGACATTGGCTGGAGGGAATTATTTCCTAGACAAAGCTCTGGCTCAGAATTAGATTATCTGGCAACCTATGGGAAGGATGATGGTGAGGAAGTTGTCCCTGCCCCCAGGGTTTTGGTATAGAGCTTCTCTCATTTCTAGAGATGAAGCCAGAGCCACAGCTGAGCTGGCTCCTTTGGTGGGCAAAGATGCTGGAAACAGGAGGGTTACCTCTGGGCCAGTCACTGTTTAGTTTATTTTTTTATTTTTTTGAGAAATTTGCTGAAGTATGCTAATTTTTGGTACATATAATTTTATAGGTATTGTCTGGTTGTCCCCTCCAGCCTTTGAACCATGAGTTGACCAAAGTCAAACTGGTTTACCAGCCATTAAAGCTTGCTTAATGGGCAGGTGACTCAATTTAAAATGTGATTCTAGGCTGTGATAACACCTCCTCACCAAGGGCTAAAACACAAATGCAAGAGCAGGCCTGGGTTTTGTAAAGTTTAAATTTTCTAAATTTCTGAAGTTTCAGCATTGATTTTTTTAATTCAGAGAATCAGTAAAAGTGAACGTTTCTCTGTGCATATTCATATGCTTGCTTGTCAATAGCCCACCACTCTCATCTCCTCCGATATTTCAGCTTGTGAAATTTCCTTAAAAGAAAGCAAAAGTATCAAGAAAGAGATCATAAACATTAACACAGTCTCTGTGTTTTCCCAAATTCTTTAGGGTCCAGAAATCAGATTTGTACCCTTTTATTCTTAGCTAGATAATTTATAGAATCTTGGTAAGAACAAGAGCCTTTGTTTTGTTGTTGAAAACCTCCCAGATTTTGCTGAAAGTAGGGTGAGAAGGTGCCAGCTAGTATGTGCCAGAGATGAAAGTTGGGGGTCTTCAGAGGAGTTACCAGCTGTCTGTGTGTTATTAGTAGGCAGAAGGATTTGCAGCATTTGAAATTGATGAACTGGGGACTTCCTTGGTGGTCCAGTTCTTAAGACTCTGCGCAGCCACTGCAGGGGCATGGTTTCCGTCCCTGGTTGGGGAATTAAGATCGTGCATGCCGCATGGCATGGCCAAAAGGAAAATTAATTAATTAAAATAAATTGATGAACTGGGTCTTTAAAAACATTTTTAGATTAGTAATACCAAATTTTCCAAATGTACTATCAAATGTATTTGTTTCATTCAGGTATTTTTGCAGTGTTGAAGGAAAAATGCAAACGAATTCATAAAGCTTTACAAGGGTGAGTTTTATATCTTTTCAACCATCTTGAAGTTTATCTTCACCACATTCAAACAACTCATGAAAAATTTTGAATGTCACCTCTTTGGTTTTGAGTGCATTTAATCGGCTGGGTCAGTTTGACTAAATTGCAGCCAAGAAACCAAAAACACAGTTCATTCAAATTTCTGTTTGTGTGAATCCAGAACATCCATTTTGCCATTGTTTTAAAGAATCATAGCTTTGTTTTTCTAAAAATGATAATAAGTTCGTTAGTAAAATAATTAAAGCAGGACAAAAGATAAAGATGAAAACTAACAAATAACAGAACATTTGACCACCAGAAATAACTGATAAACATTGGAGAATCTCTGCACATCTGTAGGGATAGAAGGATGTATTAGATGATGGTGGGTTCATACTGTCTATGTTACTTTTTAGAAAATTACTCTTTTATTATTTTAAATTACTTAAACTAGTGAAAGTGAAGTGAACCTTATGTGTATTCTGTTTATTTTTGTTTATATTAACTATACAAGAGTAGTTCTTTAAAATTCCTTGAGAATTGAGGGGGAGAGGGGAATTGAGGCTGGTGACATCCTCAGGCTCTTATAGAAAATTATCTCACCTTGCCTGTTGTGTTTCTTTTTGCCTTTCTAAGCTGAAACCTGCCTTCTCAGTCATGGAAGTCCTATCCCTATTCCCAGATATGGAGTCTAGAAACTCTTCTAAAAGAAAAAGACAGTTGATAAATAAGCAGGTCACAGATGTTCCAGATACTATAGGGGCAGAAATAATTAAAGTCTGGATCTGACTTTATGATCATAGCAAAAGTTCTTGCATGATTTATGGTAGAGAGATATTGTTGTTATTGTTTCCAGTTACATTGGTTTATGAAATATTAATAAACCTGCTCAACCCAGCACCATGGAGTCACTGTCAGCTCATGAACACATGCCTCAGATGCCCTTTATTCTGTCTAGCAGTGTTAATATGTTTAAGTCCAATTCTCCATTGTTCCCAGCTCTTTCACACTTCTCCTCTCTAAAATCCCTCACCCTTGTCTCACTCCACCGACTTTTAGCTGACAGCCTTGTCTCATGCTTTCACTTGGGAACTGCTTAATTTTCCCTCACAAACTTGTACACCTGCAGGTATCCAAGCCAGTCTTCCCTCCTGTTACAGCCAGAGAAGTGTTCCTCCATCCATCATAGCTCTTCTTTCTTAAAACTGAGTGCCTTTGATTGTCTCCTCTCCTTTTTCTGCAGTCTCTCCCATTTCCTGAGTCATTTGATTAGCTCTGCCCTCTCTTGTCTTAAATTTTTCTTTCCCATGACCCCACACTCTCTTCTAGCAACTAGCCTGTGGCTCTGCTTCTCTGTGTAGTCAGTCTTTTCCCCATTGTTTAGCCTTCTCTGCATCCTCACCTCTCATGTACATTTGAAACTACTGAAACCCACCTCTTCTCCTGCACTTTACCCAGCCATATGCCTGTCACTAACAGGCATGACTGTATTTTTTGATGTTAAAACATCCTTGTATTCCTGAGTAAACCCCTACTTGATTATAGTATATTTTTCTTCACTGTTAAAATTTTGAATTTTTATATCCATATTTGTGATTTAAATGGGGCTACAATCTTTGGTTCCAACAGCCTTACGTAACCTAAGAATCAGTGTTGTGGTAGCCTCAAATGATTGATAGTTTTTCCGCTGTCTTGCATTATGGAGCTACTATGTGTAAGACCAGGCTTGATGATTTATTTCTTCAGAGTTGAGCAAGACTCCTCTGTCAGACTCTCTGGAGTTGGGGCCTTTGGGTTGGGCATATAGTCTTATGATTATCTTTCCTGTGTCTGTATTATTTCCTCTTTTTATTTTCTGTTTCTATCATTTTTCCTTTTTCCAGGATTTTTGCCCAGCACATTTTTTTTAAGTTTGATTTTGTTTTCTTTGATTGATCTTTTTTCCCCTTATTTTTCTACCTTCCTTGTTTCATTGAATTTTGATTTTATTCTTTTTTTTTTTTTTAGCTTTTTACATTTAGCTTATTGGTTTTATTATTTTCCAGTAAATGTCTTAAAGATAAACATTTTCAAAGGCAGTATTTCCAACATTCAGTTCTAAGTAATTTTTTAAATCTCTTCTAATCAGAGATTTGCTGCTGTCATCTCTGAGGCTGCATCTGGGAGAGGAAGTCAATGGCCTATGCTAGTTTGAGTCCTTGCTGGAATCTTGAAGTCCTTAAATTCCAACAGATAATTATTCATGCCCAGTGCTCTCCCCACAGTAAGCACATGATAGAGACCGTGTCTGAATTGTTGACTGTTCTGTCCATGGGACTTAGATCAATGCTTAGGATTTCCATTTGGTAAAAAAATATGGTAGATAAAAAGGTCTCCAAAAAGATTTTTTAAGTATGCTGCTGCTGCTGTTAAGTCATTTCAGTCGTGTCCGACTCTGTGTGACCCCATAGACGGCATCCACCAGGCTCCCCCGTCCCTGGGATTCTCCAGACAAGAACACTGGAGTGGGTTGCCATTTCCTTCTCCAATGCATGAAAGTGAAAAGTGAAAGTGAAGTCGCTCAGTCGTGTCCAACTCTTAGCGACCCCATGGACTGCAGCCCACCAGGCTCCTCCATTCATGGGATTTTCCAGGCAAAGTACTGGAGTGGGGTGCCATTGCCTTCTCCGTTTAGGCTCTGAAACACAGCTTCTAAGTTTCTGAACTCGAGTTATAACTCTGTCCATTGGTTTTAGTTAAACTTTAATGCATCAGTATCCAGGCAGCCAGAAAGAGGCCATTTTGTTTCATTCCTCTCCCACCAGCTTGCTCCACCCAACATGTGAAATGAGCCCATTTGATCAAATAGTAAGCTTGATTGGGCTTTTAGGTGCCTTGTTATTAACAAGGAAAATCCAGGCCATTTTATTCATAGGAAATGCTGTTTGGAAAGTAATATATTCAGTTCTCTCTGAGAGTATATGACCTAAAATAATTGATACTTCTTTGTATACAGTTTAACATATTCACAATTCACCTAGGAAATGAGTTTTGAAACCATATTACTTAGTTTCTACATTAGTAAAACAACTGATCTATAAGGTTTCCCAGTATTCTAGAAGTCCTAGAATCTAAGGTTCCATTCAAATCTGCAGCCTGGTTTATTGAGAGATCCTAGCATGATGTATTCGGAGAAGGCGATGGCACCCCACTCCAGTACTCTTGCCTGGAAAATCCCATGGATGGAGGAGCCTGGTGGGCTGCAGTCCATGGGGTCGCTAAGAGTCGGACACGACTGAGCAACTTCTCTTTCACTTTTCACTTTCATGCATTGGAGAAGGAAATGGCAACCCACTCCAGTGTTCTTGCCTGGAGAATCCCAGGGACGGGGGAGCCTGGTGGGCTGCCGTTTCTGGGGTCGCATAGAGTCGGACACGACTGAAGCGATTTAGCAGCAGCAGCATCAGCAGCATGATGTATTACATGTAAAGAAAGTAGGCATAAATTAATGATGTTCAAGGCTGGCTTGGAAAGCAGGTGATCTTAGCCTCCCCACCTCACGTGCTCTTCAGGAAAAGCGTGGTGAGTTCTAAAAATATTTGAGGAATTGAATATGCTACCAAGTACTTTTTGTATTCATTTTAGTCTAAGGGAAAAGCAAATCTTTCCAAGTAAAGCACACTAAATGAAAGCAATGTAAAATGTTTGGCCCAGTTTCAAATAGACATGTATTATGGTTTCTGTCCCTCGAGATAGGTCAAAAATCATACCATTCCTGACTAAGTAATATGGCCTGCAGTTCTCATGACATCTATAATAATCATTTGAAAATACAGACTTTCACTTCTGAATCTCTTTTTCTCCTTGAGAAAGAGCAGGTTTCTGTGCTGTTAATCCTAAGAAAGAAGAAGAGAATTGTAATTCAAGTAAAACATGCACACAAGAAGGCAGCTTCACAACCTGAACCTTGCTGGTGGTCAAATACAAAATTTCAATGTCAGAAGCCATTCCTGTAATTTATGAAAAACAAGATTCAAACTAAAGATTTAGAAAATAAGGAAGCAACATTATCAACTATAATAAGTTGTCCATGAAGAAAACAAAATAATAGAAACTGAAGGTGCTTTCCTGGAGTGGGTGATGAGGGAGGCCCTCAGGGGAGTGGCAGTGGGCCGGGACCAGGCGTGCCTGGCACCAGCAGGAGGACAGGAGAGAAGAGATGAGGAAAGGAAGCTGTAAGCCTGGGGCCCACGACCCGCGTGGGACCTGTAAGGGCCCCACTGAGGCAGGGCGGTCCCAGCCAAGCTGGGTGAGGCATGCAGACCACCTAGTGGGAGGCTGGAGACGATGTCTGTGTTCTCTGTGAAATGTGAACCCAGGGGGACCCTCCAGACAGGGAACCGTCTTCCCAGCCGTGCTGCAGGGTGTCCTAGACCGGGAAGCACTGCCCAGAGCATGCATTTTTACCTTGCTTTGTCAGATCTAGAATCCCATCACATGGTGTTTCCCATGAAAGTTCCAAGTTTCTGTCAATTCATTAATGCAGACTTCATATGATTATTGATATGTGAGGAACCTGAGCTTGAGGAGGACACGGAAACCCACTCCAGTATTCTTGCCTGGAGAATCACCATGGACAGAGGAACCTGGCAGATGACAGTTCATGGGGACGCAAAGAATTGAACTTGACTGAGCAACTAAGCACAAGCACAACCTGAGCTTGGAAGGGGAATTACGCGTCTGTATGTTTCCCTTTCAGCGTTCCTGGACTAAAAGTAGTGGGGGAGTCTATTTCTCCAGCATTGCACCTCCAACTGGAAGAGACCACTGGGTGTCGAGAAAGAGATGTTAAACTGCTTCAGGAAATAGTAACTCAAGTGAGTATCCAGTTATTAGGTGAATACATACATATTTGCGAATGAAAACAGACTCACTCTGCTTCCTTGTCCTGCTTGTCCTGACAGTTGCTTTCTGAGCCTCCTGCCCTGAATCTGCGCTGACAGGTGTCAGGGTAATAGTAATGTTTCTCCACACATACTTTGTGTCATGGGATGTGGGCCTTGTCTAGGTGCCAGAGTGTCCGTTCTGATCAGACTCACCTCTGTCCTCTTCTCATTCATGGCAACAGCTAGTCTTACTGCTGCTTTGTTCCAGAGGGAGACTCAGAAGAGGGCATGTGAATCAGTTGACTCCATACTGTACTTAACATAGCTTATCTTCATAACTAAAAGAAAAAGTGAGTCTGTGGACAGTTCACAGATCCCAAAGTAGTATCTGTGGGCCTGATCGATACTGGCTGTCTCTGGGAAATCATCTTGAGAGTCGCATGAGGAGAGAACAGGCTCTAGAGCAGGGAAGAGAATACTCTGTGAAAGCTGCATCTGTAAGAAGGAAGAGGCAGTTCTTACAGTGTTTTTGCATCATCACAGCTTCCACCTTAAAAGCCTTTGTTCCTCTTTGTCTTTTCTTTTCCGTATTTGAAAGAGAAAAGAGAATTGTGACACAGTAGCCCTTTTTTAAGCTTTGTAGAACTGAGAGGAGGTTCTGCCAAGTTTTTGTTGAGTTGCTTGACAAAACAACTGTTTTTACAAACTGAGCTATGGTTTATAATGTTTCTTAACTAGCCAGGAAGCAGAGCCAGTCCAGATGTTTGCAGAAGGAGTTAACTTTTCCAAGTACACTTCCAGAATGTAGAATTAGCAAACGTCACTGCCTGCCGTTGTTTTCCATCTTTTCCTAGCAGAGGAAAACCTGCCTTCACAGCTGACAGAGTGGCTCCTCTTCAGGCCGATGGCTGCCACAGGCTGGCTGTGATTGTTCCCTCTTTTATAGCACCTCTTGCTCTGATTGGGTCTTGTTGTTGTTGTTTAAATACAATTCACCTGTAAAATTCACCCTTTAAAGTATCCTGTTGAGTGGTTTTTAGTATCTTCACAGGGTTGTGCAGACTCTGATTCGAAAACATTTCATCACCCCAAAGAGAAATTGTTATAAGTCATTACCCTTGTCTGACTTTATGCTTTCTTTATTTTGATAGCATTAGTTAATTTTTTTAAATTGTTGACAGGTGGCTAATGTATCGGAAAACTGTTCAAAAAATGTGTGATACCAGACTTTTCTGTGCCTGGTAGCACCATGCCCAAGTGTAGCACATGGGAATTAGAGGTGTCGCTAGCATTTGAAAGTGTTAGTTGCTCAGGTGTGTCCAACTCTTTGCGACCCCATGGACTGTGGCCCGCCAGGCTCTTCTGTCCATGGTATTCTCCAGGCAAAAATACTGGAGTGGGTTGCCATTTCCCTGTGAGTAATTTCTTTCTGAAGTGATTCTGCTGGCATTATTAAATCCAGCTCTTGGTTAGCCTGTAGGGCTTTGCTGGTCCTGTTTCCCTTTGTCCTAACTCTGCTTTCCCTAAAACGGTAATCCCTAGTTACCTATGGCTATTTGAATTAAGTCAGACTCAGAGCTCAGTGGCACAGTTGGCGGTAGCCATGTCTCAGTGACCGAAAGCCACATGGGTCCCTGACTGCCCATGAACGGTGCAGAGTAAACCCCTCCCTCATTGCAGGAGGCTCTGTAGAACAGTGTTGCTCAGGATGATTTTGTAGTTATTTTGTCTTCTGGTAGTTATAATTGGAAAAATGAATTAAAACTTCTATTGAGGGTGGCATTTCAGTGTACCTTCCTGTTTTAATGACCAGTGTCTGCAGTCTGGGCTTTCCAGGTGGCGTTAGTGGTAAAAGAGCCCACTTGCCACTGCAGGAGGCAAGAGACGTGGTTTGGATCACTAGGTAGAGAAAGTCCCCCTGGAGGAGGGCACAGCAACCCACTTCAGGATTCTTGCCTGGGGAATCCCATGGACAGAGGAGCCTGGTGAGCTACAGTCTGTAGGGTCGCACAGAGTCAGACGTGACTGAAGCAGCTTAGTGCCCGCACACATCTGCAGTTCGGGTCACGGGTGTACTCCTTTCCCATACAGTGCATGGACAGAGGCATCGCGTTGACTCAGGCGCGCTACTTGGAGAAAGAAGAAAAGTACCTCCCCCCTCCGAGGTTAGTAGACTTTAAAATGTGACCTGAGGTGGTATTTTGTTTACTACTTTAAGCTCTTTTGAAATATGTTTTGAAATTATTTGAAAGATCATCATAGGATAAGGAAGAATATGTATCATTAAAAAAATAGTATATCACCTGTTGTTCTTAAACTAGATGTTTTCCCATTTTTAACTGAAAATCCCTCAGGACTCTAGTAAATGAAACATCTGTGATCCCGAGACTGAACTGGGACAGCCCAGGTTCCCACTGGCGACAACCTGCCACTGTGCTGTGGCAGCCGTTTCTGCCACGCGGACAGTCCTGCAGGGAAGGGCACAGTCTGGTTGGTGGTGTCATCTCACCTCTGGCCCAAGCACTGTATGTGATACTTAATCTGACAAACATTTATTAAACTCCCAAGGAAAAACAAAGCATCAGTGGGGAAAATCGAGAGAGGGTTGAGCAGCCCTCCAGGGAAAGTACCTTGACTCATGATTTAAAATCAGTGTTCATTGAATGGGGAGGAAGGTGGGAAGGGGGTTCAGGATGGGGAACGTATGTACACCCATGGCTGATTCATGTCAGTGTATGGCAAAACCACTACAATACTGTGAAGTAATTAGCCTCCAATTAAAATAAATTAATTTTTAAAAATAAATAAAATCATTGTTCATTGAACAAAACATCCTTATTCTGCCCTTAAGTCTTTACAGGGTAGTCCAAGGAGGTAGATACCCAAAACATCCAGTGTTCAAGGTCATGACACAGGTCACAGAGGAGGAGGATATGGTTAATTCTAGCCTGGGAGGGACTCAGGCTTCCCAGAGCAGGTGATGCATAAGTTAAACCAGGAAAATTGAGTGTATCAGACAAGCTGGGGTGGGCATGAGGCCTTCCAGCAGGGAATGTGGGGTTATCGAGATCTACAGGTGCATCAGGGGAGCCCAGAGCACAGGTTTGAGAGGAACCATCGAGAGGGAGCCTTGGAAAGACCTAGAAGAGCACATGGAGTCAGAGCACCATGCAGACATGGAGCACCAGGCGGGGTTCTGGAAGACTGTTCTGGCAGCAGCTGGAACGCACCCTGAAGATCCTGCTCTCTCTCTTCTAATCATACCATCCCGAGTTATGAGCCTGTGTTTCATGAGGACAGGGGCCACCCTAATTTTGTGCCTCCAGGACTCCAAGCCCAGCCCACCTCAGCCCATATGTGTCCAGTGGCTGATGCAGATATTTGCAGAGCAGAATAAGAGGCACAGGGGTAGTATTGAGCTGTTAGGCTGATGTTTCTTATCTTTAGTTTCTTGAAAACTTGAAAACCTTTGCCTTGCATCAAAATATTGTAGAACTCTGTATGACTTACTGAATTAAAATTGTGAACACCACAGACTCATTTATTTGAGAAATGTTGACTTCCTGCTTTGAACCTGGTCCTGCTTGCAGTGGTAGGTTTAAAGCATAGAGTTTCCTGTCGGCCCTAGCAGAGCCCCACTGCAGGGTTACCTTGACCAGATCACTGGTAGTCCAGGGAGGAACAGTCACTCCTGTAAGTGGCAGTCAGTACTTGGCGGTTCGCAGGACACAAGGTCCCTGCCACGACTGCTCAGCCCTGCCGGGGCAGTGAGAAAGCGGCTATGGACTGTAGGCCGTGTTCCAGTAGAAGAGCTTTATGCACAAAAACAGATGGCCGCCGACCCTTTGTGTAGACTCTCATTGGACTGTCTTGTGTGTCCCTATGGTTTCTCAGCATTAGGGTTGTGGTCACAGTGGAACAAACAGAAGAGGACCTGGAGAAAGCTGCATCCACAATCAGCGAGGTGGCCCAGACCGTGCTGCTTTAGTCTGGGACCTGGTGGCCACTCCACGTACCACACTCAGGCCTCAGAATCATGGCCGAGTGAGCAGAGGGTGCCTTGCAGTTACCCGATAAGGTGTCTCTAGACGGTGTGGATGTCAACGTGTTGTGTGACCATGAGATGGATGCTGGTGACTTTTTAAAGGAAAACATCCAAAAACCCAAAATCTAATTTTTTTTTTAAAGGATAAACTAATGACAGCGTCTAACTGATACTTAAATTTTGCTATTTAGTACTATTTGTCTAAATAATTAGACAAAATTGTCTACACCGGTAAAGCTTAGAGGCACTTCAGCATATATGATACAAAATGTACTGAAGATCTAATCCAACCACATGTTTTTCAGTCTTTGTCATGTGAAGCTCAGTGGTGGCTTATATATATAAAGGAACACTTTTGTGTAATTATTATAAACTTTTCATTATAATATATTTGAATCCTAGAATTTTTATATACACTATGATGTTGCACCATTTCTAACACTGAATCTTAGCATCCCTAACCAGAGAACAGTCATTATACTTCCTAAGTGAGCAATAATTTACATCAAATACTATTTTATTTTAGTATAATTGACCTTTACATTTATTCTTTGTTGATTTCTAATCTGTTTTCTGAAGAGGGTTACTGTGATCATCCCAAAATGGAAATCATGTCCTTGATATTTTAGAATATCTTGAATGTATTCTTTTCTGTATAGTGGGTTTGCCTAGGGACATATAACCATGGGGCTTTTCTAAGCTAAAGAAAATGAGACTTATTTCTTTTCAGCTTAATGAATTCCAGATATCTGAAAAAGATGTGAAAGCACTGAAAATACAATTTTTAATCTGTGCTTTAGCTATCTGTTTTTTTCTTTAGCAGACCAAGCGGGTGATGTGAATGTTTGATATGTGCCACAAGATAGTACATAGATATTACATTATTATTCCATCTCTTGTTAAAGGGAAAAGAATAAAATTATATTGAAAATATCATTTTTATAGTATATGTTCATATTAACAAATGGTCCTCAACATCTTTTTAGATAACATATATTTTTTAATGTTTAGTTTCTATTTTGCTTGAGGTATTTTGTACATATGTGCCTTGTGATTGCTGCTGCTTTAAAAGATACAGTACTCTGGGGGATGAATCTGTTCTGTTTTGTTTTTTAATTAAATAAACCTACATTCCTGATTATCAGTCTATTTGTATATGTAATATATTCAACGGAATGGTCTCTTAATTTTAAATTCTGCAGACCTAGGGTGGCAGTCTGTGTGTGTGAGTGTGTATGTATGTTATGGAGGTGTTTAATTCCTTAATGCCTTTCTTCAAAATATAGTATCAGAAATTTCATTGGTTCATACTGATTTAAGCCTTGGCCCCATATGACTACAAAAATACAAGGCCTGTTCTTTTTATAAGCAGATTAAGATTGTAACCTTTCAAAGTCAAAATTGTAATATCTAGATTTTTATTGCTACTTTTAAAAAATGATTGGAAGTTCCTGAAAAAAAATGATGGAGCAGCACATATTATTTAACTTCAATCCTTGAAACACCTCAACATGAACCAAAAACAAAGCCTAAATTAAAGCTGTAGAGTGACCACAATCCAGTAATACACACCACAAAAAAATATCTATTAGAAACAAAAAAATTGTATAAAACAAGTGAAACGTTGAGAAACAGTATCTCAAGTCTAAAGCAGGATGCAAATTGCTGTTTTAGAGACAGTGAGAGGGTCTGAAGTGCTCTGTCGGTTGTCCTCTGTTTAGAAAGGCAGTGACTAGGTGAGCAGCGTGGGAAGCTTTGGAGCAGATTCCCACTCAGCAGTTGCCTCCAGGGGAGGAAGAAGCCACACAGGGCTGCTCCCTTTTTGTTGTCTATAGGAGACGCCAGCTCAGGAAAAGTGGGACTTTTAGCCAGGTTAGGAAAAATGGACCATAGGCCTAAATACAAAGATAAAACTACAAAACTTCTAAGAGAAAGCACAGAAGGAAATATTTCAAATCTTTGGTTAGGCAAACATAGATATAATACCAAAAGTATAAGCCATAAAAGAAAAAAACAGGTAAATTAAGCTTCATTAATTTTTTTTTGTTTAATTTGTTCTTCAGAAGACAGCTTGAAAGACATGAAATAAGCCACAGATTATGAGAAAATATTTGCCAGTCATATATAAGAAAAGATATGTATCCATAAAGAATGTAAAGAGCACAACTCCAAAATAAGAAAGGAAAAAGTATGATTTTAGAATGGTGAAAGACTAGACATTTCACCAAGAGAGACATTCAAATATCTAAACTCATGAAAACATACTTGATCTGATTTGTCATCAGAGGAATGCAAATTACAACTACCACGAGATACCATTACACGCTCACTAGAATGACTGTAATCAAAAAGATAGATAATACCAAATGTCATCAAGATATGGAAAAATTGGAAACCCCATGCATAGCTGGTGGAAAGGTAAAGTGGTACAACTTTTTGGAAAACACTTTGGCGGCTTCTTCAATTTAACATAAATTTGCCATGTGTGTGTGCATGCTCAGTCGCTTTGGTCATGTCCAACTCTTTCTGACCCTGTGAACTGTAGCCTGCCAGGTTCCTCTGTTCATTCATTCTCCAGGCAAGAATACTGGACGCGTAGCCGTTCCCTCCTCCAGGGGATCTTCCCAACCTAGGGATCAAACCTGTATCTCTTAACATCTTCTGCATTGGCAGGCAGGGTTTTTTTTTTTTTTACCACTGGCACCACCTGGGAAGCGCTATTCATAATGGCCGTAAATAAGTCCAAATGTCTGCCAGCTGATGATTGAATGAATAAACAGAAAGTGGTATATTCATAAAATGGAATACAAGTTAGCAATAAAAAGTCAAAAAATTTTTTGGAAAAAAACAGATGAAAATGACCATGAAATTATGTAATTCTATGCATATTCAATGCCCATAGAAAGCTGATATAAAAAGTTAGTGGTTGTCTGCAACTAGGGCTGAGGTTGAGATTGACTGATGAAAACTTATCAGCACAGGGGACCTTTGCAGGAGATGGTCTAAAATAGGATTGTGGTGATGGATGCACAACTCTGAATATACTAGAAAGCATTGAATCAAGATCAAACCAGTCAATACTAAAGTAAATCAATCCTGAATATTCATAGGAAGGACTGTTGCTGAAACTCCAATACTTTAGCCATCTGATGCAAAGCCAACTCATTGGAAAACACCCTGATGCTGGGAAAGGTTGAGGGCAAGAGAAGTGGGCAACAGAGAATGAGATGGCTGGATGGCATCACTGATTGAAGGGACATGAGTTTGAGCAAACTCCGGGAGTTAGTGAAGGACAGGGAAGCCTGACGTTCTGCAGTCCATGGGGTCACAAAGAGTCAGACACAACCTAGCGACTGAACAACAGCAATACTGAATCAAGTACAAATCTGTGATAATGAACATAATTACGAATCAATTGACTCTTCCAGTCATTTCAGCAAATGTGTTCTTATCTGTGTTGTCCCTGATGAACATCTGGAAGTCCACGACATGAGTGGGGTGGCAAGTCTCAGCAGCAGAGGACAGTATGCCAAAATAGAACAGGAGGCCTCTCAAGGCTAATTTGAAAGCAGAACAGGGTCTGGTCCTAGCTTATCTGCTCAGTAGCCATGAGTCCTTGGACAGGACCCTCCTCCTCACTGAACAAGTTCTTTATGAAATAGAGTTGGGCTGATGGACTATATTTGAATTATCTTAAATCCTCCTGCTGTCATAGTGTTTCCCAAGCCAAGCTGGAAAATTCTCTTTGGCTCCAGAGAGACCTCTGTCACTGAGAAAGAACTACCTGTGCACACTTTCCCACAGGGAATGTGACTCACACCAATCAGTATCCTATTTTGATGAAAACTCACAAGCCAGAAAACTTCAAGACTGGGTTCCATTCCCTTGGTTGTTGCTATTTACCCTCCGCGTGATTCTGTCCCCCCAGACCCCAAGCCATCTCTCCCCTGCTTAATGGCATCCAAGAATTTCCCTGGAGGCACTCCCCATGCTGTGCATCACCTCAGGCCCCGTTTTCCTCTCACATTTATTCCACAGACTGCAACATCTGAGGAGGCCGCCAGGGGTTCAATGCACAGTGCAGAGGGTGCCCCAGAGTCTGGATACCTAGAAGGGCCAACATCACCGCCTGCCGCCCGTGTGGGCCCGGACAGTGACCTAAACGGACTGCGCCTCGTTTCTCCGTCTGTAAAATGAGAGGAACTGTGCCGCAGCCCATAGAGCCATTGTGAGAACTGGGTACGACAATACATGCAAATACTTTAAAGTGCACTTGATGTGTACTGAGTACAAAATATATGTTGTTATTAATGATAATAATTGGGACAAGTTGGCAAAAAGTTTGCCTGCTTACATGTTCTTCCTGCTTACGTGTTCCAGTAGGAAGTCATTCCAGAAGGACTTGGGACTCACATAACATCCAGGTCTGTGATTTTTTTTCCTGCAACTGGTTTACAGAAGCCACTCCAAATATTGAAGATTTCCAAGAAAGGTATTTCTGCCTCCTTAATTCACATGCATGGCTTAGAACCAGCTTCCTACACGTTCTATTGAGAATCCAGATCTGGCAGTCAGTTCCAGGCCCACCCCTCATCTCCCACACAGGGACTGATAGAAACCTGAGAAAGTGCCCCACCCATCCTGGCGACTAGAGCTGAAGAGAGAAACCCTCTGTTCAAATTCCCAGTGCGTTTCTTCAGTCACGGATGGCACTGAAAGTGAAAGGCCGATAAAGTATGGTATGCTGTTTGGTTTCCCAGCTCCTCCCAGATAAGAAAGACTTGTATTTGCAGCTCAGCCCTTCCTCAGCTCACAAGCCCAGAACTAGTAAGTGAGATCTGGAGGCCAGGCCTCCCAATAGGCTGCCTCATGCAGGCAGACCTGAGTCCTCCGCCGGGATGTCTCTGAGTGTCCTGACGCTGCTGCTGAGCTGAGCTGAGTTGGGTTGGGACAGCTCCAGGGCCTCAGACCTGCAGGTGATACATCATGCTATATGGCTGTCATATCTGCTTCTTCCATATTCTTGATTTCTTTCATTCAAGTGAAGAGGAAACCCTCATTCACCCTATGCAGTCAACACACAGTCTCTGCTTAGAACTGAGCAATAAGGGGATTTGTGAGTGCTCGGGGCCCACTGTTCTTCCACATCTGTTTCCTGTCCCTTAGCATCTGGCTGGCCTCCTGACTCATCTGACTCCCCAGCTTAAATGGACATGCAAAGTCCTTATTCTTCATCCCTGGGGATGAAGAACCTTGCTTTCTTGTTGTTTACATTTTTTAAATTACACAAGTGATTATATGTTCAAATTAAACATCCAAAATATAAGGAGGCACGAAGAATAAAACTTGAAAATCCTACTTCCAC
The DNA here is from genome assembly GCF_029407905.1 of Bubalus kerabau. NCBI lineage: Eukaryota > Metazoa > Chordata > Mammalia > Artiodactyla > Bovidae > Bubalus > Bubalus kerabau. The sequence continues at coordinate 153,211,309 of NC_073627.1, forward strand.
CCAATTCCACTCCCCAGGGGTAACTCTTATTCAAAGTTTGTTAGAGATCCTCCAGAAACAATTTCTATTTGCATGTATACCTATATTCAAGTGGATTTTTAAAAGCACAGAACAACTGCATAGTTCTTATTCTGACTTAAGGTAGGAATTTTTCTGTAACGGCACCTCATTCCATTTACTTTGGGCAGAGTATTCTGTAGTTTGGATGTGTCACAATTTATTTGACTAGTTTTCTTTTTGTAGACATTTAAGTATCTTATTTTTTTCTTATGGCAAACAATGTTGAAATGAACATCCTCAGACATGTAACAATGTGCTTCTGTGGAATTTCCATGATGTGGACTTCTAGAACTGGAATCTTGAGCCCAGGAGTTTGCAAAATCTTTCTTTGTATAAATACCAGCAAATAGTTTTGTCAGGTATCTATATGACAGGTTTTCTCTTTTCTTGCTGTTCTTGTGTTATTTTTCTCTTTACAGCTGTTTCAAATTTTTATGCTATCAAATTTGCCAGTCTCTTCCATATGGCCTAGAAATTTTGGCTTGCTAAAAAGAGGTGTCCACACTCCAGAATTACAAGAAAGTTGTTCTTTCTCCTTCGAATACTTCTTCCTATGGATCCATAGCTACTCTGTGAGCTTGTTTGTCTTATCTTGGCCAACATCAGAACACTGCAATTATTGTTGATTTCTGATATGTGTCCCTGTCTGGTAGAACAAGTCTCCTATCTTTCTCTAGTTCAAAATACGCTTTGACATTCTTGCACTTTTTCTCTTGCAGAAGACTGTAAGATTCAGGTTACCATATTTTAAAATCAGAGTGGTTGTGTCTGCATCATACTGCCTTCAAACATGTTGATAGAGACCTTTATTGTCTGGGGTGCAAACTGCCTGGTGGCATCAAATGCTCCACACAGCTATGTTAATGGAAGCCTCTTCTGAGCATGCTAGATTAGAAGCTCTGCAGGAAAAAACTATATTTACTCATCTTTGTTCCCCCTGCCCCCTGCGTCAGTGCAACCAGATCCTCATTGACACAATAAACGTTGAGTGAAGACATTCTAGGACAAGAGCAGTAAGCTCTTGGTACAGACTCATGGCATTGGCTCTTTCTCACAGGCACATACGTGCATGCATGCTAAGTCGCTTCAGTTGTGTCCGGCTCTGTGACCCTATGGGCCATAGCCCACCAGGCTCCTCTGCCCATGGGATTCTCCAGGCAAGAATACTGGAGTGGATTGCCAATCCCTCCTCCAGGGGATCTTCCTGATCCAGGGATAGAACCTGAGTATCTTATGCCTCCTGCATTGGCAGGCAGGTTCTTTACCACTAGCATCATTTGGAAAGTCATGGCCATGTACAACCCTGAGCAGATAGCTTTACTCTATGATAGTTGGCTTTCTCATCAGTAGTATGGCCACAGTCTTACAAGTTCTGCCTACCTCGCAGGGGGTTCTGGAACTAAATGAGTACCATGCAGTGCCAGAGCACTAGGAAAAAGTAAAGTAAAACATCCTAACAAAATGAAAAGGAGAGCGAGGTGGAACAATGGGTAAAAGCTAGACAAGAAATTAAAATCTTCTTCTTCAACTGTCTGCTATACTTCCCTCAGCCACCCACAAAAAACTTGGAAAGAAGTGAGAGGTACTTCTCAGGATCCTCAGAAGCTTTAGGGAGCAGCATGAGACCTGGGGGGGTAAAACACCTCAAATGATGGCTGAATCTCTGCTTCAGACATCTGACAAGGAATTCCCTGGTGGCACGATGAATAAGAATCCGCCTGCCAACACAGGGGACATGGGTTCGATCCCTGGTCAAGGAAGATTCCACGTGCTGTGGAGCAACTAAGCCACCACTACTGAGCCCATGCTCTAGAGCCCATGAACCACAGCTACTGAGCTTGCATGCCACAGCGGCTGAGCCCACATGCCTAGAGCCTGCGCTCTGCCACAAGGGCAACCACCACATTGAGAAGCCTGTGTACCAAAACTAGAGTAGCTCCCTCTCACTGCAACTGGAAAAAGCCTATGCAAAGCAACAAAGACCCAGAGCAGCTGAAAATAAATAAATACTATAAATAAATAAAACATGACAAAATTGTACTAGTGTGTACAGAACCCAGACCCAACAACACCCCCTCCTTCTTTCCTTGTCCTTACCAGGGAAAAAACCCTGGGAAGGCCAGAAGGCTCTTTCTTGGCCTTCTGGTTGTCAGAAAGGCCTTCTGGTTGTCAGAAATCAGACCAAGGAAAACAGTGATCCTTAATTGAAGGCTTACAATGTACCAGATTCTGTTCTAACCTCTTTTTCATCCTCAAGGAAATCCTATGAGGTGGGGATTATTGACTTCATGTTTTATGGTTGAGAAAGTTGAGATACAGAGATGTGGAGTGACCTGCCCATCATCACACAGACAGAAAGAGGTAGAATCTAGATAGAATCCAGGTATTTGGGCTCTGTGAGTTTGAGTGAACTCCGGGAGATAGTGATGGACAGGGAGGCCTGGCGTGCTGCGATTCATGGGGTCGCAAAGAGTCAGACACGACTGAGCGACTGATCTGATCTGATCTGATCTGATTTGGGCTCCAACATCTATGTGCTCAAATCTGAAATCACACATCTTTTCATGCAAGATCACATTTTCATTGTGCTCTCTCTCTTGGTGATATGTGTCTGAGTCTCCTAAGAATCATAGATGCCCCTCTCACTGATACATATTTATCTCCAGAGTAAGGTGTCTGGAGTGATGTTCAGCTGATATTAATTCAAATTCAAAAGGAAAATGCTTTGGAAACTATAAAGTACTTTAGAAATAAAAGATTTATTTCATTTACAAATCACTGTGCTATACACCTGAAACTAACACTATATTGTAAATCAACTAAACTTCAATTTTAAAAATTAATTTTTGAAAAAGACTTCTGCATCCTAATTCCAGGAATCTGTGAATGTTTCAAATTATTTAGGAAAAAAAGGGGTCGGGGGGATGTACCTAAGTCCAGTGATAAGTATCTTCAGAAGAGAGACATAGGGGAGATCAGACAGAAGACACGAAGACAGAAGCAGAGATTAGAGTGATGCAGCTACAGGCCAAGGAATACTAGGGATGGCCAACAGCTGCCAAAAGTTGGTGATCTTCCCCCAGGGCCTCTGGAGGGAGTGCAGACCTACCAACATCATGCTTTTGGACTCTGGCCTCCAGAACTCTGAGAGAATAAATTACCATTGTTTTATTGCCCCACCCCAAACATTTATTGGTTTGTATTTCTATATCAAACCTTCTATAGTCGAAGCTATGGTTTCTCCAGTAGTCATGTATGGATGTGAGAGTTGGACTGCAAAGAAAGCTGAGTACCAAAGAACTGATGCTTTTGAACTGTGGCATTGGAGAAAAGTCTTGAGAGTCCCTTAGACTGCAAGGAGATCAAATCTGTCAATCCTAAAGGAAACCAGTCCTGAATATTCATTGGAAGGACTGATGCTGAAGCTGAAACTCCAATACTTTGGCCACCTCATGCGAAGAACTGACTCCTTGGAAAAGACCCTGATACTGGGAGGGATTGAAGGCAGGAGGAGAAGGGGATGACAGAGAATGAGATGGTTGGATGGCATCACTGACTTGATGGACATGAGTTTGAGCAAGCTCCGGGAGTTAGTGATGGACAGGGAAGCCTGGCATGCTGCAGTCCATGGGGTCACAAAGAGTTGGACATGACTGAGTGACTGAACTGAACTGATTACTATACACTCTAACTTTTGCATGCATACCTATTTCATTTGCAATCTAATTTTCTCTGCTCAGTGTATTTTTGTGTTCTTGTAATATGCCAAAAATATCTTTAAAACATGATATATTTAATTGCTATATAAGATTTGTTAGACCTGTTTTTTATTTGTCAAACACTTACCCTTACCTAGTTAAATCCTTCTATTTTGTAAACAGTATGTTGCCATCATTTTTGAAATTATTAAAAAATTTTTGTTCTTATGCAGCATTTTCAGTGTAATTATTACTGACCAGATTACTCTAAGTGAGACATTTCCTTTAACTTTTTGAAAGATATGGATGAGGCTATTTGACATTAGTTCTTTTTCTTTTAAAACTTAAAAATCAAATTATATTGAAGGATTACCAACTGTTCCCACCTTCAGCCACACTCTCAAGAGAGGCAGTCCACTTAAACCTTTTCCTCTTTATTTCTCCTAGAGAACCAAGTATTTGTCTATACATTGTTATGCCCCATTTCCTCATTTATCAGCCTTCATTAAGATCTCCTATTTTGAAAATGTTCTCTACATATCTTTTCCTCATTTCTTTATTTGAATTACTACCTTCCACTTGTTTATTCTTCTAGGAGTTCTTAGTTTATGCCAAGTAACAAGCCCTTACAATTTCATGCAGTTGTATTACTGTCATCTATATCTTAGCTGCCTGCATTTGATGTAATGAAAGCTATTGATTTCTTTTTCCCTTACAGTTTGTGCTTTTGAAGTTTAGTTAAGGACTTTTCAACACTCTTAGCTCCCCACTGATTTCAGTTCTTTGTCTTTCATATTTAGGTCTTTAATCCATCTGAAGGCTAACCCTGTATCAGGATTAGGTAGGAGTCCAGTTTCATTTTTATTCTTCTTCATATGGTGAGATTGTTTCCCAAAATCATTCACTAAGCAATCTATTGTTTTCCCCTTAAATTTATTTTTATACTTTATCTTATATTAAGTCTAATGCAAGCAAGTGTCAGTCTTTAAGTTACTATGTTCCTTTGCTGTTTTCAGCTGTTCTCATGCCAATTTCACTGTCTTTATTAAATTATAGTCTTTTAACCTACCTTTATTATTTGACAGGACACATTCACCCTTTGTTTTCTCTGAAATTGAATTCACCATTCATAGGTTTTTATTCCGGAGAAGGCAATGGCACCCCACTCCAGTACTCTTGCCTGGAAAATCCCATGGATGGAGGAGCCTGGTAGGCTGCAGTCCATGGGGTCGCTAAGAGTCAGACACGACTGAGCGACTTCACTTTCACTTTTCACTTTCATGCATTGGAGAAGGAAATGGCAACCCACTCCGGTGTTCTTGCCTGGAGAATCCCAGGGACAGGGGAGCCTGGTGGGCTGCCGTCTATGGGGTCGCACAGAGTCGGACATGACTGAAGCGACTTAGCAGCAGCAGCAGCAGGTTTTTATTCCTTCATGTATGTTTTTAAGTAAATTTAGTTGAGTTCCTCAAACTATCCAAGTGGAATTGTCTGATATTGCATTTCATTCATAGATTAATTTAGGAAGAATCAATATCTTACAGCATTGAATTGTTCTAAGAGAATGGGATGTCTTTGTATTTATTCAGATCTTCAATCTCCTTTGAGTTTTTAAGTTTTCCCATTGAGGCATTTTTGGTGTCTTGGATAATTTCTAGATATCTTTTACTTTTAGTCATTGTGATTTGTATTTTACTTTTGTTATCTTTCTAGTCAGTTATTGGTGTAGAGAAAGCATTGATTTTTGTAAGTTTATCTGGAAAACTTGCTGAATCATTTGTTGGTTCTTTTGTTTTTTCAAGTAGATTATACTTTTGATTTCTTTTTCTTTCGTTATAGCATTGTCCAGGATCTCCAAAACAAGAATAAATGGTGGCAGTAGTAGTGGGCATATTTGCCTTTACTCCAAAATGAGTTGGAAAATGTTCCCTCCTCTTCTCTTTACCAGAGAGAGTTTATAAAAATTGGTTATTAATTCCTTAAATGTTTGTAGAAATTCTCTATTTGAAAATACCTGAAACCCGGGGATTTCTTTCTCAGGAAAGTGTATTACAAATTCTATTTCTTTAATGATTATAAGACTATTCATATATCTATTTTATCTTGCTTAGTTTTACTAGTATGTGGTTTTCAAGGAATTGATCTTCTAAGCTGTCAAATTTATGAGGATTGAGTTGTTTGTAGTATTTATTTGTTATCATTTTAATGCCTGAAAGATCCACTGTGATACCCTTCTTTCATGTTGACATTGGTGATTTGTATAATCTCTTTTTATATCTTTGTCAATAAGTTTGCCAATTTTATTGATTTTTTTGACAAATGAGTTTTTGTTTCATTAATTTTCTCTCTTGCTTTTATTTTCAATGACTTCTGCTTTTTGTTTGTTTTGTTCTTTCTGTTTTCTTTTTGTTGTTGTTTTCTTTTCTTTTTCCAGTCTCGAGCTAGAAATTCAGATTATTGATATATTATCTTTTTTCTAATGTAAAGATTTAGTGCTATAAATCTCCCCTCTCAGCCCTTCTTTAGATAAACCATACAAATTTTGATATATTGTATTTTTATTTCATTTATACAATTTTTAATTTTATTTTTAAAATTTCTTTTGAAACTTCCTGTTTGACCCATGGATTATTTAAAAGTGTATTAATTTCCAAGTATTTGGAAATTTCTCTGTTGTCTTTCAATTGTTAACTTTTTATTTGATTTTCTTGTGGACAGAAAACATACTCTGTATGATTTCAGTTCTTTTAAATTCATTATGGTTTGTTGTATGACCTAGGAAGGACATGGTTGTCATGATGAATGTTCCATGAGCACTTGAATAGAATGAGCCTTGTGCTATTGTTGGGTGCAGTGTTCTATAAATGTCAGTTAGATCCACTAGGCTGATGGTCTTCTGTGTTCCTGTTGATTTTATCTCTCATAGTTCTATCAAATACTATGAACTTCCAGATATAGAATTCATTTAGTTTTTTCCTTTTATCTCTTGCAAAGTGTTGTGCTACTAAGTTCTGGCTTGATGGTTTCAGAAATCGAGAGTCATTAATTCGGTCCTCCTGTAGAGTTGATACACCATTCCTCTCTGATTGTTTTTAAGATTTTTTTAATTAATTTTTTTGTCTCTAGTTTTTCATTATATATTTAGTTCCATATCTGTTTCACAGATCCCTGAGGCACTGTTCATTTTTTTCAGTCTCTTTTTTGTTTCATTAATACTGCACGAACTCAATTGACCTCCCTTCAGGTTCACAGATTCTAGCCACTGTCATCTCTACTCTTCTGTTGAGCTTGCCCTTTAAGGCTTTTTTTTTTTTATATTGGCTATTATATTTTTCAGTTCTGTAATTTTCATATGGCTGTCTTTTGTAGTTTCTATTTTTTTACTGAGATTTTCTATTTTTTCATTTGTTTTAAGAGAGTTCGTATTTGTTTATTGAAGCATTCTTATTACAACTTTTAAAATCCTTGTCAAATATTTCATTATTGGCATTTTTTTCTCATTTCAATATTGGAGTTTTTTTTTTCCTCATTAAAAGTGTTGGTTTCCTGGTTCTCAGTGTGATGAGTGAAATTTTATTGTATCCTAGACATTTTGGTTATTATATTAGGGGACTTATAAGTGCTCTTTAAATCTATTTTATTAGACATTCACCCTTTCTAAGTTTAATATCTAGGTTCTAGCCTATTTTCATAGGCTATAGTCCAGTGACCATTTAGTTTTCAGAGCCCTTGGCGTTCTATTCTCGTCTGCTTCATTCTTTTGGCATTTATGTGGCTCTCGCTCAGTCCCTACAGGTGCTGCCTGAAGTTGCTTTCCTGGGGCATGCAGAGGCGAAAGGCCACCTTCAGCCAAGGGAGGTAGAGAGATTGAAGCCACTGGGCCTGGATCTTCTCATGCCATTGGGTGGAGGGCAGAGCCATGCTAGGCTGTGCTGATGCTGCCTGCAGTGGATCAGTCTACTCACCAGTACTCAGAGGAAGAGGTGGAGAAGGGGTTCCAGTGTGGCTCTGAGGGCAATTGGAGACCTCTGACGTGCCCCTTGTGAAGTAGGAGTTAGCACCCCCCGCCCCATTTTGGCTCTGTTGGGTTTCTCCTTTCTGATTCTTTGGCCAGTGCCTTTGTTTGTTTGTATGTCTGTGTACATTAGTGTCTCCAGGTTTCAGGTCTCTCTGGCCCCATATGAGGCATATGAGAGAAAGGAACTCACCACATCATCAGTCCTGAGGTCTCTAACTAGTCAACCTCTTCTTTGCAGCTTTCAGAATCCTTTATTCATGACTGTTGGATTATTTCCAGGCTATTTAGTTGTTTGACAGGGAGGTGGATGAGGGCTAAGTGAGCCTACACTTTCTTGTTCTGGAACTGAAAATTCTATTAAAGATTTTGCACATGGAAAGCAGAATGAAGCACTTGAATTGCATGGCTACTGGAGCTACTGCTGGGCCTTGGTATAGAGTGGGCATTCTGTAATCATTATTGGTTGAATGAATGAATAAATGGAGTTTTCATACTTTGATTTCAGTGTCCTAGAGGCATATATAAGCCAGAGCCCCATTTCCCTGAATTCTTGGACAAGTACTTCTCAAGGCTTTTAGGCTTCATCTTTCTGAGAAAAGACCATAATGAACTGGTAGCCTGAGGTAGGAGACTGCTATTTTCTAAACACTGATGACACTACTATATCTATATGTGTGTGTGTATATATATATACATATACATTCACCTCAAGGAACAATTATTGTTTGCTCTTTTCCAAAAGGAAGAAAACTTACTCTTCAGTATTCAGACAGCTTAACATAGTTAGTGAGGACTCAGAAACACCCTCTTAGCTTGAGTCTTTCTTCAAGAAAAAGGTCAAGTATTTAAGATACAGAAATGTTAAAATTAAAAAAAAAATTGCTGTTAATAACACTGGATTGACATGACAGAATGTCTGCATTTTTTAAAGACATTAATGTTGAGATTTAAATGAGATTCCCTTCACCTCATAGTCCCTTTTCTCTGTGAATATTATGATGCCTCTCAGATGTGGCTTTTAAAATAAAAGCATCTTAATGAAGCAGTAAATAGCTCTACAGTGAGGAGATCATCTGTGAGGGGTGTGCTTCACAGTGGATCACACCCACAGGTTTTGTTTTTGTAAATTTGAATTTTACTCCCCAACGGATACCCCATTTTTTGTATTCAAGAGATGAAACACATAAGGAGTTCATTAAGAAATCAGGCTTTGGTGGGACAGCTTTGATTTGACACTTTTGAAATATGATCCAGGTCACAGCGGTGAATGGTGCAAACCTCTTTTTTGGCGATGGCATCTGGACTTGATTATTTTAAATTAGGTTGTGTGGCACTGGCATCCACCCGCCTGCGAAACTGCTACTGCAGACAGCCCTTGTTCCCCAAGATGATATGGGAAATTAGATGAGTTCTGAATCCTTAGAAATAAAATTTATATTAATTATCAACTTTCTTGTTTCAGTATCCCATTTTTCTAAGCTTCTAGAATGTCACCTTTTATCTTTCATTGGTTGTGATGGTTTTCATGCCAAAGATAAATTACACCTGGAGCATTTTATTAATATTTAACTTGTAACTTCAGAGGCATAAGTGACACTAAATAGGCTCTTCAGTAAATATTTATTAAATGAATGGAAAATTACCCCCAAAAAAGGCAATGGCACCCCACTCCAGTACTCTTGCCTGGAAAATCCTGTGGATGGAGGAGCCTGGTGGGCTGCAGTCCATGGGGTCGCGACTGAGCGACTTCACTTTCACTTTTCACTTTCATGCATTGGAGAAGGAAATGGCAACCCACTCCAGTGTTCTTGTCTGGAGAATCCCAGGGACGGCGGAGCCTGGTGGGCTGCCATCTATAGGGTCATACAGAGTCGGATACGACTGAAGTGACTTAGCATAGTTAGCATTAGCAACCTACCATTAAGAACACGCGAGTGTGTTCCAGAGGGTGCGTGGGCAGCTGTGTGGCTATCTGCACACCATGTCCAACAGCTTCACTCCCTTTGCATCTTCAGTGGTCAGGAGTTCAAAAAGAGGGTGGAAAATTGGTTTTAAACCCAGTTTTCAGCAGCTCATGTGTACAATTTTCTGATTTCGAGAATGTTTATATTTGAAGGTTTATTTTCTCACAATCAGAGTCTGGTTAAAGAGGGGGAAAAAAGACACTTTAACATCTAAAGAGTTTACCGACTGTCTGTATTTCCTTTTTTATGTTGTTTCAGAAATAGTCACACAGCCATTTCTTAAATAATTTCATAGAAACCAAATTCCAAGTGCGTTTATGTTTCAAAGACGAGTGGGTTATTTTGATGAGCTTTCAAATTTGAAAGGCCTCTTTAACAAATATTTTGGGAAGAGATCAAGCACCAAGAAGATCTGGAATGCCGATGTTCATTTGTACGCACACATGTCAGGGTGACACAATTGTATCCCACTTATTCTGCTCCCCAGGACTTAGATTAAAAGCATCCAAGATTGTAGACTATTAACATCTGTCGTATTATGTCTCAAAGCTCTCCAAGAAATTGCAACTCATCGGAACCTCCATAAAATCTACTAACAGATGAGAAATGAAGGAAACTGACTTGCCTCTCTTTCTACTGCCAGGATGTCACCGAGACTTGTTCTTGACTCCTGTTCACTCCATTTGCTAGACTTTTCTATCACACAGCAATCCAAACTGGGCTAAAAACAGCCCTGGAAGATCAAATCCTGGGAAAACAATAATTTCCAAAATGGCCCTTAAATCCCCCTTGCCTTCTAATCCAATATGACCTTCTTTTGTCCCACTGAAGTGTTAACATACTTTGTGTCCCACCTTTTACTTTTAAATTTGGGATTTTTTTCTCCTTCAAATGATGGTGTCTGTTTGTTTGTTTTTCTTCTGCATATCAAAATAACTCATAAATGAGTCTTGGAAGCACTATTAATATTCATGGAATATTGTTTCTGAATCACTTTTCATCTGTTTCTGGACAGGCAAAGCAGACTTCCATATTAAGAACAGAGGGCACTGGGGACTTCCAGTGATTAAGAGTCCACGCTTCCATTGCAGGGGACCCATTTTCAATTCCTGGTCTGGGAATAAGATCCCACAAACAGTGCAGCTAAAAGATTTAAAAAAATAAGAACAAAAATGGACTCTGGAAATAAAAGGTGGAATTTCAATAACAGACTCAATTTCTTAGCTCTGTGACCTCAAGCAATGTTTGGAACCTCAGTTTCCCCTTCTGTGAAATGAGGCAGGACAAGCAGCTTCCTGGTGATATGTGGCCGTTCCACAGGGCAGAGGTGATAGGATACCCAGCACACTAAGCACAGAGCCCTGATTCCAGCAATAGCCATTCAGAATGGATGCTCACAATCAACAGCCAATCAGAATGGATGCCCATGACCAGCATCAAGCCAGTTGTCCAGGGCATCTAACTTGGTGCCCATTGAATAGCTACTGACTCACTGTGGCTGAGTTTGGGCTCCCCCAAACACAGACCCTGAAATAAGGATTAAAGTGACAGCAGTGTATCTGGGCGGTGATCCCCAGAAGCACCTGCTGGATAGCAGGAGGCATCAGGGGCTCGTCCTGCTGGGACCCTCCCAGTTGACTGTTTGGTGAGCCAGAAGCCTCAGTCATGGCCCCACTCCTGCCCCTCTGAATGAGGGCTGCCCCACACATTCTTGCCTATGCTGTACAAGCTCCTGAGGCCACAGGCACTTGCTGTAGGGGTCACAGAGGGGCAGATATGAGCCCTGAAGGAATGTAGCATCAACAATATCTGCTATGACTGCTACTATAAGTTTTGCAAGAGAGAACTCAGCATTTACCAAGTCCCCAAGGAGACAATGGTCAGTTTCAACAGAGAGTTAAACCTAGGACTTTGAAGGACCTGGAAGCTCCCTGCCAGGCTGTTCTCTTCATGGTGAGTAGGCCTGGCCTGCCGCTCAAGTTCAAGTCCAGTCACAGACAGCAGGTTCTCTCCCTGGTCAGGCATTGGAGAGCTGCTGCTCCTGAGGTAAAGGGCTCCCTACAACTGAGACAGACTCTGAAGCAACTGACAGCTGGGGGCAACAAGCCCTTCCTCAAAGGAGTAACTGGATGGCCTGTCTGTCCAGTACATTCTAGAATTCTGGCAGACAGGCTGTCACTGCCCAGGGCCACTCCCTCTGAGGGTACTTCTTTGGAGAAAAGACCTCCATGCGCTGACATGTGGAGTGAAAGAACTGGCTTCCTGCCAGGAACACTCTTGTTGGGGATACCAGCCACAGCCTCCTTCACACACGAACAGCCAGCTTCTCAGCCCCTGACTCTTCCATATGAATAGATGGAGGAAAATTGCCTTTGTGGGATGGTCCAAAACAAATGAACCAGCCAAACATAATCAGGTAAGGAATTATTTATACACACATTTCTATGGTTGGGTATCGTCAGCAATAGTAGAGAAAACTCTGCATTTTTGAGTTGAGAATAATTATCAGAGATCAAAAAAATAGCCTAATTTTTTTTGCAAGTTCAGTAGGTGGAGGGGAAGATAAAGTTAAGGAAATATCAGGGTAAGAAAGATGGAGAAATGGAAAATAAAAGAAAATATAAGAAAATTATAAAATCATTCTAGGATGCTGCTAAGTCACTTCAGTTGTGTCTGACTCTGTGCGATCCCATAGACAGCAGCCCACCAGGCTCCCCTGTCCCTGGGATTCTCCAGGCAAGAACACTGGAGCCATTTCCTTCTCCAATGCAGGAAAGTGAAAAGTGAAAGTGAAGTCGCTCAGTCGTATCCGACTCTTAGCGACCCCATGAACTACAGCTACCAGGCTCCTCCGTCTGGATGAACAGCATCTAATTAACTGAAGATATAGAAATAAAGATGGAGAAGGAAATGGCAACCCACTCCAGATTTCTTGCCTGCAAAATTTCATGGCCAGAAGAGCCTGGTGGGCTACATCCAGTCTGTGGGGTCACAAAGAGTCGGACATGACTGAGCATGCACACTCAGCAGGGCATAGAAGGAAACAACTGAAAAATTTTTAAAGCTTAATGGATTCCCATTCACTCAGGTTTCTTTTATTGAATACTTCTGCTTCAACCAAATGTTCTAGCCAAAGCTGAATTAAAGAACATGAGGTTTAGAGTTATCTATTTCTACCCAGAACACCAGGGAGAATTGATAATCCTAAACTTCCATAGAGGGAAAATACAGATCTTCTATTGTGACAGTCATTGTGGATGTCCTCGGAACAGAGGCCTATAGTGTGGTTCCTCCCAGGGAAAGAGTCACGGCCAGGCATGATCATCCAGGGTGCCTTGGTCAGTTACTGAACGGGGTGTGGTGTGGCACAGCCCTGACCAAGAAAAAGCAGGGAGACAACTACAGGGACTGGTTTAAACTTCCTGCTACTTTCCTTGTTACTCAGGCTGTGATATTTGGAGCTGGTGCAGCCATCTTATCCCAATGAAGACCATTGCTAACACACTGATAGAGGAGCAGAGCGGGAAGGAGCCTGGAGCCTTGAAGCACATGGGAAGTTGTCAATCCAACCTTAAGATTGCTTCCTTTTCCACTTCTCTTTAAGGGAGCAATCAAGGTATTTGTGCTATTTTTAGACAGATGCTATGTTCTGGGAAGAATCTGGAGAATACACCCTAACATATATCACTTTGGCATGAGAATTATTTTGAACTGAAGGCAGTTGAGAAGCGGCAGCTGTAGGAAAAGCTCTCTAGCCTCTCTCTATCTACCTAAAAACAGGGCAGAAGTTTCTGTTTGTGAAGGTGTACCCCTTTCCCGTACCAGGAGGGAAGAATCACCTTTATTACTACAGATGGAGGTGATAAGTCTGCATAAACAAGTCTTACTAAATAACCCTTATCTTTCATTGCTTTCTCCCATATATTTACTACCTCTAGAAGCCTAACTTAAACCCCTTTCCTTTATCTCTTTGCATCTCCACAATTTATCACTCTTTGTTAAAATGACGTGTATGCCTCCAGGTCTACGCACCCCTTGGGGTCCTTATTTTTATCTATAAAGTCCTTTGTGTACACATAAAAATATAAGTTAACATCAAAGAAAATGTGTGTGCTTTTTCCTCCTGTTAATCAGTCTTTTGCCAGTTTAATTTGAAAATGCAACTACAGAAACTAAGAAGGTAGATAAAGTTTTTCCTCCTCTACGATTCCTTGCTACCTAACACAGCTTAATTAATATACATACAAAGAATCAGAAATAATAGTATCATGGAACTTTACAGCAGTCATATGAGAAGTTAAAAGCTAGTGAGAGATTAGTAGAGACAAGTCACATTTCCCTCTGTCCTCACCAGCACTTCAAATGGTCTATCCGATGGTTTCTCAGTGTCATTATTTTTAAAGATTTATTTATTTGTTTGTTTTACTATGGTGGGTCTTTGTTGCTGCACACAGGCTTTCTCTAGTTGTGGTCTGTGGGCTTCTCTTTGCATGGCTTCTCTTTTTGCAGATCACGGGCTCTACCTGGGCTCAGTTGCCCCATGGCACGTGGAATCTTCCTGGACCAGAGATCCACCCGGTGACCCTTGCATTGCAAAGTGAATTCTTAACCACTGGACCACCAGGGAAGCCCTCCCACTCTCATTGTAATTTGAATTTGCTGATAGCCAGTGAGGCTTGGCATTTATCACAGATTCGTTGGTCATGTATGTAGATTTCTTCTTCTACTGTCCACTGTCCACTCATTTTATACACTTTGAATTCCTTGCTCTTTCCTAATTGATGTGTAAGCTTTCTTTTTTCTTCAGGTTCTAACCCTTTATTCTCTATGTTGAAAATAACTTCTCACAGTCTGTGATTTAGGGAGATTAGTGCTCAATGACATAGCATTTTGGCTGTGTCATCTTTTTTTTTAAAGACTTTTTATTTTAGAGTAGTTTTAGGCCTGTAACAATTGAGAAGAAGGTACAGAAATTTCTCATAAATCCTCTAACTTCTTATGTGCATAGCTTCCCCCATTATCAACATCACTCACCAGAATGGTACATTTGTTACCAAGGAGGAGCCAACATTAACCCATTATCATCACCCCCAAATCCACAGTTTACCTTAGAGTGCACTCTTGATATTGTACATTTTATGGGTTTGGACAAATATATTAAAGTATATGTTTATCCTGATAGTGTTATACAGAATAGTTTCACTGCCCTAAAAACATTCTGAGCTCTGCCTGTTCATCCCTTGCTCCTCTGCCTCCAATGACAACCACCAGTGTTTTATTATCTCCATTATTTTGCTTCTTAAAGAATGTGGTATAGTCAGAATCATCCAGTATGTAGGCATTTCAAGACTGAATTATTTGTTCCTTTTACCCCAGTGACTCAGTTGTAAAAAGTCTACCTGCCAATGCAGGAGACGCAGGAGATACGGGTTTGATCCCTGGGTCGGGAAGAACCCCTGGAGAAGGGAATGGCAAGCCACTCTAGTATTTTTCCCCGGAGAACCCGATGGACAGAGGAGCCTGGGTGGGCTACAGTCCATGGGGTTGCAAAGAGTTAGACACAGCTGAAGCGACTTAGCACACAGCACATAGTTGATTCACAGTATCATGTTAGTTTAAGGTGAACAGCACAATGATTCAGTTATATGTGTATGTGTATTTCTTTTCAGATTCTTTTCCCTGATAGATTGGCTGTGTCATCTTTGAGACTGAACCAACCACTGTGTTATCTTAGGCAAATTATTCAACTTCAGCCTCCTGTCTTCTAACAAGGCAATATAATCCAACTCAGGATTATTCAGGAAATTAAGTGAAACAAAGTATGTCAATAGGGTAGTAGATTAATATACAGAGGTAGCTTTTCTGATTTTTAGAGCAGGAAAGAACCTTAGAAATCACTGAGTCCATTGACCATCAAATCAATGCTATTTAGACAACACTTACCAGGTACCAGGGACAGTTTTGAGTTTTACACATATTAGCCTATCTGATCCTCCCAACAATGCTATTTGATGATACTATTATTACCCCAGTTTTACAAATGAGAGAACTGAGAAACAAAGAGACTAGGACACTTGCCCAAGACATCTTGGAGTGGGCAGGCAAGGTGAAGTTACAATTTCTGCTCTTTTATCTACTGGGAGGAGTACTCACAACAATTCAGTTTTTTAAAGAAATGTTGTTTAGACAAGAGATCATTTGAAAAGGACTGATAACCACTCCTTAGCTACTGCAGGGACATCTCAAGTTTCTAAAGAACTACTGGTTGAGGCCCACACCAACATATGAAGAGCCATGGACCCAGACATGAGGTGTCAGCTAGAGTCCTCCTCCTAAGCCCACAGTGCCCTGGGGAGTGTTCCCTGATCATCTCCCATAAATTAGCAAGAAATGCCTTTGAATGCAATAAGGAGGGACCACCCACCCTCATTATACACAACTGGGTTCTTCTGGGAAGAGAGTCTGTAGCTTCCATCAGATTCTCAAAAGGGCCCATCATCCCAAACAAGGTTAATTTACTCATTAAACTTACCAGTCTAAATCTTAAGCTCCCCCAAAAAACTAACACATGGAGCTTTCTTCTTTTTACTTTTACAATGACCAGAGCTCGAATTTCCCTGAGCTGCAGGGGCTCCATGAGCAAGCTTTACTCAAGTGAATAAAGAAGAGTCAATAGATGCTGTAAAAAAAAAAAAAGATGTTGTAAGGAGAGGGAAAAATCCTTTTCCACACCCTCTTGTGTTCTGTTCCTGGGACAATGCAGATTAAAGGAACACCACCACCATTCCCCCACCAACACACACACAAATAAAAAACATATTAGGGGGAGATAAAAGTTTATTTTATATCCATATAAGGGAGCCTCACAGAAATAAAATGAAAACCCCAAACCCAATGGGGTTAGGCCATTTTTAATGGAGCTTATATACCATTTTTAATGAAGAGTGAAAGAGTATGGAAACAGGACAAAGGGAAAGAAATTTATGCTTCTAGAGGCAGTGAATTGCAAGAAGATAAATCTATGAGGGAAACGAATGGAAGATAACGGTAGCTTTAGTAAGGTTTGTTTGTAATGATCCATCTCTGTGTTGACTCTGTCTCAGGCAATAAGAATATTCTCTACTTCGTATGGAGAGGGCACTTTATCACTGGAAATCGATGACCTGTTTTTAGGTGGGAAGCAGGAGGTCAGAGCCCTTCTTTCATCTGCTGTTTCTCAAATGTTTCAGTTCAAAATAATCAGCGGGTCAAAGATCAGAATCTTTCCCGTGAGAGATGTCTCCATCACCACTACCAACACCACCTTTTCTGTCCCACCAGCCTTCTCCCAGGACAGGGTCATTCAGTTTCATTAAACAAGCAAACAGCCTGGAGATTTTAACCAGAGGGATATTTTATGCAAATAATTGCTCTGGGGACTTGGATCAGCTCAGTGACCAGAAGTTGTGAGGCCGTGGGATTTGGGTCCCTGGGGGAACCTTCCCAGCGCCAGGGCCTCCCTTGCCCCTCCAGTGTTTCCTGAACCATCAGGGACACTGCTTATAGCCGCTTAGTTCGTTCCATCTCACCTGGAATTCAGCCTAGGCAGCTGTATCTCAAAGGTTTTCTTGAATAACAATGCTTTCGAGGTTTATTTCCATAGAGTTTTCTGAATTAAACCCATCTAGGTTAAAACTCCATTCAAGATAGTAACAGAAATTGTTGAGCAAATACTGTTTTAAAGCAGTGCTAATATGCCTATACAGTTAACAGTTCAGTAAGGAAACGCGCTTGTTGAATTTAATCCAATACTTGGCCCACAGCATTCCATGGTCTGGAGGGAGTTTGTTTAAGCAATCCTGTTTCTTAAAGCCAAAACATAAGTAAATTAAAATTCTTTACTGTATTGGGGAAATTTGAACAGATCACATTTTCCTGGTGGTACTACTTTCAAAAGGAGAACGATGAATCCAATTGTGTGTATGTTACAAGCTAACAAAATAATCTCCCTGACACCATTCTGATGTATAAATAAACAAGTGTGTGTGCCCAGGGGGAAAACAACTGAGCATTTCAATACAAGGAGCAGAACAGGAAAGATGTCCTGTCTCTTCAAAAAAGTGAGATTTCTACTTCATTTCAAGCAGGGCTTAAGGGTTACATTATAAAATCTTTTAAATGACATTTTATTATAATAGAAAAAAATATGTGTTCATTGTTTAAAAACTTCAAATGTTCAGGAGAACGACAAGGACAAAAATCACGCTTAATCTTCTCCACAGAGGTAACAATGAAAAGAGTAACTTGATTAGTGATATAGTTAGCTCAGGGGAGAGGGGAATAACCTTTAAAGAAGACGTGTTTGAAGATGGTCCATGTAACACTTAAAAGCAAAATTATATGTTTCTATAGGCTAACTTTGTTTTTCTGGGCTCCAAAATCACTGCAGATGGTGATTGCAGCCATGAAATTAAAAGACACTTTCTCCTTGGAAGGAAAGTTATGACCAACCTAGACAGCATATTGAAAAGCAGAGACATTACTTTGCCAACAAAGGTCCGTCTAGTCAAGGCTATGGTCATGTATGGATGTGAGAGTTGGACTGTGAAGAAGGCTGAGCGCCAAAGAATTGATGCTTTTAAACTGTGGTATTGGATAAGACTCTTGAGAGTCCCTTGGACTGCAAGGAGCTCCAACCAGTCCATCCTAAAGGAAATCAGTCCTGAATATTCATTGAAAGGACTGATGCTGAAGATGAAACTCCAATACTTTGGCAGCCTGATGCAAAGAGATGACTCATTTGAAAAGACCCTGATGCTGGGAAAGATTGAGGGCAGGAGAAGGGGATGACAGAGGATGAAATGGTTGGATGGCATCCCCAACTCAATGGACATGGGTTTGGGTGGACTCTGGGAGTTGGTGATGGACAGGGAGGCCTGGCGTGCTGTGGTTCATGGGGTCACAAAGAGTCGAACACGATACTGATACTGATAGGCTCAGGTGGTAAAGAATCTGCCTGCAGTGCAGGAGACCGGGGTTTGATCCTTGGGTCGAGAAGATCCCCTAGAGAAGGGAATAGCTAGCCACTCCAGTGGAGAAGGCAACGGCACCCCACTCCAGTACTCTTGCCTTGGAAAATCCCATGGACGGAGGAGCCTGGTAGGCTGCAGTCCATTGAGTTGCGAAGAGTCAGACACAACTGAGCGACTTCACTTTCACTTTTCCCTTTCATGCATTGGAGAAGGAAATGGCAACCCAATCCAGTGTTCTTGCCTGGAGAATCCCAGGGATGGGGGAGCCTGGTGGGCTGCCACCTATGGGGTCGCACAGAGTCGGACACGACTGAAGCGACTTAGCAGCAGCAGCAGCAGCCACTCCAGTATTCTTGCCTGGAGAATTCCATGGACAAAGGAGCCTGGCAGGCTACAGTCGATAGGGTCTCAAAGAGTTAAACATGACTGAGCGACTTTCTGTGTTTCTCCCTGATTTATAAATGAGGAATTTTTTTCTGAATGAAATTCAGAAAAAATTTTTTTCTGCTTGCATAATGATACTGTTCCTGAGAAATCAGAGCAATAAACATAATCAAAAATTAGCATTTAATGAACCCCTATACTTTGTCAAGGATTTATTTGATTCCCTCCAAAACCTGGCAAAACCTCATGAATAACAAACTTTTTATAACTAAAAATTTAATCATCAAATCCAGATTAATTGGCAGGATATTATATTAAGATATTATAAAAAGTCCAGTGCCTTTGGCATGGAGCACCAATTGGAATACTAACTAACATAAAACAAAGGCTGCCTCTGACTTTAGGACCATTTTGCATCAATTACACACATGCCATGAGGGAGACAGGGCACCAGAATTTGAACCCAAGTGATGACAAATGGAGCACTCAACTACATAATGGAATCTAACTCTTTGAACAAATAAATATCTGAAAGTTCATACTGATACAAAATAAAATCTTGAGTAAGTAAATAAGTGGGGAAGTAGTGATAACTCTTTCTTTCAGGCGAATTCCAATTAAGAATGGTATAAAGAATGAGGGAAATAGAAAATTAGCAATGTTCTTAAGCTCTCAAGCTTGAGATTGGGAGGGGTCAGATACCGACATAATTGTCGTAGGCAAGATCCACTGATGGATGTGAAATTTACTGGGGTAAAGTTTGAGGAGCAATAGGATATTTGTATTATCTCAAAATATCCCCCTTCTAACAATGACACGGCACAGTGCGGACCCCAACAGACGACTTTCCCAAGGGACTGAGGGTAATCTCATCAACAATTAGACAGACCCACGTGATGAACCCAGAGAGGGGACATTGCACTGAGAAAGGCACAATGCCATTTGGATGGTATGCCTGCTGAAAATATGTAACCTCAGTCTAATCATGAAAAAGCATCAGAAAAACCCAAATCAAGAGACATCTTATAGAAGGAATTGACCAGGGCTCTTCAAAACAGTGTCAAGGTCATGAAGGATAAAGATGACTGAGGAGTTGTCCCAAAATAGAGGAGACTAAGGAGTCTTGACAACTAGATGCCAGGTGGGATCCTGGAACAGAGATGGGACATAGTGGGAAAACATGGGACTTAAATAAGGTCTACCTACAGTTTGTCTAGTAGCCTCCTATCAACACTTATTTCCTGGATTTGATCACCATCCTTTGGAAGGTGTTAACATAGCAGGGCTTGGGTGAGGGTACGCAGGAACTCTCAGCTCTATCATGCAACTTTTCTGCAAAACTAAAAATATGTCAAAATATAAAGATAAGAAACATGGCAGCAGAGAGAATGATTTCCTCCCACTTGAACACCAGATCATAAGTCCCAAGGCAGGTTGCTCTCCATGGCTGGCATGGATTTTTGCTCAGTGACCTGACTGCTTCTCTCATGAGCAACAGTAACAGTCCCAGGAGAATTGAGGCCAAGATTTATTTAGTCTTGTGCAAAATGGGAAGGTGAGAGTTATTAAAAATAAGAGAAACTGGCTCTTTCTCACCAAGATTGGTGTATGACTTGAGCAGGAAGTTGAATTAAAGGAATCTTCAAAGATATGCCTACAAACGGACTAAATTTGTTCATAGTTTAAAATGGAAGACATGCTCAATGTTCTCAAACTCGTGTTGAGATTGGGAGGGAGCAAAAATTAACACCTCTCTTTTCTTCTCCTGAATTCTGAACAAATTGACAAATAAGACAATCAGTGATCAAAATATTAGTTTCACGGGTGTTAGATTGAAGACAAGGGTTTTTCCTCTATTTTCTAAGGACTTTTTCTTAATATCTGTCCCCCCACCCCCAGACCCACCCAGTCACGGGCAGAGCTGAGCCACTACAGTCCCTGAGAAGGCAGGGCCCAATGACCAGATTTTGTGGAGCCCAATGACCAGATCTAGAGAGCCTGTTATCTCCCAAATCATGCATGATCCAGATGCCCTCAGCTCCCCCCCGCCCCAAACACCCATCAGAGAAGTCTCCCTCTTCCCCTTGCACTGACTGAAGTGAAGGGGAAGAGATCCCTTTTTTCTGGGCTAAGCTCAGAATGCTGTGGGTGAGTATAGGAGGGAAGATGATTTCCCTACAGCTTATTCCTGAAAGTCAAGCAAATGTACATGAATTAAGGTTGCCAGGGCTGGGGAGAAGGGTGAATGCAAACTTCGTGTTTAATGGGGACAGAGTTTCAATTTTGCAAGGTGAAAAGAGTTCTGTGGAGGGATGGTGGTAACATAGCCATGCGAATGTACCATATGCTTAAAAAAATAGTTAAGATGGTAAATTTCATAATGTGTATTTCACCACAATTAAAAAAATGTTTAATTAAAAATGAAAAAAGGTATACTAATTAATAACAGTGACACAAATCAATTATGATTTTACCATATCAGTTTTATTTAAGAACCAAGCCATCACTATGTCTAGATTTATGTCTGCTCTGGAGAGAAGCAGAAAATGGTCTCAGAAAATTTCTTTTAGCTATTCCTTCCCCGAGGACTATAGCATAAGAATGTCCAGAAAGTATTTCTTTGGAGTTTCATACTTGCTTCAGGAGTGAGTAAATAAAAGGATGCTGTGAGTTTCCCAGGAATGAGCAAGGAAGAAGCTAACATGGGTTTGTAGCAAAGATAAAGTCGGTGGAGACAAGAGATTGTGGGGAAATCATTCAGGATAGTGTTTTGCTCTACATCAAAGGCGCAGACGATGGACCCTGATCAAGGTCGCGTGGGGAGGTGGAGGGGGCACCACATCCCCTTCCCAAGATCCCATCTTGACTCCTCTGGATACAAAGTAGCTCTGAGCCGGCTCCAGATGGAGACTGAACCCGTGACCTCTCCGCATAAAGACATCATGACACCCACTACGCCATCTGGGGCTCATAAAACCACATTCTCTATCTTTTCTTGGCTCTCAGGCTAGTCAAAAGCTGAAGGGCAATATTTGGGACCGCTCTGGTTTATTCGTGGGCTTTAATTCAGAACACATTTCCACAAAGAGAGGCAGAACAAAGCACAATAGCACTAAAGTTCAATTTACATTCTCAGTCAGTGAAACAAAATGGAAATAAAAAACAGTTGTGTGAGAGTCATTTATAACTAAACTATGGCTCCAAAAGCGCCTTTCCTATAATGTCATGGAATAAAAGACATTTTCAAACCACCAGCAAGGAAAGCTTAAAGGACCAAAAAAGGAGAGGTAAAGGCCTTCTATCTGCAAATAAATAAATAAATGAAATTAGAGCGCCGATGATGGCATGCAGTCTCTCTCCTCTCTCTCTGGATTTGGCAGATACAAAGTTATTTCAGTATTTCCTGATTTAAAGTGTTTTCCTCCTGGTCATGGTTGGTGTTGGTGCTGCTAGTCATCAGAAAGCCAGTGTTGTCCCAGGAAATCCTTCAGGTTTTACTTCGCAGTTTGGCGAGACTCCTCCAAGACCACAGGGCTTGTCTGCCATCATGATGCTGTGATTTCCAGGTACAAATTTGCCATAGTAAGTTATGTCTGGCTTGTTCTAGCCCCAAAATTTACCCAGTGCTGGCAGATGGCTGCCATTCCAACCACCACAGCAGCTCCGCAGTTAAGAACCAGCACGTAACACCGGTGTTCTTACAGGACGGGAATCATTCTAGGATTGAGGTGCTAAATGAAGGGACTCCCTGAGTTGAATTTCAAGCTTGAGCTTCCACAGCCCATCAGTAGCAGGACTAGAAGGAGACTCTTGACTCCACATCTTGCACATTTTCTGCAAAGCTGAAAGAGGAAAATTTTTAGAACACACCCAAGTCCTCACAAGAGTGGTCACATAATACTGTTCACAGCTCTCGGGCTCCAAGTTGTCCTCATCACCAGGCCTTCACTTGAGCCAAATTTTCCCTCGAACACTTCTGAGTCTCTGGGCTAGTTTATCACTGTCTGTTTAGAGTTTCTTTTACAGGACCTTTCCCACATTATATTGTAATAATCCACTTACAGGCCTGTTTCCACAGTTGCACTGTAAACTTTCTAAGGATATGGCACATCCCTCATTCATCCCCATCTCCACGGATTTCAGCCCAGTGTTTGGTGTGTATCCAGGGCCTTCTGAAATGTTTATGGGAAGAATTCATGCTCTATCCACACTAAATGCAATAACTTGTCAAATTAGTTTTTTTTTTTTTTTTCCAATTTTTTGTTTTCCTTTGTGTGTGGATACTTGCTAAAGAAATCCACTAAGAAGATACTTGTAGACTTGGTAGGAAACAGTTGGAGCTCAAACCTGCTTGTTAGCTCCTCCTCCAGAATCCAGTTCATAACCTCAACTCCTTTGCTTCCTGCTAAGAGAGTTCAGAATGGCTTAATACTTGAATAAACAGCAAGGTCCTACTGAAGAGCACAGGAAACTACATCCAATACCCTTTGACAAACCGTGATGGAAAAGAACATGAAAAAGAATGAACATATATGTATAACTGAGTCACTTTCCTGTTCAGCAGTAATTAACACAACATTGCAATTCAACTGTTGATGTGTTGTTGTTTGGCCACTAAATTGTGTCTGACTCTTTTCACCCCATGGATTGTAGCCTGCCAGGCTTCTCTGTCCATGGAATTTCCCAGGCAAGAATACTGGAGTGGGTTGCCATTTCCTCCTCCAGTTGGCCTTCCCGACCCAGGGATCGAACCAGCATCCCGTGCTGGCAGGCAGATTCTTTACCACTGAGCCAATTCAACAATATTTCAGTTGGGGGTGGAGTGGGGAAATGGCTCGATACTGGTTTCCCAGACTCCCTTGCAGCTCATGGGAGCAGTTATGGCCAAAGATAAGTCAGTGAAGGTCCCATGGGAAGCTTCCCTTTCCTCTTGCATTGAAGGCCACTGCCGCCACCTGCAGACAGGGCAGCAAATGTGAATGTGAAATCCATTACTAATCATGGAGTTGCAGGGAGACAGAGTGATCCAGGGTCTCACCAAACATCATAGAGCAGCTGAACCTGCACAGCGATGGCTATCTCCAGACTTGTTCTGTAAGAAGTCCTTCTCTTTTGAAGCCATTTTGAGCACAGAGGTGGCTTAATGTCTTTGAACATTTCCATCTAACAAGAAATAATGGAGCAATTGCTCCGAGCAGAACACTGTGCTAATTTGAGGAGAAAGACACAGTTTTCACTAAAACAAGGCATCAAGGAAGATGCTTTTTTGAAATTTTATAGCAAAGCCTATTTGAGGGTATTGTCATCTTCCCAAGTCTTATAATATTTTGCTTTTTCTGCTATGACTTCCCAACACAAAGCTGCTACTGCTGCTGCTAAGTCACTTCAGTCATGTCCGACTCTGTGTGACCCCATAGACGGTAGCCCACCAGGCTCCCATCCCTGGGATTCTCCAGGCAAGAACACTGGAGTGGGTTGCCATTTCCTTCTCCAATGCACGAAAGTGAAAAGTGAAAGTGAAGTCGCTCAGTCATATCCGACTCTTAACGACCCCATGGACTGCAGCCCACTAGGCTCCTCTATCCATGGGATATTCCAGGCAAGTGTACTGGAGTGGGATGCCATTGCCTTCTCCAACACAAGGCTATGTATGTGTATTTTCTGAACCATTTTAAAATAAGTTATGGTTTTCATGACATTTTACCCTTCAATGCTTCATAATTAATAATTTCCAAATGTAAATGTCCATCTCAAATGTCTCCCATAGTTGTTTTTTAGAACCATGATCCAAGTGTTGCGTTCTATTTTTATCTAAACTAGCCTTCCTAAACCTTTATATTTGCATAATATTGGTTTGTCGGAGAGACCAGACCACTTGTCATGAGAAACGTCTCACTAAGGATTTTGCCCGGAGAAGGCAATGGCACCCCACTCCAGTACTCTTGCCTGGAAAATCCCATGGGCAGAGGAGCCTGGTAGGCTGCAGTCCATGGGGTCGCTAGAGTCAGACACGACTGAGTGACTTCACTTTCACCTTTCACTTGCATACATTGGAGAAGGAAATGGCAACCCACTCCTGTGTTCTTGCCTGGAGAATCCCAGGGATGGGAGAGCCTGATGGGCTGCCGTCTCGGGGGTCACACAGAGTCGGACACGACTGAAGCGACTCAGCAGCAGCAGCAGCAGCAGCAGCAGCAAGGATTTTGCCAGATTGTTTCCTGCTGGCATTATTTTATTGGTCCTCTGTCCCTGTATTTCCTATAACTGGAGTTATGTCTAAAGGTTTGATGAGATTTGAGTTTAAATGTTTTTAGCAAGAACACTATAGGAGATCCATGTGGGTATTTCTCATGGCGTTTTCTGGTCACATAGATCCCTGAGCCACCTTTTATTTGCAGGCAAGCGTCTCAGCCACTGGACTTGTGCCTCCCCTCCTTGCCCATATCACACTGTCCCTGTACCTGATCTGAAGCATCTCATGGTCCCCTCCATGCCTCTGTGTGTGTTATGCTCTATTCAGTGCTCATCTTTCTCCTGTAGGCTTGGTCCACAGCAGAAAGCACAGTAGCATGGCCCTTGCATGTGGACAGGACCTGGAGCTTGCTTCTGACCAGTGAAATACAGCACAGGTGAAGGAAGGTCACTGGCCTGATTAGGTTACATACAACAGTAACTTCCATCTAGCCAGGAGATTCTCTCTTGCTGACTGATGATTCAAACTGCCGTGTTGGAGAAGTTCGTGTGGTAAAGAACTAAGCACAGTCTCCACCAACAGCCAGGAGGAATAAGCCCCTCATTCCAACAGCCCTCAATGACCTGAAGCCTGTCAAGAGTCATGAAAGCCTGAAATTGATTCCTTCCCTGTTTGAGCCTCAGTTGAGACCCTGGTCCTGGCTAACACTTTGATCTCATGAGAGACCCTGAGTCAGATCACTCGACTATGCTCCACAGGGACTCCCCACCCACAGGATCTATGAGATAATAAATGTATATTGTTCTAAACTGATATATGAAATAGCAATAGATAATGACTACAACCCACATACTGTTATTCCATACTTCAAGCCTAATCAGTCTTCAAGGACCAGCTTAAATACTTCAGTATACTTTAGCACCCTAATGCCCTGAGTCTCTGTTGATCCTTCATTGTCAGAACCACACAATTCATGATCTCAGACTACACTAGGGCCATTAATACTATCCCTCCAACCAAACCATATGTCCTTTGCCAGCAGGAGCCACATGTAAATGCTGTATCTCCTGCATTCTGGAGCATCACGCTGCATATATAGGAGGTACTTACTGAATACTTCTTATTAACAACAGTAGCAACTGTGATAATCAGCAATCTGTAACAGTGTATACTCACTATAATCCTGGCTTACCAAATGTTGAGAGCTCTATCAGGAGCTATAATCAAACATGTCTATAATAACAAAAAATGTTTGGCCCTAAAAAAGAAAACACTTATTTGGGATTTCATTTTAGTTTTTACTTCTTTATGAAATGATACAAATGGAGTGAATTAGTGACAACGATGTTTTCCAGATGTTCTCTAGATATGATAATAAAAATATAAACAAGACTCTTTTCTTATTTTTTCCCAAGGAAACTCTATTAATAAGTTCAGTTGACCCTCCCCCATTCACATCTCCCCCTTAGCTTGGTGTGCCAAGCACAGGAAGGACTTAGAGAATCCACATGTTGGTAAAGTTACTTTATGGTTCCCACTTCAAGATGGAGTCCTGAGCACAGTATTTCTTCCCTTAAAAATTCCACAAAATGAGATAAAATTTACTTTTAAATGACAAATTCATCAGCTTGCTGAAAAACAGCAAAAGGGTTTATCAGGGAATTGAACATTGTGCCTAATTACAAACAAGTAGCTGGCAACAGAGATGTTTATCTGAAAATTAAAGCCCCTCATTCATTTCCCAAGGATCTAAACAATGTAGAGAAATGACAGAGTGGATGATTTTCCCTTAGAGAAGCATGGGAGAGAGTGAGGTGATTTTGGACTGACAGGAAACTGAAAGGAAATAGAGATATCTCGCCCCAAGGGTAAGAGGTATATGAACTTACACCATGCCCTGAATAAGAGCCATCGACAGTTATATGGCTCCCTGCCATGCCTACCTTCTCCCCCAGAACACCTTCAGGAAAGGAGACTGCTGGGAAGTTGTTAAGGAAACACACAGAAGGCTCACTCAGTTGCCTTCTATCATTAAAACATGTGAAGCATGCATGAAAGAGAAGGACCAAGAGGAGCAAACACAACAGACTTGGAAGGAAACAGACAATACAGACAGCAGTATGGGCTTTCAGTTCAGTTCAGTTTAGTTCAGTTCAGTCACTCAGTCGTGTCCGACTCTTTGTGACCCCATGATCTGCAGCATGCCAGGCCTCCCTGTCCATCACCAACTCCCGGAGTTCACCCAAACTCATGTCCATTGAGTCCGTGTACCATCCAACCATCTCATCCTCTTGTCCCCTTCTCCTCCTGCCCTTAATCTTTCCCAGCATCAGGGTCTTTTCAAATGAGTCAGCTCTTCACATCAGGGGGTCAAAGTATTGGAGTTTCAGCTTCAGCATCAGTCCTTCCAATGAAAATCCAGGGCTGATTTTAAGATGGACTGGTTGGATCTCCTTGCTATCCAAGGGACTCTCAAGAGTCTTCTCCAATACCACAGTTCAAAAGCATCAATTCTTTGGCACTCAGCTTTCCTTATAGTCCAACTCTCACATCCATACATGACTACTGGAAAAACCATAGCCTCGACTAGATGGACCTTTGTTGGCAAAGTAATGTCTCTGCTTTTTAATATGCTATCTAGGTTGGTCATAACTTTCCTTCCAAGGAGTAAGCGTCTTTTAATTTCATGGCTGCAATCACCATCTGCAGTGATTTTGGAACCCCCCCAAATAAAGTCAGCCACTGTTTCCACTGTTTCCCCATCTATTTGCCATGAAGTGATGGGATCAGATGCCATGATCTTCGTTTTCTGAATGTTGAGCTTTAAGCCAACTTTTTCACTCTCCTCTTTCACTCTCATCAAGAAGCTCTTTAGTTCATCTTCCCTTTCTGCCATAAGGGTGGTGTCATCTGCATATCTGAGGTTATTGATATTTCTCCTGGCAATCTTGATTCCAGCTTGTGCTTCCTCCAGGCCAGCGTTTCTCATGATGTACTCTGCATTTAAGTTAAATAAGCAGGGTGACAATATACAGCCTTGACATACTCCTTTTCCTGTTTGGAACCAGTCTGTTGTTCCATGTACAATTCCAACTGTTGCTTCCTGACCTGCATATAGGTTTCTCAAGAGGCAGGTCAGGTGGTGTGCTATTCCCATCTCTTTCAGAATTTTAGACAGTTTATTGTGATCCACACAGTAAAAGGCTATGGCATAGTTAATAAAGCAGAAATAGATGTTTTTCTGGAACTCTTTTGCTTTTTTGATGATCCAGCGAATGTTGGCAATTTGATCTCTGGTTCCTCTGCCTTTTCTAAAGCCAGCTTGAACATCTGGAAGTTCACGGTTCACGTATTGCTGAAGCCTGGCTTGGAGAATTTTGAGCATTACTTTACTAGTGTGTGAGATGAGTGCAATTGTGTGGTAGTTTGAGCATGAGCTTGACAGTGTATTATCAACAACATTTCTATTCATGGCCTCCACGTTTGCAACAGAGCCAGGAACCGCATCTAGAATCTCCTTTCTTGGATGGTTCTGGGCCAGTGTCTGCTCATGAAAGACATGGGTAAGAGATTAGGAAGATGGAAGAGGAGACACCATTAGAGGTGGCAATTATAACTGAACATGTGAACAGATGTTGAACTCAGAACATTTCCCCAGATTACTGTGCAGAACCACCCACCTCACTATGGCAGAGTGAAAGTTGATGGGAGCTTCCAAAGATACATATGAGAATTGCAGCAGCATCCTTGGAATCTTCTGAGAATCACCCATTTTGGGGGACCCAGGGTAAAATTTTAATGGCTGCTTCACTTAGCTTTTCTCTCACCTTTTAATAGTTGTATGAGCCCCTAAACTTTTATATTAAAAGCCTTATTATCTGGAAAATACACATTATTTTATATATATATATATATATATATATATATATCTCTCTCTCTCTCTCTAAGAAAATCATCTGGCCAATATGAATTGCAGTCATGATCCTTAGATAGATTCAAGTGCATACTGCATCAATAAAACAAGAATGGGCTGCTAGGAAAAAAGAGCAAAAGTTTCTAGAAGTTTTAAAAATTATGTGTTATATGTATATAATTATGCATATGTATGATTATTATGACTAGAGGTTTCATCTGAAGTTTTAAATTATTGACTTGAAGTAGGTAAGGAAGGAATTATTTGTGGTCTGTAAGGTAAAATCAAGTAAATTAGAAGTGAGAGAAAACTGAAGACATCAAAATATGTATATAAGCCAAACAAATTGATTAGATTCCTTGAAGAAGAGATTGGGGTCAATAGGCAGATAAGGAACAATAAAAAAAAAATAATGTACAAATATTTCTTAGAGATGAACAAGTTTTGAGATTTAAAGAATCCAACAAGTACCTGAAAAATTTGTAAGACACACAGCTAGGTACAATTTGGAGAAACTCCTAACATCAAGGATAAAGAGGAAATCCTAAAACTTTCAAAAGGATAAACAGTTTATTTCATAAACAATGAGATTTAGACTAAGGTCTTTATCTCGTGCTTTACCTGACACTTGGAGATAAAGAGACAGTGCTTTCCTTCTCAGGGGAAACTATTTTGATCTTAGATTCCAGAACACAGCCAAAATATCAATGAAATTTGAAGGGAGACAAAGACAACATTGGACTTGAAAAGGTAAGCTTTTGATTGCAGGTAGCAGGAACCCTGCAGAAAGCAATGGCACCCCACTCTAGTACTCTTGCCTGGAAAATCCCATGGACGGAGGAGCCTGGTGGGCTGACTGAGCGACTTCACTTTCACTTTTCACTTTCATGAATTGGAGAAGGAAATGGCAACCCACTCCAATGTTCTTGCCTGGAGAATCCCAGGGACGGCAGAGCCTGGTGGGCTGCCATCTATGGGGTTGCACAGAGTCAGACACGACTGAAGCGACCTAGCAGCAGCAGCAGCAGGAACCCTGAGGTAGGGCTGAGGTCACATGGGATTGCTTCAAGGCTTAATGATGGCCCTAGAAAGCCTGTTACTGTCTGTCCATCTCTCTATTCTACCATTTCAAGCATCCATTTCATTCTACGACTCGCTTCCATTAGGATGTCAAGTTTCCTAAATTATATACATCGGGAGAGAAAGAGTGGAAACTATTTCCTTCTCTGCAATATAATGGGACTGACTCAGGCTGTGTGCCCAACACAATATAACATATGCTGATTTAGTTCAGTTCAGTTGCTCAGTCGTGTCCGACTCTGCGACACCATGGACTGCAGCACACCAGGCTTCCCTGTCCATCACCAATTCCTGGAGGTTACTCAAACTCATGTCCATTGAGTCGGTGATGTGCTGATTATCTTAAATTAATCCATAAAATGGGAATGGGGATCACTTACTCTGAGTCATATTGTTTAAGCAGGAGAGGAGTGTGAATACCTCACAAGAGTTTTCTTTGAAAGAAAAAAGGAAAGAAAGGTACTGGATCGCCAAATAACAATGTCTGATACACACTGTTATATCTCTTCCAAAAAAAAAAATAATTTGAGGATATACTCCAATATAAAGGAAAAAAACTTTCAGGAACAAAGATGACACCTAAATCAAAGAAGAATGGTAAGCAAAGAAACATACATGTATATCAACAGTTGTAAATGATATGGCTATAAAGTGGACTTCCATGTTTGAATAAGGATTCCTTAAAAAGTAGGAACAAATATTGTTTTGTTTTTGTTTTTTAAATAAGTGAACCATAGCCTGGAATTGCAATTCCCAATTATTTCTGTGAAATACAGGAGAAAGAAGTAAAAAGAAGAGTGAAGATAGTTAAAAGCCAGCAAAAACATAAGTGAGTTAATCTTGAAAAGTAGGAGAGTAAACACATATGTTTATACTCCAAATTATAAAGTATATGTATTTTTCCAAGTGGTAGTGGTATAATTATGAATATAGAGAAAGAGCAAATTCTTCCTCACTGATCATTAGGGGAAAGCATAATAAAACAACAAGGAGAAAAAATGTCTTCATTCATCATTTTGGCAAATAATTATTTTGATAATCTTGAGTTTTAGTAGGGGTAAAGAGAAATATACTCTTGTAGAAGTGTAAATGTACAAGCTGTCTGGAAGGAAATTTACTAGTATCTCTCAAGCGTTCAAATACATGTACACGCTTAACTAGCAGTTCCCCTTCTAAGAAACTTTAAGAAATATTTGCACTAGTTCACACAAATAAATGTTGACAGTGATCCATGTAGAATTACTTAAAATAACATAAATAAATAAAGGACTATAATCCTTAGAATAAAGGAATGACTGAATTGTTGAATAGCCATGCCACAGAATCTCCTACAGCAGTTTGAAGCAGAGTTTGGTTAAGATTTTTTCTGTAAAGGGGCAGATAGTAAAATGTTGTAGGTTGTGGGTGCCTCATGGTCTCATATTCAACTGCTCAGTTCTGCTATTGGAATGCAGAAGTAGTCATAGGCAATAATAAAATGAACGAACAAGGCAGTGCTTCAATAAGACCCTTTTATAAAAAGAGGCAGCAGGTCAGATTTGACTATAGGTTGTTTGCCATGCATTTAAAAGATTTCATTTGATATAATGTACTGATATGAAAATGTTTCCATCATGCATTCATTAAGAGAATCGAGTTGGAAAACAATGCATTATATGATGCAAATTTGAAAGTTATTTACATATACTGTCAATTCTCATTATTATAATAATGTTCTATGAAGTCACCTCCAACAGTGAATTAACAAATACTGAACCATTTGCTCCTAAGGGAAATACAGAGTTAGGTTCCTGTGAAACTCTAGTCGCATTTTCACCAACTGCTTAGTACATAAGGGCTTCCCAGGTGGTGCAGTGGTAGAGTCTGGCTGCCAGTGTAGGAGACATGAATTCAGTCCTTGGGTTGGGAAGATCCCCTGGAGGAGGAAATGGACACCCAGTCCAGTATTCTTGCCTGGAAAACACCATGGACAGAGAAGCCTAGCAGGCTACAGTCCATGGGGTTGCAAAGAGTTGGACATGACTGAGTGAGCCCACACAAGCACACACTTTATACATAACCTTGTTTTATGTGTGTTTCTATTTAAAGACACTGTATTTAATACTTATTGTTGATTCATGAACATTGAACTCACAACCAGCAGCACTGTAACTCATGGGTGAAGGAAGCTTATATGACACATCACAGCCTTACTGTGCTTAGAACACCAGACAGCGTTTCAGTGTTGTGCACAAAAATGAGAAAAACGTGTTGCTCAGTAGACCACAAACAGGACACCTGATTTCAGTGGGAGCTGAAATAAGAAGGCAGAATGTCAAAACTACTACAGGATTTTAAAAAAGTAATTGAGAATATGGCTTGCTGGTCAAAATATTTAAAATGTAACCTAGAAATTAATTTAAACAATTTTAACAAGTACCCAAATGTCTGTCAATAGATGAATGGGTAAATGAAATGTGATATATTCATTGGATGGAAATTTATTCAGCAATAAAAATAAATGGAGAATTGATTTTTTTCCAACACATAGAGATGTTGAAAATATTTTGCTGAACAAAATAATCTGGTCTTAAAGATCACATATTGTATTCCATTTACTTAGAAGTCTAGAATAGACCAATCCTTGGAGACAGAAAGTAGATTAATAACTGCCTAAGGCTGGGAGGTTTAGGGAAAATTGGGCTGGGAAATCTGTCTTTTAGTGGAGACAAATGTTTTAAAATTAGATTGTGATGATGATATATTCACAACTTTAAATATATTAAAAAACACTGACTTGTACACTTTAAATGGGTGAATTGTGTGGTGTATAAATTATAACCTAATAAAGGTATTTTTTAAAAAAATCAGTGAGTTATTTCCCCTCAACTCACAACATTGTCTCCTGTATTGCAGACAGACGCTTTACCATCTGAGCCACCAGGGAAGCCCCTGGAGTAAACGTATAAGGCAGGCTAAAGATGGCTACAAATTCTTTGATACCTTTCCCATAGAAGTGGGTGTCTTTTCCCTCCCTTTGGATCTGGGCTGATCTGTGCCTGTTTTGTCCTATGGAGTATGACAGATATGAAGCTATGCCAGTTCTAGGCATAGCCTTTAAGACCAATACCTACTATCTTGTCCTCTTGGTGCCCTGGGTTGCCATGTAAGAAGTCTGACTAGCCTAAGGCCATTACAAGAAGCCCAACTATGAGAAGACTCATTGGAGAGTAAGATACTATGTGAAAAGAGAAAAAGGCCAAGAAAGACCAGTGACCACTGAAACACATTGAGTAAAGAAGCCATCTGGAAGGAATGCCTCAGCCCCAGGGACCGTAGTTGACCCTATGTAACTCAGAGAGTGACTGTCCAGTTGAGCTCTTCCAAAAATTGTGAATTACAATATTGTGAGCAAAATTAAATTTTTGTTTTAAAAACAACAGTTGTTTTTAAATTGTTGCTTAAAAACAAATGGTTCTTTTAAGCCACTAAGTTTTGGTGTAGTTTGTTATTTTGCAATAAGGAACTGGAAGAAAGTAACAGACCTTCAGGAAAAGATGGCATGGAAGACCAAGAAGTTCTATGGGACTAAAAGCCAATGTATTCTGTAATGAGATTTGCATTCCTGGGGGTAAATTCCATTTGGTCATGACATATAATCCTTTTGATATCTGTAGGATTTGATCTGCTAAAATATTACTTAGAATGTTTTACGTTGAGTTCTTGAGAGGTATTCATCTATAGTTTTGTGTTTTTATAATGCATATTGTTTTGGTAATCAGGATGATGCTGGCCTCAGAAATTGAGGTGAGAATTATTTCCTCCTTTTTGATTTTATAGAAGCCTGTGTATTGAATTGCTGTTATTTCTTCCTTAAATAATTTTCAGAATTCACCAATAAAATCATCTAGGTCTGGCATTTTCAATGGGAGGAAGTTTTTAACTACAATTTCAATGTCTTTAATAGATATAGGGTTATTTAGTTTCTTTCAGAATGGGCTTTGGTAATTTATGTCTTTTGAGGAATTAACCTGTTACATCTAAGTTGTTGAAATTATTGGCATAAAGTTGTTAAAACATCCCGTTCTTATCCTTTTAATGTCTATAT
The DNA here is from genome assembly GCF_029407905.1 of Bubalus kerabau. Taxonomy (NCBI): domain Eukaryota; kingdom Metazoa; phylum Chordata; class Mammalia; order Artiodactyla; family Bovidae; genus Bubalus; species Bubalus kerabau. The sequence goes on from NC_073627.1 coordinate 153,245,717, forward strand.
AGTCTCTAGTGCTATCGCGTTGTGTCACTTTAGCTAGAGATTCATCAGTGTTATTGACCTCAAAGACTTGGTTTTATCAATTTTCTATTGTCTGTTTCATTTAATTCCTCTCTGATCCTCATTGAGTCCCTCCTTCTGCTTATTTTTGGCTTAATTTGCTCTCTAATCTCTAGTTTCTTGTGGTAGCAGTTGAGGTTATTGATTTAAGTCATTTTTTCTTTTCTCATGTATGCATTTATGCTATTGATTTCCTTCTAGTATAGCTAAAGCTACACCCCCACAAATTTTGCTACGTGGTATTTTCATTTGCATCCAATTAATAATAACTTATTTCTCTTTTTATTTCTTCTCCATCCTATGGGTCATTTAGAAATACGTTGTTTAGTCTCCAAATATTTGTGGGATTTTCCAGAGACCTTTTTGTTATTGATTTCTAATTAATCCATTGTGGTCAGAGAACACACTTTGTATAGCTTGAATCTTTTTAAAGTTATTAAGACTTGTTTTATGGTACAGCATCTACAGAGCATTCTGAAAATTTCATAGTGCAGTTCAGATCTTCAGTGTCCTTACTGATTTTCTATTAGTTATAGAAGAGTGATGTTGAAAACTCTGACTATAATTATCAATTTGTTTTTTCTCCTTTCATCTTTGTATCAATTATTTTAGAACTTTGTTATTAGGTTCATAAAGATTTACACTGTAGAATTGTGGGCATTTTCATGTCCTCCTGATAAACTCATCCTTTTGTTTATTATGAAATAATCTTCTTTATCTTTGGTAATATTCTTTACTCTGAAATTTACTTTGTGGAATATTAATATATCCATTATAGTTTCCTTTTGACTAGTGTTATCATGGTATATCTTTCTCAGTTCTTTTGTTTTTCACCTAATTGTGTCTTTTTATTTAAAATGCACTTCTTATAAGTAGCATATAGTTAGGTCTTGCTTTTTTAATTCAATCCGATTATCTCTGACTTTTAATTATGGGGTTTAGTTATTTATACTTAATGTGATTATTAAATTGATTACCTTTAAGTCAATCATCTTGCTCTTTGTTTTCCATTTGTCCCATCTGCTCTTTATTTCCTTTTCTCTGTTTTCTGGCTTCCTTAGGATTAATTGAATTTTTATGATTCTGTTTTATCTCTTTTATTGGCTTTTGAGCTATAAATCTTTGTTTTGTTATTTTAGTGGTTGTTTTAGAGTTCATAGTGTTCATCTTTAATTCATCACAACCTCCCTACAAGTGATGTCATACCACTTTACATATATAAGAGAACCTTAAAATACTATACTTCCATTTTCTCTTTCTTTATTATTCTGTCTATTCTTTATTCTATTATTGTCATACACTTTACTTCTAGATATTTTATAAACCACACAAACTGTGTTCTGTCACACAGTCTTAGAACCTAGATTTTCTGATCCAAAGTCCATTCTTTTCATCTATATACTAAGCCCCTCAATAAAACAAACAAGAAACTAAACAAAAATCCTCTGCTCAAATTTGGCCTTGACAAGCCTCAGCTAGGAAAGTTTATGTTGGTTAAATGTGAAGTTGACCCTGATTAAAATGCAATACAATCAGGAAATTCAACTATTAGTATAGATTATTCATGGTTTCAACAATGCATATTCATTTAGGCCTTGAAAAGTTCTAAAATAGCTATTGGGATAAAGTTGATAGATTTACAGTGTAATGTTACTATAAACTGTTTTTTTTCATGTGGAAAGTAAAATATATAATGTAAAAAACAGCTCTGAGTTCTATAATGAATAATAATTGCTTATTCATATGGTACTTAAAGTTACTAGGCAGCACTCTCAGTGCTATAGGTATATTAATTTATTTAAACTTATTTCACTACAAAGTAGTCCATTTACATCAGGGCAATGAGAATTACTATATATGGCAGTTCAGAAAATGTTTAACTTGAAAGTGTAATCAATTTTGAGGATGGTATGCATCCTGTTATATTACTTTGCTACATTGGTTGGATCATGATTTACCAAAAAGGATTTAGTTTCCATCCCATGTGAATACTAAATTTCTTTCTCTCTTTAAAAAGAAAAACACTTTGTGTTTTATTATTTCAACAAGTTCTCAATCTTATTGTTTCAACTAGTACCGATAAATTTTAGTTCTTACTGTTCATATCATTTTTATGATATGGCATCAGACTCTCAAATAAATACTGACAGGAGCAAGGCTGGAATTTGTGGCATAATACATTGTTTGTATAATCTACACCTCCTAAGAGATGAATAAATCATACATTCTTGTGTAACAGGACAGAAGGAGTTCCCATGTGCTCCAAAGAACTCTGAGCACATCTGTGGAATGTCAGAGCCCTGGTTCAGGAGTAAAACATCACTCAGGGTGGCAGTCTCATGGCTGCAGGCACAGATGCTAAACGATGGTGGTGGCAATATCACCTCCAAAAGCAAGATGGGACCAGGGAGCAGACCAATAAAGTCAGCCCACCATCAAGGCTGCTGTGCCCTCTGCATGGATGTGAAGGCTCTTCCCCCTCCTCCTCATGGCGATGCAGTAAGCTACACCCATGTTCCCAGACAATATCTTATGGAAGAGAAGAGATGAAATCAGGAAAAAAAAAAAACAAAAAAACACTATTTTAAACTCAGCTCATGTGGCGAGTTGAATACACACTGAGTAAAATGTGTAGTGTATAGATAATTACACATGCAAAAGATTAAAAATAGAGAGCAGCCAAGGGAGATTGGAATGGTCAGCTTTGGGGATAGAGTCGTCAGGGAGGGCACCAGTGAGGAGATGACATTTGAGTAGAACTTGGAGGAGGTGAAGCAGCATGGCATCCAGCCTGTCAGAGAGGTGCATTTTTGGCAGATCGGGGGCAGTGGGCTGCTAAAAGAGACCAAGGAAGCTAGTGAGGAAGGAATGTGTGACTAAGGGACAAGGAGGCTCACGACAGCAGAGCCATGTGAGATGGAAATGGAATAGCTTGGAGGAAAGTTAAAGTTTCTAGTCTTATCCAGAAGAACAGGATATTCCACTAACTTCAGACTTAAATTTAAGTGTATGTATATTTGTTAGGGATAATCAGTAAAATAGAAATCTAATAGATAACTTTCTAAAAAAATAAAGATGGTAAAAAAATATATTTTTATTAGACAGGAGTCAAAAAGGAAAAACTAGAAATGAAGAGAAAGCCTAATAAATTGAAAGCCCAAAATAAGATTTAAAAATAAGTTCTGTTACCTATGATATATATGGTTTATATGTATGTGTATATATATATATATATTATATTTATATCCATCTTTGAAGAGTTGGAGAAAATTGGATTAGATATTAAAAATAGAACAATGTGCTGTGTAAAGGTACATATTAAATATGAAAGGGAGGCACCAAAAGGATACTTCGAAAAAACATGTAGATTGAAAATAAATGGGCACAAAATCATTAGAAGACAAATATTGCATTATAAACACAAAGCTGGCACAGCAGTATTAACACCCACGGCTGATTCATGTCCATGTGTGGCAAAAACCACCATGTTATTGTAAAGTAATTAGCCTCCAATTTCTTTGGAAGGACTGATGCTAAAGTTGAAACTCCAGTACTTTGGCCACCTCATGAGAAGAGTTGACTCATTGGAAAAGACTCTGATGCTGGGAGGGATTGGGGGCAGAAGGAGAAGGGGATGACAGAAGATGAGATGGCTGGATGGCATCACTGACTCGATGGACGTGAGTCTGAGTGAACTCCAGGAGTTGGTGATGGACAGGGAGGCCTGGCATGCTGCGATTCATGGGGTCACAAGGAGTCGGACACGACTGAGCAACTGAACTGAACTGAAAAATAAAATACCCTGTAAGACCCAATTTAAGGTATGGAACATAAAAAAGGACAAGAAAGGCCATTTCACATTGTGATCAATTAAGGTTTCATGTGTGGCTACAACAAAACCCCACAACAGTTACTTCAGCAAAGAGAGTTTATTTTAACAACATAAGTAATTCATTGCCAGGCCTATCCCAGGTTTCATGCTGTCAGCAGTCTCCTGGCTTATTTCTCTATGTTCTGTCATTCTCATGGCTTCCCAGTGATACTAAAATGACTCCTAACCTCCGTGTTCCAGAGAGAAGAGGAAAAAAGGAAATGCAAAGAAAGAGTGGTACCTATATCAGAAGTTATACCCACCAGTTTGGTTGAGTTGCTCAGTTGTGTTCGACTCCTTGCAACCGCATGGACCGCAGCACGCCAGGTTTCCCTGTCCATCACCAACTCCCAGAGCTTACTTACCCAAAGGCATGTCCATTGAGTCGGTGATGCCATCCAACCACCTCACCTTCTGTCGTCCCCTTCTCCTCCCACCTTCAATCTTTCCCAGCATCAGGGTCTTTTCAAAAGAGTCAGTTCTTCCCATCAGGTGGCCAAAGTATTGAAATTCAGCTTCAGCATCAGTCCTTCCAATGAATATTCAGGACTGATTTCCTTTAGGATTGACTGGTTGGATATCCTTGCAGTCCAGGGATGCTCAAGAGTCTTCTCCAACACCACAGTTCAAAAGTATCATTCTTTGGTGCTCATCTTTCTTTATAGTCCAACTCTCACATTCATACATGACTACTGGAAAAACCATAGCTTTGACTAGATGGACATTTGTCAGCAAAGTAATGTCTTTGCTTTTTAATATGCTGTCTAGTTTGGACATAACTTTTCTTCCAAGGAGCAAGCGTCTTTTAATTTCATGGCTGCAGTCACCATCTGTAGTGATTTTGGGGCCCCCTTTTGCCAACAAAGGTCTGTCTAGTCAAAGCTATGGTTTTTCCAGTGGTCATGTATGGATGTGAGAGTTGGACTGTGAAGAAAGCTGAGTGCTGAAGAATTGATGCTTTTGAACTGTGGTGTTGGAGAAGACTCTTGAGAGTCCCTTGGACTGCAAGGAGATCCAACCAGTCCATTCTGAAGTAGATCAGCCCTGGGATTACTTTGGAAGGAATGATGCTAAAGCTGAAACTCCAGTACTTTGGCCACCTGATGCAAAGAGTTGACTCATTGGAAAAGACTCTGATGCTGGGAGGGATTGGGGGCAGGAGGAAAAGGGGACGACAGAGGATGAAATAGCTGGATGGCATCACTGACTCGATGGACCTGAGTCTGAGTGAACTCCAGGAGTTGGTGATGGACAGGGAGGCCTGGCGTGCTGCAATTCATGGGGTCGCAAAGAGTTGGACACGACTGAGCAGCTGAACTGAACTGAACTGAAAATAAAGTCTGTCACTGTTTCCACTGTTTCCCCATCTATTTGCCATAAAGTGATGGGAGCAAATGCCATGATCTTAGTTTTCTGAATGTTGAGCTTTAAGCCAACTTTTTCACTCTCCTGTTTCACTTTCATCAAGAAGTTCTTTAGTTCTTCTTTGCTTTGTGCCATAAGGGTGGTGTCATCTGCATATCTGAGGTATTGATCTTTCTGTAGGCAGTCTTGATTCCAGCTTGTGCTTCATCCAGCCCAGCATTTCTCATGATGTACTCTGTATATAAGTTAAACGAGCAGGGTGACAATATACAGCCTTGACGAACTCCTTTCCCAATTTGGAACCAGTCTGTTGTTTCATGTCCAGTTTTAACTGTTGCTTCTCGAGCTGCATACAGATTTCTCAGGAGACAGATCAGGTGGTCTGGTATTCCCATCTCTTTCAGAATTTTCCACAGTTTATTGTGATCCACATTCTCAAAGGTTTTGGCATAGTCAATAAAACAGAAATAGATGTTTTTCTGGAACTCTCTCACTTTTTTAATGATCCAACAGATGTTGGCAATTTGATCTCTGGTTCCTCTGCCTTATCTAAATCCAGCTTAAACATTTGGAAGTTCAGGGTTCACGTACTGTTAAAGCCTAGCTTGGAGAATTTTAAGCATTACTTTACTATGAGTGAGATGAGTACAATTATGGGGTAGTTTGAGCGTTCTTTGGCATTGCCGTTTTTTGGAACTGGAATGAAAACTGACCTTTTCCAGTCTTGTGGCCACTGCTGAGTTTTCCAAATTTGCTAACATATTGAGTGCAGCACTTTCACAGCATCATCTTAAAGGATTTGAAATAGCTCAACTAGAATTCCATCACCTCCACTAGCTTTGTTGGTAGTGATGCTTCCTAAAGCCCACTTGACATTGAATTCCAAGATGTCTGGCTCTAGGTGAGTGATCACACCATCGTGATTATCTGGGTCATGAAGATCTTTTTTGTACAGTTCTTCTGTGTATTCTTGCTACCTCTTCTTAATATCTTCTGCTTTGTTAGGTCCATACCATTTCTGTCCTTTATTGTGCCCGTCTTTGCATGAAATGTCCCCTTGGTATCTCTAATTTTCTTGAAGAGATCTCTAGTCTTTCTCATTCTATTGTTTTCTTCTATTTCTTTGCATTGATCACTGAGGAAGGCTTTCTTATCTCTCCTTGCTCTTCTTTGGATCTCTGCACTCACATGGGTATATCTTTCCTTTTCTCCTTTGCCTTTCACTTCTCGTCTTTTCACAGCTATTTGTAAGGCCTCGTCAGACAACCGTTTTGCCTTTTTGCATTTCTTTTTCTTGGAAATGATCTTGATTACAGCCATGGGTTATACCCATGGCTATTCCTAAGCAGAAGGTGAACCAGTAGTTGCAAATTATTAGCTGAGTATATTGCTAGTCCAACCAAACTGGGGTGTTACTGCTAAGGAATAAGGGGAGAATATGTATAAGGTGGGCCACAACCAGAGTTTATTATACACAGTGACAAAACAAACTAGACAAAGTTATCACAAACTTATATATACCTAGGGCTTCCCTGTTGGCTTAGCTGGTAAAGAATTTGCCTGCAATGTGGGAGACTTGGTTCAGTTCCTGGGTTGGGAAGATACCCTGCAGGAGGAAACAGCTACCCACTCCAGTATTCTGGCCTGGAGAATTCCATGGACTGTCCATGGGGTTGCAAAGAGCTGGATACGAGCTAGCGACTTTCACTTTTTCACATACGTACCTAACAACATCACTGAGAAATATGAAAGGCAAAACATGACATGATTATGGAGACAAATTTACAAAATCACAATCAGAGTGTAAACAAGCTTCTTTCAGACACAAATAAATCAAGTAGACAAAAATAAGTAAAAATAAAGCACTATCATCAAAAAGTCTACAAATAGGGAGTTCCTTTGGTTGCCTAGTGGTTAGGATTAAGACAAATGTGTATATTATCATTTATATGTGAAACCTAAAAAATAAGAACATGAAGGAACATAACGAAACAGAAACAAATTCACTCATACGGAAAACAAACTAGTGGATATACTAGTCAGAAAGAGGAAGAGGGAAGGGGCAAGATTGGATAGGGAATTAAAAGATACAATCTACTGGGACTTGCCTGGTGGTCCAAGTGTTAAGACTCTGCTTCCACTGCAGGACGTGTGGATTCTATCCCTGTTTGGGGAACTAAGATCCAGCAAGTCAGTGGGGCCAAAAAAACCCCACAGGAGATACAATCTATTATGAATAAAATAAACAAGCAACACGGATAGATTGTTCTTGTGGTACTTGTTCCCTGGGAAAGAGAGCCATTATTTTGTAATCACTTGAAATGGAGTAAAATCTATAAAAAATATTGAATCACTATGCTGTACACCTGAAGCTAATATAAGATTGTAAATTGACTATGTGCTGTGCTTAGTAGTTCACTTATGTCCCACTCTTTGCAACCCTGTGGACTGTAGCCCTTCCAGGCCCCTCTGTCCATGGGGATTCTCCAGGCAAGAACACTGGAGTGGGTTGCCATGCCCTCCTCCAGGGGATCTTCCCAACCCAGGAATTGAACCCAGGAATTGAACCCAAGTCTCTCCCTCATCGCAGGTAGATCCTTTACTGTCTGAGCCACCAGGGAAGCCCAACTATATGTCAATTTAAATATTAGCAAAAAAATACTAAAGAAGATTTAAATCAGCGCTATTCAAAGTATGTTGATGTGCTACAAAGTTAGGAGCTTACGCCAGAATGTAAATCAACTATGCCAATAAGCCCATAGTTCAGTTCAGCTGATAACTTTTTTTTTTTAATGGTAAGAATTTCTTAATGAAGAAAGTTTTTTACATTGATTAATTTTCTAGCATGATTTCCTTCTATTGTCATAGATCTGATGAAGTGTTCACAAACCAGATCTTTTCTGAATAACACTGATTTAACTCCTTTTTTATCCTCATATAAAGATTTGAATTTTGACCAGCTACTTTGAGTAATACTGGTTTAAATAATATCTTAACAAGGTTGAACCCAACAACAGATGACAATTATTTTTTCCTAAGAGTTACTATGTGCCAACAACTCAACTCTGACAAAAACTCAAGGACATGTTAATAGAAGAGTCGGATTTGAACGCAAGCAAATCTACTGGACATTGTTGTTAACTGCTCTGCTTCCATGCCAGCACAGTAGGCTGGTTCTGAGGCCAGTGGCCTAAGTCACAGTGTTAGTTCCATCCTCCACGCAAATGGTGCTCCAGGGTGTGCAGAAAATCTATGCTGGTGCAGTTCTCATCACATGGAGAATTGTTGAGAAGTTATAGATTTGAAACTGGCACTTCAATTTTACCTCCTGATAGTTTCATTGATCAAACTCAGGTCCTTTTACAAGGTTTATTTTCAGAAATTCCTGGCCCTAGGCTGGAGGAACAAAGATGTTCATTTCTTGTGCTTGACGGGGGGCAATGCAAAGACTTGGGTGAGGTCTCGTTCACTGTTGTTCTTCTTTGGGGCACACTGAGGAATGTAGACAAGACAGATCCTTGTTCCAGAAATCTTATCTGTGCTCAGTGTTGTGCTTTCAGTTTTCTGTGAATTGAGCATAGACATCATTGTGAGGAAAATAAGGAAACACTTGGAATCATAGATACTATTTACCCCGACATTTACCCCAATTTAATTTCTTCTTCCCCATAGATATACACTGTTAGCTGCTTAAACTAGATCCTTCAAAGGCTTATACTATGCAATTATATAGTACAGATTGGATATGAGATTATTATTTTACAAAAAATTCTTTGTTGTTAAATTGTTCCGTGACTTTCTTTTTTCACTTAACATATCATGAAAGTCTACCTGTCAGTATATGTAGCTCTACCTCATGGTGTTATACTGCAGTTCAATATTGTGATAAATTTACACATGTATATGTTCATTTAGACATTTCCCCATTGATAGATATTTGAAAGTGAAAGTTGAAAGTGAAGTCGCACAGTCGTGTCCGACTCTTTGCTACCCCATGGACTGTAGCCTACCAGGCTTCTCCGTCCATGGGATTTTCCAGGCAAGAGTACTGGAGTGGGTTGCCGTTTCCTTCTCCAGGGGATCTTCTTGACCCAGGAATTGAACCTGGGTCTCCTGCATTGCAGGCAGACGCTTTACCCTCTGAGCCACCAGGAAGCCAGATAGATATTTAGGTAATTTCTAATTTTTGCCTATGACAAATAATACTGTATATAGTAGTAACTAGTCTCCAAAGATGGCTCCCAATAAAGTCCATCTCCAGATTTTCACATCCTTAAAAAAGTCCCCTCCCACACTGAGTCTGAGGTTGTGACTCACCAGGGCCAGTAGAATGCAGGGAAGTTGGTGCTGCAACAGCTCTAGGACCGAGGGTTAGAAGGACTGGCAGCTTTTACTTCTATGGTGTTGGAAGCTGGCCACCATGTAAGAAGTCCAATAGTCTTCTGAAGAGACAGAGACCATCTCACGGAGGCCTAGGAGAAGGGTATGCCCCACACTTCCCTTGGAGACAGAGGCCAAGTAGAAGAGCACAAGGGTGCCAGACATGTAAATGAAAAAGCCATCTTGGATGTTTAATTCAGTTGAACCTTCAGAGTTCTACCATCTAGTGGAAAATCACCCAGCTGAGCTCAGTCATACCATAGAACCTGAGGGATGATTGTGAATTGCTGTTTTAAGTATTAAGTGTTGGGGTTTCCTATGTGGCAATAGATAAGTGAAACCACAACAAACAGCACAGCTTCCCCCCTTAACTCTGTCAGTTCAGTTCAATCGCTCAGTCCTGTCTGACTCTGTGACCCTATGGACCACAGCACACCAGGCCCCCCTATCCATCACCAATTCCCAAAGCCTACTCAAACTCATGTCCATTGAGTTGGTGATGCCATCCAACCATCTTGTCCCCTGTTGTCCCCTTCTCCTCCCACCTTCAATCTTTTCCAGCATCAGGGTCTTTTCCAATGAGTTAGTTCTTTGCATCAGGTGGCCAAAGAATTGGAGTTTCAGCTTCAGCATCAGTCCTTCCAATAAATATTAAGGACTGATTTCCTTTAGGCTTGACTGGTTAGTAACTCTGTATACAGAGAGCCAAATGGCTAGGTCATTAGGCATGCACATCAAACTTAAATAAATCCTACTGAGTTACCCTTCAGAATGGCTGCATACCACATTAAATCTCCACCCATGATAGAGTACAGAAACACAAAAACCTAACAGAAGCAGAAGAAATTAAGATGAGGTGGCAAGAATACACAGAAGAACTATACAGAAAAGGTCTTAATGACCCCCGTAACCACAATGGTGTGGTCACTCACCAAGAGCCAGACATCCTGGAGTGTGAAGTCAAGTGGGCCTTAGGAATCATTAGTATGAACAAAGCTAGTAGAGGTGATGTAATTCCAGCTGAGATATTTAGAATCCTAAAAGATGATGCTGTTAAAGTGTTGCACTCAATATGTCAGCAAATTTGGAAAACTCAGCAGTGAACACAAGACTGGAAAAGGTCAGTTTTTATTCCAATCCCAAAGAAGGGCAATGCCAAAGAATGTTCAAACTACCATACAGTTGTGCTATTTCACATGCTAGTAAGGTTATGCTCAAAATTCTTCAAGCTAGGCTTTAGTAGTATGTTGACTGAGAACTTCCAGATGTATAAGCTGGGCTTAGAAAAAGCAGAGGAACCAGAAATTAAATTGCCAACATTCATTGGAGCATGAAGAAAGCAAGGGAATTCCATAAAAACATCTATTTCTGCTTCGTTGACTATGCTAAAGTCTTTGTGTGATCATAATGAATTGTGGAAAGTTCTTAAAGAGGTGAGAGTAACAGTCTACCTCACCTACCACCAAAGAAACCTGTGTGTGGGTCAAGAAGCAACAGTTAGAACCTTACATGGAACAACAGACTGGTTCAAAATTGGGAAAGGAATACAACTAGGCTGTATATTGTCACCCTGCTTTCTACAAAGAGTATATATCATGAGAAATGTGGGCTAGATGACTCACAAACTGGAATCAAGCTTGTCAGGAGAAATATCAACAACCTCAGTTATGCAGCTGACACCACTCTAATGGCAGAAAGTAAAGCAAAACTAAAGAGCCTCTTGACAAGGGTTAAAGAGGAGAGTGTTAAAGAAGCTGGCTTGAAACTCTACATTCAAAAAACTAAGATCATGGCATCTGATCCCATCACTTCATGGCAAATAGAAGGGGAAAAAGTAGAAGTAGGGACATATTTTATTTTCTTGGGCTCCAAGATCACTATGGACAATGACTGTTGCCATGAAATTAAAAGATGGTTGCTCCTTGGAAGGAAAGTTATGACAAAGCTAGACAGCATATTACAAAGCAGAGACATCACTTTGTTGACAAAGATCTGTATAGTCAAAGACACTGTTTTTCTCGTAGTCATGTATGGATGTGAGAGTTATACTATAAAGAAGGCTGAACACCGAAGAACTGGTGCTTTCAAATTGTGGTGCTGAAGACTCTTGAGAGTCCCTTGGATAGCAAGGAGATCAAACCAGTCAATCCTAAAGGAAATCAACCCTGAATATTCACTGGAAGGACTGCGGAAGCTGAAGCTCCTATACTCTGGCCACCTGATGCAAAGAGTCAACACATTGAAAAAGGCACTGATGCTGGGAAAGATTGAAGGCAAAAGGAGAAGGGGATGGCAGAGGATGAGATGGTTACATAGCATCATTGACTAAATGGGCATGAGTTTGAGCAAACTCTGGGAGATGGTGAAGGACAAGGAAATCTGGTGTGCTGCAGTCCATGGGGTTGCAAAGAGTCAAACATGACTTCATGGCTGAACAACAACAATGATCAGAAATATCATTTTCCCCTAAAGTGATTGCCAGATCAAAAGTGGAATTTTCCTTCAAGTTTCTCTGATTACTGGTTAAGTTATGTGTTTCTTTTCCTTTGTGTAGTGGCCATTTATATTAACTTTTCTGTTAACTGCCTGTTTTAGGAGAGACCAGCAGGACTGTCTGCTGGGTTTCTCCAGTGCTTCTTTCCCAATTACCCTCCTAGGATGATTCCGTGCCTCAACTTCCCAGTGTTGCCAGGTACTACTGATGTTGATATAAACTCCAGCTGACAGACAAGGTATTTATCTGCCTTGTCAAGGCCACTCTAATGTCTGCAAGAGCTCCACTGCCATATATTCAGGTGGATATCTCTAATGCCCTTCCAAAGTCTCCATAAAAAAAGGAGAATGGCTGCATACCATTCTGGGATGATGAGAGACTAGACACTGTGTACAACATCCCGCCACTGGCCTGCTGAACTGTGAGGGAATTAAGACCCTCAGCCTTTGTTCAGGCCACAATACCCGTCAGCTCATGTTTGAGGACTGCTTAATCCTGGAGACAGCCACCATGTCTTTCAGCACTGAAGTACCAGAGTGCTTTCATCTGCATCTCTGTCAGATATGGGGCACCTTGTGGAAGGGGCAGCAGATCACACATCAAATCAAGCATCAGCATACCAGGGTTTGTTAAGTAGGAAGACATCGCTCCCTCCAAGGGGCTGCATGCTGTCGCTCTACTCTCCTAGAGCTGGGAGATCAAGTCTTTCCTGGAAGCTCTGGATCTCACTCTGATGACAGCCCTTGGAGTGGATCCAGTTCTGGGATGACCTAGTCAGCCCCTCCCCGAGAAAACAAGAGTAACCACATGGATGTAATGATCACTGGACCCAGCACTCACTCCCTCCCTCCTGAAGGAGAAGACCCTATGATCTTCCTCTAACACAAGGGAACGTGTGTGTGTGAGTGTGTGTGTGTGTGTGTGTGTGTACATTTTGTCTAGTTTTGATACCATTTTTTTTGGTTTGCTTTTTTGTTTTTGGTCACAATGCGTGACATGCGGGATTCTAGTTCTACAACCAGGGTCTGAACTTGTGTCCCCTGCAATGAAAGTGTGGCATCTCAACAACTGAACAGTCGGGGAAGTCCCTAGTTTAAATGCTTTTATATCGGGCAATCATGTTATTTTTAATAATTTTGTGATTAATAGTATGTAATTTGAAAGGGCTACCAGTGGGTTGCATCCATTTATTACACTGTATTAGCATTCTGGGGCTGCTATAACAAAGCACCAGGACAGGGTGGTTCAAACAAGAATTTATTATCTCATACTTCTGTAGGCTAGAGTCTAAGATTAAGGTCTGTAGTGATTGATCACAATCACAATAAGACTAGTGCTTGTTGACCCATAAAGGATAGAGATTCTGTTAACACATTTGCTTTCACTACTGAGAAATAAGTTACTTTTAGGAGGATTTTGGAAGATATTTTAGACATGGAATGTTGTTGAACAAGAATCATAGCAATAATAGTACTATCATCCAATAATCCTATGGCTGTGACCATGATAATATAAATACATCTTGGTCTTATTGACTTTTCAGAAAAGAATGAACTGTTATCTTTAATTGCCCTGTTAGGAAAATATTCTAACCACATGTATGGTATAATCTTTATAGTGGTGTCATCTTTATCCCTGGTTCCTAGCACAGAGCTCCTGCTGCTGCTGCTGCTAAGTCACTTCAGTCGTGTCCGACTCTGTGCAACCCCATAGACAGCAGCCCACCAGGCTCCCCCATCCCTGGGATTCTCCAGGCAAGAACACTGGAGTGGGTTGCCATTTCCTTCTCCAATGCATGAAAGTGAAAAGTGAAAAGTGAAAGTGAAGTCGCTCAGTTGTGTCTGACTCTTCGCAACTCAATGGACTGCAGCCTACCAGGCTCCTCCGTCCATAGGATTTTCCAGGCAAGAGTACTGGAGTGGGGTGCCATTGCCTTCTCCAACAGAGCTCCTAGAACCCTTGAAATCAGAGAGACAGAAGAGTCTTCTGTTAATTTATAACGACTCACTTCAACCCTACCAGAGTTTATGTTAATGAGGTGACTCTTGGAGGGGGTCCTGGAGAGGTTTGTGATAAGGGCTAGTCACCAGTAAGACTGATCAAGTCATGATTAGAGAATCACCCACTCCCAGCCTCCAGCTATATTCCAACCTGACCTCTGCAGAGGGAAGAGGGACTGGAGGTGGAGTTCAGTAACCAAGGGCTGATGATTTTGTCAATCATGCCTTTGTAATGAAAGTTTCATGTAAGACTTCTAGATGAAAAGCTTCCAAGTTAGTGAGTACATGGAGGTTCTGGGAGGGCAGTGCTCCCAGAGAGGAGATGGAAGTGCCACTCCCCACTATACCATACCTTGCCCTACGCATCCCTTCCATTTGACTGTTCTTGGGTTATATCCTTTATAATAAACTGGAAATATTCATTAAAGTGCTTTCTTGAGTTCTGGGAGTCATTCTAGCCAATTATCAAACCTGAGGTGGGGGTTGTGGGACCCCTCCAGCTTTGCAGTCAAGTCAGGAGGAAGAGTAGGTAATTTGAACACCCAGTACCTGAGACTGGCATCTGATGTGGGGGTGTCTAGTGAGTCCAGGCCCCTAACCTATGTGGTTTGATGCTAACTGACCATAGCTAGTTTTAGAATAGAGTTAAATCATGGGATTCCCAGTTGCTGTTTGGAACATTGAAAAATTGATGTTGGAGAGAACCATGCATTTGTTCTTGGAGGAGGAAAATACTTCTCAACACAATTAAGGAGATTAAGATGTGAGCTTCAGCCAGTAGTGGGCCTCCTTGAGATGACCACCTGCCAGGTGGGAGTCACCTTTGTATGAAATGATGAACTAAAAAGGAAGAGATTGTTTCCTATTAGTCTCCTTCTGCTGCCCCCATCTCTTGACATAACGACTGGAAATTGAAGATAAAGTTTCTTTGTTGAAATGATGTGTTCAAGCTTTAGAACTTTTTTTTTTACATTTATTTTCTACTTTTTTTTTTCTTTTTGCTTTTTAAAAAAAATTTGCACTGATTCTTCCTTGTGGCACGAGGGGGCTTCTATATTGTGATGTGTGGGCTTCTCACTGAGGTGCCAGGGCTTACTTGCCCCAAGGCATGACTAGTTCCCCAGTCAGAGACTGAACCTGAGTCCCCTGCATTGAAAGGTTAATTCTTTACCACTGGATACCACCAGGAAAGAAGCTCCTAGAACTTCTAAAACTTATAGTTAGTGGTGGAAACTGCAATCTTTGTTTCATCATTCCTGAATCTGAATTTTTGGAAACAAGAAAGCCTACCTAAGCTCTATGTAGACATAAATGGTTTGAGATAAAATATTCTTTTCAAAACCATTGCAGTTTAGGATGGATGTGTAATTTCAGGACAGGCCCCAAAAGACTTATTCAGTCATGTAAGTATGAAATGAAGAAACTGCTAGCATATATTTTATTTTATAAAAATTTGCTGCACATTAGAGAGAAAGGCAGTAGGCTGGTAAATGAAAAAAAAAATTTATTGCATTTTTCCCAAATGAGAGTTCAACACCAGCATTTTTCTGCCTTGCTTCTTCCTTCTTTTCTTTCCTTTCCTCCCTCGCATGTATGTTGTTACCACATTTCAGGCACTGATGGAGATATATCAGCCTGTTTCTTATGGAGCTTTAGAACAGTAGGGAAAATTGACCTAATCATGTCAGCTTGCATCATAGGGGTAAGATTACAGCTGTGATATGTGCCTCCAGGTGGGGTCCTAGGCACTCCATCTACATGGAACCTTGACCCATCCTGAGATGATGGTGATAGAGGGGGCATCCCTGAGGAAGTGACAGCTGGTGGGAGGAGTAAATGCTACCAAAGTGTAGGAAGTTAGGGAAAGCATGTTCCAAGCAGAAAGAACAGCTCGTGAAAAGTCCCCACGTGGAAGGGAGTCTGATACTTTTTGTGCTTTTGAGGAAATGAGAAACCAGAAGGGCTGGAAAATGAGAGCAAAGATGGCATGGTGCAGAATGTGACTGGGCATTTGTGTGGGGTCAGATCCTTCATGGAACATAAAAGCTTCAGTCTTTGACTTAAGAGCAGTAGCAAGATATTCAGCAGAAACTTGGCTAGGCTTGAGCTTGAAAAATCTTTCCATATAAATGTGTGGAAAGCATATTGAAGTTGGGTGATGGAAGAAATGGGGAGACTGGTGTGGAGGCTCTTTTCTAGGCAAAGGTGATACCGTCTTGAAGTAGAGTGATGGCAATGGGGATGGAGGACAATGGGCTGGAGGCATTCAGGAGGTAAAACCAGCAGCACACGGCAATGAAGTGGATGTAGGAAGGTGTCAAGGACGGGGCTTAGGTTTCTGTCTTGTAGAGCAACATGATACCATTGGGTGGAGGAGGGAATTTAGGGAAAAAACTAGGTTTGAGGGAGGGTTCAGGGTTGGGGGGTGTGCAGATCATGAGTTCAAGTTTGGGTAACTCGAGTTTGAGTTACCCAGCCATTAAGAGAGCCAAGTGGAGACGCCAAGGAGACAGCTGAAAATATAGGTCTGGAGGTCAGGGGACTAGCTCAGCATGAATGTGTTCATTTAGGAGTTGCCAGGTGAATAGGTGTTAGCTAAAGCCATGAACTTGGAAGAGATTTCTCATTTGGGAGTGTGGGTTGAGAAGAAAGTATAGCTTAGGACCATGTCCAGCATACCTGCCCAATGGAGAGGTCAGGGAACAAAGGACAATAGGATGAAAGCCTAAAGAAGTAGCAGTGAAACCAGGAGAGCTTGGTGTCATAAAACCAAGGGTAAATGTGTTTTCAGAAAGGAGCAGCCCATGATAAAGTGCTGCAGAGAGGCTGAGTGAGAGAGAGAAAAAAAGCCATCCGTTGAGTTTCACTGTCTGGGAATCCCAGCTGACCATGGTTGAGCTGTTTGTGTGGACTCAGTGTGGAGTGCGGAAATGGAGCCGTCTTGTTTGACAAGTTCTGTCCTTTATCTTGTTTTGGACTTGATTTTTGTATCACTTGCTGTTGCCAGAGGAGGGTACAATTCACCTGAGGGTCTCCCAACTGAAAAAAAAAGAATAAGTGATAATCTCACTGTACTAGTTTGCACATGCTCCCCACAAAAGCCCAGTGGGCAGAAGGCTGTGAACTGTAGTTATCAACTTTCCACATTAGGGCAGTAAAATTTGGTATGCTCAAACACTCCAGATTCTTACTGATTTTTTTTGGTTGGAGCTAGTATGTACTGAGACTCAGAAAACACTACCCACAAAAGATTAAAAAAAAAACAAACCTGATAAATTGAGTTTAATCAAAATGAGAAACTGCTGCTTATGAAAAAAACACTGGAAAAAAACATTAAAAGACACACCAGAGACTGGGAGAAAATATTATCTATGTCCAAGTCTTTTATCTGCCTGAAATGGGCTTATATCCAGAACATATAAAAAGCTCTTAAAACTCAAAAATAAGAAATTAAAAGATGAGCAAAAGATTTAAAAAGACATTTCACAAAAGAAGGTATGCTGCGGCTGCTGCTAAGTTGCTTCAGTCATGTCTGACTCTGTGAGACCCCATAGACGGTAGCCCACCAGGCTCCCATCCCTGGGATTCTCCAGGCAAGAACACTGGAGTGGGTTGCCATTTCCTTCTCCAATGCACGAAAGTGAAAAGTGAAAGTGAACTCGCTCAGTCGTGTCCGACTCTTAGCGACCCCATGGACTGCAGCCCACCAGGCTCCTCTGTCCGTAGGACTCTCCAGGCAAGAGTACTGGAGTGGGTTGCCATTTCCTTCTCTGAAAATGAAGGTATACAAATGGCCAATAGGCTGTTCTTCAGACACCCCAGACTGACACCAACCCTAGGTTGTGACACCTTCATATAGGTACATCTCTGCACCAGGAATATTTTCCCTGGATAGCTGCATAGCTCCCTGTTGACGGTCTTCAAGGGGTGCCTGGCTTCCTCCTGTTACTCTTGCTGGCTCTTGTCATAATCATTTCCTCTTCCTCTTGCCTACTGCCTGTCCTGGGGTCAGCATGGTTGTGTTCAATGTACGTGATGTGATAATCAGCTTCCTGGTATACACGCCTCCCATCCAGCTTTCTCCTACAATACAGAGGTCTGGTCTGTGAAACCAACAAGATACTGCATGTGACTTCCAAGGCTGAGTTATAAAAGACACTATAGCTGCCACTTGGCTCTCACTCTGGGAGAAGTCAGGTGCCATGTTGTGAGGATGCCCAAGGAGCCCTGTGGAGAGGTTCCTGTTGAGAGGGAACAGGGGCCTCTGGCCCACACCCTGAGCTAACCTGCAGGGTTAGCATGTGTGTAAGCCACCTTGTGAAGACCTTCCTGCCCCAGTGAAGCCTTCAGATGGCAGCTAACTTCAGCCTCACTGCAGACCCTGAGCTGGGCCTAGTTAAGCCTCTCCAGAGTTCTTGACCCAAAGAAACTATGTGAAATAATGAATGTTTACTGTTTTAAGTTATTAGGTTTGGAGGTGACTTGTTACATGATAACTGATAACTAATAGAGGTTTGAGAGAATAAGTAGGTCCAACGTGGCTTGGTATCTAAGCCACATTCTTCTGACTACTTAGAAAATGCGTATTTTGACCCTTCCCATGTATAGGTGTTGGAATAGGAAATGGCAACCCACTCCAGTATTCTTGCCTGGAGAATCCCATGGACAGAAGAGCATCGTGGGCTATGGTCCATGAGGTTGCAGAGAGTCGAACATGACTGAAGTGACTTAGCACAGCACAGCACATGTATAGGTGTAAACTTATTGCATTTGTCCCTTAGTTCTGAACCTGTAGAAAGGGGAGAAAGGAGGGTGAGGGAGATGTGGGGTACAGCAGATCAGAGTTATAGGTAGGAATACTGTATATCCTGCCAGGTTCCTCTGTCCATGGGATTTTCCAAGCAAGAATACTGGAGTGGGTTGCCATGCCCTCCTCCAGGGGATCTTCCTAACCCAGGGATCGAATGCACATTTCATTAAGCATGTCTTCTGCATTGGCAGGTGCGTTCTTTACCACTAGCACCATCAGGGAAGCCCCAGGGATAATTTGGGGAAAGAGAAAACCTGAAAAGATAATTTTTAAAAACTTTAAGAAATAATGTGTGACCCCACCCAAGAAACTGTCAGCAAAAATACATGTTGCTGTCTACACTCTCGGGTCAGGTTTGTGGGGAATCTAGTCATGTGAAAATTGCACAGAGACAACGGGTGAAGCATAATTAGGTCATTTCCCCAAAGTTCACACCAAGAAGTGTAAGTGTATAGTAAGTGGCAGAGCTGCTCAGAGAATGGTTCTGGAAGGACAACCTCAAGCATTCGGAGTGGAAAGCAAGAGTGCATGTCTACAGAAAGGACAAAGCTTTGCCGATTAACTGGGTTTTGAGGGCGAGTCTCATAGGAGATTTCTCTGCCTCCGGCTCCCCCCTGCCCTCCCCCACCCCCGACCCCCACCCCGTCTGTCTTTTTTGCCAAAACCAGAATGGAGGAGTCTGGAACTAGTACTTCAAGACCAACTTTTAAAGGCTTATTTACTCTTAAAACATCCTTGAGGTACCCCAGGGGAAGAAAAGGGAGGAAAAACCCAAAGATAAACACCTGGCCGGGCTCACAGAACACCTCGGAGAGTAGTCCCGGGTTCAGACCCGCACCAGCGGCGCGAGGAGCAGCTGCGGGGGCCGCTGCAGCTGGATAATGCTTTTACCATTTCCCATTCTGCCCTGGATCCCCGGCCGTCCCTGACCAGTCTCAGTCACAGTCCCTCTTCTGCTTTAGGAATCTGTTCACCCAAACAGATTAAGCAGAGACAGAGGCCTAAATAATTTGAACTGGGGTAACAGGCGGGGCGGCTCAGCCACGTTGTCAGGAGACCACAGGAGGAGGACTTTTATTTCCTGCCATGTCTGAGGCTGTGGAGGGGCAATTCCAGGCGGGGACAAGCTCAGGGGTCTCTGGGTCCGGCACCCAAGGCCAGGACTCTCTCGAATTCACCCAACTAGCAGGAAATGGTGTTTGAGCAAAAACGCCAAACAAACTGCTCCATAATCAGTTAAAAGATAAATCTCACAAAGCAAACAACTGAGTCCCTGGATGTTCCGAGTCCCTTTCTCCAAGAGAGCAAAAACAAAGAAAATTCCTAAGTTACCAACAGGAGGGTCAGGCCTTCCAATTCCAGATCTTTGCATGTGTTAAGCAAACCAAGAATAAGCAAGAAAATATGCTATTTGAATTGCGTTCAAAACGTCTTTTACAAGTGAAGCAAATTACTTCTGCATGTTTCTGGGGCTCTGCAGAGAACAAATACTGTTCTGCGTTTAATGGGTAAAATTACACAATTTGCTTTTAACAGTAAACCCGAAGCCACGGTGGCTTCAGATAGCATTGCGCTCCCGAGGATTCCCTCCATGCAGCTCCACTCCCAGCAGTTTCCGAGCACTTTGGAGGCACGCAGTTGTCCCCATTGCTCGCAGCGTAGCGAGGAGAGGCCGGGAGGGCGCCGGCGGGGACGCTGCCCTTTTCCCTGAAAGTTTTGTTTCTCTTCCTCCCGCGCCACCGGTTTCTGGGATTGGGTGTCTCTCTGATGTGCCCGGTGGAGGCTGGCGGGGCACCGAGTCGTCCTGAGTTACAGATTTACCGTTAGGCTCCCGGGGTTCCCGCCCCTAAAGGTGGGTGCCAACTGCGCCAGGAGTCTCTATGGCGAGGGCAGTCCCCGCGAGGTCTGGCTGGACGTCCCCAAGGCTCCACCTTTGCGTCCAAGAGCTCCGAGGAGCAGGCCGGAGGGCGGGCGCGGGAGGCGCGTCCAGGGACCGAGCGGCTGCCCCCCGGTTCTGGCCCCGCGCTGCCCGCGCGCCCCGCCGGCTACAGGCGTGTCCGTCCAGCAGGGGGCGCCAGAGCTGGCCTCTCGCTCTGCCCATCGGGGCGGGCGAGCCTGGGACCCTGCCTCCCTGCTTGCCCGCGGTCCGCCCCCAGCGCGCGTCCGGCCGGCCCGAGCCGAGCGGCGCATCCGGGCCGAGAGAGGAAGAGGACCACGAGTTCCTCGAAAGGGACCAACTTGCCAAGCGCCCAGGAGAAAGGGCAGTGGACGCGTGGCCGACAGGGGTAGTGGCGCCGGATCCCCGCGCCCAGGCCCCTACGGCCCGCGGCATGGCCCGGGGCTCGGCGCTGCGGTGGCTGTGCGTCCCGGCCGTCTGGGCGGTCGCCGCTCTCTTGCTCTGCGTGTCCAGGGCCTCAGGTAGGACTCACCAGCCCGCGTCCGCCCGGGCGCACCAAGCGCGGGCAGAGGGCTTGCCACTCGCGCGCCCGTCCCTTCCCTCGCGATGCTGCTGCTCCGGCCGCCGCGCCGGCGCCGGTGCTCCTGGGCGAGGGGCGCCTGGCGGGGGCCCCCCTCCCGTGCCCACCTCAGCCCGGCTCCGCATCTGCGCCCCGCCGCCCGGGGCTGCTTTCAATAAGGCGCGCTCCTGGGACGCCTAAGTGTTTCCAGAGGCTAGGGCGGGCGGCGCCGGCGCCCGCGAGGAGCCCCTAGCCGGGGGTTTCCGAGGGTCGTGAGTGTGAATGCGGCCGGCGCCCGGGTCCTCAGACGTGTCCGAGGTTCTCAGGACCTTATCTCGGCCCTGCTCCCCGAGGTTCTTTCCAGAGCTCCAGGTCCGCGGCGCCCCGGTCTGCGCCGACATCTCCCCGGGGCCGGCGCCGCGGTGGGACGAGGCTCAGGGAAGGGGGCTCCCGATCCCCGCCCCTTGGTTGGAAGGGAATTTGGCTTCCCTTTTGTTGGCCCCTCACCCCCTCCGCCACCGCCGAGAAGTGGCCAAAACAGCGTTTCCTGTGCCTGGGGTCCGGGGTCCCCGGGCTGCCTTTCCCCTGCTGGAGACCTAGCCTTTTTCGGGCTGGCTGGAGGGTGGGCCAGGCTCCCGGGTGGCATTCCCCTCGAGGGTCGCACGCTGTTGGGCTGCGTGGACCCCGGGGCGAGCAAGAGGTGCCATCACGTTCGGTGGAAGCTAGGGGGATCGGCCTAGGGTGCCACGCTGTCCCGATACCCGCAGCACCCTCCTGCCCGCCCCCACCCCGCCCCCCGCCAGCCAGTTTCCCGCACCCTGCTGCGGCGAGGGAGGGCGGTGGAACCTCTAGGTTTGAAAGCTAAGGGGGTTCACCTCGTGACCCAGAAATGTGTGAGCTGCCCCTTACACCTAAGTGGGTCTCCGTGTCCCCCACTCAATGTACTGTGCCCCCTCCCCCTGGCATTTCTGCACGTAGGTGAGAATTAGACAAAAGACACAAGAAGGGGGCTCGGTGGTTTTCGTCTTCTGCTGCCAACTGCGCGCTCCAGGGATCCATCCAACGATTCAGGAATGCTGGGCAGCCTTTCCTGGGGGGCGTTTGGGTTTAATACAAGAGCCAATTACGTCACACATCCTTGGTTACTTTATTTGGGAAAGGGGTTTGCGTTTCTGTCGCTGTCCCTTAAAGTGTAAGCCACTCAAGGTGCAGGGTACAAAGGTAAGTAAATCAGACCTAAGTTAGTCTGTGCCTTTTAAACAGCATCTCTCTAGATTTCTGCACCCCTTATCCCGCTAGAATCCCTCTCCCGTTTCGAGTCAAGGTGTGCATTTGCTGCGCTGCGGGAGGGGAAAGAAGGGGTTTAACCACGGGACTCGACGTGCCACTGAACAGCGTTTGCCTGGTGGCCATGTGGGGGTTAATTGCTCTGCAAAACCCTACTGCGCAAACCTGTGGCCCAGCGGTTTTAGTTGCATTTGCCAGGGGGGAGTTGGAAGTGGGTGATGTGAGAAAAGGTGATGGGTCTGTTCCTTAAATCAAGATTGCAGCAAGACTGGAAAGTTGCTCGCATTTTGGGCAGAGGAGTTTAAACATTGCCATAGTTTCCAGTAGAGTTAAAGAAATCTCCGAGGAACAAAGCAATCCAATATCACTTTCCTTAATTTCTGAACCCTGTGTGGAGGTAATTTTCTTTCTCCAGTGAAATAATAGTAATTTCTATAGGGGAGGGAGTAAGGAAGCTGTTTATAATTCTCTTTCTTCTGAATGTTAGGTGAGGTGGAAATGCAAAGAATAAGATCATATTCAAACTATGAATACAATTTTATGATTACAGGAGATTCAAGTATTTGGCATCTTTTCTGCTGTAAAGAGGAATCCCTGTAATCTGAGTGTATTTTATACTCAAAACATACGTTACTATGTAAAAACAAGGAAACGTTATTCTGAAAGGATTTATAAGTTCTATGTTTTTATAGAAGGCTCTGTTCCTTAGGGAGACAAATGCTTAATTTTGGACTTTGTGCTCTGCCTGGGTTTGACAGGCTGGGAGTTTTGGGGTCTCCTCACCCCTGATTTTGACAGTACAATGTCGACTTCTGGCCCAGATCCCTGGAGTGATGGCGGTAATAAATAATGATAGTGATCCATTTGAAAAGAAGTAAATGAAAACATCTTGGAAAAGAAGACTGTGGAAAAAGAAAAGTTTTTATGTACTCTATAGTAAGGCGGCATGTTTTTCTTATTATGGCTGTGTACCAAGAAAAGAAGAAGCACACATTTGAAAATTGTTGGTATTTAATAGCAAAAGCAAGTTTAACCCTCATGTCTACTTGACAAAAATGCCATCTGGACAATGACCACCACTATGCGGCATTCCGTGTGAGCTGCTGTACTGAACTGTTTATAAAAATGGCGATAGGTGACCGAGGGGCTCTAGCCAACGAGGCTGAACTCTTGATCAGTAAAGCAAGTCATGGTTAGACAACTTACAAGAAATCTACTTTACATTTTGCCTTCAGAAAAGCAACATGAGTTTAAAAAGGTACATTGACCAGGGGTTTTGGGTGACAGCGATCTGCAGATTTACAAGGCTACGTGAAATACCATTTCTATTTTTATTGTTAAAACGTTTTCTTGTTGTTTGGTCAAAATCCCGCTGTAATTGTGTGTGTGTGTCACTCTCGGTTATGGTGTGATTTGTCGTGAATTACTTGTTCCCTGTGACCGTTTTGTCTTTCTACCCTCGGTTTAACCTTTGAGACATTGAAGCCTGGGAGAATTTGGGTTTCACGCTCTAGCCTTTGGAATCTTTTCCTGAGATCAATGGGATAGAAATGCAGGGGCAGGGGAACAGCCTGTCTGACAGGTAGGGAAGATTAATCCCCTAAAGAGGGATTTCTAAAGCAAGGTTGCAGCTGGAGAAGTGGCACTCCTTTAAAATGCATTCCACGGGAGGCCAGGATGTGGAAAGTTATCATTATCATTGAAATGGGAACTGGGTGTGAAAGGCTTGGCCCCCCCACCCCCCAATCTGCAGAGCCCTGGCCACTCTGATTCGGTATGCTAACTCTTTTCTCAGGGAGAGGTGTAATTATATACTTCCAAATTGTAGTCAGGGAAGAGAAAGTGGGTTACTAACTGTTATCTGCACCCAAGGTTTATAACCATCTTCTAAAACATTCATTGATGTCAGGGGCCTTTTGGTGTTTATCTGGTCCATTCCCTGGGAACCTGGAGGGGGACCGGCAGCATCCTGTGGTTACCACCTGGAGAAGGGCTGGGCTGGGCTGTGAAGCTTTGGGTTTACTCTGCTGTCCCCCATGGGGATCCCCTTATGCGCTGTGATATGTTCCTGGTAAAGAAAGTTGCCATTAAGATATTTCTTTCTTTGGGGACCCTGTGGTGACTGCCAGGTGGACCCTATGAATACCATGCCTGGAAGGTGTTAAAGCAAAGTAACCAGGGGGCTTTGCTTTGCAGAGAAGTGTTGCTGATTAACTCTGGATTTTACATGTCTGATAGCAATTTCATGAAAGGACAGCTGGGCTGAAAGAACTGGTTTTGAAAACATTGCTTCTCAGTGACTGTTTGAGTTCTTTGGTTTTATATTGTAGAACTGTATCACTGTAAAAGAATTGCTACAATTTTGGTGGGTAGTGCAGGCTTCTTGAGTTTTGAAATAAAAATCTAAGCAACAAGACCAGTTCTGGCCCACTAATTATGGCTGCAACTGGCTGGGGTTTGTACCAGCCTTCTTCTAGTATGTATTTATTTGGTTTTGCCGAGGAGCTTGCCAAGCTGGAAAAAAGGGCGGGACAGCTCTGCTTGCATGTGCTGCTGTCATAAAATATGTCTGGGGTGTGATCTGTTTAAAATCATATTAACAGAGTGGCCAAGGAATTGTTGAACAGTGTTGGGAAAACTTCAAAAATAAGGAATTGTGTTGGTGTTATTTGTACCATTTTGGGGATTTCTGTTTTTTTTTTTTCTTTTTTTTCTTTTTTCCCCCCAAGTTCTACTGAAAGAACCAAAAAATCAAAAGCCATAGGGAAGGAAATAATTACAGAACAATCTAGCCTGATTAGACTAAGTGGCTTGTCCTCTAGAATGTCCAGAGAGATGTGGTGTGTGTGTCTTTAATTGTCATTGGAATGAGCTTTAGTAAGTGCTCTGTCACTTTTGAGATGTTATCTGGGGAGAATGTGGCAGCTTCTTCAAATCCTCCTGGAGTGGGGGAGGGTTTCCCCCAAGTCTCAGATGCTTCCAGCCTCCGGGTTTCCACACCTCGGGTGCCCTCCTGGAGGGCGAGTTAACCCAGCGTGCACTTAAATGACAGAAATCCTCACTGTAGGCTTCTGCTGTGGAGTATAGGTACATGTAACTATTTAGGTTAAAATTAATTAAACTGAACTGAAATGAAAGATTCAGTCCCTCCGCTGCACTCGCTGCATTTCAGGGGCCTCATGTTTGTGGTGCTAGTGGTAAAGAACCTGCCTGCCAATGCAGGAGACACAAGAGATGTGGGTTTGATCCTTGGGTTGGGAAGATCCCCGGGAGGAGGGCATGACTACCCACTCCAGTATCCTTGCCTGGAGAGTCCCATGAACAGAGGAGCCTGGAGGGCTACAGTCCTTAGGGTTGCAGAGAGTCGGACACGACTGAAATGATTTAGCTCGCAAATGTGACGGGTGGCTTGAATGGTCCAGGAACGTAGAGGACATCTCCAGCATTGCAGGAAGCTCTGTCCACCACCAGTCCTCTTTGCCAAGCGTCTCTGTGTTAGTCACTGTTGTTTTAGGAATGTCTTGTGGAGTCCAGAGTCAGGGAGGGGCTTACCTTGTTTGCTTAGAGTTCTATTTGTTGACTGTGGGAGATTTGATGGCAAAAATGAACTGGATTGACTGACTCTAATCTGTAGAATTAGATTAGAGAGGCTTCCCCAAGAGGAGCTTAGCAGAGGTGTGATGACCAAGGCGACACGTATACACTTACATATCATATAGTGCTGATTTGGGGAAAATGTTATTTCTAAAGAATTCACATATTAAGGGCTAGACAAAATTATATGAACATGTTGTGTGTGTGCATGTGTGTGGGAGGGCCACATCATGGCTTCAGTGCCATTTAAAAAGCACATGAAATGGTCAGAGTGATGACTGTTGATTCAGATTAGACTGAGTCTGTCGTAATGGAGGAATCTTCAAGTGTTGAAAGGAAACAAATATCACATCAAGGTTTAAAGCACAGATGCAAAGAATTCCAGCACAAGAAAGGACGAAGAAACTTGCCTGATTACTGGCTGGATTCCCCCGCACAATGCCAGGCACATTTGGGGCGTGCGAAAGCAGTTTCCCACTTGGGGAAGGAAATCACAGTAGAGGTGAGACAGGGAGCTGGGGAGATGATCTGAGAACATGTTCATGGACCAATTCTCAGTGCCATCTGAACTGAGCCTTAATACGCTTCAGCTAGGATTTGCCAAAGATTTCCTGCAGCCCACAGCTCTGTGATGACGCCTGATAGTGGCCAACCTTCCCAAGATCTTCTCATTTACTTCGGAGCCACCACGTGGGATGCGGTGGAATGTGTTTGTGGAATGTGTTTGCAGATGGGAAAGGCCTGAGAGAAGGGCAGGCATGGAAAGAGGCAGAACCAAGAGCAGCCAGAGCACTGTCCTCAGAGAAGGGGAAATGGTGTGGAGTCAAGAGGGTGAGGATCTTAGCTCTCAGGCAAACGCAGGGTGTGATGCGATAAGCAGGGCAAGATATGGTGAGCTGCAGCCATATTTTCAGAGGATAATTTGGCAGCAGCCAGGGGTAGTGGTAGGGGAGCTAAGTGGGTAGTAGCTGCACCCCAGAAAGGAGGTGCTTGAAAAACCAAGGGGCTTGGCCTTGGATTTGTGGGGGAATTCCCAGGAACGGTCCTGGTGGAGGAGCATCCTGGGAGGAAACTGAGGCAGAAGGAAATGTCCAGTTATTCCTTAGGGGTCTGGAGGAGGGACGCACACAACAGTTTGGCTTCTGGCAGACAATGGGCATTGGGAAGGAGAATGAGTAGGATTTGGGGCATGGTGAGGAATTGACGGGGGGGACGTAAGAGTTCCATCTAGAAAGTGAGCCACTTTCTAGTGGATGGTAAGAGGGGTGTAGAAAGGGAGTGAGGGCCAAAGCTGAGAAGGCTTTCAGGCACAACCTCTGGGTCACATTCGGTTAAGTGTCCGCCTTCGTGTCCTGTTGCAGGGTGTTGCCTTATGTTTTCAACTGTTAGCGAACATTTGGAAATAACATTTAGGAATTGAGAATTTTTCTCCAGACAGGGAAATAACCACCAGGTCACTATAGTCTTTGTGTAACACTGAATATGTTTCTAGAGCAGCTTAAAGGCTACCGGAGGAGATGGTGACGAGGGGGAGCTCTGTCTTAAGCGAACATGAGACATGGAGGGATGGGTTGTACATCTGGTTATTTTGCAAAAAGAAACACAGGAGAACCTAGAAAGTGACATCAGTTACCTGAGATCTTTTTACAATAAAGGCAAGTGTTAGTCGTTCAGTCATGGCCAACTGTTTGCAACCCCATGAACTATAGTCCACCAAGCTTCTCTGTCCATGGGATTTCCCAGACAAGAATACATTCTCCAGGGAATCTTCCCTACCCAGGGATGGGACCTGGGTCTCCTGCATTGCCAGAAGATTCTTTACTATCTAAGCCACCAGGAAAGCCAAAAATAAAGGTAAAATATGTATAAGACCTTTGAACCCATTTTAAGTGTGCATTTCCCCAGTGTTAAGTATCTCCACCTTGTGCCACGTCACCACTGTCCATCTCCAGACTTGTCTTTATCCCCCAGGTGGAGACTTGCCCCCGTTAAACCCCAGTGGCCCATTCCTCCTGCTAGCGATGACGGTCCCCATTCTACTTATGAATCTGACTACCATAGATATCTCAAATAAATGGAAGTATATGGTATTTGCCCTCTTGTAAATGGCTTCTTTCACTTAACACAGTCTTTTCAAGTGTTCATCCATCTCAGAATATGTATTAATACTTCTTTTTAAGACTGAGTAATACTCCATTATGCACACATGTACCTACACCCCGTGCATACACCACATTTTGCTTTACCGCTTTTTCTGTCTGTTGGCAGACATTTGGGTTGTTTCCACCTTTGGCTGTTGTGAATAGTGCTGTTATGAACATAGTTGTACAGATATCTGTTCGAGTCCCTGCTTTCAGTCCTTTTGGATATATACCTGGAAGTGGAATTGCTGGATCGTATGGTCATTCTAAGTTTACTTTATTGAGTAACCACCATGCTGTCAACATCAGTTATTTTCTGCTTTATTGATAACAGCCTTCATAATGAGTGTGAAGTGGCTTTGATCTCATTGTGGCTTTGATTTGCATTTTTCTAATAAGTAGTGATGTTGATCATCTTTTCATGTCATTTGTATCTATTTCATGCACCATTGGTATATCTTTTTTCGAAATATGTCCCAGGTGCCCCTGATGGTAATGAACCTGCTTGCCAGTGCAGGAGATGTAAGAGACGTGGTTTTGGTCCCCTGGGTCAGAAGGTTCCCTGGAGGAGGGCATGGCAACCCGCTCCAGTATTCTTGCTTGGAGAATCCCAAGAACAGAGAAGCCTGGTGGGCTACAGTCCATAGGGTCGCAAAGAGTTGACACAACTGAAGTGAATTAGCATGTACTATTCAAATCCTTTGCCCATTTTTAAATCAGATTGTTTGGGTTGTCTTGGTTGAGTTGTAGGAGTTTTATCTACTCTAGATATTGACTCTTTATCAGATATATGATTGCATTTATTTTCTCGCATTCTGTGGGTTGCTTTTCCACACTGTTGATAATATCCTTTGATGCACAAAAATTTTTAATTAAAAAAATCAACTTACCTATTTTTTTTTAAACCTGTGCTTTTGGTGTCACATCCAAGAAATTGTTGCTAAGTCCAATGTCCTGAAGCTTCTCCACTATTGTTTTTTTCTAAAAGTTTTATAGTTTTAGCTTTTGTTTAGGTCCTTGATCCATTTTCAGTTAAGGTAGGGGTTTGACTTCATTATTTCTAATGTGGAAATATAGTTTTTCCAGTACCCTTTGTTGAAAAGACTTTTCTTTATTCATTGAATAGTCTTGGTATCCTTGTCATTTGCTCCACATGTAGAGCGGGGCAATTCTGGATTCTCTATTTTATTCCATTGGTCTGTGTCTATCCTTTTGTCAGTGTTTTGATTATTGCAGCTTTGTAGTATGTTTTGAGATCAGGAAGTATGGGTGCTTCAACTTTTTCTAGATTGCTTTGGCTATTTGGGATCCCTTGAAATTACATATGAATTTTAGGGTGGATTTTCTCTTTTGACAAAAGTGTCTGAGATTTTGATGAAGATTGCACTGAATCGGTGCATTGTTTTGGATGGTCAGTTCAGTTCAGTTCAGTCGCTCAGTCGTGTCCAACTATTTGCGACCCTATGGACTGCAGCACGCCAGGCCTCCCTGTCCATCACCAACTCCCAGAGTCCACCCAAACCCATGCCCATAGAGTCGGTGACACCATCCAACCATCTCATCCTCTGTCGTCCCCTTCTCCTCCTGCCCCCAATCTTTCCCAGCATCAAGGTCTTTTCATATGAGTCAGCTCTTCGCATCAGGTGGCCAAAGTATTGGAGTTTCAGCTTCAACATCAGTCCTTCCAATGAACACCCAGGACTGATCTCATTTAGGATGTACTGGTTGGATCTCCTTGCAGTCCAAGGGACTCTGAAGAGTCTTCTCCAACACCACAGTTCAAAAGAAGAATCAATTCTTCTGCACTCAGCTTTCTTTATAGTCTAACTCTCACATCCATACATGACTACTGGAAAAACCATAGCCTTGACTAGACGGACCTTTGTTGGCAAAGCAATGTCTCTGCTTTTTAGACACCTTAACAAATCTTATAGTTCACAAAAACAGCCCAGAAATAGGTCCAACTTAAAGGAGACTACAGGACGAGAAAAGTAAATGCAGCATGTTTCTGAAGAGGACTGGTTTAGAGTGAAAACTGACCTGCACATCATTGGAAACTTTGATGAAATTGGACTATGGAGGTCAAGTATTTAAAAGTGTGGTCTGAGTTCAGTTTCCTGAATTTGTTAATTGTACTGAGGTTCTGTGAGAGAATATTTTTGGTCTTAGGAAGTGTGTACTCAGTGTTAATGGATAAAGAGCATAATGTCTGCAATCAATTCTTAGTTCAGAATAAAAAGCAGTGTGAGTATGGAGAAAGAATGATGAAGTATGTGGGGTGAAACATGAAAAATTAGTGAATCTGGGTAACAAGTATGGGGGAGTTTCATGCATGAATCTTCCAACTTTTGAGTAAATTTGAAATTATCTCAAAATAAGGCATGAAAATTATGTTAATTGATACAAATGTGTGACTGTGGCCAGTGAAATCTATAATGGGGTTGAACAGATTTGCTTAGAGAGACTCAAGTGGTTATAATTTTATGGGAAATGGTATCGCACCTCACCTAGGGATGGGGTGGGGCAGGCTCCACGTGCCTTTTACCTACACTGTGTTTATCAAAGAATGAAAATCACCAAGTCTTACTCCAGTTTCTGGATCCCCAGAACTTCTAACATCTTTTACCTTAGCCTTTTACTATAGAAGACTTCAAGTATACATAAAATTAGACTAGTACAGGGAACCCCTATATATTTTTCACCCAGCTTCAACAGTTAACACGTTCTGTTCATTTCATTTCTTCTGGCCCACTTAATGGGTCCTGGACAGCTTTAATTTTTCTCTTGTAAATACTTCAGCATGAATGGTAAGACCTGTTTTCCACATAATCTCTGTACTGTTATCACAAGCAAGTGATACTTGATACCCAGGCTCTGCCCAGCTTCCCCAACTTCCTGGAAAATGGCCTTTCACACTTGGCTTGTTTGCAGCGGGACCCAGGCAAGGTGTGCCCATAAACCCTGGTTTTCACCATCAGAATGGCCTTCAGCCAGAAGGAGTCCCATTGGGTCTGAGGTTCCAAATTCCAGCAGGTATAGGCGCTGCTTCTCTGCATTCCCAAGGCTGCCCTCAGTGTGGTAGGGACCTGTACAGAGCTGGGTCCTGATGCAGAGGCCTGGATACCCCGCCTTGGGGCAGCAAAGTGTGTGGTGTGTGTGTGGGGCACAGGGAAGGCCCCACTGAGCTGTGTCCAGTGCTGCCCTTCATTCATCCTCTTTTGGCAGGATGCTCCTATGACTGTCTCCAGGAGAGATGCCCCTGCAGAGCCTTGCAGAGTGGGCCAGCCCACACCCTTCTCAGAGCCCTGGACTCATTAACACAAAGATTGTTAAGGTGTAGAAAGGGAGAGAGAAGGCATTTTAGCTTTCTGGTGTGTATTATACCCTCCTCCCCTTTTCAACAACAACATATCGCAAGACTCAGTTTTGTGCTTCCTGGTGGATGGTTTGACGTCCCACTTGAAAATTCAGACTGTTTGCTGGAAAGACTGTGTTTTACCAAATATATGACAGATGAGCAGATCTGTAACCAGAATACGTAAAGAACTTGTAAAAAAAATGTTCCATTTAAAAGGGACACAATGCACAGCAAGCGGTATGCAAAAAAACACAAAAGACCCAAAACTTAAGAAAAAGAGTTTGGTGTTAGTAGGGTTCAAGAAAATGCAAGTTATGAGGCAGTTATCCCAAGGTACTTCTGACTGAGCCTTGCCTGAGGTCAGAAATGGGTCATAAGGAACATGTCAGTAGTGATATGAAGAGGGTGGCATGGTGGTGTGTAAGCTACTGCTTTGAGGGCCATGTGACATTTACAATACACATATTCTGTGGCCTGATCTACAAAAGTATGTGCACACCTGGAAACCATGCTGCACCATTTCTAATAGTGAGAAGTTGGAAATATCAGCATGTCTTTTAATGGAAGCCGAATAATTGAAGTGGTACCATGTCTCTACTGTGGATTACTGTACAGTGGCTAAAATGAAGATGAAACTCTGTAGATGCCCACAGACGAAGATTTCAAAGTGAAATTCTGGGTAGGGACAACATCAAGTTGCACAAGATATCCTTCTGCATGGGATTGATCTAAAAATGTCCCACGCCCCTCTCCTCTCTCTGTGGATAAAGCTGTCTCTAGAATAAAGCCTCCAATCTACAAGTCAGATTGACAACAGTGGTCACCCTGGGGGAGATAGGAAGGCGTCATAGGAATCTTCAGGATCTTCGATTCCACCATACCTCCTGTGCTAGGGATTACTTTACTGGATCCTGTCTATAAGCCTCGGGGACAACATTCATGCCTACACATTTAGATAAATTAGCAGGAACTGTTACACATTTACTTCCTCTCTCCCATCATCTTGCTGTTTGCTTTGTAACAAATTCTTGTCCAGCTCTGGCCAGAGGGGAAGATGAAGGGAAAATGTGGCAAGTCAATTTGTTGAGGAGATGTGGAAGTTTTTAAGCGATTCATAAGCTCTTCAGGGGTGCATCTTGATCTTTGGGTTGAAGGCAATGGCACCCCACTCCAGTACTCTTGCCTGGAAAATCCCATGGACAGAGGAGCCTGGTAGGCTCCAGAGTTGCTAAGAGTCGGGCATGACTGAGCGACTTTACTTTCACTTTTCACTTACATGCATTGGAGAAGGAAATGGCAACCCACTCCAGTATTCTTGCCTGGAGAATCCCAGGGACAGAGGAGCCTAATGGGCTGCCGTCTATGGGATCGCACAGAGTCAGACACGACTGAAGTGACTTAGCAGTAGCAGCATGGGTGGTAAGTGCTTCTGGGGTAGCCTAGCTAGTAAAGAATCTGCCTGCATTTCAGGAGACCCTGGTTCAATTCCTGGGTCAGGACGATCCCTTGGAGAAGGGATAGGCTACCCACTTGGGCTTCCCTGGTGGCTCAGTCAGTAAAGAATCCTCCTGCAATGCGGGAGACCTGGGTTCGATCCCTGGGTTGGTAAGATCTCCTGGAAGAGGACATGGCAACCCACTCCAGTATTCTTGCCTGGAGAATCCCCATGGACAGAGGAGCCTGGCGGGCTACAGTCCATGGGTTGCAGAGAGTCAGACACGACTGAGTAACTAGGCACAGCACAGCACAGCACATGGATGGGTAAAAAAATGGAAGTTTGGGGATGTAGAAAACTAGTTCCTGGGGATGTAGAAAACTAGTTCAGCTAGTTCTCTGGGTTGTTGGATTCTCTGGACTTTGCAAATATTCAATCTAAATTCCATTTTGATGACTTCCATGGTGGTCCAGTGTGAGTTCACCTTGCAGTACAGGGGACACAGGTTTGATCCCTGGTCAGGGAACTAAGATCCCACATGCCTCGGAGCAACTGAGTTGGTGTGCCCCAACAAAAGACCCTGCATGCTACAGCAAAGATCCCGTGTGCCACAACCAAGATCCAAGGCAGCCAAATAAATAAATACTAAGAAAAAACACATTAGATTCTGAACATATTTAATGTTTTTAGAGCATCATGCAGGATGCCCTCAGGGTTGCTTCATGCCGGCCCTGTGGTGTCTCTTTAGACAGCTTTGGGTCAGCTTGTTTTGGTGTAGATGGGAGCAGCCATCTCTGTTTAAGCCTAGAACCCCAAGTTTGTTCTGAGCACTGTTGCAATACTTTTTCTTTGTGAAAATGGCCACAGAGAATCCGAATTATCTTATATTCTGAAACTGAAGCAAAATACAGGAAATCTAGTTGCTTTGCCAACAAAGGTCCATCTAGTCAAGGCTATGGTTTTTCCAGTAGTCATGTATGGATGTGAGAGTTGGACTGTGAAGAAAGCTGAGCGCCGAAGAATTGATGCTTTTGAATTGTGGTGTTGGAGAAGACTCTTGAGAGTCCCTTGGACTGCAAGGAGATCCAACCAGTCCATTCTAAAGGAGATCAGTCCTGGGTATTCTTTGGAAGGAATGATGCTGAAGCTGAAACTCCAATACTTTGGCCACCTCTTGCGAAGAGTTGACTCATTGGAAAAGATTCTGATGCTGGGAGGGATTGGGGGCAGGAGGAGAAGGGGATGACAGAGGATGAGATGGCTGGATGGCATCACGGACTTGATGGACGTGAGTCTGAGTGAACTCCGGGAGTTGGTGATGGACAGGGAGGCCTGCTGCTGCTGCTGCTGCTGCTAAGTTGCCTCAGTCGTGTCTGACTCTGTGAACCCCATAGAGGGCAGCCCACTAGGCTCCTCCGTCCCTGGGATTCTCCAGGCAAGAATACTGGAGTGGGTTGCCATTTCCTTTTCCAATGCAAGAAAGTAAAAAGTGAAAGTGAAGTCGCTCAGTCGTGCCCGACTCTTAGTGACCCCATGGACTGCAGCCTACAAGGCTCCTCCATCCATGGGATTTTCCAGGCGAGAGTACTGGAGTGGGGTGCCATTGCCTTCTCCGCAGGGAGGCCTGGCGTGCTGCAATTCATGGGATCGCAAAGAGTCGGACACAACTGACCAACTGAACCGAAACCAAAAAGGACATTGAGGTGGAAATATGATTGGAACTGTCTTTCAAAATGTACCGTTTCAAGATTTTGTGGCTACAGTCCATGGGGTTGCAAAGAGTTGGGCACAACTGAGTGACTGAGCACGTGTGCATGCAAGATGAAGTTCATTCCTTTTGTCATAAAGAGAATATTACACTGTTACAGGTTAGTGTTTTCTTCCAAAGATATAGTATATTGGAGTCCTAAAACTGTGAAGAAGGCTGAGTGCTGAAGAATTGATGCTTTTAAACTGTGGTGTTGGAGAAGACTCTTGAAAGTCTCTTGGACTGCAAGGAGATCCAACCAGTCCATTCTGAAGGAGATCAGCCCTGGGATTTCTTTGGAAGGAATGATGCTGAAGCTGAAACTCCAGTACTTTGGCCACCTCATGCGAAGAGTTGACTCATTGGAGAAGAATCTGATGCTGGGAGGGATTGGGGGCAGGAGGAGAAGGGGATGACAGAGGATGAGATGGCTGGATGGCATCACTGACTCGATGGACATGAGTCTGAGTGAACTCCAGGAGTTGGTGATGGACAAGGAAGCCTGGCGTGCTGTGATTCATGGAGTTGCAAAGAGTCGGACACGACTGAGCGACTGAACTGAACTGAACTGAATTGAACTAAATCCTCAGTACTTTAGAATGTGATCTTATCTGGGGAGAGCGGTTTACAGATGTACCCAAGATAAACTGAGGTCATCATGGGTGGGCCCTAATCCAGTATGGCTGATGTCCTTATAGAAAGGGGAAATTTGGGCATAGAGGGAAGGCCACTTGTGGACACAGGGAGAAGGTGGCTGTCTGCAAGCCGAGGAGAGAGCCCTCAGAAGAAGCAGCTCGGCCCACACCTTTATCCCAGACTTCCAGCCTCCAGAACAGTGGGAGGATGGAGGTGTGTAGTTGAAACCCCCTAGTCTGTGGTGCTTTGTCAAGGCAGCTGAAGCTGACTCATACAGACACTTCTGCACTTACATGCAGGCTAATCAAGTATTGCTTTCTATCGATTTTCTTTTCAGAGGACCTGCATAGGAATTCAACTGATAGAAATGTTCCACTGCTAATGGACACTTCTGTGGCTGAACCCATCATGCCTGGGGTGGCAGCAAACTGGATTGGCCCCATGATTGGTTAGTGATGCAGTTAGGAGTCAGAGTCACCAGGCCCAGTGTGGGCATGGTCAGACTCTCTCTGTGTGCCTATGGCCTGACTCAGGCCAGTCCCTTGGCATCAGAGGGCAAGTCTACTCCCTGGAAAGCTTGCTGTTTGGGACTGCTTCCCTGGTTGATGCTTTGGCCGGCCCCGTGTGGTCTCCCGAGCACCTCTGTGGGACCAGCCCTGTGTCCAAGCCTGGATGTCTTTGGTCAGTCACCCATCTGTCCCCTTTCCCTTCCTCCAGCTGTTTGCCTGGCTCTTAAGAGAGGCTTTGATGGGAGTTTCCTGGAGCTCAGAGGAGAGAGAGGTGGGCTGTTGAGGCCCCAAGATGTCAGGCACCCATCCCAGCCTTTGTTTCCCTTGGGGGAGCCTGGGTAACAACGAAAACAAAATCCAACAAAAGCACACATCCTTGGGCGCTGGGATGGGGCGGCTGTCAGCCTGTGTGATTTATCTGGGCCTGGGAGCCTTTGAAGCAGGAGGCTGTTGGAGTCCTTGAAGGCTGGCCCTGCAGGGAGGCCCTGGAAGTGCCAAATGGAGAGGAAAGAGCAAGCGGGTTGAGAGGGGTGGTGAGGGAGGGAGCTCTTGGAAGTCCATTCCTTTTTCCTTCGGGTCAGCAGCTCCTTTCTTCACTTTTGTCCTGTTCCAAAATGCAGGGGTAGCTCTGGAGGCCACAGGAAGGTCCTGTGGGCAGAAAAAGGTATTGACTTTGGGCTGGCCCTGAGTTTGCCAAGCAGGACTCCCAGAGGGCTTCCCTGTAGCTTTTTGGAGACTCTGGGCAAAGATGCAGGGAGATGAGGCCAGCCCCTTCCCGGAGGGGCACCTGATGTAGGCACCCTTGGATGCTGGAGAGGGAGGTAAGCATGGAGTCCTGCAGAGGATGAGTTTTAAGGATGAGCATGTGTAGGGGTGTCAGCCTCCACCAAGTGGCTGCTGGGGCTTCTGACTGGAAGGCAGCTTTATAAGAAGGAGCCCAGAGGATGCTTTCTTAAATGTCAACAAGAGGTATAATTCTGATACAACCTTCTGACTGTTTCAGTAATGGTCAAGCATGTTTCATTGTTGAAATTCAGCTGCTTTTCTGCTATATACATCCCAGTTTTTCTTCACTATTTGCTAAATTCGATGTGTCTTTCTCATTTTATTTTGGAAGAAGGAAAATCCTTTGTTTTACAAGGCAACGCCTAGGCACAATTACCTTTAATTAGCAAAGCGTTTTCAGAGTTCAGATAAGGTTCACCTTTTTATATATTTTTTTTGCTACTCTAAACTTTGAGCCCATTTATTTTCTTATTTAAAAAAATAATAATTAAGGAAAAAACCCAAGATAATCACATTCCTTCTAGTTGACTAACCACAGATTTCTATGGCATCTAAAAGCCAAACTGATTCAAAACAAAATGAAAGAAGGAAAGCCAAGTATGGGTATAAGTTGATCTGCCTGGGATTAAGTTTTTAAAAATGTTCTTTATAATTAGTTTTTTCCCCAGAGGTGGAACGAGTCCTGCCCTAAGTTTTGGGTGTGTGTGGGGGGGCGGGGGGCATGGGATGTCATGATACTGAGGGAACTTTGGCTTGGGCCCAACTATCTACTTATGATTGCAAGTATTTTATTTTTTAAAATCACTATGTGAAAACTCCCTCAAAACAATGCTTTCTATCTTTTCTGTTGGCAAATATTTACTAGAGGGCTGTCCTAGCATCTGGGTGTTATTTAGAGGAACTTCACGTAGTTTCTTCTGAATTGTTTTCATTTTACTTTATAATTTTTTTCTTTTTTTGGCCATGTTGCACAACTTGGGGTATCTTAGTACCTTGACCAGGAATTGAACCCAGGTCGCCTTCAGTGGAAGCACAAAGTCTAAACCACTGGTCAGCCAGGGAATTTCCTGTTTTCATTTTAAATCAGGGTTATGCATTTATTCCTCGATTGAGTAATGATCAAGAAAAACAACAACCAAAAAGCCCCAGTAACAAATGGTGATGACTTAAAAAGTAAAACTGAGAAGGGTATAAAATGAAAAGCCCTTCTCACTTCTCAACCACCCTCCACCTCCCCTGCAGAAGTGTTAGTCACTGAGTCATGTTCGATTCTTTGCAACCCCATGGACTGTAGACCGCCAGGCTCCTCTGTCCATGGAATTCTCCAGGCAGGAATCCTAGAGTGGGTAACCATTCCCTTCTCCAGGGGGTCTTCCCAACCTAGGAATCAAGTTCAGGTCTCCTGCTTGGCAGACAGATTCTTTACCTTCTGAGTCACCAGGGAAGACCTGCAAAGGTCCCAGGTGAGCTTGGCCCACAGTCTTTGTACTTCATTCCAGACATTTCCTGGGTTCCTGTGCTTGTCTGTGCATCTCTTTTGTTTATTTTTAAAAATTGTGGTAAAATGTGCATAACATAAAGTTAACTTAAAGTGTACAATTCAGTGGCATTTTGTGCATTCACTGTGTTGTGCAACCATCACCTCTGTTGGTTTTAGAACATTTCCTTCACTCCCAAAGGAAACCTCCTACGTTAGCAGTGACTTCTCACTCCCATCCCCAGCCTCTTACAGCCACTAAGCTACTTACAGTCCCTCTGGATTTGCCTATACTGGAAATGACATATAAAAACAATCATACATTATGTGGCCTTCATATTTGGCTTCTTTAACTGAGTGTAATGTTTCCAAGGCTCATCCGTGTTGTAACATCCTTGAGTTGTTTTTGTATACAATGAGGTTATACCTTACCTACTGAACTGAGGTTTGCTATAACAGTAGTTCTTGCAGATCTTTCCATCTTAGTGCATGCTGTGCACCTCATTTTTAAAAAACCCTTGTTAATACCTGCCATTTGGATACACATCATTTATTTCACTGGTCTCCTATGGATGGATACTTCTGATTTTTAACTGTTACAGGAAAGAGTGCTACAGGTACATCTGTACATACCTTTTTATTTTCTCTACACTATGTATCTGTAGAGTCAGTTCCCAGAAGTGAATCTCTTTGTCCAAGGTAATGATACAGATTCTTTTTATAGACTCTACAAGGTTGCACTTCCCAAAGGTGGCAGTGATTTATGTGGCAGCGAGGGTGTGTGAGCTTCTCTGGTTTTTCCAAGTCCTGACCAACACTGGAAATTGTCAGGCATTTTAATACTAGTAAGTCTGCAACAGAGAAATGGCATGTTAATTCTTGGTATTGACATTTAAAAAATTGTCCATGGGGCTGAATGTTTTCATAAGTCTTTTATTTATTTTTTTCTGGGAAATAAATGTTTGCTTTCTCTACTAATTTTCAACTCATTGTTCTCAATTGTTTCATTGACTTCTAAAACTATTTAGGTCTATCCCAGAGTGTACGAAAATATTTCCTTCTCAGGTTCTCCTTTTACGTTGCTTATGATTGTTTCCACGCAGAAAGTTTTATGGAGTCAGGCTAAGCTAGCTCTTATTTTATGTATGAGTTTTGAATCAGACATTGGAACCTCTTTTCCATTCCAAGATAATTTTAAAAAATTAACCTTTTTTGAGGAAGTTTTACGACATTTTTTATGGTTAAGTCTTTCATTCACATGGAATTTTGATCCAGCTTTAGTTGTTCTCCTCAGAGAAGTGAGTTGCCCTGAACTCTTTTATTGAATAACGTGTTCCTTTTCAGTTGTTGGCAAACAGCCTTTTTTTTGGGTATTCCATTTTTGTTTGGTCTTATTTCGAGATCATTCAATGTCTTCCTGTTTTTAATTAATTACCATAGCTTTATACATTTAGTTTTCTACACGAACCTTAGAACAATTTTATTATAAGTAAGGCAACTTTTTAAGGTTACAAATTTTCCTATGCATGTGGCTTTGGCTACTGCTTTTAGATTTTGTTACAAGTTGTTATTTTCCAGATAGTCTTTAATCTCAATTTTTATTTTCTCTGCAACTCAAGAGTAAAGAAGAACATTTAATACCTCCAGGGAGTTATTTTCTAGTTCCACTGCATTTTGTTCATAGAGAGTGTGGTCTGCTGTATTTTGGTGTTGGGGAATTGGATGTTCTTGCAATGGCACCCCACTCCAGTACTCTTGCCTGGAAAATCCCATGGATGGAGGGGCCTAGTGGGCTGCAGTCCATGAGGTCGCTGAGAGTCGGACACGACTGAGAGACTTCACTTTATTTTTTCACTTCCATGCATTGGAGAAGGCAATGGAAACCCACTCCAGTGTTCTTGCCTGGAGAATCCCAGGGACGGGGGAGCCTGCTGGGCTGCCATCTATGGAGTCGCACAGAGTCGGACACGACTGAAGCGACTTAGCAGCAGCAGCAGCAATGGCTTAAAAATATGGTTATTATTTGTTATGTAAAGTGGGAACTTAGATATAATCTTGGTTTCAGTTCAGTTCAGTTCAGTCGCTCAGTCATGTCCTACTCTTTGCGACCCCATGAATCGCAGCACTCCAGGCCTCCTTGTCCATCACCAACTCCCGGAGTTCACTCAGACTCACATCCATCGAGTCAGTGATGCCATCCAGCCATCTCATCCTCTGTCGTCCCCTTCTCCTCCTGCCCCCAATCCCTCCCAGCATCAGAGTCTTTTCCAATGAGTCAACTCTTTGCATGAGGTGGCCAAAGTATTGGAGTTTCAGCTTTAGCATCATTCCTTCCAAAGAAATCCCAGGGCTGATCTCCTTCAGAATGGACTGGTTGGATCTCCTTGCAGTCCAAGGGACTCTTAAGAGTCTTCTCCAACACCACAGTTCCAAAGCATCAATTCTTTGGCGCTCAGCCTTCTTCACAGTCCAACTCTCACATCCATACATGACCACAGGAAAAACCATAGCCTTGACTAGACGGACCTTTGTTGGCAAAGTAATGTCTCTGCTTTTCAATATGCTATCTAGGTTGGTCATAACTTTCCTTCCAAGGAATAAGCATCTTTTAATTTCATGGCTGCAGTCACCATCTGCAGTGATTTTGGAGCCCAAATCTTGGTTTAGAGCAACCTAATTGATTAGTGATTTATTTTTACTTCCTGTGTTCTTTATTTGCCTAAGGCAGAGAGGTAAATTCGATATTCTATGCTATTATTTCTCTCTATACCTCTGATTTTATTTCAATCTTTTGGGCACTGTGGTATTTGCTACATATATTAATGAAAGTTCCTCACTGAGGATTGTACCCTTAATAATTTAAAAGTGTCTTCCTTGTTTTTTGCTTCTTACTAAATCATATATGTTAATAGTATGTGATTTTTTTTTTGTTCTTAGTTGTCTAGTAAGTCTTTGTTTCTAAAGATTTTTCTGCTTCCTAGCTGTTTGGTTTAGATAGCTATTTTAACTATAATGAATAGCTTTATTTGGGTTTTGATCCTGATTGTCCTTTTCTTCTAGATAACAAGTTTTCCTCTGTTATGTTTATTGAAATACGGCCTTAAATCTGTTGTCTTTTGGGGTTACATTTTCTATTTTCAGTGCTTCCTTTTTCTCTCCTTTTTGTTTGATTTGTTCTCTTTGGCTTTTATGTGTAGTGCATGTGTGCATGCTAAAGTTGTTTCAGTGTGTCTGACTCTTTGAGACGCTGTGGACTGTAGCCTGCCAGGCTCCTCTGTCCATGGGGTTCTCCAGGCCAGAATACTGGAGTGGGTTGCCATGCCCTTCTCCAGGGGATCTTTCTGACTCAGGCAACCTGTGTTTCTTGCACTGCAGGCAGATTCTTTACCACTGAGCCACCTGGGAAGCCCTTTATGTAACAACGTATCTAATCCCAAGTTACTAGAAGGTAAAAAAGCAGGTCAAAGATTTACTAGGAAAATATGAATTCTTGAAATTGAGTAACTTTATCAGCTTGTACCCCAAAAGTGTACCCAATAATCTGTTGCCATTTTGGGGGGGGGCCTAATTAACTCTTCCTTTATTTCAGTTCATTTTCATCTGTCATACTTTTGAATGTGTGTGTTTTTTGTTGCTGTTTGTTTGCTGTATTCTCTGGGGCACCACTCGTGGTATGTTGTGTCTCAGCTTCTGTGGTCTGCAGGCCCATCTTTTGTCCCCTCGACTCCCTCTGTGTGATTTTCAACCTTGCCTGTGAGATGGACTCACTGATGGAGCTCTTCATTCATCTATAGTGGGATCTACGTCATGTACCAATGTCTCCAGTGACTCTAATGAGAATCTCTGCTTTTCTGGGGAGCTTAACATATGGCATTTGGGTTTCTTCCTCCCTGCTTAAGGTTCTAGTTAAACTGGATGGAGAGTGGCTACGGTATCCAGATTGTTTGTAAAGCTTCCAGTGAAACCTTACGCTCTGATGGGATTGCTCAGGAAAGCTGTCTACTCGCAGTGCAAAGCAAAGTATGATTCCTCTTGCCGTCAGAATCTTTCTTCAGTGCTTGTTTTGGGTCAAGGGCAGCTCTGTGCACTTTAGAATTGTCCCATGAGTAATGATAACCTTCACTAGGACAATCACCAAGACAGGTACTATTATTAGTCCCTTTTACAGATGAGAAAACTGAGGCAGAGAGAGGCAGCATGACTTGTCCAGAGACATGCCTGTGGGGTGGCAGGGTCAGGATGCTGCTTTCTGGAGAGGTGCTCTTCATGGCGACTATGCTTTAGGGAAACCCACTGACCTCTTTTCCTTTGCCCACCATGGGTCAGTGGGCAGCCAGTGATGGGTCACGGGTGTGTCAGTGATTGTACCTGTGGGATTTTATGGAAAGAAGAATTTACCACCTACCTTTCTGGTGGCTCAGATAGTAAAGAATGTGCCTGCAAAGTGGGGAACCTGGGTTTGATCCCTGGGTCGGGAAGATCCCCTGGAGGAGGGCATGGCAACCCACTGCAGTATTCTTGCCTGGAGAATCCCATGGACCGAGGAGCCTGGCGGGCTACAGTCCACAGGGTCGCCAAGAGTCAGACACGACTGAGTGACTAAGCACGCACGCATGCATTGAGTGTTGATGCAATAGGTGTGGTCTGAAGAGGACTACTTTGCTCTGTTAGGCTAAGTCTGGCCTGTGAGATGGGGGAAAATAGAGCCATTTCACCAACTTCAGTGGCATATTACTCTTTTTAAGAAAAACTGATTATTTTTCACATTTTTAAATTGTGGTAAAATACCCATAACATAGAGTTTACCAACCTGACACCATTTTCAAGTGCACAGTCCAGCGGCATTAAGTACACTCACACTGTTTTGTGAATATCATTGTCGTCCATCTCCAGAACGTTTTCATCTTGCACAGCTGAAACTCTGTCCCCAATCAAACACTGACTGCCCTCTCCCCTTGCCCTGGGCACCCACCATGCTACTTTCTTTCTCTAGGAATTTGCCTTCTGGGTATCTCATCTAAGTAGAGTCATTCAGTACATGTCCTTTGGTACCAGGTTTGTTGACTCTCTGCAACCCAATGGACTGTAGCCTGCCAGGCTCCTCTGTCCATGGGATTCTCCAGGCAAGAATACTGGAGTGGGTCCCAGGGATCGAACCTGGGTCTCCTGCATTGCAGGCAGACTCTGGATTTCTACATCTCATGGCAGTGATGACCAGTGGTCATGATGAAGACTTTAAGTTTGAAAATTCACCCCCTGTTGATATGTTTTAAATTCTTCTTGGAAGGATAGATACAGGATATCTTAGGTATAGCAAGTTAGTTGCAGGAGAAATTAGGCAGGGTGCCTGGAAGCCAAGTTACTTGTTTCTCACAAAGAGGAAAAGCCTTTCTTCAAGGCCCTATTGCTGGCTTTTCTGCCCAGGCCTCCATCACTGTTGAACCCAGAGTAGTGTCCACATTGGAGTCTTCTCCCCGCTTTCCATGGAATGAGTAGGTTCAGCGAGCCAGGTTTCATCTCTGACCGGCACTCCTAATATAGGACTGTGATTATTCCAAGTTTGAGTTCCTGTGTACTGCCTGGCTGCATGTGTCTGTAGATTTGCTTCCATCCAAGAAGCTTAGGTTTATGCATGCATTTGAGGTCAGGGAAGAGTCATGGAGAGGGAACTGGGAATTGACGCTCGTGCGGAAAAGTCATAACTTTGAGCAGAAATGGATGTTTATGCCAGGCACCAAAAACAAGCAAGTGTGTGTGTACACAGACCAGAAGCCAAGAGCGTCTCTGAAGACCTGGCTCAGTGAGCCCACCTGGGTGAGGATGCAGCACACCTGGGGGTGGGGACTTTGGTCTCATTAGTGGAAGGCTGTATCTTGGGGAAGTGTTCTCCCGAGGGCTGTGTCTGCTAACGTCTGCAAGGTGAACAGATGCAAGATGCTGCGAGGGTGTCCTTTTCCAGGAAAAGGCAGGGTTGTCTCAGCGTGGTCCTTGGGCCGGCATCACCAGCAGCACGTGGGAGCATGTTAGGAATGTGAGTTCTTGGAATCGCCCTAAAACCTCCCTGATCAGAAACTCTGGGTGCGGGCTCACACTCTGTGTGCTAAGAAGCCCTCCTGGAGAGTCTGAGGTATGCAGAAGTTTGAGAAACAGCAGTCGTGATTCTCGTAGTGCACCGGGGACAGAAAGAGCCTGGCAGAGGCTCCTAGCCTCGAGGGTGTCACTCATCACGAAGGGATTAAAACCGAAGTCACTTTCCTTCTGCCCTTTCTTCCTTCTCCTCCACCACAGGGACCACCAGGCAATCTCTAGCCTAACTGCAGGAGTCCTGGTGTTGGGGATGGGACGAAGAAGAAAGGAAGGGAGGTGCTGTGGTCAGCTACCGCAGAGGACTAAAGCCCCAGCTGTGTGGAATGCTGGGCCATTTGTCCACAGTGCAGATGGGTGGCGGGACAG
This sequence comes from Bubalus kerabau, assembly GCF_029407905.1. NCBI lineage: Eukaryota > Metazoa > Chordata > Mammalia > Artiodactyla > Bovidae > Bubalus > Bubalus kerabau. The sequence goes on from NC_073627.1 coordinate 153,290,573, forward strand.
TGGTCTGAGAAGAACTGGGAAGGATTAGTGGTCAGTGGTGTGGCCAAGATGAGTTGCAGAGGAAAATTAAGGGTGTCAGCAGCCCATGGGTCAAAGTGTGGTGTGTGATGGAAATGTGTGAAAGCAGAGCCTCCTGGAAAATTTGGGGGAGAGAAAGGCACTCACATACTCTGAGACCATCTTCAGTTCTCTCAGTAGGCATCATAGAGGGCAGTTCATCTGACATTTTTGCCACCTACAGAATCCTGGTGGCCCTCCATTTCTGGGCCCTGACTCACAAATTGCAAAGATATGCCTGTTGAATAGGCTTACTGTCCAGAAAATGTGCTCTTTCGTATGTATGTTATTGTTGTTTTAAAAAATGTTTATTTATTTATTTGGCTGCATTGAATCTTAGTTGTGGCATGCAGGATCTTCGTTCGTCACGTGGGACCTTTGTGTGCTCCGGAGAGTGGGGGCTCAGTAGTTGCAATGCCCAGGCTTAGTTGCTCCTCTGCACATGGGATCTTAGTTCCCAGACAAGGGATTGAATTGATAACCCCTGCATTGCAAGGTGGATTATTAACCACTGGGCCACCAGGGAAGTCCCTGTATGTTATTGTTACTAAGCCACAAATTTATACATGCTTTGATAAAACTAGGTCAGGATTAAAGTATTGAAGTCACTGCTGTCAGCCTGAAATTAATTATAAGACATTGATTACTTAGGAAAAATATAATGTTTGTCATCCTCCCATGGGCTGTCTTCAATGCTTTTAATATAAATTTTAGAAAGAAAGTGTTCAGATCTTTTCCCCAGGCTGTGGTCTCCATAACCGTTTCTCTCCTCAAGACCTAAATTCACTAGCTGCAAATTTTGTTATCTTGGACATTTCTGAAATATAATTTCAGGATGCCTGGGGTGTGCATTGTTTTGTAGCTGCCCAAGGTAGCCACTAATTGCATGCGGCTACTTGGTTTAAATCCATTAAAATTAAGATTACAGATGGAGCTCGTCAGCCAAGCATAAGTGCTCGACAGCTACAGGTGGCTGGTGGCTACCGTTGTAGGCATGCAAATACAGAGCATTGTTATCACCAGGAAGATTTCTGCTGGGCAGCGCTGCTCTGCACTGTGTTTTCTTGTTGCCATCATTCCAGCCAGTCAGTTTTGAGCACCTGCCGTATGCCTGGGAGATGCTAATTTGTCAGTTTATTCAACAACATACATCAGGTATCTCTGTGTAACAACATCCCCTTTAATGTTATTATTAGTGTTTTTTTTTTTTTTTTTTTTTTTTCCGATTGGGAAGAAGCCTCTGATGTGAAGGAGTGACTTTATGTGCAAGTGGAGATGTCTTGGGCAAGGGTGCTTGGTGGGGCTAAGGGAGGCCATGTCCCACAGAGCCCTGGAGGAGTGCGTATGTGGGGGACCGTGCTTGGAGGAGCTGAGGGCTGTGCACCCGGGAAGGAGGGCTGGGACCATGCTGCCTTGCTCAGCCACAGGGCTGACTTGCCCAGCTTGCTGGGAGAGGAAACGCTACCACGGATGAGTCAACAGGCTTTGAAAAAAATTTCCATCCAGTGGTTCTTAAAGCATTATTTAAGTGTGGTGGTGGTGGTTTAGTCGCTGAGTCGTGTCAGACTCCTGTGATCCCATGGACCCATGGAGCCCGCCAGGCTCCTCTGTCCATGGGATTCTCCAGGCAAGAATACTGGAGTGGGTTGCCATTTCCTTCTCCAGGGGATCTTCCTGACCCAGGACTTGAACCAGGTCTCCTGCGTTGCAGGCAGGTGATTTACCAACTGAGCTATGAGGGAAGCCCTTATTTAAGTGTACTTAACATGAAACACTTAGTATGGACATCATACAGTTACTATTGAAACTGTTTCTCACAGGATTGCAAAGAAGAAGATTGGAGAAGTCGGTGTGGATTCCCACAGACACATTTCCGTCACACAGACAGTTTTCATCTCTCTTGGGTATACCTAGGAGTGGGATTGTGGTGTAGGTCCAAGAGCCATCTGATGCTGGCTAACGTCTGGAGCATCTGGCCAACATCAGTCTTAGCTTGTTCTATATTTTAGTAACTGAGGAAGTACTTTATAGAAAACCTCAAACTTATATTTCCCTGAGAATTTCTTTTAATTTTAACTTACACATTTCAGTTTAAGCCATTATACTTTAACAAATGTCAAAGCCTATTTATTCTATTTTTCAAAACATTTTTTTCTTCCAGTTTTATTGAGCTATAATTGACATACAACACTGTATAAATTTAAGGTATATAGGGTAATGATTTGATAATCATGTCATACATTTAGCAGATATTCATCATCTCATATAGATACAAAATTAAAGACATACAAAAGAATATTTTCTTGTGATGAGCATGCTTGAGATTTATTCTCTTAACTTTTTCATATAAGATACAGCACTGTTAATTATATTTATCATGTGGTAAGTTACATCCCTACTGCTTATTTATCTTATAACTGGATGTTTAGACCTTTTGACCACCTACATCCACTTCCCTCTCCCTCCACCCCGCCCCTGGTAACCGCAAATCTGACCTGGTTTACTGTGGATTTGTTTTTGAAATATAATTGACCTACAACATAGTTAGTCATTCAGTATTTCTATACATTTCAAAATGATCAAAGTCTACTTGTGATATGTCGCCATACAAAGATATTACATCATTTTTTACTCTATTCTGTACTTTTCATACCCAGGACACATTTATTTTGCAACTAGATTCAAACTGTGGTTTTGATACAGACCAATGAGGCACATCCCTTGGCCCTTATCTGATTGCGGCCACAGTAATTGAATTATGTTCACTTCACATGTCTCCTCGGTGCTCTTACTGGGTTCCATTATCCATTTTTTCTATGACTTTGTCCCGTTTGAATGTGCCATCTACTTGATCTATTAATGATGTGTTAGTTTTCTGTCTGTTTCCCAGCCCGAGGACAGAGATCCTCCTTCCCTTTGTGGCTGTATCCCCCGGGCTCCTGGAAGGGCACCTGAAATGCAGCAGGTGTTCACTGCTGAGTGAGTGCAATGCCAGCCTCCTCCACTGGCCTCTGCCCCCTTCTCCCCTCTCTGCATTCTCATGTGGGAGGATAAAGCACAGCGCTTATTCTTAACACAAACAGAGGCCTAAAGTTAAAGGAAAAAAAAATGGACATCATAGTTCGAGAATTTTTTAATCAGATGGTATGCTCTATATCAATATTTGGGTCCTAACAATAACACCATATAATCTCATGTGTAATTCACTAAGGGTTAGATTCTTTTCAGTGTTTCATGAGTTACTAAAAAGAGAGAAATGTCTCTTAAAACTTTCATCTAACATACAAGTGTCCTCTTTAAAATTAGGAGTTGAATTGGGTTTATGGGAGCTGTGGGGGGAGCCTTTGGTCCCCCCACTTTTGGATATTCAGGGTAGGTGGTCTCAGTGGGGGCAGATGTAGGGTGGAGGCCAGGCCTGCTCAGAGCAGTCCCAACCAGCTTGCCAAAAATGTTTCAGGAAATCCTTGTTCTGTAATGTTGGAACCCACAGTCTGTTCTCTCCTTCAATTCCACCCAGGAATGCACAACAGACTAAGGGGTACAGAGAAGCCTTTCCAGTGAGGTCAGAAGAAGAAGAATCCAAGAGCCGGGGGGCCTGGATCCACCTCTTCTACCTCCCCACCTCCACTGGGCGGGCTTAGAGACCTGAGCACACTGGAATAAGCAGCTGGAATAGGATTTGCACTGCCAACTGTCAAAGGAAATAAGTTCATGTGGAGACTTAGCTAAATTAGTATTGTAGGAACCCAGGTTCATGTTTGGTAAGAAGAAAAAAATTAAACGAGGCTGTTAAACATGTGAAATGATCCTCTGAGATTTTTGAGTAATGTTAATACTGGAAGTGAGATGGAGGAATAATATTTGGAAGGTTATAAATCTTGGGTTAGTTATTCAGATGGTCCTGTTCTCAGAGACACAGAGGGATCTGTGGGTTTATTGAACTGTTATTTTTATAAGTTGGCCTTTGCTTTAATATGAATTTATACCGGATGAATTTGGTATTTAAAGAAAGAATGGACTCAAGGAAAATAGGCTCATGTACAAATCCAGAGCACATCATGTACAATTGGGCCAAGGAATTCTGGTTGTCTGCGAAATCAGTGGTTTAGAAGTAAAGGATCTTGTGTAAAAGCTCTAATTGTGTCAGTAGCTATAAGGAACACTTATTGAATGCCCATTTAAGAGCAAAGTGCTGTCCTGGCCACATTAAGAAGTTCATTCATGATTTGTCCTTAGAGATTTTCCTGTGTGTTTGGGAAGCTGGCCTACATACATTTTAAAATAATGTAAAATTGAAAACAGTGGTTATGTTGAGAGGAAGGGCCTGTAAAATCAGGTCAACAGGGGATGTAGACTCCAGAGAGTGATGCTGTGGATTACAAGGAAGCTCTGGAGATGGGATCCAGGGAAGATATGAGGATGGGATCCAGGGAAGATCTGGGGATGGGGATCAAGGAAAGATCTCAGGATGGGATCCAGGGAAGATCTGGGGGTGGGGATCAAAGGAAGATCTTGGGATGGGATCCAGGGAAGATCTGGGGTTGGGGATCCAGGGAAGATCTGGGGTTGGGGATTCAGGGAAGATCTCAGGATGGATTCAGGGAAGATCTCAGGATGTATCCAGGAAAGATCTTGGGATGGGATCCAGGGAGATCTGGGAATGCGGATCCTGGGAAGATCTGAGGATGGGATACAGGGAAGATCTGGGGATGGGATCTAGGGAAGATCTGGGGATGGGATCCAGGGAAGATCTGGGGTTGGGGATTCAGGGAAGATCTCAGGATGGATCCAGGAAAGATCTTGGGATGGGATCCAGGGAGATCTGGGAATGCGGATCCAGGGAAGATCTGGGGATGGGATCCAGGGAAGATCTGGGGATGGGATCTAGGGAAGATCTGGGGATGGGGATCCAGGGAAGATATGGGGATGGGATTGGGGGAAGACCTGGGAATCAACTGAGCTCAGTGTACGGGCCTGACGGACCAGAGAGGCTGACTGCTAATTCTTCCCAGTTTGTTCCTTCAACTTCGTTCATCTGTAATGAAAGCAGCTTCTGCTATATTCAAATAAACCTGTTAGATTTGACCATAAATTATGTGCTCAGGACATTTTCTGGCATTTCCTGCCCCCCCTTTTTTTTAAAATTTATTTTTATTTATTTATTTATTTATTTTTAAATTTTATTTTATTTTTAAACTTTACATAATTGTATTAGTTTTGCCAAATATCAAAATGAATCCGCCACAGGTTTTTAATGACAGAATTATTGAGATAGAGTACACATACCATACAATTCCCTTTCTGCATGGGAAGTCACTGTTTTTTTGGAGTCACAATATCATCCAGCCATCACGACTATTGGACTGAGGGGCAGCCCATCACGTGTGCCTGTTTTGACAAGATAGGAGGTTGTACCATGTAAGATTGACTGTCCCTGGCCATTTTCATCCTGCAAACATGGCAGTGTTCTATGTTCTAGCTTCCAAATAATGTTTTAAAAGAGCTTCTCCTGAAAGCTAGTAGGAGATTTTTTTTCCTGCATCTTATCTTAAACCATCTGAAAAGTGTTTGGAGGTCAGGAACCCCATGTATGGAGAAGAGTTAAAGGAGATTTACAGACAGCCCACTCTTGGCCCTTGAAATCTGTCACATGTGAGAACTTGGCCATTTCTCTGTGTGCTTTGGCCTCTGAGGGAAACAGTAGAAAGTGAACAGTGAGGTAGCTTCAAGGAAGTATTGAGGAACAGATTTCAGTTTGATACAGCACTGAGATTTCTAGATGTAAAGCTGCCTGACCAACAAGCTCTGTGCTGTATCCAGTTATCACTGGGTGAATTTGAGCTGAGATGAGGGACCCCTGGGCTGGGGCACAATTCGGAGGTGCCTCCCACTGGCCTCTCTGGCTTCTTCTCACCTGACCAGATGCTCTCTTGAGCACCCCACATGGGGAGTGCCCTCAACATCCTCATCCTGCAGGGGCTGCCTTGTCTATCTAAGAAGTCCCCCACATTTGCCTGGTCAGCACTGTTCCCAGAAGATGCCAGCTTCAGTGTGTCTGTATCCTTGTTTGGGGTCTCCCAGGCCAAGGATAGTGTGATCTCTCTCTGGGCCCTGGCTCCCCTTCTGAATCAGAAGCTCCCTGAGGACAGGACTGTGACCTGGCTTGCTCGTTGCTGTACCCCAAACCCCCTCTGTGGTGGGCTCTGGCCCCCTAGCTTCTCAGTCAGTGTCAGAAGAAATGATGGGACTTGCTTTGTAAGCAGTTGTGAGTGTGTGTGCACAGATATTTGTGTGTGTGTGTGTGTGTGTGTGTGTGTGTGATTTTGTGAATACTCAAAGGAAGATAATTCTGTTAGGTTAAAATGAACGGTATGGAGTTGCTGCCTTTGTGGATTGAAAATGGCTGAACAAAAAAAAAAAAAGAAAATGGCTGAACATTAAGTGAAGGCAGCCAATCTGAAAAGGCTACACACTCATCCCAACCATATGATGTTCTGGAAAAGGCAAAAATATGGAAACAGTAAAAACATCAGTGGCTGTTAGGGGTTAGGGAGGAATGGAGGGATGAATTTTTAGGGCAGTGAAATTACTTTGTATGATACTATAATCTCCTTGCAGAGACTGCAAGGAGATCAAACCAGTCAATCCCAAAGGAAATCAGTCCTGAATATTCATTGGAAGGACTGATGCTGAAGCTGAAACTCCAATCCTTTGGCCACCGTATGCAAAGAACTGGCTCATTGGAAAAGACTCTGATGCCGGTCAAGATTGAAGGCAGGAGGAGAAGGGGATGACAGAGGATGAGATGATTGGATGGCATCATGGACTCAATGGACATTAGTTTGAGTAGGCTCCGGGAGTTGGTGATGGACAGGGAAGCCTGGTGTGCTGCAGTCCATGGGGTCGCAGAGAGTCAGACACAACTGAGCAACTGAACTGAACTGACTGAACTGATACTATAATGGCAGGTACATGACAGCCTCCTCTGTCCATGGGATTTCCCAGGCAAGAGTATTGAAGTGGGTTCCACTGCCTTTTCCAGGGATCTTCCTGGGACCCAGGGGTTGAACCTACTTTTCCCGCATTGGCAGGAGTGTTCTTTACCACTAGTGCCACCTGGGAATTAGGCATTGGTTAAAACCCCTATAACTTTCTATTAAAGACACAAAGAATGAACCCGAATGTAACTATGGACTTTAGTTAATAATATTGTATCAGGATGGTTTCATTAATTGTAACAAATGTACCACAGCCATGCAAGATGTTGATAATACAGGAATCAGTTGAGGGTGTCCAGTGGGAGGGGAACTATATGCCAATGTGGTACTTGCTGCTCCTTTTTTCTGCAAACTTAAACTACTCCAAAAAATAAGGTCCATTCGTTTATAAAAAGGTTAAATAAGAGCAGTTTTGTATGATTCATCTTTCCCTTTGTTAGATTCTTTTTAATAATATTAATGGCTTTATCTGAGTCACATATCATAAAAATTTTAAGTATACAATTCAGTGGTTTTTAGTAAATTCACAGAATTGTGTATGCATCATCACAGCCAATTTTAGAACATTTTCATTACCCTAAAAAGAAACCCTGCATCTCAGGTCCTGGCAACCAGTCATCTGCTTTCTGTCTCTTTGGATTTACCTGTTTGGGATATTTTGTATAAATGGAATAGTAGAATAGGTGGCCTTTTCTGACGTCTTCTTTCATCCGGCATTATGTTTTCAAGGTTTGCCCATGTCAAACATCGTATCAGTACTTGGTTCCTTTTCTAAATTAAAATAAAGTTTTTTGTTTAAGAGCAATTTTAAATTTATAGAAAAAATGCAAATATAGTCCAGAGAGTTTTCAAATACTGCACACTCCATTTCCCTAATTATTAACATCTTGTGTGAGGACAGTGCATTTCTCACAACTAGTGAATCAGACTGAAGATCATGCTGTATTCATATTTCTTAGTTTGTACTTAATGACCTTTTTCTGTTCCAGGATATCCCACATTCCTTTTAGCTGTCAGATCTCCTTAGGCTCCTCTTGACCGTGACAGTTTCTCAGATTTGTTTTGGATGACCATGACAGTTTTGAGTAGTGGTCAGGTAGTGTCCCTCAATTAGGGTGTGTCCAGTGTTTTTCTTATAATTAGTCTGGGCTTGTGGGTTTGGGGAGGGAGACCATAGAGGTTAGGTGCACACATCCTATGAAGGGACCATGGTATCATCATGACTCATCACTAATGCTCTTCCACCTGGGTCACCACTCATTCCTTGTTACTGCCAGATGTATTCCATTGTTTGGAAATACCATGTTTTATTTATTTATCAGCGAATGGACGTTTGATGTATTTCCACTTTTTGGCTATCGGGAATCATGCCACTATGAACATTTATGTACCCGTTTTTGTGTGAACACACATTTTCCATTCTTTTGGGTATCTCCCTGGGGGTGGAATTACAGGGTCATATAGTTATTCTGTGTTGAACATTTTGAGGAACTTCCAGATTTTATGTAGAGTCCACAGCATTTTACATCCCCCTCCTAGCAGTGTCTGAGGGCCCAATTTCCCCACATCCTCATCAGCACTTGTTATTTCCTATCTTTTGGATAGATTCTCTTGTTGTTAAAGAGACCCAGTCTAACTTTTTGAAACTATCTCTGGGCATTTTCTGAGTGTCACATGAGTCCTTTGTGGTGCAGAGGGTAGCTGGCCCATCTGTCTTGCAGTTCAGTGGGGTCTGCCTGCCGAGGAGGAAGATGGGGTTGGGGGTGGGGCGAGTGGGCAGGTGTTGGGTACCCAGGCCCTCTTGGGCAGTTTTCTAGTGTTTCTAGCTCATCTGTCTCTTTCAGCACAGAGGGCTCTTTTAATCAGAGGTTCAGGAGGTTGGCACCGTGCTACCTCTAACGGTGAGGGCACAGGGATTTGCCACCTGGCAATAAGGAGCAGTGTCCCGAGCCTTGGCATTAATCATACTTCCTCTCAACACATCTTTCTCTTTTGAGGGGGTGCTGTTTATAATCAATTTAGTAAGTTTTGTTTTATTTAAATAAATAAAATTGATGCAGATGGAAGATATTGGGGTACATTGCACATAGTCAGGAAAATTTTGTCTTTGCTAAACTTTGTTTTAAATACATACATGTAAATATATACTGGGCCAGGAGTAAAATGTATTTATTAATGTGAATCAGTCGAAATAGTTTGAGGTCAGCAAACTATGGCTCAGAAACCAAATTTGGCATTCCACCTCTGTCTCAGTCCGTACAAGCTTCTATAAAAGAATACCGTTAAGTCAGGCTGCTCATAAACAACACATATTTAGTTCTCACAATTCTGGAACACAGCTCATCTTTCTTGATAGCTTCTCCCCGGATGTATTTCCCCCACCCCCAAGTAACTGGGTTTTGGAGCCTCTTTCCTGAGTTGATTTTTAGATCACAGTGGGTCAAGAGTTTAGAAACCTACACAGACCAGTGGAGGGGGGGCACATAACAGCATGAAGGGCAGCACACAGATCCCATCTGCAGAGGGAATTTGAAATCCACGACAGACCCCAAATGGCTGAGCTGAAGTGTTGCTCTTAACTGTTCAAGAAAGTGGGAGGCATGCAGTGGGGTCAGGAGGAAATTAATGACCGTCAGCGGATGGTTGGTGATGAAACAGATAAGCAACAGTTGAATAAACACTGGAATTAATTTTGGAGCCACTGGGAAGGAGTAAAAAACTAAAGAATTATGGAAGACACAGTGTCTTGTGGTTTTATTTGTTTGCTGAGACTCAGAGGCGGCAGTTATTTTCCATCTGAGAATGGGAAAACCTGGAACCAAGTGAAGCTTGTTCTTTTTAAAGAACTTGAGAGGGTCTTCGTACCATGCTGGTGGCCACCTGTGGTTTTTTTTCTCCTTTGTGTCTTCAGAGAAAGCAGTAGTTCTCTGTCATTTATGTAATGAGGTTTTGCATTCTAAAGAGTGTTGCTAAGTTTCTCTTAAAAATTTTTATTAAAGACTTTATGAATACCTGTTATCAGGGCTTGGGAAAGGCCCCCAAGCACAGTGATTATCATTTATTTGGCTCTTTGCTTGAGATCTAAAGTATTATGGTGGTGGGGGTTTAGTCACTCAGTCGTGTCTGACTCTTGCAGCCCCATGGACTGTAGCCCACCAGGCTCCTCTGACTGTGGTGTTTCCCAGGCAAGAATACTGGGATGGGTCATCGTTTCATTCTCCAGGGGATCTTCCTGACCCGGGAATAGAACCTAAGTCTCCTGCATCACAGGCAGTCTCTTGCGTTGCAGGGGGATTCTTTACTGACTGAGGCATCTGAACCATAAGGAAAATCATGACTGCATTTTAATGCAGACAGATGGGATAGGATGGCTGATGGTTACAAGTCTGAATTTAAAGGTGGGTTTTTGGTTTTGAAGTCTAGAAGATGTTGGCAGTTGGGTGAAGGAGGGCTTGTGAGGTGAGGGGCAGGAGTGGCTGGAGGCCAGAGTTCCTCAGGGTTACTCTGCAGGAGGGAGGTGCCCAGCTCAGGCTTTGGGGAAGGAGCAGGGAAGCGGTGAGATGGGCTGGTTGCTGACTGAGCATTCATAGGCTGGGCATTGCACATAGGAAATACTTGGCTGGATGACAGGATTCACTGACAGAAAAGTCATGGAAGCGTCCCCTGAGCAAAAATAATGGGACTTAAAAATCATGTGAGATTATTCATGACTTCAAGTTTCTAATTTCATTCCAGAGTTATGGACATCTGGCAAGACCATGGAAGAGTTCCAGGTGCCGAGATGATTACTGGCTGAGGAAACAACTTTCCATGATTTTATCAAATCAGCAGTGGCTCCTGGGAAGAGGCTCCCTGCCCTCCTTCTTATTGCTGTCCTGAGTGGAGCCAGTTGTAGCCAAGACATGACTTCAGGCCCCCTGGGCACAGTCCATTGTGAGACTGAGCTCTTAGAGCCTCTGTTAACAGATGCTGTGATATGACTGAGGAAGAGATGTGAAGAGTTGCCAGACACTGAGTTCTAGGCTAGCAGCCTGCCCTTTGCATCCCCTGCCTCACTTCCCCAAAGGGAAAGAGAATTGTATTGACCTTCTCCCCAAGGGTGCCAGAGAGAGAGAACAGATTCCAGTTAGAAGGAACCACTTTTGGCAGGCCACATGTACAGGATGTCAGTTGGGGGCCACAAGTGGTGGTCAGAGTCTTGTATCAACTTTATGACCCTGTGTGAAGAGGAGGCCGGGAAACTTTGGATTCATCCTTCTCTGTCACAAAGGGGCTGACACAGGCTGGCTGCTGAGCTGGCATTGAGATGTCAGAGCCTGGAAATGCCAGGTGTGGAAAGCCACTGCCACTGTTCCCAGGATGGTGGCCCCTGTGTTTGAATGGCCAGTTGTTTATCCTAGAAGCAGTCCTGAGGTCAGATGCTACTGTAGGGGAATGGGGATGTTCTGACATGGATGGTGGAGCCACCTGTGGATATAAAATATGGTGGCTGATTGGCTCTTAAGTGGGGGTGTTGAATAGACTTGTGATGTTTTAATCCAGAAACCAACGATAGGAATAGGAGGATTAAGTCCTGTGGGAGGGCTTCTCATACCTTTCTGATGCCTGCCTTATCCTCCTTCTTGCAGCCCATGTTCAGGTGTCCTGAGCTGAGTGGGCCTCTGGCTTCATCCACCTGGACCTGTCACGGCAAGCACATTCGTCTGTGCTTGCTTGGGGACAGAACCAGTGATTGGTTGGGGACCAGTCCATCTCCTGGTTCTGGCCAATAAGATGTGAGGGAAGGAGGGGCTTCTTACAGGAATAAGGAGAGACTATTAGAGAAGGCCTTTGGCCACTGTCTCTCCTTTACTACTGGTAGGTGGTGTGATCCCTAGAGCTACCTTCTGTGACTGTGAAGTGACCAACAGGAGGATAGAAAGCTCATTGCTAAACATGATGGGATGAACAGATAGAACCTTAGGCTTCAATGATGTCACTGAACCCCTCCCTTAGGCAGATCTCTTCCTAAAGACCCTTATGGTTAAGATGGTTTTTTTTTTTTTTTGTCTTATTTAGAGCCCCAAACATCCTAACTGCTGGACAAGAATAGAGTTGTACTGTATGCATATCTCTCAGAAATTTAGACTCATTCTAGTGACTGATTTGCTGAACAAAACTGAACTTTATTGGAGCCTTAAACTCTCTGTAGATACTTTGAGATATTGTTGTATTATGTTTGTTAGGAAAAATATAATTTATCAAGCTACAAGCTGACCTAATGAGTTAAAATGAGGCTAGTTTGTGCCTGAGTTCTTAGCTTTGGAACTTGAAGTTGACTTAATTTTACAGAGCTTTATGTCTGCAGCTTCCCTTTTTCCTAGGCCAGGCTGTGGTCAACACACAGGTAGGCACCCGGGTGGCGGCGGCTGTAGTGTTAAGTACAGTCACATTGTTGTGCAGCATCACCATCGTCCATCTCAAGAGCTCTTTTCAGTTTGTAAACTGAAACTCTATGAATTAAACACTAATTTCCCACTCCCCTCACCCCGCCTAGCTCCTGGCACCCGTTATTCTACCTTCTGTCCTGTAATGCTTATGTTATCTAATGTATGAAAGCTTTACAAAAACCAGATTTCTTAAACTCTCAAGGCTTGTGAAAGCATTGACTGGCCAGGACAGAGTAGGGTTTGGAAATAGCTTAGAAAAGAAATCCATGGCAGTTAGCTACCTGGGAAGCAGAGTTCATGCCCTTGAAGGAGTTCTTTATAGAGCAGGAAGTTGGCATTGTGTTTGCCTGATGTAGTCATTCTGAGTTGAATCTCTGCCCCTCACTGTTATTCAGAACCGTCCTTGGGTGTTTTAATTCTTGCCTGGCCATTGCCAACTGGAGGTAACTAGCTTCCTCTCAATTGATGTCATCTTTCTAATTAATGGTGGGTCCTGGGGTGACTGTTAATAATTGTCTTCCCCTTGTCTTCCCCTTGGTCAGCTTTGGCTATTGAGTCTCTAGGAGGCAGCTGAAAAGTTCTAGTGAATTCTCTCAGCTCATGCAACAGAGAATTCCTTGCCCTTTTCATTGACTCCCAAGGCTGGGATTTTTTTGTAGAGAGAACAGGGACTAATCCTTTCAGTATGATTCATTCCAAAGGATAAAAGTCTGATCGGCCTGTATCAAGTGTGGATCCTGTTAACAATGTATTTGAAGGCTTTCTATCATATATTGTCAACTGATGGATTTTTGTGGTCACTTTAACTTTTAATAAATATTATCAGTTTTTCCCTTTAAAAAGATGTACCATTTTATACTCTTTGCTGCCTTTTTGCTTAATTATTTCTATCTTAAGAAAATATTAACTAAAAATCTAATTACTCTATAATGATAATGCAGTATTAGAAATAGAATATTAATATATGTAAACATTGATTAAAGAATAGAGTTATAAATCAAAACAAAAAATCAAAAAGATCCTAAATTTTAACCTATTGCATGTTTGATGGATTTAATAATCATTTTCTGAAAAATTTATTCTTTATGTTCTTTCAAATACATTGATTTTTGTTTGACTTCAAAAAAATTCATCTCGGCAGAAGAATGTACATGTACACATGCGTGCACATGCATACACACGCAAACACTTTAATTTTTAAATACGTTTAGATGTATAGAAAAGTTGCAAAAATAGGGTAGTTCCCTTAACCTTTCACCCAGCTTTCCCCAATATTAATATCATATGTTGAGGTGCACATTTATCAAAACTAGGAAATTAAGGAACTTCTCTGGTGGTCTAGTGGTTAAGAATTGCCTTCCAATGCAGGGTGTGAGGGTTTGACTCCTGGTTGGGGAACTAACATCCCATGTGCTGCTGGACAACTAAACCCATTAGCCGCAACTAGAGAAACCCCTCGTGCCTCAACAAAGACTCAGTGCACCCCCCAAATGCCCCAAATAGGAAATTAACTTGACATAAAACTGTAATTGAGCCATAGGCCTTAATAAATCTTGCCAGTTTTTTCATTAATGTCTGCTTTTCGTCTGGGATCCAACCCAGGATTCCCCATTTCATTTGAGTCACACATTTCCTTCTTTTATTTTATTTTATTTTTTTTTTAAATTTTATTTTATTTTTAAACTTTACATAAAATCTGTGACAGTTCCTTAGTACTGCCTTGTTCTTGTTGACCTTAACACCCTTGAAGAGCACTGGTCAGTACTTTTGTACAATGTCTTTCAATTTGGGTTTGTTTGTTTTCTTATGCTTAGATTCAGGTGATGTATTTTTGGCAGGAAGAGAACAGAAGTGATGAGGTATTATATATCCATCGGTGCATTATGTCCACATGTCCCTCTGCTGGAGAGGTTAGTGGGGTCATTTGCTTAAGGTCATATCTGCCAGATCTCTCCACTGGACAGTTTCTAATTTTTTTCCTTTTTGATTAGTACCTTTGTCTCTCTTTCTCTTGCAGGGAGATACTTTGTGAGTACAATGAAATCCTGTTTCTTGTCATGGTTTGTCCAATGATCTTACCAACCAAAGTAATTCTGTGATTTTTGATCAAGTGGCTTTGTACTTCCATCATCCTGTCTACATTTAACAGTTGGAATATGTACTTTCAAAGAGAGCCTGTGTTTAGAACACTGAGTTTTATCTATTTTTAAAAGGGGCAGGTGACAGAGTTGATTGGAGTCATAGTGAGGAGACCAGCAAGGGCTTGTTCCCTCCTTTGTCCCAGATGTTTATTTGAAGAAATGTCTATAGTGAATGCATGGTGCTGGTTGGTGGTTTAGTTGCTCAGTCATGTCCGATTCTTTGTGACCCTATGGACTGTAGCCTGCCAAGCTCCTCTGTCCATGGGATTTTCCCAGGCAAGAATACTGAAGTGGGTTGCCATTTCCTTCTCTAGGGAGACTTCCTGAACCAGGGATCAAAACCAGGTCTCCTGTATTGCAGCAGTCTCCTGCTTTGCAGGCAGATTATGTACTCACTGAGCCACCAGGGAAGCCCCATAGTGAATGCATAACAGTGTTGTAAATATTAACAAAAATGAAGCATAAAAAAATCATACGATCATCTCAATGGATACAGAAAAAGCATTTGAAAAGATTCAATATTTGATTATGATAAGAACTTTTAACAGAGTATAAAGGGACTTTATCAACATTATAAAGGCCATGTATGACAAGCCCACAGGTAGCATATGCTTGACAGTGAAAAACTGAGAGCTTTTCCTTTAAGATCAGGAACAAGAAAAGGATGCCCACTCTCTCCACTTTTATTCAGCATAGTATTGGAAGATATAGAGCAGTTAAGCAAGAATGAGAAATAAAAAGAATCCACATTGGAAAGGGAGAAGTAAAACTCACTGTTTGCAGATGACATGATATTATATGTAGAAAACCCTGAAGACTCTACCAAAAACTGTTAGAACTAATAAATTCGGTAAAGTTGCAGGACACAAAATCAGCATATAAAAATTGGTTACCTTTCTATACGCTACTAACAAACTCTCAGAGAAATTAAGGAAACAATTCCATTTACAATTGGATCAAAAGAATAAAATCCCTAGAAAAAACTTTAACCAAGGAGGTGAAAGATCTATTTATTGAAAATGTTAATGAAGAAGACACAAATAGATAGCCCATGTTCATGGATTGGAAGAAGTAATATTGTTAAAATGTCCATACTACCAAAAGTGACCTACAGATTCAAGTCAATTACTGTCAAAATTTAAATGTCATTTTTCACAGAAATAGAACAGTTATAAAATTTGTATGGAGTCATAAAAGACCTTGAATAGTCAAAGAAATTTTGATAAGGAAGAATAAAGCAGGAATACATGCCTTCATTTCAAACCATATTACAAAGCTATAGTAATTAAAACTGTGGTATTGGCATAAAGACACAGACATAGATGAATGGAACACAATAGAGAGCTAGAAATAAACTCATGCTGCTGCTAAGTCACTTCAGTCATGTCCGACTCTGTGCGACCCATTCATGGCAGCTCACCAGGCTCTGCCATCCCTGGGATTCTCCAGGCAAGAACACTGGAATGGGTTGCCATTTCCTTCTCCAATGGATGAAAGTGGAAAGGAAAAGTGAAGTCGCTCAGTCATGTCTGACTCTTTGCAACCCCATGGACTGAAGCCTACCAGGCTCCTCCGTCCATGGGATTTTCCAGGCAAGAGTACTGGAGTGGGTTGCCATTGCATATATCATCAATTAACCGACAGCAAAGGAGCCAAGAATATACAATGGGGAAAAGACAGTCTTATTAGTAAATGGTATTGGGACAATTGTACAGCCTCAGTCAAAAGAATAAATTTGGGCCTCTAACTTACACCATACTCCCAAATTAACAGAAAATGGAATAAATACTTGAATGTAAAACCTGAAACCATAAAACTCCTAGATGAAGACAAAAGTGGTAAACTCTTTGTCACAAACCTTGGCCATGATGTTTCTGAATCTGATATCAAAAGCAGAAGCAACAAAACCAAAATAAACAATAAGGCTACATGAGACTGTCAGCAAAATGAAAAGGAAACCCACTGAATAGAAAAAATATTTCCAAATCATATATCTGATAAGGAGCTAATGCCTAAAATAGGTAAAGAACCCATACAACTCAATAACAAAAAACCAAACAGTTCTATCAAAAAATGAATAGAAGATCTGAGTAGATATTTGTCCAAAGAAGATATAAGCTGGCCAACAGGCACATGAGAAGATGCTTTACATCATTAATCATGAGGAGAATGCAAATCACAATGGGATATATCACCTCACACATTTCAGAATAGCTGTTATCAAAGAACAAATAACAAGTATTGGTGAGGATATGGAGAAAAGGGAACTATGTGCATTGCTGGTGGGAATGTAAATTGGTACAGCCACTATGGAAAACAATATGGAGATTCCTCAAAAAAATTAAACTAGAACTACCATATGGTTCATAATTCCACATCTGGGTATTTATCCAAAGATGAAAACACTGATTTGAAAAGATATGTGCACCCCCATTATCCTTGCAGCATTATTTATGATAGCCAAGATATGGAGACAACCTAAATACCCACTGATGGGTGAATGGATAACGACAAATATTTATACACACACACATACAGGTATATGTACATATTTGTGTGTTAGTCACTCAGTTGTGTCCAACACTATGACCCCATGGACAGCCCATCAGCCTCCTCTGTCCATGGAATTCTCCAGGCAAGAATACTGGAGTGGGTAGCCATTCCCTTCTGCAGGGGATCTTCCCAACCGAGGGACTGAACCTGAGTCTCCTGCATCTCCTGCACTGGCAGGAGGATTCTTTACAGTGTGCCACCTAGGGTTTGTAGTTTCAGTGGGAATGCCACTAAAGTTTCTTTTCCACTAAACTTACAGGTCAAAAATAAGGAGAATCATAAAGCGTAAAAAAGGCAGATGATTTGAAGTAAAAACACAGTATTTCTTTTCTTTTGAAAGAATTAAAGTTTTTCAAGGGCTCAAAATCCACAGATGGAACAGGAGGGGAAAACCAGATCTGAGGTACAGTTAATCACGTGTGTCTGAGAGACAGAAGTAGGTGGGGGTGCCTGTCGAGGGTTTGGTCTTCATTCTTGGTTTCCCAGTCAGTGGGGATAAACCTCTTCATTCTCCAAAGAAGAGGAGCTTTCCTGGTTTCTGAACTGGGAACCAGTGTGCACAGCCTCTTGCATACTCTTGTCATCTGCTTGACTGAGTCACTGCCCTGGGAGCCCTGGTCAAGGAAGCAGCAGCTGTGTGGAGGGGCTGGACCCCACCCCTGGGGCTGAGGGTGCACAACTCGGCTCTACCCTGGTGGGTGAAGTGCACCCAGGCTCGGAGATTTGAAGACAGATCACTGGACAGGAAAAGCAATTAAAAGCAATTTAAATTTTCTCATCTGAATGAAATTCTATAGGTTGTTTTTGGCAAAGTGGTGTGTTGCGTTAGGCTCCATGGACTCCAGTGCTCTGTAAATTAAAGAGGTTTGGGGTCATTGTGGTTTCTTCTTAAATTCCTCTTGTTGGCTTGATGCCGCTAGCAGCCGGATCCACCATGATGTGCTAATTTGGAGGGATGGAAGGGAAATTTTCCCTCCTGGTCCGCAGACTCCAACTGCCCAAGGTGTCAGCTTTATGGGTTCCCATAATGAAATTGTAAGGGGTTTGATTTCTAGGAATTTGAGTCATTTTTCTTAATTGGCACCTTCCACTTGAACACTCAGTGCTGTTTCTTTTGGCTCTATTGAGTGTTTTAAAATCTCGGTGGGGCTCATTTTGGATAATCTCTTAATGACGTTAATTTTATTTGCTATTCATATCAATTAATAATCACTTTTGAAGAAACAGTGGAGGGATGTTGAATTTATTTTAATCATCTTTCATTGGGACTAATGTTTATTATGATGTCCTCTGGCTTCCTATATAACCATCCCTTCCATAGCTTAAGTACCAGTGCCCACCTACCTCACGGGGTCCTTGTTTTGGGGATTAAATGATTTAATAGTTATAAAGTCCTTGGGACCATACTTGGCTTGTAGAGAGTGTGAGACTGATGTTTGCTAAGATAACTTCTATAGAGCCTGTTTGTGTTCCTTGTTAAAAAGTCCTTAAAACTTACATTTTCCCTAGCTAAATATTCTATTGGAAAAATCTCCCATAGTTGGGAGATGTTTTGGTGGGTATTTTCCATAGATCAGTTGCTACCACGGATCTTGCACTGGATGTGCTGATGGCGCCTCAGAGGCTACAGGTCCAAAAGCAAACTTGTCATCAGCCTCCTTTGGGGTCTGCCAGCCTGTCTTTTGAGGCACAGAGTGTCCCCTCCCCTCCTCTTGTGATCAAGACAGAAGACAGGGAATTGCTCCTGACTCATCCCTCTCCTTACATTAATCCTCTTCCTCCCCAGAGGATAATACAGCCCTCCTGTGTCAGTTTCAGCTATAGACTAATTTTAGATTCCCCTCTCTTTCTCTCTCACCCAGTCTGTCCCCTGCCTGCCAGCTCTGCTGTAGGTCCCACTAAAATCTGTGTAGGATCCTCAGATTTATCTCATTATGTTCTTGCTGTAAGCTGTAGGATACCCTTCAAGCTCTGCCTGGGATGTAGGGTTGCCTCACATGGCTATAAAGATGTGGGCAGAGATGCTGCCCCCTCCACCGGCACTTTGAGATGCCTTTCAACAGAACCTCAATAACACTCAAGCTGCTGCAGAATTCAGGAGTGGCTTCTAGAAGCCGTGAGTGTAACCAGGTTCCTTTATCATGCCCTCTCTTCCAGGCTGCACTCCTGGCAGCTGGTCTCATCTCTTTCTACCTTCAATGCCTCAGAAGCAGTACACAGGAGCTTTTCAAATGGTGGCTGGCTTTGTTTCGGGATGGATGACTCTCTGTGCTTGCTTCTGCTCTCTTCAGCTTGGTGATCTCTTCATTCTGAACCCCGTCTTCACTTTGTCTTCACTGCATGTATTTGGAGGCAGCCCTCTGAGACTGGCATTGATCAGAAGAGGCAAGTTTCTGGGAAAACAACAAATTTAGGGGTGGAAATCAGAAACTTCTCAAGGGAACAAAACTAAGGCCACCCATGAATCCTGGTACTAATTTAGAAGCATCTTTCTGACACCTAGAGTCTGTGTTTTTCATGTATATTACCTGGCACGTGTCTGTGGTAATGAACAACTTGATTCCCAGTTTATTAACCTGGAAGTAGACCTTGGATCTACTTCCCCAGAGTATCCCAAATGCCTATATGCATGGAAGACACTTAATAACTCTTCTTGGGTTTTTAAAAAATTTTTAAATTGTGGTAAATTATATGTAACATAAAATTGACCATTTTCACCATTTAGTTCAAGCAGTTAAACAGTTCAGTGGTATTGAGTACACTCATGTACTTTTGCGACTATCACCATCCACCCGTAGAACTTTTTTCATTTTCCCAAATTGAAACACTGCACCCATTAAACAATTCCCCAACCCCCCTCTTCCCAGCCCCTTGACAACCACCATTCTACTTTGAATTTGTCTACTCTGTATACTTCATTAAAAAAAATTATAGTTGATTTGGGCTTCTCTGGTGGCTCAGCGGTAGAGAATCTGCCTGCAATGCAGGAGTCATGGGTTTGATCCCTTGATCAGGAAGATCCTCTGGAGAAGGGCATGGCAACTCACTCCAATATTCTTGCCTGGAGAATCTCGTGGACTGAGGAGCTTGGCGGGCTACAGTCCATGAGGGGCAATGAGTCCAACATGACTGAAAGACTGAGTACACACACACAGTTGATTTGCAGTGTTGTGTTTATATTTCATATGAATGAAATCAGGTAGTATTTGTCCATTAAAGATGGGCTTATTTCACTCAGCATGTCTTCAAAAATCATCCATGACATAGTGTATGTCAGACTTTCTTTCCTTCTTAAGGCTTGGTGTTCCACTATATGTATAAACCTCATTTCGTTTAATCATTCATCTGTCCACGGACACGTGGGTTGCTTCCAGCTTTTGACTGTTGTAAATAATGTGCCTGTGGACAAGGGTGTGACAATGATTCTCTGAGACTCTGCTTTCAGTTCTTTTGCTCTGAATTCTTTTCAATACCCAGAAGTGGAGTTGCTTCATCAGTGGCTAATCCTATTTTTAATTTTTCATTATGGAGTTATTGCATCATGGCATTTGCAGTCTCCAAGGAAGTTATTTTCCATTACAGTTCATTGCGTCACAAACCCCAGTTGTTTCCCGAAAACCAGACTCTCTTTGCCTTTACTCTGAGCCTATGCTGCACCCCCACTGGAGGCAGCATATGTGGGGCGTGTAGGGCTCCCGGATGCATCCTGTGCCTGGGGACGGGGTGGCCCCCTGATCCTGTACTGAAGAGGCTGGTAGGAGGTAGGAGGCTCACAGTTCATTTCACTCCATACACAGGTCCATTTAGAACATAAGAAGATGACTTCTATTTAAGGAATGGAAGCTGACCCTTTAGAAATTAAAGTGAGTGGAAACACGTGGTGTGCTGGCTGAGGAGGCTTTTAGTATAGCTGTTCGGAGTGTGGTTTTCTCAAAGATTTCTTAATTGATTCATTTTTGATCTCTTCTGTTTTCACATCCCCTTTCCCAGTCCTGTATTTTTTTTTTTCCATCTGCAGAATCTCAGCTCACTTAGGGATTAACAAGTTGATGCCTTGAAAGAACTTGGGCTGGGTGGCCGCCTAAATCTTTGTGCCCAAGAAGTGCAGGAGGAGTCTGTTCTTCCCTTCCTTTCCTTGTGGATTTTGGAGAAATTCTTTGCATCTGTTTGTGTTTGGGAAGGGCCTTCTTCCCATGTATGTCATCTCCCATGACATCGGCACCAGGAGCCTGGGCGCGGTGATACCCCTCAGTTGGGAGAAAAAAATGCATGCTGGCTCCTGGGAATGTAGGCTTGACCCCCTTGTAAGGGAGTTTGTAAATAAATGGCTTCCTGTCTGGGGTTTTAAGATAATTATGCAGATTTCTCCCTTAATGAGGTTTTATTTGCTGCTGTGATTCAGCCCCTGCAGTTTTATCTCCCTTGATTTAAAAAATGGATGAGATCCAATGGGGAGTTGTTGTGAGTGGGACAGTTTTGGTTCTGCAAGATGCAAAACTTCTGGAGATGGATGATTGTAATGGCTGCACACTTATGTTAAGGCACTTAATGCCACTGAACTATGCACTGAGAAATGGTTAAGATGGTACATTTTAGGCTATGTGTTTTCCACAATTAAAAAAAATCTCTTTAAAAAAAAGCCTGGAGACTTGAATGCCCTGGGACGGATGGAAAATGTGTACAACTGAAGCCTGGAGAGTTTGTTAACATTCCTCTGTGCTTCTCAGACTATCAGGGGAAGAACTGGTCAGGGTTTTTTTTCCCAATCATGGCAAATCAGTGCTTTTCTAAAGTATAGCAAAAAGAATTAATAGAAAAGGAAAGACAAAACAATTAGATGCAATCCATTTAATAATGCGAAGATCATATGACCTTAACTGAAAGAATGAAAACAGTAAAATAAACAAAATCTAAGAGATTTTCTTAAACTCCGTGAAGGGAGGGCCCATGCACAGTGGGGGTGATTGTCAGGGGCTCCACTCTACTGACTCTCGGGAGGTCGAACACCAAGGGGCAGCTCTGGCTGCAGGGAGAGGGTCCCTTGGCCAGAGCTGGGACTGTACATGTGATCTTGACTTGGTGAGTTCCTTGGCATCTTGCCACCATGTGCGGGTGGGAAGGCTGCTCAGTTTGGTGGGTGTGCAGACGCTGAGCCATCCTTGAGAGGTTCTTTTCCTCCAGATGCCCAGACTCTTAAAGTTTGCAATGCATAGACTTTGTTCTGTTGATCAAGGAAGAATTTACCTTATACACTGCAAATTTGCTGTGGCTGACATTCCAGTACCTGAACTATCAGTCTGTGCCCCCCTCCTAAGAGCCACTTGCAGCCTGGGGACATACAGCTCCCCTGAACTCAGCCCCTGCAGGCCAGACTGGAGGGGCCCACAGGGAGGCAGCCATCTGTGTGCATAACACCAATCATTCGGTCTCTGGGCCCTGCCCTCACCTCCTGCAGCCAGGGCTGAGGTCACTGCTGGGACAGCAGGAGCTTCAGGGACAGTCGATGTCTCTCAGGGGTTGGTGTGGTTTAAAAACCCTCCCCTGAGTTTAGCTTCATTATGCCTGCTCAGCAGTTATTACTGGTTTTTTTTTTTTTTCTAAGAATTCCCTTCAAATGAGCAGTGTTTTTGCCTCTTCATTAATAATAGTTTCTCAAAACCAGCAATTCAGTGTTGTACATAAATCTAGCCTGTAATTTTCTACATTTTCTTTAATATGCAATCTTCTACTAGGATCTAGAGTTTCCCAGGAATGGTTGTACTCTCGGGGTTTTTTTTTTGGGGCGGGTGGATTTGTTCTTTTTTTCTTTTAACAAAAATAAGAATATACTGATTGGCTTCCTTTCTTAGTTCTGGGACTGTCTTCCCCCATTTCTTCATATTCACTTTCGTTTCCATGTTCTCTTCTGAAAAATGTGCTGTTTTGCTCCTTCCCCGTCTCTCCTGTCCATCTACCATGTGGAACAAGGACTTGTAGTCTTTTAATAAAGAAAAATATTGGACAAGTGTGTGTCCACGCACACCTGTGCATGTGTGTATCTGCATATGCGGACGTGCATTCTGTGGTCGTGAGCTCAGTGCAGTCCCAGGCAGCAGGTGGTACTGAAGGCGTTGAGCAGTGAGCAGCTTGATTTTTCCCTTTTGGGGGCTCTGCCTTGTTAGCTTGGAAGCAGGGGCTCCTAACACCATTTATTATTGTCTAGTTGCACAGTCCTGTCTGACATTTTGAGACCCCATGGACTGCTGCATGCCAGGCTCTCCTGTTCTTCACCATCTCCTGGAGCTTGCTTAGACTCATGTCTACATGATGGATGATGCCATCCAACCGTCTCGTTCTCTGTCACCCCCTTCTCCTCCTGCCCTCAGTGTTTCCCAGCATCAAGGTCTTTTCCGATGAGCTGGCTCTTTGGCAAAAAGGAGGCCATCACATCACAATGGGAAGCCTGTGCACTGCAACCAGAGAGTAACCCCCGCTCTCCACAGCCAGAGAAGGGCAGGCACAGCAACTAAGACCCAGCAGAGCCCAAAATAAATAAATAAAATTATTAAAAAAAAACAAAGAAAATAGATAAACAATCAGGTTGTACAGCAGAGGGAACTATATTCAGTATCTTGTAATAAACTATAATGGAAAAGAATGTGAAAAAGAATACCTCTATCTATATCTGAATCATCTTGTTGTACACCAGGAACTAGGAACACCATTGCAAATCAACTATAATTCAATAAAAAGAAATTCGATAAAATAAATTTTTATTGTGCCAGACTCTATCTTAAGACCTGGGGTAGAGCAGTGGACAAAATAAGCCAAGTTCTTGCCCTCATGATGCGTTCACCCTAGTGGCAGGCCCTTCAAGGATCAGCCAACACTGCCTGCCCACCCCTTGCCCTGCCCAGTTGCCCCGCTGATGGCCCCACCTTGCTCCCACCAGGCAGTGCTCATAGACACTGGGCCATGTTCAGAAGAGAATAGATGGTCACCTTCCTCTTGGGACACTCGTCAAGCCGCATGGTCGACCGAAGAAGGGACCCAAGATGGAGGGAAGTCAGGTCTGGTGGCCACCACCAACTCACCAGTCCAGTTGTCTCTATTCTTAACCCTGTTGACACTCTCATATTTGCCCCAACCCTCACTTCCTGCCCATCATCCCCTCTTTGGGATTTTGTTCCAGAAAACAAAGGGATATTGTAGCAGTATCCCTTTAAATGCATAAAACAAGTGTGGGCTTTTATTGCCATATAATTCCTAGTCACCCTGAGTCTCAGGTATTTTTATGAGCTCCTGGTGAGCCTTATCTGGAGGCGGCCTGCTCTGGAAGAGTCTGTTGTGAGTCCCCTTTGTCTGCAGGGCTCCTTGCATTCTCACTGAGCCCACGGGGACCAGGCTGACCAGGGGACCGGGCGACTGTGCCAGGTAGGTACATGCTGCCTTTGTGGACACCGAGAGTGTGAGGAGGAAAACCCACTTCCAGGGAAGGAGCCAGTTTGCTTGCTGCAGGGAGAAAGCTGTCATCCTTATGGAGAACACTTAGGTTGATGTTGTTTGTTCTGACCTATGCCAGGGATGGATGAAGCACAAGCTGGAATCAAGATTGCCAGGATAAATATCAATAACCTCAGATATGCAGATGACACCACCCTTATGGCAGAAAGTGAAGAAGAACTAAAGAGCTTTTTGATGAAAGTGAATGAAAATTTGGCTTAAATCTCAACATTCAGAAAACTAAGATCATGGCATCTGGCCCCATCACTTCATGGGAAATAGATAGGGAAACAATGGAAATCGTGACAGACTTTATTGTTATGGGCTCCAAAATCATTGCAGATGGTGACTGCAGCCATGAAATTGAAAGACACTTGCTCCTTGGAAGAAAAGTTATGACCAACCTAGACAGCATATTAAAAAGCAGAGACATTACTTTGCCGACAAATGTCCGTCTAGTCAAAGCTATGGTTTTTTCAGTAGTCATGTATGGATGTGAGAGTTGGACTATAAAGAAAGCTGAGCACTGAAGAATTAATGCTTTTGAACTGTGGTGTTGGAGAAGACTCTTGAGAGTCCCTTGGACTGCAAGGAGATCCAACCAGTACATCCTAAAGGAAATCAGTCCTGAATATTCATTGGAAGGACTGATGCTGAAGCTGAAACTCCAATACTTTGGCCACCTGATGCAAAGAACTGACTCACTGGAAAAGACCCTGATGCTGGGAAAGATTGAAGGTGGGAGGAGAAGGGGACGACAGGAAGAGACGATTGGATGACATCACCAACTCAAAGGACGTGAGTTTGAGTAAGCTCCAGGAGCTGGTGATGGACAGGGAAGCCTGGTGTGCTGCAGTCCATGGGGTAGCAAAGAGTCAGACATGACTGAGTGACTAAACTGAACTGACTAATGCCAGGGAAGAATTTGGAGGTGTGGAACTGGGCTTCATTTCTGACTTGATAAGTTTGGATTGACACTGTGGGGTACATTTATTTGGGGGCTTGTGTTGCGGAAGTAAGAGGGTACAGGGTGGTGGGGTTTCCCTGGCTTTCGGGGCTGGGGTAGGATTCACAGCCTGGCATCCATGCAGGCTCTTCCCAGCCAGTGCGGGTCAGGCCTGCTCATGGGTCCTCCCAGGTAGGAGCACAGAAAGATCTGATTGCTCTTTGAAGTGGCAGTTTTTCTATTCTTCGAATTCACAGTTTAGGGGAGAATTTTTTTTTTTTCATTTTTGAGCATATGGCCTTTTAAAAAAAGTCACAGTAAAATGACACACCGCATAGTTACCCATTTAAATCATGTGAAGTGTCCAGTGTGGCGGCATTAAGCACATTCACATTTTGTATGGTCATTACCACTATCCATCTCCAGAACACTTGTCATCTTGCAAAACTGAAAAACTGTACCCGTTAAACACCAGCTCCCTATTCCCACTGCCCAGTCCCTGGCCCCCACCATCCCACTTTCTGTCTCTTTGAATTTGCCTGTTTCAGAGTCCCCTGGTGAATGGACTCAAACAGTCTGTGTCTCTTTGTGACTGGCTTACTTCATTCAAGCATAATGTTTTCTGGGCTCATCTATGTTGTAGCCTGTCAGAATTTCATTCCTGATAATGCAGTTTTACAATGGTTGTTTTGTTTTGCCAGTGCAGATAAATGTTCATATATTAATTCTGCTCTGAAGAACCAGAAACTCATATTAAAAGAAGTTCCAACATGTTCTTTTGTTGTTACCAACGGGCTGGTGCGTTAGTGAGGGCCAGCCCCACCCCTGGGGTCTGGTGGTGGGGAGGCCTGGCCTCATGGCCTGACCCACAAGCAGTTAGGAAGCCCTCCCACATGTGGCATCCATCAGGAACTGCTTTTTGAGATCTGCTTTCAGTGGGGGGCTGCTGTAGGCTGAGGGAGAAGCTAGGGGCTTGGTAAGGCCTGGCTTTGCGGCTGGGGTCAATCCGGTGAGCCCCTTGGATGGTTGATCCTGGAAAGAAGGAAAGCAGGAAAGTGAAGAGCTCTGAGAGGGAATGAGAGGTTTACTTCCCTTAGGGATAGGTAAGGATAGAACACTGAATATTCTGCTTTGGCTTAGAAGTGCTTTCTCCCATGTAGGAAATAATTAGATAAAGAAAACACTAGGAAAACTTTTGGAAAGATTGCTTCTTCACCATTCTCTGTATTTTTGTACATCCCAGTCTCTTAGTTATCTCAGAGTACATAGAATGCCAATCCACCATTTTGGGATTGTTTTTTTCCATGACCATTGGAGGTAGCCTTGCCAGTTTGGAGGAGATCCCGTTCTATTCAGGCCTTGGCATTATCATTTGTTGTGGAGGAGAAAGTGCAGATGGCCCTGGAGCTGGCACCTTGAGCTGGGTGGAGCCCTTGTGAGTTAGTTCATCTCCCTGAGCCTCAGGTTCTGTGTCTGCAAAATGGGCATGACAACCCCATCATGTGGGTTAAAGTGTTGGGACTTGTTGAAGGAGTTGAGGGAGGGACTCTGTGCAGAAGGTCTCTTTTCAAGTGTCTTTAGCACTCCTGGCCTGATGTTCTAGACTCAGCTGGTGGCACCTGCCACAGGTACAGATGACCTCTTTCACACAGGAGCAGTGGAAGAATCAAGCTCTTCCTATGCCTCAGGTTGAGAAATGTCAGAGCATTTTTATTTTTAACTCTCTGCAGAAGTAGATAATATATTCAACATTTGAAATCACAAAGAGCTTTTCTGCCTGTTGGAGAACCTAGAATATAGTTCTAAGTTGGAGGGAAATTAAGCCAATGAGGTCATTGTAGGTTTGGTTACATTTGAAGCAACTCATAAACTGTCTCTTAGTTGCCTGAGTTTTTTTTTTACTTTCAGGAGGTATCTGAAACACTCCCACAAACACTTAGCATGCAGGTTTACATTTCCAATGGGTATAGTTTAATTTATACTGGATATACTATGTAATTTATCTATTTATATATACCATGTAATTTATACCATCCTTATTTATAGTATAGTCTGAATTTCAGATGGGTTTAGTTGGGGCTCAAGAAAAACAATTAGATGTGAGTTTTTGTTTCTTTAATTGAATAAGAGAAAAATTAGAGAAATCAGAGGTGATGCCTTGAGAGCCTTTGTGCCCCTATGATTAGCCCGTGTGTGATCAGTAAAGCAAAAGGGCTTATGCGTGGTGCAGTTTCCTGACTTATACATGGAAAACCCATAGCTTTTCTTTTTCATCTGCCTGGAAAAGGGATTTACAATCCAGTACTTGATTAAACGGTGTGTTTTTTTAATTTCAAGAGTCTTGCTTCTTAGTTGCTCTTTAATTAATAACGGATTCCCTTCTTTAAAAATACATGTGCATTCTTGACTTGAAAGGTTTTTTTTTTTTTTGCCTCCAAGAATGTCCCTCTGTTTTTATAGGATTGAGGTGCAAAGTGGGTGCAGTTGCAGTGACTCTTTGGGGACCATGATTTTAGGATAGAGGTGAGGGGTGACGAGAGGGATCTCTCCATCCCCGCCCCTCCCCAGCCTCCAGCCCCTCAAGCTCTGAGGGCAAAATGGACCCCTGATCTCAAAGCAGCTGTGCCTTCTGGCCACAGGGTGCCCTAGCCTGCGTGGAGCTGGAAGTCCGGAGGGAAGTGGGGTGCAGCAGGGCTACACGAGCTCACTTCAGGGGTCTGTGGCCAGGCCCGATGGCGGCGCTCGGTCCTTCCGCCTTAACATCTTCTAGGGGATACAGGTGTCTCAGGGACCCGTTGGTTGCTGCGGCCGCCTTACACACTTCCTTCTTCTTCTGTGTGGTACGGGGCACTCCAGACCCTGTACCCCTGTCGCACACGTATCCTCATCTCAACTCCGTATCTCTGGCTTATCTGGAGCCCTGGCCGATAAAGTGCTGGGGCTGATTCCCTCCTCTGCAACTGTCGCTCAGGCTGACTAATCTCCCTGGTGGGAGAACCACCAGCTTAGGGGCTGGATGCTTCTGGTCTCTAGGTACTTAGAGATTAATGTTTCACTAAGTTATCAAGGCTGCATTCACAGGTCACCATAGATTTTATACTTCTGTAAGCTTAATTCTCTTGCTGTTGGCTTCCTGGTGTGTGTGTGTGTGTGTGTGTACTGCATGCCTGTGTGTGATTTCCTGGTGTGTGTGTGGCATATGTGTGGCTGTGAGTGTATGTGTGTATGTGTGTAGTTTCCTGGAGTGTGTGTGTTTGTGTGTATGGTTTCCTGGAGAATGTGTGTGTTTATGTGTGTGTTTGGGTAGTTTTCCTGGAGTTTGTGTGTGAGTGTGTCCATGGGGGTGTGTGTAGTTTCCTGGCATGTAAGTATGTTGGGGTCAAGGTGTCAGTGGTTAAAGGCAGAGTTTGGGGGGGCCTTTGGGGGGCCTGGTCTCAGATGGATACCTCAGCCTCCCTGCCCTTCTATCCCTGAATGGGGGAGGGTCTTCCCAGCTGCCCCACCCCCTCAGCCCTGCTGACTTCTTTGCTTCTAAGCAGGCCCATTTCCCAGGTATAACCTGTTCGCTGTTTACACTCATGTGTCCCTGACGAGCTGCACCTGGGCATGTGGAGGAGGCAGCGTCCCAGCCTCCGGTCACACGTGCATTGAGCACCTTATCCCAAGACCCTGCTCTCCCCTCTGCACCCAGATGTTTACAGACCCCCAGGTCCGTCTCCCCTGCGGTGCCTGCAGCCCCCTCGCAGAGGCTGTCAGCACACGCGCCCACTTTATCTCCCTGATTAATTCTCATGGATCCTTCCCCGCCGTCGCTGCACCCAGGCCTTTCTGGTGGGATTTATCGCTTGGGTCCTCTCTCATAGCAGTGTGCTCCCATGGGCTGGTTTTGGGGGGGATGCGAGTATCCTGCCCACAAATCCCTGAGGGAGCTGTAAGGGACTTGGCCTCACGATGCGGGTAGCTCCTGGTGGCTGTGTGACTTGGAGAGTGAGGGGCAGCTCTGCCTTCTCAGTTGCCCTCCTTGTTCAGAAAGCTGCTCCTGCTGTTGCTTCTTGAGCAGCACAGAGTGACCAGGGGCAAGACTAGGGAGAAGAACCTTGGGGCACATGGCCTGCAGGGGTCCCAGATCTCCCCCAGCCTTTCCAGAGGCCTTAGGTGGAGGCAGGGTCCCACGGCAGGGCGAGTAGGTGCCACTCCCCGTGTGGCTTGGTACCTGGTCTCTGCCAGTTGGCTGGGGAGGTAGATGCTGTTTCCTGAAAGGGGAGATAAATTCAGCTTTGTAAACAGCCCTGTGTCCTTGGAAACTGCTGCAAGAATTCATGAGTTAAGGGCACCTGAGTAAACGGCCCTCTTGCTGGTAGGTCCCTGGCCCAGGCCCCCTGGTGAAAGGGGGCTCTGTTACACAGGTGAGTGGGTTTGCCACATCCAACCAGGGGTCCACATTGTCACATGTAATTTACACTTTAGGAAAGTTGAAGTGAACTTAAGCGTGGGCTCTTTGGGACCTTTCGGGCTTTGGATGCTAGCTCTTCCTTCATGTTTTGTATAATGTTTAATCATTCAGGTTTAATATCCTGGGTCTCACTGTCCATCTGTGAAAGGAAAACCACTTTTCCCCCGACGGGGGTGTGATAGGGTCGAGTCCCAGCACACTGCCAGCTCCTTGGTGTTGCCTGCTGTCATCACTGGGGTCTTTGAGTGGGCCACGATCGCTTTTCCTCTGAGGGCAGTTCGTAAATGGACCATTTATAGAGAAGAAACTGACACGGGATACATCACCAGACGCGCATAGACAGCCATTTGGGACATCCTTTCCAGAAGTAGTGACCGTGATGGTGAGGCCTAAGGGATCCAAGGGTCTGGGGGCCCAGTTGTGGTAGGGTGTCCATGTGGCCTGTCTGTCATTTCCCTCCATCTTCGAGCATCTCCTCCTTACTGTTTGTGGCTTCCAGGCACCAGGGCTGCTCCTTCTGTAACCACAAACACATGTGTGGATACGGTGATGCAGACCAGGACACGTGGCATCTTCAGGATGGGAACTCTCCGTGTGTCAGCTGGGTCCACCTCTAGGCTTCCTCCTGACCCCTGTCTTGGAGCCTTGGAGTGGAAGTCCTAGGCCTTGAGTGTTCTCATCTAGAAAGAGTCATAAGGTTCTGAGTGAGCTGGTCCTCCCAGAGTTGCTCCCAGGCAGGACCCAGCAACTGTCCAGCCCAGATGCTCCTATCTCTGGGCTCTGGGGAAGCCTGTTGTCTACCCACAGTGGGCTCCTCAAGCTCACCCCACTTCTGGGACTCCACACCTTTGACAAGGTAGTTCCCTCTACCTGGAATTCGTCCAAAATCCTGCTCATGGGTCTGAGTACTGCTCCACATGGCTTCCTGCATTTATCTCTTGAAAATTTCCTGAAGTGTTGGAATTTTGCACTACTTTTTAGTGTGGGGCAGGGGGGTCCAGCCATGGGACTATTTATACCATTTATTAGCCCTAAGACCTCTGCAGTGCCTTAGAGTAGGGCATGCCAGGAGATCTCGATTACCTTCTTCCTCTTTAAATGAGCTGTGTTACCCCAAGAGAGGGTCTGAAGAGAGCAGTGGAGGGTGGTGGAGCCCAGCGGTGTTTGCTGGGGGCTGGCCAAGCAGAAAGCAGGCCTGTCAGGAGTGATTAAAGAGCCCAGTGTTAGAAAAGAACAAGCCTTTATGTTAGTGGTAAAATGATTAGGAAGTCATAAGAAAAATGCAGGTTTGGACAGAACATTGTTTTGTTTAATCAGTTCTAAGTCCAAAAGGAAAAAGAAAAAGGACCCTTAGAAGTCATTTAAAAAGAGATTACAGCATGCACGGGAACGTTTTCCACCTAGCTTACAGGTTTAAACTTTCGAGGGAAGGGGCCAGACAAGTCTCTGTTCCTGGCTGTGTTCCTCTTTCTTCAGAGGAGGCCGTTTCTTTAATGGGAACTGGAAGCAGAGGGTGGGTGAGAAGCAGACGGGTGTGAGCAGAAAGTGTCGCCTGGTGCTCGCAGTTTTGTCTGCTGCACATAATCCACTTGGGTCAGATCGTCCCGGAAGCCAAAGGGAGAAACCTGGAGTGTGATCACCGTGCAAGGAGAAAGGAGAACTGAAGGAGAGTGAATCCTATTGGTTTTAAAGCAGTGTTGTTTCTGAAGGTAAACCTGATGGAGACAGAATTGTGGAGGAACAGGGGGTCCAAGGTTCAGTCAGAGACAAAGTCGAGGGCTACGAATATGCCCAATGGAGCAGCACTGTCGGAGCCCAACAGAGTAGCCTGATGCTGTTTTTTTGTATAGACTATAGTCGGACATGACTGAAGCGACTTAGCAGCAGCAGCAGTATAGGATATAGACTGCTTGAAGGGCCTTTCTGGAGGGAGGAAGGCAGAGAGATTTAGGGAAACCTCTTTAATAATGAGTCCTAATTTCACTTGGACCCTTTGACTTTTACTGTTGTTTGCAACACTATGACATTTGTGAAAAATGGAGGCTTGCTTGAATATTCTTAAATGACTTGTGCTGTGTGTACTTAGTCACTCAGTTGTGTCTGACTTTTTGCAACCCCATGGACTGTAGCCCACCAGGTTCCTCTGTCCATGAGGATTCTCCAGGCAAGAATACTAGAGTGGGTTGCCATGCCCTCCTCCAGGGGATCTTCCCGACTCAGGGATCAAACCCAGGTCTCCTGCTTTACAGGCAAATTCTTTACTGTCTGAGCCACCAGGGAAGCCCAAGAATACTGGAGTGGGTAGCCTATCCCTTCTCCAGGGGATCTTCCCCACCCAGGAATCAAACCAGGGTCTCCTGCATTGCGGGCAGATTCTTTACCAGCTGAGCTACCAGGGAAGCCCAGATGATTTGAAAAGGGTTAATGCTTGACTCACTCCAGTACTCTTGCCTGGAAAATCCCATGGATGGAGGAGCCTGGTAGGCTGCAGTCCATGGAGTCGCTGAGGGTCGGACACGACTGAGCAACTTCACTTTCACTTTTCACTTTCATGCATTGGAGAAGGAAATGGCAACCCACTCCAGTGTTCTTGCCTGGAGAATCCCAGGGACGGGGGGGCCTGGTGGGCTGCCGTCTATGGGGTCGCACAGAGTCGGACACGAGTGAAGTGACTTAGCAGCAGCAGCAATGCTTGACTGATATGCTAGCAGTCTCAGCTCTTCCCTGATAAGAAGTACTGGCACGGTGCTGTTGTTGATGGACAGGTCTTCTCTGTGTCACCATGAGCTCAAATGATTGAGTAGAGGGACAGTGGTTTTGTTTGTTTGTTTTGTTTAGGTGATTTTATATTTTAGAGCAGTTTTAGGTTCACAGCAAAACTGAAGGGAAGACACAGAGATTTCTATATTCCTCCTGCCCCCACTTATACATAGCCTCTCACCTTATCAGAGTGGTGTATTTGTTACATTTGATGAACCTGCACTGACACATCACAAAGTCCATTGTTTATATTAGGGTTTGCTCTTGGTGTCGCATATTCTATGATGGTTACATTCTATGATATGTAACCATCATTATAGTATCATATAGAATAGTTCTGCCCTAAAAACCCTCTGTACTCTATCTGTTCATCCTTCCCCCATCCCTAACACCTGACAACTACTGATCTTTTAACTGTCTCCATAGTTTGGTTCTTCCAGAATTGTCATAGTATTGAAATCATTCAGTATGTAGCCTTTTCAAATTGGCTATTTTCACTTAGTAATATGTGTTTAAGTTTCCTCCATGTCTTTTCTTGGCTTGATAGCTCATTTCTTTTTAGTGCTGAGTGATGTTCCATTTTCTGGATGTACCACAGTTTATTTACCCATTTACCTACTAGAGGACATTTTGGTGGCTTCTGAGTTTTGGCAATTATAAACCTGCTGTAAACTTTGCGCAGGTTTTTGTGTGGACATAAGTTTTCAGTTCAGTTGGTAAGATATCAAGGAACATGATTGCAGGATCAAATGGTAAGAGTATGTTTAATAAAAAAACTGTCAGACAGTCTTCCAAAGTGGTGTACCATTTTGCATTCCCACCAGCAATGAATGGCTGTTCCTACTCTACCACATCATTGCAGCGTTTGGTGCTGTTGGTGTTTTGTAGTCAAATGCTGTACACCTGAGCTACACCCCCTGCCACAGTGTTCTGAACAGGAAGAATTTTCAGTGAAGGTTGAGTATCCTTAAAAGGAATGGAAAGGACAGACTTTCCTTTCACCCCCCAGGAATAACATTGGAAATGCCCAGGACATCCAGTGTTTCTAACCAAGGTCTTGGGCATATTTTGGGCACCTACAAATTCTCTATGGGAATTTTCAAGTTTTGTGCTTTTCTGTTCAGTGACAATCTCATCTAAAATCGGTGTTAGCCAGTTAGTAAATGTACATGTTATGATGTGAGTGAAGATCAGATTAGCCTGAGGCACATTGTGCAAATGAAATGAAGATAGGAGATGAGGGACAGAACACTGGAATGTGTAAGGAAGAAATTTTGTGGTAGAGGGAGGGATGGTGCAAAGGCCCTGCAGCTGGAACAAGCTTGGCACATTTGAGGAGTAAGTAGTGTGGCTGGAGGCGGGTGTCAGAGGAGTAGGGCTGGGCTTCATAGGGCCTTGCAGGCCATAGTGGGAATTTACATTTTATTCTGTGTACACTGGGAAGCTTTGAGCAGAGGAAAGTTGTTATCTGGTTTTCAGTTCAGTTCAGTTCAGTTGCTCAGTCGTGTCCGACTCTTTGCAACCCCATGAATCGCAGCACACCAGGCCTCCCTGTCTGTCACCAACTCCCGGACTTCACTCAGACTCACGTCCATCGAGTCAGTGATGCCATCCAGCCGTCTCATCCTCTGTCGTCCCCTTCTCCTCCTGCCCCCAATCCCTCCCAGCATCAGAGTCTTTTCCAATGAGTCAACTCTTCGCATGAGGTGGCCAAAGCACTGGAGTTTCAGCTTTAGCATCATTCCTTCCAAAGAAATGCCAGGGCTGATCTCCTTCAGAATGGACTGGTTGGATCTCCTTGCAGTCCAAGGGACTCTCAAGAGTCTTCTCCAACACCACAGTTCAAAAGCATCAATTCTTCAGTGCTCAGCCTTCTTCACAGTCCAATTCTCACATCCATACATGAACACAGGAAAAACCATAGCCTTGACTAGACGGACCTTTGTTGGCAAAGTAACGTCTCTGCTTTTGAATATGCTATCTAGGCTGGTCATAACTTTCCTTCCAAGGAGTAAGCGTCTTTTAATTTCATGGCTGCAGTCACCATCTGTAGTGATTTTGGAGCCCCCAAAAATAAAGTCTGACACTGTTTCCACTGTTTCCCCATCTATTTCCCATGAAGTGATGGGACTGGATACCATGATTTTCATTTTCTGAATGTTGAGCTTTAAGCCAACTTTTTCACTCTCCACTTTCACTTTCATCAAGAGGCTTTTGAGTTCCTCTTCACTTTCTGCCATAAGGGTGGTGTCATCTGCATATCTGAGGTTATTGATATTTCTCCTGGCAATCTTGATTCCAGCTTGTGTTTCTTCCAGTCCAGCATTTCTCATGATGTACTCTGCATATAAGTTAAATAAGCAGGGCGACAATATACAGCCTCGATGTACTCCTTTTCCTATTTGGAATCAGTCTGCTGTTCCATGTCCAGTTCTAACTGTTGCTTCCTGACCTGCATACAGATTTCTCAAGAGGCAGGTCAGGTGGTCTGATATTCCCATCTCTTTCAGAATTTCCCACAGTTTATTGTGATCCACACAGTCAAAGGCTTTGGCATAGTCAATAAAGCAGAAATAGATGTTTTTCTGGAACTCTCTTGGTTTTTCAATGATCCAGAGGATGTTGGCAATTTCATCTCTGGTTCCTCTGCCTTTTCTAAAACCAGCTTGAACATCAAGAAGTTCACGGTTCACGTATTGCTGAATCCTGGCTTGGAGAGTTTTGAACATTACTTTACTAGCATGTGAGATGAGTGCAATTGTGCGGTAGTCTGAGCATTCTTTGGCATTGCTTTTCTTTGGGGTCAGAATGAAAACTGACCTTTTCCAGTTTTGTGGCCACTGCTGAGTTTTCCAAATCTGCTGGCATATTGATTGCAGCACTTTCACAGCATCAGCTTTCAGGGTTTGAAATAGCTCAACTGGAATTCCATCACCTCCACTAGCTTTGTTCGTAGTGATGCTTTCTAAGGCCCACTTGACTTCACATTCCAGGATGTCTGGCTCTAGGTCAGTGATCACTCCATCATGATTATCTGGGTCGTGAATATCTTTTTTGTACAGTTCTTCTGTGTATTCTTGCCACCTCTTCTTGATATCTTCTGCTTCTGTTAGGTTCATACCATTTCTGTCCTTTATCAAGCCCATCTTTGCATGAAATGTTCCCTTGGTATCTCTAATTTTCTTGAAGAGATCTCTAGTCTTTCCCATTCAGTTGTTTTCCTCTATTTCTTTGCATTGATGGCTGAGGAAGGCTTTCTTATCTCTTCTTGCTATTCTTTGGAACTCTGCATTCAGATGCTTATATCTTTCATTTTCTCCTTTGCTTTTCTCTTCTCTTCTTTTCTCAGCTATTTGTAAGGCCTCCCCAGACAGCCATTTTGCATTCTTGCATTTCTTTGCCATGGGGATGGTCTTGCTTCCTGTCCCCTGTGCAATGTCACGAACCTCAGTCCATAGTTCATCAGGCACTCTATCTATCAGATCTAGGCCCTTAAATCTATTTCTCACTTCCACTGTATAATCATAAGGGATTTGATTTAGGTCATACCTGAATGGTCTAGTGCTTTTCCCTACTTTCTTCAATTTAAGTCTGAATTTGGTAATAAGGAGTTCATGATCTGAGCCACAGTCAGCTCCTGGTCTTGTTTTTGTTGACTGTATAGAGCTTCTCCATCTTTGGCTGCAAAGAATATAATCAATCTGATTCCAGTGTTGACCATCTGGTGATGTCCATGTGTAGAGTCTTCTTTTGTGTTGTTGGAAGAGGGTGTTTGCTATGACCAGTGCATTTTCTTGGCAAAACTCTATTAGTCTTTGCCCTGCTTCATTCTGTATTCCAAGGCCAAATTTGCCTGTTACTCCAGGTGTTTCTTGACTTCCTACTTTTGTATTCCAGTCCCCTATAATGAAAAGGACATCTTTTTTGGGTGTTAGTTCTAAAAGGTCTTGTAGGTCTTCATAGAACCGTTCATTTTCAGCTTCTTCAGTGTTACTGGTTGGGGCATAGACTTGGATTACTGTGATATTGAATGGTTTGCCTTGGAAACAAACAGAGATCATTCTTTTGTTTTTGAGATTGCATCCAAGTACTGCATTTCGGACTCTTTTGTTGACCATGATGACTACTTCATTTCTTCTGAGGGATTCCTGCCCGCAGTAGTAGATATAATGGTCATCTGAGTTAAATTCACCCATTCCAGTCCATTTCAGTTCGCTGATTCCTAGAATGTCAACATTTACTCTTGCCATCTCTTGTTTGACCACTTCCAATTTGCCTTGATTCATGGACCTGACATTCCAGCTTCATATGCAATATTGGTCTTTACAGCATCAGACCTTGCTTCTATCATCAGTCACATCCACAGCTGGGTATTGTCTTTGCTTTGGCTCCATCCCTTCATTCTTTCTGGAGTTATTTCTCCACTGATCTCCAGTAGCATATTGGGCACCTACTGACCTGGAGAGTTCCTCTTTCAGTATCCTATCATTTTGCCTTTTCATACTGTTCATGGGGTTCTCAAGGCAAGAATACTGAAGTGGTTTGCCATTCCCTTCTCCAGTGGACCACATTCTGTCAGATCTCTCCACCATGACCCGCCCATCTTGGGTTGCCCCACGGGCATGGCCTAGTTTCATTGAGTTAGACAAGGCTGTGGTCCTAGTGTGATTAGATTGACTAGTTTTCTGTGAGTATGGTTTTATGTTTAAAAAAAACACCCTCCCCAAGATCAGAGTGAGAAGGAACAGGAGATGGAGCTCAGTTCTGCCTTTCTGCAGGTGGTGGGCAGACAGCTTAGGCACCCCCAAGCTTCCTGCTCCAGCTCCCAGCCTGTAACTGTGATGGAGCTCTCTTTCGTCATTAGGTTATCTCTCTGACCTGGCTATGTCACAAGAGACCCATTAAGTCTAGAGGACAGAGAGGAAATCAGGACTCAAACTGTGAGGAGAACTTGGTGTGTGTGTCTGGCTTTGAAGATGGAGGGGACCACGTGGCGAGGAATGTGGACAGCTTCTAGAAGCTGAGAGCGACCCAGCCCACAGCCAGCAAGAGAATGGATGCTTCTGTTCTACAGATGCAAGGAATGAAGCCAGAGGACAACTCAAGTAGCCCAGAGTCACTAGAAAGGAACACGGATCTTGCTAGCACCTTGTTTTCAGCTTTGTAAGACCCTGAGCTGAGAACCTGCCACGCCATGCTTGGACCTCTCATCTACCAAACTGTAAGCTCATCAGAGAGTGGTGTTTTAAGCCTCTAAATTTATGGAAAATTTGTTGTGCAAGCAGGAGAAATATCCTGAATCCAGATGCCTTCTCAGCATTTGAAAACAAAGATGCAAAAATCCTATGTAGAATTTAGCAAATAAGACCTGGCATTATGTTAAATGAGCAATAATAAAAATAGTTTTTCCTAGGAATTCTAGGATGATTTGTCACTTAAAAAATCCACATTTACAGAGAGTTAAGCTAAGTGAAAGTCACTCAGTCATGTTCAACTCTTTGCGACTCCATGGACTATACAGTCTATGGAATTATCCAGCCCAGAATACTGGGGTGGGTAGCCTTTCCCTTCTCCAGGGTAATCTTCCCAACCCAGGGATCGAACCCAGGTCTCCCACATTGCAGGCAGATTCTTTACTAGCTGAGCCACAAGGGAAGCCAAAGAATACTGGAGTGCATAGCCTGTCCCTTCTCCAGTGGATCTTCCCGACCCAGGGATCAAACGGGGGTCTCCTGCATTGCAGGTGGATTCTTTACCAACTGAGCTATCAGGGGAGCCCTTTACAGAGTAGAGGGGGAAAGTAATCTCAGTCGATGCTACAAATGCTTGTGCTAAATTTCAGAATTCTTTGCTGATGAAACAATGAAAAAAATAGGCTTGGATTACTCAATAAAAGGAATCTTTTAGAAACCATACATGAGTATTATATTTCGAGTACAACATTTGAAAGTCAGGCACAAGAAATGGATGCTACAGTGCTGTTCAGGAAATCCCAACCAACATGATGATTGAGAGAAAAATGGGAGAAAGCTGTCATTAGTAGGTTATATACATGTTCATCAGGAAAATTCAAGAGAATCTCCTGACAAGTATTAATACCAAGGAGACAATCTAAGAAAGGGACTTCCCTTGATGGTCCAGTGGTTAAGACTCCTTGCTTCCAATGCAAGGGGTCAAGGGGTTTGATGCCTGATTGAGGAACTAAGATTGTCCATGCCACTTGGTATGGCCAAAAAGAGAGGACATTAAAAAATTAAAGCATTCAAGTATTTTGGGACTTCCCAAGTATTCCAGTGGCTAGGACTCTGCGCTCCCAATGCAGGGAGCCTGGGTTCAATCCTTGGTCAAGGAAGTAGGTCCTGCATACTGCAACTAAAACATCCTGCTGCTGCTGCTGCTAAGTCGCTTCAGTCATGTCTGACTCTGTGCGACCCCATAGACGGCCACAGCAAAGATCGAAATTTTCGCAAGCTGCAATTAAGACCTGTGCAGCAGAACAGATAAATAAATATTAAAAAATAATAACTCTGTTATGAAAACCAAAAACAAAAAAACTAAAGAAAACAAGATGACTGAATGAGTTAACATAGAAAACTCATCCACTTCCTGATACATCATGAATGACCCTATTAGAACAAAACCAAAAACAGTAAAACACCTAGAAATACATCTAGTAAAAACTGTGCAACATCCATGAAAGGAAAACCATAAACGTTCTTAACAGATCCCCAAAGAAGATCCAAATGAAAGGAGAAACTGTTATCATCTAGGAAATCTCAGTTCTGTTCAAATGTCAGTAGTCCCCAGCCCCAGCCTCCTCACCCCCATGCCCTCCTCCACTCCCCAATTCCCCCCAGACCCAGGCCCCCACCCCCAGCCCCGCCCAAATACTGTCTCAATTCAATGCACTGTTAACCAACCTCCCCCAAAGGCTTTTTCATCAAACTCAACAAGCTGATTCTAAAATTCACGTGGACGTGCAAAACCTAAAAGCAATTATGACTACTGAAAGTTAACAATAAAAGTGGGGAGGTTATCTTACTAGATATCAAGACCTCATCCAAGGCTTAATAATTAGAGTTGTGTGATATTGACACAGGAATAGACAAGTGCTATGAGCTGAATTATGTTCCCTCTGAAGTTTGTATGCTGAAGTTCTAACCCCCAGGACCTGAGTGTGACTGTATTTGGAGGTAGGGTCTTCAAAGAGGTGACGCAGTTAAAATGAGGTCATTAGGGTTGAGCCCTAAACCAGGTCAACTGATGTCCTTAAAAGGAGAGGAAATCAGGACACGGGCAAAGAGAAGCCCATGTGAAGACATAGGGAGAAGACTGTCTGTAAGCCAAGGAGACAGGCCTCAGGAGAAATCAACCCTGCACACATCTTCAGCTCAGACTTCTGGCCTCCAGAACTGTAAAAAAATGAGTTCCTGTTATTGAAGCCCACCAGACTCTGGGACTTCGTTACAATAGTCCTGGAGTACTAATACAATAACCTAGTAAGAAAACTGAAGATCCAAAAAACTGAGCCATGTCTGTGTGAACTAAATTTAATATAAAGATGCTAGGCTGCTGGGTATTCATTTGGGGAGAATAGCTCTACCCTCACCATTCACAAAAATGAATTTAAGATGGAGTATTGACCCAAAAGATTAAAGAAGGGCATATAAGAGGTTAACTTTGTAACCTTGCCCTGAAACATCTTCTCGGTGGAAAAAAAAAAGCTGCGTGGGAGAAGATTCCTACATTCTTTATGTGTAGCATTATCATTCCATAGTGTAGATATCTTTAAGTAAGTGATTTCTTCTTTTATTTTTCTGAGAAAATCTTGCACTTTAAAGTCTGTTGTATTGGGTGCTTATTGTGGGGGAAGGAAGCCAGGCTAAGGAGGAGGGGACTGGTGAGACCCCTTTTGGGAGGGTGGAGGGCTCACGCAGTGCTGTGAGGGATGAGGTGCTTTGTTTGAGAACCACTGAAATCCTGGCATGTTCTTCCAGGTCACATTCATGGCACAGCCAGCGTCAGCATTTCTTCATAAGCCCTCACTGTAAACCGTGTATGTCAGGCATAGAGTCATGGTGTTTACCCCAAAACATACAAGAAAAATGGCTCTTTGGAAAAAGGGGATCCTGTTTCTGTTGGAAGAGCCGTGGCATCATATTAATGGACTCAACGTGTGTGAGCATCCGTCTCTGACCAACATTCACTTGTGGTCAGTTGTCTTTTTCGGTTTGTGAAGCTCAACCGTGTTCTGTGAGTTGTAGTTACAAAGTCGGTGCAGAAGGTCTAGATCGAAGGAGAACACAGGCAGGGCTTCCGGGGAAGCCCTGATGGAACCCTGGGATGCTGGAGCACTTGGGTTTGCTTTCTGGATGGGGGTGTGGAGAAACTGGTGCTGGTTCTAATGGCTTGTCATGAGAGAAGTCTGAAAGGGTGGGGGGCACTCTGCCCCTAGGAGTGATGTGGCTCTGTTGTCCCAAAGGACAGACTCCCTGCTTGAGCCCGAGCACAGCTCCCAGGGGGAGAGTGTCTCTGCTCACAGATGTGTCCTTGCCCATCCTGTCCTCATCCCCAGAAGTGGCCTTTGAATTGTTCTCTGGCCCCTGATTTTTCTCTTCTGGCTTTTCTTCCAAGATACTGAGGAAAAGAGTTTATTTCCATTCTCTAAGAAAAGAACAATCTGAGTAAAGACCGACAGACTCACCCTGGGCTTTTACTGCTCACGCAGCTGAAGTCACTGCCCCCCTGGGGTGTAGCTTGACCGGGCCGGCCGTGTAGGAAGCAGAGCCAGCCAGTCCTGTCTGCTCTGCCTGGGGCTGGCTGGCCTGGAGCCTTGGCCGCGGTAACAGTGACTCCCACCCCAGCATCCATCCAGAATTCTCAGGGGCTCAGGCCAGAATGATTCTGGAACGTGTCCGGTACACGGGGGTTTCCTGTGTGGGTCAGCCATAAAACACCCATTTCTCACTCTGACGGCCCCTTAAAGAGCCAAGGTGCATGAAAGTAGAGTTTAAATTTGAGTGCTAAGTTTTCAGACTTTAAGAAATTTCTGAGTCAGCCTTTGTGAAGACAGTCTTTGGGCCCAGTTTCAGGGAATTAGTATGTTTCATGCAGTTTTCAAGTCTGACATTGGCCTTGATGTTTTTAGTAAGCCTGTCTTCTGGTCAGAGAGGCGGGATGTCTGTCCAAAATTCTCGGAGCAGCAGATCCAGTGCTCAGGTCTCCTGACCTGGCCACAGCAAGCACATCAGCTGCATATTAGAATTTTCTTCAGCTCTCTATGGGGTGACTTGCATAATGTGACCTTCACGATGCCTGATGTGCTGGGTGGTCCCGTAGTTGTCTGGCCTCCTAAGGCTTGGGCTTGGGCCCACCATTGCCAGCCTCAACTCTGCAGGCAGGGGCTGCAAATTCAGCCTCAGGTGTTAACAGGCTCAGGAAGGGCCTTGGGCCTATTGAGTCACTCCACCAGTCTTGCTGGAGAGGGTTCAAGGTTTAGTATTAGCTAGATGTGGAGGAGCGAAGTGCCAATCTCTCTTTTATTACATGATCTCTTTTCCAAGTGGAGTTATCCTGTGATGGGTTATTTTTCCAAGGGGTTGTTCAGACTCAGTGAAGAGCAAAGAAAAATGAACAGTTAATGTAAAATGT
This sequence comes from Bubalus kerabau, assembly GCF_029407905.1. Lineage (NCBI taxonomy): Eukaryota > Metazoa > Chordata > Mammalia > Artiodactyla > Bovidae > Bubalus > Bubalus kerabau. The sequence continues at coordinate 153,333,043 of NC_073627.1, forward strand.
TAAAAAGTGGCAAAAGAAACCCAGCAAGCCACTTGGTGACGGCCTGTGGGCAGGAGATAGTGGGGAGGGTCTCTTCCCTATCAGTGCTGGGAGCTAGAGAGTCATTAGCCTCGAGGAGGCCCTTTTCTGTCTTTGGTCTGCAGCAACTCCTCTCCTGGTGGCCACTGGTTTCTCCTTGCTAATTTAGCCTTTATTTTCATGGCCAGACACTCCTGTTGTCTTGCTACTTCTGAGCAGTGGCCTCGGGCTTAACCCACATCAGAGAGCAGTCTAGGATGTCTAGGTAGGAAGGGAGAAACATTTACTTCTGTTCCACTCCATCTGGCACCCCACTCCAGTACTCTTGCCTGGAGAATCCCATGGATGGAGGAGCCTGGTGGGCTGTAGTCCATGGCATCCCTAAGAGTCAGACATGACTGAGCGACTTCACTTTCACTTTTTACTTACATGCATTGGAGAAGGAAGTGGGAACCCACTCCAGTATTCTTGCCTGGAGAATCCCAGGGACGGGGGAGCCTGGTGGGCTGCCGTCTATGGGGTCGCACAGAGTCGGACACGACTGAAGCGACTTAGCAGCAGCAGCAGCACTCCATCCCAACACTGCCACTCTTGTGACCCCAGAGACAGAGACGTTAAACAAAGAAGGAACCTTAGGATTTTCTGTGGTTAGCTGGCTGCTGAGCTAGTGTGAACTGGTGGGATGTCAGCATGACAGAGGAGGGAGGTGGGTGGTGGGAGGAGAAGGAGGTAGATACTGCTCGGGTATATTCCTGGATATAATGCGCTTCCTCCCCAAGGGTCAGTGTGGTTTGTGGTCCATTGTTTGTACCTTTAAATCTTCGTAAATATCCACATTGCCCTCTAGCTAAATAAATGGAACTAAAAAATATAAATAGGCAACTCACCTATAAGGAAGCCTTTGAAAGACTCATGAATCTGAAAATACAAGTTAAAACCGCAGAGGGACCACTTTGCCTCTGTCAGGGACCCCAAAATTTTAAAGTCTGACAATTCCAAGTGTAGGCAAAAATACACTGAGAAGAAACTGGCAGAGGGAGATAATTGACTAGAGGATATTTTTTATTTAAAATAGTATGCAGCATATTCTAATGTTAAGATCTCTATTGATTTAGTGTTACCCTTGACCTAATCTGGCGTAGGTAAAATGTTTATGTCTGTATTCTTTTCTTTTACTTATTCCTTGTGTAAGAAAAGTGTTCTTGCTTTTAAGCTTCTAAATAAATAGAATTGGTAACTTACTAACAATCTGTAAATACAAAGTATTTTCTATTCAGATCAAAACCTCCCATTTTCTGTATTATGTTGTTATTGAATTATGTGAATAATTATGTGGATAAATTACAAATTATAATTGGGTTATTTTACCCACTTCTTTAAATGAATGTATATTTGATTAGTGTATCTTATTCTCAATCTCCCTTTAGTTTTAATTGTCCTGATTTTAGCCCTCTGCTTTTTAATTTTCATTATTTGTATTAAAAAAATTGTTGATGTATAGTTGATTTACACATGGCTGTGTTAATTCCAGGTGTACAGCAAAGTGATTCAGTTATACCTACATATATATACTCTTTCTTTCACATAAATATACTTTTTTTATATTCTTTTCCACTCTCGGTTATTACAAGCTATTGAGTATACTTCTCTATGCTATACAGTAGGTCCTTGTTGTCTATTTTATATCCAGAGTTGAGACTGATATACCTGCATTACTGAGTAGCTAAGCCCCAGCTGGAGAAGTTGGATCCTGCCCCAGTGGGGAAGGTACCAGAGAAACTATCACACAGGTCGGAAGGGAACCACAGCGGGGCTATTCACAGAAACTGCAGACAACCCAGATGTCCACAGGATACAACCCAGATGGTGACGAACTGTGATCCTGCTTACTGAGTGGAGCCACAGGTTCTAACACGCATGGCTCTCACAACATAGCTTGAGCAGGAAAAGCTAGCTGTAGAAGGATTCACGTGACCTGATTCTGTTTACGTAAAGGTTAAATCTGTACAGAGCAATCTTATATGTTGCCTTGGGATAAAGATGTATGTGGCAGAAGCTTGAAGCTATTTATGGAAATACTAAATTAATATAAATTCAGGATAGGATAGCGGGGGCCTTTGCAGTGGGACCGAGAAAGGAATAGGGCTGTATTTTTGGCTATTGTATTATTCATTCACTTTTTCGGGATATGTCTGAAAGATAAACTATTTCCAAACCTGAAAAACGAATGAATTTGAAGTCTTTGAACAGTAGAAGGTTAGGAATGGAACCCTGGAAGGCTTTTTTCTTCCCATAATGTGCCCTGTAGCCTAGGATAGAAGATTGTCCCCTGAAGTAAAACCCTTACATGGCACGTCCTGCCTGGCCTTGTCCTGCCTTTGTGGGTCCCTTCTGGGGAGCCAGATACGTTAAAAACTGTTTTGCTCCAGATGCTTGAAGAGTTTGCAGTTTCTTAAGATCCTGGGATCCTGGACAAAAGAAAGGCGGGCTGTCTCTCCTGCTGTCAGGGGAGCCCCTCTTGGGTCTGTACTTATATATTCATAGGACCCTCTCCTGCAGGGCTTTTAAATGGTGAGTAATGGGTTCATGACCCTTGGTGCGAAGAAAGATAACCCCAGCAGGTAATATTATCTTTTCCTTTCATCTGCTAATCTCCTTGCTGCCGGCCAAACACCCCAGAGCACTGGGTCTGTGTGCTTGCCAGCCAGAACCCTGCAATTACACCCTTTGACACCCCCATCCCCCACCCCCGCCCCCTGCCCGAACTGGAAAACCTGATTTTCTTAAGGAGAAAAGAAACCTCATCCGGGGAACGGAATTTGGTTTGTGTTTCCAGAGAAGCATGGGGTGGTCAGGGATCACTTCCTGACCCGAAGACCCAGAGCGGGAAGCGTCAGGCCTTTGTCTCAGCGCAGGAGGGCAGCTGCTCCCAATCCTGGCTCCTCTGCTCAGATGCCACAGCGTAGACAGTCTGCGGTGTAGACTGAATCATCGTTCCTGCCCAGGTGTGCTTGGACTTGTGTCGCACCCTCAAAATGGGGAGGGGGAAGGATTGATAAGAGTAATCAGAGTTTTCATTACGAGAAAGTTCCGACTCCTATAAAAGTAGAGGGAGTAGTATCAGCCCCATACCCCTGTGGACCCCACCCTCCCCACTGGCTCCAGCAATAATCGTCTATTCACACCTCTATTCTCTCCCCTTCTACCCTTTGAGTCATCATTTCATTTGTACATAAACATCTTATTATGTGTCCCAAAAAGATAAGGTCTCTATGACAAAGCAACCACTTTCTGCCATTATCACACTTAAAACAGTGAACAATTATTTCATAATATAAAATATGCAGTTGGTGTCCACCTTTCACTGTTTCATGATTATCTTATTTTTCATTCTTCAACCAGGATTGAAATAAGGTCTTACACATTGCAAATGGTTGATTGACTTAAGCACATTAATTTAAATTAAATCTCACCACTGGAGATGATCACAAGCTTGTGGTAGGGGGTGAGGGGCGGTGCTGGAGGTTTCATGTTGGAATTCCATTATGGTACCTCTCCTGTTTAGGATCCAAGCTTCACTGAGACATCTAGCTCTGTGCTTTCAGTTCATTCTGTGTCATATTCACCTGGTGCAGCAGTCCAGGCATGGGGGTCACACTTCTGGCCAGCGTGAAGCCCCACCTCTGCCACCACAAGAGTGGGACGAAGGGATCGTGAAGCACTTTAAGGAGGACAAGCGATCACCCTGACATCACAACTGTTGCTGGGCCTGATGACACAGAGGGGTCTGTGGAAGCTGGTTCATTCCTGTGGAGGAGGTCTGGGAATGGGCCTCCAGAACCATAGACAAACCACCCCCACCGCACCTCCCCCCACAAAAAAAAAAACTTTTACAGAGGCTGTCTTTTTTTGTTCTGTTTTTAGTCTCTGCAAGGCCCTCTACTCCCGCCCCCCGCCCCTCAGCCCCTCTGTGTTCCAGCCAGCTGCAGGCCATGCCGCCATTTGGAAGCCAGGCTGTCTCCCTGGGTCTGGCTAACAAATGGGAGAGAGCTGGGGTGCAGAGACTCCCGCCTTTCACTGACCAGTTTGGAGGAAAGTTGGGGTGGAGAGGGCTGCTTGTTCAGTCACCCCGGGTTCAGGGAACTGCCAGGTCTCCACTGACTGCTGAGCTCGAAGACTTGTTAGCATTCTCCGTAGAAGGCTTGGTGAGCTCTGCTGGGTAACAGAAAATGCTGAGTTAAGGCAACAGAGTGCTTTCTACATCATCTCCCTCACCAATTAATCACCTTCTCAGCACAGGAAGTTGATGACTTCATTTAGAAAATATGATTTAGAAAAGTTGGTCCAAAGACTCTTTGGATTTAGTGCATGTTAATATCTCTCCAGATTATATCCTGACTTTCGTTTAATTAAAAAAAAAAAAAAAAAAGACTCAAATGTTTTGCCAAACTGGAAGTGAAATCACGTTCTATGGATGGAACAGTCTTAGATGTGCTTGGCAGCCTGAGGGATGCTCCAGTAGAGGAGCGAGTTTGTTAGATAATTATCAGATCAGCGAGAAGATTGAGATAGAGCCCTGCAGCATTAATATTCTGACAGTGTTAAAAACTGTCAGGAAAACAGTCATGATAAACGGAGAATGTAGAATGTAGAAGTTGTGTGCACCTAGAAGGCCTGTTTTTTTTTTTTTCCTTTAAGGTGATCAAGAATAAATGGAGAGTGAGTAATCCTTTTTGTAGATCAATTAGGTAAATCGCACCTGAGTTCTCCCCCATGATTCCTGGAGGAGTGACTGTCTGTCATACACACATGACTACAAAGTAGAATCCGGAATGCTAGTGCAAAGGGCCTTGACTGGTGTGTGTTACTACTGCCTGTGTTTATTTGGATTTAGTTGGGCAGAAACTGACATGTGGACAGATGAGGTGAGCTTTATTGGATGGTGTTGAATGAGGAATGATGGAACTGAATTGAACAGAACTGACAGACAGAGCAGTGAAAGGAAGGATGAAAGAGGAAAGGGATTAGAACTCAAGTACCTTGACTTCCCAGACTGAGATTTGGCTGGAGACTCCTCTAGCTTCCATTGGGTTGAGTGGCTCTGTGGTTCTATGTACAAGTCTTCCTCAGTAATCAGCGCAAAGAAATAGAGGAAAAGGACAGAATGGGAAAGACTAGAAATCTCTTCAAGAAAATTAGAGATACCAAGGGAATATTTCATGCAAAGATGGGCACAGTTAAGGACAGAAATGGTATGGACCTAACAGAAGCAGAAGATATTAAGAAGAGATGGCAAGAATACACAGAAGAACTATACAAAAATGATCTTCACGACCCAGATAACCACAATGGTATGATCACTCACCTAGAGCCAGACATCCTGGAATGTGAAGTCAAGTGGGCCTTAGGAATCATCACTACAACAAAGCTAGTGAAGGTGATGGAATTCCAGTTGAACTATTTCACATCCTAAAAGCTGATGCTGTGAAAGTGCTGCACTCAATATGCCAGCAAATTTGGAAAACTCAGCAGTGGCCACAGGACTGGAAAAGGTCAGTTTTCATTCCAATTCTAAAGAAAGGCAATGCCAAAGAATGTTTAAACTGCCACACAATTGTACTCATCTCACACGCTAGTGTTCTTGCCTGGAGAATTCCAGGGACAGCGGAGCCTGGTGGGCTACCGCCTATGGGGTTGCACAGAGTCGGACACTACTGAAGCGACTTAGCAGCAGCAGCAGCAGCACATGCTAGTAAAGTAATGCTCAAAATTCTTCAAGCCAGGCTTCATCAGTGCGTGAACCATGAACTTCCAGATGTTCAAGCTAGTTTTAGAAAAGGCAGAAGAACCAGAGATCAAATTGCCAACATCTGTTGTATCATCAAAAAAGCATGAAGAGTTCCAGAAAAATATCTACTGCATTATTGACTACTCCAAAGCCTTTGCTGTATGGATCACAACAAACTGTGGAAAATTCTGAAAGAGATGGGAATACCAAACCACCTTACCTGCCTCCTGAGAAATCTGTATGCAGGTCAGGAAGCAACAGTTAGAACTGGACATGGAACAACAGACTGGTTCCAAATAGGAAAAGGAGTACGTCAAGGCTGTACATTGTCACCCTGCTTATTTAATTTATATGCAGAGTACATCATGTGAAATGCCAGGCTGGAAGAAGCACAAGCTGAAATCAAGATTGCTAGGAGAAATCCCAATAACTTAGATATGCACATGATACCACCCTTATGGCAGAAAGTGAAGAAGAAATAAAGAGCCTCTTGATGAAGGTGAAAGAGGAGAGTGAAAAAGTTGGCTTAAAGCTCAACATTCAGAAAACTAAGATCATGGCATCTGGTGCTATCACTTCATGGCAAATAAATAATGGAAACAGTGACAGACTTTATATTTTTGGGCTCCAAAATCATTGCAGATGGTGACTGTTGCCATGAAATTGAAAGACACTTGCTCCTTGGAAGAAAAGTTATGACCAACCTAGATAGCATATTCAAAAGCAGAGACATTACTTTGCCAACAAAGGTCCATCTAGTCAAGGCTATGGTTTTTCCTGTGGTCATGTATGGATGTGAGAGTTGGACTGTGAAGAAGGCTGAGCCCCGAAGAATTGATGCTTTTGAACTGTGGTGTTGGAGAAGACTCTTGAGAGTCCCTTGGACTGCAAGGAGATCCAACTAGTCCATCCTAAAGAAAATCAGTCCTGGATATTCTTTGGAAGAACTGATGCAGACGCTGAAGCTCCAATATTTTGGCCACGTAATTCGAAGCACTGACTCATTAGAAAAGACCCTGATGCTGGGAGATTGAAGGCAGGAGAAGAAGGGGACGACAGAGGATGAGATGGTTGGATGGCATCACCGACTCAGTGGACATGAGTTTGAGTAAGCTCATGAGTTTGAGTAAACTCAGTTGGTGATGGACAGGGAAGCCTGGTGTGCTGCAGTTCATTGGGTTGCAAAGAGTCCAACACGACTGAGTGACTGAACTAAACTGAACAGGAGCTTGTGAATTATTGAGTCGTGACCTACTATAAATGTGTCTGCAAATACACTTTAATTATACTTGTTACTATGTTATCTTGCTATGGCCACTATTACAAAGAACCACGCATAGGGTAGCTTGCTGCTAAGTCGCTTCAGTCATATCCGAGTCTGTGCTACCCCATAGATGGCAGCCCACCAGGCTGCCCCATCCCTGGGATTCTCCAGGCAAGAACACTGGAGTGGGTTGCCATTTCCTTCTCCAGTGCATGAAAGTGAAAAGTGAAAGTGAAGTTGCTCAGTCATGTCTGACTCCTAGCGACCCCATGGACTGCAGCCTACCAGGCCCCTCCGTCCATGGGATTTTCCAGGCAAGAGTACTGGAGTGGGTTGCCATTGCCTTCTCAGACAGGGGAAATTTATTTCCTCACAGATCTGGAGGCTGGAAGTTTAAGATCAAGGTGTTGGCAGGGTGATTTTTCTGAGGCGTTTCTCCTTGAAGACAGCCACCTTCTATTACAGGTGTTGTTGCTGTTTGGTCACCAAGTTGTGCCTGATTCTTTGTGTCTCTGTGGACTGTAACTCACCAGGCTCCCCTGTCCTTGATTCTCTCCCGGAGTTTGCTCAAACTCATGTCATTGATGCTATCTAACCATCTCATCCTCTGCCTCCCCTTTCTCCTTTTGCCTTCAATCTTTTTCAGCATCAGGGTCTTTTCCAATGAGTTAGCTCTTTGCATCAGGTGGTCAAAGTATTGGAGCTTCAGCTTCTGTATCAGTCCTTCCAATGAATATTCAGGGTTGATTTTCCTTTAGGATTGATTGGTTTGATCACCTTGAAGTCCAAGGGACTCTCAAGAGTTTTCTCCAGCACCACAATTCAAAAGCATCAGTTATTCTGTGCTCAGCCTTCTTTATTTTATAGGTCTGTCTGTGTCCAAAATTTTGTTTTTATAAGGACACCAGCTGGATTGGATTAGGACCCGCCCTAATGACATCATTTTATTTTACCCATGTCTTTAAAGGGTCTTTCTCCAAATATAGTCACATTCAGGAGTACTGGGAGTTCGGGGTTCAGCATATAGATTTTGTGGACAGCACTTAGCCCAAAGCAGCTACTAACAGGGCTTTTTTGCTTTGACGTTCTACCTGGCCAACATTTGCTGTGATGGAATACCCAGTTTGTCCTCCTTAACTTTGCTATCTTTTCGTACAATGCCAGCACAAGCTGAGGCAAAGGTTCTATGTTTAAGAGGAGGCATGGGCAGGGCAGGGGTTGGCACTAAACCCTCCATAGTCTTTGTGTAAGTTAGCCAGCTCTCTCCTGATGCTTGCTGAGGTCTTCACTTAGTCTTTAGGGCCAGGCTTCTGTCAGAACCAAGAGTTTTCCTAGGATTTGTTTCTTGGTAGGCATGTTCTGACCATCATATATGCCTGACTGCACATCAGAAGAGATTAAGGATTTGTGGATATTTAAAGAATGCAGGAGTTGTTGCCTCTGCAGAGTAGGGAGATGGGTGGCTCAGGAACAAGAGTAGAAGACCTTACTCTCCATTTCTTTAAAACTTTAGAATTTGTTCCATTCTTGTGTGTGTATGTGTACATATATCTCTTATTTAGAAAATAAATAAATAAAATTATCCTTGAAAATAGAGAGGAAAGAATGTCAGTGTATCTTTCCATGGCTTTGTCCTTTGTTCTTTATTATTTATTTTAATAATTTAATTTTAGTTTGTTATTTTGACTGCACTGGGTCTTCATTGCTGTGTAGACTTTCTTCAGTTGTGGCCAGAGGAGCTGCTCTCTGATTGTAATGCATCAGCTTCTTACTGCAGTGGCTTCTCTTATTGTGGAGTTTGGGCTCCAGGGCGCACAGGCTTCAGTGGTTGCGGTAATTGTGGTACATGGGTTTAGTTGCCCTACAGCATATGGGCTCTTCCTGGACCAGAGATCAAACCCATGTCCCCTGAATTGCAAGGTAGACTCTTAATCACTGGACCATCAGAGAAGCCCCATCCTTAAATTCAGAAGGATGTCGCCACCCTCTTTGCTGACCCAGTGGTACAGAATGCTGGGCTTCCCTATCTCGTTTCCTGGAATAGAGCCCAAGTCCCATTTGCTGGTGATGTGAGTGAATATATGCTGTGTATTGAGAGTTCCTTTTCATGGAAATCAAAACTACAATGAACTATCATCTCACACTGGTCAGAATGGTCATCATCAAAAAATCTACAAACAATAAATGCTGGAGAGGGTGTGGAGAAAAGGGGACCCTCTCACAGTGCTGTCAATTGATATAGTCACTATGGAGAACAGTATGGAGATTTCCTGAAAAACTAGGAATAAATCTACCATATGACCCAGCAGTCCCACTACTGGGCATATACCCTGAGGAAACCAGAATTGAAAAAGACATATGTACCCCACTGATCACTATTTACAATAGCCAGGACATGGAAGCAACCTAGACATCCATTGACAGATGAATGGATAAAGAAGCTCTGGTACATATATACAATGGAATATTACTCAGCCATAAAAAGGAATGCATTTGAGTCAGTTCTAATGAGTTGGATGAACTTAGGCCTATTATGCAGAATGAAGTAAGTCAGAAAGAGAAAAAGAAATATTGTGTATTAACACATATATATGAAATCTAGAAAGATGGTGCCAATGAACCTATATGTATGTCAGCAGTGGAGACAGAGACATAGAGAACAGACTTGTGGACATGGGTGGGGGTCGGGGGGAAGGAGAGTGTAGTACAAATGGAGAAAGTAGCATGGAAACATATACACTATCATATGTAAAGTAGATAGCCAGTGGGAATTTGCTATATGGCTGAGGGAGCTCAAACCAGTGCTCTGAGACAGCCTAGGGGGATCTGATAGGGAGGCAGGTGGGAGGGAGGTCCAAGAGGGAGAAGACATATGTAAAAATATGGCTGATTCATGTTGATGTACGGCAGAAATCAATACAATAGTGTAAAGCAATTATCCTTCAATTAAAAATAAATAAAATTAAAAGAAGAGCTCCTTTTTGGTCATTTGCAAGGCTTTTTGGGATGCCTTTCTTTTGGATTTGTCTTTTTTTTTTTTTTTTTTAAAGTATCAAATTTATTTCAATATCTAGTTTCATTTTTAAATTAAAGCTATTGGACAATTTTTTGCAAATTAAAATTCATTATTAGAGGTGAGGAAAACATTAATAAGCTATTCCTGAAAACAAAATTATCAACCATGCATTTAAAAAAGCCATGTTAAAGAGTAAAAAGTTCCAATTATACTATTTAACTGAAGGAAATATCCTTTACCTCTTTATTTCTAATTATAACATTCTCATTTTGACACAATTTACACTTTTTTCACCCATTAATACAATGCAAACAAAGTTTTTCCAAATATTAAGAGGATATTGTTTACCATTTATGACATATAACATAACTGTAACTCTTTAAAAGCTCCTTAAAAGAAAGTTGAAATTTTAATTTTCACTGTGAACCTGTCCGATCAAAAAGTAAAGGACATCACCACCACATGAATTAAAACAAAGAATGGAATAAAAAACAAAAGTGGTATCTATATAATCAGCAAATTATCTGATAAGACATGTTAACTACTTCACATTTCTACTTAGCACAAGTGAGAATAAACTGGTTCCAAGGTTTGGCATTTTTACTCTTAAGCTTTAAATCATAGTGTTACTCTACTCAAGTCATCTCTAAGAAAATGGCAGTGTTCATAAGTACAAAAATGATTATATCCAGTAGGTGGTATTCTACATAGTCAAGACAATTCTTTATAAAATTAGATTTTTAAAAATGCAGACTATCTGGTAATTACCAGTATCTCAAAAGCTAAAATAAGAAAAATACAGAAAATAAAGAAGTACTCATTGAATAATATTATTTTGCTTTGAGGAAACCAGAAATGATTCTATTCCAAGAAATAAGTAATGATCAAGAGATGTAATTAATACACCATTTATCTTTTAAGCCAAACCACGCTTTTCTGCTCAGAACAACTCTTGATTTTTACATTCTTAATCTTTGTCCAGAACAGGACCACATTTTAAGCCATTTTTGAATAGAGTTCATAATCTAAAGCCACTTTTCTTCACAGGATGTTTTCATTTTAGTATTCACACATAAGCTGCAAAAAGGCAAATGAAAGTCAGTTATAAGAATCTGTAGCATAATAAATCCCGATTTACAGTAACTGTCAACAGAGTTCTATACCGAAGCCGAAAAGTTGCTACAGTACAGGTGAGAACTGACATGATTCTTCCACAGACTCAGACTTCATTTAGTAATACTGTCATAAGATCCAAAAAGAAACCTTAATAGGTCCTTTCAAAGATGCATAATTTTCCAAACAATTTTCCTCTGGACGCACAGCCTGTTCATTCCTTCAATCCTTTTTTAGTCGTTTAGCTTTTGCAATATTTTCTTGACGTTTTTGTTTCTTCTTTTGCTCCTTTTCCCTGGCCTCAATCATCTTGGCCAATTTCCAAGATAGCACAGCACTTGCTAGAAACAATGGAGTCAGAGCCAAAATAACTGTTGTAAGGAAGCCATATGGGTCCTTTGCAGCCCATTCCACAACATACTCAGCCCAAGCCTTTAAATCAAACATCTTCGTGGAGGCCTTATGCTTGAGTAGTGGTCTCTAATTTTGTTCTGGGATTATCAGCCAGTCACAATTTCAGATGACCTTTGGTTGGCTGTCTTCTTCTTTAACTCTACCAATACACTTCTGAGAGAAGGCTTAAATTCTATATACTCCAGGCCGGAAGCTGGATTTGTCTTTTTAAAAAAACTGGAATTTTTTGTACTGAGTTCTTTGCAGAAGAATTCTAGAAATACGGTTGGCTTTTAATTTTGGCCTCTAGAGAATGAAGGCCCTTCTTACATTTATGCTTCTAAGAAGATGATGGGTTACAGTTTGCTTGAAGCCTCTGAGTGATGTTGCAAAGAGGCTAAGCCTCTGAGTAGTGTTGCAAAGAGTCTAATTTGTCACATTTATCCAAAAAAAAGTGTTGACCCCAAGAGAGTCCTGACAATGAATAAACACAAACTCTGTCCTTATGTTTTATATGAAGAGCTGAACAAGGGAATAATCGTTCATCTTGATAGATACTGTGAGATGGATAGGTCTATATGAAATACCAATTGATGACCCTCTGCTGGTGAGGTCAGGAAAGCTTTGTGGAGAAGATGTGGCCTCTGGAGCTGACGTTGAGGGACAACTCATCTCCACAGGTAGAGGATAAGAAGAGCTGTGGAGGTGTGAACACAGGACCTTGGACCCTGGGAGTGGAAGGAGCTATCATGGTCTGTTGAGGCAATATCTATTCATTCTTACTGCCACCCACCTGGCCCTGTCCTCCATTGGTATCAGTAGACTAAGCGAATTGAATGAATGGGCACAGTTACAGTGCTACTGTGATATTTTTCAAGCAAGAAAGGGATTTTTCAGATACCATAAATATTCCATTTGTTGGAGGAAGCCAGAGTTGATACTGGGCCCTAGGAAGTTCTAAACACTCTGGAAATCTTGTTAAAGCTAGAGGCTTAAACAAATTAAGGGGTCCCTATCCTTAAAGTCTTTCTTTGTTAGCCTCCTTTTGATGAGAAAATAATTGATTATCTTTTATAGTTCTTCTCCCCGGGGAGCACTGGAATAGTTTGAAAATGCAATCTAATTACAAATCTTGAAACCTCCTACAGTGGTAGGAGGCAAGTATTATTACCCTTTTGGTCACTTTCTCCTCCTGTTTTTAGCTTAAATCTGACCCTGGGAGATGAAGAGACTTGCCTAAATATAATGTAGTCTGTCAATGGACATAACAAAAATAATTGTTATATAAAAAGTCCAGCCGTGGAATGATTTGATAACATCATTTGCTATGGTTCTTCAGAATTATTAGCTACTGAACAAGAATTGAGTGAATATAGGCAATGTCAGCCCACTCCAGTACTTTTGCCTGGAAAATCCCATGGATGGAGGAGCCTGGTGGGCTGCAGTCCATGGGGTCACTAAGAGTCGGACATGACTGAGCGACTTCACTTTCACTTTTCACTTTCATGCACTGGAGAAGGAAATGGCAACCCACTCCAGTGTTCTTGTCTGGAGAATCCCAGGGACGGGGGAGCCTGGTGGGCTGCCGTCTATGGGGTCACACAGAGTCAGACACGACTGAAGCGACTTAGCAGCAGCAGCAGCAACAATAGTAATTTGGCAACCCTTAATCTGTTTCCTGGAAATCCAGGTTTTTTGACACGTCTGAGTGATAATTTTGCCCTTACAGTATTGCTCTTCTTTTTCTGACACTGTAGTCTTTGACCTTCTTGGTCCTTTCTGGTCACAAAACCCGTCAGTCAATTCCCTGGGAAGCTTGTTCTGTTTTGTCCTGCCTCCCATCAGTCTAGGCTGGATACCTGACTTAGGGATGGGCACGCTCCCTACACCAGGCATCCATGGGACTTCCTGATATTCTCCTTTCAGGCAGGGTGGATGAAACCTTGAGTGTGGTGAGTGAGGTTGGAAGGAGAGTGAAGGGAGTCATGGGAAGTAAGATAGGTACTTTCTAAGAAGCATTGTATAAATAAATGTTAAGTTTTCTGAATCTTTGTAAATATCACACACACACACACACACACAATAGTTTGGCTGGGTATCATTCTCAGTTGGATGTTATGTTCCCTGGAACATCACCCCACAGTTGCCTGGCACCCTGTGCTGCCTTCTGAGAGGTCCACTGCCACTTGCGGCCTCATTTCTTCTCTGGTGACTCATTTTTCCTTACAGAGATTTGACGATCTTCTATTTATCCTTAGCGTTCTAAAATTTCATGATGGTATATTAGGTGTATGTGTCTTTTGGTTTGTTGTTCTGAGTGCTGGCGTGGCTTCTTTAATAAAACAAGTCTTTCAGCTTGGGAATGTTCTTTGTATCCTTTTTTAACCCCCTCCATTTTTTTTTTTAATGTTATCTTTCTAAAACTCTCCTCTTCCTTTTTTTCCTCCTGTGGAATTCCAGCTTTATCACTCTGCCCTTCTATTGAATTTTGTTTTTAATGTGGGCATCATATTTTAATTTCCAATAGCTCCTCCTTCTCTATTTCTTTTTTTTTATTTTTTTATTTTTTTTGCTTTTTAATTCTTTTTTTTTTTAATTTTATTTTATTTTTAAACTTTACATAACTGTATTAGTTTTGCCAAATATCAAAATGAATCTCTATTTCTATTTTATTACATTCTGGTAATTTTTAAAGAATTTTATACCATCTCTTGTGTCTCCAAAGGTTTAGTTTTCTTTCTTTTGACTTCTCTGGAGTAATTTGCTTGTGTTCTTATCTTGGTACCTCTCTTTATATTGGGGGCTTCAGATGTGTGGTAGTTCTGGGTTGACTCTTGATTGAGCCAATAGCATATGACCATGAGACAAATTTACCTGTGTGGACAGGTGAATTCACTTTAGATTCAGTGTTGGGGACTTGGTACATTAAAAGATATATAAGTCTGTTCCCAAGTAGTCTCAGTTCAGTTCAATTCAGTTCACTCAGTCGTATCTGACTCTTTGCAACTCCATGGACTGCAGCACACCAGTCCTCCCTGTCCATCACCAACTCCCAGAGTTTACTCAAACTCATGTTCATTGAGTCAGTGATGCCATCCAACCATCTCATCCTCTGTCGTCCCCTTCTCCTCCCGCCTTCAATCTTTCCCAGCATCAGGGTCTTTTCAAATGAGTCAGCTCTTTTCATCAGATGGCCAAAATATTGGAGTTTCAACTTCAACATCTGTCCTTCCAATGAATATTCAGGAGTAATCTCCTTTAGGATGGCGTGGTTGGATCTCCTTGCAGTCCAAGTGACTCTCAAGAGTCTTCTCCAACACCACAGTTCAAAAGCATTGATTCTTCAGCGCTCAGCTTTCATTATAGTCCAACTCTCACATCTATACATGACTACTGGAGAAACCATAGCCTTGACCAGACTGACCTTTGTTGACAAAGTAATGTCTCTGCTTTTTAATATGCTCTCTAGGTTGGTCATAACTTTCCTTTCAAGGAGTAAGCATCGTTTAATTTCATGGCTGAAGTCACCATCTACAATGATTTTAGAGCTCCCCAAAATAAAGTCTGCCACTGTTCCCATTATTTCCCCATCTATTTGCCATGAAGTGATAGGACCAAATGCCATGATCTTCGTTTTCTGAATTTTGAGCTTTAAGCCAACTTTTTCACTGTCCTCTTTCACTTTATCAAGAGGCTTTTTAGTTCCTCTTCACTTTCTGCCATAAGGGTGGTGTCATCTGCATATCTGAGGTTATTGATATTTCTCCTGGCAGTCTTGATTCCAGCTTGTGTTTCTTCCAGCCCAGCGTTTCTCATGATGTGCTCTGCATATAAATTAAATTAACAGGGTGACAAGATACAGCCTTGACGTACTCCTTTTCCTGTTTGGAACCAGTCTGTTGTTCCATGTCCAATTCTAACTGTTGCTTCCTGACCTGCATACAGACTTCTCAAGAGGCAGGTCAGGTGGTCTGGTATTTCCATCTCCTTCAGAATTTCCAGTTTTTTGTGATCCATACAGTCAAAGGCTTTGGCTTAGTCAATAAAGCAGAAATAGATGTTTTTCTGGAACTCTCTTACTTTTTTGATGATCCAACGAATGTTGGCAATTTCATCTCTGGTTCCTCTGCCTTTTCTAAAACCAGCTTGAACATCAAGAAGTTCACGGTTCACGTACTGTTGAAGCCTGGCTTGGAGAATTTTGAGCATTACTTCACTAGCGTGTGAGATGAATGCAATTGTGTGGTAGTTTGAGCATTCTTTGGCATTGCCTTTCTTTGGGATTGGAATGAAAACTGACCTTTTCCAGTCCTGTGGCCACTGCTGAGTTTTCCAAATTTGCTGGCATATTGAGTGCAGCACTTTCACAGCATCAGCTTTTAGGATTTGAAAGAGCTCAATGGGAATTCCTTCCCCTCCACTAGCTTTGTTCATAGTTGTTTCCTAAGGCCCCCTTGACTTCACATTCCAGGATGTCTGGCTCTAGTTCACTTTAATCTTGTATGCCTGACATACTCTTTTTCTTTGGTCTCTGCAGGGGTTAGGAAAAATGTAAGAAATGGATGCCTGAGCACCAGACTTGCTCCAGCCTCAGATGGGAAAGGGTTTTGGGCCCAGTGGGGATGAGAGTTGATGGCTTGGATTTCTACTTGCCCATCTATAGATTTATAGTCTCACCATTTTTCACCTTTGCCTTGCTCTCAGATGAACTCAGTCGGTATTTCTGAGTTCTGACTCTTTCTATGCCTTTTCTAGCCACTTGGACCGCCTTTATACTATTTCATTTTTCAGTTGCACCCTTCCTAGATACCACAGGTTGTGGGTCTTCCTGCTTATTGTACCATGAGTCTGTTGACTTTCTTCTATAAACTTATGGAGCTCCCATTTCCTGTGATCTTTCCCTTTTCTCTTTTTGGTATGGGTTTATATCATGTTTTATTTAATATTATTACTTTGTGATGCTTTTGGAAAGGAAAACAGAGAAAATCATGAGATCAATCAAGCATTTCTTCACTTCTGGATATATAATTTAAGGAGTATTGCAACAGGCTTCTTCTTCTGGCTCTTAAAAATAAGAAAATTAACCTGTTATTTTCTTAGGGACACTTGGAGATTCCTTGAAAAGACTTTAAATTTCTACATCTTTCTCAAGTGGATTGAGTGATCTATTGGGATTTCTACATATACTTTTTATTGCCAGATGTTTGTTACTTATGATTGAATCAAAATCTTATTCATTTAAAAAGTCAGTATCAACAAAACCATGAATTCCTTGTAGAATATCTTTTAAGCATTTCACTGATAGCATTGAACATTGTAACTATAGAGAGGTCTGCTTACTCTCTGGTGCTAGGACCTGTAATTGGATGGGCTAACCAAAAAAAGTCTTTTAAAGTTAGTGAAGTATAAGAAAATATATTATGCTTTAGTAAATGCAATATATTAAGCATTTATTAAACTTAAATCCTTGGAAGAAAAGCTATGACCAACCTAGATAGCATATTGAAAAGCAGAGACATTACTTTGCCAACAAAGGTCCATCTAGTCAAGGCTATGGTTTTTCTAGCAGTCATGTATGGATGTGAGAGTTGGACTGTGAAGAAACCTGAGTGCCGAAGAATCGATGCTTTTGAACTGTGGTGTTGGAGAAGACTCTTGAGAGTCCCTTGGACTTCAAGGAGATCCAACCAGTCCATTCTGAAGGAGATCAGCCCTGGGATTTCTTTGGAAGGAATGATGTTGAAGCTGAAACTCCAGTACTTTGGCCACCTCATGCAAAGAGTTGACTCATTGGAAAAGACTCTGATGCTGGGAAGGATTGGGGGCAGGAGGAGAAGGGGATGACAGAGGATGAGATTGCTGGATGGCATCACTGACTCGATGGACATGAGTCTGATTGAACTCTGGGAGTTGGTGATGGACAGGGAGCCCTGGCGTGCTGTGATTCATGGGGTCGCAAAGAGTCAGACACAACTGAGTGACTGAACTGAACTGAACTGAACTGAAACTTAAATCATACAACTATCCAGGAAGTCACCAATCTTTTAATGAAAGCCAAGGTCTTTTGGTGAGAGTTATCGAAATGACCCTCAGTTGTCCTCTTAATTGGCCATTCCAGTGTTTTCCTGGTATGGTCCTGCTGTAAAGCAGATCAAGTTTCCAGATAGGAGTCCTCAGTTGTCTTCCTTGAGTAAACTACATCCAAAAGTCAGATGTTTATAATATCTTCTTATATATATGATATTATATATAATATCACTTATAGTTTTATCTTTCACACCTCATTCTAAAATAGGTTTTATTCATTGTATGGTGTCCTTTCGAAGCCAACGTAGCTTTCCTAGAAAGAACTCTTTTTACTTTCATATTTCCTCATAAATATTATATATTTAAATAATGCTGGATTATGTACTTTAATGACCATAATAAGTGCCATTGGCATAAGCAGGTGTGGAAACAGATGTGCCTGAGTTCTGGTGAGTGTGTATGTCACTTCCTGGAGCAAAGTGTCAGTGTGTTTTCCAGGGGCCACATAGAGCCTCCTGTAACTCCCAGAGGAGCTGGCTTGGAAGAAGTTGGTTCAGAGCATTTTGCTGGAATGGTCCTGCTGTGAAGCAGATCAAACTTGAGTCTTCTCTCTTTCTCTGAGTGTAAGCCCAAATGTAATGGTTTCTGGAGAGTCTTTCTGGGAGTGGGGCTTTGGCAGCCCCCTTCCAGGTGTCTGCTACCTTTACTTCATGTCCTGACTTGATTTTTAGGGATAGACACTGAATTATGGCTGTAAGTCTTTGTCGAAACAAAAGAAGCCCAACTGCCCCAGCCCATCCAACAGACCACCAAACAGCAAAGCCTTTAATGTACTCTCCTAGACACTCTCCTTTTAAAATCTGTCTCCAAGGAGAAGTGAAAGTTAATTTGTCAAAGGTAATTTACAACCTGAATTTTCAGGGGAGAAAAAGTTTCCCTGAAGGCATCTCTTTATGGAAGAATTTGGATGGAGAATGAGACGTTGGACTCTGGGATTCAGCTGCTCTGTCTGCTCTGGATGAATTACAGTGCTGTCAATGCAGCAATATTTATTGCTGGGCTGGGTACAGTGTGTTACTGTGGAGGTGGTGTGTGCATCTGCCCTGGTTAAAATGCACTTCAGATGTCCCTGGGACTGTAACAAAGAGGCTTTATTGCATCCTGCGTTCCCTTGGTGGCATTTTGGTGTTCTTGCCAAACACTTCCACTGGTTGACAAGGGGCTTGGGGCCAGATGCACACAAGCAGTAGTAAGTGAGTCAACGTGCAGTTTTCTTAGATGCAGAATGATGGGATCCAGGAGCGGGTAAAAACCAACCTTTATGCTGTTTCATCCAGAGGAAGGAACCAGACCCACAGGGCCAGGAGTCACGGGGACAAGCCTTATCCCATTGCTAACAAGAGCTGGAGGGAAATAGGATGATGATGATAACATGAAAATGGTTAAGTCTCTGTCACTTTAAGTATTTTCAGGGCTTCCCTGGTGGCTCAGTGGTAATGAATCCACCTGCCAATGCAGGAGACATGTGTTTGGTCCCTGATCCGGGAAGATCCCACATGCTGAGGAGCAACTAAGCCCATGTGCCCTAACTACGGAGCCAGCGCTCTAGAGCCTGGGAGCCTCAACTTACTGAAGCCTACATGCCCCAGAAGCCGAGCTCCTCAACAAGGGAAGCCACCACAATGAGAAACCCAAGCGGCGCAGCTGGAGAGTAACCCATGCTCACCGCAACTAGAGAAAAAGCCTGTGCAGCAACGAAGATCCAAAAATAGGCTAATAAATAAAATTATGTTTAAAAAAAAGGATTTCAAAGAACAGTACTCAGGTTCTCCTACAAAGCAAAAAATATGAGAAAAGGGGACACTGGGTCTGTGGACCTACCTGGGTGTAGTTCCTTAGTTTTAGGCAAAGAAACTCATGGTGCTTTAATTTTTCCCACTGTGAACAGGACCACAGTGTCCAGGTCCTTCTCTGTCCCCCAGCATGTGTTGTTACTTTGGCTGTGAGCCATGGCTCCCTAATTTATACTGAGGGACTGCTAAAGGAGTTCTTATTCTGTGTATTTTTATATTTCTAGCCCAGCCTCCTGGGTTACATATTAAAATGCAGGCCCTGTGTTTTGATAGTCGACAGTGCTGCCTATTGAGCACCATATGAGGGGGTCCATAGAATACATTGCACAGCAGCTGAAGAGGAAGAGCTCGGAAATATTGAAATGAAAGAAGAGTCAACTTACTAGCAACCTTACAAAAGTCTGTCTTGACAAAAATAGAGTTGATTCTGGTCATGTGTAAATGCTGCCTGATCCTACCTCAAGGCTGAGCAGGAAAAGGAGGAAGAGTTGTTGGGCCTGTTGGAAATCTGACATCTGTTGAGAAAGAAAAGTAGATTTCCTTGAGTGATGCAATTATTCATAATTAAAAGAACCAGATGGATCAAAGGGTGAATAGTGCCAATATGAGACTATAGCTTCAACTGTGTTTACATGCAGAACCTAGATCAGAAAACTTTCCACCCTCCATAGACTTAGACCCCATTCGTAAAGATATGGGAATATCATACCACCTTACCTGCCTCCTGAGAAATCTGTATGTAGGTCAAGAAGCAACAGTTAGAACTGGATGTGGAACAATGGACTGGTTCCAAATTGGGAAAGGAGTATGTCAAGGCTGTATATTGTTACCCTGCTTATTTAACTTATATACAGAGTACATCATGCAAAATGCCAGGCTGGATGAAGCACAAGCTGGAATCAAGATTGCTGGCAGAAATATCAATAATGTCAGATAAGCGTATAATACCACCTTTGTGGCAGAAAGCGAAGAGGAACTGAGGAGCCTTTTAATGAAAGTGAAAGAGGAGTGAAAAAGCTGGCTTAAAACTCAACATTCAAAAAATGAAGATCATGGTATCTGGTCCCATTACTTCATGGCAAATACATGGGTAAATAATGGAAACAGTGACAGACTTTATTTTCTTGGACTCCAAAAATCACTGCAGATGGTGACTGCAGCCATGAAGTTAAAATGACATTTGCTCCTTGGCAAAAAAGCTATGACCAACCTGGACAGCCTATTAAAAAGCAGAGACATTACTTTGCTGACAAAGGTCCATCTAGTCAAAGCTATGGTTTTTCCAGTAGTCATGTATGGATATGAGAGTTGGACTACAAAGAAACCTGAGCACCGAAGAATTGATGCATGTGAACTGTGGTATTGGAGAAGACTCTTGAGAGTCACTTTGACCATACAATACAGAGGAAGTGACCATGTGCCAGTCTGAATGAAGCCCAAATCTGGCCAGATTCCACTTTCTGCCTTTAGAACACTCATTCTTGGATACCAGCTGCACATGATGAGGCCAAACCACAAGGAGAGGTCACATATGCGATCTCAGGCCAAGAGACCCCCCTGAGCTCTAGGTTAATAATTGGCCTCAACCATCTGACATTTCAGTACACCATCTCATATGATCAGCCCAATCGAGCCTTCTGATGAGACTTCAGTTCAGTTCAGTTCAGTTGCTCAGTCATGTCCGACACTTTGTGACCCCATGGACTGCACCACGCCTGGCTTCCCTGTCCATCACCAACTCCTGGAGCTTACTCAAACTCATGTCTATTGAGTTGGTGATGGCATCCAACCATCTCATCCTCTGTCATCCCCTTCTCCTCCCGCCTTCAATCTTTCCCAGCATCAGGGTCTTTTCCAAAGAGTCAGTTCTTGGCATCAGGTGATCAAGGTATTGGAGCTTCAGTTTCAGCTTCAGCATCAGTCCCTCCAATGAATATTCAGGACTGATTTCCTTTAGGATTGACTGGTTTGATCTCCTTGCAGTCAATGCCAAGGCTCACCCAGATTTTGGAGGATGGTGAACCAGTGGAGAAGTGTCAGGGTCACCTTGCAGAAGAGCATATAAAATGGGAGATATTTTTCCAGTTTTCTTTGGAAAAATATAACCTCTCACAAGATTTTAAAATCAACATTGTATATATAATGCTTTTAAAATAGCCATATACACATTTGTATTATTAGAGTACATGAACACATTTTTCCAGTCTGCAGGCTGATTCTTTCATTCATTCAACAAACATTTATCTAGTGCATACTGTGCAGTGTATCATGGCCAGTAAATGACAAGATGAAAGAATGATAGAAAGAGAGAGTAAAAGACACAGATAATTGTTTGGATAGAGAAAGACAAACAGTGATATATCAATCAGACAGCTGCTCTACACATGGAGAGAACCCAATGCATAAACAGAGAAAATGAGGCTCTCCAGAGGGGAAAGCTGCATACTAGAGCTGTAGGAAGGACAGCATAGGATAGACCATCTCAAGTTGTACTTTCTCTCCTCTGGACTCTCACCTTGTGAGCCACGTTGAAACAACCACGGATTTATGTGATCTGGAGAGTCCTTAAATCTCGATGTTAGTGCCTCTCTCTGGAAGGTGCCACTTTAAAGAGTAAATTGATTGAGCTGTATAGAACAATACTATTGTTAATCCAGGTATTAGCAATCTTTATGATTGTATTTTTACTTAATATGAACTCTGCTGATAGAATTCTGAAAACTAAAGGATGATCATGCCTCGAGTTTTTGTACTCCTGTGAGTGTCATTAGAATAAATATTTTCCCTAGGTATATAAAAATATTATACATACTTAGCCAAACTCTCCTTAAAAATCAGTTCCAAATATGTGGCTTAGGGGCATTTACAGGCTGCATGAAATAATGCAGTCCAGATTGGTTGAAATGTGAGGGCTTTTTTTGGGGGGGGGACTTAAATACTAAATGCTGTCTTCAGTTTCAGCATTTAATATTTTATTCAACATTAAAAAATCACTTTTGATGCTGAGTTGCTTTCAGCATCACAAGGAAAGATATATTTGTGTAATCACCACCAAAATAAGGATACAGAACAGTTCCAGCAACTTCCCAAGTTTCCTTGAGGTACCCCTTTATAGTTGCCCCTCCACCGCCCAAAAGCATTGGAACCATTGATTTCTTTGTTCTCTGTCTTATATTTTGTCTTTTCAAGAATGTCATGTAGTAGAATTATAAAATATTTAACCCTCAGAGTTAGCGTAATGCCTTTGTGATTCACCATGTTGTTCCAAGTATCAGTATTTTATTGCTTTTTATTGCTGGGCAGTAGTCCGTTGTATGGGTGAAGCACAATTTGCTTGTCCATTTACCTGTCAAAGGGCATTTGCATTATTTTTAGTTTTGATGGTTGTAAATAGAGTTGCTTTACTATTCATATACTGGTTTATGTGAGAACATAAGTTTTTGTTTCTCTTACGGTAAATTGTAAGAGTAGGATTGCTGTGTCATATGATGTGTATATTCAGTTGTATGAAGCCTGCTGAACTGTTTTCCAGAGCAGCTGTACCACTTTGTGTTTTCACCATTACAAAACCTAGGAAGGTTTCAGTTGACCAGTTTTGTTCTTCTTCTTTCATTCTTGATTAGCCGAGGTTTTCTTCTGATATTAATTCCCTTCTGTGTGAAGTATTAACCAGTTAGTCACTCTGTCGTGTCAGACTCTTTGCAACCCCATGGACTGTGGCCCCATAGGCGCCTCTGTCCATGGGATTCTTCAGGCAAGAATACTGGAGTGGGTTGCCATTTCCTTCTCTATGGGATCTTCCTGACCCAGGGACTGAACCAGGATGTCCCGCACTGCACGCAGATTCTTTACCGTCTGAATCATCAGAGATGCGCAATATGAAGTACTTTCTTTTGCAGTTCTTTTATTGTCTGCAACAATGGATTCAGTCAGTCTGCTGACAATGGATTCCATTAGTTTTCCTGTATTTAAAAATATCACCTTCATTCCTTAAAGATGTTTTTGCTGAGTGGGTATAGAATTCTGGGTTGATAGTTTGTTTCTTCAAACATTTTAATATCTATTCAATATCTCTCTGACCTCTATTATTTTTAATGAGAAATCTGCAGTCATTAAGGTAGTTTTTCCTTTAAAATAATTTGTTGTTTTTCTGTGGTTGCTTTTAAGATTTTTTTCTCTTTGTCCATGTCTTTAGGGTTCTTCTTTTTTTTTTTTTTTTTTTTTAGCAGTTTGATTGTTATATATTTGGGTGTAGATGTCTTTGAGTTTACTTTCTGGGGATTTACTGAGTTCATTGGGTTTATATTTTTGCCACATTTAGGTTTCTTCTAGTCATTATTTTTTCAGTTTTTTCCCTCTCCTTCTGGGACTCTGATGATACAAAATATTAGACTATTTTGTCCCACAATTCTATGAGGATTTGTTCATTTATTTCTCAATCTTTTTCTTTTTTTGTCCAGATTCTATAAATTTTATTGAAACCTCTCTATCATTTCCATATTAGTGTCCGTCTCATCTCACAAGGTTTTATTCCACTGATTGTATGATTTTTACTCTAAAATTTCCATTTTTTTTTATAGCTTCAATTTCTTTGCTGAGACATTCCACCTTTCTTTTGGTTTCCCAAGTGCTTATTACTTATGGGAGAATTTTTATAGTAGTTGTATTAAAGATTCTCTCAGGTAATTCCAATATCTATGTCATCTGGTTTTAGTGTCTGTTGATTGTGTTCCTGGTACTCTGTATGTTGAGTACTTTCGGATTGCATCATGGAGATTTAGCATATTATATTTTGTCTACAGGATTGAGTGTTGTTTAACTCTTATGGGGAATGTTAATATTGTTTTAGCAGGCAGTCGACCCATTTGGTTCAGTCTACAAGCTCCCAGCAGCCTTCTGTATTTGTGGTTCTAGTGTCATCTGCTTTCAAAGCCTGTGTAGTGCCATTTGTAGAGACAATGAGATCTGTCTCTTGCGTGTGCCAAGCTGTGGCCAGTCTGGGACCTGAGTGGTGTTCTATTTTTTGATTCTATTCTCAACATCTGTTTAGGGTCAAATCCACACATGCACAGCTCATGGGTGGTCTCAGGAGTTTATAAACAATTTTAAGGGATCACTTTTCTGAATTTTCCCCTACCATGGCCTCCCTTATACTTTCTGGTTCCTTGGAACTCTCATTTTCAATCCCCTTGCACAAAGCCTTGGGCTTTAGTTACATGTTCAGTCGCATACCCACCTTGACTGTGCCTGTATCCAGGACTAAGCAGTTGGAAGACAGAAAGAGAAAAGGCAATGAATTTGGCCACTGCCTGGGACCCCAACTCCTCTAACTGTGGAAGTAGGTCCTTTTCCTTCTGAATTTTAGGCTACTTTAGTCACCTGTTGCTACCTCCAGTACTACCTCCATAGCACCCCATGGGGCTGGGGATGCAAGAGTGAAAAGAGTAAGAAAATGATAAAAAACAACTGGGGGTGCTCTCTGTGCTTTTCTAGCAAGGAAAGATATACAGATGCCCAACTTCTGATGGCTCGACTTATATGGTTTTTGACTTTATGATGTTTCAAAAATGATACTCATTCACTAGTAATCACCATACTTCAAATTTTCAATTTTAATTTTTTTCCTGGGCCAGCAATATGCAATATGATATTCTCTTATGATACTGGGCAGTAGCGATGAGCCACAGCTCCCGATCAGTCATGCAGTCAGGAAGGAAAACAGCTGATACATTTATGACCATTCAGCACCTGTATGACCATTCTGTTTTTCACTTTCAGTAAAGTATTCAATAAATTACATGAGATATTAAAAACTTTATTATAAAAATAGGCTTTGTGTTAGATGATTTTGCCCAACTTTAGGCTAATGTAAGTGTTCTGAGCATGTTTAAGGTAGGCTAGGCTAAGCTAGGATGTTTAGTTGGTTAGCTGTGTTAAATGCATTCAATTTCTATAGTATTTTCAACTTAGGGTGGATTTAGGGTAGGTTTATAGGGATACAGGGTTTCCCTGATGGTTCAGCCAGTAAAGAATCCACCTGCAATGCAGGAGACACAGGAGATGCGGGTTTGATCCCTGGGTCAGGAAGATCCCCTGGAGGAAGGAATGGCAACTAACTCCAGTATTCTTGCCTGGAGAATTCCATGGACAGAAGAGCCTGCCAGGCTACTGTCTATATGGTCGCAAAGAGTCAGACATGACTGAGTGACTAACACTCACTTTACACTGTAGGGATATAAACCCATCATAAGTTGAGGAAGATCTGTATTTATCTTTATACTCCTCAAGAAAAGCCAGAGGAGTTCTTCTGGCACTTTATTCTGTTGATAACCATGTGTGAATCTTGGGCTGGGTTAATTTCAGGTCTGCAGAGTGCAGAAGTGCCAAGTAGCTGCTTCCTTCATTTATTTAGTGGGAAAGACGGCACAGTGTGCTTACAGCATCTTGTCCAGAACCACCACTCTTAAGGTATTTTGATCATGATAAACAATTTACAGGTTTTATTTTTTATTTTCCCTTAAAACATACTAGCACCAACTTCGTTTTGAGGAGGATTTACAGACTTCAGGTCGTTTCGAGATTTTATCCGCTTTTTCTATTCCAACCCAAAACATCTACAGGCAGTATCTGTTAGATTCTCTCAGTTCTATCTCATAGAATTTGGGGGGAAGATAGGAATATTCCACACTTGTGTATGGTAGCCATGCATGTCATGTGGCTGTGACTGGTGAGACTACCTGAATTTTAAATCTTCTTTAATTTCAGTTAATTTAAATTTCAGTAGTCCCCTATGGCTACTGAAGGAGCTGCATGGTGGCTCCTTTGCTGTACAGTTACCACTCTAAAACATGCAGCTGGCAAGCCTGGGTTTGCGTCCAGGGAAGGGACATCTCTGTTTCTTGCTTTGCCAATTCACATGAAAGCATCTTTGCAGCGATTCCACTGTTGTAACACAACACCTAGCTGGAGTGTTTTGATTTAGGTAATTCGGGAAGTGCCCGTTTTTCAACACAGGTTGCTGAATTTGGATACTGTCTGTGTTGGAGGCATATCCTGTGGAGCCGTTTAAAGAAAACATCTCCTGTATTACATTTTAGGGTGTGGGGCTCTATTGAACAGCTCTGACAACTCTGATTTAGCTGTTCCCCTTCCTTTAAAAGTCACCTGAGGCCGGTTGACCTGGCCTTGGGACAAGCCAACAGTTTTCACTCTATCCCTACCCATGCTTCCAACTGAAAGCCAAAGTGGAACTTAGTCAGCGACCTCATAATTGTGCATTTAAAATAGACTCACACTTTAGGCCTGTATTTTGAAATATTATCATGCCTTTGCCTATAATTTTTAAGGAATGACAAAAGACTTATCTCCAAAAAGCTATCTCTTTCTAGCTTAGTGCTTTTATTTAATAAATTGCTTTTCGGTTGCTTTGTGTGCTTTTAAAAATGAATACTCTTAACTTTCCCTAATTTTATGCTTGCAATGTCAGGGTTTTGGTATTCTGATTTGGAAAGAGATAAAGAGGAAGAAAGTTAATGTGATTAAAGTCACATTTTTTAGTTAAAAAAAAAAAAAAGGTTTCACAATTGATTCATTTGATTCCACCAGTCTCTCATCTGGGGAATGTTCTCCTAAGCTGAGGTGTCACTTACAGAGAGGTGTCCCTGTCAGTTGCAGGAAGAGCCTGCTGGTTGGAAGTGTGCAAACTGCCTATTTACTGCGAGTGATGGGCTTAAGAACAGTGAATGCCTTCATGTGGTTTTTTCCTTTGTTGTCCTATGAAAGAGCTGGTGGAGATCTTTTAAGCTTTTTATTGCCATCTAGAATTACTGTATTTGAAAACTATACTGAAAAAAAGCTTTTGCCTTAGCTCTTACTTTGGGAATGTTGTAGATCACAGAGAACTGAGTCAAAGACTTTGCTGTTGGGGAGAGTATTTTGCAAAGCACACAGATTCCTGGCTCAGGGAAATATTGTGGCCATTTGACTTTCCCTTGGCAGGAATGCTGTGGCTAAGGCAATGTAACTGAACTTATCTTTAGAAACCACTGTCCTCCCCTTTAGAGCAGACAGAAGGAAGATAAAATGGGCTCCATGTATCATCAGCAGAAATAAGATGAACAGTACATTTCTGTTTATCAAGTTCTAGTTTATCTGTTTCTTTTCCTTTGTTCGGTTATGGTGAAAAGGATATATCTTTTAAGTAAATTGTGTAAAATGAGTACATCCTGAGTTCATCCCAGTCTCAGTGACTCCTTTGGCATGTCCTCATGGACATAGGAGTCAGATGCTTGGGACTTCTGCTTGAAAGGAGCAGCTATGTGAGAGTGACTGCGCTGTCAAGGGGGCCAACTTACTGCAGACCTTCTTGATTCATGTGACTTTCGCAAGTCCTGGAGGGGCGCCTTCCACATGCTTTGATCTCCAGTCGTATTTCCCTGCAAACTTTGGCATGAGAATCACAACGTCTCTAAGTCATATTTAAGATTGTACGACAGGAGTATCCCTGACCCCTTTGCAATTGGCAGTGCTTCCTTATTCCCACACGCCCGCTACTCCGCATGCCTGTAGTCCTGGTTCTTAGCTCCCAGGGGAAGGGAGGCAGAGGGGACCCGGAGTGGTACTTTGACAGAATGAAATGTAGATTTTTCTGCATTGCTTGATTCTGGCCAAACCACTGAGGTGTGTGTCAGAAACAAGAGGACCCCTTTCCCAGAACAGTCAACTGATAATATGACACAAGTGTCAAGATTTTCAGGTTGAGTTTTTTTATTTTTAAATTAATTAATTAATTACTTTGGCTTCTTTGGGTCTTCGTTGCTGGGCGGGCTATCTCTAGTTGTGGAGAGTGGGGGCTACTCTCTAGCTGCGGTGCACGCGCTTCTTGTCGCGGTGGTTTCTCTTGTTGCTTTTCAACCTTTCTGTGCTATATTTTCCTTACTTGTAAGTCAGAGATGCTGGCACTAGCCTTAGAGGGTCATTGTGAAGATGAATTGGTCCATGTCAGTGTTTAGGACAAGTGTGATGTGGGGAGGCTGTGTGGAAACGCTAAGTGCTCTTACTGCCTCTGAGCATAAAGAGTGTTTTCAAGTGAAGTCATAAAATCACTCTATTTGTTTTGAATGTAAATGGACTTTATTTTTAGAGCAGTTTTGGGTTTACAGGTACTTTTTGTGAAGGTTCAAAGATTTCCCACATACCTCCTGGCCACCCCCACAGTCTCTCCTCCACCATTAATATCCCCACAAGGGTCGCACCTTATAGTTGATGAACCTACATTGACATGTCATCGCTCAAAATCCATAGTTTACATTAGGATTCACTGTTGGTGGTGTGCATTCTATGGATTCGAATAAATGTATCAATATATGTATTATGGTATCATAATGGTTTCATATCATTTTGATATCATACAGAGTAGTTTCACTGCCCTAAAAATCCTCTCTGCCTTCCTTATTCACCCCTAACCTCACACCCCTGTTAAGCACTGATGTTTTACTCTCTCTATAATTTTACCTTTTCCAGAATGTCATATAGTTGCAATCATACAGTAGCCTTTGCAGATTGGCTTCTTTCCCTTAGTAATGTATGTTTTAGTTTCCTTCTTGTGTTGTCATGGCTGGATAATTCATTTCTTTTTATGTTGGTTAATATCAATTTTATGAATGGTTTATTGTTTTTTAAACCAATACTTTGCCTCTGTGTGAATAAGATCTGCTCTACAAAGTGGTGGCTCTCAACCTTTAGCCTTGGGTGCGTGCCCAGTCACTTCAGCTGTGTTTGACTCTTTGTGACCCTGTGGACTGTTGCTTATTAAATACAGATTGTCCTCTCCCATGCTCAGTGTACTGGATTCTGTAGGTCTGGGGTGGGGGCTGAGAGTCTGCCTTTCTAAGGATTTCCTGGGGCTGCCGCTGGTGGCACTGGTGCCCGGCCGAGTTGCTGATGGTCACCACCCTCCCTGGGTCAGCCCTGAGGGCAGGTACAGGAGCCTAGGTTGGGACTAAGGGAACAGGGGTCATCCCCTTAGGAACAGACTGGAAGGACATAGTCTTTGTTCCAAGGTGCCGCCTTCAAGTGGGCCAGGGTTGTCTTTGTTTTTCTCTTCCCACACAGGATCAGGGCCAGATTCTGAGTGGGAACCAGACTCGTTTGTGTTACAGGGTTTGGCGGCTGCACACTGGCTTCTTCTAAAATCCAGAGGATCCATGGCATAGCATCTACTCTCGTTCTGCACATTCACCCCTTTATTTTCTCATGTTCATTTCAACAGGATTTATGCTTGATTAAGTTACTCTCTTTTATCATAATTAAAGAAAAATGTGGTGGGAGAGCCCTCCAAGCTCCACTCAATGAAAACCAGATTGTTGAACCTGCAGGGAAACAAGGGCTGCCCTGTGCACCCAGCGCTGTGTGGAGAACCAGCCTTCAGGGGGACCAATTGGCCTTGAAGGGGATATGCCCACCTGGCACTGCCCGGATGACCCAAGGCCAAGGGCAGAGTGGCCTGCTGACCTGCTGGCCCCGGCTCTGCCCCGAGGCGCTGCACCCTTGGTGCTAACTCAGGCACAGTGAGCTGCCCGGGTGCCCAGCTCGGCTCATAAAGACCCTTTATTGTGGGCCCGCCAGCCACCTTCAGTGTCCATGTGGATGTCTGTGAGGAACGTGCTTCTAGCTGACTCAGAGCTGGTCAGGCTTACTTATAGAGGTGACATTGCAAGGGTTGCAGTGCCACCTGCGAGGCCACAAAGCCTTCCATCTTGCCAGGACCAGGGTGGTAAGGGTCCCCCAAACACTCAGTTAAGTGAGGTTGATGCTGGCAGGTGGGATGGTCTCACAGCACAAGGGAAGATGAACTTGCTGATGCTGATGGGATGGCTTCTGTGATCCACATGGATGCTTGGGGCATTTAGAGTCCTGGAGTCCCAGACCTGAAGAGCCAGACAGGGAGAGGGGAGGTGGTGCTTGAGAAGGGGCAACAGTCGCCAGTGAAACCAGGAGCAGAGGTGGGGGCTATGGTCCAGTCCCAATTCTGCCACAACCACACACAGGGTGCACTGACTCCTCTGACCAAGGGACCCTTTTGGGGGGTGGGTGTGAGCATGGGTTCTGGAGCCTAATAGCCTGAGCCCCCATCCTGGTGCTGATGCTTGCCAGCAGGCTGAGCCTGGTGAGTGACTTCAGCACAGAGTGGCTGGATTTGATCCTCTCTCCATTCTGGATATGGAAAATGATATCCCATGTGAAGGTGTTGTGGTGATTGGATGAGTGGGGTGCTCAGAACAGCAGGCGCCTGTCAAGGGTTGGGAATGATCGTGATGGTTAGGGGATGTCTCTCTCGGGCTGTGAGGCCTCAGACCATGGCATTGTTATCATTTGATCTGGTTACCACAACGGGGACCACAGACTGGGCAGCTTAAGCAACAGGCATTTGTTGTCTCAGTTCTGGAGGCTGGAGATCAAATTATTGGCAGGGCTGCTTCCTTCTGAGGCTTCTCTCCTTAGCTTGAAGACCCTTCTCCCTGCATCCTCACCTGGTTGTCCCTCTGTGAGTGTCTGTGTAAACAAACACTGCCTCCTGGACCAGGTAGGAGGCCTGCATCAGCCTCCAGGGAAGGGGATGCAGGAAGTGGGGGAGGATGTTGGGTTTGTCACTTACTCAGCTGATGCTCACTGCACTCTGCGTGTGCTGGCCCTGGGCACCCAGCACCCCTGCCCTGATGCAGCTGGCAGTTCTAAGGTCCTGTCCACCTCTTAGCCTGAGTCCTGTCCACTTCTCAGACTTGCCCTTTTGCTATCTGGTTGCCAGAAACTCATAGGGGTACAGTTACTGCCGCTGCCTATTCCAGTGCTGTGGGAGACGAAACTTCTCCCCTTTCTTTCTCAAAGAGGGAATTCATGCCTGCCTGGGAGTTTGGGCTTCAGAATCTGCATGACATCCCTTCTTGTCCAACAGCTCATCTCCACCTACAGGGACATCCTCTGTGTCCTGGCCCAGAAGCCTCAGAGGGGAAAAAAGGCCCATGGTTTTTATTGAGCCTTCTGGGGACATTGCTTTCTTGTCACATGTGAGAATGGGGTTGACTTCAAGGTAAATTTTTAGTAATCTGAGAGCTTCCTGGGGAGAAGGAAATGGCAACCCATTCCAGTACTCTTGCCTGGAAACTCCCATGGATGGAGGAGCATGGTAGGCTACAGTCCCTGGGGTCACAAAGAGTCGGACACAACTGAGTGACTTCACTTCACTCACTTCATACTTTATCACTGGGGAAGGAACTGGCGACCCAGCATTCTTGTCTGGAGAGTCCTATGGACAGAGGAGCCTGGCGGGCCATGGTCCATGAGGTTGCAGAGTGTTGGACACGGCTGAAGTAACTGAGCATGCACGCAAGAGCTTCTTGGACCCAGAGGACATCTGACAGCACTTCAGAACTGAGTTGTTGTTTAGCTGCTACGTCATGTCCAACTCTTTGTGACCCCATGGACTGCCATACACCAGGCTTCCCTGTCCTTCACCATCTCCTGGAGTTTGCTCAAACTTGTGTCCATTGAGTTGGTGATGCCATCCACCCATCTCACCCTCTGTTTCTCCTTTCTTCTCCTGCCCTCAGTCTTTCCCAGCATTGGGGTGTTTTCAGTGAGTGCGCTCTTTACATGAGGTAGCCAGAGTATTGGAGCTTCAGCTTCAGTATCAGTCCTTGCAGTGAATATTCAGGGTTGATTTCCTTGAGGATTGACTGATTTGATCTCCTTGCTGTCCAAGGGACTCTCAAGAGTCTTCTCCAGCACCACACTTGGAAAGCACCAGTTCTTCAGTGGGGTGAGTGTCAATGAGGGCCCCCCTCATCGTACCTGGTCCTACCTGGAAAGATAAGGCCTCCTCTGAGAGTAGAGAGAGTAGGTGATAACTTATTTGACTTATGGTCAGAATATTTTTAAGAGCAATTGAGTTACATTTTATGTTCTTAAATATGGAACATTAACTTGATAATTCTGATTTCCTGAAAATATTGCTCTTTAGCATTTTAGAAATATCAGTTTTGGCTATAAACTATTGATAGGGATTTTCATTTGCCTCTTCTAAAATAGTTGAGGTATCGCTACTAAATACAGTTTTTAAAATAAAGCCTTTGCTAGTTCTCTGTTGTCTTATCCAAGCCAAATGGCTGGTGACAATGTTGCTTTCATGACACTCTGCAATTCAGACTTTACTTCTAACTGGAGTCAAAGTTGTTGTTGTTGTTTAGTCACTAAGTCATGTCCTACTCTTTTGCAACTCTATGGACTGTAGCCCCCCCAGGGTCCTCTGTCCATGGGATTCTCCAGGGAAGAATTCTGGAGTAGGGTTGCCATATCCTTCTCCAGAGGATCTTCCCAGCCCAGTAATTGAACCCAAGTCTCATGCATTGGCAGGTAGATTCTTTGCCACTGAGCACCAGGGAAGCCCTGGAGTCAAAATTAGAAGGAGCTTAATCTAAAAGTGAGACCCTCAGCTTACTAGGCATCTACCACTGTGCTACATTCTTGGAGACCACAGAGGATCAAATGACTTTAGATTATGAATCTTGCAATCCTCTCTTGTTACTTGGGTTCTTTTAAAGAGAATGCTTGATCTTAATTTCTTGATTTAAATCATTGGGAAGTTATATGGAGTCAGATCATCTTCACTGAGAAATTGGAGTAAAAAAAAAAATCATTGCTTTATTACTCTGCAGTCAAGATTTTGCAAATGAGTAATGTCTTCATATAGAATGTCAGTAGCCATAGAGCATATATGTGACAAGGAAGGTGCAAGGCCAGTAATTCTGTAGTGGACCAGTGTCGCCAGTTGGTACCTGCTCCGACCCCCTGCCATGTCATGCGGTCTGCTGACTCTAAGCCTCTGGGACTCTGCCCCAAGTCTTTCCTGGCCAAGGTCATCCTTGACCCATAGATAAGATACACTGGAAGTGTGGGGAGCTACCCTATACCCTCTGCCTCCATCAGTCCTCCATAAGCAATGACCAGGACCTAGTAAAGAAATAAACCAGCTTCCTTGGCCATTGGGTGGATCAGCTCCATGATGTGTGATTGCATGACCTTCCAGGGGTGCATCCTGCTCATCATTTCACCTGGTTGGGGTTCCACCCCGCCGGTGCTTTCCTACTCCACTTCCAGGGTATGACATAACCAATAGAGATTTGGTCTCTGCACCTTGTTCCTGACACAGGCCTCCTAAAACCTGGGTCATTTCTTGCGTGATGGATTTGAGAAGCATCTTTTGTGCCACTGTGTGGTCTTTGACCCCAGTTCCTGACGCAGAGCTCCTAAGTCCCTTGGGATTTTCTGGGTGATCTGAGCATCTTTTATTCCAATGTGGTGGCTTGTCATGAACACCCTAGCTTCAGGATGAGGGCTGGTCACCAGGCAGGCCAAGCTGTGATGACAAGCTTGGAACTTGCAGGCTTACTCCCACCCTGGGGAGGGGACAGGGGCTGGAGATTGAGTGAGTGATTTACCCTACTGGTATGGTGAAGCCTCCATAAAAATCTGTGAACTACAGGGTTTGGAGAGCATCCAGCTTAATGAACAAATCCATGTTCTTTGAGGGTTGCACTCCCCAACTCCACAGGGACAGAAGCTTCTGTGCTTGGGACCCTTTTGGGCTTCACGTAGGTGTCTCTCTTCATTGGACTGTTCATCTATATCCTTTATAATAGCTTAGTAAATATAAATAAACATTTCCATGAGTGTCCTGTGGTTATAGCATACTATCAAGTCTGAGAAGAGGGTTGTGGAACCCCTAACTTTGTAGCCAAGTTGGACAGAAGTGTGGGTACCCTGGTGACCTAATACTTGAAACTGGCATCTGAAATAAGGATGTCTTGTGGATCCTGACCCTAACTCTGTGTAACTGATGTGAGAATTGAACTAACTATGGGACAACCATTTGGTGTCTGGAAAGCTGGAGAATTGGCTGGTAGGGGAAGATACCCGCACATATTGCCTGCCAGAAGTATTGTGAATAAACAGTTTACCCTTACAGGGCCACCTGGGATAACTTCCCAAATACACTGTTTGCTCTCAAATTCTTGTCTCTGAGTTGACTTCTGGAGGAACTCAACCTATGATAGAATTGGCAGATTTTGGCTCAGGGATACCTTGTCCATTCGCATCTCAAGTATCCCTGTTTTACTCACATTTACCCTTTCTATTATCTTCTCTGTCTCTGTCGTTTTACACTGTCAGTGTGGGTGCCATGGCAGTATCATACCTGCTGCTGCTACTGCTGCTGCTAAGTCGCTTCAGTCGTGTCCGACTCTGTGCGACCCCATAGACGGCAGCCCACCAGGCTCCTCCGTCCCTGGGATTTTCCATGCAAGAATACTGGAGTGGGTTGCCATTTCCTTCTCCAATGCATGAAAGTGAAAAAATAAAGTGAAGTCGCTCAGTTGTGTCTGACTCCTAGCGACCCCATGGACTGCAGCCCACCAGGCCCTTCTGTCCAAGGGGTTTTCCAAGCAAGAGTACTAGAGTGGGGTGCCATTGCCTTCTCTAGTATCATACCTAAACACATAATTGTATGTGGAATTTGACAGAACTTGGTTGTCCATGTTTTACTCACAATATCAGCCCATGTGAAATTAATTCACATAGCAGAATGTTGAGTGGAATGCATCCTGTTGTCTCGAATTAGCAGCCAAGACCCCATTCATCAGGTGGGTGAGGGCCTCTGCAGAACTCCTGCAGGGGCCCAGCCACCTCCAATACTATGCCCTCCTGAGTCTCTTGCTCCTGATGATTTGAGGGTAGTGGAGGGAAGGAAGTTGGACAGCAGTATCCTTGGTTTTGTCACAATGTCACTTGTCTGCAAATTTCATCCATGGGATGGCCATCTGGTACTGGGATGTCTGGGGTCTGGACTGCCTCATCTCCAGGGGCCTTGTCCTTCACCTGCACCAGGTGCTGCCACTCTTAAAAGCTCTTTATTTGGGGAAAACCTCCTTCTCTGCTACCTTACAGGAGCATCTGGTCCACCCTACCTGTTCATGGCATGGTACCGTTTACCTGTTCACCGAGTGACCACTATCCTACCTATTTATGGTGTGGTCACCTTTCAGTACTCTTCTTTCCAGGTCTTTACATGTGTACCCTCTAGTCATTAAGTTCTGGGGTCATCTGGTGAGACCCAGCGCTGGAGAAATCCAGCTGGCATGCTCTCTGAGTCTGGGTTTGGGTAGCAGTACATAGCTGGAGGGCATCCCACAGGTTAGAGTGGTCAGTCCTGTTCACTGATGATTGTTCTTCCTAACTGGGCTCTCATTGCTTGGCATACTCACTCCTCCCTTGGTGGCTCATCCTCCTGCGCTCCCCATAGATTATTTTTATCCATTCACTCAGCCAGCATTTCTCAAGTGCCCTCAAGGAGCTTGTACTAAAGAGGGAGTGAGAAAGGCAGTAAGCAGGTAGACAAATAATAGGTGGTGTGAAATGACTGTGCTGCAGATCAAGCAGGCTTTTGTGATGGGTGACTGTGACCAGCTTCTCTTGCATGGTAGAAATCTTCCTTTCCCTTCACCTCTTCAGACATTTCTGCCTTTTAATTCACAGACACTAAAGAAGGCTTCAGATGGGAAATCCCTCAAATTCTTGATCTTCATCCTCTCAGCATCCTGTCCTCGCTCTTCCTATCAGGAGAGATTTCTTTTTTCTTTTTTGAAGGACAGTTCTACTTCCTTTGTGGCCCCCATTCCTTCTCATCTTCTCACAGACTCTCCAGTGGTCTTGCATTGATTTCATTTATTTGTAATCCTGCCCTTTCATCTGAATTCCTCTCACCACCTTTTAGATGAGATCACATTTCCTGCATTTGGGGATACATTCTGTCTGCTACACCTCTTCAAGGAAATGATCCCTTATTATATCTTGAATGTACTCCCCCTCCACCATGTGGGATGGAATTTGTTACTTTACTTCCCACTGCACATAGGATGGTTATATAATAGTCATATCCACTATTGTGAGAGGTGAAGCAAGTGTCAAGAACACTAGAAGGTTTTAAAGAGCCTAATTTCTTTGAGACAAAGTTAAATGAACCTAACAATAAATAGTGTACATTTTTTAAAGTGATAAAGCTGAAATTAATTGTAGTTGGTTCAGTTTTCTATGTATAGAAAGTCCAAAGGAATTTGGTTGAACATCTTAGAACTAATAAGGGGATATGGCAAGTTGGCTGGATTTAGGATCAACTTAGAAACATCAGTATCATTTTATTTACTTGTGGAAAACTATGAGAACATGGGATGGGAAATAATCCTGTTCATAATAGCAATGAAACCAATCAGATAAGCAGAAATCACCTTAGTAAGAAATGTTCAGCAGCTCTGTGACTTCACTGAAGGATATAAAAGATTAAAATAACTGGAGAGGGAAACCCCATTGTTTGAATGGGAAAGCAATATTGTAAAGATAATCAGTTCTCTTTAAATTGACATATTAATTTATACAGTTCCATTTAGTAGCCTATTAAGTTATGTTTCTGGATTTGGCTTGCTGTTTCTAAAATCTATGTAGAGTTGAAAATTAGAAGAAGATCCAGGGTAGTTTTGCAAAAGAAAATCTAATGGGATCCTTTCTCTATCTGAAATCAAAATGCGTTACAGTGATTAAATAGTGTGACAAATAGGTCACAGGAATAGAATAATCAATTAATAGACCCATGAAATATTTGGGAGCTTATTAAATGATAAACATGCCTTTTCAAATGAGTGGGAGCAGTAATGAAGTTTTCAATAAATAGTATTGAAAGTAACCTTTGGGAGAAAGTCATATTAGAGATTTGCTTTATACCAGTCACCAGAAAAATATACAAGTATTTATTTATGACCTTGACTTAGGGAATTTATTCTTGAATAAGTCAGGGAAAACAATAACAGAAATGATTGAGAAATCGTAATAGAAACTCTGTTGGGTAAAGGATATTTAAAAAGGAATTTATAGAAAGGAATATAAAAAGTAGCCAGTAAATTTAGAAAAAATCCTCACCTCAGTAGTTGTATTAGTTTCTCATTGCTGCTGTAACAAATATTTCTGGAGGTCAGATATCAAAATGAATTGGTGTGTGCTGTGCTCCTGCTGGAGGCTCCAGGGGAGACTCTGTTCCCTTGCCTTTTCTTCTTCTAGAGGCTGCCCACATTCCTTGGCTTGTGGTCCCTGCCTCCATCTTCAAAGTCAGCAGCAGAGCATCTTCCAGTCTCTCTCCCCTTTTGCTTCATCATCACATTACTTTTTTTTTTTTTTTTTTTTTAACTCTCCTGTCTCAATCTTATCAGGACCCTGGTGATGACATTGAACTCTCCCTGATAATTCAGGATTGTCTTCCCATCTCAAGATTCTTAACGTAATCACTTTTACTGCATAAGATAACATATTCATAGGTTCTGAGGAATAGGCCATGGACATCTTTAGTGGACCAGTATTCCTAGTACTAGGAAACATACATACAATAAGTTATGATTTTCAGCCCTCATTTTGGCAAGGTTAAAGAAATTTGTTAAGGGCTGGTGAGGGTGTGGGGAAATGGGCTTTTTGATAAACTGTATAGATTGGTACCTCCATTTTGAAGGACAGCAGTTCAGTCATGTCTGACTCTTTGTGACCCCATGGACTGCAGCATGCCAGGCCTCCCTGTCCAACACCATCTCCCAGAGCTTGCTCAAACTCATGTTCACTGAGTCAGTGATGCTATCCAACCATCTCATCCTCTGTTGTCCCCTTCTCCTCCCGCCTTCAATCTTTCCCAGCATCAGGGTCTTTTCTAATGAGTCAGCTCTTCGCATCAGGTGGCCAAAGTATTGGAGCTTCAGCTTCATCATCAGTCCTTCCAATGAATATTCATGACTGATCTTTAGAATTGACTGGTTTGCTATCCTTGCAGTCCAAGGGACTCTCAAGAGTCTTCTCCAATACCATAGTTCAAAAGCATCAGTTTTTTGGTGCTCAGTTTTCTTTATGGTCTAACTCTCACATCTCACATTTTGAAGGACAGTTAGTTAGCCATATTTCTTAAAATTAACATGGTGTATCCCCAGGGGCCAGGGCTTGCCTTGCAGACTCACTGAGTGTGGGGCACAGAGGAGCATGTGCAAGATATTCATGACAGTAGGGTTGTTGTTTAGTCACTAAGTCATGTCTGACTCTTTGCGACCCCTTGGACTATAGCCCTCCAGGCTCTTCTGTCCATTCCTCAGGCAAGAATACAGCAGTGAGTTGCCATGTACTTCTCTAGGGGATCTTTTCTGACCCAGGGATTGAACCTGCATCTCTTGCATTGTCAGACAGATTCTTTATCACTGTGCCACCAGGGAAGCCCAGCAGTGATGCTGGGGAGAGAGAAAAAGAAACATTAACTATTTATTGTTTTGGACATGGTGAAAAAGCAAGAAAAAAACTCACAAACATGGTATATTCATCCTAAGGAATATTATGTGTTCATTATACAGGAATGAAATGGAAAATTGGAGGTGACTCTAACCTCAAAGATCATGACTCAGTGAATAAAAGTCATTTGCAAAATAGCATGTGTACAGTGATGGGCTTCCCATGTGGCTCAGTGGTAAAGAATCTGTCTGCCGATGCAGGAGACACGGATTTGCCCCTGGATCAGGAAGATCCCCTGGAGAAGGAAATGGCAACCCACTCCAGTATTCTTGCCTGGGAAATCCCATGGACAGAGGAGCGTGGCAGGCCACAGTCCATGGGGTTGCAAAGAGTCAGACACAACTTAGCAAGTAAACAACAACAATGTGTACTGTGTTGCTATTTAGGGGAAAACCAAGACTCAATAAACATTTGTATAGCTAGAGAAAAATTTGGAAGCATAAAGGACAAAGTACAAGCTGATTGTGGTTGGAGAGATGGGGTGAGTGGACTTCAGCTATATTTATGAGTGTGACTTGGGGTCGGCAGTGTATTCACATATTACTTGCATGGTGTAAAAGAAACTTTGAAAAGCAACGGCAATTTCTTTGAAGCAAAAGGTCAGATATTCTACAGTGATCACCCGGAAGTGTGAACACTTTAAGACAGTGAACTTGGTTCTTGGGCTACAGGTTCTGTATGAAGTTGGCCATGTGGCTGGGGTGGGGTCTCAGGCTGGAGCTGGGGCTCCTTGTAGTGGCCTTCCTTGCAAGTGTTAGCCTTAACCCCAGGGTTGAAGGGCAGAGCCGGGAGGCACTTGGTCTCCCTCAGAGATTGTGTTTTCTCACCACCTGGAACAGCTGGCTTGTCTGTTAAGATATTCCTTTCTTTTTTTCCCCTACAAGCTGTATTTTTATTTTTTATTAATTTTTATTGGAGTACAGTTGCTTTACAATGTAGTATTAGTTTCTGCTCTACTGCAAAGTGGATCAGCTATATGTACACATACATCCCCTTTTTTTCAGGTTTCCTTCCCATTTAGAGCAGTAGAGTTCCCTGTGTTATACATTAGGGTCCCATTAAATATCTATTTTAAACATAGTAGTGTATATATGTCAATCCCAATTACCATGTTCATCTCACTCCCACTTTCCTCCCTGGTATTCATATGTTCATTCTCTACATCTGTGTCTCTATTTCTGCTTTGCAAATAAGTTCATCTGTATCATTTTTCTAGATTTCACATATATGTGATATTATATGATATTTATTTTCCTATTTCTGACTCACTTCACCCTGAATGACAGGAGAAAACCATAATTCAAAAAGACACATGTAACCCAGTGTTCATTGCAGCACTATTTACAATAGCCAGGACATGGAAACAAACTAAATGCCCATCAACAGAAGAACAGATAAAGAAGATGTGATACTTATATACAATGGAATATTACTCAGCCACAAAAAAGAATCAAATTGTACAATTTGCAGAGATGTGGATGGACCTAGGAACTGTCATATGAATGGAATAAGTCAGAAGGAAATAGTTCTCATGTTGAAGTTTTATCTGCACCTTCTGGACCCCTGCAACTGACCTCTTATTGCCTTTCCCTGCCCTGTGATTCTCAGTGTTGATATCAAGAGAAGCCTGGGAGTGCTGTGTGACTGTGGTTGAGATGTGAAGTGGACTTCATGGGCACAGTTTCTCTAATGCTCCTGAAATCACATAAATTACCGTGATCCACAGTCAGGCTTACCTAGGTGATCTCCTCACACGATGAGCAACTTTCCTGTCATCACGTATGTCACTTTGAATGTGGACACATGGATGGGCTTGTGGACAGTGGTGGCTGTGGACTTGAATTCTCAGTCCTCAAGGGTGGAGTGTTAAAAATACTGGTATCCCTGGAAAAGAATACTTAGAGTTGTAACTGCTTTAAAAGTCTTGGAACACAGAAGTATTACATAATGCATTTCTTTCCTTCGTATATTGTTTGAAGATTATTAGAAAAATATTTCTAACTGTAGGCCAGCGTGAGTCCAGCATGATATTATGGACTGCATCCTTATGTCCTGCTGTTATTGAGAAAATAAGAACTCTTTAAGGAGACTGGTGAGGAGAGTAGATGGTCCTGAGCAGCAGAATATCTGAGTCCAAATCCCCTGGAGTCTGGGGGTGGGCAGACACACAGATGTCCACCCTTTTCTGAAAAGCAGGCAGAGTTTAGATACAACCTCCCTCCCCTGGTTTAATTACCTGAGACACCTCCCTCTTAATCTTGACCTTCGATGGGATTCTCAGGAAAGAACCCTCCTCTCAGGTCCTTGAATGGCATTTCCCCTTGATTGCAAGCACCCGCCATGCATCCGTTATTGGAAAAAGAAATCAAGAAATAGAATCAAATCAACACATTTGCTTGTTTTATTTTCCATAAAACACATCTGCCCCTTCTCTGTGAGAAGACTGGAGTATCATTGGTTTTGTGCCCCAGGTGATAAACCTCAAGTTTCTGCTTGCTCTGAAAGATTCCACAATATAAATAACTTTTTCTTTAAAAGCCTCATCTGTTTTACATTTTGAGGCCTTTTCGACACTGCCGGGTGGGGGATGCAGGCCTAGGAGTTCTGCCGAAGCCAGTGCCTATGGACTTCCCATGCTGCAGAGTGAGTCTGTGTGCTTCTTTCAAGATCAAAGACAGACTCGCGTACAGCTGAGCGGAACTTGAGCTCTGGGGAGTATAGTTTTGGTGGCAGCAAAGACGTGAAGGATGTCTTCCTGCTCAACAAGAGCCCCTTGGAGGGAAGGAGCAGGGTCTGCTCCGGGCGGGGGGGTTCTCACCTGATCTTCCTCCCCCACCCTCCACACACCCGATCAGGAGATGAGAAATGCAGGTCTGGAGGAGAGATGTGATTTAGCAGAGCTGGGTCTTGTCTGTTCAGACTTGTGTTTAAAGACTGGAATTGTCGCTTTGGGTGCTGCCTCTCACATTGTCTCCTCCAGCATCCATGGAGCCTGCCTACAAGAGGGAGCTGTGGATGCAATGCCGCCCCCAAGCCCATGTGTTGAAGTCCCACCCCCAGTGTGATGGTATTTGGAGATGGGGCCTTTGGGAAGTGATTAGGTTTAGTTGAGGCCATGTGAATGCGGTCCCAGCAATGGGATTAGCACCCTTTTAAAAAGAGGAAGAGACAACAGAGCCCCCTCTCTCCCCATCATGAGAAGACAGCTGTCTGGAAGCCAGAAAGAGTGTTCTCTCGCCAGAACTGAATCTGCCAGCACTGGGTCTTAGACTCTAGGCCTCCAGAGCTGTGAGAGGTAAACTGTTTGCTGTGCAAGCCACCTGTCTGTAGTATTTTGTTACAACAGCCTGAGCTGGCTGAGAGCGGGGAGATAGGTCTGGGAGCCCTTTCCAGGGGCACATCTAGGCCTCTGTGCGGTGTGGAACACAGCCTTCTGTTTTGGGGTGTATTGTACAGAGGAGTAGTGGCACAGGTACTTAGCAAATACTAAGTACTTAGCTGACTTGTTTCCCAGGTGGCTTGGTGGTAAAGAATCCGCCTACCGATGCAGGAGACGCTGGAGATGCAGGTTCAGTCCCTGGGTTGAGAAGATTCCTTGCAGAAGGAAATGGCAACCCATTCCAGTGCTCTTACTGGGAAAATCTCATGGACAGAAGAACTTGGTGGGCTACAGTCCATGGGGTTGTACAGAGTCATACATGATGTACAGTATATACCTACATATACACAAGTACTTAGCAATAGGTTGGGCCCTGAAAGGACCTCCTAGAGCTGAGAGAGACAGAATCCCTGCCCAGGGCCCAGGAGGGAGGCACAGTGGCTTCCCCCAGGGGTCAGGTACAGTGCCCCCACCACTGGAGGCCTTGGCATGGAGCCTGTCTGAGTGGGACAATGGTCCCTTCCAGGGCCCAGCCCACCCCTGCTGTTTGCTCACGCTGACAACCTG
Source organism: Bubalus kerabau (assembly GCF_029407905.1). NCBI lineage: Eukaryota > Metazoa > Chordata > Mammalia > Artiodactyla > Bovidae > Bubalus > Bubalus kerabau. The sequence goes on from NC_073627.1 coordinate 153,375,877, forward strand.
AGTCTCATCTCATTCCTCTGTTGTGGGGACTGGGCTCATGGGACTCACTGGGCTGCAGTAGCCCCAGGATACTTTTGAGAAGGATGGGGGTCATGCCCACCTCAAGCCCAGACCTTTTACAGGAGTGCTGCTCTCTCCTTGGACTCACCCCCTCCCCTGTCTGTTCCCCACCCCCAGCCAGGCTGTTTTGGGTCTTGGTGCCTTTCCAGGTGCTGTCCCTTCAGCTGTGCAGCCCTTTTCTCCCCCCGGGAAATCCACTTGCCTCTGCCCCAAGGCATCTGCATGCTATGTGCTGTGGTTGGCCACATTTGCTGGGTACTTTTTCTTTAGCAGATCCTTGTGCGATTTGACCTATAGTTTCTGACACATTCATTCTGTCCCCAAGCCAGTTCATATATGGATCATGGTGTTTCCAGGGGAATGTGTCTCATCTTCCTTAGAAGGCAGGGGAGCAAAAAAATGCAAAGACACTCCCTGCCCAGCAGCCTTCCCACAGTGTTCTCAGCAGCTCTGGTTTCAGAGGAGGTTCAGCCACAGAGGGGACAGCAAGACTCAAAACCGAAGCCCCACACCCTTATCCATAGAGTAGCTCCAGCCTATTGTTCTTTTTAAAAACAATTTATTGAAATATAGTTGACTTACAGTGTTAAGGGGCTTTCCAGGTGGCGCTAGTGGTAAAGAACATGAGACAAGAGATGTGGGTTCAATCCTTGAGTCAGGAAGATACCCTGGAAGAGGAAATGGCAAGGTCTTCAGTATTCTTGCCTGGAGATTCCCACGGACAGGGGAGCCTGGCAGGCTACAGTCCATAGCGTCACAAAGAGTCAGACACAACTGAAGTAACTTAGCAATTACAGAGTTACGCTAGTTTTAGGCGTACAGCACAGTGATTCAGTTATATATATGTATGTATAATTTTTAGATTCTTTTCCTTATAGGTTACTACAATGTTGTGTATAGTTCCCTGTGCAGTACAGTAGGTCTCTGTTCATCTATTTTATAGATAGTGTGACTATTTTAATCCCATCCTTCTAATTTACTCTCTCATCACTTTCTCCTTTGGTAACCATAAGTTTGTTTTCTGTCTGTGAGTCTCTTTCATTTTGTAAATAATTTTGTTTCTATCTTTTTTAGATTCTACATATAAATGACACCATATGATATTTGTCTTTCAGTCTGACTTATTTTAATTAGTATAATAATATCTGTCTATCTGTATTGCTGCAAATGGGATTATTTCATTCTCTTTTTTTTGTGGCTGAGTAATATTCCATTGTATGCATGTACCACATCTTTTTTATCTATTTATCTATAGATGGGCGTTTCGGAGAAGGTAATGGCAACCCACTCCAGTACTCTTGCCTGGAAAATCCCATGGACAGAGGAGCCTCGTAGGCTGCAGTCCATGGGGTTGCTAGGAGTCAGACACGACAGAGTGACTTCACTTTCACTTTTCACTTTCATGCATTGGAGAAGGAAATGGCAACCCACTCCAGTGTTCTTGCCTGGAGAGTCCCAGTGTTGGGGGAGCCTGGTGGGCTGCCGTCTATGGGGTCGCACAGAGTCGGACACGACTGAAGTGACTTAGCAGCAGCATAGATGGGCGTTTAGGTTGTTCCCATGTCTAGGCTATTGTGAATAGTGCTGCTGTGAATATTGGGGTGCAGGCATCTTTTCGAATTAGAGTTTTCTCTGGATATATGCTCAGAAATGGGATTGCTGGGTCAGATGGTAGCTCTATTTTCAGTTTTTAAATGAACCCTGTACTGTTCTCCTTGGTGACTGCACCAGCTTACAGTCCCACTAATAGTGTGGGCGGGCTCCAGATCTGTCTTATGTTGAATAATGAGGGTTGACCTGAGATTTCCTGTAAAGAGAGGGTTTTATTGCTGAGAGAAAGTCTGTCTCAGTCAGCCTGGGCCGCTCTAATAAAGTACCACAGACTGGGCAGCTTAAAGGATTGACATTTATTCCTCATAGTTCTGAAGGCTGGAAGCCCAAGATCAAGGTGCAGGCACAGTATTCTGGTTTGCCCTCTTCCTGGTTTGCAAACGTCCCCCTTCTCACTGTGTCCACACATGACAGAGAGATAAGCTCTTGGGTGTCTTCCTCTTCTTATAAGGGATCCTGTGGGATGAGGGCCCCCCCACGACCTCATTTAACCTTAATCACCTCCTCACAGGCCCCATCTCCAGATATAGGCACATTGGAGGCTAGGGCTTCAACATACACATGGGTTACACAGCCCATTCATAGCAAAGTCAAAACTCGCTATACAGCAATCTTAGTTTTAAGATGAAGAGTCTGAGGCTCAACTTGATCCAGCTATTCCAGGTGTGACCAGGGGGCCCAGGCCTATCACCTCCATCTCCTGTCACCCCTAGCACCCAGGGAGACTGTTGCTATAATCGCCTAGCCTGGAGCAGTTCTTAAGAGGCTGACCATGCCAACTCATTGTGGTCACGTCTTTTGCTACCTGCTTCTTAAGGCTGCTTGTGGTGCTGCTTACATCAGTGTTTGTACTTGTTGGCCAAGATGTGCTCCTGAAATGTGAGTTTTCTTGTGTGTGAACTATAACCCAGTATAGTTGACTAAGAGTCCTTTGTGACATTGTTTTGTGTTTGATTTTAGGATAAAATATTCATACGTGAACTAATTTTTAAAATTTTGAATGAGAGTAAAACCTTCAGAAGAGTTATAAGAATGAAATGAAGCATTTTTATTCCCTCTTACTCTCCCAAGAGCCAGCTACAGATACAATGCCCTATCACATTATTTGGGGGCATCTAAAATAGAAGAAATTGTGTGCTGTAAAAAATCTGATGTATATATCAGATATATCATATATATCAGTATATATATGAAATTCTTATACTTTGTGCTTTGAATTAAAAGCATTTGCTTTGGTCCGGTGGTTGAGAATCTGCCTTCCAGTGCAAGGATCGCTGGGTTCGATCCTTGGTCAGGGAACTAAGATCCCACATGCTGCAGGGCTACTGAGCCATGCAGCAACTACTGAGCCCCAGCACCTCAACTAGAGAGAAGCCTATGTACTGTAACAAAGAGCCTGTGTGCTGCAACTGAGACTGATGCAGCCCAAAATAAATATTTTTAAAAAGCATTTGCTTTATTTTGTTAACATGTAAGAATCCTTCTCTGGGGTGAATAGCATGGTTGCATGTGCATTTGAATCTGCCCCATCAGGATGATGAGCTGCACTGGAAGTGAAGTACATGCATCAGGAATTCCCGTGTATTTGTCAAGTGGGTAAGTTTTGAGTAAGAATTAAATGGTGAGGAAAAGAAAGATGGTTATCCAGGAGGATGTGTCCACCAACGTCCTCTGACTTGAACGCTGCTTTGAGCAGAGCTGGCCCTAGAGTCTCTGATTTCAGGGGAGGCCTGGCCTTGCAGCCCTTTTGGGTTGCTGCCCAGAAGGGGTTCCCAGCTGAGTCAGGGCCTGCCTCCCCCAAAGTAGCTCTGACTCTGAGCTTCCAGGTTGGACATTAAAGGTGAGTGGTGCTGGAAGGACAGGGTCCAGGGCCCACTCCAACCCCCACTGTGTCCTCATGTTTCTGGACAGAGGGTGATGGAGGAGAAAGGGATCTGACATTGAGCACCTTGGAAGTGGGAAGGGCAGCTACCTGGCCTTGAGAGGGCAAAGAATCAGGACTCGTCCTTTACAGCAGACCATGGGAACGTCCTCTAGTTCTGATTGGATTCGTAATTTCAAAATGTGTCACAAATGCATCTTGCTTTGTGTAGCAATATTTTGCAAACCATGAAATGGATGCTTTAAGTCAGGACACATGTGTGGAAAATGCAAAAATTATTCCTTCCCCCTTCTTCCTCCAGCCCTGACCCTCCGGGGCAAAGGCTGAGGTTATGGAAAAGAATTCCTAAATGTGGCCTCTGGGGCCCCAGGGCTTTCCCCCCGGGTTCTGGTATTCCTTTCAATCTTCCCAACCCAGCAGGTTCTGGTGGCAACGAGGTGTAGTCCAGACACGAGAGAAGCTGTAATGCTGCAGACAGCCCGAGGATCTTGAGTAAAAACCACAGTGTATGTGATAGTGATTGGCAGAGAGGGAAGCGGTGGCAGCGCCCTGGGCAAGAAACAAGTGCTCGTCTGTGGAAGGAGCGCAGTCCAGAGCGCAACGCGCGTTCCTGGAGGAGGCCTGTGACCCTCCAACAGTGTTCCTTTGTGCTCTGGGCTCCCGGGACTAACGGCCTGAAGCTGGTAGCTAGGAGTCTAGCCACCAGGCAGCGGTTTAAATCAAAATAATCACTTTAAGAAACGGTAGGGAGCTTAGCTGGAGAACCATTTCCTCTGCCCCGAAATGCTAAAAACACATTCTGATTTATGCTGTTAGCTCTGGGCAGCTTGCTAAAACATCCAGGGTAATGCAAACCCCTCCCCTCTTCTTCCCCCACTCCGGGATGAAAAACATTTCAGGAGGAGAGTTTGCGGAAGGCCTTTAGTGCCAGCGAGTGGCTGTTGAAAGGACTTGGGTCTGCAGGGAGGTGGCGATGGGGCGAGATGTGTGGCCAGCCAGCTCGGAAGTGTGCGCTGAGGCTGACTTCGTTTTCTTCTGAATTGAGAGTGTTAGGAAGCTGTGCTCTGCCTCTTTAACTTGACAGGGTCTCTTGAATTTGATGTTGGAAGTTCTCCTTCCTTAAGAGAAGCAGGGGCAGCACTAGCCTCGCACGGGGCATGCCAGTTCAGGCTTCGTGGTAAGGGTGGCTCTGCACCCCGTGTCCCCATCCCCATGTCCAGTTCTGGGGGTGATGTCATGGTGTCATGTGGCTTCTCTCCACAGGTGATGAGGTTTTTTGAATTTCTTCCATCAAGCAGATGTAGATTTGGGGCTGGAAGCCTATTTTTCTCCTCATGGTAGCAGGTGGGCGAGTGCCACATGGAGGGGGTGCAGGGGCTGATTGGGGCCCGGGGCCCTATGCCCAGACCTGCTGGGCTCCCATCTCGTCCTTCTCATCCTTGGTCTAGTGTGAGCTTTCCACCCTTTTCCCCTCAGGTGGGGTCTAGCCCCTTGGTTTTGGCGTTTGTCCATGCAGACTGTGTTCTGGGTGAGTCTGATCTGGTTCTTTCTTTTGAACAGCTCTGTTGATGGGCAGGAATGCCCTCCCTGGACAAGTTGATTCTGCCAGGTGTCTGGGGGAGGCTGGAATTTCCAGGAAGGGGGGCAGGAGGGTGGCAATGGGTGTTCCAGGCTCCCATCTGTTCTGTGCGTCTATTACATAAAACATTGAACCCAGCCTTGGGGCAGGGTCTGTGGACACAGTATGGCTAAGTGGGAGCAAGCCTATGGGAATGGGGCAGAGCCCGGTAGGGGAAGTCCATTTCCTCCCAAGAAAGTAGGAAATTGTTGTGGTAACACCCGCTCTACCCCAGTCTAGATCAGCATTTCTTACAGGGGCTGTGGCTGTCAGGGTGTATTATTTGGGACATTAAGAACAATCAATAAGGTTAGGATGAATAGGATGTCTCAGTGGGGCCATGTGGGTCTTTTACTTGCTCCTGCACCCCAGCCTCTCCCTGGGGAGTGTGGAGTGCCCCCCTAGGATGGGAGCTCCGTGTGTCCACGGGCCTGTGGTCACAGTCCACCAGCCCCCTAGCTCCTTCCCAGGCTCCAGCCACCTCTGTGTGTTGCCCAATTCCCTGGGTAACTGATGCTGCTCCCTTCAGTTCTGACACACTTGTGTTTACCTAAACACACTCACTATGGTCCCAATCTTTTCGCAGGTTGTTCTCATTTAAATTCATATTCTCCCAGCAAATGCTCCTGAGTGTCAGTCAGAAAAGTCCATCCAGAAATCCTTTTCAGAAGGGAGGGTGGGCTTCACTGGTGGGCAGGTGGGCACCCCGGTCCAAGGGACAGGAAGGAACGGGCCACGAGAGGATGCTGCCTTGTGGATCAGGGGCCAGGAGCCTGAGGTAACTCTCTGTCCACACCGTTCCCCCCACCAGCCCTGTGTGGGTGGCTCAGGGACCTACAGACTGAGTAGACGTATGGCTGGGCAGCCCAGGGCCCTGGGTCCTGGTGTTGCGGTGGCAGTGAGAACTGGACACTTCTGCCCTCCCTCGAGGCACTGGCACTCCTGTCTCCTCACCTGATGCCCTGCTGGGGTCTGGGTCTGCTTCCCCACCCAGCTCTGTACTGGGTCATGTGATGGGGAAACAAAAATGTTGAAATATCCGGAAGTGACTGTCTGGGCACCATGGGCTGTTTCTCCTCGTTGTCTTGGATTTGAGGAAGCTGTGTGCAATTAGAACTGGCTGTGCTGTCCTCTGGTGGGAAATGGGGGCTGTGTGACTTGGCTAGCACAGCACGGTCCTGGGTGGGTTTTTCCTGTAGGGGGCGCTCGTGTGCAGGGTTGGGAGGAGCCTCAGTGTCCACAGCAGACCAGTGCGGTGACAGTGGGGTCATGAGGATTAAATGGGATGACGTGGGGCCAGTGTCTGGCACACAGGCCATATGCACTGGTCATTTCTGAGACATGTAGCAGCAAGAATAATTAATAATACAGCAAATATTCAAGAGGGCTGAGGACCAGGAGTATGTTTGAGAAATTGGAGGAGGAAGAAGATTAAGAAATCCTTTCCAACACTGACTTTGCATCTTGGGGAAAAAAAATCTAGTTTTTGACAGTTTTTCCTCTTTGTGCTTTTCCTTGCCTTTTCTTTCCTTAGTTTCTACTGTCTCTCTTCTTAGCCAGTTCAGCACTGGCTAAGCAGAGTCCAACTGCACTGGAAGTGTGGATTTGTGGCCTATTGGAGAGCATAGGGCTAGGGACCTGGCCCAGGCCTTGGAGTAGGTGTCCTTGTCTTCTCTTTGGGAAGCACAGATAGAGATGCTCTCAGATGACTCCAGCCATGTCCTGGACAGAAGGTGGAGGAAAGCACACAAGTTTCTTGACATTGTGCTTAGTCAGTTGTGTCTGACTGTTTGCGACCCCTTGGACTGTAGCCTGCCAGCTCCTCTGTCCATGGGACTTTCCACACAAGAATACTGGAGTGGGTTGCCATTTCTTTCTCCAGAGGATCTTCCTGACCCAGGGATCAAACCTGCATCTCTTGCATCTCCTGCATTGGCAGGTGGGTACTTTACCACTAGTGCCCCCCGGGAAGCCCTCTTGCAGTTGAGGTGCCCTTAATGTAAGAGGAGGAAGATCAAGAAGAGGTAGCCAAGTGGGGGTGGCATCAGGGCCTCTCCTGGGCCTGGGAAGTGCTGCCAAGGGGCTGGAACTCTGAGGGTCTTGAACACCGGCCAGGAATGAAGTCAGTTCCAAGAGCAGTGGGGACAGCTTTGGAAGCTGAACAGTTGGGGAGCCATGGTCCATCAGAAGAGCTCAGGAGGTGACTTGGGGGCAGAAGGGAGGAGGGAGGCTACTTAGGAGCCCCCACCCAGTGCTCTTGTGTGGAAATAAATAGGGATATTTGCAGACGTCCCTACAGGCCCACATCCACTTTCTTTTGTGGATCACCTACTGGCTGGAATTAAAATCATATCACTTTAAATAAACCAATGGACACAGTCTTTTTAAAATAATGTTCATGAAGAGCTTCTGGCCTCAGCCAGTCCTGATAAGGCTGTCTTCGGGCCTGTTACCAGATTCCAAAGTTGGGCCAACACTGTTTATTTATTAATGTTTGTGCAGTGGAAGAACTTCTTTCAGAAGCATTCATGCCACAGAGAGAAACTTGTAGCTTAGAAGATTGCTTTATGTCACGGAAGCCTTTTGTGAGCAACAGAAAGAAATGTGCTTGTGAAGAAAAAGGAGTATGGTTCATGTTGCATCCTAAAATAAAAGGTAGTGGGGAATGGGAAATTTTATTAAACCCATGTGTGGCATCTACCAAAACATTGTAGAAAAAGTGAGAAAACTGGCTGTAGGCCCCTGATGCCACGTGAATACATCACCTTCCCCAGACACAGATGCATACAGACAGACAGACAGAGATACACAGAGAGAGACACACAGATAGACACATATACACATATAGGAACACAGACAGATATACATAGTCACAGATAAACACACACACACATGCAATGCACATAATGTAGGCAGACACATATTAAACACTCATAGACACACATATTGACACAGACATACCCAGATACGTGGGCAGACACACTCAGGCACAATAGGCACAGACACACAGACACAAATGCACACAGGCTATTGGAGGAGGTGTTGTGGTAAAGACAAAGTAAACCCAAAATGTCCTGGCTATTGTAAATAGTGTTGCAATGAACACTGGGGTACATGTATCTTTTTGAATTATGGGTTTCTCTAGGTATATGCCCAGTAGTGGAATTGCTGGGTCATATGGTAGTTTTATTCCTAGTTTTTTAAGGAATCTCCATACTATTCTCCATAATGGCTGTATAACACAGAAAACTCAGCCCCATGCTCTGTGATGACCTAGATGGGAGGGACAGGGGGTGGGGTGGGAGGGAGGCTCAAAAGGGAGGGGATATATATATGCATATGGACAGGGAAGCCTGGTGTGCTGCAGTCCATGGGGTCTTAGAAGAGTCAGACATGACTGAGCGACTGAACTGAAGTGAACTGATATGTATACATATGGCTAAGCACATTGCTGTACAGCAGAAACGAACACAACATTGTAAAACAATTACCCTGTAATTAAAAATGATAAAAAATAAGTCCAACACCCCCTGTGCTGCCCATGAGGCTCCTTGTCTTATCAAATCACTCGGGCTCCCCCTACTCTCCTGTCATCAGCCTGTGCCCTGCCCCTCAGAGGGCCCTGGGCCTGTGTGGTATGAGCTCCGAGTATCTTTATTTTAAGGTCCTTCTGACTCTTTGCCCAGGATCAGTTATGAGATTTTCCTCTCAACCAAAGTGAAATGTGTCCACTTTTCCTTCAGAGCTCACAAAGAAACCTTCTCTCTGGTTTCTGCTGAAGCAGACTTCCACTGTATGTTGAAAAACGATTTTCTTGTTCCTTGTGCTCTTTTTATTGAAAACTCTGGAGTGGAGTATTTGCTTTTATGAATGCTGGGTTTCACGAAAATTCATAACATCTGTAATGGTTAAGTGCGTAAACACGCAATGCCTGTTTTGCTCTTTTAAAAGGCCTTGGTAAGATCTATCACGTTTTCTGACAGCTTGGGTCCTCTGTCCTCAGAGGATTCCGCCCCCAACTCCCCCGCCTTCCAGAGACAATGGAGCCATGCTGTGGGCGTCCCCATGTGTACCCAGTTGGGGAACAGGCCCTGGGCTGCAGATAATTTTTTAATTAGAGGTCTTACGTCAGAGTGAAATCCCCCCCTGGGTTTTGATCTGTCAGTATTTTTGTGTCTTGTTTTATATAAAGGTGATTTATGATGAAGGGAGACAAGGTCGAGGGTTGCAGAACAGGCGGGACTAGGTGTTCTCTGGGTGCCATGAAATCGGGAGTGGTTGTAGTCCACCCCATGGCCAGGAGGCACACTTGGGAACAGGGGGACCACTCCAGCGGGTTAGAGGAAAGCCCTGGAAGCCCACTTCTGCACACCTTGGGCCTCCCAACTGGTGGGGGCTCCTAATGCACTCACCCTCACACCTCCTTTCTGGGCCTTCAGCCTAATCCAGTCTGAGACTTGTGGTTTGGGTGGCTTTTGCTCTGTCCCAAAATGGCCTCATACTGGCTGGTTGAGTTTGTCTTTATGAGCTCTCAGGCATAGCTGAGCTTTTCAAAGGGATACTCTTTTTCTGAATTATGAGTTGCAGTGGACATATCTTTCAGCGTCCAAAGGGAGAATTATGCACACCAGGTGTGCCCAGGTTAAGGAATATGCTAAAGATGTTAACTGCCTAATAAACTATAAATCTCAACATAAACCCGTGAACAAGACAGGAAAAGCTCCAGGTCAACATGTGTACCTGAAACCTGTCTTGTGAGGGCACTGAGTATATGGATCATTTCTGTTTTTCCTAAATGTGTATTTAATGTGGCAGTTTGACAATGAAAACTATCATTTGAGATTAAAAATGTTTTTTTTTTTACATGTTCCAGTTAGAATGTGTGAGCCAGTGACACTTTATATCTCTTATTCTTCTGCTTTGTAGTTCAAAATCAGAGTATGGGGAAAAGGAATTAAACCTATAACAGTGCTTAAAATTTTTTTTTTCTACTTGCCAAATGTGTATAAATCAACATAAGAACCCTTAAGAAAATTTCTTGTGCACAATTGGAATCTTTCCTCTCTTTTTAAAACAGTTTAAACATCTTGAAAATGAGACAGCTGGGAAATGAACAATTTACGAGGCGCCTTTGAGAATAACTGCCGACCCTTTAATTGATCAGCCCCCTCCCCAAACCCCTCAAGATCTCTCACCTTTGGACAGTGTTCATAAAATATGCAAGAGTGGAGGGGTTTATTGCAATATAGCCAGTTCTTTTTTCCTTTTTTTCTTTTATTTTTTTATTGAAGGATAATTGCTTTACAGAATTTTGTTGTTTTCTGTCAAACCTCAACATGAATCAGCCATAGGTATACATATATCCCCTCCCTTTTAAACCTCCCTCCCATCACCCTCCCCATCCTGCCCCTCTAGGTTGATATAGAGCATGTTTGTTTCCTGAGCCATACAGCAAACTCCCATTGGCTATCTATTTTACATACGGTGATGTAAGTTTCCGTGTTACTCTTTCCATACATCTCACCCTCTCCTCCCCTCTCCCCATGTCCATAAGTCTATTCTCTATGTCTGTTTCTCCATTGCTGCCCTATAAATAAATTCTTCAGTACCATTTTTCTAGATTCTGTGTATGTGCGTTAGAATACGATATTTATCTTTCTCTTTATGACTCACTTCACTCTGTATAATACGTTCTAGGTTCATCCACCTCATCAGAACTGACTCAAATGCACTCCTTTTTATGGCTGAGTAATATTCCATTGTGTATATGTACCACAACTTCTTTATCCATTCATCTGTCGATGGACATCTAGGTTGCTTCCACGTTTTAGCTATTGTAAATAGTGCTGCAATGAACAATGGGATACATGTGTCTTTTTCAATTTTGGTTTCCTCAGGGTATATGCCTAGGAGTGGGATTGCTGGGTCATATGGTGGTTTTATTCCTACTTTTTAAAGGAATCTCCATACTGTCTTCCTAGTGGCTTTATCAATTTACATTCTCACCAACAGTGCAAGAATGTACCCTTTTCTCCACACCCTCGCCAACATTTATTGTTTGTAGACTTTTTGATGATGGCCATTCTGGCTGGTGTGAGGTGAAATCTCATTGTGGTTTTGATTTGCATTTCTCTAATAATGAGCCATATTGAGCATCTTTTCATGTGTTTGTTAGCCATCTGTATATCTTCTTTGGAAAAATGTCTGTTTAGGTCTTTCCCCCACATTTTGACTGGGTTGTTTGTTTTTCTGGCATTGAGCTGTATGAGCTGCTTATATGTTTTGGAAATTAATCCTTTGTCAGTTGTTTCATTTGCTATTATTTTCTCCCACTGTCTTTTCACCTTGCTTATAGTTTCCTTTACTGTGCAAAAGCTTTTAAGTTTAATCAGGTTCCACTTGTTTACTTTTGTTTTTATTTCCATTGCTCTAGGAGGTGGGTCATAGAGGATCTTGCTTTGATTTATGTAATCAAGTATTCTGCCTATGTTTCCCTCTAAGAGTTTTATAGTTTCTGGTCTTACATTTAGGTCTTTAATCCATTCTGAGTTTATCTTTGTGTATGGTGTTAAGAAGTGTTCTAATTTCATTCTTTTACATGTAGCTGTCCAGTTTTCCCAGCACCATTTATTGTATACACCCCATTGTATATTCTTGCCTCCTTTGTCAAAAATAAGGTACCCATAGGTGCATGGGTTTATTTCTGGGCGTTCTATCTTGTTCCGTTGGTCTATATTTCTGTTTTTGTGCCAATACCATACTGTCTTGATGACTGTCACTTTGTAGTATAATCTGAAGTCAGGAAGGTTGATTCCTCCAGCTCCATTCTTCTTTCTCAAGACTGCTTTGGCTATTTGGGGTCTTTTGTGTTTCCATATGAATTGTGAAATTTTTTTGTTCTAGTTCTGTGAAAAATGCCATTGGTAATTTGATAGGGATTGCATTGAATCTGTAGATTGAATTTGGTAGTATAGTCATTTTCACAATATTGATTCTTCCCAGGAACATGGAATATCTCTCCATCTGTTTATGTTATCTTTGATTTTTTTCATTAGTATCTTATAATTTTCTGTGTACAGAAAATGTCTCCTTAGTTAAGTTTATTCCTAGATATTTTGTCTCCTTAGTTAAGTTTATTCCTAGATATTTAATTGTTTTTGTTGCAGTGGTGAATGGGATTGATTCCTTAATTTCTCTTTCTGATTTTTCATTGTTAGTATTTAGAAATGCAAGTGATTTCTTTTTTTTTTTAATTTTATTTTATTTTTAAACTTTACATAATTGTATTAGTTTTGCCAAATATCAAAATGAATCCGCCACAGGTATACATGTGTTCCCCATCCTGAACCCTCCTCCCTCCTCCCTCCCCATACCATCCCTCTGGATTGTCCCAGTGCACTAGCCCCAAGCATCCAGTATCGTGCATCGAACCTGGACTGGCAACTCGTTTCATACATGATATTTTACATGTTTCAATGTATTGATTTTGTATCCTACAACTTTGCTAAATTCACTGATTAGCTCTAGTAATTTTTTGATAGTATCTTTAGGGTTTTCTATGTGCAATATCATGTCATCTGCAAACAGTGAGAGCTTTACTTCTTCTTTTCTGATCTGGATTTGTTTTAATTCTTTTTCTTCTCTGATTGCTGTAGCTAGGACTTCCAGAACTATGTTGAATAATAGTGGTGAAAGTGGACACCCTTGTCTTGTTCCTGATCTTAGAGGGAATGCTTTCAGTTTTTCATCATTGAGAATAATGTTTGCTATAGGCATATCGTATATGGCCTTTACTATGTTGAGGTAGGTTCCTTCTATGCCCGTTTTTTTAAGAGTTTTAATTATAAATGGGTGCTGAATTTTGTCAGAGGCTTTTTCTGCATCTATTGAGATTATCATATGGTTTTTATCTTTCAGTTTGTTAATATGATGTATCACATTGATTGATTTTGCATATATTGAAGAATCCTTGTATTCTTGGAGTAAACCCAACTTGATCATGGTGTATGAGCTTTTTGATGTGTTGCTGAATTCTGTTTACTAAAATTTCATTGAGGATTTTTGCATCTATGTTCATCAGTGATATTAGCCTGTAGTTTTCTTTGTGTTGTCTTTGTCTGGTTTTGGTATCAGGGTGATGGTGGCCTCGTAGAATGAGTTTGGAAGTGTTCCTTCCTCTGCAATTTTTGAAAGAGTTTTAGAAGGATAGGCATTAGCTCTTCTCTAAATGTTTGATAGAATTCTCCTGTGAAGCCATCTGGTCCTGGGCTTTTGTTTTTTGGGAGATTTTTGATCACAGCTTTAATTTCAGTGCTTAGAATTGGGTTGTTCATAATTTCTATTTCTTCCTGGTTCAGTCTTGGGAGATTGACCTTTTCTAAGACTCTGCCATTTCTTCCAGGTTATCCATTTTATTGCCATATAGTTGTTCATAATAGTCTCTTATAATCCTTTGTATTTCTGCATTGTCTGTTGTAACCTCTCCTTTTTCATTCCTAATTTTGTTGATTTGATTCTTCTCTTGTTTTTTCCTTGATGAGTCTCGCTAGAGGTTTGTCAATTTTGTTTAGCTTCTCAAAGAACCAGCTTTTAGTTTTATTAATGTTTGCTATTGTTTCTTTCATTTTTTTTTTCATTTATTCCTGCTCGGATCTTTATGATTTCTTTCCTTCTACTAATTTTGGGGGTTTTTTTTGTTCTACTTTTTACATTGTTTTAGATGTAAACTTAGGCTGTCTATTCAATGTTTTTCTTTTTTCTTGAAGTAGGATTGTATTGCTATAAACTTCCTTCTTAGAACTGCTTTTGTTGCATCCCATAGGTTTAGAGTTGTCATGTTTTCATTGTCATTTGTTTCTAGAATTTTTTTTATTTCCCTTTTGATTTCTTCAGTAACCTGTTGGTTATTTAGAAACATGTTGTTTAATCTCCATGTATTTGTGTTTCTTACAGTTTTTTTTTTTCCTGTAATTGATATCTAGTCTCATAGCGTTGTGGTCAGAGAAGATGCTTGATATGATTTCAATTTTCTTAAATTTACTGAGGTTTGATTTGTGACCCAAGATGTGGCCTATCTTGAAGAAGGTTCCATGAGTACTTGAGATGAAGATGTATTCTTCTGCATTTGGATGGAATGTCCTAAGATATCAATGAGATCCATCTCATCTAATGTATCATTTAAGACTTGTGTTTCCTTATTAATTTTCTGTTTTGATGATCTGTTCATTGTTGTGAGTGGGGTGTTAAAGTCTCCCATTATTATTCTGTTACTGTCAGTTTCTCCTTTTATGTCTGTTAATGTTTGTCTTGTGTATTGAGATGCTCCTATGTTGGGTGCATAGATCTTTACAATTGTTATGTCTTCTTCTTGGATTGATCCCTTGATCATTATGTAGTGTCCTTCCTTATTTCTTGTAATCTTCTTTATTTTAAGGTCTATTTTGTCTGATATAAGGATTGCTACTCCAGCTTTCTTTTGTGTCCCATTTGCATGGAATATATTTTTTCATCCTCTCACTTTCAGTCTATATATGTCTTTAGGTCTGAAGTGGGTTTCTTGTACACAGCATATATATGGGTCTTGTTTTTGTAACCGTTCAGCCAGTCTGTGTCTTTTGGTTGGAATATTTAATCCATTTACATTTAAAGTAACTACTGATGGGAATACCAGACCACTTGCCTCTTGAGAAATTTGTATGCAGGTCAGGAAGCAACAATTAGAACTGGACGTGGAACAACAGACTGCTTCCAAATAGGAAAAGGAGTACATCAAGGCTGTATATTGTCACCCTGTTTATTTAACTTATATGCAGAGTACATCATGAGAAACGCTGGACTGGAAGAAACACAAGCTGGAATCAAGATTGCTGGGAGAAATACCAATAACCTCAGATATGCAGATGACACCACCCTTATGGCAGAAAGTGAAGAGGAACTAAAAAGCCTCTTGATGAAAGTGAAAGTGGAGAGTGAAAAAGTTGGCTTAAAGCTCAACATTCAGAAAACGAAGATCATGGCATCTGGTCCCATCACTTCATGGGAAATAGATGGGGAAACAGTGGAAACAGTGTCAGACTTTATTTTTGGGGGCTCCAAAATCACTGCAGATGGTGACTGCAGCCATGAAATTAAAAGACGCTTACTCCTTGGAAGGAAAGTTATGTCCAACCTAGATAGCATATTGAAAAGCAGAGACATTACTTTGCCAACAAAGGTTCGTCTAGTCAAGGCTGTGGTTTTTCCTGTGGACATGTATGGATGTGAGAGTTGGACTGTGAAGAAAGCTGAGCGCCAAAGAATTGATGCTTTTGAACTGTGGTGTTGGAGAAGACTCTTGAGAGTCCCTTGGACTGCAAGGAGATCTAACCAGTCCATTCTGAAGGAGATCAGCCCTGGGTGTTCTTTGGAAGGAATGATGCTAAAGCTGAAACTCCAGTGCTTTGGCCACCTCATGCGAAGAGTTGACTCATTGGAAAAGACTCTGATGCTGGGAGGGATTGGGGGCAAGAGGAGAAAGGGACAACAGAGGATGAGATGGCTGGATGGCATCACTGACTCGATGGACATGAGTCTGAGTGAACTCCGGGAGTTGGTGATGGACAGGGAGGCGTGGCGTGCTGTGATTCATGGGGTTGCAAAGAGTCAGACACGACTGAGCAACTGATCTGATCTGATCTGATTGATATATATATATGTATATGTTATTCTTATTGACATTTTCTTAATTATTGGGGTTGCTTTTGTAGATATGTTTTCTTTGCTTTTATTTCTTGACTATATAAGTCCCTTTAACATTCATTTTAGGGCTGGTTTGGTGGTACTGAATTCTTCTAACTTTTGCATGTCAGAAAAGCTTTTTATTTCTCCATCAATATTGAATGAGATCCTTGCCAGGTACAATAATCTTGGTTGTAGATTTTTTCTTTCAGTACTTTAAATATATCCTGCCATTACCTTCTGGCCTGCAGAGTTTCTGCTGAAAGATCAGCTGTTAAGCCTATGGGGTTTCCCTTGTATGTTACTTGTTGCTTCTTCCATGATGCTTTCATATTCTTCCTTTATGTTTATTCTTTGTTAGTTTCATTAGTATATGTCTTGGTGTCTTTCTCCTTGGGTTTATCCTGTATGGGACTCTTTGTGGCTCTTGAACTTGATTGACTATTTCCTTTTCCATGTTGGGGAAACTGTCAACTATAATCTCTTCAAAAATTTTCTCATAGCCTTTCTTTTTCTCATCTTCTTCTGGAACCCCTATAATTCGAATGTTGGTACATTTGATATTATCCCAGAGATCTCTGAGACTATCCTCAGTTCTTTTCATTCTTTTTACTTTGTTCTTTTCTTCAGAAGTTATTTCCACCATTTTATCTTCCAGCCACTGATTCATTCTTCTGCTTCAGATATTCTGCTATTGATTCCTTCTAGAGTATTTTTAATTTCTGTAATTGTATTGTTTGTCTCTGTATGTTTATTCCTTAATTCTTCTAGGTCTTCGTTAATTGATTCTTACATTTTCTCCATTTTGTTTTCAAGGTTTTTGATCATCTTTACTATCATTATTCTGATTTTTTTTTTTCAGGTAGTTTGTCTATTTCCTCTTCATTTATTTAGACTTCTGTGTTTCCAGTTTGTTCCTTCATTGGTATAGTATTTCTCTGCTTTTTCATTATTTTCTTTTAAACTTATTGTGTTTGAGGTTTCCTTTACCCAGGCTTCAGGGTTGAATTCTCTCTTCCTTTTGGTTTCTGCCCTTCTAGGGTTGGTACAGTGGTTTGTGTAATCTTCATATAGGGTGAGATTTGTGCTGAGTTTTTGTTTGTGTGTTTGTTTTTCCTCTGATGGGCAAGGCTGAGTGAGGTGGTAATCCTGTCTGCTTATGATTTGGTTTGTATTTTTGTTTTGTTTGTTGTTTAGATGAGGCATTCTGCGCAAGGTGCTACTGGTGGTTGGGTGATGCCAGGTCTTGTATTCAAGTGGTTTCCTTTGTGTGAGTTCTCACTATTTGATACTCCCTTGGGTTAGTTCTTTGGTAGTCTAGGGTCTTGGAGTTAGTGCTCCCACTCCAAAGGCTCAGGGCTTGATCTCTGGTCAGGAATGAAGATTCCACAAGTGGTTTGTTGTGACATTAAGTGAGATTAAAACAAATATCCAAAAACAAGAAACCAAAGATGAACAGAATATACACATATACATACACACCCAAGAGCAAAGTCAAACAGTCCAACAAAAATAAAGTACAATAGATTGACCCAGAGAACAAGGAAATCAAAAATTATATTTACCAGTTAAGAACAAAACTAACTAAAGCACAAAGTGGAAAACAAAACTAAAGCAAGGTGCCAACTGGGGAATAAAGCAATGAAAACAAAACTAACAAATATGTTGAGAGGAAAGGAAAGAAAGAAAAGAAAGAATAGATATGCAAAGTTAAATAGAGGTAGATGAAGAAGATTTATATACATTAAAGATTAACTGCATGGGGAAAAGAACAGTAGGAAAGGCAAACAAAGGAATAAGTGTAGATAAAGTATAATAGGTTTAAAAAAATTAAAAGTTAAAATTATAGAAAAGAGAAAAGGAAAAAAAAGGAAGAAAAAAAAAGGAAAACTCCACAGAACTGCAGAAGCCCAACATAGATGCAGAGGTTTATAACAATAAAAAGTGTGATTGAATATACACATATACATATGCACACATAAGCAAAATTAAAACGTCCAACAAAAATATAGTACAATAGATTGACCTGGCAAACAAAGGAAACCAAAAATTATGTCTACTAGAACAAAACTAACTAAAGCACAAACTGGAAAAAAAACTAAAGCAAGGTGCCAATTGGGGAATAATGCAATAAAAATAAAACTAACAAATATGTTGAGAGGAAAGATAAAGAAAAGAAAGAAGAATAGATATGCAAAGTTAAATAGAGGCAGTTAAAGAAGATTTATATACATTAAAGATTAACTGCAAGGGTAAAAGAATGGTAGGAAAAGCAAACAAAGGAATAAATGTAGAAAAAATAACACTAGGTTTAAAAAAAATTAAAATTAAAAAAAGAGAGAAAAAAAAAGGAAAACTCTACAGAACTGTAAAAGCCCAATGTAGAGGCAGAGGTTTATAACAACAATAAAAAATGTGACTGAGAAAAAAAAGAGAAAAATTAAAAGCTTAATTAGATTTCATAGTGCCAATAAAAACAGCTACAACAGAGGGAGAATAAAAGGAAAAAAAAAAGAAAAAATGCAAATGAATCTACAGAATAAGTCAAAACATAAGAATAATAAATGTTTTTCTTGAGTCACTGCTGTCAGAGTCCTTTCCCTCCCTGGGAGTCACAGTCCACCTCACCTCCCTAGGATGCCCTCCAGCACTGTGCTGGTCTCTGGACCTGCTGTGGGGGCAGCTCAGAGTCTTATCTGATCCTACTCCTCTGTGTTCTTGCCTTATCTGGAGGCAAGATAGTCCACAGCTATCAGGACTAGTGCGTTTTCTTTTGTGGGAGCTCTCAGTGACCTTTTATATATTCCATAGACACAGAGTCAGCCTAGTTGATCTTGTGGATTTAATCTGCAGCTTATACAGCTGGTGGGAAGGTTTTAGGTCTTCTTCATTAGCCACCCTGCCCCTGGGTTTCAATTGTGGTTTTATTTCTACCTCGGCATGTGGGTCGTCCACTGGGGTTTGCTCCTGAGGCTGCCCTGGAGGGCTTGAGTTTGCCCTGTGAGGGTCAGGTGTGGAGGTGGTGCAGCTTATTGGGTTGCAGGGGTTCTGGCAGCACCAGGTACTCAGAGGAGTTAGCGGCCAGGGCAGCAGGAAATATAGTACTCTAGAAGGGTATGGCAACCAGTATTGGCCAATACACTCCAGTATTCTTGCCCAGAGAGTCCCCCTGTCTGACAGAGAAGCCTGGCAGGCCACAGTCTTCAGTTTAGTTCAATTCAGTTCAGTCGCTCAGTTGTGTCCAACTCTTTGCGACCCCATGGACTGCAGCACTCCAGGCCTCCCTGTTTATCACCAACTCCTGGAGTTTATTCAAACTAATGTCCATTGAGTCAGTGATGCCATCCAACCATCTCATCCTCTGTTGTCCCCTTCTCCTCCTGCCTTCAGTCTTTCCCAGCATCAGGGTCTTTTCCAATGATTTGGATCTTCGCATCAGGTAGCCAAAGTATTCGTGGAACCCTTAAACTGATGCCACAATCCAGTGAAATTACAGGTGTCTTAAAGAAGCCATTGAAATTGGAGTATTTTACCAAGGTGAGACCAGGCTGTTTGTTCCACACAAATAAACAAGCCACATCTTTGCTTTAGTTAGCAAGCAGCTCTCTCTGAACCAGCTGAATTAGCTGGGTTGGTAACAAACGGTTGGAGAAGTGGGAGGCGTTGGCAGAGCGAGACTTGTCGGCTGCTTCCAGCAGCAAGGCCGCGTGAAGACTGAAGGGGCCATGTTTCTGGAGGGCCTTGGGCATCTTAAATTCTGTAGCCATGTGTTCAGACCTGTGCGGGCCTCTAGCCCACCCATTTGCCTGATGCTTGTGCTCAGACATAATGCAGAACGCATTCTTGAGCTGTACTGAAAAAGCAATCATTTCCTGGCAGAGGGCTTGGTCCAGTTATAAAGTGGCCTCCCTTGAGCAGAGCCCATGCTATCGGGTTTTATTAGGGCTGTGTTTATCTTGAGCCCCGTGGGAGTCAGAGCCGTTATTCCAACGGAACTTTTAGGTAAACCTTCAGGCTGCATCTGATGGACCACACCTTCCTTCCTTTCAGGACTCACGAAAGTTTTTCTCAGTCTTAAAATCATAGGGGTTTTCACTTGGGACCCATAGTTTTTGAGAAGGTTTTAAAAATTCAATTCCACTTCAGGTTTTCAGTTTGGAATTTTAAGTGTTTGGATAGATGGGTCCATTACCCAGGGTTGTGGGGTTTTTGGGGGCTGGAACATAAATCTCGCTGACATTTATGTTGCTCAGCTTTAAAGAGCAGCCCTGTTGACGTGTGCTGGGGGACATTTTCTCCCCATTACTCCACATGTGAGTCTTGGCCAAGAGGGCTTCCACCTCTGCTAGAATTAGATGCAACAAAACTTCAGACAGAGCACATACCAAGACTAAGTCAGGATTCATATTTGCTCGGTGTCTGAATTAAAAAATGTAGCACAAAACACAATGGCCCTTCAAACAGGGTGGCTTTAGGAGCTAGCAGCTGTCATGTGAGCTGTGAGCGGTAGGTCCTAATTGAGGAGGTTGGGGATGACGGTCCTGGTGGGGGCAGAGCTGCTGGTGAAGCAGGATTTACAGGTGCCGCATAGGTGTCCCAGGGGAGGCATGCCTGCTCGGGCTCCTACACCCACTGCTCCTAGTTCTGTCCCCTGAGCTAGGGCTGTGCCTTTCTCTCTGAGTAACAAGATTTACTGGTCTTTGTCATGGAGATTAATTTGCAACCTGAGATGGATTTTTTTTTTTTACTTTCCATTCATCAGCTGCAATGGAACTTGGATGAAATTTACAGCCCTGCAGTCCAGGAGGACGAGCCAGCCCCTCTCCTCAGCCTCCTGGACAGTTCCTGAACTCAGCAAGCAGTGCCTGAGGCTGGGGGTGAGACCACGGGGGAAAATTGTGTTCACAGCTGCCTTGGATTTTCCAAAAGCTGGGCTGGGAAAAAGCAGTTCTAATCAGGGTATTTGAGCCTACCCAGCAGGGCTCAAGGAGCTCACTCTCAGCTCATGGGGAGGAGGGAACTTGAGCCTTCTCTCCTGCCATGGGGCCCAGCAGAGTGGCCCTGGGGGAGATTGGCAGGACTGGAGTCCCCGAGGGTGGTGGTCAGGTTACATAGGGTCCCCAGGCTGGAGTGGGACTTGGGCTGTTCTCCTGGTGAAGGGGAGGCACCAATAGCTATCACAGAGCAGATGAGTGGGTGTTGGTGGGGGGACCCGGGGAGAAGGTGTGGTAGCTGAGCCAGCGGGCTGTGATATGGGCTTGGTTTTCTTCCACATGGTTCCTGGTACATGGAAATACTTACAGATTTCACCCGAGCTTGCTGGCTGCTATGAGATGCCTGTGTTTAATTACAGATGTGCCTGTGAATATGGCCCAGTGTTTCCACTTGTGGGCTATTGTGGGGTCTGGGGGAGATCCCACCTGCGCCTGTGCCCCTGCCTGTGCTTTTCAAGTCTGGAAGTGCTGGGGTCTCCTAATGGGAGAGCTGTGAACAGCTGGGCCCCAAGGCCTGGCACTGAACATCTCCTTATTCCTTGGGGGACACCCTGCCCTGCCTGGAGGCTGGTCAGCTGATCATTCAGGCCCACCCAGCTCTTCTAGGGTGACCCACATACCTTTCTCACTGATGGACTGGCCAGACTATAGCCAGCATGTGGACTCGGCCATCGAAGGGGCAGCGGGTGATGAGAGGGGATCACACCATCTTTTCTCTGCCATCTTAATGCTTCATTTAACATCTCTCTGATGCTTTTTCTTGAAAAAAATTACCAGTGCGTTCTTTGTAGCTAACTCAATGTTTAACTTTTAAAGTAGAAAGGGGTACCAGTGACAGTCTAGAGAAAGATGCCCCCTCCTGGAATGACATGGACTGGCAGCCCGCTGTGTCCTGGGCTCTGTGTGAGCCTCTCATGGGCTCTCTCCATTCTTCACCTGAATTCTGCAAGGTCAGCCTTGTAGTGACTGGTCAAGGCCACCAAGTGGTTAGCTCAAAAGTCCAAATAGGATGGAAGCCCTGAGGGAGCCCTGTGTTTGGGGAAAGACTTGAGTCAGGGACATGATGGGTTTAAACTTGGCCTCACACAGAGCATCCTTTTATATGGATGGAAGATGGGACTGTCCTCTCTGGTGGTGCAAGCCTGGTCTGCTTTTCTTAAAGGGAGCCATCCTATGGGGACAGTTGCCTCTAGGAAATAGTAGCATAAAATCCTTTTGTGGGTGTGTGCTTACTCACTCAGTCATGTCTGACTCTGTGACTCCATGGACTATAGTCCACCAGGCTCCTCTGTTCATGGGATTTTCTAGGCAAGAATACTGGAGTGGGTAGCCATTTCTTTCCCCAGGGGATCTTCCTGACCCAGGCCTCGAACTTGGGTCTCCGGCATTGCAGGCAGATTCTTTACTGTCTGAGCCCCCAGGGAAGCTCCAGCATAAAATCCTTGACACCAGTGAAATTCTACTGGCTTCTTTCAGGAAGTCATTTGATTCATCTGTCCTCCAATCAGACTTCCTGCTTGCATTCTTTTTCTTAGAAATGAATTTATGTTACAAAAGTAATAAAATGAAATTCTTAAAAATTCGTATAAAAAGCATATAATGAAACATGTATCATGTTCATTCTTACCTTTCCATTTCTCAAAGACCAAATGTAGTTACCGGTAACAGTTCAGTGTCTGTTTTTCCAACCTTTTCTTCTCTATATACAAACTGTGTATGTTTAAAAAAATGTTCATATTACTTTTGGTGGGGGATATCTCTTTCTTTTCTTAATATTGAAACATAGATATCACTTACTTCAAAGATTGGTTGTATAATTCCTTCTTATTCTTTTTAGTGGCAGCAAAATAAACTAGAAGCTCCATTTCCTTTGTAAATAAACTGACAGTTGCCCACGGCACAGCAGCACTGAAGGCTGCTGGGCTCCTCTTCCCTAAGTCTTCACATACTTGCTTCCACAGTGGGACCGTGTATTGTTAGCCAAGAGTCTTCTGAAGCCTGCTATGGGAGCCGTGTTTGTTATCACACATACATAACTTAATTACATTACCCCTAAGTCCTATGGGATACAGAATGCAAAGAAATGAAAACTCCAAATGAATGCTCTAAAAATACAGAATGAGAAAAACTTGTTAAAACCTCGCTGTTGATTTAAATGGAAGTCATAGTGAAAATTGATTAGGGTATTGTATTGTTTCATAGGTGTATGCAAGCACATCACTTTAAGAAAACCAAACCAGGAAATAGATGATATATTTATGAAGAAATTAATATAAACAAAAATCAGTAGAAACAGAAAGGGCCTGGGCTCTGCGTCAGTAGGTTGATTAATGGTGGTTCATCTCTGTGTTTTAGGTTCAATTAAAATATTTGTTGTAGGAATACATCACTTTTATAGTTTCCCACTATACGTCATTGGCTTCTGTTGATCAGTCATCTTCAAATCCTGATTGTGATGATAAGAAAGTGTCACCTGATCTGTATTCCAGAATGTGGGTGTGCCTTCCTTTCATCACCCTCAGCTATAATTATTTAAGTTTTTCTTCCACATGGTTCCTGGTACATGGAAACACTCACAGATTACGCCTGAGTTTGCTGCCTGCTAGGAGATCCCTGTGTTTGATTACAGATGTGCCTGTAAATGTGGCCCTGTGTTTACAAGGATGGCCCAGAGTGGTAATTCATTTGTCTTCCTCTGAATGCACTTCAGGAAAGTGACTGCACGTGCAGCATAGTTTATTTAGAGGTGGGACAGTGTGACGATGGCTAGTTACTGTATATTAAAGCTACATACCTTGAGGTCATTTGAAAATGGAATTCTCCCTCTTTCTCAGCTTGTGTTTACTTTCTGATGTCTGTAATCATTTAGACAGTATAAATAGGGAGATTATGAGATACCCAAAAGGCTTTTAAGAAAATTAATCACACATTTCTCATTTTACAAAACCGTAGGAAACTGAGATAGAAGGATAACTTTTTACAATGTTAATTAATATCTATGCCAAACTAAAAACAAACATTAGTGGTGTAACCTAGATATTCCCATTAATATCAAGGCCAGTCAAATAAGCCTTAGGTGACGTCGCCTTGTAAGTCTTGCCAATGTACTAAGACATAAAACAGAAACAAGGAGAGATTTAATGGATTGTACCAGATATAGTTATTGTTTTGACAAGACTGTGTATCTTAAAAGCCCTAGTAAATAGACTAAAATAGACTAAAAACTTTTTAGAATTAGTGAATATATAGTTGGGAAAATGTATTGGAAAATCAGAAGCTGTATGGGGGTAAAATTCTACTGAGAAAAGCAAAACCAGATAAACCATGGTTTACCATCATACCATCAGAAAGTGTGTAGGTTCCACTGAAATAATCTAAAAACTTTACCAAAGGATATGAAATCATGTTAGAATAGTGAAATTTTAGAAAGCATAATAATTTATTCATGCTTTAGAAGACTACATTTTCAAAAGATGTCAGTTCTTCTGAGAGTAGCAAATGTTTAATCTCAGTTCACATCCCAGTGGGACTTTGTGGGGGTGAACATTGGGCAAAATGACCCCAGGGATTCTCTGGGAGCATAAAGAAATGGTTAAATGGCCAAGAAAATTTTGAATATAAAAAGTGATTAAAGAAAATCTTTACTATGTTTAAAAATATGTTGTAAAGCTGCAAATACTAAAACAATATGATGCTGCCCCCAAATAATAACTTCTAGTAGGAGGGGTGGGCAAAGGACACTTGTAAACTCACAAGAAAAAATAACAATGAAGAGAAATTTCAACATCTTCAGAATCCTTCGAGAATCCAGAAGTAGATAATAAGCTTAATGATGGCCTACTACTTTTTAGCTATCAAATTGCAAAATGTCTCAGAACATTATAGTTTTATTCACTACTGGTAACTATATAAATTGGACCAGTCTTTGACCCAGTACTTTCACTTCTAGGAATAGTTCCTGAGAACAAGGGAAGAGAAATAAACAAAGATTTACTGATGGGGACGTTTAGAATAGGTTTGTTTGGTCCAGTTAACAATGAGAAACAGTCCGAGTGCTCACTAGCTGGAGAAGAGTTACGTAAACTTGACGAGTTACATGGCAAAGTATTTTGTAGATTTTTTTTTTTAAATCACATTTCAAAGCATAAGGATATAGCAAAATCTTCATGATACAGTGTTATCTATAATGATATGGGAAAAATTTACAATGGAATATTCATGTGTTCAACTGGGACATATAGAATGTTTGATATTCACCAGGCAGTGCCCTAAACACCCAGAATCTGTCTGAATTATGTAGAAGGATCCCCTTCCTTATAGGGTATAGAGACCAAGGATGGAAATAATGATATACTATTAATGATATAATAACAAAAAGGTCAGTTTAGGAATGAACTCTAACCTTGTAACAAAGTATTTGTATCAGTATGCAGAATAGTATATCTAGTTTGGGAAGCTGGAAAGAAAGGCACCCAGATTTTAGCAGTGGGTTTGTCTGGGTCAAAGTATGACAGATGATTTTTGTGTTCTTTTCTTATGCTTTTTCAATTTTTTAAAATAAAAGCTGGCTTAGATTTTAGTAATCAGAACAAAGTTAAAAAAAGCACCCCTGCCCCTGGACTCCCTTTCTCAAAGTGCTCCACACACAGTAATTTGCAGATACAGTAATTGTTGCTTATTTGTATTTACAAAAGAGCTTTCACTGAACCCATGAACTGCCCAACAAGTACAGTTGCAAGGTAGTGGAATTTAACCATGATATAATCTGGGGTTTTCTCTGGATTGTTTGTTTATTTGTTTAGGAACACTTCGGTTATAACACAAAGATGTGGGTATGTCAGGGTTAAAAATGTTGTGAAATTAGAAATGGGACCTGTAGAATATGGGGGACACAGATCTGTATAAAAACAAAATATTAACATCAGTGTGGGAGGACTGCTTACTGCCATTCTGTGCTCTGTCTTCCTGCATCTCACCTTGGCAGGCGTCTCCCCCTTTTTATGGTTGGCCTGAGGCCTGCATGCTCCCTGGGAGCGTCTGTCGCCTAGCTCACACTGGCTGATCAGGAATGTGAACCCAGGGAGCAAAATCATAAGAAAATCTACAACAGTAACGTCAGCATTCCCTCCTGAAAAGCGGTTATTTCCCAGCATCTGGTGGCCAGAATAATCGTCCCTGATTACCCACCCAGTTAGATTTTCATAGATGGCACAGGGAGAGGCCCCGAGAGTCTCTGTCCCTCACTCCTGTGGGTCACGGCTGGCTGAATGAGCCATAATGCCTTTCACTGATGTGTTTGCTAAAGAAGGGATCTTCTCTTTCTTTTTTCTGCTAAAAAATCAGAGTGTTTGGCCAAGTCAGCAGTTTGTGGCCATGGAGAAAATCTGAGGATTCTCTCTGTGGCTTTGCTAAATTGATGCTTCTCCTTTCACAGTCCCAAAATCCTGTGATATAGAAAAATATGCCATGTGATGGGTGGCCCCATTTCTTGGGAGGTGGGTCCCAAAACATGGGGGTTGGGCTGTTTCCTCGGAGCCCCCTTTCTCCCCTCCCAGGACTCTGGCCGGATATCCTTGTTGAAATCTCTGTAAATAATCTGGGCCATGGCAGCTCTCCAGGTCTTCTAAGGGATGGTTTCTCGGGTACTTTGCTTTCTGTTTCACGTTTTCACCCCAGAGTCCTAAGAAGTAAGTTAATGGTGAGTGGGTTGCAGAGTAAGTTTGAAAGGTCTGACCCCTCTACACCAGATACCCAGGGTGGGAGTGGGGCCCCAGCCTGTCCCTAGCTGCTGTCTCATACCTCACAGCATCCGCTCTTGTTTGGGGGCGAGTGGCTGAACACTGGTTTTTACTTTATTGCCAGTCCCCAGTCTTCCAGGATTACTGAAGGCTTTCTTTCACATCCGGGGAGGCAGGCTTGTTTGAAGGGCTTCTGTGTATTACAGACTTGTTGCCAGTTGTGGAAACAGATGTGTGTGTTTTTCTTATTGTCCCCATGTCTGAAAGACACATGTTATTTGTCACTGGCTTCCATAAGGACACAAAGAAACATTCAGCAGCTTAGCCATGTGGTCTGTCTGACTTGGGGCACAGGATTGAGCCTGCAGCTCCCTCTTCACTTCGTTTCCTGGAGGCCGGAGGACTGGGCTGCCTTGTGGGCAGTGGTCTTCACTGGGTTAAGGGGCCTTGTTTTGGCAGAGAAGAAATTGTGGCTGGCAAGAGGCCTTGGGGCCCTCCCCTCCTGCCGGGGCGGGCTGCTGCCTAATTGCAAACACATGGGCTGGTTCCAGAGAGCAGGGACACATTTCAGGTCCTGCCTGGTGAGAGCCTTGTGTATTTCACCCCATGCCCTGTTTCTCGTCAAGGAAACTGGGGCACCACATACCAGAGACAGCGGATAGCTGCCTTGGGTGGGGTAGGGCCTCCCAAATGTGCCTGATTCGAACATTTTTGGTGTAAGTTGGTGAACACTGGGATTTGGTCGCATGTCAGTTATCCTCTATTTCCTCTCGCATTTTTGGCAAATGATTTTGAAGACTTTCCCTGTTTCCTTTGTCTTGGTATGAGTGTATTTGCTGTTATAAATAGACTTCTTAAATACACTGTATCCTGCAGAGAGTTGCCCTTCACACATGTTCCTGTGCTTCAGCCAAGTTTGGTTTCCCTTAGGGACTGACGAGGACCTACCTCCCACTGCATGTGAGTTCCCAGGGGCCTGGCTTAGGGTGGGGAGGATCCTTGTCACCGCAGAGCAAGGTGTTATGGGGACCTCACAGGCTCGGATCAGACCCACCTGCTTTCAATGCCCACTTCCTTGTGACTGTGCCATCTGGTCCCCTTCCTGAGGTCTGATCTTAAAGTGCAAAATGCCAGCATCAGTATCTCTTGCAGGGATTCAGGATGATTGCAGGGAGGGTGTGAAGTAGAGTCTGCTTTGAGCTACTGGCTCATTATGAGAGACCTGCTTTCTAAGACCTTGGACTTGAGAACCTGAGGGCAGTGGAGAAGGAGCAACCACAAGCTGTGAAGGTCTTGAAAGAACTGCCATGAATCCAGGTGTATGGAATTTCAAGGAATTCAGGAGACCCAGAAGCCTTATGCATTGGGAACTTTGAGGGTGCTGTGTATCTGGGGTTTCTCTGAGAACCTGACCGAAGTGAACAGAATCCTGTTGACTCACCACCACCCCATGGCTGTGGGCCTCTTTCTTTTCCCTCACCTTTGATGCTGAAAGTTTTCAAGTATGTATCAAGTTGAAAAATAGTACAACAGGCACACATAAATGCTCCACCCAGATTCAACAGCCTGTGGTGTTATACCAGATTTCTTGCTTTTTCTCTCTGACCCCTATGCAGGCATTTTGTAATATTGCTTGCAGGGGTGTGTCTGCCGCTCCCCATGGGCCTTTTTCAGCCCTTTTTGCCTTTCAGACTTCTTTCAACCTCTGTGTCTGTTCTCCTGAGCTCCAGGTACCCCTTGGTTTCCCTGGTGGAAGCTGGTCTCATCTTGAGCCATCCTGAGTCCCAGCCCTCCCAGTGGGTTAC
The DNA here is from genome assembly GCF_029407905.1 of Bubalus kerabau. Classification (NCBI taxonomy): domain Eukaryota; kingdom Metazoa; phylum Chordata; class Mammalia; order Artiodactyla; family Bovidae; genus Bubalus; species Bubalus kerabau. The sequence goes on from NC_073627.1 coordinate 153,404,301, forward strand.
TGTCCCTGAATGTGCTCAGTTGGGCTGGCCATCCTAGGAGCTCCCAGAGAGCAGGTGCAGCTGCTGGCAACCTGATTGAGAACGTGCCCATGGACAACTCCAGGCCAGGCTTTAGGTGGCCATGCCTGGGTCTCCCCTTGTCCTGGGCTGCATGGACAAGTGGTCGCCGTCTCCAGCGTGGAGGCAATGGGTTGGCTGCATGGCTTCCGAGGTCTGAGTCTCAGTCCTGTCACCTTTCTGCTGGGTCACTCCAGGACACAGAAGGATCTCACAGGTAGCCAAGGCTGCTTGTGCCATCCTGCTCTTGAGGATACCTCAGGGGGGCCTGCTCCAGCCTCACCTGCCTTGATCATTCCCAGGGACCGAACTGCAAGTATCTGAGAAATAGAACTTTGTTTTTTATTTTCTTGGGCCTTCTGTTTTGTGGACAGGACCACGGGAACCTGTATCACGTGGCTGGGGTGGAGTGGGAAAAGGCTCCTTGGGTGATGGTGGGTATCCAGTGGTGCCACCCCCCATATTGTCTCGGGGTCAAGTGCATGTGTATGTGCATGGTTCTCAGCACAGAGCTGGCAAAGGAGATGCTGATTAACAATGCCAGCCATGCCAGTGTGTAGGCGGCCGGAGCTACAGGGATTCTTGCTGGAGATCAAGATGTGAAGGTGTCCTCAGCAGAGATGTTTGGGTCCCAGAGTGAATAGCTGAGACAAGCTTGTGCTTGACAGGCTGAAGGGCTTGAATCCAGGCAAGTTGGCCTGAATCAAGTGAGTGGACCGTGGAGGGTGGGAGATGTGACCAGAGGGGCTGCACAGGGGATGGCAGCTGGAGCTGCAGTGAGTAGGCTGCTGGGAGGCCAGGCAGCGGGGGAGGAAAGGCCGTTGGGACAGAGCTGAAAGCAGAGCAGCGGTCCGTGGTGGAGAGGAAACATTTCTTATCTGACGGGGGTGTTGGGTGATGATAACAAGCAGTGTGAAGGCCTGTTGTGTGCTGTGCAGGTCGTCTTGGGGCATTGTCGCCAAGCATCGCAGACCGGGTGGCCTGAACGCCAGACACTTGTGGTCTCACAGCTCTGGCGGCCAGATGTCCCAGGTTAAGTTGTCCACAGGGTTTGTTTCCTCTGAGGCCCCGCTCCTTGGCATGCAGGCGGCTCTCCTACTGCTGTACCTTCACATCACCTTCCCTGTGTGTGTGTCTGTGTCCAAGATTCCCTTGTCTATAAGGACTCCGCTCAGATTGACGTAGGGCCCACTCTAATGACCTCATCTTAGCTTGATGACTTCTGTAAAGCCCTTCTCTCCAAAGCAGGTCATACTCTGAGATGATGACTTCAGCATATGAGTTTGGGGAACACAGTTCATTCTACACATACGTAGATTGTGAAGCACTGGGCTGCATAATAACATCGTGCCTACGTGGGTGTGAGGGGTGAGGGGAAAGGAGCTTGGTGACAGACCCTCCCCCCAGGACTGGATTGCAGCTGCTCCTGTGACTGTCCCTCTTGGGACCCTGTTGAAGCCACTGTGCCCATTCTCTGCTCTGAGTTGGGGACAGGACCACCAGGCCCTTTTCTGGACCACCCAGGAACCTTCCCTGTAGTGAGGGCTGGTCATTCCTCTTCACCTGTAGCTTGTTAGTTCATTCCCAGGGAAAACATCCAAATTTGGTTTTTCCAACAGTTTTCACCTGCTGTGGCCACAAACAAGTGGGCAAGCGGATACTCTGCTTTTCTTGGATTAGTAGGAAGATGTCCATGTGGCTGCTTGAGTACCTTCTGTGGTTGGAATTTCTGAACTATTATTTTTTATTCTCTTATTGATAGGTTTTCTTGCATAGCTATTAGTAAGTAACAAAGTTTAATTAAAATTTAGAGGTCAACACCCTTGTCAACAACAGTTGTTTCTTTTCCACTTCTCTGTAGGCAGATCTGCTGCGTGTTGCTTTCACAGGTATCTCTGCTTGGAAATGCCAAGTTTTCCTGGTGGCTCAGTGGTTAGGAATCCACCTGCAATGCAGGAGAGTGCAATTTTGATCCATAGGTCAGCAATATCTCCTGGAAAAGGAAATGGCAATCCACTCCGGTATTTTTTGCCTGGGAAATTCCATGGACAGAGGAGGCTTGTGGGCTATAGTCCATGGGGTTGTTAGAGTCGTACATGACTTAGCAACTAGACCACCATGACCGCTTGGAAACATGCTCCTTCCCCTCTCGCTGTCGCCACCCCCACGTCTCCCTCCTGGCTTTTCTTTCTGTGTCCATCCTCTACAGGGCAAGGCCCAGGGCCCAGCTGCTCCTGTCCTCAGGACCGTCACCCTCAGCATCTTTTGGAAGTTAAGAGTTCCCAAATGCTCAGCTATAGTTGAGACCTGGTCACCAGAAGGTTTTCATTTCCCTGTGAGAGTCTCCTTCAGGTCCTCTTGGTGTCTCCAGACCACTTCTCTAAAATTGCTTTTGCTGCTCAGGAGGGATTATAGGGCACTGATCGGTGTCAGGAGCTTGAGCCTGTGGACTGTAGAGGCTTGGCCTTTTGAAGAGGAGGGCAGACCCTCGGCATCACAGGTTCTATCTGGAAGGAAGATGTGGTGTGGAAGGGGATATAAGTTTGGGAGTGGGTTGCCAGGAGAGCCAGGCTCCAATTGGAAGCCTGGAGCATTTGTGTAAAAACCCCCAAAGGGAAAAATAGTAAACATCCCAGCCCTGGCACCCCTAGGTCTCACAGATGGCCCAGTTGTGAACATGTGGAGGCAGCCTGGCTGAAACACTGGCTGCCCTATCCAGGGAAAAAGAACCTTGGCAGACGAAACCTGAGTGGAGGGAATCATGTAATAGTTTATATAGCCCAATGTGATCCCATTTGCATGGAGCTCTTTCGAGTGTTCCATCTTTTCAACCCTGGCTGCGTGTATTGGAATTTCCTGGGTTCTCAGCCCCAGAGGTTCTGATTTCACTGCTCTCTGTGGGGCCCTGGTGTTGATCTAGCTCAAATTTCCCAGCTGATTGCAACATGCAGGCAGCCCTCTTCTGATCGCTACTCCCCTGCCTTTTACATGAAGAAACTGGAACTTAAGCAGCTCAAGAGGCCGATCCAGAGCCAACCTCTCCTCGGAGCTTGGAATAGCTACGCAGGAATTGAGGTTCCCAACCTCTCAGAGGTGGGGCGATGGTGGTGTGCCTCTCACAGTGAACCCAGATGAGGCACGCAGACCTAAGGATGAGTGTTGTCTTTGCGATCTCTTCTTTTTATATACAAATTAACATGAATTTTGTATTCTCCTCTATTTTGTTTCTATGTTTGTTTTGATATTTAACATTTTCCCCCAAATTTTGAGTTAAAAAGATAATCCACTCTCTGGGAAGATGGACTGGTTTGCCATGTGGCTCCTGATTCATCTTGTTCCAGTCACACATGCAAGCACACACAGATACACACACACACACACACACACACGCTTACGCACAGAGACATACATATGTATATACATATATGTAGACACATAGACACTCAACAAAGACATACATACACACAGACATAGACATGTGCACAAATATACACAGATATTAACACAGAAGCATATATACACATACATAGGCACTCACAGATACAAAGAGGTACATACACAGGCATATACACACAGGCACACACTCACAAACAGACCAGCACTCACTGCCTGGGGTGTCTCTGGGAGGAGATTGAGAAGCATGGCCATTCTCTGTACTGATAACTCTGCAAGGTGTCCTGTGGGTAAAGGAATCAGAAGCTTCATGATAAGATGGAAGAAGATGGGCAGTGACTGTTATTGTTGTTGAGTTGCCAAGTTCTGTAATTGTTTTGTGGCCTTCCCTGGTGGCTCAGACGGTAAAGTGTCTGCCTACAGTGCAGGAGACCCGGGTTCGATCCCTGGGTCGGGAAGATCCCCTGGAGAAGGAAATGGCAACCCACTCCAGTATTCTTGCCTGGAAAATCCCATGGACGGAGGAGATTGGTTGGCTACTGTCCATGGGGTCGCAAAGAGTCGGACATGACTGAGCGACTTCACCATCACTATCACCGTGCTTTTAAAATTCTTGCCCCAGTAAAGGCATAAACTGTGCTTCATGGGGGAACTAAGCCCTGGGCCAGTGCATCCTCACCTCTCCAGCACCCCATCCCTCTGTGCCTTGCTCCCCACTCACTGTACTCCTCAGGGGGCTGCAGTAGAAGCTGGTCATCTCATCCTCCAGGCTCACCTAGCTGACTACTCAGCGATGGGCATTTCACCAGAGCTGGACCACCAGGCTCCTCTGCTCTGGAGCTGAAGCAGGGAAGAAGGGGTGGCTTCTTCAGTGTCTGCTTGGGCTGAGCTGTGGGAACAGTGGGGAATATGTTTTCTTCATGGAGGAGCAAAAGACAGGTACTATCTTTCAAGAACAGCTTTGAATAAACACATAGAGAAGAGCAGAAAGAGAGGCAGATGGGAGATTCTGCACACCTGAGAGGTCCTGTTTCCAGAACAGGATGCTCTACTGGTCAAAGTAGGGAAATGACCCAGGGTCCACAGGTCAGAGCTGGCTGGAGTTGACCTACCTTGAGTTCATGAGCCATTGGAACTGAGAGAGACCAGAGTTCATTCTTCTGCAGTTCTGGGTGTTTCAGTTCACCACTTTGGTTGGTATTTTTTGTTTCTAAGCTGTCTTGGTACATTCGACCTGCTATAACAAAATACCACAGGCTGAGTGACTTGCAAACAACTGTCATTTATTTCTCACATTTCTGGGGGCTGGAAGTCCAAGACTAGGGTACTGGCAGGGTCAGGTTCTGATGAGGGCTGTCTGCTGGGTTATAGACTGCTAACTTCTTGCTGTGTCCTCAAGTGGTGGAAGGGGCCAGGGCGCAGCTCTGTGGGGTCTCTTTCCTAAAGGTACTAATGCCTTGCAGGGGGGCCCCACCCTTATGACCAAAGCACCTCCCAAAGGCCCCACCTTCTAATACCTCCACATGGGGATTAGGTTTCAGCACATGAATTTTGATAGGACACTTACATCCAGACCACAGTGCAAGTTCACTGGAGGTGTTGCTAAGTGCCCCTAAGTTCTGCCCCATTCTTTCTGTTTTCTCCTATATAAAAGGGTTAAGCTTATCTATAACCAGCACAGGCAGTTGTTCCAGATTCTTCCACAGGGAGTCACAGGAGCTTCCTTTGTAATAAATTCTTCCTCCTTCTACCCCAGTGGGCTCTGTTAGGAAGGATTCAGACTTTCAGTGCAGCCAGTGGGTGTCCAGGCAAGTGGGGTGACGCAGTGGGGGAGGGCTGGCAACACCACACGAGGGATGAGTGGCTGTCATGGAGGAAGGGGGCTTGTGGGGTTTGTGGCCTTTTGTTCCCATTGAAGATATTTCAAGAGATGCTAGTGCACAAGGAGTACTGTTAAGAAAAATCGAATGTTTCTGCCTGATGTGAGTGAAAGACATTTAGCTGTGCATATCAAAGAATAGAAATCTGTCATCTTAAAAGTCATTAATGTATAGTTATGTGACACAGATTTGAGTAATTAGAGGATTTGATCACCAAGCATGTGAAACCTATACAAATGTTGGGCGACGTTCTTGGAAAGAAGTCAAGCTTTGAGACTGTTTGAGCGAGTCATGACTCTTTAAAGGTTGCCACAAGCTGAATTGATTTAGTTTGGCAGAAACTACAAAAACAAACATGGAGTTTAGAAAAGCAAAGGCTCATGTGATCACAGCTCTGGCCCCCGAGAAAAGGAAATGCTCCATAAATTGCACCGTGGACCCGCACGCCCAGGCTCCCTCTCCCCCACCTGATAATTTTAAGATCGTCTGGAACAGCTATAAACAAAAGCTGGAGACACTGAAAGAGCCTTGATGGCCCTCCCCCTTCCCCTCCCCCCTCCTCCTGTTTTCTCTCCCCACTCCATTAACAACCCGCTGGGCTTGTGGTTTCTTTCTGCGTTTACTCCCTAAGTAAATCTTCATCATGGTAGTTAAACGCGGCCTTGACTTTCCTTTTGTTCCCATGGATACCAGACGGAGCCTCGGCTTGGCAAGATGGTCATGGGGCGGCCTGATCCAGAGGGGCCATGGCGCTGTCTCCCTGGGTGCCAGCACTTGGACCCTGGGGACCAGACCAAAGGAGGCCTCTTCTTGGGCTGGCACCTGTCTGGTGTGCAGAAAGGTACAGGTCTGCCAGGGCTTGAACCCTTTTCTCTGGCTCCTTCTGGTACCATCTCTTTTCAGATGTGTCCACACACCCCAAGGCCACAGTCTTGCTTGTCCTCATATGGCTTTGCACATTTATGTTGATCATGTGATCTCATCAGTTAACCACTGGACTGGCATGGCCATGTGGGTCTGGGCTACCACCATGATCTCTGGAAATCACAGAAGACCTCCTAGGGTAACTGAACATGGGGAGGTGGAGAAAGGAACCCACCCTGGTCTGCCCCCTGGGTCTTAGCATCTCTCCCCTCCACCTCAGATGTCAAGTTGGCCACGACTGAGGCCAAGGTCCTCCCCAGCACCAAGCTTCTAGGATGTGCTATTTGTCATGTTTGAAGTGCGGGTTGAGTCAGCACTCCCTACTGCTTGATAAAGGGAATCTCTCAGAAGGCAGCGGGTGCCAGAGGCCATGGCCTCTCTCCTGAGAATTCTTCATCTCTCCTTCAGAAATGCATGGCAGCCTCAAAGTTGTTCAGAAACATCAGTGGTCAGTTAAAATACACTTTGTCACATTTTCAGGACGGTTAAGGTAACGTCCACTTAATACAGTACAATTTGCTAGTGAATGGTGATCAGTATTTCTCAAATCCCATTGATAAGTATCTTTTCCTTTTGAAGCTGGGCTTAAAACTAGTAACAAATGGTAAATGACTGTCTTTGTCCTCCTCCCCGGTGCCCTTGCTTCTTTTATTAATATGTAATTTGATTTGTTTATTTTTGGCTGTGCTGGGTCTTCGTTGCTGTGTGGGCTTTCTCTAGTTGCAGGAGCTGGACCCTACTCTTCATTGTGGTGCCCGGGCTTCTCATTGCAGTGGCTTCTCTTGTTGAGAGCACAGCCTCTAGGGCACATGGACTCAGTAGTTTCAGCTCCTAGGCTCTAGAACACATGGACTTAGGTGCTCTGAGGCGGGTTGCTCTGACATGAGATCCTCCCAGGTCAAGGACTGAACCCGTTGCTTTGGCAGGTGGATTCTTTACCACTGAGCCACCAGGGAAGTCCCTACTCTTGCTTTTTGATCTCATGTTTAAATCCTCTGTGGATTGTCGTGTCATTTTCCTTGGAACATACAGAACCCACCAATGCTGGAGGGGAGTAGAGACAATTAACAGCTAAAAAATAAGCAAAAGAATTGCAGATAGAAGTAATGGCAATGAAGACAGTAAAGTGAGGGAATGAGGTAGAGTGATGGGGTGTGGGGAGCAGGGAGAGGCCCAGGGGAGGTGGGCATGGAAGGCCTGTCTGAGAAGGGGCTTGTGCATGGAAGCCAGGCCAATGAAACACGTGTCCATGTCTTAGGGCAGGAAAGAGCTTGGGTGGACTAGAACCATCAGGGAGGTCAGTGGCTACTCTGGAAGGAGGAGCCAAGACACTGCAGTGTGAGGATTGGCTTTTGCAGGGGATGGTGAGAATATGGGGCTTTAGTTGAAGTGGGATGGGCGCCTGCATAGAGCGTTTGAAGCAATGATGTAACATTGTGATAGAGTTTATCTTTTGAAGGGACTCTTCTGGCTGCATGCCAACAGACAGGCATGCCATTGTGGTTGAATGGGAAAGTAGGGGACCTGGGTGGAGACCAGGTTGGAGGGTCAGAACAAGGATGGTGGAGGCTGGTGTTGAGGTGGGGGCAGAGGAGAAGGACAGAAAGAACTTACTTCTGACATGTTCTAAGGATAAAACTGACCCCTGACCAACTGACTACCAGGGGTTAGGGGAGGATGGAGCAAGATGGCAACTTGGCATTTGCCTTGAGCTGCTGGATCCAAGGTGAGGCTGTTGACTGTTTATTGAGGAGGGTTTTCTAAGAGAGAGAAGCCACTCAGTTGTGTCTGACTCTTTGCGACCCCATGGCCTATACAGTCCGTGGAATTCTCCAGGCCAGAATACTTAAGTGGGTAGCCTTTCCCTTCTCCAGGGGATCTTCCCAACCTGGGGACTGAACCCAGGTCTCCTGCATTGCAGGTGGATTCTTTACTATCTGAGCCACAAGGGAAGCTCAAGAATACTGGTATGGGTAGTCTATTCCTTCTCCAGCGGATCTTCCCAACCCAGGAATCAAACTGGGGTCTCCTGCATTGCAGGTGGATTCTTTACCAACTGAGCTATCAGAGAAGCCCAGGGAAGCCACAGGTACTGGGAATTCTACAAGGCTGTCCATTATCCACTGCCGGTGACCCTGAGCACACTTAGATTAATGGCCACGGCAAGTGGATTTAAGGGCAGCCTCTCTCCCACTGCTGACTTGCTTTTGCCTAGTTGTGTTGTGGGTTTTTGAAACCTACCTATCTTCAGACATCTGGGTGTTGCCTAGGGAGCTGATGGTTTCCTCCTAATCAATGAAAAAGGGCCTCCAGACCTACTCTGCATTGCAAAGTGGTCTTTTAAAATTTCGTTGGCATCATATCAAGTAGTTTTGGTTTGCAGGGAATTTACAGGAAGACCATCAGTTTCTCGAAGGTTGACACTTGAGGTGCTGTCACATTTTCTGTCAAGAATACCCCTCGATAGCCAGCAGGCAATTTCTGAGCTAAGAACAGTATTTACACTGTTTATTTGAGGATTAGTGAAAATCCTGTAATTCTCTATGACCCTGTCAAAGCAAGAGGAGCTTGATTTAATGCCTCAGTCTTGAACAAAATGCACTCATTTTACCTGTAAATATTTAATGTTCTCTTTTAAGCACCTTTTCAGACCCATGTATTCTAATTGCCTTAAAGTTTATTTTTCAAACCATGTGATAACTTTTATTATGAATGAAAATGCCTGTGGTTTCTTTGCTACTGAGTGGGAGCTTATACTGCTCTGAAATAACTGCTCATCGGAGAAAAATCATTTTATATATGCCATGAATCTGTAATATGGCATGTTGGAAGCCATATATCATTTAAAAAATGTAATGCATATCATTTAGTATGGAAAGCGTCATTGACGTTATTGGATTTCCTTCTTGAAACATAATCTATGTAACCATGAACTTTTTCTTAAATCCATTACATAAGTAGACCTTCATGATTCACTGGAAGAATTAAATTGCTTTTGTTTAGTGATCTTGACTTAGAACCGTTGTCACTTTTCTGCATTCTGGTTTTTGAGGAGGTGATGTGGGGGGAACTCTGCTAGGTGGCAAACATTTGACAAGGTCCTTTGCAGGAACAACTCATGTCTCAGGGCTGCCTGTGCCTGACCAAGGGAAGCAGAGGGGTGTCACTGAAGATGCTGGCCATGTGGGCTGATGAGAAAAGAGCTGCCCAGTGAATTTAGCGAGTGCAAACCAGCAGACCCTATATTTGAACTGTTTTGTTTTGTCTTTCAAATTCCAAAGCCTAAGTTCTTACTTTACAGCCTGCTATAGTTGAGTGTTAATCAATAAAATCCCCTTTTCTGGGAGTTGAATTGTTTTCCCACTGCTGTTGAGATCCTTGAAAGGCGGGAAGGAACCCTGTTGCTTTTATCTTACAGAGGAGTTAGGAGCACAGAGGGAATCCCTAAATCTTGAGGGAACAGAGTAACTGAAAAAAATGTGATCCAAAGTGTGTGTTTTGTTTTAGTATCCAAAAGTCAGCTTTTTGGCAGCGCCATAGTCCCTAGGGGAGAACCCACGAAAGTGACTCGAATCTAGGATGACTATCATGCTGTGGCCCTCAGAAGGCCCCTCAGCTGTGATCTGGTCCCCAGGCCCTATGGCACCTAAAGGCCTGGTGTCCCTTCTCCTCACCAGAGCAGGCGCCAGACGCCAGAGTATGCAGGTGTCAGGAGTGGTCTTCTGTTCTCTAGGTGACTGACAGAGCTAGGCTGTTTCTCTCCAGAGGTGGAAGATGCCTTCCAAGAGCAGAAATATTGCAAGGTTTTCTTTCACGGTGGTTTTTTCCCCCTTCAACATTTTTCTTCTTGACAGAACATCTTATGTGGCAATTTCTTTTCTTCTGAGGGGAGAAATTGCAGTACCATTCAGAATTGTCACTGAGTGCCTACAGTGTCCAGTGGGTCCTCAGATCTCTTGTTCTGCCATCTTTCAGTTTTGCCGGTAGATCCTGCTCATTTCTGGTGCTCACCTGCTCTTCACTGTGGTTTGGGGAAACCTCCTCCCTGCTTCCTGGGTCATGGATGCTCTCTTCTGAGGACTGCATGGTGATGATGGAACAACTGTGTGACGGGAAATCCAGAGAGGCTATTCAGAGAGCTTTCCAGAGTGTGCCCTGAACTTTTACTGAGTAACGAATTGCAGTACATGGGGCAGGACAGAACCTTCCGGAAGGCTGCTCTGGGCTCCAGGACCACAGAGTTGGGTTTCTGTGGGGGAATGTTTTTTGACATCCCTTTACTGTGTGGTTCACAGGCCCCACAATGCAGGCCTATTTACAATTCACAAAGACCCTTTCTCGCGTCATAAGTTCCCCACTGCCCCATTTATTTGGGCCTTTTAAGCGTGTGGGTTCTGAGTGGTGCTCCACAGACGGCCAACCCACCCCAACCCAGACGCGCCAGCCCTAAACAATCTGGTTACTGTTTAAACAACCGGTGTAAATAATGAGCACCTCCATTACCGAGAGTATAAATACATTGAGACAAGTAAGAGTTCTGTAGAGTGAAAGTTTAGGTTATGCGAAAACATCAACAGCTGTAATTTGTAGGCCCTTGTAGAGAGAGGGGCGTGAGTGATGTAAACTGAAGAAAGCCGACGTTTCGTTTATGTATATTTTGTCATTGTGCCAGGAGGCCAACTTTGTTATATTTCCTTTGCTGTGAATTCATCTTGAGGGGGCAGCACCTGCCAGAAAAAAGTTTTTCAGCCAAAAGTAAACTTAAATATTCGTTATAGGTGGCTCGTGTTAACGAGCGTCCTGGCAGGGCTGGGTCTGGCATGACCAACTTTGGATGGGGAGCTGCAGTTGGTTTGCTGCTCTTTTTCTGGTCCTGAAAAAATAATTAAAGCAAACCACAAAGGCATGGAGAAGGACACGTGACAAGGGACCGCAGTGTTGGCTCCAGGTACCCAGCCTAACATTTCCCTGCTCTCAGAGTGCAGGAAACTGGTCTCTGTAAGTCAACACAGCATTGGCCAGGGTTCACTTGGTGAATGGGTAGCAGGAAGACTCCCTCTTTTTATTTTTTGGCCAAAGCGGGAACTATAACTTAGCTATAAAATTAAGTAGTTTTTTTTTTTTTTTTTTTTTAAACAAGGAGAAACAGATGAGGCAGAAAGTCACTTGGGTGTGAGGGATTACTGGGCTTTCTCCTCACTGTCAGCACAGTTCATGCATGCCCATCTCCAAGCCAGGGTGTGTTTGAGAGGCTCCCAGTGTGGGAGACAGGCACACACACACACGTGTGTGCCTGTGTGTGTGTGTGTGTGTGTGTGTGTGAGACTGGCCACACACGTGTGCATGCCAGACCCTCAGAGGTGCTGATCCTGCCTTGTGTTTGGAAATAACATTTGTGCTGATTTTCACAGTCACTGTGAATTCACAGATTAGCTTCTGAGGTTACCACTGATGCCCCAGATACTCAGCCCAGCATGGCACCTTGAGGACATACTTGTATTATGATCACCTGCTTGGGGGCTTCCCAGGTGGCTCTAGTGGTAAAAAAAAAACCTGCCTACCAGTACAGGAGACATAAGAGACATAGGTTTTGATCCCTAGGTTGGGAAGATCCCCTGGAGGAGGGCACTGCAGTAATATTGCCTGGAGACTCCTATGGACAAAGGAGCCTGGTGGACTACAGTCTGTGGGGTCGCAAAGAGCCGGAGATGACCGAATTGACTTAATATGCATGCATGCACCTGCTTGGGAAGATGTACAGATTTGGTGATCTCAGCTAGCTGTTTGCTAAATCTGCTACCATTCTTCCATGTGTCCACTTCCAGGAGATGAACCACCAATTAATTCTACATGTGTGCATACATGCGTGCATGTGTGCATGTGCGCATACACATACACACACAGCTAAAAGGATTGTTTAGATTTTAGTTGAAATGAGAATTGAGTGAACTGAATGCCAGGGCAGGCCATAGTCTAGAGTATGAGGGAGGCGAGGCTTAAAGGTGTGGGGAATTCCCCTGGCAGCAAGGCACTGTTTTAAAATGTGCCTGTGATTTGCTTAAGTCACATCTGGTAAATACATGGACATAGAAACAATTGCTGTGAAGAGAGAAGTTTTTGTCTTCATGGAGCCTAGAAACAGGAAATAGGATAGGCAGGGCCACACAGGGAAACACCAGGGCCAGTCAGAAGGCAGAGGGGAATGTGGGTGGGAGCTTTCACTGTGGTTTTTATGGGAAGAAATGGGCAAGGCAGGGTGAGTAGTCTAAGCAGGTGTAGGGGCTGCCCTAGGTGCCTCATCCAGCCCTGGGGTGGTAGAGCAGATGTTGAGGGTGTGAGAGCCTTGCTTGGTTTGCGCACTGTCCAGATCACAGTATGGGAGTGGGAGCAGTTCCTTCAGGGTCAGGTATCATGGCCCCAGATGTCAAAAACAGAGAAAATTTTAAGGAGTGATTAATACAACCCCTTCTTCAGGCTGGCTTAAAAGTCAGCATTCAAAAAGAGAAGATCATGGTATCTGGTCCCGTTACTTCATGGCAAATAGAAGGGGAAAAAGTGGAAACGGAGCATGTTTTATTTTCTTGGGCTCCAAAATCACTGCAGATGTTGACTGCAGCCATGAAATTAAAAGACCTTTGCTCCTTGGAAGAAAAGTTATGATAAACTTAGACAGTGTATTAAAAAGCAGAGACATAACTTTGCTGATAAAGGTCTATCTAGTCAAAGCTATGGTTTTTCCAGTAGTTGTGTACAGATGTGAGAGTTGGACATGATTTAGCAGCTGAACAACAACTTCCTCAGGAAGACCCCAGGTGTAGAGCAGGGCTAGAGGGAGGACCTGAGGGAAGTGGTCAGATTTTCACAGGGGCCGAACGCAGACTCCCCCCTGCCCCAACAGCTACACCCTGGTCTGGCATGGGCTTGGCACCCTAGAGAGTACCCTGGGGTCAGCATTTCTACTGTTGTCCATGTGGCTGCCCCACAGGTGACTGGGAGGGGGCTAGAGGCAGTGTGGTACTGGGCAGGGGATTCTGTAGGCTCTTGGGTGGCAGTGTGGGATGAAGTGGATCAGTGTGGGCGAGTGTGTCCTGTTCCACCCTGAATGCTACACCGACTTCCACTGCCCCAGTATCCTAAGTCCTCCCAACCACCCCTCCTTGGCCCTGAAGGCAAAAGGGAAGGAGAATGCATCTCTCCTGCTTGTTGCTGCCCTCGGCTGAACTTCACCAAATCCTTAGTTCTTGATGTGAACCTGCATGTTGTATTTCTGCCAGGAAAAGAGCCGAGAGACACAAGTAACACCAGCGGTCCTCACCTTCTCCAAGAAGCTCTGTTACCTGAGTGTTTGTGTGTCTGTTCTCCTCTATGAGGAGATAGCCCCTTCATTCATAGTCTGTGAACTGTTACATTATTAATACCAGATCATAAGGAGGAGGGTGCAAGGGTGTTTACTGTAGCCTCGCTCATAGTTACAAAACAACCATGTGGAAACCAAGTAAATGCATGGCTCCAAGGGACGCGCTGGATGAATTCTGGTGCATTTATACCATGAACCTGTGTTTATACCATGGAGCATCAGTTGCTACTAAAAAATGGCATAGAGCTCTGTCGATATCTGATACTTCTGGAGAACTGTATGGAAGGATGTTTACCAAACATCCTTTGGAGGATGTTTGGAAGGATGTTTACCAAACAGTGGCTACCAGATTGTTTGGAATGAAAATGTGGTCCAAGGAGACTCTGAGATGTATATGTTTGTGTATATATGCATACACACACACACACACACACACACATACATATAACATATAATCGAGATATATAGATGTGTTGCTATCTTTGAATATATAGCTATTTATATGCTGCTGCTGCTCAGTTGCTTCAGTCATGTCCAACTCTTTGTGACCCCATGGATTGTAGCCTGCCAGGCTCCTCTGTCCATGGGATTTCCCCAGCAAGAATACTGGAGTCGGTTGCCATGCCCTCCTCCAGGGCATCTTCCTGAACCAGGGATCAAACCCACATCTCCTGTATCACAGGTGGATTTTATACCTGCTGAGCCATCGGGGAAACCCAAGTATGTGTGTGTGTATATATATGTGTGTGTGTGTGTGTGTGTGTACTATTAATAGAAATTCATTTTACTTGGATTTTATGGATTTATTTATTGGATTTTTTTTTGATGTTTTAATTGGATCACAGACATGTCTTAACCATACTGAGCATCAGAGTTTATTTACTATACAAATATGTGATATTTTATGTGGAGGAAAAACAAGTAACATCACTGTGAGCAAAAACCACCCACACATTGCCAGCATGCTCTCTAATTGTATGCATCCAGCTTGACACACACAAGGCAGAAAGATGGTCTAGGTACTTAGGAGATTGTGATGGCTTGTCTGTGTGTTTTAGTGCATCACCCTACCTTTTACACTAATATTGTTCTGGGCAAACACATCATCTGGGGATGTGGTGCTTTCTCTCTTTTTGAACTTGAGGTGCCTTAGTCTCACATTTATATGTGCTGGAATCCGTCACACAGGATGACAGCTTGGGGGACCTGCTCATGATGTATTGTTTGTTTCCTGTGAGTCTCACCTTGAAGTCTCACAGGCTAGGAGAACTGAACACACAATTCTACAGGAAATGTGCTCGTCATCCACTCTCCATTATGCAAATAGTTTATATGCTGTTGTCATTAAAGGCTCTAATTTCAGAATTCTAATTGGAGCTCAGAAATTTCTCACGTAGTGGGGCCTCAGAGTTCATGAACTGTCCCCAGGGTCACCCTCACCCTCATCCTAAGAAGAAGCTGATGGGTGTAGTGTGGAAAGTTGGGGCTGTTGGTTCTATGTGTAGCAGGACTTTGGACTCACTCTCGGGTTTCTTCTTGTTGACTTTAAAAAAGAAAACAACTATGGAGTGAGCAGCCTTGAGGGCCTTTAAGGCCATGGCAGGGCTCGCTGTTCAACCCTAGCACCCCCTCCACCTTTCAGTCTTCACTGTGGACTTTTCCCCCACCTGGTCCAGGCCTTGCCACATCCTCGCCATCTTTTCTACTGCAGACTGACCCCTCCCGCCTGCTCAGCCTGCTGCCCTGCCGCATCCTCACCTTTAGCCAGCCTGCCCTCCTGTTCCCCCGTGCCTCACCTGACCTGTGTCCCCAGGCTTATCACCCCCTTCCCCCACTGCCCTGCAGAGGACCAGGTGCCTTCCTGGTCCTTGTGGTCTTGGTGCTGGTGGGAGCTGCAGGAGGGCGGGGCTCCTTTGTGGGCATCCTGCCCCTGCAGGCCCGCACCGTGTCACGCTTGGAATTTGCTGAAGGAACGAAGGAATCCAGGTTCTCATTATCGAGGGTGGATCTTGTAACAGTTTGGAGTGTGTCCTCAGAGGTACCTGTGAGTTTCCCTCACCTATGTAGGTGGCCAATCCTCTGCCTGGCAGATATGAGGAGGATTGGCTCTGACATCATGTACCAGAAGAAAGAGGACCTCCAGTTAGCATTCTTCCTCTACTTCAAGTGCCCTCTTTCCATGTGGAGTAAGGGCTAAAATCAGATTATAAATTGTTACAGGGGTGACAGCCAGGTGAGAGTGGGCAGGAGCTGCCCAGTGAGAGAGGGCTGACCTGCTCTTTGCTCTCCTGCGGGAGACAAGTGCCACCCCCAGGCAGCTGCAGCGGGCTCCTGCCTGCACCTCCATCCTGCTAGCACTTACTGACTGCTCTTCTTTTCAAAAAATGCTGTGTTAGCAAAGGAAACTATAAACAAGGTGAAAAGACAACCCTTAGAATGGGAGAAGATAATAGCAAATGAAACAACTGTCAAAGGATTAATTTCCAAAATATACAAGCAACTTATGCAACTCAATGACAGAAAAGCAAACAACCCAATCAAAAAGTAGGCAAAAGACCTAAATAGACGTTTCTCCAAAGAAGACATACAGATGGCTAATGAACACATGAAAAGACGCTCATTACTAGAAAAATGCAAATCAAAACTACAATGAGGTATCACCTCACACTGGTCAGAATGGCCATCATCAAAAAACCCACAAGCAACAAGTACTGGAGAGGGTGTGGAGAAAAGAAAACCCTCTAGCATTGTTGGTAGGAATGTAAATTGATACAGCCACTATGGAAGACAGTATGGAGAGTCCTCAAAAAAAAAAAAAAACAAGAATTGGGAATAGAACTACCATATCACCCAGCAATCCCACTTCTAAGCATATATCCTGAGGAAACCATAATTGAAAAAGGCACATGTACCCTTATGTTCACTGCAGCACTATATACAATAGCTGGGACACGGAAGCAACCTAGATGTCCATCAGCAGATGAATGGATAAAGGAACTGTGTTGCATATATACAATGGAATATTACTCTGTCATAAAAAGGAACACATTTGAGTCAGTGTTAGTGAGGTGGATGAACCTAGAGCCTATTATACAGAGTTAAGTAAGGCAGAAAGAGAAAAACAAATATATATTCACACACACACACACACACGCACACGCACACACACACACATATGGAATCTAGAAGGATGGTACTGATGACCCTATTAACAGGGCAATGATGGAGATGCAGATGTTTATTTTCTCACAATCCTAGAGGCTAGAAGTCCCAGATCAAGGTGTGGGCAGGGTCGGTTCCTCCTGAGAGGCCTCTCTTGTTAGCGTGTCAATGGTCGCCTTCTCCATCTGCCTTCACATAGTCTTCCCTCTGTGTGTCGATGTCCTAACCTCATCTTATAAGGACACCAGTCGTGTTAGATTAGGACCCACCCCGACCTCATTTTACTTTAATCACCCCTTTAAAGACTCTGCCTCCAAATGTACTTCCATTCTGAGGTGCTTTGGGTTAGGACTTCAACACTTGGGTTTGGGGACCCAGTTCAGCCCATAACAGATGCCAACCTGAGAGAGCAGGAGGGTTAGGCTCAGGCTTCCTTGTGGAGACCAAACACTGGTTCAGGGCGGGAAGTGCAGGTTGGGCTCCTTTGGCCTCACCTGTTGTCCCTGTCACTCACTAGCTCTTTGGAGAGGGCTCTGGCTGAGGTGAGGGGGCCACTCTCCTCCCTGTGCAAAGTGGCCAGGCCACATGGGGCTGCCGCAGCTCTGTTTAGCTCGAACCTACTATCCACCCCCCACCCCACCCCGTGTCCTCCCAAGAAAAGTGAGGTCATTGCAAGTCCAGTTCTCATAGAGGCTTGCTCTGCATGGCAAGCAGTACTGCTCAGGCGATTCCAGCCTTCCTGGACACTCTGGCCCTGCTGTGCCCTCTGTCACCTCTGAAGCCTGAGCTATGAGCACAGAGAGTGGTCTCTGCTTTCCAGGCCATCCCCTGTGACACAGGCCATAGGGCATCACACCAACCTCATGGCAGGCCTCATTCTTGGGCACACAGGCTTCTGTTGGGAGTGTCTGGGAGGTCCCAATGTTAACGCCCTAATGGAGGTTGAATTTACCCACATGTTAGCCTTCTGTGGACTGCAGGATGTTACATGTCAGGGCTTCCTCCTCTGCCTGTGGCTGCACCAGGGCTTCTGTTAAGAACACGGTGGCCTGGGGCTAGGCCAAGCCTCCGCCTGCAACCAGCCAGAGCTCAGAGCAGGGAGGGGCTCCCAGTGTGGCTGTGTGTCTTGGCTCCTCCTATGGAGCTGTTCAACTGTGTGTCACGGGTAAGTAATACCTGTGAAAACATCTGCTTAAGCATAATGCAAAACCACACCTGTCAATCCAACAGGCCCTTCAGGTCTTGACGGTCGCTTCTAAGCAAGTATTTGCTTTTTCATGTTCTCATGTTTGTGACAGATACCCTTGTACACGAATGCTTTGGGATGGGCTTGGTTTTCACTGTGAAATAGATAGGGGTGGCTGTGAAACCTTCCCAGAGAGGTGGGAACTGGTGCCAAAACACTCTTGAACTTCAGGAAATCTTTGTGCCCTATTTCAGAGGCTGTCATCGGGACAGCCTCAGCAATGATGATGGAAACCGTCTCCGCCCAGAGTGGAGGGCACAGCCCCCTTGCGTGGTAGGAGGGAGTCACCTCGTGCTGCTCTCTTGCGTTCAGTCATGTCAAGGGGGAACCCAGCTATTTTCTTGACTGACTGTTGCTAAGAGTTAATGGCACAGCTTGGCTGGTGTTTTCCCTCTTGGTTCCTATTATCAATCTTAGCATAAATTGCCACACATTATATGTCTGAGAGAGGGGCTCATTGTCAGCTACAGTTCTCCTTACTTTAGACACTGTTTCGAGGTCGGGAATGTGTTAAAACCAGTTCCTAGTGATGTCACTTCCATTCCATTAAAGGTTAGTGTTAGCTCTCCGGATGTCACAGTGGGGATCAAGGAAGTTCTCAGACACATGTGCTTTCAGACAAATGCAGTAGTGAGGATGCCCATAACTTTTGCCCTCCCTTGCTCTCCACCAGTCCCTAGAAACCACAGGAGATGTTGCCACGTGTCAGCGAGTTGTTAGATGTGAATCATGCCAGCAGGCTGAGGACCAGGATTTGATTTGGTGCAGGACCCACCCCCATTAGTGGACTTCCCTGTTAGCTCAGCTGGTAAAGAATCCACCTGCAATGCAGGAGATCCTGGTTCGATCCCTGAGTTGGGAAGATCCCCTGGAGGAGGGCATGGCAACCCACTCCAGTATTCTTGCCTGGAAAATCCCATGGACAGAGGAGTCTGGTGGGCTACAGTCCATAGGGTTGCACAGAGTCAGACACAGAGCTCAGCACAGCACAACACCCCATTAGTACAGGCTTCAGACAGCTGAGGCGGGCCTGACTCCTCCCTTTTGTAGCCCTCCACCCTTCCCCAGTCTTCCCCCTTCTACCCCGTCCCTTTCCCCTCCTCCCTTCTCTTCTGTCTGGGGTGTCTGGCGTGGCAGTCACTGTCTGGTCAAAAGGGATTCAGAGAACTGTGAAGCAAAATTGTCACTTTTGCCAGAAGAGTGACTGAAAATGCATGTGGTCATTTATAAAGAAACAGAAATAATAGGAAGTCAAGAAAAGCTGGCTCCCAGTTATTGCTGATAAGTCACAGAGGGCCGGGGAACAGCCCACAGATTCTGGCCTTTAAAGGGCCATAAGCTCCATGCTGGTTTATGAGCAAAATGATAGATTTTGTACTGACATTCCAACTAAGCAGATTATCTGCATCTCTTTCAGAGAATGTTGGCATAGAAGAATACTTCCCCAGGAGGGAAGGAGGAGGGAGGGAGGAAGGACCTTGTAGACAATTTGAGAACCCCTGAAGGAAGCCAGCCATCGAGGTGGCAAGAAAGTTTTGACAGGTTGGGAGCCCTGGAACCTATCTTCCTTTTAGGGCATGTGCAGTTTCTAAATGAGAGAGAGGGCCGTGAGATTCAAGTGAAAAAATAGGATTGAGCCTGTGGATTCTTTAAAAACAGCTGTCATTTCTGTAAGTGGACCTGAATTGACATCTGAGTCTCAGATCCTATCTCTGGTATCGCTCCAATGACATGACTGTGGGCAGAATGTCCAAAGCAGCTGTAGTTGAGCTGTGGTTCCTGGACCTGCAGCATCAGCATGGACTGAAAATTGTTCTAAACGCAGATTCCTGGGCTCTGTCCCAGACGTTCTGAGCAGGAAACCCCAGGGGTGGGCCCAGGCGATTCTGATACCCACCCTGGGGAGCTTGGCGAGCCTGGGCTTCAGTCAGAGCATGGGATATAAAAATCTGTGCATCTGCTGTGTCCCAAGGGCTGAGACCCACCTGTTCCCAGTTGTGGGGGGCACTTCTCCATCAGGGGTCCTTCCATAAGTTTGGCTCAGAATGCGAATTGGCTCCATGCTGTGGGCAGGTGGTCTTCCTGGCTGTTTCTTGAGCTCTGCTTTTTTCATGTGACATGCCAAAGGACAGACGATGGATGTTCAGATGACTGACTCACCAGATAGGCATTTAGGAGTTCTGAAATACAAAACCGCATCTCATGTCTTTCCAGGGAAGCTGCCTCATTTGTTAGCATATATTCCAGAAACTTGGGAAGTGTCCTCACCCATCCATTCAGCGCACTGAGATGTTTCCCATGCTGGTTACACGAGCGGTTGGACTGCAGTTAGGAGCAAGACTGTCCCATGCTCTGTGACCTGAGGGAGCTCTTTTTGTGTGCGACATGTGTGAAACGTACCATGTTGGGGACTGCTGGAACAGAATTCCTCCTGGATCCCCCAACGTGGTCAACACCCCTGCTCAGCCACTCAGACTACAGCCTGTCTCCTCATTTTTAGAGTGGAGTTTTGTCTGGTTTCTGTTGCACTGCCCCCTAAACAATGTGGATGTCAAATGGCACAGGTCTTACCCCAAATTCTGTTCTTCTGCTTTCCCTCTCATTGGGAAACTGGTGTTTATGATTTAGGTTTTGGTAAGTTGCAGCTTTCTGTGCCAGGCCCTGAGCTAGCTGCAGGGGTGAAGTGCTTGTCAAGTGATTGGAAGATTTGGTGGTCTGAATTCATGTGCTGGGGTGAGCAGAAATCTGCAGTTTTTTAAAAAGATAGTTACTTTTAAAATGTTACTGAAGCTTACTGTGTATTTTCCTTTACGCTTTCTCTGTTGGTGGTCTTGTCATCTGAGCAGTTTCAGGTAGAAGTCAGTGGAGTCTTGTATGCAGATAAATCCCACTCATAAGATCAGAGGTCCCACCTCTTAGCATAGCTCTTCTCACACCAGCTGTCAATGGGAAGACCCAGTGAAACCTTGGCTTGACTTCCTGTGAGGTGAAGTGAAGTAAAGCGAAAGTTGCTCAGTTGTGTCCGCCTCTTTGTGACTCCATGGACTATACAGTCCATGAAATTCTCCAGTCCAGAATACAGGAGTGCGTAGCCTTTCCCTTCTCCAGGGGATCTTCCCAACCCAGGGATTGAACCCAGGTCTCCCGCATTGCAGGTGAATTCTTTACCAGCTGAGCCACAAGGGAAGCCCTTGGATTTGGTTAAATTGCTTACTTCCTTTTGGCCTCAGTTTACCTATCTGAAGCATGGATAATAATAATGACTACGTCATAAGGTCATTGAAAGAATAAAGGATAATATTGTAAAATTCTTAATACATTTTCTGTCACATGATAAGTAGTCAACAAATGGGAAGTGTGGGGGTTGCTGATGGAGTTAGAGGAGGATTCTTTAGTTATGATATGATGCTGATGGAGTTAGAGGAGGATTCTTTAGTTATGATATGATGAGAGCTGTCTGCTGAAAAATTAGATTAAATAAGGAAACATTCAGATCTATACTCCACATACTTAATATTAGCTCATAATGTGCATTACTTTACTGATATTTTAATTGAGGGGACCTCTTCATGAGTGCCGTATCCTTCTCAAATCAACCACAGCCAAAGTGCATTTCAGTGATTTCAAGCTTTTGATTTCTATAAAATGAACTAAAAGCTCCTAGATATTTTGAACTTGTAGAATCCTAATACATTTTTACCCCCTGCCAAAGTTTTATCGGAGAAGGCGATGGCACCCCACTCCAGTACTCTTGCCTGGAAAATCCCATGGACAGAGGGGCCTGGTGGGCTGCAGTCCATGGGGTCGCTAAGCTCAGGGACACGACTGAGCGACTTCACTTTCACTTTTCACTTTCATGCATAGGAGAAGGAAATGGCAACCCACTCCAGTGTTCTTGCCTGGAGAATCCCAGGGACGGGGGAGCCTGGTGGGCTGCCGTCTATGGGGTCGCACAGAGTCGGACACTACTGAAGTGATTTAGCAGCAGCAGCAGTAAAGTTTTATAGTTCTCATGTGTACAAGTACCTGATTATTTTTTAAGCAAATACTTTTTCCCCTGAAGTATTCAGCTTAGTTTTTCTAACAATGACTTTCTTCTTGTTAGCACTTTTGTGTCATCACATTTGGTAATAATTAACTAAGTAGCGTAGTATAATAACCTTACAGTGGGCATAAACAGGTTTGGTTCAAAGAGACATAGAGATAGTCAAGAGGCACATGAAAAGTTGTTCATCATTGCTAATTATTAGAGAAATGCAAATCACAACTGCAATGAGGTACCATCTCACACTGGTCAGAATGGCCATTACTAAAAAGGCTACAAGAAATAAATCCTGGAAAGGGTGTGGAGAAAAGGGGACCCTCTTACATTTTTTTGATGGGAATATAAATTGGTACAGCCACTATGGAAAACAGTGTGGAGATTCCTCAAAAACACTAAAAATAGAGTTGCAATATGATCCAGCAATCCCACTCCTGCCATATATCCAGACAAAACTATAATTTGAAAAGATACATGCATCCTTTTGTTCATAGCAGTGCTATTTACAATAGCCAAGACATGGAAACAACCTGAATTTTCATCGACAGATAAACGGATAAAGAAGATGTGGTGCATACATATTATATGTATAATATATATATACAAAATGAAATATTATTCAGCCATAAAAATAAGGAAATAATGCCATTTGCAGCAACATGGGTGGACTTAGAGATTATCATACTGGGCAAAGTAAGTCAGAAAGAGAAAATCAAATACCACGTTATATCAGTTACATGTGGAATCTAGAATACAGCACAAAGAAATGGGTCTGTGAAACAGAAACAGGTTCACAGACATAAAGAACATACTTGTGGATGCTAGAAAGTGAGGCAGGGTAGGTGGGGGATGGATTGGGAGTTTGGAATTAGCTACATATAGGATGGATAAACAACAAGGCCCTACTGATAGCACAGGGAACTATATTCAATATGCTGTGATAAACCATAATGAAAAAGAATATATATAACTGAATAACTTCGCTGTACACTAGAAATTAACACAACATTGTAAATCAACTGTACTTTAGTTTAAAAAAAAAACAGTTTGCGACAGCAGCTGACCTTTCGTGGCACAGAGCTTGATTGGTGCAAGCAGGGACACAGGCAGCAGTCTGGGGGGGAATGCGGGCATCCATCTCTTGGCGTCTTTTCAGAAAAAAAATGGAAAGGATCCTCTGGCAGATCAGCCTGGGCTTGTTTGGAAACAGACATACTTCTGTCATATTATCATAATGTACAGTGATCTCACTGACCTCCCCAACAGGTCTAAATGGAATTCGTCCTTCTCCCTCGCCAAACCACCATTGCGTCTTCTCTCTAATTCTGTTCATAAATCACCACTGGGCCCTTTCTCAACACCGCACACCCAGACACGTAGTCACAGAGCAGCTGGTTCTACCACGGAAATGCACATCAAACACAATTTTACTTTCTAACCTCAAGTTAAAATTGAGCTTTATACTGAATTCCACCAGATGCTCAGCTGCCTCAGTACACGTTTTGTGCGGTGATGTGTCCTCCTCTGCAGTTGTGCTTTCCCATTGGTTATATCCTGGGAAGAATGTTAGCTGAAAATAATATATGTCCTTATCCTTTCAGGGTGGGCAGTATTGATGATAGGCTGGGATTCAGTTGAAAGTTTGAGTGCATTTCCATCATCCCATCCTTTTTCATTCAATCAACTTACAGGGCACTGTCTCTGGAGGTGAAAGAGAAGTGTGTGTGTGTGTGTGTGTGTGTGCGCACATGTCCTCATGAGTGCTGCTTTCCCTGAAGACACACCCAGAGCATGTGGGCATTTCTTTCTCTGCTGCCCTCTTTGCTTCTGAGTGTCTGCATTTTGAATTTCCAGTTCTCACTCTAGGAGCTGCAACTTCTCTAGGCTTCTGGCTAGAGCTGAGGATGGAGAGTGTTATTTAAGGGCAGAGAGAGAGAGGAAGGGGAGCTAAATCTGATGAAAGAGAAGGAGGAGATGAGAGAAGGTGGACCTCAGGGGCTCCTCTGACCTCAGATGTGCCTTGGGCTGTCTTTGGATCCTCACCTGTGAACTTAGGTCCCAGGTCTGAGGACTAATGCTAGATGAGGGCCCTCTCAGCTTGGCTCCCCGCTCCTTCCCCAACTCAGTGCCTGGGAAGTAGGTGGACCAAAAACATGTCATCCCATGACGGTTGTCAGCCAAGCATGGATGTTACACAGTTGAGTGTGGGAGTCCTCTGTTGGTGTTGTGCGACTGTGTGTGTGGCAGTGGGCCTGTGTGTGACCGTGTGCTCCAGTGATACCGAGAGAAGGATTCTGAGGGCACTGGAGAACAATCATGTGGCTTTTGAAGACCAGAAGCTGTTGTAGGTTGCAGTGATTAAACACTATTCGAGTATTACCGTGAAGTACTCTGGATAAGCAAGAGCTCTTTTGTGAGGAGAAGGAGGATTAAGGGCACATACCTTATTCCTGCAGAGCATTTGGTTTAAGCTTTTAAATCATAAAAGAAAGAAAAAGGAATTTTCCCGAGGTGGGTAAAATACTAATAGACAGGGCTGGATAACACAAATGAAGCTTTCAAGTGATCCAGTTCATTAAAAATAGAGGAAAACAACTCAGAAGTCAAGGGCTGAGGAATTTAACAGCTGTTTTCATTCATGTGTCTCATCTCCAGAGCTCAGGCCTACGACCCCACTCTTAACCCACTGCTGTGGTTTCATCACTCGTTTGCTCTTGGTGGTGGATTCCAGGACCTGAGATGGCCTGGGAACTTGGGAGGTGTCTCCAGGAATCAGCCCTGGGCAAGAGCCAACCGAAATGCAAAGCAACAGTTCAAAGGCAGGCCCAGGAGCACAGAAAGTCGTGGGTGGCCTTTCTTTCCCTGTGCCAGGCCGGGACAGAGCCTTGGTATTCTGTGCCTGTACCTCCTGAAGACCAGCCACCAGGGTGGGGGCCCTGGACCCTGGGAGGCCCCCAGTTGGGCCACAGGTTAAGAACAGGCCCCTCCAAGGGCCGCTAGGTGACTCTGCAGCTGGAGGGGCAGGGCTCTGCTAAAACAGCTCCTGGGTCATAATGATGTGTATGATGGTCCAGTGTTTCAACTCAGGGGACTGTAGGAAGACAGAGGAGAGAGTGGGCAAAGGGAATGTTGACCTAAACAAAGAGGTAAACTGAGATCAGCTCCAAATTGTCCAAAAGATGAGTTTATTTGGGAACAGCAGAGGAATTGCAGTCCGGGATGGAAACTGCAGCAAGCTATGGACAAGGGTTTGGGGTAGGCAGTGTTGAAGTGCAGACAGTGTGAAGAGGGGAGGGTTCAGGTAGGGTCAGTTAAAATAAAAAACAAACCGAGATCTACTTGGAAGTTCCTCGAGCAGATAAAACCAGTCCCAACATACAAACAGGGCTCAGTTCAGCTGATTTTTTCAAGACCAACCTGACCTGGGTCATTTGCTTGTTGGTGCCTCTGGAAACTTCCCAAGGTTAATGATAGGAGGCAATCTCTGACCAACTCCCTATCATTTAGAAAACAGGATATATCAATGTATATGTAAATAATTATATATCAAAATATAAATATAGAAATAAATCAGGGATTTCCAAGAAGTCAGTCCTTTAGCTTTGTTTTCCTGAGTGCCCAAGTGTGAGATTTACCAGTTTATATCCTTCAGCTCCATTTTAGGTTGAAATTCTTTCAGAGGACGAAGGTGGTATTAAGCGCCTTCCACCGTGGCCACTGAATCAGGCAAGGCTTGGTGTCCAGTGTTGCTCTTCATGCTGTCAGAGGTGGGTGCTATTGCTGTTGTTTCCATTTCTAGATGTGCAGACTAGCCACAAGGAGCTCTCCTGATGTCAGACGTTTAGAAACGGGTGTGCTTCTGGTGGTAATAGCCTTCGTGGGGTCACAGTCAATTAAAAAGAAAACCTAAAACGCTTTCACTTAGAGAAGGGATGATCCTAGATAGTGACCTGGGCCTTGAAGCCCACTTCCTGATTCAATAAGATTCTAAAGGCAATTGTGAAACAAAACTTTTGTAGTCAGAATAATTCTTGAAAGCGACTGAGGCTCCATGGAGAGTACAGAGCTCTTAGCCTGGTGTGCAGGGCTCCAGGAGGTCCTGAGTGGATGCACATCCGTATTCACCCAGGTGTGGTGTGTGGGCCTAGGAGGACATGCCTGGAGGGCACTTCTCCACTTCTACATGGATGTCCTTCCTGAAGCGCATTGGGTCCTTCTCTGGAGTTCACATCTGGCTTGTGTGGGTTTTCTTTTTTACTTGTGATTAAAAAAAAAATACAGAACATAAAATTTAGTATCTTAACCATTTCTGAGTGTACAATTCAGTCGTGTTAAGTATAGTCACATTAGTTTTGTGCCACCAACTTCCAAAATTTCTCATTTTGCAAACTGAAACTCTGTACCACTTAAACACCATCTCTCCATTTCTTCCTTCCCTGGCCCCTGGGAACCACATTTCTGCTTTCTGTTTCTATGGATTTGATGATTGCTCTAGATACTTCACATGAATCATATATTTTTTTTTTCTGACTGATTTATTTCACTTAACAGTATGTTCTCAGGTTTATCCATGTAGTAGCATGTGTCAGAATTTCATTTTTAAGGCTGAATGATATCATGTTGTATGGATGTACTGCTGCTGCTGCTGCTGCTGCTGCTGCTGCTGCTAAGTCGCCCCAGTCGTATCCGACTCTGTATGACCCCATAGACGGCAGCCCACCAGGCTCTCTGTCCCTGGGATTCTCCAGGCAAGAACACTGGAGTGGGTTGCCATTTCCTTCTCCAATGCATGAAAGTGAAAAGTGAAAGTGAAGTCGCTCAGTTGTGTCCAACTCCTAGCGACCCCATGGACTGCTACATTTTGTTTATTCATTCATCCATCGGTGGGCACTTGGGTTATGTCCACCTTTGGCTATTGTGAATAATGCTCCTGTGAACACAAGTGTACAAATGTCTCTTCAAGACCCTGCTTTCAGCAGTGGAATTGCTGGTTTGTATGGCAATCTTAATGTTGTATGGCAGTTTTTTGGGGAACTACCGTATTGTTTTCCATAGCAGCAGTACCATTTTACATTCTCACCAACAGTGCTCAAGGATGCCGATTTCTCACATCCTTGCCAAAAATTGCTATATTCTATTAAGAATATAATATTGCTGTATTCTCATGGTTTTTGCTTGCATTTCTGTCATGGTGAGTGATCTTTGAATGTGCTTGTTGGCCATGTGTATATCTTCTTTGGAGAAATGCCTATTTTTGTTCTTTGTGATTTTCTGGTAAGTTCCTTTAATTCTTCATGAGTCAGCATTGCTACATGGCCCTGGAATGCCCTGTGCGTTCTTCCTGGAGTCATTGCTCCTGGTGGTTCCTTCGCTTCCCCGGTGGTCAGGGAAACCAAGAAAACCTCTCATTCTTCCCACCTGGGCTCTCCTGGCCCATATTGCCCACTCGGGCTGGATACAGTCCATTTCCCATGAGCGAAAGGAAAGGTGTTTCTGGTGCTATTTAATGTTCTGCGCCTGTCCCTCTCTACGGCCCCTCTCCCTTCTCTTTCTTTGCCAAGCCCCATAGTTGAAGTTGACTGTATTTTAATGGCCTTTGAAGAAGCTCTACTGCAGAAAGTGCTGCCCTTACACCCTTGGGCTAACCCTTGAGCTAAAAACAGTGGGGCCTCTCAAAGTAGTTTCTTCTGCCCACCAGTGAGACTAGGCAGGGGTCTCAAACTCAAAATGTCTGTGGGGCTCCAGTATAATGTAAATGCCAATTGGGTGCTCCACCGAAAACCTTCCAAATTAAGGGAAGGTGTATTTGTGGTGGGCATCACTGACCAATCAAAGGCCCTGGTGACAGCTGCTGGTCTTAACCTCGCTTACCTAAAAGGGTGCCCCGGGCCACAGCCTGTCTGCCTGGAGGCCAAGACCTCATTGCTCACAGTGGCCCACACACCAGCAGTATCACTTTGCCTGGAAGCTGTTAGGAATGCAGAATAGTGGGCCCCACCCCACAGAGTCAGAATCTGCACTTAACAAGCTCTTTGGGTGGTTTGTGTGCTTATTAAAGTGTGAGAGGGCTGGTCCAAAGGGATTACCTCAGAGTAGACACTCACGGCTCCTGGCTGCTACCCAGAGAATGGATAGCAAAAACCTGTCTACAAATGTTCTTCACAGCTTTATTTAAAATAGTTCAGAATTGGTAATAGCGGATGTCCTTCAGTGAATGAATGGATAAATCAACTGTGGTACGTTTATACCATGGAATACGTGCTCAGTCGTGTCTGACTCTGTGATCCCATGGACTGTAGCCCGCCAGGCTCCTCTGTTCATGGAATTTTCCAGGCAAGAGTACTGGAGAGGGTTGCCATTTCCTACTCTAGGGGATCTTTCTGATTCAGGAATCAAACCCATGTCTTTTCAGTCTCCTGCATTGGCAGGTGAATTCTTTACCACTGCACCATCTGGTAAGCTCCATACCATGTAATACTATTTTGCAATAAAGAAGAAATAATTAACTCTATAGGAATCAAATTAGATACTCTCACAGGGATCCTGTTGACTGAAAGAGCCAGTATCAAAAAGTTATGTAGGGAAGGAAAAAAATGTATACTCTCTTAGATTCTGAGACCGGGGCCTGGGAATCAAACTGACAAAAGGAAACAAGAGAAAAGTCATACTGACTTTATTGATGTTGATGTTTTTATATGTATGACAGCATCACAGAAGAAAAGTGAAAATCGACAGATGTGATTTGGCTTGGGTGCTTATGTACCGTGTAAACAAAGAGCAATAAATTG
Organism: Bubalus kerabau; assembly: GCF_029407905.1. Classification (NCBI taxonomy): domain Eukaryota; kingdom Metazoa; phylum Chordata; class Mammalia; order Artiodactyla; family Bovidae; genus Bubalus; species Bubalus kerabau. Next base: position 153,433,150 of record NC_073627.1, read on the forward strand.
TGGATACATAATTAGACAAAGGATAGAGGTTGGGGCTTTTTAAGGATGGTAGACTGTGAGAAAGTGACTAGGAAATATGTTGTGGGAAAATAATGGTAGGTAAGGGTTATTTAGTAAGCTTTGGTTATGCAGATTCATCTAGGTGCTATCTGTATATGTGGTGATAAGGGTTCTTCCCTTCCTGGTCTAAGAGATGGGGACACCTTCACGAAGCAAAATTTATGTGCTGCTTTTAGGCAGATGGAGGAGGGCAGAGAGCTATTCCTGTCTCTGCTGTTTCTCAGTTATCTTCAGCTCAAAATAATTATGCCAGAGTGGTACATTTGGGAGTGACAGGTGCTAATCCCCAGTGACATACTGTGTGATTCCATTTTATCTCAAAAAGATAAAGCTACAGTTAAGAAGAAAAAAGTCAGTATGTGGTGTGTGCAGTGGTGCATCTGCATATGTGTGTGTGTGTGTGTGTGTGTGTGTGTGTATGGTGTGGTGTGGGTGTGACTGTAGAGGGAGAGCATGAAAAGAATTTTTTGAGTGATGAAACTCTTCTATATATTGATTAGAATTATGGTGAAATTGGTTATGATTGTGGTGAAATTAGTCTATTTCCTGTGTTAAAAAGCATAGATCTGTACACCAAAGGATAAAACAAAAGTCAATGACAATGTAAAAAAATGAAAACCCAGTGCTTCAGTGAATAACCATGTCCACACATCATTTCAGGCATATGTGAGTTCATTTTGTAGGACGCATTTCATAGAGGTGGGATGTTTGGGTCACAGGGGTATGCCTTTGTAGATGTTGGACCCAGCTCATGGTCCTGTGTGGAATTTGGCACAGTTACACGCCTGCCGCCGTATCTCCACCATCCCAGAGCCAGGCCTGGTCATTGTGTGATCCAGCCTCACGGTCTTCGCCAGGTGATAGGAAAAACAACTATAGTTTTTAAATGTCAGGTGACCTTTGTTTCGTGAGCTGTTCACAGGCCAGAGACACAGAAGTGGGCCGTCATAAGCTGGGATGGTTTCTATGGCAAGGGTTTTTGCACTTGACCTTCATATCACCTGAAAGAACTCCCTTCAGCAGCCTGTCAGCAGCCATAGTTTTGTTCTCCTCATGTACTTGTCATTCAGGACTTGGTGGTGGAGTCCCAAGGCCCTGCCCCTTAGGCCTTGGCCACAGTCCACCTGTCAACAGGTAAGATGGCTTCAGGGATTTTGGACCAATCACGGCAGGCTTGGAGTTAAGCCTTCTTTTTCGAGTTCATCTTTTTCTAACCCTCCTGCATCTCACAGGGGGCCTCTCCTCTGACAGTTTTCAGGTTGGCCTGTTTGCCCCTCCAGTGCCTTCCCCAGCAGATAAGGCCTCTTCTCCCTGTGTGAGGTAGCATTGTGGCTTGGGAGAGCATTGTTTCTGTCCTCAACAAGGAGAATGAATCCACTCCAGGAGAGTTGCTGTCATTTTCCCTCATGAAAACTGCCTTCTAGACTTTCTCAGAAATAGACTTCTCCTATTTCACTTCCCCTTTTAGCACAAGGCTTTGGGGACAGTCAGGTCCAAAAAGAGCTTGGAAAGAAGATAATCTGAAAGCTTTTCAGGCCACGCCCAGCCCCCTGCCCTGCGAATCTTGCCTGTGGGTTGGTTTCTGTGTTCAAATCATCCTGTGTCTTCAGGGAACATACACTGGGGGGCAGGGCTGCATGGGGACCGCAAGACTCCCTGACCTCCTCTATAGGATGCGTCTGTGCTCAGTAGACTTGTCATAGATTCCAGGGCCCAGTTTATCTAAAGTCTTCCATGCTTCACGTTCTTTATGCATGAAAGCAATGGTGGGAGGGGCGGTGAGGCAGGTGGGGTTAAATTATGCAGTTTTCTGTGTGAGAGTCACCTATGCTGCTGGTGTGCAGAGTTCCAGGAGCCACTTCATTGGATGCCTTGGTCTGACATCTCCATTTTTGCCAGTCTTTACCCTCCAGGAGGGAGAGTTTCCAGGCCTTACTCCCATTGACTTTTACGTGGTGTTAGATTTGGCATCTGTTTTGGTGCATATTTTAAATGGGGCTGTGGCCCGTTATGAGCTCCTTGCTGTTGGCAAGCCAGTGCACATAGAAGAACGGCTTGTTTGCATAAATAATGAGTCTCTTTGGAAATATAGCTGTGAACTTTACTGTGGCCTAGTAACTAAACGTAAAACCAGCTGGGAAAGGTTTGCTGGTTTGAGGGTGTATGTTGGAGTCAGTGTGTCCACACCGTGACCCCTGGCCCTTGACCTCCTTCCACATCTCCTTCATGGTCCAGCCTTTGTTTCATTCTCACTGATCTTCCTTCTGTTTCATGTTGCATTTTTATTACAGTGGGGAGACACAGGAAGGTGAGACTGTGAAGTTTCTCCTGCCCTTGTGGAAGGGCATGTGTTTCCTCCAATAGTTCAAAGATCTAGGTAACTCAATTCTGTCTCCCTCCAGCCAGCAACACTCTCCCCACCTTTCTTTGTAAATCTAGCTGGGGTGCCAAGAGGGGGATGGCCTGTGGGTGCTGAACAACACACTGACGATGACAGTGTCTGCAATGATGTCACTCTGAGAAGCCAAACTGTTATGAGAAGCAAATAGAAACATACTAGTGTCACTGAGAAGGAGAGTGAGGCCCAAGATTCATCCTGCCCATTCCTTCCCTTCTCAGTTGCCACCTCTTTCTCCTGATGGATCCCAAGTCAGGAACACCTGGGGCTGGGTACTGGTGCTATGTACTGGATGCTGGTGTTGGGTGCTGGTGCTAAGAACTGGGTGCTTGTGCTGAGTACTGATGCTGAGTGCTAGTGCTGGGTACTGATACTGGGTGTTGGTGCTAGGTACTGGTGCCTGTGTGGGCCCTAGTGGTCATGGGGCCATTCCACATAGGAAGGGGTTATGACCTTGGCCTAGAAGGCATTCACAATGGCCTAAAGGCCTTGCTGGCATCAGGAGCATCTCCCAACTGAGTTGTAAGAGGAGGAAGAATTAGAAAAGGGGGGACAGTTGGAAAAAAGAATAAACATTTATTAACCTCTGTGTAAGGCGTGCAAAGAGAAGAATGGCATGGATCTCGTCAAATCGGCACCCCATGAAGTGAAGCTTCTTTACTCCCATCCTGTACTTGGGGAGATGGAGATGCCCGTGGGCCATTTCTCTTGCCCCCAGTACAAAGTTCATAAGTAGTAGAAGCAGGATTTGCATGGGCGTCTGACTGTAAGGTCAGGCTTTTCTGAATCAGCACCTTTTGAGGGCTCAGTTTCTATACTGGAATTGGGACAAGGATGAACATGGCTGAATGAGGTTTTATCTAAATTTTATCTCAACTCTCAGGCTTGCTGACCTGAAACTGAGAACCTGCAGGAAAGGTAGGTAGTCTGGAGTCAAGCAGAGTTTCTCAACATCATACAGTTGGTGTTTGTTGTTGTTGTTGTTCAGTCACTCAGACCTGTCCGAGTGTTTGAGACCCCATGGACTGCAGCACACCAGGCTTCCCTGTCCTTTACCATCTCCTGGAGTTTGCTCAAACTAATGTCCATTGAGTTGATGATGCTGTCCAACCATCTCGTCCTCTGTCATCCCCTTCTCCTCCCGGTTGGTATTTGGGGCTTAATGATTCTTCATCGTGAGGGTCGCTCTATGCATTGAAGGTGTTCAACAGAACCCTGGTCTTGATCCCCTAGATGCCAAGAGTGCCCCCCACCTGGAGTCTGACAGGCTAAAACGACTCCACTTGTTGCCAGATGTCCCCCGGGGGGGGAATTCTTTTTATCCATTGAGAACCATTAAAGGAAAGGAAAGGGCTTCCCAGGTGGCACTAGTGGCAAAGAATCCACCAGTGCCTGAGGTACAAGAGATACAGGTTCGATCCCTGAGTTGGGAAGATCCCCTAAAGGAAATAGCAACCCACTCCAGTGTTCTTGCCTGGGAATCCCATGGACAAAGGAGCCTGGCCAGCTATAGTCCATGTGGTCACAAAGAGTTGGACATGACTGAGCAACTGAGCAGAGGGGAAAGAGAGTAAAGGAAAGATACCCTTTGGAAGGGTGGAAAGGGAATTGGGATAAGAAACAGAAAAGGGGTTATTATAACTTCTATCACCTTCACATGTCGGAACCAAACAAAAAGGAAAAATACAAAATTAATGTGAGAGAAGGGAAAGGAGAGGAAGGATGGGAAGGATGTATGTGTGTGTGCATGTGAGAAAGAGAGAGAGAGTGGAATTAACCTTTTAACTTGGTTATTGTGTTTGAAAACTTCTTCATAAGCAGATTTCCCACAAAAAAGGTGTTTTGTTCATGTGTACCTGTGGATAAGCAGGGAGGGGATTTTATTTTCTTTGGGTGGTCATCTGTCATTCCTGCATCCCAAAGTCCACCTTTGATACTTTATAAGCAGAAATAGGATTTCCTCTGAGTTATGCTTGAGGAAAGTAGAACACAGGACTAGAAGATTTGATTGGAGGCGTATTGTGCTACCATTTTCCTGGACAAGGAATGAGAGCCAGGCACGTCAACCCCTGTCCCTGTGCCTGGGGATGTGTCAGCCCACATTGTTCTCTTCATCAGGTCACATTTTCCTCCGAATCCAATGGTTTAAGATTACTGAGAGTGTAAAAAAGGTGAGGATGGAGCCACAGGGATCCCCTGAGCCCCAGAGTCACTTGTGTGTGTCTGTTTCCTTGGTGTTCTATGTGTGTACTTTCAAATGTGTTTTTGTGATAATTGACAGAGAGAGAGGTTCCCGGGTGTTGTTTGGTTGTTAAAGCAAAAGTGCTTTAAAATAGCAAACTGAGGGCACACCTGCAGCCTTAAGAGACAGAAAAGGCAAGTCAGCCCCTGGTCATTACCCATGACAGTGTTCCATGATTGATTAGTTTAGGGCTTCTGGCTGTGAAAACAGAAAAGCCTCAAAGGAAAGCCTGAAACAACCATGATTTATGAGTTTAAGAGTCTCAATTAGGTAAAACAAAGTATTGAAAAATGTCCCTTTTTATAGGGGCAGGGGAAGTAAGTAGTGTCTGGTGATATGATTGTAACTTAATTCTTTCAGTAAATTTTTTTCTTTAGAAGAGAAGCTTAGAAAAGACAAGGACTTTAATTTACTGAAAAGAATCACAGTTGGCAATTATGTGCATTTTTTATGATAACTACTCACAATGGTTTATATTGCTTTCATCTGCTCAATATGAATACTAGAATACTGTCACTGTAAAATACAAATGTTGATGTTGCAGAATCCTTGCTTTTTCATTGAAGACCTCAGACATCATACAATTGTATCTACTGCAGTGGAAGATATTCAGGAAATAAAATATAAAGACTCTTATCTTAAAATTGTTTCAAATGAATGGGAGAGGGGCATGCAGGGAAATTCTAAACACAGCTTCATCTCTTTCTGTGCAGTAGGTATTTTGTTATATACGTTGTTGAATTGTTAACATTCTTTAAAAAAAAAAAAGAATTTCCAAGATGAATTATTTTGTTTTACTCTAAAAAAAAAAAAAAAAAAAATCAAGGGAACCCCAGGTGGCTCAATGGTAAAGACCGCTCCTACCAATGCAGGAGACATGAGTTCAATCCATGAGTCAGGAAGATCCCCTGGAGGAAGAAATGGCAACCCACTCCAATATCCTTGCCTGGAAAATCCCATGGACAGAGGAGCCTGGTGGACTACAAATCCATGGGGTGGCAAAGAGTTGGACACAACTGAGTGACTGAGCATGCACACACAAAAATTTAGGTTTTATTTTTTTTGAACAGGAAAAAGCTGAATGTTCTAAAACAATTGAGACACAGGTTTACTTTGTCCCCCACTAAAAGTGATCTGTTTCTTATGTAGCTTTAGCAGTTCTAAATAGCCCAACTTGTGTGTGATCAGGAGTGGCTGTGTATAGTCCTAATCTTGCTTTGCTCTTGAAAAAGTTGGCTTAGAGCTCAACATTCAGAAAAATAAGATCATGGCATCTGGTCCCATCACTTCATGGCAAATAGATGGGGAAACAGTGGAAACAATGGCTGACTTTATTTTTCTGGGCTCCAAAACCACTGCAGATGGTGATTGCAGCCATGAAATTAAAAGATGCTTACCTTCCTTGGAAGGAAAGTTGTGACCATGTGTACCTGTGGATAAGCAGGGAGGGGATTTTATTTTCTTTAGGTGGTCATCTGTCATTCCTGCATCCCAAAGTCCACCTTTGATACTTTATAGGCAGAAATAGAATTTCCTCTGAGTTATGCTTGAGGAAAGTAGAACACAGGACTAGAAGATTTGATTGGAGACATATTATGCTACCATTTTCCTGGACAAGCAACGAGAGCCAGGCATGTCAACCCACGACCAACCTAGACAGCAGATTAAAAAGCAGAGACATTACTTTGCCCACAAAGGTCCATCTAGTCAAGGCTATGGTTTTTCCAGTGGTCATGTATGGATGTGAGAGTTGGACTGTGAAGAAAGCTGAGTGCTGAAGAATTGATGCTTTTGAACCCTGGTGTTGGAGAAGACTTTTGAGAGTCCCTTGGACTGTAAGGAGATCCAACCAGTCCATTCTAAAGGAGATCAGCTCTGGGTGTTCATTGGAAGGACTGATGCTGAAGCTGAAACTCCAGTACTTTGGCCACCTCATGCAGAGTTGACTCATTGGAAAAGACTCTGATGCTGGGAGGGATTGGGGGCAGGAGGAAAAGGGGACGACAGAGGATGAGATGGTTGGATGGCATCACCGACTCAATGGACATGGGTTTGGGTAGACTCTGGCAATTGGTGATGGACAGGGAGGCCTGGCATGCTGTGGTTCATGGGGTCACAAAGAGCTGGACATGACTGAGTGACTGAACTGAACTGAACTGAATTCAAAAGTAAATACTTTGCTCCAGCATATTAGTCTTCTTGCCTCTCTTCTTTGAACTATTATTTCATACAAATTACATCTTTATGTGTTTTAAGTCCATTGACATAGTTTTATGATTATAGTTTTATGCAGTAATCTTTTAAAACAAATAGAAGAAAAGAGTTATAAATAAAAAATATGTTTATATTGCCTTTCACAGTATCTGTGTAGTTACCTTTCTGGTACTGTTTTATTTCCTTGTATAAATTAGAATTCCTTCCAATGTTGTTTTATTTCATTTCCATGACTCCCTTTACTATTTCTTGTAGAGCAATCTGCTCATAACAGATTTTTTCTTTTGTTGTTATTTATTTGGAAGTGACCTAAATTCTTCATTTTTTGAAGAAGAGTTTAGCTAGACATAGAATTCTTGGTTGATGGTGTTTTTTCCCCCTGACATTTTAAGTATGTCATCACACTGGATTTCTGATGAGAAATCAGCTGTTAATCTTCTTGAGAATTCCATGTACATGATCAGACACTTCTCTTGCTGTTTTCAATATTCTTTGTTTTTCAACAGTTTGGTTATCATATGTCTAATTGTGGATATTGTAGACCTACCTACATTTCCTTGAGTTTTTTAAGTGTACTTTTAATCAAATTTGGTAGGTTTTTGGTTATTATTTCTTGATTTTTTTTCTTTCTTTTCTCCTTCTGGACTCCCATTATGTATGTGTTGGTACTTTTGATAGTGTCCCACAAGTCACTTAGCCACTTATTTTTCTTTATTTGCTTTATCTTCCTCTTCTCAGACTGTATAGTTTCTCTCCTAATAAACTGTCTTCCAGTTCACTGATTTTTTTCTTCTATCCACTCAAATCTGTTGTTGAGCCCACCTGGTGAATTTCAGTTATTGTATTTTAAACTATTGAGTTAATTTTTGAGTCTTTTAATTTCCATCATTTTATTGATATTCTCTGTTTGCTGAGATAAAGTTGTTGTAATTTCTGTTACTTCTTTAGTTATTCTTTTCTTTACTTCTTTGAATATATTTATAGTTGTCTTAACCCCTCAGGGACCCCATTTTCTGTTGGGTGTTTTTCTTTGTTTCCTATGTATGTGGCATATTTTCCTATTTCCTCACATGTCTTTGTAGTTCTTTGTTTTAAGTTTGTCATTTTAAATAATATTTCAACAGCTCTGTTAGCAAATTCCTCAAATCTATCAAAGGTTTTTTGTTGTTGCTGTCATTTTGTTTTGGTTTCATTTTGGATGTTTTTAGTGTTTTTTTTTTTTTAATTGCTGTTGTTGCTAAGTTGCTTCAGTCATGTCCGACTCTGTGCAACCCCATAGACAGCAGCCCACCAGGCTCCCCCATCCCTGGGATTCTCCAGGCAAGGACACTGGAGTGGGTTGCCATTTTCTTATCCAATGCATGAAAGTGAAAAGTGAGAGTGAAGTCGCTCAGTCGTGTCCGACTCTTAGCGACCCCATGGACTGCAGCCCACCAAGCTCCTCCGTCCATGGGATTTTCCAGGCAAGAGTACTGGAGTGGGGTGCCATTGCCTTCTCTGATACTATTCATTTATTTAGTGGTTTTCCTTTGCTAATTCTGAGGTTTCTATATTTCCTTTGATGTATAAACTCTGAATTATCTATCATCTTTAAGTTACTTTTAAAACCATTTTATTGAGGTATGTATGATTGGCATTCAAAAAGCTGTGCATATTTAATGTATATGACTTGATAAATTTGAAGATAAGTATATGCCCATGAAACCATAACCACAATCTGTGCCATAAACATGTCCATCTTCTCCACAGACTTCCTCTCTCTCTCTCTTTATATATTGTTGTTATTATTGTTGTGGTTATAATTATTGTTATTTTGTATGTGTGGTAAGAACACTTAACATAAGGTCTCCTACATCTTTAAGGCCTGATTCCTAGGGATGACATCCAAGTAAGTATATTTGTGTGATCAACCACTCATTGATCATGAGATTTTCTTGCACCTTTTGCCAAGGGGATCCTGTGAGAAGGCATGCCATCTAACATCAGCCTTAGCTGTCACTTCTTGATTGCATCAGTGACAAGAGACTGGTGGCATCTCCATTCCCAGGTCTTTCTTGGGCATGTGCATAGCCTTCCATATGAGCATGACCTTTTCAATCCTGGAATTACATTGGCACGTTTAAAGTTCCCTGAGGTCCTCTACTTCTGGATTTCCATTTAAATTCTGGGCTGGGCTAAAGTTTATTGCAGTTGTAGTCACAGCATTAGGCAGCTGAGGGGTTGCCAGCAGTTTGTTGTTGTTTGGGTAATGCCCCAGGGATAGCACCACCTGCCACCCTCCCCACGTCCCCAGCCCAGCCCAGCTCTGAGTCAAACCTAGAGATTTCCCAGGGTGCTGCAAGTCTAGACAAATTAGTGCCTATAGGATGGTACTTTTAATAGAGCTTCAAAAGCTTCAGATCTGCCGGCCACCTGCAGGGCTGCTGGGGAGGGAAGGAAGATGGTCACATCCCACATTAAACCAGCACAACCCTGCTGTCTTGGCAAGGGTCTGCCATTTCTCTTGAATAGATGATTTTTCAGCTTGTTCTGTGACTCTGGTGCATTATTTGAGTTCTTAAATGGTTGGTTTTAGTCATTTTGCCTATATTTTTGTTGTTTGAGAGGGAACGTGAGTTCGTCAATATCCTCACACCACCATTCTGAAAATTTATTCTCTAGTATGTCCCCCATGAGTCTGGCCTCTTCACTTAGCTGGATGTATGTGAGATGCACCCATTGTGAGGTGTGTATCAGCAGTTGATCGTTTCTATGGTTGAGTAGCACCTGGTATGGTTTTAAAATTGTAAAAGATTCTTTTCAATTCATTGGAGTGTAAAGATGTATGCTGCTGCTGCTGCTGCTAAGTTGCTTCAGTCGTGTCTGACTCTGTGCGACCCCATAGACGGCAGCCCACCAGGCTCCCCCGTCCCTGGGATTCTCCAGGCAAGAAGACTGGAGGGGGTTGCCATTTCCTTCTTCAATGCATGAAAGTGAAAATTAAAAGTGAAGTCACTGAGTCGTGTCCGACTCTTCGCGATGCCATGGACTGCAGCCCACCAGGCTCCTCCATCCTTGAGATTTTCCAGGCAAGAGTACTGGAGTGGGTTGCCATTGCCTTCTCCGTAAAGATGTATATACACATTCAAAAGAGTGTGTCGTCAGAGAGATTATGGAATATGGGCCTGGTGGCGCTCCTTGGGGCATTGCCAGCAATCTCAGGTTTGGGGTCCACTGAACAGGGCAGTGTTCATTAGCGATTTGGAGGACCAAATCCTACAGCCTGTCCCGGGGGAGCAGAGTTACAGCACCATTGTCTGCCTCTGGGAAAAGGAGCTGACATGATGCAGGAAGAGGCTCTGGTACAGTGCACACTGCCCGCATCTGGAGCAGCTATGAGCTCCATTCTTCAAAATGTGAGGTAAAACTCAGGACTCTCCTCACACATGAGCATGATGGTCCCAGGACACTGCAGCGCTTGTTTACTTCTCACATGGTCATAAAGAGCCTCGTGCAGGCCAGAGTTCCAAACGGTGGACACCAGACAGTCTCCCAGAGCCTCCCAGCATGGAGGCCACCCTCTTCTGATATGAGACATACATGGACAGCTTTCAATAAGAGCTTCCAAGGGAGGCCTTGTTTATGAACAAACCCTGGAGCAGAGGAAATAATTGGTGAGTTAGAGAGAGGCCCAGGGAAGAGTTTTCCAGGCAGAGGGAAAAATAAATACAAACCTCAGAGGGAGAAGGGGCTGGGACTGTTGCCGAGAGAGTGAAGGGGAAAGGAGTTGAGGTGCGGTCAGGAGTGTGTGTGTGTGTGTGTGTGTGTGCATGCACACACATGCCCTTGTGGAGTGACTGGAGAAGGGGCTCTGGTTGCTCCTCTGGGGGAGGTGGAAGGTGCTGGAGTTGTTGAGCATGGAAGCATGCATTCATTCATTCACCACATGAGCAACCACTAGGGTGCGCTCCAGGCGCTGGGGAGAGAGCAGTGAGCAGACAGGCAGAACCTCCTGCTCTCAGGATGAGGAAATGGAATCAAACTAATGAACAGATCATCATCTCTTGGAAATGCTAAGGGGGAAAGAAAAATGGGAAGCAGGTTAAGTAGCAGGATTGTGTGCATAAATGTGAAGGGAAGTGTTTGGCATGTTGAATAGGGTTGCCTTTCTTCCTGACCATCATCCCCAATGTAACCAGTCTTCTCACCTCCATCATTACAGATGCCTCTCTGCCCATTTATGAATGTGGAATAAGTGGGATCTCACAATGCAAGATATTTTGAATATGTATCTTCTTCTACTCACCCTTTTGCCTTGCTATCACAGGCAATGGTGTTTGATGCTCTGTTTACAGGTCAAGTGTTTCTGCTGCATAGACAGCAGTGGAAGGGGAGAATGGACCCACGGAGGTCTGGGGGAGGGCAGTCTGTGATCCAGCAGGATCAGAGCTGCTGGGACTGTGTGTGACCAGGGAGGGTGAGAGCATCACATTCTGATGCATTTTGAAGACAGAGCATAAACAGCGTTTCTTGATGGATTGCATGTAGGGTGAGAGAGGGAAAGGAGTCAGAGATAACCAGGATGTGTGGCCTTAGCCCATGAAAGGGTGGAGCCAGAGTTTAGGCAGGCTGGTGACTGCAGGGCAGTCATACCAGGTGACTTATGGTGACTGGTCTGTGGAGGAAAGCTGCATTTGTGTTTTGACAAGCTAAGCATGATGTGTCTATTAGATGTATAAGTGGAGATGCAAGCAAGCCATCCCATTTCTGAGCCTGGCTTTCCATGGAGAGGTCCAGCCAGGAAAGGTGCACTGGGGAGTTGTGGGCATTTGGCTGTCATTTGAAGTCAGGTCACTAACGGGACAGGTACAGAAAGAGGGGGAAGCTTTTGCAGGCCCAGATCAGGGACACTCCAGCATTTACAGGGCCAGAGACAAGGAGACACTTGCAATAGGAACTGAGGCAGGAGAGGATCCAAACATGGAAGGTCAAGTGAAGGGAGTTGTGAGGATGCTGTGCATCATGCAAAGTGGGCAGCCCTGTGTAAAAGCTGAGCAGCGTCCTTACCAAAAATGGTCAGACGACTGCTCTACATCCTACCACGGCATTCCCTCTGGGCCTGCCATGCCGCTCTTTGGGAAGAGTGATGGTGGTATAAATATTATGAGAAAGAAGGAATGCCAGCCTGAGAGGGAGGGATCTGGTAAGATGCCACAGCTGCTGCTGGAAACCTTGGGGAGATGAAGCTCAGAGGACAGCAGTGTCTTCAGCTGATGTCTGTTTGAGGGCAGCCACAGGGAGACACCTTCAAAACGAAAGAGTTGGGGTGCTAGAGTCATTAGCAGGTTGTTGGCAGGTCCTTCCAGCATGTGGGTAAGCCCACACCCAGCCCCTCTGTACTTAGTCCAGGTCCCCTGTTTATTCTTTCTTGTTGAGGCTTTCTCTGCTCCATGCAATTGCAAAAATCACTTTCAAGTCATCTTTAATTATAAAGATACTATTAATTATTGAAGATAAATAGCACTGCCCGTTATGGATTGAATTGTGTCCCCCTCAAAATAGATATAATGAAATCCTAACTCCCAGTATTTCAAAATGTGACCTTATCTGGAAATAGTTCTTTATGGAGGTATTCAATTTAAATGAGGTCACTAAAGTGGGCCCGCACCCACTGTGACTGGGGTAGGCACACAGAGGGAAGACCATGTGAAGACACAGGGAGAAGTTGGCCATCTACAAGCCAAAGAGAGGCTGCAGGAGAAACAACCCTGCCAACACTTGGATCTTGGACTTCGGGCCTCCAGAACGGTTGTCTGAGCCACCCAAGCTGTGACACTTTGTTGGGGCAGCCCTAACAAACTCATATATGGGCTACCTTTACAAAAATTCACTGCTGCCGTCTTTGATTATAACAGATGTGTATCCTTGTTTGCTTCTATGAACTCAAAGTGTTCACTGCCAACAAAACCTCTGCTTTCAATTATGCCAACTGGTCGACTTGCTCTGGGGATGAGAACAGCCCCTGGCCACATAGGTATTGAAGGTATTGAAGTGTTAGTTGCTTGTGCTTGCTTGTGCTTAGTTAGTGTCCACCTATTTGCAACCCCATGGGCTGTAGCCCACCAGCCTCCTCTGTCCATGGAATTCTCCAGGCAAGAATACAGGAGTGAGTTGCCTTCCTGATCCCAGGAAGATCCTGGGATCAAACCTAAGCCTCCTGCATTACAGGCAGATTCTTTACCATCTGAGCCACCAGGGAAGCCCCTCTGGACACATCCTGGACACAAATTCCTGGCTGAAAGAGGGTGCTACAAACCTTTGGAACCGTTTCCCTGTGGGTCTCATTCACTGCACCATGAGATTTCTCCAGACAACCATGGGTTCCAAGGCTTCTAGACCTGCAGCACAGGAGTTTAACTCTCCTGAAGCAAACAGAAAGTAACCTCCAGCATTATCATGGGATAATACACAGTCTCTTTTTCTCTAAGTGTTTTTTTTTTAATCTTTTCCCTCCTTACCTTTAATTAAACACCGTCTAGAGGTTCGATATGAAAAAAAAAAAAAAAATCCTGTGTGCATGGGAATAACTGATACTCCAAACAGTCTTCTGTAAAACCAAATGGAAACAATGAGCTTGGAGTACTTACCCGGCATTTCTGTTTGCTCCCTTTGTGCAAGTTTTGCTGCAGTAACAAGCGGGAATATCACTGGATTAGGGGTTTGTGTCGTAGTGAAGAGTGTTGGGGTCTCACCCTCCCAGTCACATATGTTGTGGGTGGAGGCTCCTGGCTTCCCAGCCCTGTGCCACCACGGCCAGGGGTTACAGGTGTTGGGAAAAAGAGAAGATCAATGAAAGGACCCAATTCAGCCTCCTGAGCAGCTTCATCCCTACTTTAACCAGCTATTCACTTGGGCCTTGACAGTGGCACCTTTGTTGAGGGTTCTGGGGGGCTGTCTGTGACAGAGGTAGAAAAAGCATTATGACAGCAATATTGGAGGGAATTGGGTCTGTGCCTGGATCATTTGGGAGGGGTTGATATTTTTGCTGTAGAAGTAGAATCACAGCAAAGGTTAAATTGGTGAGAGGCACTGCTTACTCCATTTTCAGGCTGTTGGATTTAACTTTGTATTTCCACAGCAGAGTTAGGTCTGCCCTTTAAGGAATGTAGACACAGAGGCTAATATTTACTCAATTTGAAGTTCAAAATAATGAAATGAAAATTGCAAACTGTTAAGACGATTGCCCATTATGTACTGGCAGCGCACCTTGAATGCTGTGTGGTTTTCTAGCTGGCAGTTGAGACACACAGTATAACATTTTATTGAGTGCATTCCCAGAAACATTATCGAGTCTCTTTACTGTGGACATACTTTCTCTGGCCCAGTTCCCAGGCTAATGGACTCACCTTTTAGGATTTTATACTCTGCTCCTTTCCAGTTATTAGTTCTTTTTCCTTAACTGTTGCATTTCCAGCATCACGGATGTTTTTGATTTGACGTGTTGCTGAGCTAAGTGATTGTTCTGGAACACATGATGAACATTTCCAGTTGCCAGTGGATATACTGACTTCTCACGCAGCACAACTCATCATAAAATGCATGCTTGCCCTTCCGGAGGCACCCGGCATGCCACACCGTCTCCCTTCCAGGCTGTGGTCCTTTGCCCGTGTGCCCTTGACTGCTTGCTGTTCGTTCTCATATTCTGGAAATTATACCTTCATTTAGGATGACCAAATCCAAAAATGCCAAGCTTTGGTGAATGAAATACCCTCACTAATTAAAAGGAGACTGCTTTGAAGTTGTCCAAATAGGCCAGAGACTGCATCTCATTAAATCACAACGAGTGTACTGATTCAGATGAACAGGTTAGAGATTAATGAATGAATAATCTGAATAACAAAACATTTTTTTAAAGAGAAACACAAATCAAAAGCAGAGTAGCACATGGACTCAAATCTAAGAGTGTGAGTTGAATGTCATTAGTAAATTCTCTCTTAATCGTGTCTCTGCTCTGAATGAGGTAGCCATGGTACAATACCAGAAAGGAGCCTGGAAATCAGGACAGACCCACTTGTACTTTGTGGATCTGAATTTCTTTCATCTTACTGATGCCTTAAATCAAGATGTCATTTCAGTGGACCCTGTTGAGAGGTCTGCAGAAGATCCTGTTTGTCTGGGGCACAGTTTCTGATTACTCAGAATTTGTACATGTTTGGGGCTGGGTGTGCATATCCAGCTGTCGAAGGGCTGTGGGAAACCTTGACTTCTTAACAAGCCCAGCGACATCAACAATGCATCCTTTCACATGGTCCTTCTGAGGAAACCAGTTGGTTCAGCCCTGAATATATAGGACATTAATAAGTGCTGCTAAGAACACACGCTAAGTACTAGGTTAGGAGCCGATATCACCATGCCATGACAATTTAGGTACAGTTTAGCTCAAAACCCTACATACTCAAAAGTGATTTAATTGCTGAGCATTCCCTGGCATGCTACTGAATCTTTGAACAACCTGTATCAGATCCTGTGAATCTGTGTTGTATTTTGTTCACATGGTTAGTGCTTATGCCTGTCTTGCACCATTAAGGCCACTTGGAAATAGGATCTTTCTTACAGCTCCTCTTTTTAAAAACTGTTTTTAAGGATTTTATTTATTTATTTGTTTTATTTTTGCTGTGTCTTTATTGCTGCTCAGGCTTTTCTCTAGTTGCAGTGAGTGGGGCTACCCTCTAGTTGCAGAATGTGGGCTTCTCATTGTGGTGGCCTCTCTTGTTCCATAGGATGTTCTCTAGGGCATGCAGGCTTCAGTAGTCATGGCTCCCGGGCTCTAGAGCACAGGCTCGGTAGTTGTGGCACACGGGCTTAGTTGCTCCTTGGCATGTGGGATGTTCCCGGATCAGGGATTGAACTCGTGTCTCCTGCGTTGGCAGGTGGATCCTTTACTACTGAGCCACCAGGGAAGAGCCCCCCTTACAGCTCTTCTTTACTTGTGAGCCTTGGTTAAGAGCTTGACCAATGTGATGGGATGTGTAATTGTTCCTCAAAAAACTTTTTACTGTGTGAAGATAGGTCAAGAGTTTACATATTCCTCACACTCTGTCCCCTCTTAATATTAAATCTTAGTGTGGTACATTTGTCACAGCAGATGTGCCAAGATCAACACATCGTTGTTGTTGTCATTTAGTCACTAAGTCGTGTCTGACTGTTTTGTGACAGCGTGGACTTAGCCTGCCAGGCTCCTCTGTCCATACATTATTCTTTACTAAAATCCATACTATTCATCTTTCTTTGAACTTTACCTGAAATCCTTTTTCTATTCTAGGATCCCACCCTGGTTACCACATTGTAGTTAGTCTTTGCTCTAGGCTTCAAAGTGTAATTAAAAAAAAACATTTTATTTATTTATGAATTTGTATTTTTTTAGGCTGTGCTCTGTGGCATGTGGGATCTTAGTTCTCCAACCAGGGACTGAACCCATGCTCCCTGTATTGGGAGCACAGAGTCTTAACCACTGGACCACCAAGGAAGTCCCTAAAGTATAATTTTGACCTGGATCAAACTATATACTTAATGTATCATTGCAAGGCAATGAGTCATAGTTAATTTTTTTTTTATATTAAATACTCTCCTTTCTTCAAACATCTAAAAACCAATAAGGAGCTAATAAATCACCACTACCTGATTGATGAGATCAAAGATTTGAGTTTTCCAGTAGCTTTACATTGTTTTGCTGGTGTTTTTTTTTTTTTTAGATGAAGTTCACTCATGTCCAGTGGAAAAAGTTAGAGCATCCACATTCTTAATGGACATGTGTGGCATTAGTAGCGTGGTTTTTAGTATTTACCAGAATGAAGGACCTGTAATTTGCCTTGAGGAGTAACCTCATTTCAGAAAACAATAATTAAGTCCTGAGGAGTTAGGGCAGCTGAGTCCTCCCAGAACTTTTGCTCTCTTTAGGTCTTCCCCATCTTCAGTCAGCCAGTTGGGGGAAAGCATAGTAGCACCCGGTAAATCCAAGGGGGACTTTGTATAAAGAAGCTCTCAGGACAGCCATGTGGAAGGCGTGACTTGACTCACCACTTTGGACCAGTCGCTGCCTGAACTGGACTGGCAGTGATTACCAAGGTGGGTCATGGGATGAAGAAGGAGAATAGAAGTCCTTTGTCCAGCCTTGGTGACCTGGAGAAGAACGTGCTAGCTGGGAAGAAGCAGTGGCCCCTAAACGCAAGGTGGAGAAATGCTTCCTTTGTCCTTGTCACGAGCCGCGTCTTTCTGCAGCAGGAATGTGAACGTGTGCTGGCTTCTTCTCAGTGAGACTCTCAGCTCCTAAGCCATCACATCTGTGGACCAGTAGTCCTGGTTCTCTGGCTTTTCATTAGTTCTCTGTCTTTTATCCATTAGTCATTGCTGTGTCTCCATGCATGCTCCACATCCTGTCTACTTAGGCAGCCAAAATTTTCCCACAGGGTCTGGGCAGTGGTCTGATGTGCTGATGTAGCATTTAAAGGCCTTTGCTAATCACCTAGTGCAATGTGCTTCTCTCCAGCATTTTTTTTTCCTTTTCTTTTTGGGCATGGCATTTAAAAAATCTAATGAAATTGATATTTGTTCAGAGAGCCACATATGATATCATTCCATTTATATGAAGTGGCCCCAGTACATAAATCCATAGAGACAAAAAAACAGGTTAGTGGTTACAGGGTCTGGGAGAGGTGAGATTGGTGGGGGAGACTGCTAATGGAAATAAGCTTTCTTTTGGAGGTAATAAAATATTGTAGAATTACATAGTGGAGATTGTTGAACAACCCAATATTAAAAACCACTCAATTGGCAGACTTTAAAATGCTAAAATTTGTGATATATGAATTATTTCAATTAAAAACTTGGTGCTTGTTCATTGTACAGATGTTGAAAAAGAAAATAAAAGAGGACTTTTAAATTACCTATATAATTTCATATATTTCACCCATAATAGTGGGTGACAGTTTTTGTTGTTTCTGTTTTTGTGTTTGTCTCATTTTTTTTTCCTTTGGTTGTTCTTGACCCTTTGGGGGCCAGGAAAATTCCTCTTGGAATCTACTGAGACACTAGACCCTGTTCTCACTTGTTGGAGGTGCAGCATCTCGAATAAGGATAGCCATTCTACAGTGTAGGAGAATGATGATTTTTTATATATATATAAAACTAGGTTTACTTTGGACTGTAAATGGTGCCCTTATGTCTCAGTTAGGAAGCAACAACAGGGCCTAGTTTTCCTGGAACTTAAGGCCTCAATTCCAAGGACCGCAATGACAGGATATTGTGAATTTATTCACATATTTGACTTGCAGAGGAAATGTGCTAGAGCTCAGGCTCTGCACACTTTCACATCTAAGTCCCAAAGACTGGGGTCCCTGATATTAGCCTTGAAAATTAGTGAATTTTACCTGTTTTTCCAAATATGTAGATGATACTCTTTTACTTAAATATCCAAACTAAATTTTACCTAGAGTAAATCTTAAGGCTGAAAGAAACTAAAAATCAATTCCCAGGGAAGGTACTGATCAGTGCAACATATTCAGGGAGAATCTCAGCATTTCTAATTTCAAAAGGGACTTTGCATGTCTCTGTGTGTGTGTGTGGGTGGTGGGGGCGGGGGGTGACATCTGCTCATGAGTCAACAGAAGCGTTTGTATCACCTCCGGCTCTTCTCCCATGAAGAGTGTGCATGTCCACACCCCCAGCTCAGATGAACATGAAAATACTTAAGCTTCCAAATTGAAAGCTGCCTTGGAAGAGCTGGGGTTCTTTTGCACAGTGGAATTGGGCTAATGTGCTTATTTTTCTACAGAGTATGTATTTATTTGACTGTTTCACACCATTTGTCAATTTCTAAGCAGTTAATAATTTTTATTCCTCTTTCAGATGTGTGTATATAGTACAAGTGTGTTTGATTTCCTGTGGTCTCTCTACATTTAAACAGTGCTGAGTGATGGTATGTGTAACATGCCAATTTAAAATTTCAAACCCAAACTGAACCACATTGATTGGCCTGTACGGCTTATGCTTGTCTCTGTCCTGTAGCAGCCCCGAATTCTGTCTAGGTTTTAGTCTTCACTAGAGATGCAGCAGCTGATATCCTCTAGCTGTTTACAGTCCCTTGAGGAGAATTAAAATATATGCAACTATTGATTCAGGGAATGATGTGATTGCCATAGGAAAGGTGTATGGTTCAGGGGATAGTTTTAGAGAATAAAGTTGTTACTTCTGAAAGGTTGATCAAGGATGTTTTATGAAAGATGGTGTGAATGTGTGACTTCTGACACGTGGGTAAGTTTGGACTAGCAGTGATAGAAAGAAGGAATCTTCTGTAACTGAATGAAAAGCCATGAGCCCGTTTCAGAAATAATATCCCCTCTTGGTTGCTTGGAATTGGGCCTGAATTCTAAGGGTGTTGCAAGCTGATGTCACCTCGCATGTCCTGGGATTTAGGAACAAGTGGGCAGAGAAGATCAACTTAGACACATGGGTACCCGTGAGTGTAAACTGGCCAGTGTTTGTTGAGCTAAATAATTTAAAGCATCTTGTGTACCTGACTTCTGTCTGAAAATCACTTGTACTCCACTTTTAGGTCTCCAGTTTTTTGAGTAAGGCCTCATCTTAAGGGTTGGGGGTGGTTCCTGAAGTGTCTGGGTGCTTTGCTAGTTCTCACCTCTCATTTAAGGGAGACAAGTTGGGTGGCCCAATATTGAATTATAAACTACCTTTTTTATAATAATTTTTAAAAAATTTTTGTGGTAAATACACAAAATTTATCATCTTAACCATTATTAAATGCACAATTCAGTGGCATCAAGTACATTCACCTTGTTGTACAAGCATCACCAATATCCATCTTTAGAACTTCCTCGTCTTACCAAAATGAAACTCTGTCCATATCAAACACTTAACTGCCCATTCTGCCTCCTCCAGCAACCTGTCACCTACTATTCTACGTTCTGTCTATGAATTTGACTACTCCAGTAGTTCACAGTATTTGTTTTTCTGCATCTATCTCACTCAGAATAACCCACCCATGTTGCAGTATGTATTGGGGTTTCCTTCCTTCTAAGCTGCATCATTTGCCATCACATGTGTGTCCCGCTCTTTGATACTGTCAAGCCAGATTCATCCTGTTGGCAGAGTCACCCTGACAACATATGGCTTCACCATTTCTACCCCCATCCCCCACCTCCAACCAGTGGGACCCCAGTCAAGGCCAAGGTATGGGGTGGAAGTCTTCAAAGCAAACTGCACTGGGATATGGAGAAAGGACTGTATGAGGCACCGACGGTTTCTAGGTCATCCGTCACACCTACCCATCTCAGGACAGGGGACCCATGACTTTGTGCCGTACTCTCACTTGAGCAGACCAGCTCTGCTCTTGCCCTTGGTGTTTATGACTCTGGGGTGACTGCTTCTGCTGACACTGTCTCTGAGGGAGTGAGGTTACTATTGCCATAAAGATGAGAAACTTCTGTCTTTATGCTTATTGGGTAGATCAGTTCTTGGCTGTTAGCTGCTAATGAGTCTGGGGGCTGAGGTGGGCAAGAGGGAATGAGCTGCTGAAGAAACTTTCCAATTCTGAATTTATTCAAAATTTTAACAGGCCTATATCTGAAGGACCACCTGCTGACTGTGGCTCCAGAAGTGTTTAATTTTGCCAGCTGGTGTTTTAATCTTTCTTTTTCCCAAAATGAAACTTGGGCCACATGTTTGCTTCCTCCATACCTGCTGTAAAGCATTTGCATTTTGCCTGGGATTGCAGAATGATTGCAAAATTGCAGGAATCACTTTTGCTTTTGGACCAAATCTGATGCTACAAAAGCCCTGTGAATGTTACCGAAACACCTTATCCGTCTGCTGCTGCTGCTGCTAAGTTGCTTCAGTCGTGTCTGACTCTGTGCAACCCCATAGACGACAGCCCACCAGGCTCCACTGTCCCTGGGATTCTCCAGGCAAGAACACTCTAGGTGTTCTATAAACATTGGGCAGTTTTGCTAAAACACTATTGTCTTTGCATGAAAAGCAGAATAAAGGCCCTGAAGAGAAATCTCATTAATGTGTGTGCTGTGCTCTTTTGCCCAGGGCAAGCGGAAGTTCCTGACTCAAGTGACCCTTTGGGACAACTGGATGGACATGACAGCCCTGTTCCAACTCTGAAAGGTAAACCGTGAAGTGTTCTTTGAATGCAAGCATTTGAATGTGTTTTCAGAGTACCATGCAGAGTGACTCGCTGTGCCACTGTACTCAAGGCTTGGCCTGCTGAAATGGATGGTCAGGGTCCCCCATGGCCCGGTGCTGCCCCATGGGTGGGTGTAAAGCTGAATTCCACCTCTGTACTCCAACACTGATCATATCTCAGAGACAGGGTTTGGGGTGAAGTAGATAAGAATAACTTTATTGCTTTGCCAGGCAAAGGGGGCCACAGCAGGCTAATGTCCTCGACTACATGTCCCAACCTGGAGTGGGAAGTGAGAAGTTCTATAGGAATTTCTGGTTCAGGGAACTTCATGGTTCAAGAGGGAGTGATCAGCTTGTTGACATTCTTCTGATTGATTTGTGGTGACGCAAGTAGGAGTTAGCACCATCAGTCTTCTGGTTCCAACTGATCTAAGATCTGATGATTGTGAGCAGCATTCTGTTAACTTCTCCTACCTGGTAGGGATTTCAATATCTGCATAACAGCTCAAAGATATTATTATGTGTACCACACAATAATAATAATAATGTGAGGAAGAACAATGACCCTACTCCAAAGTTGCACTATTGTTGTTGTTGTTGTTTTGACAGCTCCTCCTTTGTCTCTGCATCTCCTCCCTTCCCTGATTAGCAACTGCTTGAACCTGCCCATTGGAACTCAGGCAAGGTTATGAAGGCTCTGTTGTTGTTTAGTCGCTAAGTCCTGTCCACCTGTTTTGTGACCCCCATGGACTGTAGCCACCATGCTCCTCTGTACATGAGATTTCCCAGGCAACAATACTGGATTGGGTTGCCATTTCCTTCTCCAGGGGATATTCCCAACCCAGGGATCGAACCTGTGTTTCCTGCATTGGCAGGCAGATTCTTTACCGCTGAGCCACAAGGGAAGCCCCGTCATAAAGGCTAAATGAAACCTGTTTCCTGTAATCAAGAAATGGGGAGATACAGAAAGGCTTTTGTGCCCAGGAGTCCCACAGGGTCCTGCTTGGTACAGGTGCAGTGGCATGCCTCCTGAAGCAGTTTTGAAAGCTGAGTGGAGCTTGTCAGAGCTGGTGGGTGGGTGGGAGGTGAGAGGGAAGGGGTAGACAGATGGCCACTGAAGGGAAGAAGGAGATTGAAGGGAGCTCTGTGGGCCCAAACAGAGCCCTAGGACCTGGACTCCTGGCTTGGCCATGAAGTCTCCTGCTGACAAGGTCTTCTCGGGCTATTCTCCAGATGTAATTGTCCAGACTAGGGAGCGCCTCAGGTGGGCAAGTGGCCCTCCTCCACAGGTCACCAGAGAGCAGGTTATTTGTCTTCTTGCTCCAGTCTTTCCCAGAGGTCACTGCCAAGATCACTGCTCAGTTGGCACACTTTGTAGGCATCTTAGATTTGCAAATCAGTAGACACCATTTCTTGTAATGCAGCCCATCACTTGAGGAAGTGGTGCTTTGCTCCCTTCATCCCCTGTCACCATATTGCCTCAGTCAGCCCAGGCTGCCACAACAGAACACCACAGGCTGGGTGGCTTAATCGGTAGATGTTTACTCCTCACGGTCCTGAAGACTGGAAGTCTGAAATCAAGGCGCTGGCATTGCTGGGTCCTAGTGGCATGCTAGGTTTGTAGACAGTGTGGTTTTGCTGTGTCTTCACAGAGAGAGAGAGAGTGGGCTCTGGTCTCTTCTTGTTTTATAAAGACTCGAATCCCATTATAGGGATCCCACTCTCATGACCTCATCTAACCCTAATTACTTCCCAAAGGTCTCACCTTCAAATGAGGCACCACTACCACACAAGTGCTTAAGGCTTCAACATGTAAATTTGCGGGCATGCAGTTCAGTGTATAATAATTAACTGTTAAAACAGCTACTTTATTTCTGTTTAGCTTCTTTTTGTAAGCATTATTCAGAGCCCAGACATCCAGAAATTTCTCAGCCCCCTGCATGTTGAGGGTCCCTGTGTCCCCTCAGGAATGTGTTCACCTCCACGCGTCCAAGGCTGGGGCTCCTGGAGACTGAGTAGAAATGACTCAAGTCCACCAGTCTCAGCTGAGTGGAATAGATGTCCCTCTGTGTCCTGAAAGAACCTCTTGGGATCACACAAGGAACTTCCACATTCTGGCCTCAGAATAGTTGTTTAAATTCACAGAAATAGAGTCGTAGATGTAGAAAGCAAATGTTTGGTTACCAGGAAGGAAGGGGGCAGGAGGGATAAATTGGGAGAATGGGATTGATATACACACACTACTATATGTAAAATAGATAACTAATAAGGACCCACTGTATAGCACGGGGAATTCCACTCAATATTCTGTAATGACCTATGTGAGGAAAGAATCTAAAAAAGAATGGATACATATAGATGTATAACTGATTCACTTTGCTGTATAGCAGAAACTAACATAACATCGTAAGTCAACTACGGTCCAAGAAAAATTATAAAGCAAATGAATAAACAGGGTGTGTGGATCTACTTGCTGTTGGTGGTGCCTTGTGTGTGGAGGCTCCTTTATAATAATTTTCCCCTTTCGTATCTTATGCAGTAAATATATAGGTTAGTTTCCTCACATTGACCCCCTCGCAGTTCTACTGTGGTCACTGTGACCTCGCACAGAGTCAGGATGTTTGGAGAGGAGGGCCTCTTTTTGGCTAGGTAGGGATGTATCTCCATGGTGACCAAGATCTGGGCTCTGGAAATTTGTGTACCATGCTGGGCCTTAGGATAGATTTCTTAGGAAGAAAGGTAGTTTTTGGTGGTTAGATTCTGAAGTCATTTCTCACAAGTGTGATTGAGCTCACAATCTAGTATTATAGAGACTCAGATCCATCATAGGGGTCCTGCCCTCACGGCTCTTGCCCAAAAAGGGACTTGCCCCACTCTTCCTTTGTGCTTCCCTGGCCTCCTCCTCACACCCTCCATGATGGAAGGAACTGGCCTGGCAATGCCAGACTTATTAATCCACGCACTTTTTTTTTTTGTTTAAAGAGCTTCAGGGAGCATTACTACTTGGCCACATTTGGCTTAAATCATATATAAAAAGTAATAATAGTTGAATGGACTGTATGAGCTATTTCTTTAATCCAGTTACCATTTATGATGCCCATGCATCTGTAAAACTGCAGGCAGGTGAAAATGGCTAGCGGGCAGTCTGTCACTGAGCGAACCAGAATCTAAGAATTAGTTACAAGCTTAAAAAGCATTTGAGTTCAGATGTACAGGGCCAGGATTGAGCACTTAACATATAATTGGTGGTTGGTATTCAGAGAGGGAGATCCCAGAGCCGATATAGAAGGAAAAACAGAATACAAAAGGCGTGATTTGCAGCTGAAACGTTTGCCTGAAATTTCTGTGTGCCAAAGTACTGTCATCGTTAGGACTGAAGCTGGCCTTAGGACTCTGGTAATAGTATTTAACAGGAGTTTTATATTCTTTGCCATATTAGATACACTATTTATTATTATTGTACTTACAAAAGTGTTCATTTGGCCTAGAAACCATTTGCTCTTTTGTTCCAAGGCTGTATTTTAAATGCATATGTAACCAGTTTTGTAAAATCAGTACTTTGGAATGTGTGTGGGCAGAGGATCATTTCTGAGAGCCTGAGCTGGTGGTGCTCATCTTGTTCGTCTTGCGTCCTCCAAAAATAGACTCACTTGCTTGTGTCTCCTGCCTTAGGAGAAGGGTGCTCATCATCCCGGCTGAAATCAGAAGGGGAATTCCTGACTCTCTGCACTTGAAGCTGTGTTGCAATTAGAGGTGATCTCAAGGGCATTCTAAATCACAGGGCAGGAGTTGATGCCTTACTCACCAGCTGCCCCCTGCTATTTGTGACATATTATGTTGTGGTGCTGAACTGAAACTTCCTGGGACAGAGAAAACAAAGCCATCAGCAGAGTTCACCCTGTTGGCATGGATACCATGCCTGATGTCTGTTTCTTGGGCCCCTGATCCACCTAGGATGCAGGGATTGATTAGCATATGTGTTGGGTGCATTTCTGGTTTATTCTGGGACTCTTGCATGTGTGAGTGTGTGTGAGCGTGTGTGTGATAGTTTCCTGGAATTTATGGAGAGTGAGGGTCTCCAAGGCTGATGGGTAAACTTGAAAACAGCACTCTACTTGCAGAAGCTTAGGTCTGTGGCTGGGAACTTCAGGCCAAGCTCAAGCTGTGAGTCTGGGCCCCTGCACCTCCCCTCTGAGTGGCCCCTGGCTGGTCATGGAAATCTGGGGCTCCCCTAGACGGTAAGCAGAGAGTGTCCAATGTTGCACCACTTCCTTGGACAAATCTAATGTGAGTTTCTGGGCTCTGAGCCCTGGCCACTCTCCAGGTGAAGGCTGATCATTGAGCTCCCTTAATCCTCCTGCAGCCAGATTTTTCTGAGCCCATTGGGCTGCCCAGGATCTGAACAAACTGAATATTGTTGGGAGAAATCCCAAACGTACAGATGAGAGATTTCAAAGTGAACAAGTCCTATGCAAGGTGGATTGGGTAGCATAGGACCTCATATACACATATGAGAGCCCTCTCTGTGGGAGGGCAGGGATGCAGCCTGCTTCTCAGAGTGGTGAGGCCAGTGTGGGCCTCCAAGCCTTCCTCTCTGCTTCTCCTTATCCTTCTCAGTGTACCCCTCTCACTGTTTCAGGATAACTGCTGCGACCTGCCCCTCAGCTGGGATGGAGTCATGGTAACTGGTGGCCAGTGCCTGGCTGGACTGTCCATTGTTGTCCCTGCTGAAGGTGACAGACAGGCAGTCGCCCTTTCTCAACCCACTGGGTTTGAACACCAAACTGCACTGGCCTTGTTCTTGTGTGCTTGTCTAATGTGTGTCCCAGGTGTGTGCATCTGTGTGTGTGTTTCTGTCTGTATGAACCCCCCACAACCCCGCCACTGAGAATTCAGCAGCTCGTGTGTACTCCCAGGTGCCTGTTTTTTTGTGTGTGCTTCTCTCTCTGAGTCTGCCCATGTCATCTGGTTTTCTGGGTCTAGGTCTGTCTTCTTGTGCCCGACCATCTGTGTGTGTGTGTGTGTGTGTGTGTGTGTGTGTAGTGTGTGTGTGTATGTGTGCATCTGTGTCCCTGTCCCTTTAAGAGGATGTGCTACTGTTTGTTGTTCAGCCGCTCAGTGTGTCTGACTCTTTGCGACCCCATGAACTACAGCAACCCAGTGTGACCCTGTTTGTCCAAAGGCCTCCCTCCTTCTTTCTCCTACTTTTCTTCTGCAAACCCACTATAGTAGTTTCCAAGGACTGTCATTACAAAGTACCACAAACTGAGTTCCATAAACAACAGAAATTAGTCCTCCTGGTTGTGGAGGCCAGAAGTCCAAAGTCAAGGTTTTGGCATGGTTCGTGCCTTCGGGAGGCTCTGTGGGAGAAACCATCCACATCTCTCTGAGCTTCTGTTTTGCTGGCAGTCCATGCAGTTCCCGGGCGTGGGGCCACATCATTCCAGTATCTGCCTGTTTTCATGTGATCTTTTCTCTGTCTGTATTCAAATCTCCCCCTTTAAAGAATACTAGACATTTGATTAAGGCCCATCCCTATGACCTCATCTTAATTTGATTATTTCTGCAATGACTCGATTTCCAAGTAAGGTCACATTCACAGTTTCCCACTATCTCACTGGAGGAACACAGTTCACCCCACAATACCCTCTTCTCCTCCAAAGACTCTTACATACTTTTCTCCATCTCTCAGGTCCTTTAAATTTCATTTCCCCATTTTTCTCATTGTCTCCGATTCTCATTCTTTCTAGTCTCACACCCTCCTCTGACCCTGGTAAGCTCCTCCTCCCACCCTTTCTGCAACTGGTTCCGTGTAGACCACTAGACAACTCAGTGGGAGCGTCTAAGTGGGAGTGGCCCCTGCCACTGCCCCTGACTGATTTATTGGCCTATAAATACTTCCTTCTGGGAAAAGCAGCTTTATATCCTCCATGCAGCTCTCAGGGTCCCCTTGTCACCTGCCCTTCCAGGCAGGTTGTTTTATTTCCCACCAGTCAAAGCCCTGTGACCTTGTGACCCTGGTACACATGGCTTTCCTTATCTCCTCCCCAGGCCAGCCAGTGTGACCTGGTAAACAGGCAAATCCTCAGACACTTTAGTCATTTAACCACATTGGTGAATACGTGGATGGTCAGTTGGGGTAAAAAAATCATTCATCACTGATCCGACTGTGAGGTCAGGAGTGGTGTCCTCTGGAAATGAGTTCTCCTGTTACCTCTGCCTTTAGTGTGTTTTCATGCTTGGATTGAGCTCACTGTGCAGAGTTTAGGGGTGAGCAGAGAGCTGACCTGGGCACCAGGGAGATGAATTCATTAGCATCAGTTGTTGAAGTGACCTGCTGTGAGGAAGGGGAAACCCTTTTGGATAATCAAAAGGGAAGACTTCTCCTCTTTTAATGCTGTGGAGGACTGACCAGATCCAACTTAGCTGGATTCTCAGTCACAGGTGCCTAGCTCCTCCCAGCCTGTTCAGTGGCAGCTGGAGAGGTTTGGAGCAGCTCTTGAGGAAGCCCTTGTGAACTAGAGGAGAACTTAGCAATAGCCAGGACAAATACCATATTTCACACATAAAGGAAATGAAACCGAGAGATGAAGTGGCTGTCTGGGAGTTAACCACCAAGAGAAAAAGTAGTATTGTGCTTAGTCTTCTGATAACTTTCATTCTGTTTTCATTTTGGCCTCCAGTGAATGAATGATGGTTGTAATGGTGGACCAAATTTATTTGGCCACCCTCCCACTTACATTACATATGAGTGCTCAATAAAATACTCATCGAAGATGTAAATGATTAGATGAACTTGCAAGAGAGTTGGAGAAATGCCCAGGAGCCAGGATTAGGAAGGAAACAGAACTGTGACAGTCCTGGGCTGCTGAGGAAGGAACCACTGAGGTGTTCCATTCTGCTTGCAGCCTTAGAGAATGGCCCAATTTTCATGGGAAAGGGTTTATCTGAGATAAAGAGTTGGATTCTGCAGATGTCATGTTGGAAGCAGTGAGAGGCAGTGTCACCATGTGGCCGTGGGGCAGGTGTGGATGCATCCATGGACTCTGGAGTAGACGGGACACCTTAGCAAAAGCTGGTGCAGGCAAAAGACAACTACAGACACATCAAATCCTTCCATGCTTTGATGCTGAAAGAGCTTACACTAGAGCAAATATGCAGAAGTAGAAAATCCTGGTTTTGAGATTACATGAAATAACTAAATATGCTAAAGTTACTGATTTCACTGGAATTGGATAGATTACATTTCCTTCAATCAGGAAAAGTAAGGGGTCGAGACAAAAATCAAGTTTGGTTTTAGGAAATGAAGGAATTTACATTCCTTATATCTTAATATGGGCTTCCTTGGTGGCTCAGATGATAAAGAATCTGCTGCAATGTGGGAGACCCAGGTTCAATCCCTGGGTTGGGAAGATCCCCTGGAGAAAGGAATGGCTACCCACTCCAGTATTCTTCCCTGGAGGATTCCACGGACAGAGGAGGAGATTTTCCCTCATTAGCCCAGGAGGGTGAGGAGAGGGCTTGCCTCAAGCCTGGCTCCAGATGGGACAGACAGGAGGCTTTCCCATGAGAAATGAGACTTGCACCTGCACCTCAGGAAACTAAATTTACATTACCAGAACGTTGTGGAAGGATCAAGAGCCCAAGACTTAACATAAAAACTTGGCACTGCCTATTTCAGGAACCCAGTCCTCAAGGGATTCCCACAGAAAAACCAGCCCTGCAGTGAAAAATTACAAAGTACACTCAGAGAGGCCCAGGATGAGTGATGAGTTAGTAAACAATGAAGCTGAAAGGATTAAAGGTAAAGGAAGAAAAAGCAGTGGTGGGTTTGAAATGGAACCAAAGAGACCTTCTAGAAATGAAAAGTGTAGTAGATAAAATGAGAAACTTGATGGATGGTAGTAGATGGCACAGAGCTAACGATCATAAAAAGATAGGGAATGTAAAAGTAGAAGAGCAGGGAAGGCTCTTATAAGGAAGTTCAAAATATATCTAGAAGGAGATTTCAAAGGAGAAATAAAGGGGGAAGGGAGAAACAGTATTTCATGACATACTGATGGAGGATTTTACATAATTCATGGAAGGCATGAATCTTCAGATGTTCGGTATAGCACTGAGGCCTGTTGAGGCTAAAATAAAAATAAGTTCATAGCTAGTGATACTTTGGAATGGCAAAGACAAGGGAAATAGGAAAAGCAGCCAAAGAGGGGAGAGCTCAGATTATCCACAAAGGCATGGTAAGACTTGTAACAAAACCACAAAAGACAGAGGACAGTGGTGTAATTGTCAGTCTAGAATTCTGTACCCAGCTATACTGGCATTCAAGTGTGAAAGCAACAGATAATTTTAGACCATGACCAAGAGTGTTGACAACCTTTTTTTTACACAAAGAGCAAATGCGAATCAGGAAGAGCTCAGTTGAACCTGGGGGAAAGGAATGAGATGCAGGCAGTGTTGGCAAGGGAAGAACTTGTTAACCAAGTTGGCAAATCTAAATAAATTTTGTTATTGAAAATCATCTGTAATAAGGACCACTGCTGCTGCTAAGTCGCTTCAGTCATGTCCGACTCTGTGCGACCCCATGGACTGCAGCCTACCAGGCTTCTCTGTCCATGGGATTCTCCAGGCAAGAACACTGGAGTGGGTTACCATTTCCTTCTCCAATGCATGAAAGTGGAAAGTGAAAGTGAAGTTGCTTCAGTCATGTCCGACTCTGTGCGACCCCATGGACTGCAGCCTACCAGGCTCCTCCATCCATGGGATTTTCCAGGCAACAGTACTGGAGTGGGATGCCATTGCCTTCTCCAATAAGGACCACTAGGAGCTTACAAATGGAGTGTAACTAAACATTGGGAAGCAATAATTCAAAGCTCTGGTGGTTGGGGTGGTGTTTGCAGCTCACAGCATTTCAAGGTGCTTGTATTTCATTGTATTTGGGAAACTTTGCCAAATTAAGTAAGCCTATAAAAAGTAATAAAGCTAACTACTTAAGTATAACTTTTGAATAAGTAAAGGGAGAATAAAGGGAGAAAAACAGAAGAAAAGAGGAAGGAAGAATTAAAAAGCAAAATTAACACTTTTAAAATAAAATCTTTCAGTTAACAATCTCATAGGTTAACACATATAGACTTTTAAATTAGCACGTTAAATTATATATTATTTACAAAATTCATGTCTAGTGCATGCCCAGTTGCTTCAGTAGTGTCTGACTCTTTGCAATCCTGTGGATTATAGCCCACCAGACTCCTTTGTCCATGGGATTCTCCAGGCAAGAAGACTGGGGTGGGTTGGCATGCCTTCCTCCACGGGATCTTCCCGACTCAGGGATCGAACCAGCATCTTCTGCATTGCAGGTGGATTCTTTACCCATTGAGCCATCTGGGAAGCCCTCATGTCTAGTATATAATCATAAAAATCATTAAAAGTTAAAAATACAGAGTAGAACTACATTAACCAAAAATACTCTGAGGTAACTATATTAACATCCGACAAAATGGTTTTTTAGACACAAAAGCCTTAAATAGTGATATAAAGACTAGATGATGTAATAAATTTGAAGTTTATTGCACCCAGGAACATAGGTTCCAATATTCAAACTCAGCCTCACAGAATTAATAATGTCTATTTGACATATACAGTATCAGTTAGCATGTATCTCATTGAAACTAAAGGTTTCCCGATGACTTAGCAAGTAAAGAATCTGCCTGCAATGCAGGAAATGCAGGAGACACAAGTTGGATCCCTGGGTTAGGCAGATCCCCTGGAGAAGGAAATAACAACACACTCCCGTATTCTTGCCTGAGAAATCCAATAGACAAAGAGACTGCTGGGCTACAGTCCTTAGGGTCACAAAGAGTCAAACATGACAGACCACACACAAACGCATGGTCACACACTGATTGAAACTAAGCATTTTTAAAAATTTGAGCAACAAATTGACAAGTTTAATCTTTTGGGCATATATAAGTCCCTGCACTGAACAATTAGAGAAAATACATTCTTGCCAATCAATGTGGAGCATTTCAGGAACTGACTGTACTAGACTGTAAAGCAAATCACAGTGGTATCAAAGAATTATCATCACATGACTATGTTTTGTGACAGCAGTATCATTAAAGCATACCTTTAGTAAGTCATAGCCAAAAATTTATAAATTAGAAGTGGAGTCTGACCGACCATATGGAGATTAAATACATTAACTTATTTGATGGCTAACCCTTGGGAAATTTCTCACTTAATGCATACATTAGAAAAGAGAAAGATAGAAAATTTATCAACTGTAGAAGTTAAAAACATAAAGATTTGAATAGATAATTACAGTAGGAGAGGCTCAAGGGCCAGTAAACCTTCCTAAGGACTCTTGAGCTCATGAGGAATTCTTAAGGTGCAACCTAAAACAGTAGTACTATTTCATGTCCATCACATTGGCAAACATTTTAACCCACACCCCCCCACAAAAAAAAACCAAATGCTGGCAAAGTTACAGGGGAAATACTTTAACTCACTTTTAGTGGAGTACAAATGGTTTCAAGCACTTTTAAGACATAGATAAATGAAAGATTTCAAGGCCTATGACTTACCACTAATGCATGCAGTTGGGTGCTTGCAAGGTTACTCCCATACATGTACAGAATGAGATATATACAGGTCATCATTATACACTGTCTGCACTAGCAAAAATGTAGAAACAAATTATTGCCCCCAAATGGGAAATGGATAAAGAAATTGTGGATTCTTTGTACAGTAGAATATTATGAAGTAATTAAACAAATGAACTGCATCAACAGAGAAACCCCAAGCTGACTTTGAGTAAAAAAAAATAGCAAAGAAGGTCTTTCAGGGGAAATTCTATAAATATAAAATATAAATATGCTTTGGAATAGTACATACTCATTCTCTGGAGAAATAAGGGAAGGGTGTGCTTTAGTTACAATTCAGAATGTCTTATTTTTTTAATTACTGTGAGTCAACATTAAAAAAACTAAGATCATGGCATCCAGTCCTATCACTTCATGGCAAATAGATGGGGAAAATATGGAAACAGTGTCAGATTTCATTTTCTTGGGCTCCAAAATCAATGTGGATGGTGACTGCAGCCACGAAATTAAAAGACACTTGCTCCTTGGAAGAATGGCTGTGACAAGCCTAGACAGTGTATCAAAAAGGAGAGACATCACTTTAACAAAGGTCCATATAGTCAAAGCTATGATTTTTCCAGTAGTCATGTATGGATGTGGGAGTTGGACTATAAAGAAGGCTGAGTGCCGAAGAATTGATGGCTTTTGAACTGTGGTGTTGGAGAAGACTCTTGAGAGTCCCTTGGACTGCAAGGAGATCAAACCAGTCAATCCTAAAGGAAATCAGTCCTGAATATTCATTGGAAGAACTGATGCTAAAGCTGAAGCTCCAATACTTTGGCCACCTAATGTGAAGAACTGACTCATTGGAAAAGACCCTGATGCTGGGAAAAATTGAGGGCAAGAGGAGAAGGGGGCAACAGAGGATGAGGTGGTTGAATGGCATCACTGAATCAATGGACATGAGTTTGAGCAAATTCAGGAAGATAGTGATGAACAGAGAAGCCTGCCGTGCTGCAGTTCATGGGTTGCAAAGAGTCAGGCATGACTTAGTGACTGAACAACAACAACAACAACGAAGTCAAATATGGTAAAATGTTTGCATAAAATCTTGATGTTGTATACATGCATGCTAGTGTGTTAATATCTGTATTTTTCTCTGCAACATTTCAGTGTTAAAAATTGTTAGCTCAGAATCATTAATATTGAATAGGAAGCAAGAGGAGATATGAGCAGTATGAATTTTGGAAGCTAAAAGGCTGTATTATTGTTATTTGAAGAAAATGATATCTTCAAAGAAAATCTAAGACAATCAACTCAGAAACTATCATAACTAAGGTAGTTCAGTAAAGTGGGATGGTAAAAGAAAAATATACTTGCTGCTGCTGCTGCTAAGTCGCTACAGTTGTGTCTGACTCTGTGCAACCCCATAGACGGCAGCCCACCAGGCTCCCCTGTCCCTGGGATTCTCCAGGCAAGAACACTGGAATGGGTTGCCATTTCCTTCTCCAATGCATGAAAGTGAAAAGTGAAAGTGAAGTCGCTCAGTCGTGTCCGACCCTCAGCGACCCCATGGACTGCAGCCCACCAGGCTCCTCCATCCATGGGATTTTCCAGGCAAGAGTACTGGAGTGGGGTGCCATTGCCTTCTCCGAAAATACACTTGAGGGACAGAATAATGACCTATCAGTGATGTCCATGTCCTAATCCCTGAACCTGGAAATGTGTCACCTTATTTCATAGGACAGGGACTGTGCAGATGGCACTAAGTTCAGGATTTTGATGTGGAAATGATCCTGGATGATCCATATGGCCCAATGTAATCACAGAGGTCCTTGTAAGAGAAAGACAGGAAGGTCAGAGCCACTTGTTGGAGATGTTGATAAATGGAAACAGAAGTTAGAGTGATGTAAGGAAGGCACCAAGAGCCAGGGCATGCAGGTGGCCTCCAAAAGCTGGGAAAGGCAAGGAAAAGACTCTCCCAGAGCCTGCAGAAGAAATACCATCCTGCCAACACCTTGATTTTTGGACTTCTGACCTGCAGAACTGTGTGACAGTGTATTTGTGTTGTGTTACATTACTAAGTTTGTGCTAATGTGTTACAGCAAAAGTAGGAAATTTGTACAATATGTAGAAATCTAATAGTTTTCCCATAATAAATGCACTTATCTCTCCATCAACATCACAATTTTTAAGTGGAAGTTATCAGGATGATTGTAAATTGAATCTGAAAGAGAAGTAGCCTTGAAATTAAGAAATATACCCCTCAAAGTAACATTTGTTATTCTTGATGTCAAAATGTATTTCAATCATCTTAATGTAAAAAAAAAAAAAAAAAAGATGTTGCCATAGCAGCAGGCCAAGATCAGTGGTGTTAGGGGTAAGGTTAGCAATGAATAGAAGCTGTTTTGATGGGAGAATACCCTTTGTAGAGGTAACCTGAAAGTGAAATGAAAGTGAAGTCGCTCAGTCGTGTCCGACTCTTAGTGACCCCATGGACTGCAGCCTACCAGGCTCCTCCGCCCAGGGGATTTTTCAGGCAAGAGGACTGGAGTTCACTTTCACTTTTTACTTTCATGCATTGGAGAAGGAAATGGCAACCCACTCCAGTGTTCTTGCCTGGAGAATCCCAGGGACGGGGGAGCCTGTTGGGCTGCCGTCTATGGGGTCACACAGAGTCGGACACGACTGAAGCGACTTAGCAGCTTAGCAGCAGCAGAGGTAACTTTCTGGCACAGAATTGACCCATGAGAAATAGAAAAGATCCGAGGACAAGAGGTTCTTGGCTGACTGCACAATGAGAGATCAGTTGGATGGATGTGTTTTAGGAAAAGCAAGGGATATGCCCCTTCAAAGTAAGGGAAAGTATAGGTAGGGAGAGAACCTTGAACCAGAATCAAGAACCAGAAGCCTTGATACAATGGGTATAAATTAGATTTTCTTCATTATTTGTCTTTCTGATTTCTTCCTGAAGGCTCATTATTATTCACTTGCCTAGGGAGGGAGCTGTGAATGTATGAAGTTGCCATGTAATCCACCCATGGTTTTGGTCTCTGAGTTTCTCATAGAGCATAAAGGAGGCTGATTTCAGGCCTGGGTTGGGACATGCATGATATCTGTGGAGATCCTTCCTTTTGTCCATTCCCAGCTGGACAGGCCTTTTAAATGCTGTTGTACTCGGAACTCCCCAGATGTAGGTGCTGGTCACTTAGGAGCTTTCTTTCTAGTCCCAGTGTCCCTTCCAGCAATGCTTTCAGTGTTGTTTCTGATCAGCTTTAAGTTCATTCTTGGATGGGTTTTGTTTTTCTCTTTCCTCAGCCCTTCAAAGCAGGATTCTGGGTCTAGGCTGCACACTTAGAGCTTTAGACAAATTCCCAGGCACTTAGTGGCATGCTGTGCAGGTGGATATTTTTATCAGCTTCCACGTGACCCCAATGTGAAGTCATCGTTGAACCCCATGGGTTTAGATGGTATAGAATGGAGAGTTGTCAAGAACTCCACATGTGGATTAGATCCCTTCACTAGCTTCCCCTTCATTTTCTGTAAATTGAGGAAGCTGTGACTTCAGGAGTGAGTGTTCATCTGGTCAAGAGTGAAGAGAATGCATATAAATTGGGCACCTCAGGGTGGGAGAAAATCAGAGGAAGTCTTACCCTAGGTTTGAGCAAAGCTGAGGGTGATGGCTAGTACTTTTGAAAGGATGCTTCCAGGAGTGTGGCCCTCTTCCCCTTTGCCTGGCATCTCCACCTCCCCTCTACCTGCTTTTACCTGGTTTGTTCACCTGGTCTTACCATGCCCACCCCTCCTCAGGAGACATTTGCTGACGTAGGGATTACATTTTTAATGTTATGCAGCCATCGTTACTTTCTAGTTCCAGACATTTTCATTACTCCCAAAGGGAGACCCTATACTTATTTAGAGTTACTCCTTAAATTCCCCTTCCCCAGCCTCTGGCAACTACTAATTTGTTTTCTGTCTCTGGATTTACCTATTACAGATATTTCATAAACAGATATAATCAAGATAAATTGATATAATTTATCAATTATAAATTGATAAACAGAAATAATCAAGAGTGCTTTAAAGATTAAATCAACTGTGTAAGGTGCTTGATTCCAGCACAAATGGATTTCTCCAGTCCTTGTTAGCTAGAGTTGATTAAGCATCAAAAAGGGAAATACTAGCACCATCCCTGGTTAGGCCATCTGACTCGTGTACAGTAAGTCCCCTACATACAGATGAGTTCTGTTCCTAGAGCATGCTCATAAGTCCAATTCATTCATGAGTCCAAAAATGTTAGCCTAGGTACCCAACTAATACAATCGGCTATATAATACTGTATAATACTGTACTGTAATAGGTTCATAATATTTTCTATATAAATAATACATAAAAACAAATAAGCAAAAAAATTAAGAAAACATTTTCAACCTTACAGTACAGTACCTGGAAAAGTACAGTAGTGCCAGCTACATCACCGCTGTTTTTGCACTTGCTTCCAGACATCCTGGGCTTGAAATAAAGATACCATGCTACTGTACTCTATACAGTTCTACACTAAAGTACACAAAAGCATAACCACATGTAGAGGATGCACGCATGTGACAGTGTATGTCAGATACGTGAACCAACTTACATGATTAGACATGCGAATGCACGTTCAAATCTTTGAAAGTCTGAAACTCGGAGGTTCCAATGTAGGGGACTTACTGTAGATGGTTTCACAGTGCCCCACCCAGTGGGTGGGTGAGGGTTAACATCACACGCTCTGTGCCCACATGAAAGGCAAACCAAGAAGGAGGTCATCTTCCCTGTTCTGCATTTCTCAGAAAAGTAGCCTTCCTGGAAGAAAGACTAGGTCTAAACCACCATCAGTTATCAATCAGGGGTGTAGGAGAAGCTGTTCACTGGAGCGGAGAAGGATTTCAGGTTTTTGTACTCCTTCACTGTGAAAAAACAAGATATTCTTGAAAAGAAGTAGACCATGAGAGTCTGTATATAAAGTAACTGGACAGTCTCGAGCTCTCCCCAGGTTTCCTTCTATAAGTTGTACTAAAGGAACCCTCTCCTTAACTTTCTCCTCTGAGTGGTTCTCTCCCTTTCTTCTCTTTCTTGACTCATATTTTTTTTTTCCACGTTGAAGAAGATCCTCCTGTATCTTTCAAGATATTTAGATGATCAATGGAGATGTCCCAAGTTGATGTATGCAAATACCCTAAAAATGGAGGAAGGTGGTGGCAGAACTGCTTTTAAGCCAGTCCTCCAAACAGATGACTCAGTCTTAGCCCTCAGAACCCTAGGCCTGCTCCTTTTAGATTTTTGCTAGTCAGCTTGGAGACACAGATCCTTACGCTCCTGTGTCTGTGTCTCCCAGGAAGCCATGGAGTGTCAAAGGCCTTTAGAAAAACTGTCATCAGCGTAGAGATGAGAAGTATAATTAAACTTGTACCAGACAGAAGAGATCATGGTGATTTTAATCTAATATGTCATTTGCTATTTTAAGTTATGATTTGATGACTATTTTACATGCCCTACTGTTGCTTTTTAGTGTTATGAGACCTTAATGAAGCATTTGAATCTTAAACAACTGGTAACTACTTGGGTTCTGGCCAGAACACAGTGAAACGACGTGTGTGCTATAATCTGGGCAGCCCAGATTATACCATAGCAACTGCTTCGGACTGTCAGATCAGATCTCATTTTGGTTTCAAAAATGCAGGATCTAGGGCAGGAGCCTCAGCAGGAACGCAGGTCTCCCTGAGTTGAGCCTGTGTGGTTAGTGGACAACCATGACATCCAGAATGTTACCTGCTTGATTTAGCCTCTTTCCAGAGTTTTGTCATTAACATTTCAGTTACCTTCTGGCTTTGTGTCATCAATAAGAATTCTCTTGTACAACTTAATTCACTGCATTAAAAAGGGGATTGGCTAGCAGAAAATAAAGGTTGAACCTAATAATGTTGTTAATAATAATCACAAATAGTAATCAGCCCTAGTTAGTGACACCTCTCTACACAGATATCTACCCATTCTCTCTTGTGAAGGGAAACTATCTTCATTTTGAAATTCACAGCCTCCTGCCTCTTCAGCTTCTTGCTATCTCCTTCACCCAGCCTGTGAAACTTATCCCCGGGGTCCACTAGAAATCCTATAGTTTTTCATCCAGTTAAATCAGTAATACAGATATGTGCCATTTTCCATCTTTTACTTCATTAAATAAAACAAAAAAGAGACCAACCAGAAATCAAGACACAAGATTTAGAACAGAACTATCCTTTATAGTCTTTTTCAGATTGCTCTGTTGTCTTAGTTTGTCTGCAGTGATCTCATCTCCTGATGATTGATTGTCTTGTCTCTCTAGCCTTAGTGGGTTTTTTTGGTGTTATGGAATTTTATTGTGCATGTTTATCTTAACAGAGAGTATCCCTCCAGCCCCTGACCAACAGCACGTGCGCGCGCACACACACACACACACAAGCACAAATCCCTCTCAACTGCTGTCTGTTTCACTTCCTCTTGTTCCCTATGGTTTGTGTCACTAGCTGAGAGCTCCTGACTGTGATTGAATGGGGCCCCACATTCCAGGGCAGCATTTCCAGCCCTACTTGCTCTGTATTTCAGGTATCTTTAGGCCCTGTTTTCCCTTTTGAATTCGAACCTGAGATGTTTTCTTCCTGGTTCTGCCCTGGGTGCAGTGGGACAGAGCCTTCCACAACACTCAGCCTTGTTATTTTTGTTCTGTTCAGACCAATGATTAGCTTGTTTGTGCGGATGTCTCTGTTTTGTCACACACTTTCTTCTTCTCATTTCCTTATTGTGGCTTGTGCTTGATGATGTGGTAGGAAAGAGGATGGACTTTCTGAGCATGAATTTGCTTAATAAATTAGTGAGGTTAGATTAGATTTAGTGCTTGCAGAGAGAATGTGATCCTCATTATTTGCAGATTCTGTATTTTCAAGTTTACTTATAACCTAAAATGTGTTTGTAGCCCCAAAATCAATTCTCAGAGCATCCATAGACATGCCTACAGCAGTCAAAATTTTGAATTGCTGATGTACATGTTCCCTGATGAGCTTGTACAAAACAACACCCTGTCTAATGCCCCAGCTCATACTATAAACAAATGTCCTTTCCATGATCTGTTTAGTCCCCTGTATTTGCATTTTTGTGCTTTCTGTTGGTGATTGGCTATTTAAAACGCTCCCAGTAATGGTGCTGAAGTGCTGTCTGGTGCCGTAAACACAAGTGTGCCTTAGGGTGAAAGCGTGTGTGCTAGATAAGCTTCTTTCAGACCAAGTTATAGGGCTGTTGGTTGTGAGCTCAGTGTTAATGAATCAATAGTACTTATTAAATAAAGTGTCTTTAAACTGAAGCACACTGAAACAAGGTTCTTTATTGATCAGTTGGTGAGAATACTGTGAGCCGAGGCAATCAGGAACCTTACCCTGTCTTTCTTCAGGAGCAGCCCATTCCCTATTTGCTCCTTCAGTGGTGGAGGCAACATTCTAGAATATAATTACCCCCATTAAGCCAATAAGGAGAGTGGGAAGTTTGTATGTGACAGTCAGAACCTCCCCCAAGCAGTTCCTAGAAGGCACCCCAGGGAGCCCTTTCTCCCTGTTCTCACCAACATTTGCTCTTCTCTGATTCTTCTCCTTTGCAGGGTACTTTTTGAATTTTCTGGAGCCAGTTAACAATATCACCATAGTCCAAGGCCAGACAGCGATTCTGCACTGCAAGGTGGCCGGAAACCCGCCACCCAGTGTGCGGTGGCTGAAGAACGACGCCCCAGTGGTGCAGGAGCCGCGGCGCGTCATCATCCGCAAGACGGAATACGGTTCCCGGCTGCGGATCCAGGACCTGGACACGACGGACACCGGCTACTACCAGTGCGTGGCCACCAACGGGGTGAAGACCATCACTGCCACCGGCGTCCTGTTTGTGCGACTCGGTGAGTGGGCACGGCCCCCGGCACATTGCTTATCAAATAGGAAGGTCCCCAGCCACTGAGCAGAGATTAATTTGCAGTTTGAAACTGAACACACACAAGCAACAGAGAGGAAATCAATAAAACCCTTCCCCGAGGCCTTTCCCATTGTGCATGAGGTCCCCAGCTTAACCTGTTACCCATTTACTAGTAATAAAAGAAAATAGACGCAGATGGAGGGGTCTATAAACCTGGAGTGCAGAAAATAATGCCAGACATGTTGTGTGTCAGGAGGTCACCCCCATGGGGGAGGCCCAGGCGATCCAGACAGGCACCCACCCACCCTCGGAAACCCGACCCAGCGCAGCGGATGGGTGGGGAACAGAAGGTGAGGACGATTCTGTACTCTTGCACTTATCACAGGTGGCACAAAGCAATCAACTGGCAGACAGAGATGTATCCCTTTCATCCTAGTTATGAGGAGGTCCCTACAATGCCCCAGCCATTTTGTCACCAGTGAGTAAGACAGATCTTGTGAATCAAGGTTGGATGAGAAGAAAGAAAAGACAGCAAAAATTCCCAAAATATCTCCCGATGTTTCTGCATCAACAGAGAGCACCCCTTCCATCCTCAGTGGGTTTTGCCATCCCTGGCATATAATCTTGGGCAGAGGCAGAGCTGGAGGCTGAAGATGGCTCACCACAAATGAGCACCCTGGGCTGCGGTTGCCTTTACCACAGGCCAGATTGGAAAAAAAATTTATTCCAAATCATGAAGTATTAATAACTTGTCTTTTTTTTTTTTTTAATTTTAGGTCCAACACACAGCCCAAATCATAACTTTCAGTAAGTATCTGCTTTCCTCAAACCATTTTCTCATTCTTTGTGGGCTTCCGTTATATAAGAATTCAGGTTATAAATTGGGCAAACATATGTCTTTGCTGAATTTGCTAGAAGTTGGCTAGACTTCACACAGGGATGGCAATGTGCTTGCTTTGGGCTGGAAAACGGTTGTATTTTCCATGTTGAGTGTTAGGGAAAAGGCCATAAAAACACTGATAGTTGTTTTCAGAGATTATGACCTTACAGGACAATGGGAGGCAGAGTAAGTGTACAGACCATTCTGCCGGGGCTGCCAAGACCCTGATGTCCCAAGAGCATTTGAAACAGGGAAGTGGATGCGTGCATGCTAAGTCACTTCAGTCATGTCCAACTCTTTGCAACCCCATGGACTATAGCCTGCCAGGCTCCTCTCTCCATGGGATTCTCCAGGCAAGAATACTGGAGTGCCCTCCATGCCCTCCTCCAGGGGATCTTCCCAACCCAGGGATCGAACCCATGTCTCTTACATCTCCTGCATTGACAGGTGGGTTCTTTACCACAAGTGCCACCTGGGAAGCCCAAACAGGGAGGTAGTTACCCTGAAATCTCAGCACCACCCATAACTGCATCACCAGCTACAGTCTATGAAATGTATGCTCATGGAGCCTCCACCATGGGGTGGGGGTCGGGGGTTCTCAGACCCATTTCAGAGATGAGGAGACTGAGGCTCAGAACCTGGCTCACTGGTCTTCACCTAGCTGCGGGCAAGTTCTGGCTGTGAACTCAGGCCTCTCTTTTGCTGATGCAGCATCTTTTCTCCTCTGGACCTCACAGGTCCATGAGAATCACTCTTTTCAGCCCCTGTGCTTGAGGTTAGCAGTGGCCGTGGATTCCTCATTTCCTGGACAGGCCATTGCTTCATCTCCCAAAGTTCTGAGCAGTGGCACAGACACTGTGTTGGTCAGCCAAGCAGTGTCTGCTTATCTGTGTCCCCCTGCAGCCTCATAAACACTGGCCATTGCACTGAGGTAGGGAAATGCACGGTCTCACTTTTGTTCACTTTTTCACATAAATTAATATTGAACTTGACATGTTTAATTAACAGTGTCAGTGTGTTTTACATTTCCCTGATGGTCTTTCTCCTGCTCTCTGTCTGTGGGAATTCCTGTTGTTTCCCACATGCACAGTGGCTGCTTTGTTAGGCTGGTGGACAGTTTCTCTAGGGGAGATTCTGGGGAGTAGGACAGGCAGGGACACTCCTGGATGCACCTCTCATAAGAGAAAACCTGCCAGTGGCGGGTGGGTGGGGAGGGCACAAAGGTCACATCCCTGCCACAGTGTGGACCCATTTCTCTTATCTTCCAAGATGATTCTCACATCCATTCATTTCTGCTGCTTGGAAGGAGGAAAACTGATACTAACTGCTTTGTTCTCCCTTTCTGTCACCATGAGGCCGTGATAGACATTTCCTAGCTTATGGTGCTTCTTTGTCAGCTGGTTCTTCATAGTCTTTGACCGTGATCCTCACACTGTTTGTTTCTTAATTATTTTTAATAATTATGTCTTATTTCTTGCTGGAGAGTATGTAGAGGAAAAGGAATCCTCCTACACTGCTGGTGGGAAGGTAAATTGGTACAGCCACTATGGAAAACAGTATGAAGGTTCCTTAAAAAACTAAGAACAGTTACTATATCATTCTGCAATCCCACTCCTGGGTGTATATTCAGAGAAAACCATAATTTGAAAAAGACACCTGCACCCCTATGTTCATAGCAGCACTATTTGCAATAGTCAAGACATGGAAGAAGCCTAGGTGTCCACTGACAGATGAATGGATAGGAAGATGTGTGGTATATATACACTGGAATTACTCAGCTGTAAAAATAAATGAAACAATGTGATTTGCAGCAACATGGATGAACCTAGAGATTATCATATTAAGTGAAGTAATTCTGACAAAGACAAATGCCAAACAATATCACTTATATGTGAAACTTAAAAAGATGATACAAATGAACTTATTTACAAACCTCATTTACATAAATAATAGACTTATGATTATCAAAGTGGATAATGGGGTAGAGAGGGGAGAGATAAATTAGGAGTTTCAGATTAACAGATATACACTACTATATATAAAATAGGTAAACGAGGCCCTACTGTATAGCACAGGGAACTATACTCAATAGCTTGTAATAACCTATAAGGGAAAAGAATGTGAAAAAATATATATATGTGTAACTGAATTGCTTTGTTGTACACTTGAAATTACACAAATTGTAAATTAAGTATATTTCAATAAAAAAGAGGTGATTAAAACATTGAAAAAATAAAAATCATAGAAATTGATGACAAAAATTAATGTCTTATTTCTTGATTAAGTAGAAGTTAATATTCTTCTGTCATTTATTAATAATTGCCAGTAATTGTATGGGTGTTTATGTTGTCTTGTTAAAGAACACACTAATTTCCTTGAAGAATTCCGATGTTATTTTGATTAGAATTGCAATGAATTTTTAGATAAATTTGGTTGAAAATTAATATCTAAATCAAATTGTCCTATCAAGGACCACTTTCTTTGTGTTTTAAGATATTCTTTTCCATGACATTTTATTATGAAAAATTCAACCACATGAAAAAGTAGAAAGAATTTTACAGTGGACATGCAATCCATATACCTGCCAATGAGATCCTGCCATTTACATTTTACTCTGCTAGCCTATTTTTACATACATTTCCATTCATCAGTCATCTAATT
This sequence comes from Bubalus kerabau, assembly GCF_029407905.1. NCBI lineage: Eukaryota > Metazoa > Chordata > Mammalia > Artiodactyla > Bovidae > Bubalus > Bubalus kerabau. The sequence continues at coordinate 153,476,331 of NC_073627.1, forward strand.
TTTTATTCATTTCAATAAGTTGCAGATATTTGTACACTTATCCTGAAATATTTTACATACCATTATGGATTATGATATCACTTAGAAATATTGTGGGTATCATTAACAAGAGTTCAACATCTGTGTACTTACTATTCTCATCTCTTCTTTTTGAGTTAAACTTGCATACAATGAAATGCACAGATCTTATGTATTTTATTAATAAGCTCCAAAAATGTGAAAACCTCTACACTATAAACCCTTATCCAGGCACAGAACATTCCTATTATTCTAGAAAGTTCCATGATCCAACTTCTTAATCACTACTCCCCCACCCCAGGCAATGATTGTCCTGACTTTTTTTCTACCATGAGCTAAGGTTACATGTTTTAGAACTGCATAGAAATGAAATCCTGTAGCACGTAGACACTTGAACCTGGTTTCCTTCAGTTCAGTTCAGTGCAGTTGCTCAGTTGTGTCCGACTCTTTGTGACCCCATGAACTACAGCAAGCCAGGCCTCCCTGTCCATCACCAACTCCTGGAGTCCACCCAAACCCATGTCCATCGAGTCAGTGATACCATCCAGCCATCTCATCCTCTGTCATCCACTTCTCCTCATGCCCTCAATCTTTCCCAACATCAGGGTCTTTTCAAATGAGTCAGCTCTTCACATCAGGTGGCCAAAGTGGAGTTTCAGCTTCAACATCAATCCTTCCAATGAACACCCAGGACAGATCTCCTTTAGGATGGACTGGTTGGATCTCCTTGCAGTTCAAGGGACTCTCAAAAGTCTTCTCCAACACCACAGTTCAAAAGCATCAATTCTTCAGCACTCAGCTTTCTTTATAGTCCAACTCTCACATCCATACATGACTACTGGAAAAACCATAGCCTTGACTAGATGGACCTTTGTTGGCAAAGTAATATCTCTGCTTTTTAATATGCTATCTAGGTTGGTCACAACTTTCCTTCCAAAGAGTAAGTGTCTTTTAATTTCATGGCTGAAATCACCATCTGCAGTGATTTTGGAGCCCCCCAAAATAAAGTCTGACACTGTTTCCCCATCTACTTGCCACGAAGGGATGGGGACCAGATGCCATGATCTTCATTTTCTGAATGTTGAGCTTTAAGCCAACTTTTTCACTCTCCTCTTTCACTTTTATCAAGAAGCTCTTTAGTTCTTCTTCACTTTCTGCCATAAGGGTGGTGTCATCTGCATATCTGAGGTTATTGATATTTCTCCCGGCAATCTTGATTCCAGCTTGTGCTTCTTCCAGTCCAGCGTTTCTCATGATGTACTCTGCATAGAAGTTAAATAAGCAGAGTGACCATATACAGCCTTGATGTACTCCTTTTCCTATTTGGAACCAATCTATTATTCCATGTCCAGTTCTAACTGTTGCTTCCTGACCTGCATACAGATTTCTCAGGAGGCAGGTCAGGTGGTCTGGTATACCCATCTCTTTCAGAATTTTCCACAGTTTATTGGGATCCACACAGTCAAAGGCTTTGACAGTCAATAAAGCAGAAATAGATGTTTTTCTGGAACTCTCTTTCTTTTTTGACAATCCAGTGAATGTTAGCAATTTGATCTCTGGTTCCTCTGCCTTTTCTAAAACCAGCTTGAACATCTGGAAGTTCACGGTTCACGTGTTGCTGAAGCCTGGCTTGGAGAATTTTGAGCATTACTTTACTAGCGTGTGAGATGAGTGCAATTGTGTGGTAGTTTGAGCATTCTTTGGCATTGCCTTTCTTTGGGATTGGAATGAAAACTGACCTTTTCCAGTCCTGTGGCCACTGCTGAGTTTTCCAAATTTGCTGACATATAGAGTGCAGCACTTTCACAGCATCATCTTTCAGGATTTGATATAGCTCAACTGAAATTCCATCACCTCCACTAGCTTTGTTCATAGTGATGCTCCCTAAGGCCCACTTGACTTCACATTCCAGGATGTCTGGCTCTAGGTGAGTGATCACACCATTGTGATTATCTGGGTCATGAAGATCATTTTTGTGTAGTTCTTCTGTGTATTCTTGCCACCTCTTCTTAATATCTTCTGCTTCTGTTAGGTCCATACCATTTCTGTCCTTTATTGAGCCCATCTTTGCATGAAATGTTCCCTTGGTATCTCTAATTTTCTTGAAGAGATCTCTAGTCTTTCCCATTTATTGTTTTCCTCTATTTCTTTGCATTGATAGCTGAGGAAGGCTTTTCTTATCTCTCCTTGCTATTCTTTGGAACTCTGCATTGAAATGGTTATATCTTTCCTTTTCTCCTTTGCTTTTCTCTTCTCTTCTTTTCACAGCTATTTGTAAAGCCTCCTCAGACAGCCATTTTGCTTTTTTGCATTTCTTTTCCATGGGGATGGTCTTGCTTCCTGTCTCCTGTACAATGTCATGAACCTCCGTCCGTAGTTCATCAGACACTCTGTTTATCAGATCTAGGCCCTTAAATCTATTTCTCACTTCCACTGTATAATCATAAGGGATTTGATTTAGATCATACCTGAATGGTCCAGTGGTTTTCCCCACTTTCTTTAATTTCAGTCTGCATTTGGCAATAAGGAGTTCATGATCTGAGCCACAGTCATCTTCTGGTCTTGTTTTTGCTGACTGTATAGAGTTTCTCCATCTTTGGCTGCAAAGAATATAATCAGTCTGATTTTGGTGTTGACCATCTGGTGATGTCCATATGTAGAGTCTTCTCTTGTGTTGTTGGAAGAGGGTGTTTACTATGACCAGTGAGTTCTCTTGGCAAAACTCTATTAGCCTTTGCCCTGCTTCATTCTGTACTCCAAGGCCAAATTTGCCTGTTATTCTAGGTATTTCTTGACTTCCTACTTTTGTATTCCAGTCTCCTATAATGAAAAGGACATCTTTTTTGGGTGTTAGTCTAAAAGGTCTTGTAGGTCTTCATAGAATCATTCAACTTCAGCTTCTTCAGCATTACTGGTCGGGGCATAGACTTGGATTACTGTGATATTGAATGGTTTGCCTTGGAAATGAATAGAGATCATTCTGTCGTTTTTGAAATTGCATCCAAGTACTGTATTTCGGACTCTTTTGTTGACTATGATGGCTACTCCATTTCTTCTAAGGGATTCCTGCCACCAGTAGTAGATATAATGGTCATCTGATTTAAATGTCAAGTAGTATTATCAGAACTCAAAACTGTGCAATGTCTTGGGTGTCAGTGGTAATTTATAGTAGTTTTACATTAGATTTCACCAGTAAATATTGAAGTTGAACATGTTTGTATTGGTTTAATAATCATTGGATTGCCAATTTAAATACAATTTATTCTTATTTATGGATTCAACACTTGCAAATTTTCTTACTGAGTAAAATTTCTTCATAACCCCTAAATTAATAATCAGGATGTTTTCATGGTCACTCACGGATATGTACAGAGCAGTGAAAAATTTGAGTCGCCCCATGCTTGCATTCGCAGCTGAGGCCTGCCATCTTGTTTCAGCTGTCCTACTGTGCACACATGTCCTTTTTTGAGTCTGTTTACATTTTGTGCTTTTTATTGGTGATTTTGCTGTTTAGAGTGGCCCCAATACAGCGTGAAGTGCTTTCTTGTGTTCCTAAGCCCCAGAAGGCTGTGATGTGCCTTATGGAGGAAATGCGTTAGATAAGCTTCATTCAGGCATGAGTTAAGTGCTATTGGCTGAGAGCTCATTATTGATGAATCATTAACCACATTAAATAAGATGTCTTTAAACAGAAACACTCATAAAACAAGGTTATGTATTGATTGGTTGATGAAAATGTTATGATCGGACTTGTGGAAAACTATCTCTGTATTTGCCTTAGGGACAATGGCTCAGTATTTACTAGTTCAGTGTTTGTGGTGACTTTATAGAAAATAACCATCATAGACAACCAGAATCAACTGTATTTTGTCCATTTTCATTGGGATTTTTGTTTTTCCTTATTGCTTTGTAAGAGTTTAAAGTTATAATTTTTACATAGTTCCTACTTCATCTAGAATTGATTTTTATGCTGGTATAAGCCAGGGTTCTACCGTAATGTTTTCCTATCTCAATGATCTACTGCCTTGGCACCATATAATGAATAGCCCCACCTGTAATCATTAAATTTAACATCACTTCTGTCACTGGTGAAATTTCTATACGTGTAGATCTGCTTCTAGATTCTGTTCTAGTAGCTTTTGTGCCTGGAATAAATACCACAATATTTTAACATTATATCTTTTTTCCGTATGAAGAGAAATATTCTCACTTATTGCTGTGGATTAAATTGTGCTCCCCTCCACCAAATTCAGATATTGAAGCCTTAATCCCCCTTCATGTGACTATATTGGAGACAGCATCTTAAAGAATGTTATTAAGGTTAAATGAGGTCATAAGGGTGAGGTTCTGACCTAGTAGGACTTGGGTCCTTATAGGAAGAGGAAGAAATATTAGAGATCTCTGTCTCTTTTCTCTGCCATGCGGGGACACAGTGAGAAGGGAGCCGTCTGAAAGCTGGGAACTAAATAGGGTGACACTTTGATATTGAACTTCTCAGTCTCTAGAACTGTGAGAAAGCAGTGTGTATTGTTTAAGCGTCCCAGTCTGTGCTATTTTGTTATGGCAGCCTGAGCTGGCTAATCTAGCTACCTCGGCTCAGCTGGTAAAGAATCCACCTGCAATGCTGGAGACCTGGGTTCGATCCCTGGGTTGGGAAGATTCCCCTGGAGAAGGGAATGGCTACCCACTCCAGTATTCTGGCCTGGAGAATTCCATGGACATGTGACATGTGGTCGCAAAGAGTCAGACACGACTGAGTGACTTTCACTATTACTACACCAATTCTTCTAAATTATCTTGACTGTTAATTTTATTCTTTCATCTGAATTTTACCAGTTTGTATTTTTATCAGAATTGCTTGGTGGTTTGATTTTGGCAGTTACTTTTTTAGATACAGAGGTGATTGTGTAGTTTTCTGCTTTCAACGTATTACTATGATGTTATATAACAGAGTTCCTATTATTAACTACAGTTCTAGAGTGAAATCCATTCGGTCAGAATGACATATTCTTTTAATATGCTACTGAGTTGATCTGCTCGCTTTGTGTTGGCAGATGACCCTCTATTTGGATACTTCATGGTCGAAGGCAGTTGTCTTTTTGTGGCCACTATTCTTTTCTGCCCATTGACTGGGATTGTGTTTAACTTCCTTTATATTATCTCGGCAACTTGACCAAAACAAAGACAAAAAAGAGGGAACATCAGTAGGCTTAAAACAGAATTATCCATGTTCTCCATTTTTGTCTCTGGAATATCTGTAGCTTTTCTGATGCTGTGACTGTTCTCTTGGGCCCTTTCCTGAGAAAATGCACAGCAGTTAGAGCTCTCTTGCTGTTGGTCGGCTGGCATATCCTGTACCTGCAAGTGGAGAACTGAGACGGTGAATAATCAGATAGCCCTGGTTGATCCCTGTGTATAGCATGTCAGCACTGGGACACGCTGGTTCTGAACCGTGAACAAGGATGATCCCCTCCAGGCTCATCACTGTCTGCCCTGGGCCGCTGCCCTCACACATCCACACACACGACGCCAGCAGTTGACTGGACATCAGTCTGTGTGTGTGTTGAAGGAGGTGAGGGGTGAGGTGGAAATCCTCAGAGGTTAAGGGATTTATTACCATCAAAACAGTGTTTTCCTTCCATCCATTTGAAAGGAGGGTGAGGCGGGCGTGTATATAGAGAACAAAGGCTTTAAGAACAGGCTGTTTCTCCACAGATGTAGGTTCAAAGACTGGGTGATTATAGCTTACTCAGGTAGCAGTTTTGGTAATGCAAGGGGATTAATGTGAGGCTACGTGTCTCACATTTCATGTGTGGGTTTCAGGTCTCTCTGCTCTTTTAAAAAGTGCTTTATTTTCATGATGATAGATGCACACATGCAGTGCTGGGGTAGCCTAGTGATACTGAAGTCAGCTGATGGGGTAGCAGGACAGTGGTCCAGGGAGTGCTCCCTGAAGCCTGAGCTTCGGTTGTCCTGGGCCACCCCGATGATGGCCCACAAGTATGTGCATGCATAATGTGCTTCACTAAACATCTGCTTAAAGGAAAGTGTGTTGTTTTTTTGAACAATTAAAAGTTATGTTAATTACTGGCCACTGGGAAATCATTCTCCCTGAGGCCATGTCCCGAGCATTTATTGCTTCATAACCTGCAGATAATTCCAAGGCTTCAGCCATTCTCCACCCATATGCTCATGATCCTGGTTCCAAATCTGTTCCAAATCTGATTTATCTCTTTATCTCAGGCCCCCCAATTTGGCCCCATCGTGGGCATCTACAGGGGGATGATTCACAGGCATCTCACAATTTGCCTGTCTAAACAGAATTCAGCCATTTTGTACCTCAGAGTCCTTCCATTGCTATTTTGGGGAAGTTGTCTTATATAAGCCTAGTTCAAACTTTATCCTAATTACAGGAAAATAGCACTATTAAAAAAAAAAAAAAAAAAAAAACCTGAAACTGCCAACTGACTAGCCAGTAATTTAAAAAACCCTGAAACTGCCAAACCAACTAGCCAGTAATTTAAAAATGACTTCAGGAGAAACCAAGCTGCCTTACTAACAAGTTGGTAAAAGTAAACTGACTCAGACAAAAGGCTAACATTTAGCATTTGATGTTAAATTCATTAAACCACCAACTAATCAAATTGAGGTCTTCCCTGGTGGCTCAGATGGTAAAGAATTTGCCTGCAATGCAGGAGGTCTGGGTTCGATCCCTGGGTCAAGATCCCCTGGAGAAGGTAATGGCTACCCACTCTAGTATTCTTGCCTGAAGACTTCTATGGACAGAGGAGCCTGGCTGACTATAGTCCATGAGTCAGACATGACTGAAGTGACTTAGCATGCAATCAAATTGAGTTGGAAGGAGGGGAGAAGGCAACCTAATTTTTTTCTCTGTGACTTCTTGTGATAGGTTCTTTTTTTCTGGAAAATATCAGTTCAGTTCAGTTCAGTCACTCAGTGGTGTCCAACTCTTTGCGACCCTATGAATCGCAACATGCCAGGCCTCCCTGTCCATCACCAACTCCAGGAGTTCACTCAGACTCACACCCATCGAGTCAGTGATGCCATCCAGCCATCTCATCTTCTGTTGTCCCCTTCTCCTCCTGCCCCCAATCCCTCCCAGCATCAGAGTCTTTTCCAATGAGTCAACTCTTCGCATGAGGTGGCCAAAGTACTGGAGTTTCAGCTTTAGCATCATTCCTTCCAAAGAAATCCCAGGGCTGATCTCCTTCAGAATGGACTGGTTGTATCTCCTTGCAGTTCAAGGGACTCTCAAGAGTCTTCTCCAACACCACAGTTCAAAAGCATCAATTCGTCGGCTAATCCTTTGGACTAAATCCTATAGTCAATTCTTCGGGCTAAATCCCATAGTGCAGAACTTAAATAAAAATTAGAAACTTAATTCATTTTAAGATTAGTGGTAAGTGGCAAAACCCAATCACAGGTAAAGTAATCAGAGAATACACCCACACTCTCCTTAATTCAGATCTCATAGTGACACAAATGAAAGTGTTTGTGCTTTAGCAGTAATGATAATATTAGCAGTTGATGGTGGAAGCACATTGAATGTTTCCAGCAACTCTTTCTTTTAATTTGAACCCATGTATGAGCTTCCCTGGTAGCTCAGCTGGTAAAGAATCTGCCTGCAGTGTAGAAGACCCTGGTTTAATTTCTGGATTGGGAAGATCCCCTGGAGAAAGGATAGGCTACCCACTCCAGTATTCTTGGGCTTTCCTGGTGGCTTAGATGGTAAAGAATCCACCTGCAATGTGGGAGACCTGGTTTGATCCTGGGGTTAGGAAGATAACCTGGAGGAGGACATGGCAACCCACTCCAGTATTCTTGATAGGAGCCTGGTGGGCTACAGTTCATGTGGTCACAAAGAATTGGACACAACTGAGCAACTAAGCACATAAGCTAATATGCCCTGTTATGCATGGATGAGAACTTTTTACATGCTAACCTCCAGATTCACCCGAAAGTCACCAGTCTTCCAAGGCTGATGTGAGAGGGACCAGCCGCCTGAACATAGTAGGAGAGAATGATGTCTACTTGCTAGTGAACTATTAGTGTTGGAGCCACTGTGTCCCTGCCTCCTGTGATCCCAACGTTAAGAATAGACATTGCAAAATCCAGTGTTTCTGAAAGGTTCTGCTGACTTTGATTTCATAACATGAATGTTGGTGTTGATTTTATGAATGAATGTGCTCAGTTCACATTTTTGCCACATCAAATATGATATCACTATAATTGGATGCTGTAAGTATTTCATCTCAGAAGTAGAGAGGAATAAGTTATGATGCCTAATTTTCAATAAAATCATTAATTCGTCTATTCATTTTTTAAACAATTTTATATTGAGGATCAGCTATATGCCAGGCCCTGTTTAAGTTGTTGGGGGCCCACCAATGAATGAAAAAAAACAGACGAAAACTAAAATATCCTGCCTTCTGCTGCTTACATTTTCCTGGGAGACTCTTATGTCTGGCTTTTTTCACAAAATATAGCATCTGAAAGATACTTTCTGTGGTTTATTCTTTTTTATTCATAAGTGTCTGTTGTATGAAGATATTACAATGTGTTTATTACCCATTGATGAACATTTGGGCTTCCAGTTTGGAGCAGTTATATAAATAAACTGCTATGGATGTTTAATTTAGGGAACATGTTTTCATTTTTCTAGGATAAATCCAAGGTATGAGATTGCTCAGTCAGATGGTATGTGTATATATAAACTGTATAAGAAATAACCAAACTCTTCCCCAAAGTGATCGTCCTATTTTACACTGCCATCAGCAGTATATGAGAGTTCCAGTTGCTCCACATCCTTACCAACGTTTGATATTGTCATTTAATTGTAGCCATTCTAGTACCTTTTGTTGCGATGATTCATCATGGTTCAGTTACATTTCCTCAATCACTGAAAATGGGACCATCTTCTAAGGACACACTTTTGTGGAGTATCTGTTAGTTCTTTTGTCCAGTTTTCACTGTGTTGTATGTCTGCCTATTGAGTTATGGGAGTTCTTTTGTCAGATATATAAAGTGTTTTCTCCCAGCTTGTGATTTGTCTTTTTTACTTTCTTAACGCTTTCTTTTGATGAGCAGGAAATTTTATTTTTGGTAAGTCTAATTTATCATTTTTTTTTCATTTAAGCCCCATGTCTAAGAAATCTTTGCTTTTGCCTATCTAAATACTATAAAGATACTTTTCCTGTGTATCCATCTACTAGCTTTTAATTTTAGCTTTTATGTTTAAGTCTGTGATCCATCTCCAAAGCAATTTTTGTGTATGGTGTGAGTTAATGGGTTAACTCACACCATTAACTCACACCATTAATGGGTTAACTCACACCATTAACTCACACCATTAATGTGAGTTAATAGTGTGAGTTAATGAGTTTGTTTTTTTCCATATAAAAATCCAGTTGTTCTGACATCATTTTTGAAAAGACTATCCTGTCTTCTTTGAATACCTCAGTATATTTATTAAAAATCACTTGACTACATATGAAGATACATTTGAAATTCTCTGTTATGTTCTATTGATCTATCCTTATATTCCAATACTATATTGTCTTGATAAATATAAGTCTTAAAATTAAGGTGTGAAATCTTCCATCATTCTTACTCTCTTTCATGATTGTTCTGGCTGCTCTAGTACCTTCACATTTCCATTTAAATTCTAGATTTAGTTTGCCAATTTCTACCAAAGTGCCTACTAGGATGTTTTTAACTTTTGATTTTGAAATAACTTCAGATTTATAAAAACATTACAAGAATAGTAATAACTAATGCCATATGTCTTTACCCAGGTTGACCAATTTTTGTCATTTTGCCATAGGCTTATCATTCCCTCTGTAGCTGTTGGCCAGTATTGTTTTTTGAAACATCTGCGCGTAGGTTGCATTCATTATACCACTTTGCCCCTTAACAATTCGGTGTATATTCCATCAGACCAACAATGTTTCCTTACAGAACAACAGCTTCATCTTAAGGGTGTCTGGATTGCCAGTCATACTCCAGTATCTTTCATTGTCCCAGTAATGCTCTTTAGATCCCCTGCTCCTGGATTCAGGCTCCTCACCATGTTACCTTAGTCCTCTATACTCTGCAGTAGTTCCTAGACCTTTCATGACACTAAGATTTTTGATAAGTGAAGAACTGTTATTGTGTAGAATATCTCTAAATTTCAGTTTGACTGATGTTTACTCACAATTACATTCTATTTATACATTTTTTACTGAAATAACATAAGTGATGTTTCCTTCTCAGGGTATCATATCTAAAGGTTTACCCCTTATTGGTGATGTTAATTTTTCTCTCAATTTGCCCCTTATTGGTGATGTTAATCAGTTTGCCCCTTATTGGCGATATTAATTTTTCTCGCTTGGTTAAGATACATTTTCTCATTATGTAGTTATTTTTTATTTTGTAATAAAAGGAAGTTTGTGAGGAAAGCCTGCTAGCATTTTCATGGGGTGATACTGCACTTTGTGAGACTTGATTTCTTTAAACTACTAGTGTTCCAATCTATGAACATGGTATGTATTTCTGTTTATTTAGATTTTCTTTCCTTTCTCTCTGCAATATTTTGAAGTTTTATGTGTGGAAGTTTTGTATGTATTTTGTTAGGTTTATTTCTGAGTACTTTAAACGTTTTAAGTGCATAATTCAGAGGCATTAAGCACATATGCATTGTTATGCAACCATCATCACATCCCTCTTGAACATTTTCATCTTTCCGAATTAAAACTCTATATCCATTAAACAATAACCACCCTCATTTCCACCCTCCCCAGCCCTTGACAATCACCATTGTTTTCTTTCTATAGTTTGACTACTCCTCCGTATATTTTTAATATTATTGTAAATGATGTTTGAAAAAAATTTCATTTGCTAATTGTTGCTCAAATGTAAAAATATAATTGATTATATTGACCTTATGTGACTTTATGAAATCCATATTAATTTTTATAGTTTTTAAATATATTCATTAGAATTTTCTATGTATATTTTTGTGTCATCTATGACTGAAGACAGTTTTCTTTCTTCATTTCTAATCTGTCAGCTATTTATCTATCTACCATCTCTCCTCTATCTATCTCCTTTTTGTAATGATTATGAATTTCATGGTGATGTTGGGTAGAAAATGTAAGAGCAGATATCTTTGTCTTATATCTATGGGAAAATATTCCTTATTTCACCATTAAGTAAGAAATTCATTGTGACTGTCTCATAGATGCCTTTTTATTAGAATGACAAAGTTATTTTCTTTGTTGAAAGTTTTGAAAATGAATGAGTATTGGTTTTGTCAACTGCCTTTTTTATATTAGGGCTTCTCTGGTGGCTCAGATGGTAAAGAGTCTGCCTACAATGCGGGAGACTGGGGTTTGATCCCTGAGTTCGATCCCTGTGTTGAGAAGATCCCCTGGAGAAGGAAATGGCAACCCACTCCAGTATTCTTGCTTGGAAAATTCCATGGATGGAGGAGCCTGGCGGGCTACAGTCCATGGGGTCACAAAGAGTCGGACAGGACTGAGCGACTAAGACTTTTTTATATTAACTGAAATTAATACATGGTTTCTCTCTTTGACTCTGTGTTTCCAATAATTGTTTTTTAAATGTTTTTTAAATGAAGTAACTTTGTGCTCCTGGGTTAACCCATTTTGGCTCACTACCCATTTCTATATTGTCTTTTTATTTTGCTCAGTCTAGTTTGCTAGTGTTTAGTGGATCCTGTTGCCCTTTTGATCAGGAGGTCTACTGGCCTATAATGTCCTTGGAGCATACTTGTCAGCTGTTTGTATCTAGGTACGTTTGCCTTGTGAGATGAACTAGAAAGTACATCTTACTCTTTATCTTCTGAAAGAGTTTATTTAAAATTGCTGAAGTTTCTTTTTTAAATACTAGATAGAATTCACCATTTTCTTTTATTTTGGACTGGAGTTTTAATCATGGGAAGGTTTCTGATTACAACTCCAAGTTCTCCAAGAGATTTGGGTCTAATCTGAGTTTTTATTCCTATTTGTACTTATTTTGGTATGTTGTCATTTATCATCTTTTTATAAGTTGTTGGGTATGTTCATTTATTTGTTCATAAATTTCTTATTGTCATTAAATCTTCAAAGTCTTTGGTGAGTCCCCTTGTGCATTCCTGGTGTTGGTAATGTATGCTTTCTTTTAATCAGTTTTTTCTCAGTGTTAGCCCTTTCGCTTTTCACTTTCTTGCATTGGAGAAGGAAATGGTAACCCACTCCAGTGTTCTTGCCTGGAGAAACCCAGGGATAGGGGAGCCTGGTGGGCTGCCATCTATGGGGTCACACAGAGTCGGACACGACTGAAACAACTTAGCAGCGGCAGCAGCAGAAATTTCATTAATTTTTGAAGAATCAACTTTTGGCTTTATTGATTTTTTTATTGTTTGTTTTCTATTTTATTGATTTCCTCTCTCACCATTAGTATTTGCTTCTAATTACTTCAGGTTCAACTTGACATTCTTTTTCCAACTTCTTAAGGTGTAAAATCTTATCTGGAGTGGGGTGCCATTGCCTTCTCCAAATTTAAGCATGCAAGGCTATAAAGTTCTCTCTTAATTACTCTTTTAGCTACATTCCACAATTTGGGGTATCCTGTTTTCATTTCTCATATTTTATGTTTTCTCATTCCATTTAAAATACTATTTAATTTTTCTTACATTTTCTTTTTTGAGCATAAAGGTTATTTAGAAGTGTGCTGCTTAATTTCCAAACAGTTGGAGAAGTTCTAAATGTATTTTTGTTATTGGTTTCTAACTTAATTCTGTGTAATCAGAAATTTATGCTTTCACTTTTTAAAATTTATTGTGAGTTATTTTATGAAAAGCATATGGCCTGTCTGGGTGAACTGCCATGTATGCTGACACATGTATGCTGTCTTATTGGGTATATTGTTCTACAGATATCCAAGGGTCAAGGGGGTGGTTAGTGTTTCTGTTGTTTCTTCACTAAATTTTGTCTACCTCAGTTAATTGTTGAGAGACAGGTATTAAAATTTCCAACTGTAATTATGGATTTTTCTGTTTTGTCCTCTAGTTCTGTTAATTCTGAAACTCTGATAATTAGGTTCATTCATGTTATGTCTCTTGGTTAATAGGCCCTTTTATTTGAAAGATATTTTTGCTGAGTATAGAATTCCAGATTCACATTTCATTTTTCTCTGCTAGTACACTGAAGCTGTCATTTTCCCATCTTCTGTTTTGCATTGTTTCTGATGAGCAATCAGCCATTATTTTTTATTTCCTCCCTTTTCTGTTTATCCTAAGTTTTTAGCAAGTTGACTGTGATATCAGCAGGCATGCTTTCCTTTGTATTTATTCTGCTCACTTTTCACATACATTCTTTAATTGGTGTAACTGTATTTTAATCAAATTTGGGGAAATTTTGGCTATCATTTCTTCAAAACTTTCCCCCCAACTCTGTGTATCTCCCTTTTCCTCCTGGAATTTGATTGTATGTGTTAGATCTCCTGTACTTTCCTATAACTTACTAAAGCTCTATTTAATTTTTTGTAGATCTTTATGTCTCTCTTTGTTTCAGTTTGGAAATTTTCCATTGACCTGTCAAGTTGACCAATTTTTTTTCTAATTTTATCCAATCTGTTGTTAGTATCATACCATAAATGTTTTATTGGAGATTATATGTTTTAGTTCTTCTCATTGACTCTTTTACAGTTTCCATCTCTCCTGAGATTACTAATATCTTCATTATACTTTCTTTTGTACATTGTTTACCATACTTTTGGTTCCTTAAAGTCCTGGTCTTCTAAGTCTAACATCTGGGTTTGTTTCTCTTGACCATAGGTTATATTTTCTTGTCTCCTCACATGCGTTCACAGGTGATTTTTTATTGTACACCAGACATTGTGGTTTATACTCTAGATTTTGTCATCTCCTTCTGAAAAGTGTTTTGTTACATCAACTTACTAGGTTACTAGCAGGTCATCTGAAGCTTATGGAGTTTAGGATCCATTTTTGTTAAAGATGTTGCTTCCTCTGCTTTCCTCAAGCAGGAAGCCTATTTATCACAGACAAACAGACCTTCTCATAATAACAGTAACAATTATGAAATTATTTAACCAGTTTTAACAAAAAAAATTGGGGGGAAAAGTTACCTTCCTACACAATTTGTAACTACCTTTGAGTTTTGGTTATTGATTACTTTTCAACCTCAAAGGAGCCTGCTGCTGCTGCTGCTAAGTCGCTTCAGTCGTGTCTGACCCTGTGCGACCCCATAGACAGCAGCCCACCAGGCTCCTCTGTCCCTGGGATTCTCCAGGCAAGAACACTGGAGTGGGTTGCCATTTCCTTCTCCAATGCATGAAAGTGAAAAGTGAAAGTGAAGTCGCTCAGTCGTGCCTGACTCTTTGAGACTCCATGGACTGTAGCCCACTAGGCTCCTCTGTCCATGGGATTTTCCAGGCAAGAGTACTGGAGTGGGTTGCCATACTTTCCTTTAAAGATTATTCATTGTTTATAACAAGGAATTTTTGTAAGCTTTTCTTCAAACCAGTTTTTGTTTCTAGCAGGTACCATTACAGGGAAGGTGCTGAAGTGGCCCACCATCTCCTAATCCCTTTGTGAAGAAGCCTTTTCTATCACAGTATAATGATTCCTTTTTCTTTTTCTTCCCAATCTCCAACTCCTTTCCCATAGCTTTTTTTTTTAACCTAAGATTGTAGTTATTTCTGTCTCTCTCCTCCTCTACTATGAACTTGTTGCTATAAAGGTTTCCTCTTCATCTGTGCTATTAGTACCTGGTGGCATCAGGAATGAAGGAGATTTCCAAAACTGAGTTTCTATCATATTGATTTCTGAGATTTGGTGAGCATGCTTGTTTCACTGGTGTGGTTTAAGGGATTTTATTGAAGACAGCTTCTGTGTCAGCACTTTCCTTTGGTCTCTGAATGACCGGTTTTACAGACTTTCTCCAGCTCTGTCACTCTTCAGAGGACCCAAACAATGCCAGGTAAAGATAAGACAGAACTGTTTGAGACCGACAAATAATTCTCACTTGTTCTCCCAAAATTCAGAAACCTGGAGGATGTCACTGTCCAAACGTTTCTGTTTGTGTTTCTGGACGTTCTCTAAAATTCAGATTAGAAGCCCACGGAAATAAGGGGGCCAGTCAGAATGGCTGCGATCCAAAAGTCTACAAGCAATAAATGCTGGAGAGGGCGTGGAGAAAAGGGAACCCTCTTACACTGTTGGTGGGAATGCAAACTAGTACAGCCACTACGGAGAACAGTGTGGAGATTCCTTAAAAAACTGGAAATAGAACTGCCTTATGATCCGGCAATCCCACTGCTGGGCATACACACTGAGGAAACCAGAATTGAAAGAGACACGTGTACCCCGATGTTCATCGCAGCACTGTTTATAATAGCCAGGACATGGAAGCAACCTAGATGTCCATCAGCAGATGAATGGATAAGAAAGCTGTGGTACATATACACAATGGAGTATTACTCAGCCATTAAAAGGAATACATTTGAATCAGTTCTAATGAGGTGGATGAAACTGGAGCCTATTATACAGAGTGAAGTAAGCCAGAAAGAAATACACCAATACAGTATACTAATGCATATATATGGAATTTAGAAAGATGGTAACAATAACCCTGTGTACGAGACAGCAAAAGAGACACTGATGTATAGAAAGTCTTTTGGACTCTGTGGGAGAGGGAGAGGGTGGGATGATTTGGGAGAATGGCATTGAAACTTGTATAATATCATATTTGAAACAAGTCGCCAGTCCAGGTTCAATGCACGATACTGGATGCTTGGGGCTGGTGCACTGGGATGACCCAGAGGGATGGTACGGGGAGGGAGGAGGGAGGAGGGTTCAGGATGGGGAACACGTGTATACCTGTGGCATATTCATGTTGATATATGGCAAAACCAATAAAATATTGTAAAGTTAAAAAAAAAAAAAAGGCGGCTGTGGTCGCCCTTAAGCCCCCTCTCAGTGTGTCTTGCCTGTACCCTTGTTGCTTCCCCAATCCTGTGGGCACATGATCAGTGGCCAAAGAGAAGCCCACAGTGATAGACCAGGCTTTCTAGTCCCTGACTCTTGAGGCAGAGTAAGGAAAAGACTTGTTCTTGTGGGGTCAGCCAAGGGACCAACTGAATAAAATCTCATATCCTCTGTAGCTGCTGCTGCTGCTGCTAAGTCACTTCAGTCGTGTCCGACTCTGCGACCCCATAGATGGCAGCCCACCAGGCTCCCCCGTCCCTGGGATTCTCCAGGCAAGAACGCTGGAATGGGTTGCCATTTCCTTCTCCAAGGCAAGAAAGTGAAAAGTGAAAGTGAAGTCACTCAGTCGTGTCTGACTCTTAGCGACCCCATGGACTGCAGCCTACCAGGCTCCTCCATCCATGGGATTTTCCAGGCAAGAGTACTGGAGTGGGGTGCCATTGCCTTCTCTGATCCTCTGTAGAGCTGATGTTAATAAGAAAATGCACATCTTAATGTTCCTCCTGGCATAGCAGGCAAGCGCCCTAAACCCAGTCTGCAAACAGTGACATGGAACTCGAACACCAGGGCAAAGTTGACTTGTACTTGTGTTTCTGTATTTGGCAAGTGTAGGCATTAGTTTTAGTTTAATCAGCAGTTAACGCCAGCTCACAAAGAGAGAGAGAGAGGTGGGTTGGGTGTGTATTGTTAGCACATGTGCTTGCCTATTTAAACGATGTTTAAGGAATTCTTGACCCAAAGAAATAATGGCCCGTGAGCTTGAGAGAAAGGGCACCCGGCTCTCACTGACACCAGAATCGCCTGTTTTAGATTATTTATGGCTCCAAGTTCTTTTCTTTGAAAAAGAGATTTTCTTCAGGGGCCAGGAAGACAGCAAACGAGGGAGAGAGCCAGAGGCGGCTAAAGAGACTGTGTCCTGCCAGACCCATTGTCTCCACTGTTACAAGCGTCCCGACTTTCCATTTGTGAGAAAGCTAAGATAGGGATTCTTAAGTCCATTTGGTGAATTTGGACACAACCCAGATTTCACTGGGGGATGGTTTAAATCAATGTAGCGTGGATGACAGGTGTGGGGCTTATGCAGGTTGCAGATTTGCTGGAAAGCAAGCAGATCACAGGCCTGAGGCACGTGCTGAAGCTTGTTGTGGGAGCACAATACCCCATGTGCTCCACAGTGGATGGCAGCCCTGATATATGTGCTTTAGCCCACTTTTACTGTCTCCTTGGAGCATCCTCAGGGCCACTTTAAAAAGCATCTATCTGCTTAGAATGACTGACCTCATCAGCCGAAGGCAGAACTAACAGGTTTTACTGAAAATAATTTAGCACAGACTCCAAAGGGACGTGTACAGGCTATTCCCTCCAGGCTGGGAAGGTTGCAGTGGGGGGCAAGAGGGAGGGCTGTGCTTGTGAGAGTCTCCTTCCCTGTCCCCCATATTTGTACACATGGTCTGTGCTGTGGAGCAATGATGAGGTCACTCCTCTGTCGTGTAATGAGCACTTCTGACTGTACAAACTCTTTGAGGTCCTGCCTGACTCTTTGGCATCCTCTCCATTGCCTTTCTCCATTTGAAAGAATTCTCTCCTATTGCTTAATGGTAGAACACAGTTTCCAAATGGTCATCATCTTCATAGACGCCTTGCTTGCAAACAATGGAAGTTAATAGAGATGTAATGTTTACAATGTAGTTTAAGACCAAGACGGAACACATCGACTGTTAATATTCTGTGTATATTTGAACACAGGCATGAACATGTACACACCTATGTGCATGCTTCATGTTTTTTTCAATCCTTCAATCCATCTTTCATACTCAACTAGTCCTTCATACTCAACTAGTTCCATTCCCCCCCTCCTCACCCTGCCTTAGAGATGCTGATTTTTTTTTTTAATGAATAGGCTCTATAGTTTAGGTCAATTTTAAGTTCACAGAAAAATTGAACAGAAAGTATAGAGAAAGCTCAGGTACTCGTCCCCCCCATCTCCACATACAATTTTCGCTATCAGTGACATCTTGTGTTAGTATGGTGCATTTGTTACATAAATATAAGCCAGTTCAGTTCAGTTCAGTCGCTCAGTCACGTCCGGCTCTTTGCGACCCCATGGACTGCAGCACGCCAGGCCTCCCTGTCCATCACTAACTCCTGGAGTTTACTCAAACTCATGTCCATTGAGTCAGTGATGCCATCCAACCATCTCATCTTCTGTCATCCCCTTCTCCTCCTGCCCTTCAATCTTTCCCAGCATCAGGGTCTTTTCCAATGAGTCAGCTCTTCGCATCAGGTGGCCAAAGTATTGGAGTTTCAGCTTCAACATCAGTCCTTCCAATGAATATTCAGGCCTGATTTCCTTTAGGATGGACTGGTTGGATCTCCTTGCAGTCCAAGGGACTCTCAAGAGTCTTCTCCAACACCACAGCTGTAAAGCAGTCAGTATTGATACATTATTATTAACTGAAGTCAGGAGGATCTCCTGGAGGAGGGCATGGCAACCCACTCCAGTATTCTTGCCTGGAGAATCCCATGGACAGAGGAGCCTGGCCAGGCTATAGTCCATGGGGTTACAAAGAGTCGGACATGACTGAAGTGGCTGAGCAGTAGCAGCATGATTTACGATAAGCTTCATTCACTCTTGGTGTTGCATGTTCTCTGGTTTGCACGAATGTATAATAACATGTATCCACCATTAAAGTATCATTCAGAGTAGATCCACTGCCCTAAAAATGTCCTGTTTTCCTATTCACCAACCCCCATCACCAACCCTTTGGCATTCATCTATGTTCTTGCTGCTGCTGCTAAGTCGCTTCAGTCATGTCTGACTCTGTGCGACCCCATAGACGGCAGGCAACCAGGTTCCGCTGTCCCTGGGATTCTCCAGGCGAGAACACTCGAGTGGGTTGCCATTTCCTTCTCCAATGCATGAAGTGAAAAGTGAAAGGGAAGTCTCTCAGTCGTGTCCGACTCTTAGTGACCCCGTGGACTGCAGTCTACCAGGCTCCTCCGTCTGTGGGATTTTCCAGGCAAGAGTACTGGAGTGGGGTGTCATTGCCTTCTCCGCATCTATGTTCTTACTGCTCCATAATTTTGCTTCTTCTAGAATATCATAGAATTGGGATCATACGTATGCATGCAGCCATTTCAGATTGACTTCATTCACTTAGTAACATGCATTTAAGTTGCCTCCATGTTTTTTTTTTTTCATATCTTTTCTTGATCGCTCTTTTCTTTTCAGGGCTGAGTAATATTCTATTGCTTGGATGTGCCACAGTTTATTCATTCACTATGGACATATTGGTTGCTTCCAAGTTTTGGCAGTTATGGATTAAGCTGCTATAAATGTCTGTGTGTGTGTTTTTGTGGGCTTCCCAGATGGTGCAGTAGTAAAGAATCTACCTGCCAGTGCAGGATACACAGAGATATGGGTTCAATCCTTGGGTTGGGAAGATCCCCTGGAATAGGAAATGGCAACCCACTCCAATAGTCTTGCCTTGGAGATCCCATGGACAGAGGAGCCTGGCAGGCTACAGTCCATGGAGTCGAAAAGAGTCAGACATGACTGAACACGCACACATAGGTTTTTGTGTGGACAGAAGTTTTCAGTGCATTCAGGTAGATGCCAAGCGACAAGATGGCTAGCTCACCAGATGCTGGATTTAACAAGAAAAACAAAATCCTTGGGGATAATTTCAGTGTGCTCACGGATCGTGTGTTTTTCCCAGAGACGACTACCATGAGGATGGATTCTGCCAGCCTTACCGGGGAATTGCCTGTGCGCGTTTCATTGGGAACCGGACCATTTATGTGGACTCTCTTCAGATGCAGGGGGAGATTGAAAACCGAATCACAGGTAGGAGTGCAGTCCTTTGTTCTGAGACACTGAGCATGCATGCAGCTGCCTGTCGCCCCGCTGGTGTGTTTGCAATCTCATTTGTGTATTTTGTCCTTTACAACCATGGCCAGTGAATCCTTGTGCCATGTCTCCTGCAAGAGAAATCAGAGGCCTTTATCAGAAGTGGTTGCAGTTTATCCTAAAATATTCCTATTTGTATATGCAAATTAGCAAGCGCAGTCTGCCTGGAGTGGACGCTGACTGCAGTCAGGTGAGCGGTTCCCAAGCCCTGCGCTGTCTTGTTTCCCTCCACTACCCACATGGCCAGGCCAGCACCTGTGATGTTCAGTCTCGGTTCTTAGCTTAGCACCTGTGATGTTCAGTCTCGGTTCTTTCTTAGCTCTTATGCCTTCTCAGAGTTACAAGGATCCTGGCTTGAGTACAAAGTACCTGGGCCAGATTTTAGGTATTGGGTACAGAAGTTCCAGACCATCAGCTGTACCCTAGGGACATTGCAGTGAACTCAGACCCCCATCAGCCCTTGGTTTCTGGGCACAGTCAGGTCTTTGGTTACCTGCTCCACCGTATGAGAAGTGGTTCAGATCCTTTAGGAGTGAACGTGCTCGTTTTCCGTCATATAAGAAGTTGATGTTAAGAACTTCCTGGGGGAAACTCCTTAAGAAGTGAGAAAATGAATTAAACCAAGGCCCTGAAAAGCCCTCCCCCCACCCCACGTCTCTGCTCTCCTCACAAAACCCCACATTTTCTCCTTGGACTCTTTAAGGAACAAGGAGAATCTGGTGAAGATGGCAAGTGTCCCAGTTGAACTAGGTTCTCTGCACAGTGATTCTTGACCCAGGCTGATCCCTGATGTGGGCTCCCTGGAGATTCTGGAGGGATTTGCAGAGGGGCTGGCAAAGCACTGCCCTGTAGGGATACAAAGGAGGACCCCAGGTAGAAACTCACGCAGGTGTCACTGAATGTTCTTCTAAGTCCAGTTTGACCCTGGCTTTGTCTTTCGCCCTCAGTCTGGAGGGTCTAAGGTCTAACCTGCCTGGCCCATGGCTACAGAGACCCCTGAGGACACGGTCAGGTGTCCAGTGAGAAATGGAAGGGCAGTAATGGGACTCCGAGATCCTGGAAGGTGCCGTAATGGTCCAGTGGGCACATGTTTTGAACTTGTTTGTATCTCTCATTGGAAAAGCTCCCTATGCCATTTAAAGCAGAACTTCTTGAACTTTCTGATCACAACCCGTAGTATAAAGTATACTTTACATCGTGACTTAGTATCCATATATATCTGCTTCATAGAACTGAAATGGGTTACAGGAAACAACATTCGCTTTAACAAAGGCAGTGCAAGCTAATTTATCCCTTCAGTTTTATTTCATTAATGAAAAAACTTGGTTCCAGCCTTAATATAAACCATGCACTCTGACATCCTCTGTTCCATTCTAATCATCATTTAAAATACCAGCCACAGACTCCAGAATTAATTGTGTATCCCACTAATTGGCAAACACTGATTCAAGGCACAGGGCTGTCTCTCCGTTGTTTCTTCAGGAAGTTTAAAGGATAACAACTCAGATATCTAAGCAGACTCATGCTATAGCACTTTTTTAAAGATAAAAGTTTAGAAGGAGGGTTCTCTAGATTTGTGTATTTTTGAAAATGTCAATGTGAAGTTGCTCTAGACTGCCTGACTGATGGTTTAGAAACTGTGTTGGTTGTGGAGACAGTCTGTTTGAAGAGAATGCTTGTCAGAACGAGTTCCAGGGACACTGGAAGCTTCCCAGAAATGAGCCCCAGAACCATCAAAGTGATGTGCTGGATGTAAACAAAAACAAGCACATGGGTTGTTGGCTCTCTGTGATGCCTAGAACCATCTTTCAGAGCTACGTCCTCACGTGATGGGCTCTGGGGCAGGGAGAGGAGCAGTCCTGTAAGGGGCGGCCTTCACATCCTTAGTTGATAGCCCCAAAGCGATGCCACCTCTGGCTTTCTTAGGCCTTTCGCTGCCTGGGGGTAGAGGCCAAAACTGGTGACAGATCTGGGAGTCAGTTGTCAGCTCACATGAGGAGACTGAACTGGGTTCAAACCCAGTTCGCCAGCCAACCCTAAGAGACCCTGCACCTCAACCTCTTACCTGTCTGTTCTGCAATTTTAATATTGGCCAGAAGGGACCGAAGGCTAAGGATGACATGACGAACACGCTACAGAGTTCCCAGCACCCAGTGCTGCGTGTGGTGCATGGAGACAGCCTATTACCAGAGCCCCCTGGACCAAAGGGGCTGTTTACCTCCTGCGCTATTTTATAGGCTCCACGTGGGTTTCCATTTCCCAAAGTGTGGCCTCAACAAATCACTCGACAGATAGAGACCCAGGTACAGAAAGGACTGAGTGACTGCCAGTTCTGTGGTAAATGAAAGGGCTGGGCCAGAACCGGGCTCCCATGCCAGCTCATCTAACCCAGTGCCAGCCATGGGTACCTTGCTGGGTCTTTGGAGGGAAATGGGTACCAGCAGTGCCACCTGCTGGCCGCACTAGGCACGGCACTACAGGTGATGGGTGGAGCTGAAGTGTCCCAAGGACTAAATTCCAATCTCTCTAGGTTCTCTCACCTTCTCTCAGCAGGGAGTGTAGGCACAGGGACCTCTCTGTAGCTGGCCAGGGTCAGATCCTTATAATCAGGTCCTACGCAGGTCAAAGTGGGGCGGGCACAGATGGGGCAGGTGATGCTTTCCTTTGAGTGCTGACTGCCACAACCCAAAGGGCCCTGGAGTGCACACCTTCCCGCCTGCCACTGGCAACTCTGCTCCCATCCACCTGCCCAGACTTGGTCTCTGCAGCCCCCACCCCTTTCCTTTGTCCATGCAGGTGTCAGTTCTTCCCATCAAGCCCCATCCTGTGATGTCTCGCCCCTAAAAGCAAGCCAGCCGACCTGGGCTCCAGACACTCCTGTGATGGCTTGCTTCTCTGCTCTCCTTCACAAAGCCCTGCCGCTCTCCCCACTTTGAACCTCCTCTGGTTGCTTCTGGGCTCTCCCCAGACTCCACCGGAAGGAATCCCCGCTGTCCACTCCCATTGTCATGGACTCCTTGGGCCGCAGGTCACAGGGCTGATCGTTCATCTTTCTGGCTCTCTGTGTTCATACCCTGGGTCGTCCACTCCTTGGCCAGGCCTCCCTTCTGCACGCAGGCTCCAAGATGTCAGGAAGACCAAAGCTCCGACCTTATGCCTCTTCTCCAACCTCTCCTTCTAGAAGCCACTCAGCCCATGGCTTTGCCTACCACCAACTGGCAGAGCCGGTTCATAACAGGACCTTAGGAAGTGGTTTGGGGTCTGGTACCAGAATCTTTGTGCCTTGGAAGTAGTATCTAGGGGGATGAGATCTGTGGCCTGGTTTTCCTCCTTTCTTGTTTCATTTTTGATGTTCATAAGGGAAGCCCTAGGACCAGGGCCTTTCTGTGTCCGTTGCAAATCTGGGCGGCCCATGTGCTCCCTGGGGTGCTGCTCTCCTGAGAGCCACTCTGGGCCAGCAGAAGGCAAGCCGGAGGGCTGGGGGTGGGGCACAGATGAGAGATGGGAACCAGTGTGCCGGGCAGGGTCGAGGGCCTGGACCGAAGATGGGACCAGGGGCGCTGGGCAGGGGTGGCCGTGCAGGGTGTTTGCCCCGAAGCAGGGCCCACCCCACCCTAACTCTGGCCTCGCCTCCTCCGCAGCCGCCTTCACCATGATCGGCACCTCCACGCACCTGTCAGACCAGTGCTCGCAGTTCGCCATCCCGTCCTTCTGCCACTTCGTGTTCCCGCTGTGCGACGCGCGATCCCGAGCGCCCAAGCCGCGCGAACTGTGCCGGGACGAGTGCGAGGTGCTGGAGAGCGACCTGTGCCGCCAGGAGTACACGATCGCGCGCTCCAACCCGCTCATCCTCATGCGGCTGCAGCTGCCCAAGTGCGAGGCGCTGCCCATGCCCGAGAGCCCCGACGCCGCCAACTGCATGCGCATTGGCATCCCAGCCGAGAGGCTGGGCCGCTGTGAGTCCCTACTCGTCCTCCCCCAGGACCTGGGTCCTGCCTCTTAGAACCTGGGGACCCAATTCCAGCCGTCCAGGAAAGTCCCACAAACCCACCCCATTCCGGTAGGGCAGCCCCGGGGTGCGGACTCCCTATCATCTAGTTGCCGGCGCACAGCCCTCCTGACGCTGCCTGTCTGTGGATCCCCAATAAGTCACTCTACCCCAGTGAGCCGCACACTGAGCTTCTCCAAGACGGGAGGACTCTGGGCCTACCTCCAAGAAAGGAGCTTAGGGGAAAACAGAGCCCCCTTTCAAGCCTTCCCTGTGGTGCACAAGCATCTCTCAGCAGCTGACTGAGGATGGTGGTGCTCCTTGAGAGGAGCCGACCCAGAAAAGAGGTCGACTTCCTCCCAGACTTGGGAAATACTCACTTCCTTGGTGAGGCCGGAGTTCCCTAGAGCAGCAGGGCTCCTCACCAGGGTGGCCAGAGCCTGGTCTCCAGACCCACTGCACCATCCAAAGCCTGGCAACTCAGCTGACATCATGAACCTCCTGGCAAGTTGCTTAAATATCAGTTTCCTCATATTACACCATGATAATAACTACTAACCTCAGGAGCTGGAATGAAGATGAAATGAGTTAATATTTAGAAAGTTCTTAACACAGTGCCTGCACACAACAAGCACAGTGTAACTGGTTTTCAACAAACACACATCCCAGGTGTGACTCAAAGAGACCTGGGTCTCCCCTGGGAGTGGAGTGGGCTCCCAGGGGGGCTGGGGCTCTGCTCACAGCAGGCTGAGCCCCGTCCTCACTGAGTTTGGGGGCCAGGTCTGGAAGTTTCTCATCCCTCCTGTATAGTTTGGTTTTGTTTCTAATGCAAGTGAAGGTGAGGTTAGGGTTGACATCGTCATTGTTGGGGGGGGGGGTGCCTGCTATTTCAGGGTCATAAACTTCTGATCAGGTTCTTCCCCACATATGTCCCTGGTGCATCCATCCATTTAATTTGTGGGCTTGAGGACTTCTTTTCTTGGAAGTTACCTCCAATCCCTTGGTCTTTTGGAAATTCCGATTTGGCGAGGTGGTTTGGTTTTTCCTTTTTGGAATAGTTGAAGACGGGTGCTCCCTGGACCCACAGAGGAGGGCTGCTTCCTCTTAACTTTCGGGCCTCCTGACAAACCTTCTCTCTCAGATCATCAGTGCTACAATGGCTCAGGCACGGATTACAGAGGGACGGCGAGCACCACCAAGTCGGGGCACCAGTGCCAGCCGTGGGCCCTGCAGCACCCCCACAGCCACCAGCTGACAAGCACCGACTTCCCGGAGCTCGGAGGGGGGCATGCCTACTGCCGGAACCCTGGAGGGCAGATGGAAGGCCCCTGGTGCTTCACGCAGAATAAAAACGTACGCATGGAACTGTGTGACGTACCCTCTTGTAGTATGTATTCTCTCTTTTTTTTAAAATGTTGACTGGGGGGTGTACTTTGTGATGACATGGTACCAGGAGGCTGGTAGCTCTGGGATCCCCCACCCATCGTGTTTCACCACCATGATTATTTGTTTTATGTAAAGTCGTGGCTGGTTATAAAAGTAATACCTGGTCATTACAGGCCTTTTTAAATTATAGAAGGGAAAAAAAAAAAAAAAACTAAAGAAGAATGTGCAAATCACCTCTAGTTTCACCACTCCGCAGAGACTGCTGTTTACATTTGGGGGCCCTTCTGTCATTCCATGTGTGGTCTTGGGATATTCAGTTTGGCATCTTGTTTCTCAATGAACACTGTCAAGCATTTCCCACTATTAGTGAAAATGCTTCCCATTGCAATTACAACCAGCTTCTGAGACCAGCATCTGTGGTTGGGGTGCAGCCCTCCTGTTCCTCCTCCCTCACCTCCCACTCTGCTCAACTGTTACAAGTAGACTTAGCAGAGTGAGGAGAAAATAGAACTTAAATCTCTTAATTGTTTTCCCTGAAGTTTCTCTCTTAAATTATAACTAGAAGAAAAGTGTGTAGTTCATGGTTGCAAATTTTATAGACGTCGTTATCTCTGGGCTTTCCAGGTGGTTCAGTGGTACAGAATCCGCCTGCCAACTCAGGAGCCACAGGGGATGTGGGTTCAGTTTCTGGGTTGGGAAGATCCCCTGGAGAAGGAAATAGCAACCCACTCCAGCATTCTTGCCTGGAGAATCCCATGGACAGAGGAGCCTGGGGGGCCACAGTCTCAAAGAGTTGGACATGACTGAAGTGACTTAGCATACTTGCAAGATGTTTTTACAGTGAGCAGTTATTATTTTTGTAATTAAAATTTAATCAAGAGATAAAGAAATATGTATGTTCTTTCCTCTGGCAATGCCACAGGAATTTTACTTTGCAGAAATATTTGCACTTAAACGGGCAGAAATGCAAGGGTATTTGTTGCAGAATCACTTCTGAGAGCTAAATAAACAGGCAGTTGTTTACCAACAGGGGATGAGGCAGCAGTTCATCTGTGCCGCGGGACAATGTGCAGTTCTTGATGAATGGCTGGCACTGTGTGTTCTTCAAGAAACATAGTCTAGTATATTGTGTTGTTGTTGCTTAGTTGCTAATTTGCATCCAACTCTTTCGTGACCCCAGGACTGTAGCCCGCCAGGTTCCTCTGTCCATGATATTTCCCAGGCAAAAATACTGGAATGGACTGCCATTTCCTCCTCCAGGGGATCTTCCCAACCCAGGGAACGAACTTGCATCTCCTGCATTGGCAGGCAGATTCTTTACCACTGAGCCACCAGGGAAGCCCTTCTGGTCTAGTATATTATTCTGCCACAAAACCAGGAGCAGGAAAATATGGATGATATGATTCTATTTTAAATGAGTTCTATTTAAATTCTATTCTTAAAAACTGTACGAGCTGCTTTTTCTATGTCAAATTAGTTGAATATTGGTTATTTCATGTTCAACTTAAATATATACATCAAAAAATAAGTGAATACCAACCTGTTAGCAATGGTATGAAGTGAAAAGTGTGCATGCTCAGTTGTGTCTGACGTGACCCAGTGGACTGTAGTACCAGGCTCCTCTGCCCATGGAATTGCCCAGTCAAGAATATTAGAGTGGATTGCCATTTCCAAATTACCTATTAAGAATATTCAGTTTCCTCTAATACTATAATTATTAATAAGCATGTATTCTGTTAATGACTTTTAAAAGATAATGATAAAATAAATGGATATACGAAACTATGGATTGTGCTCACATCTCATCTTGGCTTGAGGATCATGAAATTTCCCTCCTAGCCCTTATTTAGGAAAAATGACCCAGAATCTCCACTGCCCCTGAGGCTTTGAGAACATCTGCCTCCAGAGTGGGGGACCAGGAGGGTTTTGTGGGTGGATGTATTTGATTTTTATCTTCTTTTGGAGACAAGGCAACAAGACTGGGTTTGGGACAGTGCTGGTGATAGTGGTGATTTTTAGAACTGAGTTAGCTCTTTAAGGGACCATGTGGACCAGAAACCACTTGTTTGCTTTCTGATGGAAAGCTCATTACCACTGGTTATAGGGAAGCCCAAGTTCCCGTGTAATTATTCACAAGGTTAAGATGAAACCTGCTGGGGGCATTCAGGGGCGGGGCTTTGGAAAACATGCTTCCGCATCACAGAGAAGAAGCCTTAACTCTCCCTCAGAGGGCAGCACTGAGGTGCTTCAGCCTTGCGGCCCAATGCCCTCTGTGCTTTCTGTGAACCCTGTAGGGGTAGACTGTGCGTTGCTCTTCACCATAGAGGGGGAAAGAGAGAGAGAGGGAAAAAAAGAGAGAGAGGGGGAAAAAAAGAGAGAGAGTAAAAAAAAGAAAGAAAAACGTCCTGAAGCCTCAGTGTTTGTACATCTTACCCATTGTTTTTCAAGAGTTTGTATACCCCTGCTGCATATTGTTGGGTTAAACCCGTTGGCTGCCAGTCCTCTTTTAAATCATGTGCATTTTTAATGATTGCCTTTTAAGAATATACGTTCATTGTATAAACATGAGGAAAACCCTAAAATGTTGAATGAAGTCAAGGATCATGTCTAGTCCCAATATCCAGTTCCTTTCACTGAGGATCAGCATGACACTTATGTTTCATCAAGTTTAGTCAACTCATCAAGTTTAGTCAACACGAAAAGGTCAGAGCATCCATGTCCAACAGGATTCAGGTTAGGAAGCAACGTGTTGGTGGTGACTGCTACTGTAAGACCTTTAGAGTCCGTTGTTTGTGCTCTGTGTTCTGAATTGCTCCCCTGGCAGGGAGTTCTAGGTCATGCCTCACATGGTGTGCATTCGGGGGTACACAATGTTTTTTGAGGTTTGGGTTGTAATTTTGTCCCTTCATGCAGCTTACATAACTATCTGCTAGTGCTTAAATATTTTAGTTGGAGGTGGGAGTGGGCTGGTGGAGAACTCTGAGTTGAAAAGGGCGGGTATTTTCAGAAAAACCATGGATGCCTTGCTGTTCACAGGTCCCCAGGACAGCAGCAGGATGGGAATTCTGTACATCTTGGTTCCAAGCATCGCCATTCCCCTTGTCATCGCGTGCCTTTTCTTCCTGGTCTGCATGTGCCGGAATAAACAGAAGGCTTCTGCCTCTACACCACAGCGGCGGCAGCTGATGGCCTCGCCCAGCCAGGATGTGGAAATGCCTCTTATCAACCAGCACAAGCAGGTCTCTGTGCCAGTATTTGTTTAAAGAGGCTGCTCCCCCAGGCTTAACCTCTACCTGGAGATTGGTTACCCCCAGTACTCACTTTCTTAATTTGCTTGATTCACAACACATGATTCTTTTAAACTGGCCTTCTTTTTGTCCTTTCTTCTCTAAAATATCCTGGGACATTTGCTTCCTTAGGAAATATATGGCAGGTGAGTTTGGAATTCACTGTTTTGCCTCGACAGAGACCCACGCTATTATCACGGGCTGGGAATAGGCTTTCCTCATTCTGCAGTGCTTCAGCTGCCCCCTCAGGAGGACACACAAAATAGGGGCTCAGATTGCCCCCACAACTCGAGGGTCGAATATGGCATTTTTAAGGAATGAGGGCCTGTTTTCTGGTCAGTTTGGGGTTGGGCTGACTTTGTTTTGTTTTTCAGGGAAGGACAGAGCAACAGTCCTGTAGAGGTGGTAGTAGGGACAGGTCACCCCTAACCTGGCTCCTAGGATGGTGAGAACGAACTGAAATGTGTAGCACAGGAGAAGGTTTCCCCAAGCTCGCCCAGCCTCAGTGAAGGGGCATTTACATTATTTGCAAGTTTTGGGGAAAAATCATTTCAATCTGGGCTTTGAAGTGGAGGAGGCTGGACTTATTCAGTTCTGTAGCCAGGCATCACTGAATTTTTGCAGGGGGTGGCAGGGTGGAAGGGGGTTTAGCAGGTGAGGACACAGATTTCCCTGGGTTCAGACAGCCTCTGAGGACAGGGCTGGGCACACAGAAGGGGCAGGAAGTTGTAGAAGCTGAGAGATGCAAGACTTGAATCAATTTCACCAGTGTGGTGCCTCTGTCACGTGGCATCTAATGAAGAGTCTAGTCAAGAGGAAGCAGCAAGACAGGCCCTTTGAGGTGCATCTGGAGAGCAGCTGACCTGAACTCTAAAAATGACTCAGATCGTGGGAAGCACACCTCAGGGTTCAAGACAAATAGACATCAGGGCCTTGCTGATGAGCAGAAGCGGCTGGGCCTGTTGGTGGGCACATAGCAGGGAGCAGCAGCCAAGGCCCTCAGTGGGGGACACAGCTGGGAGGGTGTCCTGGGACAGCTGGAGCTCAGCGTGCACACACCCACCCACACCCACACACTTTGTGATGCTTTCTTGGGGTGGTGGCATTGTTTGCAGCCTGGTTGGGACCATTTGAAGGTTTCAGGCAGTCCCATGGCATTGAAGCACATTTAAGAGCAGAGAGCAGTGTGTGATGCAGGCTGAAACTGAACCTGGTGGGCTAGGGAGTGGCTCTAGGAGCCCCCACCTGACCCCTTCTCCAGCTGTCTGGCTCTGCCTTCTGGTGTCTTGGTGGCAGAAATGTTTCACTGGGGCTTTTCTTCTTGGCAGGCCAAACTCAAGGAGATCAGCTTGTCCACCGTGAGGTTCATGGAGGAGCTTGGGGAGGGCCGGTTCGGGAAGGTCTACAAAGGCCATCTGTTTGGCCCGGCGCCGGGTGAGCAGACCCAGGCCGTGGCCATCAAGACACTGAAGGACAAAGCGGAGGGTCCGCTCCGGGAAGAGTTCCGGCACGAGGCCCTGCTGCGGGCGCGGCTGCAGCACCCCAACATCGTCTGCCTGCTGGGGGTGGTGACCAAGGACCAACCCCTGAGCATGATCTTCAGCTATTGCCCACACGGTGACCTGCACGAGTTCCTGGTCATGCGCTCACCGCATTCGGACGTGGGCAGCACAGACGACGACCGCACAGTGAAGTCCGCCCTGGAGCCCCCAGACTTTGTGCATGTAGTGGCGCAGATTGCCGCGGGCATGGAGTACCTGTCCAGCCACCACGTGGTCCACAAAGACCTGGCCACCCGCAACGTCCTGGTGTATGACAAGCTGACCGTGAAGATCTCGGACTTGGGGCTCTTCCGCGAAGTGTACTCGGCAGACTACTACAAGCTGACAGGCAGTGCGCTGCTCCCCATCCGCTGGATGTCCCCCGAGGCCATCATGTACGGCAAGTTTTCAGTGGACTCGGACATCTGGTCCTACGGTGTGGTCCTGTGGGAGGTGTTCAGCTACGGCCTGCAGCCCTACTGCGGCCACTCCAACCAGGACGTGGTGGAGATGGTCCGGAGCCGGCAGGTGCTGCCCTGCCCAGACGACTGCCCCGCCTGGGTGTATGCGCTGATGATCGAGTGCTGGCACGAGTTCCCCAGCCGCCGGCCCCGCTTCAAGGACATCCACAGCCGGCTGCGCGCCTGGGGCAACCTGTCCACCTACAACAGTTCGGCCCAGACCTCGGGCGCCAGCAACGCCACGCAGACCAGCTCGCTGAGCACCAGCCCGGTCAGCAACGTCAGCAACGCCCGCTACGGGGGACCCAAGCAGAAGGCCCAGCCCTTCCCGCAGCCCCAATTCATCCCCATGAAGGGCCAGATCAGACCCATGGTGCCCCCTCCCCAGCTCTACATCCCGGTCAACGGGTACCAGCCGGTGCCGGCCTATGGGGCCTACCTGCCCAACTTTTACCCAGTCCAGATCCCAATGCAGATGGCCCCGCAGCAGGTGCCTGCCCAGATGGTCCCCAAGCCCGGCTCCCATCACAGCGGCAGCGGATCCACCAGCACGGGGTACGTCACCACCGCGCCTTCCAATACATCGGTGGCGGACAGGGCAGCCCTGCTTTCGGAGGGCACTGAGGATGCGCAGAATGTCCCGGAAGACGTGGCCCAGAGCCCCGTGCAGGAAGCGGAGGAGGAGGAGGACGGCTCAGTCCCTGAGACCGAGCTGCTGGGAGACAACGACACTCTGCAGATGGGCGAGGCCGAGGTCCAGCTGGAAGCCTGAGGGCCATGGGGCCGTCGGGCACTGAGTGGACGGACACGGGCCTCGGGTGGAGGGCAGCCCGGGAACCGCTGAGCTGGAGTGCAGCCTCCCCATGCCAGGTCCTCCTCTGCAGTCCTCTTGTGCACAGAGCCGCGCTGTGCCCACCTGTTTGGTTGGAGGGTCTTTTGGCCAATGGCTCCTGACCAGGCGAGGGTAGTAACCCCGCAGGACACATGGTGACTCCCAGTGCCACCTACATTTCCCCAGAGGTCGACATCAGTGAGCAGTGCTTGTGCTTTGAAGGAAATTAGGTACCATCTTCTCTCCATATTGCCTATGGATTATGTCCAAACATTGGGAAAAAGCGGCCTGCAACAAGTTAGGACCTTGGGATTTGTGATGCCCAGTGGCTGGGCTGCAGGCTGAGGATGGAGGAGGCTGCTTTTCTCTCTGCTGCCCCTCACCTGCCAGTAACAGTCTCCCCTCACCCACCAAAGATGAATGAGAACAAGAAGTGGCCACCTGTCAGGGTCTGATGAGGAAGGGGCTCCTGGAATGGGAGTTCTGTATTAAAACGTTATGTGCCTTAAAAGAAACCCACATGATTTTGTATTCTTGTGAAATAATTTTTTAATTATCCTGCATGTGTATTTTGCCCAGTTTTCTGGAATTCAAGGGAAAGTGTTTTGGGGCCTTGGAATGTTACAAAGGAGGCAACATTGTACAGAGCACATTGTTATTTTTTTTTTAGAATCCTGTACAGACCTTAAATGTAATTTATATGGTTTTTGTATGCCGTTTTCATTGAAGTATTTTGAGCTTAAAATAATGACTTCGTAATTTAACTGTTTAAGTTACCCACGTTGGGATACCACCTGATTGTATTCTGGTTTGCTTGTGTTTGTACCATATGTAAGCGAGGTCCGTTCATTTCAGAGCTCCTGTGACAGAAGGCCCACAAGTACACTGCATCTGACACGCGGGATAGAGTTCACTTGTAACTCCCACACCTGGTGTACCCAATAAAGCGAAAGAGAAGGTTCAGTCGGCTCTGCAGGTCATGAGGATGTGAGGCAGTGGGGGTTGCTGGATGATGGAGACGCCGAATGGTGATGATTTGGGCCGCGGTTGGGGCTTGTCCAGGAGCAGCAACTTCATCTGAACGTGGATATATTATACGTTGGCAGACAAATGATGGGAACAGGTTGCATTGCTTTTCTTGGTAAAGTCTGTAGCAGGGATTAACTGCAGATGAGGTGAAGATGATTTGGGGTTTTAAACCTCTCTCCTCCTGAGGTCCCAAAGCCCCTGCCATTTTTAGACCTGGAGTCTGGCGCTTCCCCAGGCCTGGAGCAGGGCTGGAGGGAGAGACAGTGAAGGAGACTAGGCCTCCTTCACCACCTGCCCGAAGCTGCCTGCATTCCATCTTAGGTCAGCAGCGCAGCCAGCCGAGTTTCGGTATACCTGGACCAGGGTACACCTGTGGGGTCAGTGGCTCCAGGGCTTCCAGTCAGGGGACGGGTTGGATGAGGCCTGGCGATGCTTCTGCTGTCCAGCTAATGGCCCCTGCTGCCCCTCTCCCCTAGGTAAGTCCCTTTTACCTTGGCATGGCCTGGGTGATTTTCCATGTTTAATGGAGTGGGTCCACAACCCTGGGTTAAGCAAGGCTCAGCTAGGAATTCACTTCACATCCATAAGCAGTGGGCCTTTATCATACATCAGAACATCCGATGGAGCTTGTTACAAAACAAGCACTGCCCTACTTGCTCCCAGGCAAGTCTGGGTGGGGCCAAGAAAGTGCATTTCTAACAAGGGTCCAAAGGGTCCTGATGCTGAAAGCCTCTTAAGTACAGCACCCTGGGTCTCCCTGGCTCTCTGGCACCTCAGGCCATCGTGTACACCCCTTGCTCCTCTGTTAGCATGATGCTGCTGAGGGATATAGCCATGCACACAAACAAATAACATGTCTGAGTGTACATCCTGTGAATGTCTGGGAGCCCCCTGGAGCCTCTCTCCTGGCCAGTGTGGTCTGGATTGCATATTAAAAGAACTCAGGGCAACAGGGGGCTACTTCTCATTTCCACTGATCTGAAAGAGGAACTTCAGTTTATCTCTAATTTGGTATACCTGATGGTTTAACTGTTCTGTTGAGACCTAAGAATGAAAAATGGGAAATAGCCCTTTGGCTGCCCTGTCCACAGACCTAGCCAGGGAGGCAAGCGGCTGCTTCAGTTTCCCGTCACTCAGCACCCAGACGTAAAGGTGGTCCTCGGGGCCATGGTGGGGACCACAGAGCGAGCAGCCAGGATTCTGCAGAAAGACACTTGGAGGGGGTTTTTGGCAGAGTGGGGGAGGTTTTGATCTGGGGGATTTTTTGGCTCAAAATAAAATTTGTTTGTTACTGCATCTTTAGGAAGGTTATTGAGCTTTTATAGTTGGTGCAGTTGAACGAAAGTGACTTAATTGGGATGTTCCAGAACAGACTTTAGAGCTAAGCTGCATAATTCAGATATATGTCACTCGTACTGTCCCACCTAGCCCCACGCCTGTTTACACCCACAAGAGGGAGGTTTACACCCACAAGAGGGAGATTTCCACACCAACTGAGTAAAGTCACATAAGTGTTCAGTTCAGTTCAGTCGCTCAGTCATGTCCAACTCTTTGCGACCCCATGAATCGCAGCATGCCAGGCCTCCCTGTCCATCACCAACTCCCGGAGTTCACTCAAACTCATGTCCATCAAGTCAGTGATGCCATCCAGCCAACTCATCCTCTGTCACCCCTTCTTTTCCTGCCCCCAATCCCTCCCAGCATCAGGGTCTTTTCAAATGAGTCAACTTTTCACATGAGGTGGCCAAAGTACTGGAGTTTCAGCTTCAGCATCAGTCCTTCCAATGAACACCCAGGACTGATCTCCTTTAGGATGGACTGGTTGGATCTCCTTGCAGTCCAAGGGACTCTCAAGAGTCTTCTCCAACACCAAGCCATCAGATCAGATCAGATGCTCAGTCGTGTCCGACTCTTTGTGACCCCATGAATTGCAACACGCCAGGCCTCCCTGTCCATCACCAACTCCCGGAGTTCACTCAAACTCACGTCCATCGAGTCAGTGATGCCATCCAGCCATCTCATCCTCTGTCGTCCCCTTCTCCTCCTGCCCCCAATCCCTCCCAGCATCAGAGTCTTTTCCAATGAGTCAACTCTTCGCATGAGGTGGCCAAAGTACTGGAGTCTCAGCTTTAGCATCATTCCTTCCAAAGAAATCCCAGGGCTGATCTCCTTCAGAATGGACTGGTTGTATCTCCTTGCAGTCCAAGGGACTCTCAAGAGTCTTCTCCAACACCACAGTTCAAAAGCATCAATTCTTAGGCGCTCAAGCCATATAAAGCCACAATTACTTTGTACATGCATTTTTTTTTTTTTTTGTATACAGTACTTGTTGAAACAGTCTGTCAGAGCAATGGCTAACTTTTCTGTGCTGCCTTTAGGGTGCTTCACTCAGTGTTACAGTTATATAACTCTTGCCACTAAATCAAGACAAATCTCTTGGGTCTCTCAACAGGGAAACACTTGTTTAAAAGTGTTCGCTTTGGAAGAATTCCACCTGTCAGTTCAGTATTGATAGCTGTTTTCAGTCACTTTATGACTTTCTGATGGGAACTTTGAAAATCTTTTTTGAGATGAACTTTTCAGGAGAAGGCTTTATCAAAGTAAACTTGCGTCAGACAACTAGCTTGATACCTAGCCGCTGGAAATCAGTGTGGCCTTTCCAGGTCAGAACTGTTCCAGCCCCACCTCCTGTTTTTCCTTCATCAGTCCCTAAAGTCGTAGGAGACACTACTGCTGGAGTCTCTAGCAGTAGAGACTTGAGTGGAGACTTTAGTCCCTAAAGTAGTAGAGACTATAAGTATTTCTTGGCCTGGGACTTCATGGGTGCTCAGAAATTAGCTTTTGAAATAAGAGTAATGCTTTATTTACATGGAAGAGGCCTGACTTTAGACTACCTGACACCCTCACTGAGAAGAGCATGAGCCTGACTGTCAGATCTATTTCTTTTTCGGTTTTATTTCATTCATTTAGTTATTCAATAGAGAAAACAAATAGCTAATATTGTAACTACAGCTAGTTCCTGTAGTTTAGAGTCACAGTGGAAATTTCCTCTCCCATCCCCAGCTACCCCCCTACAAAGTAATGACTACTATTGCTTCATTGTGGATCCTGTCAGCTTTTTAATGCATATATAAGAATGTATACAATGTGGTCTTATATTTATACCATTTTTTAAACATAAGAGGTACCTTCTCTACAAATGGTTTTCTGTTTACTTTTTTCACATAACTGCATCTTGGGGGTCTTGGCTTGTCAGTGGATGGTGGCTGGTCTGCTGGAGGAGTTCCTAGCAGTTGTCCTGCCCTGAGGCCCTAAGGGCAGGGGTTGTAAGGAGGCAGATGTCACTGCAGTGCCCCACCCCCCACGACCCCCACGCGCGCGCACACACACACACACACACACAGGCTTTGGAGTGCCTTGTGGGTGGAGCGAACGGAGAAGGACTGTGACGGACACACTTGGCTCAGCTCTAATGTGTGTTTTTTTAAAAAGACAGGAGAAGTTAACATTTTTAATTCAGTAGTATTGTTTTTTTCACTAATTTGTTCTGTTTATTCTTTTTCCCAGTCTGAAGTGCTGAGGTTTTAGTGAAAAATGTTGCCCAGACATAGAGACAGACTCAAAACCATCTTTTGTGCTTTGGAAGGCCTCAGGGAAGTATGCCAGTACCAAGGGAGGGATGGGGCCAATGACCACTTTTTTGGAACTCTAGAAGGGAAGTACAACACTCCCTCAACCTCACTGTTCCAAGATGGCAACTGCCACACACACACACACACACACACACACACACACACACACACACATCCCTGCTCAGGATGGCAACAATACTCCCCTCCATAAAAATGAAAACTGCCCACCCCAGGATAACAGCACACCCCTCCCACCGCCCCCCCCACCCCCAGGTCATGACTGCATCCACTAGATGGCTAAGTTGAGGTGATATTAATGGTATTTCTCAGATCTAGATGGAAAGTGGGGAGACAGTGTCCAAACAGGTAAAAGAGAATTCAGGTGAGAGGCAGCCACACCCTCCCTGTGCTCCTGCCGCCCCCATTCATGTTTAACAGTTTCAAAGAATCATCTTATCAGATTGTTTTTTTTTTTTGCTGAATTTTATATTTTGCTTGTCTCCTCACCATGGGGTCTTACCGAAAAACTACACTAAAGCCATCTCTTTGAGGGAAAACTAAACTAATAAGAATGTGGAATTGTGGAATTTTGTTAAGGAAATTCACCATTACTTTGAAATATGTGGGCCCATGAAGTGTAGCCTGCTAGGCTACTCTGTCCATTGAATTTTCCAGGCAAGAATACTGGAGTGGGTTGCCTCCAGGGGGATCTTTCCAACCCAGGGATCGAACCCGAGTCTCTTGCATTTCCTGCATTGGCAGGCAGATTCTTTACCACTAGTGCCACCTGGGAAACCCTTGAAATACACAGAATAATCCAAATTAGGCTACAGGAGCCCAAGGAAAAGACTGAAGAGACTAACAGGCAGATTGCCTGCAAGGTGGTTTTCATGTTCAAGAAGCATCCTCCTGCTAGATGACTTCCAGTCTCAATTTGCTACACAGCTTTTCCCACAAATAATGCAAAGGTGTACTTCAGCCATGGCACAAAGGTAGACATTAGCTGGTGTTTGAATGACTTACAGGATGGGGGATGGGAATAGCTGGAATTTCCAACCTGTAGATGGACCACCTGAAGGGCCAGCTACGGATGCTTCCACATCTGGCCATTATCTTGTTTCCAGACTCTTATATGCTGCACCCTCATGCTCCTAACCTGGGAAGATAGAGATCTTGAAATTTACTTTCATGAAATTCACTCATCCAAAGTATACAATTCAGTGATTTGTAGTAAATGTGTAAATATTGCAGCCTTCACCCCAATCTAATCTTAGAACATTTTCATCACTTCCTCAGCCCCAGGCAATCTGGTCTGTTTTCTGTCTGAATGGATTTGCCTTTTCTGGACATTTCTTACAAGTGGAATTAAACAATATGTAGCATTTTGTTTCTGGCTTCTTTCACTTAGCAGAATGTTTTCAAGGTTCAACCAAGTTACATATGCATCAAAGCTCATTTTATTGCTGAATAGTATTCCATGGTATGTTTTGTTTATCCACTCATCCACTGATGGATATTTGGATTTTTTTAGTTTGGGGCTGTTATGAATAATGCTGCTATGAACATTGTGTATGTTTATGTGTGGACATATGTTGTTTTTTCATTTCTCTTGGGTAGACTCCTAGCAGTGGAATTGCTGAGTCATATGGAAAAGTCATTGATGTTTAAAGAAATTTCCAAACTGGTTTACACTCCCTCCTGCAATGAGTGAGGACTCCAGTTTCTCTACATACTCTCCAACATTTGTTATCATTGATTTGTTTTCATTAGAGCCATCCACTTTTAAGACTATCAGAAGAAAGCATTACTTACACGAAAAGATCAAGCTTGCAGACAAGTTCTGTGAGTTGTTCATCAAATCTCAACAAATGCCCTTCACTTCATTGTTCTTATAGTCATTCAACAAGTATTTCTTGAACATGTACTGTCAGCTGAATTCAGCACTGAATAAGATAGGAAACACTATCCCCACTTTTTCAGGAGAAAGTTTATTAAACAAGAAAAACTGTAATAACAGGCAAAGTATTCCTTGGGTAGCAGTATTTGTTGTGCAATGATGAAGGAGGGCATGGCAACCCACTCCCTTATTCTTGCCTAGAGAATCCCATGGACAGAGGAGCATGGCGGGTTTCAGTCCATAGTCACAAAGAGTCAGACACGATTGAAGTGACTTAGCAGGCACACTTGTACAATGCCTTGGTCACAGCCCAACTGTGTCAACTGATGAGCATCAAACAAGCCTCATTAGATTGGGTCCCAGGGTTTGCAACTGACAGTGGACAGAAATCCCTCCGTTATGGGCACACTGGCAGGGGTGCTGCCCACAGTCTTCTAGAGCTTGTGACTACAGGTGACTGGAGTGTTTCTTTGGAGACTCTGCATTTCCTGGATCTCAAAACAGGTTGGCAGGACTGTACCCTGGTGCTCAAGACTCCCTGGTCCTGCTTGTGAATGTGGATGGGAAAAAGTACAAGTTCATTTTCACTAATCTCTAACTGAAATGTAGCATTTCCTCTTATTGTAAATGTAGGGAAAAAAAACCCAAAGATATATTTGGTGTACTCATGGCTGCTCACCAGTAAAAACTGATTCCTTTCACATCACATTGCAAATGCCACATCACTACTCCAACGACACCCATTATGGAACCCTGTGGCAAAACCTTGCTACTGAGTTAATAGAAAAGCCCATATATTACAATTTTGTTTTTTTTTTTAATATTTTGATAATTTCAATATAGATGTTTTCTTTGTAATTTGATTGCCTTATTTTCTGTGTTAAAACCCTGCATTTGAAGAAGGGACGCAAGTGCAAACGTCCCTTCCGTGGTGCAGAAAGGACCCCATTTTTGTGGCTTCTCTTCTGAGACCACCCACCACGTGGACCAGTGCCCCACTCCTCCCGGGATGCACTTCTTCCCTGGAGTCAAGGGGGTCGGGTGGGGGAGGGATGCTGCCAGGAGACTGGGCCCTGGCACCCACACTCACTCACCAACACCCATCTTTCCCACCTGCAGCTGGGCCCCTCTGTCTGCTTGGTCCAGATGAGATGGAGTGGCAGGTGGACGGATGCTGTGCCACCAACCTACGTTCTCAATCTGTTTCAAAGCTGCACATCGAGAAGACAGCAATGCAGAGAAGCAGGAACAATGTCTCACTAACCCAATAGGAGCACAAACTGGTTTTACTTTTTTTTTTTCCAGAGTAAACACCAATATTATTGCTTTTTCAAGTCTACAGGTGCTCACAGGCTCCTGCCACATAGTAGCTATTCTCTCTGGGCCCACACTTCCCTGGAGGGGAAAGAGGGGACTCGGGCTCCTGCAGGCTCCATCTGCCAGGCTAGGGTCTCACCAGGGAGAACAACCTATCTTTTCCCTTTTTCTTTTCGAAAAATATTTAATTATTATCCCATAAGGGTAAAATTCTAGTTCCTTAAAACAGTTTTTTCTGTATGGATTTTCTTAGCATAAATAAATGTCACATTTCTTTCCATCAACTGAAAAAAGGAGCAGAACATATGAGAGTTAGGAATTAACTATTATTTGGGGCAAAATGAGGATTATAGCCTGGGAGGCAGCATCTCAGATAGCCCTGAGAAACTGCTCCAAATTGGTAGGGGGGAGGTCAGTGTTACATGTGATTTTAGTAAAGGGGGATACATGCAGTGAGCACAGAGTTTGGCAGAGGCTTGCTGCTTGTCAGGAAGGGCAGATGTCACCATTAATGATTTTAGTGCTTTTCTAGATACAAGGTGATGCAAGAACTGTACCATAAAACTGCTCATAAAGTCTCCTGAAAACATCTATTGAAAGACCTGTTCTTCCATTTTTTCCCCAGAGCACAGACTGCTTCATTCCTGATCTCCACTCTGAATTCCTTTTAGGGAATGATAAAGTTTAGCAGCTCCAGTGCTCATGATTTAACCCTTGTCAAGGTAGATGGCAAACACCAATTTATACTTGGTGTTCCCCACAAAACACAATCTACCATGTTCACTTTATCCGAGGTACAGTAATCTTATAAGAGCTGGATTGGTTATGTAAGTCCTATAAATATGCACATTCACTGCACAGGTTGTGTTTTCCTAGTGTATTTTATTAACTTGATTAAACCTTGGGGCATTTTTTGCTGAAATAACCTCGCATAAAAACCTGATATGTGCAAGAAAACTAGAGTGCTTATTAGAGAAGCTCTGCCTTTGCTATACTGCAATTAACACAATTATTTAGAATAGCAGTTATGGATTTAATTGTGGGCAAAACGCTCTGTTCCAAATGCAAGCATGCAAAGTTACTGTTTGAGCCACAGAAATCACAAGGAGATACTTACTCTCCAAACTGATCCAAGGCAAGATCATTGGATTAATTTATTGACAAATGCTGGTGGAAGCCTGCGGTGTGCCTGCTGCAGAGAACCCAGTATACAAACCCGGCAACAAAGTACATTCTCTAATGTCTGCGATGCTCGGATCTCTGATGAAAACACAGCAGGGTGAAGGTTCCTCCGCAGGAGTGGGCAGTTAAGTGATCTGGTCTTTACTCACAAATTGTGCCTCTAAAAAAAATA
Organism: Bubalus kerabau; assembly: GCF_029407905.1. Lineage (NCBI taxonomy): Eukaryota > Metazoa > Chordata > Mammalia > Artiodactyla > Bovidae > Bubalus > Bubalus kerabau. The sequence continues at coordinate 153,516,995 of NC_073627.1, forward strand.
CTGTGACCAAGAATCATCTAAAAATGTTTGTCTTCAGAGTTCCTTTTGTTGTAGCCAGTGATGGCTTTTTTACTAACTAGAAACAAAACCATACCAGCAGAGCCACATACAGTCCCCTTATGCAAGAGAAAATAACAGAACTTGGAGAAATCCTGTCTCACTATTAAAAATTGCATCCCTATAAACAGTGTGAATTTCCAGTTCACAAGGTTAGGATCTCAGGATCATAGAGAGTGGGAGAAAGAAACTGGTGGTGAGTCTTTTGATTTTTATGGGGACAAGAAGGCCACAGTCCCCACACGATTAGCTAGGAACGTGATTAGTGCAGGAATCTTATGACCTTGAAGCAGAGCTATAACACTCCCACCCCCACCACTGCCGCCGGCCAGGGCAGCAGAGCTGGGAGCAGGTTCCAGCCTGTGGGAACACCCAGCCTCTCTCAGACCTCAGCCCCACAAACAGAAGTGGTGCAACTCTAATAAGTGCCACTAGAGGCCACTAGACAATGAATTCTAATTAGTTAATCCATTGAGATCTTTATATAGGTCTCTCTTTTTCTAATTTTAATTCACAGAGAAAAAGGCCAGGACTGCTGTTTGATGCACCAATTTAAACAGACCGCTCAGTCGTGTCTGATTCTTTGTGACCCCATGGACTGTAGCCCAACGAACTCCTCTGTCCATGGAATTCTCCAGGCAAGAATACTGGAGTGGGTTGCCATTCCCTTCTCCAGGGTATCTTCCCAACTCAGGGATTGAACCCTGGCCTCCTGTATCGCAGGCAGATTCTTTACTGTCTGAGCCACCAGGGAAGCCCAATTTTAAAAAGCAGGGATATAAAGATAAACATAAATCAATGGAGAAAATTGTGCCCTGGTTGCCCTCATTCCAAACGTGCAAAGGTAGGATCACAAGAGGTAAAGACCCAGGGCTGGGGTTTTCTCCTGTTTTATTCACTGTTGTGTCCCTAACAGTGGGGTGGGGACTAGGTGACTTTTAGGCTTTGCTAGGCAGGATCATTAAATCTGGTGCTAGAATGGAATCGCTATAGACAATGGGGTGAAGATGACATTTCCCCTGCAATGCCCAGCATGGTCCTTGGGCATGAAGGTAAGGTAATGAAGGACTTCTATTCCCATCGTGTCAGGACAGACTGGAGTGAGGATCCAGAGTGTTAATCTCATTTCTAACCTTTACTTAGAAGTCACTTAAGGATGTGTTCCAGCAAACAGGAGGAGGAAATCAAAAGAAAAGATGATGTGGGATCCAGGAAGGTAGTAAGAAGGCCTCCTAAAATTCCTTTCCCGAGTTTCATAATTCAAAGAGGCTGCTGTCTCTTTGCATCCCTCCCTCCCTTCTTTCCCCTTCCCATTAGCTTTGAGTCTTGAAGATGGCTTGATACCACACATGGGTGTACACACACACTCACACACATGCATCTCTATTCACTTCTGGGAATGCAGTTCTTTGCTTTGTAACTGATTTTCTTTCTTAAAGTCCTCCTGGCAAATTTTTAGTGAGATTGTCCACCTCTAGACTTTTCTAGTACTAAGTTCTTTCTAAATGGAAGTATACTGGTGGTTTAGTGCCTAAGTCGTGTCTGACTCCTGTGACCCCATGAACAGTAGCCTGCCAGGCTCCTCTATCCATGGGATTCTCCAGGCAAGAAGACTGGAGTGGGTTCCCATTCCCTTCTCCAGGGTATCTCCCCAACCCAGGAATCAAACCTTCGTCTCCTGCATTGCAGGCAGATTCTTTACCAACTGAGCTACAGGGAAGCCCAGATGCAAGTGTAATGTTTCAGTAAACACTCTCATGCATTAAACTGTGACCGGCCACTGCTCCTATGTGATTGGCTGCCTCGCCGTCCCCCACAGGGCTCCTGCTGAGCTACAAGATCTGTCTGCTCTCCCGCTTTTCTCAGGGTCCACTTTTGTTTGCCTCTCCAATCTGGTCTATTCTGATATCCTTCCGCTTTCCTCTACCCCATAGTGATTATCTTCTCACAATATCTATGCCTGTGGATGGAACCCAGGGGGAACAGAGTTTCACCAAAAGCCCCTCCTCTTGACGTTCAGTGCTGCCAAGTAATAAAGCTGTCACTCACAAGGCTCTGTGGCCAGGGGTCTTGGTCAAGGTCTGTATGAATTCAAAAGCACATAAATTGAACAAAGCCTAGGATAAATGCCATGGAATTAAAGCATAGGAATTTTCAAGGTGGCCTCCCCACATCAAGGGAGAATCTCTATATTAGTTTTCATTCCAGTTAAAAAGTAGATATATATATAGTCTAAAGTCTATATTGACACTAGACATGGGGTGCTTATTGATTACTGGTGTTCCTTCAGAGGTTAACTCCTGAGTGACTTATGTTTCTAAAAGGCAGATGATCATCCAAACACAGCCAGGAGTGTCTACTCTGCTCCTCGGTCAGGGATCCTCAGCCCACTCAGTCCTCCCCACAGGAAGGTGAAGTGATTTGTCTAAGGTCAAAAAAATTGATTAAAAATAAAAAAAGATGGAGGTCACTGTGAATGCAAAATGTGCTCAGTCACTTCAGTTGTGTCCAACTCTTTGCAACCCCATGAAGAAGCTTGCCAGGCTTCTCTGTCCATGGGATTCTCCAGGCAAGAATGCTGGAGTGGGTTGCCATTGCCTTCCTCCAGAAGATCTTCCCAACCTAAGAACTGAACCTGCCTCTCCTGCATCTACCATATTGTGGACAGATTCTTTACCGCTGAGCCACTGTGGGATTTAAGGCAAAAGAACTCAGAGAGAAGATGTGGGGAATCTTTACTGTAAGATTCGTGAAAAAGTCAGGAAAGCCACAGATGTTTACACACCAAGCATGGCAGATAAATACTCAGAGCAATAAATACCAGGAATAAATAGCCATTGTGGGAAAAGTAAATGTATCTTTTAGAACCTAAAAGAGTAAGTCAAAAACATAAGCAAACACAAGGCACCTTAGGAAGACAATCCCAACTTGAGCTAACAGACTTGAAAATTTGTTCCTTATGCAGTGTGTAATCTTAGGGCACATTCCAATGATCAGTCAAGGTACTTCACAACAAAGTCAACCTGAATACAGTTCCCAAAGTAGAGACTGACAGACTCTATTCTCTGACAGTCTGATCATCATCTCAGAAAACTGAAGATGGCCATCTTCTTCTGATATCACAGACATTAAGAACTGACTTCCTTCATTTCTTCCCTGGTGAGAAAATCAGACTCACTGAGGCCTGGAATCCCACCATCCACACATCATTGATGTGTCCTGTGGGTGGAATGCCCATACCTGCCTTGTCCGTTGGCACCACCATTTCACTGTTTATTGGTATTTCCACAACATGGAAGGAATTCAGAATAGGAGTCTAGGTTAGAAATATATATTTGGGATCCAGTAACACATAGATGCACCCCAAGCTATGACACTGGAGATGTCATCAAAGGAGTGAGTGTAGAAGAAAAATACAAGAGGCTGATGTGTTGGTTAAGGGTCCCAGAGAGGAGGAGGAGTGTTATGAAAGTGGGAGAAGGATTAGAAGCAAGATCTTTTACTGAAGCCCACCCGATCTCCCCAGTTTCCCACGTGGCTCAGTGGATAAAGAATCTGCCTGCAATGCAGGAGACACAGGAGACTCGGGTTAGATCCCTGGGTTGGGAAGATCCTCTGGAGGAGGGATGGCAACCCATTCCAGTATTCTTGCCTGGAGAATCCCCATGGACAGAGGAGCCTGGCAGGCTACAGTCCATAGGGTCAAAGAGGCGAATAAGCCTGAGCGAGTGAGCATGCACAAGCACGCATGCACCAGATCTCTCACTGAGTGCAGAACATGAGGCTGCTGCCAGAGGAGGTCTCCAGGGATGCGTGGGCGGAGAGGCAGAACAAACTGGAAGGAGTAAAGGGCCAGGGGTGTGATTAATTAATCCTTTAAAAAGGACTGTTGATGGAAACAAGCTGTATGCTACTCTGATTTTCTTTTTTCTTTTAATAATCTATTTTTCCTTTCTGTATGCTTCTAAGATATTTTTCTTCTAATTGACCAATTTCCTCGGGCTAGAGCCACATGTATTGGTTTGCTATAGCTGCCAACACAAAGAACCACAGTCTGGGCTGATTTTCACCAAGAATTCCTTTCCTCACAGTTCTGGAGGCTGGAAGTCTGAGATGGTGATGGTGACAGGGTTGGTTCATTCTGAGGGATGTGAGGGAAGGGTGTGTTCCAGGCCTGTCTCCTTGGCTTGTAGGTGGCCACCTTCTCCCTGTGTGTTCACACCATCTTCCCTCTATTCATGTCTGTATCTGTGTCCAAAGATTCCTGTTTCGTGAGGACACAGTCATGCTGGCCCACCCTACTCCCTATGACCTCGTCTTAAATAATTACAAATGCCGCAAACCTATTTCCAAATAAAGTCACATTCTGAGGTCCTTGGAGATAGGACTTTAACATACAAACTTGGAGGGGACCCAATTTAGCCCATAACACTGAGCATGTGCCTTTTAAAAAGTAGGGCACATGGCAGAGTATTAATATCACTTAAGACAAATCGGTCCTGCCAGTTGCTGGTCTGACTCTTCATTCAGATGAGAGGATTTTTTTTCCTGTTTGCTGGAATAGCTCTTCTCCACATTTCCTTTTTCTTGTCAAATTACTTTCTTGTCACACGTTCCATCTCCTTGGTCCCATCGTCCAAGTCTCCTCTTTCTCCTCATGATTTCCCTCTTTGTATTTTTGCTTTATGTTCTGAGATAGTCATTCCACTCGGTCTTTTATGGAAGATCTGAACAAAAGTGTGAACACTCATGTATTGAATTTTGAAAATCGTGTCTTTACACAGTCATTTTATGCTTTTGGCGAAGCTCCTTGAGCATTCTTACCAGTGTGTGGATAACATTCTCACCCGACTCTTCCAGTTCTGTCTGCCCAAGTGGGAGGTAGCAGTTTGATGTGTTTGCTGCCTTGGTTTCTTTTCTCTCGTGACTGAGACCTTGGCAGTGAGTATTTTCCTCCTTCCCTCTTCTAGGCCTCATGACTCCAGCTCATTGGCCATCAGGAAAAGCTGCAAGAAACTCTTAAGCAACAGCAAACCTGTGTGAGGTGAAAGGCAAACAAGTTTCTCATCTCTCTGAGTGGCAGTCAACCAACTGTCACGCACAGGGATAAACCACTGAGCTCTGCTATCTTCCCAGGGGAAAGAGTAACTCTGTCCCCACAACAGAGACAGAACCAATGTGCGTCTCCAAGAGACTCCCTGCCCAGCTGGATGGGCACCCCACAGAGATCCTCTGAAACTAGGGAGCTTCTAAGAAGTGACCTGTCGCACAGTGGTTTGTGGGTCCCTGCTGGCTGATCAATCAAGGGGTGGTGAATGCTTGGTCTCTGCTCTAGTTCTCAAGGCAAGGCAAGACGCCTCTGCTCTTGGTTCTTCAGCAACCATCCCACTTTGTATTTCCTTGTGGAGACCCTGCTCCAGCCTGTGGCTTCAGATTCTACTAACTCTTTGTTCTTTTATATCCACTGTACAGGCAATTAGGAGGAAGATGTCAGATATACAAGCACAGCCTGCCAGCTTCCTATCACTCTGCCTCCACATTTTAGGGAAAAATTGTTGACAGTCTCCCTAGCATCCATTACCCACCACTCCTTCCCACTATCCCAGAGCTTCAGTGCTTCTAGGAGGGAAATCCATGTGGTTCTAGAGAAGTTGGCTCCACCGTTGGATTTAGGAGTGGAGCGAGTGACCTGGGTTAAGCAGTTATAGTGGGATTAGTTCGGGAATGGACAAATATTCTAAACTACACCAACCAGCTTGCCAGAAATCCTGGGACAAAGACTCTCCTCTCACCCTCCCCAATGAATCTGATCAAAAATATGTGGAGCCCCAGGAACTGTTGGCAAGAATTTTGAGATCATGATAGAAACCATTTTAGGTTGAATCAGCAGTATGAAAACAGAGCTGAAAGCTCCAAAGACACAAGTTCTTGATGGCATTACTAAGCTCAGATCCATATTTTAACGTCCAGACTCATATATTCTTTACTAATGAAGTGCCACTTCTGTAACACACATATGTAGGGGTAACATGTATATGTGTGGACAACATCTGAAGAAGTTTCTAGAGTACTGTCTTCCCTGTAATGCATAAAACAGAGGAATTCCATCTTTCTGTTGTGTTAATACCTCTGAGTTGCTTGTAAGGCCACATGACCAGTGGTCTTTTCCATCACTCCTGATAGAGATCTCAGAAGGAATTCAGACCCTCAGAGGGTCACACTCCTAGGCAATCCATTAGCAAATATTTAATTCCTAAGAAGCTTACTTTTATCTACAAAATGAGTCTATTTTTCTTACTACATAAGGCAGGGTAATGCAATCTTAAGGAATTGTGTCATGGATACTGTCATTCATTTATCTTTTATGCTTTCAGAACTCCCCAGCATTTCTTAACTTAGTTACGAAATGCAGCATTGCAAACTTCTTAATTGTTGCGCAGTGTACCCAGTCTTCAGAACTGACATGGGGGAATCACTGTGATCAGGTAGATGAGACATCTTGAATTAGTTCTAGCTGTATTTTCTGAAATAAGGTGTATTTAATGGCGTGCTGCATTCATGGGGTCGCAAAGAGTTGGATATGACTGAGCGACTGAACTGAACTGAAGAAATAATTACCGTTTTTCCTTTTTTTAAGCTTGGAAATGAGATATGATGACCATGGTGACAGACAGGTCTGAGTTCTCCCCCTTTGTCCCCCGCCCCGCCCACCCCCGGCCCACCATGATCCCATTTACCGGTGTATACACATCTGTACAGTACTTCCCACCTGGAGGTAGGCAGGACCTCAGGCTTGCTTTAACTGATCCAGTCTGGCCAAAGTGGTGAGATGCTGCTCTGTAATGAGGTACATTGTTCAAGACCCTGTTGCTTGCAGACTTTCTCTAGTCTCTCTCGCCATTGCTGGCTTTGAAGAAGTGATCTGCTGTGAGTCCTACAACTGCAAGGAAGCTTCCCCAAGCAAGCAACTGATGAGAATTCATCCCTGGTCACTATCCTGACTATAGCCTGTGACTCTAGGCAAAGACTCGACTCAGAGTGCCTGGACTCTTGACCCAGAAAAAACTGTGAGAGATAAATGTGTGTTGTCTTCAACCGCCATACAGTATGTTTTGTAATGTAAGAAAGTAATGCACCAACTTATAGATTCTCTCTGAAAGTCGCTTCTCTGGCTGATGCATAAGTTGGTTGGAATATTCCAACCAATTCCATTGAGTTTGTATTTCTCCAGATAAGAGGTATGAGAATGTTTATAGTAACACTCTCTCAGCTTAGGAGTGGTTCTAAAATATATAGCATTTCTACTTTTCCTGCCTGCTTTCTATATGCTCTCAAAGTCAGCACACTTGAGCCAAGCCAACAGCTGGAGAAGGGAGGGGCCAGGTCTTTCCAGATTAGTGCTGTGTCCCCAGCTTCCAGTGAGGGTCTGTCATACGACAGGCTCAATACATATTTGTTGAATAAATGAATAACAAATGAATAAATGTTTGTCATCGTATTCTTCTTACTGTTACCTCACCTCTGTCTTGGGCTCTGTGGTAAGCATTTTATCTATGTCATCTCCCTGAATCATTAAAATAGCCTTGTTAAGCAAGTCGTGCCATTTGTGTTTTACAAGTGGGGAAGCTGAGGTTCTGAGAATTTAGTGATGGCCCAAGATCAGAGGAAGACTGAAAGGCAGTGCTGGGGGCAGGTTTTCTCTACTGGAAACATATTTTAAAATGCATACACACAAAGTCAATCCTAAAGGAAATCAATCCTGAATATTCACTAGAAAGGCTGATGCTGAAGCTAAAGCTCTAATACTTTGGCCATCTGATGCAAAAACCAACTTGTTGGAAAAGACCCTGAAAGGTTCCAAGGCTGGGAAAGATTGAAGGCAGGAGGAGAAGGGGATGACAGAAGGTGAGATGGTTGGATGGCATCACCAACTCAATGGACATGAGTTTGAGCAAGCTCCGGGAAATGGTAATGGACAGGGAAGCCTGGCATGCTGCAGTCCATGGGGTCACAGAGTCTGACATGATTGAGCGAATGAACAATAATAAATACACACATCAGATCAGATCAGTCGCTCAGCTGTGTCCGACCCTTTGTGACCCCATGAATCGCAGCATGCCAGGCCTCCCTGTCCATCACCAACTCCTGGATTTCACTGAGACTCACGTCCATCGAGTCAGTGATGCCATCCAGCCATCTCATCCTCTGTCGTCCCCTTCTCCTCCTGCCCCCAATCCCTCCCAGCATCAGAGTCTTCTCCAATGAGTCAACTCTTCCCATGAGGTGGCCGAAGTACTGGAGTTTCAGCTTTAGCATCATTCCTTCCAAAGAAATCCCAGGGCTGATCTCCTTCAGAATGGACTGGTTGGATCTCCTTGCAGTCCAAGGGACTCTCAAGAGTCTTCTCCAACACCACAGGTCAAAAGCATCAATTCTTCGGCATTCAGACTTCTTCACAGTCCAACTCTCACATCCATACATGACCACTGGAAAAACCATAGCCTTGACTAGACGAACCTTTGTTGGCAAAGTAATGTCTCTGCTTTTGAACATGCTATCTAGGTTGGTCATAACTTTCCTTCCAAGGAGTAAGTGTCTTTTAATTTCATGGCTGCAGTCACCATCTGCAGTGATTTTGGAGCCCAGAAAAATAAAGTCTGACACTGTTTCCACTGTTTCCCCATCTATTTCCCATGAAGTGATGGGACCAGATGCCATGATCTTCGTTTTCTGAATGTTGAGCTTTAAGCCAACTTTTCCACTCTCCACTTTCATTTTCATCAAGAGGCTTTTTAGTTCCTCTTCACTTTCTGCCATAAGGGTGGTGTCATCTGCATATCTGAGGTTATTGGTATTTCTCCCGGCAATCTTGATTCCAGCTTGTGCTTCTTCCAGTCCAGCGTTTCTCATGATGTACTCTGCATATAAGTTAAATAAACAGGGTGACAATATACAGCCTTGATGAACTCCTTTTCCTATTTGGAACCAGTCTGTTGTTCCATGTCCAGTTCTAACTGTTGCTTCCTGACCTGCATACAAATTTCTCAAGAGGCAGATCAGGTGTTCTGGTATCTATTTATCATCTATATAAATATTTAGTAAAACGACTGAAGTTTTCTTCTATCTATACTAATCACTTCCCTCTACAGGAATTTCAGTTTACGGAACTTAGGGAGACCTGAGGTCCCTTTGCATTTCCTGCTTCCCCTAAACCCCTGCACCTCCCTCCGTGGGCTGTAGGTGGCACTTGAGTTCTTATCAACTGGTTTTCCTTTGCTTCTTCGAAATGTCTGTATTTACTCCTGGCATCCTGGGCTCTTTGGAGAGCTTATTTTCTCACACTTAATACAGATGGGTGGTCTCATTATGGCCGATTCTTCATCTGTGAATTATTTAGTGTAAAGTGAAGTGCTCACACATGCTTAATTTCTAATAGCAATTTAGAAACCTTTGTGCCAACCACTAGGAGAGAAATAGGAGACACTGAAAGACTTTTTACAAATCTGAGATTTTCCTGGTGAATGAAGGTAACCAGGGATGGGATTTCGCATTACGGAGTGCTTACTCTGTGACTTTAAATGACTTAGTTTGCCTCATTAATCCCATAACATCCTTATGAGGGAGGTACTTTTATGATGACTCTCACAAAGAAGGGGTAACAGATGCAGAGAGTAAAAATATTCTAAAGAAAGGGAAGGATTGGGGGTAGATTAACACCAGAGGCTGCTCCCACCAGAGTCCTAGACTAGCCTTGTCCCCTACATAAGCTTAGGAAGAAGAGAAGGGGCAGAGATCTTTGGAGAACTTTTGTTGTTACAGCTTGTTCTTTTATACAAAGGTCAACAAGAGTGAACCACAAAGCAACAGTCTTGTCTTGTGCTTATTCGCTCAGTCGTGTACAACTCTTTGTGACCCCACGGACTGTTGCCAGCCAGGCTCCTCTGTCCATAGGGATTCTCCAGGCAAGAATACTGGAGGGGGTTACCATGCCCTCCTCCAGGGGATCTTTCTGACCCAGGGATCAAACCCAGGTGTTCTGTATTGCAGGCAGATTCTTTACCATCTGAGCCACCAGGGAAGCCCACAAGGCAATAGAGATGAACTCAAAGCTCACTTTGGACAGCACGATCTAAGGAACCATGTGACCTGTGACCTCTGTGACACAGATGTCCACCCTGTGGTCAGATCTCCCCCTACTGTGGAAGGAAAATGGGTGGGGAGCAGTAGTGGGACACCCCAGAGGTGGATGCTGGTGCCTTTGGGGGACTACCTGGTCAGTTAGATGGATGTGAGGCAGTTAGGTGGTAGAGGGTGTCATGGGGGTTCCTGCAGTCATAAATAATTTCTATGCCATTTTAAAGAACTAACCCTAGAAATATTAGATGAATTGGGATCCAACTTAAGCCAATAGGATTTGAAATGTAAGTTTCTATAGTTTACACCAATCTAGACAAAATAGATCCGAACTCTAGTTTCTGTAGAGTTCCCAGCAAGGGGCAATTAGTAGGAGGAAAAGCCAAAGATAGACCTTTCTTACAAAGCTAAAGAGAGAGTGACTGCCTTTCCTAATGCGTCCAACTCAGTAAGTTTTTTGGGCTGCCGGGAAGGCTAAAGCCAGCCACTCCCTCTTCTGGCATCACATAACTACAATTAGTCAGTTCTAGGACATTTAGAAATTTACCAGGAGATGGAATCTCTTTTTCATTAAATCCATATGCTTGCCAGAGCGAGCAGAGGTCATAATAAAATGATGAGACAAACAGTACAAATCGAATTACACTTTAATTTTAGTTGTAATAAAACAAGTTGTCCTTCGGATTGGGGAAGAAGAACCTTAGAATTAACTTGTTAGGTGTGAAGTGAGAGGCCTCTGACCATGAGCTCTTCATCAAGTATATGGGCCTGATATATTTATTGCCCTCAGATTTTTAATCAGTCTCATATGAGGCTGTGAACTAAGTAGTTACTTTAGTTACTAAAGAGTTTAAGTGATGTTGTTGAATTAGTTTTAAACCCTTGTTTGGCTGAATGACTTCTTCAGAACACTTTTTCAGCTCCTGGATTTGATCACTGATAGATTTTTAACCACTTCTTTTCCAGAATCAGTGGCTTAGTACACTTTCTCATGGAAACTATCCAGATGATTTTGTTTCAGTGATATTTGATCGGGTGACAACACCTACCTCTATGTAGAATATTAAAGGTAAGGACTGCGTTACCAGCATTTAGTTCAAATTTAGAAAGTGCCCAGTCCATACTGATGGATTAAAATTTGAGACAGTTTAATAAGATAGCCCAAACGGTAAGGAGACCTCATGTCCTTCTATTCTTTTGCCTCAAGAGATCTTTCCTATTTGCTTGCTGCTGCTGCTGCTGCTAAGTGGCTTCAGTCGTGTCCGACTCTGTGCAACCCCATAGACGGCAGCCCACCAGGCTCCCCCGTCCCTGGGATTTTCCAGGCAAGAACACTGGAGTGGGTTGCCATTTCCTTCTCCAATGCATGAAAGTGAAAAGTGAAAGTGAAGTCACTCAGTCGTGTCTGACTCTTAGCGACCCCATGGACTGCAGCCCACCAGGCTCCTCCATCCATGGGATTTTCCAGGCAAGAAAATGGAGTGGGGTGCCATTGCCTTCTCCTATTTGCTTATTGGGGTGTAAACGGAAATGACTTATTAAATGCACAAATGGGGCAGTGGGAATATAGTTGAAATTTAAAACCCTTTGTGTGTGTGTGTATGTGTGCTCAGTTGTGTCCGACTCTTTGCCACCCCATGAATTGTAGCCCGCCGGGTTTCCCTGTCCATGGGGTTTCCCAGGCAAGAATACTGGAATGCATTTCCTTACTCCATTACCTTCTGCATTTCCTTCTCCAGGGGATCTTCCCAGCCCAGGGATCAAACCCATGTCTCTTACATCTCCTGTATTCTTTACCACTAGTGCCACCTGGAAAAGCTTTAAAACCCTTTATTCCACTGATTTTCTGGAAGCATACAGAGATGTACAGACTATTTTTTTTAATCGCTCATCAGATATTTTGTAGGTGTATGTTTAACAATGAGCCAGATATCTCTGCTAGATACTTAGAATGCAGCAACCAAACAGGGACCATATTTTCTGGAGCTTGCAGCCTTGCAAGGAGACAGTCCATCAGCATCACAGGGTGGGGAAAGTTAATGATGGAAGGCACTCTGGGTGTCTGAGGGACAAAAAAAGACCAGCAGTCCAGAATTGGGGCTTCCCAGGTGGCTCAGTGGTTAAAAAAAAAAAAAAGTCTGCCTGTAAATGCAAGAGATGCAGGAGGTACAGGTTCAGTCCCTGGGTCGAGAAGATCCCCTGGAGGAGGGCATGGCAGCCCACTCCAGTATACTTGCCTGGAGAATCCCAAGGACAGAGGAGCCTGGTGGGCTACAGTCTATAAGGTTGCAAAGAGTCAGACATGACTGAGCAACTGAATAAACACTGTCCAGAGTTACAACTGGGCTTCTCAGAAAGAGGAGGAATTATCCAGATGAGAGAGAGAGTCTGCTGCTGCTTTGGTTCAGCCCAGGCAGACTGCAAAGTGTGAGGGGGAAAGAAGGTGAACACGGCTGGGATGCAGCAGCCAAGAAGGCAAGTCTGGAGAAGTGGGTAAGGAGACTCCGCAGCCAGGAGAGGAGGGCCAGTGGCTGGACATGACCCTCAGCAGTGGAAAGAGTCCCTGAGGCTTCTTAAGCACAGGAATGACCTGGTCACACTTACGCCAAGAGGAACCAGGAGGTTTTCCTGAATATATTCTCCAGGTATATTTTGTATATATATTGAATATACCTGCTATGTCTCAGGTATATTTTATCTCTTGCTTTACTTTTTGCTCTTTGACTATAACTTAAATTCATAGAAAAAAATATTTGCCTCATCACCGCTAAGGTGGTATAGCTCCATGTGTCGGTCAGCTGAGGTTGTCATAACGAAGTGCCACAGACTGCTGGCTCACACAACAGACATTTATTTCTCACAGTCCTGGAGGCTGGGAACCTGAGATCCAGGTGTCAGGGCAGGACTGGTATCTCCTTGGCTTATAGAGGATGTTTTCTTCCTGTCTTTCATGGTCTTCCCTCTGTACCTATTTGGGTCCTAATTTCCTCTCCTTATAGGGACACCTGTCATCCTGGATTAGGGCCCCATCCATAGGACCTCATTTTAACTTAATTATTTCAGAAAAGACCCTGTCTCTGTTGCAGGAAGGGGGCCCATTCTAGGGCCTGAGAGTGGGCTCTTGTCTGACACTCAGAAATAAATTGTCAATAGTGCTGCAATGGATATTGGAGAAAAAGAAACGCAAAAAAGCAAAATGGCTGCCTGGGGAGGCCTTACAAATAGCTGTGAAAAGAAGAGAAGTGAAAAGCAAAGGAGAAAAGAAAAGATATATTAGAACTGGACATGGAACAACAGACTGGTTCCAAATAGGGAAAGGAGTACGCCAAGGCTGTATATTGTCACCCTGCTTATTTAACTTCTATTCAGAGTACATCATGAGAAACGCTGGGCTGGAAGAAGCACAAGCTGGAATCAAGATTGCCGGGAGAAATAATAACCTCAGATATGCAGATGACACTACCCTTATGGCAGAAAGCGAAGAAGAACTAAAGAGCCTCTTGATGAAAGTGAAAGAGCAGAGTGAAAAAGTTGACTTAAAGCTCAACATTCAGAAAACTAAGGTCATGCATTCAGTCCCATCACTTCATGGCAAATAGATGGGGAAACAGTGGAAACAATGGCTGACTTTATTTTTCTGGGCTCCAAAATCACTGCAGATGGTTATTGCAGCCATGAAATTAAAAGATGCTTGCTCCTTGGAAGAAAAGTTATGACCAACTTAGACAGCATATTAAAAAGCAAAAACATTACTTTGACAACAAAGGTCCATCTAGTCAAGGCTACAGTTTTCCAGTAGTCATGTATGGATGTGAGAGTTGGACACTATAAGGAAAGCTGAGCGCCGAAGAATTGATGCTTTTGAATTGTGGTGTTGGAGAAGACTCTTGAGAGTCCCTTGGACTGCAAGGAGATCGAACCAGTCCATTCTAAAGGAGATCAGTCTGGGTGTTCACTAGTAGGACTTATGTTGAAGCTGAAACTCCAATACTTTGGCCACCTGATGTGAAGAGCTGACTCATTTGAAAACACCATGATGCTGGGAAAGATTGAGGGCAGGAGGAGAAGGGGACGACAGAGGATGAGATGGTTGGATGGCATCACAGACTCAATGGACATGGGTTTGGATGGACTCTGGAAGTTGGTGATGGATAGGGAGGCCTGGCGTGCTGTGATTCATGGGGTTGTAAAGAGTTGGACACGACTGAGCGACTGGAATGAACTGAACTGAACTGAACTGAACATTGGAGTACATGTGTCTTTTTCAGTTTTGGCTTCCTTGGAGTATATGCCTAGAAGTGGGATTGCTGGGTCATATGGTGGTTTTATTCCTAGATTTTTGAACATGGAAACAACCTAGTTGCCCATCAACAGGTGAATGGATAAAGAAACTATGGTACATATATACAATGGACTATTACTCAGCCATAAAAAAGAACACATTTGAGTGAGTTCTAATGAGGTGGATGAACCTAGAGTCCATTGTACAGAGTAAAGTAAGTCAGAAAGAGAAAAGCAAATATTATATACTAGTGCATATATATGGACTCTAGAAAGATGATACTGATAAAATTATTTGTGGAGCAGCAGTGGAGACACAGACATAGAGAACAGACTTATGGACATAGGAGGTGGGAGAGGAAGGAGAGGATGGGATTATTGGAGACAGTAACATGGAAACTTACTTTACCATATGTAAAATAGATAGCCAGTGAGAATTTTCTGTGTGACTCAAAGAACTCACACTGGGGCTCTGTAACAACCTAGATGGGTGGGATGGGGAGGGAGATGGGAGGGAGGTTCAAGAGGGAGGAGATATATGTACACATATGGCTGATTTATGTCAATGTTTGGCAGAAACCAACAAAATTCTGTAAAGCAATTATCCTTAAATTTAAAAATAAATTTAAAATTAAAAAAAAAAAAGAAATTAATTGTCCAAGGAGACACAGTGCTGACAAAGCAAGAGACTTTATTAGTAAGAGTAGAGGTAGACAGCAGAAGGGTAAGGGAACCCAGGAGGACTGCAGTTTCAGATTTTATGGTGATGGGCTTAGTTTCTGGGTTGTCTCTGGCCAATCGTTCTGACTTAGGGTTCTTCCTGGTGTTGCCTGCATCGCTCAGCCAAGAGAAGGATTCTGGAAGGTTGGAGGACCTATGGGTTTGCATCTCTCTCCTTTTGATCTTTCCCAAATTATTATGGTTGGTGGTAGCTTGTTTGTTCTGAGTTCCTTACCAGGACCTCCTGTTAAGATAATTCATGAAAGTGACCTGGCCAGGTCTGGCAGTTTTGGTCAGTCACACTCTAAGGACTTTTAACACATGAATTGGGTTGGTGGAGGGGCGAGCATAGCTCAGCTC
This sequence comes from Bubalus kerabau, assembly GCF_029407905.1. Lineage (NCBI taxonomy): Eukaryota > Metazoa > Chordata > Mammalia > Artiodactyla > Bovidae > Bubalus > Bubalus kerabau. The sequence continues at coordinate 153,532,547 of NC_073627.1, forward strand.
ATAATGCCCACTTAAATAAAACACCTTCCTCAAGATATTACTGCAAAAGAATTTTAAGCAAAGGGGCCAACAAATTTTCTCTTGAGACGTTGGGAGTGCAACCAGTCAAATTTAGTTAAATCCATTTATCATTAAAGTAAATGCATCTGTACAAAGTATACTCCTCTAGAAGAAAGCCTATTGTCACCAAATCTGTGTAACTGAATCACAAAAAGTTCCTTCCTCCTGCCCCAGCACCTCACCCTCCCCATCAAATTCTTTTATCCTTTTCCAGTAAGGAAAAAAGAGAACCTTTTTGGGCATGTTTACATTTTACCTTTAAACAAAAAGGAATGGAATTAAGCACTGTAAAGTCTGGCCATGTTATATATCAACGTGAAATAAAGAGTTTCTCTGGCTAGACTTTGCTCCACGTGTACCCATATCCCCAGCATTCTCCATGTCCCGGAGATGGAATGCATGGTGAGAGAAGAAAAAGAGAGACCCATTAACACCATGACATATTTGTGATGATAAACATGTCCTTACTTTAAAAACCTTCAGTGCTTATAGTTGAATCTAAAAGTTCCACTTTGCCTTAAATACTTCTCCTCCTTCCAATTTTACTCTGATTTACATCATACTCTCTTACATAAAAATTACTCTCCAAACCAGAAATTCTTCATTCTGACATCTGTCCAAAACTGTTTCTTCTGCAACTTGCAGTCATACAACTTGTTTTAATACCACCACCTCCTTCTTCCTGCTGTCACATTCCTGCAGAAAAGGCAAGTGAAAAGAAAACATTCCTCCTGGGAGCCCAGGAAATGCAGTAGTATTCTCTGTTGAGTGATTTGTTATATTTATGTAACCAATGGAAAACAAACACAAGACATGTCCTACAATCAAGAAACTCCAGTTTGCTCTAGTTTTTAAAATCTTGGCCTGCTTTCTCAAGGAGAGCCAGCTATGGCCAGAGTTTATAGACTTGTTACCAACAGGGACATCCCATGCAAAATGAGGAAGAATAGAACAAATTACTCAGTTAGCATAGTACATACTTTTAGAAGTTCATAGCCCTACCACTATGGTGGAAAATTGGGGGAAAAAAATGAATTTTCTATCATAGTGTGTTGTAGTAGGAAAAAAAAATCAATGATGAGGAAAGATATTGAGGAGGAATGATTAACCTGTTAGGTACAAAGCAGAAGGCTTCCCATCTTGGAATATTAAATATCCAAGACTGATATGTTAACCTAAGATTTTTGATAGTTTTAATGAGGCCATGGATTATTCACACTTTAGTTACTGAATATTATAAATGATTGGGTCATAGAATCACCTTTCATTTAATGTAACCCCAATAGGAATTTTGAGAAGGAATTCAATGTTTGTCCCAAATAGTTTCTGAAAGAACAAAACATAATAGCCAATATAATTTTTAAAAATAAGGAAAAAATGGAGATTTCATGTCCTTACCATAAGCAAAATATGCTATAGAAAGACCCCTAGTGAAATGGAGTAGATGTACATTTTCTTATTCCTCATTGTTAGTACAACTAAAACCCCTAGAAATTATATGTAAAACAAACGTAAAAATATTGTGCTTGGCAGAGGGAAGATAGCAGACTGTATAGGGATCCTTTGACCCAAGGACTGACACAACAGTGAGTTTTCTGGGTTTTCTTTTTGCCTCATATATGCTCAGACTGAATATTGAAGAAGCCCTTGTTGTTGTTTGGTTACTAAGTCATGTCTGACTCTTGGAACCCCATGGACGGTAGCTTGCCAGGATTCTCTGTCCATGGGATTTCCCAGGCAAGAATACAGGCCTGGGTTGCCATTTCCTTTTCCAGGGGGTCTTCCTGACCCAGGGGTTGAACTCACATCTCCTGCATTGGCAGGTGGATTCTTTACCACTGAGCTACCAGTGAAGTCCATTGAGAAGCCAGCAACCTGTAATCTGTAAATACCAATGTGCGCAGGACAAAAAATCTTCCCCACAAAGACTGCTCCCTTCAGACACAGGTTGAAGAAAGGAGCAGTCTCACAAGACAGGAAACTTTTAGATAATGACTGCTCTGATTCATCCAAACACCACAGAAAAAGCTGTGGCGCCACCTCCACACTCCCAGCTGGCTGAGTGGGAAGCCTAGATTTCCACTCCTGACAGGCTAACAAGGTGCCCCAACTTCCCACTTCGGTGGTTGGGACCTTCATTCATGCTGGTGGTAACAAGCCTTTCTTCCATATTCTGTGCATTCATGGAGATCACATGGGAGGTTGGACCTGCACCCCCCTCAGGGTGTACCTCCTCATATTGCTGGGGTGATGTTGAAAGAGATCTAGTGGAGAATCAAGACTTTCACTACCCACTAGCAGTCAGGGGGCAACAAAGCCCCAGTGCAGCCAAAAATAAATAAATGAATTTTTAAATGACTAAAAAGCAGTCATGTTTGACCAAAAAATAAAAATAAATAAATCCATTAAGATACAGGTTAATGAAATTAAGTAAATTCTAGTCATATAAACTCAAAGAAATTCACTTAAGGACACATAACAGTCAAACTTCCAACACTTGAAAACAAAGAAAAAGTCTTAAAAGTATCCAGGGAAAAATGACATTACCTATAGTGGGGAAAATGATTTAAATGACAGTGGATTTCTCATCAGGGACCAGAGAGGCCAGAAGGAAATGGTATAACATTTTTAATGTGCTGAAAAAATCTTTGCAACCCAAGAATTCTATATCCAACAAAAATATACTTTAAGAATGAAGGTGAAATAAAAATATTATTAGATGAAGGAAAATGGAGAGAATTTGCTGTCACCTGAAAAATAATAAAGGAAGTTATTTAAAAAGAAATAATAAAGAAAAGAATCTTGGAAAATCAGGGAGGAGAGGGAACAACAATAGACTTTCCTTCTCTTCTTAAGTTTTCTAAATTATGTTGAAGCAGTAGGTATGTGGTTCTCAATATATAGAGAGGAAAATTTTTAAATATTTATTTATTTATTTGGCTGGGTCAAATCTTAGTTGCAGCATGTGGGATCTTCATTGCATCATGAGGGATCTTTTGCTGTGTTGCAGACTCTCTAATTCTGGCACACAAGCTCCAGATTACATGGGTTCAGTTGTGCTGAGCAGGCTTAGTGCTCTGGAGTATGTAGGATCTTACTTCCCTGATCAAGGATAGAACCCATGTCCCCTGCATTGCAAGGTGGATTCTTAACCACTGGACCTCTAGGGAAGTCCCTTGAGAAAATATTTAAAGCAATTATGTTCTAACTTGTGGGTTAAAGGAATATAAAGGGAGATAATTTTTCTTCACTTTGTCTGAACTGGCAAAATGTCAATGATAGACTTTGATTAGTCATGAAAATGGAATATAATTCCAAGAACAAACACTTAAGAAAAAAACAGCAAACAACAGAAGAGACACAGTTAAATTACTATTATTTACTATAAATTATATAAAATTACTATAAATAAAAATAAAATTCTAAAAATGGCCAAGTAACTCAAGAAAAATGGGAAAACAGAGAATGCAAAAAAGAAAAAAAAGTAGGAAAACAAAATGGCAGACTGAAGCCTTAACCTGGCAATAATTAAATTACATGTAAATGTTCTAAATACACCAATTAAAAGACATAGATTGACAAAATGGATAAAAAAAGATGTCCCAATTATATACTATGCATAGTATTGATATACATAGGTTGAAAGTAAAAGGATAGAAACAACATACAATAAAATATTAGTCAAAGAAAGCAGAAGTGGCTATATTAACATCAGATAAAAATGAATTTTAGAACAAGAAAATTACTGAGCCTAGAAAGAAATTTTACATATGATAAAAGAGCCAGTCCACATAGAAACATAACAATTTCAAGTGTGAATAACCCAAACAAAAGGGCTGTAAAACATACAAAGCAAAACCAGATAAAATTGAAAGGAGAAACACAAGTTCATATTTAGTGCTGAGGACTTCAATACTTCTCTCTCATCAGCTAAAAAAACAGATATAAAAACAGCAAAGATATAGAACATCAATGAATAGGATCTAATCAACATTTATAGAATCTTCCACTGAACAGCAGCAGGATATACATACATTCTTTTCAAGATCCCACAGAATATATACCAAGATAGATCACATCCTGGGCTAAAAAGTAAACTCAACAAACTTAAAAGAATTGAAATCATGCAGAGTATGTTCTCTGACCATTGTAGGATTAAAGTAGAATAAGCCACGGACAGATAACTGGAAATTATCTTTTGGAAGTACTTTTCTCCAAGTGTGTGGAGAGACATTTGAAACATAAATAATACACTTATAAATAATTCATACATCAAAGAGGGAGTCTCAGAGAAATTAAAAAATACACTGAAGGAATTTGAAATTACAGCTTAACTTTTGTTGGACATAACTAAAATGGTGCTGAAAGGGAAACTTATAACACTGAATGTTTATGTAAGAAATGAGTAAAATCCTCAGATGAATAATGTAAGCTGCTACCTTAAGAAACTAAAAAAGAAAGAGCAAAATAAACCCAAAGCAAGCAGAAGGAAAGAAACAATAAAGATAAGATCAGAAAGGAATAAAATTATGAACAAAAAACAGTAGATAAAATCAAAGAAACAAAAGACTAGTTCCTTGAAAAGATAATCAGATTGACAATTCTCTAGCAAAACTGACAAAGACATAAATTATTGCTATCAGGAATAAAACAGGGTTTCATGACAAACCCTACAGACATTAGACGGATAGTGAGGAAATACTATGAACAACTGCCTGCCAGGCTTCTCTATCCATGAAACTCTCCAGGCAGGAATACTGGAGCGGGTAGCCATTCCCTTCTCCAGGGGATCATCCCACTCCAGGGTTTGAACCCGGGTCTCCTGCATTGCAGGCAGATCCTTTACTGTCTGAGCCACCAGGGAAGCCCATGAAACAAGTGCACACACATAAATTTGACAGTGGACCAATTCCTCTAAAAGTGAAGTGCCATAATTCACCTAATATGAAATAGATCATTGAATAGCCAGTTAACAATTGATAACTGAATTTGTAATTAGAAAGCTCCTGAGAAAGAAATATCCAGGCTTAGGTGATTTCCCTGAAAATTTCACCAAGAAGTACTATCAGCAATGCTGTATATTATCTTCCAGAAGATAGAAAATAAGGAAACACTTCCATCTCATCCAATAATATTATCCTAATGGCAAAATTAGGAATAGTACACACACACACAAAGAAATAAATAAAACTGTAGACCAATATCTTCATGAAGATTCAGAAATTCTTTTTCTTTTATGTATTTAACCTTTTATTTTTATTTATTTTTTATTGAGGTATAGTTGATATACAGTATTTTATGTTTCAGGTGTACCACATAGTGATTCACAATTTTAAATATTATATTCCATTTACAGTTATTATAAAATATTGGCTATCTTCCCTGTGTTGTACAATGTATCCTTACAGTTTATTTATTTTGTGCATAGTAATTTGTACCTCTTAATCCCCACCCATGTCTTGCCCTTCCCCCTTTCCCTCTCTAAACTGATAACCACTAGTTTGTTCTCCATATCTATAAATCTCTTTTTCTTTTTGCTATATACACTAGCTTCTTTTATTAAGATGCTGAAATTTTTAATGAAATATTAGCAAATAGAATTCACCAATGTATAAAAAGAATTATATGCATGTCCAAGGTATGCAGGGCTGGTTCAATAATCAAAAGTCAATCAATATAATCTATTGTATTTACAGGTTAAAGCAAACAAAATTACATAATCATATCAATTAATGAAGAAAAAGGCATTTGAATAATTTGACACTCATACATGGAAAAAAAAACTCTCAGAAAATTAAGAATAGAGGGGAACTTTCTCAACTTGACAAGGAACATGTGCAAGAATTCTAAAAATTATACCTAACAGTGTAATTAGCTGAAAATCATAACTAGCAGGGAAAAGCTGAATGTTTTCCCTCTACGACCAGGAACAAGACAAGGATATTCACTCTCACTGCTTCTGTTCAATGTAGTGCTGAAAGTTCTAGGCAATGAAATAAGGCAAGAAAAAGAAATAAAATTCTTAAAGATAAGAAAGAAAGATATAAAACTACTTCTATTTGCAGATAATGTGATGATCTGTGCAGTAAGTCCCAGAGAAAATACAAAGCAACAAAGTCCCCAAGTTTTAGAACTAATAATTGAGTTCAGGAAGGTTGTGTTGTTCAGTGGCTGAATAGTGTCCACCCGTTCACTATCCCATGGACTACAGCACACCAGTCTTGCCTGTCTTTTACTAATTCCTGGAGTTTGTTCAAACTCATGTCCATTGTATTGACAACGCCATCTAACCACGCTATTCTCTGTTGGCCCCTTCTCCTGCCCTTTGCCATGCCCAGTATCAGTATCTTTTCCAATGAGTCAGCTCTTCTAGAGCTGACTGTGACTCAGATCATGAGCTCCTTATTGCAAAATTCAGGCTTAAATTAAAGAAAGTAGGGAAACCCCTAGGCCATTCAGGTATGACCTAAATCAAATCCCTTATGGTTGTACAGTGGAGGTGACATAGATTCAACTGGTTAGATCTGATAGATAGAGTGCCTGAAGAACTATGGATGGAGATACATAGCACTGTACAGGAGGCGGTGACCAAAACCATTCCAAAGAAAAAGAAATGCAAGAAAGCAAAGTGGTTGTGTGAGGAGGGCTTACAAACTGCTGCGGAAAAAGAGAAGCAAGAGGCAAAGGAGAAAGGGAAAGATATACCCAACTGAATGTAGAGTTCCAGAGAATAGCAAGGAGAAATAAAAAAGCCTTCTTAAGTGAAAAATGTAAAGAAAGAGAGGAAAACAGTAGAATGCGAAAGACTAGCGATCTCAGAAAGGTTGAAGGGTAGAAAATCAACATAAAAAATCAGATTTATTTCTATATACCAGCAATAAACATGTAGAAACTATACTTTTGTAATCACTTAAAGAACAATGAAACATTTGAGTGTAAATCTAAGAAAACATGTACAGGAATTGCATGTTGAAAATGACAAAGGGCTTATAGAATATATAAACAAATAGAAGACTCAACATAGTAAGGAGGTTAATTCTCCCCAGATGGATACACAGATTTAATACCAAATCCCAAAAAGAATTTTTTGTGGAGACAAGATTATTCTAAAATCTATACGGAAAAGCAAAGGATAAACATATGAATCAGTGGAACAAAATAGTGGACTCTTAAATAAATAGTCCCACAAAAATGGCCAACTGATTTTTGACAGAGTTGCAAAAGCAATTTGATGGCAGGATAGTCTTTTCAACAGACAGTATGGAACAATCGTATATCCACAGACAAAAAGTTAAAAAAAGAGCCTAACCCTCATATCTCATGCAAAAATTCACTGAATATGGATCATAGATTTAAAAAGTAAAACATAACACCTTCAGAAAAAAAAATACATGAAAAAAACCCTTTGAGACCTAGGATATGGTGAAGTTTGTTATGACATCAAAAGCATGTTCTATAAAAGAAAAAAATGGATAAATTAGACTTCACCAAAATTAAAACTTTTGTTTTGCAAAAGACCCTGCTAAAACTGTGGAAAGATAATGGGATGAAATATTTGCAAACCAATTCTCTGACAAAGGATTCATCTAGAATAATAAAGAATCATCAGAAATCAACCTTTAAAAAATAATCTGATTAGAAAATGAGCAAAAGACTTGAGGATATGTGGATGGCAAATAAGCACTTGAAAAGATATTCAGCACTTGGAAAAAGTTTTCTTTAAAGAAATACAAATGAAGACCTCAATGAGATATCACTATGCATCCATTACACCAGCTAAAACAGAAAAATAGTGATACCTATAACTTCTGGTAAGGAAGCAGAGAAACTGGATTTCTCATGCATTGTTGGTGGGAATGTAAAATGGCACAGCCACCCTGAAAAATAGTTTTGCAGTTTCTTAAGAAACTAGACCTATACTCACCAAACAACCCAGCAGTTGCACTGTTCAACATTTATCTCAGATTGATGAAAACTTAAGCCCACAGTTGTTGCTGCTGTTGTTCATGTTGTTCGGTCCTGTCCGACTCTTTGCGACCCCACGGACTGCAGCACACCAGGCTTCCCTGTCCTTCATCATCTCCTGGAGCTTGTTCAAACTCATGTCCATTGAGTCAGTGATGCCATCCAACCATCTCATCCTTGTCATCCCCTTCTCCTCCTGCCTTCTATCTTTCCCAGCATTAGGATCTTTTCCAATGAGTTGACTCTTTACATTAGGTGGCCAAAGTATTGGAGGTTCAGCTTCAGCATCAGTCTATCTAATGAATGGTGAAGTCCGTGGGGTCACAAAGAGTCGGACACGACTGAGCAACTGAAGAACAATAACAAAATGTGGAAAGAACCAGTGTCCCTTAACAGATGTATGATTAAGCAAACCTGATCCATCATATATAGAGTGGATTATTGATACACGTGGCAGCTTGGATGGGTCTCAAGGGCATTATGCTGAGCAAAAAAATACTATCAGAAGGTAACATACTGGTATGATTCCATTTATATAGCATCCTTAAAATAACAAAATTATAGAGGTAGGAATCAGATTAGTGGTTGCCAAGGATTAGTGATGATAGGGCAGGAGTGGGAGATGGGTGTGACTATAAAGGGTTGCACAAGGAAGATTTTTGTGATGATGAAATACTTTTGTATCTTAATTGTGTTTGTAGTTATACAGATTTGCACATTGGATAAAATGACATCAAACTATATATACACATAGTGTACAAGGTCAACTTCCTTCTCTTGATATTGTGCTATAATTATGTAAGACGTAGCAACTGGGAGAAGTAGGAAGGGTACTGTGCCTTCTTCCTACTATCTTTGCTACTTCTTATGATCTATAATTATATATTTTAAAAGATTTAAAAATAACAAAACATAAGGTTACACTAATTAAAACAGTGTTGTAGAAGATAAAGGATCAAAGGACCAGAACAGAGTCTAAAAACTTAATAAATAAATATGGAAATTTGTTGCATGGTAACAGTGGCATTTCAAATCAGTGTGGAAGATGTAGATTATCTAAATAAGAAAATTGACAATTCAAAACAAAACAAGTTAGATCTATAAGCCAAGTTATTAAGAAATTCCAGAAAGTTTCAAGAACTAAAATCCTATTTATCAATGGTAGAAAACACACATAATTTTTGAAATATTCAAGTGGAAATATTTTTTCTAAGGTTGATGTGGACTTCAGAACCCAATGAAGGATAACAGATATTGAAGGATAACAAGGGTCAAGGATATCTTGATATTTAGAAAGAATGCATTTTTACTCAGTAAGCTATACCATAAATAAAACAAGACCTATGACAAATTTGGAGAATGTATTTGGAACACAAAAATGAATAATACATAAAATGCTCCTGTTAATGAGAAAGAGAATATGTAATATAAAAACAGACCAAGGAAATGAACAGAGAAGAAAAAAAGCAAAATGCCAGATAATATTTGGAAAGAAGTTCAGCCTTACTAATAATAAATTAAATACAAGTGAATATATTAATTAAATATCATAAAATATTGATCTTATTGGCAATGATTTGAAACAATTCATTATACTTTGTGTCCTGAAGATTGAGGAAATGAACACTCACAGAAAGTTCCTGGATAGTGTCATTATTTGGATTACAACTTGGCAACAGCTATAAAAACTTATGATGATGACTCTTGGATTCAGCACTTTAAATGTCTGACATTTATGTTATAGAATTATTTGGGCAGTGGTATTAATGCATATGAAGAGGAAGCTATTTGCAGCATTGTTTGAAATTGTCCAAAGTTCAGTTCAGGTCAGTTCAGTCGCTCAGTCGTGTCTGACTCTTTGCTACCCCATGAATCACAGCACGCCAGGCCTCCTTGTCCATCACCAATTCCCAGAGTTCACTCAGACTCACGTCCATCAAGTCAGTGATGCCATCCAGCCATTTCCTCTGTTGTCCCCTTTTCCTCCTGTCCCCAATGCCTCCAAGCATCAGAGTCTTTTCCAATGAGTCAACTCTTTGCATGAGGTGGCCAAAGTATTGGAGTTTCAGCTTTAGCATCAGTCCTTCCAAAGAACACCCAGGACTGATCTCCTTTAGAATGGACTGGTTGGATCTCCTTGCAGTCCAAGGGACTCTCAAGAGTCTTCTCCAACACCACAGTTCAAAAGCATCAATTTTTAGGCACTCAGCTTTCTTCACAGTCCAACTCTCACATCCATACATGACCACTGGAAAAACCATAGCCTTGACTAGACAGACCTTTGTTGGCAAAGTAATATCTCTGCTTTTGAATATGCTATCTAGGTTGGTCATAACTTTCCTTCCAAGGAGTAAGCATCTTTTAATTTCATGGCTGCAATCACCATCTGCAGTGGTTTTGGAGCCCCCCAAAATAAAGTCTGACACAGTTTCCACTGTTTCCCCATCTATTTCCCATGAAGAACGGGACCAGGTGCCATGATCTTCGTTTTCTGAATGCTGAGCTTTAAGCCAACTTTTTCACTCTCCTCTTTCACTTTCACCAAGAGGCTTTTTAGTTCCTCTTCACTTTCTGCCATCAGGGTGGTATCATCTGCATATCTGAGACTATTGATATTTCTCCCTGCAATCTTGATTCCAGCTTGTGCTTCTTCCAGCCCAGCGTTTCTCATGATGTACTCTGCATAGAAGTTAAATAAGCAGGGTGACAATATACAGCCATGACGTACTCCTTTTCCTATATGGAACCAGTCTGTTGTTCCATGTCCAGTTCTAACTGTTGCTTCCTGACCTGCATAGAGGTTTCTCAAGAGGCAGGTCAGGTGGTCTGGTATGCCCATCTCTTTCAGAATTTTCCACAGTTTATTGTGATCCACACAGTCAAAGGCTTTGGCATAGTCAATAAAGCAGAAATAGTTGTGTTTCTGGAACTCTTGTGTTTTTGATGATCCAGTGGATATTGGCAATTTGATCTCTGGTTCATTTGCCTTTTCTAAAACCAGCTTGAACATCTGGAAGTTCACCTAACCCAAAAAAGATGTCCTTTTCATTATAGAGGACTGGAATGCAAAAGTAGGAAGTCAAGAAACACCTGGAGCAACGGCAAATTTGGCTTTGGAGTACAGAATGAAGCAGGGCAAAGGCTAATAGAGTTTTGCCAAGAGAACGCACTGGTCATAGCAAACACCCTCTTCCAACAACACAAGAGAAGACTCTACACGTGGACATCACCAGATGGTCAACACCAAAATCAGATTGATTATATTCTTTGCAGCCAAAGATGGAGAAGCTCTATATAGTCAGCAAAACCAAGACCGGAAGCTGACTGTGGCTCAGACCATGAACTCCTTATTGCCAAATTCAGACTTAAATTGAAGAAAGTAGGGAAAACCACTAGACCATTCAGGTATGAACTAAATCAAATCCCTTATGATTATACAGTGGAAGTGAGAAATAGATTTAAGGGACTAGATCTGATAGACAGAGTGCCTGATGAACTGTGGATGGAGGTCTGTGACATTGTACAGGAGACAGGGATCAAGACCATCCCCATGGAAAAGAAATTTAAAAAAGTAAAATGGCTGTCTGAGGAGGCCTTACAAATACCTGTGAAAAGAAGAGAAATGAAAAGCAAAGGAGAAAAGGAAAGATATAAGCATCTGAATGCAGAGTTCCAAAGAATAGCAAGGAGAGATAAGAAAGCCTTCCTCAGTGATCAGTGCAAAGAAAATAGAGGAAAACAACAGAATGGAAAAGACTAGAGATCTCTTCAAGAAAATTAGAGATACCAAGGGAACATTTCATGTAAAGATGGGCTCAATAAAGGACAGAAATGGTAGGGACCTAACAGAAGCAGAAGATATTAAGAAGAGGTGGCAAGAATACACAGGAGAACTGTACAAAAAAGAGCTTCATGACCCAGATAATCACGATGGTGTGATCACTCACCTAGAGCCAGACATCCTGGAATGTGAAGTCGAGTGGGCCTTAGGAAGCATCACTACGAACAAAGCTAGTGGAGGTGATGGAATTCCAGTTGAGCTATTTCAAATCCTAAAAGATGATGCTGTGAAAGTGCTGCACTCAATATGCCAGCAAATGGAAAACTCAGCATTGGCCACAGGACTGGGAAAGGTCAGTTTTAATTCCAATCCCAAAGAAAGGCAATGCCAAAGAATGCTCAAACTACCACACAATTGCACTCATCTCACACGCTAGTAAAGTAATGCTCAAAATTTTCCAAGCCAGGCTTCAGCAGTACGTGAACTGTGAACTTTCAGATGTCCAAAGTTAAAATCACTTTAATGTCTTTGGTTCAATAGTCAATTTGTTAAATAAGAAGTGGTATATCCATATGCTAGGATATTGAGCAAATTTTTTAAGTGGTGACTCAGAATGATTTGTATTAAAAATACTTAAAATGTAGAAAACTTTTAGTTTAATCAAAACTTGAATTTTAGAGAATGAGGAATAATTAAGTTTCTACCACAAATATTGGCAATTATGTATGTATTTATATATTAACAGAATAGTTATAAAAGGATACACAAGAAATTGATAAAACTTTCTAGAGCGAACTATGGGATGAGGAATTTGGGAAGGATTCTTTTTTTTTTTTTAATGTACTTGTTATTTATATCAAAGTGCTATAGATATGTTGCTTACAATGTCAAGCAGTACTATAGGGTTTATAATGAAACCAATCTTAGGTGGGGATTAAAGGTTTCTGGTAAAAATAATTTGAAAAGGAAGAATCATCATGAAGAGAGAAAAGAGATGACACTGAAAATTAAGGAGAAGAAAACATGAATTAGACCAACTCATAAATCCACTCATAAGTGTAGATATATGTGTAGATAGACTTTTCTACTTTGTGGTTTTCATGAACACAACTCTGTAGAATCTTCACCGATATTTCCAAAGTAATTGACCATCTGCACTGACTTAAGAGAGATCAAGGCCAAGAAATGACAGGAGCAAGATCATCCCCTTGGTGTATAAACAGCCTTTGTTGGCTGGACAAAGGAAATCAGCAGCAGACTATACATTCTCTCAGCTGTTCTGGTAAATAGGAGTAACTCATCCTCCCTTCCTTGGATGGGGAGAGTTTAGTGTATGATTGTGAAGTCACCAAAGTTTCCCCAAGATAGCAAGGACTGCCTAGACCCTCCCCCCTGGTTTCTGTGGTTTCACTAACCCACCATACAAATTGGTGACACATGGAATGTTTGGTCCCCAAAACAACATGGTGAGATAGACTCTATTCCCTAGGCTTATACTCAATAGATCATATCCCCTAACTTCCAGATTTTCTGCTGAGTTCAAATTATTAATCTTCTTTTCAAATGGTTCTGGGAACGTCCAAGCATGCAGTTTTCACTTAGTATTTTACAACTTGCTTTTACATTAACAAGCAGCAGTGTTTTCTTTGTGGAATTAGACTCCACAAAAATATCTTTGCAAGCAGATTTGTGTCTTGATAACAATCTGTTGATTAATTTGGCTGCAGAATGCTGATGGAGTGCGTGAATCTCTGGGAAGTCTTCCAGCAGATACACATCAGTGTAATTAAATTCTTCCAGCATTTTATAACTGTCAGGGGGTGATGTTTTACCATTCTGACACCTAGTCTGTTTCAGCTTGAAGGTGTGTGTGTGTGTGTGTGTGTGTGTGTTTTGCAGCAGTTCAAGTGCTATGTTCACACTCAGCCCTCTATACCCAGCATTTTTGGTGCCCTCACAAAGATACAGAAACCTCATTTCTGAGGGATACAGGGTTTATTCTTTTCACCTTCCTTTCCCCAAAATTCTTCTCTGCTTTGTCTGAAGGTGAAAATCATAGGCATAATAAGTAGTAGTGTAAGAAGTCAAGGGAAAGGGCACAGTGTTTGGAGTTAGAGCCACATTTAAATTCTGGTACTGCTATTTTTTGGCTTCCCTGATGGCTCAGCAGTAAAGAATCTACCTGCCAATGTAGAAGGTGCCAGTTTAATTCCTGGCTTGGGAAGATCCCCGGGAGAGAGAAATGGCAACCCTTCCCAGTATTCTCACCTGGGAAATCCCATGGACTGAGGAGCCTGGCAGGCTACAGTCTATGGGGTCACAAGAGAGCTGGACACGACTTAGCAACTAAACAATAACTGCTGTTTACAAGTTCTGTGATAGATCTGAGCTTCCTCCTGTGTTAAATGGAGTAATAATGTTCTAATAGGAGATAATTTATATATATATATATGTAAAACATTATTTTAATAGGAGACAATGATAGAAGAGTTCTCTAGAGAAACAGAACCAGTAGGATGCGTATAGGTAGATATATAGAAAGAGATTTAATAAAAGAAATTGGTTCACTTGATTTTGGAAGCTGGTAAGTCCCATGAGCTGCAGAATGAGTCAGCACACTGGAGACCCTGGATACTGATAGTTTTGTCCTAGTCTTAAGGCTGCCAGTCTTAAGACCCACGAAGCAGGAGAAAGCCAATGTCTTGGTTCAAAGACAGTCAGGCAGGAGAGTTAGCTTTTACTTACAGGTTCAATTGTGTACAACTCCTGCAACCTCATGGACTGTGGCCGACCAGGTTCTTCTGTCTGTGGGATTCTCCAGACAAGAATACTGGAGTGGGTTGCCATTTCCTGCTCCAGGGGATCTTCCTGACCCAAGGATCAAGCCCAGGTCTGCTGCATTGAAGGTAGATTCTTTAACATCTGAGCCACCAGAAAAGCTTAGATAGGGTTCTATTTTGTTCTATTGAGTCCTTCAAATGATTGGATGAGGCCCACCCACATCTGGAAGGGCAGTCGACTTTACTCAGTTTACCAGTTTAAATGTTATACTTATCCAAAAACAGCCTCACAGACACACTCAGAATAATGTTTGACCGAATATCTGAGCCTCTGTGATCTAGTCAGTTTAACACATAAAATTAACAATCACAGAGACTTTTGAAAACTAGAAGTCAGTGCTTGGGAAATGCTTTAATACAGGGACATGGACATATGGGGATTAGAAAGTCATTAATAAATGGCTGCCAAAATAAAAAAAAATGTTTTACATCATTTGATCATCATACATGATCATTGGATCATTTGATTTTCTTAACAATCTGAGGAGATAGGTGGGGCAGAGCTATTCACCTGCTCCTAGAGAGGAGGAGATCAAGCCATCAGTCAGTTGTACTACTTGGCCAGGGTTTTCTAGCACATACCAATCCTATGGCTTTGGGCTGGGGTGGGGCAGGTGCATATCAGGGCATATAAAGACTAGGAGTGTCAGTAAGAGGGTAGGAAAGTGGCCCATGCACTAAGCCAGCAGCAGACGTGGAGTGCTTCAGACTCTGAATGTGTTAGTCATTCAGTTGTGTTCGACTCTTCGCAACCCCATGGACTGTAACCCGCCACGCTCCTCTGTCCATGGAATCCTCCAGGCAAGAATACTGGAGTGGGTTGCCACACCCTCCTTCAGGGGACTGACCCAGGGATTGAACCTGGGTCTCCTGAATTGCAGTGGATTCTTTGCTGTTTGAACCACAAAAATCTTTGAGGAATGGGGGAAACAGAGTCAGTGATGTAGTTGAAGAACTCTTTAATTCTCCTCATCAATGTTTTTGTGACTGAATCTGAAAGTTGGTGACTGAACGTGGTAAATCCTCTTCCTACTAGGAGTGGGAGCACTGACATTACTCAGTGTCTGTGAGTGGCAAGCTTTTGGAAATTGAAAGAGATATAGGAGTATTTAGAGTCTGTATCTTAGAATTTCAGATAATTCTACTCGTGTGGGACTGAAGTCTAACTTTGTACAGTCTCATTAACCATAGAATCTGGGGATTGAAAAAGATCTTGATGTTAATCCAGGGCAACCATGCTTATTTCTGTAACCACGTACAATACCTGACATTACTGTGTTTTGAACTTTGTTAACCATTTTCAGATATAGTGTTCAGAATGACCAGGACACACGTCACAGCAGGGGTGTGTAAGTGACTTGCTCAAGGTCTTTCCGCTATTTAGAGAAGAGCTAGGACACAGGCTCAACTTTCTAGCCCCTCCAAACGTCCTGAGGGAGGGTGGGGAACACCTACATTTCATATAGAAATTATAACAGAAATCCCCTTATGTTGACATTGTTTTCACTCACTTCTCTTCCACCAACTGTAAATTTTTCTTTGAAATATCAATATATCTTTGTACAACTTTTGTTGGCAACTCATAAAACAGGACTAAATCCTGTACTGGGAACAAGGAACAGCTCTTTGCAAATTTAAAGCCAGCTCCCACATGCCCTGCTTGCTCTCCTTTCTACTCCTCTTTTCCGGGATTTAACCCTCAATTCTACATGCCCCCACACTTGCCAAGGGTTTTTGACCCCTCATCTTCTAGTTTATTTGCTTGAGACACCCCTCAGTAATTCCTTAGTAGACTGCATCCTGCCAACAGCCACAGTGTTCTGGAAGGGACTTAATCTTCAGAATAGAACATGTGTGGCCTTTGGAACCCATCAGCCCAGGCTCTAGCGAGCTGAAAAATGAAGATGATGAGCAATACCAGCTCATGTGTGTAGGGGCAATCACATCATCTCCACCTCCTCTCATTACTTGAGTTTTGCTCAACCTCCATCGCTTTCACTAATTTTGACTCTTGGTTCAGTGTCCACTGGACCCTATACTTTCTGTCTTAATATTTGGCCATCTGTTTTCCCTCTGCTTGGTAAGTGGTTTTGAGCATCACCACCATCTCCTTAAGGCAGACAGAACTATCCCAGGGAGTGATAACTGGAGAATGCACCCATGGAGAAAGTATGGACATCTTTATTCCAGATATGCTAACTTTATTATACTCTATGACCAGGTTAGTTTTATTGAAGAGGTGTTGATATTGATGTTGATATTTACTGTCTACTAAGCCCATCTCCCAGTCTTCCTTCGCATATTCAGTTTTGTATTGTGCTATTAATTTCTTGGATTCAAGTACAAGACTGCACATTTACTCCTACTGCATCTTCCTTTGTAATGTATACTCTTCATCCTACAGCTTAAGGTATTCTTGGACCCCAATCCTATCATCCTTAATGCTCACTTTTTTCAAAACTTCCAATCATTTCTTAAGCTGGATTTAACTTTAAAATTTAACCATAACCCTTTCTTTCTTCTTCTCTTTAATTTTTTTGAAATCAGTTTTAATTTCCCCCTCCCCTTGTTCACATAATCATGAGAGTATGTTACACACATTTTCTTTATTGGGGGTTTAGAAGTCAATGCTGAAGGAGAACCATGAATAACTAGCCCTGGTCAAGTTTCACCAAAAAATTCAGCTATTAGGTGAAGATTATGGAGCCCCACTGGAGAGCCAACAAGGCTCACAGACCTCCAAGACCCAGTCTTGTGGCAAATCTCTCAAGAGTAGGGAAGCACTGGGGAGTCCATCATGTGAAAATGCAACTCAAAATCAAGGAAGGCTGTTCCAAGTCAATATATCATGACTATGACAAAAAAGATGTAGAGTGAAAAGCTTCTCCTGAATGGCAAAGATGCTTAGAGATTTGGCAAAGAGATTTAGCAAAGCATTTATCATTTGCATTGCTGAGAAATCTAATCAAGGAGGCAATATATGATATGACAAATTCTGCTTGAATTTGTTACTTGTAGTGGGGGACAGCAGCTCTTGCCACAAAGGATCCCAGGAAAAGAATGTGGCTTACCCAAGACCCAGGATAAAATGCCTGCTAGCTTCCAACGTAACAGTGACGCAGCTTAATAAGCATTTCAACATTCATTTTAAAATAGATTTAAATTTAATGTTGATGTTGGGACATTTCATGGATGTATTTTATCCCTGTATCATTATCATTATCTTCACCAAGTGCTTCCTGGAAGTCCCTACTGTACATGGGTGAATATATTTTCCCCATCATTCAATCCACATATATAAACTATTTCTAGTAATTAATATACAATCATATTTTATAACATGTAGTATATAATAAAGTGTGATATATGACATGTAATATATCAAGGACTGCAAACACAACTCAAGGGCTGGCCACCTGTTTTTGTAAAGTTTTATTTTAACATAGCCACATTCATTTTTTTTACATGTTGCTTATGGCTGCCTTTGCTACAATAGCAGAGATAAGTAATAACAGCATAACTTACATCTTGCAAGCCCCAAATATTTACTTTTTATCCCCTTAAGATAAATATTGCCCAAGCCAGTAATATATAATATATGTAACAAGATGTACTAATATAGACTGTCACATATAGTATATATTAATATAATATCAATACATGCCAATATATATGATCATAAGTCATATGAATTTGGTGGTTTGCACAATTAAACTTTTAAAGCCTTTTCCTAATTTTGAATGTTTGTCATGTTAGAAAAATCTGAAAATTATCCCTTGGGGCTGGTTAGAATGTATAGAAACTGTTCCACAAAAATAATGATTGATACAGCAATTAACAAACACAATCTAGTTGAGGTTTTTTCCTGTTTTCCAAATAAATCGTTAACAGATGGAGTTACTTCTGAGGCTGGGCCTCATCAAAGACAATGGTTCAAATTGGGGTTGAGTGATTGATTTTCTGAGCCTTTCAGGGAACATACACATTGGCATGAAATCAGGAGATTTGAATTTTGTGGCCCAGACGGAAAAACAGCTTTGGGGTCTAGAGCATTCAAAAGCTAATTTTGAGGGAAATGGTATAAAAGTCCAAATGTGTTGAACAGATGTATGAGCTTTTTCACTGTGCGCATTTCTCAGACCCATTTAAGTTGTCTATGTTTTGCTCTTTGGCCATCTTTACTGCAAAGTATTGGGATAGAGTCAATATTAAGCAGATTTTATCCCACAAGATGGCATATGAAATTGAGTTATTTACCTGTGTAGCACCCTCCTTGTGTGCATAGGTTTTATTTTCTAACCTCAGACTATAGTGGACAGGTATGCCTTGGCTGTTTCTTAGTCTCACAAGGCTGTTTTGCTCTAACCTAAGCAGTTGAGGCATAGCCTTGGTTAACATGCATGAACAGAGTACATAAACTTGGCAGAATTGCACACCTCTTTCTGTTTGTTGACAAAGAGACATTGGATAGTTTTACTGGAGCCAAACAATTCTCATCTGATGCATATGAATATTCATTGAATACCCAGGAATTAAATTATAAAGGCATCTGTTACCCCATAAGGGACTTATCTGCTACACTGAGCACTTCTTATTTATTATTTGGATTGTCCACAAAGAAACATTCATCTGAAAAAGACAATAAACTTCTTAGTGTACCTCTGCTAAACTGAAATGATTAAGTTCCACTAGCATGGAGATCGGAGAAGGCAATGGCACCCCACTCCAGTACTCTTGCCTGGAAAATCCATGGATGGAGGAGCCTGGTAGGCTGCAGTCCATGGGGTCACTAAGAGTTGGACGCGACTGAGCGACTTCACTTTCACTTTTTACTTTCATTCATTGGAGAAGGAAATGGCAACCCACTCCAGTATTCTTGCCTGGAGAATCCCAGGGACAGACGAGCCTAATGGGCTGCTGTCTTGGGGTCGCACAGAGTCGGACATGACTGAAGCGACTTAGCAGCAGCAGCAGCAGCATGGAGATAGTGGAACTTAAAACCCTGTTAGCTCAGCTGGTAGAGAATCTGCCTGCAATGCAGGAGACCCCGGTTTGATTCCCAGGTTGGGAAGATTCGCTGGAGAAGGGATAGGCTACCCACTCTAGTATTCTTGGGCTTCTCTGGTGGCTCAGCTGGTAAAGAATCTAACTGCAATGCGGGAGACCACTATTTGATCCCTAGGTTGGGAAGATTCCCTGGAGAAGGGAATGGCTACCCACTTCAGTATTCTGGCCTGGAGAATTCCATGGACTCTATAGTCCATGGGGTCACAAAGAGTTGGACACGAGTGAGCAACTTTCACTTCACTTCACTCCACTTCACTTCAATTCACTTCGCTTCACTTTACTTCAGCATGCAGGTAGGCTTGGCTGGCAGTCTGCACACTCCTCCTGACCACCAACATCACAGAAATTGGTGATATTTCCCTTCGGTCCCTATTCACTCACTCACTTCCCTTCCTTACCTTCTCTCCCCCGCCTTACAAACCTGCTAATTTTAGGGCATGAATTCATACTGGGTTAGTGATGCAATGGTGGCATGAGAAATTTGCCTGTTAACAGAGGTGCAGGGTCAGAAAACTTTCATTGGGAAATATTTCTCTGGGCACCTTGCTTTTCTTGACAGAACATCCCCTGCAGGAGGAACCATTCCCACTCCACCTTGGTATGCTTTAGACAGTGTTTTCCAAAATGCTTCTCTCAGGTTTTTTGCAGCTGGACCATAATATATATGACTAACATAAGGAGGGAATGTGTTAGCCTCTTGTGAGGCAATGCTATCTTAATTTTAGGTGTGAAAATCTAGTTACATGTTTCTAATACATCCTTATTTCCAACCAGTGTCGACAGTGCTGTGGTTGAGAGCTGCTGCCATTGGATACCCTCTGGGAAATGGGCACCTGCATTCTTACCAGTCTTTCTGAGGAAGTGGGGGTGAGGAAGGTGGTGAAATGAAGTGATGCATGGAGCCTGACCAGTGGGTGGAGTGGGCACTGTCGATAGCGGAGAGTCAGGACAAAACAGACAGAGAAGGAGGATTCCCTAATTACCTAGAGGCTTCTCTTTCTATTACTAATTAATTTTCCTCCAAATCAGGCAATACCAGGCTCTCACTGAAAAAAGAGCTAAGTCCCTGCTGTGTTCCCTCACAGCATTGGCAGCTGGCACAGGTTGGGGCATCAGCCTCTCAGATTGGTTCTGGCACAGCTTGCCTACCTTTTGAGGCTTATAAAGTCACTGACGTTTCGAAATTCTCTTGAGCTTTGTTGTGCTGCTGTTAACCCGTCATCCCTCAAGGGCCGTGTGTCATCTGCTAATTATTCCCAAACGCTCATTATACTCATTCTGCTGTGATGTAAGGAGGGAGGGAGGCCGCTCCACCTGGAGGTGGCCCAGGATGGCAGCTCGTGGAGTCGGGAGTGATCCAACCAGTTGGCCCTGTGTTCTCTCTTTGTTTTCATATCCAGTGGGCGCTGTTTGTTTATTGATTTGGTGGATTGGAAACTACTCTTCTTTCCACAGGTGCTGACGGCCGCAGCAGTGCACATGTGTGTATCTCTTGTGTGGAGAACATAGCCCTAGTCTCCCAAGGCTGGAACACGAGTCAGCTTTTCCCAAGATGAGAGGCAGGCTGAAGTCGGCAGACAGACTTTGTGAGAATGGTTCCTAAAGGCTGGGGCTTATTCCACATTCAGTTCATCTACACAGTCCTGGTTCGAGCCTGACACCCTAGAATAATAACTAACCGTGCTCCCTTCTACTCTCAAAGGCTTCCCATTGGAACTTCACAACTTATGGTTACCTGCTGATAGACAATCTTCAGAGTGGGTTTAAGCAAGTGAATATGTGTATGTTAAGACATGAAGACAACCAAAAACTGTACACCCATCTATAAGTGTGCAGTAGTTCCTGACACTCCGACATTACTTTCCCTCCTGGCATAGGGAAACTTTTGATCTCAAAAGTTTGGCATTTGAAGGAGTAGGTGAAGGAACTAGATCAGTGAAATACTCACAGCTGTCTACACGGTCTAGTAATTCATTTACTCCTCAAAGAAATACTGATTATTATTGAACCCAGTTTTATATTGAGAAAAGAAATTAGAGGTTGTCCCCAAGGTACAAAATAAGTGGGAAGACAAGAATTTAAACCTGCGTGTGGATATCTTCTTTGATGCACAGACTTGTCCATGATACCAGATTCACTAGGAAGACAGGTAACCAAACAAGCCAATAGCAGCTAAACCTCAGAGGGTTATCACAGGAAAGAGGTAAGACCAGTCCTTCCAGGGTGGAGGCTTGTGAAAAGAGACAGAGATGGAGGAGAGAAGGGGGCCCTGGGACCAAAAATTCAGAGAGGAGAATGAGTTGAGAGAGATAAGTCAGAAGCTGTCCATTTAGGATGTTCTCAAGCCCATACTACTGGACGGTGGAAGTTAACATAACTAAAACAGTATCTGACTGGGAACCTTAAGAGAAGGGTAATTGAAACAGGGGTGAAGTGACCCTGTATACAAAAGTGGGACAGGACCCTGATTCCAGGAAC
Source organism: Bubalus kerabau (assembly GCF_029407905.1). Taxonomy (NCBI): domain Eukaryota; kingdom Metazoa; phylum Chordata; class Mammalia; order Artiodactyla; family Bovidae; genus Bubalus; species Bubalus kerabau. Next base: position 153,554,738 of record NC_073627.1, read on the forward strand.
AAATGGTTTGTAGTTGAGGACGGTACCAGGCTCCCTAAAGTGCATGAATGTGGGAGAGAAAAGTACTCCTACCCAGAACTGAGTCTCTGTCAGGCAGGAAGAAGGAAAAGTTGATTTTGGAAAGGAGGATGGATACTGATGTCAGGGAGAGAAAAGTGATGATGGGAAGAGGAATTCGATATTGGAAAAAGAGAAACTGATGTCTGAAAGAGGAAAATTGATGGGGTTAAATTGATAATGGGGAATTGGAAATTGAGACGGAAATGGGCAGTTGATGTTGCAAAGAGGAAATCAAAAATAAAAAGGAGTAAACTGATGATGGAAAGGGGGAAAATAGAGGTCTTTAGTGCTATAAATTTTCCCATATATACTGAAAATTCACAGATTAACAATTTGAGCTTCACTTCAAGGAACGATAAAAAGAATAAAATAAACCCAAAGCAAGCAGAAAGAAGTAAGTAATAAAGATGAGAGAAGAAATCAATGAAATTGTAAACTGAAAGATAATGAATAAAATCCACTCAAAAGCTAGTTTTATGAAACAATAACATTTAGAGGCCTTAATGCTATAAATTTTCCCATACATACTACTTTAGTTGCATTCCAAAGATTTTTCATGTTGCAATTTTATTTTCATTCAGCTCAATGTATTCCAGTTTCCTTTGAGACTTTCTCTTTGAGCCATGGATTATATAAAAACTGTATAATTTAATTTCCAAAGTTCAGAAATTTTCTTATTATCTTTCTGCTATTTATTTCCAGTTTAATTCTGTTATGGTCAAAGTACATAAATGTGTTAAATTTTATTTTATAGACCAAAATATAGTCTATTTAAATAAATGTTCCATATATGCTTGAAAATAATGTATGTTCTGCTAATGTTAGGTGAAGTGTTTTAAAATGTTAATTAGAGTCCATAGGTTGATGGTGTTATTCAGTTCTTGTATGTCCTTGCTGATTTTCTGTCTAGGTATCGCATCTCTTATTGAAAGACAGGTGATGAAGTCCACAGTCATAACTGTGAATTTGTCTATTTATATTTTCAGGTTTGTCAGTTTTTACTTTATGGGTTCTGAAGCTCTATTTTTTGGTGCATACATATTTAGGCTTGTTCTATTTTGTTGGTAAATCAATCATTATGTAATGCCCCTCTATATCCTCAGTAGTTTTCTTTGCTCCAAAAACCTACTTGGTCTGACATTGATACAGACACTCCTGGTTTCTTTTTATTAGTGGTTTCTTCCTTTTACATTTAATATACAATTATATTTGAAATGTTTTTGCTACAGATAGCATATAGTTAACTCAAGTTAAAAAAACCCAATCTGATAATCTCTACCTTCTAATTGGGATGTTTACAATTTACATTTAACGTAATTACTGCTATGCTAGGATTTAGGGTGTTTATCTTATTATTTGTTTACTTTTCTGTCTATTCTTCATTGTACTGTTCATCATTTTCTGACTTTCTGTGGATTACCTGAACATTATTTTAGCCTGTCGGTCAGTTCAGTCGCTCAGTCATGTCTGACTCTTTGCGACCCCATGGACTGCAGCATGCCAGGCCTCCCTGTCCATCACCAACTCCCAGAATTATTTTAGTATTTCATTATAATTCAGCAATAGTTTTTGTCAATTAATCTTTATTTATTGTGTGTAGGTATACACTCCAGAGATTAAAAATCTACCTTGATATATTATAGTTTTCTAGTATCAATATTTAACCACTTTCAATGGACTCTAGAAACTTCTATTTCCTTCTGATAATATGATTATCTTAGATATTGCCTTTCACACATCGGCTACTTAGGAGTATGCCCAGGACTTTATACCCAAGTTAAAAGATTGCTTTCCTTAACTTCTCCTCACCCACTAACTCTACCACAACTTTACTTTTGTTCATAACAAGACAGGGTTATTTGACTGCAGTCCACTTAACAGTCTCCATGGCCACTGTGCCTGGTGGAAGAGGCTGAGGGTGACCACCTCTGCTTGTGTTGCCTTAGTATAGTGAGGAGATTGTCACCATGGCGCCTCTCCACTGTCTCTATGGCTAATGTACCAGCTATGTATGGGAGATGTACCATCTCTTTGCTGATGTTCACTTGGAGTCAGGTAGGAACAGTCACCAGGGCCCCCTTCCACCATTTCTACCATACCTACTGGTGAAGGGGACGGATGCTATTACTGCTTGTGTTAGTGCAGGGGTGGGGATGGTTGACAACACTCCACCCCAGAGTCTCCACAAGTTCAGAGCAGGTTGGGAAGGTTCGGATTTCCTTCACGGTATTTGTCTTGAGTAGAGGAAATATAGTCTATGTGATTCTTTTCTGCAGCGATGTCCTATTCTTAGGACATGTCTCTTATGGCTGGAGACAGTAGGTTTTCCTTGGGGCTTATTTATTTTTGATTAAAAATTTTTTTGGTCTGTGTCCATTCATGATTTTGGGTTGTAGAATCAACCTATGTCTGTATAGTACTTGGATCAGTATATAAAGTAAAAAACTCCCTAGGAACTCATTATCAGGTTGTCCTTGGAGGAGGCTTGAGGTCCCTACTCAATGTCCTCTACTTTCAGTCTCCCTACAGTTGTTTTTTGTATTTTACCAGAGATTTTGGTTTAAATTAGCAGGAAGAATAGGGTGGAATGTGCTTACTCTGTCTTGTCTGGAACCAGAAACTCCTCCCTTTTGCTTTTGTTGATAAAATCTTAACAATTTTGTTGATCATCTTAAACCTTAGGATAACTAGTTTCCATTAATGTTTTTCTCTCTTGAACCCTTAAAGTTCTTTACCTTGTGTCATGTAATTCAACACATAATTATATACCAACTCGTAGTTCTTGCTGATTCATTTGTGTTTTGTGGTCTTATCTCCATGTGGAAGTATATGAGGTGTTTTCTCTAGTTTCAGAGTACTAGTCACAGTTTGGGACTCCAGGTTGGGACTTTATATTTCTTAGATGAATTAATAATAACTCTCAAAAAAGGTTCATCTAGTCAAGGCTATGGTTTTTCCAGTAGTCATGTATGGATGTGAGTGTTGGACTATAAAAAAAGCTGAGTGCAGAAGAATTGATGCTTTTGAACTGTGGTGTTGGAGAAGACTCTTGAGAGTCCCTTAGACTGCAAGGAGATCCAACCAGTCCATCCTAAAGGAAATCAGTCCTGAATATTCGCTGGAAGGACTGATGTTGAAGCTGAAACTCCAATATTTTGGCCACCTGATGCAAAGAGCTGACTCGTTTGAAAAGACCCTGCTGTTGGGAAAGATTGAAGGCAGAAGGAGAAGGGGATGATGGGATGAGATGGTTAGATGGCATCACTGACTCAATGGATGTGAGTCTGGGTAAACTCTGGGAGTTGGTGATAGACAGGGAGGCTTGGCGTACTGAGGTTCATGGGGTCGCAGAGTCCGACACAAATGAGCGACTGAACTGAACTGAACTAGAACCAATATGCTTCTTTGGAAGCCGGACTGACCTGCGTATTAATCCTCTCTCTACCTAGTATTAGTTGTACCATCTTGGACAATTTACTCAATCTCTTTGAGCTCTGGTTTTCTCATTTGAAAAATAGTTTTACTCATATGCTTATCCCAGAAGATAAACATATTGTGAGAACTGAGTCAAAATATGCAAAAAGTGCCAACTCTCATGAAACAGAGAGTTGCTCAGGCATTTTTTTCTTTTTCTTTCCCCCCCCCCATTGATTTGTGACAACTTATTCTTCACTTCATAAAAGGATAGTCAGTTCAGTTCAGTCACTCAGTTGTGTCCGACTCTTTGTGACTCATGGACTGTAGCATGCCAGGTTTCTCTGTCGATCACCAAATCCTGGAGCTTGCTCAAACTCATGTCTGTGAGTTGGTGATGCCATCCAACCATCTCATCCTCTGTCATCCCCTTCTCCTCCTGTCTTCAATCTTTCCCAGCATCAGGGTCTTTTCCAGTGAGTCAGTACTTCACATCAGGTGGCCAAAGTGTTGGAGCTTCAGCTTCAGCATTAGCCCTTTCAATGAATATTCAGGGCTGATTTCCTTTAGCATTGACTGGTTTGATCTCCTTGTAGTCCAAGAGACTCTCAAGAGTCTTCAACATCACAGTTCAGAAGCATCAATTCTTTGGTGCTCAGCTTTCTTTATAGTCCGACTCTCACAGCCATACATGACTACTGGAAAAACCATAGCTTTGACTAGATGGACCTTTGTTGGCAAAATAATGTCTCTGCTTTTTAATAAACTGCTTAGGTTGGTCATAGCTTTTCTTCCAAGGAGCAAGTGTCTTAATTCCACAGCTTCAGTCACCATCTGCAATGATTTTGGAGCCCCCCAAAATAAAGTCTCTCACTGTTTCCATTGTTTCCCAATCTATCGGCCATGAAGTGATGGGGCTGGATTGCCATGATCTTAGTTTCCTGAATGTTGAGCTCTAAGCCAACTTTTTCACTCTCCTCTTTCACTTTCATCAAGAGGCTCTTTAGTTCTTCCTTGCTTTCTGCCGTAAGGGTGGTGTCATCTGCATATCAGAGCTTATTGATATTTCTCTCGGCAATCTTGATTCCAGCTTGTGCTTCATTCAGCCTAGCATTTCACATGATGTATTCTGCATAAAACTTAAATAAGCAGGATGACTATACAACCTTGACATACTCCTTTCCAATTTGGAACCATTCTGTTTTTCCATGTCCAATTCTAACTGTTGCATCTTGAACATGCATACAGATTTCTCAGGCGGCAGGTTAGGTGGTCTGGTATTCTCTTCTCTTTAAGAATTTTCCAGTCTGTTGTGATCCACACAATCAAAGGCTTTGGCATAGTCAATAAAGCAGAAGTAGATTTTTTTTTTTTGGAACTCTCTTGCTTTTTTGATGATCCAAAGCATGTTGGCAATTTGATCTCTGGTTCCTCTGCCTTTCCCAAATCCAGCTTGAACATCTGGAAGTTCACGGTTCATGTACTGTTGAAGCCTGACTTGGAGAATTTTGAGCTTTACTTTTCTAGCGTGTGAGATGAGTGCCATTGTGTGGTAGTTTGAACACTCTTTGACATTATCTTTCTTTGGGATTGGAATGAATACTGACCTTTTCCAGTCCTGTGGCCACTGCTGAGTTTTCCAAATTTGCTGGCATATTGAATGTGGCACTTTCACAGCATCATCTTTTAGGATTTGAAATAGTTCACCTCCACTAGCTTTGTTCGTAGTGATGCTTCCTAAGGCCCACTTGACTTCACATTCCAGGATGTCTGGCTCTAGGTCAGTGATCACACCATTGTGGTTATCTGGGTAATGAAAATCTTTTTTGCACAGTTCTTCTTTGTATTCTTGCCACTTCTTAATATCTTCTTCTTCTGTTAGGTCCATACCATTTCTGTCCTTTATTGAGCCCATCTTTGCATGAAATGTTCTTTTGGTAGCTCTCATTTTCTTGAAGAGATTTCTAGTATTTCCCATTCTATTGTTTTCCTCTATTTCTTTGCACTGATCACTGAGGAAGGCTTTCTTATCTCTCCTTGCTATTCTTTGGAACTCTGCATTCAAATGGGTATATCTTTCTCCTTTGTCTTTGCCTTTTCTCCTTTTCTCCTTTGCCGTTTGCTTCTCTTCTTTTCTCAGCTATTTGCAAGGCCTCCTCAGACAACCATTTTGCCTTTTTGTATTTCTTTTTCTTGGGGATGGTCTTGATCCCTGCCTCCTGTACAATGTCATGAACCTCTGTCCATAGTTCTTCAGGCATTCTGTCTATCAGATATAATCCCTTGAATCTATTTGTCACTTCCACTGTATAGTCAGTCATAAGGGATTTGATTTAGGTCATACCTGGATGGTCTAGTGGTTTTCCCTACTTTATTCAATTTAAGTCTGAATTTGGTAATAAGGAGTTCATGATCTGAGCCACAGTCAGCTCCTGGTCTTGATTTTGCTGACTGTATAGAGTTTCTCCATCTTTGGATGCAAAGAATATAATCAGTCTGATTTCATAATTGACCATCTGGTGGTGTCCATGTGTAGAGTCTTCTCTTGTGTTTTTGGAAGAGAGTGTTTGTTGTGACCAGTGCATTCCCTTGGCAAAACTCTGTTAGCCTTTTCCCTGCTTCATTTGGTATTCCAAGGCCAAACTTACTTGTTACTCCAAGTATCTCTTGACGTCCTACTTTTGCATTCCAATTCCCTATGATGAAAAGGACATCTCTTTTGGGTGTTGGTTCTAAAAGGTGTTGTGGGTCTTCATAGAACTGTTCAACTTCAGTTTCTTCAGCATTACTGGTTGGGGCATAGGGTTGGATTACTGTGATATTGAATGGTTTGCCTTTGAAATGAGCATAAATTGTCCTGTTGTTTTTGAGACTGCACCCAAGAACTGCGTTTCAGACTCATTTGTTGACTATGAGGGCTACCCCATTTCTTCTAAGGGATTCTTGCCCACAGTAGTAGATATAATGGTCATCTGAGTAAAATTCACCCATTTTAGTTCACTGATTCCTAAAATGTCGATGTTCACTCTTGCTGTCTCCTGTTTGACCACTTCCAATTTGCTTTGATTCATGGACCTAACATTCCAAGTTCTTATGCAATATTGTTCTTACAGCATTGGACTTCACTTGCATCATCAGTTACATCCACAACTGCACGTTGTTTTTGCTTTGGCTCCATCTCTTCATTCTTTCTGGTGTTACTTCTCCACTCTTCTCCAGTAGCATATTGGGCACCTACTGACCTGCGGAGTTCATCTTTCAGTGCCCTATATTTTTGACTTTTCATATTGTTCATGGGGTTCTCAAGGCAAGAATATTGAAGTGGTTTGCCATTCGCTTCTCCAGTAGACCACATTTTGTCAGAACTCTCCACCATGACCTGTCCATCTTGGGTGGCCTTACAGGGCATGGCTCATAGTTTCATTGAGTTAGACAAGGCTGTGGTCCATGTGATCAGTTTAATTAGTTTTCTGTGACTGTCGTTTTTATTCTGTCTGCCCTCTGAGACATAAGGATAAGAGGCTAATGGAAGCTTCCTGATGGGAGAGACTGACTGAGGGGGAAACTGGGTCTTGTTCTGATGGGCAGGGCCATGCTCAGAAAATCTTTAACCCAATTTTCTGTTGATGGGCAGGGCTGTGTTTCCTCCCTGTTGTTTGACCCGAGGCCAAACTATGGTGGAGGTAATGAAGATAATGGTGACCTCCTTCAAAAGGTCCTGTGCAGGCACTGCTGCACTCAGTGCCCCCAGCCCTGCAGCAGGCCACCATCGACCCATGCCTCCTCCAGAGACTTCTGGACACTCACAGGCAAGTCTGGGTCAGTCTTCTGTGGGGTCACTGCTCCCTTCTCCTGGGTCCTGGTGCACAGTTTGTTTGTGCCCTCTAAGAGTGAGTTTCCCCAGTCCTGTGTAAGTTCTGGCAGCTCTATGGTGGGGTAATGGTAACCTCCTCCAAGAGGGCTTATGCCACACCCAGGTCTGCTGCATCCAGAGGCCCTGCCCCTTCTGCAGGCTACTGCTGACCTGTACCTCCACAGGAGACACTCAAAGGTAGATCTGGCTCAGTCTCTGTGGTGTCTCCTTGTGTGCACAAGCTTTTGTTTGAGCCCTCCAAGCATCTCTGGTGGGTATGGGGTTTGATTCTAAACATGATTTTGACCCTCCTATGGTCTCTCAGGGGCTTCTCCTTTGTCCTCAGACATGGTATATCTTTGTTTGGTGGGATTCAACATTCTCCTATGGATGGCTGTTCAGCAGCGAGTTGTAATTTTGGAGTTCTTGCAGGAGATGAGTGCCTGTCCTTCTACTCCACCATTAAAGGAAAATAATAGGAGTTAAAAGACAAAGAGGGAAACTCCAAAGACATTGTCTTTCTATTTTTGTTGGGCTGACTTCAGTTCAAAAAATTTACTCTCTTTAGCTTGTGTCCCAGTATAAGCTCTTTTTCCTTGGCTTAGCAGTGAACCTCCCTCGCTGTTGAAGTGCCAACACTTGAGCCTTTAGAAGATTGTTCCATGTGGCAGCTGGGATGAGCAAACCAGCACAGTGTTCCTACCCTCTTTTTAAACATTCTGGTCTTTTCCACAAGAATCCTGCAAAAGTGAGCCCAGTGGACTTAAAAAAAAAAAAACAACCCACTGGATTCTACAGTGAGGCAGAGAGCAGAGAAAAGCTAAAACAGTGAATTGTGAGAGCTACTGTTGGGTCCTAGATTCTGGGAGGCCCTATATGTTTCTCTTGGGAAAGCATTCCCCTGGGATGTAATGCACTTGGGAAGTATGTCTGCAGTAAAGTCGAACCAGCCTGTCTCCCCAGAGGGCATGGTGTCTCCACACTAGTAGAAATGTGTGGTAAAAGGGAAGGGGGCAGGTCTAGGAGGGACACTTACTTCAGTTTTCTAATGAAATGTTTGGGGCAGACAGGCATGATTCAGGGAAGGAACACTTGTGAAGGGAGGAAAATTGATAAAGCCAGTTGATGAATTTTGTTGAGAACACCAAGAGAGGCATCCATGACAGATGAAGTTAATCCAGAAAGATTTTGAGGAGACTATGAGGATGTGCAGGTGGGTAGAATGGGGACTCTCTTTTACAGAGCATGGTCTCACATTGATGAAAAGAAAATCAAAGGGTGTATTACAGAATGCTGGGGCAGGCAGAGTGGGGTTGAAATTACTCACAGGCATAAAATGATAGGTGGACTGGCTTGGCAGGGAAGAGAGTACCCCTCGTTAATACAGCAGGATGAAGCTGGCTGCATGTCAACTGTATACGTATATTGTATTGGCCAAAAAGTTCATTTGAGTTTCTGTAACAGCTTATGGAAAAACCGAAAGGTACCTTTTGGACAACCCAATATTTGGGTCTAGCCTTGAAACTTTTGAGAAGCAGTAATGAATTTGGTGTCCCCTGAACTGGGAGATCCATGTAGTTTTGAGACAGTGAGCTGACCCTTAAATTTGATGTTTAGATTTCTAAAATGGTACGTTGCCAATTTTTTTCATTTAATTTTTTTTTCCCCTGGAGGGAAAAACAGTGCCTTTCCTGGGAATCCCCACCACACACATACACATCTCCTGATGCACACATGCACACACACACACACACACACACACACACACACAAGCACCCATGACAGAAAATTTAAAGCAATGATTCCCATAGCTGTGATAACTGTCATGTTTTATAATCAGCTCATATGTATGCTACGGTTGATGAAGAGCAAATGCTCTGCTTTGTAACACCCCTATGCAAGTGTGCAATGCGTGTGGCTTATTGATGACCACTGGGGGATTTCCTGATTTGTTATTTCTAGGCATCTATGATTCTAGCAGTAACACTGAGGTGATGCAATTTTCTCTGTTTAATTTCCCTGGTGTGCTTGTAATTATTGATTTACCAAATGAAAGAATTCTCGTTTCAGGAGGCAGTCATTACTTCAGCTAATACTGTCTTGGCTCAAGACCCAATAAACTAGCCTCTATACCTTCAAAGGCCTGTGTTCCTTTCTCCTGGGCACTGCCTCCAAGAAAGAGGAGTATTTGTATATGAGCTTATGGTCCCAAGATTGCGCACACAGCACATGATCTATCTGTTTGTTTGTTTCTACAGTATTTTAATTAATCTCCAATTTCTATGTTAAGCTTTATGATACTTACAGCTCTCCACCATGATGTTTAAAATAAGACAGTATGATCCTAGGCAGAAGATGAACACCCTTGCCACTACACTACACTATAATCAGCCTTTTCTCACACCAGCAGTGCTCAGAGTGAGATCCACGGCCCAACAACTTCAATCATCTGGGATGTGTTTACATGCTAATTCTTGAGTCCACATCCCCCCCGCCCACCCCCTACCCCCGCCCACCCCCAGCCAGTGGAACTGAAGCTCTCTTGCTGTAGTGTGTTCCTTCAAAAGCTCATTCAACTCTCAGAGCCTCATTCCCTCCTCCTGGACAGGATTCTGAAGCTTGCTTATCTGAGAAGTGCTGTTAACACCTCCTTCTTAACTGACAGCACTTCTTCCCTGAAAGAGTCTCTGGGCTCCTTTTCTCAGCAGGGCATCTTCTCAGTCAGCTGTTTGGAGCGCACCCCTCCACCCATGCCCCTCTGGCCCCTCCCCACATGGCACATGTATGGAAGTCCCCAAGATAGTGATCAGCATATTCGACAAGCATGACACAGCTTGCCCTGCCCCTGGAAAGCTTGAGCAGGTCCCATGACTTTTACACACTCTTACCTCCACTTGGACATCAGGACATTTTTTGCAAGATAAGAATCGAGTCCCAGACCTGGATGTGCTTGGCCTTTCGCCAAGTCCAGCTGGTGCACTAAGGGGAGGTGGGGCAAGATGGGCACTATTTCCCCTTCTTTTGCACTCAGCCCATGGCCCTGTCAGCTGCCCACACTGCCCCATGCAGGCTGGTGGTTCAGGTGGAGGCGTGAGGAAATTCATGTGACCTGGTGGGTTCTTAGTCTGGTGCGAGCAGCCACTAACTGCTTTTACTTGTGAGTTCTGTCTCTCTTGTGAGGCCCTGTGGAAATCACAAGGGCTGTCAGAAGCCCCTGCCTGGCAGCTCTGACTTTGTCTCCTTAAGATGAACAGTCACTTGGTGGCCTCAGCCCACTCAGCCCTGGTTCTCCTGCCCTTCACTTCATACAGTGTGATCTGGGTCCATGGCTCCTTCCAGTAGATTCTTCTAGGCAGGACCAACAATGGTCCTGGCAAATACTATAACTTTGGATTCCCCTCCAGTCCTTGGCAATCATGCCCCCTGGGATCCCACCACCCCTTTTCTGACTGAGTATAGGGCATTTCTCAGACATGGCAGCACTTGCTTTTCTTCTGACACCACAGCTGATACACAATCTCCTCATCGTCTTGATTTCCTTGAGCAAGAACCACACTGCACTTCAGTATGTGTCCCAAGATATCATGATTTTACCCTAAAAGAGGCAGGGCTCATCCTCCCGCAGGACTCAAACCTTCCAGGGCTCTCTCAAGTCTTCCCCATAAAATCCTCTTCTCCAATGCTCTTCCCTCCTTGAATGGGAGGGAATCACAAATTGTGAAACTGACTCTGAACTACCTCTTTTGAAAATCTAGATTTGTGTTTGATCCTGACTTGTAATTTTGAGTCTCTTATGTCTTGGTACTTTCATTTTCCTCTATAGCAGCTTGAAATCTGCAGCGTGTCTTCCCATGATGATCTGCAACTTTACTTACTGGGGCAGGTTGTATTTTCCAAATTTGGCCCCAAAAACCCTCCTCTTCCACAGGCTCTTCTTCAGGGTGATCCTGACAGTCCTATGGGGCTGGGGAGAGTGTCTACGCTTTCTTCCTTGTAAACAGGCAGTCCAGTGAATCTGTGTTACTTCTGAGGTTAGGTATGAGAGTGATACAGTTTCTACCTGGTTCTCTTGGAGGTCTGAGCAGCTGGGTATGCAGATGCTGTGAAGATGACAGGGCCATATGGAGAAGCCATATATAGTTATTCTGGCTGACAGGCCCAGGGAAGGTGCTGGCCAGCTGCAGTGTCTGCTGCTAGACCTGCCTGTGATCTTTGTCTCCAGATGATTCCTGAGCCCAGCCACAGAGTAACTCCCCACTTTCTGGTCCTCCCATTTAAGACATAGAAGAACTATACAAAAAAAAAGATCTTAATGGCCCAGATAATCATAATGGTGTGATCACTCACCTAGAGTCAGACATCTTGGAGTGTGAAGTCAAGTGGGCCTTAGGAAGCATCACTATGAACAAAACCAGGGGAGGTGATGGAATTCCAGCTGAGCTATTTCAAATCCTAAAGGATGATGCTGTGAAAGTGCTGCATTCAATTGACCAGTAAATTTGGAAAACTCAGCAGTGGCCACAGGACTGGAAAAGGTCAGTTTTCATTCCAGTTCCAAAGAACAGCAATGCCAAAGTATGTTCAAACTACCACACAATTGCATGCATTTCACATGCTAGCAAAGTAATCTTCAGAATCCTTCAAGCTAGGTAAGCTTCAATAGTACATGAACCAAGAACTTCCAGATGTTCAAGCTGGATTTAGAAAAGGCAGAGGAACCTAAGATCAAATTGCCAGCATCCACTGAATCATAGAAAAAGCAAGAGAATCCCAGAAGTAGAAAAACATCTACTTCTGTTTCATTGACTATGCTAAAGCCTTTGACTGTGTGGATCACAACAAATTGTGGAAAATTCTTAAAGAGAAGGGAATACCAGACTACCTTACCTGCCTCCTGCAAAACTTGTATGCAGGTCAAGAAGCTACAGTTAGAACTAGACATGGAACAATGGACTGGTTCCAAATTGGAAAGGAGTATATCAAGGCTGTATATTGTCACCATACTTATTTAACTTATATGCAGAGTATATCATGAGAAATGCTGAACTGGATGAAGCATAAACTGGAATCAACATTTCCAGGAGAAATATCAATAACCTCAGATATGCAGATGACACCACCTTTATGGTAGAAAGTGAAGAGGAACTAAAGATGAAGATGAAAGAGGAGAGTGAAAAGCTGGCTTAAAACTCAACATTCAGAAAACTAAGATCATGGCATCTGGTCCCATCACTTCATGCAAATAGATGGCGAAACAGTAGAAACAGTGACAGACTTTATTTGGGGGGCTCCAAAATCATTGCAGATGGTGCCTGCAGCCATGAAATTAAAAGATGCTTGCTCCGTGGAAGAAAAGCTAGGACAAACTTTGACAGCATATTAAAAAGCAGAGACATTACTTTGCCAACAAAGGTCCATCTAGTCATAGCTAAGTAGTCATGTATGGACGTGAGAGCTGGACTACAAAGAAAGCTAAGTGCTGAAGAATTTATGCTTTTGAACTGTGGTGTTGGAGAAGACTCTTGAGAGTCCCTTGGACTGCAAGGAGATCAAGCCAATCAACTGTGAATATTCATTAGAAGGACTGATACTGAAGCTGAATACTTTGGCCACCTCAGGCAAAGAGCCGACTCATTGGGAAAGACCCTGATCTGGGAAAGATTGAAGGCGGGGGCTGGGAGGTGGGGGTGCGATGTCAGAGGATAATATGGTGGGATGGCATCACTGACTCAATGGACATGAGTTTGACTAAGCTCCAGAAGATGGTAAAGGACAGGGAAGCCTGGTGTGCTGCAGTCCATGAGGTTGCAAAGTGTAGTTGGACATGACTGAGTGACTGAACAACAACATCATGGTGGGTGAAGCTGCGTGGTTAACTGTGCCCTTTCTGAATTGCCCATAGAATCAGTGAGTATGAGATAACGTTTTTCTAAGCCACTAAGTTTCAGGATAATTTTTTACACAGGCATAGAGAATCCACATCCTTACCCTCTGTGTCAATGTCCTCTGGAACTCGGATTCCTCAGAGGTCTGGAGCCAGGCCCCAGATCCTCCTCAAAGTTTGTCTTAATTCTTTTTATGCCCCAAGTCTTGGACTAGATGCTGCCACTTTGTGGTACCATGGAGTTCTCTTTTTTGCCATTTCAGTTGTCTAGTTAATAACTTTTTTAACTTAACAATTCTTTGTATGAAGTTCTTTCTATTTCTCTATGTTTCTCTCTATTCTCTATGGCTCTGTCTCCTGACTGCTGCTGCTGCTGCTAAGTCGCTTCAGTCGTGTCCGACTCTGTGCGACCCCATAGACGGCAGCCCACCAGGCTCCCCCATCCCTGGGATTCTCCAGGCAAGAACACTGGAGTGGGTTGCCATTTCCTTCTCCAATGCACGAAAGTGAAAAGCGAAAGTGAAATCGCTCAGTCGTGTCCAACTCTTTGCAACGCCATGGACTGCAGCCTACCAGGCTCCTCCGTCCATGGGATTTTCCAGGCAAGAGTACTGGAGTGGGGTGCCATTGCCTTTGACTAATACAAAGTAGATGACACTTGTACTGGGTAAAGGAGATCAGCATTTTTTATTTCAAACAATCCCAAACATTTAGAGAAGTTGCAAATGCAATATAAAGAAATTATTTTTATTTTCCTGAGCCATTTGAGGGTACTTGGTTAATCTGACAACTGATCACACCCAAATACTTTCACATGTATTTCCTATAAACAAGGACATTCTCCTACATAACCACAAAAGAGTCAACAAAATCAGAAAATTAACACTGACATATTACAAGCTCCTAATCAAGGGACCAACTTAAGTTTCACCAACTGTTCAAATAATGTTCTTTATAGCAAAAGGATCCAGTCCAGGCCATATGCCATATTTTGTTGTCATGCTTTTAGTCTGCAATAATTCTTCCTTCCTTGATTTTCATGACCTTGAAACTTCTGAAATTATTTTGCAAAATGTCCCTCAGTTTGGATTTTTCTGACATTTTTTCATAATCTGTTTCAGGTTTTGCATTTTTGGCAATAATACCGCAGAAGTGATGCTGTGTTCTCACCATATACTAGCTGGCAACACGTGATTTTGATTTGCCCCATTACTTATAGTGTTCTCTTGGATCTCTTGATTAAGCTGGTGTCTGCTACACTTCATCATATAAGGAACTGTTTTCCCCTTTGTAATTAATAGTACCTCTGGGGGTGGTACTTTGGAATTATGGAAATATCCTGTTCCTTAATATCCAATTTTTTCACCTACTTATTTTTATAGATTCATCTGTAGATTAAGGGTTTCATTCTTTACTCACTGAGTTATAATCTATTATTGTCATTATTTATTTTGCTGACCAAACTGTCCTAGGTTGGGTCAATGAGACCCCCTTTAAGCTGGCTTCCATGATCTTTCATTAAACTTCCATCATGTTTTGATCATTTCATTCTTTTTTGACTGAAGAAGATATTCTAGGTTCACCTTGTTCTTTTCCTGTCCTAACACTGGGATTATCCATTTCTCCAAGGAACCCAGGCCTCTCTCAGTGAAGAAAGGTGTTTAGATGCCAAGATACATGTTCTAGATGGGCTCATTGCTTCTGTGGTATTGCTGCTCCCAGGTGCTTTCAATTGTGAGAGCTAAGAAATGTATGTATTATGTATTTACATGTCTGTATATCTATCTATCTATCTATCTATATCTGTCTATCTACCTGTCTGTCTATCTATCTATCTATCTTCCTACCTATCTTCTTACCTACCTACTTATGTATTGAAAAGCTTGGCTCTATCCCTGTATCTCCAATTCAAAACCAGAGGATTCATTCTAATTTTCTCCCTTTCCAGTGCTCACTTCGGCAGCACATATACTAATTTTCTCCCTTTTCATGTTTAACTCCCTTTTCTGACTGTGGGAAACTTGGTTGACATTATTCTTAATACATTTATTTGATCAGTTCCACCATAAGTAACCTCCACGGGGTCACAAAAAGTCAGACACGACTGAACGACTAACAAACACACACACCATAAATAACCACTCTCGCATCATCACTTTTACTTCCTACTCCATGTGAACAGTCCCTCACCCCATAAAGGTCACCAAGAGTTTTAGTCTCCTGGGGTTGCCATAATAAAATACCACAGACTAGGGGGCTTGAGCAACATAAACTTAATTCCTCACAGTTTTGGCGACTAGTTGAGATGTCTGCAGAGTTGCTTTCTTCTGAGGCCTGTCTCCTTGACTTGTAGGTGGCAGCTTTCTCCCTGTGTCTCCATGTGGGCTGCTCTCTATGCATATCTGTGTCCAAATGTCCTCTTTTTATGAAGAGACCAGTCTTTGTAAAACTGGAGTAGGGCCCATTTTGTGGCCCTAGGTCACTTAAGTACCTCTTTAAAAACTCTATCTCCAAATACAGTCTGATTCCAAGAAATTGTGTTTTAGGAACTGAATGTATGAGTTTGTGGAAACACTTTCCAGCCCATAACACCCATTGTCCTTCAAAGATACTCTCCTCCCTGCCTGTGCTCCAATTCTTTGCCAGACTTGCCCTCTAGTACCAGGCCACATAGGTAACTTCCTCACTCTCCTTGGGCTCTGACATCCACTCTGGTCTTGTCCTCTTTCACTGCATACATTTTATTGTGTGTATGCTCAGTCATGTCTGACTCTTTGCAACCCTGTGGGATCTAGCCCTCCAGGCTACTCTGTCCATTGAATTTTCCAGGCAAAAATATTGGAGTCAGTTGCCATTTCCTTCTCCAGGGCATCTTCCCAACCCAGGGATCAAACCTGCATCTCTTACCTCTCTTACATTTGCAGGGGGGTTCTTTACCAGCTGAGCCATGGGGGAAGCTGTCCCAACATGTACTCTCAGACAAAATAATAAATGTCTGGTAATATCTGGAGCTAAATCTCAGTCTAGAAGATAAGGATTTTATTTACATGACTACTGTTGAAGTGAAGTGTTGACTCAAGTAAAATATTCTATCTTGATTAATGCCATTACTTCATCAGTTCAGTTCAGTTGCTCAGTCATGTCCAACTCTTTGCGACCCCATAGACTGCAGCATGCCAGGCTTCCCTGTCAATCACCAACTCCCAGAGCTTACTCAAACTCATGTCCATCAAGTTGGTGATGCCATCTAACCATCTCATCCTCTGTCACCTCCTTCTACTCCTGCCTTTAATCTTTCCCATCATCAGGGTCTTTTCCAATAAGTCCGTTATTTGCATCAGGTGGCCAAAGTACTGGAGTTTCAGCTTTAGCATCATTCTTTCCAAAGAAATCCCAGGGCTGATCTCCTTCAGAATGGACTGGTTGGATCTCCTTGCAGTCCAAGGGACTCTCAAGAGTCTTCTCCAACACCACAGTCCAAAAGCATCAATTCTTCAGTGCTCAGCTTTCTTTATAGTCCAACTCACACATCCATACATGACCACTGGAAAAACCATAGCTTTGACTAGATGGACCTTTGTTGACAAAGAAATGTCTCTGCTTTTAAATAAGCTATCTAGGTTGGTCATAGCTTTTCTTCCAAGGAGCAAGCATCTTTTCATTTCATGGCTGCAGTCACCATCTGCAGTGATTTTTGGAGCCCAAGAAAATAAAGTCTGTCAGTGTTTCCATTGTTTCCCTATCTATTTGCCCTGAAGTGATGGGACCAGATGCCATGATCTTAGTTTTCTGAATGTTGAGTTTTAAGCCAACTTTTCACTCTCTTCTTTCACTTTCATCAAGAGGCTCTTTAGTTCTTCTTCACTTTCTGCCATATGGGTGATGTCTTCTGCATATGTGAGGTTATTGATATTTCTCCCAGCAATCTTGATTCCAGCTTGTGCTTCATCCAACCTGGCATCTCTCATGATGTACTCTGCATATAAGTTAAATAAGCAGGGTGACAATATATAGCCTTGATGTACTCCTTTCCCAAATTTGGAACCAGTATGTTGTTCCATGTCCAGTTATAACTGTTACTTCTTTACCTGCATACAGATTTCTCAGGAGTCAGGTAGGGTGGCCTGGTATTTCCCAGTACTGTGTTCAAGTTTCATGTCCACCATTTGGTCTTGTCTTCTGCTGCTTGCCATTTCACACTGCTTGGTTTCTTGTTCCTGAGTGGCTATATTAACACTCTTCCAACCCCCTCTTCCCTGCTACCCCCACCCCAGAGCTCTAACACTTGTTTTGGACCACTGTCTTCCTCTTCCCACCTCCCTACCCAGCACAGACGGTTCCTTGCTAACTCCATCTATTACCTTTAGAACTAGATTGTTCAGGAAGGGATGTGAAGGAAAGGAAAGAGAAAATAAATGAAAGAAAGAGGAATGATGGGTCTTTGGGTCATGGATTGGGTAGTCCAGAAGGGGACAGTGAGACAACTTTGCAGTGAAGGATGTTTATTTGGAATCATTAACTGAGGGAGGCAAGGGAAAGCAGGAGTGGGCAGAGAATGTTTTTGAACTGGGATGCAGATCCTTTAGTCAATCCACTGGGGATCTCTAAAGCAGATTCTGCTCATTCATATCCCACATTTGTTTTCATTTTCTAGCACTATTTGGTGACGAGATCTGTACTCACAAGAAGGGTGTGACCATAGAGAACACAGTTGAGGCAGACTCCCCACAGATGAGCACTAGATCCTTCCTTGAGGGAGATTTGAATGGTATATCTCTAGATCTACAAAATTTTGTTTTTTATAAATAATTTTTATTTATTTTCTGCAGTTTCTTGCTGGATATCATGAAATATAAATACGTGCTTCCAGAAGATAATAATCAACACAAAGAATTCCATTTCTAGAAATGGAATGGTAAAGGAAAGATATACCCATTTGAATGCAGAGTTCCAAAGAATAGCAAGAAGAGATAAGAAAGCCTTCCTCAGTGATCAATGCAAAGAAATAGAGGAAAACAACAGAATGGGAAAGACTAGAGATCTCTGCAAGAAAATTAGAGATATCAAGGGAGCATTTCATGCAAAGATGTGCTCAATAAAGGACAGAAATTGTATGGACCTAACAGAAGCAGAAGATATTAAGAAGAGGAGGCAAGAATACACAGAAGAACTGCACAAAAAAGATCTTCATGACCCAGATAATCACGATGGTGTGATCACTGACCTAGAGCCAGACATCATGGAATGTGAAGTCAAGTGGGCCTTAGAAAGCATCACTACGAACAAAGCTAGTGGAGGTGATGGAATTCCAGTTGAGCTATTTCAAATCCTGAAAGATGATGCTGTGAAAGTGCTGCAATCAGTATGTCAGCAAATTTGGAAAACTCAGCGGTGGCCACAGGACTGGAAAGGTTCAGCTTTCATTCCAATCCCAAAGAAAGGCAATGCCAAAGAATGCTCAAACTACCACACAATTGCACTCATCTCACACACTAGTAAAGTAATGCTCAAAATTCTCCAAGCCAGGCTTCAGCAATACATGAACTGTGAACTTCCAGATGTTCAAGCTGGTTTTAGAAAAGGCAGAGCAACCAGAGATCAAATTGCCAACATCTGCTGGATCATCAAAAAAGCAAGAGAATTCCAGAAAAACCTCTGTTTCTGCTTTATTGACTACGCCAAAGCCTTCAACTGTGTGGATCCCAATAAACTGGAAAATTCTGAAGGAGATGGGAATACGAGACCATCTGACCTACCTCTTGAGAAACCTGTATGCAGGTCAGGAAGCACCAGTTAGAAAAGGACATGGAACAACAGACTGGTTCGAAATAGGAAAAGGAGTATGTCAAGGCTGTATATTGTCACCCTGCTTATTTAACTTATATGCAGAGTATATCATGAGAAATGCTGGGCTGGAAGAAGCACAAGCTGGAATCAAGATTGCCAGGAGAAATATCAATAACCTCAGATATGCAGATGACACCACCCTTATGGCAGAAAGTGAAGAAGAACTAAAGAGCCTACTGATGAAAGTGAAAGAGGAGAGTGAAAAAGTTGGCTCAAAGCTCAACATTTAGAAAACTAAGATCATGGCATCCGGTCCCATAACTTCATGGGAAATAGGTGGGGAAACAGTGGCTGACTTTATGTTTTTGGGCTCTGCAGATGGTGATTGCAGCCATGAAATTAAAAGATGCTTACTCCTTGGAAGGAAAGTTATGACCAAACTAGACAGCATACTAAAAAGCAGAGACATTTCTTTGTCAACAAAGGTCCATCTAGTCAAGGCTATGGTTCTTCCAGTGGTCATGTATTGATGTAAAGAAAGCTGAGAGCCGAAGAATTGATGCTTTTGAACTGTGGTGTTGGAGAAGACTCTTGAGAGTCCCTTGGACTGCAAGGAGGTCCAACCAGTCCATCCTAAAGGAGATCAATCCTGGGTGTTCATTTGAAGGACTGATGTTGAAGCTGAAACTCCAATACTTTGGCCACCTGATGCAAAGAGCTGACTCATTTGCAAAGACCCTAATACTGGGAAAGATTGAGGGCAGGAGGAGAAGGGGACGACAGAGGATGAGATGGTTGAATGGCATCACTGACTCAATGGACATGGGTTTGGGTAGACTCCGGGAGTTGGTGATGGACAGGGAGGCCTGCCGTGCTGCGGTTCATGGGGTCGCAGAGTCGGACACGACTGAGAGACTTTCACTTTCATTTGTATATATCAATAAAAGATCAACTCAAAACTAATAAAATAACAAATAATTTTTATTTTGCTTCCTTTTCTGTTATAGAATATGATGGCTTCATGTGCAGTATACTGAGCTCTTGAAACATAGTTGGTACTGCAGAAGATAATTAAAAGAACTTCATCTCTTATAACCACATTCTAAACTGTTCTTTCTCTTTTTGTCTAGACCCATTATGTCCAGTTTCCAAAAATATTGTTTGGGGATTAATTATTTGTATGATATTGAGAAAATTCTTTTCAACAGTTTTTCAAATAAGTAGAGCACTATCAGAAGGATTCTCATAATACTACTTTAAAAAGTCCAAATACTTCATTCCTCTTGATTTTGGAGCAGTGGTAAAAATAAAGGCTGAGAATTAATTCCAAGAGAACTCCTCTTTTCCATCTGCTCACTCACACCTGGTCCGTAGCTTTATGTTCTATCTTTTTGCTGATTAGTCAGATTCTTTGCCTAAATGTGGACATTTCTGACTAACTTCTGACTTGATAACTTCATCTCAGTGTCTGATAAATGTACAAAATACAAATTTAAACCATAACTATTATTCCTACTCACCCACTTAGACCATGCTCATAGGGTAAAAACAAATACCCTTTTCTCTCCTAGAGTTTTTTTTTTTTTTTCCTTGTGTTTTGCAAGCCCAAATTGAAGATTAGTCCCTGTGTCCTCCTTCCCACTTTATCCTTCCCAGGATAACTTCTCTTGGTTCTGTTGGTTCTGTCTCCAACATACACCTCAAATCTCTCCATTTCTAGCCGTGTCACTGATGTCCCCAATAATAAAGCACCGCTTCCCACCATCCAAGTTTCTGCACAGCTTCCTTCACAGTCTCTCAGCATGGTGTTCCCAGTAGCTCCTCTGCTTCATGGCAGTGATCATTTGCAAGTAAAACTTATGTTGGGTCACTTCTCTGCTTATTCTCCTTCAGTGGTGATCCAATTCCACTTGGAATAAAATGGAAATTCCTTACTGTGGTCTGGAAGGCAGTGAGTAACTGAGCCACACTCAGTGGTCCAGCTCCATCGTTTTGCCTCGGAGGAGGCTCACTGAGTTTTGGCAGTCTGGCTTTCTGTCTCTCAGAACACACTAAACGCATCCCTCCTTTGCTGCCACAGGGTTGGTTCCTCCTCACACTTCGGGTCCAGCTTGTGTCCACATTCTTTGTTGCCTCACCTCGTTTACTCCCTATAAAACGCTTGGCCAACATGCATATACAGACCATCAAAGTGAACATAAGTATACGGTTTGCTCCCTTTATCATAGGGTGAAATCTTTAAGGAGAGGGACTCTGTTTGTCTTATTCTCTCTTACTCTTTTCTGTAGCCTGACTGCTTATTGTAGAGCCTGATACGTAGACGGTGATCAATAATCATTTAGGGGGTAAATAAAGCAACATAGTCCTTGCCATAAAGAGGATTGTAGTATACTGGGACACATCAACTATCTTTCCTTTTGTGTACTGACTTTCAGATTTACCTTTCTGCATACATAACATTTTATATAGGTTAAATCATTGATAGTGTATAATTTGGGGATTCTGAAAATATGTATTATAATAAATACCTTTCAACAGCTCTACAAAATTTTAGTCTTCATGGTTATTATATTATTATAATTACTACTTTTAAGTGATTGCATAATGATTTACTTACTGGATGCACCTGAATTTACACTTGGATATTTATAGTGTCTCTAATACAATAAATTACTTTTCTCTCTCACACAGTTCCTCACTCCACAAGGTGGAGATAAAACTGATTCTTGCTTTAAAGAACTGCTTTGAGGATTAAAGAAGGTATTGCATGTAAAGCTATTAGTAGACAATCTGGCATATAATAAACTGCACAATACAGATATTTAAATTACTATCATTCATATTTAAATTACTTTTATTCATATTGGCATCATACTGGATGATATGAATCTTTGTGCCTATATCTTCTATTTTTGTCCAGTCTGACCATTGCTTTCTTTCCACTGGAATGTTAGCACTTAATGTAATTATTATTGTAGTTAGATTTAGGCCTATCATTTTTTTTTTTGCTTTTATTTATTTTTTACTTTTCTAAAATTTTAATTGGAGGCTAGTTACTTTGCAATATTGTGGTGGTTTTTGCCATACATTCACATGAATCAGCCATGGGTGCACATGTGTTCCCCATCCTGACCCTCCCTCCCACCTCCCATCCCTCATTTTATTATTTGTTTTCTCTTTTTCTCTATGTTTTTGTTTCTGTATTGTTCCTTTTATACTTTCAGTCAGTTCAGTCACTCAGTCGTGTCCAACTCTTTGCGACCCCATAGACTACAGCACACCAGGCTTCCCTGTCCATCACCAACTCCCGAAGCTTACTCAAACTCATGTCCATCGAGTTGGAAATGCCATCCAACTATCTCATTCTGTCTCATCCCCTTCTCCTCCTGCCTTCAATCTTTCCCAGCATCAGGGTCTTTTCCAATGAGTCAGTTCTTTGCGCCAGGTGGCCAAAGTATTGGAGTTTCAGCTTCAGCATCAGTCCTTCAAATGAATATTCAAGACTGATTTCCTTTAGGATGGATTGGTTGGATTTCCTTGCAGTCCAAGGAATTCTCAAGAGTCTTCAACACCACAGTTCAAAAGCATCAATTCTTCAGCGTTCAGCTTTCTTTATGGTCCAACTCTCACATCCATACATGACTACTGGAAAATCATAGCTTTGACTAGATGGACCTTTGTTGACAAAGAAATGTCTCTGCTTTTTAATGTACTGTCTAGGTTGGTCATAGCTTTTCTTCCAAGGCGTAAGCGTCTTATAATTTTATGGCTGCAGTCACCATCTGCAGTGATTTTGGAGTCCAAAAAGACAAAGTCTGTCAATATTTCTATTGTTTCCCCATCTATTGGCCATGAAGTGATGGGACCAGATGCCATGATCTTAGTTTTCTGAATGTTGAGATTTAAGCCAACTTTTCAATCTCCTGTTTCACTTTCATCAAGAGGCTCTTCAGTTCTTCACTTTCTGCTATCAGGGTGGTGTCATCTGCATATCTGAGGTTATTGATATTTCTCCCAGCAATCTTCATTCCAGCTTGTGCTTCATCCAGCCTGGCATTTCGCATGATGTACTCGTCATAAATTAAATAAGCAGGGTGACAATATACAGTCTTGACATACTCCTTTCCCAGTTTGGAACCAGTCTGTTTTTCCATGTCCAGTTCTAACTGTTGCTTCTTGACCTGAATACACATTTATCAGGATGCAGGTCAGGTGGTCTGGTATTCATATCTCTTTAAGAATTTTCCACAGTTTGCTGTGATTCACACAGTCAAAGACTTTGGCATAGTTGATAAAGCAGAAGTAGATGTTTTTCTGGAACTCTCTTGCTTTTTTGATGATCCAGTGGATGTTGGCAATTTGGTCTCTGGTTCCTCTGCCTTTTCTACATTTCAGCTTGAACATTTGGAAGTTCATGGTTCACAGACTGTTGAAGCCTGGCTTGGGGATTTTGAGCATTACTTTCCTAGTGTGTGAGATCAGTGCAGTTGTGCAGAAGTTTGAGCATTCTTTGGCATTGCCTTGCTTTGGGATTGGAATTTTGTACTTTATTTTGAAGTAATTAAAATTTATTTTAAATTCTATTTTAGTTTACCTTTTTATGTTATAGATATATCTCTTGTTTTTTTCAGATATAATATATACTCTGAAGTTTCGCAGTCTATGTATGCATGGGTGCTAAATTGCTTCAGTCGTGTACGACTCTTTGTGACCCTATGGATTGTAGCTTACAGTTAATCTTGTATCATTTCACATAATATGTAAAAATAATCTATGTGTCTATTCCCACTTCTGTTTTTTATGTTATATATACCACATGTGTTATATATATCTATAAATATTAACTCTAAACTAAAAATATCATTTTTACATTAAGCAATCATATGTATTTTAAAGCCAACAAATAGTCTTTTATATTTGCCTACATATTTTGCATTTCTGGAGCCCTTTATTCCCCCCTGAAGATCTGAGCTTTCATATGATGTTCTTCTTTTTCAGCTTGAAAAAAGGAATTTTTGTATTAAATGTTTGGTGGTAATAAATTATCTTGTATTATTTTTAATCTGAAAATATCTTTGTTTTTGCTTACCACAGAATTTAGAATTGACAATTTTTTCTTTTTTAGCACTTAAAGTTATTGGTCTATCTTCTTTTATTCTTCTTAATTTATGATGAGAAGTCAGCAGATTTTTAAACTGTTTAATGTTTTCTCCTTATGTTTGGTTTTCAGCAATTAGCCTAATGGTGTTCCTAGATGTGATTTTCTTTGTTTTTATTACTGCTTGAGCTTTACTGAACTTCTTAAATCTGAAAATTCATGTCTTTTAACAAATTTGGGAAATTTTTGACATTATTTTTTCCACATACATTTTATGCCTCAGTTTCTCTTCACCTTCTGAGATTCCAATTAGACATACATAATAACTTCTGCTATCTTTTCATAGGTAATTAAAGGTCTATTTTTTTTCTTTTCATGTTCTTATCTTCAGATTGGATAATTTCTATTAATCAATCTTCAAGCTCACTTTAGTCATCTTCAGTCTATTATTAAACTATTATTTGTACTATAAAACTGTTACATTGTATTTTTCATCCGTAGAATTTCCATTTGGTTCTTTTTGACATTTCTGTTTCATTGCTGAGAAATAGTTTCATTCATTGAATGCATTCACATTCTTGGCATAGTTATAATAATTGCTTTATATTTCTTGTTTGTTACTTCTGACATCTAAATCAACATGAGTGTTCCTTCAGCGATCTTTTTCTTTTAATAAAAGACCTGGGTTCGATCCCTGGGTCGGGAAGATCCCCTGGAGAAGGAAATGACAACCCACTCCAGTACTCTTCTCTGGAAAATCCCATGGACTGAGAAGTCTGGTAGGCTACATAGTCCATGGGGTTGCAAAGAGTTGGACACGACTGAGCGACTTCACTCACTCACTGTATTTTCTATTTCTTCTATGCCTAGTAATTTTAGTTTTTGTGGAATGTTTATGGACATTATGAATAAAATGCTGTTGAGGGTCTGAATTCTATATTACTCCAAAGAGTATTGATTTTTGCTTGTTTTCTTTAGTAGGCATTTAACCCAGATGAATTCAAATTCGTCACTCTGAAATCTCAACTTAGTTCTCTATCTTATGTTGCTGCTGCTGCTGCTAAGTCGCTCAGTTGTGTCTGACTCTGTGCGACCCCAGAGACAGCAGCCCACCAGGCTCCCCCGTCTCTGGGATTCTCCAGGCAAGAACACTGGAGTGGGTTGCCATTTCCTTCTCCAATGCATGAAAGTGAAAAGTTAAAGGGAAGTCGCTCAGTCGTGTCCGACTCTTAGTGACCCCATGGACTGCAGCCCACTAGACTTTTCTGTCCCTGGGATTTTCCAGGCAAGAGTATCTTATGTTAGGCTGCTTAAATTCTGCCTCACAGAATGTGATATTTAAAGTCAACCAGAGATTTCGGTAGTTGATAATCAGAATTCAGGGTACTCCCTGTAGCTTCCTCCTTTCTTTGATTTTCCCTTTTACTTTCCAGATGCTGTGGTTGCTCTGAACTCTGCCTTCCTCTTTTTCAAGGCTGTAAAACTTCATAATTTTTTTGGTCAGAGTTTCATCTACTTAACGATGTACACTGGGGACTGTTTTGGCTAAGGGCCAAAACAAATGGGAACACACCCTGTTCTGTTCCCTACCTCCACATGTCTACCCTCTTCCAATATCTGCCTGCTCCAGATCACTCTTAGTACTTTCAGGTAATTGTTTTTATATTTAGCACCAAGTTTGTGCTGTGTTCAGGTTGTTATTTGCAGGAAGGTTGATCAGATAAGAACAACGTGCTCTTACTGGAAACTGAACAACCCTAGATTTTTAATGATTTTGAATTTCTCTCTGCTTGAGCGGGAGCTCTTTGTTCTCTCATGTTAAATAACAAAGGGTGAACAGGCAGTGTATAAATTCTAACTCCCACGGATTCTTCCCAACTATTGTTTTTTGGTTTTTTTTTTTTTCCCACTTTTGAGCAAAATCCCCTCTTCCTATGAGGCTGATTCTTCAGCATTTAGTTGAATTAACTGAAGAAGCTTTAAGCTGCTGCTGCTAAGTCGCTTCAGTAGTGTCCAACTCTGTGCAACCCCATAGAAGGCAGCCCACCAGGCTCCCCTGTCCCTGGGATTCTCCAGGCAAGAACACTAGAGTGGGTTGCCACTACCTTCTCCAATGGATGAAAAGTGAAAAGTGAAAGTGAAGTCGCTCAGTCGTGTCCAACTCTTAGCGACCCCATGGACTGCAGCCCACCAGGCTACTCCGTCCATGGGATTTTCCAGGCAAGAGTACTGGCGTGGGGTGCCATTGCCTTCTCAGGAAATTAAGATCTCACGAAATTGTTGGAAGGTCTGGAAAAGTAAACCTTCATCTTTGATTTTAGTAATAATACAGCCACAAGACTGTAGAACCAGCCTGCTAGTGGAAAATGCAATTATAATAATAGATGTGGGACAATAGTAGGTCATCATTGTAACACTGACTTGAAGAACACACTGCCATAGTTTCAATTCAGGGATCAGGCAACTGGAAGCAGGAAGTTTTTGCTACTAATGTTGCTACATCTGTCTCTCAATATCCATGTATCTGGAATGTTGTCTATGATTCCAGCCAGAGCTGCATCTGCCTTTCAAACTTCATCAGCTAGAGACTGGCCACCAGAATTTAGCCGCAGAGGTTCTCTGTCCCCACAATCTTGCTTTCCAGAAGTCAATTGCCAAAGTGCAAGAAGATAATCTGCCCCTGCTTTCACATCCTATATTTCAATAAGTATGGATAATTGAAGAGTCTAACTTATATGTAGAATCCAACAGTGAGAATCAGGGAAATTTAGTTTTTAGGTTTTTAGCCTTTGTAGTACAGGAAATCAAAAGAGGGGGATGAGAATAAGCATAAGTGCTAATTTACCACAGAGGCTTGTGTCACGCAGATTCACCACCCTCTGCCCCACCTTGTAGGTGTCCTCTAGTTTGGATCCCTCATATTTATCTGGGACTGATAACTGATATCTGACTCTGTCTACTGGATCCCTTATCCCAATTCTTGTCATCTTTTATGAGATGAGCTAATTCCTTTATTAGCAGTGCTCTGAGTTCAGTGGCAGATTATGATGTGACAAATCCATTGGTATTTTTTCCATCAAAAATCAGTGTTTGCTTCCTTTCTTCTTGAATATGGACTGGTCTCTGACTGCTTAGATCAATCAAGTATTGGGAAAATGATGCTGTGCTAATGCCAGACCTTGTTATGAGGACTGCTGGCTCTACCTCGGTCTCTATATGTCCTCAGCTACCATATCTGACTAACTTGCTACAGAAAATGCATGGAGAGTGTGAGACTATTTTGAGTGGGAAGGAGCCCAGTTTAGTCCAGCCATCCCTAATAAGGTACTCTGCATGTCTTGGGCTCCCCAGGCTACAGCAGACACAGCTACACAGGGAAGAATTGCCCAGCCTAATCCTGCCTGAATTCCTGACTCCAAAATTGTGCTATATAATAAAATGATTCATGTTTTAAGTCACTAAATTTTTGGATAGTTTATGATACAGTAACCAATAACTAGAACAATCTCCTTGTCTTTCATGATATTCATCTCCATCTCAACTCTAATTCCACACCTCTGATTCTGTTATTTCCAAAGACTGCTTCAACACTGAACTCTTGCATTTAAAGACTACACACCCTTCTCCATCCTTCTCCCACCATACCAGAACTTAATATCAGACAAACCTTATGCCCCTCAACTACTGAATATTTTTACAGTCTATCACTGACTTTGGCTTTTCTTCACTTCTTTTCTAGCTTGTTCCAGCCATATAATCTGCCATATCAGTAATTCCTGTCATGTTAAAATTTTGTGAACCACCCTTGCTCCCAGCCTGCAAATTCCTAGCTCTGGATTAGTTTATCTATTCACCTCTTTGACTTTCACATATAGGAAGCTAAAAGTGACTTGAGTCCTTGCTCTGTGGTTTCTCACATCAATTCCCTTAAAACATGATGTAGATCTGTCTCATCAACCAGGAATAAAGTGTTAATCAGGTAATTAAAAGAATATAAAAGTAATTCTAAGTATCATGGAGATGGCAACTACAGGAAGCAGCTACAACCCAAAGAACTGGAAAAGCAAAGGAAAACAGCTGGACTTATGAAAACTTAGAGGAGGTGGTCATGTGAGTACGGGACATAGGTCTTTGGGGAGAGGCCACTGGCCAGCTAGTGCTGGTATCTATGAATCAGCGTGGGGGAGTGAGGTTGTTTCAAGGAGTGTTCAGATCAGATCACATCAGATCAGTCGCTCAGTAGTGTCCAATTCTTTGCAACCGCATGAATCACAGCATGGCAGGCCTCCCTGTCCATCACCAACTCCCGGAGTTCACTCAGACTCACGTCCATCAAGTCAGTGATGCCATCCAGCCATCTCATCCTCTGTCGTCCCCTTCTCCTCCTGCCCCCAATTCCTCCCAGCATCAGAGTCTTTTCCAATGAGTCAACTCTTCGCATGAGGCGGCCAAAGTACTGGAGTTTCAGCTTTAGTATCATTCCTTCCAAAGAAATCCCAGGGCTGATCTCCTTCAGAATGGACTGGTTGGATCTCCTTGCAGTCCAAAGGACTCTCAAGAGTCTTCTCCAACACCACAATTCAAAAGCATCAATTCTTCGGTGTTCAGCTTTCTTCACAGTCCAACTCTCACATCCATACATGACCGTTGGAAGAACCTTAATCAAGAACCAACTCCTTCCAGCAGAACAAATTGCACTGTCCAGGTGAAGAAGAGCCTTTCCTTTCCTTCCTCCAGTCTCCAGATGTTCCCTTCTATTGACAGTACATAAATGTGGTTTGCGGAGTCCTTGCACCAGTATCATGTACCTGGATATGGGAGGATGGGTATGAAATTGAGAGAGGACAGCCTAACAGGTAGTACAATAAGTTGTAAAAAACTTGTAGCCAAACTTTGGTATTAGACCCAAGATGGAGAAGTCTTACCTTGCTTAATTTTATTAGAATAATTTAGCCCGTTTGTCATTATTATGGTAACGCATATAACCTTACTTTTGGTTTTCTGTTTACTTTGCTTTATTTCAAAATTTTCTTTCTTTTTTAATATGCTGATCATTTTGTCATTAAAGAATTATTTTCTTGTGAATTAGTCTACGTTTATTATATTGCATTGCTTTTCATTAAATTAGCAATGACATTAAACTAACAATGACAACTAGCTATTTGAAGCTGTATTTATTTTCAATGTCCAGAATAAAATTGGGTAGAACACCAATCCCCAGTAAAGAACAAAGGGCTTTCTTTTAAGGAAATTATGCTAGAGCACTTTGGATAAAACTGTATCTTGTGTGTTTCTCATTTGGGCGCTTTTGGAGCCTTCAGTCTATATGCTAATACTTTCCTGTTTTCCCAAGGTAAAGTCTGCCAGTTTGTTTGCTCTGTCATGCCCCACCCTGCCCAAAGCACCCAGCAAGAACTCCCATGTAGTGATGAGACAGGTGGAAAATAAGAGAATGTATACAGCAGAGGAGACCATACTTTTCACCCAACCTTCTGATTTAACTAGAAATGAGCAACTGAAAACCAACTGGTATCTAAGGAAAAAGCAAAAATAAACAAGACCCCCAAGAAACATAAAATAGATAAAACCAAAATAAGTAACAGAAAAACTGACCAGGAAAGAAATGGAGACTCAGAAGGAAACATTAAAAATCCCTTTAATTAATAAATTTTAAAAGATTTAGAAGATATCACATCTAGATGAAACATACTAAATGTCATGAAAATGTGACCAAAAACTGAAAGACCTTTAGTAAAGTCAAAATATAATTTATGAATACTTTAATAGAAGTCTTGAAAAATCAAATTATCTCCTAATACTAAGAGATAAAAAGGAAAATATAAGAGAAATAAACCCGAATGTAGACATCAATTTAACAGGACTTCCAGAAGGAGTGTAAAGAGAAAATTAAGAGAACAAAATTATATTTCTAAAAAATAAAAATGAATTCCCAGGGCTGAAATACGTGAGTCTTCAGACTGAATGAGTATATTGACTTCTGAGTGCAGTAAATGAGAGAAGACCCATCTGGGACTTATCTTCAAAAAATTTCAGAACATCAAAGAAAAAAAGAATTTCTAGAGACCCCAAGAGACAATAAAGAGAAAAAAAGTTTCTTTTTAAAGGAATGCAAATCAAATTGGCTTCAGAGTTCTTAAAATCAAACAATGTTCTCAATGGTTTAAAATAAAGCTACTTTTTAACTTAGAATTCTGTTTCTAATCAAAGATTAATCAAAAACAATGATTCAAAAATTGTTCTCTCTTTCCTGTCATCTCACTTTAGCAAAATAAGAAATAGGAAAATGAAAGATCCAGGAATGTAGATTCAGATGAGAAGAGCAGTCAAGGAGTACTCTGGGGTAAAATCATGTCTGAGTGCTCTTTGGTCAGTACCATGGTTCATGTGGTTACCATCAGTTCAGTTCAGTTCAGTCACTCAGTCGTGTCCAACTCTTTGTGACCCCATGAACTGCAGCATGCCAGGCCTCCCTGCCCATCACCAATTCCTGGAGTTCATCCAAACTCATGTCCATTAAGTCAGTGATGCCATCCAACCATGTCATCCTCAGTCATCCTCTTCTCCTCTTGCCTTGAATCTTTCCCAGCATCAGGGTCTTTTCCAATGAGTCAGCTCTTCTCATCCGGTGGCCAAAGTATTGGAGTTTCTGCTTCAACATTAGTCCTTCCAACGAATATTCAGGACTGATTTCCTTTAGGAATATTAGGACTGGTTGGATCTTCTTGCAGTCCAAGGGACTCTCAAGAGTCTTCTCCAACACCACAGTTCAAAAGCATCAATCTTCTGTGCTCAGCTTTCTTTATAGTCCAACCCTCACATCCATACATGACTACCGGAAAAACCATAGCCTTGACAAAGTAATGTCTCTGCTTTTCAATATGCTGTCTAGGTTGGTCATAACTTTCCTTCCAAGGAGTAAGCATCTTTTAATTTAATGGCTGCAATCACCATCTGCAGTGATTTTAGAGCCCAAAAAATAAAGTCAGCCACTGTTTCCATTGTTTCCCCATCTATTTGCCATGAAATGATGGAACTGGATGCCATGATCTTAGTTTTCTGAATGTTGAGCTTTAAGCCAACTTTTTCACTCTCCTCTTTCACTTTCACCAAGAGGCTCTTTAGTTCTTCTTCACTTTCTGCTATCAGGGTGGTGTCATCTGCATATCTGAGGTTATTGATATTTCTCCTGGCAATTTTGATTCCAGCTTGTGCTTCCTCCAACCCAGCATTTCTCATGATGTACTCTGCATATAAGTTAAATAAGCAGGGTGACAATATACAGCCTTGACCTACTCCTTTCTTGATTTGGTACCAGTCTGTTGTTCCATGTCCAGTTCTAACTGTTGCTTCTTGACCTGCATACAGGTTTTTCAAGAGGCAGCTCAGGTGGCCTGGTATTCCCATCTCTTTTAGAATTTTCCACAGTTTTATTGTGATCTGCACAGTCAAAGGCTTTGGCATAGTCAATAAAGCAGAAATAGATGTTTTTCTGGAACTCTCTTGCTTTTTCAATGATCCAGCAGATGTTGACAATTTGATCTCTGGTTCCTCTGCCTTTTCTAAAACCAGCTTGAACATCTGGAAGTTCAGGGTTCATGTATTGCTGAAGCCTGGCTTGAAGAATTTTGAGCATTACTTTACTAGCATCTGAGATGAGTGCAATTGTGCGATAGTTTGAGCATTCTTTGGCATTGCCTTTCTTTGGGATTGGAATGAAAACGGACCTTTTCCAGTCCTGTGGCCACTGCCGAGTTTTCCAAATTTGCTGGCATATTGAGTGCAGCACTTTCACAGCATCAACTTTCAGGATTTGAAATAACTCAACTGGAATTCCATCACCTCCACTAGCTTTGTTTGTAGTGATGCTTCTTAAGGCCCACTTGACTTCACATTCCAGGGTGTCTGGCTCTAAGTGAGTGATCGCACCATCATGATTATCTGGGTTGTGAAGATCTTTTTTTGTGCATTTCTGTGTATTCTTGCCACCTGTTCTTAATATCTTCTGCTTCTGTTAGGTCCCTACCATTTCTGTCCTTCATCGAGCCCATCTTTACATGAAATGTTCCCTTGGTATCTCTAATTTTCTTGACGACATCTCTAGTCTTTCCCATTCTGTTGTTTTCCTCTATTTCTTTGCATTGATTGCTGAGGAAGGCTTTCTTATCTCTTCTTGCTATTCTTTGGAACTCTGCATTCAGATGCTTATATCTTTCCTTTTCTCCTTTGGCTTTTGCTTCTCTTTTTTTCTCAGCTATTTGTAAGGCCTCCTCAGACAGCCATTTTGCTTTTTTGCATTTCTTTTTCTTAGGGATGGTCTTGATCCCTGTCTCCTGTACAATGTCACAAACCTCCATCCATAGTTCATCAGGCACATTGTCTGTCAGGTCTAGTCCCTTAAATCTATTTTTCACTTCCATTGTATAATCATGAGGGATTTGATTTAGGTCATACCTGAATGGTCTAGTGGTTTTCCCTACTTTCTTCAATTTAAGTCTGAATTTGGCAATAAGGAGTTTATGGTCTGAGCCACAGTCAGCTCCCAGTCTTGTTTTTGTGGACTGTATAGAGCTTCTCCATCTTTGGATGCAAAGAATGTAATCAGTCTGATTTTAGTTTTGGCCATCTGGTGATGTCCATGTGTAGAGTCTTCTCTTGTGTTGTTGGAAGAGGGTGTTTGCTATGACCAGTGTGTTCTCTTGGAAAACTCTATTAGCCTTTGCCCTGCTTCAATTTGTACTCCAAGGACAAATTTGCCTGTTACTCCAGGTGTTTCTTGACTTCCTAATTTAACATTCCAGTCCCCTATAATGAAAAGGACATCTTTTTTGGGTGTTAGTTCTAAAAGGTCTTGTAGGTCTTCATAGAATCATTCAACTTCAGCTTCTTCAGTGTTACTGGTCGGGGCATGGGCTTAGATTACCATGATATTGAATGGTTTGCCTGGAAATGAACAGAGATCATTCTGTTGTTTTTGAGATTGCATCCAAGTATTGCATTTTGGACTCTTTTGTTGACTATGATGGCTACTCCATTTCTTCTAAGGGTTCCTGCCCACAGTAGTAGATATAATGGTCATCTAAGGAAAATTCACCCATTCCAATCCATCTTAGTTCTCTGATTCTTAGAATGTCAACATTCACTCTTGCCATCTCCTGTTTGACCACTTCCAATTTGCCTTGATTCATGGACCTAACATTCCAGGTTCCTATGCAATATTGCTCTTTACAGCATCACCTTGCTTCTATGACCAGTCACATCCACATCTGTGTGTTGTTTTTGCTTTGGCTCCATCCCTTCATTCTTTCTGGAGTTATTTCTCCACTAATCTCCAGTAGCATACTGGGCACCTACCGACCTGGGGAGTTCCTCTTTCAGTGTCCTATCTTTTTGCCTATCATACTATCCATGGGGTTCTCAAGGCAAGAATACTAAAGTGGTTTGCCATTCCCTTTTCCAGTGAACCAAATTCTGTCAGACCTCTCCACCATGACCCGCCCGTCTTGGGTGGCCCCATATGGCATGGTTTAGTTTCGTTGAGTTAGACAAGGCTGTGGTCCATGTGATCAGATTGGCTAGTTGTCTGTAATTGTGGTTTCAGTCCGTCTGCCCTCTGATGCCCTCTCTCTACGCCTACCGTCTTACTTGGGTTTCTCTTACCTTGGATGTGGGGTATCTCCTCACGGCCACTGCTCCTGACCTTGGTCGTGGGGTAGCTCCTCTTGGCTGCTCCTGTGCCACGCAACCACCACTCCTGCGCCATGTTCCTTATCAATAACGTGGGAGAGGATGAAAATACCCTCTCATCATGGATATTCCTTAAGTCTGTGCTTTTTAGTTATTTAAGCTGTGTGACACTGCCATAAACTTAGTAGCTTAAAACAACATATATTTATCTTCTCAAAGCACTTGTGGTCAAGAATCTGGCCATTGCTTAGCTGGGTCCTCTTCTTAGGATCTCATAAAGCAACCCTCAAGATGTCACCTAGAAATGGGTTCTCATCCGAGCCTCAACTGGGGAAGGATCCTCTTCTAATGAGAGTACTTGAAAGTCTGCCTGCAGTCCACCCATTTTAATTTTCATAACACAATGTAAAATATCTGTAAATCTATAAAGTAGACTATAAGCCAGAGTTGGAAGGTTGTTGCCTGGAAAACTGGGCTCAATTGTGAGGCAAAGAAGAACATGGTAGGGGAGCTTAGTGGGTTTCATAAAGCAACAGAGGGGCTAGGGCAGTCAAATGAAGATGCTCTAAACCAGAAGAGTAAAATTTAAATGGCAAGATAGGAGGGAAGCCAAGTTCTTCACCTTTTTCTTCTTCACTCTGGATAACAGGCATTATATCTTTATTTCTGTGAAAATTTTCTAATAAGAATCCATTCTACGCCACTCCACTTGGAAAGTCTCTGATTGCCCAGAATCCTAATGGTGAAACCCCTGGTATCCATGAAGTTCACTTGGCTTTTTCATTCATTTCAAAGTGAATGAAAAAGAAAGGAAGAAAAATGATCCATGTATGGATTATTCTTGGATGTTACAAACAAAGACTGAGAGAAGGCCTTGGGGAAATAAAACTTTTCTCATTTAGCTTTTCAGTTTTCTTTAGAAAGAAAAATTATTCAGAAAATATTTTGAAAATGTCACTTTCTTTCTGGATTATGTCTTGCAGGCAGTACCTTGTTTTGACAATGTGTTCTGAGCTAGAAGACACTGTAACTGTTACATGTTGTCATACCAATTTCTTCTTATGTCTTTATTAAAACAGTTTATAAAGTAAGAAACAGCCCATTGTTTAACTTTATGGCTTTTTCTATATATACTATATAGTTTCTTTTTTTTGTTTTTTCTTCATTTTGTTTCCTCATTCTCCTTTTTCATTATTTTCTATCCAATCATTCCCATACATGTTTCAATTAAATAGCTTTATAAAGCACCCTTATTGCTCAAGCCCAGGCTTTTATCTCACTCAGCAAACTAACTGGCAAACATTTTATCACAAGCTGTCTGAAATCAGTCACCAATGATAAAGTGACAAATAAGAAATTTATTGCACCCTCATGCTTTGTTATTCTGTTGCCCAGAATTTCCATTTTGGGTAATTTTTTTTTCAGTGACTCTGCCTGGCTCCCCGCCCCCCTTTTTTAGTTAGGTAGCCTGTTGTAAATTTTGTCTTTAATATGTTGACAGAATGAAATATACATGAGTATTTCAGAATTACAAAACCAGAAAGAGAACCTTAGAAGATACATCTATAGCCATTAGGAAGGAAACAGATATATTATCTATGCTTGATAACTTCTATCTATGACATCTTTATGAAGAATATAATGTGTAGAAACACAGGTTCATTCTAATGCTTATTGGCAAGTGCCATGGTTTGCAAGTGCCACAAGTTACTCTATGCCTTACCACCATTTAAAGTGGCATTTTGAAAAATAAAACTTTAAAACAGCATTGGATAATATTCATCAAGAGACTGCATAATTAATTCACATGGTAAAGCAACTTTTGCCCTTCTCGTCATGTGAAAGAGATTGGGAAAGTCCGTGAGGGAATCCAGACCATCTCTTGACAAACCCAGCCCTCGGATGGTGTCCTGATTGAGTGTAAATACAATTAAAACTGTTGGCTTGAAAGAACTGTGTGGGCCCACAATTAACAGGTATGGTGATTTTGGACAGCACTGAGCAGAATTAACCTAGAATAGGAAAGGGAACCAGGAAAGAACTGGAGAAAGATCCCTTACCTCCATATCTATTTTTATTCTAAATTCTTTGCAGGAGTAAGTGAACTTGCAGAGATTATTTCATTTTTAGTGCTTGAAAACTCATGAGTACTCTGTGATATGTTTTAATCTTTCTGGCCAATTAAAACAATGAGTCAGCCTTAACGAAGCTCACCACAAGAGTCTCTACCTGTTACAGGGAACTTGTTCTGCATATATAAAACAGATAACAATTAGCATGTATCAGGCTGGAGAAGGTAGCACAGTCCTGAAGTGCAGAGGGTATGCAGGGATAATGGTGAGTGTGGGTGAGATACTGTCTGGGTCTAAAATAGGTTCCTCTTTCCATCACTCTGTCCACTGGAAAGGAAGTGAATTTCAAGCTAATCTCATTAGGATACCCAGAAGCTCCTTCACAAGAAGACTTTTGACTGACATGTCAAAATGGACATGTTAGCCTCCTACCTCCCAGCCTGATGTCCCCCTCCCCATCACCTTCTCTGATGATCAGACTGGCTGCAATTCCTTGTGTGCCATCAACACTGGGCATGAAAGCACCAAGAGGAACCACTGAATCCCCTGAATTCCAGACCTCCTCTTCCCAACCCCACTTTGTAGCAGCAACCCCACCTTCTTATAACAGCTAGGGTCAATTACTTCATCATGCAGCAAATTCTTAAATCACCTGCTGGTGCATAAACAAGAACTACCCAAAGTGTCCAGGTGGTATTTGTAGCAGCAATTGCAGAAGGATACTCTCTTGGCTCCCTGATGGGTAGAAGCACTGCCCAATGGAAATCAGGATTCCTGCTTAAGCAGTGTTTAAGTTTACAAAAGTGAGAGGATTTTTTTTCTTTTTTCCCCTTTTGTTTCTTCTTTCCTTACTCTCTTCTTCTTCCCTATAAACCAGTACCATGCATCTTCAAAACACACATACCTTAAGTATAAATTAGGTGACTTGACAAATGTATATACCTGTGTAACCACCACCCCAATCAAGATGCAGAACATTACTACCATCCCTATAAAGTTCTCCTGGCCCTCTGCAGATCTAGAAATTAAAAAGATTTTCAGGCAACTCTTTTCCTTAAGTGTTTTACTACCTACATGGAACAATAGGGCATATAGACTTTTCTCCACCTGCTGGTCCAGGGGTCCCGTATTGGACTCTGTTTTTTGAAATCTGACTTAGTGGAGTGTGCATTTCTTTTCTGTTCCAAATCAGGTGCTCAATAGCTGAAGACTATGGCTTGGAGGCATGATGGACGGATAGTGAATTATTTTTAGTTTAATTAACAAAATGAACAAAGGACTCAGGAACTCTGTGGCTGTATGAGGCTAAATAAACGGGCAATGGTCTTTTACTCCTGCCCCTGCAAAGCCTGCTTTCTGGCTCTGATGAGTGCTAGTATCATTTCTGGGTGAGGGAGAATCTTCTAGACCCCTTTTCATTCCTCACCTTGCTTGAATTCCTTTCTTGCCCTCTAAAGTTAGCTTGGGCTGCATAATTTTTAAAGAGGGAAGGAAAAGACTTGGAGTTTTTTTTTCTCAAGCTTGCCTCTTCAGTTCCGCACCTCTCACCTCCTGACTTCTCTAATGGCCTCCCTTCTGATTTCCATCTCTACTGCTCTCCATCATCTCTTCCTTCCCCTTCCAAAACAAGGAACTGGTAAGGTGTACTAGGAAGAGCTGGGGGCCAAGACTGTCAGAGGAAGACTTGTGCTGTGGTGTGTAAGACTGGATTTGAGAGACTCTTGAGGGAAGAGAAGGAAAATGATCCAAACTGGGGAAATGGCAGGTGCAAAAAGGCAAAGACAAAAATCTGAATGGCATAGAGAGAGAGCCTGATGGTACAGGTCTGGGGAGTCTGACAGAAACTTGTTGAGAGACTTTGGGCAAGTTATTTTATCTCTCTGACCATCAATTTTCACATTTGTAAAATGGGGAATAATTAATTGCTATGTTGAGGATTTAAGAATTATTGCTGACATGAAGTGTCTCTGACGTACATGGCAGTGAAATGGTGTAAAATGATGGCCATTACTACAATGGGATGCAGGCAGGAGTAAGGAGGAGACTAGTCTGGTGGAGGAAAGTGTGAACAAGCAGAATTAGAGTGCAGTAGGAGTCAAATCATGGCATAACATTAATATAATTTCTTTCAGAATCAGTCCCCAGTGCTCAAAGCTTCCTAAAGTGGAAATACATGGAAGATGTATAAAACCTGTCACATGCACTTTGAGATTTTTAGATTAAAAAAAATACATGAAGGAATTAAATGCAATTGCTACCACTGTGTTTCTATGTAATTAATAGGTCAGCACTCTTCATTATTATGACTCAGACAACGTCAGAAAATATGCTGAATGACTCTTGATCCTAATGTAATATGACTTCCTGTTGTGATAAAAGGGTATTTATCATAGTAGTTTTGGGAAAGCGATAATGTTACTGAGAAACTGACGTTAGGGGTTGTTGGGTATGAGAGTAACTTTCCAGGGGCAATGTGCTCAGTAAGCATTTATGCAACAAATATTGTGAAGTGTGTTGTGAGTGCCAGGCTCTCTTCCAGGCATTCTGCCCTTATTCTACACTTCTGCATCCAAGATTTCTCTCTAGAGATACAGATGGAAAATGTCTGAGTTCATGGTTGAATTCATTTCTATTACACTGTCTTGGTATATGTGAGCTTTTCCTATACTAACTTTTTATTATACTGGAAACATTTTCCCCAAGTTATTGTTCCCTTTGTGACAGTTTTATTGAGGTGTAATTGACCTATAATAAGCCACATATGGGCTTCCCAGATGGCTCAGTGGGTAAAGAATCCGTCTGCAATGCAGGAAACACAAGAGGTGTGGGTTTGACCCTTGGGTTGGGAGGATCACCTGGAGAAGGAAATGGCAACCCACTCCAGTATTTTTGCCTGGAGAACCCCATGGACAGAGGAGCCTGGTGGGCTACAGTGCACAGGGTCGCAAAGAGTCAGACACAACTGATGCGACTGAGCACACATGTACACACAGGCCATATATACTTGTTAAGTTCTGGCACATGTATACATCCATTAAATCATCATCACAATTAGCATAATAATCATCACATCTAAAAGTTCCCTTTTGCCTCTGATAGTCCCTTCCTTTCAATCACTGCTGCGTCTTGGGCTACTGCCGTTGTGAAGTGGGGGCTGCATTCTTCCCTCCAGTCCTCATTTGTGGAGTGAGGACTACATTGGCATGGAATCTGAAGAATCCTGGGGCCCTGATAATCTTTGCCTCATTTTAAAACAGTGGTTTTACATCAGAAGAGTTGACTGAGAGAACCTCAGGCTTCTGCCTCCCTTCCACGGAACATTCAGGTTTTAGAGCGGGAGTGTCACTGAGAGAGGAGCCTGTCTTTGTTCCCACCTCTAGCTTTAGGGCTTTGGCTCAGAGATTCTGCCTGGAGAGACAAGGAAGGCCATAAAACAGCCCCTAATCCCTTCCCAAGGAAACTGACTTCTTTCCAAATTGAGGGTGGAGAAGTTCAAATCTAAGGGCACTCTCAAGAACAGTGGGGATTTTGTAAAGGCAACTGGAAGGTGGTTCAAGAAACAAGCTGAAGTGTAGGCCTAGTACTTTGCAGGAGACATCTGTGGAATAAGGGAGCCAGGAGACCTTCTGGGCACAGAACTAGCAGCAAACATGACCTCAGACACCACTCCTTCAAAGGAACCAAAATTTGATTAGACTAGTTGGTACAGAAAGTTTATGTCCCAAGGCATAATTATAAAAGACAGTATAAAGGTATATTTTTGTCTTGTCATCTCTTAACTGTTTTTAAAAAATGGTATAAGATAATAGGAATAAAATGTATTGTTGATCCTGTCACATATAGAAATGTAACACGTCATATATTTCCCAATAATAGCACAAAGGAGGTATGGTGAGCAAAGCTTTATTGAGATTAAAGACATAACTACAGATGGTAAAGTAATAATTATAACATATTTGTTGGGTTTATAACATTAATAGATGTAATATGTATAATAATGCCACAAAAAGAGAGAAAAGGAAACAGAGTTATATAGAACTAACATTTCTATCATTTCGGTTCAGTTGCTCAGTCGTGTCTGACTTTTTTCGACCCCATGGACTGAAGCATGCCAGGCTTCTCTGTCCATCACCAACTCTCAGACCTTGCTCAAACTCCTGTCCATTGAGTCTGTGATTCCATCCAACCATCTCATCCTCTGTCGTCCCCTTCGCCTCCTGCCTTCAATCTTTCCCAGCATCAGGGTCTTTTCCAAGGAGTCAGTTCTTTCCATCATGTGGCCAAAGTATTGGAGTTTCAGCTTCAATATCAGTCCTTCCATGAATATTCAGGATTGATTTCCTTTAGGATTGACTGATTTTATCTCCTTGTAGTCCAAGGGACTCTCAAGAGTCTTCTCCAACACCACAATTCAAAAGCACCAATTATTTGGTGCTCAGCCTTCTTTATGGTCCAACTCTCCATCCATACATAACTACTGGAAAAATCATAGTTTTGACTAGATGGACCTTAGCTGGCAAAGTAATGTCTCTGCTTTTAATACACTGTCTATTTTGGTCATAGCTTTTCTTCCAAGGAGCAAGTGTCTTTTAATTTCATGTCTGCAGTCACCATCTGCAGTTATTTTGGAGGCCCCCCCCCAATAAAGTCTGTCACTGTTTCCATTGTTTCCCCATCTATTTGCCATGAAGTGATGGGACCAGATGCCATGATCTTAGTTTTCTGAATGTTGAGTTTTAAACCAACTTTTTCACTGTCTTCTGTGATACATTTGATATGTATCACTGATACATTTCTATACATCACTGGAAATAAGCTGTTATACTATGAAGCTGATTCTGATACATTAAGATGCATATGGTAAACTCTGGCACAACCACTAAAAAAACTCTCAAAATATAGAACTCATATGATAATAATATGATTCCATGATATAAACACTCAGCAAATCATGAATAGAAGGGAACTTCCTTAACCTGGTAAGAGGCATCTATGGAAAACCCACAATTAATATCATACTTACTGATAAAATACTAGATGTTTATGTTTTCTTCTTAAGATCATGAACAAGATAAATATGTCTGCTTCAGGCTTTTCTCTTCAATACCATACTGGAGGGTCTGGTGCTGCTGCTGCTGCTGCTGCTAAGTTGCTTCAGTCATGTCTGACTCTGTGTGACCCCATAGATGGCAGCTCACCAGGCTCCCCCGTCCCTGGGATTTTCCAGGAAAGAGTACTGGAGTGGGGTGCCATCACCTTCTCCGACTGGAGAGTCTAGTCAGGTCAATTAGGCAAGAAAAATGCATAAAAGACATCCCAGTTGAAAATGAAGGAGTAAAATTATTTCTCTTCACAGATAACATAATCTTGTAAGCAGGAAACCCTAGGAAACTCACTAAAAATTATAACTAAAAGATGAGCTCAGTAAAATAGAAGGATACAAGATCTAAATACAAGAATCAATTGTATTTCTAGTCACTGACAGTGAACGATATAAAATGAAATTAAGAGGACAATTTCATACACAATAGCACCAAAAGGAATAAAATACTTAGGACTGAATGTAACAAAAGTAGTTAAAACTTATAATTCAAAACTACAAAATATTGTTGAAAGAAATTAAAGAAGATTTAAATAATTGGAAAAGGTCCTGTGTCCATGGATTAGAAGACTTAACATTGTTAAGACGGTGATACTCTCCAAACTGATCTATAGATTCAGCAATGTTCCTATCAGAATCTCAGGTAACTTGCTTTCAGAAATTGACAATTTGGTTCTAGAGTTCATAGGGATATGCAAACAACCCAGAAAAACCAAAACAATTCTGAAATACTTGTCATAATAGCCAAGAAAAAGAAAGAGGACTCATACTTGGCACAAAGCAATAATAACCAAGACGGTGTGGTACTGGCACAAGTTATAAAATATTAACTCAAAATGGATCAAGGACTGTTATGTAAAACCTAAAACTATAAAACTCTTAAAGGAAAACACAAGGGTAAATCTTCATGATCTTGGATTTGACAAAGGATTCTTAGGTATGATATCAAAAATAGTCAATAAAATAAAAAATAGATACATTGGACTTACCACAGTTAAAAACATTTGTGTTTCAAGGACATCATAATTAAAGTGAAAAATATGATTCACAGAGTGAGAGAAAATGTTTGCAAATATATATCTGATAGGGACCTTGTATCTAAATATATAAAGATTCTTACAACTCAATAATAAAAGGACAAATAACCTAATTTTAAAATGGACCTATATAGGCATTGCTTCAAGAAAATATACAAATGAACAATAAACATGAAAAGATGCTTGATATCCTTAGTCGTTGTGCTTAGTCACTCTGTCGTGCCTGACTTTTTGCAACCCCATGGACTGCAGCCCACCAGGTTCCTCTGTACATGGGGATTCTCCAGGTAAGAATACTATCATTAGTCATGAATCCTTAGTCATTAGGGAAAAGTAAACCAAACAACAGTGATATATGACTTCATACTCACTGGAATAACTAAAATTAAAAAGATAACAATAAGGGTTGACATGGATGTGAAATCAGAACCCACACACACTGTTCACAGGAATGTAAAATAACACTAACACTCCATAAAACAACCTAACAGTTACTCATATGGTAACTCTATTAAGTGTAGAGTAATTATATGACCTAGCAATTTCACTCCTAGGTATAAATTCAAAGGAAATAAAGACATACATCCACATAAAAACTTGTACACCCATGTTTATAGTAAAATTGTCAATAATGGCCAAAAGGTGGGAAAAACCCAAATGCATATCAACTGATGAATGGATAAACAAAATTTGTTATAGTCATACAATGAAATGTTAGTCATCCAGAAAAGGGAATGATACGCATGACAATGGAAATGATACATGCTACAGTGTGAATGAACCTCAAAAACAAGCTATGTGAAAGAAGTTAGTCACAAAAGACCACATCTTACATGATTCCATTAATATAAAGTGTCCAGAACAGAGAAATCTATAGAGATGGAAAGTAGATTGGCGGGAGAAGGAGATAGAGATGATTGCTAAATCATACAGGATTTCTTTTTGAGATGATAAAAATAATCTATGGTTATTTTTATGACTGCATGTGTCTATGAATATACTACAGACCATTGAACTGTACACTTTAGATACCTTGAATGTTTGTGAATTATATCTCAATAAAGTTGTCAATGGATACAAAATGGATACAAAAACAAGACCCATATATATACTATCTACAAGAAACAGACTTCAGACCTCAAGACACATATAGACTGAAAATGAGAGGATGGAAAAATACATTCCATGCAAATGGGAAGCAAAAGAAAGCTGGAGTTGCAATCCTCATATCAGACAAAATAGACCTTAAAATAAAGAAGATTACAAGAGATAAGGAAGGACACTACATAACGATCAAGGGATCAATCCAAGAGGAAGACATAACAATTGTAAATATCTATGTACCTAACATAGGAGCACCTCAATACATAAGACAAACACTAACAGACACAAAAGGAGAAATTGACAGTAACACAGTAATAGTAGGAAACTTTAACACCCCACTCACACCAATGGACAGATCATCAAAACAGAAAATTAATAAGGAAACACAAGTCTTAAATGATACATTAGATGAGACGGATCTCATTGATATCTTCAGGACATTCCATCCAAACACACAAGAATACACCTTCTTTTCAAGTGCACATGGAACATTCTCCAGGATAGACCACATCTTGAGTCACAAATCAAACCTCAGTAAATTTAAGAAAATAGAAATCATATCAAGCATCTTCTCCAACCACAATGCTGAGACTAGATACCAATTACAAGAAAAAAATAAGAAACACAAATACATGGAGATTAAACAACATATTTCTAAATAACAAACAGTTTACTGAAGAAATCAAAAGGGAAATCAAAAAA
This sequence comes from Bubalus kerabau, assembly GCF_029407905.1. Taxonomy (NCBI): domain Eukaryota; kingdom Metazoa; phylum Chordata; class Mammalia; order Artiodactyla; family Bovidae; genus Bubalus; species Bubalus kerabau. Next base: position 153,598,555 of record NC_073627.1, read on the forward strand.
TTTCTAGAAACAAATGACAATGAAAGCACAACTCAAAACCTATGTGATGCAGCAAAAGCAGTTCTAAGAGGGAAGTTTATAGCAATACAATCCTACCTCAAGAATCAAGAAAAACATTGAGTAGACAACCTAACTTTACACCTAAAACAACTGGAAAAAGAAGAACCAAAAAATTCCCAAAATTATTAGAAGAAAAGAAATCATAAAGATCTGAGCAGAAAGAAATGAAAAAGAAATGAAACAAATAATAGTAAAGATTAATAAAACTAAAAGCTGGTTCTTTGAGAAGATAGACAAAATTGACAAATCTTCAGCTAGACTCATCCAAAAAAAAAAAAAAATAGAGAAGAATCAAATCAACAAAATTAGAAATGAAAAAGAAGAGGTTACAGAAGTTGTCAAAATTTAAATATCCAATTAATTATTGGTAATAAATATAAATAGAATATTTTATACTGGTCTCCTATCCTGCAGCTTTCCTAAACTCACTTATTAGTTCTAGGTGACTGTGTTTCTATTCCTTTGGATTTTCTGTGAATAAACAAAATTTTATTTCCTCCTTTCCAATCTGCATGCCTTTTAGGAGCTGGAACTTGGTTCTCTAATGTGCTTCCCTGAGTTGTAACATTTCACATGGACTGTCATAACTTTGTGGAAAGAATTAAGTGCATTCTGTGGGACGATCCTGGGAGAGACTCAGAAGTTTGTGCCTACTTTCTCCAGACACTGCCCCATGTGCTGTTCCTTTGTATGATTTTGCTTGGTATCCTTCCACTGTAATAAGCCACAATCACGAGTATGACTATATGCTGCATCCTGTAAGTTGTTCTAGCTAATCATAGAAACTTATGATCTTGGGAACCCCTGACAACATTCTTGGCAAGGCAAGGAATAAGCAGGGTACACAAACACTTCAACTTCTCTCTCTTTCTATGACTGATGACCTGATGGTGAGCAGGATTCACTTGGAAAGCCAGAAGGCAATGGAGCCTAGAGAATTATGGAGCAGAGAATACAGGCAAGCCTCCAGAACTGTACAGGGCAGAACAGGGTGGGAAGTTCATGGAGGGGTTGGAAGGCCAATGGCAAAGAATCAGCATAGATGCAGAATATGTACTTATTGTGCTCTCTGTTCTGCAGTAAAGTCCCTGGGACGTGGGGATATCATGTCAAATCTCATGTAGTCATCAGAAATTTAATTTTAAACTATAAAAGTTCAAAAGATAATGTTCCAAATTTTTAAAATCAAAACACAAAATTGAGAACTATAATTTTTATCTAAAATTCTCTGTGATCCTCTTCTTTGGTTGTCATTTTCAGTTTTTCAGATGTCTTCATTAGTGACAAGTGCTTTCACTGTCAATTAATTTTTTAAACATCTCTGCTGAAGAAAACTAGCAAAATGACAGTCGTGGGATTAATTTGGGAACTTTCTTAAAGGAAATTCTGTATTTTTGATTATAAAGAATTTCAATCGAGCAAGAATATTAAGCATTTGAACAATATTGGCAACTTTCTTGCCAATTGGTCCTTGTTATCAGCATTAATTTACCCATACAATAGTTTTTGCATTCCCACTATGTGGTAGGCACTGAACTAAGTATTTAGAGAACAGCTAACTTCCATTTCAAAAACAGAGATTGGTTTTTCTTAGGAGGAAACCAATATTACACCTTATAGAATCTGATACTTTTACCTGTGTAGTACTCCTAACAGAGGGCATTCCAGGTGGCTCAGATGGTAAAGAATCTGCCTGCAATGCAGGACACCATGGTTCAATCCCTGGGTCGGGAAGATCTAGAGGAATGGCTATCCACTCCAGTGTTCTTGCCTGGAGAACTCTATGCACAGAGGAGCCTGATGAGCTACAGTCCAGGGGGTCGCAAAGAATTGGACACAACTGAGTGACTAACACTTTCACTTCACTTTCACTCCTAACAGGCACTCTTTTGAACTATAGGTTAAAAATGTATGCCTTTGCAAATATAAAACTTTATTTTTCATATCTCGACACCCCTGCTTAATAAATAACAATTAAATGAATTTCTTAGAATCAGTATTAAATGTTACTGAATCCTCAACTAATCAAATGCCTTCTTAAATAACCAAGGAGAATTAAAAGTCATGAAAAGCTTTTCTAACTGAGATGACATTCTGGAGGGGTCCAGAGAGGGCATTCTATGAAAACCACAATCACGTGGTGCCATGTTTCCCAGTATTGCCTGGCTAACTGCAGCAAAGAAAATTCTTGGAAGATTCGAAGTCAGAAGTGAAGGGAGACTGCCTGTTAACCAAGGGTTACCTGTGGTTCTCTAGGAAGCAGTGGTAGGCAACAAGGAAGCATGACCATCAAAATGCAGTACAGTGTGGTGCAAGATAATGGATGCTGGCTTTTATTCCGGGCATGCTCCCCTTGCCTTCTCACCAGACCACTACCCCTAGTTTGCCTTTTGGCTCTTTATTATCCAAAGGGAACATAAACCCTGTTAATAAGCTTGCTGGTACAGAGATCTTGTGGTCTTTATACTAATTTCAAGCCGGAATGTTTACCATGTGATCTTGGCCAACTAACTTAATCTTTTGAGCTTTCTGTGCATCTGAAAAATGCAATAGTGTTGATGCTATAACCCATAGTATAAGTATGTGTAAACTGATTAATTCATTATTTCTCATTCTTACCAAGTAAGATTGAAGCTGTTGATACACATTCCCCTGAATGTTAATCAGAGGCCTGAAGACTTAAAAGTCATTAATGTCTGAAGTTAAGGTAAAAAGTTTAAGCTACTAAACAGTATAACAAGTTAGTAAAGATTCTGTATGTTCTTGGTTCTTCACAATGCTACTTGAATAATTGTTTTCAGTGTGCTAATGTTATTTTCACATCCAAATATTGAGAAAGTTACAAGAACCGTATTGTATAAATAGTTTTTTTTTTTCCTGAATCATCTGAAAATAAGCTGTGGCCAGTGTTTCTAGCACTCCCCAATAGTTCAGCGTGTACACCGACCGACAAAAATACATTTTCTGGGTAATCACAGAACAACCATATAAAATCAAGACATTACACCAGTGCACTATCACCCACTCCTCAAACCCCACTCAAGTTCACCAACAACATTCTTTATAGCCAAACGACCCTACCCAGGATCATGTGTGGCACTAAGTTGTCATGTCTTTTTAGCCTCCTTCACTCTGGAACAGTTAATACCTTGATAATCAAAGCCCAGTATTTTGTAGCAAATGCCTCAGTTTGGGTTTGTCTCTTTCTTTTTAATTGGATGCAGGTTATGAATTTTGAGCAGAATATTAACAGAAGTGCTCTGAGGTCTCATGCCTTCTACTGGGTAGTAAGTGATATATGTCCCACTCCAGGTGACACTAAGTTGGATGATGGTTGATGTGTTTCAGCTTTTCTCCTGTAATGCTGTTCTTTCTCTTTTTGTAAGTGACATTTTGTGGAAGAGTATTCCAGACTATTTGAATCTCCAATTCCTTATCAAACATATGTCCATTCATTTTAACACCTAGTCATGTTTCTTTGTTGAATTAACTATTATAATGATGAGTGGCATTTATATTTATTATACACTTATTACTTAAAATATGGTTTTTTTACCTGAAACATTTATTTATTTAGGTGTAAAAATGTAAGTTCTGCTTTCTTAGTAAATTTTGGTTTTGCAATACCGCGTTATCAACTATAGTCACCATGATATACATTAGATCATTATCTTTTTCGCCTGACAGTTAAAAGTTTGGATACTTTTACCAACTGTTTACTATTTCCCCCATGCCTCCATGGCCTGGCAACCACTTTTCTGATTTCTCTTCTATGATTTTGACTTTTCATTTAGATTCCACATATAAGTGACACCACACAGAACCTGTCATTCTCTATTTGGCTTATTTTACTTAGCATAATACCCTCAAGATCCATCCGTGTTGTCACAAAGGGCAGGATTTCCTTCTTCTCATGGTTGAGTAATATGCCAGTTTATATATATTATATTATTATATTTATTTATATTTATATGTATATATATGTTTATGTATATTTGGGGCTTCCCAGTGACTCAGTGGTAAAGAAGCCACCTGCAATTGCAGGAGCTGCAGGAAACATGGGTTCAATCTCTGGGTTGGGAAGACCCCTTAGAGGAGGAAATGGCAACCCACTCCAGTATTTTTGCCTGTAGAATTCCAAGGACAGAGGAGCCTGGTGAGCTACGACAGTCCACAGGGTTGCAAAGAGTCGGACGCTACTGAAGCAACTTAGCACACATGCACACACACACATATATATATACTATATATATATAGTAATATAGATACATTATCCATTCATTCCTTGATAGACACTTAAGTTGCTTCCATACTTGGTTATTGCAAATAATGTTGCAATGGACATGGGAGTGGTGCAGTTATCTCTTTGATATCCTCATTCACTGTCCTTTATTTTTACCTCCCTTTCTTCTGGATAAATATCTGAATTCAGCTGCTCAGTTTCTGGTCCTTCTGCGCTACCAACTGACAGAACGCAGCAACACTGAAATTTCAAAATTTTGCAGTAAGCAAAAGTTTCATTTCTGTTTTTAAAGTTTATTTTTTAATTGGAGGAAAATTGCTTTACAATGTTGTGTTGGTTTCTGCCATACAACAATGCAAATTAATCATATTTATACACATATTCCCTCCCTGATGAGCCTCCCTCCCCTCCCCCTACCCCACACCTCTCGGTCATCTTAGAGCACCAGACTGAGCTCCCTGTGTTATACAGCAACTTCTCACCAGTTTTCTATTTTACACATGATAGTGTGTATATGTTGATGCTACTTTCTCAATTTGTCCCACTCTCTCCTTCCTGCACTGTTCACAAGTCCATTTTCTATATCTGTGTCTCCATTCCTTCCCTACAATTAAGTTCATCAACACCATTTTTTTAGATTCTGTGTGTGTGTGTGTGTGTGTGTGTCTTAGTAGCTCAGTCATGTTCGACTGTGGTCCCATGGACCAGGGAATCCTCTGTCCATGGAATTCTCCAGGTAAGAATACTGGAATGGGTTGCCATTAGCTTCTCCAGGAGATCTTCTATACCCAGAGATTGAACCTATTTTTCCCATGTTTGTAGGCAGATTCTTTACCATCTGAGCCATCAGGGAAGCCCCTGCATTCCATATATATGCTTTAAAATACAATATTTGTTTTTCTTTTTCTGACAGTTCACTCTATATAACATGCTCCAGGTTCATCCAGCTTACTAGACCTGATTCAAATCCCTTCTTCTTTATGGCTGAGTAATATGCAGTTGTATATATGTACTACAACTTTATCTGTTCATCTGTAGATAGATATCTAGATTAATTCCATGTTCTAGCTGTTGTAAATAGTACAATGATGAACATTGGGGTACATGTGTCTTTTAGAATTTTGGCTTTCTCAGGGTATATGCCTAATAGTGGTGTTGCTGGGTCATATGATAGTTTTATTCCTAGTTTTTTAAGGAATCTTCATATTATTCTCCAAAATGGCTGTATCAGTTTACATTCCCACCAACAGTGCAGGAGGGTCCCTTTTCTCCACATCCTGTCCAGCATTTATAGTTTGTAGACTTTTTGATGATGGCCATTCTGATTGGTGTGAGGTGATACCTCATTGTAACTTTGATTTGCATTTCTCTAATAATTAGTGATGTTTAGCATCTTTTCATGTGTTTATTGGCCATCTGTAGCACAAGCTGGAATCAAGATTGTGGGGCAAAATATCAATAATCTCAGATATGCAGATGACACCAGCTTATGGTAGAAAGTGAAGAGGAATTTAGAGCCTTTTGATGAAGTTGTGAAATAGGAAAGTGAAAAAACTGGCTTAAAACTCTATATTCAAAAAACAAAGATCATGGCATCTGGGCCCATCACTTCATGGCAAATAGATGGGGGAGCAATGGAAACAGTGACAGACTTTATTTTGGGGGGCTCCAAAATCACCATGGATGATGACTGCAGTCATGAAATTAAAAGATGCTTGCTCCTTGGAAGAAAAACAATGACAAACCTAGACAATGTATTAAACTTTGCCAACAAAGGTCTATATGGTTAAAGCTAAGTAGTCACGTATGAATGAGAGAGCTGGACAATAAAAAAGGCTGAGCATTGAAGAATTGATGCCTTTGAACTGTGGTGCTGAAGAAGATTCTTGAGAGTTCCCTGGACAGCAAGGAGATCAAACCAGTCAATCCTAAAGGAAATTAACCCTGAATACTCACTGGAAGGACTGATGCTGAAACTGAGGCTCCAATGCTTTGTCCACCTGATGTGAAGAGCCAACTCATTGGAAAAGACCCAATGCTGGGAAAGATTGAAGGCAGGAGGAGAAGGGGATGACAGAGGATGAGATGGTTGGATGGTACCACCAACTCAATAGACATGAGTTTGAGCAAACTCTGGGAGATGGCAAAGGACAGGGAAGCCTGGCTTGCTGCAGTCCATGGAGACACAAAGAGTTGGACATGACTGAGTGATTGAACAACAATGTGTTTTCTTTGGAGAAATGTCTGTTTAGGTTTTCTGCCCATCTTTTTGATCAAGCTGTTTGTTTTTGTGATATTGAGCTTTATGAGCTGCTCGTATATTTTGGAGATTAATACTTTGTCAGTTGTTTTGTTTGCAATTATTTTCTCCCATTCTGAGGGTTGTCTTTTCATCTTGTTTATAATTTCCTTTGCTATGAAAAAGCTTTTAAGTTTAATTTGGTCCCACTTGTTTATTTTTATTTCCATTACTCTAGGAGATAAGTCAAAGAGAATCTTGCTGTAATTTATGTGAAGGGTACTGCCTATGTTTCCCCCTAAGAGCCTTTTAGTTTCTGGCCTTATATTTAAGTCTTTAATTCATTTTGAATTTATTTTTGTGTATGGTGTTAGGAAGTGTTCTAGTTTCATTGTTTTTCATGTAGCTGTCCAGTTTTCCCAGCATGACTTTTTGAAGAAGTTGTATTTTTTCCCTTGCATATTCTTGCCTCCTTTGTCATAAATAAGAAGCCCATAGGTTCATGGATTTATCTCGGGGCCTTCTATTGTTTCATTGGTCTGTATATCTGTTTTTGTGCCAGTACCATACTGTCTTGATGACTGTAGCTTTGTAGTATAGTCTGAACTTAGAAAGGTTGATTCTTCCAGCTCCATTTTCTTCTCTCAAGATTGCTTTGGCTATTCGGGGTCTTTGTATTACCATACAAATCGTGAAATTTTTTGTTCTAGTTCTGTGAAAGATACCATTGGTAGTTTGGTAGGGATTGCATTAAATCTGTGGATTGTTTTGGGTAGTATAGTTATTTGAAAATATTGACTCTTCCAATCCAAGAACATGGTATATCTCTCCATCTGTTTGTGTCAGCTTTGATTTCTTTCATCAGTATCTTACAGTTTCCTGCATACAAGTCTTGTCTCTTTGAAAACTGTTAGTCATTCAGTTGTGTCTGACTCTTTGTGACCCCATGGATTGTAGCCTGCCAGGCTTCTCTTTCCATGGAATTCTCCAGGCAAGAATGCTGGAGTGGGTAGCCATTCCCTTCTCCAGGGGATCTTCCTAATCCATGGATCAAACTTGGGGTTCCTGCACTGCAGGCAGATTCTTTACTGTCTGAGCCACCTTTAGGTAGGTTAATTGGAGATATTTTATTCTTTTTGTTGCAATGGTGAAAAGGATTGTTAATTTCTCTTTCTATAGTTCATTGTTAGTGTAAAGGAATGCAAGGGATTTCAATGTATTAACTTTATATCTTGCAACTTTACTGTATTCATTGATTAGCTCTAGTAATATTCTGATGGCATCGTTAGGGTTTTCTATGTATAGTATCATGTCATCAGCAGTGAGAGTTTTTCTTCTTTTCCAATCTTGATTCCTTTTATTTTTTTTCTTCTTTGATTGTTGTGGCTAGGACTTCCAAAATTACGTTGAATAATAGTGGTAAGAGTGGGCAGTCTTGTCTTGATCTGATCTTACAGAAAATACTTTAAGTACTTCACCTTTGAGAATAATGTTTGCTGTTGATTTCTCATATATGACCTTTATTATATTGAGGTATGTGCCTTCTATGCCTACTTTCTGGAGAGTTTTTGCATAAACGGGTGTTGAATTTTGTCTAAAGCTTCCTCTGCATCTATTGAGATGATCATATTGTTTTTATCTTTCCATTTATTAATATGGTATATCACATTGATTGGTTTGCATATATTGACGAATCCTTGTATCCCTGGAATAAAGTCCATTTAATCATGATCATGAATAAAGTCCACTTGATCTTTTAAATGTGTTGCTGGATTTTGCTTGCTAGAATTTTGTTGAGGAGTTTTGTATATATGTTCGTCAGTGATATTGGCCTGTAATTCTCTTTTTTGTGTGTCATCTTTGTCTGGTTTTGGTATTAGGGTAATTGGTGGCCTTGTAGAATGAGTCTTGGAGTTTTTCTTCCTCTTCAATTTTCTGGAAGATTTTCAACAGAGTAGGCGTTAGCTCTTCTCTAAACTTTTGGTTGAATTCACCTGTGAAGCCATCTGGCCCTGTGCTTTTGTTTCTTGGAAGATTTTTTATTATAGTTTCAATTTCTGTGCTTGTGATTGGTCTGTTCATATTTTTTGTTTCCTCCTGTTTCAGTCTTGGAAGTTTATACATTTATTATTATATTATACTTGAATAGTACATTATACTTGGAAGGCATATTATACTTGGTGGCTTACACATTTATTATCAACATTATATTGTTTGAAAAAAGCTTTCTTTTCTCCCAATTTGTATTTGTTTGTTTTGTGAGTACATTAGCATGGATGCATGGTTTCCTGTTTTATTCAAAGCATTATCATCCCTTATTACCATTATTTATTTTTATATTCAAATTATTGCTGATTTAGTCAGTGGAAGTCCCTTCATGTTTGCTTCTATGTGTTTTTTTCCATGTTCCCATCTTTCTTTAAGCATTTTCTTGCACTCTGTGACAAAATGTTTCAGATTTACCTTATGTTTGACTAACCTCAGCCTCAGAATCAACCTTTTCTCCAAGAAGTCTAGGTTCTTTTTAGTAGAGAATGGTATTTAATCCTAAGGATTTTCTCAAATTTTCAGTCAGGTTACTGTTTATCTGGGTGTTGATGACTGTTGATTGTGAGCTCATATATGAGGTTAATATATGAGAAAATCATATATTGGCCTTAATCTGAGAAAATCCTCAGGTAATTATAGTAGGTAATTTTGTAACATAGAGCATTTTACTTTTTCTGAGGTACTACCAAGTTGGATCTACATGCCCCTTCTGGAACTTGAGTTCAGTGGTTCAACCCTGCAGTGGTCCAAAACCAGGCCTCTTTTTTGCAATGCCATTCTCAGAATTTGCCTCCAGATTTGCATGTATGTTTACCTGGTCTGTTCTGATTTCAACTCACTCTTTCACCGCTTTTCCCCCTCCTGTCTCATGCTTGAAATTTTTCCTTTCTATCTTAGGAGACTAGCATCTCTGTTCCAGTGAGAGAATTCTTCACAGTATCTAGAATCCTGCAGTGTCAGAAGGCCCTAATACTCTTCGTGAGTACTTACAGCTGATGATTCACACACCAGCCAGAGACCTTAAAAAACTGTAAATCAGAATATATGCCTTCTTGGCTGCCAATTCTCAAATGAGCCTTCCAGCACACTGAGAACAAAATCCAAACACCTTATCTTGGGGTCTCAGGCCTGCGTGGTCTGTATGCCTGATCTGCAGAAGAATTCTCTATATTCCTTCAACAGATCAATCTTGTTTCCACTTTCATTTTGCACTGCACGTTTCTTGTCTGAAATTCTCCCCATTTCCTTCAAACACTCATTCTCTCCTTGGGCCATCTTGGCAGGACTGAATCCTTTTTGAAGTGCAGTCTCAGCACAATAATGATGGTGTTTCATTTCAGCCTGACTTTCTGGAGCCATTCCATTGAACACTGCTATTCTCTCACCCTAACTTCCTCTGTATCACATGTTTGCCTAATAGCATTTATCACTATTGAATAATAGTGATCACTTTTAATTTCCTCCATTTATTTTTTGCTTCTTTCCTAGAAAAGCAAGGAAGAAGAGAGACTGCTGAAACCTGTGCCAAGAACCCCGGGCACAAAGTAGTCACTCAACAGATATTTGATGAAAAAATAAAAGAAAGGAAAGTTACAACTCAAAAGTATTGAGAATCCTTGCAAAGTACATTCTCTTCTCTTAGGAAAATATATGAAGTGCAAGGAGCAAGATTGAGCTAGGAAAACTAAGGGGGAGGCATGACCTTCTATATCAGGGTTTTCAGTTGGTAACAGAGCCCTGTGTCTTTTTTATTAATTCACCAGTGCAGCATTTGAAGAGTCCATGAAGTTCAAATTTTGGCTTTGTCTGTCAACCCAAAGTTTACCTATTTATCCACTGAGCAAAGTAAGATATTATTTCATTCTATCAGGCTTTTGCTTTGTTCTTTGTTTCTTAATACTCATGGAACTTGCAAGATTTGGGACAAACTCACACATACACACAAAAGCTAAAATACATTTCAAAAACACTCTCATTGAATCTGTATAGACATTCTTTCTAGGGTAGCATAGTAAAAGTCACTCTCCTGGGATCTAATTCAGAAACTGCTTTTATACACTGTATGATCAGGAAAGGAAAAACTCATGACACTTTTTGGTGTAAAGCAGAAATAAGTTCAACTCATTTTTTGTTCAACATCAACCCCTTGCATGGCAATTTAAACTCTGACTCTTGCTGTGTGCAAGATGCTGAGCCTGCAGCTTAGCCTTCACCTGGTTAATGAAAAAGTATTTTGCTTTCTCTCTGGCTCTTTCTTTTCCTCTCAGTCATGCATAAACTGGAAACTGAACACTCATATAAGCATGTCGCAAAAAATCAAGTGTTTGGAAATGTCATTGTCTTGGCAGATGTAGTTAGTCTTTTGAGCACGGCCAAAATGGTCCCTTGATAACTTTATTTTAACCATACCAATATTAATTCTTATCAGAGGAGGGTTTCTGCCACATTCTTCAAACTATTCAGGGTTGGAACTTGCCATCGGTTTTCCAGGACTTCTCTGGTTAGAATCAGGGTTCTAGGCAATGCGTGCCTTCCCCCCACCAACTTTTCTCAAAATATTTTTTAAATCTAAAAAAATTTTTTTCAAGCCTTACTGCAGACTTTAATCCAACCAGCTGTGTTCCATATTGTAAATTGGTTTTGACTCAGGTTTGCATTTTCATTCAAGCCTGACACTAAGGTTTTGCAAAAACATTCTCATTCTCATATATCTATACCCATGGTTCATGCCGATGTACATGTGTAGCATGCAAAAAGCTTGCTTTTGGTGCAAATCAATTCTAAGAGGCAAACTTTGGAAACAATTTTCTGAAGTCTGATTCTTTTATACTTATTGCCTTTAGTAGTATATAGGGTAGTATATAGTAAACACCTAAAGAGCAAGATCAGTCATTATTCATCCTGAGGGAGGAAGAGGCAGCAGTAGCAATACCATCTTTTCCAGGTAAAAATATGGTCCACTGTCACTAAATAATTCAAATTTTTCTTTTGGACAGATTTTAGGGAAGATGTACAAAAGAGGAGAATGCATTTAGATCTATTCTTGAGTAGTAAAGCAAGAACTTCACATCCCTCTCTTGGTGAAAAAGAAGCTCATCACACAACTATGAACATGCTATAAAGTCTTATATGATAAAGAATTTGTCTGGTCAAGGTCCAAGAGTTTCTAAAACACTTGGAACTTCCTGAGTAATAGAATGTCTTCGTTAATCACACGTCCCTTGGATCACTCCTGAGTTTGTGCTAGTGGGGTGAGTATGACAGATCCCTAGAGAGCTTCAGGGTGGGGGCTGGTCACCAGAAGGATCAAGTACATGATTAGAGAGTTGGACTTTGAGCCAGCCTGACCTCCAGGGAGGGGAGAGCTAACTGGGTGGAAATACAGTCAATCACATGGCCAGTGATTTGATCAGTTGTATCTACTTAATGGGGCATCCTAGTTGGTACTAGGAGAAGGCAATGGCACCCCACTCCAGTACTTTTGCCTGGAAAATCCCATGGACAGAAGAGCCTGGTAGGCTGCAGTCCATGGGGTCGCTAGAGTTGGACACGACTGAGCGACTTCACTTTCACTTTTCACTTTCATGCATTGGAGAAGGAAATGGCAACCCACTCCAGTGTTCTTGCCTGGAGAATCCCAGGGACGGGGAAGCCTGGTGGGCTGCCATCTATGGGGTCGCACAGAGTCGGACATGACTGCAGCAACTTAGCAGCAGCAGCAGTTGGTACTAGTGGTAAAGAAGCCACCTGCCAATGCTGGAGATTCAGGAGATATAGGTCCTATCCCTGGTTCATGAAGATCCCCTGGAGGAGGGCAGGGAAATCAACTCAAGTATGCTTGCCTGGAGAATTCCTTGGACAGAGGAGCTTGGCGGCCTACAGTCCATAGGGTTGCAAAGAGTCAGACATGACTGAAGTGACTTCACACGCATGCATCTCCTTAATGAAACCAAAGTAAAAACTCTGGACACTGAATCTCATGGTAGTTTCTTGGTTGATAAACACACTGATCTGCCAAGAGGGTAATATGCAATATGCCCTTATTCTGTGAGGTGAGGACCCAGAAGCACCAAATTTGAGACCTTCTCAGTCCACATCTCAGTCTCTTTATTTGAATGGTCCTGAGTTGTGTCCTTTGAAATAAAACTGTAATTGTAAGTACAGCACTTTCCTGAGTTCTGTGCATTGTTCTAGTGAATTATGAAACTAGTTCCTGAAGTTGTTGCCAGTTGATCATAAGTTGGGGATGACCTGGGATCCCATGAACTTGTGGCTGGCATCTGAAGTGGGGGCAGTCTTGTGGAGGGTGATGACCTTCACGCTGGGGTGTGTGCTAACTTCAGGTCATCAGTGCCAGGACTAACAAGTATAACAAGTTGAGGTAAAAATAAAAATCTTTGAAGCAGGATAAGACAGACCTAGTACACATATCTGGGTAAAGCATTTAAAATCCTGCCAAGGATGAAATGGTGACTAGACAGGCTGATATTAATAATATGGAATGTACCCTTTCCCCTCCCTCTCATAAGACACCAGTACTTACTTCCAGTCATCGATACGGATGCTGTTGTTTGTTGTTCAGTCACTAAGGTATGTCTGATTCTTTGTGACCCCATGGACTGTAACACACTAGATTTCCCTGTCCTTCACTATCTTCTGGATGTGCTCAAATTCACATCCACTGAGTCAGTGATGCTATCTAACCATCTCATCCTCTGTTGCCCTCTTCTCCTTTTGCCCTCAATCATTCCCAGCATCAGGGTATTTCCCAATGAGTAGGCTCTTCCCATCTGGTGGCCAAAGTATTGGAGCTTTACCATTAGTCCTTCCAATGCCTATTCAGGATTGATTTCCTTTAGGATTGACTGGTTGAATCTTCTTGCTGTCCAAGGGACTCTCAAGGGTATTCTTCAGCACCACAGTTTGAAAGCATCAATTCTTTGGCACTCAGCCTTCTTTATAGTCCAAATCTTACATCCATATATGACTACTGGAAAAACCATGGCTTTGACTTATGGACCTTTGTCAGCTAAGTGATGCCTCTGCTTTTTAATACACTGTCCAAATTTGTCATAGCTTTCTTGCCAAGGAGCAAGCGTCTTTTAATTTCATGGCCGTACTCACCATTCTCAGTGATTTTGGAGCCCAAGAAAATAAAATCTGTCATTCCTTCCACTTTTTCCCTTCTATTTGCCACAAAGTGATGGGACTGGATGCCATGATCTTAGTTTTTCTGAATGTTGAGTTTTAAGCCAGCTTTTTCACTCTCCTCTTTCATCCTCATCAAGAGGCTCTTTAGTTTCTCTTCATTTTCTGCCATTAGAGTGGTATCATCTGCATATCTGAGACTGTTGATATTTCTCCCAGCGATCTTGATTCCAGCTTGTGCTTCATCCAGCCTGGCATTTTGCATGATGTGCTCTGCATATAAGTTAAATAAGCAGGGTCACAATATATAGCCTTGATGTACTTTTGATGCTCTAAAGGAACCACTTTCTTAGGGAGCTGCCCAAGGTTAACTATTGATATCCAATAAATATAACTTGATTTGGGGTTCTCCAGGTGGCATTAGTGGTAAAGAACTCTCCTGCCAATGCAGGACACATAAGAGATGCAGGTTCAGTCCATGGGTTGGGAAGATCCCCTGGAGGAGGGCATGGCAACCCTTTCCATTATTCTTGCCTGGAGAATCCCATGGACAGAGGAGCCTGGCAGGCTGCAGTCCATAGGATCGTACAGAGTCGGACACTACTGAAGCGACTTATCACACATGCATGCATATCTTGACTTATTTTCAGATGAAATTATCTGGGACAAAAAGGGTTGTTTTCCTTCCACTTGGAGTCCTTTTACTCACTTTTTTTTAAATAATAAAAAGGTTATCTAAAAAAGTCCAGCTATCTGCACAAAGTAGCATGTTATGGTGCATACAAGCTTGGGAAGCCTCTTTCAGAGACTGTCTTGGCACTCAAATGGGGGCCATGTTTACTGCTCTGTGGGCAAGCAGAACGGTGCTTCTCTGGGGCCATGTCTCACTCGCGTGTTAAGAGTCAACTTGTGATTGTGCTTAAGGCTTGTCACCATGCAAGACAGGCAGAAAATAATGTTCAATTGCCTTTTTTAAAAAATTTACTTTATTGAAGTATAGTTGATTTGCAATTCTATGCAAGTTTCTGCACAGCAAAGTGAATCAGCTATATATTTACATATATTTGTATATTTATATTCTTTTTTGTATTATATTTTGCTTGTTGTTTTAATTTTTACAATGTTGTGTTGGTTTCTGTGATATGACATTGCAAATCAGCCACAATTATACATACATTCCCTCCCCCATTCCATCCCTTCATATCATCACAGAGTGCCAGCCTGGGCTCCCTGTGCTCAAAAGCAACTACAACCATTATGGAGAACAGTATGAAGATTCCTTAAAAAGCTAGGAATAAATCTACTATATTACCCAGCAATGTCACTACTGGGCATATATCCTGAGAAAACCATAATTGAAAAAGACCCATGTACCCCAATGTTCATAGCAGCACTATTTACAATTGCTTTTGATTACAAGAAAAAGGCCTCCTATTGTAGCTATGGACTTTAGCAGTGCACTAGCAAATAGCGTTTGCTAAGGCACCAAGATCCTGCTGGTAAATGACCTTGTTCCAGTGTAATGCTCTTTGTGCCAGACATAATCATACAAAATTATAAATGATATACTTTTCCTTTAAAAAATAAAGAGGTGCTTGGGAAAGAAATGGAAAGGCACAAATGTGAGGATTTTTAGCAGAAACCTGGTCATTTCACCATCATATTAAGAGGTGCCATTCCATGAGTACATAAGCTATACTAGCTTTGAGCTGCAGTTCCCCCCACCGCCTCTGCACCGC
Organism: Bubalus kerabau; assembly: GCF_029407905.1. Classification (NCBI taxonomy): domain Eukaryota; kingdom Metazoa; phylum Chordata; class Mammalia; order Artiodactyla; family Bovidae; genus Bubalus; species Bubalus kerabau. Next base: position 153,614,033 of record NC_073627.1, read on the forward strand.
CTCCCACCCCACCCCCCCACATTGTTCCATTTCAGCCTGACTACACCCTTAGGGGAGTATTTTTCACCTTGGAGGGTCAGAGAACTGGGGTGGTTGATGGGCGGTTGATGGGTGGTTGATGGGAGGGTTTAGAGTCAAATTCATGTCCTCTGTCTCCAAAGTCAATGACCTTCTCTGCTGAATCCATCCCCAACATGAATCCTATATCTTGAGGGCCTTCTATCCCAAGAAAGTTAAGAATGTACAAGATTGAAAAGTTTATACCCAGATGTGTTGGTGCAACCCCATGAAAAATATCATAAAATTTGAAAAAACTTTCTAATGAAATAAAATGTAGTCATTACTGTACACTGTCCTATAGAGTGCTATGTAGGAGCCCACTAAAGGTCTACAAGAGCTGTAGGAGGGAAGTTCTAGTATCATTCCCTTTCCCAGGTGATGAAACTGCCCCAGGCAAGGCTAGTGACTTGCCCAAGTCTGCACAGATAGTGGTGGTAGAGGAGCTGGAACTCAAAGCTCAGAGTCTAATTACACAGCCTTCACTTCTCTTAGCATAATAAGTACAGTTGGTAAAGAACAACTAAAGAAGAGTTGATATCCATGTGCATGCTGCTGGATCTGGTGGTGTCTTCAGAATGCTGTTTCTTTTGATGACCTTCAAAGTAAGTCTCATCAAGGTATCGTTCAGTAATTTATTTGGAATAATCTTAAACAGTATGTTATAAAAGAGCAGAAAATCTGGAAAAGATGCAGACTTGGAAAAAACCAGAGTGTCTCTTGGTACTATAAATTTTGCCCTCTTTGAGGGAATACTGGCCTTCTGGTCTTGGACACTGAGGGCTGCAGGAGTTTAGCCATGAACTTGACCTCTGTAAGAGGACATCTGAGAGCCATCCCTGTCCATTCAGGAGAACTCTTTTCCTTCTTCCCCTGGAGCCCTGGGTTTGTTCCTTACCTTAAGGACAGTCACGTTGCTGATTGGACTTAGCTCCTGATGTCAGCTGCTGAACATTAAGTTGAACCATGACTGCCCTTTCAGTTCAGTCGCTCAGTTGTGTGTGACTTTTTGCGACCCCATGGACTGCAGCATGCCAGGCCTCCCTGTCCATCACCAACTCCTGGAGCTTACTCAAACTCATGTCCACCAAGTCGGTGATGCCATCCAACCATCTCATCCTCTGTCATCCCCTTCTCCTCCCACTTTCAATCCTTCCCAGCATCAGGGTCTTTTCAAATGAGTCAGTTCTTTGCATCAGGTGGCCAAAGTATTGGAGTTTCAGCTTCAGCATCTGTCCTTCCAATGAATATTCGGGACTGATTTCCTTTAGGATGGACTGGTTGGAACTCCTTGCAGTCTAAGGGACTCTCAAAAGTCTTCTCCAACACCACAGTTCAAAAACATCAATTCTTCGGCTCTCAGCTTTCTTTATAGTCCAACTCTCACATCCATGCATGACTACTGGAAAAACTATAGCTTTGGCTAGATGGGCTTTTGTTGGCAAAGTAATGTCTTTGCTTTTTAATAAACTGTCTAGGTTGGTCTTAATTTTTCTTCCAAGGAGCAAGTGGATTTTAATTTCTTGGCAACAGTCACCATCTGCAGTGATTTTTGGAGCCCCCCAAAATAAAGTCTGTCACTGTTTCCATTGTTTGCCATCTATTTGCCATGAAGTGATAGGACCAGATCCCATGATCTTAGCTTTCTGAATGTTGATTTTTAGGCCAACTTTTTCACTTTCCTCTTTCACTTTCATCAAGAGGCTTTTTAGTTCTTCTTCACTTTCTGCCATAAGGGTGGTGTCATCTGCATATCTGAGGTTATTGATATTTCTTCCAGCAATCTTGATTCCAGCTTATGCTTCCTCCAGCCCAGCGTTTCTCATGATGTACCCTGCATATAAGTTAAATAAGCAGGGTGACAATATACAGCCTTGACGTACTCCTTTCCTGATTTCCAACTAGTCTGTTTTTCTATGCCCAGTTCTAACTGTTGCTTCTTGACCTGCATACAGATTTCTCAGGAGGCAGGTCAGGTGGTCTGGTATTCCCATCTCTTTCAGAATTTTCCACAGTGTATTGTGATCCACACAGTCAAAGGCTTTGGCATAGTCAATAAAGCAGAAGTAGATGTTTTTCTGGAACTCTCTTGCTTTTTCAATGATCCAACAGATGTTGGCAATTTAATCTCTGGTTCCTCTGCCTTTTCTAAAACTGCTTCAACTTCTGAAGTTCATGGTTCATGTACTGTTGAAGCTGGGCTTGAAGAATTTTGAGCATCACTTTGCTAGCATGTGAGATGAGTGCAATTGTGCGGTAGTTTGAGTATTCTTTGGCTTTGCCTTTCTTTGGGATTGGAATGAAAACTGACGTTTTCCAGTCCTGTGGTCACCACTGAGTTTTCCAAATTCGCTGGCATGTTGAGTGCAACACTTTCACAGCATCATCTTTTAGGATTTGAAATAGCTCAGCTGGAATTCCATCACCTCCACTAGCTTGGTTCTTAGTGAACGATGATGGATTCGTGATCTCCAAAGAAGATTTAGCTTTGGGACCAGCAACTGGGCTTGACCACTCAAGAACTTTTGTGTAGCAGAGTTTTATTAAAGTGAAAAAAGGACAGAGAAAGCTTCAGACATAGACATCTGAAGGGGGATGGAGAGTGTCCCCCTCACTAGGCTTAGCAAGGGAGCTATATACTTTTTAAATTAGTTATTACAATAAATCAAAAGAATGTCTCAAGGTTGTAAAGATCTTATCAGCCCCACTCCCACAATTTACATTTTAAGATGACAGGATTAGAACTAACAATAGAAGAATCTTACCAGATCCATGTCCAAGGGCAAAGGAGAAGCCCCAGCAGGGCTTCTCAGGTTTATAATCAAACCCCATACCCACCAGAGATGCTCAGAGGGCTCAAACATACCTTGTACACATCAGGAACCAGAGACCCCACAAAGACTGAGACAGAACAGTGTTTGGGTATCTCCTGAGAAGGTATAGGTCAGCAGTGGAATGCTGCGGGGGCAGGGGCTCTGGGTGCAGTAGACCTGGGTATGTCATAAGCCCTCTTGAAGGAGGTTGCCATTAACTAACCATGGAGTCCCAAGAACTTACCCAGGACTGGGGAAACAGACCCTGTGAGGGCACAAAGAGAACCTTGTGAGCCCCAGGACCCAGGAGAAAGGAGCAGTGACCCCATAAAAGACTGACCCAGACTTGCCTGTCAGTGTCCAGAAGTCTCTGGCACAGGTGTGGATCAGTGGTGGCGTGCTGCAGGGTTGGGGGTACTGAGTATAGAAGTGCTTGCATGGGACCTTTTGAAGGAGGTCCCCATTATCTTCATTACCTCCACCATAGTTTGGCCTCAGGTCAAACAACATGGAGGGAACATAGCCCCACCCTTCAACAGAAAATTGGATTAAAGATTTACTGATCATGGCCCCGCCCATCAGAACAAGACCCAGTTTCCCCCTCAGTCAGTCTCTCCCATCAGGAAGCTTCCATAAGCCTCTTATCCTTTTCCATCAGAGGGCAGACAGAATGAAAACCACAATCACAGAAAACTAACCCATCTGATCACATGGACCACAGCCTTGTCTAACTCAGTGAAACTACACTCCACGCCATGGAGGGCCATGTCAGATATGCAGATGAGACCACCCTTATGGCAGAAAGTGAAGAAGAACTAAAGAGCCTCTTGATGAAAGTGAAAGAGGAGAGTGAAAAAGTTGGCTTAAAGCTCAACATTCAGAAAATTAAGATCATGGCATCTGGTCCCATCACTTCATGGCAATTAGATGGGGAAACAGTGGCTGACTTTATTTTCTAGGGCTCCAAAATCACTGCAGATGGTGACTGCAGCCATGAAATTAAAAGATGCTTACTCCTTGGATGGAAAGTTATGACCAACCTAGAGAGCATATTAAAAAACAGAGACATTACTTTGCCAACAAAGGTCCGTCTAGTCAAGGCTATGGTTTTTCCTGTAGTCATATATGGATATGAGAGTTGGACTATAAAGAAAGCTGAGTGCCGAAGAATTGATGCTTTTGAAATGTGGTGTTGGAGGAGACTCTTGGACTGCAAGGAGTTCCAACCAGTCCATCCGAAAGGAGATCAGTCCTAGGTGTTCATTGGAAGGACTGATGTTGAAGCTGAAACTCCACTACTTTGGCCACCTGATGTGAAGAACTGACTCATTTGAAAAGACCCTGATGCTGGGAAAGATTGAGGGCAGGAGAAGGGGATGACAGAGGATGAGATGGTTGGATGGCATCACTGACTTAATGGACATGAGTTTGTGTACACTCCGGGAGTTGGTGATGGACAGGGAGACCTGGTGTTCTGCAGTCCATAGAGTTGCAAAGAGTCAGACACGACAGTGCGACTGAACTACCCAGACCCACACTCATAATATACATTTTAAGATAATAGGATTACTCAGAAGGTGTTCAAGAAGGCGAAAATGTCCCCAAGCAGGATGCATTGTTATATAATCCTTATTAAGGAATGTAGGGGGAAAACGTCCTTTCCTCCTCCTTGAGAATTCCAGATCCCTATTTCCTTCTTGAGAGCCCCAGACCCCTTTCTTCTCCTTGGGGACCCCGGACTCATCAACCTGCTTAGGAATTGACTCTCTCAATACCTTCATTTATTTTACAGGTATTTATTTTTGAGTAGTTTTTACTATATGGTACACATTTTTTCTAAGTTCTTGACATACATCAGGGAATAAATCAGGCAAAAACTCCTGCCTTACATCATAGGAGGAGAAGGAAAGAGAAATAAACAGTAAACATCTTCAGTGAGTAAGAAAGTAAGCACATAGAAACACATAACTATTAAGTAGAGTAGGATCAGCAAACCGCAGTCTATGGGCCAAATCCCACCTAGTCCTTATTTTTTACAACAGCTTATAATTACTTGTACATTTTTAATGGCTGAAAAATTATCAAAAAGGATAATATTTTGTGATGTGTGAGAATTACAAGAAATGCAAATTTCAGTGTCCATAATTAGAGTTCTTGGAACACAGCCATGCTCATTCATTTACATGGTGTGTTTGTCTGTTTTTGCCCTAAAGCAGCAGTTTTGTAGTTGGAACAGAGACTGTACAATCTCCACAAACTGTACATATTTACAAGAAGGCCCTTTACAGAAAAGATTTGTCCCTCTTACTATAAACAATATCCTTTGACCACAGTGTAAAATAATTATAATCAGTAATAATATTTTATCTACAAAACAACCCTAGATACTTTCTGTTTAAGGAATAACCATTATAAACTCTAAAATAATAGAACTGATCAAGAACACTACATACCAAAAAAAAAAAAAAAAGAAAAACCAACAGTGTAAAGAGAAAGAGTCAATAGAACTAAATAAATTTATTAAAAAAGGAAAAAGAGACTGAAAAACTAATGAGTTAAGTGCTCAACTCTGGAAGTTGAGTAACAGAAAGAAAACTTGACAGGACCAAAAGGCCAATATCATTATGAATGTAAATGCAAAATCCAACAAAAATTTATAAACTAAATATTTCAGTGCATATCACACATAAGAATGTCACAGAAAATTTGCAAAGGTTAACATTAGGAATATTTCATGCAAAGATGGGCTCAATAAAGGACAGAAATGAAAGGGACCTAACAGAAGCAGAAGATATTAGGAAGAGGTGGCAAGATTACACAGAAGAACTGTACAAAAAAGATCTTCATGACCGAGATAATCACGATGGTGTGATCACTCACGTAGAGCCAGACATCCTGGAATGTGAAGTCAAGTGGGCCTTAGGAAGCATCACTACGAACAAAGCTAGTGGAGGTGATGGAATTCCAGTTGAGCTATTTCAAATCCTGAAAGATGATGTTGTAAAAGTGCAGCACTCAATTTGCCAGCAAATTTGAAAACTCAGCAGTGGCCACAGGACTGGAAAAGGTCAGTTTTCATTCCAATCCCAAAGAAAGGCAATGTCAAAGAATGCTCAAACTACCGCACAATTGCACTCATCTCACATGAGTGATGCTCAAAATTCTTCAAGCCAGGCTTCAGCAATATGTGAACTGTGAACTTCCAGATATTCAAGCTGGTTTTAGAAAAGGCAAAGGAACCAGAGATCGAATTGCAAACATCCAATGGATTGTGGAAAAAGCAAGAGAGTTCCAGAAAAACATCTATTTCTGCTTTATTGACTATGCCAAAGCCTTTGACTGTGTGGATCACAATAAACTGTGGAAAATTCTGAAGGTGATGGGAATACCAGACCAACTGACCTGCCTCTTGAGAAACCTGTATGCAGGTCAAGAAGCAACAGTTAGAACTGGACATGGAACAACAAACTGGTACCAAATCAGGAAAGGAGTACGTCAAGGATGTATATTGTCACCCTGCTTATTTAACTTATATGCAGAGTACATCATGAGAAATGCTGGGCTGGAGGAAGCACAAGCTGGAATCAAGATTGTTGGGAGAAATATCAATAACCTCAGATATGCAGATGACACCACCCTGATAGCAGAAAGTGAAGAAGAACTAAAGAGCCTCTTGATGAAAGTGAAAGTGGAAAATGAAAAAGTTGGCTTAAAGCTCAACATTCAGAAAACTAAGATCATGGCATCCAGCCCCACCACTTCATGGCAATTAGATGGGGAAACAGTGGCTGACTTTATTTTTCTGGGCTCCAAATCACTGCAGATGGTGATTGCAGCCATGAAATTAAAAAAGACGCTTACTCCTTGGAAGAAAAGTTATGACCAACCTAGATAGCATATTGAAAATCAGAGACATTACTTTGTCAACAAAGGTCCGTCTAGTCAAGGCTATTGTTTTTCCAGGGGTCATGTATGGATGTGAGAGTGGAACTATAAAAAAACTGAGTGCAGAAGAACTGATGCTTTTGAACTGTGGTGTTGGAGAAGACTCTTGAGAATCCCCTGGACTGCAAGGAGATCCAACCAGTCCATCCTAAAGCAGATCAGTCCTGAATATTCATTGGAAGAGCTGATGCTCAAGCTGAAACTCCAATACTTTGGCCACCTGATGCAAAGAGCTGCCTCATTTGAAAAGACCCTGATGCTGGGAAAGATTGAGGGTAGGAGGAGAAGGGGAAGTCAGAGGATGAGATGGTTGGATGGCATCACTGACTCAATGAACATGGGTTTGGGTGGACTCCAGGAGTTGGTGATGGCCTGGTGTGCTGAGATTCATGGGGTTGCAAAGAGTTGGACATGACTGAACAACTGAACTGAACTGAACATTGGGAAATAAGGTAATATAATTAATCATGTTAAAGCATAAATAAGGAAAAGCATGGGATCCTCAGTGTAGAAAACTGCATCTGATGAAATTCTACACTTACTCTTATGAATTCCTTTAAAAACTAGTAATAAAATAGATCTTTCATAGCCAGGTAAACCTTATCTACTGAAAACCTTCAGAAAATATAATACCACTTAACAGGAGAAGATTAGAAGCAGTCCCTTTAAAATCAGGCATGAAGTGGACTGACCACTCTCACACCTCTAATCAGCTTTGTTCTGTAGGGTCTGGGCAGCACAACAGGACCAGGAAAGGGACATATAGCTGGAAATAGAACAAAAATGAAAACCATTCTTTTTGCGGATGATACACTGTCTACGTGGAAAATGCGGGAAAGAGACAGACCCATAACCACAGATTAATGGCATTTCCATTATAGGGGCTTTCCCAGTGTCTCAGCAGGTAAAGAATTTGCTTGCAATGCAAGAGACACAGGAGCCGTGGGTTCAATCTCTAGGACAGGAAGAGCCCATGGAGGAGGGAACCAAAACCCACTCCAGTATTCTTGACTGAAGAATCCTATGGACAGAGGAGCCTAGTGGGCTACAGTCCATGAGCTCGCAAAGAGATAGAGATGACTAAGCGACCAACTCTTTCACTACTTCACTTTTTCACTACCCTATTTATCCAGGGCTGTCACAGATAGAGCAATATTCATTTATAAAGCAATCAGGAAGACATTATGTAATTAAAATCTCCAGTGAGCAAACAGAATTTACTGTTCTTTTTAAATTTTTAAATTTCTTTTTAAATTTTAAATTTTTTAAATTTCTTTTTAAATTTTAGTTTTTTACTATAAGAGAGTCTTGTCTAAAACTCCAGAGTGCAAATTTCATGCTATGCATGGCTCTTAATAAACATTTCATTGAACAAATGACAGCAGTCAGTATTCTTTGGGGACCTACCAAAGGAGCAGAATAAGAATGGTCCCCTCTGAGTATTCACAAAGCTCTCCCCAGAGTTCCAATGGCTACAAAGATGGAATGATTTTTCCAGATTTGATAACTACTGTTAACAACAGCAACAACAGTGTCTACGGTGCTAAGCAATTTACATAAATTCTAGTTCACATTGTTTTTCTAATGGAATCTCCCCAACAATCCCTTGAAACTACTGCCATGATGACTCTGTTTCAAAGGAAATCCTGGACTCAAGAGTTGGTGGGCAAATGCTTATCCCCCTAATGGAGATGTAGTCCAGGGGAGATTTGCACCTAACCAGGGTCACTAAGAGTCGGACACGACTGAGCGACTTCACTTTCACTTTTCACTTTCATGCATTGGAGAAGGAAATGGCAACCCACTCCAGTGTTCTTGCCTGGAGAATCCCAGGGATGGGGGAGCCTAGTGGGCTGCCGTGTGTGGGGTTGCACAGAGTCGGACACGACTGAAGTGACTTAGCAGCAGCAGTAGCAGCAGTCCCCACCAGAAAGAGCCCTGTGTCCACTGCTGATCTGAATGGGAGCAGAGAGAAAGAACCAAAATATGAATGGGAAGCTCCCTCTGGGGCACTAGGTGAACAACCCATAACACGCAGCCCTACCTCAATGCTTGCCTGGAAATCTCAGACCCAAAAGACCTGGTGGCCTATGTGTTACTGTGTGTAGTCTGAGGAAATAAGGCATTTGTCTGACTGTTGTTAATTTTCATGTTAATTCCATATGAGAAATATGGTTCCTTCTAAGATGCTCCATACAGTTGATGGTGTTCAGAGCAGAATTTAGGTGGTACATTTTTAGTTTCTGTCTTGTCTAAAGTTGTTCTTGGCTGACAATGAGGCCCCTTTGTTGAGGTTTCATAGTCAAAGTCAAATTAACATCTTTCATCACTTTCTGGCAATGTTTCTAGAGTGTTCCGTAATCTGTGATTTGCTCCGAAGGTGAGAATGAAACGTTGGCTCAGGTGTGTGCAGATGATATCGCTGATATTCTGTAGGAGAGTCAGCTGGGCACTCTGGTTGCAGTAGACCACATCAAAGCTCTCTTTGTGAATACCCGTCCTGGGTTGGGTAGTTGCTCCATGTTCTGCAGGGGCTTGCTTCAAACAGTGCAACCAGCCTTGCCTCCAGTCCAGACATCATTAAAACTCAAACTCCAGAAACAAGCTGGGAGCACTTCTGTGTTGGCATTGGGAAACTGCATGTGCGTATTTGTCCTCGTAAAGATTTTTATAAAGAGGATCCTCATCTAGTGGAGAGCTGCTTTCAGCTGACGAATTTGGGATTTTCAATAGAGAAGACTGATAGACTGAACTCTCTGACACAGATGCTCAATATTACCTCAAGCCATGGCTTTGTGACAGTAATGTAGCATTACCTGTGTCATCACCTGTATCCACAGCCACCACCATCACCCACCTTTAGCCCCAAGCTCAGCAATGACACACCCATCACACAGGTCAGGCATCCAGGGCTGCTTCCTGTGGGTCCTGACCCTTAAGGACACCTTTTCTCCAGTGAAACAAATATTTGCTGCTAAAATGATAGCAGCCAACCAATATTCAATTCTCATCATGTGTCAGGCATGGAATTAGGTACTTTAAGCAAATTGATTCTTCACAACTGCATGCATGCAGGAGGAGTGGGTATTGCTATCATTCCCATTTGACAGATTGAAAAAAGAGAAGCCAGAGAGGTTGAATAGCATCCTCATGTTCACAAAAGTAAGGTAGAGCTCAAATTGATGCCAGGTCTGATAGCACCCAAACCTGGACTTACCTTGTTGGTGCCAGTGGCTGCTGGCATCCTTCTTACCCAAGAGGTGAGACTGAGGATTGACCTGACACACGGAAGCTCTTGCTAGCACCTTGAGAAAGTAGCAGGTATTGAAGAGTCTTTGACTCCTTAGTTTAGCCTGCAGAGTCTTCTGCTAGCAGAATCCTGGATAATGTAGATATTGGAAGATGCTGAGACATTTTGGACCCTGGTGGCCACAGCTTGAACCATGATTCTATTGCTAACTGGTTGTGCGACCTTGGTTATTGTCTTCACTGATAACATTGGAGTAATAATAATACTTTTATTATTAATATACCACCAGGTTGTTAAAAGGAGTAACGGCATCACTTTGTGAAACTAAAACACAACATTGTTAATCAACTGTATTTCAATTAAAATGAAATTTAAGAGAGAAAAAAAAAAAAGAAATAATTGAGAAAAAGCATCTAAAGTGACCTAAGGGTACAAAAATGGTAGCTAGATGTGGAGAGAGAGCAAATTAGCCAAGATGGCGCGTTCCAGCTCTCTGGCCCCACGTTTGGTAAATAATGACTATGTAACAGCTGAGCGCATTTATAGCACTGCGCATGCGCAGCAGGGACTACTTTGTGCTGTAGGGATATGTGAGCTTCACCTAAAACGCCGAGGCATTATAGCTGCCTGAAGGCTGTGTCCATTGGGTCAGCCACGAGAGGAGAAAATAGCCAGGAGAGAATAAACATGTCTGTAGTTCCTGCGGCTCCTCAAGTCTCCTTCCAGTCTCTTGGCTCTCACCTTGCCTACGGCTGGCTTCAGTGAACAATGTGCAGAGGGAGACAGTTGGCGTCAGGAGGGGGATCAGCAATACACTAGACCTTTAAGAAGTGGTCTTGTCCTGAAAGGTAAGTTAATCATGGGGTTAAAGTAATACAACTGAAAATTACGTTTATGAATTTTGGAAAAAACACTATAAAGTTCCTCATGACCTCACCATCATGTTGACTTTTCCAGCATGTGAACAGCAAGGTTTAGGAGGCAATGGTCTTTGGGCTCTTTGGTTTGAATTTTGCTTTAATGAATTCTCATGCTTTGACTTGGACTTGGTGGGGGCCACCAAGGGCCATGCTGGGTGCTCTAAAGTATGAAGAGAGCACTAAGCAGAAGGAGCTCACTATACCCTCCTCTGAGATGGAATCCCATACTCACCCTTTCCACTCCCATAGCTGCCCAGCCAGTTGAAGTAGACACCACAAATCTGCCTCTTTGCCCAAGGAGAAAATCAGGGTAATCAGCTTGGCCCACCTCGGGAATGCTCAAGGGGCATAGCCCATCCTGTAGCAATTTATCTAGTGGACGCACTGCCCATGACTTCACCTGTGCAGTGAAGTATGTAGGAACCAAGCACAGGACTGAGAACACTTTCCTGGTTCCTTTCAAACTTGGGGATGGCTGCCACTCTCATTTCTGTGAGTGCATTTCCCAGATAGTAATCACATGCTGTTCTAAAATATCCCAGATGATGTGGGTCATGTTTGCTGAGACTACGTTTTATAGCACCTGTCAGGGCAGGTGTGGATGGGCGGCAAAGAGAAAGGTCAGTCCAGGGGGAGGGGAAGTCCTGAGGACTGCAGAGCCATGGGTGGGGAGGGGGAGCAGAAATTGGGTTATCAGTGGATAGCATTCAGAAGACCATGGATAGTAAGCAGCCAAAGCTCCAGGAGGTATCTCACAGAGTAGATGGTAGGATCCAGAACCCAGGAATAGGGAAGATTCAGTGGTCCAGGCAGGCCACTGGCAACTTTCAACCTTGAGTGCTTCACTACAGAGAAACAGTGCAAGTCCAGGCCCCAGAGTGGGCTCAAGCTCACCAGAGACTAACCACAAGTTCAAGCCTCATGTATCAACTCATCATCCATCTATCCATCCATCCATCCTTCCATTCATCTGTCAATCTGCACATTCATCATCCATCCATTACATTCTTTTTAACCATTTGGCACGGTCCTAGAAATAAAAGATAAAGACAAACAAAGAAATTTAATTTCTCCTCTTGTCACATTTCTCCTCATCACTAAATGAAGAAGAAGGGGACATGGTGAGTCATTTGCACCAAGGAAGTACTCTCTCCTTCAGTGACTCCCACTTCCTGCCTCCCATTGGAGGAGTAAGGGGCCTGTCCATTATAGTTCAACAACCACAGTGAGAAAGGCTGGGAAGGCAGGGGCCTTCCATCATAACCTCTCCCTTGTAGAATGTGGCATCCATCTGAGGGTGTCTTAACCTTTCTTGTCCCCTATAAAATAAAAGGTAATAGCTGTCAGAAGAGTGCTGAAAGTCAGAAGCCCAGATTGTTTTCTATTCCTGCAAAAAGAAATTTTTACAGATTCAGCGGGTTAAAACAGCAGACATTTATTATTTCACATTTTCTGTGTCAGGAGGGTGAACTTTCCCACCCCATCAAATTCAGGAATAGTGATAGCATTTCCTAGTAGCCACCTGTTATCTAGAGTATGTAGATATTTTGCCTGCATTATCTTTAACTGACCCGAAATACCAACAAGAGAGCAGGGGTGTTTCAGATGTGGGAACTGAGAGGCAGAGAAATTCCACCTACTTCCTGCTATGCATTCTTGAAAAGCAAGCCCAAAAGCCCAGTTTTAATCTGTGCGAGAAGGGATGGGGCGGGGGAGGCGGGTGCGGAACTGGTGCTGTCTGAGACAGAGGGGAGAAGAAGGGTCTGGCTGGGACCATCAGATCCCGGAGTAGCCAGCTTTTTTCCAGCCTGGATAGCTAACATCAGTGTTATCCTTTATAGCCATTAAAACTAGCTCTGGCTTCACTTTGGTATGTGGATAACAATAATTACTGTACAAGGAGTCATTTGGCAAATAACAGTGTTAAAAATGACAACAGTAGTAAAAATACATTCAGAAATGTTTTTCTTTCCTGAAGATCACAAACCAAGGACCGCAGACCATGTCCTGCCCTTCATGTCTCCTACATTTGTATGAACACATGAAATGGGGGTTCTCTTTACCTAGATAACTTAGAGTTCTTCCCTCTGCCAATTGACAGGAGACCTTTGAACCTCCTGAAGAATGAAATCTTTTCTAGACTCTGGGATAATGTATTTTTTTGAACAAATGTTAATGCTCTTGTGCTTTTCACCTTCTCTGATGTGACCCTGTGCCTCTCAGCCTAGATATTTATAGATGGAGAGCAAAGAGAAAGAGGCAAGACATAGCTTTTAACTTCCAAGCCTGACTTTTGAAGTGCTCAGTGAGAAAATGATCTTAGTAAGCCAGGCTTTGTAAGAAAGAGGGAAATTTGAAATTTCCAAAGTTGCCTTCAAATGCTAAGAGCAAAGATGAGGTCTGACTGAAGTGTCCTTTCAGCCTAGGTAGAGAGACCCAAGGCTCTGTAAAAGAGAGGCAGAGAGGGGCCCCCTACCTAGGGTTGAGCAAGATAAGGAGTAGAGAAAGAGAGAGGTTTGGAGGGAAGGACAAGGCCCAGGTGGGGATGTTATTGGCCCTCTATGAGAAGATGCAGACTCAGGATGCAGGGAGGGGGAGCAGGGTGCAGAGTGGGCTTGTCCCTAGTCTAATTGGGGACCTTGCAGGGAATTTTCTCCTAGAGCAACTCCCTTTACTTCAGTGGGACAATCACAGCCAAGCAGAAATGGCAGAGAGTGAAACTTAAAATGACAACCTCATCTGAGGTCCCTTCTCTGTGGAAACTGGAGGACAAAGGCTGTGGCTGAGTTTACTGGCTAGAGAGCTCATGGGACAGAGAGGCATGCAGACACCTCCAACCAGGAACAGAACCAGAGATCTGGTGAAACCACTGGAGTAGTGGTTGGTCCCTAGACCAGCAACCCTCTTCCAGGGGCACAGGGCCTGGAAGCACCTCCCTCCACCAGATGCCCTTTGGGACCAAGAAATGGATGAGTCAGCTGCAAAGGGCACAGGCATCTCCCATAGCTGGTGCCATGCAGCAGACTTGAGCAGGTGCTCAGAAGAGTCTCGCCCAGCCCAAAGGAGCTGGGAGTAATTGGTACACTGAATTCCCCCATTATCACTGACTGACTATGAGATCATAGTATCTGCATATGGGCACCACAACATGTGATTTTTTAACCGGCTACTTAGGATTAAAAAATATATTGCAACTGAAGACTAGGCACTGTTGAGGGGCCCCTGAGCCTGCAGAGGAGGTAAGGTCCCCAAGCTCAATTTCAGAGCTGTTTAACTTCACAAAGAGGAGAGTGGTGTCTACACAATCCTGTGGACATCTCTGATTGGGGGGCGGGGTGTGCAGCACTGAGAAGGGCGAGGAGGAGGTGACATCCCTGCGGTCAGCAATAGTGATCCTGGGGCCCACTGTTGATCCAATTGAAAGTGGGATGTCTGAGCTGTCAGGACCAGGATGGCCAGCCAGGAGTTTAGTCTCTTATGTCACCAAGAGGAAACTGGTTCTGTGTGTAAGGATGTAAAATTAGAGCCAGGATGTAAATTGAGGTTTCCTGGTTTTTAGGATAGTCTTCTGAGCATATTACTCAGGTGCTGGGCAAGATGGAGGATATCAGATGGCCCATTCTCTGTCTTTCCCACAACTTGCTGGTGGGAGCAGTCCATCCAGCTTTCCTTATGTGGATGGATCAAAGCCAGACAGGGACTTAGTGGCAGCCTTTGTCATCCAAAGAACTCTCTGGCCTATAGAAGTCTCCAGGCCTCCCTGTCCGTTTGATACGAGGAACCCTGTTTATGAAAGGGAACCTTCCAGGCTGCAAGTTTGAATCAGCCCTTTACTAAAAGTTGAGTCCTGGCTCCTCAGAGAGACACTTCTCGCCAGTTAAGCATCACCAGGAATGACGAGCTCATAAATGATCCTCGGGAGCCCTGTTAATTACCCCATGGGCAATCCCGGGCCAGCTGGGGATCTGACATGTCCTTGATGGGAAGCAATGTTGGAACTTGCCCCCAAGCCTTGGAGCCCTGTGCAGCCAGTTGAGGAATGACGATGGTGGATTTTTCCAGCCACATTGCCAGGGAAGGTGCTTGCGTCCACCCCTCCCACGGCTGCCCGTGCTATGTCGAGCTCAGTTCAGGCCTGCAGAGGCACAGGTTGGACTCCTGTTTCAGGGAGTTTGCCTTCAGCCATTCTTCATCCTGCTGCCTCCCAGCTCTTGATTTCTCCCCATCCCTCTCCTTTGAAAGGCATGATGCTTAAAGTTCCGTGTAGCATTCAGGGATAGAACTTTTTCTTTAAGAGGACAAACACAGCAATAGAACTCAAGTTGTATATTTCATGTCATGATTCCTGGGTAGCTTGCATGAATTCTTCCAATTTTGGTGGAAGCATTTCTTCTGGGGCACAGTGGTCTCGGGTGGGAGACCTTCCCATCCCAAATTGGGAAGACACCTGTTCTCTATCTATAGGAAAAACAGGGAGGTAGAATTTTATGTCCCTTAGAGGTAAATTAAAGGCATGCAGAAGTGCCCTCTTAAGAGGTCCAGAGCACAAAAATGAACTTATCTATGGAACAGAGACAGACTCACAGACATAGACAGCAGATTTGTGGTTGCCAAAGGGGAGGGAGGTGGGGAAGGGATGGAGTGGAAGTTTAGGGTTAGAAAATGTAAGCTATTGTATATAGACTGGATAAAAAAAGGTCATACTGTATAGCACAGGGAACTATATTAAATATCCTGTGATATGCCATAACGGAAGAGAAACTGAAAAATATATATAGATGTGTAACTGAATCACTTTGCTATACAGCGGAAATTAACACAACATTGTAAACCAACTATACTTCAGCTTAAAAAAATTAAAGAGAATATCTTCCCCAAGAGTTATTTCCTGGGACTCCCATAATTTTAAACACCATTAAAATATGTGTGCTGCATGCTAAGTCGCTTCAGTTGTGTTCAACTCTTTGTGATCCTGTGGACTGTAGCCCACCAGGCTTCTCTGTCCATGGGATTCTCCAGGCAAGAATACTGGAGTGGGTTGCCAATTCCTTCTCCAGCGGGTCTTCCTGACTTAGGGATTGAACCTGCATCTCCTGTGACTCCTGCTTTGCTGGCAGAGTCTTTACCAGAGACTTTACTGAGACTCCTTATTAATTCCAAGTTCAATAGGCTGATACCTCAGGGCCAGGTCTTGGAAGCTGAAGAAAGAGAATCTCCAGAAAATAAGGACAATGTGTAGCCTAGAACCTTACATTTGAATAAAAGGGGCTGTTTCAGGCATTTAATGAAAAGTACTTGATTTTTCTGTTTCTCTCTTCTTTGTCTACCTTCTTTTTATCCCCTGTTGAGGAGAAAGATGAGCTAGAAGAACAGACAGAATCACTTCAGTCTTTAAAGAGCTGCTTGTCCAGGCAGATTTTTACTACTTTGCAATACGTTTTGCAGAAGAAGAGTAAACTGTGGGCTTCTGAAACACTTCCAGAAACCCTCCAAAGAGATCCAACTGAATTCTAGATGGAGTTTTGATAAACACGAGAAATAAGAGATAGCAGCTCTCCACTCTTCCTACTTTTCCCATTGCATACAGAAGGGTCTTTAAAATCATGGAAGTGTTGGCTTCTATGTCAATGTACTATGGCTGCTGTAACAAAGCATCACAGACAGGGTGGCTTACACAACAGATACGTGTTTTCTCTCAGTTCCAGAGGCCAGAGTCTGAGGTCAAGGTGTAGGCAAGGTTGGTTCCTTCTGAGGCTGTGAGGGAGGCTGTTTTCCATTTTTCTCCTTGGCCATCTTTTCTCCCTGTGAGCCTTCATGTCCTCTTTCTTCTGTATGTGTCTGTGTCTTATGAGGACACCAATCACTGGATTAAGGCCTACCCTAAAGACTCATGTTTACTTGATGACTTCCCTAAAGACCTTTTCTCCTGGCTTGCCACAAATGGCAGGATTTCCTTCGTTCTCAAGGCTGAATAGTATTCTATTGTATACATATATCACATCTACTTTATTCATTCATCTGTTGACGGCCACTTGGCTTGTTTCAGTATCTTGGCTATTGAGAATAATGCTGTGATGAACATGGGGATAGACTTGGAGGACATTATGCTAAGTGAAATAGATCCAACAGAGAAAGACAAGCACTGTATGATGTCACTTATATGTGGAATCAAAAAAAAACAAAAAACAAAAAACCAAACTCATAGAAATGAGGAGTGGAACGGTGGTTATCAGGGGGTGGGAGAATTGGGGAGATACTGGTCAAAGGAGACGAACTTCCAGTTCAAAGATGAATAAGTTCTGGGGACCTAAAGTATAGCATTGTGAATATAATGAATACTACTATATGCTATACTTGAAAGTTGCTAAGAGAGTCGATGTTAAATGTTCTCACCACAGAAAAAGAAATGGTAATTATGTGATATGATGGAGATGTTAGCTAATGCCATTGTGGGGATCATATTGCAATATATAAGTGTATCAAACTATACACCTTAAATTTGCATGTTATACACTTTGAATTTACACAATGTGCTGTTATTAGTCACTCATTTATGTCTGATTCTTTGTGACTCCAGGGACTGAAGCCCATCAGGGTCTTCTGTCCATGGGATGGATTTCTCAAGCAAGAATACCAGGGTGCGTTACCATTTCCTACTCCAGGGCATCTTCCAGACCCAGGGATCAAACCCATGTCTCCTGCACTGGCATGCAGATTCTTTACCACTGAGCCACCAGGGAAGCCCAAAGTGTTTACCAAATCATGATAAATCATAGTTCTTAAAAAGATCATTTTTATCTCATTTGGTTAGGTAAGAATAGACTAGAATAGAGTTAGGTAATAATGACTCTAGAATGCTAAGAACAAGACTCCACTAAGTGGAGACTATTGCCCATGGGATATCTTCCCTGCTGTCTATACTGTGGTTTCACAAAGGTGTGCTCAAGTATCAAACAGGATAATAAACCCAGCATTTAATGGGAGCTCTATAACAAAAACTTTCATCCCCACAACCAAATTCTCTTGGCCTTTCTGCAAGATGTATCTCAGTTCTTTCTACATGTTTCCCTCTTACTGCTCCTCATCAGAAGCATCATCGTCACTGGTCTCAACTATGCAACAGCCCTTTAGCGCATTTTCCTGACTTGCCTCTTGTCTCCCTTCTGCAGTTTAATCTCATAGGCATAGGGAGCTGTTTGCAAAGTACATGTTAATGTTGTCTTATCATCCAGTACACTCAGATGGCTTCCATCACACTTAGCATGCAACTCAGATCCCTTCCTGTGGTCAGCAAGTCGGTCCTTAAGGTGGCCCCAGTCCTTTCCTCCTGTTTCATACTGAGCCATCATCCCCACACACCAGAGTCAGCATGGGAGCCTGCACTCTGCCACCTATCATGCTGGGCTTTCCCCAGCCCTAGGACCCTGTGCGTTGCTTATCTTTTGCCTACAGTTAACCTTGGCCCCACTCCATCCCTTCATACTCACCCTTGACGTGACCAGCTTCTTCTCATGAACACACTGCCATCCAGCTATTTACTCTCTCTCTCACCCCCAATTAATGTCTTCCCAGAAGTCAATACCACTTGAAATTGTCTACTACTTACTTGTCAATTGCTGTTCTTACCACCACTAGACTGTAAAATTTGAATGCCATTCCTGTTTAGTAAAATTTTCAAAGTGAATGAAGGATCTTTATTTTGATCTTTATGGCAAGTCTACAGAAAAGTTACACAGGCTGATGTAAATCACAACTCACATCTCCATGGATTAAACAAAATACTTTTCCAACCCCTCTTTTTTCTCTTACCCCCATATCTCCACTGACCCTCGAAGAGTAAGATTCCAACAACATTAGAGATATTTGCTAATATCTCAATCTTTAGAATAGCTCAAGAACAATTCTTTAACCTCAGGTGCATTTTTTCCACACTAGCAGAGTAAATTTGATCATGTATTTGCTCTTTTTAGAGTATTCTGCTCATGGAGAAGTTTATTCTAAGTCTTGCTAAGTCTCTGTAATAAAAATTCTTTATCTCACAGAAGTCAGCTGTTTTAAACACAGTTGCTTCTATTTGAAAAATGCCAGTCATTTAATCATGACTTCTGCTTCAAGTTCTCTGTAACATGGCTAGTATGCTTCTGATTATGCTTCCACCATTGTTGCATCGGAGGAGGTTTGTATATAAGAATCAAACAAAGACTTCTCACTATTTCATAATTTCTTACTTTGGTCTCCCCAGGCATCCTACTTGGCAGTGATTAATAGGCCTGGAAGCTTGTGATCAGACGTAATATAACAGCAAGACTCAGAGCTGGTATAGCATGTCATGTCGCAAGCAAGTTTTCTATTTGTTGATGAATTCAATATAAGAAAAAAAATATTGTTATCTGTCATGGAATATAGTAAACACAAGAAATCACCTTTCTCTCAGGTTGATGGTTTATTCAGGTTCATTCATTTGACAAAGATTTGTGTATCAGGCACAGTCAAGGTGCAACTCACCTGTGATGGCCTACTGTGCAAAGTAAAATGAATAGCCACTCTTTTCAGTGCTTTTAGTATTTTTTAAAATGTTGTCATCTTGAGTGTGACAGAGTGAGAAAAGTCGCTAATCTCTTTCCGCCCTTTTCCTTTGGCTTCCAGCTTCTAGGTGGACATATCACTATCTTGCTGCTGCTGCTGCTAAGTCACTTCATCGTGTTCGACTCTGTGTGACCCCACAGATGGCAGCCCACCAGGCTCCCCCGTCCCTGGGATTCTCCAGGCAAGAACACGGGAGTGGGTTGCCATTTCCTTTTCCAACGCATGAAAGTGAAAAGTGAAAGTGAAGTCGCTCAGTCGTGTCCAACTCTTTGCGACCCAATGGACCACAGCCTACCAGGCTCCTCCATCCATGGGATTTTCCAGGCAAGAGTACTGGAGTGGGATGCCATCGCCTTCTCCATGTGACTACCTTAGGTGGGTGAATAAAGGCTGTATTTTCCAACTTCCACTGTATTTAGTACAACTGTGTGGCAGGCTCTAGGCAATGAGAAGTCAGCTGCATGTCATGTGGGACTTCCAGGAAGTATCTTTTAAAAAATGAAGATGGGCTTTTTTTCATGTCTTCCTCTTTCTTGCTGAATGGACTGCAGACAACCAGAGCTGCAGGTAGCCAGAGCTCAGGCAGTCATTTTGACCATTAGAAGATTGTGGAAAAACAAAGGAAAAACAAAAAAAAAACCCACAAATTTTTGAAAGATAAAAAAATCGTATGAGTTGGAAAGGGGAAGATATTTTCAACCTGTGGTACCTGGAAAAATGGTATAAATGGGCAAAGAGCCAGTTGGCTGGCAGAGCCCCGGAAACCTCAGGAATTTGAGATACATGCACAAGGGTAGGCTGGGTTCACAGATACGATTGGTTGAAATATAGAAGTCCAAATGCAGTATTACTAGGCCAAACTTTAAAGATTAGTAAGGTCACACTCCATCCTGAGGCCCTGCAGAATTCATTCCTTTTAGCTTCCAGCTTCTGATCAAGTTGCCACTTGTAGCATGATATATAGGGGTCTTGTTTTTGTATCCATTCAGCCAATGTGTCTTTTGGTTGGAGCATTTAACACATTTACCTTCAAGGTAACCATTGATATGTATGAGACTTCCCTCGTGGCTCAGACAGTAAAGCGTCTGCCTACAGTGTGAGAGACCCAGGTTCATCCCTGGGTCAGGAAGATCTCCTGGAGAAGGGATGGCAATCCATTCCAGTATTCTTGCCTCCCCCAAATTCCTTATGATTATACAGTGGAAGTGAGAAATAGAGTTAAGGGACTAGATCTGATAGATAGAGTGCCTGATGAACTATGGACGGAGGTTCGTGACATTGTACAGGAGACAGGGATCAAGCATCCCCATGGAAAAGAAATACAAAAAAGCACAATGGCTGTCTGGGGAAGCCTTACAAATAGCTGTGAAAAGAAGAGAAACAAAAAGAAAAGGAGAAAAGGAAAGATATAAGCATCTGAATGCAGCGTTCCAAAGAATAGCAAGAAGAGATAAGAAAGCCTTCCTCAGCGATCAATGCAAAGAAATAGAGGAAAACAACAGAATGGGAAAGACCAGAGATCTCTTCAAGAAAATTAGAGATACCAAGGGAACATTTCATGCAAAGATGGGCTCCATAAAGGACAGAAATGGTAGGGACCTAACAGAAGCAGAAGATATTAAGAAGAGGTGGCAAGAATACACAGAAGAACTGTACAAAAAAGATCTTCATGACCCAAATAACCATGATGGTGTGATCACTCACCTAGAGCCAGACATCCTGGAATGTGAAGTCAAGTGGGCCTTAGGAAGCATCACTACGAACAAAGCTAGTGGAGGTGATGGAATTCCAGTTGAGCTATTTCAAATTCTGGAAGATGATGATGTGAAAGTGCCGCACTCAATTTGCCAGCATATTTGGAAAACTCAGCAGTGGCCACAGGACTGGAAAAGGTCAGTTTTCATTCCAATCCCAAAGAAAGGCAATGCCAAAGAATACTCAAACTACCACACAATTGCACTCATCTCACACGCTAGTAAGTGAAGTCGCTTAGTTGTGTCCGACTCTTTGTGATCCCATGGACTATAGTCTACCGGGCTTCTCTGTCCATGGAATTTTCCAGGCAAGAGTACTGGAGTGGGTTGCCATTTCCTTCTCCAGGGGATCTTCCTGACACAGGGATCGAACCCAGGTCTCCTGCATTGCAGACAGACGCTTTACCCTGCTAGTAAAGTAATGCTCAAAATTCTCCAAGCCAAGGTTCAGCAATATGTGAACCATGAACTTCCAGATGTTCAAGCTGGTTTTAGAAAAGGCAGAGGAACCAGAGATCAAATTACCAACATCCGCTGGATCATAGAAAAAGCAAGAGAATTCCAGAAAAACATCTATTTCTGCTTTATTGACTATGCCAAAGCCTTTGACTGTGTGGATCACAATAAACTGTGGAAAACTCTGAAAGAGATGGGAATATCAGACCATCTGACCTGCCTCTTGAAAAATCTGTATGCAGGTCAAGAAGCAACAGTTAGAACTGGACATGGAACAATAGACTGGTTCCAAATAGGAAAAGTAGTATGTCAAGGCTGTATATTATCACCCCGCTTATTTAACTTATATGCAGAGTACATCATGAGAAACGCTGGGCTAGAGGAAGCACAATCTGGAATCAAGATTGCTGGGAGAAATATCAATAACCTAGATATGCAGATGACACCATCCTTATGGCAGAAAGTGAAGAGGAACTAAAAAGCTTCTTGATAAAAGTGAAAGAGGAGAGTGAAAAAGTTGGCCTAAAACTCAACATTCAGAAAACGAAGATCATGGCATCTGGTCCCATCACTTCATGGGAAATAGATGGGGAAACAGTGGAAACAGTGTCAGATTTTATTTTGTGGGGCTCCAAAATCACTGCAGATGGTGACTGTAGCCCTGAAATTAAAAGACGCTTACTCCTTGGAAGGAAAGTTATGACCAACCTAGATAGTATATTCAAAAGCAGAGACATTACTTTGTCAACAAAGGTCCGTCTAGTCAAGGCTGTGGTTTTTCCAGTGGTCATGTATGGATGTGAAAGTCGGACTGTGAAGAAAGCGGAGCACCGAAGACTGGATGCTTTTGAACGGTGGTGTTGGAGAAGACTCTTGAGAATCCCTTGGACTGCAAGGAGATCCTACCAGTCTCTCCTAAAGGAGATCAGTCCTGGGTGTTCTTGGAAGGACTGATGCTAAAGCTGAAACTCCAGTACTTTGGCCACCTCATGCAAAGAGTTGACTCACTGGAAAAGACTCTGATGCTGGGAGGGATTGGGGGCAGGAGGAGAAGGGGACGACAGAGGATGAGATGGCTGGATGGCATCACTGACTCGATAAACATGAGTTTGGGTGAACTCCAGGAGATGGTGATGGATAGGGAGGCCTGGCGTGCTGCGATTCATGGAGTCACAAAGAGTCAGACACAACTGAGTGACTGAACTGAACTGAACTGATATGTATGATCCTGGAGTTTGAAGACATTCTGGAGTGTGAAGACATCCTGGAGTGTGAAGTTAAGTGGGTCTTAGGACGCATTACAAAGAACAGAGCTAGTAGAGGTAATGGAATTCCAGCTAAACTATTTAAAATCTAAAAGATGATGCTGTTTAAGTGCTGTACTCAATATGTCAGCAAGTTTGGAAAGCTCATCAGTGACTACAGGAATGGAAAAGGTCAGTTTTTTCATTCCAATCCCAGATAAAGGCAATGCCAAAGAAAGTTCAAACTATCAGACAACTGCAGTCATTTCCCATGTTAGTAAGGTTATGCTCACAATCCTTCAAGCTAGGTTTCAGCAGTACATGAACTGAGAACTTGCAGTTACATAAGCTGAATTTAGAGAAGGCAGAGGAACCAGAGGTCAAATTGCCAACATCTGTTGTATCATAGAGAAAGTAACAGAATTTCAGTAAAACAGTACTTCTGTTTTACTTGATCAGCTATGCTAAAGCCTTTCACTGTGTGGATTACAACAAACCATGGAAAAGGTGGAATATTAAGGGAATATTAATCTTAAAGAGATGGGAATATCAGACCACCTTACCTGTCTCCTGAGAAACCTGAATGCAGGTCAAGAAGCAACAGTTAGAACTGGACATGGAAAAACTGGTTCAAAATTGGGAAAAAAGTTTGACAAGATAATATATTGTCACCCTGTTTATTTAACTTCTATGCAGAGTACATCATGCAAAATACCAGGCTGGATGAATCAATCACAAGCTAGAATCAAGATTGCCAGGAGAAATATCAACAACCTCAGATAGGCATATGATACAACTCTAATGGCAGAAAGTAAGAGGAACTAAAAAGCCTCTTGATGAGAGTGAAAACGCTGGCTTAAAACTCAACATTCAAAAAACTAAGATCACGGTATCTGGTTGCATCTCTTAATGGCAAATAGAAGGGAGAAAGTGGAAAGAGTGACAGATTTTCTTTTCTTGGGCTCCCTCCAAAATCACTGTGGATGGTGACTGCACAAAATTTAAAGACTCTTGCTCCTTGGAAGAAAAGCTCTGACAAACCTAAAAAGCACAGACATCACTTTGCTGACAAAGGTCTGTATAGTCAAAGCCATAAATTTTCCAGTAGTCATGTACAGATATGAAAATTAGATCATAAAGAAAGCTGAACACCAAAGAACTGATGCTTTCAGAAGACTCCTGTGAGTCCCTTGGACTGCAAGAAGATGAAACCAGTCAATCCTAAAGGAAATCAACACTGAATATTCATCAGAAGGACTGATGCTGAAGCTCCAATATTTTGACCACCTGATAGAAAGAACCAACTCATTGGAAAAGACCCTGATGCTGGGAAAGACTGAGGGCAGAAGCAGAAGGGGATGACAGTGGATGAAATAGTTGGATGGCATCACTGACTCAATGGACATGAGTTTGAGCAAACTCTCAGAGATAATGAAGGTCAGGGAAGCCTGGCATGCTGCAGTCCCTGGGGTCATCAAGATTCAGCATAACTTAGCGACCAAACAATGATCCTATTATCATTTACTTAATTTTTTTTAAGGCTTTTTCTTGTTCTTGTGTTTCCTATCTAGAAAAGTTCCTTTAGCATTTGTTGTAAGGCTGGTCTCTCTTAACTTTTGCTTCTCTGTAAATCTTTTGATTTCTGTATCAAATCCAAGTAAGATCCTTGCTAAGTAATCTTGATTGTAGGTTTTTTCATTTCATCACTTTAAGTATATCCTGCAATTCCTTTCTAACCTGCAGTTTCTGCTGAAAGATCAGCTGTTAACCTTTTGGGGATTCCTTGTATATGATTTGTTGCTTTTCCTTTGCTGCTTTTAATATTTTTTCTTTATGTTTAATTTTTGTTAGTTTAATTTATATGTCTTGGCATATTTTTCTTTGGGTTTATCCTATATGGAATTCTCTGGGTTTCCTGGAAATGGGTGGCTAGTTCCTTTCCCATGTTAGGGCAGTTTTTGACTATCATCTCCTCAAAGATTTTCCCACATGCCTTCTTTTTCTCTTCTTCTGAGAACCCTGTAATTTGAATGTTGGTGTCTTTAATATTGTCCCAGAGGTCTCTGAGAGTGTCTTCATTTCTTTTTATTCTTCTTTATTTATTCTGTTCCCCTTCAGTTATTTCTACTATTCTATCTTTAAGCTCACTTACCTATTCTTCTAAGTGACTCTACTATATATACAGGCCAGGAAGCAACAGTTAGAACTGGACATGGAACAACAGACTAGTTCCAAATAGGAAAAGGAGTACGTCAAGGCTGTATATTGCCACCCTGCTTATTTAATTTATATGCAGAGTACATCATGAGAAACGCTGGGCTGGAAGAAGCACAAGCTGGAATCAAGATTGCTGGGACAAATATCAATAACCTCAGATATGCAGATGACACCACCCTTATGGCAGAAAGTGAAGAGGAACTCAAAAGCCTCTTGATGAAAGTGAAAGTGGAAAGTAAAAAAGTTGGCTTAAAGCTCAACATTCAGAAAACTAAGATCATGGCATCTGGTCCCATCACTTCATGGGAAATAGATGGGGAAATAGTGGCTAACTTTATTTTTTGGGCTCCAAAATCACTGCAGATGGTGATTGCAGCCATGAAATTAAAAGACGCTTACTCCTTGGAAGGAAAGTTATGACCAACCTAGATAGCATATTCAAAAGCAGAGACATTACTTTGCCAACAAAGGTCTGTCTAGTCAAGGCTATGGTTTTTCCTGTGGTCATGTATGGATGTGAGAGTTGGACTGTGAAGAAAGCTGAGCGCCAAAGAATTGATGCTTTTGAATTGTGGTGTTGGAGAAGACTCTTGAGAGTCCCTTGGAGTGCAAGGAGATCCAACCAGTCCATTCTGAAGGAGATCAGCCCTGGGGTTTCTTTGGAGGGAATGATGCTAAAGCTGAAACTCCAGTACTTTGGCCACCTCATGCGAAGAGTTGACTCATTGTAAAGACTCTGATGCTGGGACAGATTGGGGGCAGGTGCAGAAGGGGACGACAGAGGATGAGATGGCTGGATGGCATCACTGACTCAATGGACGTGAGTCTGGGTGAACTCCGGGAGTTGGTGATGGATAGGGAGGCCTGGAGTGCTGCAATTCATGGGGTCGCAAAGAGTCAGACACGACTGAGCCACTGAACCGAACTGAACTGAACTGAGTGTATTTTTTATTTCAGTTATTGTGTTGTTCATTGGTGATGGTCTGTCTTTTATTTCTTTGAGGTCCTTGTTAAACATTTTTGTATCTTCTCAATCTGTGCCTCCATTCGATTTATCTGTGCCTCCGATCTATTTCTGAGATTTTGGGTTCTCTTTACTCTCATTACTCTGAACTCTTTTTCAGGTAGGCTTCCTCCTCTTCATTTGTTTGGTCTTTTCAGTCTTTTACCATGCGCCATCTGCTGCACCTCTCTCAGTCTTTGTTTCTTTTAGTTTAACTTACTGTTCCAGTCTTCTTTCAAGAATGCGAGCTTGCAGGTCCTCTTGCTGGTGGAGTGTGCCCCCAGTGAGTGAGGCTGCACGTGTGCCTTCTGAAGGTTTCCTGGTGGAGGGAACTAGTGTCTGTGTTCTGGTGGAAGCTAAATCTTGTCTCTCTAAAGGGCAGTGCTGTGCCTAGTGGTGTGTTTTGGGATGTCTGTAGGCTTGGTATGGCTTTGGACTACCTGTCTGCTAATGGGTAGGGTTGTGTTCCTGTTGGGCCAGTTGCTTGGTGTGAGGCGTCTGGCTCTGGAGATTACTGGCTTTGGGTGGGGCCGAGTCTTAGTGCTGAGATGGAGGCCTTTGGGAGAGCTCTTGCTGATTAATATGCCATGGGGTTGGGAATTCTCTGGTGGTCCAACGTCCTGGACACAGATCTCCCACTGTGGCGGTTCAGGCCCCACTCCTGTCTGGAGCACTTAGACACCACTAGCCACATAGCTCTGAAGAGAGAAAGAAATAGAAAAAAAAATCAGACAAACATACAGGCAAAAAAGAGTGGACAAACAAAACACCAAGAGAAATTGTAAAAGTAATACCAAACAGATAAGAACAGAAAAAGAAACTCATGGACTCACACCCACAAAAAGAAGAGAAAAGAAAAAAAGAAATAAAAAGAGGAATGAGAGAAGAAGAAACCCGCCAATAAACAAACCATATAAACATGACAATAAAAACTAGACTAGCAAAAATATAAAATCAAAAGCATGTGAAAAAATGCAATATAATGAAAAACCACTGTATAAATAGGAAAATAAAATAAGCTTATTTAGAAATAGAAGAGTTTTTAAAAGGAAGAAGTAGAAAAATTAAAATTAAATAAATAATAAAAAAGGGTGACAACAGAAGAAAACAAAAAAGAGAAAAAGGCAAATATATATATATATATATATATATAGAGAGAGAGAGAGAGAGAGAGAGAGGGAGAGAGAGTGGTAATAGAGTAATATTTCCTGCGGCCTCAGCTGTCAGTGTCCTCACTACACAGTGGGCTTCAGCCAATCTGTCCACTCAGAAAATCCTCCAGTATTTCTAGGAAAGTCTCTGGACATGCTGTGGGCACTGTGGGGTCAGCTTAGATTCAGATCTGACTTTATTCCAGCTTGTATTTGCTTCCAAAGACCACAATTGCCCCCAAGTCCACAGCCTCCAGCCACTTTGGGG